>NC_132843.1:6967652-9467652 GCF_048164855.1 Canis lupus baileyi | reverse complement strand
CGCCCCGAACGGGGGATTGGGGCGAATTGGCAGGGAAGGCAGGCGGGGACGGCGCCGGGGGAGGCCCCCAGGCCGGAGGCCGGCGCTCAGCCTCGCGCGCCGGCCCCATGCGATGCGGCAGCGCGGCGGGCGGACACGTCCCCGGGCGGCCTCGTCCCCGGCGCGGCGCGGTGCGGGCCCGCGGGGGTCCCGGCGGGGGGGGGGGGGCGGCTGGCTCGGGGCTCCGGGCTCGGGGCCACGCGTCCGCCGCGCACCGCCCGCGCCCCGCCCCCGGAGACCCCCGCGGGCCCCCTCGGATCCCCCCGCCCCGGCTGCCAGGAAAGTTACCTCGGCCGGGGGGCAGCCGGCGTCCTCGGGCGCTGCGCACAGGCTCGGCGTGGGGAGGGAGCCGGCGCCGCGGGCTGCTCGCCGACGCGGGCTGCTGCCGCCGCTCCCGCTCCCCCTCCCCGCCCCCCGCCCCCCGCAGGCGGCTCGGCGGCTCCGAGGCTCGGCGGCTCCGCGGAGCTGCGGCGGGGCCCACGCCCCGAGCCGGCGCAGAGGCAGCCGAGCCCGTCCTGCGGCCGCGGGGGGCGGGGGGGCGGGGGGGCCGCGCCACTCCAGGACACTTGGGCTGTGACAGGCGTCTCCGTCCTGGCGCAGGGTCGGGCTTGGGGGCACCGCCTGGAGACGGCGGCCAAGAGCAGCAGCCTGTGGTCTCCGCTCCGGATGGATGACAGCCCGGGCTTTCCGATCCCCCTCCTCAGGCCTCCCGACACCCCCTGCAACGCGGGAGGGGGTCCCTGGCCCTCAGGTGCAGAATGTGCTGGCTCAGGGACTGCAGTGTTTCCTTGCTTGCTTTTTTTTTTTTTTTTTAAATCTTTTTGAAAGAAGCCATTTCGCATTGGCGTCTTGCACAGGGTGGGTGCCCAAGAAATGTTAATGGGGAACACCTGAGTTAAAGGTTGAAGGGCGCGCTTTCCTGTCTTTCGGCAGCCCCCCCCCCCCTTCCCACCATAAAGATCCAAAGTTACAGGTGGTCTCCCAAGCTTCCCGGTCTACCAGGAAGTAAGTCCTTCATTATTGATCAGGCTTTCAGCTGAAATGGGGGGTGGGGGGGTGGGGGGGCTCACGCTCTGATGGACAGGTGAAAGAAATGATTCCAGGTCATCTCACAACCTAACTCTATAATCAAGTAACCAAGTCATATTTATTAAAATGTTTAAGGCCCGCTTTAAATATTCAGGGTCACCCTTTCAGGAGCTCACCCACTCACTTAAGGTGTGCTGGTAGATTCACAAAAATACTGCATTTTTGGGATCCCTGCGTGGCCAAGGGGTTTAGCACCTGCCTTTGGCCCCGGGGCGGGGGGGAGGGGGTGATCCTGGAAACGGGGGGATAGATTCCTCCATCAGGCTCCCTGCGTGGAGCCTGCTTCTCCCTCTGCCTGTGTCTCTGCGCCTCTCTCTCTCTCATGAATAAATAAATAAAATCTTTAAAAAAAAAATACTGCATTTTCTATTGGGTGCCAAAGATGTGGTGCAGAATAAAAGCCTGTGGCACAGATGAGTAGGTTGGGACTGCCAGTAAAGGCCCTGGCTGGGGAGACCTGGCCTGCTTTTAGGACAGGGCATAGGCAGTAGAAAAGGGGAGGGGCATTTTTCTGGTTGCAGGAGAGAAGATAGGAAAATCATGGTTACTGTGGTGCTATGGAGTTTATGAACCTGTATTCTGTAGCAGATGTGCATCTTTGGGAAATTTTAAGCAAGAAAATGTGGTTTAAGTTTTGTTGGGAGGGGGGAATCTGGTGACGTGGGGGAATGGATGGGCAAATAGAGAGCAGATAGCAAGAGATCTTAGCATTGTTCCAAGTACTACAGGTAACAAGGACCTAAGCTGTCATGTTGACAGATAATGGTGATAGTTCAAATACTAGAAGAAAAATTTGGGCATTGCCTGTATTTTCTTTTTTTTTTTTTTTTTTTTTGCCTTTTTTTTTTGCCTGTATTTTCTATGAGGGCCACAAGAGTATTACAGACATATCTACGCACGTCACTTTTTATTTATATGGCTATGTGGGAGGTGTACAAGATCTGTGAATGAAGAAAGCGGTTTTTTTCCTTGTTTGTGTGCACACTTAAACACTCTCCTTTAAAAGTGAACTTGAAAAAATTATCTTGTTTACAACAAACATGAAGTTGGCATTATCATTTCAGACACAGATGGCTTCTTATATTCATTCATTTTGTTGCCATATTTTTGCTATTTTTTTAATTGAAAGCAAACTCTTTTCTCCCTGATTCACAAATCTTAATCTTTCTGGTGATGGAAAAAAATAAAAAATGTACAGATGTCTATTTTCTTGTGAGAAAATGTTAGAATACTAAATATTTTTTTAGAAGTACCTCACTAATTATCTGAATATTCCATGAATTCAAAATTTGGAGTAAAAACCAAACTGCTTCATAGTTTTTCTTTTTTTTTTTTTTTGTTTTTTTGTTTTTTTTTTTTTTTGCTTCATAGTTTAATAGTAAATCTGGGGAGCAATCACTATGAAAATCTTTGGGCTTAACCAAAGCTCTCAGCTCTTCTTTTTTGATTTTCCTAGCACAGATATGGAGAAAAAGAAATGCCAAACAAAAACTCAGAAGCAGCACAGAGCTCTACCAGTAACCTGCCCGCATCTCTGTAATAAATCCTTTTCATTCTACTTGATTAATACCATGCAGGAGCACCTCAGAGTCCTCTCTGTCTCCCCACAGTGCCTCACTGAGTACACTGCAAGCCAAGCACTGAACATTTTTTGCTAAATAAATGAATGGATGTCAACTAATTAAGTTTGTCACTATATTTGAGAGTTGAGTTTCCTCCTGTATAAAATAAGAGATTATTTCCAAAATTCCTTATGCTTCAAATATGCTAGGGGTCTATAAAATAAAAAGACATTATCACATCTCAATACCTACTGAGTAAAAGCAATAATGAAAAATCCTTTTAACTCTTATCAGGAAATTAAGTTATGAGCTTTTCTACATGGAAAAGAGAAGGAAAGTAACAAAATTAAGTACAAGGCAAGATGATGATCCCATTATAGTTAGATTTGCTTTCTTTCATAAAGGCTGACTTCTCCCTGCATTCCCCTCACTACCAAAAATGAAGCCACCTAAGGCCCCAGAGAATTCTTTATTCTTACCAGTATGAAATCCCTTCTGGTGCTTTTTTCAGTAAGTTACAGAAAAGTAATCCTTGGTTCGGGGGAATGCTTTTCACACAGTACCAGAGTTAGTGAGATTTGTTTGTTGTTGTTTTTTAAGATCTTATTTATTTATTCATGAGAGACACAGGCAGAGGGAGAAGCAGGCTTCATGCAGGGATGCAGGGAGCCCGATGTGGGACTCGATCCCGGATCTCCAGGATCACGCCCTGGGCTGAAGGCGGCGCTAAACCGCTGAGCCACCCGGGCTGCCCAGTTAGTGAGATTTGTGCTGAGAACTCAGTTCATCAGATTTCTAGTTTACTATATCTACATGGCAAATACTGAAATAATCCATGAAATAATGGGGAAGGATTCCATGACTCCAGCCTAAGTCTCAGGATGTCCATTCTGGTTTCAACCATGGTACTAAGGCTTACCCTACAATACTAATCTTATTTATGGGCTTCCTGAAATATTCTGTTGTATACAAAATATATTACTGAAGGCCAACAAGCCATCTAGAATTCTAGCCATAGTACAGAGAAAAGAGGCATAGCTAACTTCTGGTAAGATAATGCGTGTGTGGAACTTCATCCCAAACCATAGAGACAGGATTGTCCCCCAAACCTCCACCTAACCCCAAGTGTCCACAGCACACTGACTCACTGATACTGGTACTCTGTTATCTTAGAGAGGTGTAACTCCAACCTGATAGCCAAGGCAAAAGCAGAGTTTGCAGATTGTATCACAGCCATATTGTCAGCTTCATCGACAAGCTCCAGAAAGAAATGGTAGAGTATCCGTCCAATGAATACATCGGAACCTTGCCCTCCAGCATGAAGACTGGAAGAATATGGAAGTCTATCCAAACCCTAAAAGGCCTGCAGCACTCATCTGCCCTCTTTGGCAATCTCAGACTACTGTCACATAAAGCATTGTGATATTTTAAACATTTCCATATTCTCCAGTACTTTAAGTTGACTGTTTTTCAGCCTAAGATGCCTTAGTGAGATGTTAACATCACTTGCAGTTAACTAGTCGAGGCATATTGTATGCTCAGGATAATGTCAGGCACCTCAATTGCATATCAAGTCCTTGAAATCAGGAAATCGTTACCAGGGACCATAAATAAGAGAAATATGGTGATGAATGCCTAATTCAAAAGCAACAATCTTATTCTTATGAGATAAAAATGTTTAAGAGTTTCTAGGGTTTGAGAATACTGTCAACTTTATAGCTCATTAAGGCTTCCAGATGCTGTCTTCATTCAGGGTTTGTATACATCATTTCAGGGGTCTGTACACATGCAGAGCACAGATGCAAAATGAAGTAAAAAACCACCAATAATTATAAATGCAGTATAAAATGTACAAAAATATGTACACATGAGAGGCAGCAAGTTTAGACATTCCTACATTCATTTAATAAAATCATTCCTATCCATCAGAACTTCATACTTGCTTCCTTTCTCTCTCTGTTAAGCTCTTGTAAAAATACTGGTCATAAATGTGGGGCCAATACATATTGTATAAATTTCACTGTATTCAAATATACACTTAATGGGTTTTTTAACTTTTTCCATTTCAAGTAAATTTTTAGAAATCTCAGCACTTTTATTTTTTAAAAGATTTTATTTATTTGAGAGATACTGACAGAGAGACAGAGAGAGAGGGATCACGTGTGGGGGGGAAGGGTAGAGGGAGAAGTAGATGCCCCTGGCCCACCCCCCATCCCCCCAAAGCAGGAAGCCTGATGCGGCACTGGATCCCAGGACTCTGGGATCGTGACCTGAGCTAAAGGCAGACGCTTAACCTACTGAGCCACCCAGGCACCCAGAAATCTCAGCACTTTTAAACAGAATAGTTTTGACAACAACAACAAAAAAAGTCATTCCAATCAGTTCTTTATAAAATTTAAATGTTCTATTCTCTTCTTTCCCTGAGTAAAAATTAAAATCCATTAAGACTTTTATATTTGGTCAGTTTATTTATAATGGCAAAATACAAAGAATGGAAGTCGATAATCTATAAAATTACCAAATTCAACTCCCAAACTATTCACCATCTGAGACCACAGTGATCTCAAACATGATCAGTATTGGGTTATACTGGGACACTTAACATTTCAGTCACTTTCCCCCAAAAGATATAAAATAAATGCCAGCAAGCCTCTCAAGTCTCCTATAAAATTGTAAATAATCCTAACCAGCTATTATATTTTGTTCTAACAGCAATCAACAAGAATTAGCTGAAGGGAAAAAAAAATAATTAGCTGAAGAAGTAAAAACCAGGTAATCAGACACATTCAGATACCTGGTTTATTAACTTGTTAACTCTGTCTCCAGGTTTTTGTTCCCCTCTTCAAGCAAACATGCCATAGTCAACTTTATGAACTAAGAAATGTACAGCTGTAACTACACTCCCCCCAAAAAAGTCAGCTTTGCTTCTTAATCTGATTTCTGCTTTCCAGCACTTTCTTTTCCCTCTTTCCAATTACATCATTATACTTGCATACTTCAACAGTACAACCGGCAAATGTGATTCCACTCTAGCTTGCAGCTTCCAGAATGTTCTGGGAATCAATGAAAATATCATCTAGAATATCTGTCTCTTGAAATGAATCTGGCAATTAATAAGTCAAAGCCATTTTTTAAAAATCTTCCTTTATTGACTCTTTCCTGTCCAAGATGTTTATCAGGAACTTAGAACATGCAAGGTGGGCTTATTTACAGATGATACAAATCTGAGAAGGATGCCACAGTTTCTCAATCCAGGTTGTTTGCAAAAAAAGCTTAAATTTTATACTTCCATGTCAATAATAATCTTGGAAAGTGATAAAAGTATTGACGGCAATTATATCAGAATCACTCAGAGTGCTTGTTAATACAACCCATTCTTGGTCCAGCCCTAGACTAAGCAAATCAGAACCCCTGGGGTCCAGGGAGCAGGCACTTTTAACAAGGTCCCCAGGACCTAGGAGACCAGTATACAATAATCCTACAGGTGACAGAGTTAATGTTGTACTCAGACAGATGTTTCCTAGAAGTTGGAACAGAGACAAGTGGTGGGAGGTTAGCCTCATTTGGCCATATAGGTGAGCGGAACTATAGGGAGTCGACACTACAAGTCAGCCCACATTATGCAAGAAGAGTTATTGCTTGGATCCTGTCGTATGCATCAATTTGCAACAGCCGTTCATTAGCAGTAAGTATAGTAATAAATAACAATGAAAGATTGTTCTGTACCCAATTCCAGCAATAAGTGGATTAGATGCCCATTTACTGAAGATTGTAGTAAAACTACGACTCTGACCTTAATTTCCAAGTGCACAAAACATCTTTACAAAGTTGCCAAGGGATGTCTCATTAAAACAGGAAATGGAGAACTAATTGCTGGCAGTTTTGGTTAAGTGTGAGATTTGACGATCTCAAACCCTGCACATAGAGACTTTAATTATCAATATCTTTTGGTAAAACATACATATGCAAAGAGACACCCCTTGCACTGATTAGTGAAAACTAATAAACAAAATTAAATAAAGAAATTGACCAGAGGCTGTATCTTTCTACACTTAGACACAATATGAGGAATTTTGTTTCAGAAAAAGGGTACCATTAATCCCATTCAATTAATGATAATTTTATTATAAGGTCTTATATTTTTCATATGGATTTGTAAGGTTCTTTTAATTTTATAATTGAGATCTATTAGCACGAAAAATGTTATTCTAGCATTAGGTCTACATATATTTATAAGTAGCAAGACAACTTGGGGGCATCAGAAATATTTTATTTTGTTAAAAGAATGTTAAAGGATGTGATTTCAGCTCAATAAAAGGACTGATATTGTAATATGGACCAGGTTGTTTTATGGGAAGTAGGCTCTCTACCTAGAATGCTTAAAGAGATACCATAATGCCAGTATGGTCCCAGAGGAGAGTCCTCTATCAGGTGGGCACTTACGCAACATCATATTTAAAGTTGCATCCAACTCTGAGATCAAATTGCTTTCCAAGGGTTTGCTACTCAGGAACCAGGACTTGTCCACAATTCTTCACTGTTGAGGTAGAAACTCAAACATTGACTTCATTAAGATACAGTGATAGATGTATATTTACATGTTATGTACAGCCTACAAAATTTCTTCATTACAGGTTGAGATTGATTTGTCACTGGCTTAGTGCTTTTTCTCCATAAAATATGATGACAATATCTACCACCTGTTCCCCTCCCACGTGTTTTCCCTGGACTATCAATCAAATCTACTCGTCTGACCCTTACTCATCAGACCTTTCTTATCTCTGAGCCAGGTTTTACTGAATGGCCTTAGGTGGCTGAGGTGTTGAGTCAAGGTATAACCACTCTATTTTTAAGCCTTTTCCTAATTTTTTCCCAGGTGTTCCAATGCCCATTCCCAAATTATTCCACTATTCAACAAAAACAAGCAGGCATATACCTACCATATTACATATATGCTCATGAATGCCATTAGGGCTCAACGAACAGAGTACTAGATGATACCTTAAAATCTTTATGTGGCCTTGGGCAAACTTCAGCCTTTCTTGTTATTAATATCTATTGAGATATTCCTTCCATTTTCTGTTTTATTAGAATAATGTGATTGTTCTCAACCACGGCATTACTTAAGGGAACACTTGAAAGACAGAACTTAAGGTGAATATCATGCCTGGGTGATAGATATATATGGGCTTATTATTATAATTTTCTTTACTCTGTGTACATTTGACATTTTACATCAAAATATAATTTTAAAATATTGATCCTTGAGATCTACCCCAACCCAATTAGATCACAACCTTTAGAAAGTGAGGCCCAGGTATCAGTATTTTATAACCTTTTCCAAGTGGTTTTTATGTGTAGGTAGAGTGGAAGAACAGGAGTACAAATCACAAAACTGAACATTAATAATTCCTTAAAAGCAAGACGCCAAAAAGTAAATGTTAATAGCATGAATATAAATTCTTTTAAAAATTAACTAATTAATAGATTTTGACGACCTAGTTATATCCTTAAAAAAAATTACCTCAAGTATTTGATATCAGCCATTGGATTCAACATGCACATACCCTCTGTCCTTTATAAAGCTAGCTGGTGTTTGAACACACATTTGGTTTCCTGGGCAGTACCCACCATCAGATTTGTTGGTACTCACACACTTTAGGGGGAACCCATTAGTGTAGCTGGATGCCCACTTCCTGGTAATGTGTCAATAAAGTGATGGCATATTTAACAACAGGCATAAAGAACTCATAGCACACTAAATATCATGACTAGGTTTTCAACAACTCTTCAAACACTCCAAAGAAAAAAATATCATCATGGTTTTATTCCAAGTTCTTGTGTGAAATAGAGAAAATACACATAAGCATGCATGTTTCTCTCCGGTGATAAGTAGTAGAAGGTTCCAGCATGTACTTTTTGATGAAGCAGATAAACATACGTGAAAACATTGGAGAGGTCTATAGGGAATCATGTCTAAAAAATATAATCTTAATGTTTTATGAATAGGAGCCAGCGATTTTCCATAGGGGTGTTCAGGCATTGGGATACTCTATCATGGGGCCCAGCCCAGGGGTCATTATTTATACTCAGAGTCAAAATGTATCGATCATTTGCTTTGTTTGAGGAACTGTTTTATGAGCTTTTGTTCTATGAGGCTACCTCATTTCACCATCACAAGAACTTTGTGAGATAGATTCTATCTATGATCATCACTATTTTACAGAATGGGGAAATGAGGCAGAAGCAGGTTTACCAATGTGTCCAAGTGACATGATGGCTGGTAGAGCCAGGATGGTCTGGGGTGATGTGACTCCTCAGCTGGACATGGAAGGTCTCTCACTAGAGAGCCAAATACACACACATATGTATTTGGTTAAATTTCATGAAATTGCCAGTATTCAGTCGTTTTTTTGGCTTTCAAGAATGGTACTTTTACAGTACAATAGTGCACACCAATGAGGAAACATTGCATCAGCTATGAATGCAGAGGCACTGAGTTAGGAAATGACTTTCTACTACAATGGGCATTTTAGAGAACTAAAATGTCTCTAAGAATACTAATATAGAGGGACACCTGGGTGGCTCAGTCAGTTAAGCCTCTGCCTTCAGCTCAAGTCACGATCCCAAGGTCCTGGGCTAGAGCTCCTGCTCAGTCGAGAGCTCAGTGGAGAGCCTACTCAGTGGAGAGCCTACTTCTCCTTCTCCCTCTGGTACTCCCTCTGCTTGTGCACATGTGCTCTCTCTCTCTCTCTCTCTCAAATAAATAAAAATCTTTAAAAAAAGAATACTAAAGAAAAATACTAAGGTCATTAATAGTTTAAGAAGCTCCTAAAAGAACTTAAGGCAAATGCTAATCAAATGATCATTATTATTAATTTTTATTTAATACACTATGTGCCACACATTTTTAAGTGCTTCACGTATGTATTTTCTCTTTTTCCTCACATCTTATGAGGCAGGAACTCATGATCTGTATCTTAGGATAAAACTGAGGCCACTGAGTAGCCAGTAACTAGTCCCTGGTCACATACCTGGGACCAGTCAATTTTACTCTGCAACCTGTGCTTTTAACCATGGTGCTAGGTTGTTCCTACAGAATTCCAGATGTTCAGTTGGAATTTCCTCTACAGGAAAGGAAATATTACGTTTAAAAAGTGGCAGCATGAGTGGAATCCTTATATAAATATGTATCTATTTTACTACGAAAAGCATTCCACTACTATTTACAGTTTGAGAAGAAGACCAAAGGGGAATGCTCCAATCTGTTGGTAAATCCTACGTGCCCTACTTTCAAAATATATCCACAATCTGACCAGTTCTCTTCACAACTGCCTCTAGCACTCTGTGTAAGCCATCACCATCCCCCACCTGGTTCCCACAACAGCTTCATCACATTTCTCTCTTCTGCCACCATGGGTCCTTTCTAGTCATCCTCCAAACAGGTATTGTGATCCTAGTAGAACTGGCCAGATCACATCAGTCAAATATGTTCAAAGCCCCCAAAGGCCTCCAGACCTGCATCATCAGGCCTCATGCCATATGACCTCACCATTCGGGCACATTTCCCAGCCATACTCTCTGAGTCACTCACTCTGGGCTTGCAGGTCCTCAGATAAGCCAGGCTTCTCTCATGCTAACATCCTCATCCCCTTCATATCTGCTTACGCGTCACCTTCTCAAAGGGGCCTACCCTGATAACCTGATTAAACCTGTGACCGGGCTACCCCAGCACTCCTACCCCTATCACTTGTTTCCCCTTTTCACCTACTATACCTGTCAATTCTTTATTTATCATGTTTATGGTCTGTCTTCTGCCTTTCAGCTTAGGTCCCACAAAGACAGGGGTTCTGGGCTCCTATTCACTGGTGACCCAGCTACCTAGAATAGTGCCTGGCAGAGGGAAGGCACTCATTGTACTTTTGCTGGATGAAAGAATGAAGAAAACAGCAGGGCTTATAAAATGTGAGACTCTGAGGGAGGAGAGAGATTAGAGGAATCAAAAATACAGAATTGAGGAGTTAGGTGCCCAGGATTGGGATGAGACACCAGAAGGAAGAGATTTGGAAGGAAGACATTATAAGAACAGTGGGCCGATGATACACAACGATGCTGTACACTGTTCTATGCAGTATACCTCCTCCACACCCACTGGTGGAACTGATTTGGGCAAAATCCCCCAACCACCTGAAAGGACTCCCCATCCTCACCCCTGAACCAACACAGATGACGCCAGCTGGGTGCATCGCCCACCACATCCTCAAAGATGAAAAAATGGTAAAGCCACCCCTCCCAAAATGCCACTGGGTAATTTCTTAACATCAGGGTGGATTTAACCAGCACTCATCTTCTCAGGACCAAAGAAAATATGACAGGATCCAAGCAGGACCCTCTTTATTCATCTGCACAAACAATGAAATTGACCACTGTGGCAGAAAATGTCAGATCAACCGAAGCAGAAGTGTCCAAGCTAATATTTTTCATATGAATGGTTGCCGTGGTGATACTTATAAAGATTTAGCAACAATCAGGCAGTGAATACTTTTAAGAGGCGCCTGGAGGAAAAGAAGTTGCAACGTACCCTCTGTCTTCACAAATCACGCTCATCCCACTTGTGCTCAATAAATGGCTCACTTCTTTTGATTACACTTGGCATACCCATGAAAGATGAGTTTTTGATTCTGTAATTTCAAGCTTGAAGCCAGTACTGTATTTTTCCATTTGGTCTGCCTTAAGGTTTTATTCTGTGATTCATGGTGCCTTTCCAAGGTCACTAGGCCATTCCCTCATCTGCCAAAAATGTCTCCTCATCCCCAGCCTCTTCCTCTGCCAGAGCACCCGAGTACTAAACCCTTTCCCTCCCCTAGAAGGAATATCTCTGTATTACTGTTGCCAACTTTATGCAATGGCCATAATTTAAACAAATTTTAGGAGATGGAATATCTTAACCATCCCCTCCACCCCCCACTGCTAGATTGCAAGCTCTATGAGGGCAGCGAGTATCTCTTACTTGTATTTTAATGTTCCAGAATGAGTAGCATGGCACATTAATCCTTAAAAAAAAGAAAAGAAAAGAAAAGAAAAGAAAAGAAAAAAGAAAAGAAAAAGTAAAACTTCCTAGTACTAGGTACTAGAGAACTTAGTGAATGACACCACCAATCCTCAGTCATAGAAGTTAGAAACCCTGGTCTCTTCCTGGGGTACCTTCCTCTCCTTCAACCCCTTTATTAGATCTATTACCAACTCCTTCATCTTACATTAATTTCCTGGATCTGTCCACACGGCTCCCTCCTTTCCCTCCATTCTATAACAAACTCCTATCAGATCTCTTACTTACTTACTTACTTATTAATTATGAGAGAGAGAGACAGAGAGAGAGAGAGAGGCAGACACAGGCAGAGGGAGAAGCAGGCTCCGTGCAGGAAGTCCGATATGGAGCTCCAGGATCAGGCCCTGGGCTGAAGGTGGTGCTAAACCACTGAGCCACCCAGGCATGGCTCCTATCAGAACTCTTATCCAGCTTCCCCTGCCCCACCTCTCTCCTCCTGCCCTGGACTCAGGACCTGTGTAAACTCTCAGAGGTGTAAAATGCTGTGGCCCCCTGCTTAGCACATTCCCTTCTCACTGTTCCCAGGGCAAGGACACCACCTTCTAATGCAGCTTCAAGGTCCCCAAGTTCTCTCCAGGATCCTAAACCATACCCCTTCCCCCTGCATTGGGCAGACTGGTCTCCTTTCCATTCCCTAACTAGGTCCCCTGTCTTCAATAGGGCCTCCGTTTCCCAGCAGCACCACCACTGCCACTCCATATTGTGCCTATGTGCTTACTGGATGAACCCCTGACTCCCTTCATGAGATTGAGGACAAGGGTTGCTTCTGCTCACCAGTGTGTCCCCAGATAGCACACTGACTGGCACATAGGGGACACTCAGTGAACATCTGTGAAAAATAAACATCTGTGGACTGTCATTATAGGAAATAGTATGATCCATAACTCTTAGGTGTCTGCTCGTACACGTGGTAGTGAGGGGCTCTCTACTTCTGCTGGACACAAAGGAAAAAGTAATGCATTGACCCCAAATCAACAAGGCTTTTCTGATCTTGGACACTTAAGTAAGGTTCACAGAGGCATCCAAATATTGATCTGGATCATTTGTGAACGGGGACTCAGGAAAAACAAAAACCTTGTCATTTTTCTAGTGGTGTGGCTAGAGCAGGAACATCTGACAGCAGAAGTGCTGCCAGCAGAGAGAGGGGGAATGACCCAATTGTTCCTCGGACCAGAGCATCAGCATCTATCTGTACTTCACTACTGAGTCCCATTTGCTCTCTGGATGACAGTGATAAATCTTGTTAGAGAAATCGAAGGGCAGAAATATGAGACATTTAGACATCAGACATCAGGGTTGGGCTGAGGGAAAGCCAGGCCCGACTGGGAGTCTCTTTGTTGGCCCATAGCCCCACATGGGGGACAGAACATAGGTCTGGAGTCACCCTGCTGGCTCTTGGGTACGCCAGCACCCTCACCTTGGCTTGGGCCACGTGGCTTCATCTCCATTTATCTGCTTTCTCATCCCTAAACTGAATGACTAAATCTGCTTCAAGGACTATTGAGAGGATTAAACGAAATAATTGATTTAAAAAGCACTTAGTGAGCCTAAGTGTCATAGGAGGCTGTTGCAGTTATGAGAGCAGCTCACCAATAATACTGGCTGCTGCAGCAGGGCCCTGAGGCCTCCTCCTTCCATCTCACCTCAGGGGACTCCAGGATGCCTAAGCTGAGCAGGGGTTCCCTTGGAGAGCCAGCCGGTTAGCCAAAGTGAAGGAGGTGGGAGGGTGGGTGCGGGGTGAACTTCCAAACATGCTTCACAGATGAGCTGGGAAAGAAACAGCCAGGAGCCCGTAAGAGCTAATCTGCTGGAGCTGCTGACTTGGTTACCCTGCTCGCTGGAGAGGGGGCAAGTGCAAGAAATTGCATCTGCTCCAAGGTAACAGACCTCATATATTGTTTTTTTAAAGATTTTATTGATTTATTCATGAGAAATACAGAGAGGCAGAGATACAGGCAGAGGCAGGAGCAGGCTCCCTGCAGGGAGCCAGATGCGGGACCTGATCCCAGGACCCCAGGATCATGACCTGAGCCAAAGGCAGATGCTCAACCATTGAGCCATCCAGGCATCCCGACCTCATATTTTTAAATAAAAAGACTTCTATATGACCATGTGGCCTAGTCCTCGTATGTTGTTTTTTTCTTTCCAATCTTGTAGCCATTGCTAGAAGCAATTTTAAGGCACTTATATGAGAAGTTCTTTGAAGAGCATATGCCTCATTATTTGGGAATCACTTCAAAAACTGCAAGTACTCATGTTGTTGAGGATGTATTGGGTATTTTTGAAGGAAACAAAATGATTCGGCACAGGCTAATGAAGAAGGGGGTCTACTGGAGTCAGAGTCATCGGATGTCAAAAACAAACCAAAACAAACCAAAACGATTCCCTGAGTTTTAACTATAAACACACTCAACAGAATTCTTAGAATAGTTTCATGTGCTAATTTGGAAGGAAATTCAAAAAAGACTTCCAAATAGATCTTGAGCAACAGAACCATCTCCACCCACAAAAATAACTATCATTTATTGAGTGCTTACTATCTGCCAGGCTTTCTTCAGTACTTGACACACATTCTATCATTCTAGATTCAAAACACGCTTAAGTCTATTATACCCATGTCACAGATGAGAGGTTAGGTAACTGCCCTTGGTCATAACCAGGTGAACAACAGAACTGTACTCATCTACAGAGAGGATTTTACTTGAATATCTCTCCTCTCAAAAAGTCGGCATTCCTTTGAATACACTCTGATATATTTGGATTTTTAAAAAATTTATCATATAATACTCAAGCTTCTTTTAATCAACACGAAAACAGAACACTGCAACAGATACGGCAACCTGGGGCCTACACCACTAGGAACAGGGTTTTGCAAATGTACAAAAATTCCCAATGCCCAAGGGAATCATTATGAGACCCTTTCAAATAGGAAGCAGAAATGAGCCTAATAAGAACCTGGAAATGAGCAACAGATAATGGCATTCATATCCGGATACCATTATGCTTATGTAGAGAACTTAAGCTGGTAATACATAAAACAATTATGCATTATATTTAATTCTATAAAAACTGCCCAGCATAGGTGTTTAAGAGCTCAGTTAAAACCTGGTTCTGGAATTGCAGGCTGTGTAGTACATTATCATTCAGGGCCTCAGTTTCTTGGCTGCAGAGTGGGGATAATCACATCACCCTCTTCGTGGGATCACACAAGAATCAAATAAATATGTTAAGCTATTCTAGTTGTGCCCAGCATATAGTAGGCACATTATAAATGTTAGCTCTTACTATTAATATGTATGTAAAAATACATTAATTTCCTAAGGATCATTATGTGGGAGAGTGCACAATAGGACAAACATTTGTATTCTACAAGTGTTACTTAGTCTATGACAGTGGTGCTTTAATTCAATTAGACTACATCAGGTAGGAGTTTTTGGAGCTTTAGGAGGATTTTCCTTGCCAACATTAATTAAATGATAGTTGCTAAAGTGGAAAGTTTCCAGGATCATTTCTGTATAATCCCTCAAAAAAGAATAATTTGGCATATACTCCTTATGAAGATGAATAAACACTTTTTTTTTCCTGTAGAGAACTTTGTGATCTTCAAAATATTTGCCTACAGTTTTATTTTTATGATGCTGAGGCAGCCACAGTCTAAATTCACAGTTCAACAGAAAAGATGACAATGTTTTCTACCATGCAATGTTCTCATATCATTAAATCTGGACTTATTAAAAGCCCTATTTATAAACTATGGAGAGGGAAATTTTCCCTGGTTTCCTAATGTAGGATGCTGATTTTATGCAAAACGAGAGAGACAAACTTATGGGTACCCTGGAGTATGTACCAACAATAGGAAGCCTTTGCTTTGGCCCCCAGAGTCCTGCCTTTGCCCCTATCTTAAAATGAGAATTAAGTCAGAGAATGTTACATTGGGGCTTTTTGTAAATCCTGAGCTAACTCAACAGCCACCAGAGGTAGGACCCCGAAGGCAGAACTTCATAGCACCAATGCAAAAAAAAAAAAAAAAAAGGCAATTTGGTATAATTAACATACTACAGTTTATCCAGACATTAAATGTATTGTGGATGAAATAGGCTTTTGTCCAATTACCTGGGAAGCCAACCACTAAAGTTGTCTTTCCGTGGGAAGATGTCTGCTGAGTTCCAAATAATCAATCTGGAAAGGAACTTATGGATGTAACTGTTTATAAATTCATGGTTATTTGGTTTAATTTGAAACCTTGCAGTTCATGCCAATCATGCAGCATTTACTTGGTTACCTCTCCAGAAAACCTATGAAGACTAAGTAGAATTACTAACGGTTTTATTCCTATCTCAGATTCTTTAGATGTGACTAAATAAAATATTTTTCATCTACCACATAACTGACAGCTTTTCTAGTTAGACCAAAGAAAATTCATTACACCACACCTACATTATGACAATGGTTATTATATATATAATTATGCTTTTATGCACTTTAAAGCATAAATATGTTATTTAGCCTAACTTTACATCAATTTTTCTTTTCCTCTTATTTTAATCTTTAGCTCAAACACTATGATACCATCCCAATGTGTAAATGTATGTACTTCCACTGACCTTCCCCAAAATGCTCCTCTCTACAAATCCTCCCAGAATCTGTGCACTGGTTTAGGTTTCTCTGGAACTCTGAGTTACAGAGATGCTGAAAGTAATCTAAGGTGTTTGTATAAATGGGTGATATAAAAATGGAAATAGCACAAGAGCTGATTAAAGCTAAGTTTAAAATTAGATGGGTTCCCTTGATTAATGGCATAGCAACAGTGATGAGTGATAGGTAGAGAACATCCCAATTCACACTAATCTAGATTCCAGAGCTCTGAGAGTGAAGAATTCTCATCCCTACCTTAAAATTAAATTTTTCAGAAAAAGCTCCCCCAGGAAACATTGAGAAAGACTAAACAATTCTGGCAGCATGATCTACCTGATAAGAGTAACTCCGTAATTTTAACTTTTTCAAACTTAATTCACTCTGGAGGAAGAGACAGCCAGTTACTAAACTAACTCAAAGCCTCAGGTAAAATACAAGTTCATCTAAATGGAGGAATTAAGCACACAGATCCTAAAAGTTCTAGAGAACACTGCAGGATGCCCTGCTGCACCATTCTAAAAATGTACATTTGTTCGGGTACACTGATCAGGAAAAGGAACATTTGCACATTTACTGAAAGGAAATTAAATGGCAGGCGTTGTTATGTGACTTGAATGTTACATTCCATCCTTTACATAGTAATTCCCAAGCCTATATTGGGGGAAAAGAAAACAAAGCTCTTACTATCTTCTGTGGTTTTCTTATGGCCATAGCAGGCAAATCCTTCATAAGAAGGGCCAGGCTTCTGAAAGGTCAGTGGTAGACTGAATGAGATGTGCAATGAGAAGTTTTGTCTTTCACATATGATACTTAGTTGTAAATGACTTTAAAATAACTTGTTTCATTTAGCTAGGCTGGAGCATCCTGTAGTGCCATAAATCAAGAAAGCACGAAAGAGAAGGGAGGGGCATGTAGAAAGATCACAGGAGCCAATCTGAAAGAGCTTCCAATGGCCACGGCTGAAACAATTTGGGCAAAAAATTAAATAAGGATTGTATTGGATTATAACCGAAAGAATAAAGTAAATATCCATGGGACCGTATTGCTATAAATAAATGACTGGATAAATAAATAAAAGGAGGAAAAGGAACAACTGTGCTTTACAGAAGAATTCCAACTAATGATGATGAATGAAGGAAAGAGAAAACTCACCATTACAAAACCACAGGAATAGCTGCTACAGCCAAGAGTCCTGGAGAATGTTCAAGTTAGTGGGTGAAAGTTGAAGTCGCATAGTTTCAAAATATCTCCCCCCAAATGTTTCTTAATTACAAAAAAAAAAAAGAGAGAGAGAAAGAAAGAAAAAGTTAAGCCTCCAGCAGAGAAACCCAGCAGAAACCACCTTAACCAAGTGAAGAAAGTTAACATCATCAATAACAAGTCACATAGCTGTGAGCACGCTTGGAGAGGGCACATAACCTACACGGATCCTCCCCAAAAATGAATAACCTCAATCCAATAATAGGGAAACAGGGGACAAGCCCAAATCAGAGGACATTCTACACAACACCTGACACATTACTTTTTAAAATTGTCAGCGCCATGAACACAAAATTAGAAGACACTAAGGAGATCCCAGCAAATCAACTAACATGCGAGGGGGCTCTCAGAATGGATCTTAGAACAAAAAAAGGACATTGGTGGAAAAATTGCTGAATATAAACTAAGTCTGTAGGTTATAGGATTGTGCCACTGTCAATTTCTTCAGTTTTGATCATTGTCTTACATCTATGTAAGTTGTTAATGTGAGGAGGAACTGGGTGGGGGCTATAGTCTCCATTATTACAACTCCTCTGTTCAGTCGTAAAGCATCTCAAAATAAAAAAAAAACTAAATAAGTGACTGAAAAATTGTTTAGCTGCTTGATCTGTATCCAAACTGAGTTGTATCTAGAAGGACGAACAGAAGTTAAATGATGAAAATGAGGCTGCCTTCATCTTTCTAACCAGCATGGTGATCTATAATAGGTGTTCTTAAGTTCATTGACTTGCTAATCCTCCTTGTGTGTCTAGAAATCTTACATTCCTTTCTAGGAGGAGAACAGAAAGGCCTGCACCTCACAGAGCAGGAATTAGACTGCTTGCACAACCCTGAAGCACTGAAAGATGAAAAGAGGCATCACTAAATCAATAGAGAATCAGGAAATTTTAGAGGCCACTGTGCCCCTTTACTGATCAATGACTCCCTGACCCTTTAAAGCCCTCTTGGCGAGGCAGAACCAGAGAGTTGCCTTTCGGATAAGAGTCAGCCTTGCCCCCAGGTGGCCAGGCTCCTGAATAGAGCTCATATTCCTTTCCAGTCAATAGGCATCTCTTGAATATTGGACTTTCCGGTGACAGGCAGCTGAATTTGGGATTCAGTAACAAAAATGAGGAACACAACCAATTTAGACAGAAGAAGGATGAATCGTATAACCTGGTTCCATTTCTCACTCAACCAATCATGAGCTGTGTGACCTTGGGCAAGTTACTCACTTTCTCTAAAGCTCCGTTTCTTTATCAATAAGTAAGGGACAAGGCAGGATACCTACCTCATGGAGTTAGAGGGAATGACTAAGTGAAATAAAACATAGGAGGAGAGTAACACGCCTGGCATATTATATGAACCCAGTCAGTGTTAACCGTACTGACAGTGATGATGGAAACAACACTAGAAATGACGATGATGAACACACTGGCCACTTGCACAAATCTTCTTCCTCCATAAGCCCACAGAAATAATCAAAGCTCTGGCCTACGTACCACCAATTTGGATTCTTTCAGAGACCTCCAGATACCTTCCTGGCCCTGTTCCTACCCAGTTCTGTTCAAAGGTTTATTGAGCACTCACTATATGACTCAGTACTTTCATTAGGGTAGCAAAGACAGATAAAAGAGATCTGGTCTCTGGCTTTGGAAGGAAAAATAGACTGTTGCTTGTCTAATGGGAGAACAGACATGAATAAATCAATTCATTTAATACAGGGAATGTTCTGCGGGAGATAGGCCAAGGTAATACTACAAGACCACCTAACACAGCCTGAGCTGAGTGTTTCTGGATGAACGGGAGTTTACACAGCAAAGAAGGATGAGATGAGGATGGGGAAGGGAGGGTTGGGGAAGAATGAGATAAGGATTACAGGCAGAAGGAACAATTGAATTAGAAAAGGCAAAGGATCCTTGAAATAGCCAGGAGTATGGGGAACTGTGCTAAAAGAGAAGATGGGAAAAAATTGAACAGAGGCAAGTAAGGCGTAAGTCATTAATGACTATGTATATCAAGGTAAGTCCTTGAATTTTAACCTGTGGGTGATGGTTTGTAGTGAGGGGAGCAAGATGGTTAGATTTGTATTTTAGAGCGATTGTTCTGATGACATTTGGGAGAAAGGATTAAAGAGATAGAGGGTAGATTATATCAGGGCCGCCAAATGGAAGAGTTTTGCTATCCTTTAAACAAGAGACAATAACTACTGATACAAATAAGTCAATTATTATTCTGAAATTATTAGCAGGGCACTAATAGTGGGGCTGAAAAAAATGAGAGGGATTTAGAAATATACAGAGAAAACCCTGGCAGAACTTAATGTCCCATTTCCTGACACATTTCCCACTCAATACACAAAGTTTGACTGAGTTGACTCGCTATGAAAGGAAGGGTCTGTAATGGATCTAGATTTCTAGCTTAGGTAACTGAGTAGTGGTGCCTATCAAGGAGACAGGGGGCAAAGAAATATGTTGTGAGGGAAAACAAGAAAGAGTGATAGAGAAATGATAGATTCTGTCGTGTACATGTTGACTCTGGTGTAGGGGGCAATTCAGTTCATATTTCTAAGAATTAGGTTTTTTTTTTATATATTTGCTTGAAGCTCAGGGGAGACTGGAATTATAGAGAAGTTAAGACCACAGTCTGTAGAAAATCCCCATCCAGAGGCAACATGGATAAAAATAAGGACTTGGACCAAAGATGGAGCTGTTGGTTAGGGTTGGGTACAGAGAGGGTTGCCAAGAGGAAAACCAGAAAGGAATTGTCAGGGAGAAAGCCTGGGTAGAGCTAGCCAAATCATCCAGAAAACAAGACTGAGAAGAGTCTGCTAGACTGAGAATATAACCATCATAATTAGCCTTGCCAGAGCAATTTCAGTTGAGTTTGGGGGATAAATAAGTCAATTAATTGAAGAGAGGTAAAAAAAAATGCAGACATTGAGATATCAATAAACATAGCCAATGATAATAATAACTAACTTATTGCCATCTTGCAGGGGGAAATAGGGCTCTGTATCTTGCATGTATTTTTTGAAAGAGATTTTATTTATGTATTCATGAGAGCCAGAGAGAGAGAGAGAGAGAGAGGCAGAGACACAGGCAGAAGGAGAAGTAGGCTCCCCACAAGAAGCCCGATGTAGGACTCTATCCGGGACCCCAGGATCATGCCCTGAGCCGAAGGCAGATGCTCAACCACTGAGCCACCCAGGCATCCCTGTATTTTGCATGTAGTAATTCATCTACTTCTCTCAGGAACTCTGTAATGTAGCTACTATTATTACTGCCATTTTAGAGATGAGGGAATAGATGAGGGAAGGAGAGAGACAAAATGCTAGCAAGAAATGGATAAGGGAAAAGCTTTTGCTAACAAAGGAAGAAATACGCTTGATTATGATCATACTTAAAGAGGAAAAAGTCATAGGAAAGGGGAGGTTGGAATGTGGAACAGATGGTGGGTCTCTGGGCAAAGTTCTGGAAAGGTGGGATTGTGAGCACCAGTGAACTATGAAGGACCTCATGTTCAGAAATGAGAAGGAAGGACAGGAAGATGAGTTTAGTTACAAATCAGTTTGGGGGCACCTGGGTTTCTCAGTCAACTCTTCATTTCAGCTCAGGTCATGATCTCAGGTTTGTGAGATCCAGCCCCGAGTGGGCTCCATGCTGGGCATGCAACCTGTTTAAGATTCTCTCTCTTCCATATATATATATCTCAATAAGTTTGGAAGTAATGGATTTGTTATATATATATATATATATATATATATATTGTTTGTTTGTTTGATATATATAATGGGTCAGAAAGTGGAGATAGCTCACTTTTATCACCTCAGTTTTGCATCTAAGTTCCCAAGGAAATAAAAACTCTCCTCCTTTCCCCAGCTGTTTTACCCCTACTGAATTTCCTGCCACCAGTGGCACCTCAACCCCCTGCAGCCACCCACAGCCTCTATCAAGGCTTGTGTAATAAGGGAAGAGGGGAGAGATCAGACAGTGTGGGGTGGGACACAAACATCAGAACTCTACCTAATGGGGCTTTTTCCCCCCAAATAATGGTGACATCTATAGGGCAACTATGATCATCTGAACTTTTCCCTCAAACAAACAATCACATAGCAAAATATTCATTTTCTGCAATAATGGTCTTTAAACTAGAATATGGATACCTCTGGGAGCACACAATTTTTCTTAAGGTATATATGCTGGCATTAGTTTTAAGGGACTCAATTTGCAACTTCTAGATCCTAAAACTGATCTGCCCGAGAAAGCAACAGCCATCTGAGGTTCTCCTTTCTTACTTCTCATTTAGCAACCCCTTCCTCCCATTAGACAGTGCAAAGGCAAACCAGCCCCCAGGCCCCATCTCCACAGTGCATTTTCCCAGGATAGCAATCCTTTGCAGAGGAAAAAAAAAGGGGGAATACTAAAAGATGCACAAAGGAAATTTCTTCAGTGATTGGAATTGCTTTGGTAACTGATTAACAACTATTCTGCAACTCAGGTAAATTCTAATTTTTTCCTTTCAACCAAATTATTGAAGACAGAATGAAGTAGCTATTACATTAGTTCCAAGAATTGGGGGATATTTGCCATAGTACGGAACTTCTTCCATTTGCATCCACTTCTGTACCTAAATAATTTTGCCTGTGATTATCTAAGAAATTAGATAGAAAGAAAGAAAAGAAAGAAAGAAAGAAAGAAAGAAAGAAAGAAAGAAAGAAAGAGGTTGGAGGGGGGAAGGAAGATGGGGAGGAAGGAAGGAGGATGTTACTGAGTTACGTCTCATTTTAGCAATACATAATATTTACCCACAAATTCAAGAACTAATGGGAAAAAATGCTCTCTTTGTCTTACTAAGAGGTTAATTTCCAGTAACAGATTACTTTTTATGTTTAGTATTTATCATAGTTTGTAAAATGTGTTGTTTACACTTGTGTTTACTGGTAATAATTATACTGATCACTTAGTCCAAAAAATAGTTGTGAGACTTAGAACATTATGGCCGCATAAAATGAAAAATGAAGCTCAAATTTCAATTTACGCACCCATTTTATTGCAGAGAATTTTAATAGGTAATCAATAAAATATTTCGAAGCATGAAAATAATACATTAGGGTAGGATTCTGTGCAGGAAGTAGAATGGAAATAAAAGTTTAAGGAGGAAAAGAAATGATGCAAAATATCTGTAAAAGAAAAGTTTGTTCCTGTACTTGTGAAATAGATGATGATGGACACCCAATTGCTGTGGTATTTAAAAGGAACATATAAAAAAGTGATGTATTTATTTGATTATAAAAAAGCACAATATATGCATGATATCTGAAATTATATCTGAAACCATTTAAATTCAAGATAAATATTTTAGATGTGAGCTTGAAAATGTGTAAGGGATACATAGTTTACATAGTTCTCAAACTTTTTAAGAAATGGTACAGAAGCAAAAAGCTCAAGGACCATTGGTCCTTAATGGAGTACCATCCCATCCAAACCCAAGAGCTTCCCTTTTGTCTCCACTCTGGCTTCTACCAAGTCCTCTGAATAGTTTTAAAAAAAATCAGGTACGAGGAAAGAAAAGCTTTGTTGACATATCAAAGAAGGTTTCGAAACATTAAACGTGAAATATGGATCCAGATTTCCCAGGAGTAAAGCCACATTTGCTAGCTGCCCCCATACTCAAGCCTTGATTAAATGCACAACATCTGTGGGTGATACGGATTGTTTGTCAACAGGAGAGACTAACGAAGTTGCAAACTTTCCCCAAGGCATCTTCCAGCAGTATATATTCAAATCGTTCCCACGCTCCACAATGGGAGAAGCATGTTAAATATTTTATTCTTGGGGCACCTGGGTGGCTGAGTCGGTTATGCATCTGCCTTTGGCTCCTGTCATAATCCCAGGGTCCGGGGATAGGGGATGGAGCCCTGAATTGGGCTCTCTGCTCATCAGGGAGTCTGCTTCTCCCTCTCCCTCTGTGCTCATGCTGTCTCTCACAAATATATAATCATTAAACATTTCGCTCTTAAAGTCCATATTTTCACCCCTGAATCCCAAATTAAGAAGTTGTTACTGAATATGTTGCGTGCTAACCACATCTTATCAGATTCTTCCAAGAGCCCTGGCATTAGCCCCAACAGGCTTTGGACTTCAGGAATTCTCTAAGAAACTCAAACTGAAAAATTAGGAAAGGATATCAAAATTTCCAGTTATTAAAACTTGAGGAACTGTGTAGAAGATTAAGTGCAGTGCTGGCTTATGGAATCTCCTAAGGCACATTTCCATAAATACAGTTTTACAAAATGTATCTTGATTATAATCTGTAGATTTGATTGGGCAACATTTCCTTTCAAAAAGACTGCATAGCATTTTGGAACAATTTTCAGTAATCTGGGATGGGAATACTCAAAACGCGTCCTGCAGATATAGAAGCACGCCAGAGGAAGAAATAATGCCACGGAACAGTGACAGCAGGCTCAGTTAGGGTAAGCAGAACATGTTTAGTTAGATGGTTGCATCTTAAAGAGGTGGTGGCTGCCTCCAGATATTTTTAGCAAGTATTGGCAATTACCGAGTAAAGTTAACCCAACACTTAATACCAATCACTCACCTTTTAATTTGGAATTACTGTCACTGCTGTGTGCATGACCAAAACAGCAATTAAGAATCAGCAGGGCTCGTGAACAATTAGATTAAAATGTTGCTGAAGTGTAATATATAAATTAGTCCTCAGATTGGGGATAGTCCCATTGTGAATGAGCAGCCCACCTTAAGGGTGAGAAGAAGGGAAGCATGCTTTTGGCCTCTTTAGGGGCAAATGGGTTTTCTAGACAATTCACACCTTGGTGATTAACTTAGAGATGTGTATTTCTCTTACATAAAGGTGGAAACATTTCTTCTCTTTTCTGTATGTTTCCCAAGAGCAGATTGCTAAATTTCAATGCCTCTGAGTGGGGGATGTTTATCTGGTGTCCCTAGTTGAAATTCCTAATACATTTCCCCATGGCAACATCTCATAAATCATATGTCTAATTAAATTGCTGCATTTCTCTTTAAAAAAAAAAAGATTTTATTTGTTTATTTGAGAAAGAAAGAGCAAGCACCAGAGGAAGAGGGCGAAGCAGGCACCCTGCAAGGAGCCGGATGCAGGGTTTGATCCCAGGACCCCTGGATCAAGACCTAAGCTAAAGGCAGCCACTTAACTGACTGAGCTACTCAAGTGCCCCAAATTGCTACATTTCTATAAAAAAGTGAGCTACACAGAAATCTCAGGTTTTTGTTAACTTCACACAAGCTTCGTTTAGAGCTGAAGATGTACCCCTTCAAAATTTAGAGTCAGTGCTGTTTTCTTCCAAATGTTATTTACAATACAAACTTTCTAAAATGCACAGATTAGTTGTTACGGGATGGTTATCATAATTCTTATAAGAAGGTAGAAAACAGTGCAAGACGTCTAATGGTAGATGGAGCTTAGTACGTTGTTGTATTTTGAGCTGTCTTAAGTTTTCTGTATCTACCTCTGCATTCAGGTTGTCAGCAATCGCTTCTGAATTTTGTCCCTGTTCCTCCTTATATCATCCTTTCTCACTCTTCAAACCAAATAGCAAGATCTTTTAAAATTATATTTTTAAAAAAAGAGTACATGGCATTCTTGTATGTGGCTGTAGATTCATTTTACTGTTCCTCTAAGAATACGCTCTCATACAAGGACTCTGCAACATCTATTTTGACCATTCAGTGGCCTTTTCTCATATTCTGGAATCTGGCATTTTGGAGAAGAGAACCATGAAGTGATCTGGATAGCAAAGGTGCCGCCTTTCAATACTTCAAGAGCATTACGAGTAGGTTTACAGTGGCCTGTGTGGGTATGGAACTACCATTTATAATATTTTTAACATGAACAAATGTATTTAAAATCTAAATAAGTGGCTCACCAGTTTCTAGAATACAGCTCATTCTTATGTTGGGAACTTTTTTCACTCACACAGGTTTTATTGCTCCACTGTTGCCTGGCAACAGAGATGTGGCGAGAGATGTCAGAGGTTAAGGAGCAGACTAGAGTTATGGAAAGTGAGCCTTATCAGCATTTTCCATCTAACTTTGTAATCCTTGAAATAAAATAGGTTTCATTGTATTGAATAGTCTGTATTTTGTTTCTTATCAAATGCAAGTTTTTTAGAGACTCTTCTTTCTGAATATAAGTCCAGTACCAGGGAGAATTTTAATATGTACACTGCTTTATAATGGGCTTCTCTATCACGCTAGCACACTCTAAAGGTTAAAGTGAAGATTTTCTGGCATTCTGAAGTCATGTACTGGGCAGAAAGTGCTCATGGACATGTTTGGAAGCATTCCAAGATGTATCAGAAATACACATTGGCTCTACACTTCCTGACTTTGAACCACTAGTTAATGTTGAATAAAATTCCGTTTTCAACTAGCCTGCTTATTAAAAAAAAATTACTCTTTAGAGAAAAGAATGCAAAATGTTCTATAGGTTTGTTTGTCTCTATTCTGAAATGAGAAGGAACGTGATCAAAATTTAAGCATCTCTGGGATTTATTTCTTTCAGTCAGTTGTGTACCAAATACTAGGCCCCCTAAGGATTCGTGGCTCATGGATAGTTAATTACATTTCAGCCTGATGCATTTTAAGATTTCTTTTCTGGTGGGCATAACACATATGCCTTGAATGATATTTCATTTCTAGGCAATGTAGTTGTTCCATGACTCCTAACCCCAATTTTTAATTTCCCCAAATTACTGTTATACAGGTAAGGTAACCTGAATTAGAATCACAATCTATGTTGGTTTGAAGTGGATCCAGAATTATTTCTGGAGGAAGATCTTTATCCCTGCCAGTGGGTCGTCCCTCATCTCTGAGCAAAGCCACGGTGGCCATCCATTCAGGGATGCATCCTGAATTTCATTAGAGAAAATGAACTCCTTCCTTGATGGAGTCCCAAATACTTTGTCCACACTGCACTCTCTGTTTTAGTCAGAGATTACAAACCAAAGATCTATGTTGAATAATTCTTATGAAAAACCCCGTGGGGAGAAATACATCCATGCATATAATTGCCTGAAGGATATGGGGATTGCCTAGCCTTCTAAATTTCCTTTGGACAGAGCTGTGTATTTGGAATCACTGTATTTTAGAACTGCAGCTCCTCAATTAGGCTTGTGCAGTATGTAAACAAGTATGTATTGATGAGGTCATTAACATAGCCATGGGAGTCTCACTACCTTTGTTGTAGGGAGCTGGTGAGATCATTGTCCTTCACATTACCCTGTAAGAGCATCCATGGAAGGCACTCCTCTTAGGTTTTAATATTAGAAAAACTTGGGTTTTTATCTTACAGGTGTTTCAAATCTATCACCAACCATGCTTCCCTCTTCACTTTCATTGCTAGGAACCGAAGGGCCAAATCTGCAGCCTACTTCTCTTCACTGCACAAGGCCCTGACGTCTTCATTTGTCCCACTCAGCTTATCCTGGCTTTATTTTTCTCTCCCGTATTGGCCTGACTTTCTCCACTATTTATTCTATTTTAATAACTGGGATGCCTACCTCAAGTGTGCTTTACAGCAATGCAGGGTATGATTTTTATTTATTTTTATTTTTTTAAAGATTTTACTTATTTATTCATGAGAGACATTGAGAGAGAGAGGCAGAGACACAGGCAGAGGGAGAATAAGTCTCCCTGCAGGGAGCCCCATGTGGGACTCGATCCCAGTACCCTGGGATCATGACCTGAGCCAAAGGCGGACACTCAACTGAGTGACACCACTGAGCCACCCAGGAGCCCTAGGATCTGAGTTTTAAAAATCAACAACAAGAGAGGCAATGGAAGATAAAGAAGATAATCCTCTTACCATGTCCTTGATTTTCCATTTTGTGACTCTACATAGAATGAAGGGTTCCCCCGTGACATCCCCCCACTTGTTGCAGCTGTGAGTCCTGGCATCTAGAGGGGATAGCAGGAGCTCAAGGGAACAGGAGCAGGTGGGAGCTGGAGGGCACAGATGAGGGCAGGAGAGAAACCTCACTCTCTGATAGCAAGGGACTGCAAGCAAGTTTCTGTGGCTACAGGCCTTCTAAGGAAGATCAGGGAAATGCCAGTCAGGAACTTGCATTAAATCCAAAGGTGACATTTAAAATCCTGATGCATCCAATTTGTGTAACAAGAATGTTATCTCCATAATACATATTTATGAAGTAGTTGTGTTCGTATTTCTGTACAACCATTGCATCTCCATTTGTCCCACACACATAACGCAATTTTAAAAATTGACCCAGGAGTGCCTGGGTGCTCAGTCAGTTAGGCTGACTACCTAACTCCACCTTGTGTGGAGCCCACTTAAAAAAAAAATTACCCCAAACCTGTTACTTGATTGTCTACCCCCACAAAGAGAGAAGCTTCTTTTTAAAAACACACACACACATGAGAAACATAGAGAAGTTGCTTTGGCTAAATAAAATGGTGCCAGTTCTGATCAAAAGCAAAAATCAGCATTTGAATAATTAATTTAATAACTACAGGAAGGAAATATAACTGTGGATTCTCAGAAGCCACTGTGGGGCTAGTGATATGTCACGGATATTCCTACATGGCTGAAATTTGCCCAGATTATATGGGCGATCAGTGAGAGGGACGCCTGGGTGGCTCAGTGGTTTAACACCTGCCTTCGGCCCAGGGCATGATCCTGGGGTCCCGGGATCAAGTCCCACGTCGGGCTCCCTGCATGGAGCCTGCTTCTTCCTCTGCCTGTGTCTCTGCCTCTCTCTCTCTCTCATGAATAAATAAATAAAATCTTTAAAAAAAAAAGATAATCAGTGAGAAAGAGGTTTTATGTTAGAATGTTTAGAAGCTCACATACACACATTGTTTCACTGGTTTGGTGCAAAGACTAACAACCTCCACAGCATTTCACATTACCCTCAAAGACATCATTTCCAATGTTCTTGTGCTTAATCTATACCCATCAGGACCTTTCTTCTATAGGGGGAGGGAACTCTAGAGAATTCTTACTATAATTCTTATTATTCACGTAATTCTTACAAAACAAATAAGGAAAAATTAGCTACTTATTTTTTTGTGTGTGTTTTTTTAAAATCAAGACTAGATTAGACAACTTGGGTGAAGAATTACTCAATTTTGGTCACCTGGGTGGCTCAGTGGTTGAGCATCTGCCTTTGGCTCAGGGCGTCATCCTGGGGTCCTGGGATCGAGTCCCACATCGGCCTCCCTGGAGGGAGCCTGCTTCTCCCTCTATGTCTCTGTCTCTCTCTGTGTGTCTCTCATGAATAGATAAATAGAATCTTAAAAAAAAAAAAAACGAATCACTTAATTTCAATGAGTAGTAAGTAGAAGCTAGTTCAGGTCCTTTGAAAAAGTTGCTAATGTATATACTTTTTAATAACATTAATAGTATTTTCATGTTAAAATTATGTCTTTTAACAGCGTGTCCTTCACAGCTAATACAAAGTCAAAATTCCCTCTTAACACTAATTCTTTAATTATGTGATTTGCTCTAATTCCATAAGCATGACCAAGGAATGTACCACAGATGTGAATGTCATATTAGAATCAGGTTTTTTAATGCAATCTACCAGTATCTTGAATGTATTTTATTTGTGGTAAAAAGAAAATTCTAACTCGATTCCTTTGTCATCTCATATTTAATATACCCAGAATGTAGAATGTTTCCCCTTCCTATCCAGCCACTCTTCCTAAATAATCCTAAATTATTAATCCTAAACCCTAAGGTTTTAGGGCGGGGCACTAGTTTTACAATCAACTTTTGACATTTTTTTTTTAGTAGGGTTTTTTCTTTGGACCATGTTTGTCTTCCAGTGTGTTTCTGCAGTAGGTAGCAGTGATTCCCCATAACTTTCTCCTATTACTTCTTATACCTTTCTTCCCAAAGGGGTTTGCTCCTCTAAATAAGCTTTCTCAGAGGGCTATCTGCCAATTGTTTTTTAATGCTTTTCCTCCCAAAATCTATTTAGTTTTGCGTTGGACTTTTTGGATTCTATCTGCATTCACAGTCCTAAATCAAACTTTCGGGGGGGGGGTGGAGACACACACACACACACACACACACACACACACACACACACACCCTTCCCATGTATTTCATCTCCCAGACTTGAAATTCTCTTCCTATTCCCTCATTCCTTACCTCCCACCTGTTTATTCTTGCTGTCAGTTCTCTCTGTTGGAATCTGATACAACCTTTGAAACAACTGTTTTCAGTGTTGCTGTAGCTGTTCCATAGCGACCCTAGCTCCTGTGCAACAGAGTTACTGTAGCAGGCCTGAGATGCTGTCCTCAGAAAGTCTTCCTTGCAAGGTTGACCCTTGGCTGGTGTCTGGAAACTTGGATTGGGGCAGAGTCCCATGCTTCTCAACTGAGGAGGGTGGCTCACTGTACCCAAACTCTTACTAGAAAACAATATGGTCCATGCCACACATGTGCTTTTCTTCTGGAAGCCTGGAGTTTTTCTAGGTGCGAGGTAGAGGCTATCTCTGACCAGCCCCCAGTAAACATCCTGGGCAGAGTCTGTAACAGCCTGCCAAGGTAGACAGCATTTTACATGTGTTGTCACAGTCTGTTGCTGTTGGAATGAAGCATATCCTATGTGACTACCCTGGGAAAAGACTCTTGGAAGCTCCTGCTGGGTTTCCAGGACGTTGCCCCATGCACCTTCTCCTGTTGCTGAGTTTGCCTTGTGTCATTTCACTGCAATACATCTTAGCTGGGAGCACAACTATATGCAGAATCCCATGAGTCCTCTTAGCAAACCACCAAATCTAGCACCGGTGACACAACTCGTATGGCCTGTTACATCATTTCTATCCTCCTCGGTCCACCTTGTAAAAGCACTTCAGAACCTGCCTTTACCATTACTTCTCTAGGCGCTTCCACTGGATTCCAAAGTGGACCCACTGCTTCCGACAGATCACTGCCGGCACAGGAGCGATGGCAGTTTGTAGGGGAAGCTCTTGGCCTGGTGTGAAGACACCTGGTTTCTGTTCTTAGATCTGCCATTCCCTATTTAATTTAGAGCAATCCACAACCTCTCTAGGTTTTAACGTCCTTACACATAAAATGTGAATAAAACTACAGATAACGCGATATCCTGGCGCAAGATTTTGGCTTTCTGCACAAATAATTTCTTACCAATTTGCAACTAAAAGGTACATTGTATCAAGGTTCATTGTAATGCAAAACTGCTCTTTTAAGGCATCCTTATTTTCTCTGTACCTTCCACTATGAAAAGTTCTTTTTGTATAGTGAAAGATTTTTGCACTATTTTTTTTTTTTTGGCAAAAATTTCTGGATTCACTGGGGAAAATATGTGAGAAATGTTTCAGAATTAGAGATTTAAAGGAAAATATACTACAAAAATAGGAATAATGCTCAAACTATCGCACCAAAATTTCCTGGGTAATGGTATTATTTTTGAAAGTTGCTGTCAGAAAAGAAAAGAATGAAGAGAAATGAACAACCCAGGAGTTGGCTGGAAAGGGGCTGAATTTCTGTTCAGCCAGGGCCCCATGTCCCTCATAATGAGACAGCTGACATAGATAGGTAATAGCCCCTTCTCAAACATCAAGGGACTCCCTTTGTAAAACAACATCAAGATCAGAAAGTTTCAAGAGCCCACTGAAAAATCTCTCTGAATTTACTGCAGTGTCTGTATACACACTTTGCTCATTACTCACTTCCAATACCAATGATTGAAATTCATTTCCCAATGATCGACAAAAGGCCTACCAAAGCCACTGGGGGAGCCATACATAAGAATCTTGAGCCTGAAATAGGTTCCCAGGTTGACTGATGGGCAGCTCCAGTCTTCTGAGGTCTCATCCAAGTTCATGTTTTCATGAAGCTGTTTTTACAATTGCTTACAAAATATATTCCAGTTATGTTTCACTATTCTTCTGTGTAATTCTTGGCACAAAAGAAAACACATGATCATTTGTGAATTGCAAAGGCTAAGCATAAGTGCAGGGCATTCTTGTCTTTGGAGAGCATTCAGACTTTTCTCTTAACCACTTCCTTAAATTGAAGCTGCCATCACAGCTAAAAGGTGTTTCCAAACTCTTAAGCATGTGTCCTTAGAGCAAACAATTTCAGACGAATCGGTCGGTCAAACTGATGTGTACTAAGGACAGAGGGAAAGCTGAGATGACATTGTAGCTAACCTGCATCTGTTCTTAATTCCACATTATCCTCCTAAAAACTGCAAAGGAGAGCATTCAAACCAGAAAAAAACAAAAACAAACAAAAACCCAAAGAACCATTAGCATAGCATTGAATGAACAAACATTTTAAGAAGCATCCTGCACAAAAAATTATTTCCACATTTCCCTGGTTGAATTTACACAAACTATTGCTTCAATATTTATCAAATTCAGAGTTATCATCACTAAAAATGGTCACTTGTCATAGGTATACTTAATGGTAGGAATACAAAAACGTTACCTCCAAATCCTAAGAGGGACTTTGAACACAGATAGAGACAGATGAAAGATGGCATGCTGCAGTGCAGCAATTTCAGAAGTACTGGAGCACTGACATTCCAGCTTCCATTCCTCCAGGAATATTCTCAGTGAGACACACAAAGATCCAGGGTGGTAGAGGCGATTGTTTTTACTATCATATCCAGGTTCTCTCCTTGAATTCAACACTCAAAAAGACAAGGCAGGAACAGGAAGCAGTAACTGCATGGCCTCTAGTGGTGCCCTTCAGATTCTTCCTCTAATATTTTCCCTGGTCCCCAGTGTAGCTTTTCCGCGTGACTGCACAGCAGTCTCAAAAGTGCTGTGGAAGTAGCTTCCAGCAGCAGGCAGGCAGAAAGCCTAAAGTGGCATAGGGCTTCTTGACCACTGGCTCCCAAGCATCATCAGAGAATCTTCGGCTTGCTAGAATTTTCAGTTTCATGATGGATATGGATATTTCATTAATCCTTAGTTTTCCTGATTGCCATACTAATACACAGTTCAAACATCTACAGACAGCTGTTGAGACCAACATAATAATTATACTGATATTTTTCCCTTCATTTTGCCAAGCACCCCCACTGAAGTTCTTCCTTTTCACGTTCTTTTTCTATGTTTCCTCCCGAACAGTATGAGTTCATCTAACTAGCTTTATTCCCTAAGGTACAACATTAGCAGGACCACACTGGTCATACCAATAAGCAAAGATTCTCCACTAAGCAAATGGGGCAAAATCTGACAAATTACTCCACCAAATGATAGCTTCAGAGCAAGCAAGCCTAAGTAGGGAGTAAGAACTAACTTTTTTTTTTTTACTATCTATTATGTTATGTACCAATATTCACAGTACCATACATAAACATTAATTCAATCCTAAAATCAACACTATGAATGCTGTATTATCATCCCCACTTTACAGATGCAAGAATGGTCCCAAAATGATCATGTAATTTGCTTGACATCTTCTGCAAACAAATAAGCAAATCACAAGCAACCTATCATAAAAGCGATCAAAAGATATGAATACACATTTCATGGCTGAACAAACGCATGTGCCAATAAGCATGAGAACTGGCATTCAGCATCATTAGTAGTCAGAGCGAGGTAAATTAAAACCCCAATGAAATAACCATGTTACACACATTCAAGTAGGAAACATGAAAAATCTAACAGTTCCAAGAGTTGAAAGATGGTGGATCCACATTCCAATGAGAGTTAAAATTGGGGCACCCACCTTTGAGAACAATTTGCAACTATCTCCTAATATTGAACATTGATACTCCCTACAATCCACTAATTCAACTCCTACTCAAGAGAGATTCCTGCACATGTGCGTGAAGAGTTATGTTCAATAATGCTGAACAGCTCTTTTCACAACAGTAAAATCCTGAAAACACCCAAATGCCCATCAGCAAGATAGGATGTAAATATGGTATATTTTACACAATAGAATATTAAATAGAACAGAAGAGATGTAGTACAGAATATCTCAACATAGATGAATCTTCTCAATAAACAGTCTCAAAGGATTACACACAATATTAGGGTCTTTTAGAAAGTTAAAAACCACTATAATCAAAAGTTTCATAATACTAAAGAATGGAATAAGGTTACATATAAAGGAAAGTAAAGGAATAACAAACATGAGACTCAGATGAGGTCATTGTAGGTGGAGATGGGACAAAATGGTGGTGGTGGTGGTGGGGGCCAAATGGTAAATGGTTACATGAAGGTGACTGTCAAAATACTAGCTTTTGTTTGGGAGGTGGTCTTATAGGTGCTTACTGCATTACTTAAAATGTCAGACTAATGACAAAAGAAAGAAAGCAAGCAAGAAAGAAAGACCAATGAGAGTATCTCCTTATCTAAGGATTCGTAGTCCAACTTTATACACCTGACTTCCTGAAAGCACCCACAGAACTAAGAAAAACAACAACAAATAAACCCAAACCAGGCCCAGATCATTAGTGGTGCATTAAAGGTTCCAATTCAGGTCTGCCAGACTCCAAAGCCTGTGCTGCCACCAGGGAAGGGGCTACTCTTTCTTTCCCAACTGGAGGCACAAAAACAAGAGTGAGTTTCTCCTGTTCGCCCACAGTGATGGAATGAGGTTGTCGAAGGGTTATAACAAGAACTGATCAAATTATTTCTTCCAGATAGTGTGGAAAGACAAGAAAGATATTACCCGCCTCACAGATTCTTCTGGGCAATACACCAACTGACCTAGGCTGGACCCCTGGACCTACTCTATAATGCCACTGTGTCTGGAGGAAAGTGTTCCATCCTCCTGGCCTCAGAGTCCTCAGCGTATGAAGACTGGGGATGACAGCAAAGGTGACAATCATAGGAACTGATACTTTTAGTTACTTATAAGCTGTAGTTTTACCAACATCATTTAACGTGAACTTTACTATAGACTATAAGGCATGAATTGTTATTACTCCCAGCTTAAAGATGAAGTGATTGAAAGAAAAAGAAGTTAAGAAACTTCTTTATATATATATATATAAATATATATATATATATCATATTATATCTCAATTATATTGAAATATATTATATTATATCTCAATTAACAACAACAAAAACTTCTCCAGGGTTGTACAACTGGGATGGGTGAGTATTGAATGCAGCTCTTCCTGCTTAGTCACCCAAGCTCTTATCAGCTAAGACACACACACATACACATACATATAGACACCACATATCTATGAACACAAAATGCACACATGAATAAATATGCTTAGGTTTATAGACATTTGTATAGACATACATGTATATAGTACATTTATGCATGTAGGCATACACATATTCATTACATGTAAGTATAGACACACAGACATCTCCATACAGATATACATATACACATATGGATGGACACATAATATATAGATACACACACACACACACACACACACACACACATGTCCAAACACACCCACAGCAAATATTGCCTGGCTTTTCCAGCACTGCTTGAGAGATTCATGAACTATTGTTAAAATCTTCCTGTTCCTTCTCCCTCCAGCACCCATCCCAAACAGTTGCGTGTGAGAAGCAACTCGACCTAAAACAGATGTATTGCCCCTGGAGACCTTGCCCCGTGACGTTCATCCAGGGTCTCTTAGGTATAGCCATCGTTCGCTTTTTCAGCATATGCTTCCCAGCGTGGCCTGTCCCTCCACATTAGCAGGCACAGGAGCCTCTAGGTGGACCTCCCTTCCTGCCGCTCTGGAGAAAAACGCCCACATCAGAGACTGGCCTCACAGAGAAAACTAGGTAGGGGCTAACTTTTCAATATTTATAGTCAGATCTCTCTAAATTTAGAAAAATCCATCAAGCCTTCTTGGTGTGACACAACCCGATGAACCAAAGTCTAGTTTTATTTAGATTGATATATAGTGGATGGAGTCTGGGGCGTAACCAGTGTTTGATGAATGGTAGCAATTTCTATTATAAAAAGTAAGACTCACTATCATTACTTACAAAAATTCAAGTTTTCCTAAATTTGGCTTTCGTTATCTTAATTCTGGGGCTTTTTGGTGTCTAAATATGAAGTTCTCCAGTGAGTTTAGGTTCTGTTACAAGAACACTCTCTCAAATTGGATTTTAAGAGGCTAGGGACTCTGGAGAATGATGAAACAGTAAATAGGTTGTAATTTTCAGCATGTTCTGTTGATATAAATAAGTGGGATGGGTATAAGAGTTGGAAGTGGGATGCAGAACCTACTGAACCCCTAAAATATATGGGACCTAGGTATATTTATTACTAGGGGAAACGTGAACAGGACCCACTCCCCCAAGCCCCTACTCAGACACACACTCCATGGTTTATTTCTGCCACATTTCATCAAACACCACTCAGGTCCTCCAAGCACAAAAAAGCTCAATTTTTAAGAGACTAAGACATTGTGGTTTTACCTATACCTTTTGGATAAAAATGAGTAAAGGAAAAGAAAAACAGAATAAAAATTTAGAATACTGAAGTTTTAAGTCAAAATAGAAAAATCTGCTTTTTGGTGTCTCGGTGGAAAAAAACCCCGCCTCCCACTGTGATTTCAAATCCAAGGGCCATCAGAGTTGGCTCTCATATTGAATCCCAAGGCAGTGGGGCTCCAGAGTCACTCAATTTTGCTCATACATCAGAGAGGAAATGGCAGTGGGAGGCTGTAATATGATACCAGGCTAGAAAAAGTGCTGAACACAAAAGAGACAGAGAAGCCAACAGAGCTAGAACAACTTCACAAATCTTCATCCCACAAAGAGTAGAAAGCAGGTAGAGAGAAACAGGTGGGGAGGACAAGAGTCTCGGCAGCTGCCTCAAGGCAGCTATGAGATCTATGATTTAGATACATATTTCCACAGAGAACTGAATCGCATCTGGAGCCCACCATTTAATTTCTCCCAATGCTGAAGAGATGCTTACTTTTTAGATGCTGAACAGTGTGTATTTAAATATATTCTGAAACTAACATTTTATAAATACAACAAATGCAACTTGTTTTTGTTTTTTGTTTTTTACAATGGCCAAAATGGTTCTAACAGAGAATATAAGTGCCTGAAGGGACTAAAGAGATAATCTCCTGTAGCCCTCCTTTTTAGGAAGGAAGAAACTGAGTCCCAGACAGTTAAGTGACTTATTGATTCAACATAAATAGTCTGCAACTGAGCTGGAAGCAGGACCTAAATGGTGATTTTCACTTTAGCTATGTTAACCTCATAAAAACTTCAATCTCCCATGGAATTCCAGGAGCCTTTAAGAAAGTCTAAGTGTGAACTAAAAGCATTTCCAGGGGATCCCTGAGGTACATGAGCTTGGGTAGCACTGATGCTGGAATTTTAGCAGGGCAAGTAAAGGGCTGCCTGGGGAAGTCGCTGGCCTCTCCCAGAAATGGGGACCACATCCTGGCAGGGAATTAGAGCAGCAGAAATGAAGGTGCAGACACCATAAGGTAACGAAGAACACTACGCCAATGCGATGCTCCTGGCATACTCCAGAGACAAAGAGTGAATGGAGAAGAACCTGAAAGAATTCTGGAATTCTTGGGATTCAGCCAGAGAGAAGAGTCAGGGAAGTAGTATTTTCTATTTTTAGCACATGGTTTAACTCCCAGGCAGGATGGCTGGGACCAACAGGTCATAAAACCATTGTGGCAAACACATGGCAATAGTCCTGACTACATGCCCAACACTGAGCCAGGCAGCCGGCATATGCTAGCTCTTCGCAACTTTCTCCAGCTTCACCTGATAGGCCTTCATCTACCCACTGCATCAGAGAAACCTGGAGAAGTTCTGATATCTGTGTCAGAGTTATAGTTTTATTCCGGGTCTACTAACTTGGGAGCCACCCCAGGAGAGTCACTGCCCCCATCATGACCCATTTTCCCAAATCACCATCTAAATGGGTCATCCAGAATAGCATAATTCAAAATCAACAGGCATTTTCCTTCCTCCTTGTTTTCAGAATATCATCTGGATACAGCTGACATAGGAGAAAAAGGTTATTTCAAGAAAATTATGTCCTAAGTAACTCCTGTTTCCTCATTTCTCACCCATGCTTTTCTCTGAACATTTCAACATTTCTAGAATCGGGATGTGGAACTGATTCCTATATTCAATGTGATCGTGTTTTCTCCCCCTGAAAAGCCATTATTAAATTGGTGGAGTAGCTGTACAGCATCTGAGAATCGAAGAGCTATCTTACTTATTTTTAGGGGATAAATGCCTTTGAAAATCTCAGATGAACCATTGTAAGAGGTGTGATCCTAGAAAGTAATTCTTAAATGCTTACCTAACACATTTCTGGCCTGAACCATGCCTTCTCTATACAGACTTTCAATCTACAATACAACTGGAAACAAAAGTATACATACAGCAAAAGGTGGTGAAAATCTGGGATCTTTATTTCCTCGATTCGGTCACTAAGGATCATCTTGGGCCTATCTGTGGCAGATTCAAATTTCCTTGAATGGCTCGGCCGCAACAGAATGTCATTGCATTTGATACAGGTGCAATCCAAAGGCATCCAATATGGGGTGCAAGGCATACATTGTCGTCATGGCACTGAGTTTAAGACTAGCAGATAATCTAATTTTCACTAGGGAGACATCAATGTTTAACTTAAATATTTCACAGTTCATTCCACAGTTTTACAAAATTAAGCTCTCTGGATCTTCGTTTCCTCATCTATAAGGAGGAGTTAATAGCACCAACATCATATATATACTATAAAGACTGTTGCCTCTTAATAAAAATTATTCCAAACTTCTTTGTGAAATAAAATGAAAAGTAAAAATATTGTGGGCATGTAATAGATGTTCAATAAATTCAATAAATGTTAGTTACCTTCCCTGAGTAATATTTTATGCTTCTTCCTATCATAAAAAGGAGAATCTCACCATTCTAATCAATAAATATATGAAAATAACTTGCAACCACCAATGGTGAGACACTTCAAAATACCAAAGTATTTAATCTGCTTCAAAAGCTGTAAAGTGAAAATCTGTAGCGAGTTGAAACAAAAGGTGCATAGCTTTAAAGAGAAGGCTGACTTGAATGGAAAAAAAATTAATATAATGCTGGGTCCAGCATGAGACGATGACTCAGAAAACTGGACTCCACTACAGAGTGACTTTTACTGTACCAGTCAATGGTTGCCTTGTGTAGGGAAGGGTGAGATTTCCCCAAATTAATAGAATGACCCTTTCATGCCTTCAGGAATTGTGTATAACTTCTCAAGAAACAAGACTCAACAACGGAAATTAAAAGCAGAAAATAAATACATATGCTAGATGCGGCGGTTACATTTTAGGTTTTTAGGCTCTTTCTTTTTAGGCTCTTAATAATTTCGCCTGATTGGTGCCTGCGGTTGTCAGTTACAGAAAATAGAATCTGTCTGTTGGTTGTGGTGAACAAGTATTGCCAACGTGTGATCATCTCTCTCCTTGTTCCTGCCACTGAAATTATACAGAAAGATTGAATACAGAAAGATTATGTGTCTTTGAAACAAGTAATGCACATTACAGATCTATTTAAAATATAAATGGGTTGTGCACTCTCTTCTGTTTATCCTCAAAGGGAAGCTCAAGATTCTATTATGCTAACTCTTGTCCAATGGAACCCAGATCCATTTTCCACTTTGCTTTGCTCTGCTCGGTACTATGGAGTTGGACGGGAGGGTCTACCCCTATGGACTGCATCATTCAGGCTGCCTGACCATCTTACTTGGGTTGGCTTTGGCCATCAAGAAGGTAGCAATAGAGGAAAGAGGGAGGCAGAGATATTCCCCAGGCTTCCTCCCTACTCTACTGTCTGCCAGTGGCCGCATCTATCTCCAGGACAATTCTTGTTGGATAGAGTCTCCCTCCTACTATTTTAGTTCACAGTGGGCTCTGTTAACAGTTTCCTCCCCTTAACATCTCAGCCTGGGGGTGGTAATGTCTTCCTGCTATTCTGGTTCAAGTGACTCAACATTCCTTGTTGGCTTCTGTAAAATTTCTTGCCTTACATTTTCCAAAACTCACAGCTGAACATGCCTCCTGCTTCCTGGGATGATCCTGATTGATAGGTCCACAAACAAGCTAATAAATACCAAAATTTGTTCCTCACTTCCAATAATTCAGTGATAGCAAAATTCTGTATTTTAGCATATGCTGTTCTTTTTTTTTTTTTTTTTAATCCATTTATTTGACCAAGCCACACTAGAGAGAGAAGTGGAAAGATTGAAGGGGATCATATAGTGTGGGTAAGTCATCTACATTTTTAAAAAATATCAGTGAATTTTATTGCATTGTTTTTCTACGTATGGTACTGTTTCAGATAAACAGGAAGTTGTATATGGTAATTTAAGTTATTTCCAAAGATAATAATTTGGCACGTTGGTTATTCAGCGTGCTCCACGGAGCCTGACAACATGACACGTTTACAGGCAGGTGTTAGAAAAACAGAGCTGATATTCGAATTGTTGGTGTCACAGGTAGTTATAGCCATAATTTTGTAATCTATCCAGAACCCTTATAATTATTTTGTTCTTTACCTGCATAAGAAGCAGCAGTAAGACCTTGATTCATTAAAATACCTTGAGTGGATATGAGTATATTACATATTTTGGTTTAGGACACTTAAAAAATTCATTAAAAGAGGTTTTGATATATACCTTGGAATGAAATTAACCCATTGAAGTCATGATCCCTGTCAGAAATTAATTAGTAAGGAGAATAATTTCATGCAACTTTGAGGAAATAGCAGTGACCAGGAAGAAGCAGGGAAGGGTAGAAATTAATTGCACAAACCTGGGCCTTATAATTGGAAAAAGGCCATCCTGGACAAAAAACACTGGTAACATGGAACTGGAACAGCCACAGTATTCTATTCCTTTCCCTTCCTGCTTCTGCTTCCTTATGACATCCACAGAAATTTCCATATGATGTAAAGGCAACCAAAAAAAGCTTCAAAGGATGAGCGAGAGAGGGAAAATGAGAGAGGAATTTTAATTCTGGAGAGACCTAGAGTTTTTTCGGTGCTTATAATCTATTAATCCCCTTAATGTAATGAAATAAATCTCTGAAATAAACTTCCATATAACACGAAAATGAGAACAAGGCTGAAAATAAAAACAGCTACAATTATCACAATAATTTCCCTCATATTCTAAATGCAAAAAAGCCTATTAGAAATACCTGCCTATAAGAAATACCATAAGAAAACACCCCCTTCTACCTGCCAAGAGTAAAATGCAGTTGCCACAAATGAGCACTGAAATGACACACTTTGAAATAGTACTCAGCTCTACAATGAACAGAACACACATTTAAATAAATATAAAGTACCATCTTGCACTCACTGACCTAGGAACCACAAATGAAAATAATAAATCTAATGTTGGCAGGAGTTACCAGGGTTCATACAAATTCCTGTAAATGAATGCAATGAATGTGAAGAACAACCACACAACAGTCAGCAAGACACAAAACACTGATCATAGCCTGGCACGTAAGAGTTCCAACTTTAGAATAGGCACCCTTAGATGCAACTCAAAAGGAAAAGGAAGTTGGATGTGCAAATTGTACGTATGTTGCTTAACATGCCTTCAATAATGTGGAAATGTCCTTTTTCCAGTTATAAATGAGTAAGCTAAAAATGATATGGTATTATGATCAAATAAAATACTTTGACATTTGAAACACAAAGTATGCACATGCTGGAAAAGTTATCTATAAAGCAGTCTTGAGTGAAAAAAGTAGAAATAAAATAGTAGATCTATTCACTTATTCAATAAGTAGCTGTTAAATTGCTAAGTACTTTATCACATCCTTGAGATATAAGTACTCATCCCATGTTCCTTTGTCATGAACATTTCCAAGTTAAGGACATTGGCCAAGGTCACAAAGGTTTTACTGGTGAGCAAATGTCAGGCATCTGTTACTGATACTAAGCCTCTAACATCAAAATATTGTCTCTGCTAGAATTAAAGCAATTTAGATTAAAGTTCCTATTTCCAGGGGCTTTGTGATGAGTTGGAAAAAAATCAATTTGGCCAAATAAAATCTTGAGACTTGCAAAGTAGAATTCATTAACAAATGTGACTTTACTTTTTGAACAAAAATGAAGAGTAGGAAAGTCATCACAAGATGCACTTCTAGACACCCAAGTATTTATGGCTGCTTCATTCAATACAATATGTATTACTACAGAGTAAGAAAGTGTATTTAATTTAAATGATGGGTATTTAAATACCTGTGCTGTATCGCACTTAGAGGGACATAGGCACACTATGTTCCCATAAATAATTAAATGAGTAGACAGCTGATTCTATGCATTTACTGTAGATAAAGACATAAAAAGAATGGATCATAATTTCTTTTATCCATTGAGGAGAATTCAAAGCTGTCTTTATAGTGTCAACTCATTACAGTGTACTCTTATAAATGCTAATGATTCTAGGAAACCATTAAAACATTCAGCAATTTATATCAGACTTCCTTCCCTGTCAAACCCTCCCAGTCTACCCCACCCATAAAAATACTCACTATAAACATACTTGAGTCTCTTGTAAAAGACTAATAAGGATGATGTTTGGTTTATAATAATGTTGTTATTTAGCTCTTATTCAAGGTAATCATGACTTGACAATATAAAATATAGCTATACAGCAAGCAATGTAATACATCTTTTTTGATCATGTGGTTCTAAAACATATAAAGATACGGAGCTCCATTAGACACATTTTATTATGCTTAGATAACTCTTTGGCTCTGTGTAGTCTCATCTGAAGTTGTCATAAAAAGAAAATGTATTTGAACAACAGCAACAAAGACCTTTCTATAGTTAGTATATTCCCCAGTTTTCTCTGTGTTTTAATGATCAGTTTCCCAAATCCTAAATTTTGCCAATGTTTTTTTGTCAATGTTTGGCCTTTTTTTTTTTAAAAAAAAAAAAAAAAAAAAGGAAGAAAGAAAGAATATTTATTTATTTATTTGAGAGCAAGAACGAGAGAGCACAAGCGGCAGGGGAGGGGGAGAGGGAGAAGCAGGCTCTCCGCTGAGCAGGGAGCCAGAAGCCAGGCTGGGCTGGATCCCAGGACCCCAGGATCATGACCTGAGCTGAAGGCAGATGCTCAACCACCAAGGCACCCTCTTCCAATGTTTTGGAAAAAAAACTTTTCCAATATAAGTATAGCTTTCAAGTCTATGTACACTTTGCTTGGTTTGGGGGCTTGGGGTGGGGTGGGGTGGGGTGGGGGTGGGGGGGAGGTGGGGGGTGGGTGCTGCTATTCTAAATGAGGATTCCTGCCAGGTGAGTGACTCTCTGATGTTTCAAGGACATTAATGAGATTCACAGCTGATGGCACAGTGATCTGGATAAAAACACAGAGATCCTTTGATTATTTCAACTTATTTTTGCTAGAATTTTTTTCTTCCATCACTGTTCACTGAAGTAAAATGTGTTTTGTCTTCCTCAGGGTGGGCATCAATTTGAATTAAAAGGAGCAACTTGCAAGACCCATTTATATTCCACTGTGGAGAAAGGAGGTGGGGGAGTAGCAGAAAGAAGGCATGGAAGTATAGAGGAGGAGGCCTAATACAAACTGCTCCATCCCTTTGAAGCTGCTTCTCACAATATCCCTCCTGTTCTCTTCCTAATTCTTCTTGGGATTGCAAAGCTTGGCCAGGGAGAGGTGAGGGTAGGCATCCTTGATGGAGGGAGAGCAGTCTCCGAGGACATTATTTGAGGCCCCAATTCATCTCTGACTCTGCAGAGTGATGCAGAGCCCAGGTAGTACCAAGGGCCCACTCCTTTCCTCCCATAAGACCCTCAGCTGGGCCACCTCACGTCTATTGCAATAGCTAAATCAAAAGTGCCTGACCATACCAAGGCTGACAAAGATGTGGAGCAACTGGAACTCTCATACATTGCTGGTGGGGAAGCAACATGATAGACCCTCTCTGGAAGTTTGACAGTTTCTTATGGGGTTCTTACCATATGACCCGGCAATCTTATTTAAAAAAAAATTTTTTTTTTAGATTTTATTTATTTGTTAGAGAGAGAGAGAGAGGCAGAGGGAGAAGCAGGGTCCACGCAGGGAGCCCGATGCGGGACTCGATCCCGGGTCTCCAGGATCACCCCCTGGGCTGAAGGCGGCACTAAACCGCTAAGGCACCAGGGCTGCCCTGACCCGGCAATCTTATACTCCTGGGCATTTACCCTCAGAAGTGAAAATTTATGTTCACACACACACAAAATTATACAGGAACATTTATAGCAGCTCTATTCATAATTACCAAAAGCTAGAAACAATTTAAATATCCTTCCAGGGAAAAATGGATAAACACAAAATGAAATTGTATTGTATGAATTGTATCCATACACTGAAACAATACTCAGCAACAAAAAACAACATCCAACAACATCCCACAACTTGGATGAATTTCAAAGACATTATGCTAAGTGAAAGGAGCCACTCACATATGGTTATGTATGATGTCATATAAATGTCTCCATTTATATGACATTCTAGAAAACATGAAAATATAGTGATGGAGAAAAGATCAGAGGTTGCCAGGGCTATGGGTGGGGGAAGAATGTGACTACAAAGGGACAGCACAAGGGAGTTTTTTATGGTGATGGAACCATTACATATCCTGGTTGTGGCGGTTGGTTACATGAATCTATACATACTCAAAGAGTACATGTAAAAATTCAAATGTATTGTATGATAATTTAAAAAATAAAATAAAAAATAAAAGGAGATTTAAAGACAAAGAGAGAGAGATAGAGGAAGAGAGAGAGAGAGAGAGAGAGAGAGAATGAGAACCCAAGCCTGGAATCAATTAAAAAAAATAAAAAATGAAAACAATATCCACCCATCATTTTCCCTCTCCTTTCCATTCCATAAACATTCATGGAATCTCTACACTCTAATATCTTACTTTTCAGGCTTGGGAGGGGAAAATATCATTTGCTGGGGGGGGGCAGTGGGGGAAGAGAAAAGAAATATTAGGAAAATAAAATTTCCAACAGCATTGCAATGATGGCTAAAATTTTAGGTGTGTCATTTTTCTTTTGTAAAACTTGTGTGGGAACTCACCTTTATTCTGACCCCTAAGTATAGGGTGAGAAAGAAATGTCAGGAGTGAATGATAAGTGAAATAAAAAACTTTCAAAGATTTCAATATATGGTATTCAGGAAAGTGAGACTATCATGGAATAGATGTGTGATGTAACCCTTTACAGCCACACCCTTCCCAGAAAGAGAAAACAGTTGTCAAGTAACTGCCAGACCCACTGCTGTTTGAAGGCCACTCTAGATTTCCTTCCTATGAAATAACACTAAGCTAAGCATACTCTGGACCTAGACAAAAATGCTTTAGACAATGGTGAATTTTCTTAGCATCTTTCATCTTTGAAAAACAGGAAAAAACAATGAGCTGATCAATGATTATGATAAATAACTTACCTAAAAAACTTATGCCACAAAAAACTAATTAGAAAAATTATCTCAATCCTTAAAATAGAAGTTAGAGAAACTGCTAATTGGCCTATGTAGGAATAGTCCTTAGAAGGTTGGAGATCCTGCCTGGACTGGCTGAGGGATGCCTCCAGGAGTTCCTCCCTTAATCCTTCATACTCTGGAATGTTGTTGGGGTGGTGGTGGTGGTGGGGTGTCACACAGGCTACATGCACCCTCTGAGTGGCAAACAAGTAAGTAATGAGGCTCCCTGGAACACAGGCAGAGGGAGGAGGCAGGAGCACAGACAGAGTTAGAGGCCAGTGATGTCCCCTGCCCCCAGGAGATCCTCCCTCCACACAGGCTTAATCAACCACGGCTGTAAATCACCATGGGGGACTTTCAGGGCCTTGAAAGTCATGTCTCTGGAAAGGTATACAGCTATATCTTCAAGCTGTATCTGTTGGCATCTTTTCATTAATCATGTCACTGCCAAATGTCACCACCATGCAGGTGTCGTGGAGGCCAGGGCACCTCAATTCTAATCACACTTGAGAATCACCTGGGAGCCTTCAAAAACCAGCGCTAGCTAGGGCCCATTCTCCGGAGATCTGGACTTCATTGAGGGGGTCCAGCAGCAATATTTCTAATTCTCCTGGTGACTATCAATGATAGGAAACACTGACAACACCACAGATCTTGTACTGTTTTGCTGACATTTCAGCATTGTATAGATGCAGTTTCGATGCGTAATTTACCCCCACTGCATTTTAAACATCTGTTACCTACTTCTCTTAGCTGGTGCTAATTCTTCACTAGGGAAGGCCTTTTGATGACTTTCAATGCACACAAAATAAGATTAGACTTCCTGCGTGGTTCTTCTGAACCAGTACTATCAAGCCGAGAGGAAAACACTTTCCCTTAAGGCTTTATACTGTCATAAAATGTACAAAAATGTATAATTTGTGTTTTTCATAAAAGTTTACTTACTAGGTGATTTTTTTGAAAAGATTTTATTTATTTATTCATGAGAGACAGAGAGAGAGAGAGAGAGAGAGAGAGAGGCAGAGGGAGAAGCAGGCTCCATGCAGGGAGTCCAACGCAGGACTCCATCCCGGGTCTCCAGGATCAGGCCCTGGGCTGAAGGCGGTGCTAAACTGCTGAGCCACCTGGGCTGCCCTTACTAGGTGATTTTAACGTGGGCTATTTGACTCTTAATTACATCATCCTGAATTCTGATCATGGATTGTGTATCTTCTACCTTCAGACTCAGCAATAGCCTCATTTGCCTTCAGCCAACTTTTTTAGAAGTTAGCCTCAAAAAGCAGCTTGTGAATTGCTGGTTCCCCTCACAGTGAATGGAAGCAGCCTCTGTCGGTAGTGACGTCCAGATACAGTCTAGTGATGAATACAAGGAAAAGATTCTATTGGATCAGAAAACGCTGTTACACAGGTTTCTTTCTTCTGAAATTAAATAACCAAGGAAAAATGTCAGGCTACATGAAGTAAAGACAGAACTATTGTAATTATAATTGGAAAGGTCTAGAAAATAAGTAGAAAATTATCTCTTCTATAAGAATTAATTAAAATCTTGTTAAAACACTAAAAGACAATGTCTTGTGATCACCTATTAAGACTACAGAATTAATCAATTCACACTAGGCACATTGAGAGCAAGAAACCTCATTACTAGCTCTCTAAAATGACTGATCTTTGGATTCTGTAGAGTTGAACACTAGGAAACGTCTTGTGGGCAAAAAGTTATGACTTGTTCTGTAAGAACAGCCTAATTGTTTAAGATTAAATACCCTTAGTTGGAAGAAATTTTTCCTTTCCAAGAGAATCCTCAGAGATAAAGCAGACATCTGAGAACTTTGCATGTTAGCATAAGTGTGGGAAGAAAGGAATCCACCTCATGTAAAGGCTTCTGTGTGGCTCTTGAAGAAAGCCTGGAGGAAGATACAGGTTCCTGATGGGCAACTCCTCCATCACTTGGGCCTCCTGAGCAGCTTTTCACTTCCAGCCTTGCTTCACACCATCCTCTTAGCTTACAAATGCTCCCCTAGCTGATCCCCAAAAGACCAACTTGAGAATTTTCCCCAAAATCTTTTCTGGCAAAAGAAATCTTCTGAATCATTTGGTACTTATTCTTCCACTTTCACAAATAATTGTGTGAAAGCTGACAGAAAGTAGGATATAGCCCACCCTGGGACCTAAAAGAGCACCTTCCCCAACAGAGAGTGGTGAACAAATGGAAACCGGGAAAAATGTGTAGGATGCTTTAGAACCCCTGGAAATGTGCTTACATTCTTCAACAATTTACTAACAAATTTCTTAGTTCTTCTTAACCAAGTCCATGAGGACCATTACAGAATCTATGAACCTCTTAAAATAGTATATACATTTAAACTATGTCCCTGCCCACCCCTCCCCCCCCCCCCCACCAACTATAGACCCTGGAGAATCTTTATAGCTCTTCTCAAGTCTTTATGGTAACTGTAATCTAAAACTCAATTTGAAAAAGTCATTGCTTTGAATATATTTTTGTACAAACAATAAGGCATAAGAACTTCTTGAAATGGTTAAACAATGAAATGAGCCACCTAAGGCAGTCTCAATCCTCTAGATATTTACAAAAGAACAGCAATTCTCTGTTCTGACTGCTCTAGAGTTGCCTGAGAGCCAGAATGAGCCACATGACTCTTAGAATATGAAAGCATTTAAACCAGAAGGTGATCAGAGATCATCTAGTCCAGTGGCTCTCAGAATCATGTGGAGGGCATAGTAGGACACCCACTGCGGGGTTCCACTCCTACCGTTCATGCTTCAGTATGTCTGGGATGAGGCCCAGGAACATATTCCTAAGCAATTCCACATTGATGTTGCTGGTCCATGGACTACACTTTGAGAACCACTGCTCTAATATTATTTCCTCATGTAATAAATGAGTAGACTGAGACTTCAGAAGCCTGGATGAGGCCTACCCAAAGTAACACAGCTGAGCCCTGGGTTCTAACTACACTCTGATCAGCAGGATCCTCTCCAACGGGTCACATTTGTGTCTCTAAAACATGTAGAGGACCACCACAGACCCCAAAATGTGTCTCAGCTGGTGACATTCACACTACTTGGCAATACTGGTTTTACCTGATACCTGATAATGAGAGAAAGGAATCACTCATTCTGCTCATCCTAAGCAGAGAGTTGAGAAAGACGTTTTTGTTTTTGTTTTTTTCCTTTTTCCTTCGTCTAAATGATAAATCTCTTGTGGCAATTTTATTGTTGTGGCTAAAATGTTCTTTTGAAACAAAAACATTATGTCATCCTTCTGACAATGCAATAAGATTCTTTTCATTGGGTTATGTCCATAGTGTTCTAATAATGACAGAGTTTTTTTTCATAAACATTTTGAATAAGTTTTTAAATCTTATTTTGAAAGAGTGTATTTTCTAGCATTTTTGGAATCTCTCTCCCAGCTAGCTCTACAAGTAAGCAAGACCCTAGAGAAAAGCATGGTCTGCAAGATTTGGCCTCCAACAAAGCCTTTCATACTCTTGCCTGGCCCCATCCCAGATGGCTAGGGGTCTAGCTTTGGTCTCCTGTCTGTGGTCTGTTCCCGATCTCTCCTCCAACGGCATCAAACTCTCCCCAGATCTCTGACCCATATTCTAGACCTGTCTCATAACCTCCTTTCTGACTCAGAATATGAAAATTCATCACCCTGTAATTATGACTTGGCTCTGTACTTCATCCTGACGACAACCCTTTCAAGTCACATGTCAGACTGACATAACACTTACCAAAGTGTTACAGAAAAGGTGAACACAGGGAGCACGTGGGTGGCTCAGATGGTTTAGAGTCTGCCTTTGGCCCAGGTCATGATCCCCAGGTCCTGGGATTACTAGAGACCTGCATGGGGGGCTCCCTGCTCAGAGGGGAGTCTGCTTCTCCATTTCCCTCTGCCCCTGTTCCCCCTGATTGTGTTCCCCCCTCTCTCAAATGAATAAATAAAAAATCTTTAAAGAAAGGAAAGGTGAGCACAACACATGTTATAAATAACATGTCCTTTACTCAACATCACAGTGCACTAAACTACATAAAAGCATTTATAAAGACTTCCCAGAATTTGTGTTTTTTTACTTTTTTCAATATGGAAATAATTCTCTACTTTTTCTTAATGAAAGATTGCCACTATTAATTATACTTCAAACAACAAATTTCATATTAAATATAAATATAAACTATAAAACCCCATAGCTATCACATGTCTTCCAATAATAACTACCATAGTTGGTTCTCTAGTGCAGTATATATAATCACAATTGAAGAAGGTTGTACAAACCCTGCAAATCAGCTTCATTCTGGATGAGAAGGATGGAACACCTGATGGAAGCCATATAACCTAGGAAGGAGATGACTCCTGCCTTAACAGTTTGACTCCTAGACACTCTCAAGTTGGATGTGACTTCATTTTCTGACTCTGGCCTTCACACCATCCAAGACCAATAGAAGAGCAGCATTTTATCCCTGACATTACATTGGCCTCATAAGTGTTTATTTGAGGACCTTCTCTTTTTTTTTTAAATTTTTATTTATTTATGATAGTCACAGAGAGAGAGAGAGAGAGAGAGAGGCGCAGAGACACAGGCAGAGGGAGAAGCAGGCTCCATGCACCGGGAGCCCGATGTGGGATTCAATCCCGGGTCTCCAGGATCGTGCCCTGGGCCAAAGGCAGGCGCCAAACCGCTGCGTCACCCAGGGATCCCCTTGAGGACCTTCTCTATCTCAGATCTTGCACGTGTATTCTTTCTAGTTTTTGCAACAGTTCTGCCAAAGGTTTAGTAACTTCTCAGGGCTTCACACCTGGGAAATGAAAACGCTGAGATTTGAAACTGGGTCTCAGATTATTTAGTCCAGCAGTTCTCAAAGTGAGGTCCAGGAACTCCTTGACGTTCCTCAAACCCCTTTCATGGGTCAAATAGTTATCTGAAAAGGCTATTTAAATGTTCCTCTTTTTTCCAATAATATTTTGGTGTAAAGCTGAATTTTCTTGCTGTGTTTCAACTGAAATGTATGGCCACAAACTGAACGCAGACACAGATGAGAATCTGGTTGTCTTCTAGTCGACATCAGACATTAAAGAGATTTGAAAAAAATGTAAAGCAATGTTACTCCTTTCACTACATTGTTTTGTTTTGGAAAACATATTTTTTTTCATATAAAGTATGTCATTTGTGTTAACATATAATGGGTTTATAATATTTTTAATTGGATTAATACATATTTTTAAATATTCTTGGTTTTGATTTCTAAAATATTTAATACCAATAGGTACAGCTTACTTAAGCAAAAGCTTTTTGTGGGTCCTCAATAATTTTTAAGGTCTGGAAGGAGTATCAACCTCAGCTACTGTTCTCAGATAATACAGCTTTGACTCACTCTATCACCCCCTTCCCAGAAGGAAAGTTCTCATTGCTGGAGATGGGCAGGTGGAAAGGAGCATTCTTGCTTTAAGAAATCAGAACTCTTGGGCAGCCCTGGTGGCGCAGCGGTTTAGCGCCGCCTGCAGCCTAGGGCGTGATCCTGGTAGACCCTGGATGGAGTCCCATGTCAGGCTCCCTGCATGGAACCTGCTTCTCCCTCTGCCTGTGTCTCTGCCTCTCTCTCTCTCTCTCTCTCTCTCTCTCTGTGTGTGTCTATGAATAAATAAATAATCTTTAAAAAAAAAGAAATCAGAACTCTTATTGCATCTATTATTTATACCATACACCTGGCACTTAGCTAAATGTACAAGCGAATATATTATCTTAGAAAACACACTTGTGCTCAGTCTCCTGAGCACAAAAAACTAGAAGTTTTTTGAGGACATCAATAGCATAACTCCCTTGGAATCTAGTACAGATTGAGTCTTGAATAAAAATAGTAATTAATTGGAAATGTAAAGAAGAGTTGGTATCATGAAGGATAAGCCTTATATGTAGGTTAGTAATATGATGCAGAGGGGAAAAAAGCATGTATGGTGGAGAAACAGATTCAGTTCAAATCCAGACACAATTCTGATAAGCTACTGGATTTCTATGAGCCTGTTTTCTTATCTCAGAGTCCCTAGCTCACAGGGTGTTAAGAGGAGTAAATATATCATATATGTACAACCGTTGTTACTCAGTAACAAGACACACAAGAAATATTACCCCAGCTGGATGATGGGTCAGTTCCAGGGCAAAGGATGCACATCCCCAAATCCAAATGCTTGAGTGGACACTTTTCTCAAGTGAATTTCTCAACTTTCTGTATCTTCTGGCTACTAATGTTCATCATTCAGTCTGCTCATTTTCCTGTATGTGTCACTTCAGTCTAGGGTTTAGTCCTTTAGAGATACACATACATTCTGTTCTTAGAACTCACTGGCAAGAGATATAAGCACTGGAAATACCCTTCTATGAGAAAAAAAAAATAAAGAAACTGAATATCAATCACACCACAGTGATATTTTCAAAGTTGTAAACAATTACCTTATCAACAGTAGCACAACTCCACTTAGTGGTTGCTGAGTAGAAAATCTGAACCTTAAAGTTGGATGCAATACAAACATGTTAAAAAATGAGATTAGTATTAGATAAAAATGTCAATCTAAAACGGAAGCCCCTGTTTAGCAAAGCAAAAAGGCAAAAAAACAAAAAGAATGTATAATTTCAAGCAGTAGCTCTAGGTTTACTAACTGTGAAGATATCCCCAACTATTTCATTTAAGATTCTTATTTTGTTACACCACCAGAAAATTGGATCTAAATCCATTTACCATAGGCCGAGAAAATGTTTACAATCTAAAATTGTATTTACACACATCTGTAATGTAATTTTGCCTTTTAAAAATAGGTATAAAAGCAAGAACTTGTGGATGATGAGGGAATGAGAAAGAATGTCTCTATTTACCTAAGTTACATGAAGCATCTGAACCACAAAAGTGTTTTATGAAATATCACTCTTTTGTCTTGCATTCTTATCATAAAGGAGTATATTCTTTTTAAAAGGAGGAGCTTTTGCCCTTTCTTTAGCTCTCTCCTATTTTTTAACCTAAAACTTACACTAGGTGGAGCCCCTTGTCCAAGGTTTGGAGTGATTTTTGAAAAAGGAAAGGAAAAAATTACCAATTGAAAGCAAAACCAAAAAGGCATTTTCATCCTTTCATTTTTTAAAAAGATTTTATTTATTTGAGAGATAGAGAGAGCAATTGCATGAGCAGGGTGAGAGGCAGAGACAGAGAATTGCAAGCAGACTCTGTGCTGAGCCCAGAGCCTGACACTAGGCTCAATCTGATGATCCTGAGATCATGACCTGAGCCGAATCAAGAGTCCAATGCTTAACTAAGTCACCCAGGCATCCCTTCTTTCATTTTTATTTATTTATTTTTTAAAGATTTTATTTATTTATTCATGACAGACTCACACAGAGAGAGAGAGAGAGAGAGAGAGAGAGAGAGGCAGAGACACAGGCAGAGGGAGAAGCAGGCCCCATGCAGGGAGCCTGATGTGGGACTCAATCCCGGGTCCCCAGGATCAGGCCCTGGGCTGAATGCAGGTGCTAAACCGCTGAGCCACCCAGGGATCCCCCCCCCTTCTTTCATTTTTAAAATGTATCCTCAAAATCTACAGTACCACTAGAAAAGAATTTTTCTTTCTAATAATTAAAACCTTGACAATGGATAGGACCATTAACATTTGCTACAGAGAAGCACTAGTTGCAATGCTGCTGCTGCTACGGAGTCAACAGCCATAAGTTTCTGAATTCAATGCAAATAGTAATTTCATTTGGAAAGAAGGTATAGTGAGTATGAAGAATCAAATCTTTGTTTCTTTTTTTTAAAAATACATTATTTATTCGAGAGAGAGAGAGAGAGAAGCAGAGACATAGAGAAAGAAGCAGGCTCCCTGAGCAAAGTCCAATGTGGGACTCGATCCCAGGACACTGGGATCATGCCCTGAGCAGAAGGCAGACACTCAACCACTGAGCTACCCAGGTGCCCCAAAGAATCCAATCTTTTCTGGATACTTGTAAAGATATTTTAACAAGGTTAATGTCCTCCTGTGTCTGAAATACTTCATGACATTCCAATTAGAGATACACTTATTAAAAAGCAAACAAAAGACTTAAAAGCACCAGAACTCTAGCAAAAGACAAAACATCCAACATACATTCAAACCTTAAAGTTTTCCATGATGCAGAAATACAGGAAGCCCTAATCAGATATTTCAGGGTGTCTGCAGAGGGAGGGGCTTCTGAACTGAACAAACCACATGTTTAATTATGGGTTCATAGGACTTGCAGTTAAAAATAGTCTCTAACTGTACTCTTGAGCCTCACAGTGGACTCGAGCTACAGGAGATAAGCCTTGTGAAATAACCCGCCAAACTCAGTGATCACTCTTTGCTGCAGATAAACACACCACTATCTCCCTACAACTATCTCCCTCCACTGTTGCTAGTTTGGCTCTCTCTGTGCTATCTCAGGGTTGTCCTTCCAATCCAAAAATGCTTCAAATGCAAAGTTCAGATCAGCAGCAAGGAGAACCCTTGCCTAATTCCCAAATACTTGTGCTGACATAGCTGACAGGGATATGTCGGTTTCTTGGGCAATAAATTTGTGGACTCTTTTTGTTTTTTTCCCCTTCAGATTTATACAAAATCTTGGACCAGGCAAGACATAGTTCTGCTGACAGCTGAATTATGTGGCAGAGTAACCTTTGAACAAGTACAAATCATTGACCTCACATAAATTCTTCCCCAGAAAGTCCAAGAAACTGGCTGAATCAGGGTCACATAGGCATGAAGGCAGTTAACGCTATCACAAGAATCCAGTGCTAACATAGTGGGATTTACACCTGTTTAACCAAGACAATTATGAAAAACAAATATTCTCTGATGTTTGCCTCATATATTCCATAAGCAAGCTGATTTGTTTTTCCCTTTTTGAGCTTTGCATTAGATTCAAATTACTGGTCTGCTGCCATAAATGGTTTCTAGGAACAAAATTGGGGGGGGGGGAATTTAAAGAAGAATAATATTTAAATATTTAATATTTAAATATTAAATAATATTTAAAGAAGAATAATACTTCGGAGTGGATAATCTTTTTTGATGACAGGGGTAAATTTTTAAAAAGAAAAGAAACTGAGCTTTGGGTTCTCAAGCCATTTGGCTGAAATAAGGACTAAGCGAATTGGACAAATTATATTGGACAGGATAGCCTTGGTCAATACCTTTAAAACTGATAGAAGTTTTCATGTAAAATTAGTCATTAAACTTGACATATTTTCATACCAGCTTCTCATATTGATGGTAAAGCAGTTGCCCTTCTGCTGCAATATAGGAGTTTTCCAATTAGTTTTTCAAATGGGGTGGGGGTAGTGTGGTTGGGGCTGGCCCCTGTCCTGCAGCATAGAATATATGCACTTATACACTTTCCCCTCAGTACTGTACTTTCTCCATCTCTCCTGCCAGCATCGATAATGTGGTAATAGAGTCTTCCAAAGTAAAGCTTATATTCAAATTGTTGTCTAAAAGATAAAGAGGAGCCAGGTACCACATATCTACTGCTGCTGGAGTGATGCAAGAGAGGGGATGTCAAATCTAGAGGGAAGGTTTGGTACAGATCCATGAGATTCACAGTCCTTCTGCCCTCCCCTCTTTATCTCCAGAGTTAATGACTTCAGAAGAGTCAGAAGAGGAGAATGGGTAAGTAATGTTTTAAAATTTTTAAAAATCGTACCTTAGGACTGATAGGAAAAAAAATGGTTGATAAAGAAAGCTACAGACTAAAATAGATTTTTAGAATAACTTTGTCTACCTAATAATCTCATTCTCTGTATGGCAGGGAGAAAAGAACTTGATGAATCAATTGTTTTTCATTTTGCTGACACTCAGTATTGGTCCTGAGAACAATTTCTCTCTAAGCAAAGTAATGTTTAACCACTTCCTTATCATCAACATTGCCTCATAAGCATAATTTAGAACTTTGCTATTGTAATTCAGTATGCTTCATCCCCCCCCCCCCCTTTTTACTAAACCCTTGAGAGAGAGAGACATAATGTCTTATTCATCAGTGCTGACATCATCCTGGCAATTAAAGATAAGGTAGAGAAAACAAAGGAACTCCATATATACAGAAGCCACTAAAAGGAAGGAGGAGCCCTCCTTGAGAGAGAGAGAGAGAGAGAGAGAAGCGAACAAAGGTGCTTTCTTACAGATTCAGTGGAAATGAGCAGAGGCACACCTCCGACCTGCACAGGGCTCAGAGTCACATGGAAGACAGAGGCCTGTAGTGAGCCTGGGGAAGTGATTACATGATGTCAGAAGGCAAGATCTGAGAGGCTCTGAGCCCAACCCTGGAACTGAAATACCATCCCATGTTTGGGGACATTGTTCCCCTACAGAAACCAAACCTAAAAGACATGGGGATCATTTTATTTGGATTTTTGGAGTGAAACTGAAAGAAACAGCCCTAATTCTGATTTCAGTGGCTATGGTAGGTTTGGATAAAAGTGCTCCTCCTTCCACTACATAAAGGTCAGTGGTTGCAGAGCTATAAAAGTTGAATGAGATATTATTTCGGGCAGAAAAGTAAAAGCTAACATTTCCTGGATGAGTTGGACTCAAGTCTCTAGAGGTTTCAAAGCTCAGCTCATATGACATCTCATTCCAAAGTTTTCTTCTACTTTGTATTATGATCAATTGTCTTAATGTCCTCATCTACCAATGGTTTGAAATCTTGATATCTGACTTTTAAAAATTGTTTCTGGTCCCACACCAACTACCACAGTGCTATGTGCCCTTTGGGGGAGGCAATAAGTGTTTACAGAAAGAGTAGCAGAAGTTTAAATACTTGGAATAGTCACAAACAATGCATTTGCTGCTTTAAGGTTGGAAGGCTTAAAGTTTAAGGGGTCTTTAAAAATCATATCTCCTTATTCAGAAAGAAGTCCATTTTTAAAAATCAGTAGTCTTTTAATTATTTTTTTTTACAAACCCATCTTTTGAATATATTTACCCATAAGATGAAATAATAGACTCACTAAGGTCTAAATCTTGACCTATATCTACAGTAATGAGGTTTTTAGAAAATGAACCCAGGTCATAGCCATATCAATAAAATGACAACAACTAAAAAATACACTCAAATGATATAATATATAATAAATAAATATGTGTGCATTAATTTTATATGAAATATATAAAATAGGTGTTATTGGAAATTATGTATTATCCTGGGTTATTTACATCTCTGTGTCATAAATCCTATCTTCACAAAAGAAATAAATGGAACTAGGTGGCAGGGAACTCAATAGTAATAAATAAATAAATAAAGTGTGGTTTCATATATTTTTATTTTGAAATAGTTTCAGATTTTTAGAAAATTTACAAAGATGATATAGGATTTCACAAGTAGACCAGATCATTTTCCAATCTTAATACCATCTCATATTATTATGTACATCATTATAATTAATGAACCAATGATGATACATTGTTATTAGCTACAGTCCAGAGAGAAATCCATTTTATTAAAACCATTTCTATTAATAGAGCAGATAGAAGTTGTCCACTGTTTAATTTCCTTCTCTCATCCCCAGTTCCCCTAATTCACAGGCATTCTGCTCTTCGGTTAATTTCACAAAAATAGTCATGGCGTCCTATTCTTAGGATCTAATATTAGGATAAATTTTTATCATATGGTGGACACTATGGTAAGCTGCCTAGATCCCCTTCCAGGGAGAAGAATCAATAATCCTCTAGCCGCTCAAAGTACTGCCAGAGGACAGCCCTCAGCTTTTAGTTCTCTTTGGGGACTGTCTCTACTGAAGACAATTGCCTTGCTCATGTCACCCCTTCTACCAGGAGCAGCCAAAGTCCCAAATGTCCAGTCTATGTGGGGATAAAAATGCTCGTGTCTTCTTGCTCTAACTAAAAACAACCTGAAGTTTACCCCCATTCCAGAGCTCCCCATAGGGTAGGCTAATGCCTCTGTGGAGATCACAGGCAAGCCCAACTTCTCCCTCTGCCCAGTCCTGTTTTTTTGCTTGGTGTTGGTCTCCGGAGTACTTGTGAATAAGCACGTTGGGCAACCATTTCACAGTCTACTTCTCAAGAAACACAACCTGTGACGGCCTACAAAATTTAGGTGTTAGGCGTAAAGAAATTGTTGAGAATGAAGTCCCAGCTCTTTCTGGTTTTAGAAAACATTAGGAGAGATATGCAGGTAAATCCATATCCATCACATCACTCCTTCACAATAAGCAAAGATGTGAGGGAGACACATGAAGGGCGCGGTACAAGTCTGAAGGGTTCTTACATCCAGCAGGGTAAGGGGAGAGGAAAGCTATCAGGATAGATTTCTTGTAGAGCTGTGTGTAAAAGAGAAGCAGGAGGTGCTAGATAAAAAATGAGGTAAGGAGTTGGAGTCAGAAAGAAGATAGAAAAATCACAGATGCATGAGAGTTTCTGGGATGCTGAAGGCAGGCCACACGAGTGAACACAGCAGGAGTGACAAGGATGGCGTCACAAGTGAAATAGCAAATGCAGTAGTAATCAGATCTGGGAAGAATTTGCCAGTAATCATAACTTCAGTTTTGAAGTTTCCTCTTCAGACTGAGAGACAAGACAGATGACTTTTCCATGCAAGCTACACTTCTAGATTTTTCCAACTCCTCACCTCTACCAAAATTGTTGAGGATCTAAAGCAAAGAGCAGCACAGACATTTTGGGAGAACAAACACAATACTGATAACACTTTATGTCAAGCCAAAAGTAATGACATTATCTATTATACCCTACATCAGTCATTGCATAAGAAAAATCTTCAACATATAAAATGTTTCAAAATATTTTGCTTTATTTTGAAAAAGGCTTTTTTCCAGACCTTCATTATATGGGTAATATTAAAAAGGTAAATAAATATGGACTATTGAAGAATAAATGTTATTTATTGTTATTGAAACAAATGAACTATACATATTTTAACCTTTTATTTATATGAATTATCCTATTGCAAGTTTTACATTTATCATCATTTTGTTGTTTATTTTGTAATCATAAACTATTGTCATTATGGGAAAGAATATTCACAATATCATTACATATAATACAAGTGTTGGAGCTTTCTTCATCTATCCTTGCCTTCTGTCTTATCTAGAACTTATCCATAAGTAAAATTACATAGACAAAGTTAATAATTATAAAATCACAACTCGCAAGTGCTACAGAAACTCTTGATAAACAGAATTATTAGCTGTACACCAGGAACTGTTAGGTGATGGGCTCGATAAGCAAGGCTGATGATTTTACACAACCACCAGTACCTAATCAGCCATGGCATCCTTCCTCCTCACCCCGCTCCTACGCACAAAAAATAATACAGAATAAGAGCAAGTGAAAACAATGTTGCCTTAGAGGTAAACCTGAAACCAGTCTATTTTACTTTTAAAAATATATACCTTTTGTGCATTTCTATACACCAATAATGAAGCAGCAGAAGGAGAAATCAAGGAATCTATCTCATTTATGATGCACAAACCATAAAACACCTAGGAATAAACCTAACCAAATGATCTCTACTCTGAAAGCTATAGAATACTTATGAAAGAAATTGGAGATGACACAAAGAAATGGAAAAACATCCCATGCTCATGGATTGGGAGAACAAATATTGTTAAAATGTCTACATTATCCAAAGTAATCTACACACTCCATGTAATCCCTATCAAAATAGCACCAGCATTTTTCACAGAGCTAAAACACACAATTCTAAAATTTGTGTGGAACCAGAAAAGACTGAATAGCCAAAGTAATGTTGAAATAGAAAACCAAAGCTGGAGGCATCACAATTCCAAACTTTAAGCTGTATTACAAAGCTGTAATCATCAAGACAGTATGGTATTGGTACAAAAACGGAATAGAAAACCCCCAAATGGACCCTCAACTCTATGGGCAACTAATCTTCAACAAAACAGGAAAGAATATTCTCTGGAAAAAAGACATTCTCTTCAGGAAATGGTGTTGGGGAAATTGGACAGCCAATGTAGGAGAATGAAACTGGTCTATTTTCTTATACCATACACAAACTCAAAATAGATAAAAGACCTAAATGTGAGACAGGAATCCATCAAAACCCTAGAGGAGAACACAGGTAGCAACCTCTTTGATCCTTGCTGCATGAGCTTCTCACTAGATACATCTCTGGAGGCAAGGTAAACAAAAGCAGAAATGAACCATTGGAACTTCATCAAGATAAAAAGCTTCTGCTCAGCAGAGGAAAGAGTCCAAAACCAAAAGACAACTGGCAGAATGAGAGAAGATATTTGCAAATGTCTTCTCAGATAAAGGACTGCTATCTAAAATCTATAAAGAACTAATAAGACTCAACACCCCAAACACAAAATATCCATTTAAGATATACGCAGAAGACATGAACAGACATTTTTTCCAAAGAAGGCATACAGATGACCAACAGACACGTGAAAAAATGCTCAACATCATTCATCATCAGGGAAATACAAGTCAAAATCATGATGAGATACCACCTCACACCAGGCAGAATGGCTAAAATTAACAAGTCAGGAAACAACAGATGTTGGAGACCATGTGGAGACACGGGAACCCTCTTACTCTGCTAGTAGGAATGCACACTGGTGCAGCCACTCTGGAAAACAGTATGGAGGTTCCTCAAAAAGTTAAAAAAAAGTTAAAAGTTAAAAAAAAGAACTACCCTATGATCTAGAAATTGCACTACTAGATATTTACCAAAAGAATGCAAACAGTAATTTGAAGGAGCATCTGCACCCCAATATTTATGGCAGCAATATCCACAATAGTCAAAATATGCAAAGAGCCCAGATGTCCATCAACTGATGAATGGATAAAAAAGATGTACACACACATACACACACACACACACACACACTGGAATATTACTCAGCCATCAAAAAGAATGAAATTTTGCCGCTTGGAATGATGTGGATGGAGCTAGAGGGTATTATGCTAAGGGAAATATGTCAATCAGAGAAAGATGATTATCATATGATCTCACTCATATGTGGAATTTAAGAAAAAAACAGATGAACAAAGGGAAAGGAAAATAAAATAAAAACAGAGAGGGAGGCAAATCATAAGAGACTCTTAACTCTAAGGAACAAACAGGGAGTAGCTGGAAGGGATATGGGTGGGAGATGGACTAAAAGGGGAATGGGCATTAAGGAGGGTATTTGTAATGAGCACTGGGTGTTACATGCAAGCATTGAGTCACTGAATTCTACCCCTGAAACTAATAATACACTATACATTAACTAACTGGAATTTAAATTAAATCTTGAAAACATACCTTTTAAACTTTAGTACTTGATTTATGAGTAACACCCTAACTGTGTCACCCACACAAGTGATCAATATTCAGCAGGGTGCGGCAATCCTATGGAAAAACACCATGAGAAGCAATATGGAACCACAGGGTGCTTCAAGCAAGGGATTTGTAGTTTGGATATGTCTCTCAGAAGCCAGATGGAGGATAGAATAAAGATGAAAAGAGCTTAGCAAGCAGTTGCACAACTCCAATACGATAGGACAGGGATCTGCACACCTTCAGCAACTGGAAACATCAGCATTCTGGCCAAACCCTTCCATACTTGGCTCCATTAACTCCCATATTGTCAACGGAGTACCTTGAAAGATTCAAGCAAGGTGAATTAGCTGACCAAGATAATGTTTTGCATTTCATGTCTCTCTGATTTTGAGAAGGCCTTATTACCCCGACTAATAAAGCAGAAAATTAGCTATTAGAGATGTACTCATGATTAGATTAAGGTGTTCAATAACACTCGAAAACAAGAGTTGGAAATCCAAATGGAGTTTGCAGGTACAAGGTTTATGTGAATTTGGAAAAAAGGTAGCCTCTTATTTTCCTCCAAAACTACTTTTAGTTCTATTAAAATACGATTATACTGTCAGAGATATCAACTTCTCTAGAAACGGAAATCACTTCCACAGGGCAAATCACCCCACTAAGATGTCTTTTACTATAATCACTCTTGCCCCCAGGATCCTGCCACCACAGAATTGTCATTTTTGACTCATGAAAGAGCTTTATATAACTGCCAGATAAAAGACATATTTAGTTGTACATGACAAATTATTGTCTGAGATGCACCAAAATTCCATCTTTGGGGGCACAGAAGAGTCAAAAAGTATATTAAACTGAGTAAGAGACAAGGTGTTCAGAGAAAACATTTTATGAATCGATGACCCTGGTGGATTTTGGCAGGTTAAGTTTTACCTCAGTCTGCTCAACCCATAAAATTAGATGATAGATTGTTCCTGTATCATAAGGCTGTTTGGAGAGTTAAATGGGACCCATGTAAAGTCCATAAACCAGTGCTTGGGGACAAGGAAGTCAGAATGTGCTGCTTAATGTGAAGAAGATGATGATTGTGTGATTGTGCATATCACAGAGAGTGAACCGTCAGTGTGCAAGGCTACCAGCTATTTTGTATGTGTTTTTGTTTTGTTTTGTTTTGTTTTAGAAAATGGTCCTTAATTAATCAAACCAGTAACTCTTTATGCTGCAGAGCCAGCTTATCTCCCTCCCTCCCTCCAAGTTGAACAAAAACAAAAAACCCCGAATGACCCCCAAGTCAAGAGTCCCTCAGTAGAAGGAGGCCTTAGAACAAGGAGAGGGAGAGGCTGGTATGAAGAACACACGTGTACTGCTAGAGTCAGGTGAAAAATTATAGTAAAACAGCCTTGTTTGCACTTCGCTACTTTTAGGATCAAAGATTTCTGAAGATTTTCAGAGCCTCTCACAAATAAAGCCTTATCTTCAGAAGGCTTTCAAGGTCCCAGACAAAAGATTTCACAAGATTTATCCCATGATAAATTTAAAATAAGTAGGTTCTGGCTACTGATCATTCACTACTGGAAGGGAAAATGAGATTTTAAGGATGATGGTCTATCTGGTTATTGTTTCTGAGAAGGAGGGAGATAAAAAACCTAGAGAGATACAAAGAGGAAAACATACAATGTGAATTCTGGAAGGAGTTTTTTTTATGTATTTGAGAGAAAGAGAGAGAGAGAGAGATTGAGAGAGAGAGAGAGAAGGAGCAGAGGAAAAGAATCTCAAGCAGACTCCCTGCTGAGCACAGAGCCTCATGTGGGGCTTGATCTTATGACCTATGAGATCATGACCTGAACCAAAACCAAGAGTTGGATGCTTAACCAACTGAGCCACCCAGGAGCCATCCCTGGAAGGAGGTTTTAATATGGAGCAAAGAATCATAACATAACCCAATAGGCAAAACAGATGATTAGGTGGTAATTGTGTCAAATCAACTACTCACAGCTCACAGATTAAACTCAAATGACACATATTCCTAAGGATATTTATGGGCAAGTAAATCATCTAAGATAAAGATTCAGAAATTACTTACACCAGAATAGAAAATCTTACAAACCTGGATGCCAAATTTCATGCTAACACTCAATATAATTTTAGAAATTTCAGAAATAACAGATTGCAACAACAAATGTGTTTGCTCCCAGCAAGTGAAATCCTGCTACTTCAACTGACTACGACAATGACATGGCAGTTTGAAATCTGCTTAGTGGGAGACTCAGTATGAAAGTGGAATTGATAACCAAGACAATGATTTTCCAATGAAGGTGAACCTCAACTAATTTATTTTTCCCAGGAATCAGCCATGCTAAGTACTTTAAGAAATATATAGAAGCTATTGGGCCAGCCACTTCTATAATATCATGCTAATTAAAGACTCTTCTCGGAATCCAGCTTCCCACGTGCTTGAGAACTAGAAAAAAAAAGTATTTAAAAATCCAATTTTTGTATTTAAAATCTGCCTGCTTTTTACTCTCCATTCCATAGCAAGAAATCCACCAACAGACTTAAACCCTCTCTCTCAACCCTGGTCCTGCATGCAGCATAGCTGAGTGCCTGTTATATCCTTACCGTCCTTGAGGACATCATGCTAATATCCAACGAGTTCGATATTTAACAGTTTTTCTACCTTGTTTTTGTCCGTCTACTAAGGACTACTGGGAAGTTTTCACGTCAAGATTCATCAATCATTTAATGTAAATACATCAACAATGAACAATTTCCACTGGGTTGTTTTCCAATGCGTTTATATTAGAAATGTCAGCACCACAAAAATAAATATGTTTGTATCTGACACAATTGGTACCAATGAATACTTGAGGTGTGTGATTTATAGAGACAACTGGGCAGGAGCCTTAGAAAACTCCATTTCAAACCCTGTGTGATATTTTTGAATTGCTTTGTTATAAAGAGCTATTATTCAAGATTATATTAACCCCCTCCAAAAAGAATAGCAACAGCAAAAATGTGAATATCAACTTTTGTCATTGAATATGATTCATCCTTGTTTCATTTGAATTTGGGTGCTCCTCATAATACACATCATGTTTTCTCCCTCTTTAATGCAGGAAGACTAACTCTAACTAAAGGCACACACAGGGTACATGCATATGGGCAGTGGGATGCTGAAGGTATTTCCCCATCAAATAATTTCATTTGGCAGTTTTCTTCTTCCACAAAGAGAGAAACCAACAACTTAAACATTATTTCAGGACTCACCCACATCATCAATGTCCCATGGTGCCGAGATAACATTTTTCCAGATGGATGGGCAGATCCACGTTCCGCGTTCCGAGAGGCAGTGAGACAGGAAGGGTGGGCAGGAAAAAGAAGAAAAATTGTTTAGGAATAATTCAAAAACCGCTGGTAACTTATCCCCATACCAAGCATGATAATTAGAGTTCCCTCCTTTCCTAAAACTGCCCCGCTGCCAAGATGCTGAGGATTAAGGAGAAAGTTGCTGTAGAAAAACAAGGTAGATAATTCATGAGAGAGCCAAAGGGATCTCTCATTAACATTTTCATTTAGCAGTTGCAAATAAGAGAAAACACATGCAAGCCACTTTTGAATATGTAATAGATGTTTTCAGAAAGAGACTAAGAAAGAGTTGTATGAACATATAGGGACACAAAAATAATTAAAGCAAGTCTGAATTAGCATGGGGGATGGGAAGGATTGCTGAGAGGTAAAGACTTAGCTGACTCAAAATCATAATCAGAAAACCCAGTAAAATTATTTACACATCCCAAAAAGCATTTGACTGAAATCATTCTAATTACACATTCTCAAAGAATATCAATTATAACCCATTTTAGATGTGCTACAGGTTGGAGCCATGGAACAGAATTTAAATTCTTCAAAGAAAGGAACAAGGAAATAAATTATTTCTTTTTATAAAGGCACAGGAAAAATTTCTACATGGCATAAAAATTCTAGCATACATGTTTTTCAATCCTATATGCCATGATGGTTGCTTTATTTGGGAAGAAATTTCACAGTATAAAATCACACAGAACATATTTTCAAGTAGATGGAACTCCCCAAACTGAGCCTTCATTTAAAACAGCTCATCTGTCACAGACTTTCCACATGAGCAGTCACCTTGGAAAACCAGGCTGTGCCAAGGTCATGCTAGAGGAATTCTGTGATCCTTGGGTATTTTGGGGCCTCCTGGGCCTCTGCCTTATACTACTAATCCATTCCATCAAAAGCTACTGTTGAGTCAAAAGAATTGAAAGCAAGGTCTCAAAGAGTTATTTGTAGACCCCAGGTTCATAGCAGTACTATACACAATAGCCAAGAAGTGGAAGCAACCCAAATGTACACAGATGCATGAATGGATAAACAAAATGTGATCTATCCATACAGTGGAATACTATTCAGCCTTTAAAAATAATAAAATTCTGACACGTGCCACAACATAGATGAAACTTGAGGGCATCATGCTAAAAAACCAGACCAGACACAAGATAACAAATATTGTAGATTCCACTTATATGAGGTACTTAAAGTAGTGAAATTCATAGAGACAGAAAATATAAAGGTAGTTGCCAGGCATTGGGGGTGATGGAGAAATTAAGGGTTGTTGTTTAGGGAGAAGATGAAAAGAGTTCTGGAGGTTGGTTGTACCACAATGTTAATGTGTGCAACACTACTGGACTGCCTACTTAAATATTGTTAAGATGGTACATTTTAGGTGATGTGCACTTTACTACAATTCAAAAAAAAAAAAAAGCTAGTGTCAGAATGGTTCTTTGAAACTACGTGGCCACACTGTGCAGGCCTAATTTTCTTTTTTTTTTTTCTTCTTTTCTTTTTTATTTAATAAATTTATTTTTTATTGCTGTTCAATTTGCCAACATACAGAATAACACCCAGTGCTCATCCCGTCAAGTGCCCACCTCAGTGCCTGCCACCCAGTCACCCGCACCCCCCACCCACCTCCCTTTCCACCACCCCTAGTTCGTTTCCCAGAGTTAGGAGTCTCTCACGTTCTGTCTCCCTTTCTGATTATTTCCCACTCATTTTTTCTCCTTTCCCCTTTATTCCCTTTCACTATTTTTTATATTCCCCAAATGAATGAGACCATATAATGTTTGTTCTTCTCCGATTGACTTATTTCACTCAGCATAATACCCTCCAGTTCCATCCACGTTGAAGCAAATGGTGGGTATTTGTAGTTTCTAATGACAGGCCCAATTTTCAAAGGAAAGAATGAATACAAGGATATAAGTCAACACTCGGTGTAGAATGTTAAAAAGATTGCAATATGTAATAGAACAAAATCAGCCTAGCCTGCTGAAGCAATTTTACCTGAAGAAATGTGGTCTTTCTCTCAGCAGATGGTAGGATGAGAGTAGTTACTTAAAGGATGCTGGTTTTCTCACAGTTATGGTAGAAATCATGAGATAGTCCAGTAAAGACCAGAGATAAGCCAGCCTGTCAGCACTCAATCCACAGTGCCCTTTCGTAGCACCAGGACACTTTGAAAAGAATCCATGCAAGGTCTTCCTAATGTTCTTTGGGTATTTTTTAAAGTTTAGTGACTTGGCTTGTGGATCACATTTGTTTCATCTGCTGCCACTGGTCCTGGTAATGAATCGTGAATTTTCTTCTCATTGTAGACATGCACACTTTAATAGTACCAACCCAAGGACCTAGTTGATCCTTCTGCATACATTAACTATTTTTCTTTGCTAAAGAATCAGAAAAGAGAATACACTGGTACATCTGTGAGTCACTATAATAGAAGGAAGCTTAAATATTTGCTTTCAATCACTTTCTATCCATGATTTCTATCACTGGTCCCCTGTGTACATGGGTTGACCTCACAATGAAGGAAGACAACTTACATAGGGAAGGCCTTAGGGAATCAAAGAATGAGTTCAGTGGTCGTTGAAGGAACTGAGTGACCTTGAGAAAGCCTCTAAACATCTCTTTACTTGAATGGAAAAGGAGATTAGCAGTTGCGTTTCTTTCCTCACAGAGTTACGGTAGAGATCAAACAAAATGGTGCTTGAAAAAGACCTTTGAGAAATACAAAGCTGTGTAAATTGGTGTGTGTGTGTGTGTGTGTGTGTGTGTGTAATTTTGGGATGTCCCTAATTGTTGTCTGCTTCCGGGGCAGGAATGCTTAGTTTCTTCCTAGGAGATAGGGAATGTCTAAATAAGGTAGGATATGCTTTCACCTCAACTTAATTCTTCACCCTTATTTTTTTTAAAGATTTTGTTTATTTATTCATGAGAGAAACAGAGAGAAAGAGAGAGAGAGAGAGAGGCAGAGACACAGGCAAAGGGAGAAGCAGGCTCCATGCAGGGAGCCCGACATGGGACTCGATCCCGGGCCTCCAGGACCACGCCCTGGGCTGAAGGCAGGCACTATACCGTTGAGCCCCCCGGACTGCCGGTTATTTTCTGTTATCTGGCAGTCACCCTACTGACTTATTTCCAACCAAATGAAGGTCCATGAGTCTGGAGTTGTAGTTCTTAAGGTGTAGCCCAGGATCTCTGGGAGGCCTCTAAGACTCTTAAAGGAGGCTAAGGAGGTCAAAACCTTTTTCCTAATCATACCAAGATATTATTGGCCTTTTCACTCTCATTCTCTCAGGAGTGAATGGTGGAAGTTTCCAGAAGCTACATGATGTATATCACACAGCCTCAGTTTTTCATACGGAAGCAGACATAAGAATCTACTTTCCTGTCTTAAGCCAGACATTAAACAGGTTTGCAGTGGTACTCTTTACCCTAAATTATTTTTTCATTTTTTTTTATTTATTTATTTTTTTATTTTTATTTTTTTATTTTTTATTTTTATTTTTTTTTTCATTTTTTAAAAAAAGATTTATTTATTTTAGAGAGAGAGCACATGCATGTGTGCACACACACTTGGGAGGAGAGGAAGGGGAAGAGGAAGAGAGAATCTCAGACTCCCTGCTGAGCCCCACATGGGGCTTGATCTCACAACCCATGAGATCATGACTGGAGCCAAAACTAATAGTCAGATGCTTAGCTGACTGAGCCACCCAGGTACCCTTACTCTAAATTATTTTTGTTTTGGGAAATACAGTTAACTTTCATAAACATGCTTATGTTAACATGGAATGGACTAATTTTATTGTTCTTTTTAGGTGAATTAAAATAAATATTTAAAAGTGCCACAGCTGTCATTTCTAATGTAATACATGTCAGTAGGTATAACATGCATAAACAGAAGTTCTTTGCATTCTTCAGTCATTTTAAAGAGTGTACAGAGGTGCTAAGATGTAACTATTTGAGCATCTCTGTGTCTGGAGCACATAGCAGGAGGGCAAATGATATGAAGTGGGCTGCAGAAGGCTGTAGGAACAGACCAAGGAGCAGGAACAGAGCCCAGTGGTGATGTGCAGGATTCTGGTCTTTATCTGAGGGCAATGTCAGGCTCTTCCATACATATTGGAGGCTGTGGTTAACATCCCTTTCTCTCTCTGGGATAGTTGTACAGAATTACTCATTGTTCAAGTTATTTTCCACCCTATCATGATTCTCTGTAAAAAAATGAATTCATAAAGCTCCATCAGAAAACTTCATCACCCTATAACAAATCTCTAGTTTGCTTTCTGAAAGAATAACTATTTTTCCTACATGGTCAGATGCAGTGTCTACACTGCACTTAATCACTTAAAACCAAGGCTATGATTCATCTAGAAGTGGGAAATGTTAATAGATGAGGTACTTTTATCTCTCAATACTGGTAGGTGGCCCACATTCCAGTGGAGCCAGAATCAGAAGCAGAGCTCATATTCTGGGGATGCTCTGTGGGGTGGGGGTAGACGGCCTTTTTAACATGGTGAGGCCCCCCTGTGCTGCTTGCAACCCTCTCTGCTCTGCCTCAAGGGATCTTTTGCATCTCCCCCCTCAGAGGTTTTTGTAAACTTTATCAATCGTCAAGTCCCTTCTGCATTCCATTCACCCTTAGGAAACAACCTCACTTCTCTCTTCGCTGAGAAGCTACAGGCAGGAAGCCATGGAGTTAAATATCCACGCACCATGACTATAAAATTTATGAGTTGTAACTTTAGTGCCGGCAAGATAAAAATAATTATCTTAATATGCAGTTTCCAGGAATAAATAGCAACGGAAGGCGTGATTATGATTTTCAAATAACAAGAAAATAATTGTATATGAGTAAAATCAGTGAGAAGAGACAGATCTGAGCCATGTCAAGGTAAGGGGATGTGTGTGAAGAGGGACTGTGGAATGTAGCCAGGGGACAAGGCTAGTCACAGCAAAAAATTTTATCAAAGTACATTCTCCAGGGGCTTCTGGTAGAACAGCATGACTGAGGGGACAGCCTGTACCTTGAAGGAAGCAGCTGATAAGGTGTTGGACTTCCATCAAGACTCGGGGGACAGGAAAGCATCAAGACATGGGGGCAGGTCTTTAAAAATGCTAGCCACCTGAGCAAAGAATGCATGGGATTATACTTTGCAGTGTATGTAATTGCAAACAAATGTTTTAAGGTGCTTCTTTTTTTGTTTTTGTTTTCTTTGTTTCTCTCTCTCCCTTTTTTTTTTCCTTCCCTTTTTTTTTTCGTGGGGGGGGGTGGTTTGTGAAGGAGGAGGGAAACTATGATTTCACAGAGATAGTCTGTCTCCTTTGAATCGACTTTGGTTTGGGTGGGTCACTGGCCCTGCGTAAACCTGGATTTTGCTGTCTTAACACTGCACACGAGTGGTGAAAGCCTGATATAGACACTGCCAGCCCTTAGAGCAGAACACCTGTCACACAGTAGGTGCTCAGTAAATGGCAGCTCTTTTTCCTCATCTCTTCCCTTTTCTTCTTCCTATCTCAGCTGGCATCCAATATAACAATGATGTCTGTGTATTCACAAAGATATTTTCTAACAAAAAGAAACATAGAAAGAGAGCAAATGTATATAGTGGAGAAGATGGATGCCTGTAGTTAATGAATATATTAAAAATAGAATCCCGTCTCCATTGACGTCTGATACTGGATGTGGTAACTGGATAGGTATATATTCTACAGACATCGTCATGTTTGTCTAGAATCTTTCTGAGATTTCATTTACCCTCCTCTTCTGATGGCTTTTCCTTACTTCCTTTTTGCTAGAAGACAACCTCTTTTCTGTGCTATGGAATCCTACCCTCTGTCGGTCAGAATCAACCCTTCTGCCCAGGATGTCCTGGTTCTGTGCCCTCTGGTTCTCCTCCAGTATCTCAAACCTTCCTTCGAGGGGTCTTCCTGGTTTTCTTTACCTGGGTTTCCTGCCCTCCCCCAGCAACCTCCCCAAACCTCTGTTCTAGCTGTGGCTTCTTTTTTCATTCCAGGCATGGGTAATCTTGTAGGTTTTTGAGGAGGGTGATAGGCATCATGGTCACCTGCTTGCCTTGCATAGAAATACTGTGACATCTCCCTTTCTTCACCCCATCCTCTCCTAAAGTTAGCCTTTATACCTGCAGTTCCCACATAGTCCACCCACGTGGCTCTGGCTCGAGCCCACTGTGTATGTGCGTACCTCTCCCTCTTTCTCTCTTCCTCATCACTTAACACCACTCAACATTTTTCTGATCCCTGAAGCCTTACTATTCCTTCAAATCCAGGGTAAACACAAACTCCCCTGTGAAGCCTCCCTAGTCTCCCTGTCAGAATTAACTGTTTCCCTGAAACTGGGGTGGTCATTTTTAAAATGTACATAAAATGTTTCATCATGTAATAATGTCATACACAGGGTCAGCTATGAAGCATAATAATAAAACTCATATCTGTGAACCCGTCACCTATATTAATAACAAGAATATTACCAATACCATTGCATCTACTATTTGGTCCTCTTGGCTCCCCCGCCTAGGTTTTCCTAAAGAATGCTATTAAATTTTGCATGATTTTGAGACTTTAAAAAATGGCATAATATCATTCAATCTCCTGTAACATTTTTAAAATCAACTGTGTTAAAGATCCATCCACGTGGTTGCTTGGCACTTGTAGTTTATTCATTTCTGTCACTGCATAATATCTTATTTTGTGAATATGCCATGATTTATTTATCCAGTCTCCTGTCCATAGACATTTATGTTATTTCCAATCTCTTGCTATTATGGATATTTTTGAAACATTTCACAATGCATATATGTGACAATTTTTCCATGGTTTATTGAGATATTTCATATCATATCAATTTAATATTAAATTAATATCATACTTAATGATATGTAGAAGTACAATATATACCTTTATAAGATAATGCATAATTGTTTTTCAATATTGTTGTATCAGCTTACCCAACTTCCTCCAATGTATAAGATTTAGCATTTTCATAAAGTTCTCTTTTGAAACTCATCATTATCACACTTTATACCATCTTTATTGGTATTTAAATACTCATCTATTGATAAGATTATAACCATCATATTTTATTCACCTGTTTATTCCCATGGCCTACATCAGTTATTTAAAAATGCTTATGAAAATGATAAATGAATACCAAACTGAAATGAACACAACAACCTGTATTTGATTTGAGTTACTAGACTTTCTGCCTTTTAATGAAAATAGCATGGAAGGATTACAGTGTTATCAATCCTCTGCACAAAAATGATTAATTCAATCAGACTGCTTTCCTATTAAATTAGCAGAACTAAGAAAATGATAGTTTCATTTGAGAAGGTAATAAATTTGAAAGGAGAGGAGAAAGCTTGACTCAGGATGTGGACACTAGAGCCCAGAGAAATGGGCACTAGAAGATAAATAAGAGATTTGGGAAGGGAATCACAAAGCACTTTATACTCATCCAAAGATCTTCACCTTAGGCTCTCTATGTGGCTTTCCGCACCAAAGTCTCACAACTGATGCTAATAGTTTCAATTTTTTTTTTTTATCATATAGATTAAGTATAGTTGTCTGGGCTAGTGTGGAAATCTAACCATAATTTTTAACATTTTCAGGATAAAGAACTCAAAATTCTGAACAACTACTGACAAACACACTCTTGGAAAAATGACTCAGCTGTAAAATGGGGAATACCTGTGTTCAGAAAGTAGGTCTCTGCCTTTTATCACTCCCATCTTTTCACCCCTAGGGCTGAAAAAGCCAGAGGCTAAAGAAAAGAAGCATTTCCATGCTGTTAAAAACAAAACGCACAACATCCATTAAACTACTCTTTGATCATTGTCTTCTGCTTTGAAAAATAACTCAGGAAAGGAGTGCCCAAACCTCCCAAAGGATGAGATAGGCATACATTCCTTGTGGGGCAAATGTAAGAAGCTTAAAAGAAGACGACTGGCTCAAAAAAAGAGGAAGACTATGTCAGCAGTGTTGCTCAACCTGTGTCTAAAGGGCACAAGATACTCCTGAAACCCCCATGTGAATACAGTTGAAAATAAAAGGCTTCAAAGTATTCAGAGGTCATTGACCTGGTCCTGTCCGCATCTTTGATGCTGGCTTTCAGACCACGTGCAGACTGATACTTTAGTAGGTCAATACCTAAAAACAACATCCTGAATTCAGTGTGTCTCTTTGTGAATGGAGAAGAGTCAACAAAAAGTGGGTAAGAAGTACACCATAAATCTCAAGCAAGCAACCCCACATGGGCAAATTCAGCTTGTCTCTACAAGAACAAAACCACCCAACCGTCATAAAGAGAGTGCATTTGGAACAGAATTCTGTGTTTTCAGCCCTGCTAGAACACACATGCTCACAGCACTCTGTTTGGAGGTTACAGGGAAAGGTTTAATAGAAACAGAACTCTTTAAAATATTACTCTAATTAACGCTGACACTTAAACTGTGTTTGAAAACCCACGAACAGATGTGTTTTAATTTCCATCCTAGTTCATAATGCTAAGCCACTGTAACTATTTTTATTTGCTGAACACCTACTATGTCACAAAATCCAGCTCTTGGCTATTCAGAGGGTTTAGGGTTTGGGGGGTTGGTGCTAGAATGATGTTCAGAAGTAATGGGTAGAAAAAGAGGAACAGCACATTTATTTGACTCTGATTAATTTTCTGGGAACACAATGCAACTTGCTTTCTCTTAGGCCCATGATACACGGCATTCACTTTCATCTACACTCAGCGCCGAGAAATGTCATGGGAGGAGCTGATGCTTTTCCCTTTCGCGTTTGTTTTTAGATTCTCAACTCTTTTCCTCAATCGTGCTGAAATTATACTTTTGGTCAGAGCAGTAATTTTATGGGTCAGACACTTTTTCTCAAATCAACTCATTTCCAAAGTAGTAAGTTAGCTGCATTCCCATGGAAAACCACTGGTGGTTCAGCCCAGCTGTTCTCTGCAGCATCATATAAGCAGCTCACAGTGAAAGCCACTTGCTACATTCCAGGCCTGCCTGGAGGATTTTATCTTCCACTAGACTAACAGCTAGTCAGATATAACCAACACTCCCTTTCCCTATGCCAAATGGAGGCCAGGAGAAAGAAAGCATTTGGAAAAATGTGCTGTTAGCCTATATTTATCTTAACAATAGACTTTAATGGAAACTACACAGATAAAGCATCTTGCTAGGCTTTATAAAGTTTATTCAGAGTAACTTTATTTTTTAAAATATTCATTTATTTATTCATTTAAAAACCACCTGTCCTTCCCCACCTGTGCCTGGAGTTGAGCCCCAGGACCTGGACTGCTTCCCCTTAAGTGGCTCTACCTCTTTCTTCTGCACATGCTCTGTCTGCTAACAGCCAGCAATCTGAAAGATGTTGTCAGGCAAATGGCAGAGGCTAACGTTCAGAGGGGAAAAACAAAAGGAGGGTTTGATTTCTTGGCTGATTCCTTGGCTGCTGCTACTCCCCACAGCCCTCTCTTGAGTAACCAAATTATAGCCCCCTGGGCCCTCCAGGCCACCTTACAACTCAGAGGCCTCATGTTCCCAGCCCTGGGATTTTTCTGACAGAGTGGGACAAAGACCTACCGAGAATATCTTTAAAATCACCCAAATTTGTGAGGAGAAGTAAAAGAAGAGGAAAAGAGGAAAATAAAATTAAATTCTAGGTAACACAGTCAAACAGGCAAAGTGCTGAGCCAGTTCAGAAAAACAGGTTAACTGTCATCAAGTTACTTTATCAATTATCTAGAGAATGAAAATTACATTACTTGATGCTAATAATAATGAATCATTCTTGTTAAAGGATTCTTTAGGATTTTTATATAGCAAAGTGCTATTTTCATTCCCTTGGGTCAAATTGTGTTTCAATAACACTGACCTGTAGGAACTATCCTGGTGCTTATACTGTGTTATCTATCAGGTTTAAAAAACAAAGGGTTTTTAATCTATCATAATGATTTAGGGTTAGAGATTTGAAAGCTGAAGCAGCTGTAACTCCATCATAAAGATGGGTAAACTGTCATCCAGGGAAATTAAGTGACGATCAACCCACAATCTGGAAAAGTACACCAGTGCTTATTTTTCCTGAAACACATCTGGTTATGTCCTAACTGTATCTTAGGGACAGCAAAGCTACATGTAAGACAAAATAGGACATCAGGGCACCTGGGTGGCTCAGTCAATCTCTTGATTTTGGCTCAGGTCATGATCTCAGGGTCATGAGATCAAGCCCTGCATTGAGCCCTGTGCATTAGGGCTCTGTGCTGAGCATTGAGTCTGCTTAAGATTCTCTCTCTCCCCCTCCCTATGCCTCCAATGTGTGCATGCTCTCTCTTACTTAAAAAAAGTATATATTTGATTAAATAAAATGAAGTCAAAATTAGGCCATGAAGTAACCTGAAACATATGAGTATATTCATATGGAGGGCTCCTGGGTGGTTCAGTTGGTTAAAGGTCTGCCTTTGGCTCAGGTCATGATCCTGGGGTCCTGGGATTGAGCCCAGTGTTGGGCTTCTTGCTCAGTGGGGTGTCTGAGTCTCCCTCTCCTTCTGCACCTCACCCCCCCCCATCCTGCCCATGCTCTCTCTCTCTTTCAAATAAATAAAAAATTTTTTTAAAAAAAGAGTATATTCAGGGACACCCAGGTGGCTCAGTGGTTGATTGTCTGTCTTTGGCTCAGGGCGTGATCCTGGGATCAGGATCGAGTCCCACATCATGCTCCCTGTGAGGAGCCTGCTTCTCCCTCTGCCTGTGTCTCTGCCTCTCTCTGTGTCTCTCATGAATAAATAAATAAATCTTTAAAAAAATAAAAATAAATGAAATAAAAAAGAGTATATTCTTATGTTAAATATACTGGACATAAAACAAAAGACAAAACAAAATATGTTACTTTTTTACTTAGTGAAAAGGTCTGACAACTGGGTCACACATACAGCATTACTCATTGTTGCATTACCTAATTCATTTTCATCTTAATATGTTTTTCAAATAGCTCAGAATAGCACAAATTACTCATCCTTTATAAATACAATGCAGATGATGTTGTAACATGATAATATTCCCCGGGATTCATAAATTTTGTGACAGAAAAGTATCTAAATCATCCCACCTTTTAAAAATAGGATCTTCTGTTTTTCCAATATCTAACCATAAGAGAAAAAGTAGAGTCTCCTGAGAAACGATTGAGTTCAAGGGAGGAAAGAATCAAGGTACAAACCATGGTGCAAGGTCAGTGTGGCTATACTGGTTAAGTACAAAAGCCTTCTAGGTGCTCATCTAACTTCCTGTCCTCTTGTGCCATTAAACTTTGTCCACTTGCAGCCCTGGTAATCTTTGTATATCTAACCTCCCCATATTACTTTTCTGCATAAAATCCTTCCTTGCTTCCCCAATGCCTACCTTATAACTTCCAAAATTTCACATGCATACAAGTTGGGTATACTTATTCAAGCATTTACCATGCAGCAAGCATTTTATATGAAAGCACAGAAGCTGTAGCAGACTTGGAATGTGATATGGAATACTCCATCCTCCATCCTAGCACCTAGATGCTTGTGTCTGAGTCCTGGGTGAAAGAGCTGCTTCTCTTCAATCACAAAATCCACTGAGTGGCATCACTGCATGGTGGTGTCGCTAAGGCGAGAGGTGAATGCTGGACCTCATGAGGCCAAAGGGATAACAGTGCACTGAGCAATGACCCACACAACTTGCACCTAGTCCAGACTTCAGGAAGGCCAAGGAACATATCACTTACTCGCTGGTAATTCTGGTGACATCATATTAGGTTCGGGCCACAGCGAATTCAGCAGCATCCATTGGTGCCTTTGGCACCTTTAATGTCAGTATGGTGGCCAGAATGAGAGCAAGTAAAAATAGTAGGGTTCAGGCAGCACAGAGGAGGCTAGGTTTTGCAAGCAGGGGATTCCCCAGGGTTTCTAAAGGCTGGTAAGGATAAATCTGACCATGGTCAGAATTAGTATTGTTGCAGTGGTAACAAAGTCAAAGAAATACAGTTGTACTACAGTTATTAAGCTATTTGGCCTTGGAAACATGGGTTACTCTTGTATACACTATTAATTAAAGTGCTCTTTAAATTAAAAGAAAAAAACAGATTAGCTCTGTCCATTTGAAAAAAATGAAGTGTAGCAGTTTTACCTAATTATCTTGGTAATTAAATGATCAGTGTAGATCACTTCAAGATCAAGGAGCCTAAATGAATTCGCCACAGATTATTTTAGTGTAGACAGAAATGAATGTTCATGATACTCGTTATTTTTCCAACATGAGTGATACAGCTATAGAGGGGATAGTCTAACAAAATAATAATTTCTATTTGATTTTGAAATGTAGAAACATTTTGCAGTAGGATTATCAGGTTTATCTTCCTAATTGCATTTTGCTTTGGTTACTATTAAAAAAAAAAACTTGAAAAGTGGCTAAGAGAAAATTACATTGAAATACCTTCAGGATTAAGGTTTATTTTTTTAATTATTAAAAATTATTATTATTATATATTATTATATAAGTTAAACTTAAAAAAATAAACAAATACAGTCAGGACCAAAAGCTTGAAACATAAATATTAACGGTAAAAGTCAATTGGTTAAATATAAATTTTCACGCTGAATTGTTAAAAAATACACATCACAAAACACAAAGGAATGAGTGTGTTTGTTTGAGCACTTACCAAGTGCTAGACATTTTATAAATGTTATTTCCACTTCTTATAACAATCCTGGCTGGGTTGTATTACTAAGCTAGTTTTACAGAAGAAGAAATTAAGACTTAGAAAACTTAGGTGATTTGTCCCCAGACACTCAGCTAGATCTCACTGGTACTGGAGTGCAGCTGGGTGACTGTGGCAGCTTGACTGCCTCCCACTTGCACCCAAATCCTATCTCGGGATCTGTTTCCAAGAGAATCCAGACTAAAACAACACAGACACTGACGTGTGTGTATGGCTGGGGGACAGAAGCTTAGCTCAGAGGAGAGTAAAGGTAGATGAAGGCAGGGACAGCACTGCCAAAATGACAATATTTCAACAATTTTTAAGGACCCAGGTTAAAAGTCATTGTTAAGACCAAGATGAAAGGGAATTTGTGAAATTGGCATGAAAGCAAAACAGGGAGAGATGGAGGAACAAAATAGGCAAAATATGGAACCTTTTTATTTGTTCCCTCCCCTGCATCTACCCACATATGAACATTTTCCTCTTTCTTCCCAAAGATACTTCCCTTGGACTCCTTACACATTGGGATGGGTACTGAACATATTACAGGTTACTGTGCTCATTGTATCCTATCACTGTTTGTTCTGCTCTTCAGGGTTTGCAGGCTACATCTTTTTAAACATTCTCATGATGTACAGATATTTTCTTATTTACAATGCAAATGAAAAAGGGCACCAGCATCCAAAGAAACAACTATTTTAGGTGGAATGCAAATGTGTCTTAATCTGTTTTAAATCAGACCTCTAGCTTATCCAAGTGGTCTTTGCCCACATGGACTCCTGGCTTGATGATTTAGCTCTTCAGAATTTTTGTGGCCATGGGGAGGGAGGGGAATAAGTTCTCTTGGTAAAGGTGGATATGAGTCTCTGGTTAAATATTTGAATGTATTTGAATTTGTTCTCATGAATCTTTCACGATGTACTTTTATATTGAAAAGTTTAAAGAGATGGAGAGATTTGCCGATTAAAAAAACCTATCAGACAAGTAATGAAAATATTGTGTCTCGCTTTACGATATTATTTAGTTTTTTTATCCTCTGTGTAATGTAGAGCTAGTTATCCTCTATTATATACACTTTCCAGGGAGGAAGCTATGGCTGAGAAAGGCCGAACAAGCTGTCAGAGGAGCTGGGTTTGGAACACCACCCTGATAAGGAATCACATTTGGCCATTTGTGGCCAAATGTTTTCTCAAAGTGGATGACCAATGTCTTTTCCAGTTTGAAACATGTTTATGTAAACTTTTTAAACATGATGTGCCAAAATCTACATAACATAGACCCAAAAGCCCTTGTTCACTTAGAACCATCCGATTTCTCATATTCCAGAAGAGATCTGAGTATATAATCCTAACACATCATAATAAAGTGTGTAATTCCCAACTATTCAAAACCCCGAAGCACCTCATCATGTCCTGGTTCATTCCTCATGGGCCACGGGCACTTTATAACTATTTGATGAGGTTGGATTTATACCCTCAAGTTTGAAGGTTGTATATTTAAAGACTGTTTGGAAGCATTTCTGTTCCTGGAATATGGAAGCTGGCAAGCTTTTTATAATAATTTGTTTCTCCACCTGTCCTCAAACATGTCGTATACACAAGAGGAATGGCTGTCTTTTCATTCTTCTGGATCAGAAGAATTGGAACAACTACCCAGGCTAATTAACAAGGCATGATTATATTTTGTGAATCAAGGAGCCATGATAGGAATCAGATGAAAAGCTTCCTACAAGAGATTCTAGATCCGACAAATTCATAAGCCCAGAACTAAGAATTCTCCCACATATTTCTGGATGCTTCAGCACTTGATGGGCATCTTGCCCAGCAAGCCTCATTTTCCTTTCAGCCCAATTACTATGAGCTTGGCTCTCCACATGCAAGTCTGCTTTTTCTCATCATTCTCTCATCTCTACCATGAAGAATATTAAGAATTACATGGACCCTTCCACCTGCCAAGGCTTAAATTATTTGTGTGATAAAACAAAAATGAGGTAGAGGGTGGTTCATAAAGTTTCCAGACAACTGCCTCTTCTCCTCTTTGCCTCTCAGCCAACCTGGTCAAGGGTTGGCTACTTCCTCCTTATACTGCCTTGACTTGGGTTTAGAACATCTTTTCCCTTCTCAGGCATCCCTATGTGATGGTTCACTCAATGAAAAGTCATTGAGCCCCCACTTTGGGCACCCCTTAGCAGCAAATACAAAGCTGAATAAGCTCTCAACCAATAGGAATACACTGAAGAATAAATACATGGGATTTGCCATTGAGAGGAAAAAGCAAAGAGCTGCAGAAACAAGGATGAGGGAGAAAGACCTGAGCATGACCAAGAAAAACTTCCTGAGCAAGTTGGTCTTTGAGCTGGGCCTTGAAAAACCAGTAGGATTTCAAGGTCTAGGGTGAGGAGGGGCATTTTAGTTGGAGGAATTGGGTGAGTAAAGAACACAAAAAATAAAGCCTAAAGAGATGCATCAGACATGATGACAGGTGTGATGGGTTTCCTATTGGGGCCAGTGGGCTATAACACTGAATGTATAGAGTGAGGAGAGAGAATGTAGGGTTTTGAATACAGACCTAAGGATTTTAGGAAATAGGAAAGAGGAGGTTTGGAGCTGGGGAGTGATATAATCAAAGCTGTACTATGAAGGGACTGAAGTGCAAGCAGAAGTCAGGGGAGGTGGGAGGAGAGAGGGTTCAGCTGATTAGCACAACAGTCCAAGCAGGAGGTAACAAGGGCCTGGGGCAGAATGGGTAGCAATCAGAAGGGTGGGAAGTGACAGTGGGAGTCACCACAACATGGCCACTAACATTTCTGTGGCGTGTGTCTGTGGAGGAGCAACATGAGAAAAGGAAAATCCAAGGAATGATGACCCAACCCCCGCCCCACCTCCCACCCCCACTGACTCAGGATATGTTGCCCTGAGATGAGGGAGGAAAGTATGAAACTGATGAGTGAATTTTAGACACATCCAGATCGAATGGAACAGCTAGGTAAAGATATCCACTTGGCAGGTGGTAATGCAAGACAAGATTTCTAACGGATGCTGAAAAGTTAAGATCTGGTCCTACTCCATCCAGCCAGCCTCCACTCCTACTTCTAGAAAACAGAGGCTCATTGCTAACCTAAAAGCCAGGCTAGGTGCTAAGAGTCTTACCTGTTCCTGACCCCTCCCCAGGAAGCATTCCCATTCCCATTTTACTGGTAGGGATGCTGTAGCTCATACATTATATAATGTGCTAGATTCAGCAGTGGGGTGGCCAAGCTCTGATTCACATCCTTGTGAATCCATGTTTGCATGTTTCATGTCCACACTAAGAAGTGATAGCTCCTTCCCTCCTTTTATTTCAGGGCTCCCCATATAAGTACTACCATGCATTCCTTTGTCCATTAATATCTATTCTCCTCTTCTGATCATTCATTCTGTTTGACTGTCATCTCTCCTGTTTAGTCCCAATTATATTCAGTGCTATTCCACATCCCATCACTGGATGAGGAATAACCTTGTTAGCTACTAACTTAACCTAGTTAGCTACTTACTCGCTCATTATAGAGATTCTAAGATAGTGTACTCTTCAGCTCCTGTGTCTTGAGTCTTGTCCACAGTTCCACCAGGGTATGATCCTTTGGGTAAATTTTGGGCTATGTGATCCCTAGCACTTCAGAACACATGCTGGACATCTAGAAAAACTGCTTTTTTAAATGGAACATGCCATCATGGCACCAAATGCTCCCCCCAAAAGCCTCACATGATAGTCAACTAAAAGTAATTTTCTTCTCTTCAGCAATTTGGTGATTTCTATATTGCAATTTCCCTGACTCCCTGGTAAAATGACAAATCATAAGCTTTCTAACAGCTGTCTATCTTTCTCCATCTTTACTATGGAGATCATGCTAAAGCAGCTCTTACATTTCTAGCCTCTAGCTCTCCACTGAAAGTTATACTTTCTAATTAGTTGTGTGTCTTGCAATTCTTGGTTAACTAGTTCTGAATCAGAAAATTCTATATGCTCCATGTGCTAGGTCTCACACTTTCCTTCCCAGTACCTCTGATAACTCTGAAGTCATAAATGAATTCTCACAGTGTGGCAGGTGAAAATTATTATTCTCCTTCCAGAGGAGGAAGTGGCTGCCCAGGTTGGACTGTGACTCATTCGGCTCCCTGGATCTTTTTAATGAACCATTCTCAGCCAACCACCCTGGCCTCGAGAATAACAGGGAGACATGGAGACTTCTTAAATAAGAATGGTGGGCATGTGGGAGATGAGTGTTATATAACTCAAGAGATGGAACTGGAAGGGATGAGTAGCTAGGCAGGCTGTCCTTCAGGGAACTTCCTATTAGTCTGTTTATATATAGTCCTGGGGGAGAACTTCTCCTTCAAATCCAAACCATAGGACCCCTCTTTAGTGAAGTTTCTTTTGCTGTTGCTGCTCAAAGCTGGGGTTCACTCTGCTGACACCTTTTACCTTTCTCACCTCCCTATACAATAGCAACAAAATCGTGTTTTCTTTTTGGCCCACCAACTAGAATATGTAGGCAGAGGCCATATCATGTTCACTTTTATGGTCCCAACATTTGAATAATGAATGTATCTAAAATAGATAGAATACTTGTCAAAGTAGTGAGACCTCTGTTTCTAGACATACGTAACCAGACTATTATAGGGAGACTGCAGCCATGCAGCTGTCATTCTGTTATTTCTAAATGTCCTAATATTTTAAGGACATTCTTGTTTAAAGTGATTAAACCAATCCCAAACAGTTTTAAAATGCATGTAACTGAATAATGCATACCAGTCTTCAAATGGCTATTACAATTAGCTTAATATTCTAATTTTAATAATGATTGACCCCAGAAATTATTAAATGTCTTCAGGCCATTGTTTTCAATTATAAGTATCAGTCTATAAATGTTAACTGAACACCTACTTTATGCCAGACCCTAGGGATAATAGGATGAGAAATACAGAGCCTTGCCCTCAATAGTTTCCATTCTAGTGAAGGGAATGTCTCCGTTATTGGGACTGAGGGGTCACAGTCTAGTTATATAATTTCATTTTTTATGTGTGCTACTCAGAACAGAGAATGTTTTCCTGGGGTTAAGACTGGTTCTAAGAAGCCTATGTAAAAGTCCTCTCTGGAAACTAATGGTAGGAGAGAGGATCTTTAACCCTCTGATGTCACTCCTCACTACTGTAATCGATCCAGCTAGGAAATGCCAATGGCAGATAAAGGAAGGGGAAGAAGGAGGCCTGCAAGGTCACTTCAAAACCAACCTGAACGTGAGCCCTTCCTTGCTATATAAACTAAATGTAGACTTCTATACACCTTCACCCCCACCCCCACCCCCACCCCCACCCCCACAAGCAGCACCATTCCAGCGCAGGAAGGGCAAATCTTGCTTGGCCCCTTAGTAACTGTCATTTCGAGAAATGCAATATAGGGGCTTCCACTCAGACCCTTTTCTACCAGATTAGAGTCTGTTTCTAATCAAATGGAATTTAGGTTTAAACCGGAATTAGATTTGGGATTTACAGTCATTTCTACTTTCATTCATCTCGTGGATTTCAGCCCTCTCTCGGCCTAGTTTTAATCCAGTGCGCTTGGGAAGGAATTACACAGGAGTTGTCCATGAGCCCGGGGCGGGGGCTCGGAGGGGCTCTAGGACCCGGGCCCCTCCGCAAACCTCCATCCAGACGAGGTCAGCCCTGACTCTCCTGGGCATCGTGGGCGCTCGCCGCCACCTACAGCTTCTGCAGGCGTGGCCCCTCCTCGCGTGTAGTGGACACCGCCCCTCGCTCCCGAGACGATTTCGCCACCAGCCCCCAGGCTTTCCCCGCGCAGAGGCGGAAGGAAAAGCGAAAGCCGAGCAGGCGGGCCGAAGGGGCGTCCGAACGCGCCGCGGGGCTGCGGCTCCCCAGTCCGCAGTGGCCGCGAGGGCTGTGCACGCACAGCGAGGACCCGGTCCTCAACTTTCCGCGCCAGCCCGCTGCCCCCCGGCCCCCGCGGCCCCGCCGCGCCCTCCCGCAGCCGGTCCCCGGCCACCCCACCGCCGCGCGGCGCGCCTCCCGCAGGCCCGCCGGCCGAGCTCCCCTCCTCGGAGCCAGAGGAGCCCAAGGGAGTTCGGCTGCTCGGCAGCCTCAACTTCGGCTTCCCAAGTGACACGACGCCCTCCCTCGAGCGCGCGCAGCCTCCGCCAGCCTCCGCCCCGAGTCCTTGCAGCCCAGCCGCGGGAAAATGAAACGCCCTGCAAGGGGCGCTCCCCTGGATTTTGAAAAACCGCTTCTTTCGCCTCGGGAGCCCCTCGATCCTCCACCCGCAGCCTCCGGCCAGATGATTTTCACCCTGGGACGCGCCCGGGTGGAGGGGCCTGGGCTCTGGGGCGGGAGGAGAGGGGGCAGCAGCGCGGAGTGGCCGGGATGCAGCTGCGCGCCGCTCGTGCGGGGGGCCGAAGGGCCCTGCGGCTCGGCTGAGCAGCCGGAGCGGGCTCCTGCGCCTCTGCCTCGCGGAGGATCGCACACGCTGACCCGCACGCGCGCGCACACACACACACACACACACACACGCTCTCTCTCTCTCTCTCTCTCTCTGCGTCCAGCACCCTCACCCCGCGAGCCGGGACGCGGAGGTCGGAGCCACTGGCCACTTTAAGGCAGGGGCTGAAACGCCCAGATGGAGGCAGAGGCTCTCGCGTCTCCTCCAAGCCTGCACCATCCTAGGGGCTCCCCGTCCACCGCCACCACCAGCACCCCCCAGTTTCCCGGAGCAAAAGAGGTCTGGCTTTCTGCGATTCCGCTCCCTGAGCTAGCGGTTCAAGCTGCGGCGGGGGGGGGGGGGGGGTGGGGGGGTGGCGGGGATGGATAGCGGGAGCACTGGAAAGCGAGCCCGCGCTCACCTCCGCCCTCCGCGCGGAGAGCTGGCCAGCCTCGCTCGCCCCCGGAGCACTAGCAGGCGGCCACAGCCGGGCAGCCGGACCCCGGGGCGCCCCAACTCCAGTGAGAGCAGGGAGGGGAGTGACAAGAGCCGCCACTTGGCGCGTTGGCAGAGGCACGGAATCTCCGAAGAGGCTGAGCCGCCGGCGCGCAGGGGTGGAGGCGCGAGGGGCGGAGGAGGAGTTGCCGGGCCGAGAGGGATGACGTCCTCCAGCGCCTTGGGCTCCGGGGACCGAAGATTCCTGCTCTCGACCGGCCCCACGCGCGCTCTCCAGGGCTTCGCAGAGGCGCCGCGCCCGGCTCCGCTGCGGCTCCCGAACGGCGCGCGCCCGGGCGACCCCCGCCGGCTTGAACCGGGGTGCACAGCCCTCCGGCCATCTCAGCGCACCTCTTCGCCTGTCCCTCGCCTCGGGGGGCCCGCCCAAGAGTCCCTGCCGATTCGAGGCGGCACGCGGAAGGCAGCCCCCGGCCGGGCCAGCCTCGCCCCTTCCTCGCGCTCTCCCCCATCGACCTCGAGCCAAGGGCAGGCGCCCGCGCCCCGGCCCCGGCCCCGGCCCCAGCCCCTGCCCACCCGGCGAGCCGCTGTCCCGGCCTGCGCGCGGCTGCGAAAAGGCTCGGGGCACAGGAAAGGAGAGGCGCTCACCTGGGTCGCCCGAAGCCTTCCTCTCCAGCCCCTTCCGGAGCCCGCCCGCAGCGCCCAGGCACAACCTTCCTCGAAGAAAAAAAGTAGCGCAAGGGCGCAAGACGGGTAGGGCGGCGCAGGTCCTCGCGCAGCGGCTTTTCCCTCCGGGTTCTCCCGGGCCCGGGCCCGGGTTCGGCGGCGGGAAAGGGCTGTCAGAGGCCGGAGGGGGCCGCCAGACCCGGGCTCCTCCCGCAGCGGAGGCGGCGGCGGCACCTCCAAGTTGCCACCTGCAGCGCGCGTCGGGCGCCTGTGACAGCCCGCGCCGCTCTGCCCGCGCCGGGCCGCCCCCCAGCCCCCCCCGCCCGCTGGTTGGCTGCGCCCCGCGCCTGGGCGGCGCCCCCGCTCGGCCCCGCCCGCTCCCCGCAGCCGCGCGGCCGCTTCGCCCAGCGGGTCTCCTCGCAGGCCTGCCTGGGCTCCAGAGCCCCCGACTTTGGGGAGCTGCTCGGGCTTTGCAAACAGAGCAAGGATCCGTCACACGCTCGAAAACACACACACACACAGTTTTGTGTAGGTTGGGGATTGCAGGAAAGAGAGAGGAGATGAGAAATGCCCTTCGTGTGCCTGAAGGGGACCTGGTTCCTTGCTGGTTTGTTTCTGATGTGGGTCTTTGGTTTTGTTTTCTCGCTGGTGTGAAATTGGTGCAATCTCTGAGAAGAGTTAACCTCACAGCGGCAATCAGTGCGCGGGGACGTGGGTTAGAAAGTGATGTGGGGATTGTGTCGCTTAAGCGGCACACAAAGTCCGCTCAAAGCCTTACAGGGCGAAGGGAGGTCCTGGGATCCCGTCGGGGTCCAGCAGCTGAAAAGCCACCTGCTCCTGCTGTGGCCTGTAGTCCCCGAGGGGCACGCGCTTGCTTGATCCTGGGGCTGCGAGGACCCGCGATGAAAAGTCACGCCGAAGCATATATGAAGCCACTGTTTTAAACAACTCTTGGGCCTTTTTTTTTTTTTTTTTTAAAGATTTTATTTATTTACTCATGAGAGACAGAGTCTCCTTCCGGAAAGATGATTTGGCAAAGCCTTCCAGAGGAGAAGAACTATAACAATATGAAAAGTACCAGTCTGGAAAGCCATCTAATCAACCAGTGACGTCTCACTCCTGGTGAATCCATGTGAAAGGGGTACATTGCCAAGTGCCTATTAGCTTGACAACATTTCAAAATTAGCTTCCCAAATAGCACATTTTATAGCCCATTAGGGAAACATCTCTGTATCGTGAGTGCAAGGGTGGCACCGTTAAATGGGACAAAGCACGCAGATGTAATCTCATGTCTAACAGTGCTCTGCAGAATCCTCAGCAGGGTGAGGCAGGAGGAAAGGGGCTTTACTACAGGAAGTCGGAAGGTGGCTCCTTCACAGGGCATATCCAGCACAGTTGTGACCAGTAAAGAAGCCATTCCCTGTCAACTGTTGCTAAGGAAGTTGGGATGTGGCTTTATAGCACCTGTCCAGATCCAAACATCTGGCGTCCACTTTGGGAACTAATAGCAAACCACCCCCCACCCCCCCATCCCCCACCACCATGGCCAAGTAGCACAGTTCAGAGGCAAAGCATTCACAGAGATATTTCAATACTCCAGATTAAGTGCTTTCTTAATGAGTTGCCCTTTGACCTGGACTGGGTGAAACAAGGAGTAGAATGGAGGCGTGGCTTGCTCAGATTTGAGTGCAGGTTGACTCAATAACTGGAGGCGTATCTGATCAAGATTGGGGTGGGGTGGTGATTTGAGGGGGGTGGAAGGTAGTGGTCCTTAACCCAGATATCCATCTGATGGGTTGACAGCCAGGTAAAGCACAAACTACTGGACAAGATGCATTTTCCTAATAGTAGGGAAGGAGCTATGACTCAAGTGAATGAGAAAGCATTATGGAAAGAGGAGAGGAAGGAGAAAGAATTGAAAGAGAAAATTGGAGAGTCTATGGACAGTGAGAGAAATCAATGGGCACCGGTCCATTGGACATAACAATGGCTCAAGATTCTGAAGGAGGAGACAACAGAGAATTGCTGAGACTGCCAGGCAGTAAGTGGGGAAGCTGAGGATCCTGCAGTAGCTTCCGGTTACAGGAGGCAGAGGGCTGAACCCTGCTCCCAGGACTTGCATGTGGGACACATGCTTTGAGCTTCATTTTCTTCCTGTGTGGCCATGAACAGGGGTAAGGGTGCCTACCTGATAGAGACCTGGAGAGGATGAACTGAGATCATGCATCTGTAATGCTTGGCACAATGTTTTGCAACTCCCTAAGCTTTCAATAAATAGTAGATATTATGTAAGCGGTGTTTAAAAAGACCTCAAGGATCCCCTAACACTTTTGATATTTGGTTCTGATAAATATTTCTTTTTTTTTAAAGATTTTATTTATTCATGAGAGATATATATACACACACACACACAGAGGCAGAGACATAAGCAGAGGGAGAAGCAGGGTCCCTGTGAGAAGCCCCATGTGGGACTCAATCCCAGGACCCCAGGATTACGCCCTAAACCAAAGGCAGATGCTCACTTGCTGAGGCACCCAGGTGTCCCTTGATAGAATATTTCTATCAAGCACTCCTCCTGCTTGTGCATTCCCTGTGATAAAAACCTCACTCACACCAAGTTCATTTCATTTTCCTTGTTTGAAAATGAGATGAGTGACATTACATTTCTTTTCACTGATTGGTTCTGTTTTTATCCATGGTTGTCATACAAATGTCTAAAATCTATTTCACAAGAGCCCTCCAGATTGCTTAAGACAAAGAATAGATCCCCTGTGTGACTTCTTTTGTCTGAGCTAAACATGTCCCTCCCCTTCTGCCTCTCCACTCAGTACTGGGGTTTCACAATTTTTCACCCTCTTATTCTCCAAATTGCCTCTGACCTCTTTAAAATAAGAACAGCTCTCCAGCCCAGTCTTTCCAGGGGGAAAACAACAACAACAACCACAAAATCAGCACCCTTTTTTCAATGGTAGCATAGCCTGCACTTTTGTACATGTTTCGAATGGGCGATTAACTTTTGAAACCTACTGAGTTGCCTATTAACTAAAACTCATAACTCTTTTTTCAGATGTTACTATTTGCTCAGAACTTTGGGGGTCATAATGTTGTCATTCACTTTTTCCATTAGGATAGGATTCAACTCAACGACCAATGAAGTGACTTCTTAATGATTTATCTTGAAATAATTCCAAACCTACAAAAATATGGGAAAATGGTACAAAGGACTCCCATGTCTTTCTCTCCTATTTTCCCCGACTGTTATCATTTTGAATTTGATCCCTCTCTCTCAACTTCATTTGAAAGACAGAGAGATACTCATGATCTATATTCTTTTATTAAGCCATTTAGGAGCAAGTGTAGACATGACTCCCATCATCCTCGAATACTTCAGTGTATATATTCCTTCCAAACCAAGATTCTCTCCCAACATAAGCACAATGTGTGTGTTAAACCGGAAGCTACTGCAGGATCCATTCAAAGTTCACCAACTTTTCCCAAGATGTTTCTTTTTCATTTCTGGTTCAGAATCCAATCCAAGATGGCACAATACATTTAGCTGGCATGTGTCCTTACTCTCCTTTAACCTGCTACAGTTCTGCAGTCTTTCCCTGTCTTTCTTGCCCCTGACAGCTTTGAAAACCATATGACCTTCATTCTATAGATTTCGTGGATCTCAAGCTGGATCCACCTAATGTTCCTTCAAGTCCAAATCAGGCCATGCATTCTTGTCAGGAATATCAACGCAACGATGATGCCGTGCTCATATTACATTTCCGATAAAAGGCAAATGGTGTTAAACCATCCCACCATTGAGATGTTAACCTTGATCACCTGGATTGGTGGGCTCTGGAATGCTCCTTTTTTGAGTCACCATTTTCGCCTTGGTAATCAATCCCGTTGGCATTTTGTAGGAATATATTCTGAGGCTACACCCGTATTCTGTTCCTTGTTGAATCTTCACTGAACTGTCTGAGGAGACATTGATGACTCCCACTTGAATCAACTTCCACTATGATGATTGTCAATGATAATCTTCCATTTGCATCATTCCGTTTGCAATTGTGAATTGGCATTCTTCTGCAGAAATCTTTCCATTCCCTGCATTTATTTAGTTGTGTCGGTGTAGACTCATCGATTCCTATCTTATTCAGTGAGTTGTATTCTGCTACTTTCATTATTTATTTTGATGCTCAAAGGGTCTCAGATTTAGCCAGAGGGTAAATTCAGCCTGGCTCTTAGGTCCCTCTGTCTCCATTATTCTTGGGTACCTTCTTACTTTCTGGCACATCAAAATGTTCCAGGCTCAGTTTGTACTTTTTCTGCCCCAGCCCTGGAATCATCCAGCTCCTCAAGGAGCCCTAGCTCCTTTTAGTGGAGTCATGATGACATTTAGAAACAAGACCTGGGCACCCAACATGCTCACTGTTACCAGCCTGTCATAGCCTCTAGGCTCTCTCAGTGGGTAGAACAAGGAAATAAATAATACATGTTCACACACAAACACACACACACTTATGTCTATTTCTATGTGTACATCTATACATCTTTTTCTCCATGGATCCATCTATGAATATATATCCATGTAAATATATAGAGACATACCTCTATCTCTATATCTGTATTTATATCTGTATATATATATATATATATATATATATATATATATATATATATATCATGAGTTCACACCAATACCTCCAATTCTAACCCAACACATCAGGATTCTTTATAGCCTTTGTCCTTTCTATATTTATAAATCTCTTCTCTGATAGAGCGAAACTTGACTCCCATTACCCTCAGCATATTGACTTATTTGCTCTGGCTTGCCTTATGTAACATTCTTCTGACCACATCAGCCACCTCCACCCTCCTGCCCTAGCTGCTACCCACTGCACTTGCGGCCTCCTGGGCCCTTGGATCCACTGCAGCCTCTTCTCTCTCAGCCTCCTGGGTGTCTAGTGCTGCTGTCAGCTCCTGACCATAACTCACCAGTACAATGACATTTCTCTCCTTGCACTTGTTCAGGTCAAACCCTGAAGTCAGCCTTAATAATACCCTTTCTCTCACATCCTATATCTAATCTGTAGTAAATTCTATTTGTTCTACCTTCATGAGGTCCAAAATCTAACTCTTTGTCACTACCTCTGCACTACTACTCTGCTCAGGTCAACATTGTCTCTGTCTTAATTATTGTAATAATCCCTAACTGGTTCCCCTGTGTTGGTCCTGGCTTTCCTAAAGACTACTGTCAGCCCAGCAGCCAAAATAATTACTTTCAAAAATATAAGTAGTATTTTGCTTCCTTGCTTAGTGGCTTCTATCTTGTTGAAATAAAAAGCCCAAATCCTAACAGATCTGCCCCCTTAACCTCAATATCTCCCTTTTCACATCTCCTGCCGTTCACCACCTTCAGCCTCCGCCCCAGGCACACTGGCTTCCATGCTGCTCCTGGAGCATGCCAGGCATCCTCTTCCCTCTACCTGAAACACTCTTCCTCAGGTATCCCTGTAAGTCTCACCACATCTAGGTCTTTGCACAAATGTGTCTTCCTCCATGAAGACTTCCTAGGATACCATATTTAAAATCACACTTCCTTCTTCCCACCCACCTTCTGTCTCTACCTACTTGTTTTTTCTCTATGGCATGTACTACAATCCAACATAAATGTGTTGTCTTTATTTATATGTAGTCTCCCCTTTGACTATAAGCTCCATGGAGAGGCGCATTTGTGCCTCTTTTGTTTACTGCTACATCTCCAGTACCTCTATCAGAGCCTGGTATACAATAGACCCTCAACAAATATTCTTTAAATGAATGGGTGAAATGATGAAGACATATAAATACATTTACGACAGATATCTTCACATGCTAAGTGGTTGCCAATACGACTGAAAAGATTGAAACCAAATAGCTTAACTTAAAAGGTTTCACAGGCATAAAGGCAGAGTGTAGCAAGGGGTTATCAAAACTAAGACAGAGAAAAGGCTCTGTGTTTGATGATTATGAAGTAGAGTAGGCAAATTGGAAAAAATGTGTTGTTAGGTTTCAATTGACCATTTGTTGAGCAAATGACTAGATTACATATCACTAGGCCTTAAAATGAAAAGTTCTGCAAATATTTCCAAACATATTCTTTAAAATCATATAGTCTATTAAAAGGATTTTGGGGGCAGCCAGGGTGGCTCAGCGGTTTAGTGCCGCCTTCAGCCCAGGGTGTGATCCTGGAGACCTGGGATCCAGTCCCACATCGGGTTTCCTGTATGGAGCCTGCTTCTCCCTCTGCCTGTGTCTTTGCCTCTCTCTGTGTGTCACTCATGAATGCATAAATAAAATCTTTAAAAAACAATTAAAAAATTAAAAATTAAAAAAAGGATTTGGGACACTTTTTGTGAAAGAGAAGCCTCTCAGAACAAAAAGAACTAATTAAAGGAGCCCACGATAGTTCAAATTTAGCATTTCTTTTTTTTTTTTTTTTTTTTTTACAGTGGCAATTTGGCTCACAAGGGAAATAAATCCCCTTCTTGTATTATTGAAACCCTGTGTCCAGCTTGGTCCTTTATAAGCTTTAGAAAATGTTTATGTAAAATGAAATGGAAAGCCATACACATGGGACACACTTTCAGCATCTATTGGTTATCATATTTTTAATGCATCTTATTCTGCATGCTTTAGAAACAGTTCTGCACATTTGTGAACTGTTCAGAAAGCAAGTTTCACTGAGGCCCATCCTACAATTATTTAATGACTGAGCTTGGAGACAGCACATAAGATATAGTGATTTATAGTTGGAGTTGCAGAAATAATTGTTTCCACTTTCCATAAATTTCCCCCAAATTTCTAGGTAGTTAAAAAGAAAACAAATTTCTAGGTAGATATTTCCATAAAACTCAGTGAGTTGAATGAAATATATAACTCTAATAGAAATGTTAGGTTTCCTAACTTTTAAAAGTTTTCAGCTCATCCAGAATGGAAGAAAAATGAGATAGTTGGAAAGAGAGTTATTTCTCTTAAATTTATCTCATTAGTGTGTAGCCTTCAAAATGAATTTTTGGACTCTGCAAAAATAGCTATCCGGTTTATGCATTAAGTTTCTTTTGAAAGGAAGACCTTTCTATGTTTTCTCAAAGGAGTCATCATTGCTAACAGAATGGCTGGCAAAACCCATTGCTGGCATCCCATGCCTACTGATGCACGACCTGGAGACTTCTCTTCTCAATCATAAATCTTTTCTTCCTCCTGCTGCTGTTCTGCTGCTGAAATTTCAAAATGTTAAGCAAAAAGTCAAATAAAGTTATGATTTCTTGAAATGCCTTCCAAGTTCCTCTTCAGTGCTGTTCCTTTACTGGCTATGTGATCTCAGCATTAACCTCTCTGAATCTCCATTTCCTTATATAAATTGGGAATGGCATTGAATAGGTAGGATTAAATGAAATAATTTGACAGAAGGGCTTTAAGAGCCACAAAAATCCATCAGAATGACAATGCCACCATCCTTCTCTTCATCAAGCTATTTACATAGCATGATGGCAGAAATTTAAAAATGGTGTTGACGTGAAGCCTGTCCTTTTCTTTTCTTTCTTTCTTTTCTTTTATTTTTCTTTCTTTCTTCTTCTTTTTTTTTTTAACATTCAGATACTGCTCTAATTTTAACCAGCTTTCTCTTAAGAGAAGCCCTGTTCTAATTCTTAAAATTATTGAGTCTTCAGTGATTCCTCTGTACTCCAGAACTCATTAGGGTTTGCCATGGCATGAACCAACCCCAGAACGATTTTTCTTTCTTTTTCTTTTTTAAAAACATCTCTAAATTATAATAAAAGTTTAACGAAGTTGCTGAGAGCAGAGAGTTCCAGAGTAAGCTCTGCCCTTTGCAGCAAAATATCAAACAAGAATGACTGATCAATAAACCTTCCACATAACTGCAGATCATAAACTCATCGTAAAGATTTAGGGCTTGACGTTTCCTTGTTCTTTGCTTGATGCGTGCCAGCCCATGAAAAAGAACATTCTAGATGAAGAAACTGTTTAGGTTATTTTCTGATCTGGGGCAAAGCATGCAAATTCAGCAATAAGCAGAAGTTAATTATCTGAAAAGTGAATTCTTTGCCAAATCTTGCAAAGCACGAAGCTTTCACAAAACAGTATAACACTGATGTAAAGTTGGCTGTTAACATCTTTATCACCTTAAGCCAATGCTGGTAACAAATATTAATCTGATTTCTATTTTTCCTCTTAAAATCAGAGCCATCCTCTTGGCCATCAAGATGCACATATTGGAGATGAGTAGGGATATTTATTTTCATTAACTGAGATTTAGTGAATTTTTATTTTTACTATAAGAGATCACTAAATGTCTTTCAGTTAGCTGAACCCTAAGAACAGAATCCCAGTTCCAAAAGAAAGCGACCACTTTCTTCAATTAACTTGGAGTCTATGGGCTCCATTTTTGTTAAGGTGATGGCTAATGATCTTATCATCTATTGTGTTTGAGGTTCGAGTGCAAGACCACTGCTAACCCAAAGACCACCTTTCCTAAAGTCTAGGAAAAGACATCCCTTCCAGGAGAACCCACCCCTGCAAGCACACAGCTATCTTGCACCAAAGAAAGAAGTTGGCGGAATCCCAGCTGTTGCTGGCCACCTTGTGCTGCTCAGAGCTTGAAAGGTTAGTGTCTGTATGTTCTCGTCCTACTGAAATCGAAAGAAGTGAGTTGCCAGTTATGATGAACATGTCTCTGCTTTGATTGTCTTCAGGAACTCCATCCTGGCTAATGGACCCCCAAGTTTATCTCAAAGCAGCAGCTGGAGCTTCCTCTGCCTCCAGTTGTGTCTGGGGAAGAGAAGAGGAAATGCTCGGCAAAACAGAATGGCTGAGGCAAGGGCTTTGTGGTTGGATAGATTTTGTGTAAATCAAAAGCAGATATTCTATGAGTGGAATTAGTACCCATTCAGTGCATCTCTAGGATACTCTCATGAAATCCATTGGGGTCAGTTCAGGTCAAGGCAAATGGCTGACCAGTGTTGATAGTACAAATTTCTATAAGCTTGATCATGTGGCTCCAGGACCTTGCTAGTCTCTGTCTCTGGCCTAGCCCTCGCTTTGGTGATCTAGTACTCAAGTTGTTTAGGTCATGAGGTCATGCCTTGGGGTATGAGCTCACACAGAACTTTGCTAGACCCAAGATGTCTCAAGAAGGGATTTGGTAGAGGTGTGGCTCAGACATCTCTGACCTGTGAAGGGTTTCTTTGGACGTAGGCTATGAGTAGTTCCTAAGGAGATACTGTACAAGTGACACTTCAAAGGGAAGGATTTCCTCCAGAGAATTGCTCCATCATCAGTTTTTAAGCAAACCTGGTAGTGTTCTCTTGTTTCACATACCACTGACCCATAAAAAGAACAATACATATTTTAAAGCATAACCCAGGATTTAAAATGTGTACAAAAATGGCATTGTTTCCAGTGTTTCAACTTTTAAACTCGTGTTTATGCACACATGGCAAAGAGTCCTCTGGGGTCTTGAGTCACCTGGACACCTGCCAAGTGTGACCAGATCTACCTCCAGATGTACCTTGAATGCATCCACCTCTTCCATCACTTCTCGTTTCCAAACCTACATCTGCCCTTGCCTGGGCTATCAGAGCCCTCCTAAATGCTGTTCTGCTTTGTTTCCAGCCCTCCTGCCTTCTAGCACATTCCTCTCATACCAACCAGAAGAATCTCTCCTTTGCTTAAAATTTTTCAATGACCTTCCATTCACCTCAGATAAAATTTTAAAAAGCCTCAGGGAACCTTATCTGGGATTGCCACTGCCTACCCAGCAACTGCACCGCCTCCCACTTTGCTTTGCCCCCATGGTGGGCTCGCTTTGGGATTCAGGATTGCCTAAGCTCTCCCACCTCTGGGCCTCCCTCACAAGCTGTTTTACTTCAGAGACCCCTCTGTTCCCAGTCCGTCATCTTGTTAAGGCTTATTCATCCTGCAAGCTCCAATGTAAGATGTACTTTCTCTGAGAAGACTTGCCTTTCTTTGTGTCTTTCCTTTTAAATCAGATTCCACACAACCTTCTGGACACTGCCTCTTCCCTCCACCTGGGCACTTATCATTCAGGTTTGATTGATCTGATGTGCTTTCCTGCTAAGGTTGTAAGTTCCCTGAAGAAAAGGACAGGGAGGGTTTTCTTGTCTCTATGTACAACCTAGAAAGAAGCTGTTCTGTGTGGTTCTATTACCCAGATCTGGAATCACATTGCCTGGGGTAAATTCTAGCTCTGTCCTTCTGACTTGGGATAAGTGACCCAACAGCCTTTTTTTGTCAACTTCCTCGTCAGCAAAAAGGAGCCACTGAAATACTTCATTGATTTCGTTCCCTGTAAATGGGAATTCTGATAGTTTTTTTCCATTGTGGGAATTTTTTTTTTAAAGATTTATTTATTCATGAGAGACACACAGTGAGAGGCAGAGACATAGGCAGAGAAAGAAGCAGGCTCCCTGCAGGGAACCGGTTGGGGGACTAGATCCCAGGACCCCAGGATCATGGCCTGAGCCAAGGGCAGACGCTCCACCACTGAGCCACCCAGATGCCCCACCATTGTGGGAAATTGTGAGGCTTTACTTAGTTTATATGTGTAAAGTGCTAGAAAAATTCTATGATAAACAGTGTTAGTTACTTTAGCAAGCACTCAATATTTTTGATAGAATTAATTCATTCATAAAGCTTTGGTCACAGATTTCCTCCTCACTTTGAATAATTCCTCCTTGATTTAAATGATATAAAACAATACAGAGAAAATAAAATTATCTCGCTTGACGTAATTAAGAATGACAACTGTCCCTTCATCAAGAAGGCTATCACAAACAATATTGAAAGTGCCAAATCTGCAACATAAGCATACTCATAAGTTGAAATGGATATTTTTTTGATACTTTCTTTGCCTTTCCTTCACAGTCCAGGCCCATAATGATGACTCATACAGGATCCCAAATTTGGCACTTTTTTTTTCTCTCCCAAGCTTTATCAAAATATAATTGACATATAACATTGTGTAAATTTAGAGTGTATAATATGATGGTGTGATACCGTACATGCTGTGAAATATTTACCGCAATAAGATTAGTTAACATATCCTCCACCTCACAAAATTACCATTTGTTGTTGTCATGGTGAGAACATTAAAGCTCTACTCTCATAGCAACTTTCAAGTATACAACACAGTATTGCTAACTATAGTCACCATGCAGTGCCTTAGATCCCCAAAACTTATTCATCTTGTAACTGAAAGTTTGTACCCTCTGATCAACATCACCCCATTTCCCCACCCCTCAGCTCCTGGCAACCCTCATTCTAGTCTCTGTTTCTATTAGTTCAATCTTTTAGATTCCACATATAAGTGAGATCATATCGTATTTATCTTTCTGTCTCATTTATCTTACTTGGCATAATACCTTCATAGTCTGTCCACGTTGTCACAAATAAGAATACAATGAAATATATATATTTATATTTTGATATATATATATATATAAAATATTCTATATATTTATTTATCCATTCATCTGCCAATGGTCACTTAGGTTGTTTCTATGTTTTGGCTATTGTGAATAATGCTGCCATGAACACAGGAGGGCAGATATCTCTTCAAGATAATAATTTCATTTTCTTTGAATATATACCTCAAAGTAAGATTGCTGGATAGTATGGTAGTTTTATTTGAAAGTTTTTAGGAAGCCTCCATACTGTTTTCCACAGTGGCTGCACCAATTTACATCCTCCCCAGCAGTGCACAAGGGCTCCTCTTTCTCCATATTCTTGGCCAACATTTGTCATCTTTCATCTTTTTGATCATTCTAACAGGTGTGAGGTAATGTTGTGGTTTTGATTTGTATTTCCCTGATGATGAGTCATGTTTAGCACCTCTTCATATACTCATTGGCCATTTATATGTCTTCTTTGGAGAAATGTCAATTCAAGCCCTCTGCCCATATTTTAATCCGAGTTGTTTAATTTTGCTTTTGAGTTGTATGAGCTCTTTATATATTTTGAATATCAACCCCTTATCAGATGTATGCTTTACAAATACTTTCTCTCATTCCATAGTTTGCTTTCTAATTTTTGATTTTTTTCCTTTGCAGCAGCTTTTTAGTTTGAGGTGGTCTCATTTATTAATTGTTGCTTGTTGTCTTTGCTTTTAATGTAATAATCTAAAAAAATAATTGCCAAGACTGATGTCAAGAAGATTTTTTCTTTTATTTTATTCTAGAGGTTTTCTGGTGTCAGGTCTTACATTCATGTCCTTAATCTATTTTGAATTAATTTTTGTAAGTGATCTAAGATAGGGGTATAGTATCACTCTTGCATGTGGACATCCAGTTTTCCCACCATTCATTGATGAGACTACTTTTTCCGTTGAGTATTCTTGTATTTCTTGTCAAATATTAGTTGGCCATGTATGCATGGGTTTATTTCTGAGTTCTCAATTTTGTCCCATTGGTCTGTCTGTTTTTATGATAGTAACCATGCTGTTTTGCTTATTATAGATTTATAATGAAGTTTGAAATCAGTAAACCAAATTTGGCACTTCTTTTGATGGAACAACAGAAGAAAGGTCCAGAACATCTGTGTTAATAAAAATGAGATGTTTGGGACCCCTGGGTGGCTCAGCGGTTGAACATGTCTTTGGCTCAGGGCATGCTCCCAGGCCCTGGGATTGAGTTCCACATGGGGCTCATTGCAGGGAGCCTGCTTCTTCCTCTGTCCATGTCTCTGCCTCTCTCTGTGTGTGTCTCTCATGAACAAATAAATAAAAATGAGATATTTTGTTCCATTTTTCAGTAATTTTTACTAAAATCGTGATGTATTTATTAGGGATATTACCGTAGAGAAAATGTAAGAGTTGCCAACTTCTTGACCTATATCAGGAAAATTGGCCTCAAGTAATATTAGCTACCTATATGTTTGGTCTTCCTTTCTTCTTTAAATGAATATACTCATTACATGAATTGAAAGAACAGTGACAGGGCAGTCCGGGTGGCTCAGTGGTTTAGTGCCACCTTCAGCCCAGGGTGTGATCCTGGAGACCCAGGATCGAGTCCCAAGTCGAGCTTCCTGCGTGGAGCCTGTTTCTCCCTCTGCCTGTGTCTCTGTCTCTCTCTGTCTCTCTCTCTCTCTCTGTGTGTCTCTTATGAGTGAATAAATAAAAGTTTAAAAAAAAACAGTGGCAAAATAATGTTTGTTTCTGCTCAAACCTTAGCTCTCTGTGGTTGTAATGCCTCTTTCTAAGCTCACTGCATCTTTATGATTATATTCCATACTAGTCCATCATTCAACACAACAGATTTATCATCTTGCGCTCCATAAAGTTTAGAAAAAAATAAGTGTGACCCTGATGCTAATGTAGCCTATTTTGTTAGAATGGCTTTTCTAATAATATACTGAGCCATAATTTGGATATGTAATTATTACCTTGGAATTGGGCAAAATAACAGAGAATTCTGTAAGTGCCAGTATCGCATACCATATCTTCGATAGATTCTTCTTATTGTTTTATAAAAAGCATATATAAATATGTGTAGACTTTGCACTGAATATTGAAGAAAAATATCCTCTTGTTTAGAATGCAAATAGTTTACAGATTCTCTCAGGGCATGAGTTAGTTGCCTGCTTTACTGAGTTTTAAAAAGGCTTTTGTACATAAAATTACACCTTAATTTAGTGAATCAAACCCACACCTATTTTGGTTAGAAGATTGGAACATAATTAATGTCTTGAGTTGTTGGCTGGTTTATCCTTGGCAGACTAAATTTAGATGCATAGAATCATTTTATATTAAAGGCCATTTTCTTTGCTATTCAATAAGTTCTATTTCTTATTACAAATAAGCCAGCATATCTTGGGTGCACCTGGGTGGCTCAGTTGGTTAAATGTCTGCCCTCATTTCAGGTCATGATCTCAGGGTCCTGGGATCAAGCCCCACATTGGGCTCCCTACTCATCGGGGAGTCTGCTTCTCCCTCTCCCTCTGCCCCTCCCCCCACCTGTGTTCTCACTCTCTCTCTCAAATAAATAAAATCTTAAAAATAAAATAAAATAAAATAAGCCTGTATATCTTTCTACAGCTTCCCACTCCCCATTCCCAGATTATTTTACTATTTAATTCACTGTTTAAAAATTTTTAAAAGAGATTTTATTTATTTCTTTGACAGAGAGAGAGAGAGATTGAGAGCACAAGCAGGGGAAGGCAGGTGGAGAAGCAGGCTCCCTGCTGTGCAGAGATCCGGATATGGGGCTAGATCCTGGAACCCTGGAATCATGACCTAAGCCGAAGGGAAAGCTTAATGGATTGAGCCACCCAGGCACCCCCACTGTTTTAAATTTCTAACAAGCCTGTACTTTTTATATATATATAAAATATAAAAATAGAATCCTATTGCAGATATTGCTTGTTAGCCTGATTCTTTTCACTTAATAAGTATTGTGAAAATCTTGCCACTCAGTAAGTACAATTTTTACTTATTTTTTAAAACCATAGCCCTGTTTCTGAGGTCATATTTCTCAAAGACTCAAGTGCTAAAATACTGACTCTGCAAATCAATATCTAGGTATGAGTCCAAACAGTTCAAACAACTGCACAAATGTTGCAGTCAAACATGGAGACTAAGTATTAGTTCTGCGAAGCCTTAGGTTTTGCAAATAGCTTCCCAGTAGCCAAGGACAGTCCAGGGTGCAAAAGTCTGTTGTTCATAATTTGATCAGTTTTATAACACTTACATATGCAGTGATTAAAATAATCTTCATGTCCAAAGTGCAGATGTATATCCATTTTACTGCCCAAGTATAGATTCCCACTTGCTGAGATCAGGCTATATCAAATGTAGTTTGGCACATTCTATCCGCCTAACCCTGGAAATTGTCTCGATTTAGACAGCTCAGAGCAAGGTTGGAGTGGTTTTCCTTACTGCAGCTCGAACACCCTCTCAAACCCACTTTTTTATTGTGATATTATATACAGACATTCTCCTTTTATTGTGCTTCACAGATTGTGGTGTGTGTGTGTGTGTGTGTGTGTGTTAACAAATTGAAGGTTTGTGGCAACTCTGCATTGAGCAAGTTTATAGGTGCCATATTTCCAACAACATTTGCTCACTTCATGTCTCTGGGTCACACCAGGCAGTTCTTAGAACATTTGAAATGTTTCCATTATTACATCTGCTAAAGTCATCTGTGATCGGTGATCTTGGATGTTATTATTGTAATTATTTTGTGACACTGCAAACTGTGCTCATATGAGACAGCAAACTCAATGGGTACACCTTTGTGTTCTATCTACCAAGCAGTCACCCGTTCTCATGTCTCTCTTCTCCACAGGCCTCCTTACCTCTTGAGACACTATTGAAATCAGGCCAGTTAATAACCTTACAATGGCCTCTAAGTGTTTAAGTGAAAGGAGAAGTCACATGTCTCTCACTTTAAATCAAAAGCTAGAAATGATTAAGCTTAGCAAGGAAGGCATGTCAAAAGCCAAGAGAGGCTGAAAGCTAGGCCTCTTGCACCAAACAGCCAGGTTGTGAATGCAAAGGGAAAGTTCTTAAAAGAAATGAAAAGGGCTACTCCAGTGAATACATGAATGATAAGAAAGCAAAACAGCCCCATTGCTGTATGGAGAAAGTTTAGTGGTCTGAATATGAGATCAAACCAGCCACAACATGCCCTTGAGCCAAAGCCTAATACAGAGCAAGACCCTAACTCTCTTCGACTCTGTGAAGGCTCATGAGGTTTAAGGAAAGAAGGCCTCTCCATGACATTAAAGTGCAAGGTCAAGCAGCAAATGAATGCAACAAGTTAAACAGATATAACTAGGATAATTCAGGATGATTCTATTCTCTCTCTCTCTCTCTCTCTGTCATTTATTTTATTTGAGAGAGAGAGTGAGAGAGAGCAGGAGCAGGAGGGGCAGAGAGAGAGAGAGAGAGAGAGAGAGGAGAAAATCTCCAGTAGATGTTGCACTGAGCCCTGAGCCCAATGCGGGGCTCCATCTCAGGATCCTGAGATCATGACCTGAGCGGAAACCAGGAGTCAGAGGCTTAAACAACCTTGCCACCCAGCCACCCCCGAATAAATATATCTTAAGAAAAGAAAAGAAAAGAAAAGAAAAAAGAAAAGAAAATCTTCCAGAAAGAATTTGCCGTTCTAAGTGCCATGAGGAACATTCATGATTCATGGGAAGAGGTCAAAATATCAACATTAACAGAAGTTTGGAAGAAGTTAATTCCCACCCTCACAGTTGACTTTGAGGGGTTCAGGACTTCAGTGGAAGAAGTCTCTACAGATGTGGTGGAAATAGCAAAAAAACTAGAATTCCAAGTAGAGGCTGAAGTTGTGACTCATTACAGCAATTTCATGATAAAACTTTCACAGACAAGGAGTCACTTCTTATGGATGAGCAAAGAAAGTGGTTTCTTGAGATGGAAACCACTCCTGCTGAAAATGCTATGGAGATTGTTGAAATGACAGCAAAGTATTTAGAATATTATTAGCTAAACGTGGTTGAGAAAGCAGCGGCAGGGTTTGAGAGGATAGACTCCAATACTGAAAGAAGTTCTACTGTGGACAAAATACTATCAGATGGCATTCATGCTACCGGGAAGTCATTCTTGAAAGGAAGAGTCAATGGATGTGGCAAACTTCATTGTTGTCATCTTTTAGGAAATTGTCACAGCCACCCCAACCTTCAGCAGCCATCATGAAGCAAGACCCTCCCCCAGCAGAAAGATTACGACTAATCCAAAGTTCAGATGATGGCTAGCATTTTTTAGCAACAACATATTTTTTTTAGATTAAGATGTACATTTTTTAGACATAATACTATTGCATACTTAGTAGAATACAGTATAGTGTAAACATAACTTTTATATGCAGTGGGAAACCAAAACATTCATTTGACTCACTTTATTGGGATATTTACTTTTTTACTGTAGCCTGGAACAAAACCCACAATATCTCCAAAGTATGCCTGTACATAACATAAAAGTGACCATCTTACCTGTATTTAAATATATAGTTCAGTGGCATTAAGTACATTCACATTGTTGTACATCCATTGCTTGAGCTCTTTTGAGTTAAGCAGCAGGATGGACTATACTTTTCTTTGGATGCATTTCTCTGTTCAGCAGTGACTGATGAGAACATATAGTAATCAGAAGTACCTGGGATGTGGATACTTGAAATTTTATTCTATGTAAAGTACTTCCTGATATTGTCTTGAATGACTGTTTAGAATAATTCTGAGTTTTAAAGCTATTGCTTACGAGCATAAGGCTTTGTAGAAATCTGCCAGTATTAAGTACATCAATCAAAACCAGGACATACTTTCTCAGAACTTGGCCTTCGAAAAGTGGACACTTCATTCCTCTCAACTTCCCAAAGTTCTGAAGGCTATCAGTGCTACTTCTTCTTATGTGATCAGATAATTGCAAACTTGGGTGCAGAGAAAACCCACAAAACATAGCATTTGTGGGGTTTGATTACACAAAGAATAACTAATCAGACTGCTTTTGCAAGGCCCACAATGAGGCAGCTTTGAGACTGCACCCGATCACTTGTTTGGGACTGCCATCCGTGACAAGACCGAACAGGTGGGCTCTCTGTAAAGCCAGCATTCCTCCAAATGGCATCTGTCATTTGGATCCAAGGAGAGTCCATGCTAAGCAGACTGGCACTTACCTCAACTTTCCTCTCTGTACTCCTCAAAGGGTGCAGGCAGACACTGTAGATTAGACCAGCACGGCTAAAATTGCTGTCCATGTATTTGTGCTTGGTCAGATGAACCCGGGCAGTTGACCCAACAGGGGAACACCAATCTTGACTTGAATTTTTCTGTTGAATTCCTCATCTAGATCCACTCATTTTTGCTGTGTTAAATCTTTTTTTTTTAATATTTTATTTATTCATGAGACACACACAGAGAGAGAGAGAGAGAGAGAGAGGCAGAGATACAGGCAGAGGGAGAAGCAGGTTCCATGCAGGGAACCCGACGTGGGACTTGATCCCGGGACTCCAGGATCACGCCCTGGGCGGAAGGCAGCGCTAAACCGCTGAGCCACCCAGGGATCCCCTGCTGTGTTAATTCTGAACGAGTGCTCAGATCATGGCTAGCGAGGTCATTGCTCTTACACCGTCGTTTTGCTGCTGTACATGCAGAGCTTGCAGGTGTGGGTCCCAGCCTGATGTCCTCAGAGCAGTCTTTGGGAATACTGGAACTCATTTCTTTTCCTCCTGTTACCTCCTCCATTTCCATCACTATCCTGGTAATGTGGTGCCTTCTTTCTGCATATTTCATGTGATACTAATTTCAGATGACCAAGTATTTCTTGGAATAGCCTTCAGACTTTTTGGTTTCATGATCCTTTTTTACGGTCTTAAAAGTTATTGGGGACCTCATAGAGCTTTTGCTCAAATAGATTATATTAATCTTTATTGTATTAGAAAGTAAAAATGGGAGACTTTTAAAATATCAGAATAAAAGTTGTCAAAGCAATGGTATCATTACCATTGCCACATAGCCTCTGGAAAACCCCACTGTATTCTCATGACAGAGTAAGAGTAAAAAAGGCATAATGTCTTAATTTTGTTGTGAAAAGAGTTTTAACTTTGCAGCATCCCTGCAATGATCTCACATACTACTCAGAGCTCCCAGGATCACACTTTGAGAACTCTTCTCCTAGAATAAATCTTTTTTAAAGAAGATCTTCATACTTTTTAAAACATTACTATTACACAGAATCTAAAGGGCGTATTTTAGGAAAAGATATTTGGTAGCATTCTTCTTGACTTGGAATGTAGGTGGGAAAGGTGCTTGGAAAAAAAGATTTTTTTTTTTGACTCGAAGATACTTTCTTCATAGTTAGATTAAGTCTATTTTTTCCCACCTCCTACATCTCGCAAAGTTAGTCCTCTGTCAAGACTAGAATCTTCAGTTATAGTTAAAGAATTCTAGTATAGAAATACATAAAAATGCATAAAACTAAGCTTCTTTCTACCTCTGTGTTGAAGTCCAGTTAACAGACTCTGTAGCAATTTGAGCCCTGTGTTTGAGATCCAGTCAAAATAAGGGAAAAAAAAAATATTTCCCTTGGACGCTCATTCTGCAAGGAATGAGGATTGAGGGTGGGGGTGGGGAACATTGATGGTGTTTCGGGAAAATGCTATCAAAGCTACTTGCTGCTGGAGATTGAAGGGGAAGCTACAGGGAGCCAGAAAAGACTGAAATGTCACAGCAATAAAAACAAAACTGAAAGGAAAGGTCGTGATTTAGGAATGAGAAGGGTTGGGCTAGCATGTAGGGAGATGTGTGCATAGACCTATGTTTATACACAGTGAGCATATAATTAGTAGTCACCCTGCAATGCAGGCAAGACGTAGCCCAGTGAAATGGAAACGGCTGGGTTTCGAAGCCAGGCTGTCTTGATGTCTACTTACTACTAATTGTGGGAATCTGGGCAAATGACTTCGTCTCTCTGAATGTATTTCCCCATCTGGGGAATAGTTTTCTAGTACCTGCTTCACCAGGTGATCATGAGGAGGTGCCGTAGTTTCTGCACATGTCATTGATTAATAAGTGATTGCAGAGAAGATTGTTAGGAAATGAAAAGCCACATCGCCGTAACTACAATGAGGATGATTGTACACTCTATGCTGCACAGACCCCCAAAGGTCTAAGGAAAGGGAAGCATCACCAACTTCACTGCCACCCAGGTCTCCAATTTGGCCTTGACCGCCTGAGATCCTGCTGTTGTCCTGCAGGTGCAGCTGAGCTCCATGCTTAGAATGACATCGGCCTGGAGTATCATCAGGGAGGGCTCACACTGTGGAATCGTTCCAAGACCACCTCTGCGGGGGCCAGTCAAGTGGTTCTTTCCTGGCCAGACTCTGCCTTCCAACATCATATGCAAGATCGCAGTGTTCGTTGGGAAATTTCTTTCATCAAAGGTCAATAAAAGCATCCAATGCCTTCTACTGAAAGTGAAATATGGCAATTCTACTGGCATTCTATCCTAAGGAATATGGGAAATAGGTCTGGCTCGTGAGTTTTGTCTTCCCTGCCAGTATTATTGCACGTGTAAGTTAGAGTGTTAATGCTCCAGATGAATCACTCATGGCAATGGCTAGACATTTTCTCATTACTTATTAAGAATGGTGTGACTCTTTATGTCCTACCCAACTGCCCTCCCTCTCTTTGAACCCTTTGCAACTATCTAATCTGTCAGCACTGGCAAATTTCACTTATGTGCTATTTTCTCCATCTCTCATATAATTAACAAAGGTGTAAAAGATGAGGGGAAAACAGAAAGAAATGAGACATGTTTCAGAAGTTTTTAATAACATAAGACTACATTTAAAGTTGTAAAAAAGATAGTTTAAGATTTAAAAAAAAACACACACACACTTTAGTAATGGGATGCTCCACCCTTCCCAACCAAGGTTATTATTACTGAATAGTGATAGACCGAAAGTTTTATTAGAGAGAAAGAATGATTTTAAAACATTGTGTTGTTCTTTAAATGTTGGTCAGGGTGCATGATGTCACCTTTCACTTCGCTAGGTACTTCAGGGAATGCAGCCTGGGACCCCGGGGTCATATATGCAGGATTTGAAAGGAGGCAGGGAAGAAATAATAAGAGTTGGTGAGGGGGATGCCTGGATGGCTCAGCGGTTTAGTGCCACCTTCGGCCCACAGCATGATCTTGGAGTCCTGGGATTGAGTCCCACGTCAGGCTTCCTGAATGGAGCCTGCTTCTCCCTCTGCCTGTGTCTCTGCCTCTCTCTCTCTCTCTATCTCTGTGTGTGTGTCTCTCATGAATAAATAAGTCTCTCGTGAATAAATAAATTAGATCTTTAAAAAGATAAGTGTTGGTGAGGAAGTGGAAGAAAAAGTGCACTTATGCACTACTGGTGGGAATGTAAGTTAGTGTGGCCACCATGGAAGACCGGATGGAGGTTCCTCAAAAACCTGAAAATAAACTACCAAATGATCATTCAACAACCTTACTCGTGAGTATGTATCCAAAGCACTAGAAATCAGAGTTTTCTAGAGATAATTGCATTCCCATGCTCATTGCAGCATTAGTCACAATAGTCAATAAGTGGAAACAACATAAGTATCCATGGATGGATGCATGGATAAAGATGTGATATATACATAATGGAATATTATTCAGCCATGAGAGGGTAAGATCCTGCCCTTTACAACAACTTGGATGGATCTTGAGGGCATTATACTAAGTGAACTAAGACAGACAGAAGAAGATAAATATTATACAATATTACATATATATGGAATCTAAAAAAGCTGAGCTCAGAGAAACAGAGTAGAGTGGTAGTTACCAGGAGCTGCGGGATGGAGGCAATGGGGAGATGTTGGCCAAAAGGTACAAAATATTAGTTATAAGATTAACAACACGTGAGGATCTGATGTACAGCATGGTGATTATAGCTTTTAATACTGTATCACATACATTACATCTTAAACTTACATGATGTTATATGTCAATTATATCTCAGTAAGAGCTGGGAGAAAAAGACTCGAAAAAGAAAAAAAGCACGAAAGATAGGAAGTAAGCAAAAAAAGTCACACCATTCTCTACCTGCCAAGACTTGATGAAATATTTTATTCTCTCTTGGGCTGCAAGTTGGACTATTCTTTTGGAAATCTCCTGTTTCACAGGAACTGACCAAGTGACACCAGACCCATTAACTGCTTGGCTTTCCTTTGAAGTCAGAGAAACCTAAGCCACTAGCATCTTGTTTTACACAATGACCAGGAGCTATGATCCAACAATAACCAGCAGTCTTGAAAGCTTAGCATGTCAGCTGAGTGCAGTGAACATCAATGAACTTGTATCAATAATGAATTGGGCACCCACCATGTGGTATTCCATTTTAGTCAGTGAGAGCAGAGTTTGTTCCCCTTAAGAATATACAATATGAGCACCTGGGTGGCTCAGTGGTTGATTATCTGCCTTTGGCTCAGGTCATTACCCTGGGGTCCTAGGATCGAGTCCCACATTGGGCTTCTCATAGGGAGCCTGCTTCTCCCTCTCCCTACATATCTCCCTCTCCCTCTGTGTCTCTCATGAATAAATAAATAAAATCCTTTAAAAAAAAGAACATACAATATATATTTTTAAGAAGACCTATTAGAGGGACACAACAAACTGACATAGAAAGCTGGCAGCATTAGATGAAGTGGCCACATGAGTGAGGGCACAGAGACTTCATAGTGGAGGAGGGTTTGTGTCTTATGGCCTCAGGGTGATCTTTGAAGTGAGAGGAGGAAATACCAGAATGTATTAATTTCTATTTTTGTGAAGCTTTCTCCTTTTTTTAAGATTGATTGATTGATTTGACAGAGAGATAGAGTCAGAGAGTATGAGTCAGGGGAGTGGCAGAGGGAGAGTGAGAAGAAGACTCCCCACTGAGCAGGGAGCTGGATGTGGAGCTCCATCCCAGGACTTTGGGATCATGACCTGAGCCATAGGCAGCGGCTTAACTGACTGGACCACCCAGGCACCCCTTTGTGAAGATTGAAACTGCACATTTACAATATCTATAAAGAAGTACATTTACGTAGTGTATAAATCTATGTGCATAGATATTTGACTGAGAGGGACCTTGTTCTATGAAGTTGAAAGACCACTCCAGCAGGCAGTGAAAGCTGAAGGAGGACAGGGAGGAGCGAGAGGGTCAATGTAGGCTCAGGCCAAGAGGTGATGAGGGGTGGAATTTGATTCGGTATAAGAGAGAAGAGAAAATATTCCAGTCCAGAAGACAACAGGAGCTGAAGAATGGAGCTGGGGCGACCACAGACCCTTTCTGAGGCTGGAAGGACCCTGATCAGTCTAGGGAGAAGGGAATGTACGTAAGAATAGAGTGAATAACAGACCAAAGTTTGTCGCCAGAGTGAGCATGGGTAGGCATCCAAATCCATTATTGCAGGGGGAGACGGGAGGGGCAGAGGACGTAAAGACAAGAGATTTGATGCTTAGGAGTTTCTGACCTGCCCTCTGACAGGTTGAAAGTCCTGTTTGAAGAAAGCTCACTTGCCAGCCTGAGTGAAGCCTGGGCTGAACAGAGGGAGGCACGGGGTAGGGATTTTCAGTCAAAATACCACAGAAAGTGAAAGCAGATTGTATTTAAATGGGACAAGGAGAGTCACAGGGAGAGGGACTGAGATTGTCCTCAAATTCATTAGTCAGGACCTTCTACCCAACAGAGAAGAATAAATGCTGAGTAAGTTCTGAGTCTGGGTTAGATAGACTAAATTTAAATTAAAGCTTTGCTATTTACTCTAGTTGTGGCCAAAGGCAAGATACCTTCGTTTCTTTAATCTGTATTCTCATCTGTAAAATGGGGTTTTATAATCCCCATAGTGGTGGGTTATTGTGAGGCCTGAATAGGATAATGTACTTAATGTTTTTTGCAAAGGACTAAAGATAGTTAGAACGCAGCAAGTTTTTTAAAAAAATTAATAAAAATGCAATTTAATTGAAACTAACAAAATATAAATATTAATTGGATTAGATGCCCTTTGAAAATGAACTTTGAAGAAAAATATATAGATAACAATTTTCTATTGCTCTGGTTTTTTGTTTCCTGGATTTATTTGTACTTAGCATTTCATGCCACTAAAAGTAAACATTTAATTTTCACTCTGCTTTCTTGTTTGAAAATTCCACCCCTCTCCCCACTTCCTCCATTAACTCATATTCCATGAGTCGTAATGGCATTCATACTTACCAGGGTCTCGAACTTGAGCAGAGCTTATTAAAACATAGATTGCAGAGTCCCACTCAGATTTTCTGATCAGATCCTAGGTGATGCCAATGTTGTTGGTCTGGATCACCTCCTTGAAAACCACAGCTTTTTAAAGAAAATAGAATCTCAAAGTTTACTTTCCAGGTCCACACTAGGTTTGGATCCCTGGCCCTGCAGTAACTTCCTCATTCTATCAGCTGAAGACCAGTTGGTGGTAGTGGTGTGGCATGGGGATGGGACTGTGCTGTATTGTTTTTATTTCCTTGTCTTAGTTTGGCTGCTGTTTCTTACAAGAAGGAAAGAAAGAAAGAAAGAAAGAAAGAAAGAAAGAAAGAAAGAAAGAAAGAAAGAAAGAAAGAAAGAAAGAAAGAAAGAAAGAAAGAAAGAAAGAAAGAAGAAAGAAAGAAGAAAGAAAGAAAGAAAGAAAGAAAGAAAGAAAGAAAGAAAGAAAGAAAGAGAAAGAAAGAAAAAAAAAGACAGAAATGCGTATAGATTTTGCATCTTCAGAGAGATACAATAAAGCTTTGTTCTTCCATTAGAAATTCATCTTAGAGTTTTTCTCTGTGCCATATAGAGAGTCAAAATGCCCCCAGCCCCTCTCTTCCTAAATCCTTTAGTGTGGGTGATTGGATGTTTCTGTAATGAGATTTATTTTTTATTTTTTAATAATAAATTTATTTTTTATTGGTGTTCAATTTGCCAACATACAGAATAACACCCAGTGCTCATCCCGTCAAGTGCCCCCCTCAGTGCCCGTCACCCATTCACCCCCACCCCCTGCCCTCCTCCCCTTCCACCACCCCTAGTTCGTTTCCCAGAGTTAGGAGTCTTTATGTTCTGTCTCCCTTTCTGATATTTCCTACCCATTTCTTCTCCCTTCGCTTCTATTCCCTTTCACTATTATTTATATTCCCCAAATGAATGAGACCATATAATGTTTGTCCTTCTCTGACTGACTTATTTCACTCAGCATAATACCCTCCAGTTCCATCCACGTCGAAGCAAATGGTGGGTATTTGTCATTTCTAATGGCTGAGTAATATTCCATTGAATACATAGACCACATCTTCTTTATCCATTCATCTTTCGATGGACTTATTTTTTAATTTTTTTTATTTATTCATTTGAGAGAGAGACGAGCACAAGCAGAGGGAGAAGAAGAAGCAGACTCCCCACTGAGCTGGGAGCCCAATGGGAGGCTCAATTCCAGGACCCTGAGATCATGACCTAAGCCAAAGGCAGACGCTTAACCATCTGAGCCACCCAGGCACCCCTCTGTAATGAGATTTAATGACAGGGTTCCCTTGGCACTGGCTGTAACTCATGTACTTGGGTCAAACAAAAAATGTGTTCTGATGGAGACTTTGTTTGCAAGTCCAAGCTTATGCTAAAACATGCAATCTTTAATCTTTATTTAATTTTTTTAAATTGTGGTATAATGCACAGAATATGAAATTTACCATCATAACCATTTTAAGTGTACAGCTCAGTAATGTTAAATATATTCATTTTGTGCAACCAATTTCCAGAACTTATGCATTTTCCCCAACTGAAACTCTATACCAATTAAACTATAATTCCTTATTTCTTCCTTCCTCAGTCCCTGGCAGCTACTACCCTCCTTTCTGCCTCTAGGAGTTTCACTATTCCAAATATCTCCTATAGGTGGAACTTACAGTACTTGTGTGTGTGTGTGTGTGTGTGTGTGTGTGTGTATGTGTGACTTGTTTATTTCACTAAGCAAAATGTCTCCAAAGGTCATGTTGTGGCATGTAGTATTAGGATGCCCTTCCTTTTTAAGGATGAATAATATTCCATTACATGTATAAACCACATTTTGTTTATCCAATCATCTAGATGGCAGTGGACATTTGGCTTGCTTCCACCATGGGTGTATACATATCTCTTTGAGATCCCGCTTTCAGTTCTTTTGGGTATATACTCAGACACCTCAGACACAGAATTGCTGAATTATATGGTAATTCTATTTTTTAATTTTTTGGAAATTGCTATACTGTTTTCTTTAGCATCTGAGCCATTTATATTCCCATCAACGATGCGCAAAGATCCTAATTTCTCCACATCCTTACCAACACTTCCTATTTTCTGTTTTTTTTTTCTCTCTTTCTTTCTTTTTTTTTATAGTAACCATCCTAACGGCTGTGAGGTGGTATCTCTTTGTGGTTTTGATTGGCATTTCTCTAATCATTTGTGATGTTGAGCATCTTTTCACATGCTTCTTGGCCATTTGTATGTTTTATTTGGATAATTTTCTATTCAAGTTTTTTTACCATTTTAAAAATAGCATGATTTGGGAGGTTTTGTGGTTGAATTGTAAGAGTTCTTTATATATTCTGGATATTAACACATTGTGAGATATGTGATTTGCAAATATTTTCTCCCATTTCCAGGATGAAAAGGGCTGACTTTAAACTCTATTAACTGTATCTTTGATGCACAGAAGTTTTAAGTTTTTATGTAGTCCCATTTATCTATTTTTCCTTTTGGCGCCTGTACTTTCAGTGTCATATCCAAGAAGTCATTACCAAATGATTTCATAAAGCTTTCCTCTTGTGTTTTGTTTTAGTAGTTTTATAGATATATATATATATATATATATCTTACATTTAGGTCTTTGTTCCATTTTAAGTTAATTAGAGTATATGTTTTAAGATAAAGTTTTAACTTCAGCCTTTTGCATGTGGATATCTACTTTTCTCAACACCATTTTTTGAAAAGATTGTCCTTTCCCATTTGAATGGTCTTGGCATCCTTGTTGAAAATAATTTGACAATATATGTGAGGATATATTTAGTACTCAGTAACTTTTAACTATTGTTAACACCAGTATTATCATCCAAAGGTTGAAATCTCTTATTGGCACCTGAGCTGACTTGAAATGTGGTGACGCCATACTGCTTCCTTGAGCATTTTACTACTCCTTTTTAAAAGATTACAGCAGCTATTTATAGTTTCCTAAGTTGTTCCATCATCCACCATGGGAGAAATATTCCTCAAACATTATTTTGATCGTATGATTCCTCTGTTCACAAACTTCTAGTGTCTATAACTTGCCTGTAGCATGAAATCCAATTTTTCCACTTAAAGATGGAGAGGCTTCTCCATGGTTGGTTGATTCTTAGGATCCTCAACCACTGTATGTACCCATATATATGCCCTGGGTTCGTGTAGGGGAGGAATCCAGGCCATGGTTGTGTGTCTGTTTGTATGAGATATCCATTCAGCCTGTATTTCTCTCAAGCTCATAGAGGTAGGAAGCCCCAGAGATAATGCAGAAAATATCTTCTCGGGGATCCCTGGGTGGCTCAGCAGTTTAGCCCCTGCCTTTGGCCCAGGACGTGATCCTGGGGACCCAGGATCGAGTCCCACATTGGGCTCCCTGCACGGAGCCTGCTTCTCCCTCTGCCTCTGTCTCTCTCTGTGTGTGTCTCTCATAAATAAATAAATAAAATCTTAAAAAAAAAAAGAAAATATATTCTCCTCCAGTCTTATGAAGATAATGATACCTGCAAACATGACCCATCGGTGTGATTTCTTATGAGCTCTGCTTCTTCTGCCTCTTGGAACTATAGCAGGCCAAGAAAATACCTGCCACTACCAGACACCCTGTGTTAGTGGAAAGAACAGATTTTAGCTTCCTTTCTCCTGTGTTAATGCTGATAATCTCATGTACCTCATATCACTGGTGTCCTAAGGACAGGGCCAGAATGAGCTTTTAGAGGTGAGTGTATTGACAGCAATAAGAATTGCCCATTGACCAAGAGAGGGACAGACATGTTACAAAGAAACACGTAATTTCACAATCTCTAAGAAATTTTCTGTTTATCCTGAGTACTCTTATAGTATGCTGTGTTATTATCATACTTGATAATAATATCTACATTTTTAAATGTCTAATATGTTACAGGCTCCAACCTTTGCCCTAAGAATTCTACAAGGAGCTATCTGTTCCCATTTCCAAAGATGAAGAAACTTGGATTCAGAAAGGATACGTAACTTACACAAGACCACACAGCTAAGAAGAGACAAACTATATTTTAAAATAGCACAACTCTTTTAAATGTGAAGATCATGTAAAGTCTAGTAAAACTGTGTTTTCACTTGTTCATCTTCCTCATTCCACTGTGAGCTTTTCGAAGGCAAGGAAAATCTTATCCATTATTTTATCTTTAACAACTAGCAGAGTGAATGATTTTTGTTCAGTGAATGAATTAGTAGATTAGAGGGATGAATAAATGAATGAAATATGTGAACTTAAAAAGCACAGGAGCCTGATGGCATTACTTGAAGGGATCAAAAACCATACATACCTGTTGGCATGATGTCCTTAAAGATGAACGTAAGTAATGGAAAGATGAAAATGTATTCATTATGTTCTTATCTGGATGGTGAGAAAAATATTTTAGAAACACTGCTGTTGTGCAATTAAAGTTTCAGTTACTTAAAACTTATTTATGTGGAACATCCAATTCTCTATTAAGACTGGAAACATAAGGAATTTTCCTGACAATTTTAACAATTCCCAAGTAGAACCCACAATATTTATTTTCATTTCTTTATACTAAAAATTGAATTAGCTCTCAGAGACTCTACTATATATACGGACAACAAATGAATGGCAAATTTCAAAGTACAAAATGCTCACCTAGAGGTAGAAACTTCATGGCATCCATTTAATATGCTGTAAAACTTTCTGAAAAGAGCCTTTGGATCTAGTCAATTGAGAAAATAACAAATCATGTCACAAATCTTGCTGCACATATTTATATGTATTTTAAAGAAACAAAAAATAGGAGTGTGTTTAAGTGTGTTTAGCTACAGATATACAGAGATATGGTATTTTACTATGACCCACATATAGATTATTTACAATGATCCTTATTCCTTCCTTAAATCTCCATCACCATCTGGTATCATTTTTCTCTAGCCTGAAGAAATTTCTTCACTATGTTTTGTAATGGTGTCTGCTATAATGAATTCTCAGTTTTTATATAAAGATATCTACCGCATAGTCATTTTTGATGGATAGTTTTGCTGTATATAGAATTACAAGTTTACTTCTTTTTTTTTTTGCTTTCAATACCTCAAAGATCTCCTTCCATCATTTCTGACCTCCACTGTAACTGACAGTAAATCACTATGATCTCTATCATTGTTCCTTCATTGTCATTTTTCTCCTCCCACTCTCAAGGTTTTTTTCCTCATGTTTGAATGTTAGCAGTTTGATCATGTGCTGAATATAGTTTTCTTTGTACTTATCCTGTTTAGGGTTTGTGGAAATTCTTAGATTTGTCATTTAACACAGTTATAAAATTTAGAATTTTTTTGGCCATTATATTCTTTTTTTTTTTTTTTTTTTTTTTTCACTATCACTCTCTGTCTTCTCCTTCTCTAGTGCTTGATTATCCTACTGGTCTCTGCAATTCTGTTCATTATTCTTTAACCTTTTTCTTTCTGTTGCTTATGATGAATATTTCTTTTTCAAAATCATTAGCTCTTTTATTGCCATTATGTCCATCCAATGAATTTTCTAAGTTATTAATTGCATCTCTAGAATTTCCATTTCATTCCTTTATATTCTTTCTATTTCTTTACTAAGATTCCACATCTGTTTATTCATTATTCACATATCTTCCTTTTCTTTTCTTTTCTCTACTTTTCTTTCTTTCTTTTTTTTTTTTTTAAGGAGAGTGAGAATGTGCACAAGTGAGGGGTGCAGAAGGAAAGGGAGAAAGAGAATCTTACGCAGGCTCCATCCCTAGCACAGAGCCTGACATGGGGCTCAATCTCACAACCCTGAGATCATTACCTGAGCTGAAATCAAGAGTCATTTAATCAACTGAGCTACCCAGGTGCCCCTCAAATATCTTCCTTTAGACTGAACATATTTGTTTTTTTTGTTTTGTTTTTTTATTGGAGTTCAATTTGTCAACATATAGCATAACACCCAGTGCTCATCCCGCCAAGGGCCCCCCTCAGTGCCCATCACCCCATCACCCCAACCCCCCGCCCACCCCCCTTTCCACTACCCCTTGTTCGTTTCCCAGAGTTAGGTGTCTCTCATGTTTTGTCACCCTCACTGATATTTTCACTCATTTTCTCTCCTTTCCCTTTATTCCCTTTCATTAATTTTTATATTCCCCAAATGAATGAGACCATATAATATTTGTCCTTCTCCGATTGACTTATTTCACTCAGCATAATACCCTCCAGTTCCATCCATGTTGAAGCAAATGGTGGGTATTTGTCGTTTCTAATGGCTGAGTAATATTCCATTGTATACATAGACCACATCTTCTTTATCCATTCATCTTTTGATGGACACTGAGGCTCCTTCCACAGTTTGGCTATTGTGGACATTGCTGCTAAAAATATCAGGGTGCAGGTGTCCCGGCGTTTCACTGCATCTGTATCTTTGGAGTAAATCCCCAGAAGTGCAATTGCTGGGTTGTAGGGCAGATCTATTTCTAACTCTTTGAGGATTCTCCACACAGTTTTCCAGAGTGTCTGCACCAGTTCACATTCCCACCAACAGTGCAAGAGGGTTCCCCTTTCTTCACATCCTCTCCAACATTTGTTGTTTCCTGTCTTGTTAGTTTTCCCCATTCTCACTGGTGTGAGGTGGTATCTCATTGTGGTTTTGATTTGTATTTCCCTGATGGCCAGTGATGCGGAGCATTTTCTCATGTGCTTGTTGGCCATGTCTGTGTCTTCCTCTGTGAGATTTCTGCTCATGTCTTTGCCCATTTCATGATTGGATTGTTTGTTTCTTTGCTGTTGAGTTTAATAAGTTCTCTATAGATCTTAGATACTAGCCCTTTATCTGATGGGTCATTTGCAAATATCTTCTCCCATTCTGTAGGTTGTCTTTTAGTTTTGTTGACTGTTCTTTTGCTGTGCAGAAGCTTTTTATTTTGATGAAGTCCCAATAATTCATTTTTGCTTTTGTTTCTCTTGCCTTCATGGATGTTTCTTGCAAGAAGTTGCTATGGCCAAGTTCAAAAAGGGTGTTGCCTGTGTTCTCCTCTAGGATTTTGATGGATTCTTGTCTCACATTTAGATCTTTCATCCATTTTGAGTTTATCTTTGTGTATGATGTAAGAGAATGGTCTAGTTTCATTCCTCTGCATGTGGATGTCCAATTTTTCCAGCACCATTTATTGAAGAGACTGTCTTTCTTCCAGTGGATAGTCTTTCCTGCTTTGTCGAATATTAGTTTACCATAAAGTTGAGGGTCCACTTCTGGGTTCTCTATTCTGTTCCATTGATCTATGTGTCTGTTTTTGTGCCAGTACCACACTGTCTTGATGACCACAGCTTTGTAGTACAACCTGAAATCTGGCATTGTGATGCCCCCAGATATGGTTTTCTTTTTTAATACTCCCCTGGCTATTCGAGGTCTTTTCTGGTTCCACACAAATCTTAAGATGATTTGTTCCAACTGTCTGAAGAAAGTCCATGGTATTTTGATCAGGATTGCATTAAATGTGTATATTGCCCTGGGTAACATTGACATTTTCACAATATTAATTCTGCCAATCCATGAGCATGGAATATTTTTCCATCTCTTTGTGTCTTCCTCAATTTCTTTCAGAAGTGTTATGTAGTTTTTAGGGTATAGATCCTTTACCTCTTTGGTTAGGTTTATTCCTAGGTATCTCATACTTTTGGGTGCAATTGTAAATGGGATTGACTCCTTAATTTCTCTTTCTTCAGTCTCATTGTTAGTGTATAGAAATGCCACTGATTTCTGGGCATTGATTTTGTATCCTGCCACACTGCTGAATTGCTATATGAGTTCTAGCAATCTTGGGGTGGAGTCTTTGGGTTTTCTATGTACAGCATCATGTCATCTGCGAAGAGGGAGAGTTTGACTTCTTTGCCAATTTGAATGCCTTTTATTTCTTTTTGTGCCTGATTGCTGAGGCTAGGACTTCTAATACTATGTTGAATAGCAGTGGTGAGAGTGGATATTGCTGTCTTGTTCCTGATTTTAGGGGAAAGGCTCCCAATGTTTCCCCATTGAGAATATTTGCTGTGGGCTTTTTGTGTAGGTGGCTTTTAAGATGCTGAGGAATGTTCCCTCTATCCCTACACTCTGAAGAGTTTTGATCAGGAATGGAGGCTGTATTTTGTCAAATGCTTTCTCTGCATCTATTGAGAGGATCATATGGTTCTTGTTTTTTCTCTTGCTGATATGATCAATCACATTGATTGCTTTACAAGTGTTGAACCAGCCTTGCATCCCAGGGATAAATCCCACTTGAAGACTGAACATATTTGTACTTGCTACTCTAACATCCTTCTCTATTAATTGAAATCTCTAGGTCACTTTAGTGAGTGTCTGCTTCTATTGATTACTTTTTAAAAATGTGTGTCACATTTTCCTGTATATCTGAGGACTGACGAGTTTTGATTAGATAATGGACATTGTGAATGACATTGTAGAAACTCTGGATTCTGTGGCATTCTTCTAAAGAGTAGCTTCTGTGGCATTCTGTCCATTCTTCTGTGGACATTATGAATGACATTGTAGAAACTCTGGAATCTGTAGCATTACTTCTAAGAGTGTCAATGTTTTAGTTGGCAATTGACGTGGCTGGATCTGAATTCCCAAATGACCTCCCTATGGTGGGTAGAAGATGAAACCACTGCTCAGTCCTTTCAATTTCTACTTCTTTTTGCTTGGGCCTTCCTGTGATCTCCTCCGTATATGTTTCATTTATAATTTTGCCAAGAATTTCATCAGATTTTTTAACACAAATTTTTGTGCTTACCTTCTGAAATTCCCTTTCTTCCAAGAATTGGAAGCTTGCTGGCTTCTCCGTGAGCCTCTAAGTCTGCTCTCTAGCACCGTAAGTTAGTAACGTTGCAGATTTCTGCTGCCTAAGTACACAGAAATTGAGAAGTGTATTCAAGCAAAAGAATCACAAACTTATAAATACCACCACTGTAGTTGCTCTCTCAAGGATAGATTCCCTTCTGGTTTCTGCCTGCTTTTGATCGTTTCAAATAGTTCAAATAGTTATTTTCTTTTCTATTTGTGCTGATTTATAATTGTTATCTTGGAGAGGCTAAGTCTGATCAAGCTACTTCACCATTAAAGGAAGCTAGAACTCAGAGTCTGTAAATACTAGATTTAATAAAGAATTTCCTTATCTTACATAAAGATTGTTCATTTCAATTCATTTTAATGCTGTAAGGACTAGGAATTCTGGCAAATATTTTCTTAGTTTACTAATCCTTTAGTATGACATAGACAATAAATACTTTATAATTTCCAATTATTATGTACATATGTTAAGGTCACTTTATACTTTTTACCCTCATTGTGGTACTCTAAGCTAAATATTCTATTTTATGCGTGTGTGGTGGGGTGCACAGGCGACTGGGGTGATCTGCAATGCCTAAATATCTCTAAAAATTGAATTATCTACTCTACTTTTAAGAAAGTCTACACTATTGGGGGTCTTAAGGCTCCTATGATTCCTATTTTCCCAGATCTCTGAGCATCTTTGACAGTTTCCAAGCATTGTTTATTTGAAATGAGAGAAGGAAAAAGTATTTCTTTTAACACAGCTGCTTCAAAAACCAGTGATGTAATATGGAATTAAAAAGAAAATCTATATTGTATAGAACTTGTGATTCACATTTTGTAGCATTTCTCCAGGGTCTGGTTCAGAGTCTGGAAACAGTTTTTAAGGAGATTTTAAGAATTGTGTATGTTCAAACTGCAAACAGAATCAGAAATTGGAAAATAGACATTGGAGATACAAGTGAAAAAGAGTTCATTTAGTCATACTGAAAAGCAGTTTTGGGCTTTTAAAAATGGCATCACATCTCAAACTAGAACCTTAAGGAAGCAGATATATGATTGCAATAGAATTCCCACATTGTTGTTTATTTTCACATGCCAGCAGAAGAGGCATGGTTTATGTGAAAGAGGTGAAATAAAATCTTATAATTTTTCCATCATCTCCATCATTTAATACCCATATTAAGGTTTAAAAATATCTCATTATTAAATGCACTCTGATTAGCAGGTATTTATAGATGCCAATGATTTCAACCAAGATGTTCATCAGAATTATGTTGGGTCCTTTTTCAAATATACAGGCCTGAACTCCACTTTAAGGGATGCTGATTCCGTAGAACTCAAGGAGGGATTTGGGCATCTGTTGCATTCTAATGCATTTTCAAATATTTTTAAATTGACTTTACTTTTTTAGAGTGGTTTTAGGTTCACAGAAAAATTGAGGGGATGGTGCAGAGATTTCCCATTTACTCCCTACCCCCACATGCACAGCCTGTTCCCTTGTTAACATATTCCACCAGAATGATACATTTGTTATAATTAATGAACCTACACTGACATATTGTAATCACCCAAAGTCCATAGTTATATTTGGGTTCACTCTTGGTGTTGTACATTCTATGGATTTGAACAAGTGTATAATAGCATGTATCCATCATTTTGTTGTCATAAAGAGTATTTTCACTGCCGTAAAAATCATCTATGTTCCATCTATTCATTCCTATCATCAACACCCCACCCTCCATCTGGCAACCACTGATTTTTTGACTGTCTCCATAGTTTTGCTTGTCCAGAATGTCTATAGTTGGAATCACACATTATGTAGCCTTTTAGTTTGGTTTCTTTCACCTAATAATATGCATTTAAGGCTCTTCTTTGTCTTCTTCATGGCTTAATATCTTATTTATTCTGAACACTGAAAATTATTCCATTGTCTAGATATATTGGTTTATTTATCCACTCACCTTCTGAAGCACATGTTGGTTGATCCCAAGTGTTGGCAATTATGAATAAAGCAGCTAGAAACATCCACGTGTGGACATGGTTTTCAATTTTTTTGGACAAATACCAAGGAGAGAGGTTGGTAGATCACATGCTAAGAATATGTCTGTTTTTTTAAGAAGCTGCCAAACTGTCACCCAAAGTGGATTATACCATTTTACATTCCAACCAGCAACAGATGAGAATTTCTCTTGTTCCACATCTTTGCCAGCATTAATGTGTTGATGTTCTGGATCTTGGCCATTCTAATAGGTGTGTAGTGGGGTCTCATTATTGTTTTAATTTGCAATTCCCTCATGACATATGATGTGGCACATCTTTTCATATGCTTGTTTGCCTTCTCTGTATATTCTTTGGTGAGGTGTCAATTAAGGTCTTTGGCCCATCTTTTAAAAAACTGGGTTGTTTGGCCCACTGTTGAGATTTTAAAGTTCTATGTATATTTTGAGGAACGGTTCTTTATCAGATGTGTATTTTACAAATATTTCCTCCCAGTTGGTGATTTGTTTTCTCATTCTCTTAACTTTGTCTTTGAGGGAGCAGAATTTTTAAATTTCTGTTAAGTTCAGTTTGTCAATTCTCTCTTTCATGGGCTGTGCTTTTAATATTCTATGTCAAAAGTCATTGCCACAGCAAAGGTCATCTAGGCATTCTTCTATGTTGTCCTGCAAGAATTTTATAGTTTTGCATTTTACATTCAGAGCTGTGATCCATTTTGAGCTAATTTTTGTGAAGGGTGGAGGGTCTTGTCTAGACTGGTCTTGTCTGTTTTTTCTTTCTTTCTTTCTTTCTTTCTTTCTTTCTTTCTTTCTTTCTTTCTTTCTTTCTTCTTTCTTTTTGCATGTAGATGTCCAATTGCTTCAGCATCATTTATTGAAAAGATTGCCTTTGCTCCATTGTTTTGCCTTTGCTTCTTTGTCAAAAATCATTTAACTAGATAGATAGATAGATAGATAGATAGATAGATAGATAGTGACCATATCACTATATATTTATATGTGAGCACCAACTGTATTTTTAAAGAGGTCTCTCAGGGATTCTATGAACATCCTTTAGGAACTGCAAAGAAAAGTCTGCCAATACGAACCCAATAATAAATAGTTACAAGTAAGAAAACCAAAGAAAGAAGAATGTTCACTGTTTTACTGAAGTCAAATTTGGAATGTTTCAGGGCATAAAATAGATGCAGTGAGGCTATATGCTGGATTTAATGAAATAGAGCAAATCTAAGAGTATAAGTTTTATGGGTTATTCTTGGTGTCATCTTTAAAGAATTACATAAGATGCATTAAAATATTCTTCTAATGACAGATAAAGGACTTAAAAATCCAAACATGCATTTTATTCCCTTTCAGATCCAGTAAATGGGAAGCAGATTTCAACCACATACAGAATTTAATATGCACAGAGCCGCCTTCACTCCCTGGAGGCAAATCTAGTTTCTGGTTGAAATCATGTCACCATTGTAGCTGTTCTTGTTCTGCTTATTGAAAGAGCTCTTGCCATGATGGTAGATTCTAAAATAGACTTCTTAAGAACTGAATCACAGTCAGACAAAAGTCATAGAGGTAGAAAAAAATCCTTGTGAAAAATGAAGATGAACACCAACTCTTGACCTATTTCCCATATATCTTCTTCGTCTGGAGCCTGCATCTCATTTTTAGTTTAAACATTTGTAGGATAGCACTCTTTGTGAAGTTTTTTGAATATAAGAGCCAGCTACATGAGTTGGTGCATTTAGTTGCTGGCTCCGTTGTAGATAGTCAAGTGCAAAGCAAGGAACAAAGAAGGGTAATGTTCTTGGGGGCAGTAATGATGTCCTCATATTCCAAAATTTTAATTTCTGTCGCTCTCATTATAATAGAGTGCCATAGCAAAGTCATCAATGCAAATGATAGTGCCTGACAAAGCTCTTGCCCAATGACATCAAAGACTAATATCTCTTATATTCATTCAGTGCTTGAGAAATGGATGAATTAACTTTTCAGTGTAGTGTATTTGGAAAATTCTCTAAAGCTAAGATTACTGAAAAGATCAGAAACACAAATAATTCCCATAAACTTCATAAGTGTAGAATGATACAGCTTTCAAATATTTTATAATATGGAAAAAATCTTACCTTATGTTTTTTTCTCAGCCTGTATCTTTTCCCCAGCTACCTTACATTTTTCAGTGTTAAGAGTGTCTGGTAAATTTGTTATCAGGGGAAGTAGAGTACTAATACTGGAAGATATTATATAAACTTCTATCAAAATCTGCGTACAACCTTGTGAAGCTGAATTAATGTCTTTAAGGCCATGAGTTTTATTCTAATTGCACAATAATTAATAGTCCTCTGTAGACAACATCTATGACAAAATACAAGATATTATTGTCCTTCATAATCAAAATGACATTAACAATGTTAATATGATATTTGTGAGGCATTTCTAATTTTAAATCAGTACTCATGACATATAGGGAGGCAGAACAAAATATTTTTAACTGCTATCTGTTGTCCACTAAAAGAAGCTATTCCTCCTAAATGTTAAACACGGCTAACATTCTCTGTATTGAGCTTATTCTGTTTAAACTGAATTTCAATCACAGTGTTAGAGGGGTTCAGGTCACAAGTTCTAAGGGATTTGATCTCATAGCCCTTAGAATGTTGTTAGATAAGGGAAATGAGGAACACCTTGTTCATTTCTACATTGACCATGCATTATCTGCTTATCATTAATGCTTTCCCTTGACTTACATTCTATGGCAATAATCTGAGTCAGGCATCATCATATGGGATTAGCCAAAAATCCAGATCCAGAGACTTATTTCATTAAGGCTCAGAAGGATGTGACGTAGTATTAAAAATGATTTCATAGCAAGATTTAGCATATTCTATCATCTGATTCATGCTCTGAGGTCAACTGGATGGGTATGTGCTTAAAGTTGGAAAATTTATGAATGGAGTAAAGTGGATAACACTGCCAGCTTCAAGGCATCTGTTTTCTGGAATAAGAACCCATTCTAGACCAGAAAGAATACAATGCTAGATGGAAAAGGGAATCAGAATAAAGTTAGATTGATAGTTCATGTTGTTGCTACAGCTAGTAATGCTGTTATCTACTGAGAACAGGTGCACAGCTTTCTTTCTGTGTGTACTAGCAGTGATGGTGAGTTTCCATCTCTCCAGCTCCAATTGGTGCACTCAGTCTGTCCAGATGCTGAGCCAGTCCTGGCACAGTCAGCCGGACTCTTTCTAAGCCACTGGGGGACTGGGTGGGTAAAGAGGGGAGGATGGCAATGGCAAGTCTTGAATTTGTTCTGGAGCTATCAGCCCGATGCTGGGGCATCCCTGGGGTGACTCTGTGGGCATTGAGCTGTGGCTATTTTCTGAGTCTCCTTGGAGTTTGCCCAAGAGTCAGGATAGCCCAGTGATTATGATTCAGCTCCTGGAATCAGAATTCTAGCTTTAAAGCTCAACTCTTCTTGTTACTGTGTGACCTGAGCAATGTACTCAATGTACTCAACCTCTTCAGCACTAAGTTTCTCTAACTGTGATGCAGATAAGCATAGCTCCTATTCCCTATCTACAGAATTATGGCCATCCTATGCTTTAGGTTCCTTATTTGTAAAATGGTATTAATAGGATTTATCTCTCAGGTCATATGAGTATTAAATGAGCCAGTCTGTGGAAAACCATTAACTATGTATGGCACATGCTAAGTACAACATCAAGGAATATAAAGCAGACAGTGAACATTTGAAATGTTAACTGCATGAACTTCTGTTGTGGGTCCTGATTTCCATGCAGCTCCTGTTGGGGGACTATAGCTCTCAACGCCAGCAAGCTAGGAGTGGTTCTGATAATCATACTCCCATATCCTAGTCCTTCCTAGGGGCTCAACTCTGCCTCAGCCACTACCTGGAGACCTCAGAGCCACAGTACTTACACAGTCTTTGAGGCTGTCTGTTATCTCAAAATTCTGCTACTGTGTCCTACTCTCTCCTCCCAATCCCCTTATATGTTGACAGCTGTGTCAATGTTAAGTGTACTATACCAGTTTGAACTTTGCAATTTGGATGGTGCTGACCTCCCTGGCCAAGGACACACAGATATATCCTCTCCTGATCCAACCTAAACCAGCCCTGCATCTTCCTCTACCATCCTTCTGCTTCCATCCCAGTATATCCTGCAGTCATGTTCCCTTGGAACAGTACAATTATGTCCATCAAAATAAGGCAATATACCATCTTGACCATTTTTCAACACACAGTTCAGTGGCATTATATGCATTCACATTGTTGCATAAGCAACATCACCGCCCAACGCCAGACTCTTTTCATTTCGCAAAACTGAAACTCCTTGCTCCTCCCCTTTCCCCAGCCCCTGGTAATGACTGTTCTACTTTCTGTCTATGAATTTGATTACCCTAGATCTCCATATAAATGGAGTCATACAGCATTTTTCCTTATGTGACTGGCTCATTTCTCTTAGCATAATGTCTCCAAGGCTCATCCCTGCTATAGCATGTGTTAGGATTTCTCCTAACTCTCCTTTTTTAAGGCTGAATAATATTCCATTGTATGTATGTGCTGCATTTTGTTTATCCATTCTTCTGTTGATGGACACTTGGGTTGCCTTCACCTCTTGACTATTGTGAATAATGCTTTTATGGGCATGGGTGTACATATATTTCTTCAAGACCCTGCTTTTAATTCTTTTGGGTATATATCCAGAAGTAGGCTTGCTGAATCTTATGGTAATTCTGCTTTTAATTTTTTGGAAAACTGCCATACTGTATTTGAGGGAAAACTTTTTTCATAAAAGTTATTTTTGTGTTATTTTATTCCATTTTTCACTTTGATAATGAGTTATATAATTGCATATTGTGTTTCTACCATCCAGATTCCAGCTTAGATGCCAATACTTGAGCTCCACCTTAATTTTAATTTTAATTTTTGTGTCACTTCATGATGGAAGACTTTTGGTTGTAAAAACCTAAATATGCTGAAGGAAATATTAAAATGCTGCATCAAGAAGAGAGGAGCCACTAGGACATCTGGAAATCATTAGCATCAATCAAGAAATTGTTGCCTTACAAATATTGCTATGAGTATTCCTTGTTAGTTATAAAAACTAGCTATCTGGGAGAAGGAATGAAAAGGTAGTTTTGCTGAGTAAAGAGTAATTAGCTTAGACCCCAAGGAGAGCAGATGTTAGCTTTCATTTCTTAAATACCAGACTGGAAAGTTTTGTATTGTGCTATCAAATTTTGATATTCCAGACAAGGCACTGCCAACTTTGTTCTCAAGAGTAATTCCAAGTGGAAGCTCTACCACCTGGGGTCTCATGGTGACACATAGCCTAAATGGGAAGTATGTAGTAATGAGAAGGAGCAGAAACAGAAAGTCCATAGAGAGGAAGTATTTATGAATTCTTGGGGAAAATACCAAATGTCCATCAGGGATGAAGCCAATTGCTAATGAAAACCCACCATTTTATTTTTTCCAAGCAGAAATTGATCTGAAATTTCATCATAGTGTTGAAGTAAGGTATGGCCTATGAAAGAAAGATTGGTTGGTTCCATCCTCATTAGCGGTTTCCTATACCTACAGGGGAATTTTAGGTTCGTATTAATATTTGTTAACTCCTTGGATATTTTATTCTGCAGAAAAGAAGAAAGTAGAGGATGAAACATTTTTCAGTTTCTGGTGAATATTTATTTTAAAAATCTCAACTTCTAACTTCCAAAACAACCTAATGACTTTTCGAATGACTTTGTAACACTTTGCCCTTAGACGAAGACCTTTAGAATTGATTTCTCATAGGAGAAAAATGACCAAATGGAAAATGTTTCTGTTAAAATCACTTGTGATACAATAAACCATTAGCTTGTTTTGTTTTTGGATAGGGGAAGACATTAGTGAATAAATTTTGGTTGCAATGTGGGCCTACATTCAGTTTTTAGTGGCTCACCAGATCTATAATACCATTACTTACAACATTGATGCAGAATCTCAAAACTCAGCCCTGAGATCTTACACAGTCCCACCATCTCTCCTCCTGGCAGTGTCTTTTCTGCAGAGAAGATCTACAGGACATTAGTGGTCACAGAGAGAGATTTCACAAAGGATTTTTATTTGACATTTTAATGCTCAGAGATGCAAACAGAATATCTAATAGGCCAAGTACTAAGGGTATTGGCAAAGAGTGTTTTGTAATATGCATATTTGTACATATACCGGTTAAATTCAGCTAAATTACCAGAAGAAAGGTGTACTGGTTTCTGTTGTGTAATTAATGCTAATTCTCACTAAGCTTCAAAGAGAAAACATTTACAGTGTTTTACTTGCCATTATCAAATAGTTAGAATTGAAGAACGAATGATTAAAAGATATATATATATATATTTTTTGCCGTTTTCCATCTTAAAAATTGGAAATTTAATCCTTAGGTTTATTTTACGTCTTTGGTGCTTCCTTCACATTATACTTCATACTGGGAGTCTGGGTGGAACTGACCTTTTTATAACTGCTGAGCAGATGGGAGGGAGGGCTTCAGTGATGGCTTATGCAACCTCACCTAGCCACTGCTTAGGTGAACCTCACAGGCCACTTGGTCTTCTAGGCTGGTTATTGATTGACCAGACACTTAAAATTATCTATTGTGAGCCTGCTCTGTACTAAACGCTCTGCTAGATGAACATAAGAGAAACAGAGAAATCACACCTGCCTTCAGGGAGCTGGGGTAAACAGATATTAAGCAAATAACTAGAGCACTTAAATCATATCCTTAGCTAAGTGCTTTGGGGGGAGAGTTTGGGGTGCTAAGAAAGTCAAAAGCAGGGCGGTGTCCAGTGTAGAGAATGCACTGGAGAGTGAACACCAGTTGGGAAGCCCAGAAGAGAAGGCCAATGTGTTGTGTTAAGGGTTTTGGAATATAACTCTTCTCGAGCTATTTGCATATTTAAGGTGAGTCTCTTGAGTGGAATGACAGAGTGCTGGGAGGTACTCTAGGAAAGGCAGTCTTCTCTGTGAGCTTGCCCACAGCTCTCTACCCTACCCGCCTCCAGCCACCTGAGAAGCATTGCCTCCTCCCTTCTAAAGGTCACCAAAGTCTGCTCTGGACCTAGGTGTTTTTTTGTTTTGTTTTGTTTTGTTTTGTTTTTTACCACTTGTGTATCCTTTACATAGTTGAATACTTAAGGTCTATTTTCAGTTGTTACTGGCAAAGCAGTTGTAGCCAGCCCTGTAGAATCTCACAGAATCAGATTTCTTTTTTTAACGAGGCTTCTTTTTTATTGTGGTAAAATAATACATAATATAGAATTGACCATATTAACCATTTTAAGTGCACAGCTAGCTCAGTAGTGTACGGACATGCACATTGGTTTTTTTGTTTCTTTGTTTAGTACATGCACATTGTTGACAACCAGTCTCCAGAATGCTTTCCATCTGGTGGAAAACTGAAATCTGTACCCATAAAACAAGAACTTCCGGTTCCCCTCCTCCCACCCCTGGCAACCTTCATTCTACTTTCTGTCTCTATGGATTTCAATCCTGGAGGTTCCTTGTGGAAGTGGAATCATAAAGTATTTGTCCTTTCCTGACTGACCATTTCACTTAGTTCGAGTACTTAGCTACATGTTGCAGCATGTATTGGAAATTCACTCCTTTTAATTTTTTAAAAAAGACTTTATTTATTTATTCATGAGAGACACAGAGAGAGAGAGGCAGAGAGGGAAGTAGGCTCCATGCATGGAGCTCGATGTGGGACTCGATCTCAGGACCCTGGGATCATGTTCTGAGCCAAAGGCAGATGCTCAACTGCTGAGCACCCAGGCATTCCAGAAATTCACTCCTTTTGAAGGCTGAATAGTATTCCATTGTTGGTGTACAGACCCTATTTTGTTTATCCGTTCATCTGTCTATGGGCTTGTGGGTTGCTTCCACCTCTTAGCTATTGTGAATAAAGCTGCTCTGAAGGTAGGTAGACTGGCCTTTGTTTTTAAACAATAATATACTGGAATGATTTTTCACCTGTACATATCAATTGATAAGATAGAAATAACTGCAGATTGAAAAGATTCAGGAAACATGAGTGTGAGATACAATAGTATCTTGTATTTGTGTAGCTTTGGGCAAGATGTGTCCATCTTTGGGTCTCTGTTTCCTCACCTATGAAGGCACAGATTGTCCTCAATCTCCAAGGCCTGCAAGTGATCCTCACCGCCACTGGGAAGGTATTGTGGGCTTGAAGCAAATTAAGGGTTGGATTTACATGGTTGCCATATAATATCTTTATTAATTGGGCTGACCTCGATCTTTAAATGGCCTTGTGCACATGTGGGGTTTTTCCTTAGTCTTCTCATCCTGGAAGAGAAGGGGAAATTAAGGTTGGGAGCTTTCCAAAGGAATTTAGAAGTGAAAAAATAGGAGGCTTTTTTCTATGTGGAAACCTATGAAAAGAATGCTAAGTGCTCTCCTTAGCTTCCCCTTGTGAAGTGACACATGCTTAAGAGGGTCTGTCTAATAGTAAAGCAATTTTCATTGGAATATAAGTGGAATCCTTTGTCTCTGTCAAATGCAATTTAGGGAAATGGCTACAAAAAGACCGCATTTCGAGCATATAACAGTCCTAGGTGCAGACCCAGCTAGCATCTTCCTCACTTCAGAATTGTGTGAAATAATGCCTGAACATTTGAATGATTGTATAAACCTAAATCTAACCTCCCTCCTGACCCAGAATATTGGCTCTCCATCCCGTTTCACATGCTGTGAGTGAAATGCAGAGAGAACCATCTTTCCACATGTCCCCAGAAATTCCTATTTTCCCTCACCATTTTTTGCCTTTTTAAAAAAGACTTTATCCCTTAAAGACAGACTATATGCTCATTTACTAAGAATCTAGCATGACAGTTTCCTGTCAAAAGCACTCTGTAAATACACATAGAGAGGGGCTATTGTTCAAAATAAAATATTCCAGTGGTTATAGTCTTCTGCAGAGACACGAAATATCAAGGAAGCCAGGGTTATTCGGTTTGTATGTTAACTCTCAGTTTATAAAAGGTTTTGGCTTCCCAGATTAGATGAGGGACACCCAGTGAGAATATCAGATAAATAATGAGTTATTTTTTAGTGTAAGAGTGTCCCAAAGAGTCCATAGAACATAGTTACACTAAAAAATGTTATTTACCTGAAATTCAAATTTAATTGGACATCCTGTTTTTATTTACTTATTTATTTTTAATTTATTTTAAAGATTTGATTTATTTATTCATCACACACACACACACACACACACACACACACACACAGAGGCACAGACACAGGCAGAGGGAGAAGCAGGCTCCATTCCATGCAGGGACTCGATCCTGGGGCTCCAGGACCACACCCTGGGCTGAAGGCAGTGCTAAACCACTGAACCCCACCCTGGGCTGCCCAAGACATCCTGTTTTTACTTGCTAAATCTGGCAATCCTAAGTAGGCTGTATAAAAGTACATGGTAGGATTGTTCCATTTTTAAAACATCAGAACTCTTAAGAGAAGAGGATTTATTATCTAAGAGACTTTTGCAAACATGTACGGCCATCTAAACTATGCTTTACTGATTGAAACACAAAACCGTAGCAGGCCATGACTTCTGGATCAATTTAAATATAAAAGCTCTTTTTTCCTCCCAAATAACTGAGAATTACAGTGCAATGGATAAAAATAAATATGCCCCAGCACTAAAAAAAAACATCCAGACTAAGTGCAACAAAAATCAGGTAACAGACTTGAAAAAATTGGTCTAGATTCTATTTCCTCTTACTTTTATGGAAAATCTACACTTGTGGAGTAACTCTGAGCACAACTCCTGAAGATAGATGTTTCTGTTCTATTAGCCCAGAGTTGCATAATGAACTAGAAAGACGATAGAGTGATTTTTAAATGGGAAAGATGGTTTTATTAGATGTAGAAGTTTGTGGTAAATGGAACAGTTGAGGGACTAATAGAATTTTTACAAACCAATGATTTAAAGACTTTCAAAACCACCCAAAAAGATATTTGTGCTGTTACAGAAATAGCTCATAATGCTTGATTTGGTCCATACCCCAAGTCCCAACATCCCCCTCTACCTATTTGCAAGTCAACTCTAAAAAATTTGAGTCATACCAGCCAGTGATGGGCTCCCAGCCACAGGACTGTCCATTAGTAATTGGTGATGAGCCAGGACTATACCAGGCAATGTGGGATTTCTTGGCCAAAGAATACAATTAAACAAAAAAAGGGACACATTCCACTGCACAGGGCTACATTACTGGAAAATGTGGTCTCCGTCCCTCCCAGAGAAGGAAGGGCCCTGTCCCTTCTGAGTGCCAACTTTATCGGTGGTGTAACATTGATGGGAACAAAGTCTTGATCTTTAAATGTTTATTGATCAGCTCTTTCCAAGAGAAGAGCTCGCACCTATTTCAAGCAGAAAAAGATTCTGGTTCATTTTCCTCATCTCATAAATGAAATGATAGGCTGAAGGAGGCTGAGCCCGTAACATATATTTTGCTAGGTAGCCATCCTCATCTGATATAACTAAAGCTAATTCCTCAGCCTAAATTGGCCTCTCACTTAGAAATAAGATCATGAATGAATAAGATAATGAATCTCTCGAGAGTTCTGGAAAGAGTTTATGTCTTCCTCTCTGGAAGGGTGAGCAAGAGGAGCGACCTGCCGTGATTGCTTTCAAAAATCTTGGAGTGGGGACCGGGCTCCCTCAGGTTCCCTTTCCTTGGGCCTAGGAGTCACATGCCTTCTCATCACCCCTGACTTCCCCTCCACCATAAGCCCCCCACTCACCAAGTCCTACAGGCTTTCAGTTCTCCCTCCCAAGATACTTTTAGACACAACCCTGCCTCTTCACCTTGCCTTTGCCTTAGACTTGTGCCCTTGTCATCCCTCACATGACCTTCCCCAGCTGCCTCTTCCATGGTCTTCTTCCCACTGGCTGCTCCTACTCATATGTTTACTCTGTAGTTATTAAGGATTATATTTCTAAACTGTACACTGGGTCATTAGACCTACTTCATTCATGATGAATTCAAATTCCTCAGCAGGATTATAGAAGCTTTCTTACCATTGTAGTTATACTTTCTGCCACTACCCTCCTCCCTGAATGCTGTGCTCTGGGTATCCTAAACTCATTCTCCAGATTTCTGGTGTTCTTTCATGCACATACCTCCCCACTCTCTGGCTTCCCTGATGAATCCATTCTTCAAAACCAAGGCCAAAGGCCTAAGTCCCTACAGGGCGCAGTCACAACTCTAAGTGCTAGCCTGTACCTCTCTCGTGGTTCTTGGATAGTTAAAAAAATATATGTATACCACACTATACATCACAAGCCTTCAGAAAATGCTTGCCACGATCAAGAAATAATCCCTGATTATTTCTTACATTTTATCTCTTAAATGTTGGCTTTGCAGAGAGAAACCTAAAGAAGAGTCTTTTTATGTATATGCCTATTTAATTCTCTGCCTTCTCCCCTTCTTCCCAAGCCCATCTCTCCCCCGGGGCCCTCTCTCACCTCCAGAATAAACATCAGCAAGTACGTCCTGCAGATTCTTCCAGGAGTGTCCTTGCATTTTGGCTCCTGTCTGCCCCCAGCTGTGCTCCAACCCAGTTTCCCTATCACCAGCTTGTGCCATCTGAGGTCTGGAATCAGAGTTGGGCAGAGGGATGTGTCTGTTGGTGAACTAGGGAAATAGGTAGTTTATAGCCGAGAGTGAGGGAAGCCAAAGAGATGGGTGGTTGCTACTGTGTTTTGGAAGTGTGGAGATTCAGGTAACAGTCGTGCGGGAGCTATTAGTGATGTCAGTTGGGCTGGATACCTTTGGGGTGACCCACTATGCTGCCTCCGTCTCAGTCATCCTCATAAATTTTATCTTTGCTTTATGATGGTTGCACCTTCAGCTAGGTCAGGTCCAGAGCCCTCTACTCTTGTGAAATGAAAATAAGACCTTAAGTCACCTTTCTGCAAATTCTGCAAATTGTCTTCAAGCACAGCCAACTGGACAAGGATACAACTCGCCTTTTGGCATCGGGCTACCTGTTCCCTGCAGTTGAGCCAGAGTGTAAGAGATGGTCCCTGCAGAGCTCTCTCTGAGGTGGAGGAAGGAAAGGAGCCCAACGCAACATTATAAGCTTTTCCAGGGAACCGAGCTTCACTGTGTGTTGCATGCGGCATTTTTGATGCTACACAGATTGTCTCAGGCTAGAGATGGAGCTTTGGAACACCAACAAGGAGACTCAGTTTGCCTGTGCAGCAGGTGGCCAGCAGCGCTTCCGGGCCTGGTACGGAGTTGAGCTGCCGCAACGGCCACCTTGCCCAGCTCAGGGCCACCAAGGGCAGGTCTGAGAGGACGGGGTTGAGGGAGAAAGGGCACGCTGCTGGAACCCACCAGGTGTCCTCCCCCACCCCCCCACCCCTGGTCAAACTGGTAACTCCTGAAAACCAACACAAGGGTGAGTCCTTGCCGGTGGTCACAGGGCTGTGTGCTTTTGTGCAGGGCCAACCGTCCTGTGGAGTCTGGAAGCGGGGCCTATAGCTCCAGCTATTCCCCAAGCCTGGGGGTTTTGCTTTTCAAGTTTAAGGGGGGAGTGGATTTCATGAATGGAGGGTAGGCTCTCTGGCTTGCAGCAAGTTCATTCACAATTTTTATTACAAAATTCCAGTGGGTATGACCCTGCATGGTGCTTCCGAAATGTACTAAAACAGTGGCTTCCAGAGTAGACGTCAAGGAACCCACAGGCCTTCAGAAGCTGCAAGGCCCACAATGCAGTGTGAATGTGTGTGTGTGTGTATGTTCATGCATGTGTGTGCAGGTGTGTGTTCACGTTTGTATGTGTGAATATGTGTGTGTGTGTCTATGTGCATGTACAGCTATGTGTCCAGGTGGGTTTGTGCACGTGTATACAAGTATGTGCATATGTGAGTGTCAGCGTGGAGGTGTGCACATGTACAGGTATGTGCAATGAGTGCATGCCCACATGTGCGTACAGGTGTGGTGAGCACCCTGCAGTGGGGGGCACCAGAAGGGAAGGAACGTGAGCAGGTGCCACTCACCGTGTTTATCGGAGCTGTTACGTTGGATTATTTTCCATATCTACTTGAAAACTGCAATTTTATTTGAATCAACAGCTCTGTTGCTTAAAGGAAGAACAAAATGAGAAGGAAGAGAAATGAAGGAAGGAAAGGAGGAAGGGAGGGTGAGAAGGCATGAGGGGAGGCAGGGAGGAGAAATGGAAAAGAGAAGAGAAAAAAAGGAAAAGGGAAGGGAGACCAATTTTAAAAGGAAAAGAAAGTTTTCTCTCACTCTCTCCTTTCAGATCAATTGCCTCGGGGCAAATGATCAATTGATCATTTCCGCCTCGGGGTCGGGCGCGGATGATACCTCTTTGGGTTGGGGGTGATGAAGAGTCCTCATCCTGGAGGCCTTGAGTGGGTTCAGGCCCAGACTAGAGCTGGGGATTATGGAGGCTTTGTCGCCAGCTGCACAGTACCGAGTTCTTCACTGGGGGAGGAATCTCTTCCCAGTGGAGCTTCTGGGCTTTCCCCCCGGACCTGTGGAGGCTCTGGGCTGTCTCAGAGGAGCAGTGATGGGGTCATGGAGCACCATGCAGTCCATCACGGGGCCCTCCCTGCACCTGCCTCAGGGCCTTGAGCCTCTGCAGGACCCAGGGCCACCTCACTCCTGAAGAGGCTAAAAAGGGGGTATCATTGGACAATCTGGGGGCTCACAAATATAGCCCATTTGCAAAAAAAGCAGATCAACATATTTGGCAACATGGAGTTTGTGAAGACTTGATCATACAAAACACAAATGTTGAGGCTCTGGGAGATGTGAGATCAGGGGAGAGAGTGACAGTGATTGCCAAGATTTGCGTAAGTGGAAGTGTGATCAAAACGAAATGTAGGGTTTTCCTCCAGCAAGCCTGGGCTGATGGGTGCTTCTGGAGTCAGCTCTGTTCCAAGGGAGATTTACAGGACAGTCACGGCCATCCAACCGTGGGCATTCTCGCTGTCCAGTGCAGCTTCCTTGGTATGAGCGGCCAGGGTACTCAGGAATTGAGGATGCAGTTATATGATGCCCTGACCACTTTCTATTTAACAAGACTCCTTTCCCACTGGGACTCACCCAAGCAGACAAGCTCCTCTAAGACCCAGATTGGCTTAGGGGAGAGCAGATTTAGTCCGCAAACTGCCTGATATACTTTGCAGCCAAAAATGTCAGTTCCAGTCTTGTAAAGTAATGTGCATTGATTGTGCTAATTATGATATGGACTCATTCAAAGCAGAAAGACGCTGGCTGTTCTCCCGATTTTCTTTTTTTTTTTTTATAGTCAATAATATTTTATTAACATATTTATATGGTGACAGATGATAACTAGTCTTGCGGTAATCATTTTGCAATGTATACAAATGTTGAGTCACTATGTTGTACACCTGAAACTAATATATTACATTGTTCTCCCGATTTTCACCTGAAGCTCGATTGTTTCTTACTTTTCCTTGTTACTCCTCCGTGGATGTGAGGATTCGTTGTTTTATTTTTACTCCCTGAGGATTTATAGCATGACCACCATCTTGGCCTGTACTCCCCCAAACCTAGACCTCAAAATGAACTCAAGGTAAGATATCTCTCGATCCTGTTCTCATTGCTTTTCCAGTCCCATTCAAATGCATAAGGGGATCTCAAACCTTCATTGTAAATCTTTATACTAGGCCTATATGACTTCTGGCTGAAAAAGGAAATAATCCACCAAATAATTAATGCCTAGGCTGGAGCAGACTCACAATACCTCCTGACTCCAGAGCTCTGAGCTTGCTGGCCTAAAAGGTATGTGGTGGTTGGGATGACTAGGACTTGATGTTCTGGGTGTTCGTCTTCCAGACAGCAAATGCTATCTTGTCCCTTCTAAATAAGCCACAACTGTTTCTCCTTCTATTTTTATGTATCCCACAGGGGATCAGAGAGGGGCAAGTGTGCCATGCTTCTTAATAGTTTTAGGCAGCAGGGGCCAGCAACTCTGAACACAGCCCTCTGGGTGTACATCAGGCCCGAAGAGAAAGCAGAGCACAGCCTTAGGTCTGATGGGGCTGTCTCTGTGGAACTCACTTGTTGTCTGTTACAGATCTAAAGTGCTTTCCCCTTTCTTCGCTTCACTGTTGCCGTCCGTGTGTTAAAGTCTGGGGGCAAATGGGACTCAGGGAGGTTGACACACACGAGTGAATCACAGGCATATACGCAGGACAAGATCAAGCCTGGGTCTCCTGACTCCAGACCCAGCACCGTTTACCACTACAGGAGCTCATCTGCCATCAAGTGGGAAAGTACGTGAGACCTCCTTGCTTCAACTCAGTAAGCACTTGCCAAATGAAGACCCAGTGCTGATTCCATGCTGGGGCGTGGGGCGTGAGGAGCTGTACATCAGAGAGACCGCAAGCCTTGCCCCTAGGAGTCCCCAGGTGCAAGGGGACAGGCCACCAAAAGGGCTGTTAGGTCAGGTGACAGGTGCTACTCCTGAGTGTTGTGAGGGGTGGTGTGGCCTAAGACCATGAAGATTGGCGATTAGTGGGGAAGCAAGCCTCCTAGTAGACAGGAGGGCTCAGGACACAGTGCAGAGACCTTGGGGTTTGGGAGACCTCCACAAAGCTTCTCATGGCTCAAGGTAGAGAATCCAGGGTGGGAATGGTGTTTTTTTTTTTTTTTTTTTTTTTTTTTTTTTTTTTTTGGGAATGGTGTTTTAAGAGGTGACTTGTATCCGTCACCTAGATTCTTCTAGGCCACGCTGATAACAGAGTTCAGATTTTTATCCTACCGCCAGAAGGGAGCCATGAAGACTTAAGCAGGAGATGATTTGATGAGGATGGAGCTTTGGAGAGATCCCTTGGGCTCCAAGGAAGAAATCTGTGCCTCCTGTTGGCTCACAGACCCCTGGAGCCTCGAGGGGTTATTGCAGGTATAGGCATTTAAGAAGCACTAGCTGTATGTACATGTAATCTGGAATCAACCAAAAGAAATAAAGGACCTGTGACTGGCATGAGAAAAGGTTCCTGAAAAAAAATTTTTTATAGTTAAGATCTCAGTTGTTAAAAAAAAAAAAAAGTTAAATATTTTATGTGTGTCCCTCCTTGCATTGTGTACTCCTGGAGGTTGCTCCCTGAAGACCCAGAACAACATCAAAATGCAATAAATATTTCATGTTTTATATCAAGATGCCAGTGCCTGAAAACTGCTCTCCACCCTTACCTATCTCAGGCTGGGAGCTCATCGGAGAGTGTCAAGGGCACGTCTTCTCACCTTCCCACCAGAGCCCTGAACACTGAGAGGCCAAGGTATTCTGGGTCACGTGAAGCACAGGCGAGCTTAAACATGGGAGCCAAGTTTTCACTTCTCCCCATGTATGGCTTCACACCTATGTACCGTCTTGGAATTCATGAGATCATGAGATCCTGACTTCTTACTGAAGATAGTGAAGCCCAGAATCAGGAGAGTAAAGGGTATTAACAATAAATATAGAGAGGCTTTCTTTACTCTTTATTCTTTACTTTATTACTGGATTGCTTTCTGAAAGAGGACGGAAGGATTGTGGATTGGAATACATGGAAATCACTCGAAGGAGCCATCATTCAAATGTAATCACGAAATATTCATTGAGCCAATTGTTTTGCAACTATATGTCTTTCCCCCTCCATGCAGCCCTTCTCAACTTGCTGAGATAGAAAATATATATTATATATACACATATATATGTCACACACAAATACATATGCTCATCTATCTTCCTTCCTTTCTTCCTTCCTCTCTTTCTTTCTCTCCCTTTTGTCTTTTTCAAAAAAAATTTTTTAAAGATTTTTTTTTATTTATTTGACAGAGAGAGAGAGAGCATGCAAGCAGGGAGAGTGGCAGGCAGAGGGAGAGGGAGAAGCAGGCTCCCCACTGAGCAAGGAGTCCCATGCAAGGGGCTCTCTCCCAAGACCCCAGGATCATGACCTGAGCCAAAGGCAGATGCTTAAACAACTGACCCACCCCAGGCATCCCGTTTTCTTTCTTTCTTTCTTTCTTTCTTTCTTTCTTTCTTTCTTTCTTTCTTTCTTTCTTTCTTTCTTTCTTTCTTTCTTTCTTTCTTTCTTTCTTTCTTTCTTTCTTTCTTTCTTTCTTCCTTCCTTCCTTCCTTCCTTCCTTCCTTCCTTCCTTCCTTCCTTCCTTCCTTCCTTCTTTCTTTCTTTCTTTCTTCTTTCTTCTCTCTCTTTTCCTTTTGCCAGTCTGCCATCTCACTCCCCCCTTTTCTATCTATTCTATCTATCATCTGTCTATCTAACATTGGATAGGAAAAAGCTTTGATAATCAAAATCCCCAATTTCCTAAAGCATTCTGGAATTGCACTATGATGTCTTAAGGAGCATCTGATAGCATGCAAATTCCTATGGGTTTTATCTGCTTATAAAAACGGAATCTGTCCAAAAGCGCGGTACCTATGCTTTTATTTATATTCATCAAAAAGATCGCCTTGGTTCTTACTTTGTCCTGATAATGTACTAATTGTACTTTCTCTTTTTATGTATTTGGCAAACAAATTAAACAATGATACTTTATTTCTTAGACTAAATTGTACTTACATATACAAAAGTTAAAGGTACTACAAAATCCTGGGATTGATTTTTCTTAGTAGGGGCCTAAATAGCTAAGGAATTTTTTTAAAATTTAAAAAACAAATTAGATTTCTCTAAGATAATATGAAAATTGATTTAAAATCTAAGAGCTTATTTTGTAATCATTATAGATCTAGGTGCTTCTATCCCAAAGTGTTCATTACATGTCAATAAAATAAAAATAAAATAATTGTAAATAGCAAGAATATCAGTATCCATTGACAGCTAGGACTCCAAATTATCGATGATATTGCAAAGCAGTCACAAAGCCAAGGTTCTCTAAGTGTTGGCTAACCCAACATGAACTCAATTCTCTGTGATTTCCCCTATGCACAAATTTGAGAAGCATCTCTGGATCCCAAGGTGGGATTTCTGTAACTCCAAGGTGGGAGGCCTGGAACCACCACAATGTGTATCTTTCAAGGCAATCAAAGGAGAGAGGAGGAGAAGCCAAATGATTCAACATAAATATCAGTATGTTTATGCTCCTTCTGTAGCTCTCTGACCCTTCAGAGTGCACACAACTCAATCCCTGCCTATTTGCGTGGCTGTCACAGAACACTGGGGGCACATTCTCAGGGCACAAGCTGTTGCTGATCTGCCTCCAACGTGTCTAATCACTTTCATTGGGGACTAGCTTTCATTTTTCACCAAGAACTTAATGTTGAATTTCTGTTTTTCAGTAAGGCCTTCTCAATTTTTATTTTCAGTGTTCTGCTGACTTTATTTTTTTATGTTTTCTTTTTTTTAATAATAAATTTATTTTTTATTGGTGTTCAATTTGCCAACATACAGAATAACACCCAGTGCTCATCCCGTCAAGTGCCCCCCTCAGTGCCCGTCACCCATTCACCCCCACCCCCCGCCCTCCTCCCCTTCCACCACCCCTAGTTCGTTTCCCAGAGTTAGGAGTCTTCATGTTCTGTCTCCCTTTCTGATATTTCCCACACACTTCTCCCTTCCCTTCTATTCCCTTTCACTATTATTTATATTCCCCAAATGAATGAGACCATATAATGTTTGTCCTTCTCCGATTGACTCATTTCACTCAGCATAATACCCTCCAGTTCCATCCACGTTGAAGCAAATGGCGGGTATTTGTCATTTCTAATGGCTGAGTAATATTCCATTGTATACCACCTCACACCAGTGAGAATGGGGAAAATTAACAAGGCAGGAAACCACAAATGTTGGAGAGGAAGCGGAGAAAAGGGAACCCTCTTGCACTGTTGGTGGGAATGTGAAATGGTGCAGCCACTCTGGAAAACTGTGTGGAGGTTACTCTGCTGACTTTATAAGACATATTTTTAACCTTACGTGATACTGGTAAGTGGCAACAATATTATCCCATCCATGTTGTCCAGGCAATTGTCACTACCCGAAAATAAATAAGAGGGAAGTTTGCACAGCAGTAACAACGTATCAACAAAAGTAATTGCAATTTATCCTGGCCACAAATCAATCCGTTATTAGCATAGGAGGAAGAATTGGGCATCATCACCCTTGATATCGAGAGGCAAATAAAGAGCTGGCGTGTTAAAAAGTATAATATTTACAATAGAAATTCTCTTAATAGTCCTGAACATGAACAATTTCAGAGTACATTTGGGAAAACATCTCAAGGATATCAGTGTTTCTTTTATAATTGTTTTGCAACTAAATAGAGTTTTATTAATTAAAGAAGGATTAACCTGAGCAAATGTCTATAGCTGTGAAAAACTCTAACTTTTCAAAATCCTTTTTAATCGTTAAAGACATTAGAAATAGAGGGCACATTTTTCCGTTAATGGCAAATTTTTAAAGGTTCAGGTCCCAGCGATGCAAGAATTCAGGGTGGAGATGTGGCCATATCGAATGTTCGTTATATTGCCAGGGTCTTATCTGGCTGCGTGAGTCCTCAGACATAGGGGCTGGAAGCAGAAGGACTTGTTCAGGAGCAATGCCATCTTGCTATAGGGGACAATAACATCTCGCTTTTGTGGGGCAGAGGAAATGTGAGAACACTTCATATCAGCACTTAACCATAAAAAATGCTCTAAGCTGCTTTACACTGTTCTAGAGTCTCCTTGGAGACTCTGTGCCCACTCCTTCCCCCTTTCCCTTTAGACACCTTGAGGTTTGGATGTTTATAAGCCTTGGTATGACCTCTAATACACACACAAATTGTAAAACAGAATTAACCTTCCTGCTAGTTCTTAAGGGCATAGGAGTTTCAGAGTCTATTTGGGTAAATGACTTTTTTTCACCAAGGTCAACTTCATGCATATCTTCTGAGTACATAGTGCTTTCCTGCCTCCTTGATACTCAAATGTAGTCTGTAGACCAGCAGCATTAGCATCACGCTCATTAGAAATGCAGAACCTTGGGCCTTCTCTCAGTCACAATGGACCAGAATCTTCTTTTAAATGAGATCCCTATCACATGCATCTGAAAGTTTGAGAAGCACTAGTCTTCTTGCCCTCCTAAGATGGTGTACAATTGTCTGTCTTGGTATTCTTTGGTAACCTCACAGAAATGCAAATTAATTTCCAATCATAGACCAAGCCTTCCCTGGTTTCATTCCACTACTAGGAAAGCGCATAGAACTCTTTCCCTAGCTACATATACCTAAATCCTAATTATTTCTAATCCTACTGAAGGCATATCATGAGATCAAGGGAACACAGTTTTAGCGACTAGTAATTTCAACATAAATTAAATTTGTAATTGTATTTCTCAAATGTCATGACACATACGCTTTTTTAAAATCCCCTTTATCTCTTACATCTACTTTCTTTATATACCATAGACCTCTCCCTCCCACTTCCTGGAAACTGCTTCTTCTCCCACCGTCCTAGACTGTCTATTTCTTTCTTTTCTAGCCCCACACCCCCTCCCTTTCCTCAGTTTTGCGTCTAGAAAGACAAAGAAACTAGTTGTCCATGATGGAAATCTCCAAAGGGAGGAGAAAGAAGTGAAGGAACCAAGGCGGAGTGCAGAGAAAGTCTGGGAACACCTGTCTGTTCATAACCTTCTCTGTGTCCCACATGCCCCTTTGTGTCTGTATTTCTCTTTATTAGACAGTTAGGAGCAGAGACAGCTAGTACTCATCAGTTTTCAGTTCTTCCTTTCTTCTTCGACACTCAGCTAGAAGACAGTTCCCAGCCTCTTTGATTCTAGAGGGGAACACGTGATTAGTTGTCACCAGTGAAATGTGAACCCAAGTGGGGGATGCACCTTCTCTGTTTTCTTTTATTAGCTGGCTGAATGTAGAGGATGAAGTGGAAGGCCGCCAAGTTCTAGAGCAATGGGTCTTAACTAAGGGTGAGGTGGGAGGAGGGAAGAAGGGGAGGAGGGGAGGAGGCAGTTTTGGCTTTCAGGTGAACTTTGACAATATCTGGAGACATTTCGGGTTGTCATAACTAAGAGAAGCTATTGGCATCTAGTGGGTCAAAGCCAAGGATTCTGCTAAATATGCTGTAATGCCTGGGATAGCCCCCTGTGACAAACAGAGATCCAGTCCAAAATGTCACTAGTGCTAAGTTTGAGAAACTCTATCATAACGGATGGTGGAGCCACTAGATGGAAGGAGCCTGGATCTTCCCACAGAGCACTCCCAAACCCAACTGCTGATATATATGAAACTGTGAAAAGAGCAACAAATACTGTGTGTGTGTGTATGTGTGTGTGTGTGTGTGTGTGTGTGTGAAGAAAGACACTGAGACTTGAGAGCTGTTTGTTTCAACGGGTAGCTTATCCTGCCTGGCAATACAGAGTTCTACTCAGAACTGAGGTCTCTCAGTGATTTGGTGGTCTGCTGTGTAGACCCACCTATGCAAGCTTTATTGGAACGATCCATTTTATTCAGAGACTTTGAAATAAGCTTAGCATTGTTATGAGAATAGTGTCTTCAATTAGAGGCAGTAAACATTTGTCATAGCCTCGTGCATTTCTGTTGCTGTGCATCAGAGCCGACTCTGGGGCAGAAAGCAGGTACCTACGGCCATTAAGGAATCACAGTTACTACAGTGGGTCTCCCTGTAGTCTGCACGCCCATCCTTAGAAAAGCATGAGGCAAATTGGTCTCAACTGCCTGTGAGGAAAGGCTTTATTTGGGATTAACGTCATGGTGCCACCTCTATTTCAATACTTTCTTAAGTGAGAAAAGGCAAATTCTTCCATGGATTCAGACTCAAAATGTTCATTTTGATTTTATAAACATTATAGACAACAGAAAGAGAAGCCTCGTTATTAGCCTGGAAAGGAACGTCTTGCTGCAATACGACCATAATTGATGGTTGCGAACCATCAAATTGATGGGAAGAAGTCAGCACTGAATGACTTGCCTGAGCTGGAGAACAGAGGTAAAAACCCACATGGCTCAACAGCCCACGTTGCCTTCTGCATCCTGATTGCCTTTAGAGCCAACATTCCCAGTATCAGTTTGTGAACCACCTTTTCATTTACAAAGCGTTATGCTGCTCCGCCAGGCAATTAGAGAATGAGGCTTGGCAGTGTCATATTGATCTTTCCTGTTCAGATGTATAATTAGCTGTTAACATTTCATTATAATCAGGGTTTTCCCGGGTTCTCCATGACCCTTGACTCATGAAGTTTCTAGACCTCTGAATGTTGTGAGTTAATTAATTTTGCTGTCTGATGTGAACATACAAAACATGGAGCCTGGAGTCTTGATTGGAACATAGTGTTTGGCAATCACATTATTTTTCATACTAAGTAAGCTTTATTAAGAATACCAACAGTGAAGCAACTTAACAAAGCAGTTCTCTCTAGTTCCAGTAGAGAGGCACTGGGCTAGCAGATAAATGCTGAAAGTTGTACTGTATTTAGTTATATATGGATATAACTCTTGAGGGTCATTCTTATTCAAGGAGAAAGACACTGATGACTCAAAGGAGAGAAATACCTGCTGTGTTACTTTGTGGAGTACAGTCAGGTGCCAGGTATCTGTGTTCAGGTACTAGCAGAAGCTTCGCTTAGTGTCCCTGCAAGCCACGCCCTAGGGTCAGCTCCTGAAAAGGGTAGAGCATGTGCCAATGAGTGACTTACCTAGGATATATTCCAATGATGGACTATTGAGAGCAAACTTAATGTGTCATTTGAATTCAAAGATGAAACTAGGAAGCAAGAGGGAGAGGCACTTATCTTGTCCATACCCTGTGTAGGTATTGACTTCCAGCATGTTCTTTGGCCACTGCTGTGTTTTCAGCATCCTTTGACATTTGTTGCTCTGCTCCCCCCTCAGAAGGCCTAAAGTCTCTGATGCAAAGGAGTTTTGCTTTTTTTTCTTTTCTTTTTTTTTTTTTTTTTTTTTTTTGCAGGAAAACTATTCTGTTTAATAACTTGGTTCAATTAGCTTTGCACCTAGTCCACCCATTTCGAGTGGTCTTTTTTTCGCATTTAAGCTTTTTATTGCAAATTCACTTAAATTCAAAATATTTCCCCTAATGAGTGAAGGAACATACTCATCCAGAATGATCCTAGGTGCAACCCACTGGAACTGTGTAGACGCACAGAGAGATTTAAGGCAAGTCATTGGGATGTGTCTCTGGGTGTCACTGTTGATGATTATTGTCTTCTAGGAAAATTTAGCATGGCTTTCTGAAGATTCTGTTAGGACTAGGCAAAAAACTATCATGTTTGGACATGACTGAGTCTTAGAGCCTTGTAGAAAATTGTAGAAAATGGGCCAGCTGCTGATAGGGTGAGAGACGGTCTCTGAGTGAAGGATACACTCATTTGATTAGCAAGCCAGTGCATTTTATAGGGTGGCAAAGGGTTGGCTAAGAAAAGACACATCTTGGAGCTTAGGTAGCTGTCATTGACTAAAGCTTTTATGTTATTTCCCACACCTCTATCCCATCTTCCATTCCTGCTTCTCTGCTGGAATGCCTTCTATGCAAATCTCTCTGACCTCATCTCCCACTTACGCATCAACTGCATAAGCTTCCCACCCTGTGGACTTCTGATCTGATGCGTAGAACTTACAGGAGTCTAGAACTTCACCTTGGGAATCAGACCCTTTATTTTATATTCCAGTTTCACCACTTAGTTTCTTGGACAAGCTCTTTAACTTTCTTGAGTTGTTCTCTCATTTGCAGAGTGGGGGTAATAATAATTTCTACTTTATAGACTTTTTGTGTGAATTAAAATAAAGAATGTGTGCAAAATGCTTAGCAAAAATGCTTAGCAATAAGCCTGGCACATAGCAAGTATTCTACAGACAATAACTGTTAGTGGGTTTTGCTTATGATTAATGTGATTGTCATTATTACTACCACGGGGCTGGGCAGCTCTGCTTTCAAAATGTATGTGAATCTAGCCATGCCTCCTTGCCTCTCTGCTGCCAGTCTAGTCCAAGCCATGATCAACCCCCTCTTGAACACATCAACATCCTTCTGAACTGGTTTTCTGCTTCCACCCTTTCTTTCTTTCTTTCTTTTTTTTTTTAAGATTTTTATTTATTTATTCATAGAGACAGAGACAGAGAGGCAGAGACACAGGCAGAGGGAGAAGCAGGCTCCATGCAGGGAGCCCGACGTGGACTTGATTCAGGGTCTCCAGGGTCACGCCCCGGGCTGCAGGCGGCGCTAAACCGCTGCGTCACCGGGGCTGCCCTGCTTCCACCCTTTGTTACCCTTTTCCCATGCAACAGCCAGAGCAATCTTTTAACGTTTCCTTTGATTACATCATATGACTCCCCTGCTGCAAACCCCCATCACAACTAGAAGAAAGTCCATACTCCTTACCAGAGACCTTGGCCTTCTAACCTCCGTGGCCTCCTGTCTGCCTCTTCAGCCACGCCTCCCACCCAGCTCCGTTTGGCTCTCCTTGACTCAGCCACTTGGTCAGCCTCTCCCTCAGTTCTGTATTTCCTGCTTCGGTGCCTTCCCACCTGCTCTTCTCTTGCCAGGAGAGCTCTATTCCAGGTATTTGCATGCTCATATCTTCCTCTTGTTGGATAATCAGCTCACGTGCCATCCCCTTGAAGGCGATTGCCTGACCATCTTGTTAAACTATAGATTCAACTTCAGTATGAAGTTGTTGATATTTGGCTCTTCTTGACCTACAAAAATGGCAGCTTCATGTTATTAACCTAATAACTCTCCCCACCACTCTCTCATCCCATCACCACACTGTTGATATGATTTTTACTTTTAAATACTAGATGTAATGTAATTTCATTTGCAATTAGATATGTAGGTAGAGAGTAACAAGGAATTCTATTAGAAGGTAAGCTTTAAGGGGGGCAGGTAGTGAGCATTTCTTCATTTCTGTGTCTCCAGCACTTGGTGGGTCCTCTGCAGAAATATATCAAGTCTATGAACAACAACAACAAAAAATGAGTAACACAAGCTTGGTATGCTGTCTTCCACAGGGTGGAGTTCTCTTATTCCAGGTTTTACTGTGCCAATATATTATCTGCACGTCATGCAGGCATGAGTCTAGGTCAGGAATACAAATAGATTCCCTCTCATATAACAAACAGCTTGTATAAATGGGTACTGCCTGTTAACACACTGGGTTAAGAAGGACTCTGAGGTTGCATTCAGGCTAAGCAGAAAGAGTCCCATGATTCATTTGCTAATGAATCATTTGCTAATTCATTTGCAGGATCTTCTGTGGGTGAGGCACTTGCCATTCCTCCTCTGATGAATTTTGTTGTATGTTGTTGGTTTTGTCAGATAGGTTGGGAAAGGGTCTCAGCCTCCTTTGCCCAGTTATGAGCTCATGGTGCTGCTTGTTTCTGTGAAGCAGCCATATCATCTTGTGTATACTTTGGAGGCCACTTACGGGTACTGGTCTCCTCCAGTGGCTTCTATGGAAAACTTTCACTAGAACTTCTGCACATGTTGATTTTTTCTGTTTATCTAAAGACCATCAATTATTCCAAGTCTGCAGATAATTTTTATGTGACCCCCCCTAAGATTCATTTAAAAATTAAACATTTTATACAACACTGATTTACATTATTCAGATGGGGCAGGGGCCAGATAGGACACCAGAGAGATTTTTAAAGATTAGTGAACTCCTTGAGGGAGTCATGGCTACTTAATAGCTTCCATTAGGCTCCCTAGAAAAAGATTTAAGGTTCAGACATGGAGAAAGCATATTGTCTCATACTGCCTGTTAGCTGACTATTGTGTTCAACTTGCATCAACTATGGAAAAACGACGCAAATCATATGATTAGATTAAAACATGGACTCAACGTTTGGATCTATTTAAACCTTGAGTTCAATACACATCCAGTGAAATAAACTGGCCTCATACAACATGCTCCAGACACAGATCCCTTTAAAATTTATTTTCCCCTTAATTTTGTTGGCCGATTGAGTTGGGTCCAGGAAAGGTGCTCCTCAACCAACATCCTGGAAACACTGCCTGGCAGGTATGCTCTGAGGCCATATTTTAAATGAGTTCTTTCAGTGCACTTCTCTGGGCTCCTGTCCAAATTCTGTCTGAATTCACATTCACTGGGACAGAGGAGGCAGATGGAAAGCCTGCCTTTCTCCTGCATTTCCCTGCAGGAACTTCTGTCCTGGTCAGAATGCCATGGTCCTTTCCCCAGCCACTCAGCATGCTTTCCGGAGCCTGCACCTTCCCTGCTCACCTCCACCTTGAAGGAAACCTTCCTTTGTACTCCACTTTGGATCTAACCTTGCCTAGGCATTCAACGTGATCCATTTCGAAGAAACACAATTTGTCCCTTTCTAGGTGTTCCGTAATGCTCATTTGCCTAACTGAGAGAAAAAAGCCTTCCCAGCAAAGTCATCTCCTTTTCCTCTGGGCTGGCTACAGACCATCTATTTCATTTGCATCTGTTTTATGCTGTTATCTTGTAACATCTTTTCTATTTTGTAATTTAAGGCATCAAGTTTTTATATTGGGTTTTGACTTTGTGAGTGCACATGCTTTGCACTTTGGCTAATTCCATGTTCCTGGAAGCGAGGGGGAGGATCATTCTTTATATCTCAAAACAGGTAGCAAATTGCTCTTCACACAGAGGTTTCTTAGTTAAATAATTGCGGAAGTTAAGAAATAAAAGAAGATGGAAATGGGGTAAGGAAGGGAGAGGAGGAGGGAAGGAAAATATAAAGAAAGGGAGGCCATGTTCCTGAAATCCAGAGCCTAGTACAGTGCTTGTCTTCAAATAGATGCAAAATACATGCTTGATTAATATACAGAAATACTCAATCTTGCAAAAACTGTTCTAAAGTTGCAAATGCAACTTCTACTGCTTCTGGTTCTCTTCATCTTATCACACATACAAAGTACCTGTTCAGGCCTCAGTTCCAAAATGCAGATTTCTAAGGAATGCCAATGCAAACTAAAAAACAAAGCCTCTAATAAAAAATTTCTCATCAGTGCATGGGCTGATTATCTTCATTCCTACAGCCTCCAGAGCTAACGAGCCTCTGCTTTAGCACAGTGCACATTAAATGCCCGTGTTAATCACATCATCACCAATTTAGAAGTTGCTTGTCAGAGCTCACAACTGATAACAAGGACTTTTGAAACACGATCTTAGAGTTGAAAATCAAAGGTTGACAATGTTTTCATCAGAAATATGTGAATATATTTATTAAGGAGGGAGACCGTGTAAAACTAGTCCAAGTAGAGGAACGTTCTCAACCCAGTGAGAACCATGCTCTCTTTGCCCCCAGCTAGGAGCAAACTGGCGGAATGAGATGCCAGTGACAATAGAAACGGAAGCCCCCTTCAACCTTGAGATCAACTGGACAGATTTACAGGCTCACAGACTTTCCCAAACCCAGAGGGAGAGAGAGAGAGAGAGAGAGAGAGAAAGAGAGAGAGTGTGTGTGTGTGTGTACATGCTCCTACCTGTGTATTTGCTTGACTTTAAAAGTAAAAGCATTCACTTTCGGATAGGTTTATCTTTTGTAACCCCAGTGGATGTGATTTCAGGGTCAATGAGATGAAACATTTCAGTACTTGAGTGTTTAGCATGATTTTGAATGTGGAGCATGCAAAAAAAAAAGTTGAAACTCGGTGTTTCTCTTTGTGTGAGCACCCTCGGGCAACACCTTTTTTCCCCTAGAGCAAGGTGCTCACACACCTACTCAAAGCAATGCTCCCAATCTCCTGACCTCTGTGGGGAAAATGAGTTTTACCCCCTAATCACAAAGGTCTGCTCAATGCAGTCATGTTGTCAAATCTATAAAGGCGCAGAGGTAAGACTAACGACTTAAGATCTTGCCACTAAAATGAACCTGTTATTTCTGTTGTTTACATTGGGATGTTTGCTCTTTGGTGGTTTTTAAATATAATGTTACAATTTTCATACAATATTATTATTCTGTGTTTTTTGCAGAAGGCATGGCACGTTTTAGCTGATGATGAATTGGGATGCTGTCCGAGTGATGATTGAAACGATGGGCATCTGGCCCTCAGGCGTCTGTTTTCAGGAACTGATGTGACTGGGGAGGAGTCAGTCACTGCACTGGGGCCAACCAGGAAATTGGGAGAAATTGAGAGTCTTGGATGTGCCTGTTTGAAGCTCTGAAGTTGGGTAAGAAGTCCTCTGTCCTTAGGTTACAAAATAGTTTATTGGATAGTCATTTGGTAGCACAATAGTTTTTATGTTTTGCAAGTGATCCATCTGGTGTTCATTTTTTTATATATATTTTTTTATTGAAGTTCAATTTGCCAACATATAACGTAACACCCAGTGCTCATCCCGCCAAGTGCCCCCCTCAGTGTCCGTCACCCAGTCACCCCACCCCCCGCCCACCTCCTCTTCCACTACCCTTTGTTCGTTTCCCAGAGTTAGGAGTCTCTTATGGTTTGTCACCCTCACTGACTTTTCCCACTCATTTTTCCCCTCCTTTCCTATATAATCATTTTCACTATTTCTTATATTCCCCATATGAGTGAAACACTACTGGGGATTTACCCCAAAGATACAGATGCAGTGAAACACCAGACACCTGCACCCCAATGTTTATAGCAGCAATGTTCACAACAGCCAAACTGTGGAAGGAGCCTCAGTGTTCACCAGCAGATGAATGGATAAAGATGATGTTGTCTATGTACTCAATGGAATATTCCTCAGCCATCAGAAAGGACGAATACCCACCATTTGCTTCAACGTGGATGGAACTGGAGGGTATTATGCTGAGTGAAGAAAGTCAATCGGAGAAGGACAATCATTTTACGGTTTCACTCATCTGGTGTTCATTTAATATGTGGTTACAGAAGGGATTCCATCTTCTATTTCCCATTTAGGGAGCCAGTCTCCAAGCACTACCCACTGAATAGCTCATCCTTGCCCAGCTGGCCTGTGAGGCTATTCCTGCCATCTATGATGCTCCTGTGCACACATGTGGCTCTTGCTCTGAGCTCCCTCTTTGGCCAACTTGTCTGCTGTTGTATGTTGTACCACTACTGCATGTTACTATTATTATGGCTTGATAATATCTTGAGAAATCTGCTAGACAAGTTCTTACTCTTTTCTTTTACAAAGTTGAGTTCGCTGTTCTTGGATATGTATTCTTTCATATAAAGTTTAATCTAAGTTGGTTAGGTAAAAACATACAACTGGGAATTTCTAAAGATTACATTTAATTTGTACATGGATTTGGGGAGAATTTCCATCTTTGCAATATTGTAGCATCCCATGACAAAGCATGGGACATCTCTCTGTTTAGTAATAAAATCCTCTATGGCTTTTAGTAAAGTTTGAAAATCTGCTTCCTAAGGGTCTCATGTATTTTTTGTCCAGTTTTTTCAAGCGTACAGAAAAGTTTTCAAGCATACAGAAAAGTTTTTGCAATTTTATAGTGAACACCTGTATAAACACCACTTAGATCTTACCACTAACATCTTATTTTGCCTTTTTCTCATGTATCCCCTCATCTATCTATCCATCTATCCCTCTTATCCATACTTTAATCGATCTCACTTTGGGTGCATTTTAAGGTAAATCATAGACATCAGTACACTTCTCTATAAATATTTCAGTGTGAATATCCTCCAAAAGAAATCAGCTTATTTACAGTTTTTCTTTTAAGGACACCATTTATACAAGAACTTCCAAATGGGCAAGACTTGTCATGGTGAAAAAAAATAATAATAGAATAATAGAATCAACAGTTATACCATATTGTGTAAAGCTTCTTTCACACAGCATAATGTCTTCTGAGACTCAACCATGTGTTGCAAGTACTACTAAAAATTAATTACTTTTTATTATAGAGTTTTATTCCATTGTATGAATTTACGAGGTTTTTGTGTGTTTGTTTTTCCATTCTCTTGTTAATGGACACTTTGGGCTGTTTTCAGTTTGGGACTTTTATGAATAAAGATGCTATGAACATTCTTGTCTAAGTTGAAGCTGCTATGAACACATGTTTTCATTTCTGTAGATATGGAATGGCTGAGATGTGATTATATGTTTAGTTTTATGTTTTTTAAAAACTGCCAGAACTTTTCCCAAAGCAGTTGTATCATTTTATTTTCCCACCAAAAATTAATGAGTTTCAACTGTTCTACAACCTCAACACATTTGACATTTAAAAAAAATATAATTAGCCATTCTGTCAGTGTGTAGTTGTATCTAACTATGGTTTTAATTCTCATTTTCCTGATGACCAATGACATAGAACATTTTCTTTTTTTAATTGAACATAACGTGTTGCATTAGTTTCAGGTATGCAAGATAATGATTCAACAATTCCATACGTTTGTCAGTGCTCATCTCATTAAGTGTACTCTTAATCCCTTTAGTCTATTTCCCCCGTCCCCTCACCCACCTGTCCTCTGGCAACCGCCAGATTGTCTTCTGTATTTAAGATTCTATTTTTCTGTTTGTATCTTTTTTTCTTTGTTTGCTCATTTGTTTTGTTTCTTAAATTCCACATATGAATGAAATCATATAGTATTTGTCTTTCCCTGTCTGACTTGTTTCACTTAGCATTATACCCTTTAGGTTCATCCATGCTGCTGCGAATGGCACGATTTCATTCCTTTTTATGGCAGCATAATACTCCATTGTATTTAGATACATCACATCTTCTTTATCCATTCATCTATCGATGGACACTTGGGTTGCTTTCACGTCTTAGCTATTGCAAATAATGCTACGATAAACATATGATTGAATATATCTTTTCAAATTAGTGTTTTGGTTTTCTTAGGGTAAATACCCAAGAGTGGAATTACTGGATCAAGACTTAATTCTATTTTTAACTTTTTGAGGAACCTCCATACTGTTTTCCATAGTGGCTGTACCAGTTAGCACGAGGGTTCCTTTTGCATCACATCCTCCCCAACAGTTGCTATTTCTTGTGTTTTTGATTTTAACCATTTTGACAGGTGTGAAGTGATATATCATTGTGGTTTTGATTTGCATTTCCCTAATAAGTGATGTTGAACACTTTTTATTGTGTGTGTTGGCCATTTATATGTCCTTGGAAAAATGTCAGTTTGGGTCCAACAAATGAAGTCAGTATAGTTTAAGGATACAGAATTCAATTTATAGAAATCTGTTCCATTTCTATATATGAGTAATGAAGTAACAGAAAGAGATAAATAATCCCATTTACAACTGAACATTTTTTTTCATGTGCTTATCGACCATTATGTCTCTTCTTTGGTAAAAGGTCTATTTAGATCTTTTGCCTATTTTTCTTTTACTCTGGATAGGACATGTTCACCAAGTGGGGTATTCTAGATGAAGGCTATGACCTTTCAGCACTTCATGAAAACATTGCATTTTCATCTGGCTTCCTGCATTCCCAACTGAATATGGAGTTGATCATACTGCTGTTGTTTTGTCATTTTTCTCTAGATGGTTTAGAGATTGTGCTCTTGCTCTTTGCTTTTCAGGGTTCAGCTGAATTAGGTCTTTGTGTTTATTTTGAGGGTTCTTAGAAATTCTTGAATTTGTGGCTTGATGTTTTTACAGTTTAGAAAATTTTGGCCAATGTCTTTTGAAAAAAACCTTTCTGTCCCCCCTGAAAATGAAAATTGTGGATTTCTCTGTTTCTTGCTGATGTTCTGTCAATATTACTTAATACAGTAGGAGGGTACAGTTAGTCATGTGTGTATATGACTGTCATCTTCCTATTCCATTGTTCCACTTATCAGACATCCATTTGTCCCTTTTGGTGTTTTTGATTTATATTCTTTATTGTCAAGAGAGCAAGATTTCTTCTACTTCAGATTTACCTGTTTCAACTTTTCCCATCATTTTTCTGTGTCTTTTTAAAGCATTCTCTTGCAGATAATTTATGGTAAACTTTTGAGTCTGTTGAATCCAACCTAAAACTTCTGCCCTTTACTATGTGTGCTTGCCCCATGTATATTTGTTGATGACTATATTAGAAATTGTTCCTGCCGTTGTACTTCATGTACTCAAATTTTTGTTTTCTCTATTTGTTCTTGTTTTCTCCTTTCCTGTTTTCCCTTGGATTGGGTTTCCTTCTGATGTTTTAAAAGCTAAACATTCTATTTTTGTCCCTAGGTGTCCTGAAACCTAAAATTGTTCGTGATTACTTGCTCCTATTGGTTTAAAAAACTCAACAATATTCTATTTTCCCACTAACTGGTAAGTATTTGGGCACATTCTCATATCTCTCTGGTTCCCTCATTCCTCCCATCAAGTTACTATTGTCTGAAATTCTAGCTGTGGGTTGTAATGGGTATTGTCTTTCTCCCATTTTCTCTTTTTTATCAGCTGTTACTCCTGATAGAATCCTGTTGATACCAGTGTCCTGGACTGTTGCTGCTGACTTGGAGAAGGAGCAGGCGAGGATTGTCTCAGGATATCTCAAGGAGAAAGTGAGAGCAGAACCTAATTCTTCCTTTTCCATGGTGACACCTCCAGTGACCTGCCCCACCCCACCACCACCCCCATTTACATCAGTTCAAAACTACCTTCAGTTGCCACAGAGCTTTTCTTGGTTTTAAAAATTCTTGGAGTTTATACTTCCCCCTCTAGCTTCTATAACTTTTCTCAGGGCGATCCTGGGAAGAAAGCTAGCATCAGACACTTTATGAGCACAGAAATCTGATGGTCTGTATTTCTTTATAGAACAGAGCACAACTCCTCTGAGAAAGGAAGGCCTGAACGGAGCAGAACCTTCCTTGGAACTGGTTTTATGGCTTTGAAGGTGTCAGAAAGAATGCCACGGGCAGTGCAGAATGCTTGTCTTAGAGGCCACTGTAGCCATGGCAATGGTGAAGTAGCTGCTCAACTAGTTTAGGAGAAGAGGAGGACAACGAGAAGATAGGAATGGAAAGATATTGACAACTTTTTTTCCCGGAATATGTGAGAAATCTCCTGGGAATTCCCTTCCAAAAAACTGATGTGTGGGGGAGGTGACTATAGGTAGGACATCTCCCCTGGAGTTCTGCAGCTATGCAGAACTATTCAATTTGTGAAGTTTGAATATTCTTATATCATTATCCTAGCATATATTAGGTATCTTCTAATTACTCTCTGTATATACTTTTTCTCCTTCCCTTCAACCTTCTGCAACTAGATTGAAGCCTCTGAGAAGTGCAGGATGCTTCGTGACCTTACTGACTTATGTCCCGTGCCTGGCACATAATCATGTGTCCTTAATAAATATTTGTTGAAGTTGTACTAAAACTGAAGTTCTTCTTTATTAAATGTATGCTCCTTTCAGTCATGCATGAGAATGCCTGTTTTCCTAAACCTCTGTCAATACAAGTTATCACTGTTCTTTGTAAAGATTGCAAATTAAATAGATATGAAGAGACATCTCATTTTTATTTTTAATTTGCATTTTCCTGATTCTTGTTGCAATAAAATATTTATCATAGATTTCATTTTCATTTGAGCCACTTGTATTGTGAATTTCTTGTTCATATCTTTTGTCCATTTCCTAGTAGAGTTTTCATTGCTTTCTTACTGATTTGAAGTGCTCTTTCTGTAAGAATAGCAAGCATTTGTTATACTTCCAATTTGAAAAGGTCATTTTTTTCCTAATGATCTTTAAATTTTGTTTTTTGATAAAGTTAAGTTTTTACATCATCAAATCTATCAAATGCTTCCTTTCTAGCTATGTTGCTAATATATTTTCTTGAGTTAATCTTCTTCCTTATTCTGTCTTTCTTAATATTTAACGCATTAAAATACCTTATTTAAATAGTTAGTTATTCTGGCACCACTTTTCTTTGGCATAATTTCCCCTCACTACTTTGGAATTCCAATTCTGTTGTGTTTTAATACAACAAATTGAAACTTATCATTTCTAATGAAATGATGCTATCACGGGAAGAGCAAGTATGTCCAAGTGATGAGGGCATTTGAACTTGGCCAGATAGACTCAATGGCCTGTACTCTTTATTGAAATTAGAGAATGGTGTTAGAATGAACAAATGTACAGTGTGTCGTGAGAAATTTCTGGAACAGGATAAATGAACTAATACAATGACTCAACAGTACATAATGTTCTGTTCAACAAATGGAACCCCCTGCCTTGCTGGTCTTTTAAGACAGATTGGATTACATGTTCCTCCTTTGTGTGTGCTGCTACTTCCATTTCTCGTGACCCCAACAGCTGTATGTCATTTGTTCTCTAAGTGTCTTGTCTGAAAGACACATTCACAGCTACAGACACTGTGCAAAACAAAGCATTTGAGAAAAGTACGTCAGAATTTAGAACAGTTTCAAAGAAAAAGGTAATAAGAGTTGGTGACAGTTGGAGTGACAAAGGTTGTAATTTGAAATAGAAATGCAGACTTCCATAGTGCTCCTGTGGATCAGCTCTGAAGGGAAGGGATTACAAATGGCTCAAGTGTCTCAGGCAGCCCTTGACACTCCAAAGTAGACAAGCACTCAGGTTAACACAGAACAGTCCAAAGCTGCTTCCTCCCAAAGATCACAGGGTTTGGATGACATGCTTTCTGGTAAGAAAGGTCAGGGGAAAACACATAGAGGTAACCTCTGAGGATTTTGGTGGCCCTCCCCGGCATCTTTACAAAAACCAAGTGAACAATGTGCTTCCATTTATAACAGCCTGGGACTGCCTTCCTGCAACTGCACCAGCCTCTCCTAGAAGCCACATATATATAGTACCTGGCAGCGCTGGCTTTGTTCAGAAAGAGTAAGGTATGAGGCTATCCACTGCATGTATTTTGTAGGCCTTACGCAATGTATAGCTTTCCGTTAGCATACTGATGGGCCAGCTCATGAATGTGAGACTCTGTGGTCAGAAAGCCAAAGGCAAAATGCTCTCTCCCATCAGCCCATTAGCTCAGGGCAAGGTTCTGCTCATCATTGATCTCCTGGTCCCAGAAGGAGTGAGGTTTGGGTGAGTGGTTCTCTCCCAGGCAGATGTGTTGCTAATAATCCCTGATGGCTACAGGACACATGAGACCCAGGATCAGGAGGTCATCCCAGTATGACAGCACTCAGGCCTTGGTCCAAAGCCAGCAGAGACCAAAGAGCAGAGCAGTGTGATAGAGAGGGATGGAGGCACAGCTCAAGACAGATTCTCAAACTTGCCCTGGACCACACAGGGAGTTCTGCTGCCTTGTGTTACCTTATAATGAAGGGTATGCGATAGAGAATCTGGAAGTAAAGAATCATTGATCTGCAAGAATATGGTGAGGACTGCTGGCTCAACTCTGAGGTCCAAAGAGGAAGGTGACTTGCCCAACATCACACAAATGCGGGGGGCTAGTTCCATTAAGCAAGACAGTCAAACTTCGTGGCACCATGGGATGATGAGCACAACTGAGAAAACTCTCTGTGTGGATCACATTAATTTTTCCCCCCTTTTAGGATAACATTCTGAAAGAGGAGCCCGCTGCTGGTATGAGAGTGAAGCATGTGATTGAATCCTGCTGCTCATGGCTTTGTTACCTACTGGCATGGGCCTCATCTGCTCCATCTCTTCCCCAAATTTCTCGGTTATTTCTGGGCTCTTCGTTTAGCTCTCCCCATCCTCTTCAAATCCCGCCCTGACCATCTGCTCTGACCTCCTCTTTCTAGTGTGATGGATGATAGATAAGGAAGATAGGGGAATGTAAACTGGCCAGAGGGAACCACAGGACCACCCACCATGCATCTTAGACTCAACATCTAGGCTCCCATGGCCACAGGGTGCCCCTGCCGCCTGTCATGGGGAGCTGTATCTGTGATCACCTCTAACATCAATCAACAGTCACACCTGATGTCTGACAGGGTCATCATTTTCTAGATCTGAAGGAAGATCTCAATGCCTAGAAAACTATAAATATACTGTAAAACTTCAAAAGATAATCAATAATGAATGCAGGCTTTGACTGTTGGCTACTTACTCCTGAGTGAAGATGGGAACTTGTTCAATCAAGTGGAGTGTTTGGAGGGGCTAACCACTCCAGTGTGGCCATGGATAACTCTGGTTGCACTACTGGCCTAGCGTCAGGCAAGTCAAGAGAAAGGTCTGACTTGAGGCAGAGTCCTTCTTTATCTTGTCCAGCTTGAAAGGCTCTCCAGGCTACCGCAGTGAGGTTTGGAGGTGTGTTATTCTCACACTGACTGGTCATGACTGAAATGCTGTCTCTTCCCTCCTTCACTCTCGCATTCATTCAATAAACCAATGTTTATTTTACATGGAGGTCAATGGTTCTCAAACTTCACTGTGCAACAGAATCATCTGGATGGATAATTCCACTCCTGGGAATATATTCAAAGGAAACAAAACCACAATCCTGAAGAGATATCTGCACCCTCATGCCACTGCAGCATTATTCACAGTAGCTAAGACATAGAGACATTATTAGTTCCCATCGAGAGATAAATGCATAAAGAAGTTGTGGCTTATAAACATAATGGAATATTATTCAGCCATAAGAAAAGAAGGAAAGTCTGTCATTTGTGACAACATGGATGAACCTGGAAGGCATTATACTAAGTGAAATGTCAGAGAGAGAAAGACAAACACTGTGTGATATTGCTTATGCGGAGAATCTAAAAAAAAAGCTAAACTCCTAGAAAAAGAGAACATATTGGTGGTGGCCCAGAGGTGGGGAGGTGGGGGAAAGGTGGTCAGAAGGCACAAACTTCCAGTTATAAGATGAATAAGCCATGGGGACGTAATGTGCAGCCCGGTGATAAAATTAATAAGTTCTGTATATTTGAAAGTTGCTGAGAGAGTAGATCTTAAAAGTTCTTATCTCTCTCTCTCTCTCTCTCTCTCTCACACACACACACATACACAATTTTGCTGTGTGAAGCGATGGATATGTTAACTAGCCTTATTGTGGTGATCATTTTGCAATATACACGTATCTTAAATCGTGGTGCTATACACCTTAAGCTTCTACAATGTTCTATGTTAATTATATTTCAAGAAAGCTGGAAACAGACAAAGAAACAAAAGTACCATCTGAAAGATGTGTTAAATCACAAAATTCTAGGGATCCCTGGGTGGCGCAGTGGTTTAGCGCCTGCCTTTGGCCCAGGGAGCGATCCTGGAGACCCGGGATCGAGTCCCACGTCGGGCTCCCGGTGCATGGAGCCTGCTTCTCCCTCTGCCTGTGTCTCTGCCTCTCTCTCTCTCTCTCTCTCTGTGTGTGTGACTATCATAAATAAAAAAATAAAAAAATAAAAAAATAAATTCAAGCTTCTTTAAAAAAAAAAATCACAAAATTCTAGGCCATCACTCAAAGGTTTCTGATTCAGCAGGACTAGAGTAGGGCCTGAGAATTTGCATTTGCAACAAATTCCTAGGGGAAGGCGAAGCTGCTAGCCTGGCATCCACACTTGGGGAATCACTGATCTGGATGCTGAGGCCAGAAGATTTAAATCCATCCCAAGAGCTGAAAATAGAGGCGAAGTTTCTGGAGCAGGGAGTTTATGTGGGATATGATCTCAGGAAGCCCTGGGAGAGGAATGAGGGGCAAGAAACTGAAGGAAGGAAGAAGATGGACGTTGTACCACTGACCACCTGGGGCTGCTTGCCCCAGAACTCCACCGGGGGGTCGTGCAGACAGCGCATCACATGCCTCCAAGCTGTCCCGGTTGGGGGCTGGGGAGGGGGCACCTGGGCCTTACTCTAGTCAACCAGTGGGTGAGGGTTTTTCCTGCCCACATTTGTGGCCGAGGCAGGGCAGGCTCGGGGTCAGAGGACAGCCACAAGTAGGCCAAGAATTGGGACCTTACGTGTTGGTCAGGGATGTTTGGAAAGGGAGGCCAAGGGGGCAGGGCACTAACAGGCATCAGCACACACACCTAATAACTTCTGTTCCATTTGCGGATATAAGTTATACACACAGAAAGTTTTAATAACTGCAGACAGAGAACATTAAACATTTAAATTACATTGCCATGTTAAAAACTTTCCCGCGTGATCTTGAGACATTGGGTCAGGTTTTGTTTTTGTGCTCAAACACTTCAATTTTCTGGGAAAGAAAGGCACCTGCCTTTGGCTCTAGACTTCCATTAGAGACTGACTGGCCACCATGGAAACAGGATACCTGTTTCCAAAATTAGGACAGAAACTGTGGAGCCCTCCCCACATGCCTCTTCACCTCCAGGCACATCACCAGCTTCACAGTCACTGCCACCATCACAAATGCACGCACACATGGACACACTCAGACACACACGTGCACACACATGGCTACTAGGGGTTGAGCTACTTCCTTTTCTTTTTCCCCTCCAGGGCCAGTCTCTGTGGGTCATCAGATTCATCCAGCCCTTGCCTTCTCCACACCCAGTGAACTGGCCTTTGCACACTACAGTTTTTTCCTTTTCCCTGTTGCCCACTCTGGTGCAAACCTGGTCTGAGGTTGGGAGGGGGGCTGTTGGAGCTCAGACCCTGGTGTTGGACAAAACTAAGTTTTCATCCAGCTTCTACAGTTTATGGGCTGCATGACCTTCAGGTGTGTTGTGTAGCCTCTTAAACTTCAAATTTGCCCTCAATAAAGTGGAGAGAATGATTGTTCTCTCTTCGTGGAATTGTCGTGAGGATTAAATTAATGCCTTGGACTTTTTTTCTTTTTTTGGATTTTATTTATTCATGAGAGATACAGAGAGAGAGGCAGAAACACAGGCAGAGGAAGAAGCAGGCTCCCTGTGGGGAGCCCGAGGTGGGACTAGGGATCACACCCTGGCCCAAAGGCAGATGCTCAACCACTGAGCCACCCAGCTGCCCCAGTGCCTTGGACTTTTGATGTGTTCATTAAATAGTAGCTCCTAAAGGAGTGGGCTTAGTTTCACAGAGGTGTTGTGAGGATTCAAGAAGATCAGGCTTATGAAGTGACCAGCAATTCCCAGCTCACAGGAGGGTGCAGATGTAACTCATGCTCATTACTCTCCAGGAGCAGTTGTAAAGTATTCTTCGCCTGAGGTTGGGCAAAATTCAATGCTGGATGATTCCGATCCTTCAGGACACACGTCCTCTTAGAGCTTACCTGGCTCCCCTCAGCCAGGACCAGCTTCTGCCTGGGGTCCAGAGCATGTGGGCAGTGTTAGGTCACCTCATGATGGGTGGCCAGGGGCCCCAGCACCCTCTTTGCAGCCACCATCCCTCCTGGGGATAGTAATTCCTCATTCATAACAGATATGCTTTTGCCTTGTGAACACAAATAGCATGCCTCACTGAATTAAACAAACATTTCACTGTCTTTGCAGACCATGAAATTACTCACATTTTAATCTACTTGTTATTAAGAAATGAGGCTTCTAATTTAATAGGTTCCACAAAAGTAAGTAATTCATAAACACATTTTCAAACTCTGAAGGCAGATGAAAGAGTGAAATGATGTGTTAGGAAAAATCTGCCTGAGTCACAGTTTGGGGTTTCAGGGTGTGAGGACTTTCGTGCTCTCCCCAGCAGATTGGGGCTGTACTTGGACTGCTTTGTAAAGCAGAGCCTCCTCTGGGGGTGCCAGGCTCCTGTCCTCTGAGTCATACAAGATGAATTCTTCATGCTTTTAGAGAAAATGCCAGCTGGACCAAAATATGAACCTACAAATATATATGTTCCGATCCTTGTCTCAATACCAAATGAGAGACTTCCGGTAAGGACATTATAAGATTCAGAAGGAAGACATGCTATTGTATTCTTCCCATTATCTCATTATGTGGCAGAAATATCATCAATATCTGCTGAGCGGCTGAAGATACCTGCTATCAGAGAGGCATGAAATGCCCATGCATGAGTCCATGGGGGGTGATGGGGGGCCACGGGGCGTGTTTAGGCTTCTCTGACCCCTGTAGATTGCTGCGTTGAGGGCTTGTGGGTTTGTTCACGGAATTAATTGCCAAGGGGAATTTCAGTCTATTTTTAAGATTTAATTTACAAATATGAAATACACATATCTTAATGGTGCAGCTTGATGATTCTGTGCCTATCTGTGCAGCCATCACTGAATACTTAGGTGATGCCTGTCACCTCAGAAAGTTGTCAGGTTCCTTTGCTGTCAATACCACCACTCCACCCTCCCAGGTAGCTACTACTTTGCCGTCTATCACTAGCATTCTTGAACTTTGGGATTATATAGTATATATTCCCTTGTGTTTGATTTCCTTTGTTTGATTCAATGATTTTCAGATCAACCCATCTTGTCGCATGGATCACTAGTGTCTTCCTTTTTCTGGCTCCGTACTATTCCAGGGTGTGGACACCCCCTAGTTTGTTTATCCAATCACCAGCTGGTGAACTTTTGGTCTCTTTTAGAATTTTTGTCTATTGTGAATAAAGCTGATGTAAACATTCTTGTACAAGAATGTTGTTCTTGTACAGAATGTGTTCTGGGGACATACACATTCATTTCTAGGAGTGGTAGTGCTGGGTCATACGGTAAGTACGTGATTCGCTTTATAGAAACTTCCAAAGAGTTTCCCCAAATGGTCACACCATTTGACATGTCATCAGTTCCAGTTGTGCCACACCCTTGACAAGCCAAGTCCTGCCATTTGAAAGATCAATGGAGAGTCTGTTTCCTATGTTTACTTCACGTGCCTGAAGAACACACTTGTCATTCATGGGAAGCCTCCTGTATGCCTAGTAAATATTTTTACTTTAAATGTTACAACAACCCTACCAAGGGAGTAGTTTAATTTTCCATTTACAGAGGAAGAAAGTTGAAATTCGTACATCCTCACAGCTAGTAATGCTTCTCACCAGGACTCGGCCAGCATTCTTACCTCTGCGGTGGAGTGGCCAAGGACCTCAAAGAGCACTTTTCCCTTCCTCTTCAATTTGCTGATCCAGAGTAGGGAGTGAGACATGAGGACTTGTGTGAGGCCACAGATTTAAAACCTATTTATAAAGCAGTTCAGCCTCATTTCTCTCTGTAGTCAGACATCGAATGAGGTAACCTGTCTCTAAAACCTGCAGAAAAAAAGGCATAATTTACATGGCTTATTTCTTTCCAACCTGTGTAAACATAGACTCCAGTTTCCACTATCACATTGAAATTTTGTTTTGCCACTGTGGGAGGTAACTAAACAAAAAGATAAAGAGAGAAAAAGAGAAAGGAAAAAATGAGATGACTTTGTGTAAAAATACCTTGAAAATTCCCACATGGGCACTTCTGGAGAGGGTGGCTTCCACATTGGTTTAAAGAACCAGGAGGAGAGTCGTGAACAAGTGGGCTGGGAAGGCTCAAATTTTCCCAAATCAGCAGTTGTAATTCAGGTCAGTAGGTAGAGTCTGCTTCCTGAAAACGGTGCATTTGTCAGGCTTCTCCAGAGAAACAGAAGAAACAGGAAATATATAAAAAGATTTATCATAAGGAACTGGTTCATGAGATGATGGAAGCTAACAATCTGCTGTCCACAGGGTGGAGCCCAGGAAAGCCAGTGGTGTAGTTCAGTCGGAGTCTGAAGGCCTGGGAAACAGGAGAGCTATTGGTGTAAGTATCCATCCTGAGGGCAACCAATGCCAGAGGTCCACCAGACAGACAGAGATGGGATAAATTCTCTCTTCTTCCACCTTTCGTTGTACTCAGGGATTGGACAGTTCCCACCCACACTGGGGAGGGCAATCTGCTCTACTGAGTCCACAGACTCAAATGCTAATCTCATCCAGAAACATCCTCACAGACACACCCAGAAATAATGTTTAACCAGATACCTTGGTATCCCTTGGCCCAGTCAATGTGACACATGAAATTAACCATCATTAATAAATTCTGCAGCTGGTATGACTCGATGAGGCAATGTTACCCTTCTAAGATATATTTGGTTTTCTAGATTATTTGGTTTTGGTCAAGGCAATATATGATACAATTTGTTTTCTTTTGTTTTGTTTTTGTCATCTGTTTGTTTAGGGAGAGAGTGTGTGTGACAGAGCGAGCATTCTGGTAGGGGGAGGGGGAGGGGCAGAGGGAGAGGGAAAATCCTAAGCAGGTTCCATGTGCAACTCAGACTCCAACATGGGGCTCCATCTCATGATCCTGAGATCATGGCCTGAGCCAAAGTCAAGAGTCAAATGCTTAACCAACTGAGCCATCCAGGGGCCCCAATTTGTTTTCTTAAATCATCGGGGGAAATCTGACTTTCTTCAACAACCACTAGGAATCAGGCACTTTCACATATCCTCTCATTTAATCTCCAGCCTGACCCTCTCTGTAAGAGAACGATTTTTATCTTTATTTCTTGGAGGAGGAAGTCCAGGCTCAGAGAGGTTAAATAATTTTTTTCATAGTCACACGGCAGGGGCTAAAATTTCATTCAGGTCATGTCTGATTTCAAAGCTAGAACTCAGCTCACTATACTACACTATCTTTCCAAAACAGAAGTTTTTATAACACATTTAGATAAATTAAGGTTATTTACTTTAAAAATACGATTGTTTCAAAAGCCACAATTATCCTTCATGTATGATATGAATCAATGTTGGACAAAAATTATACTTAATTCTCTCTGGATAACATTTATGATTTTTATGAGATACTCTCTTCCACAGAAGAACATGAGCCTATGGACTCAAGAACTTGAAAAACAGTATTAGTTTAATTAGAAAATGAATCAAATTACTGTTCACTACAATTCTAAACAAAACTCCAAAACTTCAATTGCCTGTGTTCCAACTAATCAGGGTCCTCCATTAACCAGACCTGTTTTATGCCCTCAATGGCAAATTACAAAAAGGAAAGGAAAAGACTTGTTTATAAATCTCAGCTCCTAGAAGGTATCAGGATTTGTCCATGTCCAGCTTCTATACCTTCTAAATCTACCTGAATAATCTTATAATTGGCATTTAAGAATGATGGCCGGGAATTCCTGCTGAACCCCCTGTCCTCGAAGAAAGATTCCACTGTGTTCATTCCTCTGTTCTTACAAGGACAGGAGAATGGACTAGTTCATTTCAGAAATGTTTTCAGTCACAGGGATCAAAAAGGATTTCTTACTTAACTCTCAGTTACTCAGAACCTAAAATTCATCAAACTACCCCATTGCCCAAACATCTCTCTTAATCAAGCTTTTGCTGTGCTCCTAGACTTGCTGGTTGTTGTTGTTGTTGTTGTTTTTAATCAAATGCATCATTCTGGTAACACTGACAAATATGGAGGAGAAGTCTGGGGCGAATTGTGAGCTGAGCAGATCTGGGCACATAAACCAGTGCCTCTGCAGGTCCTCGTGGAAGAGAGGTTGGGAAGAAGCCAAATGCAGCACCTATTAGCTTTCCAGGATTATTTACCTGGCATTTGCACTAGTTATTTTCAAGATGGGGAAGCATGCATCCTCACACCACAAGTTTGTGGTGAGCTGCCTCCAAATCTCCCCTTTGCCACCGAAGGGGACAGAGCCGGGCTGCCCGCCCATGCTGGTGATGGCTCATCCTCAGGGAGCCCAAAGTCAGATATTCTGTTCCTAGGAGACTGGCTTTGTGTTGTTTGCTACTGCTGTTTGTTTTATCATTTGAAACACTAAATTTGTTCATTTCTAATTTGTAAAGCAAAGGAGGTATTTTGGTTCAGATCCCCTGAGGAACGAAGGCAGAAAGGAGGAAATGGGAAACAGGTGAATCTCATACACTAAAAACAAACATAATCGTGTGAATCCAGGCTCAGGGCATGTGCACGATGCAGAGAGCTACTGACCAGGCAGTGCCCTTGGAATAATTAAAATCTATGGCTTATTATATTTCTCGGTGAAGAAGATTCACCCAGGGACTCGGGCATCTTGGGAAGTTTTATCCTGGCTTTCAGGCCAACTGAATAATTTAGTGGAGTCCTAAAACAGTAAGTTACTGATGCTTTTGCAGCAAATTCAGCAAAGCTGCAAATATTCTTTGAGTACCTGCTGTGTGCCAGGCTGGGCTCTGGGACGACAAGACGGAAGGCACAGGTTCAGTCCCTAGCCCCAGGTGACCAGTATAGGAGTGCAGCGACACTTGTTGGGCAGGGCTCACCAGTCCCAGAGAACTGACCTTGCAAATGCCTTATCCCCATGTGGTGACTTCAGGGCACCTCACAGAGCTAGCTCACAGGCTCCGAGGAGGTGCCAGGCAAAGGATGGGGCCAGACCATTTTACAGATGTGGATAAGAAACAACACTGAAACCACATGGGAAATCAGGACCCTTGGCACCACTGGTAGCAGTATAAATTTATACTGGCCTTTCCAAATGTGTGACATTTTGGTAGTATTTAATGGAATTAAGTGTGCCCAGACTTAGGACCAAGTCATCTGACTCCTGCCCACAGATCGCAGAGCAATTCTTGCTGATTTTATAAGGGATTCTGTGTTGGATTTCGTGTTGGCATTGGGTGGGAAAAGTGAGTGGATGATTACCTTGTGTCCGCCGTTAGGGCTGTGGACAGGTGACAGGTGATGGGCACCTACTATGGAATACTTTGAAATTTGGAGGAGGAACAAACAAAATGTGCCTAGAGCTATATGCAGAGAATGACACAGAAAAAAAAATAACCCTAAGACAATTTAAGGGCAGAATGAGAATTATAGCACCATACCAATTGTGTAAATTCAAAACACGCACTCACAAAAACGTGCACATTTAAAGATAACTATATTTGGGAATCAGGATGAAGGGGAAAAAATAAAATAAGTACCTGTATGAACCAATGTTGATAATACTGAAGATTGTTATAACACCGAAGGTGGAAGATTAACTCAACTTTCTTTACCAAAGGGTGCTGTGGAAAGGAGACAAAATTTGAAGATGTAGCCCCATCTTCAGCATGATTCAATTAGTATGCAAACTATTTCTGTAGAGGTGTCCTTCCAGGGCAATTGCTGATATTCTGTTCCTGTCCTGCTGAACTCTATGGTGATCCTCCTTGTATAAAGAATTCAGAGTAGACTGGATTATACAGACCTCTGTGGCCCAAAACAACCTGTGCCATGGGTTGGTCACAGCTTGGCTGGGGCTGTGCTCCACCTGGGATACTCCAGGACCCAGCCTCCAACAGTCACAGCACTGGTCTCTGTGGCAGAAGAAAGGAGACCTCAGGTAAATTGCACACTGGTTCTCAAGACCTCCAACCAAAAGTGACACTTAGCACTTTCACTTATATTCCATTGGCATTAGCAAGTCCCGTGGCCAAGTCCACCCGGAGAATGACTGGAACAATGACAGCCAAGAATATTTGCTGGGAGCACTAACATTTACCCTCCTCGTCTTCAGATAACACTCCCCTCAGATTTCTCCCAGTTGGCTCTCTTGAGCTGTGTGACCTTGGACAAGTTACTTAGCTTTTTCACGCCTCCGTTTCTTTTCTGTAGTTGGGAGTTCTGAGACCTATCCCATGAACTTTCTGTCAGCACACGTAAGGGGGGGCAGTGAATGTGTATAGCAAAGGGTCCGGCAGCCAGGAAGCCCTCAGCACAGTGTAGTCATTGTTGTCGTTCTGAACACCCCTACTCTCACTTCCTCTTCCTAGCCCTCCTTCAGATCCGTCCTCCACACTAGCCCTGCCTTGATCCTTAAACATGGCTTTGCTCATATCCCGACTGAGGCCAAAAGCATACTTTTGCTCCCTGTTGGTGTAGTAGTTGCCTCGACTGCTGCCTGTGGTAGCTAGCATTCCTGTTTTGGGTGCCACCCTCCATCTGAGCTTGCAAGCTCACTGCCCTGCATCCTAATCTGTAAGCAAGGTGAGTTACTCAATCCTCATTCATTGCATGCATTTTCCAAGGAATTTCAAGGAATGGGAACATCTTTCTTCACCCATCCATTCATTCATTTAATGAATGCTTGGTCTACAGCAGACATCATTCCAGGGGTTGAAGATATAGAAATGAAGACAGAGAACATATAGTCCTCATGGAGCCTATAGGAGATGTGCTAAGATACCTAAGATGGCTCAAATTAGTGATGTGTGCCATCGAGACCACTTCATACGGTGAGAGGATAGAGTGTCTGAGTGGGTCAGCTAGGCTAGTCAGGGAAGGCTGAATGATCAAGTGAAGAGGAGAAACCTCATAAATATCCGGGAGAAGAGCATTCCAGAGACACAGTGACAAATCTCATGTCAAGTAACGGAGGAGAAGGCTGGAGTGAGTTCAGCTCAGTGGACAAGGAGAAAGTGGGAGAGTAGAGCAGGGGGGAAGAACTCAGGGACAGGTCATTTACAAGAATGTAGGAAAATGAAAAGCCTTTTGAAGGTTTACTGCTTTTGCCCTTCTATGCAAGGCATGTGTCTTCAATATACACATAATCAGATTTAATCACTGTCTGGGTCCAATTGAAAAACACTTCACAAGACCTTGCCTGATCTTTATCTCTCCTCTTCCCCATCTCCCATTAAAAGTAGTTTTTTTCCACCTTTAAACTTACAAGATAACTTACCCACCCCAAGGATTTGCATCCTTTCACCTGGAGGAACACCTGCCCTGTGGCTCGGGGATTTCAGTTCCACAAAATGAAATGGGTAGTATTAACAGATACCCAGCATTAGTAGTATTGATATCTCCTTATAACTTTACTCCAGAGTCATATAGGACGAGCTTCAGAAAAGCAGACAAAAATACGCCTAGAAAATGGAACAAGTCATCCAATGTCTTTGGTACAAAGAGATGGAACAAGAAAATTACTTTGATCTGGATAATTCTTTTACAGAATATTTCAGCCAGACCCCTTGTCATATTCTCCGTAAGCCTTTACCCTGTCCTGTATTTCTGAGTATTAAGCTGGGTAATAAAGTCCGGCTAAGACAATAGCAGCTATATGGTTTTCAGTTGCTCTGATGTCTTTCCTTTGTGGCTGTGTGAGTGAGACAGGGTCCTTTTCCAAACACAAGGAAAACAAAACAAAGAGAACCCAGTAAAATGAAATCATCCTGGGCATTGTCAGGCCTGCCTCTAAAAATCACTTCATTTTTTTCTCATGTATTTTGCTACCTTTCTAATCTTAATTAATGACCATAGAAAGCTTTGGAATTTGTTGTTCTGTTTCTCTGGTCACATTGTGCCTGGGGTCCAGCTCCCGTACCCAAGCATATAGTTGTTATTGCTTATTAATATTCACCGAACATCTGCCCTGCACTTAGATGCCACTGGGACACCAGAATTAGCTACAGTCACTCTCCAGTGTATTCCTCTGAGCATGACAGGACTCAAAGCGAAGGAGGAGTTTATTTCTGGAAAACAAGGGTGACATCGTGACACAGGCTTGTGGGGCACTGTGTGCCAAGCTGGCTTTGATATTTGTGGATCTTATGATATTTCCAGGTAAGCAATTTGGTTTTGTTTGGTTTCAGAGGGAGGTATGAAGTGGTGGGCAGAAAGGAGGGGAGGGTGGATGGCATGTGAATCACGGAGGGCACATTCTCTTAGGCTGCAGAGGGAATGTTCTCTAACCTTGCTGAGAAATAAGCCTTGATGAATGAATCTATGAATTTAGTTGAATTGTGTCTTGACAGTGAGGATGCTGGGAGCGAATGAATGAATGAATGAGAGAATGCAAAGGAGAAGGATGGAGGAATAAACACAGGCTCTTTGGCAGCACACAGAACCAGGGGTAGGAACAAGATGCAGGGGCCTCAGAGTGGAGGTTATAGTTTGAAGAGATACAAGATAATAACAAAAAGGCCAAGAAGGAGGAAAATTTTGTTTTTTATAAAGTTTGCTTTTAGGGAATTAGGATTTTCAGAGAAATCGCAGATATTAAGTGCGCAAGTTCAATGAGTTTTGACAAAGGTATACATGCATGGAAATCACATTCCTATCAAGATATAGAATATTCCCCCTGCCCAGGAAATCTCCCCCATGTCCCTGACTGGTCAATCCCTACTCTCCATCTCGTTCCCCACCTCAGAGGACACTGCTGTCCTGGGTTCTATCTCTGTAACTCATTTTTTCCTGTTCCTGAACTTTACATAAATGCAATCACATAGAATATTTGACATCTTTTATGTTTGCCTTCTTTCCCACAGGTCTATTTTTTTAAAGATTTTATTTAGTTATTCATGAGAGACACAGAGAGAGGCAGAGAGAGAGAGACAGAGACAGGAGAAGCAGGCTCTATGCAAGAAGTTCAATGTGGGACTCGATCCAGGGTCTCTGGGATCACGCCCTGAGCCAAAGGCATATGCTCAACCACTGAGTCACCCAGGCGTCCCAGCACAGAAGGTCTTTGAGCTCAAATATGTTGCTATTTGGATTGTTTCTTTTTTTGTCTGGATGGCATTTCATTGTACAGCTCTACTGCACTTTTTAAAAAATATTTTATTTATTTATTCATGAGAGACACAGAGAGAGAGAGAGAGAGAGAGAGGCAGAGACACAGGCAGAGGGAGAAGCAGGCTCCATGCAGGGAGCCCGATGTGGGACTCGATCCCGGGACTCCAAGATCACGCCCTGGGCTGAAGACAGGCGCTAAACCGCTGAGCCACCCAGGGATCCCCTCTACTGCACTTTTAAAATTTATTCTTCTTTCCATGGCCACTTCACAGCCCAGTTTTGGCTACTATTAAGAAAGCCACTGTGAGCATTCTTATATAAGTCTCCTTAAATTTTTATTTTTTTGGTATGTGATTTTATTTATTTCTCTTGGGCAATACCTAGAAGCAACATTGCTGGGTATAAAATAGTTATATTCTTAGTGTTATAAGAAACTGGCCGTATCATTTTACACCTCAACCAGCAATGTGTGAGGGTTCTGGCTGCTTTGTGTCTACCAACTCTGATATTGTCAATCTCCTCCCAAGGGCTTTTTTTTTTTTTTTTTTTTTTTTGGCATTTTATTGATGTTTTTCCATCTTACTATTAAGGTGTTATGAGTTCTTTATGTATTATGCATATAACTCCTTTGTCAACTATTTCTAAGAGGAATATTTTCTTGATGGTTTAGGGCCTGCCAATTCATTTTCTTCATGATTATTTCTTGTTGAGTAGAAGTTTTAAATTTAAGTCCAATTTATCGTTTTTTTCTTCTATAATTTATACTTTTTAGGTCCAGTCTAAGAAATCTTTGCTTGCTTCAAGCCCAAAAGACTCCTATGTTTTCTTCTACAGTCTTGTAGATTTGGCTTTTATGTCTAGGTCTTAATTAACTTAGGGTATAAAAGGTATAATCATGTGGTGCCTACCTGGCTCAGTTGGGTAAGCAGCTGACTCTGATTTCAGCTCAAGTAATGATCTTGGGGTCCTGGGATGGAGTCCTATGAGGACTCTGCAATCAGTGGGGAGTCTGCTTGAGGATTCTCACTCTCTCCTTCTTCCCCCTGCAACTCATACACATGTTCTCTCTCAAATCAATCAATCAATCAATCAATCAATCAATCTTTTAAAAAGCTACAATCATGAAGTAGGAGTTAAGGTTTCTTTTTTTTCCCAAATTGATTTCCAATTGTTCTGACACCACTGTGGGAAGACTTCTTCCATTGCATCACTTCTTTGGAGCCTGTAAGGCCAGCATTTGATGAGGAAAAAGTCATTGGTGATCCCAAAGGAAAAAAAATGGGGAGTCTGGAGAGATGCCAATAAAAGAGGAAGGAAGGGCCTTTACAAGACAGGAGAGGATCTTAAAACAGATAGAAGCCAGATTATAGAGGCTAAGTACAGGGAGCAGATACAATGGCGAGAGTAGGAATGGATCATGTATCTAAGGGGTTCGGCTACGAAGACAAGGGTAAGAAAGGGACAGTAATTCTCAACAATCATTTCTAGGTCAAGAGATCGGAAAAATATTTATTAGCAGGCAATGGGCTAGGGAAATAATAATGTTAAGTTGGAAATGTAGAGGCTTTGGGTGGAGAAAGGCTCAAATGATATCCATTTGTGGAGACTTTGCCACTCCCAGAGTGGCACTACAGTGAACTCAGAGAGACATACTGGGAAATATACATTTATGTGCCAATATCTATTCACTATATAAGAACTGACTGCTGAAAGTGCAGTATGTAGAAGTAAAGCACTGAGTTTAAACGGCTAGTCTGCCAGATGGGCTGAGAGCCGATCACCCAGGAGCCGCCATGTCCATGCCTTTGTGAAGAGGCTCTTCATGCTCCCCTTGGGCCAGAGGAATGGTTGAATGACTCTTCCCTCAACCATTTCACTTTATGGGAGGAGGAAGACAGACCAGAAGTTAGCTATCAGCACCTGCTTTTCTACATGAAAGTTTTTCTTAAACATCTAAATGGATGAGGAGGATGAGGTAGCTATTTTACTTTATATGCTATAGACTCTAGCTGCTCTCCTAATCCCACAAGAAAGAGTTTAAGGGCCTATTACAATTTGTTTTCCAAAGGAAAGAACAACAATGTTTACTAATTATTAACTGTATGCCAGGCAGGAGTGTTAGATACCGTTGTACAGGTTGTGCACTATACAACTGCATTACACCAGGAGACACTATTCCTATCCTAGCTTGGTGTTGTGAAGTATGGTGGCCTTGATGAAAAATGTTACTCTATGGTTTTTACACAAGCAAGCTTACTTAGCCTTTGCAACCACCCTATTGGATTGGCATTATTATGTTCATTCTGTAGATGAGAAAATCGAGGCTCAGAGAGGTAAAGCCCCTTGCCCAAGGACATTCAGCTAGTAAGTAGCAGGGATATAATTTGTAGACCTATTGATTCCAAAACATCACTTCTCAGTGAACTTAAAATATTGGCAAAGTTCACCTTTAGAAGGCAAGTAAGTAGACTATTTGAAGTCTACTTGCCTTCTACTATTTGAAGAAACCAGCAACCTTCTGGGAAGATGTGAAATGAAAAAGGCCACTGGAGTGAAAGTCAAAGGCAACAGAGGACTAGGAACTGCCAGGGTGGCTAGAGAGAGATGGAGGGAAATTCTAGATTGGCAGAAGCTGGAAGAGCAGATGGCCCAGCAACCCAAGCACACCCACCCATGTGGCAGAGAAAAGAGCCAACTACAAAACACCAAAACTGGTCCAGCCATGAGTGGCTTGGGAAAACCCCAGATGGGCTGATCCACTGGCTTAGGGGTAAGGAGGGCTAAATAGGGCTGTCCCAGTGCTCAGAAACTGAAGCAGAAATGCTCAGTGCTTGCTGGGAACCTACTGTGTTCTCACAGGAAGGCAGTTCGGCTCAGAGGCAATAATGAATGCTTACAATTAGGGTCAAATTCTGATTCCCACATTTACCAGGTGTGAGACAAAAGGCAAGTAACCTATCTATTTCTAATCTGTAAAATGAGATTATAGTACCAACTGGAAAAATTGTTCTGATGATTAAATTAGGTAATGTAACTTGCGTGCATAGTCAGCATTTAATAAATGTCAGTTACTCTGCGACTCAGGGCATATAAGATGAGACATGATCACAGCGATAACAGTCCACTTATCAAACCTTTGAAGCTCCCAGTTCAGAGGCCACTGTATTGGCTTGTGTCATCCTTCAGCCCCAGCACCGGGGAAGATGTGGGAGCTCAGCTGTTGCCTTACTCCACCGCAGGCTACTTATGCTCCTTTTCATTTTTTTCCTTATCTGTTCCCACTCTCTCTCTCTCTTTCCCCAGAACACCATGCCCATCAGAACAGCACCCTGCAGTGGCCGCAGTGACAAGCAGAGCTACGTCGTCTGTACTACTGGTCTGAGCGATTCCAACTGCAAGCTCCTGGAAGGGAGGGGTTGGGGCTTGTTCAGTTTTGCATCTTCAGAATTGGAACCTAAATCCCGTCCCTACATGTTGACTCGATGCATGGCCAGTAAGTGCAAAAAAAAAAAAATAATAACTTGTCTGGCCCCCGCACTTCAGACAGGATATGGACGTGGGGCTGGCAAGTTTCCATGGATGTGGATGAAGAGGGTCTGCTGGCCAGAGTGCTGTGGTAGGGTGAGAACCCTGGATTTAGCTGTGGGCTTCAGAACCAGACTTTCATTGCAAGCTGTCCCTGGTGGGTGCTTTATGCGTGCTTCAAAACCATAAACTGGATGAGCAGATGCCTGGTAGTAGCGGGCTGCTTGTTTTCAGGGGGGTAGACGTGCCCAGTGGGCACCTGAAGCATGCATTGCCCATCGCACACGAGTTTTTCTGTCAGGCACAGAAATAAACCTTTCCTTTTCCTGGGCAGTAAAAGAACAGAGCTTTGAAAAGCCATGGAAAAACAAATTAAACAGTGCCACACTACGGAGTATCCTCTCTCTCCTCTCTTCTCGTAAAACCAAGTGAGACTGTTACTCCATTTGAATGAGTCCTGGTCAGTAGCAATGGGACTAGGAAACCCTTGAGGGAAGAGGTCAGACTCACAAGGTTAAACTATAAAACTTAGAGGATATCTTCCAATTAGGAAAGAGGTAGGAAATGAAGAATGCTTTTGGATTTCCAGTAAATGTAATGCTAAAATATTTGGCCATTTGTCTATTGCCATGTATCAATCCAATTAACCTTGCGCCATGCGCCCAACTGCATTCAGTGATCCTGATGTGTTACAAATCAATATAAAATATCCCACTGCTGATGGGGATCCTCAGGAACAGAGAAAGTCCAGCTTTTGAGTTTCAGAGTTTTGAAAATGAGTGAAATTCACCTCTCGAGTTATGAAGGTAGTGATAGTCTATGATTTGGTTGCAAACAAACAGGACTTTCATTTTACCGGCAACATAAATTTGTCAAAATCATCAGCATGTAGGACTTTGGATTCTGATTAGCAGTGATAATGGGAAATGATTTCTAATATTCTGCAGTTGAAATGACCCATTAGTAATGAAATAAAATTGGTACACTGAAATGTTTTCTTAAGGAAAGGTTATTTTTTGCATAATGTCCGCTGGATTTTATTATTTTTTCAATTGCTTTATAAATAGAGAAACAGATGTTTCTCTTACAGCAACTCCGCTTTCTTCAAATTACCTTTGCTGTAAAGGTAAGAAGTGTAAAGGGCAAGTTGAATCTATCATTAATCTTGCGTTTGCTGTGTTCGAACAATTGCCAAAGTTGATTTTGTAAGTATTTTATTATCAAAATAAGACATGGGGGCGGGGGGTGGGTGGATTGCCAAAATATCCCAGTGAGTATTAGGTTTTTGTTTTATTTCAACTTGATTTATCTATCAACTCATTTTTTGTCTTACTATGTATGTAACAGGGACATTTCTCATTATTCACTGAATTGGTAACTCTTCCCCAAGAAAAATATGACCATGGCTGAAATTATTATTATATCCACTTTCAAGGTTTTACATATAAAACTCATTAAAATTTTGGCAAGATAGGACAGCATCCAGAAGAAATTCAATTTGGTATTTCTGTTTCAATTAAATATGATTCTAGCAGGTTATCAGCAATCCTCAACCAAAACCAAACTGAAGACTTTGAAAAATAGTTCCTAATTTACATCTGTGAAGAGAATAGGAAGTGGTTCCCACTTATGTTTTCCAAAGTCACTGGAAAATAAAAAAAATAAACCTATTATATTCATGTTACTTATTACAGGCTTAGGCAGGAAACAGCAGAGGTCAACTTTTTCTTTATAAAATAGTATCCTGTAACTTTAAAACCTGACTGTTACCACTTATGGAAAATAAGATATTTTCCTGACATGGTTTATAATTTAAGTATATGTTAGAGTTGAAATGATTTGAGGTTCTGAGATAAATCATTGCAGCTCTGGCTTAGTAATAAAAGGCATTTATTGAATTAGGTGGATAACTAGTGCTAGTGAGTCCGCCTTTGAACAACAGAAATGCCAGAGCACATTTACGGAGGGGGGGGGGGGGGGAGAATGTGCCAGAGGAAGGAAGCACTTATCTCCATGAGCAATCAGTGATGAAGATCCAGAGAAGGCCCAGGGCAGGAAGTGAGAAGGGGTCAGACCAAGGTTGTGCACTGCTGTGCTGATGTTCCCTGGCTCAGTGACTCATAACATGCAAGGCTCTCCATGCCAGGGCCTTGTGCGGCACGGCGTCTGCTGGCGGGAGACCCTAGAGACCAAGAACCTTACCTGGGAAAGCACATTACACATTACAGTGTTCTAGAACAAATACGTACTGAGGACTTATGTTGTTTGACATTATAAGAGGTAAAAGAAGAATTTCTGACCTATAGGAGCTTACAACTGAGTCAGGCAAAGAACACAACATGAGAGGATCAGTAACACAAGATCTGATGTGGCAAATGCCTGAGTGATAAAGACCTGAATTACAACCAGAATTCAGAAGAACAGGGAGAGGGAGGAAGGGAAGGAGCAAGCAGACATTAACCAGCGTGACATAAAAACATTCCTTACCTGCAATACGGTGATGGCATCCAGGTGCGGGAATTAGCTGCTTAAAACAGTAGATGGGCTTTCCTAGGGTTGAGACTAAGTCTTTTTTTTCCTCCCCTTATGTCTATGTTCAGCCTGTGATTCAATACCTGACACAAAGCAGTGCTGTGAACATCTGCAACTGGAGAATGAACGCATGGGTGCATGTGGATAGACGGTTGATGACCAGTGGTGCGCAAGGGATTAGACTGGAAGGGGAGAGATGGGGCGGGCACACCTGAAAGAGGATTTATTTTTTTCCTTTTTTTTTTTTTGTTGTTTTAAGATTTTATTTATTTATTCATGAGAGACACAGAGAGAGGCAGAGACACAGGAAGAGGGAGAAGCAGGCTCCCTGTGGGGAGCCCGATGTGGGACTCGATCCTAGGACCCCAGGGTCATAACCTGAGCCCAAAGGCAGACACTTAACCACTGAGCCACGTATGTGCCCCTGAAGGAGGATTTCTAAGCAGAGAAAATCCAAGAGGAGAGGTGAGGCCTTAATAGGAGCTACATGCTGCAGGGGAGGGCCAAGGTTGGATGGGGTAGAGGCGGTTGGAAGCCTGGCCAAGGACAGATTGTGAAAGGCTGTGACCCTCTGTGTCACCATGATCAATTACATCCCTCCTTAGGACTTGCTGTGATCTGTCATCCCTCCTCAGTGCTCCTCTGAGCCCTAGGCTGGGCTTTGCTCCCCGCAGCCCTGGCCTGCTTGCTGCCTACACTCATCCTACACCCCTACCCCCCCGGGCCTGCCATGGCTTACCTGCCAGTTCTTCCCACTGCCCCAGAAACTGTGCCTGGGTGGAGACGGGTCCGACACGGCGCCCCTGCAGTCTTAGCACCAACCAACAGCAGTTGAGTGAACTAATGGAGAAAGTGAGGGCATTCTACTGGCATTTTTGAATGAGGGAAGGGTGTAACTGGAGCATGCTTCTCGGAGGTGTACTGAAGGAGGGGACAGGTGGTGTCAAGGAGGAGAACCATGAAGGTGGGTGTCCATGGCACTAGTCGTAGAGAGACCGAGGCCAAGATGGCATGGGCATAGGGCTAGGCAGCGGGGCTGGGGATGATGCACAGAGTGCGGGCTCGACACAGAGGGAGAATCAACAGGACTCCAAGCCTGAGCATGATGACATTGGCCCACATACGAGGCCCAGGTAGTCAGCCCGATGGCAGTGGTGAGCAAGAGGGGAGGAGAGCAAATGGAAGCCATAGGAGCCTGGGGAATCTGGGCAGGAGAAGGAGAGGGTCAAAGCTGGAAAGAGCAGAAGGGACTTGAACAGTCTGATAGAATGTACCGTGTATCAGCAGGTGCACAGGGAGGGACAGGCCTTCCAGGTGGAGGGGCAGGATGGGGACCACATGTCCTAGAGGTCATATAGCCAGAGCCCCAACCGGGTGAGAAAGAGAGCTCACCAGCCCTTCCACACAGAAGCAGCCCAAAGTGTCCCCCAACCCAAAAGGAAAGCTGTCTTCCCAGTCAAGAAAGAATGGAAGGCTTATCCTGGTCTCCACATCTTAAGAGGAAACAATAAATAGCTATAATTTCCAAAAGCTTGTTTCTCTTAAGGGAATATACACAAGCATTTCTAAGCCAATGTATCATTGGTTCGCTGAGTTTCTGCTAGAAAATGGAGCAGAGAAAACCCAGTGGGTTTATTTTTAGTTCTTACAGGGATGAACGACCATCCCCTGTAGTTTAATGATTATTTGAGTATCCCTTTTGGCAGCAACCTGCAAAATCAATCTATGGTTAGCGCAGCTTAGCCTGTTCAAAAGTGATCGTTTTAACTTATATTGCAGGAGGCGGGAAGCAATGGACTGGCACTAGGGAAGGGGAGCTGGTCTCAGAGCCCAAGGAGTAAAGGTTTCAGCCATGCTTGGATGTCATCTCGTTTTGGACTCCGAGAAGGGCAGGCATTCTCTCTGTAACTCCATTTATCCATCTGTGAAATGGAACACCCACTGGCTGGCTCATGTTTCCCTCCCAGAGAAAGCCCGATGATGCATATATCCTAAAGGAGGGTTCTTTGTGTCCAGAGCTTAAAAAGAAGGTCATAGAACTGCATGGACTCACATAAAAAGATGTCCAGGATACCTGAGAGGAAAAACAAGTTGTAAAACAGTACACACACACACACACACACACACACTATGATTCATTTTTTTAAAATAATGGTAATAATTATGTAGATATTGATGTGTGCATAAAAACCCAGGAAAGTTGGAAAGTCTACATAAAATAGCAACTGGTTATTTCTGGGATATGTGATTACAGGGAACATTTGCTTTTATTTCTCATATTCTTACCATTTGCATTTTTATAAACTTGCGTTTCTTTCAAAGTCGGAAAAGGAATGTGACGCAAATGGAAGCATATAAATGAAGAAGGTTCTCCACCTGTGGAAGCCCATTTTCTCCATCAGTTAATGGATCCTCTTAGCCACATGCTGTACCGTCTCTGGAAAAACTCTGACGCTGCTAGGGCTGCAAGACCTCATGTGGCCTCTGCCCCTGACGATTTACTGTGAATGGTCCTCACACCAACTGGCTATCAGAGACCTGCTGACATCAGCTCATGCAAGATGGTCATGCTCAGCTTTAGTTGGTTCATGTTTTAAAGCCCAACGAAATTTTCTCTGACAGAAAAGTGTCTCCTCACTAGGAATGAGCAAATATTTTGAAAAACACATTTCTGTGCCTACAAATGGCTGAAGAGCAAACTATCAAGGGGCTTTAAAAAAAAAAAAAAACAAACCTCCAAATGTTTAAAAATTAGGATCTGTCAAAATTTGTGTTTCTTCAAAAAGGAGGTAAGGGGCATGGCAGCGGCAGGCATGGGTTAGGACACCTGGGGCCCTGGTTGGGAAGGGCACTTGGAGGGCCTGGGCCTGCCCAAACTCAGCTTGATGCATAGTGTGGCTCTGTTGGGAGTTGGGGTACAGTATAAAATTAGGGCACCTTTGCTTGCCAATTACTGCTGACCAAAGTGAATTCTGATGTGTGGTAACTAGGCTGTAACTTTTAGGATACTTAGGAGGATGATAAAAACACACTCATATACACCTTGGGCTGTGGATGTGCTGGAAGGAGTGGCAGGAAACTCCCTCCCAAAATCCAAGCCCAGTTTGCTATATTAAAATATTTGAATCCAGCTGTTAACCTGGATTCACAGTATTTAAAATTCTGGGTATTTCTCTTATGTTTCATTTAGTTTGACTCACCAAGGAGCACTGTATCTTCCGATGTCCATGTTCTTCCTAGGCTCCAAAAAGTTTGATGCTCACAATATCTTTCTTTCTTTTTTTTTTTTAATTTATTTATTTATGATAGTCACAGAGAGAGAGAGGCAGAGACACAGGCAGAGGGAGAAGCAGGCTCCATGCACCGGGAGCCCGATGTGGGATTCGATCCCGGGTCTCCAGGATCGTGCCCTGGGCCAAAGGCAGGCGCTAAACCGCTGCGCCACCCAGGGATCCCTCACAATATCTTTCTTTGGAAATCTCGTGAACCTCCATAAAGCATTAATAAGAGCTGGTGATCTTCACAGGAGCCCCTACGAAGGTCTGTTTCCTGGTAGATTTAGTGTAAATTGTTTACCAAAAATGAGCTTTGTCGAAGTAGATGGACATCTCTCTCGGCCGCCAGTGTCCTCGTTCCAGAGAGACAATACTGTCAAAGTGTGGGATCTTCTAGCACAGAGCCACTGACCATCTGCTGTCCGAGTCCAGGCTCAGAGGACTACCTGATGCAGAGGTGATTTGCAGCATGTCCAAGAGAGAGGAGAGAGAATGTCATGGTGTCCACAAAGAGATGGAGGCTGGAAACTGTGGAGGGGCTCACCACATGTCACACAGTTTGTCATTCACAGGCCGGGAATGGAGCCGACCCATGCCCTCTTGGTCAGCATTCTTTCCCCTTCTCCCAACTGCCTGCTTACCAGGGGCACAGCTTGCCAACTCTCTCAAGGTACACTCGCATCTTGACAAGTCCCTTCTGACACACAAAAATTTAACTCTAAAGACTGATGCGATTTAAAAAAAAAAAAAACTGATGCAACCGTGGGAATTTCATATCAAGGTGAAATTTCGCAGGGAGATATTTGGGCCTCAGACCTTTTGGCACTCTTCCAAGTCACTGCCCTGCCGTGATTACTCCATTTGCCTTGCTTTTCCTTGGGAAATCCTTTCTTGATTTTTAGCTCTATTAGCCTTGAATGAGACACCTTTTATGTGGGCTTTCCAAGTCCTAGACTATATATTCCTTTTTTTTTTTATTAATTGATAAGAAGGTCCAATACTGTTTATGTTGCCTTTATCTTGTTCCAAGTATGGATTTTTTTCCCCATCACCAAAACCATATGTTCAAGACAGTGATGTGTTGGAGCTAACCCCTGCCCGCTTAGCAGAGCCAAGTCCGCATCCTCCCCCAACTCCTCTTCAGTGACTTCTCACTGGTATCTCAATATTGGACACGGAGAGAATATTTACATCGTAGAATGAGGCAAACACTAAAATTGAGGATTATTTTTTTCTCCAGAGAGCCTGTTTACCAGCATACAATTGGTGCTAAGTATGCGTTTTTCTACTCTAGCAAGACACTTTATTCATTTGGTAAACTATTACCCACTTGTGCTTGATACATGATAAATACATAATAGATGTTTGTAAAGGAACAAATGAATGAATGGATGGATGATGGATGGGTCTCTTCCAGATAGATTCAGTGTTCCATGCTAGTTTTTGAGACTCAGCTGGTCACTGAAACTTAGTAATTTTGGATTCTCTATCTCTTTTTGATTTTTACCTCATATTCATCTTAGTCCCTCAAATGCCAGTCCATGATGTGGGAACTTTTCTACAGATTTGTTCTTTTCTACAGAACTGTTCTTCAGACAAGAGAAAAATCAAACATGTCCTCCACTAAAATGAGGAAGTATGATTTAATTATGATAAAAAGTAATTTTAATTTTTATGGTGCAATATTAAGGAAAATTTATTTATATATATTATTAAAAGTAATTTTTATTTTTAAAAGCAGGAGCAAGTCCCAACTATAAACTGTCTGACGTACAGTCTCATTAGTACTTTGCCTCTCTGATTACTAGCTCCAAAAAATCATAACGAGTTGCTTTTAAAATTGATGCTCAAATTCAATATGATTGTTGCTTTGCATCTTGTTCCAGTAAAGTATCTTGTTGGTTTGCTTTTTGGGAGCCAAGTAAAGCAGCTCCTGACAAGCTTTGCTTGGAATTTTTGCTTTGGAAAATCGTGTGAATATTTATATAGAGGCTTTAAGCTGCAGGGAATTTAAGCAGCTTAGAAGAATTTTTGCAAAGTTTTTAAAGCAGGGAGTCACTCTAAACTCATAAATACGAATACATTCACGTCAAACTTGAAATTTGTGAGTGCTTCCTATTATTATTGTGTTGGGCCTGGGCCCACACAGCCTTTTGAGCATTTCTGAAGTAACTTGACATAGCAGTTTCCACTTACACAAAGTATTCTATTCCGTATTATCTGCACTAATAAGTTTGGTATGTCTGCTAAAATTCATTAATAAATGTTCAACATTTTGGTTTTGGCTTTTCATAAACACTTGTCAAACTCAGGCAAAAAATTATAGACCTGATATCATCTCATATGTAACTTAACCCCAAACTTCTGTTGCCCTTGGTTGAATCTTACAAAGAGTATATTGAGTAAAGGAAGTTAGAAACGAAAGTTTATGGGGAAGCCTGGGTGGCTCAGTGGTTGAGTGTCTCCCTTCCGCTCAGGGCGCGATCCTGGGTCCAGGGATCCAGTCCCACATCAGGCTCCCTGCGAGGAGCCTGCTTCTCCCTCTATGTCTCTGCCTCTCTCTGTGTGTTTCTCATGAATAAATAAAATCTTAAAAAAAAAAAGAAAAGTTTATGGACCATATTATTCATTTATATAAAGTTCAAAAACAGGCAAAATAAACCCATGGTGTTAGAAGCCCACATAGTGGTGACCCTTCTGGGGGTCAGTAACAGGAAGTGACAGAGGAGGCTTCCCTGGCTGCTGGAAATGTTCTGTTTCTTGAAATGAACAGGTATGTTCACTGTATAAAAAATATATCAAACTGTGCTTATGGTTTGGGCACTTTTCTGTATGTAACTTCTATTTCAGTACCGAGTTTATTTTTTTAAAATGAACTTTTCCTGATTCTCTTTGGAATTCTAAAGCATTTCAAAGAGTGAATCTAAGTAGACAAGAGTGGCTTCCCAGAGGGTGTTACCTAACCAAGGTCAATGACCGGAAGGAAGCAGATCCCTGTGCAAAGAAAGACTTGGCCTTACATACAAGCTGCATAATTTGCCTTTCTGAAAGAACTTTCCCTTCCTGCGGTTCCACAATTTCTTTCAAGAGACAATTTCGTGTTCTTCCAAGCAAGAGGTTGTATTGTGAGTAAGAACCAAACATTGTCTTTCAGCTCCTTTAACACGTGATTGGAAACTCAGAAAGACTTTTAGGGGTCATGGAGATAGCTCTGTGACAGCCTCAGAGAATCCCATTCTGGCATCTTTTCTCCCATCCTAAAATCTGCTCAGGAAAGCTGAGCTAATTAGAAGTGGCCAGCTAGCGTTTTGTCAATAAATTGCTTGGCTCAGCAGACAGTTAATGCAATGCCAGATCAATAGGGACTCTGAAAATTATTTCTTCATTTCCCTCTATGGCAAGTAGAAGCCCATGAAGGACTGAATGTCAACCTTCCGTCAAAGAAGCACAGAGCATTTACACCTGACATGAGAAGTTACGAGGGAGCAAATGTAAATAGTTTCAAGCTTCTTCTTGACGTAATGTCAGATTTTTGTTTTGAAACGGAGTAGGCACTAAGAAGATTTTGTAAGAAAGAGCCATTCTTTCTCAACCAGAAGCTCTTTGCTTTCCTGGAGAGGCCACTGGAAATGGCAACCACACTGTCACTCAGGGTGACTCGCTGAAATCACAGCTTTTAGGAGATGATGAGTAGTTATCTTTTATGATCTTACATAATAAAGGAAAAATTAAAAGAATATTGAATGATAAGAGGAAACTTTTTTGGAGGAAAGATATTTTTATGTGACCTTCTAATAATTCATATTGCATGCTGTTCATTTTCTAATTTTATGGCTATATAGAGTCAACATGAAGCTCTTTTCTGGATTCTGGGATCTCACAGAGGCCTATGGCACCAGTGTTCACTGGGACCTGGTGGCAAAGGCTTTGAGCTCTGGGAAGCAGTGTTGCAGATACTAAATGGGGAACAACATACTTCCTAAAATAATAACACTCCAGCCAGTTAAGAAGCCCAGCAGGAAGTATGATGGCTGTTTTGATTTTTGAGAAGGGAGGGAATCATAGAGTAACATTATAGAGTCTCAGAGTTCTTTCCCTTCTGTGATTAACTTCAAACTGATAACTGCAATGGATTTTTGTTCCCACGTACAGTTTGCGAACTCCTGTTCTGAATGTCAGATGTAGAAAGACATCTATACCTCAGGAGCAATTCATGCTCTATTTATTTCCTTGGAACCTCCTACCTCCTGGCAGCACAGCAACATTTCCCTAGGGGTAAGCAATCTGGAACCAGAAAGTGTTTTTTTCTTTCTTTTTTCCTTTTTTCTTTTTTTTTTGGGGGGGGGAGATAAAATGACTACAAAATTCCTCTATCTCTGAAGATAAAAGTAAATTTAATCACAATGCCATCAGTTCAGCAACAACAAAATGGCAAAACTATCATGTCATCCAAACTTCCCATGCAGGCTCGTTTTTTCCCATTGGCTTTTATTCTCTAAAAAGAATAAAATGGAATCCTAATGGAATATTGGCTCACTGGGAATGAATTCTCCGCATTCCCCATTTGTTTGTTTTTCCCAAATTACTAAAGACAGTGTAATGCTACATTCCACCAGAGGGAATGGTCTTTTGTGTTGGTTGGTAGGTTTTCAAGGATGTGCATCATGTGAGCAACTGACTCTACACCCTTGTAGAGAGTCAGAGATCTCCATGGCAGAGGGCCCCAAGATGAGGACAATGATCAGACTTAACTATTGCTTTTCACCCTCCATGGTTTTGATGACATTCTTCCCCTGACATTCCGCACTGCCTCCGCGCCTCTATTCCAGCACAGACTGTGTTCTTGTGCATGCTCTCTTCTCTGCCCCAAACATTCCCTGTCACACTTCCCCCAGCTGGTCGTTTCCAAGTCCAGTTCTCAACTTAAATACCACCTTCTTTTGGAAGCCCGTCTTGACCCACCTCGGGGAAATCCATGGCAACACATCCTGTAATCTGGTCCACCTCTCCCTCGGGTTGTACTTGCCTCTTTATGGAATTGAAGCAGTCTTCTGTTGTAATTGGAATGTAAGGGCCATGAAGTCTCAGGCTATCCCTCTTTGTTCCCTGTCCTATCCCAGGACCTGGCGCGGTGCCCGCTCCGAGGCAGACACTTGGCAGAGATTTGCCCACACGTACGTTTCCTCCATCCCTGCGTGAGGCTGGCCTTCCCGTACAAGCCAATACCATCAGAACACTGTACCGGCACCAGTTGCAGGCTGGCCAAGGATTACTTGACAGACGTCTGCTGCCCTTTTCTTTCTTTCTTTCTATTTTTTCTTAAAGATTTTATTTATTTATTTGAGATAGAGAGCAGGTGAGAGAGATAGAGAGAGAGCACAGGAGCAGGGGAGAGAGGAGAAGGAGAAGGCGAAGCAGACTTTCTGCTGAGCAGGGAGCCCGATGCGGGGCTCGATCTCAGGACCCGGGGATTGTGACCTGAGCCAAAGGCAGACACCCAACCAACTGAGCCACCCAGGTACCCCCAAAGACTAATTTTTATATTAGCGGAGGAGGAACACCAAATGGTTCTGGGCACCTAGGGGAAGAGGCAAGGGGAGCTCTGAGGAAGGAGAGGTAGAGATGTGGTGCACAAAAGATAAATGATTGTCTAATTGTTGTCTGGCCAGCCAATTAACATGAAGGACACAAGTTATATAAATTCACTAATTTTACTTTATCAGAAATTATTATTTCATGAATTTAAAACCCAAATTTAATCAACAGTAGAACAAATAGAGTCGTTAGGGCAGAACTGGCCTTGTGTGAAAGATAAAATTTGAAGAAGATTCTGGTACCTTTGGTTTAGGTTCATATTCAGTCACCTCAAAAAATTATTAAATTATTTTGAAAAGGGCAGCAGGGTGGGGCACTTGGGTGGCTCAGTGGGTTAAGCATCTGCCTTTAGTTCATATCATGATCCCAGAGCCCTGGGGTGGAGCCCCACATCAGGCTCTCTGCTCAGCGGGGAGTCTGCTTCTCCCTCTGTCCCTCCCCCTGCTTGTGTTTTCTTTCTCTCTCTCTCTCTCTCTCTCTCACTCTCAAATAAATAAATAAATAAAACCTTTTAAAAAAGTAGTCTTTGAATCCTTTACTCATTCCAAAAAATGCATCACTTGTTTAAAAATCATGATCTCTTCTAAGGATGCTCATCGTATTAGAATTGGAGTGACATAATGGATTATGCAGCCTCCTTTTCTGGATACAAATATGATGATATCACTCCCTCATGCAGCATCTTTCCCTTCTAGAACCCTTCACCTGGAGGAGCAGGATCTTTGACTAGGCTCTCCACTGTGCTGCTTGCTCTGGACTCTTTGTCACCTCGGGCCACATTCATACTTGTCCCTGGGCCTGATGCAGACATCTCCTTCCCTGGGCCACATCCACCTGCCTTGCTGCTTCCTCTGGCTCACTCCTATATTTTAAATACCTTTGTACTTTGTACTGTCTCTTCCTGGGATAATGGGCAGCTTCTCATCTCACTGTATCTCCAGCCCAGCCCAGGCCCAGCCCAGGGGAAGATCAAAATCGACAATGCAAATGAAGGGAGCTAATGTGACAAAGCTCCAAGGGTGGAGTTTCAGGCATCAACCAATGGAAAAACACAATTATTTTGGGGGCTGAGGTGCTGATTCTTCTAAAACTTCCAAAACTCTTCCCAAGCAGCTGTGCACTTTGTCTTTACTTTTGGTACACCCACCTTGATGGGACAGTTCTTTTTGGTGATAAATGTCACATATATTTGGAGGGCATAGGCTAGGTTAGTCCATTAGTCAATCAATAACCATATATTTTTATTACCTGCTGTATATTCCACTAAATAATATTGTAGAGACTCAAGCCAACTCTCCCTCTCTCCTGGCCCCCAGAGATCACCACTTCATCTACGCTGTGCATTCTTGGCCAAACAAATTGGTCCAGTCTGGCCTGAGATGCCTCTCTGCCTCCCTAGCCTGTCTGAAAGTCTGTGAGCAAAGCTGGTTAAGAGTATACCTCTGCTGTATTGGATGTCTCCCCCTCCCCAGTTGTTGCACCTACAGGTTGTACAATCATTGTACCTCTTGGGTTGGTGTTGAGCAAGTAGGATGAACTGCAAGGATAAGGAGATGAGGAGTGTTTGAAATTTGGTTACATTCATAGTCCAATGATGAGGAAGCAGTAGTAGCACGGTGACCCGGAAAGGCCTTGGAGGACCTGATCAAATTGCCAATTGCTGCCTTCTTTGGTCTTGGACACAGTAACTAATCTGTTTATGGACCTGACTAAGCTCTCAGAGATCTTATGAACCATAGAAGAGACAGTGCAGGGGCACTTGGATGGCCCAATCAGTTTAGCATCCGAGTCTGGATCTCAGCGTAGAGGAGACGGTGCAGTGTTGCGAATGCACCCAGCCCCTGCTAGGTGCTCTGTCCTCACTCACTTCCAGCCCCCAAAGGAGACAGAAGCCTGGGTGTCAGATGCCACGAATTCTGGGATTGAATAAAAATGTCTAGATTCCAGGGTGCATTTAGCCCCAGATGACCCTTATTTCCTCTAAGGTTTTTTGTTTCTTAACAGGCACCCACAGGCGTACGCAGCTTAAGCCAGACTCACAAAACCTCAAAAACCTCCTGGAAACCTCTAGCATAAACGTGCCTCCCCTGCTCCAAGTCTTCAGTTTCTCCACGGTCTATTTCTAGAAGCTAGCAGAGGTCTCAGTCCTCACCTTTTGTGTGTCAGGTTTCGAACTGTATGCTCCTCGGGGCAAGAATATAGTCTTTTTATCTTGTTATTGTTGTCATTCAGCAGAGCTTCATCCATTGTAAGGCAGTGTAGACATTTATGACACTTTATGAATAATGAACAATGACTGTGACCTTGCCAGAGCCAGCAACTTAATGAGTCCAGCTTAGATAGAGCTCCAACTAAGACAGAGTGTGTGTGCGTGTGTGTGTGACACAAAGATTACTAGCAAGCAAGTGTGCATGTGACAGTGTGAGTGTGCATGTATGTAAGAGAGAGAACATGTGTGAGCGTGTGAGTGAGTGCAGGTGTGCAGGGAGCCCTTGACAGCAGTGCCAGGGACAGAGCTATCTGTATATAGCCGTGAAAAATTCATCTTGTCTCCTCCGGGTTTTCATAGAACAAGTCACCAGGTTTTTAAAAAATCTCTTTTACCTTGTGGAACTTCCTATCATCACTGTTGTTCTTTAATCCGGTCTCTCCGCGAGGGTGCTGGTCCTCCCCCACGTCCCCAGCTCCTCAGAGGATTCAGCAGACTTGGTGGCGGGCCTGCGGGCTTCTCTTCTGGAGAAGAGCTGCTCCTCTGGGCCGGGCGCTGCCGCCAACCGCGGACCCCCTCACGGCCTCCGGGCCTCGCAGCATCAACGGTGGCCAAGGCCCATCAGTGTCATGTGCCTGTAAATAAAGAAATCTAAGGCTCAGAGAGCCCCAGAGCTGGCCTGGGGTAGGCGACCAGACTGTCATCTGGGCCTTCACAGCTTCTCCTGGACATTGTCCCTCTGGAAAGAGAGAAGTAGAGGACATGGAGGCAGCGGGTGAGGAAAGGGGGACAGGATCCACCCTCGCCCCCCTGATGAAGACCCAGAGACACCGACTTTTCTTTCCAAGAGCAGAGATAGGATGACAGTGGAGGCCTGTGGGGTGGGGGTGGGGGCTTGCCTGGGTGCGTTGGCCTGAGAACACTCTGGACCGTCTTGTAGTCCATTTAACACAATTTTGGTTTCTTGTCTCGCACCTGTAGACATTGTTTTCTTTCCAGAGAAAACTCTAGGCTTGTATGGGACTTAACAGAGTATGGAACAGATGTCATCCGTGGAAAAAACAATGGTGATGAGAGCAGTACCACTGAGATGACTGTCTTTTAGCTTATGGAGGATAGAGAATGACAAGGGGGCTCACAGTCTCTGATCAGCTCCTCTGAGAAGCATGACAGATGATGGAGACAACCTCGTTCTTCCCAAATGTTCAGCTTCAGGCTCTTGTATCTTTAGGACAGAAGCAAATATGTACGAATCTGCATCCAGTTGGCCAAGACTCCCTCATCACAGTGGTTTCCGGTTGGGCCTTCCCCGCCAACTACAACAAAGGCCTCTAAGCTGAGGGAAGCCAGCAGCACTCCAGAAATGTGCCCCCTTTGTCCTGCCAGCACCCCCCCACCCCCCCCCACAGACATTTTTTTAAAATTCATTTTTTATAGACTTTATTCATGAGGGACACAAAGAAAGAGGAAGAGACACAGGCAGAGGGAAAAGTGGGCTCCCTGAGGGAAGGCTGATGTGGGATTTGATCCCAGGGCTCTGGGACCATGACCTGAGCCCACGGCAGCTGCTCAGCCAGTGAGCCACCCAGGCGTCCCGCCCCCTACCCTACACTTAGAGCTGATAAACTCACTGGGCACCAGATAGAAGGGGATGTATTTATTCTTTACGTCTTATATTATAAATACATATGTAGCTACACTGTAATATTTTAAGCACCAAAGAAAAATCTATAAATGATGGTGCTTCTTTTTCCAACCAGATGTCCGCCTTCCTTCCCTCCCAGCCTCTCCGAGTACTTCCAGAGAGGATGTGGACAGCTGCTGGCACAGTCCACACGGACTTCACCCTGGGGTTTCTGTGAGCAAGGCTCACACAGAACAGTTGGGGCTGCTTGGAGCAATAACATCAGCAGTCAGAACCACTTGTCTTTTTCTATTTTCTTTTCTTTTTTTTTTTTTTGGATTTTTTTATTTGAATATGGTTGACACATAATGTTACATTAGTTTCAGGTGTACAACACAGTGATTCAGCTTCTCCGTACTTTATGCTATGCTCCCCACAAGTGTGGTACCATCTGTTAACATGCATCACTATCATAGTACACTTGACTATACATTCTCTAAGCTGTGCCTTTCATTTCCATGATTTAGTCATTCCATGACTGGAATTCTCTATCTCCCACTTCCCATCATCCATTTTGCCCAGCCCCTCACCCCCTACCCCTCTGGTAACCATCAGTTTTTTCTCTGTATTTATAGGTTTCGTTCTGTTCTTTGTTAGTTGGTTTAGTTTGCTTTTTAGAGTCCTCATGTAAATAAAATCATACGGATTTGTCTTTCTCTGTCTTATTTCACTTAGCATTGTACCCTCTAGACCCATCCATACTGTCACAAATGATAAGATCTCATCTTTTTTATGGCTTAGTAATATTCCGTTATAGAGAAAATATGCCACATATTCTTTATCAGTTCATCTATTTTTGAACACTTGGGTTCCTTCCATATCTTGATTATTGAAAATAATGCTGCAAAGAAACATAGGGGTGTAAATATCTTTTCAAAATGGTGCTTTTATTTTCTTTGGATAAATACTTAATAGTGGAATTACTGGACCATATGGTATTTCTATTTGCAGTTTTTTGAGGAACTTCCATACTGCCTTCCACAGTGGCTGCACCAATCTACATTCCCATAATTAGTAGCCAAGGATTCCTTTTTTCTCCACATCCTTGCCAATACTTGCTATTTCTTGTCTTTCAGATTTTAGCTATTCTGACAAGTATAAGGTGATATCTCCTTGTGGTTTTGATTTGCATTTCTCTGGTGGTTGTGAAGCGAGCATCTTTTCATGTATCTGTATGTCTTCTTTGGAGAAATATCTATTCAGGTCCTCCGCTCATTTAATCGGATTCTTTGTAAAATCACTTTTGAGTCCCTGTTGTGTATGGTACAATTGCTAGGAACTTTGCACATTACATATTTTATATTTACTTAATACATATAAAGACTTGTTCCTTCTTTTCTGCAACTTCTGTTCAAGTGAATCAATCTTTATCAAGCATTTTAGCTGTTTCTTCTGGCATTTTTCTCCATCTTGCTAAATATTTTGCTAATATTACAGTTTATTGACTTTTCAGTTTTATCTCTAATTATATTTCTAATATATATGTATATTTTAAACTATGAATGGTATGAGTTTAGCTCTCTCTGCCTCCCTCTGCCATCCCATGCACACTTTACTTCACCCCTTTTCTCCTGGTGGTTGTGTTACAGTTTTTAGTTAAGTAAATGTGCAATGTTTATATCACTTGTATGCATATGTTATTATACATAGCTGAGCTACATAGCATAATTTTACTTCTTTTACAATTTTTTTTCACTTCTAGGGTCAGTAATATCATGATTTTTAAATTTTTCTATGGACCTCATATTAATTCTTCTCCAACACAATAGTAAATGTCTTCTCAATATATTACAATGCACTGGACAATATAGGTTTACTTTTTGTTTAATTTGAAGATATTCCTGGTACAGCCATCTATTCTGCTATAATTGGGATTGGACATCCCTACCAGACAGGATGCACACCTGCCATCCTAGGACTTCTCTTACCACCCTCCTTGACCTTTTCTCCTCTGTTAAAAGTCATGATTTTCATCTTCATTTCCCTTTGCTTCCCTACCCTCTGCCTCATGTCGCTATTGTGGAAAGACAGCCAGGGGCCAACTAGGAAAAAATTTTGGGAGGTAAATTTGGAGGCTTTAAATGTCTGAAAATATTTTCATCCTACTCCTATATTTGATTGATCTAACATTCTCGATGGGATATAACCCTAGCTTAGAATTTTGAAGGCATTGATCCTTCCTTCTACCAGCCCTGGGCATAGGAATAATAATTTCATTGAATTTGTTCTTTTGATTGCTATATTATCTATTTCTTCTAAGTTTCTTTTTTTCCCCATTTTTGTTTTTCTCCTTCACAGTAGATGTCTTTGAGTGTCTTGGGATTCTTGAATGCCTGTATTTATTTAGAAGTGAGGCACTGAAATGCTGGTTGGAGGCTCTTTTGTGCAAATGGGAATTATCATCCAGAAGAATTTGCTGTAGGGACTCTTGTCATTTTGTTAGAGGACTCCTGAATCTGTGTCCATGGGTGTTTTTTGCTCCCTGAGTGGAGTCCTGCAATCCCTTTCCTTATGGGCACAGGCTTGGCCCCCAGGACTCTGGTAGTAGTTAGGGGGAGAAAAAGGTGTAGGAGAATGTCACCGCCCAATATGTAGACTTTCACTTATTTTTCCTAGTTTTGACATGATGCTATATCCCACTTAACTCTGCCTGGTATTCCAATTTCAGAACACCTCTGGTTCAAGCTCTTCAGAGAGGAAACATTCATTTTTCAGTCAAGGACGTGGAAGGGATAGTAACCTGGCTGGACAGACCAAGGAGGAAATCTGGAGATTTGACTCTGTCTCCATGTTTCTATGTCTCTGTTTCTCTGTTTCTCTCTCTCCTTTTAAGGCTTACCCACACCTTTGCCTTCAGAGATACCTATGATTTCTGAGTATTTCTGCAAGTCAGTATAATGAGTCAGCTGCTCATTATTGATTTCCCCTCTGCAGGTCGAGTTTTCAGCCAATTATCTTTGTTCCATGAGATTTCCAACTTTCAAAAACTTTTAACCATTACTCTGTGCTGTCACCTTTCTTCTTTTCAGTTTATCACCTCTTCATTTAAAAAATGTTCACTGTAATTATAACAGAATATAGGAAGAAGTGGACTTAATGCATATTTCAATCTGCCATGTTTAACTGGATTTATCTTCACTTGATTCAAAGAGACTAAAAACTTACATAAGGGCATACAGCTCAGTAAGTAACACAGCTAGAATGTCAACCTTCTAGGAAGGAGGGAAAGGGGAAGGTAAAGGAAATCAGGATTGAGATTGTGCATGATCTCAGGTTAGAGAATGACACGTAATGGGATGATGAGTTGGTCATGGAAGGTGTTGCTGTGAAACACAAATGGGGGGACAGCAGTGTCATCCTTGAAAAATGATTTTGCCTGACATCTCCCTTTTTCCTTTAATCTGCTTCTTTCCAGCTTTTCTTTATCTTCCATGCCCTTCCCTCCATGAACATGTTGGAGAAATCACCACATACTAGTTGGAGAAACTAGCACATGCTAGGATCAAGGCTAAGTCCTGGAGACACAGGGGTTCATGAGAAGAGGTGTTCCTTTCCTCAGGAAACTCACAATTTCATGGACTCAACACTTACTGCGTAGCACTTTCAGAGCACAGAGGAGAGACGTGGATGCCTAGCTTACGTCTGAGTGGCAAAGCAGTCGGCTTTTCCAAACATCACCAGAGTTCCTTGTCCTTTGACCCAATGTCATCTTTGTCCCCACAGTCATATTATTAACATCTAACTATTCACAGAAAACTCTACTATTTGCCGGGTACCATGATAGATCCTATTTAGCTTATTCAAGTCTCACAAAAATCCAGCAAGGTAAGGATTATCAGCTTGAGCAAACTGATGCTTACAGAGATTAAGTAACTCACCCAAAGTCATCAGGAAGCTAGGCATCTCAGTCTGTCTCCTTCCTCTGATTTTAGATGTCCCGTCTCTGCTCCTCTGTAGTACCCAGTGAAGGACATTGTCTTTGTGCTTAGCCTTCATCAATTTAAATGTTTTAAAATTTGTATATATTCTAGATTGTGTGCTCCCAGGAATGATTGCTTACTTATCTCTGTATGCCTAATGCCTAACTCAGTATCTGGCACAGGATTCGAAGTCATTTAATAAATCTTTATATAAGGCAAAGTCAGGATTTGAACACGGATGTTTCTAATTACAAAGGTCATGTCTTTCCATTGTGTGACTTTTTACTCTAGTTGAGGCTTTCCCTCCTCAGTGTTCCTTCTTATTAGCAAAGATTTATCTTTCACCCACTCTTATCTATTGCCCTATAAATGTTGAGTCCCTACTGAAAATTCATCTTTTCTTTGGGAAGACTTGTGGGCAGCCCGGGTGGCTCAGCAGTTTAGCGCTGCCTTCAGCCCAGGGCATGATCCTGGAGACCCAGGATAGAGTCACACGTCGGGCTCCCTGCATGGAGCCTGCTTCTCCCTCTGCCTGTATCTCTGCCTCTCTCTTGCTGTGTCTCTCATGGATAAATAAATGAAAAAAAAATTTTTTAAAGGAAGACTTGTGATTAAACCAAAAGTCATAGGCATGTCTTTTTCAATCGTAAATAAATGCCTTTAGAAAAAAATCCCTCATTGCCTACAAGTGCCATCACAGCCCAAATGTGAGCCACAGAACAAAGTTTTTGTCATAAATATTTACTACATTATGGACAGAGACTTAGGATTCCATCTGTTCTATGGGATTTTCATTTTAGTAGAATCTTTTGAAACCAGATCTGCAAATCATTGTTACTATTGGCCATGCATGGAAATATCTTGCTTAAACAGAACCTTGTGTTCAAATGGCATCTGTTCTGAATCTTTGGTTTGTCCATACAGAACTGCAGAAGGTAACAAAGATAAGCAATGGTGGGAATCTGACTCACCAACAGTCAATCAAGAGGTTGCCTTTCCTGGAAAACTCTCCACCAGGAGCTTGAAACCCAAGTGAAAACAGATGGAACTGGTGTGGTAGGAAGCCACTGCTGCTTTTCCCCAATTCTTTGCCAGGGTCGTTCCCTCTGCCAGGCTTATCAACTCTTGCTTATAGAGCAGATGAGCAGATGAACAGATCTGGAATCTGGGGCCACAGAGGGCTGGGTTACATTCTGGCTGGGTGTTTGGAAACTGTGACCTTGGCAAATTGAAGCATCTGAATCCTAAATCTTTATTTCTTATCTGTAAAAATAAGAATAATAACAGTGTTCTAAAGACTAAATGAAAGAACATATATAAAACAATAACACTCTTCTGGGAAGATAGTGATTGGGCAATGGCTCTTCAGTCCCCTTGAAAGGAAATAAAGAATCACACATAGAGATGACGTGAGTCCCCTGCCCCCTGGACACCCTGATTGAGTGTGAGGCCTGGGCACCTGTATATTTTCAAAGTGTCCCAGGGAAATCTAAGTGGAGAGCCACTGCTGTAAGTGAGATTTGGGCCGGCTCTCTCAGCTGAGGCAAAACTTTTGGTTTCCAATCTGAAATTAAAGTAGAGTATCAAGTTCAGGATGTAGCAAGCAACATCACTCTTCATTTGTAAAACATTTTACAATAATTATGTTTATTCTTTCTATATCCTTGATGACAAGTTTGGCTTTATGAGCTATACTTTCTCTTTGAGGACACAAATACAGGAAGATTAGCTTGGAATCCCAAAGGCAACAGCAGGACTGGAATCCAGAACATTATCATCCACCGTAGTTGAACACTACGGTTCTTACTTAAGCAGAATGACTACGGACAATCTAAATAATTTACTGCACTAAAAATTTTGTCAAAAAAAAAAAAACAACTTTGTCAAGTCAGTCTCATGATATACGGTTTCATGGAATATTATCACTTGGTTACACTGAAAAGCAAATTAGTGATTTGTATTTAAGAATAAGTTGCAAATTTCAACCATTTGTGGAAACTATTAAGAATGGGCATTCTTAATGGACTGACATTTTTAATAGGGACAGAGCCAAACTCAGAGTTACACATGAGAGAAAGAAAATTGTACCAAATACAAGTTTCTAGGTATAAAATAGGGAAATACTAATAAGAGATCCTAGGAAATTCCAGAAATTTTTATTTAAGTAAGAAAGTTAAAGTGTCTTTAGTAACTGACCAGGAAGCTCTTCACCCAAGCCACCAATTTTATGCTGAACTCAATGAGAGTTTAGAATTTCATGTCTTGTTTTCACAACTGCTTTATGTAAAACACCCAAATTAGAAAAACAACAACAGACCAGTTATCTAGACACTGTCATCTGCTGGAAATTTTGTTTAAATGTAATTTGTTCTCCATTCTTCTATCAAACAGATGAAAAGCATGGAGACAAAGTACAACATTGTACAAAAATCATTTGCAAAAGGTTATAAAGAGGCTAAAAGAATCCGAATAATAAACCTCTTCCTGTAACACAATTATCTTTCAATGTCACTTTGTTGCCATTCCTCCTCAGTGCCATAAGGGGGTAAAGAATATAGGGCTCACCACTCTAGGTATTCCAGCTTTAATTTTTTGCAATGAAATATCATGAACTGTGTCATAATATAGAGGCATTTAATTAGAGTCATTTAACACATTGTAACTCACCAATGATTTTTGCATTCAGCCTGTTTCAAACAGCTGAGCTTTAAAAATGTGGAGATTTGTTCGCCACTAAATATCCATGGGCCTCTGCAGCTGCACAGCCCCTAAATATGGTTTGCACATGTTGCTTAATGACTCTTCAGAAGCAAGATAGAACCAAGGAAATGGAAGCAAAGAAAAATACCCAACTGGAAAGAGAGTTAACCCAACCGTGAAAGTGGGACCCTGCAAGGTACCCTGGGCTGGAAGACCTCAGAAGAAGCCTGAAGGAAAGCAGGCAGCGAGCCAAATGGAAAGTGGGCCCCGGACCTTGGATGAATGTAATGTGCACCCCTAGCTAGCTCTTTTATTTTGGGTTCCCGTGGACTTCCTCCTACAGAGGGTATTTTCTACAGAGGCATCCTCTACTAGTCCTGAGCACAGATACGAATGGCATAGTGAGGCCACAAAACTTCTGGCTCCCTTGCCATCTGCTCCCACGGCAATCCCTTCACCTCCTATTTGACATCAAATTCCCAATGTTGAGGTTACTCCCCTGGCATCGGTGGCATAGAGAAGGCTATTGTCACCAAAAGGAAAATGTTACCCGAGAGGGACATAAACTCTCCTTGAATTTCTTGTTTTTTTATTTTTTCCTGAAGTGTATTTCTTCCCTCCCACAAGCACGAAATTTTTAAAAGATATGAAAATCCTATTAATTCTGCAATACAGATATGAGTATTGTTAGTCCCATGAAGCTGGTCTTCTTAAGCTCTTACTCTTTTTAAAAAAATCCTTCTATGTATACTTTATGCATATCTGTTATCATTTCCTTAGGATACAGCCCCATAGGGGATCTCATGGGCTCAGATGCTATGCACGTTTTAAATCTTTTTGATAAATATTACAAAACTGTCCTCTAGAAAACTAATTATTTTATATTTGCATCAGAAGAACATGAGAGTGACCATTTCCTAACACATTTGCTTACAGGGAATATTATATTTAACTTGAAAGGTAGAAGTCATTTCATAGTTGTTTAAATTCCTATTACTTTAACATTCCCCATGAATTTTCACTTCCTATTCCCACCTCCTGAGGGGGGTGGGATTGGTCCTCCGGGAGACTCACTGAATGTCAGCCTTTCCCTCTGGCTGACATTTCCAGAAAGGATGCTTGGCAGAATGAAGGAGAAACAAGAGGAAATAATTATTGAAAATTAAAACAGCGTAAAAATACTCATATGTCTGAAGACTCAGCTGGGAACTTTGGAATACTTATGAGTCTTCCAAAAATCCACACCCCATCTTGCGTGGATTCTTTCCTTCCCAGTTCCCAGGCACCATGTGTTTCCTGCCCTATAGAAACAGACCACCAGAACATTCTTTGCAAAAATAACAAATTGCTCAAAGCTAATCCACATTGCTGTCCCACATTTCCAAAAACTCCTAGAAGCCTGCCCTCTCAATTATGGTGTTTCTGTATTTTCTGGGTCAAAACTTTAAACACTTGCTTTGATTGAAGATTTTTAAATGTGGGTCTTTATAGTTACAAACATTAGTTAAACTTTGAAATCACACTCAGTTCCATACTTAACCAAGTGCCTCTGTTTGAGGAGAATAAAGTTACATAAAATTTTAAAGAAATTCCAAACACAGGTATTGAAGGAAATCTGTATCTTGAAGGAAAAAGTTATGAATCAGCATCCGAATATATTGATTGCTACCTAAGAGAGAGCTGTACTTAGAAGGAACAGTCTGTGGTCAAAGTGAATTTCTGATCTTTTGGGGAAAGTGGGAGTGCCTAGGGATTGGTTGCTTCTATGTGGAAGCAAGGCTACCAGAGTGAGACTCTTGCTGATTGGTTGACTTTCTGTTACTGCGGTTGTCCCTGATAGGCTGACATTCCTAAGAATGTTTAATGGAGTTGTCACGGATAAAATGGGTTCTGGTGAGCATTCATGCTTTCCAACTACCACCGAAGAACAGTCTTTTCCTTTCTTCAGTTTGGAGGACAGACACATTTTATTCTCATTTGATTGCCTTGTCTTTGAGAAATAGGCTTTTTTTTTTTCACTAATAATATGCAGTTCCCTAAAAATGAGCAAATTTGAAACCCAAACTGAATGACCAGAGTCATTATGTTCTGGTACTTGACCTTCATCTATCTCTGGAGTATTTTGTGATAACCTTCAGAGTAATGTCTTGGAATAACCTCAGAGAGTCATAAGATAAGATATTTCTTGAACCTTTGAAGCCTATTTTCTTTCAGGTGAAAAAAACTGAAGCCCTGAAAGCTGTCTTCACATTCTAGAGGATATATCTTTCCCTGATTCCCCATTCATCTCTAGACAATATATATTGGGTAGGCTTCAAACTTTTCTGGCATCACGTGATGAGAAGCTGGCAATAAATAGGGGGAAATTATGTCAATAATTTATTCAGGGAGATTCTTGGGTGGCTCATCAGTTTAGCACCTGCCTTCAGCCCAGGGCATGATCCTGGAGTCCCCGGATTGAGTCCCACATCAGGCTCCCTGCAGAGAGCCTGCTTCTCCTTCTGCCTGTGTCTCTGCCTCTCTTTCTGTGTGTCTCATGAATAAATAAATAAAATATTAAAAAATAATTTATTCATATGAAGTAGCTCTGCATATTATTTAATGAAGTATAAACTAAGTTAAATTAAAAATGCACTATTGACAGGGCCCCTGGGTGGCTCAGTGGTTGAGCATCTACCTTTGGCTCAGATCATAATCCCAGGGTCCTGGGATCAAGTCCCACATCAGACTGCCTGCAGGGACCCTGCTCTCCCTCTGCCTATGACTCTTCCTCTCTCTTTGTCTCTCATAAATAAATAAATAAATAAATAAATAAATAAATAAATATTTTTTAAAAATGCACTATTGACATAATAGGTACATATCTCTTGACCTTCTGTAGGCAAAATGTTTCCTGTTTTGTCCTTATTTTCTAAGAGGAGAAAAGGGAAGTATAGAAGAGAGGAAGAAAGGAATTTGGAAAGGAATTTGATGTGGAGGAAGAAGCTGAGGCCAAGGAAAGAAGTGGAGTGAGAGAAAAAGGAGAACATGGAGATGCAAGCAGTCAAAATGGTCTATAGAAAATAAAATATTGATGTAATACATAAAACCTTGTGTTTCTTTTTCATAAGGATGCAGATAAATCAAAAGTGAAGGCAGTAGGATTTGGCATATGGACAACCTAAAACAAAAGTCGGTTTTATCTCTTCATCTGAGGAGGACCACCTCATGCTCTTGTGGTCAGCAACAAAGAAAATGATAGGATCTAGTGGTGGTTGGCCATTGAAATACAGCTCATGTATTTTCACTATTCTCCATCTCCACCACTACCTCTCCTGATCCATGTCTGCAGCCTCCACACTGGTCTCCATTGCTTCACTCTTGTCATCTTCTATACAGCCACCAGTTATCTTTTTAGAAAGCACATCCAATTTACTCACTCTCCTTCAAAGGCTTTCTCTTGCCCTTGGCATAAAATCCAAATATTTATTATGTCCAATATATAAAGTGGATATATAATTTATCATCCAAGTGGAGGCACCATGACACAGAAAGGAGGAGGAGGGTCTTACTGATGATGGCACCAGCATTCTCTAGGACTGTCTGGAGCAAGCTGGAGTGGGTGGCTCCCCAACCACTAGGTCGTTTTGTCATCTTGCCTATCCTTCCACTTTTGCCTTTTCTTCTCCCCCATCACTTGCCATGTTCCAACAATATTATCCTTCTTTCCATTCTTTTTTTTCCCTCTCTCTTTCCATTCTTTAAATGTCAAATCACTTCCAACTGCACAGCATCAGCATATTCCATTCTTTCTGTCTAGTGCATTAGTGCCTATACTGACTTCCCCTCAACCTTCAGGTCTCAGCCTTTGATCCACAGAACAAACTTCCTTGACTGCTCCATCTAACCCAGTGCCTCTTACACTCTCTTGCTTTATTTTATTTTTCCTTCATATGTGTTGCACAATTAGTGATTTTGTATTTATGTGTGTGGCTGTTTAATTTTGAGATTCATTTATTTGAGAGAGAGAGAGAGAAAGCGAGCATGAGTGTGGAAGGGGCAGAGGAAGAGGGAAAGGATCTCAAGCAGACTCCCCACTGATCAGGGAGCCCAACACAGGGCTTGATCTCAGGATCCTGAGATTATGACCTGAGCCTAAACCAAGAGTCGGACACTTAACCGACGGAGCCACCTAGGCACCCATGTATGGTTGTTTAATGCCCATCTACCCTCTCTCAAGTTACACACTGTATCCTTGAGTTCAAATTTTTTAGCAGTGTATGAGATATATGGCAAGCACTCCAGATATAAGATACATTTGTTGAATGACTGATTAAATAAATATATGGATGAGTGGTTAAGAGGAGATAATACTTAACTAAGTATGTAGGATGAGGCCATTGCAAATACCTTAAATTAGACTGCTGCTGGACTTAGTAAAAGACTTTACTTTTCCAAATAATACATATCAGTCAGCTCAGGATCAGTTATACTGCAGTAACAAATATCTCCCGACTTTCAGCAGCTGACAGCAATAAAGGTTTATCTCTTGCTCATATTACATTCTTGTTGTAAGTCAGCTGTATATCTTCTTCATCTGGGTCCCAGATACTTGTAACAGTCCCTTTTACAGCATTGCTTGTCTCTTGGCAGAGGGAAATGAGCGTGAGGTAGAGCCCTTGAAGCCTCTGCTGAGAAGCACAAATCATTTCTGCTTCAAAGCAAATAACATGATTATCAATGTGGCAGAGATGTTTAATCCTCTCACAGGGAGATGTCTACCTCCATAGAAAGGAGCATACGCAGAGAAAAATCACTATTTTAAAATATAATATTTTCTACACATAGACTATAGCTGTCTAAAACTTTGGTAGATGAATAAGAACAAAGAAGGAAGTTTTCTTGCTTACATATTCTGATAAGGTTGGGCAGATTAAGAGAAGTTGTGATGACTCTAACTTTATTCTTGGGGAAGCCAGGACCCTATAGTATGAGGCAGCATGCACACTGGGAGGCTGAGAACCCTGACTAGACTGCCATGATGTTGCCCCTCTGCAAGGCTTTATTTCCTTTTCACCTATGTCTGATCCTTTGATTCATGTGCTGACGCTTTGTGGTATTCCTGATAGTTTTTTCACTTATAGGAGTTTTCTTAATATTAAAGTTAGGCCTTTCCATGGAAGAGAGAAATAGATGCCAATGAAGAGAAAACCCAGCCTTCTGTTTCCAGCGAAAAGGTATGTATTTAACACCTTCTACAGACAATTAATATCTCATTTCTTAGAAGAAAATTGAAGTATTCAACTGAGTGGGTCAGTGAGTCACTCTTCTGACTCCTGCATTCATCCAGTTCTGGGGTAACAAGACTCTAATAAGGAATTAAATGCAGGTCGCTTGGATAAACCCCATGCTTTCCTCATTTTAGAGCAAAATAGACAGGAGACCTGAAAGATTTAGAAGGGGTTGAGACTGAAGAACTTATATAATTCAATTAACATCTGCCTTGTCAGAAAGGGTACCTAAAGTTTTTAGGCATAATTTGAACTTGTCTCTGGAAATGGGATGATATTTAAGGAACAAAAAGTGTGTGACTAGAAATGGAATGAAATGCAGCTAAGATGAAGCATGGGGCACGCTGAGGAGCTTCTTTAAAAATGCCTATGGGCAGAAAATGTGCAAAATAAGATTTTTTTTTTCTTATTCTGGCAAGTGAGGCTCTGATTCTGTAACCTTCATACATATTTAACAGCAGTTGACTTCAATTGACTCTGAGTACCTTCAACCCCATTTAACTTACTTCTGTTTTGACCAAAACACAAAATCAGAATTAAAACTAGAAGAACATAAGTGATCGCAAAATAGGCTGAAAAGGCAGGAATCGTGTAATAACAATTTGGTGAGCAGTGAAACTCTACCACTACGACCACCAAGGGAAATCTCGGAGTAGTGGAATGCCCATCAATCTCTTGGATGTGCCCATGCCATGCCACATCCTGCTTATGAAACACTGAACTATTTCTGAAGCTCTAGAGAAAGATGGTCAAACATGTCCTGATTTTATTAAATTTTTTGTTTTCAGCTTTATCTCTGTGTGATGTTTACTGTCGGAGAAATAAGTTACATTTTCAAGGAAAACCCACCGGAGGGTGGTTATTTCTGTTCGAGGCCAGTAACACCCACCAGTGGACCGTGATGTCAGGCATAACAGAATGTCAACTTTACCACCCAATTATTACCTTTAGCAAGTCACTAAGATGAACGAGAGATCAAAGCAAATATTTACCCAGCTTTTTTTTTTCAAAGAGTATTTATTTATTTATTTATTCATGAGAGACACAGAGAGAGAGGCAGAGACACAGGCAGAGGGAGAAGCAGGCTCCATGCAGGGAGCCCGATGTGGGACTCGATCCCCAGTCTCCAGGATCACACCCTGGGCTGCAGGGGGCACCAAACCGCTGAGCCACCGGGGCTGCTCATTTACCCAGTTTTGAATGTCTTGAATAAGACTATTCCCTTGCTGCATCTCTGGGTAAGAATGAGCTAAATGATGAAAAATAAGACAAGATCCAGTCAGGAGCAAGAGTTAAAGAAATCAAACAAAGCAGGTACAGATGAATGCCCTGATGACGAATATGCTGGCTTCAAATTGTTAGCTGTATTCTAAAGTCTTTAGACACTTTTTGGACTCAAGTGATACTTTCACATTTGTAAAGCAAACTGAACTCTCAGACTTCATGTGACCTCTCCCTATTGCTCGATTCTATTGGCTTTACATATAAGTGCTGAAGTTTAGAGGTGAAAGTGGCTTTTTAAAGAAAAGACCTTTAATTCGATTTTATTACTTTATTTGCATAAATGCAGTAACATAGCTACTTATAAACACTGTAGGACATAAACCTTTCTTCCAATTTCTCTTTTTTTCCTAAAACCACTGAATCGAGCTATACCATATCTTTAGTCTTTCCCTATGCTGTTCTTATTTCCAGTTTTTAGGAAATTACACCAGTTTTATGGCCTCAGAACCTTGAACCACATCCCCATTCTCCTACCTCCCACCTCCCCTTACCACCATTGTATTCAGGAAAGTCATAGTAATATTATTCCACGTTCCCTGTATCTCTATGTAGTTCATCTTCCATCTTGTATCCTAGAATTCTGAGTACATGATATGTCTGTCTCTTTACCAAAGAGGTATTATGCTATATTGGTTTATAGCAAGGATTGGCAATTTTTTTTTCTTTTTTTTTCTGCAAAGGGCCAGATAGTAAATATTTTAGGCATTGAAGGTGATAGGGGCAACTTCTCAACTCTGCCATTATAATGTGAGAGCAGTCATGGACAAGTAATCAAATGAGCATATCTCTGTGTTCTAATAAAACTGTATTTACAAAACGAAACCACGTAGCTTTTCAAATTTGGCCTATGGTGACTCCAAGTGCAGATGATGGACTTTGGAGTGATACTACCTCATTTACTGGTGCTGTGCCCTTAGGCAAGTCGCTAACCCCTTTGTGTCTTAGTTTTCCCTTCTTCATGGGAACAGTAACACTTTTATGGGTTTTGTGATCTTTATAGTGTTGTTTTAAGGCTTAAATTAGATATTCCATGTAAAGTTATTAGATTTGAGCCTGGCCTAGGATAAAATCAATATAAATATTTGCTATTGCTATAAGCAACTTGAGAAAAAAGACCTTTATTATTCATTTTCATCTGTTTTGTACTTCTACAATTTCCTTACTCTCTATAGCACATATACAGAGTACAAGGTATATAGACGCTCAATAAATGTGTGTTGAATTTAGTTACTCTGAATTGCTTTGTTCTTACTTGTTTACAAAGACTAACTTATTTTTTTAAGATTTTATTTATTGATTGGTTTGAGATAGAGAGAGCACAAGCAGAGGGAAGAGCAGAAGGAGAGGGAGAAGCAGGCTTCCCACTGAGCAGGAAGCCCAACTCAAGGCGTGATCCCAGGACCCCAGGATCATGACCTGAGCTGAAGGTAGATGCTTAACCATTGACTGAGCCACCCAGGTGCCCACACAAGATTAATTTATTAATCTCTCTTATTATTTCCTTCTGATTAATAAATCATCTATATTTTTACTGATTTCTTACTCCTGCAGCAAAATTTCATTTTGAGCTGCTGCCACCAGTATGTCTTTCCCCTGCCCCCTCCTTTTATGGTTTAAACCTAAACTTTTAAAGAGGTTTTCCTAAAGAGATCAAGTGTTTTGTTCTTTCTCAATATTTTCCTGGTGGACAGACTCTAAGACAGCTTCACAATTATCCTGCCCTGCTGTCATTCTTGTTCACGTGTAATTCCCTCTCCATAAGCATAAGTAGGACCCATGACTTACTTCTCAATGATAAATTACAGTAACGATGGTGGGGTGTCACTTTCATGATGATGTCACATAAGTTTGTAACTTCCATCTTAAAGTAAGCTCCTTCCATTATCTCCACTTTTGATGGCTGATGAAATAGGCTTCCATGTGAATAGATCCACAAGGCAAGGAACTGAATGTGATCTCCAGTCAATAGCCAAAAAGGAACTCAAGGCCTTGGTCCAATAGCCCATAATAAACTAGATCCTGCCTATAGTCACAGGAGTTCGCAAGTAGATTCTTCCGTAGTCCAGCTTCCAATGAAACCCTAACCTTGGCTGACACATTGGTTATAGCCTTGTGAGAAACCCTGGACAAAGGACCTAGCTAAGCATGTCCAGATTCCTGACCCACTGAAACTGAGAGGTAATACATGTATGTCGTTTTAAGCTGCTAAATTTGTAGTAATATTGTTATACAGGAATAGATAACATAGTATTAAACTGTTGGATTATAACACCAATTATTGAACATAATTGTAATAATAGTTTCTTATCAATGATTTGGTTTGTCATTCATCGAAAGTATTTAAGAATTGATTTTAATAGCTTTGTGTTAGTCAACTTGGTTCACTGCCAACACTATTATAATTAATAGTCCACTGTAACACTTGTATCATCCAGCCTTCTTGAAAATTCAGTCCTCAAGAAGAATTCTAAATCTAGGAGACAGTGTAAGAGAATGAACAAATTCCAACCTTTGTGAAATAAAACGACACAACTAAGAAAAACTAAAGACTGAAATATTACTGCTCTGTGATAGGTTGGCCCCATGACACAGAAGCAAGAGGTTAGTCTTGGTTCTGAAAGTGTACCTATGGTAGCTGGACTTGATGGAAATCCATATCATCACTCTTACTCTATCTAAACACAGCCTCCTACATAACTGTGATCAGTGTTTGGTTTGAGCAGGAGACATCTGGCATAATAATCCCTGAAATTAGTATCCTCAACCTAATAGCTTTAATATATACTCACTTCCTCAGGAGCTAACTTCCTACTATTCAGTGCTTAAGCAGAGACAGAAATAGATCCTAAGTAAATAAGTAACGAGTCATATTTTCTCTTCCCTATAATCAAGAATGGACATGTGTAATCAGAGTTGAATGGGCCAAATCACTTTCTCCTATGCTAGGGTAGTGTGAACACACCTTCTAGTCCAGAGACAGATCTATCAAAGTCAGATTTCCCATATCTTCCACAGGTATCCCTCACTTTCATAACCCAAGAGATAACAGGATCATGTTTAAATGGAACAGAGACACTGGTATAGATTCAGGACATAGGGGGTTTCATTAGAATATATATGTTTACCTACCTGCATGTGGGGAGTGGGCCATCAGAAGAGCTGGTGATGTAACAGGAGAGTGATGGGGATGCTTGAAAGCCTGACCTCATTACATATCAATGGACATAAAAGCAGCTGAGCCCATCTCCCAGACAATTGGCTAATTTTATGAGGCATCTTGGCATTTTCAAATCCGGGATGATAAAACCCTACTGGACAGGACTGGCGAGTTCAAGAAGGTGAAGAGTGAGCTTTTATCCTCTCCCTTTTGGGATATTGGAGGATACACTTCCAAGGAAGGGGGAAAAAAGTTATGATAAGAGAATTACTTACAAAGCTACTCAAGGCTTTGTGGAAGTTTTAATAATGGAACATCCCCTTGCTGACAGGCAGAAGCCAGAGAGCAGAGCAGCTAAGAAAGTAATTTCACTTATAATGAAAGCTCACAGAAAAAGTTTTCAACCAAGCTTTCTATGGAGTCTTTTTTATGGGTTTGGGATTCTGTGTAAGTGATTAATAATTTCAAATCTCCACTTAGCTTCATCTTTGCAGGAAGAAAATACCCAATTGTGTCTCAGCCTTACATTAATTTGGTCCATATCTAATTGAAGACTTTTTGTCCTTCCACAAGAATCAGTTACAGTAATAATCCATGGAGTCCTCACATCTAGACTGCTAAAACTCTCTACCCACTCTTGACACCATGAAGATTGTAGTAGATGAATACTGTGGTGCCATTCTGAGTAAACTTCAAAGCTGTCTGGCTCAAATTCATTGATTGCTGCACTGGTTTCCTGGTTAATTCTAGATTCAGAAGAGTCCCAGCGCTTGTAACACTGAACTGATGTTGAGTGGAGTCCTGTGTCTTCTGGAACTATCTTACCTCTGCTGTCTCTGTGTAACTAGACTATAAAGGACCACTCATCTAAGAGCTTTGCTGTACCCAGAATTCCACTCTCAGATTCAGCGAGGATCCCAGCCTCCTTATTGCAAAAAGAAATCACAACTGGACCAATCACAACAGGTTCAAGGCTCCTCTACTGATGATAATCCAATTATTTTCCTGACAGCCATCTTGATTCAGAAAGAATGTGCTTTCCATGCATTGTGGATGTTAGCCTAACTACACTTTCCGATTATTAGAGGGGAATCTGTAGGAAATTTACGGTAGACAGTTAATGTGAGACTTTGATTATATGTGTATATGTGAAAGCACAAGTTGTAAATTCTGGTTTTTCATGGCTGCCATTGGCTGTAACATTATTTTACAGAGTAATTACATTAAACAGTTCCTGGAACCATAGGACTATGAAGTGCTTTAATCAAACACATCTGCTTTACTGCTCTCATGACCAACCCCAAAGGTCAGGACTGTGGTGTATTATTGCCTCAGCAAGCTACTCCCAGTTCAAGCCAGTTACTTCTCTGACGCTTGGGTACAGGACAGTTTTTCAATGCCTACGTACTTGTGATCAACAGAAAACTACCTCATTCTACCTGAAGGGCTGCCTGTGTCCTCAAGTCACCTTCCTGTCCTCCCAGCAAACACTTTCCTCCTCATCTTTCACCTGGAAGCCTGAATGAAGCGTCCATGCCACCAATAGCCCGATAAAACAAGTGCAATTAAAATGAGAACTTTCTTTTTTTTTTTTTTACAATTTTATTTATTTATTCATGAGAGACAGAGAGAGGGAGAGAGAGAGAGGCAGAGACACAGGCAGAGAGAGAAGCAGGCTCCCTGCCGGGAACCTGATGCAGGACTCAGTCCCAGGACCCTGGGATCATGACCCAGGCCAAAGGCAGATGCTCAACCACTGAGCCACCCAGCTGCCCCCAAAATAAGAATTTTCAATTGAATCCCACACCCCAGTTAACAGCTCAAAAGTAAGGATGAGCAAAGTCTGTGAGCAGGTTAGGGAACATACCCAACATTTTGGGCAGCCCAGTGACACTTATCTCATAGCCACTAGGGATTCCAAGAAGCCGTCTGCACAACGTGCTGTAACTGGACGTGCTATAATTAGAAGAGGGATCTACTCACAGTTTGATATTTTCTGTTGCACCCCTGAAGTATGTACAAACAAAACATTTCCTTTCTTTTCCAGAGGGATATGGTGGCCTTCTTTAACTCTTTCCTTTCTGCAGAGTTCTGAGATGAAAGAAAGTTAAGTCCATCTGTCGTTGGTGCTGAGACACCTTTCTACTCCACGGGCTGCTTCCTAATCTGTTCTCAAATGGATTGCATGGGGGTCCAAAGACCTAAGTTCCAGTTCCAGGGTGATTAGTGATTGCTCATTCTGTGTCATGGTAAGTAACGTGTGCTGAATACTCCCTGACCACTACACTTTCATCCTTCACTGTCCAAGGATGAAAGAATAGAGACCCTTTTTCTTTGTTCCCTCCAATCTCTTCCTCCTTCAAGAAGAATGTCTTAGATGACATTGGAGCACTGAGGTCTCCTGTTAGTATCAGCTGTGGAAGGAAGCTGGCACAGGTGAACTGGTAAGTGCAAAGAGCCAGTAAACTTGGCTATCCCCAACTTGACAAAAATGGAAGAATGGGTGGCCTGTCCCACTAGCTACTTTGAGGATAAGTTCCTCATTGCTAGAACCCAGAGCCTACTGCTAACTCAAAGTTTGAGGGGGGTACACTCTTCCCCTCTCATTCTCTGGTAGGCAGGGCTTGGGTAAGTGACCCAGACTTAGCCAGATCCAGTGGGAATATGCACTCAGCAGCTCTAAGTTGGGGTTCTGTGGTGTGGGGGTAGGGCAGCATTCTAGCCACAGGCTCCCACTTCCTGGCTTCTGAGGCCCCTTAATTCTCACCCTTTTCCCAAGTCTGTCCTCTCCCAGGGGCTTTGAGCCCTCTGAATCTTTCCAGTCAACGCCCCCATTTTCATCTGGGTAAATGTGCACCATTTAAAGATTAGATAATTCTAAAATACTTATAAAAATATCAACCCTCAAAAAAAAAAAAAAAACAGCCCTCTTTTCTGCCCATACATAGACATCTCTTTCCCCATCCTCACAGTGTGATTCATTTAATTTTTGGTTAGATTTTCAGTTTATATTATTAGGAGCGAAGAGTTGTTTACAACTGTGCTATACTGTAATTACAATTCCTTGCTTTAACAACTTCCCCAATCCAGAATTAATAATTGCTTCATTTATTCTATGATGGTCCATGTATCTATCACTTTTGCCGAACCTATGTAAAATTGGATATTTCTTCTCAATACATTAGAACACCTTAGGGAACATATCCTATCTATCTATCTATCTATCTATCTATCTATCTATCTATCATTTATTCCTTTTTGTTTTTACTATATCTTTACATTAGCTGCTTTCTAGGCCTAAGGTACAGGGTTTCTCCCACTCTCAATCTCTCTCTTCCCTCCTCTCCTCTGATATTAGATCCCCTATTTCCTGGATACCATTTCCTCCCCTCTTCCTTGGTTTACTTTCACTTTCGATGGAACAAATTTGCTACTAGCCTCTTGAGAAAGCACTTTTGAGGTAAAATTTCTGAAATATTTTATTTCACACTTGATAAATGGTTTGGGAATAGGATGTGAGATTAGGAAACCCTTGCACGGAATTTTGAAAACATTGATTCATTCATTATCTTCTGTCTTCCAGATTGCTCCAAGAAACCTGGTACAATTCTAATTCTTGAAATGTTGTATACAATTTATTCTTTAACTTTAGCGTCTTTAGAAATAGTCACTGTCATTTATGTTCTGTTTTCATGATGATATCATTTTGTGTGGGTCTTGTAGCATCCATCAAGTTGGGCAATTGCTGGGCTCTTTCAGTTTAGAAACACAAGAGTGTCAGTTTGGGGAAACATCTCTGAATTGTAGTATCATTGTATATTTTTCTCCATTTTCTCTGTTCTCTCTTTCTAGAACTCTTATTATTTGTATGTCAGACTCTGGATTTCTCCCCTAATTATTTTTTTAAGTTGTCTGTCTCTCTCTTTTTTAAATCACTTTTTTTTTTTTAAATCTGTCTTGGGTAAATCAACCAGACTTTTTCCTTTTCATATTTTTATCAAGCTTTTAAAAATATTTAAATTTTGTTGTTAACTCCCAATAGCTAATTTTAGTTCTCCAAGTGTTATTTTTAAGAGCTCATTGTTTTGGTTTTATGGATGGAATATCTTTTATTATCTTTCTTAGGATATTAGTTATAATTGGTTTTTTCTAATCTTTTCTCTTAGTTTATAATTGTTTTGGGTCCCCCCCCCAAAAAAAACTTTCTTTATCCTAATTATCTGTCTCAATCTCTGTATTAGTTCACTAGGGCTGTTGTAACAAAGCACCCCAAACTAACTGGCTTCAAACAACAGAAATCTCTGGTCTCACAGTTCTGGTGGCTGGAAGTCAAACACAGAGTTGGCTCTGAAGGCTGTGAGGGAACATTCTATTCCAGGTCTCTCTCCTTGGCTTGTAAATAGCCATTTTCTCCCTATGTTCATGTTCTCTTCCCTCTGTGCATGTCTCTTACTCTTCACATGGAGTTCTTTTAATAAGGTCATCAGGCATATCGGATTAGGGTCTATCTTAATTAATTATATCTGCAATCACTCTGTTTCCAAATAAGCTCATACTCTGAGATACTGGGGTTAGGATAAGATCTCAACATATGAATTTGGGGGGGGGCATGTGATTCAACTCACAACTGTCTCTGAGCTTCATGTTGGAGCTTTCTTCAAATGTTTGGTCTATGGTGTAAGAGGTGGTCCTCCTATACATTAAGGTAGGGCACTGAAGAGCTGAGTTGGAAGTTGGAAACTGCATGGGGTGGGGCTGAGTGGTGGTGGGTTTCACTGTAAGGTTCCAACTGGGCCATTATGTTACTATGGTAGCATGTGCAGGTCTTTTCTTGTCAACTGATCAACAACAATGGCTACTACAACTTTCCATCCTCTGCCTGGAGAGGATGCTCCTGGACACCAGCATTCAGGCATCTAATTATAGGAAGAGGGCTATAGGGACCAGCATTTAATATATAGATCCTTATTCAATTCTTCGTTTTCAGCATACTTTTTCACCCTCATCTGTTGGAGACCTGTTGTGCCTCCAGTCCAGAGATTCCTGTTTTGCCTTCTCCAGAGAACAAATAAAAACCTAGTCTTCTGAGGGGTGGCAGTGAGGACCAACCATCTGACCCTTTGGAACAGAGCCAGGATTTGGAGATCAACTACTACTGAGCAGATTTCAAGCCAGTCTTTCTGTTTGCAGCCATGCCACTACCCCATTTCCAGAGTTACCTTGTGCCACACGTTTCTGAGCCTTTCGTTCTTCTGGGGTACAAACCAAATTGTATAACAGCGTATATTGTCTTCTGAATCAGTTACTAGTAAACCATTTTCTTTTCAGCTTCCAAAAAATGTTTGATTTTATCTCTTTCCCCATTTTCATTGCCTTTTTGTATTTACTCTATTAAAAAAAGGAAATTCCTTATGGTCTCACTGTGCTTCCAGTGAAATTTCAGTAGGGAGTACAGGTAAATACATGCATTCAATTTACCTTGTTTGACCAGAAACTCCTTAAACCCCCTTTGTGGTTGGGACAGCTACAGCTGGTTTCTGGTGTATGTAACTGAGAATACCAGCTTGTGAAGAAGGACAAGTGGAGACAAATGGAGGGTTTGGGACAAAAGCTAAAGCCACAGCTCCATCCTGTATGTGTACACCCTACACTTTAGGCAAATTTTAGCCTAACTGGTTGCAGATGCCCCTAGAAGTTAAGCTATTTCTTTCCTCTGTATCTTTGCTTATGCCTCTCTCTGTGTCTGGACTAATCCCCCTATATTCCCTTCTCAGCCCCAACTGCCAGGTAACATGCAACTTTTCAGAGTCTCTTCAAGCCTTATAGACTCCATAAAAGCCTATTCTAATCCTTTCAGGACAAAACTGACTCCTTCATTTCCTGCTCCCCCCCCCCACTATGTACATAATACATTTTATTGTACCTGTCTGTTCACAAGCATGTCAACTCTCTGTCGCTTTCTGCCAACTTCTCCCTGGCTATGCAGACACACAAGAACTGCTCTAATTCAACTGGAAAACAGTCTCACACTCTTGGAGATTATGTGGAAGTATAAACGGCATCATTTTCAGAACAGAAATAGTGGTCATTTTCTTAAGACGGTTCCTTGGATACTGATTAATTTTATTTATAAATTTTATCTCTCTCTGAGTCCCAGATCTTTTAGTAGCAGGGCTGCAGTAGCACTTGGTACCCATCTGGATGGGTGAAATATACATGTGTCTGTCAAGGTGCCGGGGATATGGGTAGATAAGGTGCCTATAAACTCAGATGGCTTCTTTTTTTTTAAATTTTTTTATTTATTTATTTTTTTTTTTTATTTTTATGATAGGCACACAGTGAGAGAGAGAGAGAGGCAGAGACACAGGCAGAGGGAGAAGCAGGCTCCATGCACCGGAAGCCCGACGTGGGATTCGATCCCGAGTCTCCAGGATCGCGCCCTGGGCCAAAGGCAGGCGCCAAACCGCTGCGCCACCCAGGGATCCCTCAGATGGCTTCTATATATCAGCAACTTCTGATGATAATGGTAAGTTCATTAGCTAGTTCCAACAGTGAGCCATTCAGAGCATCATCATTCACCCCAAATCATGCATTCACCCAAAAGGTGCTGATCCCTGATAACCACTATGCAAATTGTTAAACGTCAAGAAAAAGAAATCATTAGAATTCCCCATAATTAGTATTTACTATGTGCCAAGTATTGTACTCAATGTTTTATGAGAGGATCTCATTTCATACTAACCAACCAGGGGCAGGAAAAGAGAGAAGAAAATGAGACTTAAATAAGATAAGTACCTCAACCGGGTTACATGGACAGGGAGGTCTGATTCTAGAGGTTGAGTGCTTACAACCACCCTCTGCTGCCACCCCTCTGTGTGGGAGATTGTCCTGTCTGTTTGGAAGCTCTTCTAGCTCTTCCTGACTCAGTTATACCCATACTTTCTCCCCCACTTAAGAAGGCTCAATTGAGAGTAGAAGATGATTCTCTTGGGATCAGAGAATTTCAAAACAGAGAGAGAGAGAGAGCCCAAGAGAAGCTCAGTCGTTAAAGTATTAAATTTCACACTGATCCAATCCCTGGGCTAATAGTGCTGTTCAGGACTCTTGCTGAACTCCTCAACATCACCCCCCTCTGTTTGAAGGCCTCACCACACCCAGTGGTGTGGATTTGCCCTCCAGTGGATTTGCCCTCCAATGGTGATCAGTTTCCATTTGAAAAATAATGCGTTATAGATTTTAAGAATCTCTGACATTTAGAGGTTTATTGACATGTTAACTTTTAAGACTAGCAACTGGTGTTTCTCAGGATATTTGGTTTTCACTGCCATGAGTGAAAATGCATGCCTTGAGAATTGATTTGTCACTGTCTGGTTTTAACTTTTTGACTGGAAAATAAGGATAATCATGTCCCTTTCTTGATTTCAGCCAAGTCAGAAAGCAGTAAGTGGCAGGGCCGTCTTGTGGAAAAACCACCGGTCTCCTGGACCTTTGGTCTTAGATGTGCTGATTTGAGTCATTTGCTGAGGTCGCCTTGTCTTTATAACTGCCTCCACTGTTGCTTTTAAAAAGCCAGACTTATAGGAGGTTGAGAATGGGGACGATGGCTTTGCATTTTAGCTTAGGGCAGGTTAAGAATGAACAATGTAATGGCTTTGGGATAAAGTGTAATACTGGTACTTTGTTTAAAAAATGGGTTTCAGGTTTGTTCTGTCATAAAATGGTGCAGAGGTGCAAAATCTTACTTCTCATAGAAAAGGAAGGACTGTATTACTCTGCAGCTTAATTTACCGGAAGGAGGAAAGAAAGAAAGAAAGAAAAAAAGGGAGAGAAAAAAAAAAGATGTGCAATAGTACCTAAGTCATTCTCCCCATAGCTCTTAAACAATGAACCACTGCCAGGAGCACCTAAATGAAATAGGAATGACAGATGCTAAAATGGTGTTTCCTACAAATGTCAAATGATATCAGTTTTGCTGGAAGCCATTTAAAACAGAGAAGTCTTCGTCTTGGAAATCTGCAAGCTCCTCTCTCGTTGAGCTTGGGTATATGAAAAGATTAGATTGCTGCTACATTATCTAGCCTAGATCCAGAGATTCATGAAATCCAATGCAGAAAACAGATTTTGCTTATACTCACACCTAGAGGGAAAACCATGGAATTTATATCAGGAGAGAAAATTTGGTGTCATGTGATCCAATATTAGTATTTGGATATGTTTTTTTAAGTTTCTGTTCACTCTCAGAAAATGGATTTAAAATAGTTAATATTTTTACTGTGCTTTATATTTTGAAAAATTTAATCAATGGGTAAAATGTGGGGTACACTGCTCCAAAGCTATACAGCTAGTTAGTAGCTCAGCCAGGATTAGTCTTCTACTTCCCAACCTACTGTTGTTTTTGCTTGCACCCCAAACTAAGCTAACTTTTCTTTTTTTGAGTATTTTTTCTTTGGTGATTGTCTGCCATTTTTCCAATATATTTTGAACAGCATCAGCACCTAACCTTTTCTGGGAATCTTAAAACTGCAGCATGTTTAAGCACTCAAACATTTTCTTACTTGACTTAAACAAAATCACTAGTAAACTCTGTTCTCTTTCTGTTTTGCCCAATCCTATGTGCAGAGAAGCAGCTCCCACCTTCTCTCTGACTTTTTCTAGCACAATCTAGACAACATACCCAGAAAGGCTGGAGTGCTCTCTGCAAGTGGGGAGACAAAGCTTCACACTGATTCCGCAGTCACTGGGAGCATCTGGCCAGCTTCTCACCTACCTGCAATTCTTACAGCAATCCCACAGATAGATAATATTTTTAATGGGTGGAGAAAATGAGGTTCAGAGAGATAATTAAGTAACTTGCTCAACCATATAGCCAGGAAATGTCAGATCTCAAATTTGAACACAGGTCTCCAGTTACCATAGCAAGTGTGCTTTGCACCCTGCCCTGCTCTTTTGAGGGGCAGGATATTGCACTGAAAGCGTAGGGTTGTATGTTAAAACTAGGCATGGATCTTTCTGGAGATCACAATCTAAATGGGATAAATGGTAATAGTAAGAAGCATGTCTGTCTGTCATCTATCTATCTATCTATCTATCTATCTATCTATCTATCATCTATCTATCATCACTTCTGTGCAAGAGAATGAGAACAGTATAGTATCCTTTTTTTTGGTACCTTTTCACATAATTCCCCTGATTGGAATACATGGGCTATGTATCCAGATATATATTTCTTTTATTTCCTTATGTGACAGGTGTCTAATTTGGGTATGAATTCTTGATTACAGTCCTTTTCTCTCAGTGATCCATGAATATTAGCTTCCTCTATCTTTTAGGGTTTCCAATGAGTTAAAATGCTAGTCGGATTCTTTTTTATTTATTCATTATAGTTGATATGCAATGTTGTACTTGTTTCAAGTATACAGTAGTGATTCTACAATTCTACACCATGCTTACCAGTTTAAATGTAGTTACCATCTGTCACCATACAAACTTATTACAATATTATTAACTATTTTCCCTCTGCTGTACTTTTCATCCCTGTGACTTATTTATTTTATAACTGGAAGTTTATTTTATAACTTATTTATGACTCTTAATCCCTTTCACCTACTTCACCCCTCCCCTCTAGCAACCACTAGTTTGTTCTCTGTATTTATGAGTCTGTTTTTGTGTTTGTTGTTTGTTCATTTGCTTTGTTTTTTAGATTCCACATACAGGTGAAACCATATGATAGTTTTCTTTGTCTGACTTATTTAATGTAGCGTAATACCTCTGAGTCCATCAGCATAGTGTCTTTAATATCTGGCATACTGTAGGCACTCCATAAACATTCAGTAAATAGAATAAGGAAGGAAGAAATGCAACCCAAAGGTGATTAGGACACAGTGTGTACCCTGTCAAGTCTCACAGTCTTGCTGGAGAGACAAATGTGCCCCTAACTAATTCTATTCAAGTTAGAGCAGTGCTTCTCCACTTTTGCTCCCTATCAGGTTTATGGGAGGGGGCGCAGAGGGAGGAGGTAGGCAATGGGTAAAACTTATTAAACACACACACACACACACACACACACACACACACACCAATGCCCAGTATTCATCTCAGGTCAATGAAAGAATCTTTGGATGGGGGATCCCTGGGTGGTGCAGCAGTTTCGCGCCTGCCTTTGGCCCAGGGTGCGATCCTGGAGACCCGGCATCGAATCCCACGTCGGGCTCCCCGTGCATGGAGCCTGCTTCTCCCTCTGCCTGTGTCTCTGCCTCTCTCTCTCACTGTCTGCCTATCATAAATAAATAAAAATTAAAAAAAAAAAGGCTCCCGTTTCTGTGGGATGCCTTAAAAAAAAATCTTTGGATGGGATCTGATGGGTATTTTTAAAAGACTCCTTGGGTGGTGCTAATGTTTAACCAACACTGGAGACCACCAATGAGTACATCATTGCATCTGTTATGAGGACAAAGAATGGAGGTATCAGCCCAGCAGTGAATGTTAGGGGTCTTTCTACAGGGATGTGGTATTGGAGAGGGTCTGTGATTAATCCCAGTGACAATGCCAAGAGGAGAACATTGACCAGGAAGCCCAGGGGGAGTAGGGAGTCACCTAGAGTCATGAGTCAGAAGCACTATCTCAGGTCCGAAGGCCAGGCTTGAGACCTCCAGGAGGCCATCATTCATCCCAGGATGGCAGGTGTGGCAGAAACAGAGAGCAAATTCCACATGAAACTGGAGTTTGAAATGCTGATGGATTGTAACTCTCTGTAGGCATCTGGAACTGGTCCCCGGGAGCCTAGCATGAACTCAGCACCTTTCTATACCCTCTGTTTAAAGGTCTGGCTCTGTCCCTCTGGGACTCAACAGCCTCCTCTGTGTGGGGTGCCTGGTGGCTAAGTGTGGGACTCTTTATTTTAGCTCTGGTCATGGTCTCATGGGTTATGAAATTGAGACCCACATCTGGCTCCATGCTCAGCAGGGAGTCTGCTTGAAATTCTCTCTCCCTCTCCCTCTACTACCCCTATTCTCTCTCTCTCTCTCTCACACACACACCCTCTCTCTCTGCCTTCTCTCTCATAAATAAATAAATAAATAAATAAATAAATAAACAAACAAATAAATAAAATCTTGTTTAAAAAAAAAGGAGTTATCTCAGAATAGCAGTTTTAGGTGCGCCTGGGTGGCTTAGTCAGTTAAGTGACTGCCTTCAGCTTGGGTCATTGATCAAGCCCTGTATTGGGCTCCCTGCTCAGTGAGGAGTCTCCTTATCCCTCTCTTTTTGCTCCTCCCCAACCTGTGCACGTGCATGTGCACCTGTGCTCACTCTCTCTCTGCTTTGTCTCTCTCTCTCTCAAATAAAAATCTAAAATCTTTAAAAAAAAATAGCAGCTTTAAACTATGGCTTTGGAGTGCTAGGCAGTGGTTCTCAAGTTTTATGACTAGTAGACTCAGCTGAGGAGTTTTGTATAATGAGGATTCCCAGGCCCTCTCTTAAGACTCTGATTAGGTGGGTCAGGGTGGTGGTACTTTGGAAGACAGAAGTCTGAGTCTCCTGCGAGTACTGTGGGATCCTATTTTGAGATACATTGCCTAGGACACACTGAGTGCATTAGGGACTACTGCTTGGTTGTGCAAATAGCCAGTTGGCAGGATCTGGGCCACCGACCCCCTAAAAGAACTGGAAGCCTCCTAATGTCTGGTTCATATATTGGACTCTGCAAGACTTGCTTTGAAGAAGGGGTTTTGTTGAGAATAGCGATAGAAGTAGAGAACCATGCAGTGGTTGATCCTTGAGGTCCCACCAAAATCCAGCATGCTATGAGCCTCTGTGGAGGAGACTCCGAAGAGCTAGGGAGGGAGAGAGCAGAAGAGCAAACACCAAATTGGGCACAACGTTTTTGTTTAAGAAATGGACAGAGGGGATGACAGTCAAGGGGGAAAAGATAAGACATTTTTCAAGGTTTATTTTTCAAATGCCTTTGAAACCCCTACACTATAAAGATAAATCAGTAAAATGGCAAACAGCTGGCAAGGTAGCATTTTGTGTATATATAAAGGGATGGCTCTTAACCCCAGGTATAGAATCTGGGCAGGTAGTCCACGATGAGAAATGAGAAATCCTCACCCAGACTGGGGAAATAGCTTCAGGGCGGCCATCATTAGAGAAGATGTACTTCTCCAACTTGCACGCAGCAAAGACTCTAAAATCCCTCCTACCTGGTTACAAAAGCATTTCCAGAATACATTTTGAAGGAGGCACTCATGGCAAACATCAATGGAGTATTTTGCAATTGGTAGAGAATTGCATGGCTAAACACTTTCAGCAGCTCTGGATTCTGTTCTGGCATGGATTTGTGAAATAGCAAAAGGAAGGAAATCAAGAGAACAATAGGAATAGTATTAAAACGTGGACTTTCAGAGAAGTGAACTGATAACTCCCTTCATAGTGTATTACTGGGATACAGAGAAACAGCCAGCTTGGCGTCCACCCCCACATCCCCCACATCCTATACACTTTACAAGGGCAGATGCTTGCTCGGCTCTCCCTGATGTAATTGCCTGTGTCCCCAGACAGACTGTACGTTCCTTTCAAGGGCAACTACATTGTAGCCAGTGCTATATCCCAACACTTAGCAGAGCCTGTCAGATGATGGGCATATAATAATTATTGTCTGTGTTAATTGGCGTGGACCAGAATGAAATGCAAGGAGGAATTCTCCATAGGTGACTTAATAGAAAAAAGGTTTGAATGGAGCTGGTACCGAGATACTCCTTAGTTATGCATGGCTCAGTTTCTTGTTCCTCCAGGAACCACACTGGTGCATAAAACACTATGCTTGCATATTATTTCTATTTTTATTTACATCTCTGCTTAAGTAATGAATGAATCTGTCAATTCCGTTTTCCCTCTTCCACAGTGAAAGTGAAGTCTTCTTAACCCCGGTCCTTTATTATCTACTCTAAGTCCCAAGTTCAGGGATCCCCTCAGATACTGTTGTTTTGTTTTTTTGTTTTTTTGTTTTTTTTTATTTATGATAGTCACAGAGAGAGAGAGAGAGGCAGAGACACAGGCAGAGGGAGAAGCAGGCTCCATGCACCGGGAGCCCCATGCATCGGGGATCGAATCCCCGATGTGGGATTCGATCCTGGGTCTCCAGGATCGCGCCCTGGGCCAAAGGCAGGCGCCAAACCGCTGCGCCACCCAGGGATCCCTCAGATACTGTTGTATAAGAATTCCTGAATCGGGGGCACGTGGGCGGCTCAGTCAGGTGAGCATCTGACTCTTGGTTTCAGCTCAGGTCATGATCTCGGGGTTATGAGATAGGGCCCCGTGTTGGTCTCCGAGCTCAGTGTGGAGTTTGCTTGAGATTCTCTCCCTCTGGCTCTCCCTCCGCCTGTCCCCCACTTGTGTGCACATGTGCACACACTCTCTCTAAAATAAATAAATAAATCTTTGGGGGAAAATGAGAATTCCCAAATTAGGTTGACCCAACAAGAATTTGGCATCCAGCTCCTGGTGCTCAGATGTGCGTAGCACCTTAAGAAGCATCACCACCATGGTCATAGATAATCCTCTCTGGATGTAAGGTCAGATCTGACATGGGATCAGCCAACCTAGAAACCCCAGGCACCCACCACCCACCATTCAGACCTGCTCAGCACCTGAACATGAGCCCTACCCTACTCACAGGCCTCTGGAAGGTGGGAGCATGAACCTGTCCCCTCTGAGGACCACAGGGAAAGTAATATTGTCCGGGAAATACAGAGCAGTATCAGGATGAGAGTCCGGAAATGATGTAAGAGGACACGGGAGGCAGAGGCAGCATTTGCCGCCTCCCAAACCCATTTCCTAACCCCTCCCCTCCCACTCTTGTGGGAAAACCCTTCCTCCCTTTCCATTCGGCTATATCTCAGCATCAGTCAGGATTTCCTGGGTCACAAGCCGCAGGAACTGGCCTGTTCATGTGGGCTGAAAACGAGCGTATTCATGGGATGCTGGGCAGCCACAGAGCTGCAGTGGGGATGCTGAAGTGTGCTAGGGTGAGGGTCCTGGTTGGAGAACCAGCTTTATAGGCTCTGCAAACAGGAGCAAAGCCTTAAACCATTCTGCAGCACTGGTCTGTTGAAAAGCCACTGTTGGCCCACTCGGCCCCAGACACACGTGGAGGCTGCCGTCCACACTGGCAGCTGTGCAGCTAGCAGCTGGGCTGGGGGATTTGGCGGCCATCCCCTTCTAGAATGACTCCTGTGTAACAGGTACAAGCTTGAGCTTCCTGCCACAAGTTTGGGGCAGGCGTGTCAGATTGGTAGGGCCCGGTCGCTTGCCTTTATGCCATCTGCCAGGGAGTCTGAAAAAGTGATCCAGATTTCATAATGAAAGGCCATCTTCATGCCTCTCTTAAGGTACAGGATTCCCTAAACAGAGCCTCACCTGCCACAGTCAGGTGCTACTATCCTCACCGTTCGCTTCCTCTCATTGCTACTTCTGTCTCCCCGTCTCCACATCTCTCACTGTCCTCTTACTGGCCCATCTAATAAATATAGACTTTTTCTGCACTCTGTCCTGCTATCATCAGCTGTGACTTTGGTATCCATGTACGTGTTCCATCAAACAGCCTAACTTCACAATACCTTAAATCCAGAGACCTCTACCTGCACACCACTCTTTTAAAATGTATATATTTGTTTGAGAAAAAGCGCACAAGCTTGAGCAGGGGAGAGGGGCAGAGGGTGAGGGATCCATGGAGGTGGTCCATCAAACAGCCTACCTTCATGGTACCTTAAATCCAGAGACTTCCTCATCCATGTCACTCTTGTCACTTACACCCAGAGTCAAACCTAGGAGCTTGTCACTGCTAAGCGCTGCTCCTCTTTAGAACTCTTCACCTCCTATTTCCCAGCACCGCACCTGCTCTTCTGCTGGAGACAGGCTGCCAGTGCCCATATCCTCCTAATAGTTCCCCTGAAGCCTCTCTTTCTCTCCAACACAGCATAAACCAAGCACGGTCCAGGAGCCTGCTTCATGACTTCATATCCCTCTTCCTCTCTTGCTCTTCCCAAGAATCTCCCAACAATGGATCCATTCCATAAAATGTCTACTAATGCCCCCAAATATTCGCTATTGCCAGTCCTCCTGGAAAAGATTCCTCAACCTGTTGGCTAGCATCACCACAAGTCCTTGGTCCCCTGCCTTGGCTGGGTCTTGAACACCAAGAAATTATTTCTTTGTTTGTCAACTACCATGTTCATCTTCTTCCACTTTCCTCAAGCTCTCCACTCATCACTCCCCTTTTCAACTCTTTGGCCCTCAACAAACTGTAAGCCTCCTACTTTCTAAGTGAATGAAGACAACAGGACGTAAACACTTTCTATTCCTATTGAAACCCACACTTCAACCTTCCGTCATTTTGAGATAAAAGTCATTCATTCCCTCTTCCCAAATTTTGCTCTCCAGCTCTCCCTCACCCCACAAAGATTGCCTCATTTCCCTTGTATTTTCAACTTCTCCCTCTCCTGTTAGCTTTTGCCTCATGAGTATTTTCATTCTTCCTCAGTTGGTAAGAGCCTCAGAAGCAGGGGTCTTGACTGCTTCATCAGTGTTTGCCCTCAATACTGAATACATGGTAAGCAATACATATTTGTTGGGCTGAATCCTTCACCTCTCCACATATATCATCAGTAGACCTAAAATTTATATCCTAAATTCAAACTCATCTTTGACTAAAGACCATTAACAGAATGGCCTTTAGCAAATTCATTAATTAGAGTCATTCTACTATCAACTTTATTTGCTCATCTGAACTGAGGTTACTTTAGTTTTATATCATCATTACTACTTGTCAGTGAATGATAAAGAGCTTGAACTTCATAGGTATGTGTAAATTGCATTTAAAATAATAATTTTTGGGGCACCCCCAGTGGTGCAGCGGTTTAGCGCCGCCTGCAGCCCGGGGTCTGATCCTGGAGACCCAGGATGGAGTCCCGCGTCGGGCTCCCTGCATGGAGCCCGCTTCTCCCTCTGCCTGTGTCTCTGCCTCTCAGTCTCTCTCTCTCTCTCTGAATAAATAAATTTAAAAAAATACTTAAAAATAATAATTGTCATGATTAATATTTACATAGTCATTTATTCCTAGGAGAGGCCTGTGCTTATTATTGTTTTTTTATACTAATAGTCATTATGGAAGTACAAGTTCTCAGGGAATCCCCAGGTGAGAATAATCTTCTACATGTACTATGAACACTCATCTGACCTTAGGAGCACTAGGGTGGGAAGAGGAACACAAGTGAGAACTTAGATCCACGTGGATGGTACAGGAGTTTGCCAAGGGGAAAAAAAAACACCTGGAAGAGGTGAGTTTTGAATCTCAGTTTAAAGTGAGGATGACTCGGGGTTCCTGGGTGGCTCTGTTGGTTAAGCATCTGCCTTCAGCTCAGGTCATGATCTCAGAGTTCTGGGATCGAGCCCTGCATCAGGCTCCCTGCTCAGTGGGGAGCCTGCTTCTGCCTCTCCCTCTGTCCTCCCCTTGCTTGTGCTCTCTCTCTTTCTCAAATGAATAAATAAAAAAATATTTCAAAAATGAAGTGCGGAGGACTCTCAGATACCCAGGGACTAGACCATGCTAGGGGGTCCAGAGCCCCACTAGAGAGGGTTGCACCACTGCTCATGTGGATTGCTAGAGTCCAATGAGCTCATTCATTCCCAAACCTGATTGTTGAGCACTTGACATATCTGATTCTCTGCTCAATACACAGTTGCTTGACCAGCCTATTCCTGCATTTTGTAAGATATACCGAAAAGAAGCAGGAGCTTCCCCCATCCCTGCTTCTTGCCTTATGCTCTCTCTGATGTATAGGTGACTTCCGGTGACAACCTGCTGCCCAGGTGCGCATCCACAGTGCCAGCTGCTTCCTCTCTGCCTCCACCTGGAACTCAGATCTGGACTCACAGGGGGTGCTGGTGGGCTCAGACATGGGGATTTGCTTCAGTTCCCTCTTGACTGCCTTCAGACTTCTTCTTTCTAGTGACAACACCTCACTGTTTTTCCTCAGTTCAGGTCAGCAGGTTCTTTTTTATTTTCTGGGCCTTCTAAGCAGAATCTAAATTTGTTCTGACACTGAGGCTCTGCCTCATTTTTGTCAGCCTTCCCTTGGTCCTCTGTGTCTACTTGACTTTCCCTCTGGCTGGGTCAGGCCCACTGCCGCACAACTCCGGGAGGCAGCTGCCAAATGCACACTGTTGAATGCCCTCACACCTGCCAACATGCCACCTGCAGCCCCTCCGGTCTCCCTGATTCCGGCTGCCCATCTGCCTACCTCAGCTCTTCCCTGCTCCTGGTCCGCCATCCACCTCTGTCGCCCCTCTCACCCATGACAGGGACCTTCTTCAGGGATGCTCTGGCTTCTGGGTCCCCAAGGGCTCTGTGTGAGTCTGTCATGTTTCCAACTAGGCATTTGGTGAGTCTGAGAAATGAGGTGGTCATTGGATACAAAGCATTCAGTGTATGCAGTGCTTTCTAGCAACTCATGTTAGAGTGTTGCCCCAGCTGGGCCCCAGGGCTCCCTGAGAGGGTGCACAGGGGAGGAGGACAGAGGAAGTCACTCTGCTGTAACTGAGCACTCTATCTGCTCCGAACCTCCTTTCTCACAACTTTGGCACCTGTGAACGTCCAGGGAAAGAAAATCTGTTTTCCTTGCTATGGGAAGTCGAGCTGTGTGGCTCCCCTTCACCTAACATAGTCATTTCTCTTCCAGCTGATGAGGTCGAAGTGGTAGGTTTCCAAAAAGAAATGGTACTTGCAAACAAGAAATCAGAGAGAGTGTTTTTTAATCAAAAGACTTTTATCCTCTGGTCTGAAAATGGGGAGAACCTTTTTTTTTAAAATATGTGGTGTCGTGAGCAGTTCATCACACAAAGGCTGGGAAGGTGGGGGTAGTCTGAGTTTGCGTGAGAGAGGAAAGCAGATTTCATTTCATCGGCACTCAAGAGTCAACGACCCTTTTAGAGTAGGAAGAAAACAGACTTCTCTGCTAAGAATGTGGCATTGGCAAAAGCCGTTTCTAGAATTAGGAGTCACAAAGGTGGAATGCAAATCTACAGTAGACTTTGGTGGAATTCTGAAATCTCATGTCCATGATCTCGAGGTCATGGACTGTCTTCCAGTACTAACACACGTTTGGTAACCATAGATGGTACCTCAGTGTGCTTTTCTTATGCTCTTGAAATTTCTACTCGTGTGTTTTTATACCAATATTCAGATCCTGCCCCTACATTCCCGCCCTCAGAAAATTGAATTCCTGGTTTCTCAGTTGGTTCTTCTCCATCTACGATTTCAGAAGGGATCTCAGGAGGTTCATTTATAGCAATGCTCTGATTCCTGCTGTGATGCTAATAAGCAGGCCCCATCTTCTTACCTTTTAATAAAGTCATCAGCAGAAACAAGTGGGCCTCACAGGGGAGTGCAGAGAGGCATTTATCCTCGGCGGGACGAAGGTTCTCTTCTGCATAATTGACAGTAAATAAAACTAATGTCTAATTAAGAGGTTGATATAGCTTAAAATACACCTCCTTGCTTGGAAATTGAATGCCTTGTATCCTAGTTTATCAAGGCACTGATTGGACATATTTCCATGTCCTGATCCAACTGGTCAATGGCAGGATGTGCTGGACTGGAAGGGCTAGGACCTCGAAGTTCAGAATGAAAGCACGTTGAGATGGTTGAGTGGAGAGCCCAAAGAGTGTCTGGTGAAGAGCTCTGGGCAGCCATGTAAGCTGACCAGCATCCTGTTGGGGGCCCTGGGCAGACAGGTAGCCGAGACTGGACTTCAGTTCCCACCAGGACAAGTAGGAGCAAGACTTAGAGAAAAAAGAACTTTCCTCCTATTTCAGAGAATATGATGAAGATCATTACTGGATAAGCAAGAGCTTGGCCGTGATAAAGAGGGAAGGAAAAAGCAAAGGCCTGGTTTCAGGAACTATAGACCTATCACAGTCTATCATCTGCTAGCAGTGTCTTCCGCCACCAGATGCTAGGGTCTGGTCCATGGATCCCCAGCATTGACACCACCCATTAGAAAAGCAGAAGCTCAGACCACAGCCCAAATCTATTGAATTAGAATTTGCCTTTGGTCAGGGGCCCAGGGCGACCACAAATGCATGAAAGTCAGGAGCAGAGCCCTCGACAAGCTCCCCAGAGCCGGTGCTTCTTTCCTGTTCACTGTGGTCTTCACAGTGGCTACGAGATGACATGTATCTCCTGAAGAGATTAATTAACTGAGGGAGCTGGTTCTGAAATCACCATGCAGTGTCTGGGAGCAAAATCAGCCCCTGAGCATAGAGCTAACAGAGTCTAAGCTGAGGCCGAAGCCCACATGGGATATGGAGGCTGAAGACGCTGAGCCCAGCCCACCGGGGCCCCCCACCCCTCATGGGCAGCAGTGCTGTGGCATAATGGGGCCTGGGGCCTGGGCTCTGCGCCTTGTGAGCTGAGTGACACTGAACAAATACCTTACCCTTTCTTTGGGCCTCGTTTATTCCTCTATAAACCAGGCAGATAAAAATATCTGCTTTGTGTTTCTCACTGATGTCTTAGGAGGATTAATTGAAACAATATACACAGAGACATTTTGTAAACAGGAATCAATTATACGCAGACAAGGAATTCTTGTTTGATCTGCCCTTTGATCTTCTACTCCAGCCCTGTGCCCGCCCTGTGCCCACCCTGTGCCCACCCTGTGCCTGCCCTACACCACAGTCCCCCTGCAGGGCATGTGGCTGGGGCCAGGCCCAGGGGCAGGGAAAGGTGCTGGCCTGGAGAGGTCCACCTTCCAGCCCTCCAGGTCACTGCCAAGGCCACCTGCTTCTCAGGATCTCCGTGCCAGGTGCAGGGGCACGGTGGCCTCTCCCGGCATTGAATTTATTCCAACCATTCAACAGGATAATAAGCAGCAAGGAATCCATCAATCCCACATCAGCCTGACCCCATTTAACAAACCTGATGATACTTAGCATACCAGCATGTTTGCTTTCTTTCCAGCAAACAGTCAAACATGATTAAACTCTCTCCTCATTTCCATATTAATAGCACACCCGTGTGAAGAATTTAGGAAAACACATTTCTGGAAATCTCATTTTTGATTTAAAATTTTCCAGTGTTGCAATGAACAGCAACACGCTGCCATGCAGAGATGTCCCCTCCTGTCAGGGAGCTCAGAGGAGACGCTGCTCCCTTTCTGGCAGCTTCTTCCCATGGTCAACAACTCAGTCTTGAAATGCTTTATTCCCCGGCAGTTCCCTAAGGCTGGAGCTTAAATGTGTGTCTTGCTATTTTCTCTCCTTATTGGGACCAGAGCAGAGGGCCTCCTAGAGATCTGGGTAAGGTCCCTCCTGGAGCTTAAAACTGACAATGAAACTCCTCCAGCCCCTCCCAGAATCTGGAAACAGAGACCCCTCCTCTTCTGATTGGATAGCACCATTCCCTCTCACTTTTCTTCAGATTTGGGGCAGAGGAATGGGGAGAAATATGAGCAGTTGACTCCCAGGCCTCCCCTGAACACATCCTGCTGGCTGACACCTCAAAAAGATACGGCTTCTCTAGTCACCCATCCTCCCTCCCTCCCCCCACCCCCACCCTCCATCACCCCGCCCATGAGAATGCACTGGGGGTGGGGAACAGCACAACCCCAGGCTCTGGAAGCAGGCAGGCTGCAGTCCTGGTCTTGGCTCCTTCGTGAACAAGCTGTCCGACTTTGAGCAAGCCGCTTACCTAACACTGTCTCCTGGACTATCAAAAGAATAATAATAATAATGTTATTATCATTTGCACTGATCTACCTCATGAGGGTGTTACGAGAAATTTTAAATAAATGATGCACATGGAGCACTTAGCTCAGTGCCTGGCATACAGTAAGTGCCCAATAAAAGTTGGCTGTTGTTATTTTGTTTTTTGGTTGTAAATAATATATCACCATTCACTGCTTCTCTCAGCATCCCCTCAACACTGCGGGGGTGGGGGTTGGTGGCAGGGAAGAAGACTTCCCAGCCAAGACTCATCCTTCCTGGCTCCTTCGGCCACTAGGGAGCAAGGAAGGGGGAATCTATGTGGAAGGGAGGTGGGCTCCTTCCACCTCTGCTCCTGTTAATGTGCTCCCATTCCTTGTGGCTTTAGAAAGAGCCCTGTTCCGGGGATGAGGACAGGCCCATGTTAGCCCCAACTCTATCTCTTACCCCTTGGTAAGTTTTTTTTTTATTTTTTATTTTTATTTATTCATTTAATTACCCCTTGGTAAGTTTCTTAAAGCCTCTAGAACTCAGAGATTGCTCTGAACACACTTCAGTTTTCTTGAATCTCTGAATTGGGTGCAATGAAGGATGGTTCATTTGTTGGTGGGGGGGGAGCAGGTTTCACAGGGGAGGGAGTTGAGATCCAGACTGAAGCTAAGCGGCTTGCTTAGGACCAGAACACTGTCCTCCGGGTCCAGAGAAATTGTTTTTGTTTTTCACAGGACCCCACCGTCTCTCAAAAGGCCGGTGAAGTCTGCTGGCTGCGATAAGCCGCGCTCCTACCCCGGCAGATCGTGGTTGACTCCTGTTTAGCGTCCCCAGGGAAGCTTTCCTGCCAGGTTGCAGTGTCTGGCCCCTGGTTAGGTGAGTGACCGCTGCATTCCCAATGCCAGGTGTCTGGCCCTGTGCTTGGAGCGAGGCAACTTCGTTCTATTTCTGAAGTCTGCCCACCGCACTCCAGGGGTTTGTGCCCCAGATGATATGTGACTCTTTCTCTGTGACTCATTCCAAATGATTGGGGGGTTTTCTTACAAGACAGAGCAGTGAAATGGCCCTTTGGGGACTGGGAGTGAAGCAGGATGAAGGAGGGAGGAGAGAGAGGACCCCTTCCCTCCTTCTCTCTGCTTTGGCACTGATTCTGTCCACACCGATTTCGATCCCATGGGCACCTGCCTGGAGCCCTCCGGGTGAGGCGGTGGGGGCCTCCCAGCAGGTGCCTCCCCGCTGCCCCCATATGGCCTTCCTGTCTCTTCCCCACCACAGGCTCACAGATCCCTGTGCCTTTGAATGTTTGCCTGGGAAACACCATATGTGTGAACTAAGTTTATAAAGCACTATGTTTAAGAATAAATTTCAAGATGCTATTTTTCAGCAGCCTATGAATCACTTAAACTCATTTGCAAAATAAACAGTTTGCCAGGGGAAATTCATTTTTGATGACCGAAGACAGAATGAAAGTCATAATACGTGAGGCTTTTCTGTCCTGATAGTCATGAGCTATTTGTCAGGAGGGATAGGAATGAATGGGCAGCCTATAACTTTTTAAATGCAAACTCCTGAGTAATAAATATGTGTGTGTGTGACTGTGTGTGTGTATCTCTATATATCTAACATGTAATATAGTAGACGCAGACTCCCATTTTCAGAGCTGCATGGCATTTTGTCAAACAACTTGGACTTTATTTTGGTCTTGCAGCAGGAGTATGAAGACGAATATTACAATTTTTAAAAAAGATTTGATAGGGTCACTCTGTGTTTCTGGATTTACCATAGGACCATTCATCTCCCCACCTGGTAATAAAATAGGACGTTGGGAGGCTACCTCCCCCAGATGCATGTGAAAGGAAAGACTTGCTGCTGATGGGGCAGGAGGTGGCGGTGACCTGGACGGGCAGGGAGGGATGGGCAGGGGTGTTTGCTGCCTGGGAGGCTGGGTCTCAGGTGCATGGTTTTTGGCTCATTGTACCTTGTGGTCTCTTCGCATCCTCGTGATCATTGGCTGAATCGTGCTCTTCAGCTCTCTCTGCTCAGTCTGTTGTGTTTTCTCTCGGTCTCTGAGCAGGGAAGCTGGGCCTGGCTGATGATGATGAACGCTACATGTACAAAGCAATCAGCACTACTTCATCAGGGGCAAAGCCACTATTTAGGTCAGTTCCGGGGACCGGAGCCCGCCGCAGTGATTTCCTCACTTCTTCAAGGGGACGTCCCAGGCCGTGCGGGGAATTGTCTAGAGACATGCAGCACATCACAGAAATGTGCACCCGCAAACTGGGGATCGCTTCAAGACGGCCTGCAGCGGGATTAAGAAACTGCTGGAATGCTCTGGTTTATTCGCCGCCGTCATTGTACAAATGGTGCTGGCTTCCCTTCTCTCAAACATTTCCTTTTAGCAATTCCAGACAGGGCTGCATTTTTCTACAATCAATCCTGATTGGGCCACCAGGGATCAAACCTATCATACTGCCCTAACTGAGCCATCAGTATATAAAACCTGCGTGAGACTTGCATGTTGAAAGAACACTAGGAAACTGGGTTTATCTGCAGGTGCAGAAGAGAAGTGGGGTATCGGGTGTGGACTCAGAAGCAGGTCTCAGGTCTGTGCTGAATAGAGTTGGGGTGCTCCTGGCTTTCCAGCTGACCACAGAGGAAGGAACATCTTGGCTCCTAATCCGATTCCCTACAGCCTAGAGAGCTGAAGCAACTTGGGTTTCTGGTTTGACTTAATGCCAGCATGCATGCCCAGCTGGTGTGCGGTATGAACCAGTTTGTTTGTTTGTCTTTTTGACTGTAAACATTGAGAAGGCTGGAGCCAAATCCCATGTTTGGTGCTCAAGGAACAGTCACAGAGTAGGTTACTGATTTTGTATTTTTGTTTACTTCTTGGGCCTTCAGCCTTTCTGAATGGCAGGAGAGCAGAGGTGCTGGGGAGTTCCCTAGCCAGCAGCTTCCTGGGATCTTGGAGTTTGGAGCATGGTTGAGGCCCTGGTCAGGTGCTCAGCACTGTTGAAGACACGCTCCTTCTTGACACGGTGGTGTATGTCCATGCGTGTACCACTGGCACACTGTGTTTGTGTCCACCTATGATCCAACACTTGACATGCATGAAATGCAAGAGGCCCCCAGTGCTACTCCTGAAGACAGGGGCTACCCTTTATTCACTTTTTGGTAGCCCGTTGGCTAACACAACACTTATTCACAATGACATCACCCAGCTAATACCAGTTTAGAAAGAAGCCTAGCCTACAGCCCTGAATTAACTTTATGACAAAGTAAATTAAACTAAACTCTATGCACAAACAGAATCAATTGACAATGGAAGGGCTATTCTAAAATGGAAAGTTTTATGGGCTGAATGCAGACTATGTGAGCTAATAGCATATTTGCGTACTATGAAGTACATAATCTCTCCTATGGAGTATTCTTTCTAAACAGCTGGAATATCATGAGCCTTTAGATCTAACTTGTACCTCAGAGGAAATTCAGAGAAACTATTTCAGTAAGACAAAAAAGAAAGAATTATACAGATCCAGACTGTGGGACATTCTTCTGGACAACTGGCCCCGTCTATTAAATACGAGACTTGATCTAAGAGCTCAAATGGAGGGTGTGGGGTGGGGGGTGTTCTAGATTTGGGGAAGATTTAAAAGATGTAACAACCAAATGTAGTGTGTGTTCCTTCATGTAGGGATCTGTTTAGAAAGAAAGAAAAGCCATGAAAGGTAGTGGGGCTGATTAGTCAAAGCGAGGCCTGAACTGTGCATTATATGACATCAAGGAATTTGATGTCATTTGATAGGAAAGAATTTGATAGGAAAGAGCAATCATTGGATATAGATGGTGGGTGTTCATTGTACCAGTCTTCCTATTTTTTTGTTTTTGTCTGTTTGAGATTTTTATCCTTTTTTTTTTTTTTTTTTTTTTTTAAGAAAGTAAAATAGCTATTTGACAAGAAAGGGAAAAAAAAAAACAATCTAATGCTCTAAGGCAAGGAGGTGAGAATCAGTAAAATGGGTTCTGGGACCTACAGGGAGTTCGACTTGGTTGGAAAGTCAACTCCACGTGGGTGCTGCAGACTGTATGAATGGAAAAAGGGGATGGGACGGACCACGCCTACTATGGAGCTTAGACTGTTTACTGGAGCCAAGGGGGCTCCCTGGGGGGCTTTATTTTTAAATAATAACTTGATTTTTATTTTCGTTTTTATTAGAGAGGGAGAAAGAAAGGGGGGGGGAGGAGAGGCAGAGAGAGTGGGAGAGAGAGAATCTTAAGTAGGCTCCATGCCCAGCAGAGAGCCTGACCTCATGGCTCTGAGGTCATGACCTGAGCTGAAATTGAGGCTCACTTTACCAACTGAGCCACTCAGGTGTCCCTTAAATAACTTTATTGAGATACAATTCATATACCACAAAGTTCAGTCTTTTAAAATGTTTAAAATATTCAGTGCTCCAAGGTCTATAGAGTTGTACATCCCAACACTACTAATTCCAGAACATTTTATTGCCTCAATTTGAAATCCTGTACGCATGAGCAATCTCTGCCCTCATCTCCCATTCTCCCAGTCCATGGTAACCACTAATTTGCTTTCTGCCTCTATGAATTTGCCTTTTCTGGACATTTCATATATGTGGAAGCATAGAATATATGGCCTTTTGTGTCTGGTTTCTTTCACTGAACATGTTCTAATGTTCAATAATGTTGGAGCACGTCTCAAAATCATATTCTTTTTATGGCCAAACATTTTATAATATGGATACACACATTTTGTCTATCCATTTTTCATTTGAGGGACATTTGGGTTATTTTCACTTTGGGGTTATTATGGATAATGCTACTCTGAAGGTGGTCAAAGGGTACAAACGTCCAGTTATAAGATGAATAAGTCCTGGGATGTAATGTACAACACGGTGACTATAACTTTAATTTAAAAGTGATGAAAGATAATGTGGCTGTGAATAGTCATGGGCAAGTTTTTGTATGGACATCTGATTTTAAATCTCTTGGGTATATACCTATAGTGTGTAGTATATAATATATAGCATATACTACATCTTAAGCAATTTAAGGAATTGCCAAACTTTCCATGGCAACAGAACCATTTGCTGTCCTACCAGCAACATGTAAGGATTCTAATCTCACCTCATCTTCAGTGATACCTGTTTACCTTTTTTATTAAACATCCTCATGGGAAGCAGTATCCCATTGTGATTTTGATTTACATTTTCCTAATGACTAATGAGACTGAGTATATTTTCATGAGTTTATTCACCATTTATATACCTTCTTTGGAGAAATGATTCTTTGACCCCGTTGCCCATTTTTAAACTGGGTTGTCATTTTATTTTTATTTTTATTTTTTTATGATAGTCACACAGAGAGAGAGAGAGGCAGAGACATAGGCAGAGGGAGAAACAGGCTCCATGCACGGGGAGCCTGACGTGGGATTTGATCCCGGGTCTCCAGGATCGCGCCCTGGGCCAAAGGCAGGCGCCAAACCGCTGCGCCACTCAGGGATCCCTTATTTGTATTGTAAAGAATAATTATGTTATTTTAAATCAGGTGTTTTTGTTTTTGTTTTTTTCATGATCATTCTGACATGGACATAAAATAAGAGAGGCATGTGTAGGTGAAAGAGATGTGTTATACTCAAAAACCCCAGAAGAGGGAGGCATGGCATGCCACGCATTGGTGCAACTAAGCTGCTGGGGAGCCATGGATGGTGAGGACAAAGGAACAAGTGTCTTTATTGGGGGTCAGGGTGGCACATATGCAAAAGGTATGAGGGGATTTCATTGGTGTGTTTGAATCTCAATAGGTCAGAGTCAGGGGAGGGCAAGAAATGGACAAGGACCAGCCTTATCACACAGGTGTACCTGCCCACCTGGCAGAGTGCTCAAAGCTTGTTTGTGGGGATGTTGGGGCATCAGGAAAACATGAAGTTTTTTTAAAAGTCTACAGTACACTATGATTAAGTCATACACATTCTTAATGTATTCTAGATACAAGTTCTTTATCAGGTATATGATTTGCAACTATTACGTTCTTCCATTCTGTAGATTGTCTTTTGACATTTTTGGTGGTGTCCTGTGAAGCACAAATATCTAAAATTTTTATGAAGTCCAATTTATTTTTGTCACCCATGCTTCTGGTGTCATATATGAGAAGACATTGCCTAATCCAAGGTCACAAAGATTTACTCCTAAGTTCTTTTTCTAAGAGTTTTATACTTTCAGTTTCTACATTTAGATCTCTGATCCATTTTGAGTTAATTTTTGTATATGGTGTGAGATAGGGGCCCAACTTTCTTCTTTAGCATGTGAATATACAGTTGCCCCAGCACCATGTTTTTTGATTGTTAATTCAATCTTTTTACTTTATAAATCTATTTCTATTTATTCTTGAGTCAATTTCAGTAGTTTGTGCCTATGAAGTTGTCTATTTCATTTAGGTTATTAATTTGTTGGCATACAACTGTTCATATATTTCCTTAGACTCTAGTAGTGATGTTTCCTCTTTCATTCTGGCTTTTACTAAGGAGTCTTTCCTTTTTATCTTTCTTTTTATCTCCTTGACCAGTCTAGCTAAGCTTTGTCGGTATTCTTGATTTTTTCTAAGACTCAACATTTGGTTTTTCTCTACTGTTTTCTATTGTTTATTTCACTTACTTCTGTTTTATTCTATCCTGTCCTTCCTTCTGCTTCTCTTAGGCTTAATTTGCTCTTCTTTTTCTTAAAGCGTAAAGTTAGGTTACTGATTTGAGATCTATATTTTATAGGCTCATTCAAATTCTGAGCTTTCGCTAAGCAGGAGGAAGGGCTGTCAGCAGGATGTCTAAGAGCTGCACACCTGCCCTACATCCAGTCTGGTAGTTGTTCAGGCATAGAGACTCCTGGTGGTAATTCATGTCTACTGTGTTGACCATCACAATCACCTCCTTACAAGGAAACCTCTTGGAGTCAGCCGTTGGAGAACAAATGTCTCAAAGTAGTGCCACAAGAATCTTCTGCCATATTCTGAAAGGGACAGGCCGGGAGTTCTACTTGAAGTCTAAAATGGACTTTTTTTTCCTGTTAAAGATCTTGGGGACGCCTGGGTGGCTCAGCGGTTGAGCATCTGCCTTTGGCTCTTGGCGTGATCCCAGGATAGGTGATCGAGTCCCGCGTCGGGCTCCTTGCAGGGAACCTGCTTTTTCCTCTGCCTGTGTCTCTGCCTCTCTCTGTGTGTTTCTCATGAATAAATAAATAAAATCTTAAAAAAAAATCTTCAATCAGAGTCTTATAGAATATGACAATAGATATAGGCCATGACATGAAAGATTTAGAGAGAGGATGATGAGGAAAGCCTATGTCTAGAGAGATCTGCATTGAAATGGCTACTTATATATCCTCTGACTGGAGTCAGAATGTGCCCTGGAGTCTCAGATCGGGGCTGAGCCCTGCGGTGGATAGGAAGTCAATGCGGCTCTCTAGGTTAAGGGCTCTGGAGAAAGGAGTTATGCAGGTTATGCCATGATGAGAACTGAGGCAGCTAATGAAGCTCTTTTTCTCTGAGAGAATGTATGGCAGCAGAATGGGGAGACCAAGCAAGAGGGGAACCTAGAAGCCAGACCTAGGAGAAGTGAGATTGAGGACAGAAAACAGAGTGGGGTGAGGGAAGGGAGTGAGAGGCACTGAGGGCAGGGGCAAAACTAAATGGACCCAAGGTGCTTTGGAAAATGATCTTACTCTCCAAGAACCAAAAGGAGACTTAAGAAAATAATTTGGCTTTGGTAGGAGTGCAGTGGACCAGCCAGAAGCTGGTCCAGAATCAGAATTAGGACTGTAAGCATTCATCCCTGGATGCTCAGTATCTGCCCCAGCATGGGGGCTGAGCATTCCTCCTCTAGGTGCACTCCCCAACATCAGGTGTCCTGCTGGTTTAACAACCTTCTACTCTAGAGAACCACAATCACAATGTCCCTAACTTCTGTGCCCACTACTCAGAATTAGCAAAGCTTTCCTGACATGTCAATACACACCCTGGGAAAAAAAAATAGGTCTGAATATTTGCTTCCCTTTTTCTTAGCCCAGAGGAAGGACTATGGGATTCAAGAAGAAGTGGCAAAAGAAGGCCCCCCAAAGGAACTGTAGACTCCAATTCTAGGGATCTGGGTCAAACTGAGCTATGACCTACTGGATGAAGCTCACCTCCAGAAACACCCTCCTCTGTCTATATGCTGCTTTGTTGGTGGTCACGGCTTATATGTCAATGTCTTGGGTCCTGCTATGTGGTGGTGAGGATGCGGAAGTGCTATGCAAGAGGACACATGGATGATTCTGAGAAAGAGGTCTGAGGCCCTGGATCACAGTAGAGGGGTCCTGATGGTAGAGACCCTGAAATCTTCTCCATCATACATTTGTTTGGGTTCAGCCTCTCCCTCAATGGTTTGCTCCTGTTACATTGACAGAAACCAGCAGTCTCTTATGAGAAGAGAGAACACATTTCAGTATTTCAATTGAGGCTGAGTTTGTTCTTACACCATATAGAGAGAAGACTGCTCTAATAGCATCTGCTCCAATGAACTCATTGATTGACAGTAGGACTGTTTTTAAGGAAATATTCCTGCTTTGATTCTTACTCTACCTATCTTGAAACAGCAGTTACGAACACTTTGGAGTAACTGCCAAGATATTAGCAGAGAATCATTTATCATGTTATCTGTAAGTATCTACCATGAATACTTTGGGGCACTAAGGGAATAGTACCTTCAATTTCGATTAAGACAAATTTGGAGGTGGGGATGGGGTAGGCAAGAAGATAACTATTTGTGGCCTGGAAAAAGGCAGAGCATCCCTAACATAACACTGCAGAGAGATTTGAAAAGTTGTCATTTTACTGAGTGTTTCTTATTCCTTCAAAAGAGAATATTTACATCCATGATATTTCTGCCTCAAGATGCACTTAATTTCTGGCTAATTGAGTCAGATTACAAATCACATCTGTTTAATGTAAACAGAAACCCAGTTAGGCTTCAACCTTTCCACCTGAGTCACTCTGTTAATTAAATTCCTGATTTATCAGCTCCCTTTCTGTCTCTCTCAATATCTGCCTCAAGTCAGATTGCCTGTGGTTTTCATGACTTCCCAAGATGGAAACCAGTCAGATGGACAACATCAGGCAACCTTAGATGCTCCAGTTTAGGGGATCAACACTTCAAAGGTCGCACATTTTATTCTTCTAACTTGATCTGCATTATAGTCAATACAACACACCATGAGAAATATTTTCTCAACAATGATAGCCTTTGTATCATTTTTTTGGAATGTGAATTAATTTTTGTAATAGCCTTTTGAATGTACAAAGCATCTTTGCATATTATCTCATTAAAAGAGGCCTATGAGTTAGTAAAACTGCTGCTACTATTATTGTTAAAATTCAGAGAGAATTTGAAGAGGCCCATTTGAAGTCACAACACTAATAAGTGATACTATTACAAATTTAAATATGACGGTCTTCACATTTGAGTTGCCACAGTTTTGTGGGTTTTTTTCCTTTTTATCTACATCATGAAAAAGCTTGAATACTACTAGCACTAATCATAAATCTTAAGAGAATCTGATTTTGTAGGTAATAATCTGAAGCTAAATAATTGATGAACAGAGAGTCTGAGAAGCTGGTAAAGTCCTCTTGGGTTTTACACTATTCTGTTGTTTTCATCGCAGGGTGCACAACATACATGTGAGAAGCAAAGTATCTAGGAAAGCAGTGTGTTAGCATTGTCCCTGAACCTCTGATCCATTGGCACACACCCTACCTTGGTGTGTTTTGCAGCAAGGACAGCATGTCAGACTCATGTCTGCATGTGCAGACCATGGAGCAAAAATAAGTAGGCACACATTGCTGTCACCAGTATAATCTCTCCATGCCTCTACATATAATGCTTCCCTGGCTTTCCTGCTGTCTACCAATATAATAAAAAGCCCCTCACCTAGGATCCAAGAACTCTCTTTTGAAACATTTCCCACCACTTCTTTCAACGTAAAATCTTAGGCATGGTTTGTCCACTTGCCCTCTAACAATGATTTGTTTGCCCTTTTCCTGGCTTTTCTGGTCTTTACTTCTGCATTTTTTCCCTTTAAGGCTCAAACAATACTCTGAGTGGAAGCTTCCCATTTACTTTCATTCAAATTCCCCCCGCCCTTCTGAACATCCAAGGATTTCTTCCTACATTGTCCCCTTGCATCCTCACCTTCTATCTGTTAATCATACATGTATCTCACCTTCCTTACTAAACCATATGATTTGGGGGATTGGTTTATTTTATTTTATTTTATTTTAAATATTTTATTTATTTATTTATTTAGAGAGAGAAAGAGCACAAGTGGGGCACAGAGGCAGAGTGAGAGAGAGAGAAGAAACAGACTCCCTGCTGAACAGGGAGCCAGACTGGGGGCTCCATCTCAGGACCCTGAGATCATGACCTGAGCCAAAGGCAGACACTTAACTGACTGAGCCACCCGGGCACCACTGTTGGCTATAGTTTTGAACCTAAAACCCTAAATTGGTTCTACATTGCTCAAGGCAAGCACCAAGCACCGTGCCTTACACACAGTGCTTGTGGTCACTGAGTAATGGCTCCCACATAGGTCCATGTCCCAATCTCCAGAACCTGTGAATGCTAGCTAGTATGGAGGAACTTTATGATTAGGAGTCTTGAGATGAGATTATCCTGAATTATTTGGGTGAACCTGAGTGTAATCATAGCAGTCCTTATCAGAGGAAGCCAAGAGTCAAAGCCAAAGGAGAAAGTGATGTGATGAAGAGGACAGGGATAGAGGAAGGGGCTGAGAACCAAGGTATGCAGGTAGCCATTGAATGCTGAGAATGGCAAGGAAACAGATTCTCCCTCAGAGCATCCAGAAAGAACCAGCCCTGCCAACACCTTGACCATTGCCTGGTGAAACTAGCTTTGAAATTCTGTCCTCCAAAACTGTAATAATAAATTTGTATTGTTCTAAGCCACTGAGTTTAGGGTTATTTGCCACAGAAACAATAGGAAACTAATACAGTATCTGGAGAAAAGTTTATTGAATGAAAAATAAATGAATGACTATAAGTAGATGAGTGAATAAATGAATTCAAAGAAAGAGTTCTGAAACGGACCCCTGCTTTATACTATTTTCTTGCTTCCTACTTTTAATCACATGGAAAATATTACCACAGTCAAGATGTTCTTTAATATTTTTCAATATTTTTCTGGAGATCTGATTAAAATGCAAAGGTTTTAGCGGGGATCCTGGAAAGTAGTTGACTAATCGTCCCACACCAATTGACTGCCGCTCTAGGGAGGGCAAGACGGGAGAGAACATATAGGAGGACAGGACTCAGTGGGGTGGAGGACATGAGGGACCTGGCAAACAGAGTTTCTCCAAGGCTGGTGGGGGCAGGTCTTGGTTAGATAGAGGGCTGCCCAATGCTGTAACCCAAGGAGCAGGACACAGAAGATCATAGTCACCAAAATCATACCTTACCTGTCCAAACTTTTTTCCTTGAACTGCAGAATCTTTGCAGAGTCTCTTTTTCCCCCTAAGGACAAATTCACATCATTTTCAGGGACAAAAGTTGAGGACAGAAGTATTTTTGTTCAATGTGTGTATCTTACTTCCCAGTGACTGACATGCCCTCTTTTAACTTTAATTAGAAACCAAACTGAATAAAACACTTGACTTTGACATACAGTAGTGATTTAAAAGGACTTTTCAACTCCACTACCAAAAAGAGGAAATAGTAATTCAAAAGGCTATTAGCATGGCCCTCGGACCACCTCTTGACACAGGGAAAGGCTAAGTTAATCAAAATGATAATTGTGCCACAAATCAATTACTATTTAAGGTTATTCCTACTCAACTTTACCGTAAAACTCTTCATAGCCCCTACAACACAATCCTAACTATGGTCTTTTGCAAAAAAATAAGCCATCCTTCATAGCCCCTACAACACAATCCTAACTATGGTCTTTTGCAAAAAATAAGCCATCCCTCATAAGGCGTGTGCGTGCCTGTGCACACACACACACACACCCCTCCTCATGGGCTATTAGCCGAGAGGCGATCATCTCCCTCATTTTCTCAAATAACATATATCATTCACACAGAGCCAGAACGTAATTTGAATGAAATCGAATGAGATTTTCCTCGGCTTCAAATGAATTGGAGTGGGAGATAATAATGCTTTCTATTTTTTTCCTATCCAACAAGATCAGCTCTTAGCTCCAAAAAATTTTTTAAAAGTCTCCCTAGTGTTTCAAATTTAAATACATTATATTTAATGCAGTTTCTAAATTTTAACTACTTCAGAATTCTGTTAAACTGCTCAGAAAGGCGTAGTGAGATTTTCAGATCTTCCAATCTAGCTGAAATCAAGCCCATGAGCATCAGCATAAAGCAGAACATTGCCTGGGCCTTTCTAAAGAGTCTCTGAGTCTCCTGGTCTCCATGTTAGAACTACATCTCTCTGTCCAACTAAAAAATTTAAAAATAAAAATATCAATCAGATAAAATTACTTTAATAAAACATCATCTGAGAGAGGGGAGAAAAGGGAATTCTTGAACACAATTTTCATATAAACCATCTTTACACATAGATGTCATTTTACAGTGGACTGGAATAGCGTTTGACTTGTTACTATGATCTATTTTTACTAAGACTGAGAAATCAAAGGCTTGAGGGAAGAATAGAACATTCTAAATTAAGCTGCATAAATAATTTTCACACTTTCTACTTGAACATCTATGTGGGTATTTCATTGTTTTTTATATTATCTATGAAGATGTGGTTTATGTCTTGTGCCTTATTCAGATGCTGCTGAGCTATTAAAAATTGCAGCTCCTGTTTTAACTCGGTAACATTGGATTCTATACTTCTTGGATTTCTCATCTTATAGATTTCCCTCAGTTCCCTGATTCCTGTTTCTTCTCACCTATAAGTCCAAAACTATTGGCTTATTCTCAGTAGGAAAGTTACCCATACTTTAATAAATGATAGAATGTCTGCTCATAGACTGACATTTCTTTAGGACTGTCCGTTTGTCTAACAACAAAAGAACAACATCAAGGATACTTCTTTAGCAAGTGGAAACAGGCTTATCTGAAGATCACAGATTCAAGGGGTAGCCATGAGAGCAAAGGAATGACAATATACTTAGAACAATCTATTTTACTCAAAGTTCTAGAATTCTTTATTTTAGATAAAAATAATATGATATTAGGCAGAAGGTTTTAGCTCTTAGGCCACAGGAAAAAATTCATTATCTCCTCTCTTCCCTTGAATGCTTCTGCAAGGGACCTCTGAACCTCGTGTTGTAGTCAAAGCATATGTTGGCGGCCAACTGCCAACACTAAATATAAACTTGAAGAGGAAGAAAGCCACATTTGGAAGATAACTCATCTATAGACTAAATATTTCAAAGCAGACTGTGTCTCTATATATTCTAAGTTGTAAAACTCAGAAGCCCTGTCAATAACTAGTTTTGAGACCTTTGCCGAGCTTCCGTTCTTGTCATTTTACCTTCCTGGATCTTCTGATTTATCTGTAAAATGGACTTAATTATCTTCTCAGCCTGCCAAATGTTGGTATTATGGGGATACAGATGAGATATAGATGCAATCACTCTGAATTCCTTAAAACATAACATTCATTCACTCAACGAATATTTATTGAGCACATACTTCATTCCTGATACTGTATCAGGTACTGGGAATATTGCTGTGGCCATAACAGACTTTGCTCTGCTCTTGTAGATGTAACATGAGGGATTGCTACGAATATTATTAGAACTATGACTTTAATATCTATTACCACTATTACTACAATATTGGTAGGTATTTAAAAGAAATTACTATTATTTGTGTAACCAAAGGTAAACATCTCTTATGTTGGGATAACATTTGGGATATCTTCATCAGTATGAAATGATTATTAATTATAATTATAAAGAATTTTATATTAATATCTTACTTTTATTAAAATTAATAATGACTAAATTCATTGAAGAAAATCACCCTCAAGACCATTATTTAGAGTTTTTACTTTTAATTGGATTCACAAGGCATATCTTAGCCTGATATCTTATAAAAGTTAGGACCAACAAGAGCCAGGCACAAGAAAAAAATAGAATAATCTTGGAGGAAATCAGATATCAGATCTGCACAAATGTATTCAGCTTCTATTTTTAATTTTCTTTTTTTAAATGATTTTATTTGACAGAGAGAGTAAGAGAGAGAGAGAGAGATCACACAAGCAGGGGGAGCTGCAGAGGGAAAGGGAGAAGCAGGCTCCCCATCAAGCAGGGACCCCAATGCGGGGGACCCTGGGACCATGACCTGAGCCAGGGGCAGACAGTTAATTGACTAAGCCACCTAGACTCCCCAGATTTTCTTTTTATAAAAATTGCTTTATAAGGGAAACAATGAAGGGTGAGGAATTAGAATTTACTTCAGCATCTACCATATGCTAGACATATTACACATACTGCCTCATTTACATACAAGGCTTCTCCCTGATACTCCTTTGATGATGGAAGAAGAGAGGTCCCAGGAGATAGTGACTTTTCAGATTCACTTCAGTTGGACCCTAAAGGCTATGTTCTTCTCACTGTACCCAAAACTTCTATCAAGTCTGTCTAGCAAAACATAAGATTCGTTAACGTGACTCGGTTCATATGCAACTGATTAATAGGGACTTGATGTCAGTTTAACACAGATGTCTTGTTGGTACAAAGGTGATTTTTCCAGTGTGATCCTGTTCTGACAACATTAGGAGCCACCTTTCTCACAATTAAATCAGAGTCTTAGCAACATTGAAGACTTTAAGGAAAAAACTGTAGTCATGCAAAATGCCTTCTCCAAGAAGTGGTTGCTGTAGAGGCTTCAGGAACAGTCACGTTTTCAAGTATGTTTGTTGTCCTGAGACTTTACCTGCATCAGAATGACCTTGAATATTTGTTAAAACATAGATTTCTGGCCTCCTCCTCTTTCCCAATCTCCTTCCTCAGGGGTTTTTGGTTCAGTGGGTCTGGAGGACAGCCTAAAAATTTGTGGTCAACAAATCTCTGCACAACACTGAAGCCACCAGTCTGAGGACCACACTCTGAGAACCAGTGCACTATGTTACGCTATCTGGGGAAGCTGTAAATGTAGATGAAGAATTTACAAAGATAGTTTTTCCTATGTCAACAAAAACTGACTGATGAAGCAGTCTAGCCCCAGATTATGTTTTATGTTAATGAAACTAGTCTATCATAGGCAAATGTTTTCAAGGATCTAAATCTTGATGGAGGAAACATGAACCCCTGTGTATAAGGCTGCTACAACATTTGGTCTGTAAACATAGATACAAATGTCAGTGAAGATTTAACTGTGCTGGTATTTTATTTTATTTATTTTATTTTTTTGTGCTGGTATTTTAATAAGGGTTGCAATTGTTGTTTATTTTTTTACTTCTCTGATTACACAGTTACATAGGTTTTCAGTGGTATACTTTTTATTTTTTTAGGTAGGCCTCACACTCAGCATGGAGCCCAATGTGGGACTTGAACTCATGATCCTGAGATCAAGACCTGAGTCAAGATCAACAGTCAGACACTCAACTGACTGAACCACCCAAGTGCCCCTTCAGTGGCCTATTTTAACCCAACTTTTTCCAAGTCCCATTGGTTTTACATGTAGTTTTGCAGAATATAAGGTTTTTCAGGAACACAAATATGGCATGAGAGAAGACTATAGCTTCATTAGACAATTAATAAAAATTAAATTAATAAAGTAATAATCTACAATACTAAAATAGTATCACAATATAGCTTTATTAGAACTATGTGGAGAAACTCTTATCAAATCTATGATCATGACCCAAAGAGTAGAAGATCTAGAGTAACTGGCAAATGTAGAGAGGTAGAGAAGAATGGCTGGCTTCCAGTTATCCAATGAATAAGTCACAGGGACAAAAGGCATAGCATAGGGAATACAGTCCAAGGTATTATGGTCGCATTGTGTGGTAACAGATGGTAGCTACACCTGTGGTAAACATAGCATAATGTATAGAGTTGTCATAGCATCATGTTGTGCCTGAAACTAATGTAACATTGTGTGCCAACTATACTTGGATAAAATAAAAAATATTTTAAAAAATATAAAATAAAGCTCTCTGTCTTTCCTTAAACAAGGCTGCCCTCTTGACTGTATTTGACCACAGGCCATCATTTCAACTGCTTCTCTCTGGGGCTCTCTATTTAAATCTAGTTTTGCTTGGGACACCTGGGTGGCTCAGAGGTTTAGCACCTGCCTTTGGCCTAGGGCGTGATCCTCGAGTCCTGGGATCGAGGCCCACATCAGACTCCCTGCATGGAGCCTGCTTCTACCTCTGCCTATGTCTCTGCCTCTCTCTGCCTCTCTCTCTCTCTCTCTCTGTGTGTGTGTGTGTGTGTGTCCTTCATGAATAAATAAATAAAATCTTAAAAAAATAAATCTAGTTTTGCCAACCAGGCCATAGTCTGTTCACTGGGGACACCAGTTCATTCCCCATAAAAACAGATCAGCTGCAGGTATTCCTGAGAAGTGCTGAAGAGGAAGGAGGGGGTATGAAATGTTGGCAGAAATTGAATTAAGGGCTCGCAGGAGAGATTCCCTGAAAGTGCCCGAGATTCGGGGTCTTGTCCCATGCATCATCACAAAGCCTTGCCATGCATCTCCCTCCCTGTATGAATGAAGCCAACACACAAACCCGTACAGCTAAAGTTAGAAGAGATAAAAAGATGCTGTCGTTTCCAACCAGTATAGCTTGATAGGATGTTTTCTGTGTTCCCTATCCCATGATGTTGGTGGGGGGGGGCAAGTTTACATACAGGAAGTCAGTCTCTGAGTGGTACTAGCATTTCAGGAGTGTGGGCTTCACTACGGAGAATTTATCTTTGGACCAAGACGTAAGAGAATGCTAATGTTTTAATCCTGTGTAAGCTTCTAGTGGCTGATTTGGCTAAATCAGACAATGTGGCAATTGAGTGAAAACTTGCTGAAAATGTGCTTTTCAAATGAGCTAAGGTGGAGGAATTAAAGGCAGAAATCTGGTGGGCTGGTGTCTGCAAAGTCGTCAGAACAGAACTTACAGGTTAAATAACAAAATCAGCATCTTAGATGATGAAGGCAGGCTTTTATTTTTCTCTCCACAGTGATTTTTATTGAAAAGTCCACAGTCATGTACTGGTGGAAAGGTTATCACAGGTTTGGAGAAAAGGAGTAGAAGGAGTTCTGACTTAATTAAATGTTCCTGTTAAGTAAGTATTCCAGTTCCTGGGGTGATGACAGCCAACAGTTCATTAGCTGGAAGTAAACTGTGTGACAACTATCTGATTAACAGTTTACCTTGAGAAACCCAAGGTTATGAGATAGTCACAAATGCAGTTAAGTTCTCCACCTGCTGAAGCCTTAATCAAATCTCCTTGAGTACAGGCATTTTTTTAAGCAATTAGAATGCAAGACAACTTACTTGCATACTAAACCTGTATGGTTTGTAATTAGAATCTTTGTTTCAGAATGTATTTTGTATCTTGACATACACTGGAGCCTTTATTAGGAATGCTGGTAACCATGGAATAGAGTAATAGTTGGCAAACATCAGTGTGTTAGGATCACCCAGAAGGGTGCCTGCCTAACTCCTACGAGCCTCTGATGGAGCAGGCCTGGGAGGACACCCTAACCTGTGCATTTCTGACACTTTGCCAGGTGATGCTGAAGCTGCTGGTTCCAAGACCAGCCTTTGAGAAGCACATTTACACAGAAAAAAGACTGGTAATGAGGTGGGGAATGCCTCCAACAGACTTTGGGGAACCTGGAATCCCTTCTAACTAACTATCAGCATGACCCGGGTCGAGCCACTTGCTTTTCATGGGGTTGACTTGATGGCATCTTACAACTCCATATTTTGAATTCTTGTGTGAAATTACCGGTCAGTAGATAATTCTAACAGTGCTGGTTAATAGTACTTCCGATTTTTCTTTAAACTTCAGCCTGACAGTGAATATTTTCCCGCAGACTGCTTGGAGAAAAAAGAAATCTAAGTTGTCATCATCAGCCAATTATTTCATAATCAACAAATATTCAACCTCAAGATCAATAGACTGCATGTGATGGTCCAGTCAGAACAGAACCCTGGGCCGTGCTCCATCGAGTAAACCCTCTCAGATCCTCAGATGCCTACACAGTTTGTCTCTGACCTTTTCAACTGATTTAGCCTGAGTTGCTTTGATTCAAGACTATTTGGCCTAGGGACCTTAAGGGACTGGGAAAGCTCACTGATTATTTTCTTTTAGATTATGCCACATATGTTAAAAGTCAGTAAGCAGTAAGTTCTGGGAAATCTCATTTGCCACAGGAAAGGAAAGCAGCCACACCTGGATCCTGTGTTTCAGGCAGGAACAGAAAAGCAGCAGGTAATGGGATAGAGTCTAGAAACCATTGTTGACTGTGTTATATTACTTAACTGTTCTCTATCTGAAATACTCCACTTCTGAAATGGAAGTCCTCTTGTCCCTTTAGGACCAGTGTGGGGGGGTGGGTCAGTGCCACACTTGAGATATTTGAGCTTTTTTAATGCTGTTGTTCTATATTTTTATATATATGTCTGTGTGAAGTTTAAAGAAATCAAAATTTTACACAAATTTGCCAGCATGTACATTTTAATATAAATAACAAATTATATTGTGAAATAAAATTTACCATCTTAACCATTTTAAGCATAGGGTTCAGTAGTGTAAAGCATAACCATGGAGGGTGTGCAGCAGTCACCGCCATCCACCTCCAGAAATTTTTTATCTTCCCAGACTGAAACTCTAGCCATTAAACAAGAGTTCCACATTCCCTCCTCCTCACAACCCCAGGCCACCACCATTTTACTTTCTATCTTTATGAACTTGACTACTCTAAGGACCTTATGTTAGTAGAACCATACAATATTCGTCTTTCGTGCCTGGCACATTTCGCTTAGCATGATGTCCTTAAGGTTCATCTATGTTGTAGCATGGGTCAGAATTTTTAAGGATGAATAATATCCTACAGTATGTATAGACCACATTTTGTTTATCCATTCATCCATCAGTGGACATGGGGCTTGTTTCTGCCACTTGGCTATTGTGAGTATTGCTGCTATGAACATTGGGATGCAAAAAGTGTCTTCTGAATGTTTTATTCAGGGATTTTTAAGCATTGGTTCATGATGCAGGAACATAAAAGCAGTATAATTTTGAAGTAATTCTTGGGCTCTTTATTCATAGGCAGTATATAACATTACCTGTTAACATATCTTCACTGAGTATTCTCTCCTTGTATCATACTGTAATCCTGTCTAATGAATGGTCTCACCTGGGGAACATAGATACAAGTTTCCCTATGTGAAGCCATCTGAGTATCCTTCTAGAAAACCAGTTTGGGTATCTTTTTATCTTTTTCACTTTCAGCTAACCGTCAACAAAGAGGAGAATGGTAACCAGCTTCCTTTTATGGATGCTAATAGAGAAATATTTGAAAGTTAGTACCCAGCCATTTCAGTGCTAACTCTTGCTCATTTCTTCTTTGGGCAACATTTTCTGGGACAGAAAAGCCCTTATTTTATTTTGGCTTCAGATCTACTACAAAGCCCAAATCTTTTGATTAAAGAGGAAAAGCCATTAAGTTTGCCTACAATAAGGAAGCTGGGTTTTTTTCCCTATAGTTGTGACTTCAATTCTACCCTATGTAAAAGTTTCCTTGTTTCTGCAAAAAGATTTCATCTCACATTTGGAAAAGAATACTCTAAATATGGCATAATGTAGTACATTTAGAAGATGACATGAGCCAAGTATAACAAACTGAAACACATTTATAAGAACTACCAAACCACAAGCTGAACATACTTTTCCCTTAAATTACCTCTGTCCTAAGAAAAGAAATCATTAAGGCTAATATGAAGAATATAGATTTTCAATAAAGTAGAACCAATTATCTCTTTATTTTATTTTATTTTATCTCTCAATTTTAAATAACATATGCTTTGTATGATGATTGCTTAAAACAATAATACAAGACCATTCTTGTCACATAAAGGACTCAATAGATAATTTTGATGAGATCTTTAAGCATTAAAAAAGTTGATTTCTGAGTGTTATGATAATGCATAAATAGCCTTTGAAAGTCATATAACCAGGAATAAGGAAATAATCTTAACTTGCATTTGAATAACACTACATAATTTTATAAACAGCTTTATTGAGATATAATACACAAACCATATAATTCAGTTAAAGTGTCCAATTCAAAACATTTGTAGTATATTCACAGACGTGCAATCATCACCACAGTCGATTTTAGAATGTTCTGATTACCTCAGTAAAGAACTTTGCACCCATTAACTATTACCCCAACCCTCTTAGTCCTAACCACCCACTAATCTACATTCTGTTTGTATAAATTTCCCTATTCTAGACTTTCATGTGAACGGAATTAAATAATACGTGGTCTTCTCTACTTGGCTTCTTCCACTTAATATAATGTTTTCAAGATTCATTTATGAGGTAGTATGTATCAGAATGATTCCCTTTTGTGGTCAAATATTCCATTGTATGGAATTTTGCTTATCCATTTATCAACAACATCTGGGTTGTTACCAGTTTTAAGACATTATAACTAATGCTGTTATAAGCATCCACGTACAGGTTTTTGTGTAGACATATTTTTAAAATTTCTCTTGCTATATACCCAGAATGGAATTGGTGGGTCATATGGTATGTGGTATGTTTAATTATTTGAGAAACAGCTAGACTGTTTTACAAAATGGCTGTACCATTTTACATTCCAATGAGAAGTGTATGAGTTTCTGATTTGTTCACATTCTTACTACATTTGCTACTATCAGACTCTTTGATTCTAGTCATCCAATTGGGTATGAAGTAGTACTCATTGTGGTTTTGATTTGCATTTATTTTCCTTGGTTACTAATGATGTCAAGCATCTCTTCATGTGTTTTTGGGCCATTTATATATCGTTCTTAGAGAAATGTATATTAAAATCTTTTGCTCATTTTTAAGTTGGGTTATTTGTCTTTTTATTATTGAGTTATAAGATTTCTTTAAATAGTCTAAGTACAAGTACCTTATTAGGTATATGGTAAGTGTTTTCTCCTATTCTGCAAATGTTTTATTTTTTGGTAGTGTCCTTTGAAGCACAAAAGTTTTTAATTTTAATGAAATCCAATATTTTAATTTTTGCTAATGTTTTTGGTGTCATGTCTAAGAATCCTTTACCACGTACACATGTATGTATAAATATACCCACATACATATGTGTGCACACACATACACACAGTGTATAAATTGTATGCATAAATATAAATATATAACTGGATTTAGTTTGCTAGCACTGGTGAATTTTTTGTAACCATATTCACAGGAGATATCAATCTATAATTTTTTAGTGAAAAAAAAAGGAAAAAAAATTTTTGTGAAGTCTTTGTCTGGCTTTGGTATCAGGGCAATACTAGCCTCATAAAATGAGTTGGGAAGTTTCATCCTCAGTTTTTTGCAAGAGTTCATGAGAAGCTGGTTTTAATTGTTCATTAAATGTTTATTATGAATAAATGGTGGAATTCATTTGTTTTTTTTGTTTTGTTTTGTTTTGTTTTGTTTTTTATAATAAATTTATTTTTATTGGTGTTCAATTTGCCAACATACAGAATAACACCCAGTGCTCATCCCGTCAACTGCCCCCCTCAGTGCCCGTCACCCATTCACCCCCACACACCAGCCTCCTCCCCTTCCACCACCCCTAGTTCATTGGTGGAATTCATTTGTAAAACTATCTATATAGATAGTTCTTTTATTGTTATTATCATTATTATTAGTTCAATCTCTTCACTTATTAAAGGTCTATACAGATTTTCTATTTCTACTTGAATCAATTTCAATAGCTTGTGTCTTTCTAGGAATTTATTTCATTTATTGAATTTGTTGGCATACAATTATTCATAACATTCTTTTGTCATCCTTTGTATTTTTGTAAGGTTGGGAGAAGTGTCCTTTCATTTTTTATTCTAGCAATTTGAGTCTTCTCTCTCTATCTCTCTTTTTTCTTTGTCAACCTAGCTAAAGCTTTGAAATTTTGTTGATATTTTCAAAGAACCAGCTTATGGTGGAAGTTAAGATTGTTGACTTGATATCTTTTATAGCTATAAATTTCCCTTTAAGCATTACTTTAGCTGTGTCTCAAAGTTTTTGGTATGTTGTGTTTCATTTTCATTCATCTCAATTATTTTCTGGTTTTCCTTTATTTTCTTCTGCGAATGTTGTTTAAGAGTGTATTCTTTAATATCCACATTTTGTCAATGTCGCTTTTTTTGTCATTATTTCCTAATGTCATTCCATTGTTGCAGAGACTATGCTTTCTATCATTTCCGTTCTTTTACATTTATTGATTTTTAAAAAAAATTTTACCACATGATTTATCCTGGAGAACATTCCATGTATACTTTAGAAGAACATATACATTCTATTGTTTGGGGGGAGAGTATCCTATGGGTGTCTATTAGGTTGAATTGACCTCCAGTATTTTTCAAGATTTCTTGTTGCTCTTTGACTAATTTATTATATTCATTACTGAAAATAGGGAATTGAAATCTCCAACTACTGTTCAGCTGTTTATTTTTCCCTGAATTTCTGCCAGTTTTTGCTTCATGTATTTTTTTCGAGCTCTGTCAGTAGATGCATATGTTTATAATTGTTATATCTTCCAATGGATTGAAACTTTTATCATATTTTATATATTAATATCTCTAATAACATTTGTTGTCTTAAAGTCTGTTTTGTCTTATATTAGTATAGCCATTCCAGCTCCTTTGATGGTTCTTCTTTGCATGATATTGTTTGCTATCTTTTTACTCCAGTCTATTCATCTTTGAACCTAAAATGTGTCTACTGTGGACAACATAAAATTAAATATTTAAGTTAAATATTTTTTAAAATCCAGTCTATCTCTGGCTTTTGATTGGCTTATTTAATTCATTCACACTTAAGATAGAATATAATTGAACTTATTCTACTGTTTGTACTCCAATTGTCTCATGTTTGTTTCTTTATTCCTCCTTTACTAATTTCTTTTGCAGTAAATGATTATTTTCTATTGTAACATTTTTATTTCTTTAATGACTTTTTTACTATTCTGAGATTTTTTTAAGTGGTTGCTGTTGGATTTATCATATACTACTTACCAGAATCAGCTTCAGTTATACTAGCTTAATTCCAATGCTATATAGAAATGTTACTCCTCTGTTCCTTTTTTTTCCTTTTGTAGTATTATTATTAAATGTATTTCATCTGTTATGTTACAAACTCAATAAAAAATTATTATGCTTTGTTGTCTATAGTGATTTCCTTAATCCAGTACAGCTTTGCTCCCATTTACCTTCTTTGTGTTACTGGTAACTCTGTTACATATATCTTACATTCTATATATTATAGTCCCAAAAATTCATGATATCATATTATCTCATACAGTTGCTTTTTAAATCAGTTAAGAGAAGACAGGAGAAAAATATGCACTCATAAGGTATCTTTTATATATTTTTATTATATAACTATACATAATATATACCTTATAATTATATACTATATAATTAATTATATAATTATTAATAATATATTATAAGATATAATTGTTATATTTATTAATTATATGATTATTTATGTGATTATTATCTAATTCTATAATCATTATTATTATTGGGTCACTTAGTTTCAGTCTGAAAAAGTTCCTTCAGTATTTCTTGTTAGGTAGGTCTGCTAGCTACAAATCCCCTCAATTTCTGTTTGGGAAAATATTTATTTTTGCCTTCAGATTTGAAAGATGGCTTTGCTGGATATAGGATTCTTGGTTGACATTTTTGTTTTCTTTAGCACTTTGAATATGTTACACTGCTTTGTGGTGTCTCTTTATTTCTGCTGGGGAGTCAGATTTTAATCTTATTGGAGTTTCCTTGTAACTGATAATTTCTTTTCCTTTTATTCCTTTCAAGATTTTCTCCTTGTTTTGACTTTTAACATTTTCACTGTGATGTCTGTCTATAGATCTTTTTATGTCTAACCCATTTAGTTTGATGAACTTCCTACATGTGTACTTTACCATTTTTCAATAAATTTGGGAAAATTTCAGTCATTATTTCTTTTAATATATTTTCTGAGCTGAGCCTCTCTCACATTCTTCTCTCCTACTACTACCATTACACATATGTAACGTGTGCTTAATGATTTCCCACATTTCTTTGAGGTTCTGTTCTCTTTTTATTGTCTATTCTTTTTTCTCTTTTCTTTGGCTTGCATCATCTCCATCAACCTGTTTTCAAGTGCTTAATTTGTCTGCCAGTTCAAGTCTACTGTTGGGTCTCTTTAAGAGTGAATTTCATTTCAGTTATTGTAATTTTCAACTCCAGAATATTTCTTTTTTAAATACTTTCTCTCCATTGATATCCATTATTTGATGTGACGTTGTCACTAAATTTCTCTTCCTTTAGTTACTTTACTTCTCAACCATGATTTCCTTTAGTCTTATAAAATAAACTTTAAAAGCTGGCTTGACAAACTAACTCAACTCCTTTGAAACAATAGTGTCTGAGGGCGGTATTTGACATTTATCCTAATATGATAAAGGCTTCTCCCAGCTGTTCTCATCCCTCATCTTCTCTTGCACATTTGTGTCCTACAGTCTAGGCCATATCTTTATTAAATCCATGAATCTCTCCCCAGTTGCCTCCTATCATGACATGCACTATTCTCTAGAGCATCTTTAGACTTGAGCTTCTCCACATTCTGTTGAACATGAAATTAACTTCTTTGGGAAAAGATTAGGAACTGTCTATTTCATAGCATGTTTCTCCCCACAGGCAAAATCTCTGAGCCAGGGCTCTGGTGCTGGATGTGGAGAAAATAGCAAGCTTCTCTCTGAGTGATACCCTTCTCTAGGAGGTAAGCAACAGCCTGAGGCCCTCTCAGTTAATATCTCACTTGTGATCCACCATCTCATGAGACAAGGCAATGACCACAAGGACCACAGTCTTCTCAGCATGCCACACTCAGCATAGAGCCTCCAGTCCACAATCAGGTGCTAGGTGGAAAAAGGAAGCTCTTACCTCTCACCGATTCATCTGGAATATAGCTTCAACAACAAGTAACTGTGGACAGATGAGAAGTGCTAAAGTCTTGCTCCTACCAGGAAAAAAGTCCTCTTATTGGGAACCATGAGGAGCCCGCTGGGTGGTCGGGGGCAGGGGGCGGGCCGTATTTCTGAGTTGCAGTCATCTGGAATGGGATCTCCACCTTGCTGAACTGGGGGGTCAAGAGAGGAAAGGGTCTTGGTTCAAATACCATAGTTTTTAGTTTATTATTGAATTTTCATGATTTTCTCTCTCTCTCTCTTTTTTAAGATTTAATTTATTTATTCATGAGAGACACACACAGAGACAGGCAGAGACATAGGCAGAGGGAGAACCAGACTCCCTGCAAGGAGCCTGATGCAAAACTCGATCCTGGGCCCCAGGGATCATGCCCTGAGTCAAAAGCAGACGCTCAACCTCTGAGCCACTCAGGCATCCCTCATGATTTTCTCAAATAGGATTTTCTTCATTTGCTGTTTGCCCTTAGGACCATTTCCAGAGAATTTAAGTGTTTGTTTTATAATTTTCACCAGTTTGTATGAGGAGCCAGTCGGCAGAACAACTCACACTATCATGGCAGAGGTTCTGTCTCTGGTAGGTTATAGTTTATAAATTAGTTTCACATATATTCTGCATGTTATTGTTAACTACTTACATAGACTTGAATAACCATGTCACTTAAGTATAGTTTATTTCACATTTCAGTGTGTAGTCACAGAGTAGGAACTGTATGTCAAACACTGGAAATAAAAGATAGGTATAACACAGTTCTTCCCTTTGAAGAATTTACATCTGCTAGGAGATATGAAAGATCTAAGTTATCTCAGACGTAAGAGTAGAATTTGAACATAGTCATTTGAATCTTAATCCCATGAGTCCATGATGTCTTCTATTGGATCTTGGGGAAATATATAAGTATGAGGGAAAGGGAAAGAGAACTCCCTGTTTGAATGCTCCCCCTCCTTTTTTTTTTTTTTACCTTACCACATACTGAAGATTTGGAAATTACAGGAGACTCATTTGTTGGATGGAGATATTTGGGTGAGAAATGTGCTATGAAAAGCAAACTCCTTATTTTCACTTCCATAGGCTGACGCAAGGGCTGGTGTGTGTGTCAGGAGGGAAGCAGGCTGGGAGGGAGGCTGTGGAGGGCATGTGTTTACCATTAGGCACATGTAGAGAGAAGCAGTAGGCATAGCATTAACTAAAATCTAAGCATTCCTGTCAGATGAGTACCATGTTTAGAGGAGATGGAGAATAAGGAATAGGAGAAGGAATAGGGACAGTTGGACACTCAATCTCTGGGTTTTTTTTTTTTCTTTTTCTTTTTCTTTTTTCTTTTTTTTTTTTTTTTGCTAAAAAGAAGCCTATTTATTTGCAATACTGATTATACTGTCTCAAAATAAACAAATGAGAGAACGAATGCTCTCACTCACCTGACATACTCTAACTTTTATGATATCAATCATAATTTCAGCTTATAATAATGTTGGGCAAATATAATTTTTGGTGGGGTCTTAGAGGTCCAGGTTTTTGTTAGCAACAATGCCTTATCATTACCTTGCTACTTAAAATGCCTAGAAGAGAAAACCATCAGTTTGGAGAAAACAGTATCACCATAAATCAAAGCAGGGGTGTCAAAAGCAGGTGAAGCTGATGCATTAAGAGCCTTGTTTAAGTGGGAGAGAATCTATACCAGATGAGGGTATTTTGAAGAGCCAAGACCTCCAATACTGAGAAGACTGGTTTGACGGCATTGGAGTAACAATGTCATTTCCAGAAAGAAGGGCGTCTTCAGGAGATCAAAGCAACAGAACTGTGTTAGAGGCAAAAATAGGATGAGTCCTCAACCTTGGGGCCAAGACCAGGAGGTTCTGTATATTGTGGATCTAAAGCAACAGCAAGATCACCATGAGACAGATGGGACAGAGATAGAAGTTTTCTTCAATATTCAAGAGGAAGAAATAATTTAAAAGACAGTGATGGGATAAAGAAATAACTCAAGGAAAGATGATCCACTGCAGAAATTACTGAGTTGCAAAGACATGATAAGCCCCAGCCCCAGGCTTGCTTGAACAAATGCTATGGGCACAGGATGGTAGGGCTACCTATGAAGCATCAATATAAACTAAAGCAAATTCTATGGCCAAACCAGGAGAGCCCCAGTGCTGCTCACCAGGAGTTTAATACAGAAGAGAAAGAATTAGAAGATGAAAAACTCTTTGGCCCTGAAGAAGAATATCCAGTGTTAGTAAAACCATACCAAGGAGCTGGCCTAAGAGAAGATAAATAAGAAAGAAATGGAAGACCTAAGTGGAACACAGCAAATCTGTTATAAAAGAGGGCTTAGAGTTCCAAGGCAAGAATAGGTCCAGGGGAATTTAAGCATGGAATTAATGCTCTTGGGAAATGAAATGATGACATGACAGTAGGGAAATTTGGAAGAACCCAGGGTATTGCCAAAAGGCCATAAGTCTCAGTTAGAAAAGGTAAAACAGGGGACACAGCAAGCACAAGTGGAAGAGAATTTTGATAGAGCAGGAACACACCTTGGTGTTTCAGTAGAAGCAGCTACATCCTAACTTACATGAGGAGAAGGCCAGACCACAGATCTTTAAAGGAATTGCCTAGGGATTGCTAACCAAGTACAATGATGCTATGAAGCAGCAGCAGCAAAGCTCAACAGTCAAGCCAAGAAAAGGAAACTTTATAAAGGCCCCAGCAAGAGGGTCTAGGGAATCCAAGACTATGAATGTTCCAAGAACCTCAAAACAAGTGAGGTGCAGCATGGGATGGAGAAGTCCTCCAAGGGTTAGAGCAGCAACACAAAGGCCAAGAGTTCTGAGAGGGCAGCAGGCATGCTACAAAAGCATCACAAGGGAGTTTTGAGTTCCTAGAGCCTGGAAGGACCACTCCTGAGAGTCCTGTGTAAAGAGGGGCCAGGCCATTTTAAGGGTCTTGAGGCCACAGTGGTAGCTTCAGGAAAGACTCTTCTGGAATAGTAAAGCTTTTATAGAATCAAGAAAAATAAGAATCTGGTTCAAGAGTTGATTAGGCAGAGACAAAATCCCTCAAACACAATTATGAAGATCCCAAGAGATCAAGGGCAGGTGAGTCTCCAGTATTTGGTTCATAGGAATGTGATCTAAGGGAAGTGTAGCAAAACCAAAGGTGGGGTAACAAGATGGAAGCTGACAAGGAAGGAACAGGTGATAAGGAAAGCCCAGTGGAGATAGCTCAGCAGACTAAAGCTCTTGCACATCCAGAGGCATGCAGTACTAGGAAGTACTGTAAGTGCAGACAGTAACATGGCAAAAGAAAACCAAAATGACAAAAAGAAACAGAAAGGAGAGGCCTCAGTTTAACTTGGAGCTATTCCAATAACCAAAGGTCAGATAAGAGCATGCATTTTGAAGTTTCAGTGCATTTTCTTTGGGAAAAGATGTGAATAGGTGTGAATTTTTCAATTTTGCTGAGTCAAATATGCTCATTTAAAAAAGCTTCTGGGACGCCTGGATGACTCAGCGGTTTAGCGTCTGCCTTTGGCTCAGGTCCTGATCCCAGGATTCAGGATCGAGTCCCACATCGGGCTCCCTGCATGGAGCCTGCTTCTCCCTCTGCCTGTGTCTCTGCCTGTCTCTCCATCTGTGTATCTCATGAATAAATAAATAAAATCTTAAAAATAAAAAAACTTCTTAACCCAGGTTTCCAGTTTTATATTAAATAGCTTTTAAATTTGTTATCATTACCTATTTATTTCTCTCTTCTCCCTCTGCCCTCTTCTCCCTCCTTCTTTTCTCCCCTTTCTCTAGACATGATCTGCAGTTTGTGATTTAAAAAGAATTGCCTTTTAGCCCCAACCAAACAGGGAAGAGGAAGGAAAAGCCACTTCAATTTTAAATTTGATAATCTTATTTGTTTAATTTACAAGATTTTGTTCCTTCATCTTGTTGACCAGCCTGAATATGTAATAAATCCACATAGATCATGAGAAACTAGAGTTGAAAGAAAAGTTGCCTCTGCCTGAAATATTGGTGTCCCCACCCTATAGTTTGTGTCCAGAACTGTGAAATATCAGAGAATTTACCCTATTTGCAAGCTAAAAGTTAGCTTGCCATGGTTTTATAGATGTTGGTGGAAGACAGGAGACCAGGTCATGTCATAAAGGACTGTTACTACTGGAAACAGTAACAGTACCCAAGGATCAGCATCTTTGCATTGGTTCTCAAGCCCCAATTTCTATAGGATGCTGAGAAGTGGGTCACATGGCACCACCACATGCAGTGGATTGTGACACAGTATGAGATTCTTGAGCTTGAGGAAGCTAAATCTTTGATAATGAGTAGTTAGCATGTTTTTTCCCTTGCTCCAAAGGGAACACCATCTTTATCTTCCAAGGTATTAAGCAAACTTTCCCTATGCTCCAGAAGGAGATGCTATCCCTTTGTTCCAGGTCGGTTCACTATGCAGACATCCTTGAAAAGATAGTCTGGAACAGAGGGCAGTCCATGCCTTCCTTGTAAGACATGCGGAATCCCAAGAGACCCATGGAGAATTAGTTCCTAACCATTTGTTTCCAAAAACAAAATGTAAAAATGTTTTAAATTTATATTGCCTCTTCTCACAGAAATGATAGTGGCTAGAAAAGCCCCTAGGGGTTAGAATAATAGTCCCAGCAATATTGAAGCATAGTCCCATTGAACCCAGCCATTAACTGTAGGAAGGTTTCCATGGGAAAATACCTAGAAGTAAACAAAACAAAACAAAAACAACTGGGATTGGGAGGTGGTGATGGTGGAGTTAGAGAGGGAGTCCCAACTACTGGTTTTGTATTCATGATGGCCAACACGTAGTAAATACTAAATAAGTGACTTACTGTATGCATAGGGTGTTTTCACCACAGCAAACAAAATGAGGTATCAGTAAGGAAAACAATTTCCTAAATGCTATAGGTTTAAATTGGTCATCAGGTCTCATTTCTTATCCCAGTAATTGTAAATTGCTACTACCATTGCCACTAATGGGACGCTTGCTACATACCAAGCAGTATACTGAGTTATCCATAGTATGAACATATTTAAGTATTCCTGCATACATACTCATGCTACAAAAATGTGTGTATTTGTATAAATTTAATTCTAACCTGAGGCCCATGAAGGAAGTATCATTGTCTCCAATATATAGATGAAATAACTGAGCCTGGGAGAAGTTAGTTGCTGGTTCCATATAACTCCAACGTATGTCTAGAGTTTGAATTCAAGTTTGTCAGACTCTATAACCTATATTCTTAAGTCCTGCATCATTCTATCTTCCTACCAAGAAGCACGAACTTAGATACCATCCCCTTCTCCAGCCTTACTTTATAATCATCATCATAATTTATTTATACTTCCCTGGTATAGTCCCTATAGAGGCAATCCTTTCCACTAACAAAAAGTGCTGAACATTGCTAGATTTCTTCTCCTTCCTTTATTTTCTCCTTTATTGTACATTTACTCAATCAGGATTTTATAGCAAGACCCATAGGTCCTTTAGAAGGACCAGAGTTCCCCTAAAGAGCCCTTGTCAAGGGGACAAACTATATTATTTCACACTGATCCCATTTCCCAATCTCTCTCTCTCTCTCTTTTAAGATTTTATTTATTTAAGAGAGACAGAGAGAAAGGAGCATGAGCAGGGAGAGGGGTAAAGGGAAAGGGAGAAGAAGACTTCCTGCTGAGCAGGGAGCCTAATGGGAGGCTCAATTCCAGGATCCCAATATCGTGGCCTGAGTTGAAGGTAGATGTTTAACCGACTGCGTCACCCAGGCACTCCTTCCCAACTTCTTGATCCATCACACCTATGATATTTCATAACAGGTATTGTGGGCAGACAGGATCGTTGTTATAAGACACCTGAGAAAACTCTCTGTGCAGATAGAGCTGAAACAGAGTTAAAAGAAACTTTCTCCCCATTACACTGGGAAGCCGAGCATGTCAGAGCCGAGGTCTATCAGGAGCTGGTGCCCCTCACAGAGTGGTTGGATTTTCACAGAGGGCATCATGAGCAGGACGATGCAGAGGCTTCAAGTGGTTCCACAGACCAGAGTGACAGCAAAGGTGAGTTCGGTCCTACTAGAAACTTTTGTAATCTCCTTACACTGAGATGGTGCCTCCGTTGATAGTGATCACAGATTCTAAGCCAAAAATCAGAACATAATGTCTGAGGGACTTTGAGTTGAATATTTATTTAAAAGGAAAGATTTAAAAAAAAAAAAAGGAAAGATTTATTATAAAAAGTGATGGCTAAGGAATCCCTTTTTACTGGGACAAAAAAGCTTGCATGAGATAGGGATTATTAATTCTGAAAGGATTACCTTTGAATTTCCTGCTTCAAGATTCACCGGGCTGCCCGTTAAAATGCAGATTCTTAGGTTCTGAATCAGAAGATGCCAGAATATCTAGGATTCTGCATTTTCACTGCTACTTGAAGAGATTCTTTTGCATATGAAAGTTTGAGAAGTGCTGATTTAAGATAGTTTATTTTCAGATTTCTCACTGTAATTTAATGTGATATTTCAAGCTCTGTATTTGCATGTGCCAGTTTTGTGTAATAAGAAGAGATCCCCCCTCTCTAAGTGACTGTGAGTATCCAAGGGAGGGTGGATTAAAACTTACTCTATATAAGACTAATTATAAGCTAAATTATATTCTTCTTAAACTCTTGTTTTCCTTCACCAGCTCACACATACTCCCTGCCCATTCCAGCTGCAACCTGGCCTGCCCCGTGGAAGTACAATAGATACCCTCAGCTCCAAAATCATTTTAGCTATTTTTTATAATCTCCCTATGAAAGCCAACTGTGCTGCCTTCCATGTATTCACATGCCTCCTTGGGAGGGATGGTTCAATGAGGCACTCTTCTGAAGATTGGCCCCAATTTTCTGACCTGATCGTGGGCTTTATTCCAAGGCCTTCAGGAGCCAGAGGCAAGACGCTGGCATGGGGTCTTGCAGGATGGAAACTCCATAACAGCAATGTACTTTTGAGAGACTTCTACAACCAGGCATTTCTCACTACCTGTGATGCAAAAGTTCTCATCAGAGCCACTTGGCTATGTTATACTGAGTTGAGCCTCTGATAACACGAAAGCATTGCTGGATTCATAATGAGTAGCCAAGACTTGAACCTGCTGATTCCCCATTGCATCACATTATTTTTCTCTTTCCCCCAGCTTTGAGGTATAACTGACAAACAAAAATTGTATATATTTATGGTAATACAATGGGATGTTTGATATAGGCATAAACTGTAAAATGATTATCACAAACAAGCTAATTAACACATCCATCACTTCACATAGTTATCTTTAAATTTCAGTGCAACACACAGAGAACTCTTCTGCCTTATATTTTTATTTATGAGTTTTTTGATGTAAGTGGCTGATATGTTCTGTCTCTGATTTCAACTTTAATTTCTACAAGTAATGTTGGACTTGACACTTCTTTGGAGGGCCAGGTGGCTGGTGCAAAATCTAATCTAATGGACAGGCACATTAAATCTCAACAGATCCAGTTCAATATTCTTTCAGAGAAGCTGGCCTGGAGCCTAAGAGAAAGAGCAATCTTTGAGAAGAAAAAGGTTTGTACTGGAAATGTTGTAAGGCCCTGTGATTATTCCAGGATGTCTTATTTATTACCACGCACTCATCTGCCATCATAGTTGTAATGTTTTAAACAAATTTTGCATCTTAGGTAATGGAAGAGAGTCTGGATGTGGGGGAACTTTAATTTTCATGATTGAATAGAAAAGTTAATGGTTTAATCCTCTGTACTGCTTACTAAAATTGAATGGCAAGAGGCCATCCAAATTTAGGGAAAAGATCTCTTGAGTTGGCAAGAACATTGAGTTTGACCTGAAGGAGAAAGTGGAAGGCCTGAGTTTTAAGAGAAGTTGAAAGAGAACCATTGGTTAAAACTCAGCAGGAAAGTGACATGAATAGGAGCAAGGTGTAGAGGGAGGAATTCATTTGCTGGAGCTGACCTTAAGTATGCCATAAACCTGGTGACTTAAACAGCAGGATTTGTCTCATAGTTCTGGAGGTTGAAAGTCCAAGATCAAGGTATTGGCAGGGCCATGTAGTGCTCTGGCTAGCAGCAGCATAATTCAGATCTTTACATGACATTCTCCTGTGTACCTCTTTCTTTATATCCAAGTTTTTCCTTTGTATGAGGATGCCAGTCATATGGTCTCAGGGGCCCACCCTCTTTCAGCATGACCTCATCTTAAGTAATGACACCTGCCATGGCCTTTTCTCCAACTAAAGTCACATTCTGAGGTCCCAGGGGTTGGGACTTCAACATATGGATTTGGGTGGGGGTACACAATTCAACCCATCACAAGATACCTGAGAATCTGTCAGCTAGCCTCAGAAGAAAGGATGTGAATAGTACACTGATTGGAAATTTCTTTTCATTTCTCCAGTGCTATCCCAAGGCCCATTTCCCTATCTCTTTGGGAAAAGAAGTATTTAATATTAGAATAGAAAGGTCTTGACAGATTGTTTACATTTCCTACCTTACAGTGTAGAGGGGAAAACTGAAGTCTCCAGAGGTAAAGGAATGTGCTCAGAATCAAGCAGGATAGCACCAAATGCTAAATTTGAATCCGAATCTCCTTAGCTCCTAGACTGTCTCTTCAGCTTACCAGGGGCTGGGATACTGTGAACAGCTTTGCCCTTGAAACCAAATATTGGCTATGACTCTCTGTGTGTTGAAAGCAAGGGCCGATCCTCTCTGAAAGTGAAACTGGGTATCTTTCAGGTTGTCACCTTCTGTTGTTCACTGTGTTGACTGTACAACTCTGAGGATGCAGACTGAGGTCTCCTGGACAGTGAGTGTCCTGTGCTTCATGCACTGTCCTACTGCTTCTCCATCTCTCTTTCACACATTCCCTGTCCCACTGTCTCACAGCCCAGCCCAGCACCAAGAGGGTGACTAAAAATGTGTTAACCTAACTTAACTGTTTCTTAGTAGGTGATAGGTAATATTTTAATGGTAATAAACCAGTTCTTCCCTACTCCTTCCCTTTCCTAGGAGTCTTTTGGGTTTTCTGGGTTAACATTTCTGTGGTTCATTTTGGCCAAATTAAAGGGCTCAAAGTCATTAGGTAAAAAACAGATATTTGTCATGATTGCATCAAATTGTGAAGAGTTGGTCACCACATTTTTAAATCTTAAAACTTAAAACTTAAAGTTCTTAAAACTTTGGCATCTTGGGAGGTCTCTGGTGAACTTAACACATTGAGGAGTAAAGAATTTCTATTGTAATTGGCATGCTGTTCAGCTTCAGGACTTGTCTTGAGCTGTCTGGACAAACTCTATAGTATTTCTAATCACACTGAGGTATTTTTTCCCTCCCAAATTTTATCTTTTTAAGACTATTCAAAGATGAGCTTGAAACAATGCTTTCATGCTGCTTTCACTTTACTCCCTCTGTGGATAGGATTTCAAAAAGCTAAATATCGATCAGGCAAGTACCCTGGATTGTCTCAGAAAATATCCATTTGCCCAAAACAAGCTATTCCATTACTTGCTTTTGAAAATGGATCCGTTTCATGCTATCAAATTTATAATTGGAAAATGGCATGAGATTAATTATGGAAATGCTTTTCAACTTCAATAGTCAATTAAGGCAACTGGATGAAGACCACAATAATTACATTGTTCTTCAAGCATTGCACTAAAAGTCCTATTTTGGTATATTTAGACTTTCAAAAAAAGAATATGATTAGCATTATTTTTTAAGTGAATTTGACATTCAAGGAATGCATGAAATTACTGTGGATGTTGAATTATAAAGTAATGCTTATCAGTTTAATATTGATTTTTTCTTTATAATCTAGGATCATCATCATAGATGTTTTTCTGCATGAATTCCTGCCATGGTTATCAGGTTCAGGTGTAAGAAAGGAAAATATCAACTGCCATAAGCCCTATTAAAAAATTCTTTCCTGTTATCCATGGGAGTTTTGTGCAAATCTTAAAGATCTATCCCATCCCTTTATTTTTAAAAAAGGTTTCTTATTTATTTGAGAGAAAGATAGAGAGAGTGAATGAGAAGGGAAGAGAATCTGAAGCAGACTCTGCACTGAGCACAGAGCCTGTCACAGGGCTAGATCCCAGGACCGAGAGATCATGACCTGAACTGAAATCAAGAGTCAAACACTCAACCAACTGAGCCATTCAAGCGCCCCTATCCTATTCCTTTAAATGAGAAAATTGTTTGTCTTTGGTCTGACCAAACAGGAAAGTAAGGGCTAGCACAGGCTCTTGAAGTTGGTACTGGAAGTGTGTAATTTCAGTAAAGCTTATCATTTATTTTCATATTATAATTATATGTTGTCAAAGTCACAGATCCTAAGTGTACAGTTAGATGAGTTTTGACAAAAGTATAACCAACATTCAAATCAACATCTACAGTTGCATTACCCTAGAAAATCCTATGACATTTTACAATAGTATCTTGATAAGAGGTCTCTCTCTCTTTCTAGGCAGACCACTTTGTCTCCTCTTTGGTGTTTGGAAGAACAGAAAAGGCAGAGGTAATTATTGATTTATGTATGCACTGTAGCCTCTGATCCTGCAGACATTTGCTGGGGGTAATGGCTTTAGAGTCTAAGAAACCAGGTCCTAACTCTTGACTCTGCCCCGAGGTAGAGTTATTTAATGTCTGAGATTTAGCTCCCTTATCTGTAGGCTGAGGATGCTAAAACCAACCTCAGAAATCAGAAAGTTGTTACAAAGATTAACTAAAATACGTAAAGCACTTGACATTCTGATCATGCTCAGCTGATGTCCCATTCATCCTCTCTGGTTAAAATCTTGGGTGCTGGGTCTTTTCTCTTCCTCTCCTCCACTCCAAGCAACCAATCAAAAAGGCACATTCTGGTCTTTTAGGACACAGCATTTGAAGGAGATACTTTTCTAATCAGAAAAACTAATCCTTACTAATGCATTAGTAAACTTGAATAATTTAAAGCATTTCCCTTTCCAGGTAACATATTTACATTTTAATCTAAGCCTTTAGAAGATATTGTTTTAGCCCAAAAGGAGGGTTAGGAGCTGAAAAAGTCAGGAGGTTGGGGAATGGTATAATATTTGGGGCCAAGCAGCTCCATTTCTCCAAATTTCAGACAGCCATCCATCTGGCTGTGTGTGCAGCTGCCTATGTTAAATGTAGGTGATTTTTCTCAGGAAAAGATTGTGTGCACAGGTTGCAGGCAAATTTGGAACAAGATGCTTTAAATGGACTCATGCAGGCATTAAAATCATGCCTGGAATCTGTGCTATGTCAAGGAAGCCACCTTCCCATGGTTGAAATGACAGTTGTTGCTTAGCAGAAAAGAGATGGGGAGATCCATACTGTGGGAGATGCAACAAGCAGTGGCCTCTCCCCTTGTGTTCCTCTCCGTGAAAACCCCCTGTGGTTTCTACTAAAAGTAGAGTGTATCAGAGGAGGCAGTTGATCAACAACCCATTTAAAATTTAAATTCAGAGCCACCCATGAGTATCATCAAAACATCCGGGGTAAGCATTCTGGAGGGCTGCCACTCTTTGTTTCTCCACCTTTCCAAGCCTTGAGTGTGGATGGAGTGCTGGCTTATACCTTTGTTCCTCTTCTTTCTTATGAAAAGTAGTTGTAGCTTTAAGAACCTCTCCGAGTATTAGACTATTGGGACTTCTACCTTCCTCTCACGGATTTCAAAGCCTTCTTTGCTATTGGCTAGCCATTCATTTGTACCATTTGTTTTTCCCAAACTGACAGCTGAATTTCATTCACTTTTGTTTTCATCTCTTCTGGAAAATAGCCATAATTGTTCTTGATCAACGGAGATACTCTGTGACTGAAGCAAAGCAGATTTTTTTTCTCTTTGTGTGACTTCATAGATTCTAGGTAAAAATCAAAACTTCAGGGACTCCTATACAATCAGAATTCCAAAGCAGATGGTACTCGGCACCACTATCAGCCCTTAGCTCAAGACCAATGGTGTTGATGTTCAAAAGTGAGGACCCATGGCTGTCTACAGATTTTGTCATACTGTGTTTTTCCAGTTTCAATTGTTTCAACAAGCTGTTTGAGGAGATACATTCAGACATAACTCTCTGCTCTTTCTCCTTCTTCTTCTTCTTCTTCTTCTTCTTCTTCTTCTTCTTCTTCTTCCTCCTCCTCCTCCTCCTCCTCCTTCTCCCTTCTTCTTCTTCTTCTCCCTTCTTCTTCTTCTTCTTCTTCTTCTTCTTCTTCTTCTTCTTCTTCTTCTTCTTCTTCTTCTTTCTTTCTCTTCCTCTTCCTCTTCCTCTTCTTCTTTTTTGTATGGAATTTGGGATTCATACTTAGGAATTCTTACACTCAGAGTATCTATCAGTGAGCTGTATGTGTATGGTCATAGACATGAAAGAAGTACAGCAGGAAAAGTAAGAAAAATTAGATACTTTGTATTATTAAATCTTTGGGTCCAAATTACATCAGCAAGTTGTCAATGGACTGTATGGGTAGAACCTCCAGCGTGGAGATATGGTTAATCAGATAAATGAAGGAGAGACTTAGGAGACAATGCTCAGCAAAACATTGTGTTCCTTTGGTCATTAGTCTAGTTTACAAACTGTTTCTTATTAAACATATACCCTTTCTTTTCCTTGTTGGCAGATGCTGTCTATTCTCAATCTTTAACACCATTTGAAAAAAAAATGCGATTACCACATATCTGTTCTCAGCTGTCCCAGTGAGGATTTCTTCATATTTTTGATACTATTCCTGTCATTTGGGATCAGTTGTCAATGTCAGTTGTCATTAGCTTATTAGGTTGGGAGTACCTGGTTACCATAAAGAAATATATATCAAAGTAGAAAAAACAAACAAACAAAAAACAAAGTAGTTTTTTTTTCTTGCCTAATGTGAATGAAGCCTCCATTTTAGTGGCATTGAGAAGAGGAAGGATGGTGGCCAGTGACTCTGATGAATAAAAAAAAATGTCAATGACCAATGAGTAATCAATTTTGCAGTTTTTCTTTAATCATCTTGGAGAGCTTATGGGAATGCAGTCTGTGTTGTGTATACAAGCTTAAAGATCTTAGCAATCCTCACTTTGAGACAAAGTGCCAAGAAAAAATAGTGATCATGAAATTCTTGAAGCTTCTATTTGAAACAGACCATCCATTGTTTCAGGGATAACCGGCTCTGCAGAACTATTCCTTTATAAGTTCAACACTCTTGGAATATTTTATTAAGCCCCCTTCAGGTCTTTGGACTTTCTATATAGGCTGTGGAGTAATTGGTTGTCCAAAGAGTCCAACTCTTCAGCAAAGGCAAGTCTAAGGCCCCTTGTTGACTCAGCACCAGTACCCCAAACCTCTCCAGGCTATTATGAAAGATAAATGGGAAATGTTTTCCGGCTGTCTGTCCTTGCTTTCCACAGAGTGGCCTTTAAATCAAACTTTTAGCTTTATGTCACTTGAGAGACTAGTGAGAAGGGCTTTCAGGTGGAAGAAGAGCTATGATTAAAGCTTGTGAAGGGTTGAAAACAGATACGTGGCAAATGCATTTTTTTTTCAAATGATTCAAAGATTGAGAATAGACAGCATTAGCTGACAAGAAAAAGAAGGAGTATATATTTGATAAGGAACAGTTTCTCTAGCTTTGTAAGTGAAGCTGGTGGACAGCTCTTTGTCAGTACAAAGCATCAGGGAAGAGGACCAAAGTGAACCCAATACATTTAAACAATAATAGATCAAATGCATTGCTACCTGCAGGGTTTACCCTACCAGGACAAGAAATAAAGATCATCAAGCTTAGAAAATAAAACAGGGCCTCTTTATTGGAGTCAAAGGCCAAGGCTTCTCTCCGAGAGACCAATAGGCCTCTGTGGACATTATAAGTTAAGGTCTTGGGAACTGAAGTTTCCATTCAGTATGCATTGAGGTTCCCAGAGACTCTTGGGGGTGCTCCAGGGTCAAATGGAATGGGATGATTAAGCTTTTAGTACCAAACTTTTTCATGCCCTGGGGGACCTAGGATGGAATGCTTTCTGATCTCTCAGTCTCTCCTTTGGTGGCAATGAAGTAGGCAGACGTTTCTGGACTAAAGATTTCCTCATCAACCTCCTGGTGTTTAGACCAGAGACTGAAGTTTGCTGGGACTACTTATGCTCATGATCCAAGTATTTTCATTAAAACTCACATAGATTAACATTCTTGATGATCCTCCAAGCCTTTGGTGCAAGCTTGCGCTGATGAGTACTTGTCCATAGGAGTGAGTTCTTCAAGTTGGAAGGGTCACCATGTTCTTTTACTCAGATACTTTTACTTCCGTGGATTCACGTGTACACTATCTTACTTATTTCAGTCTTTAAATACACATCTTAAAGGATATAGGTAAAACTCTTCAGAGGTTCATATGAAGTGGAATCAGGGCAGATTCATGTTAGTGGTTTCTTCACGAGCCAAGGCAGTAGGTGAGCTGAGAAGCAGACTGTGTGTGCCATACGCAGCGTGTGTGGCCAAAAAGTGCCCAGCTGGGGAAGTGTGTGGGCTGACAAGCCATCTAGCTCTCAACTGGTAGTGTCCTATGTCAGGATGGCCTCCCCTGGAGGAAGGGGCTTCTGTTTGCTATTTGCCCACCACCAAGAGGCACAATTCGGTAAATGCATGGGACATGCAAGTAGAAGCCTGGCTGAGAAGCCCCTCTTGTCAAAGAAAAAGAAGGCACCCTCATTCAAAATAAAATGGAAGGAATTGCAAACCTACCTCAATCCTCTACAGATTTATGAAATTAACTGGATAATTATGCATTCGTTGATAAGGCATAAAGCCTTCGAGGGCCTACTGAGGGCTAGCTGTTGAACTAGGTGCGTCAGAAAGCACATAGTCCTTACTATTGCAGACAGCAGAGGGTAGGAGGAGCAGTCACAGAAACAAAGGAGGTGATGCCATATAATTAGTGTTGCAACAAAGTTTATGGAAAATACTATTTTTATAATAAATTTATTTTTTATTGGTGTTCAATTTGCCAACATACAGAATAACACCCAGTGCTCATCCCGTCAAGTGCCCCACTCAGTGCCCGTCACTCATTCACCCCCACCCCCCGCCCTCCTCCCCTTCCACCACCCCTAGTTCATTTCCCAGAGTTAGGAGTCTTTATGTTCTGTCTCCCTTTCTGATATTTCCCACACATTTCTTCTCCCTTCCCTTCTATTCCCTTTCACTATTATTTATATTCCCCAAATGAATGAGACCATATAATGTTTGTCCTTCTCTGATTGACTTATTTCATGCAGCATAATACCCTCCAGTTCCATCCATGAAGCAAATGGTGGGTATTTGTCGTTTCTAATGGCTGAGTAATATTCCATTGTATACATAAACCACATCTTCTTTATCCATTCATCTTTCGATGGACACTGAGGCTCCTTCCACAGTTTGGCTATTGTGGACATTGCTGCTATAAACATCGGGGTGCAGGTGTCCCGGCGTTTCATTGCATCAGTATCTTTGGGGTAAATCCCAGCAGTGCAATTGCTGGGTCATAGGGCAGGTCTATTTTTAACTCTTTGAGGAACCTCCACACAGTTTTCCAGAGTGGCTGCACCATTTCACCTTCCCACCAACAGCGTAAGAGGGTTCCCTGGAAAATACTATTGGAGCCCCGAGGGGTTAGAGACTCAGCAGCATAGTTAGGAATGGGTGGAGAAAGGGTAGATCTCCTTCAAAGGCCTGTTCTGAGTCTTCAAATCAAGAATTCTATAAATGATAGTTCAAGATCCGCCTACTTCTGGTGATCTTATCCCCTCTTACAGGCTTTTATTTCCTTCTCTCTGGATCTTTTCCCCTTACCCCAGGGACCAATGCCCCAAGTAATGATCCCCTATAGCCCCATGAAGCCCCATTGAGGGATATCCATTGTGAGTCCCAACCTTTCAATGCCAGGTAAGATAGAAATAAGCTAATTGGACTAATGAGTCCATCCTAAGATATTAATGGGTAATTGTGTTTATCCATTAGGTCTCTTGGGCAACATGTATTTTAATAAGGCCCTCAAATCCTTAACCTAAGAGGTTCACTAATGGGGCACTGGCAAGCTGGCAGGGAATGTGTTTGGGAGCACCTAGCTCTCTTGGATCATCTTAAATCATGGCACATATACAGATGCTTCCTCAATCAAATGAAGTTATAAAAAGTTTATCCCAAGCGAGGAAAAAAAAAAGTTCTGATTTAAAACTACAGAGCTCATACATTCATTAGCATAGTTTTTTGATTCCTCAAAAGAATTACTGAGAAGGCCTTTGATGTATCAAATATTAAGCCTTTGATGTATCAAATGCTATATGCCTGAAGGGATTAGTTCTGATTAGAAAATTCTAGTCTCTGGTCTATCTTAAGGCCTTTAACGACTTGTGCAACCTGTCATTAATAGGCAAATGGCAGCCGGCATGGCTTTGGGAAGGCACCAATGTTTTGTAGTGGCACAATGTATATCCATCCACTCATCGAGGACAGTTTGGTTCCCATTGTGTCAAAGGGTCTTGGGAGGAGGAAGGAAGACCTGTTGATCTCGGGGACGTTGTCCACAATGCCATGACTGGATATTTTCATGCATTCCTAGGGATGAGCACTCCTTTCTGAATCCCAGTATGTTTGTGAGCTTTTGTTTTCATTGTCCCCCATGGAGAAAGACAATCTGATTGTCTTCCAGTGTCCAATGATTCTCCTTTGTATGTAAATTTCCCCAGAGCCATTTTGGTGTTGAAACAGAGCAAAACAAAGTAGAAAGACTTTTGCAAGGTACACTTCCTAATATGACAATATGAGGCGGGCTGTTTTCCCAACTGCATAGTATGTGTGAAGGTGTCTACAGAACAGGACCTGCTGGGCAGGATTGCAGGATAAGTGCCTGACACTGAGTCATCTATATACCATCAGTCTTGGTTCATACATGAGGTTAAACAACTCCACTTAAATATTTTTTGGTGTTCATGCCTTTAGGTAATACTCACCCTGAAGAAAAAAAGAAAGGTAACTTCATAGGGTACAGAAGGAAGTTGTGAATTTCCTGAGTGTTCTGGAAGTATTACACAAGGTGCTGCTAATTACGTATCAGTGGCTCCCCTCTCCTCTCGTGGAAACCACTCTAGGTCGGGGCTATCCCTCTGAGCCTCCATCCACCGAAAAAGCAAAAGCCAAAAGAATTCTCTAGCTTTTTGCCACTGCCCCAGAAGGCTGCTGCACCCAAGCCTCTGCACAGCTCAGCTTGAAGTCGAAGGCCTTTTGCTTGTTTGCAATGCCTCTGACCCTCCAGGTGCTGCTTACTATTTTGAGAGCAAGCAATTACACACTGCTCGGGTTTATGGCTCGCCAGATGAACCTGGAATGGTTCATTTGTTCTCCCTAAATAATCACCTGCCCCAAAGAATAGGAAGTGATTTTCTTTTTCCTATAGGTGAATTTCATGGTAGGTTTGTGCTGAGGTCTCAGGAAATAGCTTCATTGGATGGGATTAAAAGAGTCCTCAGAAATAAGTTAGACTTCTGCTTGGTGCTTGGAACTCCTCATCTGGACAGTGGAAATCTACCACAGCCTTTAGAAGACCCCAGTCAATGGCTCTCCGGGTAGTCATGGACAAGATGGCTTATCATCAGCTGTCCGTCCACTTAGTATGTTTCCATTAGCTGTACACCCCACCTCTCATGTTTCCAGAAGGCTTATTCCCAATAAAAGTAGATGAGCAGAGAACTTTGCTTCTGGGGGTCCCCGATTTACACTGACTACAGCGCCTTCCTAGGCTGGGCTCTGGGTTCGAAGATGGATCCTCGCAGAACTCAAGGAAGAGAGAAGGTGATCTGCCACCTTCATAGGATTCTTGAGGCTATTTCTTCTTGCCCCCCCAAAATTGAAGATGAAACTGTCTTGTGTTAACCAGCAGGGCTAACAACTGGGTTTGGGAGAAGAGGACAGAGGAGATCCTGGCTCAAGTTCAGCTCTGCCAGCTTCTCCCTGCCCCTCCTGGAAGATGAGCCTAAGCTCCAGAGCTGGGCCTTGATTTCCCCAGAGGCCCTCCCTGCCTTTGTCTTATTTGAAGGACACACTCAAGGCAAGAGATGCCACAAGGTTTTGCCTTCATGTTTTGTCTTCAAAATAATTAAAGATCATTTCTCTTAGCCCCTCTTCACGTCATCTCTCATTAGTTAATGCTCACAGTTGCCTCTTCTATTAGGTCTGTACTAAGTTTCTGCTTAGGCAAAAAAAAAAAAAAATCTTCTTTTTCTTCTAATTTTTGGTTTTCTAACTCATGATATTAAAATTGCATCATGGGGTGACTCTTGAAGAAAGCTGTAGTATTTCCAGCTTTCCACAATGGACCTCAAATGGGCCTCCCATTCTGGGAGGTGGTCATGCAGAGGTCCCTGGAAGCTCATGAGGCAAGTCTGCTTTCCCCAGAGGTACTGGTTTCTCCCTGGGGTGGGACAGTTTACCATTTTGGAGGCTTATCCCAAATGCTTTAGGAGAGTCTGTTGAGTCAAACTTCCAATGTCTTTACCATATGTGATCAGGAGTATCCAAGGCTTGGATACTTTTTAACTTGAACTTTCTTTTCAAGTGTTTGTGTTGGTGTCTCCAAAGTCTACTCATTTATGAGAAACATCACCATGTCATTCTCCACTTATACCTTCCCCAACCCCATGAAGGAATCCTACACTGTCACAAGTAGAAAGAAGCAATCCTGTGAATGCCCTAAAGTAAGAAGAACTGGGAAGAGTCAGCCAATGAGTCAGTCCTCTGCCCTCAGTGCCTGACTGGTGCCCTTTTCCACTCCAAAATGGAATGGATAATAGTCCCATGTACCGTGGGATTGCTTTTACAGTATGCACTGCACAATTGCTCAAGTTTTTGAATTGCCAAGGCTGGTATTCAGTAGGATATGGCTGTGTTCAGTAGGATATGAGTGTGAATTTGCTCCACCACTCCCTAGCATCCTTGAGCAAATCACTTAAACTCTCTGAGCCCTATTCTCTTCCTCTGCCATGATATATCCCATGATGGTTGTTGTGAAGATTACATCTGGATATTTCTAAAAGGCTCAACAGCCCCTGGCTCATGATATTGAGGAGGATAATTAACTTGAAGGGCCTTCACACTGTTCAGCTAGTAGAGGAGGGCCACACATCCCTCCTCAGGAAAGTGCTGGTGATGGGAATGTGCCCAGGCTTCAGGGTAGAGGTGGCCGAAGGATGGGTGCTAGGGGTGCTGGTGGTTCCAGACCTTAAGCAGAGAGCTCTATTTTCCCCCTTAGCCCTAAGGTGTTCCAATTATGAAAAGGCCAAGATGCAAATCCCATTATCAAAAGGTTTCCTCAAAGTAGTAGAATAATGTGAAAAGCTTTTTTGAAATTGCTAGGGAGTAAAAGAAAAGTTCCTTGTTTTTAAAAAATATTCTTATGCAACTAAACAATGACCCAATTATCTTACAAATTCCCTAGACCTTGTCAAAGATGGTAAGACGCCAGACGGAGAAACCAGGCTGAGCAGTAGGCCCTATGGCTGTGTTTCTCAGTGCTCAGGAGGATGCCCGGGCCCTTGGGAACTGAACTTCTGGGCCTCTCCAGGAGCTGTTGTCATGTTGGGCCACTAAGGTGCTCCTGTGCTCATAGCTGCAGTTGTCTCTACATATGCCCATGCTCTGGGGCTCAGAGAATGAAACTCCCAAAGGTGCTTTTTTTTTTTTTTTTTTTTTCCCAAACAGAACAGAGCTTAGTGTAGACAGCCTCTGGCTTATTCAGATGTAGCCTGCCCTAGTGAGAGCAGGGAAACAAGAGGAGTTCCTCTAACTTACCTTATTGCAAATCCCTGGTTCTCAACCAGACTGCTCAATCCTGCCATGATAAAAGAATTACAGAACCCTGGGCCCTTCTGGGTCAAATGCTCAAATTTAAGAGATTACTACTGTATGGACTATAGGTTAGAAAAAGAATGAGCAAGTAATTCCTGTCTTCAAATGTATGGAATCATACATGCGGGCCTTACCATCACTCTGGTTCACTCTAATTTTACCTCCAAGGGAGTAAAAAGTCCAAGAGTTTGTCAGTGATTAAAATGCAAACGCACATGTGTGCCTGCACACATCCTGTTTTCTTACCCCTGTAATGGAATGTTTTTTCCTGGGACACCACGATGCTTCCAATCTGATGTCTAAATCGAACAAAGTGAAAATATTTGTCATTTATTGTGTAGGAGTCAGGATAGAGTAGGCTAGTCTACAGGGTAGCAAACCCCTCATTCTTCAGTGGCTTAAACCACAAAGGTATATTTTTCAATCATCTCCTGAGTGAGTGACAGAGAGCTCAGTCATCACAGTTACAAGAGCCAAGGCTGCTGGATGTGCCCCCATCTTAATGCAGAGCACTTGTCATGGCGCCGGAATCTCACACCTTCTAGGTGTCAACCTGAAGCAACACTCACCACTTCTGCTCTCATCCCATTAAAAAGAGCTGCACATGGGCCCTGTGACAAGTGGTCTAGAAATCTTGGTTGTCTGGTACTGGGGAGGAGAGGAGAGCCTAATGTGGGTGCGTGCTAATAAGGTTGGCCATGTTAACAAGCATTTGGGGGGCACCAGGTTCATGCTGTGTACAGACTAGTTGCCGAGACCATCCACAGAAGTTCTATGCTGGAGGATGCAGAAACTGGGGGAATCAGAGAGCATGGTAGGGGGGGAAGAGTGAGATGCGTGGGCAGCTGAGTTCCAACATGATAAGTACCAGAGGGAAAGCAGTGCTGAAGCACTGACTTCAGATACAGAAACAAACATGACTGAGGAGATTGAGAAAGGTTAACAGAATGGTGACATTCACACTGGGTCTTGAATAAGGAATGTATGCAGTCCTCATGGACACATTACAATATGTCCTTTGATATAATTCCTTTGCCGTTGTGAATGTTCTCCTGAGGCTACTTTTAGTTCTATAAGCTTCTTGACAAAGGTCCAACATTCTCCGCTTTTTCAGTACAAGAAATAGACTTCAACCTCCAAAGAATCAAGTAAGTAATACATGAACACAATTGTCTCATTAGTAGGAACTGGAGCCACGTGACCCAGAGGGAGCTGGCCCAGAGACCAGGCAGGCACACATGAAAAGTGCACTAAAGTGGCCATATTTTTAACATAATATCAGAATGGAAGGACTTACAAGAATTTTTTGTCTCCTTTGCGTGAAAAGGCCATCTGGGACATGTTGTTTAGATGCCCATAATTTTGGAATTTCTGAGATATTCCAGAAGCTTGTAGCAACATTGGGAAACATTATTAACTAGAATGAGACCAGAAAATCTAAGATTTGTTGCTGAAGCAAAAAATACAGCCAGAGTCTTGTACCACATCCATTCGCTGAAGACTGTTTCTTACTCAGGACAGATAATACAGTTAGTGCAGCTTCATTCTCTCTCTCCTTCCTGCAAGAAGAAGGAAAATTCTTTCCCCTGATGTCTTAGTGAGATCCTCCACCCAAATTCAGAAAGGGTGATTTCAATGACGAAAATTATACCAACAAGAATTTGCTATGCGCCAGGTGTAATTTTAGGAATGTACTGACTCATATTCGAACTTCCTTAGGTGGTAGGAATCACCGATATCTTCAACTTAAAAGCTAAATTATAAATAACTGTGAGTCACACTCTGCCAAGTGGTAAAATTAGGATTTGAACCTTGATTGTCTGGCTTCAAAGACTAAATTCCTAATCATTTCACTATAGTTCTTTCATGAGATTATTTTACCTCTAGAAAAGGTGACTGGCAATGCCTCCTCCCTCATTAAAAAAATAAATAAAAGGCAGGTAAGGTTGGTTTTAAAATTACTAGGCTGCAAATATTTGCTTTGCCAGTTGCTAAGTCTATATAAGTCCTCTACTCATTAAAAAATGATTTATTGTAAGTCAGTCGGAGAAGGACAAACATTATATGTTCTCATTCATTTGGGGAATATAAATAATAGTGAAAGGGAATAGAAGGGAAGGGAGAAGAAATGGGTGGGAAATATCAGAAAGGGAGACAGAACGTAAAGACTGCTAACTCTGGGAAACGAACTAGGGGTGGTAGAAGGGGAGGAGGGCGGGGGGTGGGAGTGAATGGGTGACGGGCACTGGGTGTTATTCTGTATGTTGGTAAATTGAACACCAATAAAAAATAAATTAAAAAAATGATTTGTTGTAATATCTAGTGCATTTTCAAACACTTCGCTTGTTCTTCAAGGGCTAGCACTCAGATAGATTCAGATATATGATGGGGACAATTCATTCGAAGACCCTAGGGCACCATGGCAAAGAAGCCCCTACCAGATGTAAGCCCCTTCTAACTCATATAGGGAAGGAAGGCAAAAGAAGGGGTGCTAATGGCCTTTGATAAGATTGTCAGTGAGATTATGTATATCTTTGTCACCAATCTTCTGCAAGTCAGTTACCTGAGATACTTTAAAATACCACCTCATGAGACACCTGGTGGCTCAGTGGTTGAGTGTCTGCCTTTGGCTCAGGTCGTGATCCCGGGATCCTGGGATCGAGTCCCGCATCGGGTTCCTTCTAGGGAGCCTGCTTCTCTCTCTGCCTCTCCATCTGTGTCTCTCATGAATGAATAAATAAAATCTTTTAAAAAATAAGTAAAATAAAATACCTCTTCATATGGACCTGAAGTCAAAATGTATCCATCTGTTCTACCTTCCTCTTGAACACTGGAATAACTACATGTAGTAAGTTACTACTCATCACCTTTCCAAGACAATTTGTTTTCTTAAGTTATGGATGGTTCTTTACCTGCTGCACATTGAAACTTCACAATGAGGTATTTTTCATGAGAATAACTTTTTGGGGACTTTGTCCTGTCTGTTTTTTTTTAAATGCTGACCTTCTAGGTGGAACTGTCTTTGAACCCAGAGGCCATTCTGCGGCCCCATCACTGTATTCACCTACCGCAGAATTTATTTCTGGGTGCAGTGAAACCACTGCCCGCACAGCCCACCCGTCGCCTCCCCTGGTGGGGCCCCTGTGCAGAAGCTGCACACCGCACCCGCCCTTCCCACAGGTCCCGTCTCCCGAGAAAGACACGGAGATGCTCAAAGCTGCCTCCAGAAGCAGCAGCCCAGGGCCGGATTGGTGCTGAGCTTGGGGAGGGAGTGGTGGGTGAAAGCTGAGAGGGTATAGAAGGCAAGAATGCAGACGTGGGGTACCTAGCCTGCGCCCCAGGCCACGGGAGGAATCACTGCTTTCTCCACCTGGTGTGTAGTCACTCTCGGGGGCACTCCTTGTGCGGTTTTAAGTTGCCAGTATACAATAACAGAGGGGCCTTTAATACCTCTGGCTATTCTAGTACTGGACCATGTTGCTATTGCCCAGGTGGTTGCCCCTCACCCCATTTCGGGAACTGTAAATCACTTGTTTACCAGAAGTCCTCGAGAAAGCTCTTCGTGAAATGAGCAGAGACGTCAGAGGCAACAAAGCCTTCAAATCCCACCTGACGGTCCTCAAGCTACCCAGAGCAGCTTCATGGAGTGGAGTGATAATTACGCTGATTGAATCCTCATGACTGAGCTCCTTTTCGGCTGCTTTGATTTATTCTTCTGAGTATAAATGAGTCTTCGATGAGCATTACAGAATGGGTAATATGAGGAAAGCGTGCCAGGAGGGGCCGTGATCGGAGATGCCGCTCCAAACAGCTATGGCCTTCCCTGAATTATTAGCCTCTGAAAGCCCTGCCACACTCTCTCCAAACCTGTGAGCCTGGATGGTTGAGATTAAGGAAGAAAACAGGATGATAGAAAAGCTCCCTGCTCTGTGGGAAGGAAACCCCAGGCCTCGTCTAAGTAGGACAGCCTTATGCCGGGTCTTGCCTGTGATTGACTTCTCATGTGATGAGGGTGTGATCAATATTTTTTGAATGGACCCTTCATATCCTCAAGCCATAGCCTCTTAAAAATGGGATCACCAACTTGTCTAGGTTTGGAAGTTGAACATCTAGGAAACCCCTCTGCCTAGGGCAAATTGGGATGGTTAGTCCCCTTAAAAGGCACTTAAAATGCACTTCCCTGGGACCCAGGATGATTCTATATTTGTTTTATGGTTTAGATTTCTTGTTACATTAATATTCCCCAGTTAGTCATTTCCATTATCAGCATGGCACCGGGGAACACATTTAGCTGAGGGAAGGGGGCAGGTGTGCAGTGGGGGTGGAATGAGGGACAGAGCAGAAGATTAATGTCATATTGGAGTCAGACTGCAGGGCTTCTTTTACACTATAAATATTGTATGAAGTGCTGATGTAACCTTTACTGCAGCATGACATGGGATTTGGCTGTTTTTAAGGCTCGTGATTAAAGTAGAAAACAAGTCTCTGATTAGATTATTCCCCTACCACCCCCCACAGACCTCTGTCCTTCACTTTTCCAAGAATGCTCTTTTATTTATGAAATCCATCTAACTCACACATCAAAACATGTGCACCACAACCTAGAGAATGTATAGGAAGACACATTCTATTTCTTCTACACCCCAAATTATTTACAATCGAAGGTATTGGCACTGATAAACACTGCAGGGAAAAAGAGTTGAAACTTGCAAATTCTACCTCCTTTTACAGAGCACTATCTGTGATAAAATTCACTGAGGTTCTGTTGAGGTTGCATAAGAAAATGGATGGGTTTTTAATGACTTCAGTTTGTTGCAATTGCAGATAGCTAAATACAGTCAGCTGAAAAGCAAATTGAGCTCTAAGGAACAGAATTCAATCTATTAGTTTTCTCCTTCTGATCTATCCTAGTCAGTAATTTAATTATTTGTGAGACTTTTAAACTCACTTGACTCCCATGGAATTTATCCAAGTTGGAGGATGTTTGGTATTATATCTTTTTGGTCCTGGTCCAGCAATTAGCAAGTCGGCTTTATCCAATCATAAAGAACTAACTGTATTTCAAATGCCTGTGTTCAGTGTTTAATGTCTTTAAATTATATCCATTTTAAAAATTCAGAACATTTAGTCTGCTTATTATGTGGAAGTGCAGTAGAACTATCAGGTTCAAATTGAGGGAAATTTTTTTGGTCTTTTTTAATCCTTAATATGAATTTATTGGATGGGAATTTTTAAAAATCAATTATGACGAGTAGGGCTCAAAATTAAAATGATCTATTATAAATAACGTCAGAGGGTGAGCCCTCATAAATCAGCAAGTCTGATGTTAAAAATAGGTCTAAAGTATTGCTCTAGCCATTAGATGCCATCTACTGGTTGTAACTACTGTTTGATACAACTGGCCATCCTTTTAATGCAGAGGGAGAATCACCAAGGCACGTATCATTAAAATTCAAACAGCATTATATGGCTTTCATAGAGTTATTTTGTGCAAATCAATCACCGAATAAGCATAGCTACATTTTGAAATTCAGATTACAGTTAGAAAAAAGCTACTGTGAACCTAAAGGCTTATGTAGATTTTCCTTGTATTTGTAAATTTTGGTCTCCCAGGGATATCTGTGCGGTGGGACCATCTGACTGCTCTTGATTCTACAGCCTTGCCTTTTTCCAGATGCATTATCGTGTCCAGGCATCTGGATATAGTTCTTTTGTCATTGTACCTCAATGCATTTCTCAAAAGCAGCCAGATCCCAGCTGTTCTCCATGCAGAATATGGCAGTGTGCCAACTAAAATGGCTCATGGGCTATTGATTAACACACACAGGCTCTATCTGCATTGCTATATTTAAGAATGATTAGTACTAGCATTTGTCATCAACAAAGTTAAATATATAAACGAATCTCGTGCATGTCACATCTGGAAATTCCAGCATTTGAGTATGGAAACTGCTCCAGCTATAGGTAGGAATAATTAATTACATTGTGAATAAAGGGGTTAATGTTTCCTGGGTACCCAAGAGGGAAAAGCACATGTAGGAAATTCTGCTAATGCTCTAGAACAGGCGTTGCTAAACTGCAGCCTGCAAACCAGGTCCAATCTGCCCCCTGTCTTTGGAAATAAAGTTTTATTGGAACATGGCCTTGCCCATCGGTTTACACACTGTTGGAGACTCCTTGGGCAGGCAGAGCTGAGTCACTGAAGAAAAGACCTGAAAATATTTCAGATCCTAAAGCCTAAAATATTTATTATCAGGACACATGAAAAACAGTTGTCAAAACCCCCAAAATTTAAAAAATTAAAAAATTACCAACCTCTGTCCAGAAATTTAGACTCTCCATTTCATTAAGGCTATCTTCTATTTGAAATTTAAAATCAGTGTCTTTGCTTCAATTGCCATAAACTTTGCAACACCCTCGTCCTGCCCATGAGAGGACTCCACCAAGAGAGGGCGACAAGAGCCACTCCTCTTTGACGTTTGCACAGGGCAGCCTTCCAGCTGGATCACTGACCTGGCTGGTCTTGGGGGGCTCTCTGCGAAAGACCATGGGTTCTCTCCAGGGCACAGTGCCAGGGAGGGTTTATTCCTGAACAGAGCAAAGGGGACTCTTCTGTCACCTTTTGGTTTCCAGCTGCTGAAATATACCTACAGGTGTTGGTCATAAAATTGAACTTAAAACCGAACTTAACATTTATTGAACTAAGACTACCTGGGACGCTATGGAGGCATCTTCTGTAACAGGTTGGTGACTTATCAGCAGCTTTGAGTTGTGCGCAGTGTAACCACTTAAAACTTCACATGGTCTGGGGCACCTGGGTAGCTCTGATGGTTAAGGTCAGGATCACAGAGTCCTGAATGGAGCCCCAAGTCTGGCTCCCTGCTCAACAGGGAGTCTGCTTCTCGCTCTGCCTCTGCCCCTCACCCCAACTTTTGTGCTCCAGCTCTCCCTCTCTCTAAAATAAGTAAATAAAATCTCAAAAAAACAAATTCACATGGTCCAAGGATAGGGGGAGCCAAAAAAAGAAGTGAGAAATATTTGAAAAGCAAAAGCCTACTTATCTTAAAAAAAAAAAAAAAAAAAGACAAATAAACCAATTGGCAATAATTTGGGAAAGTGATATTTTCAAATACATCATAATGTAGAAAAGAAATTTGGGAAACCCCTGAAGGTGACTTTTCAAATGCCACATGTATTGACCTACTTGAGACTCTTGCTTTAGTTAAAACTACCTACAATGGTAATAACAATGGAAAAAGTAGAATTTATATTATTTATTTCCAGGTACTTTTGGAGACCTCATCATTTATCCACAAATATGATCTATGATAAAGAAAGAGGGAGCTATTATTTATCTCCAGTTTCAAGAGGGGAAAAAAGATTAGAACAGGAGGTGTCAGAACTGAACTGTTGGGGACGCCTGTGTGTCTCGGTGGTTGAGCATCTGCCTTCAGCTCAGAGTGTGATTCCAGGGTCCTGGGACCGAGTCCCACGTTGGGTTCCCTGCATGGAGCCTGCTTATCCTTCTGCCTGTGTCTCTCATGAATAAATAAATAAAATCTTAAAAGAAAAAAAAACTGAACTGTGAGTTTAGGTGATCACTATTTACCAGCTGTGTGTGGCCAGAGTAAATTATTTCTTGGAGTTAAAGATCTCTATGACTCAAATTAGCTATAAAATGAACATAATACCCAGCTCGTGGAGCTCTCATAAGGACTATATGAGCTAATGTACGTAGAAACAGCACAGTAATTGTCCTCTCATTTGCACTCACTAAAATGTGAGTGATGGTGTGAGTTATGGTATGTACAGAAGAGTTACCATAACAGGTTTAAGACTGTTGTCCATAGACAAACATACTCATAAAGTTGGCCATGGCCGGCACCTGGGATCTTGCTTGGTAAACAGATCCTACAGTGATTACAAAAAACAAAAACAAAAAACCCTTTTTCTAACTAATACGGTGGCTTTCTGGGCCTCTGCTGTTGGTACAAACAATGTGGTTTTGTGCAGAACACCTCCATTCCTTCTGAGAGTCTGGAAATTTGGAGGATATTTGGCCTGGGGGTGCCTGTGTGATAAGCTCCCACTAAAAGCCTTGGTTCTAATGAGAACCATGCATTCTCCAATTTCCCTTGGCAAGAAACATCACACACTTGTTGCTGGAGAAAGAAGCATGATCAAGTGTGCCCCTCATGGGAGGGAGGGAAAACATGGAAGCCCACATGCAGATTACTCCCAACCACTGTTTTTTCTCCTACCATCTGGCTGTTAAGTCATCTTAGCCGTGGTAAAACTATATACAGATTCTCTTGAGCCCATCTAGTAAGTCTCAAACATGGGAGTGGTCTTACAGACCTCCCAACACATAGGGTAGACAGTCCTTGACTTATAATGGCTCCACTTACCATATCTTTGACTCTATGATGGTGCGAAATTGATATACATTCAATAGAAACTGTACTTAGAATTTAGAATTTTCATCTTTTTCCAGACTCAAGATGTGCAGTAAGATCCTCTCTCTGGATGCTGGGCAGTTGGAGTGAACCACAGCGCCCAGTCAGCCACGCCATCACAAAGGTGGACAACCGATACACTGATGACCATTTTGTACCATACAAGCCATTCTGTTTTCCACTTTGAGGGCAGTAGTTAACCAATTACATGAGATGCACAACACTTTATTATAAAGCAGGCTTTGAGCTACATGATTTTGCTGAACTGTAGGTTAATATCAGTATTTTGAGCACATTTAAGGTAAGCTAGGCTAAGCTATGATGTTCTATAGGTTAGGTATATTAAATGCATTTTCTACTTACAATATTAGGACATAAGTAAGTCAAGGAAAATCTGTATATAGCTTCTTTATGTTTTAATGTTAATTCGATTAGACTAGGCCAGTAGTTCCCAACCGTAGCTATGATTAGAATTGCCGAGGAAATTACACACACTTCCCACTGTCCACTCCCTGCCACAGAGCAATTAAATCAGGATTTCTGCTGTGTTGACCCAGGTATCAGTATCTTTAGTTCTGACATTTCCATTTGTCATTGTTTAATACTGTCTATGTTTCTGTGGAAATTCTCCTTCTCTTTAGGCACATTGTCAACTTCTTCCACTAGGTCCTTTGGCATCTTTTTTCTTTACTTTGAAATCATTTTAGATTTACAGAGAGGTTGCACAACCAGTACAGGGAGAGCCTGTACACCCTCCACCTTGCTTTCCCTGATGCTCACATCTTCCATAACCAACGGTAACTATCAAAACTAAGACATTAACATTGGCATATTGCAGTTACCTAAACTACAGATTTTGTTTAGATATCACCAGATTTTTCCGAGAATGTTGTTTTTCTGTTGTAGGATCCAATCCAGGATCCTACCTCATATTAATTGTCATCCTGCTGTCGATTTCTCGATCTGCAACAATTCCTATCTTTCCTTATCTTTCATGAGGTTGGCACTTTTGAAGAGTAGTGTGTTTTGCAGATTGTCCCTCAATTTGGATTCGTCAGATACTTCCTCATGATCAGATTGAGGTTATGCATTTTTAGCAAACATTACAGAAGTACAATACCTTTCTCAGTGTATTCACAGGGGTACATAATGTTGATGTGTCTTCTATTACTGGTGACATCAACCTTGATAGCCTCATGATGGTAGTAGTCTCTTCTGGATTTCTCCATGGTGAAATCCTGTTTTTTTTTTCCTCTTTGTAATTAGTAAATTTCCTGGAGAAGACATTTAGACTATATAAATATCCTCATTTTCCTCAAACTTTTGTTCACTAATTTTAGCAAAGATTGGTGGATCTTGCCTGCAACAATTCTAACTATAATGTTCAAAGATAATTTTCTATTTATTTTATCTCTTCTGCATTTATTAATTCAAATTCTATAATAAAGCATTTTCTCCCCCATTTTTAAAGATTTTATTTATTTATTCATGAGAAACACAGAGAGAGAGGCAGAGACACAGGCAGAGGGAGATGCTGGCTCCCCACTGGGAGCCTGATGCGGGACTCGATCTCAGGACTCCAGGATCACGCCCTGAGTCAAAGACAGCTGCTCAACCACTGAGCCACCCAGGCATCCCTCTTTTCCCCCATTTATTCATTTACTTTTTATTATCCCAATGTAGACTCATGAGAATTTATTTTACTCTGTGGATTATAATCTAATTCTATTGTTATCTTATTGCATAAATTGTTCTGGTTTTGTCCATCAGAAGCTTTGTCATGCTGGTGCCTATGCCTTTTTGCTGTATCTCCGTCTTCTTTTGAGTACTTCTTTCCATAAGATGCTCCAATTTGTTCTTGTATTTTCCCCACCCGCACCCCTAGAATCAATGTTTTTCAAGGAACCCTGATTCCTTTTATTGGAGAATGGAATTTAAAAACCAAGATTTGGGCTCTGAGTGTGCTCATTGCTTCTGTATTGCCATTGCTTCCAGTCAGTAGAGAAAGTTTGGAAATATGTGCATGTGTACCAATCCATGCATGCACACTTCTCTATTAATTTCCATATCTGTCAAATACACATTCAAACTCTGTCTCTCAGGGCACCTTGGGTGATTCAGTGGATTAAAGGTCTGCCTTTGGCTCAGATCATGATCCCAGGGTCCTGGGATTAAGTCCCATGTCAGACTCCCTGCTCAGTGGGGAGTCTGCTTCTCCCTCTGGCTCTGCCATTTCCTGGCTTGTGCTCTCTGGATCTAACTCTCTGTCAAATAAATAAATAAATAAAATCTAGAAAAAAAAAACCCAAACACCAAAAACCTCTGTCTCTCTGTCTCTCTTCCCCTCCTTCTCCTTCTTACACATACACTCACACACACTCACACATATATTCATATTCATGTCTCCAATTCCAGTCCAATACTTCAGGGTTTATTTTCACCTCCCTCCTTTCCTAATTTGGAATTTTTTTCTGTGACAATGAGAAATCTCTTATTATCTATAAGATATTTGCTTAGGTTCAGCCCTAGTATACATATGAAGCAGTTTCAGAATTGTTAACCCTGTGAGAGATTAATTTACTAAATGGAATTCAGTGCTTGTGTGCAGTTCTTTGTGTCTTTATCCTCTGGCATCTCCATCAGAGTTATTTTTAAGGTCCTATCTTGTCATTCCAATGTATGGACCATCTGGGTCTGCTTCTATTGGCCCTTGGCTATTTTTAACCATAGGTCATATTTTCTTTTCCCTCTGTGCATCTTACAATGTTGGCTTTTATTTGAATACTTTTTAAATAAATAACAGTAGAGATAGAAGTGATAACATTTACTTAATAAAAAGGCATGTTCCTACTTGGGTCAGGCTACTAGGGAGAGGGGACAGGGCTGATCTGATCTGATCTGTACTTAGGCTGGGTCTGAACTTTGCAGTGGCTTTATTTGGACTCAGTTTACCACCAGTTTGAAATGCTTTAAAGCAGTATCAGGACTTGTTCTTCTGGAGGGCCTGGGATATAAGCACTGAAAAGATCCTGGATAGTTCTTTTGCTTGACTGCTGAGCCACCAGCTTTCTAAACTGTGGGAAACTTTCCTCTGTTTTCCACCCCAGCTGCTAGCTGCTCTGAATCCATTGGAAGGTTTTGTTCCCCAGCCCTTCCTATTCACGCTTTCTGAGGAGCTGGAGAATACTCCTGCCCTGCTGCTTAGCACTGCATTATAGTCTGTGGGGGCCTCATATGCCTTGGAGGAATTTCTCTCTGCATCACTGCCCTCCCATCTCCTTTGCTGGGCAGCTTTTACTTGCATCCAGGAGAGGCACTTTATGCCTTCATGGAGATGGCTCTCAGATCTCTGGTGCTGCCCCAGCCTTTAACACACTACTGATGATGGTAGGCAGAGTAATGATGCTCCAAGAAGTCCACATCCTAATGCTCAGAAGCTACAACTATGTTAGAGTACATGGATGGGGGGAGGAAAAGTTAAAGATGGAATTAAATTTGCCAGGCAGATGACCTTAAGAAAGTAAGATTATTCTGAATTATCTCAGTAAATGCCTTATAATCACAAGGGTTGTTAAAAATGGAAAAAGAAGGAGGAAGAGCAGCATCTGAGCAAATGCGATGACAGAAACAGAGTCAGAGAGATACAATGCTGCTGGCTTTGAAGATGGAGGAAGAAGCAACCAGCCAAAGGATGCAGGCAGCCTCTCAAAGCTGGAAAAGGCAAGGGAATGGACTTTCTAGAACCTCTAAGGGAACAAACCCCTGCCAACACCTTGGTTTTAGCTCAGTGAGACTCTGTCAGACATACAGAAGTGTAGGATAATGAATTTGTGTTGTTCTAAGCCAATAACTCTGTGATAATGTGTTGCTGCAGCAACAGGATAATGCTGTACTACCACCCAAGCATTCAGTGAAGACCTATGGGAACACATTACCCAAGGGTACAGTCTTGCTCTGTGGCCAGGGCCTGAATTGGATCGTGTCAACTGGCCCACTTGTGGCCATTATAAGTTCATTAGGAGTTGGGCTGGTGTCATGAGCTGAATTGTGTCCTCAGGAAATTCACATGTTGAAGTCCTAACCCCCAGTACCTCAAAAACTTTGGAGATAAGTCTTTAGAGAGATAATTAAGGTAAAATTAGTTCTTTAAGGTGGACCATAATCCAATGACTGGTGTCCTGATAAAAGGACAAAATTTGGATGTGTGTCTATGCACAGAGGAGAGACCATGTGAAGAAAAAGGGAGGAGACAGCCATCTGTTAGTCAAGGAGAGAAGCCTCAGCAACAAATTAACCCTGCCAACATTTGTTCTCAGACGCCTTGCCTCCAGGCATGAGGAAATGTCTGTGGGTCAAGCTCCCCATGCTATGGAGCCTTGCTATGGCAGCACCAGTAGACTAATGCTCCTGGTCTGTCCTTATTCTTGCTCACAGGGGGCTTCTCTCCTGCCACTCCACAGGTAGAAGAGCAGTGATGAATTGCACCCCCAACTAGGGCTCATCAGTTCTGAAATTTGGTGTTATTCCTTCAGCTCTCTGTTGTTTGTTTGTTTTAATGCTGAACTTGAATTTTGTAATTTATCCAACTTCTTTGGTTGCTGGAATGACTTTCTGCATTAGATGTGGTAGTCTACAAACATTGGTGTTTTTGAAAAGTGCAAATGCGCAGCCAGGATGGAAATCCTTGGCTAGACCTTATTCTTCAGGTTCTGCACTTTTCCAAAACTGAAGGCACTAAGCAACCTTAAGAAAGACATAAGGTCGCAGCCCAGAAGTGACTTTAACCTTAGCAGAAGTCGAGACAAATGTTCTTTGACCCACAGAGTAGGTCATTTTGGTTACATTTTAGGCCACCAGAGAACACACAAGGTTTGTTTCCGTTTTTGTTTTTTCCCAATTAAGACCCAACAGACTTTTACTAGAATGCCAGACTGCAATAAGCCATAAACTCTGGAAAGTAATTGCAGTTATGGGACAAGAAAGGATGCCAACCCAAATCTCAAATCTCTATGGAAGTTTCTAATAATATATTCTGGTGGACTACTTGAATCTTCCTTCTGTATTAGCAGGTAGGAATTGTTACATTTCCATTTTGTATTACATTTCTAATTATCAAGATATTCAAAATATTTTTGATGTTCTCTACTACCTTTTTGTGGTAAGCCTTTTTAAATTAATCAAGATTTAACATTTGCATTTCATTTCATAGGTATCCACCGCAGTAAACTTCTGCTTTAAAGACATCTTTCAGATAACCTTTTAGATACTTCTGGGGCCTTTCACCCTCTGAAGATTAAAAAAAAAAAAAAAAAAAAGAAAGGAATTTTCTCACAATTCTCTTGGAATGCATTGAATTTGTATGTAGATGTATACGTTTTTAATAATTAGTTACTGGATGTCTTACTGTTTAAGAGATAGGGCCAGCCATGACCAGAAGCCTAATATCCTCACAGAGTTAGTGAATGGTTATAGTTATCACTAAGTTAGACCAACACAGGCGCTTCCCAAACCAAGTGGCAAAGACCAAAGTACTTAAGCACTGAAGAGGTATCAAGGTCATTGACATGAGATTGTTTAAATTCCGTTGTCCTATACGAAGCTGTGTTCTTTGAGGCTGAACCAGTCTTCAAAGGCACATTCCCTAGCTTTGCATGCCCTGTGGCTTCTCACTGGTAAGGCGTTTCTCAAACTGTCACATGCTTACCAAACCCCGGGAGTATGCAAAGGAGGCATTTTTCAGGGACCATATCTATATCCATTGTGCCAGTGTGCATTCCCCCACTGGGAAGTTGGCATGGGAAGTCAGATTATTCTCAGAAGGTAGTTTGGCAAGCAGGAGTCAGAGCAGCAGTAGATCTTCCCAACTCCGTAATTGAGCTGTGATTGTCCTATGCAACTACTCCTAGTCTACTTGCCAGAGGGATGTGAAATGGCCCTTCTGCTTGTTAGAGCACTTTGACCCCTCATCACTGTCAAAAAGGAACTGAAATCCTTGCTACATGGTGTCCCTTTCCATATATATATATATATATATATATATATATATATATATATATCAGATTTATAATCAGATTCCCTGCTGAGCTTGAAGCCCAAGACACAGGGCTTGATCTCATGCCCCTGAAATCATGACCCAAGCTGAAATCAAAAGTCAGACATTTAACTGACTAAGCCAGCCAGGCATCCCTTTTGATTCTTTTTCTTTGAAATAATATTTCTTTACCAAATTTCAGTGACTTTTATTCTAAATAGAGTTCCCCAATTTTTTTATCGAGCATTTAAAGTTTCTTAGGTTACTGCTAACAAGACTAGCTTGTATGCTTAGTATAGATTTCCCTAGTTTTCCTTTTAGAGAAACCCTAAATTTTGGAAAATATTTGGTGTGCAAGAGGCTATCACTCTCACTTGGTTGCCCCTGTAACAACAATATGTATTATATAATTATAAAGTATTGGCAGTTAAGAGTTAGTGAATTCTTGCCATGTGCCAGACACAGAACCATATGTTTCATGCCTAGTATCTCATTTAACCCTCAAAAGATGCCTAGGAGGCATAAGAACTATTATTCCCCAATATATAGATGTAGTAACTGAGATTTAGCAAAGTCTTTGTCACCCAGATTTTTAACTGTTCTAAGATATTTTCTCTACTTACTATGACGAGCATGAATGATTCCATTAGCCCAAAATTTCAGAGCCAGACATTATTTTAGGTGGCAGATATGATACAGTCCAAATAGTTGTATAAAATGTAATTCCTTTGTAACAGAAGGGTTTGGATTGGGTTTACAGTTTAGTTTCAGAACTAACTATATTATACTTTTTTTTTCTTTTCTTTTGGTATGGGTTTTCATATTGCAGGGGCATGATTTGGGCTGTGGCGTTTCCAATTTCTTGAAGTAAGGAAACCTTGTTATAATACTGTACCTTTGTGTATATCATATGCCCATTGGAGAAGCTTCCTTGGAACTAAAAAGGATTTATAACCCTCTCTGCTGAATCAGAATGAGGCTGAAGACTAACAGAGCTACTATGTGCTGTAGATCGATGGAGTCTTTGAATAAAGGGTCTCTGCTCCCAGGAAATGTCTAATGTTCAAGGATAGATAGGCCCTTAATGAGGATATTTTCAGAAGGCTCACTGCCAAGAATGATGACAACATAGCCCACTGGGGACTCTGTTCCTCCTCTTACCACTCAGAATCTACCTATCATACTGGTGGTTCTGAAAGTGGTTAGTTACCAGCAGACTTATGCCAGGCATCCACAGGTTCCTGGGTGCCTAGAAAATAAGAAATATGAACCTGGCAACATCTCTGTTAGAACATTTGACATATGAGTCCTGTGTTGAGGCCTCAGATTTTGCTGTGAGAATGTCTAGGGTCCATGATCATGAGCTATATTCTAGTTCTCCATTTCTGGAAGAAATATTTTCATATTTCTCTCTAGTTTTAGGTTCTATGTTTTTGTGTCATGTTTGAATTCCTCTGACATTTCTCATATGTGAGGTCATTAGCAAGCTAACTAAAACCACCTGAACTGCTGGATAGTGCCTCATATTTTAGTGTTTTTCTTTTATTAATATTCATATATAAAAGTTGAGGGGGGTAGTCTTGCCCCCTAAGGGATGTATGGCAATCTCTGGAGATACTCACAACTTTGTCACAACAAAGAGGATAGGAGTACTATTAGCATCCAGTGGATAGAAGGCAGGGATGCTGCTAAACATCCCAAAATGCACAGGATGCCCCCTCACAAAAAGAATTATTTGGCCCCAAATGTCAATTGTACCAAGACTGAGAAATCTTGGCTTAGGGAAAGCACATCTAAAACCATTAAGTTAGTTAATTATGCCTAATTTTAGTCTGCTTATACAGAGATTTTCATCACACTTTAATATTCTTATTAATTAAATTATGCTTGTCTACTTTCTAATTACATTAAGCAACTTTTCCTATATTCCATGGTTACAGAAAGATTCGTTCAGATCTATAAAGAGAATATAAAGACAGTCTCTTTGGGATAGAAATTTTTAGTAAAATTGATCTGTGTTTCAGGCACAAGAGGGAGGAAAACAGGAATCTGGATCCAATCGCTGTGAACATTCCATATATCCAGTTCCTGAAAGCATAAAACTAGACCAGAGAATACCAACAAAGACAGATTATTTGGGAGACAGAGATGCCAAAGTGCCTCTCAATTTGGCTCCAGAAGCCAGAGATGTCAGTAGGTGTTGTTGCTCTGTTTTTTGTAGAGCAGAGGATGATGAAAAGCTAAATGAAAATATTGCCACAGTTGAGGTTGAAAAGAAAGCAATTCATGAGTGAGATGTTAGTTTCAAATGAGATCTTTACTACTGATGGAGAGACTTTGCTCCAAGCCAACACCCGAGCTTGTGCCAGTTCAACCAAATGCAACGAAGGAGGGAGATGAGGGATTAGAGAAAGCAAAGCTGACAGATGGCAATTTGCGAAGAGTTGAATCAACATAAATTATATCTCATCAGTGAGCGGAGGAAAGGGAGGATATGTTCCAATATTCAGCTAACCACTGAGATGGTGAGCATGCCAAAGCACAGCAAGCAAACCACTGGGCATCTTTTGGAGCTGGTTGCAAATACAAAGGTGGAGAAATGCCCTTTTGTTGGAAAACCATCTGGATTACAAACCGTGGGTAGAAATCTCTTTGAAATATTACAATCAATGAAATTAATGAACATTTGGGATATTGGAATGCCTTAATCACAGACTATAGAAAGCCAGAAGAAAAATATTGCTGATAACTGGATTTGATTAATATAGATGTAAGTTTCTATATAATCTGTATAATTAGATACTCAGAAGAAAATACCCTAGACTCACCAGTTCAAAACCCACCTGTTTAATAGTGTTTGATATAAGCGTAAATATTCTTTTCTGAGGTTGGGAAGAGTTCATTTAAACCACATATAAAATATTCAACTAATCAGTTTTTTATCCTGGAGCCTTAAAATGTGCTTCTTAGAGATTATATAATTAAACATTAATATTAGCTTTCCAAAATTTCATAACTACCAAGGGAAACAGAAAAGCCAACCTATCAGCCTTAATATATTATAATAATATACAATATAAAATAATATAACATACATCTAAATATTCATATGAATGATTTGAAGTCATGGTAATTGTAACTTTGGGGTGAGGTAAAAAGGATCTCTGAATGCAAATATGACTTATCAAGTACGGTTGAAAAAAATCTTTTCACAAAATTTAAGCAAAGACTTCATTACTTTAAAAATCTATCTTAAATTTTCTTTTGTGCATTCAAACTTAACAAACCGGAACCTGGCCAGAATATCCAGACCAGCAGATGGCACTAATGGGAAAATCAACTGCTCCTGAAAACCAGGAAAATTTTCAAGGGCTTTAAATTATAGATAGAGAAAACTCCAAAGTAAATGTAAAATAGGCTTTTAAAAAAATCTACATTTCCATTAGACAGGCAAAAAAAAAAAAAAGGGAATAGATTTTGGGAAAAAAAGCTATAGAAGGATTATAACAGCTATTTTTTCTCTCATTCTGAATTATTGTTGACTATTATACAAATAGGGACTGCAAATCTTGAAGACTGTTTCTAACCCACAAACATATTATCTGACATTTCCATTAAAACAATTATTTAGAAATGCTATCGTGACAATTGTTCAAATCGGAAACACCAGCAGGTGGCTAACCGCTGGTAGGAAACCAACAGCGTCTCAACCGGCTGCTTTTTTGCAAGGAGCAGTTTGCGGTTCATGAGGATTTGGGGTGCCCTCCTGCACACTTTCACCACGTGAGGATTTGGTATAGGACAAACACTCGCGGAGGCAGAAAACAGGATTCAACATTTAATGAAGTCATCCTCTCCTGATATTTCATGGCAGATCTGCTCCACTTAGTAGAATGTTGGAGAGAAAATGTAGAGAGGCAAACGCATTAAAAATAATCAGACGTTCTCATAGCCTCTCCCTGTAGGTGTCTCTGAAGGGTAATTACCTTGAGCACTAGATGGAAATAAAATGGGGAAAAAACGTTTTGGTATAAAAGTACAATAAATGATTTTGCTGTTGGCAGAAATCACAAGCTCCAGATGCATTTTTTTTCTACTTTCGGTTTTCGTCTTTCCTTTTTGCAAAGATGAGTTCTACATTATATACAAGACTTACAGAGGAACAATAAGAGTCTTTAACAATTCATATCAGAGAGGAGTGAAAATAGAAGGGCACATATTATGAGGACATCAAATGGATTACTTATGCTAGCACCTCAAAAACACCACAAACCATCCTCATTCTCTGTAAAAAGGCACATTCTTTTCTGTCTTGGAAATTTCTGATATTGGAGGATCTAAGGTTCCTGGACAAGAGCCCGTCCAATTCCTGATGGCTCTTCCTCCTTTGGAGTTTGAGCTCAAGTTGGAGATATAATTTCATTAGCTAGCAAGAGGAAAAAAGGGAGGGGAGATGGGAGGAAGGAAATAAATTTGGAGAACCAAAGGGTCCTTTCCCCTTGATGCTAGCTGTATTTTGATAAGAACTAGCAGAATATTCTGCTGCCCCAGGAAGCAGTGGTATCAGCGGCATGGGGAGGGCACTGCTGAACACCTTGCAAGTGTACCTGCTTCCCGGGTACCAAATTCTGTCATTTGAATCTGCATTGGCAGCTGTGTCAAAACTTGTTTGCATTATGTAGACCTAATTCCAGTTTTAAAAGATGCTGATTCAAAACCCTCTGTAACAACAGCAATCAATTATATTTGTCGGTTTCTTTGTTTATGAATTTCTCCATACTCCAGGACTGGATTCCACGTTGCTCTGTGGTATAGAAGCTGTGGTTTCCAAATCAATACTAATAATAACTACCATTTACTAGACTTCCAACATCCAACAATATGGCAGACTAGACATTAGGAAGGGTCAGTGAGCTGATACTGCTAGAATCGGAATAGATCCGAACAACCACACTTTTCCAAATGCTGCTGAGCTCATAAACAAAAAAACGGGAGTTCCCAACAGCCAAACAAGCAAACAAAAGCCAATTCCCCAGACAAGAACAACCTAACAGTGGGCTGAAAATGGATTTGAGTGAAAATGGAAAAACTCAAAATGCTGGGTTTTTCCTGGAGGCAAATGCCCACACCAGCAGCAGATTGGGAGTTTAAGCATAGGACCCATGATGGATGGAATTGGTACACTTGGAGATGTTAAGAACTCCCTATAGAAACTTCCTTTGTGGAGGAAGGCAACTCAAGAACTCAGAACTCTTGTGGATTATGGGTTGAAGATAATTAAATTAAATGCAAGTTAAATGTAAACTTCATACACTCAAGGAAACAAATCACCCCAAGAAAATTAGCAAATACAATCAATCAGTGTAGAACACTCCACCTCCGGCACAAACATTTCAGATTATTGGAATGACCAGTGTTGGAATAGGAAAGCCCCATTAGAAACGAACAAGGGGTAGTGGAAGGGGAGGTGGGCTGGAGGATGGGGTGACTGGGAGACGGGCACTGAGGGGGGCACTTGATGAGATGCGCACTGGGTGTTCTACTATATGTTGGCAAATTGAACTCTAATAAAAATATACGAAAAAAATGAAAGCACCATTATAATGAAATATAGACATTGAAAACAAAAACAAAAACAAAAATCAGGGACAAGGGATTATCAAGGAGAGCATGCAGATAAAATAAAAAGCATAATTCTTGAAATAATCTAAACAGCATATTTTATACAAAGAACTAGTATATTTGAATTTTTCTAAAAAAGGAAAAATAGGGGCAAGTGGGTGGCTCAGTCAGTTAAGCATCTGCCCTCTGCTCAGGTCATGGGGATCGAGTCCTGGGATCAAGTCCTGGGATCGAGTCCTGCATCGAGCTTCCCTCTGAACAGAGGGAGCCTGTTTCTCCCTCTCCTCCCCACTCTTGCTCTCTCTCTTTCTCTTAAATAAATAATATCTATTTAAAAAGGAAAAATAATAAACATCAAGATATCAAAGTTACCCAGCGTATAGCCATAAGAAAAGGATTTGGGAGAGGAAAGGATATTAATATACATAGAAGACAGAATAAAAAGACCTAACATGAACTTAGTGAGAGTTTGAGAAGAAAATGAATAGAACAGAGGAGACAGAGGGAAAAAACAATTTGCAGGAATCTTAACAAAAATAATAGAAGAATAATCAAAATGTGGAGAACAGATGACTGCTGATGCAGAACTGTGCGCTCTGCAAATCTTTTTCTTTTAAAAACTAGGGTGAGATAAAGATTTTCATACATATGAAATGAGAGTTTACAAACAGCAGAACTTTGTCAAAATGCTTCCTAAAAAGATATATTTCAGGAAGGAAAATGATTTTAGAAAGAAGGTCTGAGATTAAGTAAGACATGGTTCATAAAAAATGGGTAAGCATGCAGGTCAATCTAAATGAATATTTTCTATGGGAAAGTAAAATACCTAAGTCGTGGGGTTAAATAATGAGCTGAAATACTGATTTTTAAAGTGCCGCATAAGTTGGAGGAGAATCATTGGATTTGGTCTCTGAAGCCCTGTTGCTACGCAGTGGGGAGGTTAAGATGGTGGTACATGGTCAAATTTTGAGGGTAAACTTAGAATGGAAATCATGAATCACAAATCAGGATAGAAAAAAAGAAAAAAAGTAAAAATAAGACAATTCAAAGGAAGAAAAAGGCAAAATAAGTGAAAAAAAAAAAAAGGTAATAGAAAAAGCAGGACAAATAGAAGGCACTAGAGCCAGAACCTGGTGGGAGTGGAGAATTGCTATTTCTGGCTGTGTGAGAAAGACTTAGCACCTGGGAGGACAGAGCTAGTTAATATCTGATAAAACAGTTCAAGCAAAAAGTACCACTGGTTAGAGCTTCCCTTCAAAATGACAAAAAGTGTGTTTCAGCAGGAAGATAGGAAACTCCACAATTGCAATAGTGTAGTTAAATTTTTTTAAAAAATAGAACCACGGAGAAAACATATCTTTAGGAGATTTTAATGCATCCCTCTCAGAAATGAATAGTTCAAGAAGACAAAACCGAGTAACAATATAGAAGGTTTAAACAGTGCTGCAAACGAGTTTCCATATGCGCAGCATTGCATACCAGGATTAAGGAATCCACGCTCTTCCAAAAGCACTAGAACGTTCTTAGAAATTGATCAGCTTTGGTCTTAGAAATTGATCAGCTTTGGGACGCCTGCGTGGCTCAGCGGTTGAGCTTCTGCCTTAGGCTCAGAGCGTGTTCTCAGGGTCTTGGATCGAGTCCCACATAGGGCTCCCTGGGAGGAGCCTGCTTCTCCCTCTGCCTCTCTCTGTGTGTCTTTCATTAATAAATAAATAAAATCTTAAGGAAAAAAAAAACCGATCAGCTTTGAGGCTGTGAAGGTAGTCTCCACTGAGACAGTAATGCTGTCACAGAAACCACGGCCTCGGACCAAAATGCAACTAAGAATAAAAACAAAACCAAAAGAATGCCATATGTTTACAAGTCTTTCACACTTCTAAAAAACTCATGGATCAAAGGACAAGCAAAAATATTGTGTCAAAAATCGTGAAATGCAGGGAAACTTGCAACCTTTAATGTTTTCATGTAAAAGAAAAAGAGTCAAAAGGAAGGCACTAAGCATCCAATGTAAGAAATAATAAACAAACAACGGCCAGCAAATAAATCCCAAAGGAAGTTGAATAAAGGAAGGTAATCTAGAGATAAAAAGCACCACTAGTGACCTGGAAGACAGACAAAAGAGAGAAAATTAATGTCACGAGTAGGTTCTTTGAAAAAGGTAAATTAAACAGACACACCTTGGAAAAGGTTAATCAAGGACAGAGAGCAAAGACATGAGATACCAGTAGGAAAAAAACTTGACTGTAGGTGCTTCAGGATTTAACAGGTAAGAAGGTACTTCCAGCTTGAAGCCCATTCATTTGAAATTTTAGACGCAATGGATTTTTTTCTTTTCTTTTTAAGTTTTTATTTAAATTCCAGTGTAGTTAACAAACAATGTGATATTAGTTTCAGGTGTACGATATAGTGATTCAGCACTTCAGTACATCACCAGGTGCTCATCACAAGTGCCCTTCTTAATCCCCATCACCTGTTTAACCCATCCCCCACCCACTTCCTTCTAGTAACCATCAGTTTGCTCTCTATAGTTAAGAGTCCAGTTCTTGGTTTGCCTCTCTCTCTCTTTTTTTCCCCATGATCATTTGTTTGGTTTCTTAAGCTCCACATCTTATGAGTGAAATCATATTGGTATTTGTCTTTCTCTGGCTAACTTATTTCACTTAGCATAATACTCTGTAGCTCCATCCACGTCATTGCAAATGGTAAGATATCATTCTTTTTTTATGGTCAAGTAATATCACAATGGATTAATTTTTTAAATACAATTTAACCACACTGACTCTAGAAGAAATAGAAAATCTGAATATTCTTATAATCACTAATGAAATTGAATCAGTAGATAGAAATCTTCCAACAAAGAAACCTTTGGGCCCATCTGACATTACAGGTAAGTCCATGGAACAATTCACTGCAAACTTACACAACTCTTCCAGAAAATAAAGGCTAGTCTAATTTTGTTACTGAAACTTAATAACAAGAAAGGAGGGGGAAGAAAGGCTTATAAATCTTAAACAAAAGCTTAGCAAACTGAATCAAGCAGGGCATAAAATAAATAATTATAATGTCTCATGGCCTACATGGTTTTATCTCAGGAATACAAGGTTACTTTAACATTAGGAAAACAATTTATTGAAAACATGGTATTAACAGTTTAAGGGGAGAGAATCCTATCACCACTTCAATCAGTAGAGAAAAAGCAGTCAATAAAAGCCCCCTTCTATGAGGAAAAGTTCTGCAAATGTTCCATCACCTGATAAAGGACATTTTAAAAAACCTACAGGAAGTATCATTCTCAATAATGACATAATGAAAACATTCTCTTTATAATTAATAAAAAAACAAAGATGCCTTCAATCATTTATTACACTTTATACAGAACAGTGCAGTGAATACAATGAGACATGTACAAAAAGAAAATGTGTATTTTAGAGAAGAAAAATATGACATTATTGACAGATGATAACATTGTTGGAGAAAATCCAAAAGAACCTACAGAAGAGGTTGAAATTAGTAAGTTTAGGAAGGTAGCTGGATACAAAATCAATACATGAACTTAATCACATTTTACATACAGGCAACATTTGAAATGAAATTTAATTTAGAAAATAAAATTTTAAAATATGTTGTTTATAAGACTAACACTAAAATATTTTGCATTACATCTGTAAGATGTGTAAGCAGTATATGGGAAAAATTATAAAACTTTGTTGAAAAATGTTAAAGCCCACCTATATAAATATAAAGCTTTTTAAGATGAGTAGAGAAATAAGTGGTGTCAGGACAACTTGCTATGCCCACTGACAAGAGATGAACTGGGATCCCTATTTCTACATGCACATTAAAGAGGAAATGTACAAGTTAAAACTATGTACTATTGTGCTCGCTTCGGCAGCACATATACTAAAAACTATGTACTATTGAGAAGATGTTGTGGGAAAACATCTTCTTGTGGCTTTGGATAGGAAATGATTTCTTATATAAGATGCACACTCTAAAGAAAAGATTGACAAATTTGACTCTATTAAAATTAGGAATTTATGTTTTTGTACACTGTAGAAATAAATTTGCCACACACATAGTAGACAAAGAATGATTGTACAGAATGCTTAACTCTTGCCTAAAAAGGTGGGCTAAAGACAATGAGCAAGCATTTCACAGAAAAGAAGAACACAAAAGATCATTGACAAGTGACAAGGAACTCAACTTTATTATCAATCATGCAAACTGGAATTAATACCTCAATATTGTATCTCTCATCCTTAGACTACCAAAAAAATTAGAATCCAAATACCAGGTACTTTGAGGAAACAGTTTGGCATTGCCTGGAAAAATAATATATGCATACTTATGGGGCAGCAATTCTAAAAAAATCCTGCACCTGTGCACTTGTAGGAGCACTGATCATACCAGCATAAATTAATGAATGGATATATAAATTATGCACAGATAAATACTAGAGATAATACAAGTGTCCACCAACACAACAGGATAAATTTTGGTGTGCTGTAGTCACAAGATGGACCATGCATATACAAATGGCCAACAGACACATGAAAAAATGCTTAACATGACTCGGCATCAGGAAAATACAAATCAAAACCACAATGCGATACCACCTCACACTAGTCAGTATGGCCATAATTTAAGACTCAGGAAACAACAGGTATTGGCAAGGATGTGGAGAAAGGGGAACCCTCTTATGCTGTTGGTGGAAATGCACACTGGTGCAGCCACGCTGGAAAACAGTATGGAGGTTCCTCAAGAAGTTAAAAATAGAGCTACCCTATGACTCAGCAATTGCACTACTAGGTATTGATGCAAAGGATACAAACATAGTGATTCAAAGAGGCACCTGCATCCCAATGTTTATAGCAGCAATAACCACAATAGCCAAAAATATGGAAAGAATCCAGATGTTCATCAACAGATGGATGGATAAAGAAGGTATATATATATATGTATATGAATATGACTCACCTATTCAAAGGAATGGAATCTTACCTCTTGCAATGACATGGGTGGAACTAGAGGGTATTATGCTAAGCGAAATAAGTCGGAAAAAGACAAATACCATATGATTTCACTTATATATGGAATTTAAGGGAAAAAAACAGTTGAACACAGGGGAAGGGGAAGGAAAAATAAAATAAGACAAAATAGAGAGGGAGGCAAATCATAAGAGACTCTTAATTATAGGAAACAAACTGAGGGTTGTTGGAGGGGCAGGGGTAGGGGAATGGGGTAACTGGGGGATGGATATTAAGGAGGGCACAAGAAGTCACGAGCACTGGGTGTTATATGTAACTGATGAATCACTCAACTCTACCTCTGAAACTAATAATACACTATAAGTTAATTAAATTGAATTTGAATTAAAAAAAATTTTAAAAGATGGACTATGCATAGCAGAAATGGAATTAACTGTGGCCTCCCACAACAGCATGGCTCACCTTAAAAATATCAAGTGCTTATAAAAAGCAAATTTGCAGAGGACTCAATTCCGCATGATTGCATTTTAATAAGTTCAAAAAATAATACTAAATAATATACGAACATACACGCACTGGTGATTAGATGAAAAAGAATAGCAAGTTAATGTCTATTTTTTTATTTTTTTATTTTTTGCAAGTTAATGTTTAAAACAAAAAGTGGAATTTTGATTACCTCAGGGAGGTGGGAAGAATAGTTGTAATTGGGGATTGAAATATCTAGAGTAATGATAAATTCGATTTCTTAACCCGAGGAGTCAGTGCACAGGTACTCCAGTTAGTCCTTAAACCGTAGGATTTGTTCTACTTCTTTTTGTGAGTGACATAGTTCACACTGCAAATTTAAGGAAACAAGTCCAACTATGTTAGAATCACACATTTAAATGGAATTCAATTCTCCAGTTAGACCGAGGCTGTCATTTTGGATTTAAAAAAAAAAAAATCCAGGTATGTGCTATTTGTAAGATCTATTTATAAAACAAAGATAGGAGACATGGAAAATTAAGAGGATCCGTAGACGTGCCAGGGAAATTCTAGCCACTGTTGAATTCCCATTCTCTGCCACTCTTGGTACTTAGACACTTAATTTATTTCATTTAATTTTCAGAACCCTAAAAATGTTCTCATGTTTTATGGATGGGGAAGCTAAGCTCAGAGAGATTGAAGAAGCTATGCATAGTTACCAAACTACCGTGTTACCAAAGGAAGGTGGTTTTCAAACCCAATTCTCTTCCCACAAAACTATGTCGCCTCTCCTGAGACGCAGGCTGGCCCATCACAGCATTGTCAGCAGAGCGGTGAGAGGGAGTAATAAAAGGGAATACTTGGAACAGGGTTTGGGGGTTTTATTTTTTCTGGATTGTTGGGCTGCAAGCCTGCCATGCCTATGGTGGCACACATGGAATTCAGACCAACTGCTGACAGTCAGTAATGAGAAGGAGGGAGGGACAGACATAAAAATATTGAAAGGGAAAGGATGGGTCCTGCAACTAAGGGAGAGTCCTGGACCAAGAGGAGCAGGGTAGAGGAGATGGGGGTAAGGGCAGGGCCCCCCAAATAAATTTCCCCAGGTTGCTTTTCAAAACCCAGAGGACCTCTAACTTTTTGGTCTCAGGAATCTTTTCCTAAAATTACTGAAGCCCTAAAAAGCTTTTGTGTAAGTGTGTGTGTAATCACACTGTATTACAAATTAAAGCTGAGAAAGTTTTTAAACACAAGAATACACAAGTGCACGTCTCCCAGAGCCTCCTACTGAGAGTATAGTACTCCATTTTTGGAGAAAAGTTTGATAAGAGTTGTAAAACTCTAAAATACTTACCTTTTGATCCATAGATTCATCCAGGGGTTTAGCATAAGGGGCAAGGAAATAATCTATCACCAGGAGTGTGTGTGTGTGTGTGTGTCACACAATATAATTTGTGACCCTCCCAAGGGAAACCGCAAATATGACAACAGGAAGGGATAGATTTAATACGTAATACCTCGCAATATAAAGTAGAAGGTTTATGTCTGATTCTGGGTTCCACCACTCACAGAAATTGTCGAACCCCTGTAACATCAATAGCATCATCTATAAAATGGGAATTAGTTAGACTACCCACTTCATAGGGTTGTTGTGAATATGGAAGGAGATTATCCATTTCAGGTACTTAGTTCCTGGCGTATAGTAAGTGCTCCATAAATGTTAAATATCTTCCCTACTCCTGCATGCACACTTAGAATCAAATAAATTTAATTTTATACTAATATAGAATTAAATTTATTTGCATCAAAATGTATTCAGTATATTAAGTAAAAGGTTAACAAGACAGCACACGCTGCCTAGTTCTATTTTTGTGAAGAACAAAATTTTCAGAGAAATTCTGTGACTATACACACAAGTTGTTAACATGGGTTAGTGCGGGTTATTTGTGCATTTTCTCTTTCCTCTGGGTATGTGTCTTCTAATTTTTCCAAAGTTGTCTGACCAGGCGACAGGAGGTTTTCCTTGGAGCTGTACGGTGTCCTGGCCGCCACCAGAGGGCGCTGGCGCTTGCGCGTTTCTTTGGACTCTTAACGCGGAGGCTGGACCCACATGGGCTGGACGGAGGCAAGAGCCTGGACCCCAGAAGACCCTGAAATAGTGGTTTCCTTCCAAAATGCAAACAGATACTTGCACATTCGGAGCTACTGATCCAGGATCGCATCCCAGACTATTTTTAATCAGACTCTCTGGGGGTGAGAATAGATATCAGCTATTTAAATATATAAATAATATAAATATAAATATATATTTATATGCATGCAGAATTTATATATATATATATTCCCAGATGATTCTTCTGTGCTGCAAAATCCCTGATCCATAAGGAAACCAAAGGCGACCTGATGCCAGGTGCCCTGCAGGATCGGGAGGAGATAAGCTTGTCGTTCTCAATCCCTCAAAGACGGGATCCACCTGCCACCATGAGCCCTCGTCTGCCCCCTCCTCCACGCCGGTGGACCCCCATCCCCCTTCCCCACCAGTCAATGCTGCTTCCCTCAGATGCTCCACACAATGAGATCTTCCCAAGGCAGGGGCTTCCTTCTTCCTCACCTGTCCCAAGCCCCAGAAGGTGCTGTGTTCCAGTCGGAGAACCTCACCTCCAGGGCAGTCAACCAGCCCTGCTTCTGTGTCTCCAAGAACAGGGCCCAGAGTTTGGCTGGGGGGTGGCTACGATCTGGCTTCTTGTGCAGCCCCCTTTGGTGCAAGGGGCCTGGCTTAGAGGACTTGGCTGCTCAGGCAGCAGGAAAAGGGGGAGAGGGAAGGTGGAGAACAGAGGAGAGCTTCATCAGCGCGGTGGGCTGTAATCCTCTGCCTAACAAAGTTTCCCGGTTACCCGGATGTGAGTGACTGCAGAGGATAACCGTCCCAAGGAAAGCCAGCCCCTCGTTCTCCCAGTGCTTGGGAGTAGAACTACAATCCCTTCTGGGGTTTTCCACAGGACCCCATGTGGAATGCAAGAAGCATGCGACTGCCAGATGGTTTAACTGGGATTCTCATTTCTGCATTGTTTGTTTGTTTGCCCATCCTCTTTCCTTCTCCTCAACATACTTCAGCTGCTGCTGACTCCAGATGGAGAGTAAGAAGGGAGAGCAGGGGCCAGTGGTAGCCAGAATGTTTTCACCAGTGAAGGGTGACGTCCCCAGAAATCCCCGCAGAGTTTCATTGGTTCGGTGATGTCTCTGGAAGCAAAGGAGCAATCGCTGTGGATATGCGCTCTCTGGAACCACTTCCAACCGACCTGTTAGAAGGATCTGATGGGCCATGGCTTTGGAGAAGGCTGGGGAAAGTCAGCTCTCTCCACACCAGAATTCTCTCTCATTCCGGTCACTGTAGGGACCTGTTGCTGCTAGCCTAACAGCCCAAACCTTAGTGACTTTACATAGCTGCTCCTGACTTCTCACCAGGCTGTGGAGTAGCTGGGGCGTTTGCATGCTGGCCTTGTGCGTGTAGCTGAACAGCTGGCTCTTTCTGTCCACTTGCTTTTTTGTCTTGGGCTTCTTTCAAGCTTGATGGGCTCAGGGGGCACAGGCTAAAAGGCCTCTCGACACTACGACTCCAGACTCAGAACATCATCCCCCTGCATTCATTAGTGCAGACAAGCCACAAGTGGGGAAATGCCCTCCGTCTCTTGATGGAAGAAGTAGCAAAACATCTGTGGCTGTATTGAACATAGTACAGCATTTCTTATCATGGACATTAATTGATATTTTGAGCCAATTGACCCTTTGTTGAGTGGAGTGGGGTTGTGGAGAGACGGTCTGTACATTATAGGATGTTTGGCAACATCCCTGGCCTCTACCTACTAGAGGTTCATAGAACACACACACCGCAGTTGTCACAACCAAAAATATCCCCAGACATGGCCAGATGTCCCCTGAGGGGCCAACATCACCCCTCATGGAGAACCACTGATCTACTGCAAGTGTTGATTAGAAAAAAAAAAATGTGTCTCTGGTACTTGGTATCAGCATCTATGATTTCAGAGCAACGCTGACTCACATCTGCTTGTAGAACTGAATATCAGCCTCTGGACTAACTCTTTTGGCCAGTGTAACAGTTCCATGTGCCAGTTTGTGGATAGGTGCGATGACCCCTCTCCTAAGCAATATCAGGTGCATCATCCATGCAGATGCTCAGAGCATTGGGAAGCAATTCGCTTTTCTTTCTCTTATTTCCCACAGTTATGTTCCCTCACCTGCATCGGGCTTTATGAAGCCAGGACACGCTAGCAGTGGCCACGTCACAAGAGAAAGGGTTCGGCATATGGATGGCAATGGAAGAGGCACGTTACAGTTTGTTGGGATTTGAGTTACTTCAATTCTGTTCTCACATAAAACAGAGACCTACCACCTGGGACGTTCCTAAATTGCCCAGTTTGGAGTCATACTTGCGGAGAGTAGCATTCTTTATGGCTGCCCTTCATTATTTCAACAGCCACTTCTTCTCAAACCATTTTCTAAAAAGATTTATTTGCTTATTTGAGAGAGAGGATGAGTGGTGAGAAAGGGCAGAGGGAGAGAGAGAGAATTTCCAGCAGACTCCTTGCTGAACCCAGAGCCCAACACAGGGCTCAATCCCACGACCCCTGGACCATGACCCGAGCTATAATCAAGAGTCAGATGATTAACCAATGGAGCCACTCAGGCATCCCCAAAACCAATTTTAATTTCCAGGTTTTTCTTATTCTTCATTGTTCCCTTCCCCCTAAATACCTGAGATGCAGTAATCCTTACAAAATAATAGGAAATCTTAATATCCCCAAAGGCTAGTTGCTTTTCTGGCTTGAAAATGGCATATATGCCCATGCTATAACAATCCAGTGTTTTTCCAGCTCCTCAGGACTGTTTATTATGATGATAATCTTGGCTGAGAGGTGTTGCTGACACCATTATTTCGTGAGAGAGACTGAAGGACCCAGCATCTTTATGTTCAGAAAGCATCCTGTTTTGTTGTCTCAGTTCTTTGATGTCGCCAGGAATCATTGAACTGTGAAAGGCTGAGAGGAAATTCATATTCCACAGGGGGAAAAAAAATGTTTGCTCCATCAAGGAGAAACAAAAAAAAAAAAATGGAGGTAGAACTTGGTGCTTATGGAATTGAACACATGGAGAGGCCAGTAGTGAAAATCGCCTTGTCCCATAGCCAAGCCGTTCCCTCCTTATCTTTCAAATAAAGGGCTCCAACATTTATTTTGCACTGAGAAACCGATCTGGGGGAGCAGGAGCCAGGCTGCGTGAGTTATCTGAGACACGAGCACAGACACAGCACTACCTTCACAGGTCTGATGAACTGCTGCCAGCTTTTAATTGGAACCTACACATGAAAAAGAGAGACTCTTTTGACGGTCTATAAATAATCACAACACAGAGGAAATGTAGCAGCTATAGAAATAGTTACAGCAAATAAGAGCTTCCTTTTGAAAGCTGCAAAGTCTTTTCTCTTTTCTCTTCACCCCTCCTCAGATCCTTCTGTTGGCTCATGTCCCTGCTTCCTTAGACCTAGAGTCATCTCCATCTAAGTCATCTCCTAATCTAGATTTGCGACTCTGTCCGTGCAATATTTGATAACTTCTGTTTTTCTTCGGTACCGGGCTACAATTAATTGCCCTTGGCTTGCAAAGGTTCCAGCATGTATAATTTACTCTTATTTTATTTATTTATTTATTTTTATTTATTTATTTATTTATTTATTTATTTATTCATTCATTTTACTTAAATTCAATTTGCCAACATACAGTATAACGCCCTGCATACAGTGCTCATCCCATCATGTGCCCTCCTCAGTGCCCATCACCCAGTCACCCCATCCCCCCCACCCACCTCCCCTTCTGCAACCCTTTGTTTGTTTCCCAGAGTTAGGAGTCTCTCGTGGTTTGTCTTCCTCGCTGGTTTTCCCCCCTCAGTTTCCTTTTCAATAATGTGTTGCTTTAGATCCTTAAGCTCCGTGGGACAGGAGCATCCTCAAGTACTAAAATCCCCAAACAGGTGTTCTTTACCTTCTCACAGGTGGTGTACTGTCCCTACAGGTCGTTAACCCCAACAGTAAGCTCTGGAAATCAGGGTCACACTCTCTGATATATATGTGTGATGGGAAAGGGGTGAAGGCTGGCTTTTCAAAAGTCATGTGCCTTTTAGAGTACTTGGAAAATCTGAGGATTTAGGGTCAAGGAGGATATGTTGGTGGAAAATAATTTAACATTTGAAAATGTCCTGGGAGACCTGGAGCCCTAATCTTTAAGCAAAGCATGGGCTTCAGTTTTGAACTTCTTGCTTTTCGAAAGGAGAAGGAGTCTAACCTCTAGCCACTTGGGGCCATTTCACCAGAAGGTAATTGTCTCAGAAGGCTGTGAAGAATCTGTATGCAAATCCTTGTCTCAGGCTCCATTTTCAAGGGGTTATGAAGGCCAGGAGAGTCACCCTGCCAACAAAAAGCCTCCATAGAGCATAAAATAGAGTGAACATTTAGACTGACACCCAGATGGCTTCCTGGAAGATAAATGACTGGCAATAGGGCTCTTGCATTCCACCCACTGGAAGAAGCAGTTTCCTGGTGAAGCAAAACTTCCTCGCAGTAAGCAAGTGTGGGGACCCACATTCCATACTTGGAGCAATGAGAGGCCTAAGGCAAGGTGCTTTTGCAAGGTGCAATGGTGGCTCAAATGAAAGGCACAGAAAACAGAGAAGAGCTGGATGCTCTATCTGAAAGATGAAAAGAATCCAGAGAGAAAAAAAATGTACTTAGTCCAATAGTTTAAAGAGTCACCTGGTTTTATTAGGTTGTGTTTTGTACTGGAGCTTTATACTGCACAACACTTTCAAATGTATATGCATAAGTATAACTCTGCTTATGTAAACTGGAAAGTCTATTTCTCACTGAATCACCAGAGATCAGTCATTTTCAATCTTTTAATTGTCTTTATAAAGCCCCGAGTTCAAGAGCTGCTTCAGGTGTTGTTATAAACACGTGATGGGATAGAGAAGATTTCAGTGTCTGGAGTGACAGAGTTAAGAGCAGACATCACTGAAGGCACTTACTCCTGAATGTTATGGGCTGAATGGTGTTCTCCTGGATTCAGAGTTGAAGCCCTAACCCCTTGTACCTCAAAATGTGACTGTATTTGGAAAATGGGCTTCGAAAGAGGTGGTTAGGTTAAAACCAGACCATTGGGGTGGGCCCTGATGCAATCTGACTTGTGTCCTTAGAAAAAGAGGAAATTTGGATGCAGACACAGAGGGAAGACCATATAGAGGGTCAGGAAGAAAGTGACGTCTAAAGACAGAGAGGCCTCAGAAGAAACCAAGTCCATGGACTTCCAGCCTCCAGAACTGGGGAAAAGCAAGTTTCTGCTGTTGAAGTCATCTGTCCTCCAGTCTTTGGTTTTCGTGATGGCATCCCTAGCAAACGGACACACTGGGAACGGTCTACTTTATATTTTCACACTCAGAGTAATGGAAGACAGTCACCACAGGGGCTGTGAGGAGGCTGTGGTTCCTAACCTTGAAGTGAGAAGGCAAGCATGAATTACATGATCCTGAAATCCCTTTAGCATCCTAGCCATTCTGCTGAGTCTGGGTTTTCCTTGAGTCCTTTTGATGAGAGTAACAAGGAACCTTGGAATTCAGGTGATTCTGATAATCACAGTCTTCCCCCCACCACACACACAAACTTTTCCTTCCCTCATCCTTCATAACTGCCCTCTGGGAAGGTAGACATGTTCAGTTTTGTCTTTCGTCTTGTGGCCTCCTTGGTGAACTGTTTTCCTGTCCATACACATTCTCTTGCCTGAGCCTCCTTAGAACCAAAGGGTAACGTATTTGAAAGGTACTTGAGCAGGCTTGTTGGTAGAGTCCGGGGCAGTGGTCCTAAACCTTGAGCATCCTGAATCAGCTCGGTGGGGGGGCGGGGGTTGCAGGGGAGAGGACTTGGTAAACTTGTTAACGCACAGATTGCTGGGCAGCCCCCCTGAGTTTCTGCTGAGTCAGTACTTCTAGGATGGGGACTGAGAATTCACATCTCTAGCAAATTCCCAGGTCATCTGTGCTGCTGCACCAGGGCCCCTATCTGGGTACTGGAACAGAAACAGATCATGAGTCCTTACTTCTCTGGCTCCAGCCCTGGCCATTTTAGCTCAGCACAGTAGATAGGATAGATACCACGTTCTCCCTTTTTAAAAAAAAAATATTGTACCTATATTTTAATTCAGGCCTCCATTGAGGTAGATGCTGTCATTGAGGGTACAGGAAAGGGTATGTGCTATGACTACATTTTCCTCAAATGAAGTTGCTGAGAAGAAGCCATAACCAAGATGAAGACATTCTACAGTTCCACTTAGCCTGAACTTTTCTTTGAGGTCAGTGAGCAACAAATGGGCAACTTAAGTCTTATTTATTTATTTATGTCTCTTTATGGGTAAGTGTAAGTAAGCGTTAAGGGAAGGGAAGGGTGTACCTACTACAGTGATGGATAAGCTAATGACGATAATTAAATTTATCTAGGGTACCTATTCAAAATTAGAAGCATTTAACTTGTATGAAACCACTGAGATGAGGAAAGTGTAGTCATTATGACAGGAGGGTTGAAAGAGATTGTACACTTGTTAACCAGATGCCCATTGATTGCGATTTGGAAGTTTTGTGTGTACGTGTGTGTGAAAATACTTAATATATTAGTAAAAACCTATGTTGTAAGAATCAGTGATATCAATTTGTCAGAAATTCTTGTTAATTGGGAGTTGAGTCTACTCATTGACTACACTACTTACTTGCCCTCCTGACATTGAAGGGTGAGGGCATCATAGGGCAGAGAGAGAAGGCCCACTGACTCCTGTGATCAGAAACTCTGTGCCCTCTTGTGTTAGTGTAAGGTCTTCTGGTTGAGAGCACAGTAGCTGACTCCAGCTAACAAGTAAAAATAGAACAAAACAACAATGGGAAATGAAGGGAAGGGGAACTGGAATGACCCCGTTATAGCTCACTTAAGCCCAAACCAAATGGGCTTCCCACTGCAGAAGCTGGGGAAGCCCCAGGAACTTCAGTGACTGGACCATCTTGGAGACATTCTGTTTGTTGCGTTGCTGATCACGTAATGTGACCCAACCTCCAGAGCAGCTAGTCTCTCATTCTCCCTCTTCCACATTATTCTAAGATTTTATTTATTTATTAATGAGAGACACAGAGAGAGAGAGAGATGCAGAGACAAAGACAGAGGGAGAAGCAGGCTCCCTGCAGGGAGCCCAATGTGGGACTCGATCCCAGGACCCCAGGATCATGACCTGAGACAAAGGCAGACGCTCAACCATTGAGCCACCCAGGCGTCCCTCCCTCTTCCAAATTTTAAATTCATGGCCAAGAAAATCTGACTGGCAAGCTCAGGGCAGGGGATTACCCCTGGATCAGTTAGCTCTGGCGAGGAAATTCAAGTCATGTCACATGACTGTGGATACTGGGGACTCCTGGTATTAGTGGTGTCCCTATGGAGGAAGGAATTGTAAATCAGGCAACTATCTCCCATTGTATTTACTACACACCATTTTCATGTTCCATCCCATGACTTCCCAGGTCATCTTTGATGAATTACACATCCTTTCTGCTTCATCACCTTTCTTTAGGTGCTGTCCTAGGGTCAATGTCCTATGCTCCAGGTTTACAACTCCTTTCTCCTCTTCACTCATAACCGCCATTCTTAATGCTCACTGCTTACATTATTGTATCTGGATTAATTTATACTGAAGAGTAAATAACATTGCCTCATTCTTTTTTAATTATTTTTTTAAAATTGCGGTTAAACAAACATAATGTAAATTTTACTGTATTAATCCCTTCAAGTGTACAATTCTGTAACATTAAATACATTCACATTGTCGTGCTCCCATCACCACCAACCATCATCAGAGTTTTTCATCTTCCTCAATTAAAACTCTGTCATCTATTGAACAATAACTTCCCGTTGTCCCCTCTCCCTAGCCCCTGGTAATGTCTAATTTGCTTTCTGCATCTATAATTTTGATTGCTCTAGGTACTTCATTTAAGTGGAATTATACTGTATTTATCTTTTTGTGATTGGCTTATTTACTTAGCACAATGTCCTTGAAGTTCATCCATGGTTAGCAAGGATTAGGATTTCCTTCCTTTTTAAGGCCGAATAATATTCTATCCTATGTCTGTACCACATTGTTTATCTGTTTAACTGTTGATGGAAACTTGGGTTGCTCCCACCTTTTGGCTATTGTGAATAGTGCTGCTATGAACATAGGTAAAAGTTTAATATATTTTTAGGTGTGTCATATTAATAAGTCAAAGAGAATCTCTACTTATGAAATTTCAGGACAAATGAAATAATTAAACATTCCTTTGCTGCCAAATAATACAACTAGTATCTACTCCATCTCTTTGGAAGGGGGATTCCACATATCACTTGTTTCTATACTTTTCACTTGACAAAATACAAGGTAACAGGGCTTTTATTATAGTTGAGTTTGTTTTGTATCACTACAACAACAGCACAAAGGGGAAAACATTTCAATAGATCACAATTCCTAGTAATAATTTCATCTACTATTGTAATTGCCATCTGAAAATACATCACACTTTCCTTACTACTTGAATCTTATTCATCCAACTCCTCCTTCCCTGCATGTTAACCAAATGCTTTGCAAATTTGAAACATATTACAAGGGATTTTCTTTTAAAGAAATATTTTCAAACTGTTCACTGACTCATTTTATGTGTTATGATTGATAACAACAAAAAAAAAGATATCTTGCCAGTGCCTTCAAAATTACTCTTAAAAATGTGGATTATTTCTTCGACTGGATAAGGCAACAAAACTACATGTGTCCTAAGACAGGAAGAGGTAAATGCCAAGTTGGTAGAAACTCTAAAATTCAGTCTTTAGTGGTTTAAAGTAAGGACTATCTTTATGGTCACAAATCAATACTACGTCACTTCTGTAAAACTTGAATTATATTTTAGAATCCTTTCCCATGTATGACTCCAGGTTACAGTAGCCTAAAGACCAATGTGCAGAAGGTAGAAAGAAAGCATCCATCATTACTCTTGGAAGGTCATTGAAAATATGGAAACAGACCGATGGGGGGGTGCCATCAGCTTCTGGGGTTTCTCTTTTATTTCCTCCACTTCCTGTTCAGCTCTTCTTCCCAGTTGCTGACTCTGTTTTCCAACAGTGGCCCCAGGTGGTTGGTGGCAGGCCTACACAAGCAGTAACTATAAAGGGGTCACAGTTTTCCATAGACTGTCCCAAAAGCCACCCCTTCTCAGTACCATTTTGGCTTGGCGTCTCAGAGTATCTGGGGTTTGCAAGTCAGAGGAGATGTAACATGACTTCCTGCCTCTTTGTCTGCCTCTCTCTGTTCAGAAGCAGCCATTAGCAACCAGAACATAGATCTCTGATAATCAGAGGAGTTCACCATGGCTCCTGCAAACTCTATGCAAGCTTCTCCAGGAATATGTGCACTGATGCATGGGGGTGGGAAGTGGGTAGAGGCAATTGATTACAGGTAATTACAAGTAATAATTTAAGTAATTGTTTTGGCATTGAATGCTGTAGACTACCAATACCCCTTATACTTCTGGAAACATGTCATTTATGCCTTTACATGTAATCGAGTCAGATAACTTATTCTAGATTCTCATCCTTTAGATTCTGTTCCCCTGAAACCACTTCCAGTGCCAATAATCATCAATCAGGATACAATGGAAGCAAAACTTCTATGAGTTATAAAACAAGATATTTATGTAGAAAGTAGATTATACACTATTGTAGGAGGAACTGGGGGGAGTGAAGTCTTGTGAGGTAAGTTAGCAGATCAGAGAAGTAAACCAGTAAATTTGAGAAGCCAAGCATGAACTTACCCCACTTAAAATAATGGATAGAACAACCAGATAGAAGATAACTAAGGTAAGAGAGGACTTGAATAGCATAATAGACCAATTAGATCTGATGGACACATATGGAACACTCCACCCAATAGAAACAGAATATGTATTCTTCTCAGAAGATATTGAACATTTTCAAGGATAGAGCATAGGTTAGGCCACAAGTTAAGTCTCAGTATATTTTATTTTTTAAGCATATTTTAAAAGATATACATACATACATACAAATATGACATGTAGATATCATACAAGGAATCTTTCCAGATCACGCAAATACCCACCATTTGCTTCAACGTGGATGGAACTGGAGGGTATTATGCTGAGTGAAGTAAGTCAGTCGGAGGACAAACATTATATGTTCTCATTCATTTGGGAAATATAAATAATAGTGAAAGGGAATATAAGGGAAGGGAGAAGAAATGTGTGGGAAATATCAGAAAGGGAGACAGAACGTAAAGACTGCTAACTCTGGGAAACGAACTAGGGGTGGTAGAAGGGGAGGAGGGCGGGGGGTGGGAGTGAATGGGTGACGGGCACTGGGGGTTATTCTGTATGTTAGTAAATTGAACACCAATAAAAAAAAAAATAAAGTTACATTGAGAAAGAAAAAAAAAGATCACTATGGGATAAGTCAGAAATCAATAACAAGAAGAAAACTAGAAAATTCAACAAAATTGTAGAAATTAAACAACACACTTCAAACAAACAATGGATCAAAGAAGAAATTACAAGAGAAATTAGAAAATACAAAAAAAAAGAAAATACTTAGAGACAAATGAAAACAAAAATACAACAGTTCAAAAGGTAAGTGATGCTAAAGGGGAAATTCATAGCTACAACTGACATTAAAAAAGAAAAAAAGATCTTAAATCAATAACCTAACTTTACAACTTAAGGAACTAGAAAAAGAAAAGAAAAAAAAAAAAAAACTAAACCCAAAGCTACAGAAGGAAGGAAATTATAAGGATTAGAGCAGAGAAAAAGGAAGTAGAAAATTAAAAAAGAAAATTAATGAAAACAAAAGTTTGTTCCTTGAAAAGATCAGCAAAATAGACAAATATTTAGCTAGATGGACTAAGATAATAAGAGGGAAGACTCAAATTACTAAAATAAAAAATGAAAGCGGGAACATTAGTACTGATTCTACAGAAATAAAAAGGATTATAAGGAATACTAAAAAGGAGTGCTATGAACAATAGTATATCAATAAGTTGGATAACCTAGACAAAATGAACAATTTCTAGTAACACAAAGCCTACCAAGACTAAATCATGAAGAAATAGAAAATTTAAATACACCTAAATCAGTAATGAAAAATCCCCCAGGGGGGGAAAAAAAAAAAAGCCCTGAACCTGATGGCTATACAAGTGAATTCTACCAAGCATTTAAAGAACAAATACCAATCTTTTTCAAGCTTTACTAAGATGACTCAAGAGTAGAAAACTTCCTAACCTTCCTAACTCATTCTATGAGGCCATTATTACTGTGATACCAAAACCAGACAAGGACAGTACAAGAAAAGTACAAACCAATATTCTTCATGAACATTGATGCAAAAATTTTCAACAAAATACTAGCAAACCAAATTCAGTGGCATATGAAAACAATTGTATAGCTTCACCAACAGGGATTTTATTTTTCTGGAATATAACAACGATCCATCATATGAAAATCAAAGTAATACACCACATCAAAAGAATGCAGGGGAAAAAATGGGCCATCTCAAATGATGCAGAAAAAGCATTTGACAAAATTCAACACCTTTTTATGATTAAAAAAAATCAACAAATTCTGAATAGAAGGAAACTACTTCAGCATAATAAAAGCCATATGTGAAAAACCTACGGTGAATACCACGCTCAGTGGTGAAAGACTAAAAGCTTTTCCTCTATGATCAGAAGCAAGGCAAAGATGCCTGTTTTCACCAGTTCTATTTAACACAGTACTGGAAGTTCTAACCAGAGCAATTAGGAAAGAAAAATAAAAGTTGTTCAAACTGGAAAGGAAGAAGTAAAATGATCTGTTTGTAGATGACTTTATCTTGTCTGTAGAAATATTAGAATAATCTTAAAATAAAAATACATTAGAATAAATGAATAAATATTAGAATAATATTTTCAAAAAATATTAGAATAAATGAATGCAGCAAATCAGCAAGATACAAATTGAACACACAAATATTGGTTGCATTTCTGTACACAATGAACAATCTGAGAAGGAATTATAAAAACAATTTCATTTACAATAGTATCACAAACAATAAAATACTTAGGAATTTACCAAGGAGATGAAAACGTGTACAATTAAAATTACAAGACATTATTGAGACAAATTAAAGACAGAAATAAATGGAAACACTTCCCATGTTCATGGATTGGAAGATTTAATATTGTTAAAATGTCAATACTATCTGAAGTGATCTACAGCTTCAATTCAATCCTTATCAAAATCCCAATCATATTTTTTTACAGAAATAGGAAAACACATCCTTAAATTAATGTGGAATCTTAATGGACCCTAAATAGCCAAAACAATATTGAAAGACAAAATTGGAAGACTCATCCTCCTGATTTTAAAACTCAGTACAAGGATATAATAATCAAAACACTATAATATTGGCATATGTAGACCGATGAAATAGAAAGAGAGCCCAGAAATAAGCCCTGACATATATAGTCAAATGATATTTGACAAGGTGATAAGACCATTCAGTGGAGAAAGGACAATCTTTTCAACAAATGGTATTGGAAAAACTGGATACCCAAATGCAAAAGAATTAAGTTGGACCCTTACCTAATACCATACAAAATATGTATTCATTCAAAATGGATCAAAGACTTAAAAGTAAGACCCAAAACAACAAAACTCTTAGGGGAAAACATAGGAAAAAAATCTTCATAACACTGGATTTGACAGTGGATTTTTGGATATGAGAGCAAAGATGTGGGTAACAAAAGAAAAAATAGAGGTATTGGACTTTATAAAAATTTTCAAATTTTGTGCATCAAAAGACACTATCAACAGAGTAAAAAAGGCAACCCATAGAATAGGAGAAAATATTTGCAAATCACATATCTGATAAAGGATTAATATCTAGAATATAGAGAACTCCCAAAGTTCAACATCAAAAGACAACCTGATTCAAAAATGGATAAAGAATTTGAATAGAATTTCTTAAAGGAAGTTATAGGAATGGCCAATAAGCACATAGGAAAGGATACTCAATATCACTAATAATTAGGGAAATGCAAATCAAAACTACAATCAGATTCTCGTTACACCCATTGGGATGGATACTATATTTTATTTTGTTTTTAATTTTTTGGGATGACCTCTATTTTTTTTTAAAGATTTTATTTATTTATTCATGACAGACACACACACAGAGAGAGAGAGAGAGAGAGAGAGAGAGGCAGAGACGCAGGCAGAGGGAGAAGCAGGCTCCATGCAGGGAACCTGACGTGGGACTCGATCGCCGGTCTCCAGGATCATACCCCAGGCTAAAGACGGCATCAAACCGCTGGGCCATCGGGGCTGCCCTGGGATGGCTACTATTAAAAAACAAAACAAAACAAAAAAAAAACAAAAAACAAAAAGAAACAAAAAAAAAACAAAAAAACAGAAAACAACAAGCATTAGTAAATACATGAAGAAAGTAGAACCCACGTACACTGTTGGTGGGGAATGTAAAAATCATTCAGTTGCTATGGAAACAGAATGGTGATTCCTCAGAAAAAAATAAAAAATAGAATTAATGTATGACTCAACAATTTCACTTCTGGCTATATACCCAAAATAATTGAAAGCAGTCTCAAAGAGATATTTATACATCTATAGTATACAGCATTATTCACAATAGCTAAAACATGGAAGCAAATCTAGTGTCCATTGATAGATGAATGGATAAGCAATATATGGAATAGGTAAGCAATGGAATATTATTTAGCCTTAAAAAGGAAAGAAATTCTGACCCATGCTAAACATGGATGATCCTTGAGAACATTAGATTAAATGAAATAATCCAGTTACAAATACTAAAGAGTAGTCAAAATCTTACAGATAAAAAGTAGAATGGTGATTGCCAGAGTTTGTGGGAAGAGGAAATAGGGAGTTGTTGCCTAATGGGTATACAGTTTCAGTTGTATGAAATGAACAGTTCTGGAGATGAATGATGGTGATGGTTGTACAACAAGGTGAATGTACTTAATACCACTGAACTGTACACTTAAAATAGTTAAGATGGTAAATTTTATGTTATGTGTAATTTACGACACACACACAAAAAATTGAACAAGAGCAGCAATACAGCTCTGTTCCAGGGTGGTCTAGAAGCATATCGATAAAGGTAAGTCCTCTTGTGGGCAGAGTTTCAAGCAGTGTGCCTGGGTGTTCATTTTGGCTGGGAGGAAGACAGCCCAGAAGTATGGCTCTGCATTTATTCAGGATATAAGTGTAAGGCATTTAAGAAGGGCCACAACTGGAAAATTGTTGACAAGAAGGTCTCGGTAAAGAGATACGTGGATAGTCCTATTTGAATGAACACGGAGTATGAAGGTACTTGTGTCCCATATAAATGCTCACCAAAGAATAGTCTCAGGAGAAGAGGATTTTAATAATCAGGTAGACAAGATGACCCATTTTGTAAATGTCAATCATTTTCCTTCCTTCTATTATTGTCTGATGGGTTCATGGATGATCATGACGGCAGAGACCATAGTGAGCCCTCCAAATGGAGGCAGGTTTGATTATATTGGGTTACTTCTTCAAGGGAGGGACAGTGCTTTATTCTCCCTAGAACATACACATGTCTAGCTAAGAATGTGTCTTCCCTGCTAGAATGTTCCCGCTAAAACTCTATCTGTAGGCTTTGAGAAGGCCTTTTGCACGATCATGATATTCCATAGTTTTGATTCTGACAATATCCTGCAATAGGCTAATGCTAACAAAATTCACCAGTTTCAGTCATCTCAACAGCCAGCCTGAATAGTAGAATGGCTTTTTGAAGACCAAGTCACAGCACTAGCTACGTGGCAATACTTTGTAGGGCTGGAGAATATTCTCTAGAATGTGTGTGGTGTTCTCTGAGTCAGCAGCCAGGATGTGTTGATCTTTCTCCCATAGCCATGATTCATGTGTCCAATAATCAAGGGATGGAAATGGGAGTGATTGCTCTCACTATTACCCTTAACAACTTACTAGTGAAATCTTTGCTTCTGACAGGCTGCAGGTTGGAGTTCTGCTGGATCTAAAGATTTTAGTTCCCAAGGAAGGAATACTTTCAACAAAGGACACAGTTTGGGTTCCAGTAAATTGGAATTTAAGACTGCCATGTGGCTTCTTGGGGGCTCCATGCCAGCAAACCTACAGGCAAAGGAGGAAGTTACTGTATTAGGTAATGCTGTTGATTCTGACCATCAAGGAGACATTTGCTATTACACAATGCTAGCAATGAGGTTATCTGGAATGCAGGAGATTCTGATGGTGCCTGTTTTAATTCTCATATCTTATAAAGAAAAATTACAACAAACTGACGTAGACAGGAATGCTCCTGGCACAGAACTTTCAAGAATGAAGGTTTGGATCATCCACCAGGAAGGGAACCACAACCAGCCAATGTGCTTGCTAAAAGTGAAGGGAATATGAAATATAAACACTCTTTTTTCTTTTTTCCTCACTCCAGCTTTTCATTTGTCTAACTCATGATAGGTTAACAGTGGTTAACTTTTTCAGATCTCAATATTTAGGGTACAGGATGGCAGAGGATTGGATGTGACTCAGCAATAAGAAAAATGAACATCACTCAAAGAACCACTGAACTTATGTTGTTTTTTTAAGAGAGAGAATAAGTGTGTATTCAGTTGTGTGAGGGATCATTTTATCATGTTAGGTAGACACATGATCGTCTTATGTCTTTATTTGGAAGTTAAATATGGCTAAAGGGGTGTATATGGATGCCAAGTTGATGACAGATGGATTCTGATTTTTTTTAACACACACACACACCTATGCAATTTCTCTCCACTTATCACACGTAAATATTATTCCTTTGCACACCAGTAGCCTCCACTAGAATATGATATTTCAAGGTCAAAAAGTACACATCCTTTTGCTATCTTCATTGTTAAACAAAAAGTCTGAAAATTAGAAGGTTTATGATAAATGTTTGCTAAATAAATGGACAAATAAAAGGAACAAGGGTGGAATATGAGGCCAGCAATTAGTACTCTGGTCAAGAAAAAGGGAGCCTTGCAGTGGACATTTGTTCACATTTCTAGGATATGAACCCAGGTACATAAAAGAATTCAGAAAGAACACAGAGTGAGATTATGTTATCTGTGGGAATAATGGGGATAAAAATACTTACTACCTGGACTACAGGTAATAAGAATACATCTTAGGGGGAGAGGGTAACAAGGAAGGGCATTATTTTTATAGAAAAAAGCATGTATCTTGAAGAGGGTATTTATTTTTACTTTAAGGAATACCTACATCTACTCAACAGTAGGGGGAGCAAGATGCAGGGAAATCTAAAATTTTAGAACATTAACCATAAAAAGTGTGAAGAAGATACGGAGTCATGTATGGATAAAAGCATGATAAAGTGATTTTTACACAAAACACTGAAAATGGGGTCTTGATATAGTTTAAATGCTGACTTGGTTTAAAATGGTTTGAAATTGCCCACCAGAGCTCTAGCGTGGCAGTGCACAGTTCAAGGGAGATTTGGCCATGATCAATGTAGGTGTTCAAATGAGGATAAAACAGAATAGATTGTTCTTAACCTAAATTAACTGATTCGTTCTTTAGCAGTGGTAAAGTCCCCAATATGTTTTTGCTAATTAGGCCCAATCTTGAACCCTTTATTGTGGTCTATGAAAAACCAAAATTGGAGTGAAAAATACTATTTAAATGAGCTTCCGCAGGCATAATATGACATGAGATAAAATTTGCATCGTTATTGCTGTATTTTGCTTGTTTTGTGAACAAGGATTATATTCTACCTTGAAATTCAAGAAGAAATTCATAGTCTATTTCTATGAAGTCTAAACTAGAGAGAATCCAGTTCACTTCAAGTGCATGACATCACCACAAATGAATGTTTATGGTGTTACCCTTTGAGAAGAGTTCTTTGAACACTCTCCACAGCCAATCTTCCCTTACAAACACCCCCAGCTGGCATCAGAACAAGTGTAAACTATCAAAATTATTTTGACCATATCTGAATTTTCTAATTATAGAGTCTAGAAAAAAAATCCTGTATATTCAAACTGAGCAACGTGGTTGCACAATGAATTATTCCTATTTTAATTTAGGTATGCAAATTGAGTCTGAAATCAATTCCAGTGCATGTACAATTGACATTTGTTTGGTTCACTTCACGTTTATGGTTTTTTTTTCTAGTCTTACGAAGCCCGCTTGGCAAGGCCTGGAGCTCTCAAGCATGTGAGTCTTCGCTTACGCTCCTCCTATTGACAATAATGGGCATGATGAGAATGTAAACTATTCTATATGAAAATCAAAATAGAATATAACAGGTGACCACAGGATTGTTCACTGAGGCTTATGTATCTACTTTGCTAGTATAAATATGAGCCTGGTCTATAACAGAATGCCGTTGCAAAGAAATAAAGTTAGAGTATTTGTTGATAATTTAAAGTTGCCATCTGTGTCAGAGAACTGAAGCAAGGATTTTCTTACCGTGTGATTTTTCACAGACCTCACCGTAAGGCAGTGAGTTGCAAAGATGACTTTGCTTTATGTTGCTGTAAGTTTACTGATGCATATCATATGTACACACATCTGAGACCTTTTTGGTCTGTAACTTTTGCAACTCAAGATCCCATTTAATGCTTCCTTCCACTTAATGGTATCCTTCCACTTAATGCTTCCATCATCAATCCCAGTTTTCATTTCAACAGCCTGATTCCCAAATTCCAGGCCAAGATCCAGAAATCAATCTCAGGCACTCGTATGAGTTTTAGGACATTACAGTAAAAATGTTCTAGATTTAAGATGTGTTCTCTGGCTCATCTTCTCAACAGTCTCTCCTTCCTGTCTTTAAGATTTTTATGGAGTACCTATGAGTCAAAAAATCCAGTGGCTGGATTATTCATTCTGACACCCAGGTGGTATCTTATTGCTGTCCTTCCATGAACGAAGTAAGCTAAACAACACTGGGATTTCCAGTGAAGTTGTTTTTCCTAACATGCGTAAAGGAAATCAGAGAAGAATGAGGCAGGCCTGTGACACTTTGAGGACCTCTTCACTTTCAGGGGCTAGAAAAGGCTATACATTCAACCACCAGCTCCAGGGGTTACAATCCACAACAGCCTTTTAGAATTGGAGCTTACAATTTCCTTGCAAATGACTGTGGGAGCATGGCTAAATAATTATACATCTCAACCATTGTGTAAACCAGTTTAATTAACATTTTCCAGGCATGTCACAGTTATACAATCACTAAATAATTTTCTAAAATTATGTTGCATTAGAAATTGCTACACATCAACTTGGATTATTTTTACTCATGGTTCTAATCATGCCTGAAATACGTTTTTTTTTTTCTTTTTGTATCATTTTATTTATATTTATTTTGCTAGTATTTGGTACTTCCATTGGAGATGATTCATACTTACAGGCTAGCCAGATGCTCTGTTCAATTTATTTGTAAGTGTAATGTTTAATTGCCATTGACTTTATCAAAGCTGGCATTTTTTAAAGCAGTTATAGCATTATTAAATTTCCTTCTCATCCACTTTGTAATAAAAGAAATCTTGGAACACATTCACTCCCATATCCCAGCTTAGAATACACCGTAAAAATAAAAAAGTTTTTGAGAGTCCAACATTTGTGGGATCTAAGAAATGAGGAGATTGCAAACATGCACTTTCATCGTGGTTTGGCTTTTTGGCAGCACGTTTCTCTCTATTTGAGAAGATATAAAAAATTGAGTGCAATTACTATATTATTAGTAAGGTACTCAAATTACTTTTTGGTCTCCTTTAAGCCCATTGTTATTATTATTACTTCTGCTAATAGTATTATAAATGCATTCTTTTTTTTTTTTTTTTCTAAAGTAGTAATCCCAAGCAAGCAAGACTGATAATTCAAGAAATGTTCTCAGGCATGAAACTGAAAGGAAATTAAGGATACAAATGGAAGAAATTGTACAATCAAATGTGCAAGCACTGAGGTAATATTTTGTGCTCCAAACACATTGAGATGTGTGGTTATATAAGCAGAAGGATTAGCAGTTAGGTCACCAAATTAGTCTTTTGAATTTTCTTGCTCTATCAAGAATTCAATTTGCTTCCTGGCATCATTTACTATGCTGTATTAGCCATAGTACTTTATCTATCAGTATTTCCAAATTATAAGCCTCTTACCCATAAATATATCTCTATGAAAGATTTATTTAGTGGCTCTGACAATAAAACCGCAATTGATAATATCTGTTGAACTTTATGTGCAAGGGAAAGCGCTTTTGCAAAATTCTCACTTTTGTGGATTAGAAAAAAGAATAAACACATTATATATTTTTGCCTTCACTGTTTTAAGCACTAAAAAAGAGCCTGGAGGAAACAAATGTGGGGAATTCCAAAAAACAGAAGGATACTATATTTTTGTCTACTTTAATAGAATATTTATATTGAAAAGTAGATTTTTTTGGGGGGGGAGCTATCTTTTAGTCAGCAGTTTGGTGAGTAAATGAATTATTAGGCTGCACTCATACAGTGTCGAACCATTATTCTGGCTGAATCTGGTTTCAGTAACCATCCCCAAATTATTGCCTGTTTAGAAATTAGAAAGCATGGTCTTTTTGGTGTATATCTCATACACATTTGCAAAAGGATAACTAGGCCTGAAATAATTTTTATTTTTGCTAAGAACATGGATGTGAGAAAAAATCCAAATGGGATGCTTAATTAACAAGGATAAATTATTTTTGATCTGATATAAATGATTTTGCAAATTGACATAGAAATACATTCAGTTACCATGTCTAAGTTCTGTAAAAATGCCCTGCACTAAGATATCCTCAAGTTTATGCTGTTTCCAATGCTCACAGCACAGGGATCAAGGCAACATTATCCAGCATGCCGGAAACACACAAACATTGCCAAATGGCAGGTTCCCCACTCAGCTTTAGCCCTTTATAACACATCTAGAGAAATGATTTCCAGGACTTGAACATTAAAATTAAATTGTTATTTTAAAGCAGTATATAACTCAGCACAAATCATTCTTGCTCATAAATATAGTTTAGTTCCAATGAGAATATGGAATAAACATCCATGTACTGATACCTCTCAGGAAAGAATTCTTGCTAGTTGAAGTCAGTTACAAATGGGGAATAATTAAATGTCTAATGGTAAAGAATAGACATTTGGAGTATTTTAATGCCCAAATCACTTCCACCTTAATTCCGAATGTTTCTACTACTGATAAAAGGAGATAGATAGACAAATAGATTGGGCTTTTGTTGTTTTTTGTTTTTTCAAAATAAACATGTCCCTCTGAAGTTGTGGGGATTCTAGGGAAAGTCAAGTATAGTTGTCTTATGAAACATATCTAGCTTGCTGAATTGTGTTGTGTCCATGTAGTTGCTCATGCTGATTCCACTGTTTGACACATCATTCCTACCTTCTTGCACCTCGCTGACATTTTCTTCATTTCTCAAGATTCATCTGCCAGGGTCCACATCATGATACTCGTGACACTTACATTATATTCAAATCATCGGTTATGCGCCTGTGTCAAGAAGATCTGCAAGATCCGGTGATCTGGAATTGTGTCTTAAAGTTTAATCCTTTCCACCCAACAAAGTGCTGCCTGACTTATGATAGGCAGTTAAAAATGTATCTTGAAAGAGAGATAGAACAATTTAACCCAAAATGAAGTATGTATTTTACTGAAAGGGCAACTCACTGCCTCAGACAAAGCTGTTTACTCCTACAAGTGAAAAGAAATTATTACTTTTCAGTTATGTCTGAAAAACAGAGTAATAAGGCAGTTACCACATAAAACAAAGCAATGGCCAAAGACCTACACTAACGCAAAGAATTTTTTTTTTTGCCTGCCTTGCTTCAGTTGACCTAATACACCAGTTATAACTGATATTTTCATCCTTTGAAAGTATAGACATAAAGATACTCAAATTTCTCAATGTAAGACCAATTTTTTTATATCTTCCCATTTCTTTTCCATTAGCAAACAAAATTAGATGTTTAGCAATTCTTAGAATAAGTGGATTTGTGTCAGTGACACAATGTTGCGCTGAATTTCTGAAATATTGAAAACTATACAAATTAATGTCCAACCATGCATTTGCTGAAAAAATATTTTCTAAGGAATAAAAGTGACTGTAATGTTTCATTTTAAGACACTTGTCTACAAACCCATGATCTCCAAACCAAATGACCACATACTCATATGTGAAACAAAAAGCTTTCATTGTGACTTCAATCTTATTTCATGTTTTTTTGTTCTTTTTTCACAGGACTCCTTTTCTTCCACCTCTGGGTCTGCTTCCTATTTTCCTCCCTTGTGATTGACAGTCAACCTTCTTGCCCTTAATGGGGCTCAGTCACAGCGTGGAGTCTGAAGCAAAGGTAAAGCCATGAAGGTTATTGAGACAGGTGCATGCTGCTTCATGATATTGCAGGTGAATTTGCATAAGCTTTTTTAGTCTTTTGACTGGCAACATCACGAGCAGGAAACACTCTGTTCTCTTAGCAATGAATCAGCCGCCCATCCTGTTTGTCATACAGGGCCATAACATAGGCTGGCATTATTGATGGGGTGGGTTGAGAGTCAGTTTAAAGTTGAATAAATATATTTTCAGGTGGTAGAAATCCTAACGTGCCCCCCAGCTCAGGGGTGAAGGCTAAATTCCCAGGAGGGCAGTCATTTATAACTCCGACTGTGTCTCATAACCATATATAGATCCACAGCCCAGTGCTTTTCTGACATCATAAAGAAATAGATGACACACATAATAAGAAACTCACTTGGCTTGGCGAGTGGCAGGCAGTGTTTGACTAAAGTTGTGAATGCAAATGGACCCCTCAATTTGTGATGACTTAATATATAAAAAACAATTTGCACATCCATTTAAAGAGACTTTCTTTTTTGAAGGAAGAAAAAAAAAAAAAAACCTCAAAGATGATTTCCCTAAGAAGAGAAACAAGTCTCCAAATGCTTTTCAGAGCTAGTCATTCAAAAACTTAGTCTAAATATTCACCCAGTGATTTTTACCCGAAAAATAAAAAATAAATAGTCTGGATTTATAGAAAACAAACTCCACAAATATCAATCCTACTCTTTATTTGAACGTAAAATGTGTTTTTGTATCTTGACAAAAATGCTATTCTGACCAAATGCACATTCATCAACTTTGTTTGTTCTAATTTTATGTTGTTGGAGGGCTTTTTTTTTTTTAAGCTCTGTAACTCAAAAAGAAAAATTCAAAACCCCATCTTCAAAAAGAAATCAAAATGACTAAAGAGAAAACCAGTATGGAAAAAAACCTTTTGTCTAGAAATGTAAATAGACCAACAGGCCCCTGCCCCATGTAGGTCTTCACTGGAGCAATCCTCCCAGGTCGCTCCTCTAACAGAAAGGGGCCTGGACTGCAGGGCTAGCCCGGCCTTCCTGATTCAGCCAGCCTCCTGGTCGGAAAGGAATACTCATGAAATAGAGCCATGTAAGCAGTTTGTGGCCACTTTCATAACTATATAATGTTATGACAATGGGACCGTGAGGGCCCATACCTAGCTCTCAGTAGTTCTGTGTTCTACTAGGGACATTGCAGGGGCCGAGCTTCTCATTTCTTGAGGTCCAATTTTTCTTCCTAATATATTTAAACTATATAAAGACTTCTCAATGCAGGGTAAGTTTGTCCCTAACAAGTGAGTAGTATATTTAGCCTACTAATTAATTTTCTGTATTTTGCCTTAAAAATAGCAGCTAACATTGACTGAAGGTTTATTTGTGCCAGGAGTGATTCTAAGTTCTTTGAGGATATTAGTTTATTTAGGCCTCATTTAAATAATTCATTTCATGAGTCAGATGCTCTTTATTCTCTCCACCTAATAGATGTGGAAACTCAGGTAAAGGTTATGTGACACCCCCCCCCCCATCCAAGTCATGCTTTGTTGCCTCATACTTTAGATTTTTAAACCTGAAATTATTCCATTAATAAAAAGGAAGGTAATACAAAATGATTTTAACAGATTAATTCTATTTTAAGTAAAACTTTTTATGACACTCTCCATGGGCCAAGTCCCAAATGCTCTACACAGATAGTAATTCTTTGAATCTTTGGTCAGGTCCTGAGAGGTAGGGAATATTATTATTCCCATTGGATGGAAAAGGAAATTGAGACACAGAGAGGCTAAGTAGCTTGCCCACTGTCACCCAACTAGTTAGTACAGAGTAGAAATATGGGGCGGTGGGGGAGGATGGATGCATGTGTCAACGGCTGGAATTATTTTAGCTTTCTAGTCCTGCCACTGTTTACCTTTGAACAAATTGTCCCATCTTTCTAATTCTTAGCAACCTCATTTATAAAGGGGGGATAAATTCCACGATCTCTAAAGTCCCTCCTAATAATCCTGATTGATTTGAGCCCAACAATTCCTGCCAAGTCACATGGAGAAAAACCTTGTTCATGCCACCCTGAACACTTAAACACAGATTCCAGCTTTTAAACTGGCTGTGCCTCCTAACACTTCTCTGCAAGTCTCTTAAGTACAGTTTCTGGGAAAGGATTTAGCAGGAAGCTAAGAAGGTAGAAAATATTCTGATGGTCTCCAGAAATGCCAATTTCAGTTCTGCATCTGCCAACAGATCCAGATAATCCTCAGAACTCTGTATAAATCCTGGCTCCTGGGATCCCTGGGTGGCGCAGCAGTTTGGCGCCTGCCTTTGGTCCAGGGCGCGATCCTGGAGACCCGGGATCGAGTCCCACATCGGGCTCCCGGTGCATGGAGCCTGCTTCTCCCTCTGCCTGTGTCTCTGCCTCTCTGCCTCTCTCTCTCTCTCTCTGTGACTATCATAAATAAATAAAAATTTAAAAAAATAAAAAATAAAAAATAAATCCTGGCTCCTCCATTTAGCAGGTGTGTAACCTGGGCGAGCCCTCCACCATCCTGACCTCAGTATCTTTCTCTGTAAAATGGGGACTATAAGGTTACTTCACTAGAGCTGCCATGAGGGGTAATTGAGGTGATATATACATAAAGCATGTAGGACAGAACTTGGCCCACAGTAAGTAGTGAGTAGAAATCTAGCATTATTGCAGATCTCTGATCCTCTGAAAGGGAAGATTATAAATTACCACCTTCATAATCGCAGAGGATTCTTTCTGAGGTCTGATGAAAGCCTGAGCTCCTCCCAAGGCTTGAAAAACTGAGCTTAGACTTCTTTATCTTCAGGGGAAAACACAAAAAAAGATCTAGTCAAATTGCTAAATGGATAAGATAGATTTGATTTGATACTAAGCTAGTTTACCAAAGTTATTTAATTTCTGAGGATCTGAGTCCACAAGATCAATACAAACTACAAGTGTTTAATCTGTTTTATATAAGTAGGCGATCAGTATTGTTAACTCTAGTCATTTGGTTGGACTGAACTTTCTAAGACAAGGGATAAATATTATTTATAAGGGATAAATATTATTCTCTCCACCTCTCTAGTTAAATTAAGAGGTAGTGGCTTTATAATTTGCTAAATGCCTTACAGTGCATTTTCTGAGGACTGGAAACAGGATTTTAGAGCACTGGCGCCTGTTTTCCCTTTAAAACAACCCGCCAAACTCTCTCAGTGTATTACCCATTATACAAGATAATGGAGAAGAGAAACTAGGGAAATTACAAATTGAGGGGGGGGGGAAGTATGATAAAACAATAGAGGCCAATGAAATTTAACACTATCTGGAGGTATCATTACACTTGCTTGTTGCTCTTACTAGTGGAAACTCACTTGTCCTATAGAAGAGCCAAATAAGTGAATCCACAGCTTTAGAGTGAGTTGATAAGATTAATTACAGATCCAATCTGGAAATAAATTAGGTCCTTTTAAATGGATTACAGAATGTCACACTAAAATGGTAGTTTGCAAAGTATATTCACTTTGCAAGGTTGTATGTACAAATATGATTATACCCAGGACAAAACAAATACCCTGAAATGAAGTAAAGCTTCTAGAGCTGAAGGCAATCGGAGGGACTCTATCATCCACCAGAGACCCAGAGGGATTAAGTTTTTTGCCTAAGGTTATGCAGATAGTAAGTGGATATTCCAGATTTTAGCCAGGCTTTCTTGAGCTCAACTTGAAGGAAGGGTTATTCTTCTACAGCGTGCATGCAGACAACTTATTATAACGATAATAATAATAATTACAATAACCATTTACTGAATACGCAGTCTGAGCCAGGTACTCTGCTCCCCTCTGTAGCATAACTCCTTGCCCACCCCCTCATACCTCCATGAGGTATGTCTAGTTATCCCCATTTGATAGAATGAATGACTGAGACTCAGCATTTGTGACTGTTCAAAGCTACACAGCTAGCAAATGCTGAGAGCTAGGGGCCTAGTCTCACTCCTGAATCTGCTCTCTTTCCACTGCTTCATCCATGGGGACTAACACGACCACATCGTTGACTGGTTTTCCTTTAAAATCAGTATTTGAGCCTCCTACAGTGATAGCCTCATGCCCGAATGGCCAAAAGAAAAGTAATACCACTCTTGAGATTCTCAGCCTTCACATCCAAAGGGAGAGGGCATCAGAAAGGTACATTGTTTACTGTTCTTGAAAAGTAACTAATTGACTTTTAGTAAAACCAAGTGTAAACTACCTACCAAATTATTAAAACATTACCTTTTTAGCCTACGTAGGCCATGGAGTCAAGATCATGAACTTAAAACCAAAACCAAGTAAGTAAAAAAATCCAAGAGGATGAAAAGGGGCCATTAATAAGCCTGGTGCTCTGTAGATTAATACTTTGAGGTAAACTTGGAAGTATTACGGAAAATCACTATTTATTGAATGTTTCATTCTATTTGAAAGAGAAACTCCCAAATGTTCAATACTACCTTATATTTAAAAGTTAAAAATATACTGGAAACGGGTGGAGTCATGATAACGTGGAGCATTGGAGGGAGGATAGCTACAATCATATATAGTGACATAGCAAAATATTTTAGATTTACCAGCTGACCTGTTCGATGCTGCATGTGTGTTAGAAGTATTAGTTCCAAGGCAAAATGAAGCGATATTATGTTTAACTCTTTGTTTGGAAACTTCTTTTATTAAAAAAAGATTTTTAATAACGCTATTTGCAATACAGGAGTGATAATACTCAATAAAGTATTGTGTACTTGGTAGAGTGTACTTAGGGATGTAACAATCCATCTGGATGCTGCCCCTCCCCTTCTCCATTAGATACCCTAGTAGCAAAATGTAAATACCCTTTTAAAAAATAAAGAGGCCTTTGGGCTGTTGGGAGCAGAGTAGGGGCGGGGCAAGGAAAGTGCTCTTCCCTGACACACACACTCTTGCTTCTGGCTTTGACTTCCTTCAGGAAGGTCAGTTCTCAACGAACTCAGACAAACCCTTCTATGCTCCGCAAAAGCACAGGAGAAGGAAAGCTTGTCATTCACAAGCAGCGACGGACAAAACCAGTGGCAGAGGACAGGGTTGGGTTAAAGGGGGTGGGGGCGGGGGGCAGTTGGAGTAAAGTGCAGTCACTCTCAAAAAAATATATATTATTTTGATCCTAAGAAAATTAAGAGAGTTTTATCTAATGAACTAGATTGCTGACCTTTTAATACATTTGGTTTTCATGGAACGTACAATCACCATCGGACATAAAAGACTAGTTTGCTTTTTTAAAAAATAATAATAATTGCTTGGAGTTATCTACAGGAATCTCGTGAACGCAATTCAAGGATAACATTCCGCAGCTCTTTGGGTGTTGGATGATTTCCTCGGGTACGTCCACGAGGAACCAGGGAAAGGTTAAACTCGCCGATTCAAGTGGGCGGTTCCCCAATTCTGGCTCCTTCCCGCGCTCTCGCTGCTCCTCTCCCTAAATGCCAGTGCTTTCCGGGTCTCCGTCCTCTACCGCTACGGCGCGGGAGCGGGAGATCATGAAAAGTTTCTCCTTGTTTGTAAAGTGCCTCTGCGCGGGCGGAGGGGGCTGGGCCGCGGGGCGCCCCCGGCCGGGGCCCCCCCCGGGGCTCCCCCCGGGGCTCTTTGGCGCACCCGGGGCCGCGGCGGCCTCGCAGTCTGCGCTCGGACGGGCCGCCGCTCGCGGGGCCGACTCTGCAGAGGGGCCGGCCTCCCGCGGGCCGGCGGGGCCCTTCTGGCAGCGGGGCGCGCCGGCCGACCCCGACCCCGACCCCGACCCGGACCCCGAGCTCGGCGAGGCCGGCCCGGCGGGGGGCGGGGAGCGGGAGGCAGCTCGCGCCAGAGGGCTCGGGTCCAGCTCCGCGCCGTGCGGGGCGGGGGGCGGCTCGGGGGACGGCGGCGCCCGGTAGTCCGGGAGCCCGCTGGTGCTGCGGCGCCGCACGGCCGCGTACCTGCCGGTCCTGGGCAGGCGGCCGCCCTGCCCCCTGGCGGCGCGCGCTGCCGCCGCCACCGCCACCGCCACCGCCGCCGCCGCCGCCGCCGCCGCGCCCTCGGGCTCCCCCAGCTCTCCCGGCGCCCAGCGCGTGCCGCCCGGGCCGCCGCGGAGGTCGGTGAGGCTCAGGTCGGGCTCGCCCCGCGGGATCTCCCGAGAGCCACGTTCCCCGGGCGGCCTGTGCCAGCTGCAGCTCGCGCCCTCCCCGCCCGCGTCGGCGTCCCCGTCCGCGTCCCCGTCCGCGTCCCCGTCGCGGTCCCCGTGCAAGGGCAGGAGCGCGAAGGCGCTCAGCGAGGAGTCCACGAGGGAGCTGGCGGTGCTCTGGCGCCCCCAGCTCTCGGGTGGGCTGCAGGGCGCCGGGCTGCCGCCCCTGCTGGCGGGCGCGGCGGCGGTGGCGGCGGCGGCGGCGGCGGCGGCGGCGGCCCGGCGACGGCCGGCCGCGCCCGAGCGCTCGCGGTAGATGCTGTACACCGCCTCCGCCAGGCTCGGGGGCTCCCGCGGGCAGCGCGGGGACGAGGCCAGGTCGGGCGGGGACGCGGCGCCCTTGGCCCCGCCGCCGCCGCCGCCGCCGCCGCCGCCGCCCACCGGGCCCGGGGGGGGCCACGAGCCCCGGGCCAGCACCGCCGCCGCCCCGAAGGCGTCCCCCGCGCAGCCGCCGCCGCCGCCGCCGCCGCCCCCGGGCTTCAGCTCCAGGCCCCGCGACTGCACGTAGCTGAGGAAGCCGTTGAGCGGCGGGGCTCCGGGGGGCGCCGCGGCGGGGGCGGGGGCGGGGGCGGGGGCCGAGGCGGCGGCGGCGGCGGCGGCGGCGGCCGCCAGGTCCTTGGCGCGGAGGCTGTGCACGTCGATGACGGTGGAGTAGAGGTCCCGCAGGTTGATGATCTTGGTCTTCCTGTCCCGGTTCTCGTGGAGCACCGCGTTGGCGCAGATGAAGAGGAAGATGCCGATGCCCATGATGAGGGGCCCGAAGACCTTGAGCTTGTCGGAGTGCAGGTACCCCGAGAAGAGGCGGAAGAAGAGACCCGCAGACGGGGCCGAGGCCGCAGGGGCGGCGGACCGCGCGGGCGGCGTGCTTCGGGGCGCGCCCGCCACACTGGAGTTGGCGCCCCCCCGAGCCCCCAGGGGGCTCCTGGACCGGTTTCGGCTGCCACCGCTGCTGCTGCTGCTGTTGGCCACGGTGGGGACGCGGTGGCCGCTGGCGGCGGGCGGCAGCTGCTTAGCCCCGTCCCTGCCGGTCCCGTTGGCCTTGGGCCAGTAGCCCACCACGGCCATGGCTATGCCCACCAGCAGCACCAGGATCCCGCAGAGGGCGATGAGCCCCGAGATGGAGCACAGCTTTAGCTTGCCTTTCACCACCACCACGTCGTTCTTGCGCCTTCTCTTGGCTTTCCGCTTGCGCTTGGGGACCTGGCCTGGGGGGCGGAGGGGATCCTGCTTTCTGGCGGAAATCCTCAGGAGGCCGCCGGTGGCGATCATGGTGAGCCGGGGCCGCGCGGGGCTAGTCTCCGGGGCGGAGGCTTGCGTAGTGGGGGCGCCAGCTGCCCACTAGCTGCTCCGCCACCTCCTCCTGCTGCAAAGCAGAGGAAGACAGTCAGAGGGTAGAGGCTCGGCTGCAGCAACATCCCACGCTCTGCAACCGTCCCGCTCCCAGGTCCCACCACAGGGGTACCCCCCACTCCAGGGCCACCCACTCAGTGGGGTGCCGGATGTAGAGACCAGGGGGTGGGGTGGCTGGATTAGGGCCGAGAAACGCTGTTGCAGTCATTGATAGGAGGTGATAAAACAATCTCAGAGAACGCCTTCTTTTCTTCCCCACCCCCCTCATCCCACACACCCTGTAGGTGATATTCCAGCGTCTCTCGTCTCAAACCCCCCCCTCCCCCCCAACGCTGGCAGCTGAGGAAGTGCTGAAGAAGTGCTGACCATTAGTAGAAACCAAATGTGGGGACTCAGAGCGGTGGTTGAGGACTTCCCTGGCAAAAGCCTCTCCCTTTGTCCTGTGGGAATCAGAAGCTTGCCACGGGAGCTGTACAGGAGGCTCAAGGCTCTCAGCAGAGGAATTTGTTAATGTTTAGCCCAAAGTCACTAAAACAGTCACAAAAGTTATTATTTTATAAAGACAAAGGCAATTTTCATCACTGGATGAAAATTAAAGGTCACATACTGGCAGGCAGACGACTTATTTACTGCAGATAATAAAGAGTTCATTTTGGGGACAACACTAGAACGACGTCACTCTTCTGACAATAAATCCCTCCACAAAGTTGTTTCCCACCGCTTGCTGTTTCTACAGCTACAGGCAAGCAGCCTTTTCCTCATCTCTTTTTTTTTTTTTTTTTTTTGAAACATCTGGACAGCTTCTTGGGGTGGAATATTTAGTTTTAGGTAACTGGTTATGTAACTGAGCTCTTCCTTCTGGCCTCCTCTCCTCCCCCAGAGGAACTCCCTTAAAGGTATCATGTGCTAAATCTCATCAGAGACTTTGAGAAGTCCCTTAGAATCTCTAAGATCTTTTTTTTTTTCTCCTGTGGGAAAATTACAATCTTAAAAAGAAAAAAAAAAAAAACCAACAGCCACTCTCCCATAATAGCTTTCTGACCCCTTTTTAATGTGCCAACAGCACTCTTCAGAATCCTAATATTCAAATGAGTAGGTAATTAACTAGGTATAGCAGTCTACATAATAATGATGATTTGTTGAATGACATCCCCACAAGTGAGAGCTTGTTTTTTCTTCATCTTTCTCTCATGAGGTCATTTTTAGGAAGGTAGGGTGGCAACAATCAATGGACTATCCTATAGGAAGTTTAGTCGTTTATAATACAGCCCGGGTAGGTAAATGCACAGATGTATCTTTGTGGATATCTGTGAGCTTCTAAAAATCTCAATCCTGCTGGATCCCCAGAGTAAAACATTTTCTGTTCCATTGGTTGTGTTCCCTCCTATAACAGAGATGCTAAAATTGAGGCATTGTATGAATTTGAAAGGCTCTGATATCACTCACAAGCCTTTTGGTATTTTATCCTTTATGAAATAATTCATGTTTTAGAATAAATTACCCTTTGAAAATGTGGGATTATTTAGGAAGAATTTTGCTTTTAATTGGTGCCTGGGTAAAGAGCTTTGGCCCTTGATCCCTCCATTATGTCAATCTAGGCAGAATCTTTTCTCCACTGGTGGAAAAGCAAACGGTAATCAGCTCTTTACAATGTTTGCAAACCAATGTCTCCTTGGAACTTGGTTGCAGAGAAGAGAAATACTAGGTAGTTTTGGGAGGGGTTGGTAGAGAGAATACATCTATACGCCTTTAAAATTTTGTTTTAAGTAGAGGCTGCACCAGTAAGTACAGATTGTAAAAAAAAAAAAAAAAAAAGAGTAGCTACTGTTCATCTGTCACCCCCCAAAATAAGCACATTTATTGTGTAGTTGTAACATAGAGACTGCTGTTTTAAGTGATCCCTAGACTACAGCATCTTTAATGCAATAATCTGGAGATCTGCGGTTATTTTGAGGATTTAAGAGCCAGACATTTTAGAAACAAAGCTAGGCTCAGTTGGCAGGGTGGCTCTCCCAGAGGTTAGGGAAGGGCTAGCATTTGGCTGGGCATTGATCAGGTGCAGCAGGAGGCTGAGCATATTTGAGGAGGAGGATACCCACTTGTATTTCTCTTCGATAAGGCAGCTTTGGCTCCGGGTAGCAAGACTGTAAGGAGAATTGGAATGGGTTTCAACAATCGTTTATAGATCTTTAAAATTAGTTTAATAGCTAGTAATTAACTCCCTACTTTATCATTCCTTCAGCTCCGCTGGAGGCTGAACTCCTTCATAATGTATTGCCATCTGACCTGAAATACTGACAGCTGTCAGATGGCCGGGAAGACCCACCTTTGGAGGCTTTTCTTCGTACATAATGAAGGGAGGCAAACTTAGCAGTCGAGGTTGGCTGCCCTCGCAATTTACTGCCTGGTGCTGGTCTTTCCGTGGTTAAGGGATGGAGGATGGGGCGGGGGGGGGGGGGGAGCAAAGGAGGGATGTCTAAAAATACAACCGCTTCCAAGAGAGACATTCAAGTTCTCGGCTCATGATGGATTCAGCCCCACTCTGCGTCTGAGGCTCCCCCCGCCTGTGGGCTGGGAGCGCCCCGGCCAGCCCGGGACTCGGTCCAGGTCCTGGCCCCCCGCGAGCCCCCGGCCCTGCTATCTGGTCTGCTTATTTATGTTGGAGTCACATGAGTGCAGCAGCCGGAGTCCGCCTCTGGAGAGAGAGCACAGGCAGGAGCGGAGTGCGGGCGATCCCGAGCTCGCTTCCTGCGGGCAGCGCGGCCGGTGCAGCCCGCCCGGGACGGGGACGGGGACGGGGACGGGGACGGGGACGCCCCGCGCAGCGCGGCCGCGCAGACCCGAGCCCCGGGCGCAGGGTGGGCAGGGCGGGCTCGGGGGCCGAGGGCTCACCGAATCGCTCAAAATGGCAGCACCGCGAGCCAGCGGTATCGCTCACTTACCCGGGAAGGCTGGGGCAGCTCGCGGCCGGCGCTCGGGCGCTCGGGCGACACAAAGGAACCATGGAGAAACTTTTCTCAGCCCGGGCCGACGGCGGGGCGCAGGGAGCGCGCCTCGGGGCCTCCGGCCGAACGCGGCTCAGCAGCCCGGCGGGGGCAGGCGGCCGCCCCGGGTGCGCGGGCCCCTCCGCTGCCGAGGCGGGAGCCATTTCCAAGAGTTTCCAAGAAGTGTCAGGTCCTCCGCAGCCCGCATCCTGCCCGGGAGCCGTCCCCGCCGCCGCCGCTCCCCCTGCGCCTCCCCGCGAGCCCAGCCGCGGCGCTCCCGGGCCGCCCCAGCGCCTCTTCTGTGCGGCTGCGGCGCGCCGGGCTCCGCCGGGTGGAGTTGAGCCCGCGGCGGCGGCGGGGAGCGGCGGGGACGGCGGCGGGGACGGCGGCGGGGACGGCGGCGGCTCGGGGCGGCCGGACTCGCGGCGGTTGCTAAGAGACCGGAGCCATGACACAGGGAAATTGCGGCAGGATGGCAGTCGGTACCCGGCCCGACTGGGCGGCTCGGGGCGCCCCCTCCCCCGCCCCGCCCCGCCCCGCCCCCGCCGCCGTCCCCCGCCCCCGCCCCCGCCCCCGCCGCCCCCGCCGCCCGGCCTTCGGGGGAGCCGCCGCGCGAGCACCCGGAGGCGCGGGAGAGGCGGGAGGGGCGGGGCGGGGGGCGCGGGGCGCGCGGCCCCTCGGCCTCCCCCGCCCCCGGGCGCCCCGGGACCGCCGCCCGCCGCCCGCCGCCCCGCCCGCCTCGGCCGGGAGCTGTGTTCCTCTCCCTCCAACTACCTGTCTGCGCCCCGGGCGGGGCCGTGCCTCCCGGAGGGTCTCCCGCCGGCGTCCGAGGGGCGCTCGGGGCCCCGGGCCTCGCGCCCTCCTCTGCTCGCCCTGCCCTCCGCTCTCGGGCACGACCCGGCCGGGGCTGCTTCCCCCTCCCGCTCGGGAGTTGGCGGCGGGGACGCACAGCCAGCGCAGTAAGTTGTCCCCCAGCGAACTCGGGCGGGCGGAGCGGAGCCACCCCCCGTCCCCCCCCCCCCGGGCTGGGTGCCCCGCGGGCCCGGGCAGATGCCCCCGCGCCCCAGCCGAGCCCGGCGCTGGGACCGGCCCCCTCGGGAGGGACCGCGGGGCTTAGATCGGCGCGGCTCGGCTCGGCTCGGCTCGGCTCGGGGTGCTTCCCGGGCCGCCCCTCCTGCCCCCACCCCGTGCGGTGACCAGCGAGCATTAAAAAGGAAAAACTCCACTTCTCGGGGAATGGGGTTAGGACGGAGGTGGGGGGTAGGGAGGATACCCAAACTCCCTACGTCATCTTAAAAATGAGAGAGGGAGAGAGGGAGAGATCCTGTTTCCTAGCTCGGCTCTGTCCTCTCGACTGCAAAGTGAAAACGACAGGAGTATTGAAAAAGTAAGGAAGATTGTGATTATCTGTCCAAGTGGGGCAACCAGGATTCGGAGAGAAAGCAAGAGAAGAGCAGGCAACAAAGAGTGCTGTCCGAACTTTGGGGTCCAGACAGAAAGCTGGGGGTGGGGTTGGTGGTGGTGGTGGTGTGGGTGTGGGTGTGGGTGTGGGTGTGGGTGTGCCGTGGGTGTGCATGTTATACATGCTGAGTTTTGCTGTTCAGGGATCCACAGAACCCACACAGGAGGGCTTTGCCGGCCACAGTTCCACTTACAAATTTGTTCCTCCTTAATGTACACAGCCTTCGCTTGTGTTTAAAGCACAGGCACCTGCTTTTCAAAAAGAACAATAAGGACACAAACATTTACAGGTTCAGTGATATGTGGACCTTCTAATAGGAAGGGTGGGGTGGAGATGTTTGGGGAGGTGGAAGGGGATGGAGGAGAGACGTTTCCTGAAAGGAAACGCTGCACCTGCCTGTTGGAAAGGATGACCTCTGTCACCCTTTCCAAGCAAATAATGAATCTGGGTGATGATCAGGGTGTTCAGAACCCACCTCTTTCCACCTCTCTGTTCCTGCTCAGATTTCACTAGAAAACAAGCCATGTAAAGGGAAAGTTTCAAATTACACATTGGAGTGTTTTCTTTTAGAGAAATCATTGCAAAGGAGAAATAACTAGGTCTGGCTGTCATCTGTAAAAGGCTTTTTGTTTGTTTGTTTGTTTGTTTGTTGTTTGTTTTTTGCCCCCAAGCTTCCAGATTCCTTGAATCTCAAAAATAATCTGGTATTTTGTGCAAAGACAGGATCTGAGATCTCATTTCATTACACAGCTGGCTGCCAGGGGCCGTGGATGGCAGCTCCTCTCCTCTGTGGGCCTCTGTTTGCCAAGCTGTATTAAGAGAATAATATCGCAGAACTTCATTAGGATTTTAGAGGGATTAAGTCATTAGCAGTTTCTAATTTCCGTATAAATTATAGTCATCATTTGCACATTTAAAACTCACTTAAGGGATCTGAAGAAGAAAGGAATCCTTTTCTAGACAAATAGGCCTTGGACATAGCCAGTTTTTCTTATGGTGATGACCGCAATAAGATTTATGGTTTATTACTTAGAGGCTTCCTTCCAAACTGAGCTCTTTGGAACTCCGAACTGTTCTACTTAACCTGAGTGTTACTACCCTCAGTAATTTTGTTTTTAGGTCAGGGTATCAGAGGAAATCAGACAGATCCCATCTGTTTCCAGCGGAGTCCTTTATTGTCTCTGTAATAGTATAGTATCAACATACATTCCTAGGGATTTCTGAGTTGTGTGGAGTTATCTTATTTGGCCCCCCTGGAATTATTTTCCTTCTGAGTTTACCAGCCATTTCAGTTGAGATGATTTCTGGGATTGTGGGATACTTCCTGTCACCCTGCTAAGGACTAAAGGGCTAAGACCAGCTAATCGTGATGATTCATTAGTGTCTCAAGAACTCGGAGCGCAGGACAACATACTGTAGCAGGAGAGCAATGAAGGCCTTGGGGGGAAAAGATGAGCTTCCTTTAGTTGGACTAAACTGACCTGAAACCTTTCATTTGCTCTTTCTTAAAAACAATCCTTATGTAATTTTTTTCAGTTTCATAATTTATTCACAACCCATTTGCTTCCTCTGATCTTTTCATCAACCTGGCCTGGCTCCCCAGCCTGGGCTCCCAGCACTGCTCCAGAGGAGCCGGTGGCAGGCCATGGGTCCACCCAGGCCCCTTTTGGTCTCCAGGAGCAGGCAGGGGGAAGAGCTTGGCTTATTTCAACAGCTCAGTGATGCCAACCTCTCCACACACCCTGCCATCACCGATTGCTCAGGCCGCAGACACAGAGGCAGTTTCGTTCAGTGGGATCTGGAACCAGTCTGTATCCTCCATGAACGAGCTGCTTTATTTAAGTAAGTAAATGACTTAATCTTGCCGGCCTCAGTTTCCTCATCTGCAATGGGGACAGCGACACTAATTCCTAGCATTATGGTGAGGATTAAACCAATGAAGTTTTTATAAATTAATGCCCTCCACGTGGTAAACATGAAATTTAGCTTTCAACCTTGCCAGTCCCCCCTCCCAGCTTGTTTTCCTCACTCTCCCATTCTATTCCTATTCATCAGGAGCCACATGGGACCGCATCTGCACTTAATCTCTCTGGAATGGGTTATGGAATCAGCTGCTGTGATTGAACTCTGCTGCCTGTCCACATGGCGGAGGCCCAGGGCCACTCACCAAAGGCAAAACACTCTTTCCATTGCTGCTTCTCTCTCTGTGCCCTTAGCCGGGACCCTTTTACTTCACTCTGCTGGGGAACCCCATTTTCCAACTCATGTCACTCTACAGCCAAATTCCTCGTCTGTGAAGACACAACCAAGAAAACATTCTTTAGCCTGAAGCTTTGAGGACATCACAGAAGGGACCCTCAGGCCTTCTTTCTGGCATCTTGAACACGGTGGAAGGAACCTGTTACCGCAGAGTCGAGCACAAGATGTAAAACTTCTGTTTCCTCATGGCTTTGTCCCCTGCCAGGAAGAAGCAACATGATGAGCAAAAGCAGGACAAAAGAAAGCAAGAAACTAAGCAATAGGTTTAGCAAATAAAAATATTGCATGGGACATAAACCTAAAAACGCTTTGTTGTTTATCTGAAATTTTGATGTAACTGGGCCTCCTGTCTTTTTTTTTTTTTTTTTGATTTTGATTTATTTATTCATGAGAGAGAGAGAGAGGCAGAGGGAGAAGCAGGCTCCATGCAGGGAGCCCAACGTGGGACTTGATCCGGGGTCTCCAGGATCAGGCCCTGGGCTGAAGGTGGCGCTAAACCACTGAGCCACCCGGGCTGTCCTCCTGTCTTTTATCCACAACTCCACCACAGCATATCCTTGGTAGCCTCACAGATGTTTTCGTGGCACATGTAAAGGATGAAAGAGCCTGTGAGAAAATGTGAACTGTAACAGTACATTAAAGCCTCATTTGATTTCTTTGGGAAACAAGATAGGCAGAAAAACACTGAGCAGAGCCTGGATAGAGCAGGAACATTTGGAAGCACAAGGACAGCATGTCCACAGACAGGCAGCACTTGGCCTTGGGTTTCCTCACGGTGAGAGGTTCCACGGTTTGTGTTTCTAGTCCTTGCCCATGGAGCCCTGCCCTGCCCAAGGGACGGGCGCTGGCCTCTGCCTCCACTCCCCCCAAGTCCCACAGACGAACCTCTGAGATGCAGAACTCAGCATCCCTTTCCAGAACTTCAGTTTGGAAACAGGGTAAACTCATGCTAGTGTCAAGGTCACGATCAGGCCCATTTCTTGTGTTTCTCAAAGGTGTCAAAGAGTTCAAGCCCAAAAGCTTTCACTACAGAGGAAAGGAGATGATGAAAAGTCTGCAGAGCATTCTGTAGAACACATCAGGTGGGGCCTTCCCTCCATCCTAGATAAATGGCATGTGGTAATATCAAGCAGCCTGCACTCTGCCTTCAGCCTCATTTCTTCTGAACATTACAAATCACCAGGCTCTCGATTAGAGAAAACTGGGGTTGTTTTCTCTTATAAATGGGTTCATTTTTGTACATTCAGTTTTCCCCTGCAACCAGCATCTTCTGCCATTTTCCATGTATACTATCAAAGCTAGATTGTGTGTCTTATAAAATAATTGAGGTCTGAGATGAGAAACCGGGGTGTGTTGGCAGGCCTGCGAGCAGATCAAAGCTGAGTGTGGAAAGGGCTTTGCAGAGGGGGCTCCATCAGTGGAAGAGCCGAGGACCGTCGACAGCTAAATTTGCCCCACACTCCCCGAACATATTCTAAATGTCCACACTCAGATCGTTCCTGTTATTTCTTATCATCTACAGGCACTATGGAGAGACAGACTTGTCCTACTGAGAACTAATAGGAGCTCACATGTCTGATCTCCTTTCAGAATTAATTTTGATGTGAGCTGCTGCGAGTCCCCAGCAGGAAAGAAGAAACACAGACAAGGAAGTGGTTTTAAAAAATAAAGAAACGTCAGAGTCCAAGATTGGTGCTCGGGTAACAGGTCTCTGAGTCATCCACAAAGCATTTTCTGAAACACCTCTTACGTGTCCAGCTCTTAGATTCTTGGTTTATTCACTTAGCGAGTATTTCTTGAGCACCTACTATGCTTATTATTACATTGAGGGCTGAAGGCTGAAGAAAAAGCTGACTATTTGGAAGTATTCTTGTGGAAAGAAAAAAATGAACGGACTGGGCCTTCTTACTAGCCTGTAATTCATTTAGATTTCATCCAAAAGTCATCAGTGACCGATGCCAGGCAAGAGAGTAAATCTCAATGCTAGAGAAGACTTTAGAGAAAAATGATCACTGGAGACCGGAGATCACTGGAGACTGGAGATCACTGGAGAGAGAGGGGGAAAAAAGCGAGTTAAAGAATATCTCATGGATGTAGATCCCACCTTGGACCTGGAAAAGTTTTAGATAAGTGGCTAAGTGGAGTGAAGGTACGGGGTTGGGCAGGTGAACAGTAATGGACCTGACCTCTCTGACAGGTGTAGCGCGCCTGGGGAGCAGGGGCCAAGAATGCCATCGGTGGACCTGCAAGATGCTTAGAACAGGAAGGGGCCTTCGGGTACTCTGGACCGTTGCTCCTCAATGTGTGGTCCGTGGACCAGCAGCATCAGCATCACCTGGAAGCTTGCTAGAAATGTGCAAAATGTGAGGCTCCATTCCAAACTTGCTGAATCTGCATCTTAACAAGATGCCCAGATAGGTGTGCATGTCAAACTTTGTGAAGCCCTGATGTAGTCCAGACCTCCCACTTTAGGAATGAGAGACTAGAATTTACCCAGTTTCCATCTTTGCGTGCATGTGTACATCCATGTGTGACGCAGAATTTGCTTTTAACTGTTAGTTTCAATAACGAACCTGGAGGTGTGTAACATCTGTAGCCAAATATGCAATTCTTGCAGAGGGCAGCCAGCATGGTTTTTAGCTCAAATAGAAGGAAGTTAAAACTTGGTGACTTTGCAGATTTATGCATCTATTGAAAAAACTAGTTTGGTGGATTTGAGTACTGATTTCAGCTTTCTAAAAGATTAAATTAGGGCAGCCCGGGTGGCTCAGCGGTTTAGCACCGCCTTCAGCCCAGGGCTTGATCCTGGAGACCCGGGATTGAGTCCCACGTCAGGCTCCCTGCATGGAGCCTGCTTCTCCCTCTGCCTGTGTCTCTGCCTCTCTCTCTCTCTCTCTCTCTGTATCTCTCATGAATAAATAAAATAAAATCTTAAAAAAAGTAAAAGATTAAATTACTCTGTTCTTGGATTACCCTTTGGATTAAGATCACTTATATCCAAGTAACTTGCCCTCTTCTACCCATGTGATATTGAGCAGGTTACTTAAGTGTCTGGGTGTAGTTGTATTATCAGTAAAGGATGATTTATGACTTCTCTCTTATAAGGTTGTGAGGAAGAAATGAGGTCATCAGTGGCATCTTGGAGGAGTAGTTGTGGGTAAGAAGTGCTCTGGTCCCCCATTACCTCTGCCACCCCCAAAAGTACCCCTGAATGAAAATATAGGGGCAAAAACTGAGTACTTGCTATGTTGGTGTTCCCTATCACACCATATCACTGTCCCTAAGCATGTTCTGTACAGAAAATTTGGAGCTGCCAACATAGGTGTTTCTTGGGGTGCAGGCAGCTAGGCCTGTACAGCAGGATTCAGATGTTAGTGGTTGTGGTGATGATGGTGTGGTATATCCATCACGTTTTGGATACTGGAGATACAATGGAGGGTATAAGCTACCTCTGAAGTTTGGGTCAGATCCAAAAGACAGGGAGATGTTCCTCAAATAGCTTTGTAGTTCCAAGTGAGTCCCAGACAGGTGGCAGTGGCTCTCTGGCCTCTGCTCTGTCACTGCCTTACCTTCAGAGCTTTAGCATCCCTTGGGTCAGCTGCTATGAGTGCCCAGCAGGAAGTAAAATTGGGTTTCCTCAGTCTCCAAACAAGGCTTCTGTGACCATCATGTGAGTCCTACAATTTGCTCCACTATTAGAATTCAGGTGTTGGCCTCTCTGAGCTCCACAATGCTTTGGCATCCCCATGGCTGAGTTAGTGAACATGGAATCTTTATGTTTGGGCTCAAGATCATGAGGACCCAAAGTGCCACATGGAGAATTAAATTTCACATTTGAAGAGGGCGCCACCTTTTTCTTTTCTTTTCTTTTTTTACTACACACACCTTTCACATGACCCCCTAGTAACATCTACAATGCATTTTTGTTTTTTGAGAGTATAAAGAGTCATAGCAAAAATAGAAAATTGAATTGCCCAAATTACTATCACAAAGCATATATATATGTGTATATATATATATATATATAAAATACGTTAAATCAGGACTGATAGCATATTTGTACACAATGAAACTCTTTTAATCAGCTGAGAACCACAAAAGATATGTTAAGTGATTAAAATGGGCTCAAAGTAATATTAATATAAGGGTTTTTCTTTTCTGAAGGATGAAAGTTATAGCAGTTTTTACACTAAATTTAGTTTCATATTTCTGTAAAATCTTACTGATAACAATCTAAGATGGCTTCTTTATCCTGAAGAAGATTGAAGTATCATTGCCTCAGAAAAACATCACAAATATTTTTCTATTAAGAAAGATGCCAACATCACTTCTTGACAGGTGAAGTAAAGTGATTACACAGCTTTTTCTAGAGGTGAGATATTGGTATGGTATGTTGGAAAATGATATGTAGAAAAAGAAGAGATAATATTTCAGAATATACTTGGTTTTTATTATTCTCCAAAGCCACATCCTCCAAAGATCAGGGTTTGGCTACAGAAAGGTCTGTGGAGTTCTGAGTATTTACAGCAAATTGTAAGAGCTTAATGTATTCCTCTCACAAAAGTGAAGAAGCTGTGTGCACATTGCCTTCAGATTCCTCCCAATCACTTATAACTTCTGGCTTTGATGACATTAATATTAATGAAATGATAGATAATTTTGATACCAATCAGTGTTACAGCTCCAATTTCTCCCCCCACCCCCACTGCCCCCCAGGAAATGATGTTTTCTTCATTTACAGAGATAAATATATTATGATCAAGACCGAGAATCTGTGACCCAAGGGAGGGGAATTAGAAGAGATGGTGATTTGCATCCGTCACTGTAAGAACTGGCACATTAGAACATATATTTAATGGCTAATTTTTGAAGTCTTAGAACTCAGAGACTCTCTGCCAGTCCCCCCTGTAAGCAGTGAAGGAACTCCTGCGGGAGTGTCCGCTAAAGCTGAGGGCACCTGGGAGGGGCAGTGGTCAGGATGGGGTCAGGAATCCTGCTCCTCAGCTGGGAGGAGGATGAAAGGCTCCAAGGACTTCGTCCACGGAACCAGCTTTTTGATCATCCGGGCCTGTCTCCACTGCCATGTAGAGATATCAAAAGTCACTGTAGTCTTCCAACTCTGAGCAAGATGATTTCTAAACTGCCTCAAAATGTCAATTTTTTGAAAAAAGATTGCATTAATTTAATTGACAGAGAGAGTGCACAAGCTGGAGTGTGAGGCAGAGGGAGAAGGAGAAAGAGAAGCAGGCTCCCCACTGAGCAGGGAGCCCTATGTGGGCCTCGATCCCAGGATCCCGTGACCACGACCTGAGCCAAAGACAGACACAACCAACTGAGCCACCCAGGTGCCCCAAAATGGCAATTTTCATACCTTTTTCCTGGGTGATGCTTTGCCTCACAAGGTGAAGTGAAGACTAAAAATGTCCTATTTATACAAAGGATGTAGAAAGTCAACTAGATAATTTGATTCCCTCTTTGCTTTCGCAGCCATAAAAATCTCAAGGGCATATTGCATAACCTCTTGGACACAATACATATTAATGCACTATTTAAATGATGCATAATGTTTAATAGTTGGAATTGAATGATGTGATTTGAAGAAAGGACTAGATGGCTTTTAGAGATCCCTCCTGTCCTCCAATCCTTCACATTCTTGTGTAAAGCTGTGGCAACTGGAGACAGGTCCTTTATGTAATGTCAGGAGACTCCTGCACTTTTTACTTCTCTCTGTAACTAGAAACATTGGTTTGTACAAAACAGTAAAAATTACAATGTCCCAAAACATAGAGAAGCTATTGAGTTTGCCTTATACTGCTTTGGTTGGCCCTCACTTGGATTAGTGATTCTCAAACTTCCTCAGGAGGTGGGATATTTGAAAATCTCAGAGCACTTCTTGAAGGGAACATTATGAGATACTGAATTTAGGTAAATGTATGATTTTGGATTGAATCACAAATCATCTAACATAGATTCTCACGTAGAAATATAGTAAGTAGCAAATATTTTAAGGAATACTTAGGGAAGAAAAGCTTAAAACCAGGAACGCTTGTGTGATAGCATCCTAAAAATTGGAAAAGAGCAGTCGTTTAGTTGAGCCAGAGGACAACTTGACCTAGTTATGGAACACCAGTATTCTTCAAGAATATAATTTTGAAGAGATGGTGTTAGCTATGATGATGGTGAGATAACCAAGGATCTTTGTGTTTGGCCGTTTGTGTGTGTGTGGGGGGGGGGGGGCGTCTTGTTTTGTTTTGTTTTTGCTTTTGCCACTTAACATATTGACCTTCAGGATCACACAGCAAATCCTACCTGCTTTCTCATTCTCTGTTCTGGCCTCTTTTAGCAAAGCTGCTTTTCAGGTTTCTCTAGCTCATTAACTACCTTGTTACTCTGGACAGTACCCCAGAGGTATTAGTTAGCGCTTTTCCCCAGTTGAACCTCATATTTTTCACCCTAGCACATTTTCTTTATCCACGCAAATCTTTTGCTATCGTTTTCTGTCCTTATGGATGTCTAGAATACTTCCTCCGTTTGTCTCACCACTAGTTAGGGTACTGTTTACTCCCTTCTACTGATCATTAGTGAACTCACAGAAGGTTCCGGATCACCAGGGGAATTTCTCTTCTGGTTATTTGTATTCAGAACCTCACTATTCTCAGAGGGACCAGTACCTAGAGACCTATATTGTTTTAAGACAGAGCAAGAGTTCAATCCACTTTGAGTCCGTTTTTGAAGAAACATTTCATGAAATACTTCTCTATGTAAATCAGGTAAGAAACTCACGTCACATTCAAACAGTCCTCTGCATTTCCATCTCGGGCATTTTATCAGAAGTGTTCACTCTGCAGATTATCCAACACGTTCTCATCACAGCATCTTTGTACAAGGTTCATGTTGATGGACTAGCTGTTTGCAAAATCCTGTTGGTGGTGTTGCAAAATCCTGTCGGGGTCCAGGTGGGTCCTTCTTCCACCCCCATTCTCCTAGGATCTTCAGGCAGAAGGATCATGAGCCCTGTGCCCCTGAAGGGAAGCTCTTCTTCCTTTGCCGGAAGCCCTTCCTCGTCTGCACAGCCTTTCTGGGCTTTCCTTGCGTTCAGCTCGGCAGATGCCATCTGCCTTTTTCTATAAGTAGTCACCACCATCCCTCTTCTCTCCTCCCCAAACTCATGCTCAGAGGGGGATGTTCTCAGTCCCTCCAAACAGACACACCAGCATTTGTTAGCCTTTTGCTGTCACATGGCCCAATAGCCAGTGTAATATAAACAATACACCTGAGGAATTTATAGGGATTACAGGACCCTACAACGTGATGAGATTGTAAATGGAAATCCCATTAGCTCTGTCAGGCTATTTCATTTCCAAGAATATGGTCCACCCTTCCTCCCCTCCTGCCCTACAACCAGCAAGACCACACTGATCCATTCTTCGTCATGGCCCTCTTCCCAGAACCATAGTCCTGACAGTTTAGCACAAAACCGCAAGCTTCGGCAAGTCTAAAATCTGTGGGTCATTTGCTTCTCAGAGGCATTCTGGATGGGAAAGATGGTCTGGCCTCTGCCTGGAACACTAACTCTCTCCCTTCCCTGTCTTGCTCACCAACTATAGTAACTCGCATTGCCATTCTAACAGCTATTTCAAGATTTCAGGCAAGTTTTCCCTTCATTTGACTAGAAAGTAAGCTCATGGAGAATAGCTACTTGATCTTGTTCACTGTTGCATCCTGAACACCGAAGAAAGTGACTGGCAAGTACCTATCATGCCCCTTCTCTGTATAAGACGGTGAATGGATTGGTGGGCAAAAGGGAGGTATACAAAAATTAATTAGAAATATTAGACAGCATCCCATTAATCAAGGAGTCTATATAAGTGGAAGAATTGGAAGAAGGTTCTAACATTTGAATAAATGCAGTAACACACCATTTTTCTGGATGTAAAGACTCAGTATTGCAAAGATGCCAATTATTTCCTTATCTTACTACAATTCCAATAAAAATATGACTGGCATTTTCTTTTTACCATATCAACATTATTCTAGAGATTTACCCAAGAGACATGAAAATATATTTCCACATAAAATGTGTACATGAATATTTATAGCAGCATTACTCATCATGGCTAAAAAGTGGAAACAACTCAATGCCCATCAGCTTGTGAATGGATAACCAAAATGTGCATTCATACAAGGAAATACTATTGAGTGGTAAAAAGGAATGAAGAGGAATTCCTGGGTGGCTCAGCCGGTTAAGCACCCAACTCTTGGTTTCAGCTCAGGTCATGATCTCAGGGTCATGAGATAGAGCCCTGCCTCAGGCCCCGTACTCAGCAGGAGTCTGCTTGAGATTCTCTCTGCCTCTGCCTTTACCCCTCTCCTCTCTCTCCCTCAAATAAATAAATAAATCTTAAAAAAAAAAAAAAAAGGAATGAGGAGCTGACATGCTACAATGTGGACAATCTTAAAAACCTTATACACAGTGAAAGAAACCAGTGCAAGAAATCACATACTTGAATCCCTCACTCCATTTGATTGAAAAATGTAGAGAAGATAAATCTGCAGGACCAGAAAGTAGAGTTATGGTTGTTCGGAGCTGGGGTGGGATTGAGGAGTGATTGTAAAAGGGTTCAAGGTTTCTCTTTTAGGGGATTAAAAATGTTCTAAAATGAGACTGTGGTGATGGTTGTACAACTCTCTAAATATACTATAAAAAACACTGAATAAATAGTATATAAAAAAGAGATTAATTATATATTATGCAAATTATATTTCCATAAAGCAAAACAGAACATAAAGAAAAAGTATGAGGAGCCAAATCACTTCTTACCAAAAAGTGGTGACAAGATAAAAAATCATTTCTCTTGGGAAAAGGCTTAGAAGGAGAATTTCTGGATTAAAGGGTATACACAACATGAATAATAACAATAATTGAATAAACTAAGAATGCATGAGAATACACAAAGAAATCTGGATCAGGGATCCCTGGGTGGATCAGCAGTTTAGCCCCGCCTCCAGCCCAGGGCGTGGTCCTGGAGTCCCGGGATCGAGTCCCACATCAGGCTCCTGGCATTGAGCCTGCTTCTCCCTCTGCCTGTGTCTCTGCTTCTCTCTCTCTCTCTCTCTCTCTCTCTCTCTCTCTGTGTGTGTCTTTCATGAATAAATAAATAAAATCTTAAAAAAAAAAGAAATCTGGATCAGAACTTTTTTTTTTTTTAAGATTTTATTAATTTATTCATGATAGACACACAGAGAGAGAGGGAGGCAGAGACACAGGCAGAGGGAGAAGCAGGCTCCATGCCGGGAGCCGGACGCGGGACTCGATCCCGAGGCTCCAGGATCACGCCCTGGGCCAAAGGCAGGCGCCAAACCGCTGAGCCACCCAGGGATCCCTGGATCAGAACTTTACACCTTAAGATGTAACTTAAAATACATTAGATTTTAAGGTAAAATGTAAAATAATAAAATGTTTAGGGGAAAACTGTGGGACAGATTTGGGCATGGTTAAGAGTTTTTGAACATGCACAATCCATACTGAAAAGTCAATAAACTTGACCTTGTCAAAATTAATTTTTTTTTTTTTTTTGCTCTGTGGAAAATTGACTCATTAAGAGGATAAAAAGATAAGCTACAGGCTGGAAGAAGATATCGGTAAGTCACATGTCTTACCAGAAGATTCATATCTATGATATAAAGAACTCTTCATTCTCAACAGTTTAAAAAATCCAAACAACCCAATCAAAAAATTGACAATAGACATGAACAGACATTTCACTAAAGAGTATATGTATGGATGACAAATATGCCCATGAAAAGATGTTCAACGTCACTAGCCATTAGGAAAATGCAAATTAAGATTGTGATGAGTTTTCACTACATTTCTCCTAAAACAGCTGAAATTTTTAAAAAATAGTCACAATACTAAATACCTATCATGTTGAGGAGAAACAGGGTCTCTCAAGCATTGCTTCTGGGTATGTAAATGGTATAATCACTCAATCGCTCCTTTTACAAAAAATTAACATACCCTTGTTATATGACCTAGCATTCAAATATCTGGGCATTTATCCTAGAGAAATGAAAACGTATATTGACACAAATCCTGTGCACAATTATTTATAGTAGGTTTACTTGTAATGGCCAAAATTTGGAAATAACCAAAATGTCCCTCAATAAGTGAATAGTCAAGCTGTGCTACTTCCTTACCATGGAATCCGACTCAACGATAAAAAAGAACAAACTATTGATAGATGCAACAACTTGAATGAATCTCACTCTGCATTGGGCTGAGTGAAAAAAGCCAGTCTCAAAAAGTTCATACAGTATAATTCCTTTTTCATAACATTCTCTAAATGCCAAAATTATAGAGATAGAGAATAGATTACTAGTTTTCAGAAGCTAGAGATGTTGGTCAGGGGTCAGGCTGGTGGAGAGGGAAGGAGATGGATACGTAACTATAAAGTAGTAGAAAAAGGGAAATCTTTCTTTGTGGTGATAGAACAGTTTTTCACTTTGATTGCAACGATTGATTACAGGAATCTGCACATCCGAGGTGGTTATAGATATCTATGCATGTAATAAAAGGGCACAGAATTACATACACATATCGTACCAATGTCAATTTCCTGGTTTTGATTTTGTACTATAGTCACATAAGATGTAACTGCTGGGAAACACTGGGTGAAAGGTACATGGAACTTCTCTGTACTACCTTTGCACCTTGTGAATCTAGAACTATTTAAAAATAAAAAGTTAAAAAATTGGTAAAGAAAAAATAGCTACGCAGATGCAAATGTATTATAAAGTTATAACAATTAAATTATTAAAGTTCTAATAATTAAAAGACAATAGATAAATTAAATATATATCTATATACACAAAGATGGGTAAATCAATGAAAGAGATTTAACATATCGAAGGTGATATTGTCAGCAGGTCAAGATTTTTAACAAATCCTGAAGTTTGTTATTCAGTTAAAAAAAAAAGTTAGGTTCCTGCTTTTCACTACATTCCAGAATGAATTCTAGGTAGATTAAACATTTAAAAGTAAAAAAATTAGACTATTAAAAAATTAAAGAAAACGTGAGTGAATATATATTGGATCCTAAGATATTAAGAATCTTTCCAATCTGGAATCAAAGACCAAAATCATGAAGAAAAAAATGATAGTTTGCACTCCATAAAATTTAATATTTTAGTTAATGAATATCAAAAGGAAAATTAAAAACACAAAACAAGGAATAATTTTTCAAAATAGGCACTGAAGAGTTAATATCCTTAATATATAAAGGTTTCTAATACCTAAGAAAAGGTTTTAATTAGAAATAATGAATAAAAAATAAATAAATAAATAAATAAATAAATAAATAAAAGTTAAAAAAAAAGAAATAATGAATAAAAGAGGGAAAAAAAAACAAGGCAATTCATAAAGTAAGAAATCCAAATGCCAAATCGACAAAAATTGATTAATTTCACCGGTGATGAAAAAATAACAAAATTAAGAACCACAGTTGCATTTTGATACAATTATTTACCTCTCGATATGGCAAAAAATATATATATATACACCCACACACAAAACCAAAAAACCTTCTTTCCTAAAACATTATATTCAGTGTTGCTCAGAAATAGGAAAACATATTTGCAATGTAATACAAGTTTTAAAATCTGCCTACGCTGAGCAATTCCACCATTAGGGATTTAGCCGACTACTAATGATAATAATGATAAAAAATTAATATCAACAATAGCTAATAAACTATTAGCACTTAATATATGGCAGGCATTTTTCTAAGCACCATGCCAGTAGTAACTCATATAATCCTCACAACAGTTCCAAGGTATGAGGTAGCTTTTGTGGGTAAGAAAACTGAGGTTCATAAAGGTTAAGTCATTTATTCAAAGTCACACAGCTAATGATTGCTAAAGCCAGGATTTGGACACAGCAGTCACCCCCCAGAGACCACTCTGTTAACCACTACACTGTACTTTCTCTTTTCCTATGAAAATAGAGATATTTGCAAACTTTTGTGCATGGATATTCATCGCTGTTTTCTTTATAATGGTAAAAACTAGAACAATGTCAGTATTGAAAAGTAGAAAATTGGGGCACCCGGGTGGCTCAGTGGTTGAGCGTCTGCCTTTGGCTCGGAGGATGGAGTCCTGCATTGGGCCCCCCGCCGCAGGGAACCTGCTTCTCCCTCTGCCTGTGTCTCTCATGAATAAATAAATAAAATCTTTAAAAGAAAAGTAGAGAATTGGTTCGATAATTCAGGGGCTCTTCATCCACTGTATTGACAATCAGCCCCCACTAAAGATGCTGTAGAGTTAGGGTTAGCAAACTTTTTCTGTCCAGCGCCAGATAGTAACTACTTTAGACCTTGCCAGCCATGTGGTCTCTGTAAGAGTACTGAGGCTTGCCCTTCTCATCCAAAAGCAGCCATCAACAGTACAGAAACAAAGGAGGGTGGCTGTACTTCCGGGAGACTTGATTTGCAAAACCAGGCAGTGAGGGAGATGGCTTTACCCTGCAATGGCATAGTCTGTACTGTACTGCTGTACAGTAACTGCGTGAGATTTTGATATGAAATATTCATGATATAGTAAGTGAAAACAGCAGACCAGAATTTTCTTAAGTACATAAGCCATGTTTTTAAAGTTCAAATATAGATGATTTTGGAATTCGATAATATGTGACAGATACTGCTCTTTGGCTACCTAAAAGTTGTTGCTGACTTCCCTCTCCTTGCTGTTTTCTCTAGAGGCTGGGAAAACAGATATGCATCCTATCCTGCCATGCAGCGTGGAGCGGCTGTGTGACTCAGTTCTGGCCTACATGATTTAAGCAGAAGTCTACAAAGGATTGTTCGTGAGAAAACTTGTAATGTTATTGATGAAAGGGTACCTACAAGCCTAGGGATGATATCCAACTTGCTCAGTAGAGTACAGCACAAAGAAAGCCTGAGTCCCTGGTGTGTCTCTGAGCCACCCACATTCCCATTCCCCTCATATGATTAAGCCATTATAGGTTGGGTTTTTGTAACATGCATCCAAATGCATTCCTTAACTCATACAAAATGGAAAGGACATTCACAATGTCGCCTCAGATAAACCCTGACTTCGGAGAACTTTAGTTTTCTATTTTATGGATCCCAGAATCAAGGAGAGTGTAGAAAAACATGTCAAAATTGCACAGCACTTACCTCTTGGGTGATGGGATTCCAGAGGTGATATGTTTTTTTCCATTTCTTTTCTTTGCGTGTATTTTTATTTTTTTTATCAGTACCCCCAAAATGACCGTGGATACTTTCTGTAATTACACTAAAAAGGAAGATATTAGTAAGAACAGACTGGGTGAAGACTTAGCATTCATTCTTGAATGAATGCTAAGATATGAGATGCCAAGACCATTTATGAGTGAAGAGATGGACATAATTATAGAAGTGGAGAAGAAATTAGCAGTGTCTAGGGGTGGGAGATGATGTGGAGAGGGAGTGGGTGTGGCCACAAGCAGTTGCACAAAAGAACTTCCTGGTAATGATGGAGTGAAGCATGTTGATTGTGGTGGTAGTTCCATGAAATTACACATGTGATAACATTGCATACAGATACACACAGTCACACACAAATAAGTGGGTATAGAACTGGGAAACTTCAGGTAAGCTTTGTGCGTTGTACTGAAGTTAGTTTCCTGGTTTTGATATCATGAGATAATGATGCACTTATTAACACTGGGGGAGTTGGGGGAAGTGTTTATGGGATCTGCTGTCTGCTGTCTATACATTGCTTTGCAACTTCCTGTGAATTTGCAATTAATTCAAAATAAAAAGGGTTTTACTTATTTTTGTCTAATAATAAATTTATTTTTTATTGGTGTTCAATTTGCCAACATACAGAATAACACCCAGTGCTCATCCCGTCAAGTGCTCCCGTCAGTGCCAGTCACCATTCACTCCCACCCCCCGCCCTCCTCCCCTTCCACCACCCCCAGTCTCCCAGAGTTAGGAATCTTCATGTTCTGTCTCCCTTTCTGATATTTCCTACCCATTTCTTTTCCCTTCCCTTCTATTCCTTTTCACTATTATAAAATAAAAAGGGTTTTAACCACCCTGTTGCCCTTCCCCACCCAAAAAAGAAAGTAAAATAAAAGAAGAAGAAATGGAGGCACAGGGACTTTTGTAGTTCAGCCAAAGTCATATTAGGATTCTGGAGCTGAAAAAGAAGCTGTGCCTAGAACTGCTAGAAAAGAAGTTAAGTTCTGCAAAAGCATTTTTCTAGAAGTAAGTTCTAACAAGTGCCTCTATTCTTACTTAAAGCATATTAGGAAGCAAAATAAGACAAGATCCTCACTCCTGGGTCACCAGTCACTGCTTTGTTTACCAGAGGTTCAGGTCTAGGACATTCTCACGATCACTTAGCACCTAGAACTGGCCTCAGCAGATTAACATCTAAAAGCCACTTGGATTATTTATGGAAATAGACTGAGGTACTTTGCGTTTTAAAATCCTTGGCTTCATAAAGAAAGAATGAAAGAATAGAAGGGAAAAAATATACATCACAGTACAAATAACCTAAGTACCAAATACGGCATAAAGTGGGAATTAGAAATAACAATCGACAATATCGTTTATCAAGGTGAAAGCTTTTGAAACAGTTGTGGATTTACCTCTGTATACATTCTATCTTTATTTTAAAAAATATAACATCTTTTGATTATACAGAGTTCTTTTCAAGATTTGCTTTCTTTTAATCAGTAATGTTTTTTCCTGTTATTTCCTTCTTTGTTGGAGTGCTAGTTAAAACAAATTGTCCCCTTAGGTCTTAGATTTTTAAAGTAGATGCAGAGCTGCATATTTGCCTAGGGATACATTTTCTAAACTCCCCCTCACCTCTTTCATTTCTATCTTCTTTTAAGCGTGTCTTCATCCACCACCATAGCTGGTGCATCGTTGGGTGTGTGTGTCTTTCCTTTATACCTTCTGAACTGAAGCTCAGCCTGACGAGGAACGGGATACTGAGCCCCCTCAGAGTTGAGTTCCTTGCTTGTCTCAGGCAAACATTTAAAAGTAGGAGAATACAGAGTTCCCCTGAAACATCTATAGCCTTCCTGGCTTTACCCCCATCATTCTAAAACCCCACCTCTTGTCCACTTGGGTCTGGCTCTTTTTGACTTCCTAGCCATCTACCTAATTTGATCAATTAACTGGTATTTTTTTTTCTTTTTTTTTTTTTTAATTTTATTTATTTATGATAGTCACAGAGAGAGAGAGAGAGAGAGAGAGGCAGAGACACAGGCAGAGGGAGAAGCAGGCTCCATGCACCGGGAGCCTGATGTGGGATTCGATCCCAGGTCTCCAGGATCGTGCCCTGGGCCAAAGGCAGGCGCCAAACCACTGCGCCACCCAGGGATCCCCGATCAATTAACTGGTATTAATGGGAAATATCTGGAAGCTGCTTCTGGAAGACTTACCAAAGCTCTTGTGGAGAAAATTTCCCTTCGCCTTCTCCTTTTGATGTCTAACCTCCAACTGACTCCACTGATCTGAATTTCAGATAGTGGATGGAGGTGAGATCAGGCCAGTGGGGAACCTACTTAAAATGTCTCTGCAGAGGTATCCTGTCCAATGGGTCTAAAGAACTATTTGAATTTCTAGCAGAAAGTTCCCAATGCTTCAGAGGTGCCAGATGGACAATGAAGCAGTCTGTTTTGCCTCAGGAGAGATACTGCATGAATAGTGGCTCTCTGTACTCTTTGTTGGCATAAACCTCATCTCGTCAGTTTGTCAGGACAATAATATCTAATGATAATTCTCAGCATTTGTCAACTTCAAAGACCTTCATAAACCCATTTATTTTCAAGACAATCCTGTCAGTGCAGTTTAAGTCCATTGTACATATGGAGATACTGAGGCAGCTTAATAGAGAAAACGAGTCAGAGTGAGAATTAACCCAGGGAACAGTCTATAATTCTTCCCTCCCAGTTTGATACAAAGATATTATTTAGGATTGTGCGAAATGATTATAACACCGAAACTACCAGTTCAATCAAGAAAGAGCACCTACACTGTAACTCCATTTAGTTTTCAGTTGGCCAAAGGTAGCTCTGCAGTAGCAATTGAAAAGATTAAGTCATTGGAAGTCATGGAAAAACTTCTATTACAGATCTTTATGGAAAACAAAGTGTCTGAGGGTTTATCCTTCTGCCACTTTGGTTAAAAGTGGTTTCTACTCACTGGCTTTGCGCCTCTTCCCGGAGGAGGCCTGCTTCTCTGCTCAGAAATCTCGGAGCAGGCATGGGCATGCCATGTTTCTTAAATGAGTTGCCTGAGACCCAGAAGATTTTTTTTGAAATAAAAATATACACCTAAACTCATTAAAATAATATCTGTAGGAAGGTAGGGCCGAAGTCTAGGACTGGGAAATGGCTGTTACCACGGTAACGGTGGAGTTAACTGACCCTTCCATGGCGAGTTTAAACCGGTAGTTCTCACGTGTTTGAGAGCATCAGAATTACTTGGAGGGCTTGTTAAGACACAGGTAATAGGCCCCACCCCCAGATTTTCTAACTCAGTAGGTATGGAGTAGAGCCTTATGATTTGCATTTTTAACAAGTTCTCAGGACTAGTCCAAGAGCCAAATTTGTGCTGCAACCTGTGTTTGTAAGATCAGCAAGCTGATAATGGTTCTTGCAGGTAAGCCTTTGATTCTATGATAGGAAACACTAGCTTTGAACCCCAGTGAAGTGAAATGTGCCCCACAAAGAGAATTACATTCTTCTTATTAGCATATCTGTATTACAAAAAAATTATACTCATCGTACTTTGAATTTCATCAATAAAACTGTGGAATTTTGATTTCCTCTCTTGTTATGTAGTAGCTGCATCATATCCTCAATTTTCCCTCTTGGCCACAAAGCTTAAAATATTTACTCTCTGGCCCTTTACAGAAAAAAAGAAATTGCAGACCCCTGGTCTAGCAGATGCCGCTGATCTGGAATGACTCTGAGAGAACCACTGCTCTGAACTGCTTTTATTAAATATCCCTCCTATACCCGCTCTCCGCAGTGTTCATGTTTCGCTAAAGGCCAGGAAGATGTGGAGTCGAACAGAATGTGGCAGATGCCTGGGAAGTTTGGGGGGAGTAGAGAGAGAAGTGATTTGAAAGTGTATGATAGTTAGCTTTCAGCACATTTCAAGGAGGATGACATTTATTTTGGATGTCACTCCACCTCTCAGAGTTTTTGTCTCTCTGCCATCCTGAGAGCTCTGGGCTTTGGGGGTTCTCTGACTGTCCCCAACTTCTACTGTCCAGGCAGAACTTCCTTCCATAGCACACCCGCAGCTCTACAATCAGCTCCCAGTTTCAGTGGCAGGTGAGTAATCTGAAGAGGAAACCTTCAGAATTTACAAGTCTGTGACTGATTTCAGATATTCATGGTACATATCCTTGCTTCCTTTCTCATTTAACATAGGATTGTACGTTGCGATATTATCTGGAAATTAGAACACTGAAAAAAAGTCACTTTTTAAAAAATCCTGACCTTTTATTGCCCTTACCCTCCAATGGTGCTGTCAATAGCAGAGTCTCTATTCAAAACTGCTGAAGGTGAGAGTTTTTGTTGTAGCTTGTCTTAAAGAAGGAGTACCACCTGACTTCAGTCTGCTAATGAAAATTGGAATTCTCTTCGAGGCAAGCTCTGTCATCTTGACTCGTCCAGCCAATGGATGAGTCAGCCTGGGTCTCCTCTCTGCTTCTTCCTTGAGCTCAAACTGTAAGAAAACCCCAAGGAAAGCAGAGCAATCTCACAACAGGCTAGAGATTGCTTTTGCTAGCATTCCCCTGGCAGAAAATTACTCACACTTTTCCTTTTTTCCTTCTTAAATTTGGACTCACAATTTGGAAGCTCTTTGGGTGTTTAGAGTCGGGAGAGAGAGCAGTTGGGAGAGTGTAACAGTCAAGAGTTCTGGAGTCAGCAGACCTGAACCTGAGTTCTCTCTTTATCACTAACAATGTGAGTTGGGGCACAACACATGGCTACTCTTCACACCAGCTCCATGCGTGTGCAGTGAGTGATGACACAGCTACCAGAGGTGATTGTAAGGATTAAAATAGGTCCTGTGCAGAATTGATAGGATGGTACGTGGCACGTGGCTTAGTGGAGGCTCCATAAATTGTAGCTTTGGTATAATTTTATATAAAGTACTCTATTAACCAGAAGGTAATCGTTTATGTATCTTGGCTCCCCACTGAACCCATCCATTCATCTGTCCACTCACTTGGAAATATTTTTCGAAGACCTATTATAAACCAATCACGCCCTTGGATTTGGGGAATACAGCATGAGCAAGGCAGATAAATCTCCAGCCCTCTCAGAGCCACATTTTAGTCAATTACAAGCTCCTAAAGAGCGAGAATCTGTCCTTGCATCTCATCCAGAGCCGAGCACTGCGCTTAACCTAGAATAGATGCTTTGAAAGTGTTTATTAAAGAATGACTGACTGGGAAATTGACACTTCTGAAAAATGAAAAGAAAAGTCAGCTGTGGTTAGACTCCTGCTCAGCTGTGCCTGGGAGCGGGCCACCCCTTAGAGCAGCATCTCTGAGTGACACCGCTGGGCAGAGATCAGAGCTGGCCATCCTCATCGTTCCAGAGTGGTCTTGCTCTGGCTGCTGTGCCAGGCACCCTGTTGCCAGGGAGGACAAAGGGTAAGTGACGGCCCCCAGAGAGATGGCTGTCATTCAGACAATGGTCTTCGGATTAATTGCTGTATGTAATTCATACTAGATTCCAAGTGGCAGCCACACAGAGATTGTTTCCCCACATAGCTAAATGTTCTTTTCATTGCCATGGTATATCGAACAAACTGTTCAGCTGCTAGTGAGTTCTGGGGAAAGAAGTACAAGATGCTGCTGCTATGCATATGAGAGGCAGAGAAGCCTTCAGATTAGGAAGCAATTAATTAAAGAATAATCATGAAAATGTTCCTGATAATTCACTTCAAGCAGCTACTCACTGTTACTTTATTATTTTGGATAATATTCGTGATTATTGTTTAATTTGTTTTTAATATGGAAGTACAGTTTTATGTAATCCTTTTGTAATTGAGATGCAGTTAGAGGGTCCAGGTGCTCTGAAATACTTCTTTATTCAATTATCCAACTTTTGGAAGAATCTTGTTATGCAATTAACCCAGATTGTTACCACACACATACACATTCTGTCTCTTTATTACATGTAAGCCTAAGTATAAATCTATCTGATATTAATTTTAAGCTTCATAGAAAAAGCCATATTGCTATTTCTATATGAATCTAGCTAATGCTAATGAGTCCATCCCTACTGGGTAAATCCATTTATCAGCCAACAAATATTACCTGGGCCATTACCTTGTATAGGTGTGGAAATGGAGTTTTGGGGCTAGTAATAAAAAAAAAAAAATTACAGAACTTTATCCTTGCTCTCTAATGCACTTTTAGTTTGTTTGGACAGTAAGACAGCATGGAATGATAACTAACAAAGTATGGCAACAAATGTTGGGTGTCAGATGATAAAATCAAAAAGAATTGCTAGAGAGTCCATAGGAGACAATGGCGCCCATGGTCACACTTGGCTGTGGAACCCTTGCCCACCTAATTGTGTCCATCTCAGGAATAGAAGGACGGAGGCTGGGAGTATTCCCTTGCTTGTCAGAGTGTGATTGGAAAGCCCGCAGCTCCACAACACCTGGGAGCTTATAAGAAATGCAGAATCTCAAGCATTCCCCCAAATTCTGATTGAATCAGAATTTGCCATTATTGACAAGACTCCCAGTGATTCATAGAGTCATTCCAATTCATTAAGGTCTGAGAAGCAGAGGTCTAGCTTACAGACCCATAAATAACTTTTTGTTTTTGCTTTTGTTTTAGGGAAAATTAGAGACTCACATCTGCTAATCCCAATAAAAAATAAAAACATTACAGAAAATCATTCATTCACCAAGACTTTATGTATTTTCTGTGTGCTAGATAGACACTTGGTGGTTGGTTTTGTTGCACCTTGTGTGTAAGTACCCAGGTACAGCTTTGGCTGTTCATTAACTGATGACTACTGCAGACTCTAAGAGCCAAACAGATTCTTAACCACTCGGGGATATTTCATCATCAAGTAGCAAACCCAGGTCACCCCAAAAAGGAGGATAATTTCTAAGGGTCAAGAGTGGTGCCTGGGGAAGGAGGAATCCTGTCATAGGAGACAGTGCAATAATAGCAAATACAGTTTTGTGCTTGGTTTCCTCCTGTGCTAAAGATTCTCCATCCCGCAGCCTACTTGACATTTCAACTTGTGTGTCTAGCAGGCTTGTGAATAATAAATATCCAAAAGGGAATTCTTAATTTTCCCTCACAAGACTGTTTTCCCTCTGACTTTCCTCTTCTTGATAAATGTCACTACCATCCATCCAGTTAATAAGCCAAAAAGGAGGAGAAATTGTTTTGAACTCCTTGTTTTTCCTATCCACCACATCTAATCCATGAGTACTTCCTGTCAATCCCACCTTCAGAAATTGACCTTGCCATTATATTATCCCCTTTGGTTCATCTCCCTGGGCACCGCCCACCGCCTTGCCTTGGGGGCTATGCTAGTTACTCAACTGGTCTTCCTGCTTCCATTCTTGTTCTTATCGATCTAATCTCCATAAACAGTCTTAGAAAATGTCATTCTTCATATCTTTCATCTGCCTGAAACATTAATGGCTTCCTGTTCATCTTCAAGTAAGGCTGAAACCAACAGGTTCTGTTTGATCTGGGTCCTTGCTGCCCCTCACCCTTACCTCATCACACACTATGCTCCAGCCAAACTGACTTTTTAATCTTCTTTCCACTTGCTTGGCTCTTTTCTACCTTGGAGGCCTTTGCATTGTTCCCTCTGCCTATAGCAGTCTCCCATGGTTGCCTCTTGATCTTTCAAAGCTCAGAGTAACTGTCCTGCCCTAGAGAGGCTTATCCTGAAGTTCAACAAGTTGACAACCGCAGCCCTGTTCCTTTGATGGTCCTAATGACAATCTCCAATAACATTAAACATTTTTTTGTTTTGATTATTTGAATCCGCCTCTTCAAATGAGAATATAAATCCACTAAGGGCAGAGACTTCATCTCTCTTGTTTATCTTGGTTTCTCAATTCACAAATTTGCGAATGAATGAAAAGTATATTTCCAGATTTGTGTGGCTGAACTTTTGTCCTCTTTCAGAGTAAATAGAAACATTTCTTTATTTAATTACCCAACTTTGATAGGAATCCCATTATTCACTTATTACAGATGAATTAACACAGGTATACACATTCTATCTCTGTACAATATGTAGGCATAACAAGGAGCCACATAGATTTTGAATACAGGAGATAGGTGCCTCTAGTCACCTGATATCTGAAGAAAGGAGCACGTGCTGAGCACCTAATTCTATAAAGCAGTCAAGGGTTTGCTTCTGGGAACCACTCTAAACAGCAGTCACCTGTGTATAGATAAGCCTCCCTGATTGGACATCTAAGGAAGAGTGTCCTCGGAGTCCCCACAGCAGACTAGAAGTGTAGGTAAATTCCTATCCCTGTCGGGAGGGGGAGGTGAATCTCTATCCCCAATGCAGGTATAGTTGAATCCTTACATCTTGACTTAAACAGAAAGGAAATAAGCCCTCTAGTTTCCTTAAGTGGATTGTTAGGTTCTTTGAAATTTTAAGAAAATTGGTAATTTAAAAAATGACAAACAGCTACCAGTATTCCACACAATACTAAAGAGGCTCACATTTGTCATGTGTGGTGGACAGAACAATGGCTTACCAAAAAGGTCCACATCTTCATCCCTCCAGAACTTGTGATTATGTTACCTTACAAGACAGGTGTAGTGAGGGACGTTGAGATGGGGACGTTGAGATGGATAATCTCTTGGATTATCTGAAAGCACCCAGTGCCATCATAAGAGTGCTTAAAAAGCATCAGAGGAGAAGTAATGACGAAAGCAGAGCATGGAAGTTAGAGATTTGAAGATATTTTGCACTTTTTTGCAAAGGGTTTCCCGCCTGAACACAGGTGTCGTGAAAACCACTGCTAAACCTAAACTAAAATGGGAAAGGAAAAGACTCACATCAATATTGTCGTCATTGGACACATAGATTCGGGCAAGTCTACCACCACTGGCCATCTGATCTACAAATGTAGTGGGATCGACAAAAGAACTATCGAAAAATTTGAGAAGGAGGCTGTTGAGGTGGGAAAAGGCTCCTTCAAGTATGCCTGCGTCTTGGATAAACTGAAAACTGAATGTGAACCTGGTGTCACCACTGATATCTCCCTGTGGAAATTCGAGACCAGCGAGTACTATGTGACCATCATTGATGCCCCAGGACACAGAGGCTTTATCAAAAACATGATTACAGGCACATCTCAGGCGGACTGTGCTTTCCTGATTGTTGCTGCTGGTGTTGGTGAATTTGAAGCAGGTATCTCCAAGAACAGGAGACCCCTGAGCATGCCCTTCTGGCTTACACACTGGGTGTAAAACAACTAATTGTTGGTGTTAACAAAATGGATTCCACTGAACCACCCTACAGCCAGAAGAGATATAAGGAAATCGTTAAGGAAATCAGCACCTACATTATGAAAACTGGCTACCACCCTGACACAGTAGCATTTGTGCCAATTTCTGGTTGGAATGGTGACAACATGCTGGAGCCAAGTGCTGACTTGCCTTGGTTCAAGGGATGGAAAGTCACCCGTAAAGATGGGAATGCCAGTGGAACCACACTGCTTGAAGCTCTATATTTCATTCTGCCACCAACTCGTCCAACTGATAAGCCCTTGCATCTGCCTCTCCAGGACGTCTACAAAATTGGTGATATTGGTACTGTCCCAGTGGGCCGAGTGGAGGCTGGTGTTCTTAAGCCTGGCATGGTGGTCACCTTTGCTCCAGTCAATGTTACAACTGAAGTAAAGTCTGTTGAAATGCACTGTGAAGCTTTGAGTGAGGCTCTTCCTGGGGACAATGTGGGCTTCAATGTCAAGAACGTATCTGTCAAAGATGTTCGTCGTGGCAACGTGGCTGGTGACAGCAAAAATGACCCACCAGTGGAAGCAGCTGGCTTCACAGCTCAGGTGATTATCCTGAACCATCCAGGCCAAATCAGTGCTGGATATGCCCCTGTGCTGGATTGTCACACAGCTCACATTGCTTGCAAGTTTGCCGAGCTGAAGGAAAAGATAGATCGTCGTTCTGGAAAAAAGCTGGAAGATGGTCCCAAGTTCTTGAAATCTGGGGATGCTGCCATTGTTGATATGGTTCCTGGCAAACCTATGTGTGTTGAGAGCTTCTCTGACTATCCTCCTCTGGGCCGTTTTGCTATTTGTGACATGAGACAGACGGTTGCTGTGGGTGTCATCAAAGCAGTGGACAAGAAGGCAGCTGGAGCTGGCAAAGTCACCGAGTCTGCCCAGAAAGCTCATGAAGGCTAAATGAATATTATCCCCAATACCTGCCACCCCAGTCTTAATCAGTGGTGGAAGAACGGTCTCAGAACTGTTTGTGTCAATTGCCATTTAAGTTTAATAGTAAAAGACTGGTTAATGATAACAATGCATCGTAAAACCTTCAGAAGGAAAGGAGAATGTTTTGTCGACCATTTGGGTTTTTTTTGTGCGTGTGTGGCAGTTTTAAGTTATTAGTTTTTAAAATCAGTACTTTTTATTGGAAACAACTTGACCAAAAATCTTTCACAGAATTTTGAGACCCATTAAAACAAAAGTTTAATGAGAAAAAAAGAAGATATTTTGCTGCATTTACTTATTTATTTATTTATTTATTTATTTATTTATTTATGAGAGTGGGGGCGAGGAGAGGCAGAGAGAGAGGGAGAGAATCTCAAGCAGACTCCCCATTGAATGCAGAGCCTGATGCAGGGCTCCATCTCATGACCTTGAGATCATGACCAGAGCCAAAATCAATAGTCCAACACTCAAGCAGCTGAGCCACCCAGGAGCCCCAAAGATTTATTTATTTGAGAGAGTGAGAGAGCATGCAGTTTCGGGAGGAGGGGCAGAGGGAGAGGGTTAGAGAGTCTTAAGCAAACTGCTGGTTGAAAGCAGAGCCCAATGAAAGCAGAGCCCAATCTTATGACCCTGAGATCACAACCTGAGCCAAAACCAAGAGTCAGACGCTTAACCAACTAAGCCCCCCTCTTTGCTGCTAACTTTAAAGATGGAAGGAAACTGTAAGCCAAGGAAAGCAGCATCTTCTAGAAGCTGGAAAAGGCAAGGCAGCACACTATCCTCTAGAGCCTCCAGAGGAAAGAGCCCTGCTAACACCTTGACCCAAACCCGGGAAGCCCCACTTGGACTTGTCATCTCCAGAACTATAGGATAATACATTTGTGTTGTTCTCAGCCAGTAAGTCTATAGTAATTTTTTTCCAGTAGCAACAGGAACCTGAACAATGAGAGTGAGTGATAATGACAAATCCCTTCTTGGTTTGCTTTTCCATTTATAAAGTAATGCCAGTGTCCTACAGTCTTTCACATGGTCCCAACAGAGATGATAAAACTCAAAAACACTTTCACTCAAAACAGAGCAGCCTCATCTCCTCACTTTACACCCCTTCCCTCATTATTTTACACCCAATTCAGCTTGCAGCAGATTAAAAACAACAAATGAGGAATCATTGGAGTGAACCTGACAGTAATAGTGACAGTGGATGGATGACTTGACTGTAAAAGATGGAAAATCCACCCAAAAAAGCCACAAGGGGCAGATCATTCAGTGGTAGCAGCAACTCATGAATGTGACAGCTCCTGTAGGTATCACTTGCTCACAGCACAACATGGTACTCATTGTTGAAATCATGGACCTGAAATGTGGAAAAAAGATTTAGTCATATGGAATATACCTCCCTACATTACATGTCAGGAAAGTGTGCCCGACATTTAATAGAGATAGTTAAAATAGATAGAATTAGTTAAAATAAAAAGGATTTGGTGCTTCAAGGTAGACAGTTTCTGGAAATATTTATTCTCTAATAACACTGAATTGTGTGGTATTTCTATGAGCTTTGTCTTCTCATAAAAATGACCCTCTGACATGGTTTTCTAGAAGATAATGAAGAACCTCTCCACGGGACTTGATTCCTACATCCTTCCTGGAAGAGAATGTGAAGTGATAGATGCACTTTTGATTGCAGTTAGAAAAGGCTGCTCCTGCCTTCTTGCTATCCCTTGAGAATAGCTGTCGGTTCAAAGAGGAATTCTCAGCAAGCTTCCGAGCTAAGTGCTTACAATACAATTAAGCAGAGTCATAGTTGACATTTAAACATTTTTCATTTTTCATTTTTAACCACCCTGTAAGCATTAACTAATTAAGCCTCATCAGGCACTGATGTGAAAGAATTACCTCCAATATCTGTAGATTAAAATAGTTCATGTGATACTTCTGAAGGTTCACCTGCTGATAGAAAGGAGCCCATGTGTCTCCCACCATGCCTACCGCAATATTTTAAAGCGGTGGTTCTCAAGAGGAGAACTGGTGCTACTGAAAGGAGCCTATGTTTCCATACAAATAACCAACACCACATGGATACTTGTTGCTGCTACGAGTGTAGGATCAGTATGGCGCACATTTGATCCGGTACAGGTGTTGTGTGGTACATATCTGTGTGGCGTATGGCCCCACTCTGCCCTCCTCCCTCTTCATCTGGTATTATGGGCCAAGCCCCATCTTTTCACATCTAGACTAGAGCAGGAGCCTACCTATAGATCTCCTGCTTTCTCCCTGGCCCCCTCCAGTCTTTCTCCTCACAGCAGCCAGAGCAGTCTAGTAAAAACTGAAATGACATCAGTACCATTCCCCTGCTTCCATCTCCCCATGACTTCCCATTGCACTTAGAATCAAGGCCAGGCTTCCTACCCAGACTTCAAAGCCCTGTGGTGTCTGGTCCCTGGCAGCCTCTTGAATACTGACCTTTGCTCAATACATCAGCCAATTGGGCCACTTCTCTCCTTTCAACATCCCAGGTGTGTTCTCACCTCAAGACCTTTACACTTGCTATTTCTCTGATCTTCCCATGATAGTCTCTTCATGTCTCAGCTCAGATGTCACCTCCACAGAGAGGCTTCTCCTGATGATCCAATCCACAGAGACTGGGTAGCTAATATAAGTACCATTGTGATTAACAGAATGCACATTAATTTGAAAATGTTCCTGAAGGCATAATTTTGGTCACTTGGATATTTTTCCCCAATTAGCAATAGGCCATGAAGGCGGGTGATGTTAAAATTTAGTCTTGGTACTTAAAAAGTTACCAAAAAATGATGAATTCTAGTATGAAACAAAAAATAGCTATTAAATGGGGTCACTTAATTTTAAAAAAATGATACTAAAAATGATACTGCTGGTGTACCCTGAGATAGTTATTAAACATATATATTTAGAACATTTCTCAAAACCAGTAACATGCTGAATTTAATAACGTAATGATGTAAACACCTAGTACAGAGTCTGACATCAATTAATGGTAGCTTCTTGCCCCACAACTGTGGGAGAGTCTGTTTTTCTAAGCTTCCCAAAGCCACGTGAGACTCTGCATTTATTCATCAAGACCTAGGAAAGATTCATGGCAACGCGATCAGGACATTAAAAAAATAGAAAATTATTGTCAATCTTACTGCAGGCAATTTAACTGTCAGTCAACTTGGGAAAGAGTCAATGTACCCTCTATAAAATTTCCATTTGGGGAGCAAATAAGTTTATTTGTTATGTCAATAAACCATGGGACTGAAGCCTTATGAGCTATAAATGTCATTTGATCTCTGACAAAAAGTGAAAAGGATGTAAAACATATTTTTAAAGTTTTTAAAAAGACACAAAACTCAGGGAAAATGTACACTGCATGTTAGGAAAATGATGTGTGCAACCACTTTGTCTTTCTAAGGGAGTGGGTCCCTGTAACTCTGTGGCAGGTGCAATTGTCTGCCCAGCATGAAGAGCCTTTGGGAGGGACCTGGAGGGAGCAGAACTCCTCTGTATCCCCACAGGAGGAGCTGTGGGAAGAATTCGGAGAGCTGACCGGGAAGTACGGGGAGTGAGGAGAGGAGGCTTAGACAAAGGGTCAGTGAGAAACTTCCTTGATGGGGATTGTGGACAAAGGAAGGCTGAAAGGTGCCTAAGGACAGCAACATGCACTGTGGGATGTTATGTCATTTGAAATATGTTGAATGTGTCCTTTTCTCATGATCCTTTAACCTTCAAGAAAACTGGTTTTTGTATAATGAGGTGTGTGTGTGTGTGTGTGTGTGTGTGTGTTGAGGAAGAGTTGAATTTCACATCCGTCTAGCAAGATAACAAGTGAAAAAGTGGCCCTGAGGATTTAAGAGTTTCAGGGATTCACAGGTTTCTGGGCTTTATGCTTCCACAGAGAGTTTAACCTATTCTAATATAGTTCCTGAGAGTCTGGGAAAGCCACAGTGACATCTGGGTTATGACTCCTTAGAAGCTTCCAGGGGGTTGTGGGTGGGAAGAAGTAGGGAAGGACTTATTTTTGTGCATTCTAATAATGAAAGTTGTTGGTGCTTAGCTGAGGGTAATATTTAACTGGGAAGCCATAGCTTTTCTCTTATTGTCACACACGTCTTCATTTGGAGGACAGAATTTCAGTGCTGCTCCTCCATCCTGGAACACTTTGCATTATCGTTTTACAAAATTTTGCACATGTTCAGGGATAATAGAAACATAAATTTAGTTTCACTGAAGAAAATTCCCTGAGATGAGATCAGATGGTGGTTTCACAAACATTTGAGAAATAACAGTAAGTGCCAAGCAGAAGGATGTTAGTCTTTCGGGAAGTTATTGGAATTTTCAGCACCGTGCCAAGCTCATACTAGTATAAAAGGTGTAGCCGGCTACCATAGATATAAAGTCATCATGTTTTAATGTGATGCTATTTATTCCACATAGCACATTTTTACTTAAGTGGGAAAATATTAGTTTTGAAGTAATCTGGTTAAAGATGCTTCCCTGTGCTGCACCCAAGAATACTGGAAGTCAAGCATATAAAAAGTGAGAGAGGGGTTTCATTCTGGACTTTAGTCTGAATTTCAATTCTGCTATTGTGGTTCTTTATTAAGACAGCCTGTTCACTTGAGGCTTGTTCAATGACTTTATTTCATATACATTTCATATATTTTAAATGTGACCTTTTGAACACTTTATTATAAAATGTTATATGAGAATGTCAGTCTCCTGATAAAAAGAAAAGAAGATTTCAGTTTTGTGTCTGGGAAGATATGACTCAGTGACTTGGAAAGAAATCTGCTGTGCAAATAAATATAGTTATGAAAGAACAGGCTGCAAATATATTATTTCCTTTCCTCTAGGAAGAAATTATGCTATTTCCTAAAGTATACAATGACAATAATATGAATCTGTGCAATTTTCTGGAAATATGCAGAAATATTCACTTAGAAAGTTAGCTGTAAAAGGTCCCACTGCTTATGTGGAGAAGGAGGTTTACATATTTGTTGAAGTTTGCAATGAGTCATCATTAGCTATCAACATTGAAAATCAGAGAATTTTGCTGCTTTATTGAACCTGACAGTACAACTTTCTGGAAATATGCAGTTAGCAAGGTAGCATATTTTGGTAACGAGGATACTTGTTTAAGAGGAAGGTAAATGGAGACAATGATGAGACTCCCTGCTGTTCCCTTCACCCCTCCCCTTCATCTCTCCTGTCTTTCTCTTCTTCTCTTCTCCCCAGTTAGTTCCAGTTTTCCTGAGTCCCTACACATTTACACGTGCATACACACACACACACACACACACACACACACACACACACATTTTAGCATACTCAGCCTAAGAAGCCCCAGACCAGAAGGGTCCTAAAAGTTCTATTCAGGTTGCACCTCCTTCTGTCTACCACCTATGGAACCATAGGTTATGAAACATGGTTGTCAAGTTCAATGATTTCTCAGGGATAGATTTGCATTTGGCTGGACCTCACATGGCAGCCACCAATGGGTCGCACAACAGCTTGTCCATAGTTTATGAAAGATGTCACTGATGGTCCCAGGGCTTGGGACTGACACTTTTCTGCAGGCTTCATCACAATCACCATCCTTACTCAGAATTCTGTACTTTTTTTCTCTCAAAGACTTCAGAGTCCTTTTACAAGAGATTACCACTTAGGTGGAAAATGAAGCCTACATGCTTGCTGGAGTTTGAAATGAGTCATCATTATCTATCAACATTGAACATCAAGGTGTGTTACTGCTTTATTGAACTTGACAGTGCAATAAAAATGAAAAAATAAGCAAGTTATTTGCATCACTGGAGTATCGTTAATGTAGTCAACATATGTTTTTCTAGGAGTTTGCTGCAAATAAACACTTTAAGGCTTCAGATATGATAAGGATAATTTGTATTTATTGAAAATCTATTGTGCATCAGATACCCTACTTGGCCTTTGGTATACTTGGCCTTACAAAGCCATCATATCCTTCACTTTACAGATGAGAAGACTGCCAGTCAAGGATGCTAAGTAACCGGCCCTATTCAGGCTACTAGTAGATGCCCAAAGTGGGTTTGCTTCATACTCTGGGTTTCTATTATATAATGTTTCCCACTTAATAAGAAAACAAATGCTGATAAAAAGCTGTGGAATAGTCAAGACATTGGTCACCAATCAGGAGTGTGTGTGTGTGGGGGGGGGGGTGGGGGGGAGGGTAGGTTCTGTTGTGCTGTAGATAAAGAATCAGCTTAATAGGAAATAAAAGATAGAAGAAAATAGTTGCTTTTCCAGATAGAAAAAATCTTATGAGTTTATTTGATTGTTTTATAAGTGATTTGGATCAGAGAGTACACAGTCAGTTCTCCAAATTTAAAGATGGAAGTGAAATGTCAAACAGGGATAAACCATTGTAAGATCTCATGAGGTTTCATGAGTGGGTAGCAAAGTAGCAAATGAGCTCTAGTGTGGGCAAGCATAAGGCAATATATTCAAGGTAAATAATATAAACTTTGCTTATGACACCTCTTGGTTTCAATACAGAAAAGAAAGTGTGAAACCAATGTAAAATATAAAATCAGTGATGTTTTGTGTTTTAAAAATGTTCCAGATATAATCTATCTATCTATCTATCTATCTATCTATCTATCTATCTATCTATCATCTATCATCTACCTATTTTTTTGCCTTTATAAGGAAACAGGGAAAAATCAATTGTGATTAACTCATTTTTCTAGAGAAATACTTAGTAAGTAATGTGTTCTGTGACACATATTCTGGTAAAGACAAAATGGGATTAAAATCCAAGTATGAAAAAAAAAAATCCAAGTATGCCTGACTTGAAAACCAGAGGTACTGACTTTAATATGGTAAGGATAAGAAAATGTCTCCTGATAATAATCTGACATTACTGGCTTTGTGACCCTGGAAAAGAAGCCACAAGAAGAGGGAGAATGTGAGCTGTGAATCTGTGGTGCTGGTTTCTAGTTAGAGTTCTTTTACTAAGTACCAGAGAGACCTGGGGAGTCACTGAAGCAGACTAAGTATTTTGTCCTTACCAGAATATGTGTCACAGAACACATTATTTAAATTCTAGAGAATGTTGATTTCTTCTGGCATAGAGATGCAGAAGAGCACCCTCTTCATAGAAATATTTTAAGAATTAAATGAGGTAAGATATGAAAATTCTTAGCACAATGCCTGGCATAGAAGTTAAGCTAGCACATAAGTATTTAATGAATGTTCATTTTATTGTTATAAATGGGTAGGAAGGTGCAGTAAATTCAGTTGAAATATTGCCATTCTTTAAGCATATAGCAAAAATTGATTTAAAAATAGAAAAATAAAAAATAAATAAAAATAGAAAAATAGATGAATAACTATAGCTAGCTTAACATTTAGTATAAAGCTCCTCCTAAACTAGAAATGGCATAATAATGCAAAACAGTGACCCAGCAGAGCTATGGGCCTGCTGATCTCTGGGAGCAAGGGCAGATCAGTTTGGTTCCTGCAGAAGAAGGGAGACTACAGCCTTCCACCTACGTGGGGGCTGGCACCAGGCTCAGAAGCGGAAGCTGTGAAAGACTGCTGCTACCAAACAAAGTGGTAGACCAAGGGAGAGCACAGATAGTGGGGTGATGAGCCTTGTGTAACCTCCTATTGATCTAGAGTGTGGCAGAGATCACCTCCTGAGAGGGGGTCTGAATAATAACACACGACCTAACCCTGGGCAGGTGGATGAGGACATCCCCCATACTTATGGGCAGGGAGTCAGGAACACAGAAGAAGGGAGACATAAAAACAGGACAAACAACCAAGTAAATATCTCAAAATGATCCTACAAATCTATAGGCTTCAAAAAGTCTTTTTGGTTTTAGAATACACAAAGACATTGGATGCTAAGATAACAAAATTGGCAATGAATGTGAAGAAAGTCTAGGAGTCAAAACAGGCTATCTGAGAAAAACATTAACATAGGTATGTTTATTTATTTATTTATTTTTAAAGATTTTATTTATTTATTCATGAGAGACACAGAGAGGGAGAGGCAGAGACACAGGCAGATGGAGAATTAGGCTCCCTGCAGGGAGCCCAATGCGAGACTCGAACCTGGGACTCAGATCACACCCTGAGTGAAGGCAGACGCTCAAGTGCTGAACAACCCAGGCATCCTAACATAGGTAAGTTTAGATGCTCAAAGAGATAAATATAGGAATAATATTCATAACAAGAACCAAAAATTGTGAAACAAAACCAAGCAGTAGTAAAACAAGGCCATGTAGACATGACTAAGGATCTATTTAAAACGTTGGAAATAAAATACGTTCTCATTGGCATTAAAAACTTAATAAATGATTTAAAGACTAAACTGGATATGAAGAGAGAATCAATGGACTGAAGGACTGAAGAATTACCTAGAATGCAATATCAAGAGACATAATAAAAATATGAAAGAAAAGTTCAGTAGGTGGTGGATAAACTGATAGATCTGATGGCTCAAAGCTTTCTAGGATTAAAGAAAGACATGTGTCCTCAGATTGAAAGCAACTAACAAATGTTAAAACAGTTAAATAAAATAAATCTCCGACTTGACACCAGAGTGAAAATCTAGAATATCAGAAACAAAAAGAAAATCATGGAGACTACCAGGGAGAAAAGACAGATTATTGGCAAAAGCATGACAATGAGAGAGACTTTCCATCAGCAGCAGATGCAAGAAAACAGTGGACTTCAAATCTGTTGGAAACAATTTTCACCCTTAAATTTTATACCCATCCAGACTATCATTCAAGATTGGATGTAAAATAGAGACATTTTCAGACATATAAAGACACAGACCTTCACCAACCAGAGACCTTCACAGGTTGTATTTCATCAGGAAGAAAAGAGACCTGACCAGAGATAGAAAAAAAAAAAAAAAAAAAAGAGCCACACAGCAATAAATACAGGATTTATAAAATATGTCAGTAAATATAAGTAACAATAGGTTACAAAACACAAATAACTGACTAGGGGCTATGATTTTAGTAAAGCAAAAAAAAAAAAGCCTCCTGAATAGTTAAATATGTTAAAGTTATAGTTTGATGTATACGTTTTGTGTGTAACGATAATTACAAAAATAATATAAATATGATCTCCATTTTCCAAACTTTCCCTGGAAGAGATAAAAGTTGGGATATAGAAAATCCTATCAACAGGTTAGGATTTAGAAGGCAGGAAGAGGGAAATGAAGAAGTGGATAAAAAGCATGATGAAGAAAAGACAATGTGAGATGTATTACTTCAAGTGTAAGCATGATTATGATTACATTTACCCGTTGGCTTAAGACAGAAGCTATTAGAATGAATAAAAAGTAAAATTCAACTCAGGCGCCTGGTGCCAAGAGCAGGATTCTTGACCTCGGGGTTGTGAGTTCAAACCCAATGATGGGTATAGAGATTACTTAAAATCTTAAAAAAAAAAAAAACAAAAAAAGTCAACTATATTCTACCTTAAAAAAATATGTAAAAGAAAATGCAGATCTGTAGAGAATAAGGATAAGAAAAAAGGTTTCTCAGGTAATCTTCATTAACCAAATGTTAAAAGGTCATTTTAAAAAAAGATTTTATTTATTTATTCATGATAGGCATAGAGAGAGAGAGAGAGATAGAGACACAGGCAGAGGGAGAAGCAGGCTCCATGCTGGGAGCCCTATGCAGGACTCGATCCCAGGGCTCGATCCCAGGGCTCCAGGATCACGCCCTGGGCCAAAGGCAGGCGCTAAACTGCTGAGCCACCCAGGGATCCCCAAAAGGTCATTAGTACAAAATCGAATTTAAGGGAAAAAGCATTAGCAGGAATAAAACAGCAGGAAATTTTATCATCAGACCAGATACTATAACAATTGTGAACTTTTTGAAATAGTGATTAGACCTGAAAGAAAGACATCATTAGCATTTATAAAACTATATTCATGGTCTTTATTTTTATTCAACTCAACACATTTTGTTACATTTTAGTTGAGCACTCAATGTTTTCAGGGCTGGACTGGTAAGGAAATTCTGGTTTGTTTTTTACAGGGAGTGTTAAAATTTGGCTGATATGGTCCATCGTGACTGAACAAAATAAATATGGTCAAAAAGTTTAGTTAGATAAGTGAAATGCAAAGACAATTTTGTTATTTAGGAAAAAATTTTGGTACCTCCCTAACTCATGATGTTAGTATTAAAGAGGGCAAGCAAAGTCTTCCACAAAATATCTGTTTGTCCCAGTGTCAGAGGCAGGAAGTTGTTCTGGATCATTTTTCCTGGCACAAGATTGACATTTCTCATGTCAATGGGATGAACAATGGAAATATGTGAACTGTAGAAGCTCAGTCAGTGTGACCCCTTTGTATTGTTATTAATGCTTATTAATAATTCAAACAGAGCTCCCTGATCCTGGCTCCCTTTTCTGAGAGACTGAATTCTGAAAATCCAACAAGCTTGAGTCAAAGACAGACATTCTGGGGTAAGGGTAACAGAGATCATCGGAAATATGAACCAGAATGAACATGTGAAGTACAATACCCTCCCCTCATCAGGCTCAGTCCATGACCTCTTTTGCCTAAAAGGGAGAGTTTATTGTTATACACCTCTTGGGGTCTATACACTCAATCCTGGAAGCTTTTTTGGTAGCTTTTATAAGAATTACTGTGCAGGAGTCCCAACAGTGTGGCGTTCATAACCTTTTAGAGTAGATCTTTTCATTAATTATTTAGAAAAGGGCCAGTTGATCAGAATAGATAAGAACCTTTCGCTAGCTAGCCCTTATCCATCGCTCTTCTCCCTGTGGTAGGTACAGGAATTAGGCTGGGGGTTGGGCGGTGGGTAGCTGGGCACTGATGATGGAGCGTGGTGTGCAGGGGCATGCCGGCTCACACACTTAATACCACTTGCAACACACATACCAGGATGAGATTACTTTAAACAGACAAAATTGCCTTGCAACAAGCTCTCAGTTGTTTTAAGCTTGTTCCCAGTTTTGTGGGTCACCAGACCTGTGCATGCTAGCACATCTTAGGCTCTGGGGGAAACAAGACACAGAAGAACGTTCTAATGGAGTGTTGGATGCAAAAGGATTTGGGCCAAACAGAGGCGAAATCTTCAGGTGATTGACCTAAGTTCAGATGCTGGCGTATTGCTTGTTCTGTGCATATCAGAATAAAATCACATGCCTCAAAGGAGCTAGATGGATGACCTCAAGGTTTTAGCAGTGTATAATGCTGACGTTCTGGCTCTCCTGGTATTCTCATATTAGCCCAGGGCAGCAATGAAATTTGAGAGGTCTTTGCAAATATAGTGCTCGCTGTTAAGGGGGGATACTTTATTAGCTGGTTGGCCGAACTTATATTTATATTCTCTTTGTATTTGCTTCTTTCTGTAATGTTCTAAAAATAATTCTTGGTGACTTGTATAACTTTACTGAGTCTCGGCTTCATGTTTCTGAAAGAAAAGACCCTCACAAAACCCCCATGGTCCCCTGAAGTTTGCAGACTTGTTCTTTGGGGTCCAGGAGGGGAAAGCCTTAGGGTCTGACTTGTGCTCAGAGGAGTTGGTTTTGCACATCTCTTTCTAATTATGTATTCCATGATGTCATGTTGGGAGCTTGAAATCTGCCATGATGAGAGTACTTACACCATGAGAATTGGCATGGACGGTAAGCCAGTTATTTAAGTTATTAAAGGCTTACCAGCATTCCACTGCTCAGAATCCTCTTAGTCCACTGTTCATTTCCCCTAAGACAACCTTTCTAAGCCTGAGGCAGGGTCCTCTCAGAGACTGCTCTCTTGGAAATTTGACTGGCACATATTGACAATTACTGGAAATAGTTTGAGAAGTAACGACACCAATAGCACATAGTGGTTTATAGGCATTTGTATTTCTCTGAGCCTAGGATGGAGCACTAACCTTTTTCTTCCAAGGTTAATGTGAACACAGTTATGCTTAGCCTGTACTGGCCTCTGCCTAGTATCTTTAAAAAAAATCCCAACAAAAATGTATCCTTTTGCTGAAGCTCTTGATTCTCAAACATTGTAAAATATTGGCTCCTCACCGTACCAAATTATAATAATTCTTGCCAACATGCTTTCCCTGTCAATCAAGAAATAAAATATCTAATGAGTATTTTTTACATGTAAGACACAGTTGGTAGGCAATAGGCTAGAGATCCAGAGCATAATTGTATAGCCTCAAATTATTATTTTCAGGAAGGATATAATTTAGAGAGAGAGGCAAGGCATGCACACATGAAATGTTACATAAGAGAATTTCTGGAGCACTCTATAATTTGAATGTATCCAGTAAGTTTCCACCTTCGGGTCAATCTTGATGCATTGCTGCATCCAAATAAGCATATGCTGGGGTTGCTGTTCAAGATTCTTACTAAAATTTCTGAAGGTGGGCTCCAGAAGACAAAGGTGGGAATTGTGTCCTGTATCATAAAGTGAAGCTTTCCAGAATTCCTCTTTGAATATTGTCTCTCCTTCCCCACATTACCCCCATAACATCCATCCCTGTCTCTCCTTTCTCTTTTCTTCTCTGACTTTCTTTGCCCTCCCCTCTCTGGCCACGTGCTGCTGGTCTGCCCCCAGATCTCTAGATATTCGTGAGAGCTTGACACAACCAGGATCTTAGGGGGGGACCCACCCTCCTTAGAAGAGAAATGAAGAAGAGGTTGTACATGCATAGGATTTTGTGTGCATCTGCCACAAGTAAAAGAGAATAGTTCAACAAGTCTCATAAGGAGCATTTGAAATCAGAGGTGAAGCATTGGTACTTTTAATTTTGGGAGGAGATAGAGATATGAAAGGATCATTTTGGAAAGGAGAAAGCTTTAAGGAGAGAGGAGTCAGTGAGTGGAAGGTCCCAAAACAGAGCAGGGAAGGGGAGTGATCCGTGGAGTGCTCCTTTCCTCTGTGTGGTCAACAGGCAAGTCACTGAGGTAGGTTCACAGTCACCCAGTGGGAGGGCAGAGGCCAGCTGCATGCAGGTACCTGTCTCTTGCTTTTCATCTCATCGTGTACATCTGCCTTCTCAAAATGACCCTGAATCCATGACCCTTTTCTCCCCAAAGAGGATGCGTTGTCTGTGTTTCATGTGGATGGAGTCAAAGACAGATTGCTTTTAAGGACATCTCCTAGTGAGTGTAGGAGGAGGGTCGCACCTCTGGTACTTGGGTCCTAACCAGGGCTCTAAAGTGCTGATGTGTTTGGTGGGAGAGTTTTTGCAGACATTTTTAAGATGACAGCGTATTTGAGCGAGAGATAAGCATGAGGGACGCCTGGGTGGCTCAGCGGTTGAGCGTCTGCCTTTGGCCCAGGGCATGATCCTGGAGTCCCGGGATCGAGTCCCAGGACCGGCTCCCGGCTTCTCCCTCTGCCTGTTCTCTGCCTCTGTGTGTGTGTGTGTCTCTCATGAATAAATAAATAAAATCTTTTTTAAAAAGAGAGAGATAGGCATGAGCTTCTCTTGCTGCAGTGTTGGCACATGAATCGCAGTGACCAATGGAAGAGTGGCATCACCATGCCGCTCCAGGCACCAGGCATGGGTCACCACACTCACCAGCATGTTTTTGGTGTATTCTGGTACCAATTAAACTAGAGAAATTTTTAGAACAGTTTTTCCTGTCCTTGTCAATGCGTATTCAAATGACTTTAGTGTAGAGGTAAAGTCTATTGTCAGCAACTTTGCAAAGATCCTGGCTTGAGAATTTTCAGCCTCCTCCTCTAGCCTGGTTGATAAGTTCAGAAATCTCACCACACCATTATGACTCATTATCAAGACCCCACATTACCCGAGTGATTCTGTGGCTTTCCCATGTCTTTGTGACGGCGGAGCTGTCAGAATGGGACCTAGTGCATCCTGAGTGCACGGAATCGCCATATGAAGTCGTGAAATTAACAGCAACCTGATTTCTTTCATTTTCAGGCTATCATAATCTAAATAGCTTCTTTCCTGCTAACAATCAACTAATAAGTACTTCCACTCTCTGACAGTTTCAAAGACACTTGAATCATTCAACTGAATCTCATCAGGGTTTCAGGGCTATTTGGCTCATCTGGAGTCTGGACAATTTTTTCCATCAGCAGCAGTCGCTCCTTTTGGCCACATGACCTTGAGTGAGCTCCTTAACACTTTCATGGACTTCAATTTTATCATCTTCTCATTGAGCTAAAGTTACATTCTGTGTCCTTCCAGGTGGTTCAGAACATCCAGATTTGGTAATACATAAGAAAGCACTTGGAAACTGGAAAGCCCTATACAATACTTTAATGGTTTACATCTTCCTGGTTGGTGGGAATTCAAGACACAGTGGGCCACGTGCTGGCCCAGAAAGCTGGCCTTGGACTTTAGTTCTTAGCTATATTCAGTAGCATCTTTAGGATGGTTAACATGCAAAAGGGTTAAGGGTTTTGTAAGAAGGTTATTTATTTTATCCTTGTTTCTAATAGGTTGCCCCCAAATCCAAGTATTATTGTAGACATGGCATATTACTATGCATTCTTTGACACAGATAAATTTTGGGGGGGGAGGAGGGACAAGGGATAAACCATTTGCCAGATTCACTGGTATTTTTCACAAAAACAGTATGCAGCTTTATTGATCCACATGATTTACACATGATCTAGTACGAGAGAAATTACCCGAAAAAAGAAATGCATCATGAGACTAGCACTTTTTTATATAACTCTAATTGCCTTCAAAAACTCTTCTTAAGATTCTTTTTCTCAGCCATCAGTAAGTTCTTCCCAGGTCTAACCTGGGCACGTCTTCTCCCTCCACCCCCTTTGTCCTTATTCTGCATCACACAAGGTTATGGAGCTGGTAAAAACAGAACTGCCTAGAGGGCAGGTGGAGGAGGTGAGCCTGGAGAAGAGGGATGCCGAGGACACTCATACACTCAAAACTTTTGACTCATCATGGGTATAATGACACAGCAAGGAGTTTTGCTTGAATCGCTTTAGGATTTAGACACGTCTGGAACTGGAATCCTGGAGCAGGCTTCAACTACAGAGAGTCTCTGATGAGGAATCTAGGAGAACCCTAAAAAAGAAGGCAGGCAGAGAGAAGGAATAGTTGAACGGGACACATGGATGGAGGTCACCAGGCAGACTTTGGAGGGGCTGATGATTCTGAACAGGGCAGGTCCAACGGACTCACGTTGCTCTCATGAGGAGGGCAGACTAGAGACTGCAATCAAAGAGCAGATGCCAATGAAAGAGCTGGAGCCTTGAAAGAGCAACGAAGGATTGGAGGTGGGGCCAGCAGCTTCTGCCAAGATAGAGACTCGCCTTCAGCCTGGGAGTTACCTTTCCACGTCAGACATCAGCACGCTCTGGGCGGGCCTGGCAGGGTGCCAGCTGTGGGCGGCAGCCTACACTTTGGCAGGTGCTAGAAGCATGACTGTTGGTTTTAGGGTCAGCGATGGTGGAGGCAGAGTTGGAGAAGAAGAAAAAGGCTGGTGCCCCAGACGGGAACCACTGGGAACATCCAAGGCACCTCTCCAGGGGTTTAAGATCCCCAAGGAACTCAGCGTGTCTGGTTCTCAGCCTTCCCATGCATTTCTGTTTCGTGAGTCTCTCTGTGGAGTGGAACATCACTGCCTGTGGCCATACTCCACTTGTCTCTCAAGCCCATCTTGGGTTAATGACACACAGTTCATCAGTATATTAAAGTTTCAGTTCTCAAAAGAATTAGATAATGTTTCAAAAAATATATAACTTAGAGACCACATAAAACCATTATATAGGGCAGCCCTGCTGGCTCAGCGGTTTAGCGCTGCCTTCAGCCCAGGGCCTGATCCTGGAGACCCAGGATAGAGTCCCATGTCGGGCTCCCTGCATGGAGCCTGCTTCTCCCTCTGCCTGTGTCTCTGCGTCTTTCTCTCTAATTTACCTAATAAATAGATAAAATATATATATTTTAGGAAAACCATTATATAGTAGGTCAGTAGATGTAACCCAGGCACATGATCTGGTTTAAGCTCCGCTCTTTCTTATTGTGTGTGGCCTTCGTGTCCACATTTGCAAAACAGGTTGTTGATAGAGGTGATCAGAAGGTGCCTTTCGGCTCTCAGGAGTCTACCTGTCCCAAGTCACCATCGAGCGGGCTGCTCATCAGGTGCAGGGCAGAAGGCTGTCTGCATACAGAGTAATTCAAAGGTAAAGATCTGATAGGAAGGCACGTTTGGTTGAGGACCAATCCAAGAATTTGGGGGAACTTCAGCTTGCACACTGGAGAGGCTGCTAGAAAGAGGGAGAAAGTTTCTGTGATGAGGAGCAGGGGCCTTAGGTGTTCAGGTACAGAGGGCAGAAGATCTTGGTAGAGGCCTTGGGAATTAATAAGGAAGCCAGAGGAGGTACTTGGTGGAATTTTGGGGTGACAGGCACATCCTGTAGGAGCATCATAGCTTGTCCCCAGCAGAGTCGTTCCCAAGTGGGACCCAGGGTCCTGCCTGCCAACTCACCTAGATATTTAGGTGCACGCTTGATTGTGTCCACGAGCACACACCCACTTACATTTCCCATTAGAAGACTATTGCTAATTAACATTCAATTAAGAAAATTTGGAAAATATAGAAAAATATGTCAAAAAAAGTAAATGACCCACAATCCCATTATTCAGAGGTATAACTTATTAACATGTTGCCTAATTCCTTTCCTGTCTTTTCTTGCACTTAAAATACTTTTTACCAAATTGCAATATACAGTGCTGCATTCTACACTTTCTTCCCTTAATATTATATGACAGGAAATATAATATGGCCACTTAGCATTTTTTCACATATATTCAGCATCATTAACTTGACCATTCTTCCTCTGCTGTACATTTTTTATTTCTAGTGTTTTTTTTCTATTACAAATAATTTTTAAACAAACATATTTGTGCAGAAATCAGAAACCATATTTGGGATTTTCAGGATAGGTTCTCAGAAGGATTTGCACATTTCAGAAGTTGGTAACATATTCCTTTTATTCTTTCAGTGAATACTGGTGGATGGCAGTGCCCGGCTCTGTCCCAGCCTCTGGGACTATCAGCGGAGGAGGAAGGACTGACCAGAATGCTCAGAGAGCTCATATGCTCACAGCAGACAGGGAGGGTAGGAAGTGCTTATAATATGGTGCCCGTGTGTCAAGATGTGGAGAGTCTCTGTGCTGCTGGACAATGCAGCCAGAGCTCTAACCGTGCCCTCGGGGGCCAGGAGGCATGCTGAAGGAGTGGCGTCTTAAGCTGAGGTCTGGGAGCAGCAAGGATTAAGCCTATTTTGGCAGCAGAAATAGTACAAACAAATATTTTTTTGGAGACAGTATAGGCTCCTGCAAGTTACTGAAAGTTACTGAAAGAAGCACAATGATGCTGAATTATAAGGTGTCAGAGACAGAAGTCTATAGAGACCAACAACAATTTTAAGAATCTTCTGAGGCATTTGAGGGGTTTGGTCATTATCTTGGGGATAATAAAGAGCCATTGAAATGTCTTCAGTAGGAGAAGGAAGTGATCAAATCTGCATTGTATAAAGGTCACTTGGGCTGCCAAGTGGAGAGCTTATGGAAGGTGGGAAGAGCCCGGAGGCAGGGAGGTCAGCTGGAAGCTACAGAAGTAATCTAGGTAAGAAAATTTGTCCTTAAATAGGGGAATGGCAGTGAGAGTAGAGGAGACCATTCCCAGGTTATTTAGGCAGTAAGGTCAAAAAATTTAGTCACTGATTAGATACCGGGAAAGCAAAAGAGTGCAGAGTAGATGGAAGCTCTTGAGTTTGTTGGATGTCTACAGTTGGTGGTGGTACCAGCTGGGCAGAAAGGGCACATGGCAGAGGGTCTGGCTGGAGGGATACAGAGGGCAGGGCCTGAGTTTAGGTGTGAATATCTCCTACTTGAAGAGGAACTACAAGTGGAAGCAAAGTGAGCGCTCCTGTCTAAGTTCTGGAAGAACTCTAGGTTGAAGACAATGGATTCAAGAGTCATTGATGCACAGAGATGGAGTGAGGAGGCCAGGACTCCAGCCCTAAAAGAGGGCTAAATATAAAACAATATAGAAACAATTATATTTGCAAGAATCCCTTATGAAGGAGGAATATTCTGATAAGTCAGTTGGGGTGACATAGTAAATCCAAACCGACTAACAGGTAACCGTCTGCTTTCTGATAAGGGTGTCTGGCCAGCTGCTGGGCTGTTGGCTTTTCTGTGTGGGCCGTGTGAACTTTGCCTCCAAATAAGCGTTGAGCAATTGTTTAGAGAATATTTTGTTTGAAGGGGTGACCAATGATCAGCCATCCTGCGCATGAGCCTGCCACTCAGGCCAACAGGAGAGTCCAGGGAGAGTCTGTAGGGTCAGAGTGGTAAGGAGGCCAGCAGGCACAGGCGTGCACAAGAAGCCCACAGGGGAGACGGGCGCCAGGGAATGGCTGGAAGAGCCAGAAGGCATGATGGCCTAAGACTGAGGGGTTGGTTATCAGCGCCCAGTGCAGCTGGTAAGTGAGGCCGAGTGATGACCAGAGTTCGCATTGGGTTCAACCACAGGGAGCTCACTGACCGCCTCTAGCAGCACAGCTTCTAAGAGGTGTGGAGAGGGTGCCGAATCGCTGGGTGTCAGCACGTGTTGCGGGCCAGGAAGGAAAGACAAGCGGTTTACCGGATCATTCAAGAGGTTCAACCTTCCCACACTGGGGGTTATTCTGTATGTTAGTAAATTGAACACCAATAAAAAATAAATTAAAAAAAAAAAAAAAGAGGTTCAACCTTCTATGGGAGAGAGAACAAAATGTGAACCGACCTGACTCTTTTACTGTCTACTGATCCCACGGCTTCTGTGTCATTTTACAAATGTTTCTGTGTCAAAATACAGTGTGGCCCGATTTGAACCTCTGACGTTAATCTGATTACTGGTAATCCTGAATGTTTTCTCTTGTGATAACGTGTAACCTTACTTCTGTTATTTCCGTGCTTTGCCCAATACTCTGTGTCACATGAGTCATCCTCTTATTCACGTATTTACATGTCATAACCCCTATGCGGTTGTATCCGAAAGCAAATGTGTTTTCCCGCGGTTAATTTTATTATTGCTTTTCACATATTAAAATTGTTTCCTAGTTTCATGTTACAAAATGTCCCAGTGGATTGTTGAGTTGTAACAGAAAAGTCACGGGCAGCCGTTTGAGCCACGTGGCGAGGTGGGATCACGGGGCCGGGATCAACGCCCGCAGGGGCAGGGTCACAAGGCGGCCAGCGGCAGGCTCCTGGCGGGCTCGGAGAAGCGGCCCGGGATCCTGGCCGAGGGGCATCCTGGCCCTGACTCTGGGCTGCCCAGGGCCAGACGCCCAGGCCCGCAGCGGGGACCCACGTGCGCTGCCGAAGAGGCAGCGGGGCCCACCGGCTGGAGCCAGGCTCGGGCACGCGGTCTCTAAGGGGGCGGGGCGTCCGCCGCCCCAGGTGCACCTGGGAGCCCTCGGCGTGGTTCTCTAGCGCGGCGCCGGGCGGGCCTCAAAGCCAGGATCCAGGGGCTCGGCCACGGCTACCGGCGGGGGGGACGGGGGGTCGCTGCCCCCAAACTGGGGCCTCCTGGCTTGCGATGGAAGCGACGGGATATGGCTGTGGCCGTAGCCATTCAGCCGTCGGGAGACGCTTAACTGAGCACCAGGCCTGCAGCGCGCACGCTGGGCCGAGCCTCATGTGGCTCCAGCCGGGAAGGGGAGGACTGTGTCCGGAGCAGCACCGGAGGGGCCCCCGGCTAAGTCCCCGCGGGGCGCCGGGGCTGGTCCCCCGAAACTGGGTGTCGCTACCGTAGAGCCCAGCGCCCCCCAGCGCCTCCTGGGCCCTCAAGCGGCGGGGGTGGGGGTGGGGGGGAGGGGGCACCGCGCTGTCCTGCACGCGCTGGCAGCTGAGGGGCGCGCGCTTGGGGGGGGCGGGGGTCCCTCAAGGCACGAGCGTCGGGACGGTGCTTCCCAGCTCCGGGGAGCGGGACGGAGGCTGGGCGCGGCCGGCAGGCTTCCAGAAGTCTCTGAGCGCCAGGCCGGCAGGTCCCGCGGGGTCTGTCCCGAGACAAGCTGCGCAGCGTGCACCGAGCGGGGGAGGGGCGGCCGGGCTGTCGGCTTCGGGTCCCCTCGCCCCGGCCCCGGAAGGCAGGGCTGCGCGGCTCCGGCTGCCCGAGGGGAGCCGGGCGCCCTCTTTCACCGCTCCCCGCGCCTCCTGGCAGCCGGGCGGCGCCCTTCACCGCGGCTGCGCCTCCGAGACCCCGAGACCCTCGTCGTCCGCTGGAAAACGCCGAGGCGCCTCCGAAGGCGCAGTGCGGGCGGCGGCCCGTGGCTTCTTCCCCTCCACGCGACGGCTTTTGGATAAAACGCCTGTTTTCTGGGTTGACAGCTTCGGGTCTGTCGCCTCCGGTGGCGGTGGCGGGAGCCGCAGGGGCTCCTGGAAGCCAGAAGCAGCCCGGGCCGGGCCGGGGCGCGTCCCCGCGGTGCCCTAGGGCCGCCCTGCGGGGCGCCAGCCCTGAGCCCTGGGGCGGGGCCCACCGAGCCTGGGAGACCGGGTGGCGCAGCGGTTTAGCGCCGCCTGCAGCCCAGGGTGGGATCCTGGAGGCCGGGGATCGAGTCCCGCGTCGGGCTCCCTGCGTGGAGCCTGCTTCTCCCTCTGCCTGTGTCTCTGCCTCTATTTCTCATGAATAAGTAAACAAAATCTAAAAAAAAAAAATTAGCGTAACTTAAATTTAGACTGATTTTTAAGTTTTAGCAGTTCCATTTAAATGCCCGCTCTACTGGGCGGTACCGCGGACACAGAGGCAAGCAGCCCCCGCAAGCGTCGGCCGAAGGCATCATCCACTTAACGGTGGAAACGGAGGAGGCGAAAAGTCTAAAAGTCCCAGGGAGCAAGTTTACGTGGCAAATATACGGTTTGGATGTTTGGGTTTCCCCCCAGTTTTCTCGAGAAGTAATCGACAGGCATCACCGTGTCAATTCATGGCACGCAGCATGGTGGGGGGCCTACGGAGGGTGTGAAACGATTTCCCCAAGAGGTTCAGCTGACATCCATCCTCTCAAAGAGACACAATATGAAGAAAAGAGAAAAGGAGAACAATGTTCTCTCTGTGATGAGAACTCCTAGGATTTATTCCGTTAACAACTTTGCTATGTGTCACCCGGCGCTGGTAGCCGCGGTCAGCGTGCTGAGCATCCCTGGGACTCACTTACCTTCTGCTGTGCGCCCAGGCTCCTGGTAGAGACCTTTGGAGGCTCAGTGGTTGTCATGAGCCCAAAGACCAAAGGACAGACGCCTGGGTGCTCAGTGGTTGAGTCAGGGCATGATCCTAGGATCGAGTCCTGCATAGGGTTCACCGCAGGGAACCTGCTTCTCCCTCTGCCTGTGTCTCTCATGAATAAATAAATAAAATCTTAAAAAAAAAAAACTAAAAGGGAAGCCTTGAGTCAAGAAAGGAGAACAGTAGATGAAAATGAGCTATAGAGAGAGCACGTTCTGGAGACAAATGTGCAGATGGCCAAGAGCAGGGTGCTGACTGCAGCCCTGACTCCTCAGATTCATGGGAAGAGGGTCCTTAGGACCTGATGACTGAACATCAGGTGCTAAGCACAAAGGGCTCCTGAAAACCACAAACAGGAACAGAGTCTGGCCCAAAGAGGGTGAGGACAAATCATGGAGACTCCAAGCTGGACGTGGGCACCAGAAGATGCAGCCCCACTGTGGAGGGACTTGTCCATAACCATCCCTGAACACCTACTTTGTGTTGGACATGTTGCACATATGGTGACGATAAGGCAGATACTATTATTACCATTTTATGAGTGAGTAAGCTAAAGCTTAGAGTGGTGGAGATCTAGCATTCTCTGGGCTCTTGTCTGATCCAACTGGCTGCTCCTTCCCGGGCTTCTTTTTGAATTCATTCTTCTCTACTAGGTGTGTAAATGTTGGCATCCCAGGGTCCCATCTCTTCTCATCCCCCACCTGCTAAGAATAGTATTAGCTATTGTCTGGGAATTCCAGATTTTCCTCTCCTGCCTGACTGTCTCCTAGTCTAGGAATGACAAAATTAACCAAAGAATGGAAGAGGAAGGAATCTGTAGATATTACCATATAAATATTTCTAATTTGTTAATTAGAAAAGCAGAACAAGTAATAATTCCAAGAGCTGCTTTTAATTTAACCAACAAAATAAACTACTAATTGCTCCAATAAAAAAATAGGGGAAAGTATAAAGTTAGAAATGAAATATTTCAAGAGATCGCTTGGCTCAAAGTTATATTGATCCTTCCGAAAACGTAAGTGAAAAATAAAATTTTCTAGGAAAATATTACCAAAGTTCACGCAAGAGGATTTATAACTAGGGGCATCAGATTCAAAAGAAACATAGGAACCCCCCACCCTTGTTAAATTTGCATTTCAGATAAGGAAGATTTTTTTCAATATGTCTCATGCAATATATTTTTTAAAGATTTTATTTATTCATGAGAGACACAGAGAGAGAGAGAGGAAGAGACACAGGCAGAGGGAGAAGCAGGGTCCCTACAGGAGCCTGACGTGGGACCTGATCCCTGGACTCCAGAATCATGCCCTGGGCCAAAGGCAGATACTAAACTGCTGAGCCACCCAGGGATCCCCTCTCATGCAATATTATACTAAAAAATTATTGGTTGTTTTTCTGAAATTCAGATTTAATTAGATGTCCTACATTTTATCTGGAAGCTTTGCTAAAGCAGATAAATTACCATGGAAAAATATGAGAAGCTTGTCAAAAGCTAAAAGAATTTTAAGACAAGATGTTTTCAGGTGAATTATATAGATCAAATTCAAGGGATACTTTATTTTTTTCAAAGGATGCTTTAAACTCTTAAAATTATTCCAGGGAACCCTGGGTGGCACAGCGATTTAGCGCCTGCCTTTGGCCCAGGGCGTGATCCTGGAGACCTGGGATCGAATCCCACGTCGGGCTCCAGGTGCATGGAGCCTGCTTATCCCTCTGCCTGTGTCTCTGCCTCTCTCTCTCTCTATCATAAATAAATAAAAATTAAAAAAAAATAAAATTATTCCAAAACATACAAAAGAGTAACAGCTTCTAAATTATTTTTAAAAAGTTGCAACACAATGAAACCTAACCTGACAATGATAACAAAAAAAGACAAGGGCAATTCTGTTTTGAATATCCATGATGAAATTTTAACTTTGATATTAACAAATATGAAAGAATAATATTTTTCTTTAAAATATTTTTATTTTTCAATTATTTTTTTCTTTTCAAATTTTTATTTAATTTCTAGTTAGTTTACATATAATGCAATATTAGTTTCAGGAGTAGAATTCAGTGATTCATTACTTACATAGTTTGTCTAAAGTATCCTCCTTAATATCCATTACCCAACTAGCCCATCCCCTACTCACCTCTCTCCCTCACTCCTCAGTTTGTTCTCTATATTTAAGAGTCCTTTATGGTTTGTTTTCTTCTCTCTCTTTTTCCTTCCCCCTCGTTCCATATGTTCATCTGTTGTTTCTTAAGTTCCACATATGAATGAAATCATATGGTATTCATCTTTCTCTAACTTATTTCACTTAGTTCCATCCATGTCATTGAAAATGGCAGGATTTCATTCTCTTTGGTGGCTGAGTAATATTTCATTATACATATATATACACCACATCTTCCTTATCCATTCGTCAGTTGATGGACTCTTGGGCTCTTTCCATAGTTTGGCTATCGTTGATAATGCTGCTATGAACATCAGGGGACATGTACCCCTTCAAATTTGTATATTTATGTCCTTTGGGTAAATATCTAGTAGAGCAATTCCTGGGTCATAGGGCAGCTCTATTTTAACTTTTTGAGGACCCTCCACACAGTTTTCCAGAGTGGCTGGAAATATCCTCATCAATATCTGTTGTTTCCTGTGTTGTTAATTTTAGCCATTCTGACAGGTGTGAGGTGGTATCTCGTCATGGTTTTGATTTTTATTTCCCTGATATTGAATGATGTTGAGCATCTTTTTATGTGTCTGTTAGCCATCTGGATGTCTTCTTTGAAAAAGTGTCTATTCATGTCTCCTGCCCCAAATTAACAGACTATTATTATTATTTTTAGAGTGGGGGAGGGAGGGACAGAGGGAGGCAGAGAATCCCAAGCAGGCTCCATGCCCAGTGTGGAGACTGCATGGGGTTGATCTCACAACGCTGAGATCACGACCTGAGCCGAAATCAAGAGTAGGACACTTAACTGACTGAATCACCCAGGGACCCCTGACAGACTTTTGAAGAGAAAAGGAACTGAAGAAGATTTTTGAAAAGGATTTTACTAAGTTCTCTGTATTTTTCCCTCAGTCTTAACATGCCTATATATTACCTACATAATTTTTAGTTGTAAGTCATTGATATAATAGATGTAACTTTCTGGAATCATCCCAAATTAAAATTCATTGTTTTGGAAGTACTAGTCAATATGCAATTAGATAAGAGAAAAATATGCGGCGTCAATACTGAGGAGGCAAATTATTACTATTTTCAGACGATATAATTGTATGGAAAATTGCAAAATAATCAATCGAGGGAAATTCTATTAGCTATAGATGATAATTTAGTGAGATGGACTGATTTCAAAATTAATATTCACATTCAGTAACATTTCAATAAACAATATTTAGCTATACAACAGAATGAGGCAAGTTACCTTATTTATAATAGCATAAAATAGGTATAAACTTAATAATAAATATATAAGACATCAACATTAAAAAACTGTAACACTTTCTTAAGATATTAAAAACACTGAACAAATGAAAAGATTACTGTATTCTGGAATAAGAAGATTCAAGAAGGTAGACACACAAGTTTACTGTAAATCAATCCATAAATCCAATGCAATGCTCATCAAAATACCAACAGTAATTTTTATAGCCTGGTGACATATTATTAAAGTTCTCTGGAAACATCAAACTTGTGAATGTTCAAATGTGATTCCTGTATATGCAAACAATTGTGGGAGGATACGCAAGAAGCTATTCATAATGTTTACCTTTAGAAGAAGTAAGGGGTAAGGATTAAGGCAAAGAGTTGGTTTTTATAAATATAAATTTCAATATTTTCAGTAGATGCACATATTACTTATATGGTGAAAACAGTCGTTGTTTATTTTAAAAGAACATTTCCTAACAAGTAGAATAGCAATTGCTCACCCTCAGTGCTCATTGGAATCACAAGGGGGAACTTTAATAAAACATCAGTGCTCAGATCTCATGTCCAGTTTTGAATTCGGTTGGTCTAGGGTAGGGCCCGGGCATTGGTATTTTTAAAAAAGCTTCCAGTGATTATGATGTTCAGCCAGGGCTGAAAGCCACTGATGGAGAGTATCCTATGGCAGTGCTTTTCAAACTTGTGGTTACAACCCATTGGGCATGAAATCAATTTTAATGGGTTAGGACCAGGATTTTAAAAAATGCAATTGAACAAAAGTGTGTGTGTGTGTGTGTGTGTGTGTGTGTATGGACTAGATTGTGATCTAAGGCATAGCTCTGTGGGATGCCATCAAAAAAAATCAGAAAGCCCCTACTTTATGGGACTCCAACCTCTCAGACCCTCTGAAACACCTTATCAGAATTTGTGTCAACTATGAAAGGCTTTTCATAGTTTAAAAATTATACTGTAATTCTGACTTCTGTTTGTTTATGTGGCCATTCGATCATTCCATTCATTACAATTCAAAGATTGAAATGACATATGTAACTGCTTGTGCTTATATGCTGTGCACAGTGTCTGACCTTACTAAGTCCTCAGTAAATATATGACAAATGAAAGAATGAATGGATGATTAAATTATCAGGTAATTCTTTCCCTCATTTTCCCTAGAATTATTTTTGTAAACTAGTTTTTCTTCTTCCTTCCCACCACCAGCCTCATGAAGTAATTACTCTAGGTGGAATAAAGCAAGAATTATTTATTCTTGGATGGATATCCCACAGTCAATATAACAATCAAGGCAGGATTTCCTTCTTTGCTAGCATACTCATCCAATTGAGGACTATGCTTAGTTTGGATTAGGCCATGCTGATTCTGGTCACATTCATGTTATCACAAATCACACTGACCTGGGTCTCTTCCCATGACCTAAGACATTCATGAAAGATAGAACCAGAAAGGATGTGGCTGATATGGGCTGATTTCATTTTTTTAAAAGGTTTTATTTATTATTTATTCATGAGAGACACAGAGAGAAAGAGAGAGGCAGAAACACAGGCAGAGGGAGAAGCAGGCTCCATGCAGGGAGCCCGATGCGGGACTTGATCCCAGGTCTCCAGGATCACGCCCTGGGCTGAAGGCGGTGCCAAACCGCTGAGCCACCCAGGCTGCCCAGGCTGATTTCATCTGAAGCAAGTTATGTCACTGACATTTCCCAGATTAAAAGTAAAGTCTTCAGTAAAAATTTCAATTCACTATATAATCTACTTTATGTAGCTGAGTAATGTTTTGAGTTACCAGAAGCTTAGCCCTGGGGCAAGGTGCTACAGGAAATATACGGAGGTCTTGGAGTTGCTTAAATGATGTGATGTTAATTGTAAGTGAGGGAGAAATTCAGATTGGGAAGAAAGAAAATGAAATGGGCCAAACAGAAAAGTCTTCAAATAACTAGACACGCGGGGCATCAAACATAGGAAAGGCAATAGAAGTGCCCAGGTAACACCCTAAAGCCTGAAACCTGGATTCTAACTTGCTTAACACCTCTTCATGAGAAGCTTGTTTTGTGTGACATTTTACAAACCATTAACGAAGTAACAGTCCCTAGGAAATCTCTTTGGGACGGTGGGCCTGCCGTGTTCCTTCCAGTGGGGCATCGTGTGGCCGCATGACTCAGTGGTTTTCTGGGCTGTATCCACCTCACGTCTCACAAATCACACTTTTTCGAGACATGACAGGGACGGCGAGTGTATCTCTGACTTTTGACTTTTGCAGAAACAAGCCATAGGTCAGAGTGACAACAATGGACTTCTAAAGGACCATTTCGGGGATGATGGGGAGATGTTTAATGAAGCAAACAGCCATGAATATACATGAAGATGGAGACTGGCGGGGGTGGAGGAGGCAAAATTAATAGAGGCAAAACTTGAAAATTTCAGAGTTAACTACTATGGAAATAGGTGAAAACAAAGGGATTTAGTCTGAAGACAGAGGGCTACGGAGTGACTTCTTTAGGGTCTTCAAATATATACGAAAGATGATTTTGTAGAAATAGGAGACACCAGCATGTTTACATCTTAGGCTGAAGTTTGAATATCTGAAGCTAGATCTGAAAAAGTACATCTTTTTTTTTTCTCCTCTATTTCTTCAACAAATACCTATTGAGCATTTTTTATACGCCACCCAGTTGTTAAATATTAAATTCCATTTGCCCAGAACGTGTAAGGCTCTGTGCTCACACTGAGTGCGGTAGAAAGTGCCACAAGGCATAATCTTTCTCTTCAAGGGGCTACTAGGAACCAGTCCCTGTAGGAGATCGTACAAGTGTTTTCACTAGGGGTTTTTGGAAACTGGATAATGAAGGTGATTATAATCACATGGCCCAACCATTCGAGTCACATTCTATTTCTGTTATTTTCAGAACCTCATCAAGGTTGAGAAAGCTTTGACGCTGCTTCTAAGGATGGCTGTGTGTAATTATCCACTGTCCACAGACAGAAGGGATAGGAGGGCATAATGGATTCCTGGGAACAAATCCTTTTCACCAGCTTAGTGCCCGTATAAAAAATGAAGTACACCACCTCCAGTTTAAGGTTTTTAAATCAGCGAATTATTTCTTTATTGTTTACTTCTGAAGGCAGGAAGAATATTCCAATTGTCTGCACAGAGTATGGATTGAATTGTGAAATCAGTTTCTGGCGGCCCAGGTCTGCCAAAGTGGTCATGAGCTACAAATGACTCCTCAAGTGGCAAGCAGCCACCCAGACACACACAATTCATCCTTTCCCCAGCAGTTCACAAATAGTAGCCTGCCTCAAATTCGTAGCTTGACAAACTGCCATGGACTTTTCAGAGAACTCGCCTTGAGATGGTTGATAGACAGACAGCCGATGTTAGCTAGAAGCTAATCACTTTTCCTAAAATTGAACCTCCTCTAGGGCTAATCATTTTTCAAATTAACATGCACAAAACAGATTGATTTGAAGAATTTGCCCTGTGGGGGCATCTAAGACAGTTGTAAAGCAGGACCTAGTCGAGGTACTTAGTGTTGACTCACAGAAAGTGTCAAGTCTTTCCACCTTTTTATCAGACACCTTTCATCAATTTGTTGTCCCTTTTCGTTCAATATTGTACTTGTGAACCACACTATTAACCTCAGCTACCCTACTGGAGGGCTTGAGAATTATTAGTTGGGTAATTTTTTCAGGTGACAGGATTACCAAGCATAGCCATGTGAAAACATATTCATATTTAAAATTCTTATGTGTGCATAATAAATATTAGAACACCACTGAGCTAAAATTAATGAGTCTGTATTTAAAGCACGGCAGTATTTAAAATTACCTGCCTGATGACAATTTTCACTTAATCACATTACAAGTATCTCTGATTACTTCTTGTTAATTGCTTCATAGAATCTGGGGGGAAAAGGGGCCCCAGAAGTGTCCAGGTAACAGAGTACTTAATTGCTAACATCAAACTGGTACTCAAAATAATGTTCATACTCTGGAGCCAGCCAGTTAGCAATATATACTGAAAGACACCTCTGTATGGAGGATTGTTCTAGGTCCCGTGGGGAAATACAAGAATATCTCTGCAGTTTACGGTGACAGAGCAAGAACAAAGGTTTAGAAAGAACTGAACAACACCTGGGTCTGTGCAGGTAGGTGTCATGTGAATCACATACATAGATGCCAGGGGATTTCACTCACCACCTGACCATATTTTCTGTAAGATCTGTGCACCAGCAAGATCATATTTCCACTACACCAGGCCCTGGACTTTTTCCCCTTTATCGCCTCCTATTCATCTGCATATTGTTATGCTTATGGTTTATTGTGTATCTCCACACCCCCTTGGATTTAAGCCCCACAGAAGCAGAGATTTTTATTCATTTGTCCAAGGATGCATTCCAAATGGGACAGAGTGGGCTCTCAATATTTGTTGAATGGATGAATGTAATACTTCCCACAATGGACAAAGATGAGGACACCTGTTCAGGTGAATCTGATTCATTTGAAGAAAAGTTTTGAATCAATATGTAGGTGGATCTGTGAAATTGTTTCTTCTACTCTTAGGCTTAACTTTTCAGCCCAAAAGGCATGTGAAAAGCAAATCTATTCTGAAAAAAAAAAAATAACAGAAAGGGGGCGGGGGAGAATAGTAAGCTGGCTGTTCTGGAGGATAACTTTGCAAATTGATTGAAAAATAAAAGAAAAAAATTTCAATCACCAACAGCAAGCAACCTGTCGGAGTGAGTTTTCCTTTAATAAACTAATTTTTGGCTGGTTTGACTCTTTTCGTGGGAGAGGCTAGGCCAAATGAAATTCGAATTGCTTCTTCTTGAAAAAAAAAACAAAAAACAAGAAACAATACGAAACAAATACTCCACTGCCTTCTGAAGCAAACTGTCAGAGCAGATCCTAACCCCAAAGCACGGAACAGTTTACAGAGAAACAACCGCCTCCATGGAAGCATATGCCACCCATACTCTACCCATTCACAACTAGCTGATGAAGCAACTCGTGCTCTTTGGGAATAAATCCTGTAAATACACCCTTTATTTTTTAAAAATGCAAATTAGTTAATATTGGCCAGTCATTCTTGATATTTTTTTTCCTTCTAAAAGACCTCTGATGCCCCAGTATGTCAGAGCAAAACAGAGGCCCCCGTATTCCAAACAGTCCCCATGAGTACTTAATACAATTGCTATGAGTTGCAGTTCAACAATTGTGAAAAATCCGTTGTGGGGACAGCTGGATTTAACCTGGGACTCCTTAGCATTTTGCATTCTTCCTGCATCAATTTGCCTTGATTCCTCAATCAAAGGGAACACAATTTAATTTCAGATTGAAGCAAATGGGCAATTGATAGGTGTTGCCTTGTAGGTAAAACCCGATACAACTAGTCTGATCCCATGAAATAGAACCATCTTCTGGAGAAAAACTCGATATTTTAAACTGAAGTCTTATTTCTCACCTTTTATTTTTCATTTCCTTTTTAATCGTGGTTCTTACCTTTTTTTTTTTTTTTTTCCAAATCTTGCAACCCTTTAACCCTTTTCCCTGACTTTTTTCCATCTCCGAATCATTGCCATGGCCACCTTGACAAAACAGTGCTTAGGAGGCTGCAGCTTTGCCTCTCAACGCTCTGAAGTCTCCAAGGGACACACCCTTATCCAATGGGCCCCTAGTCTTCTGCTGACATCATTCAAGCACTGAGTCTTAACAGTGGCCCTGCAGGCCCTCTGGACTTGCCTGTGTGTGCATCCCAACCGGGGCCCTGGGGTGCTAGGCACTTGGACACTAGGCACTCAGCAGTGGCAGCTGGGATGTTTTATTTGGTCACTGGATTCAAAATCCATCCTTTGCCTGAAAGGGATCTCTGGTGCAGAGACTTGCAAGCAGGTAATCTCCCTGAGAAATCAAATTGTGATCAGCAATTCACCAGAGTGCTCAGTCAGAAAATTCACTTGTGTAACTTTTAGTGTTGGAGACAAGCACAAGTATTCGTGCTGTCTTCACAGCTGCATTGTAGGACTTCGGCTGTCCCAGGCTTCTAACGCAGTGACAAACTGACGGTGGGGAGAGATGGAGACCAGGCGAGTAGAACCAGAATAAGGTATTTTTGAAGGAAGAGTTTTTATGAATACATTATTCATTAATATATTTATTCATAAGAAGAATATATTTATAAGGATTCTGAATATTCAAGAGTCTATTAACAAATATATTTTTCATGAATATATTTATAAGGAGAATAAGCTTTTAAGAACAACTTGTAAGGAAAAATATTCATGAAGAATGATTCTTGAATATTAAGAATATATTCATAGGAACGCTTCATATTCAAGAACGTTTTTCAGCTCTGAGAGTTGCAGAGACAAATGGAATATTTCTTAAAATGATAGGAAACAAAATGGAATGCAGTGAAAACTCAGTATTTCAAATGGAATGAGTGACTGTGGCAAAGCCCTCACTCAACAGAAGGAGATTCCACAAAGAAAATTTGATCAAGAAATGTCAGGGATGTTCCAAGTCAGCCCGCAGCAAGGGTAAGAGGTCACGATTCAGAGCCAGGGGTTAACAGGAGTCAATCTTCTGTGCTAACACTTGGAATCTATTGAGGACTTGAGTTAGCCATGGTCAGGATCTCATCACAGGCCAGGAGAAACAAGGTGTTCGGAGTTGATGAAGGAGAGATTTTTCTTGGGAGGACTGTGGGTTGTTGGAAGAGAGAAATTTATCTTTGTGAAAAAGTATCAGAAATTAAAGACATTCAAAGACTATGGTCTCAGAAGTCCTAAGCTCCCAGAGCGTCCTTGCTTAATGATCTGATTTCCAGTCCCATATGTGTATTTCAACGTGTTGTGTAAATAATGGTCCTTTAGGGGAACTCTTTCTAACAATCTAGAAGTTTGTTATTTCTTGAAGTCCTACTGGCAATATTTTGCTTTGTCCTGCATACTTTTCACTTCTGAGACCGAGTCTTTTCATGGTCTTTAAGATACTTGTTACGCAATTTTTGCTTTGTCACGCATATTCCAGATGGGAATCAGGAAAGAGGAGAGTAAGAGGCTAGGGGTGGTACCTGGGGGCAGCCGAGGCCTTCAAACCATCTGGGGCATTTCCAGATGCTGCCTCACTCCTTGCGGGGGGGGTCCCCTGGGAGAAAGATTTCAACTTCCAAGCTTTCCAGCCTGTTTGGAGAGGATGAGGTAAGGGGAGGGAATTTGTTGGAGTCAAAGCTGGATGTGGTAGGGCTGGGTCCAGGGCAATCAAGGCCCCTCCAGACCATCCTGAGGCCTGCCCCACATGCTTCTGGGCCCCCTAACAAAAAGCCACCTTATGTGTATTATGTCAGCTACATTCGTTTACACACATCCACAAAATCAAATTAAAAAACCCCTCGGGGTAGATATCACTTTCTTTTTACAGGTAAGTTATTCCCATCTAGGAGGTTACGGAGCTGGGACTTGATGTCGAATTTGATGCGCTTACCTCATTCACTGATGCAATAAGTAACTTACTTTGTGCTGATGAAGTGCCACATACCACGTCAAGTGCTGGGAGTAAGTGATGAGCAAGCCTGCCACGGTCTCCGTTCTCACACACCATCTAGACTAGTGGGGGGGGAGACAAGCCCCCCCCTTTTTTTTAATGTTTTACCACTCGTAACGTGGTAACGACAGCAAGTGAGGAACCACATGATGGGAATAGGGCTGCAGTGGGTCTTCCCCAACAGGGGTGAAGGGGAGGGAACAGCTCAGGCGGGGGCATCCACTTACACCCAGGAAGGTACGCTTGGAGGGAGGAAGGAGCTCAGGGTAGGTCCAGCACGGGATGGGGGCACGAGGGAAACGCTGTGACAGGGGAGGAAGGTGGGGTGAGGTGTGAAGCTGGCAGCCTGCCGGGCCAGCAGGGACCAGCTCAGAAGCTGACCTGCGCCTCGTGGGTCTCCACCTCCAGCGAACTCATGCTGGTGGGAGAAGCTCTAACACAGAAATGGCCAGAGTCAGATGTTTTGGTTTCCTCAGTTGGGCCGCTACTCTGTTCAGCCAGGAGAGGCTACTAGGACGGGACCACCGGAGTTGCCTCTCCAGAGTGGCAAGGTGAAGGCACTGGGTGGCAAGTCAGGATGTCTGGCAGGTGGCTAGACACCTGGATCGAGCTGTACCTGATTGCACTGTCTTCTAGGAACACGACAGTTCAACTCTAATTTGGCTTAGTGTTGTGTGTTCTAATCTAGATCCTTTGTTGAAACAACAAGTATTAAATATATGAAACATGCATCTCAGATCTTCCACGGAGCCTCTATGATGAACAATTGTGAGGTTCTTTTTAATTTGAAAATCTCCACTTTAACTTCTCAAGTTATTAACTAGGCTCCCTACCCAGCGTGGAGCCCAACACAGGGCTTGAACTCACCACCCTGAGATCAAGACCTGGGCTGAGATCAAGCACCAGACACTTTAACTCACTGAGCCACCCAGATGCCCCTAATTTCTCAAGTTATTAACGGCTGAATTTGCTTCCCTAGGGAAACATATCCCCAATACTCGAAGGCTGACTTCTTTGTGGGCTATGCCAAGCAGCGCTTTGTTCCTCCGTGGCTGAGATAAAAGCCCTCAGGTTGTGTTGTGGGAATAGGTTATTACAACATACTCATTAAGGCATGGAGGTGGGGGTTTTATTTTATGTTTATTATCATTTAAAATATATTATAATTTTAACACAGCAGAAGCAGGAATTTAATTGTACATGGCAGTCTAAAAAAAAACAGAAAATAAACAGCAAAGAAAACTCCACAGAAAATAAAAATTTACATGAACCAATAATATATTAAAATTCCATTTAGGTGGGAATCTTTAAAAGATGCAATATGTGCACACCTCTTAGAGAAGAATATTTTTTTTTCAGTGACCTACAGTTTGAGAATCTCTCCAGGCCGAATCAACTTCCTTCAATCGTAAGATTCTTAATGAATCAGAGAACAATGGTCTCTACTTCCAGGGGGCCGGTGCAGCTCCGACAGTAGGTATGAACAGGTGACTGTCTTTCAGAATCATGGGGCTGACTCCACTGAAGTGTCAGGTACAGTCACTTACACAAAACAAGTAAGGTCTGACAAGAGATCAGAATTGTTCAAATCACAGCTACCAAGCTCCCTACTTCAGAGATCTTCCCTGTTAGTGCGCCTCTATCAAGATGTAACACAGTCCCTTATTACATGTGCTGGCGGGGGGGGGGAGGTGCAGGGCCAGTTCTCCGAGGCCTCCTCTGAGTGGAGGTGGGAGGGGTTCAGTGCAGGAGGGTGGCTGGCTCTCCAGCCCGTGTGGGGTGGCAGGAGGGGGGCCCCCTGCCCCGCGCTCCCGCAGGCAGCCTCAGGGCCCTGGTGAAGGGGCCTCAGAAGGGTCTGGCCAGCTTCTGCTGGCTGTCCCCCTGGTGCTCCTGGGCACATTCCAGGAGGCTCTGGGACACCAACAAGAAATGATTAATGGAACAAAAAGGAGAATTAATGAATCATGAAAACATGTGCTTATTATTATTATTTTAAAGATTCACACTTTCCTGAGTAAAGTACCCAAAAATCCCACATAAAGTCTTTTTAAAACACCAGGCCTCTCTTAGACTCACTGCACCCAGATGGCAAGTCTGAGCCTGGCTCAGACGTTCTGGTGAAACACTAACAACGCATTTGTGAGTATTGTTTTTTTTTTTAATGTTTTACCACTCGAGAGTTTTATGCTTGAAAAATGGTTAATGGTGAAGGAGAACCACTGAAGGTGTGTGTGAGGGCTTCTTTGGTCTGTTTGTTGCAACGCATCAGAGCTGGAAGGGCCCTACCGAAGACAATGATGTTCCCGAGTCACACCCCAGCCTCTGCATCGGGGGCACTAGGACAGTCCATGGTACCCTCGAAACATCTACACCACAGCCATTTTCAAAGGTCCAAATTAAACACGGATATAACCATGGGGACATTAAACTTAAATTAGTGTGGGCCAGTTTTATTGCTGAAAGAGGAAGGTCCTGGAGCTGCAGTAGGTCGGGGTGTGTGTTTATCCTCTGGCTTCCTGGCCTGACAGAGAGTCTTCTCCACTGAGGTCCTGGGAATTCCTGAACATGAGGATAGAATTATAAATCTTCAGTGCCGGACCCAGTTTGATCTTCATCACCTTGACGATGTCCGTCTGTGTCAGAAGTAGGAAGGCTTTGCCGTCAATCTGCTGTGAGGAAATAAACAAACACGGTTTACCCCCGGGGACGTTCCCTCGGGTGCTGAGCTGTGTGACTGCGACGGTGGCAGCCTCCCTGCAGCTCCCCAGCAACACGGGAGGACGGTCCCCTCCCCACCCGGGCCCGACTGCTGCCCGGCTCCGGACTGTTACCCGAGACTCTGTTAAATATGAACTCAATACACACGCGTAATTTCTAAAATTGTTATGTTTAAAAAATCTTGGCCTGAATTTGTATCATGAACCTTAAGGGAAAAAACCTACTTTCATCCACCAAGGAAATCTCCAGGAATTTCTCCTGACAGAACAAAGTGAACTACTGAAAACAGTTCAGCATTTCTAAAATAGCAGAATTAAATAAATTATGGTATTGTCTAGGTTGGGGTGCCAGGCAGTCACCGAAATTCACCTCTCAAAGAAACACTTAATGATTTGGCAAATTTTTCGTGAATTGTTAAGCAACAAAATACAACATGATGACATAGAAAGATCTTGGTTCTAACCCATAAAATTAAATGTGCATGACCACATGTACACATGCATATAATGAAAATATTTGAAGTCTTTATATGTTAAGTGAAGTCAGATTTGGCTGGTGGAGTAGTGGTTTATTTTTATATTCTCCTTTTAACTGACCTGCATTTAAAAGTTTTTTTTTAATAAGAAATGCCATTATAAGCAAAAATACATATAAAATAGATGTTTTATTTAATAATTTTTAAAGATGATTTATTTTAGAGAGGGCTGCGAGCAGGGAGGGAGGGTCAAAGGAAGAGGGGGAGGGACAAAGACACTCCACACTGGGCACAGAGCCTGACATGGAGCTCAATCTTGTGACTCTGAGATTATGACCTGAGCAGAAATCAAGAATCGGTTGCTTAACCCACCAAGCCACCCAGGCACCCCTTATTTATTAACCTTTAAAGCATAGTGACCTGACATGTAATAGCTTTCCTAAGATTCTCAGGATGGTGAGTGACCACCATACAGCCCAGTCTGCTCTCAGAGTTTGAGTCTCAGGGACTGTAGGCAGGTCCTACACTCACATCACCCATTTCAACACACACAGGCTCAGAAAGCTTGCTGGTTCTAGAACCAAGATGACAGAATGAACGGGTCTTCTATGGCAACACCTTTCCCTGCACCTAGCACTGTATTAGTTCTAACCTTTGTGAAACAGTGATGCAAACCCTTGGTGTCAATGACTCGATGAGGAGTAAGGATCCCCCACAGACCCAAGTTTTGCAATTAAAGTTTTAAATTAAAGTGGGAAATTAAAGATCTAAGAAAGCTATAAAATGCTTCATTTGGGCAGCCCAGGTGGCTCAGCAGTTTAGTGCCGCCTGCAGCCCGCGGTGTGATTCTGGAGGCCTGGGATCGAGTCCCACATCGGGCTCCTTGCATGGAGCCTGCTTCTCCCTCTGCCTGTGTCTCTGCCTCTCTCTCTCTCTCTCTCTGTGTGTCTCTATGAATGAATAAATAAAATCTCTAAAAAAAAAAAGGCTTCCTGTGCATTTATGATAGTGTTTGTTGCTGAATCGTCCATTCAGAGAACAGGATACTTGCAGACTTTCCCAGGCACTGAAAAACACTACCCCTGATCTTCAAAGCCCCCCTGGAGAAGTCTGTGTTTTACAGAGGAGGGGAGGATAAGGCAGGCTAAATGATCTGCCCACTGGGGGGCCGCAGGTCTAAGAGCCAAGCTGGAGCATCGTGATGTGCAGAGACCTGTGGACCAGGTGGGTCTCGGGCATCACAGGATGCAGAGAGCGGCCCGTATGTGTGAGGCGGGGCCAACCACACCGGAGCCGTGCTGGGCTGGGGAAGAGCAGGTGAACATCATATTTCCAGTGGCAGCTATCCAGACTGCCACCATACTGACCCTAATGCTGAGTTCCCTGGAGATGCAAGACTTGCTGGGCTTTGAGGAGCCCAGGACCCCAAATGCAAGAGTCCTTTCCCTGAACCATGCATGCCCTGAGAGGGAGAGTGTGTGCTACACACCAGAGGCTCTAGAGGGTAGTTTTCTTGGAGACTTCTGGAGCAATAACGATGGCTCTGGAAACAACCTGGACGGGGGCTACAATCTGACTGCCCCTTTCCTGCTAGCCTTCTTCATTGGTTGTTTGAGAACCCAAGGATAATAATTGTAAAGTGCTCAGCACAGGGCCCAGCACTTGACAAGGCCACGATAAACAATAACCACCATGGGCAGCCCGGGTGGCTCAGCGGTTTAGTGCCACCTTCAGCCCAGGGTGTGATCCTGGAAACCCGGATCCAGTCCCACATGGGGCTCCCTGCATGGAGCCTGCTTCTCCCTCTGCCTGTGTCTGTGCCTCTCTCTCTCTCTCTCATCTCTCATGAATAAATAAATAAAATATAAAAAAAAAACAAACAAAACAATAACCACTGTATCTTCACGATGATTCCATAGCTGGTCCAGTCTCTTCTGGGGTCCCTAGAGCTATAGCTACTAATTCCAGGACAAATATTAAGTAGTTTGGAACATTTCCAACCAACTGAGGGTAGGAAGCAGAAACCCCATAGAAGGATTTTGTGGCTTCTCTGCATTCCTCTTGAAGCAGGTGCCAAGCAGGGACATACAGGATGGTCCCACTGTCCCCTTGAAGTAAATAACTCCCTCTCCTCCCTGGGAGCAGGCTCCTAGCAGGACTCCATTCTGCCCCCAGTGAAGCCTCAAGTCATCATGGCAGAGCCTCCACAGCACCCATAAGAATTAATTGACATGTTCCTTTATTCCCTCACCTGACAGGCTATTTCTTGGGCAGGCCACACGGGCCGAGCACCACAGCATTCAGTGACAAAGCCCAGAGTCTGACGCTGCTGTGCCCCGCTGCTCTGCTGGGCTCTTTCCTGCCCTGAGCCTTTTCTCCTGCTCTTATTTACATGGAAGTAAATGAAAACAAAGCACTTCTGAGCCCAGAAGTAGGGAAATACATATAATTTTTGCATTTCTTACCTCTTTCTTGAAGCACTTGGCATGCTCTTCGCAGCCCAGAAGAGACTGTACAAATTCGGCCACCTACAGAGTGAGATGAAAAGCCTGATTTAAAACATGCACCTGAAATAATTTCTTGGGTTGTAGTAATTCAACATTTGAGTAAAATATACTTCAAATCCCTCAAACACTTAGGATTTAAATATCAACTATCAAGTCACATAAGCATTTGCCAGCTCAGAAATTAGATCAACCCCAGTCTCTCTGTTGGCCTCTCATTTCCAGGCTGACCTACATAGGGTTACTGTTATGAGGACATTGACAGCCTCCTTGTGTGTGGTGCTGGCATTCTGGAATCTTCTCTCATTTGATCCTCCTGTCCACTCACCCTGGGAGGGTCAGGGAAGGCAGGAGGAAGTGGCCGTGTGCAGCAGTCTTCACAGTGACTGTCTGAGAGCAGGACCTGTCCACCTGGCACCTCAGTGGCCCCAAGGCCCGGCTAGTGACAGGGACTCTAGGGACCTAAGCCAACCAAATTCCCCCATCAGTGACAATGAAGCTGAAGCCCAAGGAGGTTTAATGACTTGCCGAAGGTCATGCATGGCTCAGAAATGCCAGGGATGGCTTTGGAACCCAGGTTTTCAGACTCCAAAACCGGAGTTCTGGAGAATCGTGCTCTTCAACTTCATTTTCTACTCTTTCCCCTACTCCCTATCCAGCCACACATACCCTAAGTTCCTTTTAATTAGACCAAACAATGACCTGGCTATATGTGCAGGAAGCTGCTGAGAGTTTCCAACTGATGCTTTTAGAAAGCTGAATGAACAAACATAATAAATCGTAGACTGTCAACGACCAAAATGACAAGTGGATGCTGGTCACTTCTGGCAATATCTGGCCCTCTTGCATGCCAGATGTTGGCTACAGTGACAAACCCGGGAGATGATGTTTGTCAGAGTAATTGTCTTGGGCTTTTCATTTTTGTCTCTGTGTCTTGTGCCAACTGAACTGTGTGCACTTGAACCTTCTTTCTCCTCTAATGGAAAAGGCCCACAAGAAGGTGGTGAGTTCAGGGTCTTGTATCAACATGTTCTACAACCCAGGCCCTGAGAGTTTCTGGCTCTCTGAAGGGAGATGGCAGTGGACACTGACCCTCCCCACACTCTGCAGAAGAGAACATCGGGTGTTGATTTCCAGCTTACAGAGCGGTCAGGGCCCAACACCCACAGAGCGAACATGGGTCCTGATGCCTGTATGCACAATCTTGACTCACAGCTCTATCTGTCCATCCATCTATTTTTAAAGATTTAATTTATTTGAGAGAGAGTGCACAAGAGAGAGCACAATGGCAGGGCGGGAGAGGGTAGGTAGAGGGAGAAGCAGACTCCCCGCTGAGCCCATGCAGGGCTTGATCCTGGCATTCCAGGATCATGACTTGAGCCGAAGGCAGACCCTTAACCGACCCACCCAGTCTCCTTCAGCTCTAATTAATACAAACATTTCAGCACCTCTTTTTAGGGGCAATCAGCACGTTGGTGTCTGCTTTACTCACCTCTGATGCCACAAAGTGTATTTTACCATGAGTCATTTACAGTCATCCTTCCAAAATGCAGGAAGATGAGAATTAAAAAAAATTTTTTTTCCGGAACCAGTCAGCACGCTGCCACTCAATGGTGTCCTCAAGCCCTAGGAGCACCCTGGTGCTCCACTCTGCCGGGAGCCAAGGCTGTTCGTTGACTTAACACGATTTGCTCTTCTAGGGGCTAAAAAGCAGGGAGCTGAGGAGAGCCTTGGAATGCCGCTGCTCAAGTTGCAGAGACACGGTAAGTGAGGCAAGTGACAGCAGGGACTCACGGAGTTTCTAGGGCCTGGGACACTGTGAAGTGGGTGTGGTCCCCTGTTCCAGGCTGCTCTCTGGCCAGGTACGTCTGACCCGGGCGACATGTGAGACCCCTGCTGGGTGCTGGGAGGGCAGGACCGGTGAGCAGGGCACGCGTGAACTTCCAACGAGTTTACGGTTTGATCAGAGGGGGAGGATTAACAGAAAATGGTGAGGATGGCTTACTGATCACTGCTCCCATGCGCGAAGTTCTAGAAGAGAGGTGGAAAGGCTTCTAGCAGGGACAAATGGCATCTCAGATGGGAACCGAGTTAAGGCAGCACCAGGGAGGTGGGAGCTGAGACAGACACCGCTGGGTGGCAGTGTTTCCACCGGGGGGCGATTTGGGCTGGACAAGTGGAGAAGACCTCAGCACAGAGCGTCAGGGGCCAGGCCACACGCCGGCTGCATAGTGCTCAAGTCATCAGCAGTGAGAAGTCCAGTTTGGCTAGAACTTCGGAGCAGAAGGGGAGACGTGGGTAAAGGCGAGGGGTGAGGTGGTGGCGGTGTGGTTTCCGGGTGTGGGCAGCAAGGAGCCCTGGAGGGGCGGTTCTCTCTCTTGGCCCCACCTTGAAATTACCTGGACAGCTTTAAACAGGAATGATGGCGTGGCTCAGGCCATAGAGACTCCGAAGTAATCAGGCTGGATCAGGCCAAGTGTTAGGCATACATTTCTAGATTCCCCAGGTGATTCTCATGTGAAGGTAGGGCCTAGGACCCTGGTGCAAGAGAAATCTTGAGAGACGATCTAGCAGTGTGAGCAGGCCTGGGCAGGACATCACTGGGAGACACCTGCAGCTCTCCAGCGGAGAAAAGGCCCTGGACAGTCCGCATGGGACAGAGCCCAGAGCAGAAGCAGGAGGCCCTGTGAGGTAAAATCCTGAGATCTGCCCACACTGGGTGTGGGAACAAAGGAATCAAAAGCAGAGTCCAGAAAAGATGTTGGAGGGCAGCTTTGTTCATGCCAGCACTATTGACTGGTGGGGAATGATCATTCTTCGCTGTGGGGCCACCCTGGGTATTGCAGGGTGTTTAGCGGGGACCCTGGCCTCTACCTACCAGGTGCTACTTGCATCCCCTCCAACATTGTACATCTAATGCATGCACAGATGCAGTACATCTTGTGCATGCAAAAAATGAATTCACCCTTCCCACCTCTTCAGCTAACGGAAAACTGTTAAGGAAAGCTGATTATAAAGAGACCACTTGCTCCTTTCCATCAACTTTATAAGAGACTTTTAAACATGAGGTTTCAGTAGCGTCTTGTTTTGCTTCTTTAAATTATAACATGCACAAACCTTCTTTTTCAGTGCAATGCATCTAAAGTTTTGATACCTGTAACTTTTTTTTTTTTTTGGTTGTTGTTTAAGAATCATGGATTTATTTTTTGTAACTCTTTGGCTATTGTCCTTGTGTATCCTGACCGCCATGTGTGTCAGCCCACGTCAATCAAGATGGGTGATTATGAAATGCCAGACTTCTAAATTAAACGTTTTGGAATTCAGTGGGTAAATAAATGCTGCTTTGGGGGGGAAAAAAAAAACACAGCCAAAAATGTGTCCAGATGTTGCCTATATCTTCCTTGGTTCAAAGCCACTGCTCTAAAGGAAGGTTTTCCTGAGATGGCTCTTTCACAGGGAACACTAAAAAAGTAGGACTAAGAATTAGCAGAAGACATACATTTTGTCACATCTCAATCACTAGCTCCTGTGGGAAAGCCATGCCAACAATAAGGAGCCTGGGCGACCACAGACAAAGAGAAGTGTTTTGAGAGATGGTCTTTTTAAAATACACATTCCAGGTACTTCCATTCACAGCATAGGCGTCGTGTGTTGCTTTGATGGTCTGCAGAAGTTAAAATGTCCTTTTCTGAACAAACAGAAAGAATCACATTCTTCCTCCTCAGTATTGTTAGCCAAGAAGTCACTGTCCATGTCAGAGGTAGATAGGAGTCTTTAACAGGAATAATTTTCGTGCCAGGCCAGAGAGGAAGTGGAGCAGCCCAGGCAGCTGGGCAGCCCTTGGCTGGGCCCTGCACAGCCCTCCCTGCCTCACCTCCCTGACGGCGGGGCCGCCTCGTCTCCGTTGCCTCACCATCGTGTCTGAAATCTTTTGCGTCTTTGGAAAGAGAGTCTGATTCTATTCAATCTGTCCTTTTCCAAAGTCAAAACCAAGTTCCATGAAATCAACTGAGGCCGACTTTTCTGGCCAGAATTAAAAAATATCCAAAGGCCTTGCTTGATCATTATTCAGTGCCATTATTCAGTGCTGTTAGTATTTATTCCCTCCAAGAATACATTATATTTTGAGGCTTAACAGAAAGCCCATTTTGCTGCAAATTTTAAACATAAAGTGGGGAGCTCTAACACACTGTGGAGTACTATCAGAAAGCCTCCTTCCCATTCTCCCCTTAAGAATCCTCTGATTATCTATTCAAGTCTGTGGTACATATGAACTAGTCAGACTGGTGTGAACTCTATGAAACAGAAAACTGGCATCTGTTTGCCTGAGCCAAGGTGGCCGTGTGGACGTGTCTGCTCGGTAAGGCGATGGCGCTGCTGTGGGAGCCCGGGGACCACCAATCCCCACCTTGGTTCCAAGAAGTACACCTGCTGTGGAGGCCGACATGTGCTGGATTCCCCAAGTTCTCAGGAGTAGGGTAGCCCATGGTGAAAGGTCAGCTTTATTTTGGAAGGACACTGAGTAGGTTAATTCTGGGAATGACACAGCAGTTTGGAGAGACCAAGAAAGATGACCCTGTGGCCAGCTCTCGGATGAGCCCATTGCTTCCCTAACTTACTTCCCCCAGCGACCTACTTTTCCCGGCATTCTCCTGGAACTCAGAAGGCCCGTCTCCTTCAGTGGGGCTACGGCTCCCTTCAATCCTCAGTGGGGCGCTGCTCTCCATTCTGCTGAGCCTGGAGCAGTGGGCCTGATTACCGGCTCCGAGTCCACTGGGGACCATGTTTCCAGCCTGGGTCTAATTTTTTAACAGTGGAATTTGTTATTTGTCTTTTTTTTTTTTTTTTTTAAGGGCCCGCTTGTACAAGGCTGCTATGCTTAATTACCAGTATCCTGAGTTTTTCAAAACACTCCCTTCTGTGGAAAGGTTGCTTTTAAAGTGACCGCCATCTTTCAAAATTAATGGACACTTAGGGCACTCTTGGTGGAGGCTATGGCGATGTACACGTGCTGCTTTAAAAAGCATTTTTGGTTGTAAGGAAGCAAAGTACCCATAGGTGCACCGAGCATACATGAGCCATACCTGTGGCTCTAATGTGCCCACAACATGTCACCTCCTGCCCTCACGTGTCCACGCACACCTGGCAGGAGGGTACTGCATAAAACCCACCTCCCCACTTATTCACTCACACATTTGTCAGGCACCTACTCTGGGCAAGATACTTTACTAGAATGATGTAAGGAGATATAAAAATATTTTAGTTTCTACTCTTAAGCACTAATATTCCTTTATGGAACATTTCCATGGCCCAGAGTAAGAAATACACTTCGCACTGACCGTAACTTGAGTGTGTGCACATACCCACACGTTTCTAACAAAGGTTTCACAAGATAATAACCCTTACTACAGTATTGGTTTTTCCTCTCATCTCTAGAACCATGAAATTGACTTCACAAGCCTAGCCGTGCTTTGAAAAACTCTGCTCTCCCAGAAACAGCCACAGCAACAAAGGAGTTAAGAGCCAGCTCCCAGGCTCTGGGCAATCTTACAAAGGCCCGGTGCTGGCTTTTCTTCACAGGTAACATAATGCAGAATGGAGGACTTCCTCCCAGGCCAGGACAGCAGACAAAAGGAAGCATTCTTGCTCTTCCTCTTGCGCCACGGACAGACTCCTGCCTTCAGTCTCCCCGAGTGGCACTTGACACAAGGACACACACACGTCCATTTTCAGGGTATCCTGTCTTGGGCTCCTATGATTCCTTCCAATACTTTGCCTAATGAGAACCAAACACAAAGGAACAGCACCCTCCTTTGTCTCCTCTTGCCCTGCGCTGCCCTTTCAAATCCTTACTGCCCCATTCCCATTTTTAATGCAGTGTCTGAAATAGTCACAACTCTATTGTTGGTACTCACTGGAATGCCCCCTCAGCCAAACCCATCTGAGGGATGCCTTATTTTCAAAGATACAAATAGAACCGTCACAGAGCCCACACTCTCACCTCATCCAGGATTCTTCTTGAGGGCCTATTTTGGTTCCAGAAAACGTGCTACAGGAGTGTGAGAATATAGAAGGGAATTTAGGATGTGCTCCTTGTCCTCAAGGGCATCTAGTTAGGGGGATTTTAAGATTATGATATAGTAAGCATTAGGAGATAAGCCAAACTTTCTCTGAAATGCATCCTTGAGGGAAGTCATGGTTATGGAAGCATCACGACAGGAACGCTTTATGAAGACAGCATCACAGATGGTCGTTTTACTTTAGGTCTAGAAAATTCTAAGGCCTCTTTCAGCATGAAAGAGCTGGTGTTCCATGTGTATCCACTACAGAGAACTCAGGGACTATGACCTTAGCCTCCTCTTAGTCTTTGATGGCATCCTCAGTCATCCTCAGTCTCCCCTGTGGTGAGTCCCTCCTTGTTCCAGTGAGACCTGCAGTGTGACAAACACTGCCTTTCTTCATCCACCAAGCCCTTGCTTTCCTGCAGTGCCATTCTTGGGACTCGCCAGACCAGAGGCCCCCTAAACTTCCCAGTCATTACTTAATGTTCCTAAAACAGAGGTTCTATTCTTTTTGGATGATGGTCCTCTTGAGACGTTCAAGGAATACACATATTGTACACATTTTTCCACTCTCACCCCCACCCCAAAGCCTAGTCCTGCAGTTCCAACTAGGAGTCCTGAGCTACATCTGACATGGGCCCTACCCAATGGAACCCTCGCCACCTGTCTTCCCTTGACTTTTCTCTTTTGTGGACACTCTCTCCCCGACTGTGGTCCCCACTGACCTCCATCCTCAGCAGCTCTCCTTGGATGACCATGTCTTCAATGAGGGCTCACTCAGGGCCCCCCATCCAATAATGACACCCCATTTGGTATTTCTACCCCCCAGAATAGGTGTTGCACATCCATTGCTCTAATGTAATTCACAGGGACCTCTCACTCAAGATGTCCCATATTTAATTCACCATCTTATCCCCTTGCCCCCAAACTGGGTCCTTCCCCCAGAAGTTTCATTTCATTTGATGGCACCATGACTTTCCTGTTCTTTCAGATGAACTCTCCAACTCACATATTGTCATCCTAGGTCGTAAACAAATGGAGTCACATTTGGCTCATTTCACTTCTTCATCTTCAGTATCTAATCTGGTTCACTGTGTTGTGTTAGTGGTGTCAACTTAAAAACGTCAGCCGACTTTGACTTCCAGTGGTTCTTCCCACGTGGCGCTCAGTGCAGGCAGAGATGATTCTACGCCAGGAGTGTGGTAATGCTCCCTGATAGCTCCCTCCCCTCCGAGGCCTCTTCTCACACTTCTGCAGATGAGTGCCATTCACATGCCCACGAAGCACCGTCTCCACGGGTGACTTTCTGCGTGAGAACCGCTCAGGTGGTTCATACTGAGAAGTGACAGGCCTGCCAGTGCCTGGCCTCACACGGGCCACTCTGTGCCCCCAGGTGCACAGGGCGCTTGGTGGGGAAGATGTCAGCTCCGGGCCTGGCTCTGCCTGTGAGGCTCCGAGAAGTGACTTAAGTTTCTAGGTGCCTCAAAATGGGCAACAGAAAAGAGTACTTGCCTTACTCTCAGTATATTAATAATGTTCACTGTCATTATGGATGCTAGTAAAGGATGTGCTGTACCTTGGCCATCCCTGTATATGTCATACTCACTCCCATGTGACCTTCTATTTTACCTTTTGACTGCAATGGCCTCCTTCTCTTTTCTGCTTGGGTATGTTCCCCTTTTGTTTCAAAGTCCAGCTCATGATGCCCCTGACATTTGACACTCATTCAACAAACATTACTGGCTTATCTAATAAGTGCCAGGTGTAGTGAGAAATTCTCAAGAGACATGCCAAGTGAGTGAAAGAAGGTCTCTACTCATCTGGTGAGGGGGCAGAAAAGTGAGTGTAGGTCAGTGGCAGAAGACTGAGGAGATGGGAGCATGGAGGTGAGCACTGTGCTGATGGCTGGAGTGGCCTCAGGCAGAAGGAAAGGTGACCTGAGGCAGGGTTGGCAGCTGTGCCAGTGTGAGAACGCCATGAGGGCATGGTAGCCCAGAGTGGGAGGACCATGGGGGGCATGGTGGGAGGTAGGGCTGGAAAGGCAGGGAGGACTGCCTACGTAGGTCCTAAGGCATGCCAAGGACTTTGGGGAGCCAGGGATCATGTTAAGGTAGGCAGAGACACCCCCAGAGCTCTGTGTCTCTACCATGTTCACCCACTCTCAGGACTCAGCTGCTCTGCGCATGTAAGGCTGGGCTGGACGCAGGTGGCTGCCCTTCCCAAGACATCTTTCTAATAAGCACGATGTTGATGATGCAGGGGAGGAGAAGCCATTGTCAGCCTAATTTAAAAGTTGGTAGAACCTTGAGTGAATGGCTTGCAAGTCAGGAATGAATGACTTGCCACTAAGCTCCCCATTCTGCACCGTGCTGTTACAAGGCCAGAGCTGTACATGATTGGATTACAGAGCACAATAGGTCTTAATTCAGTTGGCTTCATCATGAAGCTGCTGCATGCTTTGTAAACTGGTAAAAATTCTTCGAGGAGGGGTAGGGGGCAGGCTCCACATACTCTTTCAGGAACAGGAACACATTTAGTCACCACTGGCTGGAAAACTCCGCCAACACTCCATCATCAGGACTCCGGGGGCACTTGGAAATAGTGGAAGGGGAGGTGGGGCAGCAGGGTGTGCCGAAGAAGAGCTGTCAGCCTCTGCTGCTGGACAGGGCAGTCCACCAGGGAGATTCTGGGAGGTGCCTGCGAGGAGGTGGCTATAGCAGGCCTGCCCGAGACCTCCAGCCTCTGCATGGCCTTTGTCACCTGCTCCTTGTCCAGGGCTGGAAAGGAAGGCTTAAACTGAAGTTAAGTCAAGCTGATTGCAGAAGTGCTCAATGAACATTTTGCAATGAATTTAACTTCAGCTCCACCATTATCTCATCCTCGGAGTGACCCTGGGGTTCTCCTTCATTTAAAAAAATTAATTAAGGCCTGACTAGTGGAAGTGATGCCTTTATTAAAAGAAATGTCAAAGAGTGTATTCCTTAAAAGAATACTGCTTTACATATGAAGCATTTCTACGGCATTACAGCAAGCACCGGGACTTACCTGGTCCTTATGAAAACCAACATGGTAATGCACAGTGATACTAAAGTTGGATCAGTTTTCTCATGCGTACAGCATCTTCTGCAGTGCTGTGATCTAACTCACATTAAACACAAACCTAAGGTTAACAGACCACCTGTGACTTTGAGTGGACAAATGGCTACACAGAGCTGCTCAGTATCGAGGACCAGGGGATCCTCTGTGGCCCCGCAGGAGCCAAAGGGAGCCCCTCAGCACAGGACAGACCACCCTGCGGTGGCTCCCCAGACAAGATGCTGCTTAGGAAGGGGTTGCCAGGGTGCAAGTGGAAGATGCTTATACGTATGTGCTTCCCCCAAATCAGTCTATGATGCAGGTCTGGAGACTTGGGCCCCTTTACCAAAACTGACCCTAGGCCCACGGTGATGGAGAACAGAGGCGGGTCTGGGATACCACTGGGGCCCAAAACCAACTGGTCTTTCCTGACTTCCTCAAAATCAGGCCTGCGTTCTCCCTTAAGTACGGCTCTTAAATTTAAATTTGATGCAGTGGATTTCATGCCCCGAGAGAAATTCTCAGCAAGAGGGTCTGGTCCACCCAGGGCCCCAGAGCAGCCCCGCTCACCTCCTCCACTGTCCATCGGGCCACCTCGCCTGCCTGGATGTTGGCCACACCTGGAAGCAGCTTGCAGTGCTGCTCCCTGCCGAGGGGAAGGTCCCGGAAAGGGTGGGCTGACACAGAGGACATGAAGACCGACTGGTGGAGAGCCTGCTGGGTCTGCTCAGCCGAGTATTCTGAAAGAGAGGCAGGTTGAGTGAAGTACACATGCGGGGCCAATTAGCGGACATCACCTAGGTCAGCCCCTCCTCCCAGGCGGCCAGGGCCAGGATAGGAAAAGTGCAGACTCAGCGGGAACCCTGGTGCTCCCGTGGCTTGGCATCATCACCAGGAGGAGTCCCCTGGCACAGGCCATGCCACTGCTCTGTTTCAAAGTAACGGTCATGATGAGAAACAGATGTTATATATGGCCTGGATGACTCTGGCTATCTGCTGAGCAAGGTCAAATAATCTCTATGAGACAGTTTGATGCCAACCAAGAGCTAGCTTGTCACTGTCGCTGGCTCCTCTCTCCTTAAATCAGGAGTCAGAGGAAGTGCAGAACTATTAAGTGGATCAGCACACCGACGCATCTGGGTTGTGTGTGCGCACTGAGAACGACTTCTTCCTGGAAGCTGCTTCATTTGTCTCCAAAGGCACCATGAACCCAGGGCCACATCTGGCTTGACAAGTCCCCCAGGGGACAATGAATGTGGAATGCAGTACTGGGTCCCCATGAGGATGTTGGTGGCAGCTGCTGTGCTAGTTCCCAGAAAGCCACGACGACACCTTGGGACTTAGGGAGCAGCCGCAGTGGAGATGTGATGGCCCTGACACAGGTACTCTTAAATGGGCGCTCTCTTTTCAGAGCAAAAGCTCTGAATGAGCTCTGGTTCTAAGACACGAAGGGCAATGGCTGCTTCCCTGCTCAAGATTGGTTGTTATCACCAAGGGAGGTAAGACCTCTCTCCTGCCTCTTACTTCTCCCCAGGCTTCCAGAACTCATTGGCCACCTTCAACAGTGACTTGATTCTTATGTTATATTCCCAACATTTATATGGGCACCATAGACCTCAATTCCCTAATTATTTTGCTTTGAATGTATAAATGGATAAGGAAAAAGAACATAGAGATTTCAGAGAAAATTCATGCCTTTTTAATGCCATTTTTAAAGATACTTTCATCACATTAGCAAAATAAAGCTGTTGATATTTTAAAATACGTTGAAAAGAAAGACCACAAAAAATTGTTTTAAGCCATCTAAAAGTCTACTTTCCTGATGCAAATGATAGTTAAGTAAGCAGTAGCCACATAATTTAAAGTCTGTTATGATGGTATTTTACTAACAGTCTGAAAAGCTATTATGCAAATATTTCTACCTCAAATTAATTACAGTTTTTAGTAGGTGAGGCTGACCTGCATTTTGCATGGACACATAGTCACATACCCACTAGTAATCAGAGGTTCCAAACTAGGAAGAGACCCATCCATCACCACCCTAGCTGCTTGGCACAGACAGCTTACGTATTTACCAATGCTTGCTGTCTGCACAGATAAAGAGACAGCAAAATTGCGGCCTTCTCCCAAATTCTTATGCTCCAGTTGCAAGCAGCAGCAAATTCATCTCTAAATGCTGATTGTCCAACACTGACCTTTTTAGTATGTAAATAGGTTATCTCCCTCCGTGTAGTTCAGCCAACAGTATGTTCAGCTGCCGGTTCTGAAGCAAAACTTCACACCTTCCTTGAAAAGCCGGTATGTTTACAAATGTAGATGTTCTTTAAGGAAGGTGTCAGGTTGGACAAGGAGCATGTACCAAACAAACCCTGAAAACTCACTGCAGAAGTGTCCCCAAGCAAGTCTGTGGTCAAAGCCACAGTGTCGCCAAGGGCTTTCCTGGGCAACAGGGAGTTAACGCGATGTGCTCATAGGGATTAAGACCTGAGCCAAAGCCCGGCTTTATTTTGAAAAAGAATCACTGCATCAATCAATTGGTTGTGTTTGCTGAAATAGCATGGACTTAGGAAAAAAAAAATCAGATCCGTGTCTCAAACCCTGGGTAAATCAATCACATATACTTTCCAAAATGTATAGGACTCTAAAAGGACACATTAATACATGTTGTTTTGGAGGTACAAAGATGTGGAGTGACGGTGATTAGATTTCTGTGATTCACAAATAAAGGCCGAAGGCATTACAAACGTAAAAGAACCATTGTGCTCTCCAGCAAGAACATTTTCCACACTGTATTCTGGAAGCAAATTGCCTTGGGTGCTGAGGGGTCCATCTGGAAATATATCGAAGGTTTGGTGGCCAGCCTGGAACAGCACGGAGGTTCCTCTGAACACCGTTTCTCATGGTTCCCAGTCCTGGAAGATGGACCCTTCGCTCAGTTCAAGTAAGAAGATGGCCTTCAGGTTACAACTACCAGTAGGGAGCTCGAGCTGTATGAGTTCCCCAGTAGGGAACTCAGGCAAAAGCTGCCTATGGTTTTTTGAGTTCAGTTAACTGTGCTTCTGTTAAATTGAATTATTTGTTTGAAGGGAGGTAAAAGCCAGATTTTTCAAAGGATGAACAGGACTTAATGGGGAATATGTTCTATATGACAGAGTGAGTCCTCTCATGGCAGGGGAAAGGTCTGCAACCAACTTGCTGGGTTGCCAGTTCCTTACCTGGCTTTGAGTTCTCATGGGTATACGGGCTCTTGTCTGTTTACTTACAACCTCATGTTTTGGGGAATGCTTGCCAGAACGAGTTACATGCTGAGCTTGGATAATATTTTCACTATTATCAGCTTTACTTTATTTTTTAAAAGATTTTATTCATTTATGAGAGAGAGAGAGAGAGAGAGAGAGAGAGAGGCAGAGACACAGGCAGAGGGAGAAGCAGGATCTACACAGGGAGCCCAACGTGGGACTCAATCCTGGGTCTCCAGGATCAGGCCCTGGGCCAAAGATGGCGCTAAACCGCTGAGCCACCTGGGCTGCCCTATTATCAACTTTATAAAATGAGATGGAAAGCCTGAAAGTTGAGTTTTCAGGCTCAAATAGATATGAGGGAGGTTAAGGAGGGAGTCTGTGAGCAGGGAGTTTGGAATAACCAGTCTGCCAACTCAAAGGTACGACTGGAGTTGAGAACATATATCGCCCAGAGCTGTTGGGTGGTGGGGAAGGAGAACGCACATAAGGGCGTGGTGTGGTCCCCAGTGTATCATAACCATTCATTGAATGGTAAGTTCTACTCTAAATTTGATTCTAAGTTCCTTGAGGTCAGGATTGATGCTCTATAAAGGGATGATGCATATTTGAAATTAACATCTTGCAAGGCGAATTTTCTAGCAGTAACAAAAGATAGGGAATGCATTCTAGAGAGTGGTTGTCTTGCCTTCTTTGTACCATTTACCAGGTCCAATTTCTTCCAAAGCTGATGATTTGGGGGTGAGATTTTCATGTCTAGCTGAGAGAATGCTAGGAAGGGCTTGCCTCAGAGGCCTATGGCATGGGGAGGAGGATAGGGTCCACATCAGCTTGCCTATTTGTGAATCCTAGTGCCCACATTGTTGCTGAGTGACTTAACTTCTCTGTATCAAGTTTTTTTTTTTTTAATGGGGTAATAAGATTTATATCTTACTGAGTTGTTGAGATTAGAACAGTTCCTGGTACATAATGAGTGCTCAATATACGTTTGGTATTACATTACTTTTTACAAACTTGTTAAAAAATAGACAAGCTCAAAATGGAGTCATTTGTGTTCAGCCCTACATCAACAAACCAAGACTTAATACATAACCTAATCCCAGTTTCAACCTCTCCCAGGAATGTAATCTTAGCCAGTCAGTCTAGAATTTCCTAGTGAGCGTTTGTGAGGTAATCTGCCTGACAGATCCCTGCCATCACCCGAAGGGCGACCTTACCCAAAACAATCTGCTCTTTTCTTATCCCTGCTCCTTTCTGCCTATAAAAATCTCCTGCTTTGTATATAGCTCCTCAGAGCTTTTTTCTGTCTGCTAGACGGGATGCTGTTCAATTCACAAATGGTTAAATAAAGCCAGTGAGATCTTTAAAATTTAAAGTTGAATTTTGTTTTTTAATGTAAGATATACAGATATTTTAAGTTCTAGTAATAACGAAAAATTGGACATAAAAAATTTCCAAAGCTAGTGTGGCTGGATATGCCTCAAGCCTATGAAAACTAAAATTCAGACTGAAACTCAGGATCTTTAGGCCTTGTTCAGATTTCACACCCAAGTGGTCCTGGAAAGACAGTGTAGTGGTCACCAAAATCATGTGCTGAATCCTAGTAGAAGGAAATGAACGTGGGATCCCTGGCCACTGCTGACGTCGGCTAGGGCATCCGTTGGCAGGCACAACTGGTGCCAATGTGCAGCAACCGAGTAACACTGTTAAAATGCATTCAGCCTGCCAGCTTTGAAATTATGTGGCTCTTGACAGACTTTTAAAATGTGGGGGTGATTTGCATTATTTTAAATTCTGTGCATAAAATTAGACTTTTGAAAATATCCACTTAAAAGTCTGCATACATTTTTATGAAATGTGAACACACAGATTTTAACTTTTTACCAAGCCCAGCACAGCTCATGTCACATTCGATATTCCCTGAATGTTTGCTAATAAATCAAAAAGCATAAGCCTATGATGAAGGTATTTATTGTCTTCAGAAACTATTATCAAATAAAAAGGATCAGATCATTTGGTCTTGCAGCTTTTTGAGTAAACAGAGGCTTCTAGATTAGAAAAGGATGTCCACCATGAACACAAGATAGAAAGGGTCTTCCAAACTGGGTAACCTGTGTACTTCAGCCACTAGGCCCAGTGTCCATCTGACACTGCTGAGGGATATGGGATGCTTCCCAGTTAGACTGCCTCACTGCAGCAAAGATTCCTACCCAACCCCCCTAAAAGTCAGCCAAGAAAATTTAGCCTGCAAAAGGGGCCCTCCTACTAGAGGTTTTAACATTTTAATTAATCAAATTGCCTTTTACGTTGGAAGATGAAACACATGTGTAATCCTGGCTTTGCCTCTAACACCAATGTGTGAGTGACAATAAAGAAAGCTATCCCGGGATCCCTGGGTGGCGCAGCGGTTTAGCGCCTGCCTTTGGCCCAGGGCGCGATCCTGGAGACCCGGGATCGAATCCCACATCGGGCTCCCGGTGCATGGAGCCTGCTTCTCCCTCTGCCTGTGTCTCTGCCTCTCTCTCTCTCTCTGTGACTATCATAAATAAATAAAAATTAAAAAAAAAAAAGAAAGCTATCCGTACACTTAAGACGTCTTTCCCTTTCCAGAAAACAGAGCTTGTAATACTTGTCACCTCAGTAGTTTGCCATTTGTAGAACAGTTTGGTTGTAAGAAGATCTTTGCTACTATTTTTCTCTCTCTGGGTGTTTGAGTTTTATGAATTTAAAAAATATATTCGATGTGTTTAATGATTTCAACCGAGGCAGTCTGAGATTTGGAGCACTTGCAAGTTCCCGTGGCCTGCATGTTCAGCTGCATGTCCAGCTCTCAGGTAAGAGAGGCCCTAACTAGAGTACCAGGGGACTTGGCCATGGATCTGAATCCATTTAGCAGCACTCAGAGAGGCGGAAAGAAACGGTTCCATCTCCAAAAACATTACATCATTAACTTTCTTGCAGAGGCAATAAGTTGCTAGAACCCAGCAGACTCTCTGATGAGACATGAGTCTCAACGGCAAGTGCCATCTGCTCTTGAAGAGGAAAACCCTAGCTGGGCCCTCTTCTCCAAGTCCTTGGGGACAGCCAGACTGGTCTGGTTGTGGATGCAGTGTGACTCAAGGCTGCCTCTCAGGTGTAATGACTAAACAGATGAATAACATGGTACAAGCATCTTCTGCTTCCCCATTCCACTGACTTCAAAGAGTCTAAAGGATTTCCAGACAAAAGGATTTTAATTCATCTGAAAATAACATGAACGTAGGTCCCTGATTTCTTCTCTGCCCCTCCTGTTCTTCCAATTTCTGCTCAACTCCCACAAAGGGAAAAAATCCTTTATGGAAATGTTCTTTAAAAATATGGCTGTTTCTTCACAAAAGCGCATGCCACAAAACTGCACCAAGTCATAAATGGTAACCAGAGGCTGCATGGCTGGGCCTCCAGTTATTTTTAATCTCACTAACTACAGAGACCCATTCCACAAGCAACCTTCTCCTCAATGAAAGGAGTAGCAACTCTACTGTGTTCTTTGCTCTAAAAAGGAGGAAGTAAAAAATAAAATTGCAATGGGTCCCAATATCCAATTATGTTTTTCTCACTTACTGTACCATGACAGTCACCGACTGACTTTCCTCAATTTACCCAGCGCTTACTGGGAAGTTACTCTGCTTGCAGCACTGTGCTCCAGTCCTGGCCTCTGGGGCGGGGGTGGGGTGGGGTGGGGGGGTGGGGGGGTGGGGGGGTGGGGGGGGTGGGGGGGTGGGGGGGGGTTGGGCGCAGCACATGGGAATGTTCAGAATGGGCTTCACATTTGGCAACACTGTTTCTTCCCATGATCCCCTAGTTTCAGGTTTTGTTCTTAACAGGCTTAGGGTGGTCATGCTGTCTTGTCTTCTCTTGATTCGACCAGGTTGGATTCAGTCCCCCCTCATTTCTGTTTGTTTACCTCCAGGTTCCTCAAACACAAAAGCGAAACACACAAGAGGAGACCGGACACCATCAGCGAGACAGCCACGCGATGCCTGCGTGGGGACACACACGAGCAGGCTTTCAGTTTCCCGCGGGCACTCGGCCCACGGCCGGTTCCTACCTGTAACTTCTCAGCTAGTAAATAAAACACGTGGGGTGGTTTTTTTGCTGTACATGTTTGGTCTCTTCATAACCCTATTATTTAGAACCCATACACTTGGATCGGCAGAGTGCTTTAAGGTCCGGGTTATTTGTTCTTCTTCATCACAAACATGTTTCTTCTCTACTGATTTTATACGAATGTGGGAGACAAAGCACAGAAGTGTCGGAGACTACCAGAGACTTCCCAGGGAGCTTATCGATGGAATCAGAAGTGGAATGAAGAACGCTGCCTGTTCCAGATCTGTGTACCGTCCACAAAGCAGCCATGGCCACATGTGCAATGTGGAGTGTGCAAACTGAGATGTGCCACAAGTGTACAATGTGTCCTGAATTTTGATGACTTAGTACAAAAAAATTAGATGGTAAGATATGCCCTTAATTTTTTTAAATCTTGATTTACAAGTTGAAATAGTATTTCAGATATATCGGGTTAAAGAACATGCCATTCAAATGAACTTTTCTTGTTTCTTTTGTTATTTTAAACGTGGTTGCTAGAAAAGTTCCAGCTCGCATGCAGCCGGAGTTGTATTTCTGTTGGACAGTGCAATCTGGAAGAATGCTGAGTTGTGGCTTCTCTCAAGATCTGTGCTAGGTGCAGGAAGGGTTGGGGGGCTGACTGGAGTTAACGTGACTCATGTTGATGTGATGATGATGAAGCTCCAGGCAGCCTGCACCCCACCCAGCCACTGCCACCCTGATTGCGGAGGGAGGCAAGAGGTTTGAGATTAAGGACAACCCACTTGGGTTGGCGAGTGCAGCTGGGGCTGGCTGCCTGAGCTCCCATCATGGCTCCACGGGTAACTGGCCGGGACGCTGGACTTGCCCACTGGTCTGGCACATGCTCAGCGTCTGCGGAGTTGGGTGAATAAATGACTGAATGAAGAAATGCAGGTATCAGGAAAGTAGGAATTGTCTTCATATACCACCAATGCAAAAAATGGCTCTCAAAACTAGATTAGGAACCACTCAGATTTAGAGCCACTTTCTCTGCACGTGTTGCCGCACACCTCCCAAACCACCAAATTCTCGAGGAGCCTGTGGTTACTCAGCTGCTCTTTTTCCTCACCAGCAACTGGGTGCTGGGGGAGGATGGACACACACTCCCTACTGCCATTTTCTGAGGGTCCTCAATTCTCATGGAAAGTCCAGCCTCCTCCGAGGCCCCACTTTGGGGCTTTATAATTCATCACCTCTGCTCGGAGCCAGTGGGCTCCTCCTCAGCCTTGGGGCCTCTGCCAGCGAAAAGCCAGTGGCCCGGCTCCAGGTCCCTGCGCACCCCACGGGCCCTCCCCGTCGCGTCTCTGATGATGGAGAAGCAGCACTTCGCGGCGGGCATCCGGCCCCACGGCCCACTGCTGGCCTCCTTCCCTGCTGACTGAGCGTCTCCTCACAGCTCCTACTCAGTGGGCACCCGAACTACATCCACCCCCTGCCAGACGCTGCCGTCTCCCATTTCTCCCCCGCATGTCTCTCTCCTCCCCGGGCCCTCCGCAGGAACTGGAAGCCTGCTCCTTCCCCTTCAGCGGCGTCCTCTGGGCGCTCCTCCTGCCCCTCGCCTGCGGCCCGGCCCGGGGATGCGGTCTTCCTGGTTCCTCCGGCCTTGCTGCCGTCACACAGGTACCTTCTGACGAGTCTGCAGTCAAACACAACTGGATCCTGATGGGAGCGGTCACTTCACAAGTGGCAAATACTATGAGCTTCCTACAATGAGACTCAGTCCTTTCCTCTGGGAAGGGATTTTATTCCCGAGGGCAGGATTTTAGCTCCTCCTTTTGACCCAGTAGCAGCAAACTCTCTCTTACGGGGTCTCCAGTGCCAGGGGTCTATCCATCAGTTCCCAGATGCTAGGGTTCCTAGATGCTCACGGTCCTCAGCCCTCAGCAGGGGGTGTCATGCCTTCTCAGGGCAGCTCCCACAAGACCCTCCCTACTGGCTACTGGCTACCCTGTATGGAAACTGTTTTCTTTGCAGTCTTGATTAGTGAAGCACACGCTCAAGGGCAGTCATTTCCGATTCATCCTTGCATCTCCGTGGGTAGCGCAGGTCTGACACATGGTACAGCAGAGTACAGGCGCTTAATACCTGATGTGACTGTTGAGCCATCTGAGGAATTTTACTGCAGAGACAAAGAATGCAGTGGCAAACGCTAACTTGGTCTGCGCCAGTGAAAACAATGAGTTTCCATCCTGTGGGCTCTCTTTTGCCAAATATGCTCATTACTGAAAAGGCTGAGTGTTGTTTGTGATATAGGATCTAACTAACATCTCAATTTGATTCTTGAGAAGCAGAGATCCCCTGCTTTCATTTTAACAGAAAATACAGAAAAAATCCATATTAACTTTTGATATGTTAGTCACCCAATAAAAGAGTTCAGTGCAGCATACTTTTTGGTGGCTAAAGCGTGACCTTTTCATTTAATGTCTGCTTCACACAGCTTGAGAAATTATTAATTAACTCCTTTTGATTGATTACTATAACCCAATCACTCAGCATGTATTTTTTTTTATCCTCTGTAAGACCATTTTCCTTCACTTGCAAAAGGGAGACCATAATTGAACGAACACTGGCACCAAAGTGAACAAGAACTGGAGTCGCTCTTCTTAAAGTGGGCACCCCCTACCTGTTCACTTCCTACCCCTGCTCTCCACATGCAGTTATAAAAGAGCGAACCCTATTTGAGTTGGCATTCACAAAGGTGAAATGCCCTGCCCTGTTTACACCCCTGGCACAAAAGGAAACAGTACCGAGCATGAAGTAACAGTTTAATTTTATCTTAATTCCAGCAGTGGATGGTGGTGTTGGATTGAAAGGAGGCAAATGGATTTGGACGCAGACCCTGTAAGTTGAGGGCAGGGCATGGGCACCAGCCCCTAGGGTGGTAGCATATGCGACCACTGTCAGAGCCCAGGCATGTGTGTGTGCCAGGTTCTTAACTCCCTTGGCTATTTCTCAGCTCCAGCAATGAAGGGGTGGGGAGAGACGTCAACTAATAAGCTATTTACCTTAAAATCTTATACAACTTGCCTCTGGGGCAGGGGGCAGACACCTATGTCATTTCTCTTTGCGTCCCCACCCCCCCACGTAGCATACTAGCTTAACACCTGGCATGGGGTAGGGGCTCAAGAGCGGTGTGCTGACAACTGGCAGGGCAGGTAGAAATCCTGAGGAGGGAGAACTATCCTGTTGACTGATGTAAAGTCACCATGTGCATGCCATGAGGAAACACCTCATTGGGTTTTGCTGCCTTTTTCTCTGCACTGCCCTTTTCCTAACTGCTGGACACACAGTCTGAGCAAAGAGTCCATGGCCACCCAACCTCAGAAAAGTCACAGGTCAAAAAGTTCCTGAGGACTCCACAGATGCTCAGGCCCAGGGTGGAGCACAGCCAGCCCAGGGCACAGCACTGTGCTTGCTGGTTGGGAGCACCGATGACAAAGACAAAATGGCACCCGAGGGAATGAGCCCAAGGGTGACTGGTGCCACTGGGGACTTCAGAGCCCTCTGCTGGCACCAGCCCAGACTTGGGGCTAGCTGGGAACCAAGGGAACAAACATTTGCTTGTTGCCTTGGCTGTTGGTTTTATTTTCCCCACATGACTTCATGGGGACAGTGCTATTAGCTCTCTTCTGCAGACAATACCAGGGTCTCAGGCACCCTAAGGAACTTGGCAAAGGATACTCAGCAGGCAATGGCAGAGTGGGGACGCTGAGCCCACCACACAGGGGCATTCCTTTCCTCTGATCCTTCGAGAGTGGGTTCTTTCTGTCGCTGCCTCTGCATTTCTGTATAGGATTAGGGCAGATGTGACGCTGAGAAGGCCTGCTCATTCTCTGGAAGACAGAGTTGCCTCTTCTGCAATAAGGGAAGCCTCTGTGCTCCAACACTAAGACAACAGATCTCCAGACAGATCTTTGGAAGTACTGTCGGATTTATCTCAAAATAAACATGCTTCCGGGGAATCTACCTGGAAACTGTGTAGACCTGATCAAAGCAGCACTCTGAGCCTTGGGAAGGACAGGGATGGGAAGCTCAGCCTGGCAGGAGGGAAGAGGCAGCACCCCAGTGAGTGAGCCCAGGTGCCCACCCACCTCGGCCTGGGAATCCAGCGCTGCTGCTCATCCCTTCCCAGCTCTGGCGAGGAAAGCTGCCTCCTTCCTTGGCAAGGAGCTCAGCACAGACGCTCCCTCCAGAGCAGTGCCAAGGGCTCCCCTCATGGAGGTGCTGACGTGTTCAGAGACAGCCTGACAAATCAGCCTGTGCACTCAGAGGTCCAAGTGACTGGTCTATGTGTCTGGGGAGCCAGCCTGTTTTCACAGGCTTCTCTGCGCCTGCCCACCCCGTGGACGAGCTGTTTTCTTTTGGAAGTGGTCCTGGGGGAGCTCTTCCAGGCAGGACAGCCCTGAAGGCCAGGCAGTTTCCATCCTGAGGCAGCTTCCACCACCCCTCTCCCACTCTGGGAGACAGAGGAACTTGGCAGGAGCTAGCCTGCCCTAGTGAATCAAAACTGAGCGCGCCCCCCCTCTTAGCTGTTTATCGTATCTTTTATGTGTGAACCTTTCTTTTGTTGAAAACACACTGACACATTAGTTTGTGGATTTCTTTTCACATTTCCCTTTTGGGCAAATCCAATGAGGAAGCAGCTTAGGGGATGTTTTCTTTTTTTAGGAGTTGTACATATTTCCAATATATTCCCTGCTTTCAGAGAAGCCAGACACAGCAGTGTGCCCAGGAGAGGCTGCTGGTCATGCGGTCCTCATTCTGGTTCCCTCGGAAATACTAAAGTGAGGGCCAGAGAGGCAGGAATCGCTGGCAGCCACTGTCTGTGATGTCTGTCTCCTGTTGGCACCCATATCGGATTTCCCCACTACATGGCTTTCTGGTGGGGCTCCCCACCCATGTTCCTGGTTTTTCCCATTCCCACAAAACATGTGTATGTCCTTACACTCTGTGGCATGAGCTGCCCTCACCCCTTTCGGGTCCTCGCCCTCCTTGGCCTGGGTCTCAACTGCCCATCCCAGGGGGCAGAGTGGACCATGAAGAATGGAAGACATACAGGCAAAACAGAAAATGATTTTAAGGCTGGCTCTCCTAGGTATAAGAAGAAATTAGTTATCTTGGTATTTTATAGACTTCAGTCATTTCCTTAACAATTATTAGAAGTATAAGAAGAAACACTAAATTATACCAACATTGAAGAAAATCAACTTGTTCCGGAGAAGATAAAACATGAAATAACCCCTGTATTCTTCATTAAGTGATTCAAATTTTGTTAGAAACTGGGTATTAAGCCACATAAAAGCTGCTCTGTTCAGTCATCTATTTTTTGTCCCCAACCAACATCACTTGGTGCCAATATGAACAGATCACATATCTAACTTTTTCTAATTTGCTAGCTTCAAGAAAACAGAAAGCTTTTACTGTTCTCGGGTTGTATATATGTGTGTGTGTTTTGGAAAGAAGTGAAAGGAAAAAAAACTCCAAATATTTAGCTGGCAGGAACAAGCACCTGGCACAATTTAAAAACAAATTAGGAAGCAAAGAGATTATGAAGGAACCAGATCAGCCACTACAGTCTGCATTTCAACCTTCCTTTGAACACCGGGAATCTAGCCCATGGAGACGTCAACTTCCACCTGAGTGACACCTGTGCCTTCCTTTTCCTATGAAGTTGCCCACCCCGCCTGCACCTTGGTCCTGTTGCCTGCCCGTTTCACATTCTCCCAATGGCATGCTCCTTTAGTGCCTGCCTTGAGGAAGCTGCTCTGTCTCGTTTGGTGGGCTCCTTCGCACTGTGTGGAAGTGGTTTCCCAGGTCCATGGAGCTGTGGACACAGTCGGGGGTAATTTCTTGATAATATGTTAGCACAGGAGCTGAGAACAGGCAGGATAATCTGAAGCAGAGTCTCTGTCCCCTGAACGTCACATTTTCCCATTAGAATTCCATGCAGAAGCACAGAACTAGAGGAACCACCAACAGAACCATTCAGGAGCCTGGGATGCACTGGGTCTCCCCTATGCTATGGAAAATGCCCAGCACAGCCCAGCATGCTCTAATGGGCATGCCTCTAGAAAATACAGATTGAAAAATATATTCTTTGCCAATTTAAAAAGTAACCAGGATAAATTAAAGCTTAGAAGAATCAAGTTATGATCCTATTGTATTGACGGTATACATTTGCGGCAGATGCTACCATTACACATTCATACTACCTCACAAAATGACACTCTCATTTCCATTTTCAAAAAACAAACGAGATTGGATCAAAGCTAACATGTTTATCACATGCATGCTCAGAGGGCCAGGAAGGTGGTGGGATAAGAGACAGTACGATCGCTGACACGTGTTTCGGCGACAGACAGACAGGCAGACAGAAAAGAGACAGTATGATTTATCCTGGAATTGATTGACTATTAGTTCCCATTTATGTGAACATATAAAATGATGCAGAATTTAAGAATTATATATATATATTTTTTTACCAGCATTAGGAAATGCAACTAATAAGCAACTATTTCAGGCTAACTTCTATGTAACTACTTCAAACCTATCATATTAGAAATTCAGTTAACAACCAAGGGGCAATTGAAGAACTGGCTGAGGTCCCCAATACCTCAGCTGCAAGGTGATGATTTTCTCAGGTCTTTCACTCTGTAGGGAGACAGTAATATGAGAAGCTGACGGGACTTTGGTATGGGAGCCTCATAACAAACATTGCCCATCTTACAAGGAAACAGGCTGTCCTTAATTAAGGCCTTCAAGTCCAACATGGAGGCAATGCCTTCCTTATACTTCCTCGTACGGGGAAACCTGTTTCTCAAGTAAATGATACTTGCCCACAATACCATGCTTTGCACCTCCATTGAGAATGCAAATGCATTTGGAATCAGTAATTTTCTCTAAAAGGCTACTTTCCCCTTGAAGATCTTGTGAAAGTGCAGTCACTCAAACAAGGTGACATCTGAAGGGCCGAAGGCTTCAGGATTACTCTGTCACAAGAGACCTGCAAATCTGTTAATGAGTTAAGAGAAAAAGGTGGTAACACCAACACCCGACACAATCACAAAATCTTGTTCTTAATTATCAACCACACAAGGCAAGCTGCTAATACCTGTGTGTTTGTGTGGGTGGGGTTTAAAAACAGCACAGGGGAAGAAGAGCCTTTTAATACAGCCTGTAATACACCCTGACTCAGGAAAGCTGTCACCACGCTCTCACAACTCTGTTGTAAGGGGTGATATTTAGGAACATTTTGCAGAGCTTCTCATAAACCATTCAAAAGAGAAAACATTTGAGAACAAGATTGAATGGCAGCTGAATACAGCGGTAGTGACGGAAAATGTGCCTGCAATAAATGAGAAACAGCAAGTTTCTGAGGCCAGACAATCCTTCCTGCCTCCCCAGTAACCTTGAATTTTTCAGGGAATGAGATTGACCCTCCATTCTCCAGTCTTCTTTTAGGGCTGATATCCTCATACTAAATATTCCTCAATTACACAGCGAGGCTGCATTGTGTCCAATTTCACTCTCACTTGGGAATAGCAAAGTCATCTTGAACTCTCTTCTGAGGCCGCGAAATTTGAGTGTCATCTGTGGGGGGGGGGGTAATGGCAGGATAAATCATCATGGCTGTATTTCTGAAGTATGACAGGGCTACTGAGGCCTGTCACTGAGCTACCTGATTCTAGAATACTCCCCGTTCAAATCTCGTGACAACTTATCTGTGTCCCCTAAAAATGGTTTCTCTTCAGTCATTTTTATGGCTTCCTCTTTTAAGTGATTTCCAATATGTTATTCAAAACTGAAGATGTTGAGGAATGACTACAACTCCAAGGAAAATGTTACACATACTTAATTATGTAACTGTAACAATGCAAGAAATCCTGGCTACAACTGAGTATTTGGGGGAAAATGCCTTTCCAAATATTTCAGTGGTTACTCCATTTCAGATTTTGAAAAGAAAAAGGGAGACTTCTGGGTAGCCCCTCACCCCTCATTTTCACTTATTATTTTACCAAAGGCAGCTCCTGCTGCTTGCATTCCCATTTCTTGGTAAGAAAATTAATGGATATGCTAAAATAATTTGCATGCAGAGTGAATCTGAACCTTGTTTCTGAATTATTTTTGGCCTCATGGATAACAATCTAGGTGACTTTGGGAGAACTTTAGGAGAATGATCTAGGTGACTTTAGGAGAACCTCAGAGGTGGTAAACACAGATAGGTGGAGAAAACTGGCTGAAGTCGTATTGGTCAGTTCTACATAGGGAAAAGGGAACTAGTTCCGTGGGCCTCAAACTGGGCTTCCTTGATGACTAGGAAAAGATCATTCTTAACCTTTCCTTTCCAAGAGCTCCAGATAATAGCACTATGGGAAAAGGAGGAACAATGTAATGAAAGCTTTTACCTGCTGGCTGGACCTAAGCAACCTATTTATAAACGCCTCTGAAATTGAAGTAGAAAGCTCTTACCTACTCAAAGTTCAAATGAGAGCACAAGGCAAACAGGTGAAGACACAAAGGCAAATCGCAGACTGGGATGCCAAAGACATAAGGGGTTGAGCCAAAGGCCATTGTGTGTCTGGTGATCCTGGGAGAATCAATGGGCAACTGGAAGATGGGCCTTAGCTAAGGCTGACCTGAAACAGCCCTTGAGGGAAGCTACTGTTGGGGGTGGAGAATATATTATTAAACACGGAGCAAACTATTCTGCTTGTTCTGTTCCTAGGACTAAAAGCCAACACTCTTTCCTTCTGTCTCCCCAAGCTGGTCCCACCTCACAAGGCCCCATGCAGTAGTCTGTGTGTGTCAGGTACTGTTTTAAGCTTTTAAAGTGAGGAAAATGAGGCACAGAGAGGGAACAGAATTTGCCTAAGAAAATTCCTAAAAGTGGCAGAGTTGGGATCCATAATTAAGCTGTCCGGTTTCCTGGTCTGTGCTCTCAATCACTCTAGGACACTGACTTTATTGAGCAATTTCTGCATGCTGACGTTACTAGGGATATTGCCAGCACATAGGCAACACTTGGTCTGGAGATGGAGTGCTGGAAGACAGTGTGCTGACGGAGCTCTTCACCTGCCTGGGAGGCGGTGGTTAGACCCAGAGGTGTGAGGTCCACTGAGCAGAATTTAGAGAACCCAGGGCCAGGTACTGAGTAGGGTTGACGGAGATGGGTGCACACTGCAGATGGACACTGACACTGGGGGACTGGCTAACATGGTGGGCAGACTGTGTGGCTGGGGCCCAGGTAGCGCATGCTACTGGGGGTAAGAGAGGGACACAAGTTAGGAGTGACTCTGGGCATGCCTATCTGGGACCAGCCAGCAACTGAAGGGAGCAATGACGTGGTCTTGATTTAGGTATGCGATTAAGAGTGCCTGGTCAAAGAGAGTGAGCACTCCGTGCACTGCTGGGGGCAGCGGATTGATCTGAGAAGAAGAAGGGGCTGGAGACACTGAAGGAGGTACATACCTTTGATCTGTCCCGTCAGACCACAGGCCAGGAATACACATGAATGAGAACACCCCTCCCCGGTGAAGTCTTATGGAGGCTCAGCAGTGCAGTTCACATGCTCTGGTATTTGAGCTGTACCTCAGCTTTGTGGGACACTGTGGTCCCTGATATGCAGGGTGCCCAGGAACTTGTCAACAGTCACAGAGCTAGTAAATGGCAGAGGCAGGGCTCAAACCAGCATCTGCTTCCCATCTTGCTGCTTCTTCCATGAACTTAATGCTGTCTTCTCATCTCTACCAGCTTTAAGTCTCAGTGTTTGCATGCAATGTCATAAGACAAGGTAGCCTTTAATAAACTTTCCCTGGAAGCCTCTAGAGGAAGGTTTCATCTCCCTTCCTTGCCTCTGGTGGCTAGGTTTCTCTCTCTCTCTCTTTTTCTTTCTTTCCTAAACATTAGAATGTGCCCTTAAGCAAAGATTTAAAATAGGTACTATTAAAATCTGCTAAAAACAAAACGAGAGTTCTGTTCCAGAGTGTCCTATATGGGGAACTGCCTGAGTGTGTGCCTCTGGCTGCGGTAACTGGCATGGCTCAGTGTAGGGGATCACAGATGTGGGTGACAGGGTCCCAAATCGGACTCCACTCTGCATTCCCTTTTACACTTCATCTAGACGTCCGACTTCCCAGAGCCTCAGTCTTTCTAACTGGAAAATGGAGTTAATAACACAGGATTGTTTAGGGAATTAGATCACTTGTATGGGACAGCACTATGTAAATGTCAGGAATTACCCCTTCCTTGTCTCCTACTTTTCCTCCCAGGCCAGGGAGTGAGCAACTCCCAAATGAAAAAGTAAGTAGGGGGCATCTGGGGGGCTCAGTCAGTTAAGCGTCTGCCTTCAGCTCAGGTAGTGATCTCAAGGTCCTGGGATCGAGTCCTGCGTCAGGCTCCTTGCTCACTAAGAAGTCTGCTTCTTCCTCTCACCCTGGCCCTCACCCTTGTTTGTGCCCTCTCTCTTTCACTCTGTTCTTTCTCTCTCAAATAAATAAAGTCTTTAAAAAGAAAAACAGGAAAGAAAGAAAGAAAGAAAGAAAGAAAGAAAGAAAGAAAGAAAAGAAAAGAAAAGAAAAGAAAAGAAAAGAGAAAGAAAGTAAGTAGGTATCTCCTCCTGTCAGTGAGAAGGCTGGAACCATCTGTTTTCGATGCCTTTGAGATCCTGCTGCTTGGCTGGAGCCTATGGTCTAGCTCTGGCCTTAGGTAACCCGACTTCAAGGGGCCCTTGCACAGTAAATGCCACTGAACTCCTAAAAAGGCTCATGGTTGGGAAGGGTCATACCAAAAGGTATGCTCCTTTTGTTCAGTGGGTTCTGACTCCCACGGGGGAATGAGAAGGTGCCAGGAAGTGAGAAGAGGGACAACAGAATGGGCGGGGGGGGCACTCTAAAATGGGTTTATTTCTCAAAAGTAGAATGAGATTTAAGCCTTAACAAATTCACATGCATCCTAATACTGGTCCACTGCCCTCCCTTGCTCAAGCCCCAACTGTCCACAAACCCAAGGAGAATGTAAATGTAACTGAAAACACCATGTCACTGCTTAGCTTCCCAGGGACAGGAGAAACATGAGCAAGCTATATTTTAGTTCCTGCTCTTTATTCTGTCTTTACATCCACCCATCATGGGCAGCATGGATAAATGAGACCCCCAACCTGCTCCAGGCATGACTGTCACCTCTATCTCCCTCTCCACCTTTGCCTGTGATCATAATAAATAACATTAGTCCATATGTGCCTCCTTACATCTCCCTCACTCAGACTGCCTGTTGGTAAAAATTCATAAAACCAAACAAAAATTACTAAAAGTAGGTTAGTGGAAAGGTGAGCGATAGAACTTCTGAAATAATTCTAAAAAGGGTGTATGATTTGGGGATTTAGCCAAGTGAACTGACAAACTAGGCCATTCAAATGTATTATACCAATATTTTCTCTGGCAAGAGACTGCTTGTTGAATTTGCATTCAGTTTCACGTTAGGATTTAATTCCTTGTTTAAAAAAATAGGAGAAAATTTTTCCATTAGCTGTATTTTACCAAGACCCAATTCCAAAGCCTGGCCAATGCATATTACAATCTATAATTAACCCTAATTACATTAAAATATCAAATCACTATAAGCTATTAGAAATAATGAAATTTCTTGCATAAAGTCATCTCATGAACTACTCTGGTGATTGTCAGACCCCTAATCAAGTGATTCTGTCCCAAATGGCAGAGATTCCACTCACCAGGCATCACAGCTTATCAGCAAATCTGGGGACTGAGAAGGGGGAATGGTTTCATTAAAACAGCAGCATGAGCAGAACTTTCCCTCTAATGACATCATTGGATGAACACTTCCGTGCCATGAATGGTCAAATTCTGATAGTAATAAACATGATTTTAAAGTAATTAACGGGAATCTCTGGGTGGCTCAGCGGTTTAGCACCTGCCTTCAGCTCACGGCGTGATCTTGGGAGTCCCAGGAATGAGTCCCACATCAGGTTCCCTGCATGGAGCCTGCTTCTCCCTCTGTCTGTGTCTCTGCCTCTCTCTCTCTCTCATGAATAAATAAATAAAATCTTTAAAATAATAAAGTAATTAAGGCACAAATAGTATTTTAGACTTAATAGACAATGCAATAAAGTGATTGTATGATTGCTGAAGGGGCTCCGTATAATATATTCATAGTGCTTGCTGGTATCTTCCAAATTTCTGTTTTGTAATAGGGAACACAAATTATATTTAGCTCAAGTCAGTGTTTGAATTCAAATCCTTAAAAGAAAAAATGTAGTTTCTATAAGGCATTTTAAAGCAATCTCGCTTATAGTACTCACTTGTTTAGCAAGCTCTTTTCCATAGATAAGGTAAATGATAGGCCACTAGACAAAACTCTCATAACATGTTGACTCACCAATGTCCAGAGTAATGAGGCTTTATCAAATCCTTTCAATTTATGCACGTAAGCATATGTGTGTGTATATATATATATTTTTTTTCTGACTTTGGCATGTGTTTTGGTTTTATTTCGAAAGTAATATAAATGGACTACATCAGTGGGGCTCAAGTCAGATTAGGATCAGCTGTGGGAATTTTAAAATCTGGTAATGCCCAGACCAATTAAGTCAGGATTTCTGGGCAGTGCTGATGGGAAATGGGCACTGGTATTTTTATAAGTTCCTGTCACCAGGGTTGAGAATCATTATAATGTGGCAAACTCCATGAGGCTGGCTCACTCTGAGTACTTCTAGGTCTTGGCATAGGTTCTCAGATTCCACTGTCTCCAGGGGCCAGAGACATGGTGGGGGCCATGGTGAACTGGAGAGCACGTCTCCCACTTATAGGGGAAGAACCCCAGTGCCAGCTTACTATGGCATCAGGAAAGTGGGCCTTGAGCTGCCCAATTTTCAAGAGAAGCCAGGTCTGGCTTTTTATGTGAAAAACTGTTCATTTCTAATGAATAAAAAATTTATGAAAACTGTTGGCCACACGAACATGTGTATGACCAAAAATGGCCTACAGATGCCAATTTATAATCTTTGCATTAGCACCATTCCCTGAATGTAAGCATAGCTCAGATATTTGCAAAATGCAACATGAATAATATCTGGGAAATGTTCATCTTTTCAACAATATAGATAAGTCTCTAATTGCTTGCTTGTAATTTGGTTGTGCTCTGCAGAACCAAATAGGGTACCTTATATTAATAGGTCCTCAAAAAGTTTGCTAAATGAAGAATGATTTAAACCTTAGGTATATAATCATTATTAAAGCAAACACACAAACTAAAGCACCCACCCAACTTGACTCTATGAGCCTTTTTTTTTTTTTTTTTTAAGAGAGGGAGAGAGAGAGGTGAAGAGGGGCAGAGGAAGACAGAGTCTTAAGCAGGTTCCATGCATGCCCAGTACAGAGTCTGACACAGGGCTTGATCTCATGACCTTGAGATCATGACCTGAGCCAAAATCACACATCAGATGCTTAAATGACTGAGCCACCTGGCCGCCCCAACTCTGAGTCTTAATGCAGGGCCTCTCACACTGCTGGGCAGTCGTTTCACGTGGGAATGTTGTTAATGCAGGATGGAAGGTGGAGGACCTCTGATTGGATAGGTATTACAAGCTCTTAGGTGAGGCTAATATAGTTGGCCTAAGGACCATCTTTGTAAAGCAAAGCCTTAAGTCACAGAGGCTGGGCATGATAGCACAGCCTTTCAAACTATAAGACGGGTTGCTCCCTAAGGGGACACACTGCTTTTCCCTATGCCTGGCACATACTAGGAGCACAATAAGTACTTGTTGAGGGACTGTGTGAAGAATCAGTTTGGAGAGTTCCCCCTCTAGGCCAAACCAAGTGCTTGGGTAGATGCTAGTGGAAGTGTGAGTGGCTGGACCAGGAACCAAGGCAAGTAGGGGGTCTTACATTTCAGGTGGAGGGAAAAGATACAGTCATCTGCACAGGTGGCAGTGAGGTCAGCCTGTGGTTTCTAACTGGGGAGCCAACACAGAATGTACACAAACAATAAATGGAGACGCAGTTGGAGGGATATGGGTTCTGTTCCTTTGGCCATAGGTGCAAAAAAAGGCATTTAAGTAGGGAAGTAAGATGATCAAAGTACATTTTCAAGATTATTTTGATAGTGATGTGATGGGAGGGCTGCTAGGACGAGGTCCTTGGAGGGCTCTGGTTCAGAAACTAAGGTTCATAAGGTAGGAAGGTTACTTGTCCTGCTGGCTGCTGTGCCATCAATTTCCCATTTATGCTACACAAAGTAAATCATCTAAAATGGCAACTGCTTTACAACTCTGCTCTTGCTTAAGTGCCTGGTTATAGATACCTGAGAATCTTTTACCCAAAGAAACCTATGTCTCCGTAGAAGGATTAAACCTGAAGAAAACACGAGAACAAAGAGAAGTCAATGTTTGGTTGCTATTAATTCACACAGGGATTCATGGAAACAGGATACACTGAAATGATCTTGTGGAAAAGAATGCATCTCTGCTCTAGTGAAACTGAACCACCTCACCTCCAAATAAATGGAATTTAGTCACAAACCCAGAATTACCTGTTTCCCTGTGGAAAAAAAAGGGCTACTATTAAAAAATGAACATACTTGATTCTCTATATCCTGTCTTCTCAGTCTTGTTTATGCGCATGGGTGGTAATTTAACACATTTACTAAGTACATGTGAGCTAAGGTAGAGAGCGAGGAACAGTAGAAGCCAGAGCCCTTTCCTTTAACAGGACAGACAGGTTTTACCCCAGCACAGAAGTTTGGAGGTAGAAAGAAGTAGGTGACACATCGTTGATTCTGCCCCACTCATTTCACTGTAATGCAGACCCTGAAATGCTATCCTTGTTCTTTCTTTGCTGGAATAGAGTACCCTTCCCAATTCCCCACAACCATGCATACTTCTACCACTGGAATTACTTTATTACGCCTGAAGCACGCTGCTGTAGAAGGAGGAGGCATGGGTTTTCAGGTCAGAGAGATGTGGGTTCCAATTCCAACTACTGCACAATGAAGCTGTGTGAGCTGTGTGGGGAAGGTTACTTAACCTCTCTGGATCTCACAATTCGTTTTCCATAAAATGCCATCTCATCTGAGGTAGCAAAGGAAGCCATCAGCTCAACCTAGAGCATTATTACACATTCTGAGTCCCAAAAGTCCAGATACCTTGACAATTCCTTTCAGTCTGTAGTATGTTTCACATTTTTTATTTGTCTTGGAATGAATGAAGATGGGCTTCACTTGTGTTCTAGTGCTCACCAAGGGTACCTTTCATGTGACAGCAGCAGTCAGGGGTGGTTATGAAGATGAAACGGGATATGCGTGTACAAATCTTGGTACCCGGGACTGAATAAACAGCATCTCCATCCTCCCTAATGTACTCACCTCCCTCCCTCCTTCTCTGACCTCCTCTCCCGCCTTCGTCCTCCCCGTTCCCATGGGCCAGCCACAGCAGGTCCCCTGAATGTGTCTCCCTGTTCTTCCCTTCCAGGACGCCCTCTGTCTTGTCTTTGCTTGGCTTGGCTGCCTCAGGACGTCAGCAACAACGGCACTTCCACACAGGCCTTTGCTAGATCCGAAATACAACTGAGGTTCCTCTCACCTCTGTCCATTCCTTTCATTCTCTCTGGTGCCATATTATCCCTTTTCATTTCCCTTATTGTTCAGTGTGTGTGTGTGTCTATATTTTCTGTTACTGTACAAGCGGGGCTTCATACAGTGCCTTGCACACGTAGGGCCTAACTAAGTGCATGTTAACCAAAAGACTGGATGAATATTAAGCTTTTTTTTCTTTTTTTTTTTTAGGGTAGAGTTTATCTCTCATTGGTCCTTGTGGTGGGCTTGACAGTTATTTAATAGATATTTCAAAGTTCTGCTGATTGATTTTAAATGACTCTCTCTACAAGTCACACTGCAAGCTTTTATTTTTTAAAGATTTTATTTATTTATTCATGAGAGACATGGATGGATGGGGGCGGGGGGGGGAGACAGAGAGGCGGAGACACAGGCAGAGGGAGAAGCAGGCTTCCTGCAAGGAGCCTGATGTGGGACTCGATCCCGGATTCCGGGATCACGCCCTGAGCCAAAGGCAGATGCTCAACTGCTGAGCCACCCAGGCATCCCTCCACTGTAAGCTTGATACTTAAAAATACCTTCTGTCTATCCCAGAGCTGCCTTTTCTATTTACCAGCTTATTTTCACACTTAACACTATTCTATAACTGGGGTGGGGAAAGAGGAAGACGACAGAGATAAAACAAGAAAAAAACCACAGCCAGGAGTGTCAGCACATTTTCGAATGAGTTTAAAATAGCAAAGAGTTATCAAAAAAAAAAAAAATGCCCTTTACTTAGCTAGTCTACCTTTAAAATTTCTGTAATAAAATTTTAATATATAAACTTTAGTCCCATTGGAATTTTGGGGAACTGTTTCTGTTTAGCTGGAAAACAGGTCATTTGAAAAATTCGAATGTCTGTCCCAGTCTAGGGTGAAATGGGCCACCCCTGGAGACTGGGAGGCAGGCATCCCTGGCTTGGTTCCTACATGCATTGGTGGTGCCCTCTCTCATATCGCCACTTCTCTTCCCCCTTCTTATCCAGAGTCCTCTATGGCACAGCCCTGGGCTCTAGACTCTGCAAACAATATGAGCGTTCATCCAAAGCGATACCAGGTGCTTAGAAGACAAAAACCAACAAGATGTATTTTTTTGTCCTCACAGAATTCATGATCTGGGAGGAAAGGTGGAGGACTAGTTGTGGCAATGCAGTAACACCATGGCAGAGTCACGTACACAGTTCAAAAGTGGGCACAGAAAAGATGATGGTAGTTCATGGAAGGAGATGCTAGGGCTGGGTCTCCCGCTGCCAGGTGGGAGGAATGTGGGGTTTTCCAGGCAGGGGAATGTTGCTCTGTTGAGGTGACAGGGAACCACCCTTGTTTTTTCCTAGTGGAATGCATGTTCTAGGTAGGTCTGGGGACAACACTCTACATTCATATGTTATCAAGCCAGGGGCAGATCTCCACAAACTGAACCAACAACGTTTTAGTCATTTCACTGAATCTGAAAGAGAATATGCTCCATTATGGGCAGTGAAGCAGCTTTGCTATTTTACCCTTTAGTTCCAAACCCAAACCTGATGGGCGGGCTGACCCTGACACCTCTTTGAGAGCATGCTGATGATTTTGTGTGTTTGCTGTTTTTCTATTTTCTTAGGATTAGGCATAATCAGAACTGTTCATTTATACGAGATGAGCTTCACTGTTCATGGCTAACAAAACAAAAAATTCCACAGATAGATCTTTCAAACAAAAATTTTATAAAATTATGCATTATCATAACAATTGTACAAATCCTTTGGCTATTTCAACTTATGTAGTAAAAATAATAGAAGTGAAAATGTGATTATAGCCATTATTTTCTACATAGACACAACATGAATAAATAGTTTTTTTTTTTGGATGGCATGAGAATGGAATTGGAAAAAATTGAAAAAGTTTATATAAGCTTCTAACAGATTAAAGTTCTTATTTGAGAGAAAGAGAGAGAGAGAGAGAGCGAGCACAAGACTGAGCATGAGCAGGGGGAGGGGCAGAGGGAGAAGCCGACTTCCCACTGAGCAGTAGCCCTACACGGGGCTTGATCCCAGGACCCCCGCTGCCCTGAGGTGAAGGCATTTGCTTAACCAACTGAACCACCCAGGCACCCTTAACTGATTAAAGTTCTTATTGGGTAACTAAAAATTATGTTTATGCACTAGGAAGTTCTAGACACTCACCTGTCAGTAAAGCTAAGTAAATGAATGAACGAATGAGTCAGTGGCTGGAAAGAATCATGGCTCTAAACGAAATCAGCAGAGCCTCAAAATGCCAGCAGCAGTTAAGAATACTGGGAGGAGAATCAGCCCCCAGCTAGGAACAGAAGCCTACCATCTCCCCCACCTCCCTGGTCCTGGTCCCACAGCCCTTCCCCCGGGTTCCAGGAACCTCTGCGAGCCCCTGCTTCAGCGTCCTGTCAGGGGAGCCCTCTGCAGATTGGGCACTGGGGGTCTGTCTGACTTTCTCCAGCATGAGATGTGAGCTGTGTGGATTCTGGGCCTGCCTGTGTCTATCTTGTTTACTGCTTAGCACAAAGGAGGCGTTCAAAAAAGATCTTCTTTGGTGTTTCTCAGACAGCTTAGAAAATATTTTCCTTAGTTACATTTAACAAATAGTCACATGGCACCTACTATGTACTTGTTACTCATTGTCTTAAGTTAACAGTTTTTTTTCCCCCCAAATATCAACTCCTCCAAACGACCAACCCCATGATGGGGAGGAAACTGAGGCAGAGAGGGGTTAAGTAAGTTGCCAGAGGTTACAAAGTTAATGAGCAGGAGAGCAGGACTTGGAGCCTGTGCTGGCACCCAAGTTGCTGAGCTGGCCCCTTGGAGTGCAAGGGATCTGGGTTTCCCTTGATGCAAGAGCCCATCTCCCACGTGGTAAATTGTTCTGCCTCAGCAGGCACATGAATGCACACTGGGCTTTCCTTAGGTTGAAGTTACAGTGCCTCCTTGAACTTCTATCCATTAGCCCCAGTTCTGCTATCTTGAATAACCCTGAAATAGTCAATTTTCTTTTCCACATATAAAACCATGATCTTTGTACACTTAGATGTCATGCCTTTAAAGGCCTTTACAAACAGTCCACAGTTTAGCTGTTTTCACCTCTACTAAGATAAGCCCCCCTTTCATCATTCTGATTTAGTGAGACTTTGTCATTATTAGAAGAGGATGCATCCAGAAATGTGGTTTTTGAAAGGAGATTTAAGGCTGGTTTTCAAAATGGTTGGAAAATAGCTACATTCCCAACACCAGCTAGAGAAACCGAATGCATTCAGGAAGGCTGTGGGTTTGATGCATGGCCTGACAGCCACCTTCTGTGCTTTCTACAGGGGTGACCATGCCATGCAGGGGTACTGCAAGGTAGAGATGCAATCAAGGACATATAAAATAAAACAGCAGTAGGTTCACTGGATTTGATTAAATCCCAACTTCTCAGTATCCACCAGGTTCCAGCTTTATTGTCCTGGGGAGGGAATGCTGGAGGCCAAACCTGAGACTCGGTTTTTAAAAAAATCCAACACATTACAGATAGGTTATATTTGAAAAGTTATTTAGAAGATGGTCTTTCTTATTTGTGAAAATAAGAACAGGAACTCAGAATTCAGCTCAGGTGAAGGCAAAACAAATACATCTCTTGGGCAATCCAGCGAGTGCCTGGCTTTGCGCTTTTGCTGAGGTCTGAATAATGGTCTCACCCATGTCACTAAGTAAGGCCTCACACTTCTACAGACACAGACCTAAGCAGAGAGCTGAGGGGACTTAAAAGATACTTCCCACATTGTGAGAACAAGCGCAGTGAGAGGTGAAAGAGAGGCTGAGAAACAGGAAAACGTAAACCTAAGGGCCATGAGTGGCAGGGAGCATGGCCAGGCAGGGGGCCCTGCAGTACTTCCTTTTACTCCAAGCCATGCTGATTCAGTTATTTTGCATCTTCACCCTCCATTTGAGGAGAGCTGGAGATTTTCATCTATCATACAGGTCCCAGCTAAAACAGCACGTGGAACACTGAGAAAGCCCAGGAAAGGCATCTGTGGGGCGCATGCGCCCTGGCAGCTTTCCCAGGCGCTGGGGTCTGGGCCCCAGGCACTGCTCTATCTCACCATTTCGGAAACGGAGGCCAGGGGAGGCTTTTCCATGGGCAAGAGCTGGGCACCTGACTGTTCCTAGCTGTGGATTAACATAAGTGGAGATTATGAAGCACACTGAAGATGCCGGAGCTATGCATTTTAAGGCCAGGAATCTGGAAAGCAGCAGAAAGCACACTGGGGGCACTCAAGTTGTCGAGGAGATGGGGACGCTGGGTGGCCCATATCATCTTATAAGGAGGAGGACTTAGGCATCATTGGATACTAAATTCATGGATCTTATACATGGATAAAAGGAAGTAAAGCCAAATCATCAATAATCAAAAACAGCGTTTAATATTTTTCCCTCCTGATTTCAACTCATTTGGATGCTTGGTACTGGGGGATTGAAAAGATGGGGAGAAAACTTAGGTGAGATGCATTTTAGAAATATGTGGACCATGAAGAAGATTTTTTCCCCCAGGTTGTGTTTTACTTTTGCAAGGTAAAATAGAGGAATTTGCCCCTCCCTATATGAGAAAAACCAAACTAAAACCACAGATACCAAACAGCAGCCAAAACCCACGGTGTGCTTCTCCCTTGGGTGGCCACTGTGGCCCCAAATCTCTACCCCCCCCCTTGATTTTTCTACCCCCTTCCAGTTCTAAACTCTTGCTCAATGAGTGGCCAGGTTTGGTTGACCCTGCATCCTAAATGATTTGGTGCCGTCAAATAAAAAACAAGTGAAGAGAGACTTCACTCAAAAGGGTTATTTGTAAGAGGGAAAGGGGTTGTTGCAACAGGTGGCAGCTCTGACCAAAATAATCAGCAAGCTCCCAACAGCTAGGCAACAATGAAAACAAGGATAAAAAGAACAGGGTATGGGGCACGGGGATGTAAGGGCAACAAGATCTGCCTGCAGCTCATAGAGGCCAGTCTTTTCCTGGATGGCTCTTAAGGAAGGGGGTGGTGCTGTCTGCTGGCTTAGGCAGAGGGTGGGCCAAAGTTTAGGGATCTGGGAGAAGAGGAGAAACTTAAGCACTGGTTTAGAGGCATCTAGTTCCCAGTTCATCTAATCATTTATAAGGCAAAGAATGGGAATTTGGAGGATCTGTGTCTGGCTTTGTTACAGGTAAGCAAGGGTCTACATTGCTGGTCCCTGTCCTCCCATTCTGTCCTCACTGCCAGCCTCCTACCCAGATACCACCCTCTATCTTCAGGCTCATCTATTTCTAAATCTTCTCCAACTTGCTGTCAGATTTTTTTCATTCTCTCCAAAATCAAATCAAAACAACAAATAACAAACAAAGAATGACTGAATTAAAACCATCCCAGGGGCAGCCCCGGTGGTGCAGCGGTTTAGCGCCGCCTGCAGCCCGGGGTGTGATCCTGGAGACCCAGGATTGAGTCCCGCATCGGGCTCCCTGCATGGAGCCTGCTTCTCCCTCTGCCTGTGTCTCTGCCTCTCTCTTTGCTCTCTCTGAATGAATGAATAAATAAATAAATCTTAAAAAAAAAATCCCAGAACATCAAGTCCAGGATGACACTCCCTAGCATGATGCTCCACACTGTGGGCTCTCACAGTCCATCCACCCCCTCTCCCTGACTCTCTCTCTGATGTGTCCTGCACATCTGATGTGTCCTGTAGCCAGTTTCCTGCTGGGTCTGGAAAATCCTACACTGTTCTAGTATTGTGTTTTTGGTTACTGATTTTGCCCATCAGGAATCTCTTTTCTCCTATTTATATTTGTTGAAATATTACCCACTATTCAGGGCCCAGTTCAACTGCTACCTGCTTTGGAAAATTTCTCTGATTTTTACAGGAAATGAATCTTTTGCTCTCTTCCAGACTTTTTGGGTTGAACCCAGAAAGTAGCACTTGTCCCACGCTACTTATATATATAATGGTTGTCTTCATTTCTAAACCCTCACTAAAGAAGAACAACTTCTCCTGTGTCCACCCTATGGTCCTAATAGAAAGGTGCTACGCTTACTAAAGATGTGTTGAAATAAAAGAAAAGAGAATGTGGTTTTATTATAGTCATCTCAAACATGATAATCAGTAAGAAATACGGCTGTGAGCATTTTCTCTTATCCACCTGGAACCATTCAGAAAAACAAAGAAAATAAAACACAGATTTCGTTTTCAGTGAAACTAGGAGGTAAACATATCCCCTGGATTCCAACATATCTGTAAGAGGGGCCAGAAGGAACTGTGATTGCCAGAAGTTGTGCAAAGACAGGGAAGAAAAGAAGGGCTCTGAGATGGTAGATCTCTGTAGGCTTCCAACCACAGAATGTTCCTTGTCTCCAAAAAAATAGATGCAAGGATTTGGGGTCAGCAGGGCTGGTGGAAGAAGCCCTTCTGGACTCGGTTTGGTTCAGAGTTAGAGAAATCAGAACTACACAAAGAATAATTCAGATGACCCATATCTGCAGTAAGCAATGTGTCTCACTATCAGTCAAGAAAAAGAAAACCTTTAGTTGTGAAGCCTGAATCCCAATACCCATCACTCTGGAGGGATGTGCAAAGAGCTAGTCTAGAAAAATCCAACCCATTCAATAATGAGTGATCTAAACAGAAAGAAAAGAAAAGGAATTAGTACACTGTTGTGCAAAGATGCCATGGAACTCCTTTGTGCAGGACCCTGACAGAAGCTATTATAGGTTAGAAATGCAAGCAGGAAAAATGTTGCCATTGAGGAGACGCAAAAATAATCAGACATGTTGACATGTATTTAGAAATACAAAACCAAAGTTAGTGAAACAATCACTTCTGTGAATGAAGAACACAAAGTAAGAATGCATTAATTCAAGGAAGAGATGGCAATGGATAGGAGGAAAGGCAGAACTCAAGAAAGAAGTAAAGGGAAAAATAAAACCATCATTGAAATGAAGATGAAACAGGAAGGAGCAGAAAGGGAGAGTACATCTCTTATAATACAGAGCAGGGGACATAAAAGGTAAACAAAAGAAATGCAAGAAAAATGAAATTGAAGTAAGAAAATATTTTTTAAATAAAGATTAGAGGGGATGTAGCAAATGCACAACTAGCATGTCTGAAGAAAAACTAAAACAACGAAACAAAATGAATATTTAAACAGTAATAAGAACGACTCTTTTCTGAGCACCTAGAATAGCTCGGCTTAAACGTATCTGAAATACTGAAAGAGTACACTATGCACGATATTAGGTGAATTAGAATTCAATAACAAGATAGATCTTAGTAAAATCATTGGAGTTTAAAAATAAACACTCATTTGGGCATCTCATTTGAGGTATCTCCTCAAAACCTCCAGAAACAGAGCACAAGGAGGACGGTAGGTAGGTAGTGCCAGGAGTCCAGTCCACTGCCTCATCCAGACAGGACTTGCACTGGCAGACTCTGAGTCTGTAAGAATTTTGGAACTCTGGAATATATTTGAAGACTTCCATCTCCAGGGGAAGGTTTATACAGAAAATCACTGTGCGTTTTGGTCAATTTCAGCTATTAGTGTGGTGGTGCTTACCCATTCCCCACCTGCTGGCCCCATGGTAGGCAGCTGAGTCCACATCCTTGGAGATACTTGCATGTGACTTGAAGGAGCCAGGCTAGGCAGTAAGGATCTGGTCCTCTAGGTATCAAGCAGCTGTATTGTGACCATTGATTGCCGCTTCATATTGTAGAAGTGCAGGCAACAGAAGCAGCCTCTGTTGTTGAAATCACACAGGCTGAAGTAGCTTCCAGAATATTTAAAGAAACAGTGCTTTAAGATTTTCTTCCCTTTCCCTCTTTGGAAGCTAGACAGTTAAAGATTAGGACATCCAGAAGCAATTGCATATAAAAGAGAATTTAAAGTCACTGCACATACCCAGGATAAAATGCAGGTTCAGAAAGATCAGAGAAGAACTTAAATTGATACCTCAGGCTGATCCCCAATATGAAAACAACCTACATGAATTAAAAGCAAAAACAGAACAGCAAAACCTAGGTAAGGGGGAAAACTCTAATTAATAGAGATACCGTATCAAGAGATTCTAATGTCTAGTTTTCAACAACAAAATAGTTAGAAGGAAGATATGCAAAGAAATAAGAAACTATGGTCCATTCAGAGGAAAAAAAACAGAAAACGTCCCTAAAACCAGATTACAGACTTACTAGACAAAGATATTAAAATAATGTTCTTAAAGATGCTCAAAGAACTAAAAGGAGACAGGAACAAAGAAAACAGTGTGAAACAGGGACAAAGAAAAAAGTGTGTAAACAGATTAAAAATAGCAATGAAGAGGCAGAAATAAAAAAGGAACTAAAAAGAATTTCTGAACTTGAAAAATACAATAACTAAAATGAGAAATTTACTAGAAGGATTCAAAATCAGATTTGAGCAGCCAGAAAAAAATACACTTGAAGACAGACCAATGGAAACTATCAAGTGTGAGAAATAGAAAGAAAAATGATTGAAGAAAAGCATATAGAATCTTTTTTAAAAAAAGATTTTATTTATTTGAGAGAGAGTGCACACACACACCAGTGGGGGGAAGGGGCAGAGGAAGAGGGAGAAGGAGGCTCCCCACTACGCAAGGAGCCTGATGCAGGGCTCAATCCCAGGACCCCAGGATCTTGACCCAAGCTGAAGGCATATGCTTAACCAACTGAGTCACCCAGGTGTCCTAAGTGAACAGAATCTAAGGGACCTGTGGTACAGCATCAATTGGACCAACATACATATTATGCAAGTCCCAAAGAAAGAGAGAAGAGAGAGAGATGAGAAGTAATAGATGTAAGCCTCCCAAATTTGAGGCAAGATGTAAATTTACAAATCTAACAAGCTGAATGAATCCCAAATAGGATGAATTCTAAGACTCTCAAAATGGAGACACATAATCAAACTGTTGAAAGACAAAGACAAAGAAAGAACCTAGGAAACACCAGAAGCTCATCATGTACAAGGGATCTTCAAGAAGATTATCAGAGGGTTTCTCAGCTGAAGCCTTACAGACCAGAAGACAATGGGATAATATATAAAAATTGCTGTAAGGAAAAAAAACCCCTCCAGCTAATAATTCTACATTTGACAAGACTATCTTTCAAAAATTAGGAAAAATTAAAACATTTCCAGACAAACCAAAGCTATGGGGATTAATTACCGCTAGTCTTGCCCTACAAAAAATGCTAACAGGAGTCCTTCAGGTTGAAATGGAAGGATGTTAGTAACTAAAAAGCATACAAAAAAATAAAGTTATCTTGTAAAGACACACATATAGATAAATATGTAGTAACAAGTATTATTGTAATTTTCATTTGTAACTCTACTTCTTATATATGATTTAAACAACTGATGTATAAAAACAATTATAGTCCATATTTTGGAAAACACAATATAGAAAGATGTAATTTGTGATACCAATAACTGAAAGGTGGGGAGGATGGAGTTATAAAGGAGCAAAATGTTTGTTCTTATAAATTAAAATTAGAGTGTTATAACATTGAGATGTTAAATGTAATCTTCATTGTAAATGAAAAGAAATTAACTGTAAGAGGAAATGAAAAGTGAATTAAAATGTCTCACAACAAAAAATCAACTAAACACAAAAGAAGACAGTAATGTAGGAAATGAGGGACAAGCATACTGTAAGGTATACAGAAAACAAACAGCAAATGGCAGAAGTAAGCCCCTCATTATCAATAATTAAGTATAAGTGGATTAAACTCTCCAATCAAAAGACAGATTTGCAGAATGGATTAAAAATATGATACAACTATATGGTGTCTACAAGAGACTCATTTTATTTATTTATTTATTTATTTATTTATTTATTTATTTAGAGATTTTATTTATTTATTCATGAGAGACACAAAGAGAGAGAAAGAGGCAGAGACACAGGCAGAGGGAGAAGCAGGCTTCATGCAGGGAACCCGACGTGGGACTCGATTCCGGGACTCCAGGATCACACCCTAGGCCAAAGGCAGGTGCTAAGCCACTGAGCCACCCAGGGATCCCCAAGAGACTCATTTGAGATCCAAAGACACAAATATATTGAAAATGAAAAAAAGGGTAAAGATATTCCATGCAAACAGTACCCTTTGAGCCAGGGTGGCAATACTAACATTAGACAAAATAGACTTTACATCAAAAAAAGTTTACAAGAGACAAAGAATGGCTATATATTAATAAAAGTTTCAATAGTGTACGGAGATATAATAATTATAAACTGTTATGCAACTAATGACAGATTATCAAAATATATGAGGCAGAAACTGACAGAATTGAAAGAAATAGTTATATAGTAATAACTGAAGACTTCAATACTCCCCTCATATAATGGATAGAACAACAAACAGAAGTAAGGAAACAGAAGACTTGAACAATAAAATAAACAAACTATATCTAAAATACATATACACAACATTCTATCCAATAACAGAAAACACATTCTTCTTGAGTGTACCTGGAACATTCTCCAAGACAGATCACAGACAACAAATCAAATCTGAACAAATTTTAAAAGACATATTATACAAAGTATCTTTATTGACCACAATAGGATGAAATTGGAAACCATTAATAGTATGAAAACTGAAAAATTCATAAATGTGTGGAAATTAACACACTCTCAATGAGTCAGAGAGGAAATCATAAAAATTTAGAGACAAATTTAAATGAAAATACCACATCCCAAAAGTTATGGGATGCAGCAAATACAGTGCTAAGAGGAAAATTTATAGCAGCAAATAATTACATATATTAAAAAAGATGTCAACTCCGCAATCTGACTACAGTTTAAGGAACTAGAAAAAGAATAGCAAACTAAACTCAGAACTAACAGAAGGAAGGAAATAATAAAGATTTGAGTAGAGATAAATAAAACAGAAGAGAAAATCAATGAAACCAAGAGTTGATTTTCAAAAAGATTTACAAAACTGACAAACTTTTAAGATTCAAATTCTTAAATTAGAAACGAAAGTGGGGACATTACTACCAGCTCTAGAGAAATATAAGGGATTATGAGAGAGTACTATGAATAATTGTATGTCCACAGATTAGATAACATGGATGAAGTGGAAAAATCCTTAGCAACACAAAACCTACCAACGCTAAATCATGAATAAATAAAATATCTGAATAGACCCATAACTAGTAAAGGAGGCTGAATCAGTAATCAAAAAGTCATGAATTCTACCAAACACTCAGAGAACTTATATCAGTTCTTCTCAAACTTTACCAACATAATTAAAGAGGAGGGAACACTTCCTAACTCATAGAAAGGCATCCAAATTAAAAAGGAAGAAGCAAACTTGTCTTTGTGCAGAAGACATGATCGTATACATAGGAAACCTTAAAAAAATCCTAAGTGTAACATCAATGGCTGAATGGATAAACAAAATATGGTATATATGTACATTGGAATATTATTCAACTCTAAAAAGATGGAAAATTATGATGCATACTACAAAATGGATGAACGCTGAAGGCATTATGCTAAGTGAAATAAGCCAGACACAAAAGTATACATACTGCATGACTCCATTTACAGGAGATATCTAGAATAGTCAAATACATGTAGACAGAAAGTAGGACAGTGGTTATGGGGCTTTGGAAAGTGGAAATGGGGGTTACTATTTCATGAGTACAGAGTTTCAGTTTGGAATGATGAAAAAATTCTGGAGATGCACAGTGGTGATGATCACTGTGAATATGCTTAATGCCACTGAACCACATACTTATTAAAAAGGGCTAAAATAGTAAGTTTTGTATTATGTATATTTAGCTGTGATTTTTAAAAAAGATTTAATTTATTTATTCATGAGAGACACAGAGATAGAGAGAGGCAGAGGGAGAAGCAGGCTCCCTGTGGGGAGCCTGATGAAGGACTTGATCTCAGGACTGGGACCAAGACCTGAGCCAACGGCAGATGCTCAACCACTGAGCCACCCAGGTGCCCTGAAGTGTAGTAATTTTTTAAAGAGAAAACTAGAAAACAATAGAGCTACATGTATAACATACCTAGAGAAAGAAAGTGTAAAAAAGGATTTTGTGTCTGGATGAATTGTCCTTCAAATGTTATCGGCATGTTTGTAACATACAAGAACTCAAGGGCTATGTCTCCCGTTAGTTCTTCTTACAGATGTCCCAGAAGAAGAAAAGAAGGACTGGTGCTGAGTGTGACTATGTTTAACTCTTGATCTAAAACAAAAAGAAGATAAGGGGGATGGGAATGGTTTAACAATACCAGCTGACAATGGAGAACACAAGAAAAGGAAAGGGGAGTAAGGTGAAAAGCAGAGAAAGTTCCTTTTCTGAAAGATAACAAATCAAGTAAGAGAAGTACACAAATATTAACAGGACAAAGATAAATATCAGTTAGGATAATATTTTTTATTAAAGTCTGATGTGAAAGGGAGGAGAAGAAAAACATACTAATTTTTTTGTTGCTTACAGTAGGAAATAAGTAGCTAATGTCCTTTGAAGAGAAAGAAAGCTAGAAGTTTTCTATAAATTTCTGAAAGATAACAAATAGAAAAAGAAATTTTCTATAAATTTCTATATTTATAAATCTATAAATTTCTGAAAGATAAATAGAAAAAGAAATTTTCTGAAATTTCTGAAAGATAACAAATAGAAAAAGAAATTTTCTATAAATTTCTGAAAGATAACAAATCAAGTAAGAGAAGTACACAAATATTAACAGGACAAAGAGAAACATCAGTTAGGATAATATTTTTTATTAAAGTCTGATATGAAAGGGAGGAGAAGAAAAACATACTAATTTTTTGTTGCTTACAGTAGGAAATAAGTAGCTAATGTCCTTTGAAGAGAAAGAAAGCTAGAAGTTTTCTATAAATTTATAATGCTGACCATCTGAACAGAAATAAAGCTTGTTAATTTCAGAAGAATCACACAAAAATGTTAAAGCAATCAAATCATATATAAAAGACATAAAAATAGTAGAAAATAAGGTATTCTAGGGGGAAAATATAGAAACAACATTTTAAGCTTAGCTGTAGGTAATACATTTGAAAAGCAGAAGAAATGGATGATTTTCCGGGAAAATGTAATTTACTAACACTGCTCCTAGAGGAAATAGAAAATCTAAACAGATTTTTTTTTTCCATAGAAGAAACAGACAATAGTCCAAAAAAATCTACCCTCCTTTACTCTTGGCAAAGGTCTAGTTCATTAAACTGTACTTAAAAAGGTCTGGGTGGCTTTGTAGGGGATTCCTACCAAATTGCTTGAGAACAAAAGATTCTAGTGCTATTCTTTCAGAGTTCAGGAAAAAGGGAAACCTCCAAATTCATTTTATGAAGCAAGTATAATATTGATATCCAAATTTGATGGCATGCATGCATATACATATCAAGAAAAACTATAGACCATCCTTGTTTATTAGTATCAAAGCCAAAATCTAAATAGCATGCAAAATTATGTGTCATGACAATACAAGGTTTATTCCAAAAATGCATGCAAAATTATGTATCATGACATTACAAGGTTTATTCCAAAAATTTAGTAACAGGAAATTTATTCATATCAAAAAGTCTAAGAGGAAAAAGTTGTGATCATCTATCTCCATGGATTTTTTTAAGATTATTTATTTATTTATTCATGAGAGACGAGACAGAGAGAGAGGGAGAGAGAGAGAGAGAGAAAGAAAGAGAGAGAAAGAGAGAGAGACAGAGACACAGGCAGAGGGAGAAGCAGGCCCCATATAGGGAGCTCCTGTGGGACTCTATCCCAGGTCTCCAGGACGGAGCCCTGGGCTGAAGGCGGCGCTAAACCGCTGAGCAACCTGGGCTGCTGTATCTCCATAGATTTTTAAAAGGCATTTATTGAAACTCAATAATCATTATTGATAAAAACACTCAATAGAGGAACTAACTGGCATAGTTCCTTAACACAATAAAATATCTATATTTTATTTTATTTATTATTATTTTTAAATATCTATATTTTAGTCTAAAAGTTAGCTTCATACTTTTATTGGGGAAGCACTAGAATAATTTTAAACAATACTGTGGACAGGAAGGATGCCTGCTATCACCATTACTACTTATTATGGGCATCCTTCTCCTACGGGGGTCAAGGCCAATTCAAATTAGATCAGAGAAAGATATGAGAGATGTCACATTTACAAAGCAGAAATTAAAACTATTATTATTGCAGATGGTATCATTTTAAGTCCAGAAAATCATAAGGATCAATTGACAAACTCCAATGAAAAATAAGAAACGTTGAGAAATTAGCAGTGTACCAAATTAAAATACTGACAGCAAAAGCCCTCATTCTCCACAGATAATACTAGTGAGAAGATATGCTGGAAGGGCCAGTTTACAATAGTCAAATACCTAGGAGCACATTTAACAAGAAATGTGTAATATTTGTTAAAGAAAAATTAAAAACACTTCTGAGGGACACAAAAAAGATTCCAGTAAACGAAAAGACAGCACATTCCCATAGAAGAAGAATCAACATCATAAAGATCTCACATCTAAGTTACTCTCATACATTTACCATGATTATCAATAAAAATATTGACAAGCTAATTGTGAGGTTCACACGGAACACAAAACAACAAAACAAAACTAAATAAACAAACAGGAACCTCGATGAAGTGTGACTGACCAGATATTAGAACATTTTATGAGACCTCAATAATTAAAATGATGCTGCAGGGGACATAAGCAGGCTGACAAATACAACAGAGTAAGAAATTCATAAATAGAACAAGTACTTATGGAAATTCAGTGCACACTACAGTACAGCCCAGATTAGTGAGGAGATGGTGCAGAGCTGGCTAAATCAAGTGGGTAGCCTTGTGAATCAAAACCAAATAAAGGTGTGTTTATAGCTGACATGACTGGGATAAATTCCAAATAAATGCAGGATATGATGTAAAAAAATAAAAACCCATAAAAGTACTAGCATAAAAATATTAACAGGACCTTGTTGTGGTTTGGGAAAGACTCTTTAACTGTGTTATTACATCCAAAAGAAAGTAAAACAATTGATGAGTAAGGGCAAGGTGAACCTAACCCATCAGCCAGCCAAATAAACATAATACCCATAAGCAAAATCAAAAACTGAAAAAACAAAGTGGGAGCAAATGTATGCAACCCATACCATAGAGACAGGGCTAATTTCTTAAAATCCATGAAGATAAAGAGCTCTTTGAAATTGCAATGAAAAAAGGCTAAAATGCCAACAGAAAAACTGGCAAAGTTCACAGAAAGGGAAACACAACTGATGCTTAAACACAGGTAAAGAAGCTCAATCTAACTCACAATAAAAATGCAAATTAAAACTATATAGGTAGCATTTTTCAATTACCACATTGGCAAAAAAATCTAAATGTTTGATAACAGACTTTGTTGGTATTAAGAAATGGGCATTTTCAAAAAGTTGCTGCAAAGAGCGTAAATTAGTATACTTGTTCATGGGACAAGTGACAGATGTGTAATCCCTCTCATTTATCCATTCCCTCACTTTTGGGAATTTATGTCATAGACCTAGTAGCACCTGCACAAAGTTACATACAAGACTGGAAAGAGTCTGAGTGTGTACAGTAGAGGATTAGTGACACAGCGGTGCCTTGTTTGGTGGAGTGCCACCATGCAGTTGTAAAACTACTCTCCAGGCACTGAGAAGATGTTCTGTGTACAAATGGGGAAAATCCCAGCGTATACTGTTGGGTGAAAAAAACTGAAGTGAGAACAGTACATACGGCATACCGCTTGTTGCGTTAAAAATAAGGAGGTGGGATAAGAAAATATATTTATATTCACTTCTGTGTGTATAAAGAAACTCTAGAAGGATGCACAAAAGACTAACTAACAGTGGGTATCTGTCAAGAGGGGGAGTACTGTGTAGATGGGAGTGGGTGGGAGACTTCTCACTGTGTACCTTTTTATATATTTTAAAATTTTCATACCATGTGAATATGCTCCCTATTCAAAAATTACATTAAGAAGGCAAAAAAATGCTAAGATAGTTATGTATTGTGTCTTGCTTTACCGTAAGATTTGTAAAATAAGGTCCATACCTTATTTCGAGATTTAGAAAAATCCGTAAGGAAACATAATCCTTTTTCATCTCTGAGGACCAGTGGTCATGAGGATCTATCCTTGCAGTCCTGGGGGCACTGCTCCTACCCCCTCTCCTTGATCATGTGCCCCCTTCTCCACAGCAAGCCTGTGACCCTGCCCTAATCTTGATTTCTGCTATTATAGGGGCATGGGGCCATCTGTATCTAACTCAGAGATGTACGTGGACTCCTTGACAATGAAAGGATGGAAGATGGTGCAGATTTCCATCCAAGCACTTGGATTCTGTATAAATTCCCAAACTAGCCACTGTTTGTTACAACTTGGTCTTTCTCTTTTGCCAGTGCATTTCCAAGACCTTAGGTCTACTGACTCTACTGATGAGGCATGAGTCAGTCTATCAGATCTCTGACTGACAGAAACCATATCAGACAAAGGAGAGCCTCTCCTCTGTCCACAGACCTCCCTTAGGAACCTCCTTCGAGGTTTAACAGCTCCTGGTGGGCAGAGAATTCCCTCTTGTAAGCCCACAGACATCAGCGACTGTCCTTCAGCACAAGTCCAGGGCAGGGCGGCATGCTTGGAGGCAGGGATTTTTGGCTAGGACAGGCCCAGGATGGCTGGATGGAGAACCCCTGGATGCACAAAGGCTGTTGGGCGGGCAGGCCCTGGACGTCTGTGGTGACTTAAAAGTAAGGGTGGTAGAATGTTCAGGAGTGGGGTGCCAGGCAGTCTGCAGCAGGGTGTGCCTTGGAGGAGCAACAACCAGCCCAGAATGAGGCCAAGCCCCAATCCCCAAGTAGAACGCCACGGCCTGGGTGAGGACAAAGCTAAGGAGGGTCCCTAGGAGACGCTGAATTCCCAGTGCCCACCAGGCCTCTCTGACCTGATTCAGTATAACCTTCACATTTCCAAAGCACATGGACAAGCCAGGTTCTAGAAGCCAAATGAAGTACAAGCACTCAAGGATGCTTAGTGTAGCCTTCATTGTTGATGGTTAAATTTATTTAATTTACTGCTATTCTTAATTGAAACGAAGAACAAAGTTGCCCACCATCCCTAAGGCAGGTCAACCATGGGCCCAAGAATCATATTTCAGTTAGTTCCTTAGTCACTTCTCAAACAGAATTTTAAAAACACACTGCAGTCCTCCATTACAGTCCATATTTTTGGCTCTTAGGAATTAGCTTGTCTTCTCTACCCTGGTCAGGTTTTCTTTGTGTCTTTTAAATTCTGGTTAGGACTAGCTATTCAACGAGGTTTGTTTGCTTGTTTTTTGTTTTGTTTTGAAGACGGTAAATTGAGAGTAATACATTTCTGACTAAGAAGACTACTCTCTCTTTCTTTTTAAGACAGACTTTAAAATATTTAAAAGCCAGAACATGGAATAAGAAGTGCTAATGAAAATGTCACCAAGTGAGAGTTTAGATTTTAAAATGTTGCTAAATCTAATAAGAAATACAAGATGAATGTGAGGGGTGAAACAGCTCTGATATGATCTGTTTTATGCCTTTGAAATGTCCTCCAAATTTCACATAAAAAATAATCTGTGATTCATTTTGATCAGTGATGACTCACATCATTAAAAAAAAATCAAATCTGAACAAGTCCGTTGGAAAGCAACCTCTCTGAAACTGGTACAAATGGTTTCTCTAGTCAAAGTATTTGGAGTCTTAACACTGCACCATTTCTCTTGTAAGACAGATCTGGTTTCAATCTGCGTTTCTTCAATTTTTATCAGTGTTGGCCTAGATTTCCAAAGCTGAGCTAAAATGGAAATATTCTTTTCCCCCTTTAACCCATCTGTCTCCTTTTATTTACATAATATATTTTCCCTGAATAATTCTAAGTTTTTTAAAAAGACAAAATGGAAGTAAAATAAATAGAAAAATCTTCATCACAAAGGGAAAATTGGGATCTTCTTTTTGGCTTTTTACCCAACTGGATCTCACGACCAGTCTGAATTTAATAAAAATTAGTATGAGGTAAGGCTCTAAAGCAATGAGACCTTTCTCTGAGGTGCCATCACTTTAGAATCTCACTTGTCAAGTGACTAGTGACTCCTCCCAAAACACGGAATGAAGGAATATTTCTGAAAACTTACTAATGTTGGCCTTCATATTCTAAAGGGAGGAAACTAGGCTGCATAATTACTCTGCTAAGTACCAGCATGGGAAGGGTTTACAATTATGCAGGCTCTGTTGTTACCGCTGCCAACAGAATAATTTATCAAGTTATGGTGTCTCATTGAGGGAACTGAAAAGCACATTACCAGTAAGAAATGATTTCTAAAGAAGACTTTATTACTACTATATGTGTTTTTAATGTTGGCTGAAAATACACAGAAAGACAAGCTGAAGTGGCATGTGACAGGTCCTCATTTAGTCTGTCAGCCATAATAGCATATTTAGAATGACATAAAAAATAAAAAATATCAAGAGGTAGAAATAGATTCTCTTGTCATCTCAAAATAATTGCAGTATTTGCTGGTGAGGTCAAAGTTTCTGCAAATTGATAACCTGGCAAAGACAGTCCTACAAACTTCAAATGAAAATGAGGAGAGGGGCAAGTGACAAGTCAGTGTGTGAAGATGTTGATCCAGTTGTATTTTGACGGATCCCCATCTGAATTGCTAATCTATTTCCATATTTACTGATCCCCGAGACTCTAATTCCCTACTTAATCTATTCAGAATGAACCACTCCGCTCCTTCTTGCTCTTCTGGCCAGGATTTATTTGCCCTCATGAAGGCAGCAACATAGCAGTACCCTTAGGGCACCCTGCCACATCTTCATCTTCAACGAGCAGGTGCTCATCAGCTATCGATAGACTGCCTCAACATAAACACAACAGGGTTGAGGACGGCTACTGACCTTTTAGAGAGCACAGAGGCCAAACTACTTCCCTATCTTCATAATATCTTATGATAACACAACTACACAGAACAAAATAACAGAACTTTTGGCTGAAGAACTCTTACGGGATTTTTTTTAAATCAAGAAAGAACCATCACTCTTTAAACAATGGCCTGGGCTGCTTTACTAGCCAAGTTTCTCTTTAAAGCAGAATTTTTGGTCACTGCCCCAAAGTGCAGGCTGGGCATTTCAAATGCTCGGTCAGGAACTTGTGCTGCAGTGCCGCATAACTAACTCGTAGATAAACAAATTAGACGGAAGGCAGATGGGCTGAGGAATAGCTATGCTGACGAGCTGTCAGGAAGGGACACAGCAAGTGTGCTGGGAAATTTAAACTTATATTTAGTTGCCTGTCAATGAAATAAAGATCAGGGAGGAGGAAAAACCTCATGGAACAAGGCAAATTGTCACAAAGGTAATAAAGAATTGCAGGTTTCAAGCCCCTGGCATAGAAAATAAGTTCTCAAAACATACACAGGTGTCTGATTGTGATGTCAGTTTTGCCAGAAATCAATTGGATTAGCCATTTTTCTCTCTTGATTAGTGCAGACAGGCAAACATTAACATCCCTGGCATTTTTCACCTTAAACTGTGTAAAAACCCATGAAAAGACATGTAGTTTCTTGTGGATCTACGCACTTTGGCAGTTCACTTTCCGTGTGAGCTTGTCTCTCCTGTCCCATCTCTAATCTGCTCTCCTTGCACCTGATTCCTTTCCTCCTCTCTTTTTCCCGTCTTCCTGACCCATGGGGTGGCCAGAGATCCTTAATGCTGTCCCCCAGGCCTGAGGGATCAGAGGGGCCGAGTGCATCACTCATATACACACTCACTTTTGTAAGGGGCACCAAACCAGCACAAATCTGCAGTCCCTACCTGTAGGGCCCCTGACAAGGTTCAATTCTGCTGCCAGGGAAGGGCCCTGGCTCAGAAGAACTTTCAATGAGTAGTTAGAGGCTGGCATTGGCAAGCAAACATCTGCCCACTGGTAACAGGAGAGAGCTTTTTAAAGGTGACCATAGCAGTGAAAGGAAAACTCATTTGCTCCTTGTCTGTGCCAGTTTTCTCTCCTTCCAGCTTCTTGCACTGTCTTTTCTTCCCCCAACTTCTCAGCTGTAATTGGCTGGAGCACCCATGTGCTAACTTAGAATGGAATTCCGGGAAACCTTTAAGTTAAATACTTTGTCTCCTTTACTGTTCTGTGACCTGCTCTTCCCTGACTTACCCTTTCAAGAAACTAGTGGATTTCTGCTAAAGCGTCTGGAAACCTTCTACCCTGCTCCTGCCTCTCCCAGCCCAGCCTCACTCCTCCCTAGTAAACAGCCTTAAAACCTCCCTGGTCTGGTCAGATGTGCCTGCCGTCTCTGTTCTTGAGGTACCACATACACCTGCTTTCCTAACTCTTTCCACGACTGTAATTTCACACTATTTTCCATGTTTTTGATTTGTCTGCTTCTTCACTGTAAATGCATGAGGCAGACACAATGTCCATTTTAGCGCACCACTACATCCCCAGTGTGTGGCACAGATACATACCCAAAAATATATGCTGAATGACTGAATAAAAGGGATTTACTTGATATTTGTTCTTTTTTCACCATATGCTTTCTCTACCATTTTCTCTTTTCCAAGACCTTCCTGTTAGAGAAGACAGTTACTCTGTTTTCTAGTGACCGGCAGACAGGAGATGTTTGGGCCTATGGAGGCTGATTGGGCCTACAACAAGGAGACCTCCTTCTAGTTCTGTATGCAAATCCAGTGTGACCTTATGCCATAGACTTCATTATTCTGGGCCTCAATTCTGTCTTTGATGAACAAAGCTTAATATTTTCTGCTCCTTCTTCATCATGTGGAACTATCAACTCACCTGGGCTTCTGGTGTGACAAAACTGATTTTTAATGGTGCTGTATAGAGAGGTATGATTACACAAATATAATGCATTTTTTAAATAAAATACTTGGTGGCACTTCTCCTATCATCTCTGATAATTTCACATACCATAAATGAATCCCTTGAGTGTGGGCCTTCTTCAAGATTTATTTCCATAGAAGCTACCTTTATAGTAAACAGATCATCCACCCATCCACCTGTCCTCCAAGGAGAATGTTACTAAGCAATAAATGGTCCAGCAGTGACAAGACAGCATGATTAGACTTATGAGAGGAGAAGCAAAGCTGTTTTAGGGGCAGGAAAAGGTGCCCTGGCCGGATCTTGAAGTCAGAGAAGGCTGCCAGGCAAGTGAAGTTATCTATTATCTAGACCAGTAGAAGTTGGCCAGGGAATGGTGAGCATGCATGTGATGCAGAGATGGGTGCTGGTGGGCACCAGCAAAGGCAGAGGCCTAGGGCCAGAGGACCAGAGAGGAATCTAACAACAGAGCGGCCACTGTGGCTGCTGTGCGACATGGGGAAGGACAGTAGGAGATGGCCAGAGAGAAGAGGGAGAGGAAGGAGAGGCTAGAAGGGAATGGATGAAAAAGGGTAGCCTAAGAGCAATGGGGAAGCTTTCAAGAGCTTTGAGAAGAAACCTTTATTTGCTCACATTTGAGCATTTGATTACATTTGATGTTCAGAAATATGACTTTGGCTTGTTGTGTGAAGAACGGATTAGAGAGGGCAAGAGTGGACACAGGACAAACAACAGGTGGCCCTTGTCACAATCAGGTCAGAAATCTTGGTGGTTTGGATTCAGGTAGTCACAGGAGGAATGGAGGGATGTGGGTGGTATAAGAATCGACAGGCAGAATCAACAGGACTCAAAAACAGGGATGGTGTTGAGAAAAAAGAGAGAGAAGTCACTGCTATTACTCTGGTTTCTGGCTTCACTTGGTGGAAAGGGATGCCATCACTGACACACAGATGTGGAGGAGCTTGGGAACATATAAATGGAGTGTCTGGCAAACAGCTGAATTTCTGGGTCTTGCGGTCAGGACAGAGATACTGTTGGAGATACAGGTAGATTTCAAAGTGTTCAGCTCAGCCGACAGATTGCTAACTAAAGCCATGGAGTAAGTGATACCCCCCCACCCCGGAATGTGTAAGGAAAAAAGAGGTGAATCCTCAGAATGGAGAGGGCCCTGCAAAACTTGAATTCAATGGTGGGCAGAGGAAGAAGAATCTGTAAGGAAACCCAATTAGGAGAGACTGTGATGCGGGAGGGGAATCAGGGAGATATAGTGCTGGTGAAGTTCCCACGGAGGAAGGGCAGTCCATCATGTTTAGTGCTGTTGAACATTAAGTTCTGAAGCAAGATGCTTTTCTCAACACTGTGCCCCAAAACATGGAACTCAGATTTCTGTATCCTGGGGGTGATGGAGGCAGGCCTGTCCTCAATGCCTTTCCTTACTCTGTGCCCCCTGGAGTTCTTCTTGACCTCTCCAGCCAGAGGTGATCATCCTCTCCCAATTTTTATTGAGACACTACTTTCTCCACTGGGCATTTAAAAACACATAAAGTATGGTCCTTGAGAAGGGAGAGTATTTATATAAAAATAAATCACAACTATACTGAATGTAATCTACACTGAGTGTCCTTTGAATGTTACATAGGGTAAGTGTTCCTCTAAGGTTGGGGTGGGGGGAAGACCCTGGTTGGCAGAAGGTTTGACACTGGGTCTTGAAGGGTGTGGCTTAGAAAAACTGAGTTAAATGAATATTTGAATATTCTAGGTGGGGTTATCACTGGATGTGGGATTAAGTGGAAGAACAAGGAACAGACCACCACACTGTCAGAGAAGAGGACTCTTTTAGGGGAACAGAAGGGGACATGGCAGGAGCATTTGGAAGGGGCCAGATGGGGGTGGGTCTTGAAAGACAGCTGGGATTGTGAATTTCATTGGGCAGATAATGGGAGGCTGCCTATAAGTTACTCCCTAGACATCATTCAGCTCTTATCTGCATAATCTCATTTGAGGGGTCATGGCTCTAATTTCTTTGAAAGCAATTTGCAGGTAGGGGAACATGTCTTTTTAATCTTTATTCAGAGGGACGAGTTCAATGCCTCTAACTCAAGTATTATTCACCTGGATGAAACTGCAAAGATGATTTTGTGGTCTCTGAAGGCCAGGAATGGAGGTGTATAGCTCGGCTAGAACCACCAACAGCCACAGCCTTTGGTTTTAACTGCAGCAGTGGGGTGTAGTTGTGAGAGCTCTGCCTATCTTCAGAGCAGCTACCCTGTTCATGTCATCACTTCTGAACTGGGCTTCTTGTACTCAACCAGCACTTAACGAATATTAATGGAATATTTCCTATAGCCAGGAGCAGTGTGAAGTAACAGAAAAAATGGTGGCTTTGACACAGTTCCTGCAGCAAGTAAAGAGGCAATCTTCTTGTGATGTGTTAAGTCGATAATACCAGTGAGGAGGGTAATAAAAGGCCTGGGGGCCCCTAAGTCAGGGTGAGGCACATCAGGGCAGTTTTCTTCCTGCACAGAGCTGAAGGGGCAGGGCAGGGTGGTGGCTGCGGGGAGCCCCACGTGAAGAGCTGCGGTGGGTGCACACTGCGGCCCAGAGGGTGAGGGGTGCAGGGACCGAGAGGCAGGCTGCCAGCTTGTCCCACGTCCACGGTCTCTACTTTCTCACTAAGGCAGAGTCAAGGCACAGTATGGAGGAAGCCACAATTGCCCATCTCAGCTGCTATCTGGGAGGTGAAGCCCACAGACACCCAGGGTGAACACGCTCACCCTCAGCAGGATCCTGGTCCGGCCCATTCTAGAAATTTGGCAAAAATAAAAAAGAGAACAACTACAAGCACCAGATGTCCTCAACAGAAGACTGCATTTTCCCCCCTCAGAAAGACATTTCAAAAGCTGATGTTGAAAGAAGCTTATAAAGTGGACTGAAACACTCTTAATTCTCACGGACAGCTCTGGGCCTGCTGGTGATGAGACCCTTCTCAGGAAGTGACAGAGTGGGAGACACTGGCACCACGGCAGCCCCAGTGAGAGGAAAACAATCTACTCTTGATTCTGACACTGAGTCACGAAGCAGCAGCTGTGGAATTTTATTTACTTTTCTAGATTTTACACTGTAATTTAAAATGATAAATATATGTTGTGTCACAAAACACTATGGTCTATTCAACACACATTTTCTGAATTGTGCCAGGCACTGAATTAAGGGTTGGGACACAAAAGTGAAGATAGCCCTGCCCCTCCTGACCCAGATCCCTGGACAACAGTGCCTAATATTGCACGGAGTGGGGACAAGAGTGGAGTGAGCATAGCCTGTGGAACAGAGGAACGGATGCTGAGTGTTGGAACCAGGAAGAGTGTGCAGAGAAAAACTTAAAGCACTGGCCTTCAAAGTGCCACCATGTTTGTCTGGGAGTTGACTGGAGAGCTTATCAACGACACCCCACCTAGACCCTATCCCAGCCCTACTGCATCTGAATCTCTGGGATGGGTGTGTGGGGCATTGGAGTTTTTCAGATGTTCCAGGGCCTTCCTTATGCATATTAAAGTTTACAAGCCACTGTTTTAGAAGATGAGAAGGTCATTAGTAGATGAGCAAAGGGACCTGAAGTGGAAGTGACACCCCGAAGAAGATGTGGAAGGGACAGATATGGCTGGAGTACTGGATGCACAGAGGCAGAGCAACTGGGAAGTTGTACTGTAGGGTGGCTGTGAACACCCTGACTTCCATGCATAGGGTAGTGACTCCCAAACTTAGTTGCATTTCCAAATAGCCTGTGAAAATAATATCCAGATTTTCCAAATTATAATCTCTTTAATGGGGCTTGAGCACGTGCAATAAAAAAAGTTACACCAGTGATTCCAAATTACAGCAGGGGTTAGTACACTGTGTGGACTATATAGAATCATGGGAGGTTCTGAAGTTCAGATTCATACCCAGTTCCTTCTTTTATTCATGGACATCTTGATGCAGAATAATGGTAGATTCTCAAATGGCAATTACCACTGACTATTCACTAAAGACTTTGGCAGCATCTAATGATCACAACAAGTGAGAGATATCTCATGTGTTGTGAACATGCAATGTGATTCTTAAAAAAAGGCAGGAAAAAGCTCTGCACTCTGAATTCCTCAGGCAAATTAGAATTTGTTCTTCCTGTAAACAAACCACTTCTACAAGTCTAACCAGGAACATTAATTCAGGTAACTGGATAATTCTTTAGGGAACTTCAAACCAGCACCCTGCCTGTGCTCACAGAGTACAGGTTTGGAGAATATCTGAAAGCAAAGATTCTCATTAGCAAGGTTAGAGAGAACTACCAGGATCCCAACAAAGCCACCCACAGCTCTGCATTTAATTAATAATTTAACCTTGGGACTCCAAACTAACTGAAACCAACTTGTTGACATTCTGAAATGTCAAATGTAGAAGTAGGTGTAGAATTAGGTGATAGAAATTTCAGGATATTATCTCTTTAGCATTGGAAGTACTCAGTTCAGATCACCAGCAACATAAAGAATATGCTTATAGGACACGGCTCTCTTCCCAAGGAAATAAAATATAATAAAGGGATATTACCTACACCTTTTGATTAGAATCACATTTCATAGCATGTGTCTCCAAATGCATTTCTGCTGTTGCACAGCCAGCCATATATTTTATATTTTAAATTACACCTCCCTAAGTATACCAGACTGATAAAGCTGAAGTCCAGAGAAGAGGAACCTATTACATAATATTATGCAGAATCAAAACTGTGGATGAATAAAGATGATCTAGCACTAGTAAATCACTCTGTGCACGAAGGTAACAGTGCAAATCATTCCTTCAGGTTGTATTAAAAGGAGTTTTCTAGTACAATGGCTGCCCCTTTGGTTCTTAATAGCACACTGCAGGTGTAAGGGAGGCAAATGATAAATTATATACTAGGCCATGGTTCAGAACCTTCTTTTATGAAGACCTAGGCTGAAGTTGTAAATTTGGCCACATTCAAGAAATAGATTCTTTTTTCCTCATTTGTCTTCAGGTGCATTCATTCAAGCAGCATTGAATAAATACACTTAAGTCCATTCAAATTATAAAACAACTACTGTCTTGGGTAGCTCAGGTGGCTTAGCGATTTAGCACCTGCCTTCAGCCCAGGGCCTGATCCTGGGGATCCCTCTGCCTCTCTCTTTCTCTCTGTGTCTCATGAATAAATAAATAAAATCTTAAAAAAAAAAACAACAACAACAGCTACTGTCTCTTGAGCACCTACTAGATGCCAAGCTTTTGTATATGTCATTTAACTCCCTCCATGTAATCCTCCAGACAGTTCTCTGTGAAGCAAAGCATTCTTATCTTCACTTTTCTAGAGAAAGAAATTAGGGTTCCCAGACGACAGGTAATTTCCCCAAGATAAAAAGGCTAATTAGTGGCAGAGCTAAGTCCAAGGCTGGAGCACCTTATGTCAGCTCCTTCCACTTTTTAAAGATCAACTCAAGTCTTCCAGATGAAGTGAGCCATTTTCTTTTCTGTGCTAATTTGGATGGTGTATGTGTTTCTATTTCTGTGCCTATTATGTGATACTTATTTATAGGCTTTGCTTATTTACAAGATTATGAATTCCTTGAAGGCAGGATGCAGATCCTCTCATCTATCTCTGCATTCCCAGGCAGTAGCATTTGTTCACCAAGAGTTTCCTGAACGCCTACTGTGTGCTATACACTAAGTCAGGGTGGCAGGTAGGGGATGGACAAGATGGATATGGTCCTTGCCCCAGGGAGCTCACATTCTAGGGGGAATGGACAATTAAACAAGCAATTAAAATAGAGAATAGGGGTACCTGGGTGGTTCAGCCGGTTAAGTATCCAACTCTTGATTTCGTCTCAGCTCACAATCTCAAGGTTGTGTGGAGTTAGGGTTTGCACTGAGTGTGGAGCCTGCTTGGGATTCTCTCTCTCCTTGTGCCCCTCCACCCCTCTGCTCATGCCCTCACTCTCTGAAAATAAATAAAATAAAATAAAATAAAATAAAATAAAGCACAATAAATGCTATGCTGGGAGAGGTATGAGGATAGTAGAGTTTACGAGATTAAAGAGCAGGGCTCCCGACCCTACTGGAAGGAGGTGGGGGGAAGCTGGTGGTGGCAAGGACTAGAGAGGGAAGATATGTAGGATGAGGTGAGAGGGTTGATTCTGATTTAGCCAGGAACTGGGTGGAGGTGAGAAGGAGGAGAAGATCCTGGGACGAGGAAGCAAAACATGCAAAGGCAAGAGGTAAGAGGAAAAATGAGAGGGAGGCCAGAGACGTGAGCAAGGACCAGATCATTAAGGTCCTTGAATGCTTATTATTCTGAGGTCACTAGAAAGGCTGCTAATGAGACTGAAGCACTGAGTGACATGACTGGGCTTGAGAGTCACTTTAACAACAAAGGAGAGAATGGAATGTGGAGGAGCAAGTGGAGAGGTAGGAAGGCCAGGTAAGAAGATCCAGTCTTGGAGCTGAGAAGCCAATGGCTGGCCCAGGCTAATGCCAGCATGCATGGAGAGGAGACTCTGGGTGCAGAATCAATAGGTCTGGTTTCTAACTGGAAATAGGTGATTAGTGAAGGAGGGAAGTCAAGGAAGAACCTAGGTTTACGGACTGGGCCATTGGATAGAAAGTGGAGCCATCTTCTGGGTTAGGTGTAGAGAAGATACTGAGTTTAGTTGTAGACTAGCTTCCTTTGTCTGGAGCAGATGAGCTCATAAGCAGATGGAGGTCAAGAGTGGGACAGGAGCTGGAGATGGAACTTGGGAAGTTACCAACCAAAAACTGAATGAGATTACCCAGAGACCGGTAAAGAAGATAGCTCCAGGAATCATATTTAAAGTCAGACAGGGAAAAAGGAGGCAGTAAAGGACCTGGAGAAAGAAGAGGGGCCAGAGAGAAGAAAGTCTAGGACAGTGTGATGGCTAGGAAGCCAGAGTAGAATTTTTCAAGAAGGTGGGAGTGGTCTCATAGGACCAAACACTTTTCCAAAGTCAAGTCAGTGAAGCGCTGCGTTTTGGATAAACTTTGCAATGAGGAGAAGCCAGGGTTCACCCTGAGGAGGGGCAGTGCCAGGGCCCTGAGGACAGCAGAGGCCAGCCTGCTGTGGGCTGGAGAGCTGCTTAGTGACAAAGGTGCATCTTGAACCCAAGTCTCACTGAAATCCTGAGCAGGATGGAACTTTAGTTAGTTTCTCCTATTCAGTGTATTTCCATGTAGCTGTGGGAGATGCTGCCAACAAGTCTACCCACAGGTTAGAATGACACTTGAACAAATCAGAAAGGGACAATGGAAGAATGGACTGAGGGAGACAAAGAGCTAGGACCATGAGTCACTATTTTCAAAGACACAATCTGTCCTTACAAGGCCCATTTCCTTTTGTTGCCAGTAGCAGGAGCCGCTCTCCAGTGGAGGAGATCCTGCCTTTCATGGTACTCCCTGCACCGAAGTGACTAAATAGCAGTATTCAGACTACTTCTGAGGCATGAACAAAGGGCAAAACACTGATCGTCAGGGTACCTGTAAAATCTTATTCAATACGGACAAAATGGTTACGATGAAGATCGTGTGCCTGGTCCTCCTGTAGATTCTGTTTCTCAGCCTCCTCTGCAGGCTCTCCCTCCCTCCCTCCCCCACTTGCCTCTACTCTTCTTGGCTCTTTCTCTGAGCCACACCTTCTCTCTGAAGCCATTCCCTTCCTACCCCCTACCTTTCTGTCACGAAGATATATTGAGCACTTCCTAAGAGCCCCATCGTGATGGGGATTCTGCTAATGACGAATCAATACCAACTGATAGTCACTCACTCCCAGGCTTACATCTGCCATCCCCTTTATAAATCACAAATGTTGATCCATATCAGACGTAGCTTCTGAATGCCTAAGCCAACTTCTGATGGACATTTTTTCTCAGGATTTTTTTTTTTTGGTAGGAAACCTAAAATTCAGCATGTCCCAAACTAGCCTTACTATTTTCACCATAAAATCTATTCTGCATTTCATATTCCCTATTTTTGATGAATACTATCACAGCCACATACTATCTGGTTGCTAGAGCCCTCAGGGTCATGTGTAAGTACTCTATTTCCTTACCCCTATATTAACCGGGTAACTCAACCTCTTCAAGTCAACCTGTACATTATCTAGGGGTCTGCTCTCCCATTTCTACTGCCCTGTCCTACATCAAACTTTCACCCTCTCGTGCATGGACCACAGGGAAGCCTCTGACTATGTGTCCTTGTTGTTGGCCCTGCTCCTACCCATTAATCCTCCACAATCCTTTCAAACTCTTTGCTCCAAAACACAGGTCTGATCATTTGCCTCCTGGACAAGTTTATACACTTTCAATGATGCCTACTATCAACAGATGACAGCTGCAACTCTTTAGCATTGCTCCAAAGCTCTTTAAAAATCTATCTTTACAACCTTATCATCCACCCCTGTGCCATGCACCGTGCAACTTTCATTATATGCAGTATTACATGGAATCCCCACAACATCTCTGGAAGGTAGGTACTATCATCTTTTGTTGCTTTGCAGAAAGGAAGGACTATGAGATAAAGCGATTTGGCTGTAGGCCACCGTGCTACACTAAGCTAGGAGTCACACCCAGAGTTAGTGTATTTCATAATGTTTTACTGTTCTTCACTTCACCTAAGTCCACATGTATCACTAAACACACGCGTGTTCTGTCGGGAGAGCACAGCTCTCACTCCCCGCAGACAGCCCTGCACAGCAGTGACTCCTGAGTCATGCTGTTCTGTGTGACTCTTGCCACCCTTGTTTCCAACCTGGTGGTGGTGCCTCAATTTCTTAAACCCCTCTGGTCTCTAGTTACTCCCCAACAAAACCAGGGCACCTGGGATGCTGTGAGGATTCAGCAAAATTGCAGATGCTAAACCCTTCCATGGTGAACCTGGGGGGTGGCCAGGGCTCCAGGCAGGTAAGATCACACCCAGGGCACTGTCCTATTCCTTCTCAGGTTCCTGGGAAAGGTGTGGATCTACTGAGAGCTTAAAAGAAATCGCTTTTGTGGCTAGGCATACTGACTTCTATGGGAGAGGATACACCGGACCAGTTGCTTTGATTAGCTTCGGGAATGACAGTAAAAACTGGAAAAAATGAGGAAAGTGGAAAGTGGTCTTTGCATTTGAGTGCACTGATTTAAGATTTGCAGAAAGATAAAAGAAAACTTTTTTTATAGTCTTTAAACCTCAAATGGAAAATAAAGTAAAAATCTACAGAAAGTGTCAGCTTCATTTTCCTTTTGATAGAGTGTAGAAGATTCTAGTGGAAAATGTAGGCTGATGTCATGGGAAATGGCTGATTTCCTACAGAAGAATTTAACTTATACTTCACATATACTTTAAAAGAGGAGAAAGTAAATTAATTAGGATTAAACAACTCAGCTCCCTACAAACATTTATTAAGTACTAGTTTTTACCAAGCGTCATCCAAGATATTGTGGGAAATACTTAAAAATGAGGCGAGGTGAGGTGGGGGAGGAGGCTGCAATCTATTAAAAGTGCTTGGAAGAAGTCTTTTAAGTAATTTTAACTAAAAACTATTTTCATATAAAGGGATAATAATAATAAATTATTTGCCTTGAGCCAAGCTGCACCTCTCCCATAGCATCTCATCTGGTCTTGAGTCACACGGGGAAGTATGATTATCTGTTACATCCCAGGTAAAAACTGAGGCCTAGAGAAGTTAAGAAACTTCCCCAAGTTACATGGTTTGAAGGGGCAGACTTTTTTTTTTTATAAGATTTTATTTATTTATTCATGAGAGACACAAAGAGAGAGAGACAGACATAGGCAGAGGGAGAAGCAGGCTCCCTGCAGGGAGCCTGATGCGGGGGACTCGATCCTAGGACCCCAGGATCAACCACTGAGCTACCCAGGTGCCCCTAAAAGGGGCAGACTTTTGATGTGGCCCCAATGTGCTTTCTGCACAATGCCATGTAAATTCCTGCACAATGCCAATGCAAATTCATAGTGACCACACTTATTACAAGTCTGCTAGCTTTGTTTTAAAAATCTACCAGTGTGGCTTAGTTACAGCACATTTCTTATACTGGAAGAGGTTATATTGAGATTAAAAATAAATGTACTCCACTTTATGCAATGGATATATCCCTGAAAAGTTATCCATAAATCAACATTTTCTTAATAGTGTTGTATTTCTTGTTGTCTTGGTATTTTTGCATATCACAGATGTACAGTGACAAACTCGTGATTTCTCATTTATACAAAATTATCACTGTTACAATTCTCTTGCAATTCCTCCTTATTTCTTAACTGTACCCATTTGCAATGTTCACTGCTGTAATTATTCATCTTAAAGACTAGATGGTCATCTATTGGAATTCCATGGGATGAGGGTATTACCATGCATTTTAAAAAAATAGTTAACAATCTCAATGCAGTTGGGGGGTTCCTAATTTCCCCTCCCAGGCCATCTCTCTCAAACATTCAAGAGATGGCAATTTCTAGATATTTTTTTATTACAAATACAGCATTTACATTTACATAAATGGCTTTTCAGGGCACCAAATACAAAATGAATCTGTCATTGCTATTTGCTAATATATTCTAGAATACTGCTTTGCTAAAGCCCCAGAGACAAAACAACACAAATCACCTGCCTTTTCCCCTTTAAGGTGCGCTAGCTGAAAGATGCCATCACATAAACAGTGCCTCTGCTAATTAATTACCGTTGGCCATATTCATTTTTCTAAGCTAACAAATGTAACTGAATAATATAATTTAGTTTTTTTCTCCCTATTCTAGTTAAAATTTAAAAGGCCAGGATAAACTCAGCTGAAGAATGTTGCTTACAATGATTCCTTTTTTCTAATTACTCAAATCAATGGGTATTAAAAAAAACCTCTCATATTCATTTTGGTTGTTGGCTTTACACAATAGGGTGGCTAATTAAAACTACTGCACATTCTGGCACATTCCAGTATGCAGTTTATGATTGTGAAAAGGTCACATACTTGAAAATAAAGTTCAGTACGCCTCCCACATTTAGCTAAATAATCACAGAGGGTGTTTAAAAATAATTTCTATCCCTCTCTTCCAAGTAGCTTCTTTTCTTTTCCCTGCTTACTCAGGAATGCCCATCAATACCACATCTCTTCCTCAGGGTGATTATTCTTACAGGAGATCCCTCCAAATGCCTCAGCAACATGGAGGGCATTAGAAAACGAGGATTTTGGTTTGGCTCTGGTGAACACAACAAGAGACAAAATCCTGAAAATAAATGACATTCCAGGGCATTCCAGAATACTTAGCTAAGCGTCCCCTAATATCTGTAGCATTCCGGGTAAATGTGACAAGCATATACTTTAAAGCCACTGCTTCTTGGTTGAGAAGAGTTGACCTTTGCTTCCCTTTGCAGGGGCCTCTAAATTCAGATAGGGCATCTACTTTCCCATCCCTCACCCCACAGTCCTCGCCCACCCAATGAAACCCAAGCTTCATCTGCTTTTTTTCAGAATGAATCATAACTTCAAGACAAACCTGGATCTTTCCAGGCTGTCAGTGCGGGTTAGCCCATTTGTGGGTGAGCTCCAGGTTTGCTGTTTCTAAAATTCACTCCTTTTAACTCTCCCGAATCTTTACTATGTGTCATTTCATACAGCTCTTTAGTTCCTGGACTCCTACTCTGTGTTTTAAAGTGTTGGTGGATATTTTGCCTGTCATCTATCTGATGTCTGGTAGGAAAACAACTGTTGGTTATGCAGCATCACTTAAATTACATCAACTGCAGATAAACAAGACTTTAGAAAGTACATAGATTCATCATGCTATTTTTTTTTCATCATGCTATTAATGACTTCTTTCAGTGGCTTCTCCTTTTATTGGTCCTTTCTGGCAATGGACTTTTTCCCCCTAGTCTTATAAACTTTCTTTCTATTCTTTAATCTAGCCAAATGCTAGATTAGATGAAAGATAAAGATGCGACGTGTAGAATTTAAAGGAAATTGTGGTCATTGCCCCCATTGACTCTTATTTCAAATAGAGTCACTTTGCTAAATCAAAATATTTATAAGCCTTCAGATAACTTTTTGAAGGCAGCATCTTATCCCTAGGTCTACTTGACTTATACAATGGGTTTACAATGACTTTTGCAAGAGGTTAAGTGTTAATCCTTCGCTTTCTGAGGTGGTGGTAGACAAACTGCAGGGAGGTAGTATGATGTAGTTATGGTATGCTAAAGGCAGCACCTTATGAAAAACCTAAGGTTGCAGGCTCTATCCCAGCTGCTCCTTCAACCTGCTGAAGGAGCATGGGAGAAATCATGAAACTTACCCAGTTTCCACAGCTAAAATGTCATGTGGGATCAGAATAACCACAGTGAATAATATCAATACAAAGGGTTGTTTAGTGAGGACTCATAATAATGACTATAGAGTATGATTACAGATATAAGGAGTTGACTATCCAATATTAATAGTTATGTTAATATTAGGGGTGCCCAGGTGGTTCAGTTGGTTAAGCGTCAACCTTTGGTTTAGCTCATGATCCTGGGGTCCTGGGATCAGCCCCACATAGAGCCCCTTGCTCAGCGGGCAGTCTGCTGCTCCCACTCTCTCTGCCCTCCTCCCTGCTTGTGATCTCTGTTTCTCGCTCTTGAATAAATCAATAGAGTCTTTAAAAATTAGTTATGTTAATATAAAATGCTAATTGACTATTTAATAATATTACATTCAAAAATTGAAAATTTCAAAGTAGAAAGGTTAAATGATTTGCCAAGGGCTGCACAGAAACTGAGCTAAGATTCTATCCACAACTTCTTACATTACTTTTCCTCCCCCTTTGTTAAATTTAACTACAATAAAACTAAGATGATCAATCCTCTCTCAGGCAGGAATCTTAAGTGCCTTAGATGCTCACTAGTGAACAGCTAATGTCCATGCAGATGAGACCCAGGAGCATTCTGACACTGCAGACTGCTCTGACTGAAGTTAGAAAGAAAAGATCTTAGTTCCTCACAAGATCGCCAATTTTCAGATGAGGCCACAGTAGAACACACTCAGTATTAAAATAACACTCCATATATTTTTAACTGGGTAATTTTAAACTTTGGCAACTTAAGCATTTTTTTTTCTCTTTGAATGTTAAACAGAATTTGTAAGGACACCCATAAAATCAAGGTTTAAATTACTGAAGCTGTGACCACGTCCTATTCCATGTTCTTTACTACTAAACAAATATGAGAAGTGAATCACTGTAATTTCTTTCAGTAAGTAAGGGACTAGCCAAACATGATCACAATAAAAGGACAGGTAGAGTTAACCAAGTGCACACGGTAGCGGGGTTCTGGTTGGTCATCTGGGAGATAAGGTTCTGACATCTCAGAAAACCCCCTCCCACTCGCCAGAGAGAAAGCTTACTGTCTAAAAGTCATGAGGCTACTTCAGCAAAGGGAAAATAAAAATAAAACAGCTTTCAATAAGTAAAGTAATTATTATCTGTAGATGGCAGGTTCATTTACTTGGAAAACACACAACAATTCCATGGAAAAATTGCACGTAAGAAGAGAATTTGACCTAGTGGTAGGGTCGAAATTAATGTATAGAAACTGACCAGCTTGACATATAAACAATGCTAGCTAGAGGACACTAAGGAAAAAATTATTCCATCTGTTGCAGCAACAAAAATAATAAAATACTTAGGAATAAACTTCATTAAGAAGGCTGTGATTTCCACACAAGGAAACTAAAAATACTATCAAGAAATAGGAAATATTTGAGCACAGAAAGGCTTATTATGTTTCATAATATGTTATGCTTCATAAAGGGGAAAATCCAAAGTTAAGCCATGAATTTAATCCGATCTCAGTAAGATTACCAACAGGATTTTTTGTACCAGAAAAACTGATACTAAAGTTCATTTGGAAAAAAAGAGTAAAGGAGAGTAGCTGGGGAAATTCTAAAAAGGAAGAGCGTTGAGAGAGACACAGTTGCTATACAGATTTCAAGATCTTGTATAAAGCTACAGTAATTAAAAAAAAAAAAACAACTTGGTACTAACCCATGAACAGACAGGCAGATCAATGCAAATAAACCAACATACGTAAAAGAATGTAATATATATGAAAAAGGTGGATTTGGACCCAGTGGGCAAGAGACAACCCATTCAACCAATAGGGTAGGGACATCTGGACAGGCAGCTAGGAAAAAAGGAAAGGTAAATCTCTACCTCACACCTGACACAGATGTAAATTCCAAATGGAGCAATACTTATAACTGAAAAAAAAAGCAATAAAAAGACAACAAACCATGGTAGATTTCTTTTTAGGGAAATAAAAGCCCCTCAATGGGATACAAATCTAGAAGCCACAAAAGAAACAACTGATATATTTGAAAAAATAGATTTAAAAGCCATAAAAATGCTATTAGCAAGTCCAAAGACAAATAATAAACTGAAAAGCAGTAGTTATAATTTGCAATACAGAAGAATGGCTACTTTCCCTATATACATACATACAGACACACAACTAAGTAGAAAAATGGAAATAGGATTTAAAAGAGTATTGACAGAAAAATGAATACAAACAACTCTTGAAATATGAAAAGATGCTCATCATGCTCCCTCCTAATATTCTTTTTAAGCCTACTTGATTAGTGGAGACAAACAAATTTCCTAGTACAGTATGTGCCAAGGGAGGCCCTCTCATCAGGTGGAGTATAAAGATACCATTTTTATGGAGAAAAGTGAGGCATTATCTAAAAGGCACATCCCATTGACTGGCAATGCCATCTCCAGAATCTATCTTCTAGACTCTCAGAAGTGTAAAATGATTAAACTGAAATTCCGTTAAGCATTCTTTCCATAGCAAACATTGAAAACGACCTTAACGACTGTCGACAGGGAACTGGTCAAATAAATTATAATATAGCCACATGGTAAAAAAAAAAAAAAAAAAGGTGAGGCAGCTCCATAGGTACTAATATGAACCAGCTGTCACATTTTATTGTTAAATGAAAAGAGGGAAGTGTTTAGGAGTCTATACAGTCTATATCACATGTATAAATACAAAACATACATATAAGGAAGTAGAGTTATCTCTGGAGAGGTGACAGGAAGACGGTGAGTGGACTGCCCTGGGGAGAGAGACTGGCTTTGCAGGACAGGGGAGCAGGAAGGGGGCCCGTTTTCCAATGTATATCCCTTGATACCTTTCGAATTTTATACTTGCACATGTCATGCCTATTAAAAATCAATAATACCCTTTTTAGCTTTCTAAAAATCTGGGTGAGAGACCTAGGAGCTAACAAAAAGCCAAGTCTGGGAAAATTACATTCTTTAGTGAAAGTAGGCGGGACATATGTGTATGTACATTTTCTGACTTCATCAAGTATTAATTTTCATTGTTTTACAATAACAACAACGAACAAATGAAGTATTAGGTCTGTTTTCAGAAAGAAGAGGCTTTTATGGGGGAAAAGCCAACCCTTCTCAGATTTGCTTGTGCTTATGACATCAGTTGGAGCATTGCAAGTTTATTGCAGAGAAGAGAGAAAAGGAAAAAAAAGAAAAAAGAAAAAAATGTATCTTTTTTATTCCAGAGTCTCAAGGGTGATAAAACTTAGTCAACAGTCTTATCCAGGCAGGCCTAATACATTTGTTTTTGCCCTCCACTTCAAATTTCGCCAAATAAACTGTTCCAAAATTGTCTTATTTACTGCTATCTCAATTTTTCTTTATTTCATTAGTTTTCTAGGAGTTTTCTTGCTTGAAATTTCACTGCATTTAAAAACCCCTTATAATAACAATGTAAAACATTTAAAAACAGGTATATGAACATAGAACACACTGCAACTGACCTATATCAATCATCAACAGCCAGGCAGCTAAATCAAACTCAATGGTTTAATAGCGAATAGCATACTGTTGTGAATTACTTACTGTACTACCAAATCCATTATTTCTACCATCATGTGTTTCTCTTTACCTAACTGGTTCCATTGTTTCAATTTTACAGCTCTTTCACTAGACTGACCCAACTAAAATACTTAATCCAATGGTTACTTGCTAGGAAACTGAAGTTTGTGAATATTGAGAAAAGCCTCAGTGGACCCAAGTTTCAAGCCCAGCTTTTTTTGTGATTTATGTGCCCCCATCCCCAGGACCAGGGTGGTCATGAAGCATTACTTTATTGTCAACTTAAAGGGACTTTTGCAGCTGATCCACCTGTTTCCAAGAAGCATAACATAACCATGAACACAGTGTCTTTCTGTTCTTGAGAAGATAAATCCGTTCTTACACCTCATTTCAGATTGACAGAGAATATACAAGAAATGTTACTTCTCAGTGCTCAACTTCTGAGCCATATGCAAGTTGCTGGGAGGCACCATCCTTTGCCTCTTGAGAAATTCACAGACCAGAGCATCTTATTGTTGAGGTGGAGCAATTAACTGGGATATAGTTACTATGATGTGCAGGAGGCTTCCCTTGGGGGTAAAAGCTAAGACTTTTCTATAAATTCCAGTCTATTTTGGCTTGATATATAGTAACAGGTTAAGTTATTTTTCTTGCAAAATGCAAATGATAACTGGTGGAACACACATCTGAAACTACAACCACTTGCAACTGCATAGCCAACTGTAGCCTCTGTAACATAGGCTTGAAGGATTATGGTTTGGAAATCTCTATTCCGTACTTCCAGGTAATGACATTTGTGATCAGATACAGGAGGTTTAATGATAAATGTTAAGGAATATCTGGCTCTCCAAAAATCCAAGTACACAATTCACTCCTGCTCCAGGCCCCGTCTCTCTCATCTCTCTCTCAATCTTTTGGATGAGGACAGCACAAAACTTCAGCTAATGTAAAAAAGTGTTGGTTTTGGGTGCCTGGGTGGCTCAGTTGGTTAAGTGTCTGTCTTTGACTCAGGTCATGATCTCAGGAATCAAGCCCTGCCGTGGGCTCCCTGCTCAGCAGGGGAGCCTGCTCCTCCTTCCCGCTTGTGCTCTCTTTCAAATAAATAAATAAAATCTTTAAAAGAAAAAGTTCTGGTTTTATACAGAACAGGGAAATAATAGTTGGCTCTAGAGTAGTAGTTGGGACTGGGAGGAAAGGAGTTGATAGAAGACCTTGAAAAAACATAAGGAGTAAAATAACTCACATCCACAGGCGGGAGAAATAATACTTGGAACAAGTTAGGATAAGTAGAGCATCTGTGTACTATTCTGGTTCAGTGACGAGAGAGAAGGACAAGGACACTGAATCTATTGACTGCATCTGTCTTTTGGGCCAGGCTAGTAGGCTTCACTCTTCCTAGGTTGGAGACTGATGTAAACTATACCAAAACAAATATAACACCCCTCAAAGAGAACATGTGATCTAGTTCCTGGGGTACTGCCCTCTTGACAGGCATCTATAGCATGGGTGATCCTACAAATAACACAACTCTCTCTACATGGCGTGGAGGGAAGCGCTGCCAGAGAAAACATACTACCACTGAAGAAGATGTGTACATGAACGCTTACTAGACAGATGAGCAAATATGTATGTACATACCATCATACTCCTATGTCAGTTTCAGCAGAATGGGCATCATCTGAAAAAAAAGTGCTACTACAGCTGATTCAATCTTAGCTATTACTGGAAGGATATTACTGTGCTAAGAGAAAGTGTTTATAACTGCACCCAGTTCAGGAGAAAGGACAGGAACTGCCTGTGCAACTGGGAAAGCCAACTCTGACCTCTGTTTCAAACAGACTCCAAATATCCCCTTGGGATTAGGGGAAAGATGGATTCCACGATGGAGCAGAAAACTCTACTTCTCAGCTATCTGTGAAAAACAAAATTCTGTATAAAGAAAATACAACAAGTGGGTCATATCCACAAGTGGCTTCTCCAGGGAAAGAGACTCATCTGCATACTAAGGAAAGATAGGATATTCTAGAGTAGAACATGTGTTTTTAAAATGATTCTAAATATCTCATTTTTGTTTTATCATTTTCCCTTTTTCCCCATTTCTCAATATTTAATATAGATTTATTTCACCTACATGCTCTTATCAATGTAAATTCTAAAGCATTAACATACCATTTTTCTAATCTCATTATAATGGTACCAAAGGGCTAGCAAATAACTTTCATTGTAATGAAATTTTGCTGTATTAAGTATTTATGTCACAATGAGATTTAGCCAATACCAATGCAGATCAAAACAAGTTACTTAAACAGTGTCTTAATTAAAACACTAGAAAACAATTCTAGAGGATACTGGAATCATTTTTGACTTTTCTCCTGACTTGATGATCTGCTAAGAGACAGTAACACTGAAGGGAGGAGTGGGTGCATTGGTAAATAAAAGATGGGTGCTACCATTGTGTCAATACTGAAGGAGCAGCTGACAGAAAGAAATAACAACACAAATGCCTACATTCCACTGAGTAGGCAAATATTATTCAAGAGAGAGCTTTTGGTCAAACAATCACTGCCTCATCAGTAATGAACAATTCTATCACCCATTTCTTTCTTTTTTTTTTTTTTCTATCACCCATTTCTGCATGTTATCATCGAATAGGTGCTATGGACTGAATGTGACCCTCCCCCCCCCCCTTAAATTCGTAATGTTGAGGCTCTAACTCCCAGTGTGATGATATCTGAGACAGGAACTTTGGTAGGTAATTAGGGTTGGATTAGGTTATGAAGGTGGGGCCCTCATGATGGGATTAGTACCCATATATTAAGACCTGCCAGAGAGCTTATGCTCTTGCTGCCTCCCTCCCACCCCTCACTCTTCTGTGTACACACACACACACACACACACACACACAAGAGGTCATGTCAGCTCACAGCCAGATGGCAGTTGCCTACAAGCCAAGAAAAGGTCTCAGAATGAAACCCATCTTGTTGGCTCCTTGAACCGGGACTTTGAGCCTCCAGTGTGTACTATTTTGTTTTATCAGCCAAGCCAATTCAGATAGTAGGCTTCTAAGATCACTTGTGATGAAAATATCGAATGAAAAAGAAAAACTTACTCTTGCTTTTACTTTTTTAATTTTTAAAAGATTTTTATTTGAGAGAAAGTGAGTGAGAAAGAGAGACAGAGGGAGAAAGTATGAACCCAGGGTGGAGGAGAGACAGAAGGAGAGGGAGAAGCAGATTCCTCCCTGAGCAGAGAGCCCCAAAGATGTGGGGCTCAATCCCAGGACCCTGGTATCATGACCTGAGCCAATGACAGATGCTTAATTGACAGAGGTGTCCCCTTCCCTTGCTTTTAAAAATACTCTGCTATATGCCAGAGTTGGCTCTTAATCTAATGACTTTTTTTCTCCTTTTTGAATGTTTATGCTAAAAGAAAGCCATTTTTTAGATTTTCTCTCTTTCAAACCTATGCAATTTAAGGGGTGAGGTAAAGGTGCCCTATATCCTTTTTTTAAAAATCTTTCTTTGATTTGTTCTGCAGAATCTATTAGTTGATTGATTTTTCAAAATTAAGTTTGACTGGGAGTTTATTATTACTTACACAGACATACATACACATACCCCCGCCCCCCGGCCCCGGCTCTTCTCTCTGTTCTGGGTCCTCAGACTCTTAACAACAGTGACACTTCCAAGTGTGGTTATCCCAAAGCCTAGAACTTGAATTGATAGTAGATTATGACACTGCTGATCGAAATACTAAAAGTCATGATAATTACTGAACAAATTAAATAAATAAAATTCACAATTATAATAGATGTTCATTGGCTCACACCAAAACGATTGTTAGGATAATGTTTGGATATCAGGAAGAAACATATACCTTTAAAAGAATCATTTTCATATATTAAACTTTTTTTCTTTTCTCCCTTTTAAATTGTAAGAGCAATGTATGTAGAGTGGAGAATCACGAGACATTTCAGAAAAGCCGAAGAATACAGAAAGAAACTACAACACTTAGAATCTCACTGCTCAGGAATAAACCATGCAAGATATTTTGGGTTACAGTTCAGACTTTTTCTCAGCAAATAATCCAATAAACTTAAAAAAATTCAAGAGATCACATTAAAGATTTCCTCTAAACCAGTGATTTTCAATCTGAAACAATTTTGTCCTCTCCACTGAAAGATAATGTGGAAATGCCCAGAGTTATTTTTTGGTTGTGACAATTGGGAGTGTGTGTGCACTAATGGTGAGTAGAAGCCAGGGATTCTGTTAAACATCCCACTATGCACGGGCAGCTCCAATGACAAAAAATTATCTGGCCCAAATGTCAATAGGGCTGAGATGAGCAGAAACCCCACCCCAATCCATTACAGAGCTAAAAACCTTACTAATAAGAGTCTACTCCATATAACAAGCAATTAATGAGCACCTGCCATAAGTGTGTATATTCAAAGATAAATTAGGACCCAGGCTCATCTTTCTTGAGTGTGGGTGACAAATAAGCAAGTAAACTTAAAGGAGTGAACTTTTTTCTCACATCTCTTTTGAGGCAAGGAGCCCTTTGAGTGGCCTAACTCCTCTGTACCTGACATTGCAATTTATGGTTTATGAAAGCAACCTAAATTAGTCCTAGTCTGAAAAAGGGAGGCACTCAAGGATAGCAAGCACCTGAGACACCCTGTTTTAGGTTCAGCTCGCCCCTCACTCTGGCACCCCCACAGCTGACCTGCGACTCTCAACTCCCAGCTATAGAGTCAGAGGAGAAAACATTAAGTCAACATCATGATATTGCCATGTTACAAATCACACTGTTTCTATAAAATCCAAAATGTCTTTTGCTTTTTGACTCTTGAGAGTTAAAATAAAACAATAATGACAATGAAACATGTGGTCTGCCTAGAAGATGCCCACGTCACAAGAAAAAAACATCAGCTTCTCATATTTTTTATGAATTCCCAATCAAAAGTCAGGTATTGTGCTGTTGCGTGCAGCCATAACCTTATTCAATCCTCACAACCACAGAAAGCTAACGCTGGTTTCCAGGTGAGCAAGCCAAGGTGTGGGGGGTAAGGAGCCTGCTCTCTACATGTGTTCTTGAGGCCTTGGCCATCAAGCCCATCCATCCTGCTGGTGTGGCCTGTGGAGCCTGCATCTCTGGGTCCAGGGTCACACCCGAGGGGAGAAGCAGAGTCCTCCAGCCACAAGCCTCAGGGACTTCCAAGACTATACCCACTATGCCTGTCCTGCCTCTTGTCAACCCATCAGCTTCCAACTATTTGATTAGCTGCTGGACCTCATGGGGATCTTCAAATGACTCATTCTCTTAGTTGCTCCCAACCTCTTGGCCTTCTTTCTTCCTTACCCTCCACGATCTGCTCAGATTCAGTGGAAATTTTTTCATGTCCTGCAAATATTTCACATTTCCCTATTTCTCTGTCTTTTCATTGCAACCATCTGGCCAAGATTACACAGTCTAAGAAGAGTCTCCCTAACTGCTTTTTCTGTGCCTGCGGAGGCATCATACAGGGCAGACTGGTCCCACTAAACATTCACAAGTATCAGGAGTAAGGAGGAGGTAGCCCTCAATGCTGCCCACCCAGGGGCCCCACTAGTTTTCCGATCAATATGCCCAGTTCCCTATAATCCACTCTCCCTGCTTTAAACCCAGCAATGCCTTGCCACTGTGTTCAGTACAAAGACCAGACTCTACATCTCCAGGCTCATCTTGAACCATGCTATCTTCACAACCATTCCTTTTCTTCACTCAAGCTATACTGACTTTCTTTTAGTCCCTGATGCTACTGTCCCGCCCTCCACAGGGCTTTTGTACAACTACCCTCTGCTGCTATATTCCTTCTTCCCTCCCCCTGCCTCAGCCTCCCCTTCTGCCCATCTTTTAAGTTGTACATAGCGCAAATGGCCCCCTTCTCAGAAACCTCATATTATTTCCCCAATTACATCAACTCCTGTTATAATAAATAGGCACTGAAAAGTCTCTTTTCTTTATAACACTTGCCACAGGTATAGGTTTATATTTTAAAAATATGATCATTTTATTGAATAGTCTTCCCAGCTAGAATGTAATATTTCGTGAAAGTAGGGGGCTATTTCTAGTCTTGGCAAGCAGTATATCCGAAGTCTAACACTGTGCTTGTCAAGCAGTAGACTACCTATACATGAATGAATGAATGAATTCCAATTCTTATACTGGATGAATGTGTACTGGATGGATGAATGAAGGAATTCTAATTCCTGTAGTTTTTGAGTTAAAGTACAGAACGATGAATTTTTAAATTTCACTTCCAATGACCAAGATTCTCCAGGGCTTGCTAACTAAAAAAACAATTTGTTTCTGTATTTCTTTACTTGGATCAGCTACTGTCAGGTTGACTAAAAACTCACAGCGCTGGACACACAGTAATTGGCCCATAAAATGTTTGTTGAACAGCTGATCTTACAGTAAAAGGATCCTCTAGTAGCTTTATTATTTTGTAATTTACTTTCATTGAATCAAAGTAAATATGGCTGTTTTCTCAAGAACACCAGTAACTGATAAGTACTTTTGCTTTTCAGGGAAGCTTGGACTAGGCAAGGTTTTGAACTGTGTTTGGAATGCAAGTACCCAGATGACTGCTTTAAGAAAAGTCTCCATAAGAATGCAGTAAAAGGAGACTAGTATTGGCTATGGCACTAGTTCTCTGTATCTTGGTGAAAATACATTTATTTTTCATTTGAGTTTATGTTCATGTTATGACCGCAAGTGAATGTGGTGGGCAGGGCTGCTGGCCAATCCATCTCTCATTTTGTCTCAGTTAAAGTGTTCCTCATGCAGATTTCACACAGGTTGTAGACCTCAGCCTCTGCTGCCAGGTTACTCATCAGGACATTATTATCTCACCATGCTGCCTTCATGGTGAATGACCAAAATCTGGGTGCTGGTGCCAGTCAGCCATTTATTAGTTGTGTGGCCCTGGAGAGGTTATATCTCGCTGTTTCTCCATATGAAAGAGAAGAAGGTAACAAGAGAAGCACTTGCTGATGCCTGGCACACAGTGAACACCCTTCACCTCCATCCAGTCTTCTTCTAATTCTTAAGTAGTTCATCAGAAGATAATTTTGCTCCTAATGATCACAGAAATAGCTTTGCTTCTGATTAATTTTTTTTTAAGTTTAAGTCTTGACAAAAGATTTGCCTGTGAGTTAAACTTATACCTCCCTAGGAGATTTACTGAGGGTCTTAAGAAGCCTGCAGAGTACCGCCTGGCTCATAATAATAGGTGGAGATGGAGCCACAACTGCAGCTCAGCAAGATCTGCATCCTTCCTTTCTCCATGATTCTGATTATTTCTTGGAAAAGGAGGGAGTAAAAATAACAATGGGAACTTTTCAATTTGTGTTATTAAAGTGGTTTCAGAAAAGTAATTTTGCACAATAAGCCCAATTTATAATTGCACAGAGCAGCAAGGCAATTCTACATGCTGCACTTGTTAAAATCTTTAACCAGTCAAGATGTGAGCTAGCAAAATGCCACAAAACATAGATGTGAATTCAGTAAGACAGTAAATGCAGTATTTCAAGTACTAAACGCAATTAACCACAGCACTAATACTACTCAATTTGCTATAATTAGCAAGAGGCCAAACTTTAAAAAAATCATTACAAAGTACCTGACCAGGACTTTATTCTATAAATGCTATAAAAAGTGACACAATATTTGGAGGTCAAAAGAAGGGTTCAATGTTAATTCTCTGTATTCTTTTCCTCTAGATAAAGAACTTTGTATAATCTAACTTCTCACTGAATCCTATTTTAAATGCCCACATACTTCCCTATAGTGTGTCAAGGAAATTCTTTACGACCATATAAAATCCTGGCTAATCTAGTCTTAGCCTTTTCCTTTAGGTAGAAACTCTGTAAAAACTAGTTAGTCTCACCACTTTGAAAAGTAATTAACCTCGTAGTCTTAAAATGGTGAAAATATTAATAATGTCCCTGCAGTTTTTCTAATTTAAGAGCAGTTTCTTACTCTTTATAAATGTTAATGCTATTATTAATCCCTCTGCACATTAATTTCTAAAGTATTTAATTTTAAGTAACTCAACATAATCAATGCTTAATATTTTCCAAAATGTAAATGTAGTCTGACTCCAGCAAGCAGAGCAGCTCTCAGATTTGCTATTTGAAGATCTGCTTTGTCCCCCAGTAGCTCCATAGGCTATTGCTGTGATGTGTACAACTTCTGCTTTTATAATGGAGAGGTTCCCACTCAGCCCTTAGGGCAGTAACATGGATTGGAAATGAGTTCTGGAGAGACAGAAGGAAACTAAAATGAAGAATTTTTTTTCCTAGTAGGTGACCTACTCATAATGGGAAAAAAATTTAGGTTAAGTAAATTTTGTTGCAAAACATATATTGATTTGCTCCTAAATTCTTGGGAGTTTTCTCAAGATGGTACATATTAAAGAAGGTTGGAGAAGTGACAACAAGTTTGTAGCCTACTGAGTCTCCTACGCTGTGAAATTTGTTTTCCTCTTGCCCCACGTCCCTGGGGGAGGCACATATGAAAGGTTATGGTGGCAGCCGCTTTGAGGGTCACATTAGGCTGTGAGAACCCTCCATGTTAACCTGAAGACTTTCTCAGCCTCCCAAACAGCAGAGGGGTCCTCTGTGACCTCCTCATGCTCTTATTTCCGCTGCATCATGGGCACACACCAGTCAAGAACATGCAGCACCAATCTAATTTGGCTGCCCACGTGGAAAAGCATTCTTATTATAAAAACCCTGCAGGGTCAGAAAGGGCTGGTAGGATATATTCAGGGTCCTAAATGAGAAGAACATGCAACAAAGAATACTTTATCCAGCAAGGCTCTCATTCAGAATAGAGGACAGATAAAGAGCTTCCAAGATAGGCAGAAAATTAAAGAATATGTGACCACGAAGCCAGCTCTGCAAGAAATACTAAGGGGGATTCTGTAATAGAGGAAGTCCAAGGAAACAATACATAAAAACAGGGACTGAATAGGTATCATGACGACACTAAATTCATACCTTTCAATAGTAACTCTGAACGTGAACGGGGTTAATGACCCCATCAAAAGGCGCAGGGTATCAGACTGGACAAAACAGCAAGACCCATCTGTTTGCTGTCTACGAGAGACTCATTTTAGACCTAAGGACACATACAGCCTGAAAATAAAAGGTTGGAGAACCATGTACCATTCAAATGGTCCTCAAAAGAAAGCAGGGGTAGCCATCCTTATATCAGATAAACTAAAGTTTATACCGAAGACTGTAGTGAGAGATGAAGAGGGACACTATATCATACTTAAAGGATCTATCCAACAAAAGGACTTAACAATCATCAATATTTATGCCCCGAATGTGGGAGCTGCCAAGTATATCAATCAATTCATAACCAAAGTTAAGATATAGATAATAATACACTTATACTTGGTGTCTTGAATGTAGCGCTTTCTACAATTGACAGGTCCTCTAAGCACAACATCTCCAAAGAAACAAGAGCTTTAAATGATACTCTGGACCAGATGGATTTCACAGATATTTACAGAACTTTACATCCAAATGAAACTGAATACACATTCTTCTCAAGTGCACATGGAACTTTCTCCAGAATAGACCGCAAACTGGGTCACAAATCGGGTCTTAACCGATACCAATAGATTGGGATCATCTCCTGCATATTTTCAGACCATAATGCTTTGAACATAGAACTAAATCACAAGAAGAAGTTTGGAAGGATTTCAAACACGTGGAGATTAAGTACCATCCTGCTAAAAGATGAAAGGCTCAACCAGGAAATTGAGAAGAATTAAAAAGATTCATGGATTCATGGAAACTAATGAGAATGAAGATACAACTGTTCAAAATCTTTGGGATACAGCAAAAGCAGTCCTGAGGGGGAAATACATCGCAATACAAGCATCCATCCAAAAACTGGAAATAACTCAAATACAAAAGCTAACCTTACACCTAAAGGAGCTAGAGAAAAAACAGCAAATAGATCCTACACCCAGCAGAAGAGAGTTAATAAAGATTCAAGCAGAAATCAATGAAATAGAGACCAGAAGAACCGTGGAAGAGATCAACAAAACCAGGAGTTGGTTCTTTGAAAGAATTAATAAGATAAACCATTAGCCCGCCTTATTAAAAAGAAGAGAGAGAAGACTCAAATTAATAAAATCATGAATGAGAAAGGAGAGATCACAACCAACACCGAGGAAATACAAACGATTTAAAAAACATATTATGAGCAGCTATACGCCAATAAATTAGGCAATCTAGAAGAAATGGATGCATTTCTGGAAAGCCACAAACTACCAAAACTGGAACAGGAAGAAATAGAAAACCTGAACAGGCCAATAACCTGGAGGAAATTGAAGCAGTCATCAAAAACCTCCCAAGACACAAAAGTCCAGGGCCAGATGGCTTCCCTGGGGAATTCTATCAAACGTTTAAAGAAGAAACTGTACCTATTCTACTAAAGCGGTTCGGAAAGATAGAAAGAGATGGAGTACTTCCAAACTCATTCTATGAGGCCAGCATCACCTTAATTCCAAAACCAGACAAAGACCCTACCAAAAAAGGAGAATTATAGACCAATATCCCTGATGAACATGGATGCAAAAATTCTCAGCAAGATATTGTTGGATACCAATAGGATCCAACAATACATTAAGAAGATTATTCACCATGACCAAATGGGATTTATCCCCGGGATGCAAGGCTGATTCAACACTCATAAAGCAATCAATGTGATTGATCATATCAGCAAGAGAAAAAACAAGAACCATATGATCCTCTCAATAGATGCAGAGAAAGCAATGGATACAGCATCCATTCCTGATCAAAACTCTTCAGAGTGTAGGGATAGAGGGAACATTCCTCAGCATCTTAAAACCCATCTATGAAAAGCCCACAGCAAATATCATTCTCAATGGGGAAACACTGGGAGCCTTTCCCCTAAGATCAGGAACAAGACAGGGATGTCCACTCTCACCACTGCTATTCAACATAATACTAGAAGTCCTAGCCTCAGCAATCAGGCAACAAAAAGAAATCAAAGGCATTCAAATTGGCAAAGAAGAAGTCAAACTCTCCCTCTTCGCCGATGACATGATACTCTACATAGAAAACCCAAAAGCCTCCACCCCAAGATTGCTAGAACTCATACAGCAATTTGGCAGCGTGGCAGGATACAAAATCAATGCCCAGAAATCAGTGGCATTTCTATGCACTAAGAATGAGACTGAAGAAAGAGAAATTAAGGAGTCAATCCCATTTCCAATTGCACCCAAAAGCATAAGATACCTAGGAATAAACCTAATCAAAGAGGTAAAGGATTTATACCCTAAAAACTACAGAACACTTCTGAAAGAAATTGAGGAAGATACAAAGAGATGGAAAAAATATTCCATGCTCATGGACTGAAAGAATTAATATTGTGAAAATGTCAATGTTACCCAGGGCAATTTACACATTTAATGCAATCCCTATCAAAATACCATGGACTTTCTTCAGAGAGTTGGAACAAATTATCTTAAGATTTGTGTGGACTCAGAAAAGACCCCGAATAGCCAGGGGAATATTCAAAAAGAAAACCACAGCTGTGGTCATCAAGACAGTGTGGTACTGGCACAAAAATAGGGGAATATTCAAAAAGAAAACCAAAGCTGTGGTCATCAAGACAGTGTGGTACTGGCACAAAAACAGACACATAGTTCAATGGAATAGAATAGAGAATCCAGAAGTGGACCCTGAACTTTATGGTCACGTAATATTCGACAAAGGAGGAAAGACTATCCACTGGAAAAAAGACAGTCTCTTCAATAAATGGTGCTGGGAAAATTGGACACCCACATGCAGAAGAATGAAACTAGACCATTCTCTTACACCACACACAAAGATAAACTCAAAATGGACGAAAGATCTAAATGTGAGACAAGATTCCATCAAAATCCTAGAGGAGAACACAGGCAACACCCTTTTTGAACTTGGTCACAGCAACTTCTTGCAAGATACACCCACAAAGACAAGAGAAACAAAAGCAAAAATGAACTATTGGGATTTCACCAAGATAAGAAGCTTCTGCACAGCAAAGGATACAGTCAACAAAACTCAAAGACAGCCTACGGAATGGCAGAAGATATTTGCAAATGACGTATCAGTAAAGGACTAGTATCCAAGATCAATAAAGAACTTATTAAACTCAACAGCAAAGAAACAAACAATCCAATCATGAAATGGGCAAAAGGCATGGACAGAAATCTCACAGAGGAAGACCTAGACATGGCCAACACGCACATGAGAAAATGCTCTGCATCACTTGCCATCAGGGAAATACAAATCAAAACCACAATGAGATACCACCTCACACCAGTGAGAATGGGGAAAATTAACAAGGCAGGAAACAAATGTTGGAGAGGATGTGGAGAAAGGGGAACCCTCTTGCACTGTTGGTGGGAATGTGAACTGGTGCAGCCACTCTGGAAAACTGTTGAGGTTCCTCAAAGAGTTAAAAATAGACCTGCCCTACGACCCAGCAATTGCACTGTTGGGGATTTACCCCAAAGATACAGATGCAATGAAACGCCGGGACACCTGCACCCCGATGTTTCTAGCAGGAATGTCCATAATAGCCAAACTGTGGAAGGAGCCTCAGTGTCCATCGAAAGATGAATGGATAAAGATGTGGTTTATGTATACAATGGAATATTCCTCAGCCATTAGAAACGACAAATACCCACCATTTGCTTCGACGTGGATGGAACTGGAGGGCATTATGCTGAGTGAAATAAGTCAATCAGAGAAGGACAAACATTATATGGTCTCATTCATTCGGGGAATATAAAAAATAATGAAAGGGAATGAAGGGGAAAGGAGAAAAAATGAGTGGGAAATATCAGAAAGGGAGACAGAACATGAGAGACTCCTAACTCTGGGAAACGAACAAGGGGTGGTAGAAAGGGAGGTGGGGTGACTGGGTGACGGGCACGGAGGGGAGCACTTGATGGGATGAGCACTGGGTGTTATGCTATATGTGGCAAACTGAACTCCAATAAAAAATAAACAAAAACAAACAAACAAACAAACAAAAAACCCCTGCAGGCCCTGGAGCCATGAGATGTCACTGAAGCCACTGCTGCCTGATCTGTATTTTCATTCATTCAAGAATTGGGTAGAAATCCTGGTGCATTCCCTTGGTAGGGCAGATTCAGTGGGTGAATTCAGTTGTTTCTTGAAAATTTCAGCAGTAGATGGAATTTACTCTAACCCTGGTGGAGACACTGGCCCTTGCCCTGAGACACCACCCACTCTCCTGCCTTCAGTGGGAGTTTAAAGGACGCAGTAGCCGTGCTGATGAAAGGGTCTGGAGGGGTGCCATGCTATATTTACGGACCCTGGCATGACAGGTGCCGTGTTTACCAGCAATGGCTTTCAGTATATTGCATTATAAATTCCTGGCTTTGCAGTATGAGTGTTAATAGTAGGGCCGATTGATAGTGGCAGTTGTGGCTGTGGGAGTGGATATCCCAGGTCCCAGCAGGGTCTTGCAATATCTCTAATCAGTTAGCTACTCTGTCTCATTAAATGCTGATGGTACTTACTTGGCCACTGAGCTCTGGGCTTGATTACTGATGGGCTTCCCTCATGGTTTCTCTAATATTACATTGTCCAATTATAAAATGTCTCTTTTGGAGTTATTTGCAAAGCAATTGGAGGTAGTTCCAAGACTTACTAAGAACTTAGAGAAACCTTAGTAATGACTAAAATACTGCCTTTAACTCAATTTCCTAAGCATTTTTTCTTTAACGTGTTGGTTAAAAAATTACAATTATGGACAGGTACTGAAAGCCTGTTACCAATTGGAAATTTTTATTAACTGGCACTGTTACATCAATCAGTACAATTTAAAGTGATGTTAAAACAAAGGCTCAGAAGTTTAGGAAGTCTGTGGAGTGCATTTTGAATGATCAGTAACAAAATATGCTCAGTGTATTTTCCATTTCAAATTAATTATAATTTTCAGAATAGGGCAGTTGATGTATTACAATAAATATGAATCAGTGTCTGCTCCCTGCCAGATACTAGTCGCAATGAACAACAGGGCTTACTGTACTTTATCTGTCTCTTGTGGAATGATAAACACCAGTTTCCAGACATTTAAGCAAATGGCAAAAAAAGGTCAAATATCCTTGTTTGACCTTTGCAGCTGAAAGGGCAGTGAGTTACAAAATTCATACGCATTTTTTCTCCATCTAACCTTCTGAGGAAAAAGAATTTCAATTTAAGTTTTGCAAATAGCTAGCTCTTACTTTGCCAATAGTGAAGAATTTTCTGTTTGAAGATTCAGTGAGTAAGTAGGCTAACGGGCATAAAGAATTCTGACATTGTTAGCTTTTAGAGAAAGAACAAGTCAACAAACTGGAAAATGTGCCGCAATGGCCCAAAATTGGGCTATGCAAATTGAATGCCACACGTCTCTAAACCACAGTGCACACGAGATGGCCAGGCAGGAACCACTTATAACTCATAGAATTCCGATAGAATGTTCCATCAGCTCATACTCTCCACAACGGATTTAAGATCTGCAAGAGCAAGTCCACTGTTTGAACACGTGATTATCATCCTGCCCTTGATCCTTATGTCTTCCTATTGTTAAAGGTATAAGGAAGTGTCTTCCGTATTTCCAGGTTGTTGGCTCTTTAACATACACGATGCTGACATAGTTAAGATGTCTGTTATCTATTCGTGTGTAAGACAACTGCTTGCATAGCTGAAATATAAATTTGATAGAGCAGTAAATACTCTACAGAGAATGGGGCAAAAGGGACTCAGTTCCAGAAACGCTACAAAATGCATTCAGTGCTGAGTGTCCACTGCAGGGCTGGCAGGAGGCCAGGCTCAGAGGACATGGAAATAAGTAGATTCCTGGCTGATGAGAAGTTCCCAGTCCAGTGGGCGTATCTCAGCAATGTCTACACCTGTGCTCTCGACAGTCAGGGCAGATGAACTCACTGTTGTCTGACGGGTGACTGAAGGCCGAATCAGGGCACACAAGTGCCACTGCAGAGTGCGACTGACTGCCCGGGCCCAGGAAAGCTCTGTACTTCTCACACTGCCCTGCCTGTGAGACTGGGCTGCGGGCAAGGCTGCTTAAAGTCCCTGCTTCCTCCCCTCCCTGCAGACAGGCTGTCAGGGCTCTCGTGAACCTGCCTGTGTAGTGACATGTCTCTCCCACCAAAGCCTCTCACACACCATCTTTAGAGAGTCACACATCCAAGTGTGAGAAGTAATGGGCCGAGACACCAGACCCATCTTTTTGGCAAACAGACCACTGGCGTGCCACCCTGCCCTCACTCTACCCCCTGGAAGTGTCTGCTCACATTGGGGGGTGGGGGACGCAGGGTGGTGGCCCAGGGTGTGGGCTCTGGAGTAGGGGCCGGTTCCAGCCCTGGCTCCATCATCCTTAGCAGCAGAACCCTGGGCACATGCTGCAATTCCCATACCTTGGTTTCCTCTCAGTAAAATGGGGTGAGAAACAGTATCTTTAACAGAGGACATAGACTATCCTATCAGATCATCTCATCAATAACACACATGGTACTCACACTGTCAGCTCATGGAAACACTCCACAGACAGCCTTCTCTCCTCTCCTTGCCCTCTCCCCCTGCATCTCTCTTGATGTCCAAATCACGTCTCTTCACCCTTCAGAAGTGGACCTCAAGTCACTTCATCAGAGCAGCCTCACTGACCTTCTGCACACCCCCCCGCCCAAATGCTGCTCTTTTCTGGCACTAACCTCAGCTGCAACCTGCCGCGGCTTAGTGTTAGCTACCCTCACTAGACTGTGTGCTCCAGTATGCTGAGACCAGCTCTGCTCCTGTTCACTGGGGTATCCTCCATGCCTAGAATGATGCTGGGTGTGTAGAAAGTAGGTGTTGAATGGCCATATGAACAGATGAAGGATTCTGGCATCACAAAAATGGTTCTCTGGGAATGCCTCAAGGCCCTTACACTGCGATAGAACAGTACCAAGTGGGTGGGCTCAGCTTTTACCTGTTTACTTCTAGATTGCCCAACTCCGCCAGAAGACACAAAATACAGTTTGAAAACTACTTGTTTTCCTAACTCCAAAAACTATCTGAGGAATCTGTAAGATGTTATGACTAGATACTTCCATGCTGTCTGTTGTTGAAGAAGCAACTCAAATTGCACACCTCTCTTATTTTTGATGAACAGTTCTATCACCCCAAAACACATAGAAAAGAGAAACCATTTTACCTACTGAAACTTCCCTAAGGAATTTTCTTCAAGTATTTGAAGAAGTTTTAACCTTAAGTAGAATGGAGCCCCAAGGACAACTTCTAATATTCTGGCATTTATTCCAAGATTAATTTGTATTGATTAATGACATCCAGGTTTAGCATGGTCATTTTGCTCATACCCAAGCCCCTCTCAAATCACAAGGCATAAAAGTTATTCAGCACTGGATAAAGGTATTGGCTTCTCAACAACTCAATCCTGGCTACCATGACCACCAAGACTTGAGCAAGTATATTTGAAAGTAAGGTTTCTCTGATAGTAGGGTCAAGATATAGAATTCCATTCAGGACAATGATTTGGAAAGATTTTTCTGGGAATGGTCTGAATTTTAAGGTTAGACAGTAAAACAACTCCAACAAAGATTATTTGAAAACTTATCCTCTGACCCCTAAGTTCAAAGAAGCAAAAAAATTTAATCTTTTGATGTAAATAAAATGAAGAACAAACAACCCCCACCCCTGCAATTTAGTCAAGTGCAACCCTCATCTGACGGATGTGCCAGGAGGGCTGTCCAATGCCATGGCGAAAGTTAGTGCCTGAACCCAGAGTTGTAGACCCCCAGGGAAGGATCGCTCCACTACACTTCAGGATATAGGTGTGAAACACAGATGACTAAACTTTTATTCTTAGCCTCTTCCCTGTATATAAAAATTTGTGTTTCTTTTTAAAACGTACCAATATGAACTATGAAAGCAATTGCTTCTGCAAGTGGCCAGAGGAGGATTATGTAAACGTGAGTTTTTACCAGCAAGGCTGAACACACCTGGGTTTTTTCCTCTATTTTGTGTTAAAGTATGGCTTTGGGTAGATATGTCCATATTTCTTTAAAGTAAAAAAGAATTTGGGCTACAAAATTCATTAATGGTAAGAGAGCAATTCTGTCATCTTCGGAGGAGAAATTTCTGACCAAGCAGAAAGGCATTCTTCTTAAGAAAAGGACTGTCAACAAACAGTAAGAACGTCAGAGACACTGAAATGGCTTTTGACACAGACTTCAGTGCCAATCTATTCAACACAACACAAAATTCCCCATGTCTCTGCAGAAGAATTTGCTTTTATGTTTAAGTGAGGACTTAGCAAGGGTCAGAGAGGAAGCAAAATTACACGGTATCTACAGTACACCCAACCCTGGGAGCCCAAGGCGCCCTTCAGGAGGTTCAACAGAAGGTCTTATTAAGGGGGCCTGGGAGGCTCAGTGTTAAGCATCTGCTTTGGGCTCAGGTCATGATCCCGGGGTCCTGGGATTGAGCCCTGTGTTGGGCTCCCTGCTCGGCGGGGAGTCTGCTTCTCCCTCTACTCCTCCCCCTTGCTCGTGGCTCTCTCTTTCTCTCTCATGGCCTCAATCAATCAATAAAACCTTTAAAAATCTTATTAATCCACTGCTGGGGAACATACAGAGAAATGTCTGACTATTGGTCATACCCTCATAGATACAGCACTTTGTTTCTGATGCCCTTTCATATTAATTCTCCTTGACCCAGTTAGCTACTACTTTGAGAGGTAAAAAATGCCTGCCACCTGACAGGTGAGGAAACCAAGGCTCACAGTCTGGATGCTTCAGCCACATCAGGCAGCAGGTTTGTGGCTGGGCTTAAAGCCAGTTCTCGCAGCTCTCCTTCTAGCAACACCCTCCACAGAGCCATACAGCCAGTCAGCTCCGTGGGTGGTGTGGAGTCTCGAAGAAAACCTGGGCTGTAACTCTCATTTACCAGCTGTGTGACCTTGGACAAGTGACTTGTCCTGTGTCTCAGCCGTCTGAACAGTAAGTAAAATAGTTAACCACAATTCTTTAGATGGAAAAGAGGGTCAATAAACATGGATGTGCTCTAATATGGAAAGTGAGTGCCCGATGAATCTGTTACTATCCTTTCCACTACCATGGGGTGCATATTAAGGAAACAGCTATTAGTAGATACCACTGCTAAGAATTTTTTTTTTTTAGAGAGTGTCTTTTTCAAGGATGTAGAATAAAAATGAGGCAAAGTATATGAATGAAAACTGGGTGAAAAAAAATTTTTAAAGCCTCATCTTCATAAAGACAAATATAAGAAAATAAAAGGCTATCAGGTTAGCTACCTTTAAAATAACTCAGGAATCTTGCCTTCTATTTTTTTAGTTTAGTTTCCAGTTTCTTTAAATACTTGCTATTTTATTATTTATTTTCTTATGATTATTTTATAATCTGATTTTCTGCACATCAGATCCACTGAAGTCTTAGCACTCAGTCTGAAGGAAATAGCATCAGCTAAAATTATTCAAGGAAAAGAAAACACATCAATAAAGAAAAACACAAGAAAACAGTGAATGAGGGAGAACCATGTAAATAACAGAAGGAACTGTTGTCTCTGCTAATAAATAAAGTCTACGACATAAATGGTACAGGATGTACCCCCACAAAGCAACAGTAACTATAGCAACAAGAAGAGATGCAATGTACTTGGAGTGACTCAACCAAATACCTAACTGATATACAGGTATATTTCAGGTACATTTTCTTTCTTTTTTTTTTTTCAGGTATATTTTCACATGGTACTGAAGTAATATATGCCCCTTATTTATGTAAAATTATTCATTTTAACAGCTATTCCTTTAATTTATAAACAAAAATTCCTCATGTCTCTCAACTTATATAATAGGTCAGCATGACTTTTGAGAAAACCACCCAAGTGTACAGGGATCAGGAACAAAACTCTCATTTTCTACTTCTCAGAAGTAATTTTTAGGCCCAAAAAATTTTAGTTTAGAAATATACCATGATGACTGTCCAATGATATAATTAAGAATCATTCACATATATTCAAGATCCCAAATCCCGATTCTCTATTTAGACACAAGGTGTTTGGCTTCACTGTTTACATCTTCTCTCTCCACAATCATGGAATGTCAAAACATCAGCATTGTCCAGGTAGAAAAACCCTGGACAACATTTGGGTAAAGGGCTTTTAAGAAAAGGAATTCCACTGCCTCATTCCCCCAACTCCTCTAGCATCTTTAACATTCTCTCCTCTCTAACCTTTCTCCTGTATCCTTTAGAACAGGCCCTCAACTCTTATTGAGTATATCCTTATGGGGTTTAAATCCCAAGTTTAGAAAACTTTTTCTTATAAAACAAACTTGTTCTCTTCAAAGAGACTGTGTATCTCAGTGCAGGTTTGTTTCAAATCCTTAGTACCTGTCACCAAAGCAAAAAAGTGCCTCACAACATCAGCTTGTTGGAGAGATTTAGGGTCTTTCTTTCTTTGATCCCCAATATATTTGAAAGGCAAAGCTTCTTTGCTAAAGCCTGAGAATATTTCCCTTTGGCACTAAAATTAGAGATGAAAGAGACAAGACCGTAAATGCCCTGAGAGACTAGCATAGAAAAGTTTTGCTTTGGGGGCATCCATTCTACCACAAGTCATGCGATTCTTACACATTCACAGAATCTAAGAAGGGAGTATCCACATCCTTCAAATCTGACACTAGGAAGAAGGCAAAGTTATTAGAATTCCCCCATCACCTTGCCTGGAATGACGAGCCTAGAATCTAAGAACCTAGGAATCCCATTTAGGCCCTGGAGAAAAGAATATGGTGGTGTTGGAAAACAAGCTGTGATTTTATTCCAGAAAAAAAGTCCTATTTTTTCTGGACTCAGAGATAACCGTCTCTGGTTTGTCCACTTTTCAAACTCTGGACTGTAAACAGGTGGAGGCTCCTCAGCTTGATAATTGGTGTCTGCTCACTCTCCCCCAACAATGTTCAAGGGATCAGCTAAGCATGCAGGCTGGAGAGACTGGGATAGGTACGTAAGCTGTATTCTCCTATCACCAGAGACGGTGTCAGTGTGGAGAGGATGTGTCAGAGGCAGATTCCAGTTTGAGAGGGCTATTTCTGGAATTCAAGGAAGCGTATGGCATGGCTGCCCACACTGCACCACACTTGGTGCTACGGAACTGAGTTTTCAGAGTTGTCAGCCCTTCAAGCCTTATAACTAAAAATAAGTATCTACTTATTAAAGCAGATTTATTTTTATTCAAACTTTTTTATTCTTGCACTATAACTTTTCTCCACATTTGAATTTTCAAAATATTTTGTCAATAATGCTCATGTGTTCAAAATCCATAAGCTATAAACCATATCCAGATTCCATCAAAACTATACTGGTTTTCTCATTTTCATGTGCCTCTGGAACTTGACAGGGAGAGTTTTCTCAAAAAGAAGGGTGAAGGGAATTTTTGGAAAGACAATACAGAACATATTAAAAAACAAGCTTAAAAAAAAAAAAAAAAAGCTTGAAATATCCTAGAAAGAAGGCTAAGAGGCATCCAGACCCTTCCATTTACTTCCAAGAATTTTCTTCCTGCTTCGAGTCTCATTGGCGGCTATGCTGAAGCTACCAGCAGGCTCAAGAGTGTAGGTGTTTCAGAGCATCTTGCAGAGAAACAAACTCATCATTCAAATCTCAGCACCTCCAAAATCTCTATCTCAACATCTCTAATCTCAGCTGGTCTCCAAATTGGGACTCAGTGCTCTGCTATTTTTTTTTTTTTTAAGCAAAGTTAAGGCTAACAGCTCTCCTGTTTAATGAGAAACTTTTGTTACATTCAATTCTACCTTGAAAGCCCTTATTATTATTTCGTGACATCTAAAGAAAGTAGCAGACTGCCTGCAGGAGAGTATTATCAAGAACAGAGGCTGTATCAATGCTCCAAAAGAACCAGTGCATCCTGTATTTTGTCTTATAGCACTACAGATGTTTGTGATGGCTGTCAACAACTTTCTAGACTGAAATTGTGAATATTCATCACGTATGCCTATTATGCCATCAGTTTCCTTTCACTTGTCAGAATGTTCCCCTTGACTTCATTGTGGGTACCAAGCTCCTGTCCTTAGAATCACCTTGCAGCCACCTGCAGACAGTTTCCCGCCTCTCCCCACTGACTCCAGCTTGGTCCATTCCTTTATCTGGCCCACATCACACTAAGTATTGCAGAGTCATTACAGAAATACTAAGTACTACAATCACATTTTTAAAAATATTAATGTTTTATGTTTTAGAGCAGTTTGGGGTTTACAGTAAAGTTAAACAGAAAGTACAGAGGGTTCCACCGGTCCCCCTCTCCCCCCAACCCCTCAGAGTTCCCTATTAATATGGGAACTATTAGCATCTTGCAGTAGTATGGTATGCATCCTACCAGTGATAAACCGATATTGATACATTATCATTAGGGACTAAAGTCTATAGTTTACAGTAGGATCCAGTCTGTGTTACACGGTGCCATGGGTTCTAACAAATGTATAATGCCCTGCATTGATCATTATGGTGGATAGTTTCATGCAGAATAGATACACCTTCCTGAAAGCCTGTGTGTTCTATGTATTCATCTCTCCTTGCTCTCCTCCACCCTAAACTCCTAAAAACCACTGATTATTTTTGTTTCTATAGTTCTGCCTTTTATAGAATATCCTAGAGCTGAAATCATGGAGTATACAGTTTTTTTTTCAGACTGGCTTCTTTCACTGAGCAATACACCTTTTTTTAAAACTCATTTCTTTTTAATGTTGAATAATATTCACTGTATGGATGTATAAAGTTTGTTTATCCATTCACTTACTGAAGGATACCTTGGTCGTTTTCAGCTTCTAGTTATTAGGAATAAAGCCTCTATAAGCATTTGTGTGTAGGTTTCTGTGTGAACATGAGTTTCAAACTCATTCGGATAAATACCTAGGAGCAGGAATGCTGGACAGTATGGTAATTCTGTGTTTAGTTTTCAGAAAGAAACTGCCAGACTCTTCCAAAGTGGCCATACTGTTTTGTGTTCTCACCAGCACTGAATGACAGGCCCTGTTGCTCCACACCCTCACTGGTTTGGGGAATTTTAGACATTCGAACAGGTGTACAGGGTATTGAACTGTTGTCATCTGCGGTTCCCTGATGACATACATGTTGAACATCTTTTCATGTGCTCATTTGCCATCTGTGTCTGCCGAAGTGTCTGTTCATATCTTTGCCCTCTTAAGAAGTGGACTGTCTTCTTATGGTTAATTTTTAACAGTTCTTTTATATTTTGGATACAAGTCTTTTATCAGATATATGTTTTCCAAATATTTTCTTCCAGTCTGTGGCTTGTCTTTTCATTTGCTTGACAGTGTCTTTCACAGAACAGAAGTTTTTAGTTTTAATGGAATCCAACTTCTCATGTTTCTCTTTTATGGATTGTGCCTTTGGTGTTGTATTTGAGAACTCACTGCCAAACACAAGGTCATCTAGATTTTCTCCTACATTGTCTTCTACAAGTTTTACTGTGTTATGTCTTACATTTATATCTTGATCCATTTAGCATTTTTTGCACTTGTGTCTTTTTTTGTTTTCTCTCTCTCTCTCTCTCTCCCTTCTCTGATTTTATTTATTTTTAAAGATTTTATTTATTTATTCATGAGAGACACAGAGAGAGGCAGAGAGGGAGAGGCAGGCTTCCTGCAGGGAGCCCAATGTGGGACTCCATTCCAGGACCCTGGGATCATGCCCTGAGCCAAAGGCAGACACTCAACAACTGAGCCACCCAGTCGTCCCTCCATTCTCTGATTTTAATTGAATATTTTACATAATTTGATTTCTCTCCTTTCTTAGCTTATTAATTATACTTTCTTTAAAATTTCATTCATTTCACTTATCCATAAGTTAGAATCACCCCATAAATTGGTGTTATGATCATTTTGAAAAGCACTTGAACAAACTGTGATCAGTTAAGAATATGAAAAATAGGATATTTTAATCCTACCTACCTCTATTTGCTCCTTTTTTTAATGCCCTTTCTTTATATAGGTCTGACTTTCTGACCCATATCATTTTCTTTTTCTCTGAAGAACTTCTTTTGACATTTCTTTCAAGGCAGGTCTACTGGTGATAAATCCCCTCAGTTTGTGTTTGTCTGAGAAAGCCTTTATTCCTCTTTCACTTTTGAATGATAAACTCCCTGTGTTCAGAACTGTTGGTTGTGTTTTTTTTTTCCCCTTTTAACACTTTAAATATTTCACTCTACTCTCCTTTAGCTTAGATGGTTTCTGAAGCAAATCCAAGGTAATTTTTTTTAAGATTTATTTATTTATTTATTTGAGAGAGAGAGAGAAAGAGAGAGAGAGCGTGAGTGAGCATGAGTAGAGTAGGATGAGGGGCAGAGGGAGAAACAGACTCCCTGCTGAGCCGGGAGCCAGATGTAGGGCTTGCTCCTGGGACTCTGGGTTCATGACCTGAGCCCAAGGCAGATATTGTGGGACCCAGGAAATTTAAAAAATCCCCTACCCCTGGACAAGCAGAGCAGGACTAACTCCGTCTTGTGCTGCACCCGCCACCTCCTGTATAACCCCCACATGACCTGCTTATTGCTTAAGGCGCTGCCCTACCCTAGTCGAGCCGCTGGGCACACCCTAATCGGAAATCGGCTCATAGCAATGTAACCCTGCTTTGTGCCCCCCAAAACTGCGCCGATTCTGACCAAAGTAATAGGCCAGCTCAAATGGATACTATAGGGTAAATTGTAATTCAATCGGCCACCTGCGTGTGGACCGACATGACTGTGCAACTTTCTGTGTATCCCATTGGCCACTGGCCCCTATAAAGCTGCTATGCCTCTTAGTCTCGGGGTCCAAGTCCCTGCTCCGCTGTCGGGTATACTTGGACCCAGGCTGGAGCTTGTAAATAAACCCTCGTGTGTTTGCATCGGTGTCTGCTCCTTGGTGGTTTCTCGGATTCGCAATCTTGGGCACAACAATATTTAACCGACTGAACCACCCAGGTGCCCATCCAATGTAATTCCTATCACTTGTCTACGGGTAAGGTGTTTTTCTCTATGCCTTCCTTGAAGATTTTGTCTTTAATTTTTTTTGTACTTTGAATATGATATACCTACGTGTAGAACTTTTCATATTCATCCTCTTTAGTGTTTTTGTGCTTCCTGGATCCAGGGTTTGGTGTCTGTCATTAATTTTGGAAAATTTTGAGCAATTACTAATTCAAATATTTCTTTTGCTCCTGTTGATCTTTCGTCAAGTCTTCCCATTACATGTATTTTACTCTTTGTAATGGTTCCTCAGTTTGGATATTTTGTAGCATCTTTTTCATTTTCTTATTTGCTTTTCAATTTGGGAAGTTCTACTGACATCACTTCAAGCCCACTGATCCTTTCATTGGCCACAAACCATGATGAGCCTGTCCCAAGCATTTTTCATTTCTCTTACAGTGTTTTTTATTTCTAGCATCTCCTGTTGATTCTCTTTTAGAGTTTTCACCTCTCTGCCTATATTACCTCTCTATTCTTGCATGTTGTCTTTTTTTCCAATAGAGTTATCATAGTTCTATAATTACATAGCTATATCATGATTAAATCCCCATCTCGATAATCCAAAATGTCCACCATATCTGAGCCTGGTTCTGATGCTTGTTTCATCTCTTTAGTCTGTGGTGGGTTTGTTTTGCCTTTTAGCATGCTTTGTAATTGCTGTTGAAAGCCTGACATGATGTATCAGATAATAGGAACTTGGGTAAAAGGTCTTTTGTGTGAGATTTTATGTTAAAATGGCTAGCAGTTGGGCTGCTCAGTGTTTGGTTTATCTGTAGAATGTCAGGCTTCAACTTCTTCCAGTGTCCTGTTTCCTTCTCTATTGTCTTTGGGTTTCCCTAGAAACTCCTTAAACAGTCTGTGTCTCAGGTTCTCTGTTATAAACCTACTGTTACTATATTGGAGTCCTACTGATGTGGTGGTCAAAGTACAGATGGGAGAAGTGGTCTAGAGTTTTATGGTTAAAACTAGGGTTTTTTTTTTTTTTTTTTTTTTGACTTTTGTTTTGTTTTGTTAATGGGCTTAAGTCTCTGTGGCTTTAGGAAGTTTCCTAGCCTTTTCATTTTCCCTTTCATTCTGTGAGACACATAGCTGGAGGGGATTGGAGCTGTTTAACTGCCTTTCCTCCAGGGCATAACAAGTAAAACTGGTAAAACAGTTTCCCTTGAGTGCAGGACCTCCACTCTCTGATGTATCTGAAAGACTTGTTGATTTTCAGTTTGTTCAGCTTCTTTCTTGTGAGGATGAGAGGGATGACTTACACATCAGAATTAAACCAACAGTTTGCTTTTTATCTGAGATGACTCCCATGGACAATGTCAGAAGTCTGTGGCAGAGTCACCTCTTCCCTCAGTTCCCTGTGAGAGCAAAGCCACAGGGCATGAAGCCCAAGAAGGCCCTTAAAATTCAGTGTATATACAGCTCATAGCATAAGTCAGTTTTCTAAATAATATATTACTCAAAGTGTAACCACTGATAACTTTCTATGTTTCTATCCTTTACCTAAACTAAAAATGGAGGAATGTATTTTCACCAATTTTAAAGGCCATGTTAGTGGTAGTCTCTAACCTAATGAAGAAATTATGCAGTAAACATGAAATTCACTCTGAGGGATCACTGAGCATTTCCAAACTCTGAGCAATCCGTGTCTATGGAGCTGCAACACTGCTGGTCTGAAGTGAGACAGATGCTTGGACAGACAGAACACTAATTTGAAACATGAGCCTCAAAAAACCACCTCTTCAGAACCAAAAACCCAGTGCTGCTCCAAATATCAATTTGCTATTAAGCTCCCTCTCTCAGACACTCTGCTGCATGCTCCAGCGTAAGTAGTAACAACTTATTCCTTCAGTGGTGGTTAAAGATCTCTAGGCACACAGAGGAACAACTACTTTTGTGATGTGCTACAAAACCAAAAGCACTAACTCTAGGCCTTCACAGCAACTTGCACTATAATTCCATGAATTAAAAATTCCTGGTAAATAAACACACAGAGGCTGTGCTGAAGGCTTTTTAATGTGTGTGTAAAACCAGTGAGTTTCGTAACTCTGAGCCTCCTTCTAGAGAGAACTAAGTGAAATAAAAGATGTCTGAGAAGATTTATGTCTTTTAAACCTATGAGTAGGCCCACAAGTTATGGCTTTCTGGTATACTGCTTAATCCTTCATTTTCAGTTTTGGCTCCCTCGTTGTGGTTTCCCAACTTCCTGTTACTCTGATGCTATGTATCTCCTTACTCTGATTTTCTTCAGTCTCTCCAGACTTTGACTTTCTAATGATACCTCAGCAGTGGCTTTCCTCCACTGTATTCAGATCTCTTTGGTACAAGGCAGCACCCGCAAATCTAGGTATGAAGGGAGTCTTGGACACACACATAATATCATCGATGGTAGAGCTTGTAAGTTTCAAGCATATGACAGAACTTCCTATATGAAGACTATTCAAATTAGTATGAAAATAAGATAGGTTATTTTTTAAATGTTATTGAAACAATTCAGGAATACAATAAGCTAGACTATTACATTAAACCTTACATAAAAATCTGGGGTAACTGGGTGACAGGCACTAAGGAGGGCACCTCATGGGATGAGTACTCGGTGTTATACTATATGTTGGAAAATTGAATTTAAATAAAAAAATAATTTAAAAAAGCCTTACATAAGAATCAATTCCATATAGAGTACAGACTTAAATGTTAAAAAGATGAGACCACAGATTTTCTAACACAATATGTACTCCTTATGACCTTAATGTTGGAATAAGGATGAAATTAAAACTAGAAACCATGAAAGAAAAAAGTGATAAACCTGAAAATTCATATTTAATTTAGTTAAAAAAATGAAAAAAGCATTCAAGGTAGGAGCACAAGATGGGAGTATATACAAAAATTATTAAGATCTATAACAATGAATAATTGGTATCCATAATACATTAAGTCAGCTTCAAATCTGCAATAATGACATAAGGAAGAATAAAATGGACAAAGGGCAGGAATAAGCAATAGTCATTATGTGCAAGGGTAAAGTAATTATAATTACTTTCTTTTGTTGTTAGGAGAGTATATAGGTATGTACACTTTAAAGGTAGGTTGACAGTAACACTCATAATTTATAATGTGCAACTTTTGATTAAACAATTTCACTTTCAGATATTAATCCTTAAAAATATTCCCACAAATGCCCACATATAATTGTATGAGTATTTACTGTGTGTGGGTTTTAAATGTAAAGGCTGAAAAAAAAATGTTAATAAATGAGAATTAAATTAAATAAATTATTGTAGAATCACCCAGTGAAATTTTGTGGCTGTTAAGCAAGAATATGGCAGGAATTCTACCCCCAGTTATGATGGAGTAGCTTTAGGAGACCAACCTTCTTACAAAGGATGACAAGAAAAGCGGGCCCACAGATGATTCAGATTAGAATTATAAGACACAGAATTAATAACTATGACTAATGTGCTTAAGAAATTAGATGGCAAAATAAAGAACTTTACTCAAAAATTATAATCTATTTTAAAAATCATAATGTGTTGGGATGCCTGGTGGTTCAGTTAGCTAAGTGACTCTTGATTTTGGTTAATGGTCTCAGTCAGGATCTTGGGATTGAGCTCTACATCAGGTCTATGCTCAGCAGGGAATTTGCTTGAGATTCTCTCTCTTCCTCTCCCCTTCCCCCCCTGTGCTCTCTCTTTCTCTTGCTCAAATAAGTAAATAAATAATCATAATATGAAAAAAAATAATCATAATATGAAAATTCCAGAACTGAAATATGCAGTTAACTAAAAATTCTTTGGGGAGAGCAGTTTGGAAGCTGTTGAAGAGAGTATTGATCTTAAGGAAAGGTTAGTGGGAAAAAAATCCAAACTAAAGCATATAGTTCAAAGAGGAAAGAAAACACAGAAAATAGCACGTAGGACATGTAATCAAGAAATAGTGTAATATATTTATAGGTAGACTCTTAAAAGAAGAGAAGGAAGAGAATGGAGCATAAGCAATATTAAAGAGATAGCAGTCAAGAAAATTTTCAAAATAATAAAAGTCATAGGTATACCCACAGGCTTAAGAAGCACTATGAAAAAAAAAAGAAAAAAAAAAAAAAAAAGAAAAAAGAAAAAGAAAAAAAGAAGCACTCTGAATCCCCCAAAGACAGAGGCCTACATCTGGGCACTACATAATAAAACTTCTGAAACCCAAAGACAACAAAAATATCTAAGTAGCCAGAGACAATAAGATACACTCCCAACACACATTCCTTTCGAAGGAGACACAATAAAACCTCAAATGACTTCTCGAGGAAAACCATGTTAGTTAGAAGACAATGAGACATCATCTTTAAAACCTGAATAAGGGGATCCCTGGGTGGCTCAGTGGTTTAGCGCCTGCCTTTGGGCCAGGGCATGATCCTGGAGTCCCCCGCTCCTGGCATGGAGCCTGCTTCTCCCTCTGCCGGTATCTCTGACCCCCCCTCCCCCCGTGTATGTCTGTCATGAATATATAAATAAAAAAATTAAAAAATAACCTGAATAAAAATTAACTGCCAATCTAGAATTGTATAACCAGTATAAATATTCTTCAAAACTTAAGGCAAAAGAAGGACATTGATGGACAAAAAAAATCATAGCCACTCATAGCCATCAGAAATACAAGAAGGAGCCTTTCACAGAGGAAAAATGATCCTATAAAAAGATGGATACTAATCAACATTAAAATTAATGTTGTTTTCTACTAAAACAACATTAAAAATGCACAACAACAAGGTAACATATGGGGAAAATGGTATGATGAAATAAATTCTTGGTTAATAAAGCAAGAAATATAAAAATAAACATGACACTATTAAGAAAAATAGAGAATTATTAAAGTGATTGATATAAACCCAACGTAATAGTAAAAATATTACATATAAATGTATTAAATACTCCAATTAAAAGACTACTACAGTCAGTTTGATATCAAAGTAAATATCACATATCACTTGCAAGAGACATACTGAAATATAAACACACAGATGAGGATATAAAAGGATGGCAAGACTAACACTAACCATCACTAACCATCCAAATGCTAACTAGAAAAAACTGACGTGCTACATTAATACCAGACAGAGTAGACTTTAGGGAAAGAAGTACTAGAAGAAATAAAGATACATTTCAAAATGATAAAAGGAATGAGACCATATAATGTTTGTCCTTCTCCGACTGACTTATTTCACTCAGCATAATACCCTCCAGTTCCATCCACGTCGAAGCAAGTGGTGGTTATTTGTCGTTTCTAATGGCTGAGTAATATTCCATTCATTCATTTGGGGAATATAAAAAATAGTGAAAGGGAATAAAGGGGAAAGGAGAAAAAAATAAGTGGGAAATATCAGAAAGGGAGACAGAACATGAAAGACTCCCAATTCTGGGAAACGAACTAGGGGTGGTGGAAGGGGAGGAGGGCAGGGGGTGGGGGTGACTGGGTGACGGGCACTGAGGTGGGCACTTGACGGGGTGAACACTGGGTGCTATTCTATATGTTGGCAAATTGAACACCAATAAAAAATAAATTTATTTAAGAAAATGATAAAAGGGGAATTGATCAGGAATATATAATAATTCTTAGTTTATATAAGCCTAATAATATAGTATGAAAAAATATATATAGTAAAAGGAAAAATCATAAATTTCACAATCATAGAAGAGTGATTTAACACATTTCTTTCAGGAACAAACAGAAGGAAAAAAAAGCAGAAAAACCAAGCAGACAAAAAAAAAAATAGTATCAGTAAAAATAAAGAAGATCTAATAACATGATTAACAAACTCATTGTTCAAAATATGTTTTTTGACCACAGTAGAATAAAGCTAGAAGTCAATAAATAAAAGATAATAAAATCCACAACTATTTGTAAGTGAAGTATTACATATCAACCTATAGATAAAATGATTCACAGTGTAAATGAGAAAATATTTTGAGTTAATTGATTATGAAATTTGACAAATCAAAAAAAATTTAATGTAGAAAAGTGATGCTTAGATTAATACTAATAGCTTTAAGTGCATATATTAAAAAATAAAATGATCTAGGTAGTCATTTAAAGAAGTTAAAAAACAATAGTAATAATAAATCACAAAAAATTAAAGCAAGAAAATTGAAATATAATCATAGAATAAAGGAGAAAACAAATGCACAGTAGAAAAAAATCAACATAGTCCAAGTAAAACATTTAAAAAATCTAAATACTAAGTATCTAAATACTTAAGGAAATTGAATCTCTAATTAAAATTCTTCCCATTAAAGGAGAGAAAATGAGTGGGAAAAATCAGAGAGGGTGACTAAGCATGAGAGACTCCTAACTCTGGGAAACAAACAGGAGGTAGTGGAAAGGGAGTTGGGCGAGGGGGATGGAGTGACTGGGTGACAGGCACTGAGGGGGGGCCTTGATGGGATGAGCACTGGGTGTTATACTATATGTTGACAAATTGAACTCCAATAAAGAAAATACACACAAAAAAATTCTTCCCATTAAAAAAGTCCAGGCTCAGAAAGTCTTCCTGGTGAATTTTGTCTAAATAGTTACGAAAGAAATGGCACTATTCTTACTTACATAAACTCTTTGTGAGAATGGAAAAAGAGTACATAACTTCCCAGTTCATTTTATGAGGTCGTCATACTCTTCGTACCTAACCATAATGAGGTCTTTACAAGAAAGAAAATTCATAGACCAACTTCTTTTATGAACATATTTGAAAAAGTCCTTTATAAAATATAAGAAGTTCTCTCAGCATGGCAGTTAGACTGTAAAAATGATCGTGCAAGCTGAAAGTGAGCTAAATACAAGATGGGCTTAATAAGCAGTGAGGAAAACTGATTTCCCCATGACCTTTATAAATTTGATTTCTCTATGACCTTTACAAATATTCAAAATAGTAAAAATCTTTTACTGTCAATTATAATTATATAGAGAAATTTAAAAAAAATAGTAGCAATATTTTTAGCACACTGTGATTGAAAACATTAAAGACACTGAGAGTGTTTTATTTCTTTCTAAAAAACTTATCAAGAGTTGAGTAGTGTTGACTTTCCTCTTGTCCTATAGTTATGATGTAGAGCAAGCATCTTTTCTATGCTTTGGTAAATTATCAAACTCCTTTCCAAGTTTGGATCTCCTTCCAACATTTTATCTTTTCCATCTACAATGCTGTAAAATCTCTCTGAGTTCCCTTAATGTGAAGGGATTTTTTTTCCTTCCAATATCACTTCCTACAGGACATACTCACCTAGTTTGTCTCAACCATCTTCTCATTTATATCAGAGAGTGTTTTCACTGAGTTCCTCTGGCAGCACAGTTAGAATCTCTCAAATGGGGGCAGTGCCAGCATCTCCATGGTTGGCTTTTTATATAAATCTGTTGACATTTGATTAGAATTTCACTTCTAATATTATCACTTTGTTTTTTTTACTGTACTTTCATATATGTTGGCCAATACTCTTTGGAGTACCCACTTTTGTAAAACAACACGTGTTTCTCACTGGGAGCAAGTAGGCAACATAACCACATTCACTGCTGTCAGTATGTGAACTGAATAACAGATGTGCTGGGACCAATTACTGACAGACTGTGAAAGAAGAGACATCACTGGTCACTGATCATTACGCAGATCTGTTAGGTAGTGATTTGTGGACAAGGGCTGGTACTTGGTGTAATGGCCCACAGTTAATACACTGTGTAACTAAAATCTGAATTGTGTTGTTAGGGGACTGGAATTATTTAATGAAACCATGGTAACTGAAATTCACTGCATATTCAGTAAGGTGGACTCTACCTGCATTGGTAAAGAAATATTGGTTCTATGTTTTGATCTGGGTGCTGATACATGAATATTCATTTATTGAAATTTATTGAGTATTACATATATAATTTACACAAATTTTTCCAAAAATATGATAAACTTTAAGAAGAAATTTCCTTAAGAATCTTTATAACTCATCACATTAACAGAATAAAGAGAAAAAACATGTGATCATCCAAATAGATGCTGAAAAAGCATTAGATAAAATTTAACACCTATTCATAAAAATAAAAACACAAACTAAAAGAGGAGGCAGTTTTCTCAATCTATTAAAAACATTACAAAAAACTGTAGCAAACCTCATACTTAATAGTAAACTTCTGAAAGCTTTCCTCCTGAAAGATCTGAAAGATGCCTTCCTATCATTTATCTATTCAACATTATACTGTAGGTCCTAGCTGAGAGAAACTGCCTAACATTATTGAAAACTACTAAAGAATGCCTAATTAAATGGAAGGATGTACCATGCTCATGAATTAGAGAATGCCAATTCACCTGAAATTGATCTATACATTCACTGCAATTCCAGTCAAAATCAGGGTATGCTGTTTGGTGTGTGTGTGTGTGTGTGTGTGTGTGTGAATAGATAAGCTCTTTAGATATGCAAAGGAACAAGAATAGCCAGGCAATCTCAGAGAAAAAGAAAAGAAAATGGGAAGAGTGGCATTTTGGCTATCAGGATTTATTATATAAAGTTAAAAAATTATAGTAATTAAATCAGTAAGGTACTGGCATGAGAATAGACAAGCCAAAGGAATAGAACACAATCCAGAAATAGACGCATACAAACACAGTCACTTGATTTATGATAAGCAATAGGGGAAAAGGTCTTTTTTTACTAAATGGTACTGGGTCAACTGAATATTCATATAAAAAGTTAATCTTGGCTCCTATGTTATGCCATTTATAAAAAATCAGCTGCAGGTGTATTGTAGATCTAAATATAGATTTTAATCTGAAAGATCAAACAATAAAGGTTCTAGAATAAAAAACAGAATATCTTCATGAACATGTAATAGGCAAAAGTTTTTAAATAGGACACTAGAAGTGCTAACCAAAATGGAAAGGATTAATGTACTCTATTAAATCTTGGACTTTCTATTTATCACAAGGCACCATTAAGAGAGTGAAATGGCAAATCATAGACTGGAGAAGATACCTGCAATATATCTAACCAACAATGGATTTGTTTACAGACATCAAGAACTCTTATATATCAATAAGAAAATGACAATCTAAAAGACAAATGGGAAAGATATTTCACAAAAGAGGATATTCAAATGGCCAGTAAACACGAAAATGTGTTCAAGCCCATTAGGCCTCAGGGAAATGCAAAATTAAAAGCATAATTAAACAGTACTGCAGACCCAAATAAATGGCTAAAATTAGGGACTGACAAGCATTAACCTGCTAGCAAGGATGTGGAGTACCTGCAGTTTCCAAGCTGTGCTGGCAAGAATGTACTGGTGCAAAGACTTTGTAAAAATATTTGATACCAGCTCCTAAATGTAAACCCATTCAATTACCCAGAAATTTCCCTCTTCAGTATGTACCCTACAGAAATGCATACACATATCCACGAAATCACATACAAGAATGTCCCTAGTAGCACCACTGCTGAGAGGGCAAAACTGAAAGCAACCAATATTAAAATGGACAAATTGTGGCACCTTCATAAAATTGAATAAGATGCAATTCTGAGAATAAGCAAACAAGCAAACCACGATTCGAGTGAAATTCACGAATGCAATGTTAGCAAAGAGTCAAACATAAAATAATATATATTGTGTGATTTCAGTTATAAAATGATCAAAACAGGGCCACAGCAGCTAACAGTGACAGAAATCAGAAGAGGGATTGTCCTGCCAGGAGGTGATAATTGAACAGCATGAGGGGGGCTTCCACTCAGATTCTATTTCTTGACCCACCCAGTGGTTAAATTTGTGTAATCTCTTGACCTTGTCTAAAATTATTACTTAAAAAATAAGAAAAAGAAACTAGCCAGTGAATATGCACTGACTTATTAGAAAGAGAGCCATGATCTACCAGCAACTAGAGAAAAAAAGTCAATGGTAGTTCATCAAATATGATTTTATAATGGTAACAAAACCAAAAGATGAATTATTATATCGAAAATTAGTCTGTAAGGGATTATTAACAATGTTTATCTTTGTCATGCTTATCTCTTGTATTTTTTGCTTTATGAAATTTTTGCATTTTTTAAAGATTTTTTTTAAGATTTATTTATTTATTGATGATAGACAGAGAGAGAGAGCCAGAGACACAGGAGGAGGGAGAAGCAGGCTCCATGACGTGGGACTTGATCCCAGGTCTCCAGGATCACGCCCTGGGCTGCAGGCAGCGCTAAACTGCTGTACCACTGGGGCTGCCCAAATTTTTGCATTTTTAAAAAGGTGAGCCTTAGTTACACATTTGAAAACAAAAATAGTAAAGAGTTAAAATAAAAGCTTTCTAGCTGAACATTCCACAATACCAAAGATGTCTCCTGGGGTAGAGCTATGCGGTGACCTTGATAGTGACATGCATCTATGGTACCAAATAGTTGAGTTTTAGCTGCTCTGGGTCTGGGCTCTCTAAGTGGGCAAAAGGGCAGATCACTAAAATGAGCAGGTCTCTGACACTTAATGGAAAATGTACTTTAATTAGCTTCACTCAACCTGTATTCAAAGGAGATTTTGTGCAGTTCTCTGTGGGACACTCACTGAGCAACAGTAAAAACCTGAAGGGCCACCACACAGATGCTCAACTCAATTCCAGAGAAGGGATGTGGTGCAGCACATATGGCAATGATATCTTCATGCATTGTTTTACATAACAAAAGGCAGAAAAGAGAACTACCATTTGCCGTGTCTCATGTGCAAAACTCAGTATGCTTTACCTGTAAACCTATAGATTAGTAAGACAAATTAACTTCTGTCAATTTTACTACCGGACATTTTTTTAGTTAATCATGTTTCCCTCAACAAATTTATAGAGGTACTTAAATATTTCTACCATCCAATATTACTTTTATACATTATTATGGTAAAAGGAAGAACGTTGTATCCCTAAGAAGTATCCTTGAAAATTATAGGTAGTTTTTTTATTATATATCTGCCAAGAATATCTATTGTGAGTAAAATTTAGAAAACAAAGATGTTTACGAGTAAAAATTAAAAATACGCCCAGGATATGAAAAACACAAGCTGCCATGTGCGTGTGTACATATGTACACACAATCCTTAAATATCAAAAATGTAACATCTGCCCTCATAGAAGCCTAGAACAAATTTTAGCCCATTTTCCTTTAAAAAAAAAATGCTCCTGATGAATTAAGAAGGTATTTATTCAATCTATACTCAACGGCAAGAGTAAGAATTTGGAATTTATGCTCTGATTTACAGGCAAAAAAATAAAAGAAAATATTAAATAATCATTCAATGTCATGATCACACCCTCAACTCTTCCTCTCCTGCAAAAGCTTTCATTCAAAGCAACTTCCTCTTTTTTCTCTATAAAGTAACATTCCTCTCCTTTGTTTTTGGGATTTGCCATTTGCTGGTGGTTTTATTTTATTTTATTTTATTTTATTGCTTGTCCCTAACTGAAATTCTTTGCTCTTCCCAAATAAACTCATTTTGCTGGTAAAATAACTGGCTGTTTTATTTTTAAGGTTGACATAACAGACCTTTCAAAAGCGATGCAGAAAAGAATAAGTATACACTGAACAAGCTAGAAGAGATTTCATCTTTCACATTATGCAAATACATTTTGCTAGTGATATCTTCTATTTTTATAAGGATGATCCTCATTACTACTTTTACTATGTGAATTACAAAATTGACTGTGTATCTGTTTTAACAGGAACATATACATAATTACTCTGCGAAGATAGTTTCAAAAGTGTCAAAATATGAATTAAAACACTGACACTTTTTAAGGGCTCCTTATATGGTTCCAAAACACATGTTGTTTACAGTAAGGAGGCTTGGTAAAATGGATTAGAACATTTGTATGGAGCAGTTTCTAAAATATCAGTAATTTATTTTATTTAAAGCAATGTTCAGATCTGATGATGTTACACAGAATTCTTCTGGTTAGGGAGAAATGTGTGGATGCACCATGAAACCAAAGAAACTTAACTGCCTTCCATTTTCTGTGGAAAAGATTCCTCCTCCCTTCGTGACTGAGATGAAATCAAGAGTTGTTCCAATCACAAGCTGAGTTTGGTCCCTGCCTGAAGTGAACAGGTTAGCTTTGCTCAGAGATGTCATGGTTCTTTTTGTTCGGTGGCTGCCAACCATATTCTTTTTTCCTTAAGAAAAGTGTAATGGGTAATAATCTTATCGGAGATGAGTGCAGTGCTACAAAGTTGTGCTTATTTGTTGCACTTTTTGGTCAAGTCAGCAGAAAACCCACTGGATTTTCTTTTCCTCTGGAAGAGGAACAGGGCTCCTGCTGTCTGTTCTGGGAGATGTTAACACGCAAAACTATGATGGCAGAAGACACAGGACACTAATATAAGTTACCAATGTTTTCATCTGATAAAATAAAAATTATTGCACTTAGTAAACACAACTAAGGGGAAGCTTATTCCTTAGCTTGCTGCAATATAACCTCAAAATTATAGATGAGATTCTGTCTATATCGAACCTTAACTGGAAAGAAACAGAATTAAATGAAACCATGCAATTCTTTTTCCTACACTCCAATAATCCTTCAGCTTTCAGTTTTAAGTTTAAACAAAACTTTTCCTCCAACAACCTTCTTGCCCATCTTAATAATGAGGTACATTTCCCAGTCCCCCGCACCCCCAGCCTATAAAAAGACCATGAGACACTTCCAGTTTCCCTCCTTCATGCTCAGCAGATGGCAGAGATTCCACCACAGAGACCTCTACCTCAATAGGTTTTGGTTTATCCTATCATGAGTGAGGACCACAGAAATTGCAGTCTAGTCCTGTCACTTTAAAAATGAGAAAATCAAGGTTGGATGGAGAAGTAGTGGAACCTATCTGTCTGTAGGGTTGAGATTAGAACACAAATCTTTTCCTCTCATCAAGCTCTATTCCACTCTCACCTACAGGAATGATAAAGTCAACCCAGCAAACAAATAAGACATTCTTGACAACAAAAAGCATAGTCTGTGTTTTTCCTTTGTTTTTACCTCTGAAGAGATTATCCAAGTCAATATCTTCTTTTCCTTTGATTTTCAAACACTTTGCCTGCTGTACAAGCCTGGGCAAAGAACAGAAATAAAATCTAGATTCATTATCCTGTGAGGTAGGAATAAATCATGACAGCAGCACAAATTTAAATAGAAACCACGGAGTAAACAATAGTGAATTAGCAGGTATTTTGCTGCAGAGACTTGTTACAATTTTTCTTCAGTTGAAGATTTTAAAAACATATTTTCTTCAGAAACGCTAACTTTGAAACCTGCAACTTGAAAGTTCTCCCTCATTCTGTTACAGCAAAAAGTTTCTAAAATTCTCTGGAGAATAATCTCTTCAGATTCTGAGGAGGAGCTATCAGGGATGATAGGGGTAGTATGGTAGTAAGTGGGTAAATAGTAATTGCTACTGATGATTTTAGCTCTTATTTTAATCAGAAAATTATATACATTGTGCTTAAACAACTGTATAAAGTAATTTAGTTACACAGTTGAATGTCAGAGAATTAATTAACTTTTAAAATGCTCCCATATGCGGTAAGGACTAATTTTGTAACTCTTCCATCATACAACTTGATTAAAACTTGAGGCTCATGGAATATGTAAGTTTGTAATGAATATAGAAGTTTCTAAAATGAAACTTTTCGGTGTTGCTAATTACCTAGTAATTAATTTTAAGTAGAGACCTTAAGATACTTGATTAATTTATCCATATATGTATTTACGATTTTAATGAAAATTATAATAGCTTGTTTTGCAAATGCATTTTCCTATTGCACTTGTACAGCAGCACTCTCATTTTATCCTCTCTGACAAGTTTCTGAGTACTGTTTCAATTTCTGTTTTAGATGAGGATACCGATTCAATCACCAAAGCCTTACACAGAAACCTAAGTGACTTGTACATAATTGGAGGTAATTTTATCTGTATATTCTATAAACATATATATCATGATAAAAACAAATTCTATTTATCAGCTTTTTTCCCCTTACATTAGACATTTTTTTTAACCAAAAATGCAAGAAACGGAGAAAGAATTTCTTTTGAAATCCCATGTTGGACCTTAAAAGGAAGCCCTACATGGCTACTGTGGCATAGTCTAGCTCTGGGCAGGGAAGCTATGATCTAGTGTGGATACCAGCACGCTCAGTGGAGAAAACTGCATCGAGGCTCTAGGCTGCTACCCCAGAGTTCATTTTTAAATTCTATAGATCTCAGCTTCCCAACCTGCAAAATGGAGACTGGATTTGCCTTACAGGGTTCATTCTGAACCATCAGAGAAACATTATATTATAAAATAATCTACAAGCTTTTATTCAGCATGGACATGCATAAAAATGTGAGGAATAATTTCATTAATTTGATATGCTTAATTTTCATTATACTCTGGATATATACAGATCATCATGATTTATTTACATCCTTGTAGGAAAGAATATTAACAATAGAGGGTTTAAATTGAAGCAGTGAGCATCTGGTGGAGAGAGCTGGTCAACATGGAATGCTAGAGGCACAACATGTGCACTAAATAGCATGATGCAGTCATTTCTCAAAGTAGAAGATGAAAAAAAGAACAATTTAGTCTGCTTATGTACTTTGGAAAATATTTGTTTGGGTATATTCCCCCAAAATTTACAGATTTGATGAAACTGAGTTGATTTTTAAATCATCTTAAAGCATCCCTCTACAACAGATTCTGATGAAGATCTTGATTCTATCTTAAAAATTTGAAAAATAGAAGCTGGTGTGCTTTATATAACTTCGATGGGGATTTTAAAAAGCAATTTAAAAATAAATAAATTTACTGAGTAGCTTTAAAAATATTCCAGGCACTGCCACTAACCACAGATACATTTCAGTGCAGTTTGCTTTCAAAATTATTACATCACTAGGGAGATACACCAAGTCAAACACTAATCAGTTCAGGTTCGTTAACATTTCCTGAGTGAGACAGGTACCTTCTAAGGATTCCTAGACTCTTCACTTTGTTTACCCTCTTTTCATTTTCACAAAACCACTCTAAGGCAGAGAGGTATAGTGCCCTTGATATAAGTAAAGAAACTGAGACTCAGAGATACTAAACCACTCGCCCATCTTGGGCACACAGTGAGTCAATGGGGAAGCCAGAACACAAACTCAAGTCTGCAGATTCCAAATCCAGGTTTCCCCTTACTCTGCGCGTCACTGTCCATGCTTGCTGAGCATTTCCAGAAGGCATCAAGAATGAGATGTCATAGGCACAGCAAAAGAAAGGGATGCTCCTGGCCGCTGGAGGGAGAGATGGTCTGGATCTGGGCTAGTGAGGAACTCTGTGGAGAATGCAGTCGGGTCTGGTTCGGAAAGAAGGGAGATGTGCAGGACTGATGGGCTTATAAAGCTCTAGAAAATCAGGGTGGGATAAAAGCAGAAACTGCCGTAGACTGGGCATCAGCAAAATGAGAGGGACAGTGTTTGCGGACATGAAGAAGCTAATCAACCTATTAGGCCTGCTCTGTGCAAGGAAAGGAGGGATCGAAGGTGAGGATAAAAGAATCTGCTAGAGCCAAGCTGTGGAGAGCCTTACTCACTGTTCTCAAGTGTCTGGACATCATCTTGCTGGCAGAGAAAAAAAGCGATTGAAGTGTTGCATCTTAAAAGAATCTACTGCATACAGGCAACAGAAATGTTTGGTGATGATTAGGTCAGCAATGTGCCAAAAATTAATTATTTGTATTTTAGTTAAAAAGGCAATACCATTGAAATCTCCGGGTATTATTTTTCACCAGTAACTCTGCCTGAACCTTGGCCTATACCTTTCATCATAGTTCCAGCCATTCCAAACAATCTTCAAAATCTTTTATTAATGCTATTGCTGTTGTAGCAGCAAGTGTCAGGCTAAATGTGTGTCTGTGTACCCTCAATTCACCACACAGGAAAGCATATGAATTAGGGGATTACTGCTTCTGTTGGTGAGACCTGCCCCTGTCATTTCATAGTCTCTGCTATCCCATTGGTTTTCCACTTACCTTATCCTTAGGATTTTGCTACTTCCTGTTGGAAAAGGGGGCTGCATGCTCTCTGACCCCCCTTTCTATGCTTCTGCTACATTTAATAAGGCAAGTTAGTGGCTACTGTTTTTCTGGGCTCAGGAAATGCTGGGCCCTGAGCTAGATGCCTAACATGAAGGAGGTAACATTAATCTAATATCTCAGTCACGCAGTAAGTAGAAGAGCCAACATGGAAAAATCAGAATTTGGAGTTAAGTCAGGTTAGTCTAAATGTAGCTAGACACCCTCTAGAACAGGAGTTGCAAACAGCAGCCCAAGAGTCAAATCCTGCCCCTTGCCTATTCCTGTGAATGAAATTTTAGTAGAATACAGCCATGCTCATTCATTACTTACTGTCCACAGTTGCTTTCACACGGGAGTGGTCAAGCTGAGTAGCTATAGCAGAGATCTTAAGGCTGGCAGAGCTTAAAAGTATTTACTATGTGGCCCTTTCGAGAAACAGTTTGCTGACTCTTGTTCTAGCAGTAAAGGAAAAGGTTCCTAAACCCAAAAATATACATATGATATGTGATAGTTTTATATTACTACCTTTTCTCAAAACTGCCTTAATAACTGTAGTTAGTTATTACTTAGAATAGGGCTTCACAGGCAAATATCGAACTCTACTTTTTATTTTTTAGACAAATTGCCCAGGTCCAATCAATATTTCTTTGAGCTTTTCCCACATACGGGTATTACATTCAGCCAAAATGGTATCTGCCACCAAGAGGCTCATAATCTACCAGAGGATACAGATGTGTGCAGTGCCAACTTTCACACAAAGTAGATTGAGAAAACGGCTACACAAATGATGAGAAACTGCTTTGTGGGAGGGGATTTTCTGCTTAAAAGATCAGAAAGAAAGCTTTCAGGGAGAAAGGAGTCTGTGTAGGCCTCAAAGCAGAGGGAGAAGGCAGAGGGAGAAGCAGGCTTCCTGCAGGAAGCCTGATGTGGGACTCAATCCCAAGACCCTGGGATCAGGCCTGAGTCAAAGGCAGAGACACTCAACCACTGAGCCACCCAGGCATCCCCTATGTATGCAATCTTTCTTCTGTGTGTGTATGTGTGTGTACACTTGTTTATATGTGTGTTTGTATATGTGAATTTATAGTAAAGCAAAATAAATAAAAAACCTGTAAGACTCTAGAAATCTAAGGGCAAATTCATATAGTATGTTTAGTTTATAAATAAAATATAATTCAGCTTTTAAAAATACTGCATTATAAACCATCAACAAATGACACACATATGAAAATGTTAATTGTACCATTATTTAAAGAGGAAAAATACTGTAGACGATGTCAATAGGGGAGTTAACTGAATAAATTAAGGTATGTCCACAATATGAAATATGATACAGTTATTTAGAGTTATTTAAAACAATGCATTGGGGGCACCTGGGTGGCTCAGTCAGTTAAGCATCTGCCTCCAGCTCAGATCATGATCTCAGGGTCCTGGGTTTGAGATCTGTGTCAGGATCCCTGCTCAGTGGGAAGCCTGCTTCCTCCTCTCCCTCTGCTACTCCTCCTGCTGTGCTCTTTCTCTCTCTTGCTCTCTCTCCCTCTCTGTCAAATAAATGAATAAAATCTTTTAAAAGATTAAATAAAAAAACAATGCACTGGATCCATTTGTATTAATATGAAAAATTACCCATGATATAATGCTAAATAAATAAAAGATATTTTTAAGCTAGTATCTTTTATTGTCAGACTTTCTTTAAGCCAACAAACAATGGTTTTATATGGCAGTCCATAAGAGATTAGGCAAATTTGTTTTTTCTTTGTGGGTAGACTTAGTTACTTAAGTCTTTACAACTTTTCCATGTAAAAATAAAAGTCCAAGACCAGATTATTTTTCTTTGGGCCATAAATGCTGACTTATTTACAGGTGTCTTGCTCAGAGTACATTTTATTAAAACTTCAGTGTTTAATGTTAGGGTCCTTGAAAACTTCACTCACATGTTAATCTGTCAGGATTGTGGCCTCTTTCCCCTACATTCAACATGATTATATCCTAACCTATCCAGAGTAATACAAGCTAACCTTGAAAGAAACATTAACACAAAATTACTGTAATATTTTTTAAAAGACTGAATGTATATCTGAATATCCATATGTGTACATAAATACAGAAAAAGTATAAAAGAGAACATGATCACACAAGTAACCTCAAGACACACCTCAGAGCTGAAGAGTAGGCAGTGATAAATTACATTTTAAAAATTTCTTTATTACCTGAATTACTGCAGTGGGAATTTTATCATATTTTTACAAGTCTGTAAGTTATGTTATTTGACCAGAGAAAGTCTGAGTATCACTATTTTTTTATTTTTAGTTTTTTTTTCTTTTTACTGATCTATATTTTCTAATTTTCCTATAATACACAAGAAGGCACACATACAAATGGTTTAGTTATGAGAAAAAAAATCATGTTAACTGTCCCAATTTTACTATTTGCAATGAATGGGAAATGACTGTTTTAAAGTCGGATCAATTGTGTAAATGAGAAAAAATGCCCACTGGTGCTTGGGCAACAAAATTATGTTTTTCTGGTGTGCAGAAACACCAATATTCCTTTACGCAAGGAACCATGGAGATTTTAGTACAGGCTGTTCTGTAGCATTTAATTAATAAGAGCCTGGGCCAAGGCAGGATTCGAGAAATCCAGAGATCCACAATAAATTATAAAATGCCTGTGAGAACCAGCTTAGAGAAAAATGTTTAAATATCTTTTAAAGGCATACATTGAGTATTTTATAACATTTTGAGAGAAGTGCAAATTTGTTTACAAACCATCAGACTATAATGAAGGTGCCAAAGGAACCAAGGCAAGAGGGATCCAATGAGGGCCAAGTCCTTTTACCCCAGCACTGTTACTGTCTACACTCCTGAGCTGATCCTGGCACGACTCACTTCATTTTCAATTTGCAAAATATTCAACAGAACCACCTCCCTCTTTTTTCCCTAATAGCATGGATCTGTGTATGGTCTCTAGGAGGTTAAGATAGGTAATTGCTGGAAACATTTTAAGTGTTGCCCATTCACTGCCTTGTTACTTCTTTCATGGCACTTAACCACAGTCTATGATTTTCTCCTCATTTATGGTTTACTTTTGTTTGCTCTCCTCTATTGCCTCTACCTGACAATATGCTCCCGGCAGCGATGGGGCAGTTTTGTTCACTGCCATATCCTAGTGCCTACCACACTACTCAGCCACAGCAGAAGTTCCACATGTATTTGCTGATGTAGTGAGTGAATCAACATGCCTCCTGCCAAGTCATCCTTCCTGAGTTCAAGTCTTCATCCTGCCACTTCACTAGCTAGGGCCATTTTCTTACCACCCAGTAAAAGCTTACTGAGGTCAAGGATTTTAGTCTGTTTTGTTTTCTTCTAGCTATCACTAGAGTTTGAAATATTACTTTTCTAAGTATTAGTTCAAAGAATAAATGTTGAAATAATGAAGGATTAAATATGTCCAATTTCAGGCTATGGCTACAGTCAGGATCCTGATTCTGCAAGATTAAATGCCATTCAGGTATTTATATGCCATAAGCCAGTTCCAGTTCTATTCTAACCTAATCTTAATTCTAGAGGAGGAGGAGGTATGGAATAGGAGCCGAGCAATGACCCAGGAGTCAGAGTGCTTAAAGTGGCCATTCATGACAGTGTCAAGGAAACTTAATTCTTTGGCTCTGATAACCTTATTTCTCTGTTGAAGAAGTAGGACTAGACAATCATTGAGTCCCTTCCCCTTGCAAAGCCCCAGGACTGTCATACTCTGTCAGAGGTCCCTCAGAGTGTGCCTGGAAAGTGTAGAGAGTGAGGGAGTTTGTCTGGATGGTGATAGGTTTTCTGTCCAGCCATAACTTCTACAAAAGGCTTCCTGAGTGCACAGGAAAAATCCTGATGTTTGACCACTGCTCACTTGATTAAGGGGTATAATTAAGTTCCAGATGCAGAGGAATAGCTCATAATAAATAAAGGTCTAAATTTTAATTTTGGTGCAAAGATGTATTGTATATACACAAGCAGAATTGGCCCAGTTGCAAGACTTTACTATCAACAATTTTTATAAAAATGGAAAAAGATATTGATACTCTCTATTACATGCCAGGCCCAGTTATATTTTCTATATACCTATATTCAAGATCTAAGCCTTGTATATTATATTCATTTCACAGGTGAAAAAATTGAACACACTAATTATTGCATACTAATGAACACACCCAAACCAGTCAACTTAGATTTACTAAGAACCTAGAATGTGACCAGAAATGAGGAAAGAACAAAAGCATAAATGAAAACTGGTTCATACCCTTTTGCCTCCTGTTCTTTTGAGAAAATAAGGCACACATACAAAGTAAGCACTAAAGAGGCGCATGCAGACACACACACAAACAAGTTATTGGTGTGTAGTATAGACCAAAGCCCATAGGAGTGCTAAGAACAAGGAATGGGACTATCTCTTATTAGATCCAAATCCTCAGGCCTACCAAGTCCCTGGCACAGAGTGGCTGCTCAAAATCTATTTAATTTGTTAAATGCCTACTGAGTATCAGGCATTTTAGCAGGTGTCAGCAAGAGAGAAATGTATATGGTGTGATCTCTAACCTCAAGATGCTCATGTGGGCTGGAACTGCTGCAGAAAACTTTAAGATACAGCTGAGCCTTTGAGAAAGGAGAAGATGCAGGTGGGAGGAGATAAGTTAGGAAGAATGAGAACAAAGGCACTGGCCCATAATAAAAACAATATTATGGGTGATTACAGGGAGTGAGTAGGACACTGAGTAGATTTTATCTCCCAAAGCAGAGAATTTATGTGGGAAGTTGTGAGAAGAAACACTGATAGATTAAGGAAAACCTATGTAATGATTTGAAAGGCTAATATGGGAAACAACCAACTAATACTGTTTTAATTCTGAGAATGGACCCCATAGAAGGTATTTATGGTGCAGCTAATTTGAGTGGTGGAAATAAACTAGCTGGCTCATGGCAGCGCAATTTATTATGAGGGTCATTAAAGGAACTATTTTACTACATGCCATTCTCTCTGATTACCACAGCTTCTTCAGCCACTTTTATTATCAGTATAGGCCTTAGGGAAGCGCATAAAATTTATAATATGGAAGGCATGAGGAAAAGCAAAATGATATTTATTAGGCATCTTCTTAGATTTCTTTCCTTTTAGAGAGAGAGAGAGAGAGTAGGGGAGGGGCATAGGAAGAGAGAATCATAAGCAGGCTTCATGCTCAGCAGCACTGAACGGAGCCCAAGGTGGGACTTGTTCTCATGACCCTGAGACCATGACCTCAATCAAAATCAAGTGTCAGATGCTTAACTGACTGAGTCACCCAGGCGCCCCTTTAGATTTTAATAGTAATGAGTGTGAATATGACTGAATATTAACAATGGTGGTTCTACCAATTGTGTGAATTAGAATATATTAATCACTGCTTTGGGGAGGAGAAAGAAGTTATTTAAGACTACTTAAGCGAGGGGATCCCTGGGTGGCTCAGCGGTTTGGCGCCTGCCTTTGGCCCAGGGCGCGATCTGGGAGTCCTGGGATCGAGCCCCGCGTCGGGCTCCCGGCATGGAGCCTGCTTCTCCCTCTCCCTCTGCCTCTCTTTCTCTCTATGTCTATCATAAAAAAATAAAAAAAATAATTTAAAAAAAAGAATACTTAAGTGAGTGGGAAATGCCTGAAAAAATGTTCCACGTAGGCCTGACGAGGCCAGCTAACAATACGGGGGGAGGGGGCAGTTGCATTTCAAAGTAATTTATGATAAAACTGCTCTAATGAGTATAACTTTATTCCCTTGTTGCAGAGAGAGGCTTTTAGTTTATTATTACTGAAATGTGTCTAACTGAACGCCTCTAAGTCAGAATCCCGCCCAGGCGGAAGGATAGAGCAGCGCCACGGGCCCTCGGTGGCCTCGGATGGCCTCGGATGGCCTCGGATGGCCGAACCCCCCCGCCCCACCTGCAGGCCACCTGGCGCACCGCGCATAGGCCCAGGCCCCTGCGGAGAGCCCCTCCTCCCGGGCCGGGGCGCAGCCGTAATGGGGGCCGCCTCCCTTGCCCGTCACGCAACCCGTGTTCGTGGGGAACCTGGTGCTAAACCATTCCTAGACGGCTTGCTTCTGGGTCAGGTTTCGTATGTAGCAGAGCAGCTCCCTCGCTGCGATCTATTGAAAGTCAGCCCTCGACACAAGGGTTTGTTAAAAAAAAAAAGAAAAAAAATGAAATGTGGTTCAAGATGAAAGATTTTATATTACATGTAGTATAAATAAGAATAAAGGTTTTGGGAAATCATGGTAAGATTCTTCCCCTCCCATAGTTCTATTTTCACAAAATAAGAAACAAATGCATCATAAGATGACCCTGAGAATGCTAGATAGAGTAGAAAGTCATCTAGAGGGCAGCCCCGTGGCCCGGCGGTTTGGCGCCGCCTTCAGCCCAGGGCGTGATCCTGGAGAACCAGGATCGAGTCCCACGTTGGGCTCCCTGCGTGGAGCCTGCTTCTCCCTCTGCCTGTGTCTCTGCCTCTCTCTCTCTCTCAGTGCCTCTCATGAATAAATAAATAAATAAATAAATAAATAAATAAATAAATAAATAAATATTTAAAAAATATTTTAAAGAATAAATAAATAAAATCTTAAAAAAAAAAAAAGGCATCTAGACATAATCAGCCAGGACCTTATAAGTGTTAAACTGACATTCCTTTGCTAGTCTAATGTAGTTGAGTGTATAAAATTTATAGAGTTAGGCAGCTCTAGACCTTTCCTACTAATTGTGTGATCCTGAAAATTGTGACCAACCTCTCTGACCCTGCATGTGTCTACACTATAAAATCTAAATAAGAATACTTACCATACATAGGATGTGTGAGGATAAAATGAAATTAACACAATGATATATACAAACTGTTTAGCATAGTGCTTTGTGGACCAAAGTAAGCGTGTGATATTAATATTAGATAGTTATTATTCCTGATACTTCTGGTATTACTATTAGTTTACTGAAACAGGAATATGCTGGATTGAATCAGAACACCTCTATTTAGGTCCCGATCAGTTACTACCAAGGATCTCAACTTCCCCACCTATAAATGGCAATATTATGCTGACAATAATAACTGCTTTTCCTAAATCAAAAGATTATGGGTAGCTCCAAAGGCAAACTATAAACTGTCAAATTAAAAATATCCCCTTCTCACTTTGACTATATACCTAAATGAAAGATACTCAAGTATAAGGTCATTTGCCTGTACTTTTTTTTTTTTTTTGCCTGTACTTAATACACATGAATGTAATACTACTCACTCTATTAGTGCAAGGGAGAAAAGATTAGTTTTTCAGTAATGATGACCTATTGTGAGATTGGCTCTTTAAAGCTGTATTAACATATAATACTACTGCTATCTATGAATGTGAATCTTGTAAACTTTTAGTGGTACATAATCTACTCAACTTGACCTTGACCTTCTATTCAGAAAATGCGAACCTAAGTACATGATTTACTACTAATAATTCCCTCTACCAAGATTAATATGAAAACAAACATACTTGTAATCACAGGGACGCCTGGGTGGCTCAGTGGTTGAGCATTTGCCTTTGGCTCAGGGTGTGATCCTGGAGTGCCAGGATTGGGGGAGCCTGCTTATCCCTCTGCCTATGTCTCTGCCTTTCTCTATCATGAATAAATAAATAAATAAAATCTTGGAAAAAAAAAGTAATCACAAAATTGGGATGCAGTTAGGAAAAAGACAAAATTCCCTAAATTTTGGGGCAGCATCTAATTGATTTTGGAAGAATGTCAAGAGTTCATTTTACATTTTGTACTTGAATTCTCAGAAGGCTGGAGATTCTAAGGTGACAAGTGTTGCTGGTGTAAGCAATTACAGAAGGCCTGTCCAGAGCTCAGCGATGGACTAGCAGATGAATGGATAGATGTATGGACGAATGGGAGGAGAGATGGAAACTATAACTCTAAGTTTCACTAATTTATCCCCCATGCCTATCCTTGGATATGAGCCAGATAAAAATCATTCTCCTCAACACCTAGAAGAAAGAGATGGAATTTAAATATTTTCCTTCACCTGTATCTGATACCTTGTGATTTTAAAAGCCAAGATTTGGGTTAGAGAAAAGTTAGTCTCAGGAAACCACTACAAATAAACTGTGAGGAGAGTTAAATATAATTTTTCTGCTTGTAATTATCCCACATATGATTCCTTTATGACTTCTTTATTCTGGTTTTTTCCCTACTCTGAAATTCTAGACCATGAACAGGATGTCACAGAGATGGGGACAGAATCAAAGTGGGCACTGCAGCCAACACTATACAAACATTGTCATGATGGTTGGTTAAATGAAAAAATAGTAGACTGGGACTGGAGTAAAAGGAAGGCTTTGGTCTTGAGACTGGAAAACAAAAGAAAGTTTAAGAATTCAATTATGCACAGTATGACTCCCCTCCCCTCACTCAGCTACTTACACAGCACTGGGCATACGTGAATAGAATCCTACAGGATAGGATCATGTATGATTTTTCTGCTTGGTTGTCAACTAACACTCTCTACTTCTTTCTACCTATAGCAATTATGCTTATCTGATCTAGTTCAGTGCAAATCCCCTTCAAAATGGTGAAGCACATAATAATATACTGAAAATAGTAAGTTCCTAAGAGGAGTTCAAGAGAGGGGAGGCCATGAATCCATGTTTGCTAAAAGGAAAGGCTTAGCTAGCCTCAGAGAATATGGCAGTTTAACTGTTTTTTTTTTTTTTTAAAGCAGTTCAAATGTCTGTTTTGTCTCTCCAATTTTTGACATTGAGGTTGAATGCCTAAAATGTTTACAAGAGAAACTGACTAAGTTTTTATTTGGAGAATAAAAAGATAACAGAACAAAAAAATATGGCCAACAGGATGTACTAGTCTCCATAATTCTGGGATAAATAAACACCCTTCCTCGGAAAACAGTTTTAAAAAAAGCAAAGGAAAATATTCTCCCTCCACTGGCACATGGAAAGGATGCGGGAGCTCTCAACTACTTACAGTTGTAAACAGTGTGGGCGGGGGGGAAAAAGCAGTAAAGAACAACCAGACCCTGTGAAGTTTCAACAAGAGAAGTGGGTGTCTAACGAATAATAAAAATGCGAGATACAGCTACGAAAATAGGCATGTGGATCCATAGGAAATAAATTGTGCAGGAAAGGAGAGATAATCTGCACAGTGGTATGCAGAGAGATTAAAACCAAAATTAGCTGTTCAACAAGAATGAAATGGTATCTAAATACACTATACCAACATTTGCTTGAAAAAGGACAAAACATACACTTTGCACCAAACTCTCCCAATGGACAGGTCTTCCCCTGGGAGGGAAGTAGCAGCCCTGCTGAGATTGAAGGCATAAATGAGCATGGAATCATTCCCCTGGAATTCGGGCTCCTGCATGATGAGAGGAGCTCACCTCTTCCTTTCACATGGGCTGAATGGAAAAAGCAAGGCTCTGGAGATGGGGGAGAAGCAGCAGCCCATCAAGTAGCCGCTCCGCTCCCTCAAAGCTCACACAAGGAGGGTCTACTGGTTTTCAAGGGCTTGAGCAGGAGTGCCTTCTGCTTGCAGCTGGATCTGAAAAACACTCGCTCCCCACTTCTCTGCCCAGCCCTTCTTGGCTCCTTCTCTGTCTGGTCTCCAATTACTGAGTGTCAGATTTTTCTGTGTTTGTAATTCCTGGCATAGGTTAAAACATCTGAATTTATAAGGTTGCATTTGCAGCTCCCTAGAAAACGGTAACATGTAAATGAAAAATTGGAAATCGATGCTTTAAGCTTAAATTCCCATTTAAGAACAAAAGGATAATGTGTTACCAATGAATCAACATGGAAACTGTTTCAAGAAAGAAGAAATCCTATCTGAAGTGGACGTATCTGGATTAACAAGGACAAGACAGACAACAGGCAGGACAGGAAATCCTGGTAGGACTGCATGGATGCAAATACTCGGCCACGTCCTAAAGACAGCCCATCTCTGAAACTATCCCAAAGAATAAAGAGGTTTTCAAGGCAAAAGAGAACTTACGGAATTATATAGATGAGATGTGCTTTCTTACTGCTTCCATGTAATATGTAGATTTAGAAAGAGGTGAATTCCAATTTTTGAGAACGAAGACATAGAAAATGTCTTTTTACATGAACATTAAGCTTTCGATGAATTCTATGAGCCAGTGAACATAATAATATCCAAAGCCAAACATAATTATTTCAAATAAATATAAGGAACTATTTTTTTATTATTAAAAATTTTGTTCTTTTACCATTCTACATGGTTTACTTTCTGGTTTACATTTTCAAAAAATTCCTTACCTGGGCTGACTATTCACCTTTTCATGTTTTCCATTGAAGCTCAAACTGCAGAGGTTCTTTGATTTTGAATGTGAAGAGTCAGATTCCAAATGTGCCTGTGTTTGTTCTCTCAGACGGTCATGAAGAGTTGCCTCCTTTTTCAAGTTCATGTCTGAATACGGGCAGCCAAAAGCACTGGTTTGTATAAAAATGGGTGCACAGTTGTCAGTTTAGAGTGATAAATCAGGAATCCACTGTCACTGGAACAGACTTACATCCAAATTTTAAGAACTGGATGGAGACCTTATTCTTTCACTGAACACACCCTAATAAGTTTCTTTTCCTATTGCCCCTTGAAGAAATCTCATGTTCCAGTCTATAGCACTGATCAGCAGAGTATGACAGGTAGAGTTATCAGCACATACAGTTTATACAATTTTGGAAACTTAAAAATCTAAGAATAACATAATGTGCTTCTGGTAGACCAATGGAAATGTTATATAAACACTTGATTCAAAGTTTGTATCTTCTGATATTTATGCCCTGACTTGACTACCAACATCACAAAATACTACAGGTCACTAAAAATATTCACCAGTATCAGAGAATATTATGCTTTTATTTAACATTCATGTATACAGAAAAACTGTGTCTGTATTTCTGCTTAATCCTCCTGAAACTTGCTAGGAAGTATTGTGTTTGAATGTGAAGGAACACCTAAGATGAAAAAGGAGAGACCACAGTAAAGCCTGAATCCCTAATCCTGGATGTTGTCTAGAGCCTAATTGGCAAGGATTTGCCAGGACATGTGATCTGATCCTTTCTACGGACTGCTTGGTAGTCTCTGCCAGGCTTCTGTGCCAACATTCCTGTCTCCAAAAAAGCTCCAAGCTTCTGCTGCTGCTTAGGAGTGAGGGAGCCTCTATGAGGGAAGGGACAGGTGTGACAGGTCACCTGCACGCAACCTCATGGAAGGTGTTTCACGCTCAAGCTTTGGTTTCTCTCCAGTAAAATGGGAAAATCAGATCCAACCCTAAGGTTTGTTGGAACCATGATAAATCTCCCCCCCTCTCTCTCACACACACACTCCAATATAGTAGTTCTATCATCCTCTCCATCAAGGGAAGCACACAGTCAAATACATCAATATCTTGGTAATTGGGTCTTTTTAAGAAATTTACTTCCAATTTATTGTACACTTGCTGACATATGATGCAAAATAAATTCTTTTTGGATGCATGAATGTTTTTTTTTGTTGTTCTTTTAATGTCATGATAAAATCAGGGACCAATGTGGTTTTTCCTTTATTTTAAAGTTGTTGGAGTTTTCCAAGGAGAGCCTATAAGAGTCAAACTTCAGAAGGCCTTTAGTACCAACCTACATCTAGGGTTGATCTTCTGGATGACACCAGCCTGACCCAACAAGCCAGAGTGAATATGAACTGCAAGAGGGATGATCAGCAGCATTTGCTACAGAAAAGAGGGTCCTCTTTACATGCATGTTCTATAATTCGTAATATTTGGCATTGATTTATTAACTTATTCAGTTGTTGATTCAATAATCCATTAACTGAGTATCTGCTACATCATAGGAATTTTAGAGAATATAAACCTAGTGAAGAAGCTAACTTATTTATAAATAAATATAATTTATAATAAGAACAAAAAGCTGTCTCTACTGAGTGTGTACTATAGGTCCATTAAAACTCAAAGTTTTCTATGTATATTATTTCTGGTATTTATTACTAAATACCCAAAGATGGTATTTATATATTTTTGTGCAGTAAGAAAACAGTCACAAACAGTCACACAACTTTGGAAAAGTTGCTTGCCACATTTTTGAAAAGCCTCAAAATAGATCGCTTAATTAATAGCACCAATCAATCAGGTGGGCAGAAAGGGGACAAGGATTTTAGCATCATCAAAAGAAGAAACATGAGAGAAGTGTGGCATAATTCCTGGTGCAAAGAGAAGCCTAGGCAGGTGTTTACAGGGTAGAGCAATACTTTGTTTACTGTGACTAATGGCTAGGGGAAATACGTCAGCATATGCTAGAGTTCTGTGTGAGAAGCAAAGATGTGATAAAGTACTGTTTCCAGTAACAACACAGCAGGAGTGATCTGTTTAAGCTGCTGCATACTAGATCTAAAGGAAATTTTAGGAAGAACTTTCTGCAGATAAAAGTTGAAAGGCATGAGGCTATCCTAAGGGAAACTGGGAAATGTTTATTTCAAGCACAACTGAGTTTTCATTAAGATATTATTACACAGAAGTTTTGCTCTCCATCTAACACATACTCTCAATTTGAGACTTTGAAATGACGCGTTATAGTCACGAATTTTCTTAATTCCAACATGATTTGTGTTGTGTGGCACTTATGCTCTCTTCCTAAGGCTTATTTGTCCAGCACCACAGACAGCCGCCACAGACCCTCTCATTCTGTACTTGCTTCAGTTGAGAGAAATTTGGTTTCCCTCAACCATTCAACCATCAGTCCCTCTAGTCATTTAATGGCCTGCTTGTTCCTTCCTAATTCCATTTCTAGCCCCTCTGTCTCCAGTAGTGAGGAATGGAACACCCCGAGCTCACTAGAATAGGGCACCTCCAGATTCCACCAGGCAAGCTCTGTGAGGACACATCTCCAGGTTATACAGATTAGAATGAAGTGTGAAGTGCAGAAGAACATATTATTATTTTTTAAAGATTTATTTATTTATTATCTATTCATGATAGACACACACACAGAGAAAGAGAGAGAGAGAGAGAGAGAGAGAGAGAGGCAGAGACACAGGCAGAGGGAGGAAGCAGGCTCCATGCCAGGAGCCCTATATGGGACCCGATCCCGGGACTCCAGGATCGCGCCCTCGGCCAAAGGCAGGCGCTAAACCACTGAGCCACTGGGGCGGCTGGGGGGTGGAGCAGGGATCACCCGCAGAAGAATATATTAAATGACAGAAACATATGTTGCGTATTTTGGTGAATAACTCAAAAGAAGATAATGATGGGAGACACGAGTACAAAAGAAGTGGGGATGTTAGCATCTCAGATATAAGAGTCTGTACCCTTTCCAATCTGCTGTTGTGCTGTGAACAAATTTCTGTATTACAAACCTGTGCTTACTTGTGTTCTTGGCACATAGAACATAGTCATGTTAAAGAGATGGCATTCCAAACTTTGGCCTGCCTTTCTGCAAATGCAGACCCTCACTCATGTGCATATGTGTGTGTGTGTGTGTGTGTGTGTAACAGCATGCATATTCATAAGTACATATAAATCTAAATACATAGGAAAAAAACCCCACTGAATTGGTTGCCCTAGGTGTGCTAAAACTTCTAAAACTTACTTTTGGTTTAGCTAAATATTGGAGAAAGGAGGTCCTGAAGATACAGTCTCTTTAGAAAACTGTTGACATAAGCTGAAATTTCTATGGCTTAAAGCTCTGTAGGTCAAGGTAAAATTTCAGTTTCTGACTGATAGGAAAGTAGTACATTCAAATTTTAGCTCATTATGGCCAAGATAGGAGTGTAGACACTGTGGGCTGAGGGAGAAGCACTAAGCACCAGTGTTGAGTGGAAGACACAGTTCCTGTGACTGAGCAGATGATTTCCCCAGCCCTCCTTAATTAAGAGTGTGTTTGCTGTTGGCAGGAAAAGAAGGTAGAGACAGCAGGAACTAATCAGCTGACCCATATGAAAGTGCAGTTCCTAAAAGACAATGATAGTCAAATATCTGAATTTCATATGGTTTGATCGAATAATTGGTAACAAATGTCAGCCCTAAGTTCACCAATAGCAAGGCACATGAACAGAGTGTAAACACTAAACAAAGCAAAAAGGTACCAGGCAGTTGCAGACAAGTTTTCCGACAGATCTAAAACTGAGGTCCCAGCAATCCTCTTCATAAACAAAAAGAAACATAAAGATGATGGCAATTAAACATACTAGCTTTGCTTTTTAGGATACGTAAGCATAATGTTAACATCTGAGGATAAGCGGCAAAGTAAAAGTAAATTTTATCAGTGTATGTATTTTTTCTTTAGAAAAACGTCCTGCACTTCTTCTAAGAGCAGTATTCCTGACTGTTGCTCTGCCTTCGAGCTGTGGCAGGGTAGGGATGGACATAGCACTGCCCGGCAGCTAACACTGAATCCCTGCTTTTTGTGTCTGGCCTCGTGCCCTCGGCCTTTGGATTCTCCTCCTTCCTTCTGTGCACAGGTTGGTGAGCTTCCCCTACATTCCCAGGATTAATCCTGATCTGAGGCCAAAGGTATTTGCTAAACCCAGTCATTCATTCTAGGGTTCAAAGGTCATTCAAAGGTCCAGACCTGAAGCAGTGCCCACTGCTGATACCTGTGCTCATGCCTTGTTCAGGAGTCTAGGCCGGCTAGTGGGCTCCGGGTTTCCTATAAAAGCATATGCCTTAGTCCTTGTTCCCAAGTGCCTCCTCTACTGCTACAGTGAGAATTTGGGGGACAGAAGCCCTATGTTCCCATTTTCTTCCTGGCCCCCTCCCAGGATTTCTGCCTAGGAGTGAGGGGCCACTTTGCAGATACCACCTGGCCAGTCCTTCATGTGCTTCTCACCCTGAATTACTTTCTATTACTGTGCTTTGCTCTCTAATTGGGATCCCTACCTACATCATGGATTCTCCTATCTGGCCCCACTTCTAAGTCTAGATGAGGACTACTGATTACCAGACCCCCTGGACTCTGGTTCTTCTCATTCTACTATATTATCATCTGTATCAACACTGTGTTCATTTTCTCATACCCAAGTTGCAAATTTGGTTCCTGCTTCTCTTTGACTACCCTGTTTGGTGAAAATAATGGGCCATGCTCTCTCAAGTCCTGGCCAGTGGGCAGTTTGGCCCATAGATTATAACTGAGTTGTCACAAGTAACATAAGGGTAGCTTCCCAACCGGTATACAGCTACACTCTCAGGGCAGCTGGGAGGGGCCTGTGGAGCCAGAGTCCCAGCTCAGTCCTCCCAGCCACGAGCAGTCTCCTCCAGGCTCTAAATCTCCTCTTGTTCCCAAGTACTGATTATCATTTTCTCTCTGTGACATGACATGAAAATGTTGGGAAGTGTGACAAATTTCAGCAAAACAGCAAAGATGAAATAGCACCCCCCCCCCCCGGCCCCAGTGCTATATTCCAAAACAAATGAAAACAACACAGAGGTCAGCAGTATTTCAGGAAGAGTGTCAAGTCGTTGACAACCTTTCTCCTGATCCTGAAAAGTGAAATTGCCAGAAACAGACAGTAGCTCCCAGGAGAAGCCCTGCTCTAGGAATATGGCCTCATGTAGCCCACAAATTAGAGACAGAGTGAGACTTTAAGGAGTTCTTCTCTAATGTAACTAACTCAGCCCCGATGAGGCCTACCGTGTTTTAGATTTTAGTCTCATTTATTTTACTAGCCAACAATATATACTCTTGTCCTGCTATAACCTACAAAAGACAACACAGAAGAATCATCTCAGCTAGGAGATTAAATTCTAAGTCTCTTCATCTATCTTCAAAATATGAAGAATTACTTGTTGGAGTGGGTAGAAGCATCCTATTTGGAAGCATTCATGAGAAGGTCTGAGAGGTTTGCCTCCCCAAAACAACAGGCAAGAGGGAAGCACTAAATAGTTGCCTCCATCAGATCATGTGAGAGGCCACTGAGACTGGGCAAAGAAAGGGGGTCAGAGAGGAAATGGGAAGGAATTAGAAAAATAAATGCTGCCAATTTGGCCTTGGGCTCTGAAGCGATAAGAACTCATCCTGTGGCAGGTGCCTGGCATCATACCGGTCATGGTCACATAAGAGGAGCAGCACCCCCACTCCACCACACCCCACCCCACACTTTTCCAGTAGACTCAAAACTGTTTGTTCTCACTGTCATTTAACTATATGAAAATAAGCTACTCCCTTTCAGTCTGTACGTGGGTAGTCTAACCTCGCAGAGTAGAAGAATGTGAAATTAACATCTTTTATTCTTAAGAAAATACTTATTTTGGCCAAAAGACACTGAAAGACATGATAAATACTAAAGTTCAGTTTTTTGAAATTATGGAATACCTATAATAGTTTTTACAGAAACTTTTAAAAGCTAACGTGACTTAAATTATTGATGATTTTGTTTCTATGAGGAGAGCAAGCACAAATACTCATATTCATCACTCCTGTTGACCAAATAAAACTAAGTAATGTTCTCATTGCCAAAAAAAAAAAGGAGCAAGTACAAATAATAATACATGTTGGAATACAGAGCAGGAAGAAAGAAACATCATAGTTTAATATCTGAAGATGTAACACAATTTCTATCATATTGTTCTCAAACACATAAATGGGCAAAAACCAACTGGTATAGATATAAGATGCTTAGGTCTTAGGGCTAGTTTTCTTCAAATTCAGCTCGTTTTCAAATAAAGTCATTCCTCTCCATAAAATAAAATAATAAAATAAAATAAAATAAAATAAAATAAAATAAAATAAAATAAAATAAAATAACATTAAATTTGCCCAAAACAAATTATGGATAAATCTTCTCCGAGTCTGACTAGTTTTTGCTCATAAAATAGCTGACATCATCACTTAACTGTCATTAAATGTATTAGATAATTGAATGCACATAGTAAGCAAAAAAGAATAAATATTAAAAACAGAAGTGTCATAAGTAGAGTTTAAAGAAATCTACAGCTATTGAACTCAGAATTCAAAAGGCTGGATAAAATGAATTTGGTTCTAAAGACACATTTCTGTGGGGGTAATGCAGCCTGTGAAGTCATGCTAGATATTATGAACTTGCTACAATGGGCAGTTAGGAAGTTGAAAGAGAATTACTACATCAATGGAACATTGTAATTGGTTGAATAAAGTGCCAAAATGCACGGGTTTAAGAATCGGAGGAAACTGGATTAAAGCTCTTAGCTCCAGAACCTTGGGCAAGCTATTCAACCTCTGTTTTTCACTTCTTCACCTATAAAGGACTTAGTTCTTATAAGGATTTTTGTGGAAATCAAATGGACAAATCAAGCAAGATCATGATATAATGACTAGCACAAATTAAATGTTCATGAATTTTTTATTTAAAAAATTTTATTCTGATTTATTATTCTTTTGACACATAAAAAGTTGTACATATCTAATATATACAATATGAGGAGTTTGGGATAAGTATACACCCATGAAATCATCACCATCAACAAGGCCATAAATACCCCCAAAATTCTCCTCCTACCACATTTAGTGGTAGGAACATTTAATATAAGGTCTACTCTCTTAAAAATTTTAAGTGTATGTAACAGTTATTAGCTATAGGCACTGTGCTTTATGGTAGAAATGTATTGATCTTGCATAACTGAAAGGTTGTGCCTTTTAACCCTCCAACCTCTCCATTTCCCCCGCCCCAACCTCTAGCATCTGCCACTCTACTCTCTGCTTCTAGGAGTCTATTTTAGATTCCACATTAAAGTGATTAATAATACAGTATTTCTGATGCTTATTTTACTTTGTATAATGAACTCCAGGTCCATTCATGGTGTCAATGGCAGATTTTCCTTCTTTTTCAAGACTAATTTTCTGTTGTATGTATATGTCACATTTTTTCAATCTATTCATCCACTGATGGACACTCAGGTTGTTTTTATAACCTGGCTCTTGTGAATAATACTATAATGAACATGGGAGTGCAGGTATCTCCTCAAGATTCTGATTTAAATTCCTTTAGATATAAACCCAAAGTGAGACTGCTGGGTAATATAGTAGTTCTGTTTTTAATTGTTTGAGGAAACTCCATACTGTTTTCCACAGTGGCTGCACCATTTTACACTTCCACAACCATGTACAAGGATTCCCACTTCTCACCCTCACCAAAACTTATCTTTTTATTTTTATTATAGTCCTCCTTCCTGGTGTGAGGTCATATCTCCTTTTGATTTTAATTTGCGTTTCTCTGATGATGAGTGTGGTTGAGCATGTCTTCATGTGCCCATTAGCCTTCTGTGTGTCTTCTTTGGAGAAATGTTTATTCAGGTCCTTTGTTCATTTTTAAATTACGTTATTTGTGGTTTCTGTGATTAAGTTGAATGAATTCTTTATATATTTCGGATATATTTCAGATTTATCGTATATGTACGGTTTGCAAATACTTTCTCCTATTCTGTAAGTTGTCTTTTTATTTTTTGTGTGTGGTTTCCTTTGCTGTACAGAAGCTATTTGGATTGATGTAATCCAATTTGCTTATTTTTGCTTTTGTTGCTTGTGTCATTAGTATCACATCCAAAAGATCATTGCCGAGACAAATGCCAAGAAACTCTTTACCTATGTATTCTTCTAGAAGTTTTAAAGTTTCAGGTCTTACATTTAAGTTTTTAATTCATTTTGAGTTGGTTTTTGTGTATAAGAGTCCAGTTTCATTCTGCATGTGGATATCCGATTTTCCCAATGCCATTTATTAAAGAGACTATCATTTCTCCATTATGTGCTCTTGGCACCCCTGTCAAAGATCAGTTGACCATGTAGATTTACTTCTGGGATCTATTCTGTTCCATTAATCTGTGTGCCTGCTTTTATGCTAGTGGTATACTGTTTTGATTATTATGTTTTGATTATATTATAGTATAATTTGAAGTTAGGAAGAGTGAACTGCCTACAGCTCTGTTATTCTTGCTCAAGACTGCTTTGGCTACTCAGGGTCTTTTTTGGTTCCATATGAGTTTTAGGACTGTTTTTTCTAATTCTTTGAAAAATGACATTAGAATTTTTATAGGGATTGCACCAAATTTGTAGATATTTTTGGGCAGTATGGATATTCTAATATTAATTCTTCCAATCCATGAACATGGGATATTTTACCATTTATTTATAACTTCTCTAATCAGTGTTTCATCATTTTCATTGTACATATCTTTCACCTCTGTGATTAAATTTATCCTTAAATACCTTATTCCTTTTGCTGCTGTTATAAATGAGATTTTCTTAATTTCTTTTTCAGATAATTCATTGTTAGTATACAGAAACAGTTTTCAATGTAATCTTTAGGATTTTCAATATATAAGATCATGTCAACTGCAAATAGAGATAAGTTTACTTCTTCATTTCTGATTTAGATGACCTTTTAATTGTTTTTTTGTCTAATTACCTAGGCAGGCCTTACAGGACTCTGTTGAACACAAGTGGCAAGAGTGTGTTTCCTTGTCCTGTTCTCATCTTAGAGGAAAAGCTTTCAGCTTTGTCATTGAGTATAACATTAGCTGCGGACTTGTCATGTCCTTTATTATGTTGAGCCATATTCTTTCTATACTTAATTTATAAGAGTTTTTATCATGAAAGGATGCTGAATTATCTCAAATGCTTTTTCTGCATATATTACAATCATACATTTTTATTCTTCATTCTGTTAATGTGGTGCATCACATTTATTGATTTGCATTTGTTGAACCATCCTTGCATCCCAGGGATAGATCCCACTCAATCAGAGTGTATGATCATTTTGATGTGCTGTTGAATTTGGTCTGCTAGTATTTTTAAAAAAGATTTTATTTATTTGACACAGAGAGAGATAGAAAAAGAGAGAGCACAAGCAGGAGGAGTGGGAGAGGGAGAAGTATGCTTCCCACTAAGCAGGGTATCCAATATGGGACTTGATCCCAGGACTCTGGGATCATGACCCAAACTAAAGGCAGATGCTTAATTGACTGAGCCACCCAGGCATCCTGTTCTGCTAGTATTTTGTTGAGGATTTTTGCATCTATGTTCATTAGGGATATTGCCCTATAAATTTATTTTCTTAGAGTGTCCCTTGGTATTAGGAAATTGCTGGCCTCATAAAATGAGTTTGGAATTGTTCCCTCTCTTCACTTTTTTGGAAGAGTTTGAAAAGGACTGGAATTAATTTTTCTCTAAATGTTTAGTAGTATTCACCAGTAAAATCATCTGATCCAGGGCTTTCCTTGGTTGGGAGGTTTTTGATTACTCATTCAATCTCCTTACTCATTAATGGTCTATTCAGATGTTCTACTTCCTCGTGATTTGTACTCAGAAGGTTGTTTGTTTCTAGTAATTTATCTTCTAGGTTATCCAGTTTGTTGGTATGTACTTGTTCATATTGGTCTCTCTTGATTCTTTATATTTCCATGGTTGCAGTTGTAATGTCTTCTCTCTCTTTTCTAATTTTATTTACTTAGTCTTCTTTTTTTTCTTAGACTAGCTAAAGGTATGTTAATTTTTTAAATCTTTTCAAGAAGATAACTTTGTTCCATTGGTTTTTTTATTGTGTTTCTAATGTCTATTTCATTTATTTCTACTCTAAGCTTTATTACTTCCTTCCTCATGCTAATTTTGGTCTTATTGTGTTCTCCCCCCCCCTCCCTAGTTTCTTGAGTTGTAATGTTAGGATGTTTGAGATTGTTCTTTTTCTTTCATTAGGCATTTATCAATACCAACCTTCCTCTTAGAATTGGATTTGCTACATCTCATAAGTTTGATGTATTGTATTTTATTTTCATTTGTTTCAAGGTTTTTTTTTTATTTCAAAAATATTCCCTGTTGATTTCTTTAAATTGCTAGCTATTGAGGGATGTGTAAACATTCACATAATTCTGAATTTTCAAATTTTCCTCCTGTTACTGATTTCTAGTTTCAACCATTGTGGTTGGACACTTTACAGGACTTCAACCTTAACAAATTTGTTAAGATTTGTTTTGTTATCTAACCTTTGATCTATCGTGAAGAATGTTCAAACTGTGCTTGAAAAGAATGTGTATTCTATCCTCTTTGGACAAAATGTTCTGTATGTGTGTTAGGTCTATTTGGTCTACAGTACTGTTCAAATTCACTGTGCCCTTATTGAATTTTGTCTGGATGTTCTATCCATTGCTGAAAGTGGGATACTGAAGTCTACTATTTTATTGCTACCTATTCTCCCTTCACTTCTATTAATGTTTACTGTATATATTTTGGTTCTCCAATGTTGGCCACATATTTATAATTGTTATATTCTCTTGATAAATTGACTCCTTTTTCATTATATAATGAATGCCTTTCTCTTATGATAATTTTTAAAAATATTTTATTTTTTTAAGTTATCGCTACACCCAACATGGGGCTCAAGCTCACAACCCTGAGATCAAGAGTTCCATACTCTACTGGCTGAGCCAGCCAAGCACCCCTCTTATGACAATTTTTGACCCACAATAATTTTATCTGACATAAATCTAGGCATCCCTGCTATCTTTTGGTAACCATTTTCATGGAACATCTTCTAATTCTTTCATTTTCAGCCTATGTGTGTTCTTAAAGCTAAAGCGAGTCTTTTGTAGGTAGTACAACATGGTTGGATCTTTTTTTTAATCTATTCAATCAGTCTTTTTCTTTTGACTGGAGAATTTATTCCATTTATTTTTAAAATGATTATTGATAGGCAAAAGCTTATTGATGCCATCTTGATTAAGTGCTTTCTGAATGTTTTGTTTCTTTGTTCTTTTCTTCCTTTTTTTCTGTCTTCCTTTGTGATTTGATGATTCTTTTGTAGCGGTATACTTTGATTCCTTTCTCTTTATAGTTTATGTCTACTGCAGATTTTTTTTTCTTTGGGATTACCATAAGGCTTACATAAAACATAGTTATATATTTGAAGCAATTAATAACTTAAATTCCATTGTATATGAAAACTCTATTCTTTTACTTCTCCCTTCTACTTTTTATGTTGATGTCACAATTTACATCTTTTTATATTGTGTATCCATAATGGATTACTCTAGCTATAGTTATTTTTTAACTGTTTCCTTTTTACCTTTTTTTACTAGAGTTAAAGTGACTGATATACCAACATTTTATAGTGTAAAAGTATTCTGAATTTCCATTTACACCTACTTTTACTAATAAGTTCATAATTTCATGTTTTCACACTAATGCCAACATCAAAATGACACAGATGACAGAATTAGCTCACAAGAATTGTAAACCAGCCATAATAAAAAAAAAACTTCAACAAGTAATAATGAACATACTTGAAAGAAATGAAAAAATGGAAACAACCACTAATTCAGGATTTCTGAGGAGAAAGAAAACAGGGAATTTATCACTGTGCTGTTACTCAGGTCTAGAGATCTCTAGATGGTCTGCCTCCTCCTCTGTACTTCATAGCCTTCATGTTTCTTTTATATATAATGTTCAGGTTTTAGTAGGAGTAATAGAGAAAAGTATGTCTGCTTCATCTTTCTGGATCCTAAGGATCCTTTTAATGTGAGGACACTTTATTACAGGCTCCTCCTTTCTTTACTTCTCTTTTTAAGGGAATAATTTATCCCACTCATCTAAAGCACTTGAGGAATCCTACAGGGGCAAAAATGGCTTTAGAGACAAAACCAGACTGAGTTTCAATCCTCCTTCTACCACAGATTCTCACCCTCTATTGATCATGGTCTCATCACATGTAACATGAAGAATCACATTCCACTCACTGTGTCAACGTAAAGGTTACACTGGATGCAGAGTGCTTTATAATAACTGGCTCATGTGAATTCAATGAAGGCTACTCCAACCTTAATTAATCCCTCTGTAATTCATATTACTGTTAGTTATAGGAATCCAATTTTCACATTGTAGATGAAGTTCAGAAAAAGAGAGGTATCATTTTTTTCCTTCCTTCTACCTATTATAAATGTATGCTCTTAGACCCAAATTGAAATTCTTTTGCATACATTCAAGGACCCCCTTGATCTGGCTACCTTTCAAAACCATCTGTACTTTATCCATAAAACCTAAATTCTGGTCATATAATAATAATTAATGCTTTCTAGATTAAACACAAATTTTCCAACTTTTATGAATATGTATTTTATTATACGGTTAATTGTGCATGTATCTATCTATCTATCTATCTATCTATCTATCTATCTGTCATCTATCTATCTTTCTCTACTCTAAGCTTCTTAAAATAAGAGGCCATAATTGCTCATATAAGTGTAAACTGAGTAAGACTGGGCTACCTTGTGCCACACCACCTTAGCAGCATATCAGGTACTAAAGAAATAATAGATACGCAGATATAAAATTTACATACATATAACTTATCTGAATGTATATATGGATGTCACTCCAATTGATGCCATGCAGGATTTCAAACATAAAACCCAGAGAAGAGACTCAACCATCTCAATCAGCACAGAATTTCAGTCCTTTATTCAGTGTCATCTAACTCAGCCCATCTTGGCTCTTCTTTTTCCAGGATCCCTATTTGGCTAACCCATACTGAATCTTCCCTCCTACAAGCTGCCTCTGTTCTTAGGGAAACATTAAGCTAGCTTTTCTGGCATCTCTTCCCACTGCCCAGATGAAACAACAAAGGCCCAACTGTAGAAGTGGAGAACCAGCCCCTGCTTGGAGAAGAATTTAGCCCTTATCACAACTAGCCTCCTGGGTTCCTAGTGTGGTTTTCAAAAAATTCACAAATTTGAAACTGGTAAAGGCAAGAGTACATGCCAAGAATAGGAACCCCACTGGTGGGCACAGAAATAGATAAAAATTAGATGCAATGTCCACTTATTTTTGTTTTATTAGAGATATGAACTTGGTCACTTCATTAACGTCTGTTCTAATACTAAAAAGTCAAATCTAACATATGACATTTACTTGGCATTCATTAGGAGATACCCTTTAGTTGAGTGTACAAAAGTGTTATTTGAACTATTCTGGTATAGGTAATATTTTCACTAAACTATACAGGGAAGGAAAGATGCATCAAGAAGGAAGGTTAAAGTGGTGTGTGTGTATGTGTGTGTGTACTCCCTTTTCTCTAAATATTTTAGTGGAGGGTTACTAGAAACTTTCAAGGTATAAATTATTCTCAAGGAATGTGACAGTATGTATACTAAACAGCACACTAATGGCATTTACAATTTTATGCGAGAACCAGCTTAATATACTAAGAAAGTAATTTGTATAATCTATGCATGGAGAAGATGCGAATAGAATCTACAGCTTAAAAATATCAAACAGAAAAAAAATTTCAAACAGAATGCTATTTACATGGTTAACATTAAGCAATAAATTAAGTACAAGTCATTAAGACGCTACATTAATTCAATCAAAATAATTACAGTAATAGGTCTGTGCTTCTATTATTACAAAGAACATTTTTATTACTATATTTTAGTTGTTTTCATCTTTTTAAGTTTAATATTTTGGCCAAGTGGTATGAACATCTCAAGGTTACTTTTTATAGCTTCTTAAGTTGTCAAAGTGCATTTTCAATTAGCATTTTCTAATTCGAAATAATTTAATTTCTGTAAAGGTCTTTAAAATACTTTAAAGACTTATACTTTCTATAACTATGCATTGTTTTAAGACAAAATTTCACTGAGAAGGGAGAACATTTTTCAGGACAGTTGTCCAAAGGGCATCGGTAGAATATCTCAAGGACAATTTTTAAAAATTCTCCATAAATTAAAGGTATACATTTTGGCTATGAATCATAATGAAATAATCCCATCTTTTGGATGGCTTTAAATTTAATATATTTAATTTAAGGAAAATTATAAAAAGTAATTTGGATATACATGGAGATGTGTTTGTATCTCTCTCTGTGTGTGTATATATATATATATTTATTCATTTATTTATTAAAGATTTTATTTATTTATTCATGAGAGACACACAGAGAGAGGTAGAGACACAGGCAGAGGGAAAAGCAGCCTCCATGCAGGGAACCCGATGTGGGACTCAATCCCAGGTCTTCAGGATCATGCCCTGAGCCGAAGGCAGACACTCAACCGATGAGCCACCCAGGTGTCTATATGTGTGTGTGTGTGTGTGTATATATATATATATATACACACACACACACACACTCACAATATATACATACACACAAGCATCTAACCCTTGTGTTAAATACTAATATTGACCCAATGTCAAACAGGGCATTGAAATGTTTTGAGATATTCTTTCTCAAGATGATAAATTCACCATCAACTTGACACACCTATAAGCTAAGATTAGGAGTGCAGTCTGTGTGATGGAAAAAGCAAAACCAAACCAGCCCACGTCAGAGAACAAGGCATCCTTTAGCCACCTGAGTGAAGGAGTTCCAAACACTAACAGATAAAAGAGAATTTACAGAAGTCCTGCTGCTTCTCTCTCCCCTGTAAGCAATGCATTAAAGAGTCTTTTGGAGTACTACAAAGGCATACATTTTGGATCTCTATTTAAGAAGTGACCTTTTATCATTCTACAGTCTACAAATAAAAACTCATCTGTAAGTTCAAATATGCACAGGCAGGCTCCATATTAAAGAATTTGATGGACAATTTTCTTCCCTCTAAATTAGTTAATACACCAAAGGCAAATGTGTACTATAATTTAGTGTGTGTAAAGCAATATCGTCCTAATTAGAAGTAAGACCTAACATTAGAATTAGAAATATTTCATTAAATCTTGAAGGCAACTGCTTACAAAAGTTTTTTTTAAATATAAAATAATCCTGAGATATTAAAAATTGGGGTGTCATTGTAATCCTTGTTAAAAATAAATGTCTACTTCCAAGAAAATATGATTAATACTACTTTTGCTACCATAAACTGTTCTAAAATATTGTTCAAGTAATTTTATTATTTGTTATTGAGAACCAACACATAAAATTTTTTCTAAAAGATGATCAGGTTAATCTAAAATATATAAATGGATGTTTTTATTTCTACTAAATTTAGGTAGTAAAGAGTCTTCAAAAATTTAAGGAAAGAAACCACCAAAACACAACTTGATTAGTCTAATATTCATAATAGGTTATACTTCTATCTATAGTTTTCACTCTGCACTATACTTCGATTTAAGCTCTTTTTATATGTTAATTCATTCAATCCTCATAGTATCCCTCTTACATATGCTTTTTATAGACAAACTGAGGCACAGAGAGCCTCAGTCATTCAAGGCCACATAGCTTAGAAGTTGCAGATAAGGGACTGAAACCTAGGAAACCTGATGCCAAGATTTAGACTTTTAACTATGCCAAACTGCCTCTGGCATTAGATCTTCCTCTGAATGTATTAGAGAAAATAGAAATTTTGGAACATCTGGAAAAATGCCTTGCACATACTAGGTGCTTTGCCAAAAAGATATTGATATATTAATATATTTATGTAACATCTTTGGCATTGTTGATTATGTAGGAAGAGCAAGTGGGGAAATTAGACTACTTTAAGAATTTAGGCTGTTTAGTGTTTTTTTAAATTTCATTCTGAAATTTACTGAGTTGCCACAAGAATAGAACATGTGCTAAAGAAGGGATTCTTTAGAAACAAAGGCACATTCCCTGCATGGAATTAAATGTAATGTGAAGAGCCGGCCATCTGGATAATTTTTTATTGGGACAAGCTGTAATTTATAAAACTGTGAGAAAGGAGAAGAAAATAGAGAAGAGATAGCCTTGATTTTCTGCCAGAAAAAGACTTTAAAGCTCTGTCCCTAGCATGTTTTTAAATGAGAATTTCAATACTTCACATCCACATACATCTTTACTCAGGTTGCATGGCCAATTACAACATCCTACCTAATACAGCTACATGAGCACCCCAACAGTATCCTGTTTCAGTGGAGGTAGGAGGAGAAGACAAAGCAGCTGTTATTTCATTTCATCCACAAATATTTACTGAATACCACTGTATGTGCAGCACTATACTAGGCATTTTGGTAACCCAAGTATGGCAAAGATCCTATACCTCAAGGGTCAGAAAACAAACAAAAACCTAAAGGGCAAAAGAAGCATTTGTTGTGGTTTATTGTTTCTATGGATAGGATATGTTTAATAATGAATGATATAATGATAACAATAGGAATATGTACTTAATATTTCATTTACAACAAGACATTATGATAAGTGCATACCACATCATATGCAGTATTTCATTAATAAATAAAGTCTAGGATGGGATTGTTTTCATGAAATTGTTTTCCCTGTCACTGCTGTTGGGTTAAATTAGGACCAGGGAAGGCACAGGGGCAGGTTCTTGAAAAAGGACTCATTTAGTTAGTCCCAAGGCTGGAGACAGAGACGCAAAATTGGGTGAAGAGTCCCAGTGGGCCAGGGAAGAGGGCTGTGGATGACACTGGTTCACCATATGGGGACCTTGAATGCCTGGCAGAGAGTTTCTAGTGGTCAGAGATGCAGTAGATTATGAATTGGGAAAGCTGGTGCTCAAAGCTCAGGACAGTCATTCTAGGGGCTCTGGCCCATAGGACCAGCCTGAGGCAAGCGGGGACAGAATCTGAACAGCAGCTGTGAGGGTCTGCAAAGAGCTGCAGGACCAGAAGGGGAAGGTGGTTCTGACACATATTGCAGAAAAACAATCGGTGAGGCTTAGCAAATCTGGGAGTTGCTAAAGAAAACGCTGACATATATAACCTTGTGAGTGTGATAACAGAGATGGGTGAGGCAGTGTCGCTGATTTAGGGGGTGAGACAATGTTCTTTGTTTCTAACATTTTAAACCAGAGGACTGACAAGAGAATTCTGGACTTCTCTTGTAAGTGGTTAGGACAGACAACCATGCAAAATGAGAAATTGGACAGGAAGACAACGTTTGGGGCACTGCCAGCAGACACCTGTGGCTGCAGAGAGGACGACGCGTTCTCCAAGTTCCAGCCTGAGCACGGGCTGGCTGTTTCTCTCATTTCATAATTTGTACTACTTAATGTTGCTGAAAATCTCCAAAGGTTTTGTCTATTCTGCACACGTCACCTTGTATACTTGCCTGGCTGTCAAATTCTTTCGAATCACTGAATTAACCGCTGAGTCACCTACATCATCTTGTGAAACGACGATGGGCAGGACATGGTGTGAACAGGTTTCTCCCACCCCCTGCAATCCTGGCCCTTGATTCTCTTCTGCTTTGAGCAAGTAGACTCTCTGCCTTTTTCACTGCCTCTTGCTATGCCGAGACACAACCGGGCACCACGTGTGGTCTCTGGGAACATAATTCAGAACAGATTAAAATGGAACAAGGAGATGTGCTTTAGTGCTAAAGAGCATTCTTCAGATGGGAAAGCCATCACTGCTATGGCTGGTGGAAGATCCCAGCAAGGAGGTGGGACTAGGGTGTGGCACAGAGGGTAAATGATATTTGAAAAGAAAAAGTTTTCTTTTGTTTTTAATCTTGTCTATTGCCGTCTCTTCAAAACTTGCCTGCACAAGAACAGCCTTACTAGAAGTGTTCCAGTTGTACACTTTTGTTAGCACATCTGTCTAGATAAGCAGGCATTTCAAGCTCTCTAGATATGTTAGTTTCGCAATCTGAGAAATCTGAAATGAGCTCCAATTTGCAGGAGCGCAGACTATTCAGGTCCATAGACTGCTCTCGGTGTGATTTTACAGAACTGGATTTCACACCTAGTCACTGGGAATCCACTGAGAATTAACGGAAGCAGAGTCCTTCTCAGGGTAAATGGGCTTGTCAAGAATGTGGGAGCACAGCAGTAGTGGTCTCATCTCCTTCTTCCCAGCCTTCTGAGGAACAACCCCTGCCCATTTGGGTACCTGCAGGCTTTCAGGGTGCTGGGAGTCTGTACAGATGGGAGATGGGTGTTTGTGGAGACTTCAACATGGTCGTGTTCTGGGGGAGGGAAGGTAGCAGAGGTAGAACAACATTTCTTTTTCACCTAGAACGCGAACTCTTCTCAATAGTAGTCTACTTTGGCTTCTCTCTGATAAATGGTCGATTTCTTTGTAGATCAGTGGTGGGCCACTTTTTTAAAGCAATGCTTGACACAAATGTGAAATTAACCCATGACTCCATCCTGGCAGTGGCTGTTCCTTGTTTGTAAGTTTCTTTGGGACTTCAAGTACTCTACATGTTCACTTTGTTAGATTTACAAAATTGCTTAAGTCTCTATTGACTCATTAAATTTTATAAGTTTGACGGAGAATTACTGATAAGTGTTCTGATTCTTTATAGACTTTAATTTCAGTCCCATGCTTCCTATCTATGCTTCAGATAAGGTTTCCTTATCTTCTTAAGACCATGAAAATTACTTGGGAATTTTATTACCTTAGGACCTGAGCAGAGTTTTATTTGTTCTCATTTTAGCTTTCACTCTATAGTGAAGTTTGCATTTTTAAAAAATCATAAAAAATTATAATATATAATTTAGAAGTATAGTATAACATCCTATCCTAGCATAGGATGTTAGTAGAAGAAAAAGTGTTCCTCTATCCTACTGCAAACCATCAACATTTTACTCTATTTCCTTCTGTTTTTCCATTCTGTACCATGTGTGCAGGCATTATCTAAGTGTGCCCACATATAGAGATGGGTTTATTCATTGTCAGAATCACTGTCCCGAGGGTTGCATTTCCCGCTTCTAGGTTAATAAACTCCAAATTTTCCAGAGGCACCTCTGTGGGTGATAGGCTCTGTCTGTGGATGGCCCTGCCTTCTTGCTGGCTCGAGTGCCCCTCCTCCAGGCTTCACTCCCTCAGGTGAGCTCTTCACTCTGTAGGGCCTTTCTGAATGTTTCATCAATATTATCCCAGAGCTTATTTGGGGTCAAAATCCTTTTGAAAATCTGCTGAACATCATGGATTTCCTGGCTGACAAGTGCACATGTGCAAATACACACAAATGTGGCATATACTTTTACTGACTTCACAGCCATCCTGGAAGCCCTCTGTGCACCCCAGAAAATGCCCAGGCCAGTGAGGGTCTGAACACACAGAAGGTGTCCAACAACTACAGTTCTCCTGACCTTTTCATTTTCTTTAAACCTGAGAGAGATTTTCATTACTCTTTCATACTTTCCTGTGGTCTCTTTCTAATACTTTCTAATACTTTTCTTTTCCCTTTAAAGAAAAAGAAAAAGAGAAGAAAAGCAGAAGGCCAGGGCGCTTTCCTGGCACTGAGTCTCCTGTCACCCCACAGGCACCACTGCCAACAGACTCTGTATCTGGAACAAGGGCGGGCCTCAGGAGATTTGCACACTCAGAGTGAAGGGAGGCGTGACCCTGATAGGCATCAAGCTGCAGAGCTAGGGACATATCTTATAGTGAGTATTTACTATGTCGGAAGAGATCATTTGAAATTAATACGGTTAAGTACAATTGCTCAATATTCAACCAAGGGATTTGCAGACTGCAGTGGCTCCGTTTCCTGTGGGAAAGACCTCTGTCAAGTTTCAAAATTTAATCTTCAAGTAATAGAACAAATAAATGTTACAGTTAAACATAACATTCGAAATGTCATCTCAGTACATTTAGATGAGTCAGTTTTTGCACACACATTGTGTTCTGCTTTTGTGTCTCTTTCTCTCCCCTGTGTCTTCAGGGTGTGTGTGTGTGAGAGAGAGATAGAGAGAGAAAGAGAGAGAGAGCAAGTGAGTGCACAGTAAATGACAGCAGCCCAACTGCATCAGCAGCTTGTCTGTGGCTATTATTTTGGAGAATGACAGAAGGACGGGATGGAGGTGAGTGCAGTGCAGTGTTGTCACAGCACGTGAGCTTGTAAGGGAGGAACTTCACAGGAATGACATGCCAAGAGAAGGAGAAGAAGAAAGTGCTGGAAGCTGAGTTCTTATTTTCTGCGTTTGCTCGTGTTGCTCTCCAGTAGCTCTTAGACCTTTAGGCTCATGGCTCTCTCTTTTACTCCAGCCCTTTGCCCTTCACCCTCACCTCTCCCCTCACTCTCCCTCCCTCCTTCCTTGGCAATGAGCAGTAACCAGACTCAGAGGAGTGTTTCCTATTTGCAAGGAAAAGAAAGAGAACCTAAGAAGAGAAGTAATCAGGGAGAAGAGAACCAGGAGAAGTGCGACAAGATGGAGATGGGAAGTATAAGAGAAAGAAGAGCTAAATAGCACTGCACAGAGGAGTGAACACTAGGACAGTGCAAATGGATAAAGGTTTCTTAAGGGGCCAAAAATTGTTCCAAGATTGATAGTGGAGATGGTTGCGTGACTGTGAATTCACTAAAAACCAATGAATTAGGAAGCCCTTGATAGCTCAGTCAGTGAAATGTTTGCTTTTGGCTCAGGTCAGGATCCTAGGGTCCTGGGATGGAGCCTCATGTTGGGCTCACTGCTCAGGGGGGAGATTGCTTCTCCCTTTGCTTCTGCCTGACAATCCCCCTGTTCGTGCTCTGTCAAATAAATAAATTAAAATCTAAAAACAAAACAAAAACAAAAACAAAAAACAATGAATTTTACCCTTAATGGGTGAATTGCATGGTATGTGAATTATGTCTTAACAAAGCTGTTATAGTTGCAAAAAGTGATGTAGGATTTGAAAAATTACATATTAATGTTTCAGAGCACACCAGCCCCTCAGCCAACTTCACCCACAGCAGAGCTGCTCTGCTAAGAGCCCTACTTCAGGCCATAAGGTCACTGACATATCGAGACTCCCTGGCAGGTGGCCTTTCCTTGCCACTAGAAATCTGTCAGATGAAGTTGAAATGCAGGAGAAAGAGATGCAGAAGACAAGAAGCAGCCTGCTGCAGGGCCACCTGACTGTTTCTCTGGAGTTTGAAGTGATGAGCATCAGTCCTTTTTTTTTTTTTTTTTTTTTTTTTTTTTTTTTGAGTTCCTGAACACATTTTTAATTAGGGAAAACTGACAGTTAGCTAGTGGAGATGCCCACTTGTTTATCAATGTTAGAACCCAAATTCTTAACCTCATGTCACTGTAAAAACAAACCTGTCTTCTCTCTAAAATAATAATATAAACTTCTAAATCCTTTTTAAAAAAGGGACTGATCCTAATCCTAAATTCTTCGATAAACAAGGATCCTCTCTTTTCTCTGTAGTTAGTGTACTTCCAATAAAATCCTTCTCCTTTTTTTGCTTTGGCACTTCTCATTTACTAGACCAGAAAAATGCACAACCATGTCTTTTGAAGTATTTACACTGAATGTAGCACACTCTATAGCCTGTTAGTAAAGTATGTAGACAGTATACACATTATTGGTCTGCTTAAATCCTGTCTCAGTCTTAGGCCACAGAGACAGAGGTGCTGAGTAATAACTCACCTTCCCGCACACAAGGGGTGGCCATATTTTGGAATCTCTACTCCTTAGAGATTTCTGAATCAAATTGATAAAACAATTTTGTTCTGAATCTTGAGCCGTACTTAAAATATAGTAAGAATGTAAGTTACATTTAAAATACGGCCAGTATAAAAAAAAATACGGCCAGTATATATTCTCATTATTTAGAAACTTAAGAATAGAGTGTCTGGGAAGTCAGAGATGTATTTACAGAAAAAAGTTGATTTCTGGAGAGGAAATCTCTTCTCAATGGAAGTCAAATTTAAATTAATGAGAAGTAATCTTTAAGATGCATGATTGATAAAAATAGATTCTTTCTGGATCTTAGTACATTTGTGAATAATCAAGTTATGTAGCAAATTAGTGGGAGAAATGGCCTCTACAATGTCTGGGAATGCACATAGTAAATGATGAGTTTTTCCATTAGTGTTAATGAACTGTGCCTGGTTAACTCCCCAGCACATCAGAAGAACAGAGCCCAAATCATCTATCTTTCATATTTAATTCAATTTGTTTGTATATTTGCATCTTTCATTCAATGTTTCCCAAAAAGCAATTTCAGGAAAGATAAGATGATAAGAAAATACCTTATAGAGTTGTATATATTGATATCAAAACAAAGAAAATGGAAAAGAGTCTTTGGAGAACTAAAAATTGCTCTCTTGTGTTTTGCGCATGTCTGAGTGTTATCTGATTAGTATTGGTGGCTAACATATTCATACAGTAAAGTGGGAATTCCTTCCTCTGCTTTCAGAAACTGTGAGAGAGAAGAACAAAGCCTCAAAAAAGAAAGCATATTAAAAATAGTTCAAAAAGCTATACCGTATAACCACAAAACTGATCAAGCTTTGTTGCATTTAAAGCAAAACTATGACACATATATAATTGGAGGAATGTGTGAAAAAAAAAGAAAAACAAGAAATAGCAACTTGTATTTATATAACACTTCACTTCCGATATGCTGAAAGAATTACAAATAAGTATTTGATAGTGACTCTCATAGGCTCCTTGGAGTCCTGTAATTGCTATTTTTTCTTTTCTTTATTTGGTAAATATACATAATAGGACCAGATAAGGATTTTTCAAAGATATTCACTGATTGACCTGTTTCAAGAGAACTAGACCACTACCTTCCTCTGCTTCACTCCTGGGACATGCCCTATGAATAATGGACAGCTCAAAGACAATTTGATTTCACAGTCATAATTATTTTTTCAAAAGCTGTATATTTAAATCCCAGATAATAATAAACCTGAAACAAAGTGCTTTAAGTTGCTCCAGTGTACTTATACCAAGTATGGAGGAACCGGCCACATGGAACTCATTGTCATCATCTCTGCAATAGCCATAGAGTATCTACTCAGAGATTAAAACCAAACTCAAATGTGAGTTCCTTCCTCCCTTTGTTCTCTTTTCCTTCTATCTAAAAATACTGAGCACCTACCATGTGCCATAAAGTGTCCTAGGTGGACATACCACACACACACACACACACACACACACACACACACACACAAACAAATATAGATTTCCAATGAAGGCAAATAAAGGACAGAGGTAACTGGAAGGAGCTGAAGAAATGAGCCAGCACCACCCCCACCCTGTTAAGAAACTTCCTTTCCCTCCCCACCTTCTCCACACACTACACTGGCTGACCACTCATATCACGGTGTGAGCATCACTTCTTCTGGGAAGCTTTGTGACTGATCTGCTGCAAATTAATCTACCCTCCACTGAAACCCTAAATACTTATCTGTTCTTATTATGCAATACTTGTCATTTTCTATTTTGTATTAAATCACCTGTATTCATGTTTTTCATATATTTTCATCCTTGGCAGACAACAAGCTTCTTTTGAGTTTGTGTATATCCTTTATGACTTCTTGTAGCTTCTATCATAGTGCCAGGGACACAGCAATATTTCAGCCAATGTTTCTGGAATAATTAGTCGGTGTAATGGCCTGTTTGTGCCCCTCAACCCAATTCACATGTTGGAACTCTAATGTCCAATGTTTAGGTATTGGGGAGGGCTTTGGGAGGTGTTTAGGTCATAAGAATGGAGCCCTCATGAATGCAATTAGAGCTCTACAGAGCTCCCTCACCCCCCTTCCACCATGTGTGGGCATAACGAGAAAATACTGGCTATGAACCAGAAGGAGGCTCACACCAGAACACGACCATGCTGACACCTGGATCTCGACTTCCAGCCTTCAGAACTGTGAGAAATAAATTTCTGTTATATATAAGCCATCCAGGCTGTGGTATTTTGTTATAGCAGCCTGAACAGATGAAGACAGTCAAAAATATCACTGAAACAAAATCACATTTGAAAATTGCATCTCTCACTGCTCAATAACTACGTGCCATTTGATTTCCTCAGAGAAAAATGTCTTCCATTACTTAATTCTTTATCCTGCAATTACTGAATTTTTTTTTAACTTAGGAAGGCTATCTTATTACTTTCCATCACATGTGTGCCAGGCACTGGGTGAAGACGCTGGGCCCAGTGATGATCAGACCCCAGTGCCACCTTCGGGAACGCTTCCAATGCTGAAGACAAGTTAATGGACCTGCAAGAGTGCTACAGGTATGCTGGGGAGGGAGCAGGGCATGCTTTGGGGGCACACATGAAGGCACACAACACAGACAGGGGGAGCCATGGAAATCTATGAATGATGTCTAAGTTTTGTTACAACGAGTAGGGGCTCACCCAAGAGAAGTGTATGCATGAAGAGAGACTGCAAGAGGATTTCCGGAAGTAGGAAAAGCACATTCAGACACGGTGAGCCTGGAAATCTGTACACAGCTGGAGTTAGATGTGCCTTATAAGCCATGTTAATACTTTTTCGAGGAACAGAAAGCCACAGGTGGTGTTAGAAGCAGAGTGGTAAGACCGTCTGCTTAACGTTTGGGAGACCAGTCTGATTGCAGCAAGGGAATCAGACAGGAGAGAGCTGACCAAGTCACTGAGAAAGAATGGCATGAAGTAAAGTGACACAATTGAGACCATTTAGGAAGCAGAATCTACTGACAAGACCAGGTGACTGACTACATGCCAGGTCTAAGGAGGCAGGACAGGGTAAGGATGCTTTCTTACAACGCAAGTCAGGTAACTGGATAAATGACCATATCATGCACTGAAATTCTGGTGGGGGCAATGAATACAGCTTTGAACAAAACAAGACTGAGGCACCAGGCAAGCATCCAAAAGCTGGTGCTCATTGGGCAGCTGGCTATATAGGTTTCTGCTCAGGAGTGTCTTAGACTAGAGGTATATGGGAAGTCATGAGCATTTAGATGTCACTGAAAACATGGTAGTGATCAGGCCATGAGTTTATAGAATAAGCAGGAGAGAAGTGGTTTTCAGCCCCCGTGCACACTGGAACCACTTTGAGACCTTTAAGGCAACCCCACAACCTGGGTCTCACTCCACGTCAGTAAAGTCAGTGCTCAGCATCAGGGCTTGTACAAAGCTTCCCAGGTGATTCCATCCACAGACAGTGTGAAGAGTCCCTGAAGTGGAGTGATGAGAGGGAGGGACTCTGGGAAAGAGCATGATAGGAGTAGGTCATGTAGGAAGCCAACAAGGAAGACTAAGAAGAAAGAGAAGGACATAGAAGGTAATGTTTCGGAAACCAGGCAAAGAGAGGTCAGGAACAATCTCTGCAGAAAAGCAGGACCTGGAGAGGGACAGAAATGACCACAGGGTCCAGCAACAAGGGGGTAGCAGGTGACCGAGGGAAGTAGCCTCAGAGGGCCAGGTGGACAGAAGCTCCATGACACACCTGAAGGGGTGCTGGAGGGGCAAAAAGGGAGGGACACAGCACCCCTTGGCATATCTGAAGGTGAAGGCTAGAGGGGGGACATGGAAAAAGTTAAAGAGGGACTTGAAGAAAGTTTTTTTTATTTTAATGTAAGAGATTTAGGTATGTTTAAATTTTTATTTTTCTGTTGGATGTTTCCTATATACAAAAAGACCAAAATACATATGTATTTTGTCTAAAACATAACTATAAACAAATACCTGCATACCTGGCATCATGGCCAAGAAACAGAACACTGCCAGCACTGCAGAGTCCCCAGTGGGTCCTGTGTCAATCCCTTCTTCCCTCTATCATTTCTTTGCTTTTACTTATAGTTTTACCAGCTTTGTGTAGATCCCTATACAATAGAATTTGGTTTCGTCTGTTGCAAAACTTTATACAACTTGCATCATGTAGAACACACATTGTTTTGATGTTGCTTTCTTCACTTAACATGATATTTGGAGAGTCCCACACGTCCCTGTGTCTGGTTGTAGTTATTCACGTTCTCTGCTGTGTAGTGTTCCTTTCTGCAGATATACTAAAAGTATGTTTAGATTTTGTGGGGAAGATGTCCTTAGAAGGGAAGTGATTGATTTATAGGCAGACGGGTGATGAGGGCTGGGGGCAGGTTCACACACCGGTGCCGAGCAGGAGGACTCCTCTGTTCTGCCCAAAGGAAGGAGGCATGACTGGACAGCGATTTTTTTTCTGTAGGAGCTGAGGTCTGAGGCAGGGAGCAGAAGAGCTGGTGAGGCAAGGGACAGGAAGGACACAGAAATTCTATGCAATAGCTACAGTAAGGGAAGTGCGCAGAACCCCCCCCGCCCCCCAGAACGTGTGAGCCCAAGCAAGGGTGGCAGGGCCTCAGCTGGCCTGACCAGTGGCCCTAGCTGTAGCATTTCCACAGCAGTCATTGACCGCTTCCTGGATTTAACAGCAGGGGAGGGAGGTGGTACTGAGTGTAATGATCAGCACAAATCCCTATATTCAAATCTGGCTCTGCCATTTCTTGAAAAACCAATGGCCAATCCTCTGAAACCAACCATGGCTTCCTCATCTATAAAATGGAGATAATATGTATCATGAGATTCTTTTTGTGACAGTTAAATATAGCATCATATATCAAATTCTTGGCACACAACAGAAACCTAATCTTTAAGTGTCAAGAATAAAAAAAAAAATTCTCAGTGGATTATTAACAATGAGACCACAATGTCATTGTTAGAAATTAAGTACTCTCGATATCCATATCCTGAACTAGCTGGAGAGCACTGATAACCTCACAGAAAGAATGCCTAAGACTCTGTATTAGTAACATGAGAAGGAAAATCTAGCCTTTACTTTTACTATAGAAGTTATCTTAGTGGTAGACAGTCACCAGCATAGGCACCCAAGAAAAACAACCACCAGGATGAACACAGACCCGAAGGCAACATGAAATGTCTACTCTCAATCTCTTTTCTGAGAGGCTATGAAGGCAGAGCCAGGAAAGGTTGGAATCCTTTAGGAGCATGGCGGTGGCTCCAGTCACAATATTAGTCTAATCTGTCAGCCTTCATCCTCCACTATCACTGCCCAAGTCCCAGCTCCAGATATTTGAAATTTCATGCAACCACACACACATTTGTTCTGCATCTTTGCTACTCTTTCTTCCTGGAACACACCTTCTTTGTCCCTTTGCTTCATTAAATCTTACTCATCCTTCAGTACTTAAGGAAGATACCATTTTTTCTGGGACACTTCTCTTGAAACTCTTCGATTAGCTCCAGGTACCCTCACAGGACCACCCACACAGAGCTACCCAAACATACTATTCTCATATCATTTAACTAGCATTATAGATATTATTCATCTCCTCTCCTAGACTGTGAGCTTCTAGAACAGGAACAGATCTATACACTGCAAAACGTTGGGCATATAAAGAGCATTCAATAAATTCTTGTTCAGAAAGGATGAAAACTGTATGATCAAGAGATATACATAAGCCATCCCACATGATATATTTTTATTAAAGGCATAAATAATTCTTTTTATTGAACATCTAAACACAAAATTTTAACTGTTTTTTAAGGCATACATTTCTACAGTGTTTTTTCTCTTTAGTACCTAGCTATTCTTTTCAAGAGAAACCCTTAAAACACATAAAAATTTCATCAGCCACTTACATGGCCTTATTTTTAAATAATGTTAAGTAACACCAGAAGTCACTGATTACATGAACACCAAGAACACTTTGTTCTTCTTGAACCCTGCCATCTGTTTTCATGTGTTATAGAAGAGCAGGACTTCAATCGCACACAAATGTTCACGTCAAGGTCCAGCTATATATTTAAATTTATCTAGTACTTCCTAAGGATCCTAGTGCAGACTGTTTTGTTACCAGAACAGCATCCTTCCCCGCAGAGAGCCTCCTTTCCAAGCCCGACCCACACCTCTACCAGAGTGGCCCGCAGCCAGCCCATTGCCGAGTTCCCACCACTTACTGACAACCCTAATTATACAGTCACAGATAACGAGGGAGAGCACTGGTTTCTCTTGCCACCAGTGTCTAGGCTTGATGTTTTAGAAGGACGGTAGCCAGAGAACACTGTGCTGAAATCCTTAGCACTTATCCCCGTGAACAAAGATTAGAACCTGTTGGAAGCGACTGTCAAAAGGAGCCATCCATGATCTGCTACAAGCGCAGGGGCGCCAGAGTGGCTGCCCACACGCAGCTGGCCCGGAAATGCCAGGCGCCGGCTCAGAGGTTTTCCTTGTGCATGGGCTCTAACACCAGTTTGCTGTTTACTGGAACATGGCTCTCAGTTCCTTTTTAAAAGACGGTGTTAGTGTTTCTGAATTACCAGCAAGGAATTCTTAGATAAACGTGTGGGATGCGAGAAAGAGGCAGGGTGTCAGGCTTGTGTGCATGTGGATTCCTGTTCAGGAAATACTCAGAGTAGTGGTATATCCTATTCTGTTCTGAGATTTTGTCATCTATTTTACAAGCTAGTTTAAATAGCACAGAAACCTGGCCAAATACCATTTGATGGAAGACTCATGCCCACTGTGTGCATGAAAGACTTAATTCCAGGATAAAACCATGGTTTTCCATGAAATAGAAATCTTATTAGAAGCATTTAAGTCTGCTTTCATTATCCTGATATCCTTCCCTGCAAGATCTCTTGTCTCATAGAAGGAAAAGTCATTTCTCTACCTCACTCAATGTTTGGCATAAAGGAAGCAAAAAGAGAACAGCAGTGGGTAATATACTCCAGAACATAGGGCTCTTAATTGCTTGTTTGGTAAAATTTCAACATTTTATTCTGTTCTATTTGTTTATTATTAACCCATGATAGAGACATGCAAAGCAGATTACAACCTAAGATGAGCACTATGGACTGTGAGGTTCCAGTGAAGGCATAGGTGGACACAGGTGCGTTTACAAGTCACTAGACAGACAGAGCAACACCAGGCCTTAGTACTGGCTACCTGCCTCCTGAGCTGGTTGACCGCCCCGGGGCCTGAATGAGGCCATGAACAGCCTGCACCCTGGATGTGTCTGCTCTCTCTGCCCTGCCATTAGAGGTCTCTGGAGAGGTAGGAAAGGCCGGGCGGCTTCCTTCCAGCTCAATGTCACTGACTGACACGTCAGACTGTCGAGGGTCCACATACAGAAACATGTGGGGATGTCTGCAGGGAGGGCCACTGCAACACTGCTGAGGTAACCTTTCCTTGCAAGCTTTTTTTTATTGACATAGACCTTACATTCAGAATGCATAGATTGTAAACTGTTTTTACCAACTGAACACACTTGTCATGTGCACCAGATCAAGAAACAGAATCTGGCCCCAGAAACTCCTTCCTCCTTTTTCCAGTCACACCCCCAAGGGTAACCAGAGCCCTGAATTTTTATATAGTCTGTTTTTGTATCTTATATAAATGGAATCATTTGGTATTTACTGTTTGTGTTTGGCTCAGAGATTTCAGTCAACGTTACATTTGTGAGCTGCATCCACACTACTGTGTATAGTTAGAGTCGGTGTGTGCTCACTGCTGTACAGCAGCCATTATGTGAATGTGCCATGATTTATCCCTCTGCTGTTGGTAGGCATCTGGTGAATTCAGGCTTGGGCTATTATAAATGGTGCTGTTACAGACATTCCTGTACAGGTCTTTTAGTGAACTTATGCACACATTTCTAGTGGGCATATAACCAAGCAGAGAATAGACATATTTTTTAAAACAAATTTTAGTATTCACTACATAATTGATGTTTACCACATTGTATAAATGGCCTCCAAGATCAAAGCGTAGTTTATTATATCTGAATTATCTGTCCTCCATTCATACTTAAACCTTCTGCAGCGCATTATTATAATTGAGGTCAATGGCACTGTGTCTATTTTAGTAATCAGCATGATCTTTTGGTATACATAGCACCACATTATTTACTTTGTATTATTGCTCTGACATTTCTAATGCAGTCCTAAACCATCCTCAATTGCACCCACTGTTATCACTGAAGGAATGAGAAAATTCACTAATCGCAGCTAGTTCTTATAAATAGGCAATGTACCTCTGCCATCTGGCTCCACATAAAGATGAGCAAATGAATATTAAATCTGACATATGTAGGCACTGAATTATAATAACAGAAATTAGAGTATGTATATCATCAAGATGAGAATAATTGAGACAAAGGGGTAATGAAAATCATACCTAGCTTAGTATTTTCACAACCAGAGCCTTTATTTCAGATTTCTGATTCATAAGGTTTTTATTGATAGTTCAGGTTTTACAAGAAATATTTGAATTGCTCCACATATCAAAGAGGAGGCAGACATTCAGGAAGCTCACATTCTTCTTTATTGTCTAGAGCAAATTATGAGCAACAACCAAAATTGTCTTTAAGAGTCCCCTTCCGGGGATCCCTGGGTGGTTCAGCAGTTTAGCACCGCCTTCGGCCCAGGGCGTGATCCTGGGGTCCCGGGATCGAGTCCCACATCGGGCTCTCTGCATGGAGCCGGCTTCTCTCTCTGCCTGTGTCTCTGTCTCTCTCTCTGTGTCTCTCATGAATAAATAAATAAAATCTTAAAAAAAAAAAAGAGTTCCCTTCCTTCTGTGTGTGTGCATATATGTGTGTTTGTGTGTGTATATTCTGGAGCTGGGAATCAAAAATGTACAGTTTGGAAGGGATCCTGAAGATCATTTTGTATTGCTTTTCCCTCATGAGGAAACTTTTCTTAACAGCTGATTATCCAGATGGAATAAGTTTGTGGGTAGTTTTGTCTTGTCAATTCCCTTTCTGACCTAAATCTTCCTTATCTATAAGTCAAAGACATAATTTCAACTAGCACTTCAGTTCTACACATGCATCCAGAAGTAGTTATAAGTGAACATCACCCACTTGCCAGCTGTGTGTGCCACAAGAAGACACAATTTTTCCAGGACTCACTTTCTTCATTCATAAAATAGAGACAATAAAATTTATATCATAGGGCTGCTCTGTGTATTAAGATGATGCATGTGAAAACATTCTGCGAGTGGTTACATGATATGCAAATACAACATGTTATTAATTGGTATTTTTATCTTGTATAAGAGGCTCTTTCCAAAGGAGAAACATCAACATTCAAATTTTGTATCAAACTTAGTCCACCCTATTGTTTGCACTGCAAGTAACTTCCAAAAATCAGATATACTATCAGCATTATCCTCATAGACAAAAGGCAGACAGGCCTTGGCTATATAACCTTTTAATAGTGGTACTTATCTAAAAATTAAGAAAAGAGTCTCCAAAAGAATGACATATTTTGGCTTTATCTATAAGAAAGAAATCACACAGAATGACAAACTAGTCTTAGGATGTTATTTCTTAGGGGAAGAAAAAAATCCATTTTAAATTAAATTATAGAGTTTCCTATGCATTTAGATTAGCAAGAACAAGCTGACAATTTGAGCAAATCAAGGAAGTCACAGCAAACTAAGTGTGTGGCATCATATTCTTTTCTGCTGTGCCTAGTAGATAATGGAAGGATCATTAATCTTGATTCTTGAAGTGTCTTTAGGAAAGGGACTATTTCAATCCAGTTATTTCTACTAGCAACAGTTTTGTAGTTATGGGTTTACATTTGGAATACAGATCCTGAATGCAAGATATTCACATTTTAACACATAGTGAAATTTACATATGAGTAAGTTCCTTGCAATCGTAGTAAGTTCTGTTCAGGCAGTATGCTTTAGTTCTTAAGAAGATTATGTTGATAAATATCACTTAGAGTAAACAGTATGGTAGGTGATCTAACTAAGAAGGAAATGACAAATCATGTCCAATCACCTTTTTTTTTCTGATTGGAAAACTGAGGCCCAGGGATGATGTGAGCTTACCCTTTGTCTAACCACTTGAAATTAAAAAAGTATTCTTAAATTACTTTTAATTAAGGGCTACATGCACTTGAAACTTTTTATTTTGAAAAAAACAGATGGAGAAATGAAACATTCCAGGTAGGTGATAAAGGAATGAGTTAGGGGCAGATGGGGCTAGGCAGGGAAAGATAAGGGAAAGTCAGGCTCCCAGGAATCTGTGGGCTCCCATAAACCTCAAGGACACCAAAAGGCCAAGAGTCAGGCTTCTACCCCCCCAAGAAACAGAGATAAGACAGTCAAAACAGACAAAAACAAACCTGGCTCCCTAGCTCCAAAATGTGAGGGTTGATGGTTACTAAGTAATCACAGAAACTCACCAGACCAAATAAATAAATCATTACGGTGTTATCAATAGTCCCTGCTCAAACTATGACTGCACAAGAATCTCAAGGCCGTGGGCTCCCTGGCTAGGTTCTCAATAAAAGACTGCCACCAAAAGCCTTCAGTGGCAACCCTGTCAGGACATCTCTCACTTCTGAGAGATTTCTCTGTATTTCTGCTTAATAAACTTCCATCGCTTTGCTCACTCTCCGTTGTCTGCGAGATTCATTCTTCGACTACGGGAGACAAAAACCTAGCTCTCCCGTATCATAGAGATGATTACGTGTCAAGATCAGCTAAGAATTTTGCATCTGAAATGTATGTCCTAATACTTGCTTAAAAGGAGCCACTGGAAGTAGTACATGGTGATGGAGATGAATGAGAAGGGCCAGGAAAGTTTGCAAGGAGGTGTAATAGAACACCCATATGCACCTAATATCAAACTAGCTTTATCTCAGGATGCAGTGGGAAAGAATGACAAACTGCAAGCAATGAGAAAAAAAAAGAGAGAGATGAAAGACAGATGCAGAGGATCCAATGTCATTTAAAAGAAATTTTAGAAGAATATAGAGAGCATATAAACAAAACCTTACAAAATATTTGGAGAAAGATGATTGGATATGAAAGAGGATTTTGACATAAAAACTGTGAAAGAACATATAGTAGTACAGGTAAACTAAAAAAAAAAAAAACCCAAAAAACAAAAAAATCATATCTAGACATATGCAGGGAAATTTTAAATTTCATATATATGTAAACACATAAAGATATTCTATAGGAAACCTTGACAAAAGGAGCGCAGACTACCTCTGCCACCATCAGTGGGACTGGCATTAGACTTTGCCAACATGACAGGAACCAGAAGGTGATAGGAAGCAACGCTGATGAGACTTTGAAGGAAAAGGTCTGGGCTTAAGACATCTATCTCCTCTCAGACAGATTTCATGATAAAGGTGCACAAAGATTTTAAATATAACATGCAGGTGCCACAGACAAATTAAAACAAACCTTGAAAAGAACTGTGCCAGAACAAGGAATAAAAGACATTAAATCAGTAAGTAAGTGAAGGGGATTAAGGAGTACACTTGCCGTGATGAGCACCAGGTGATGTATGGAAGTGTTGAATTACTATATTGTACACCTGCAACTAACATAGCACTGTATGTTAACTAACTAGAATCAAAATAGAATCTAAAAAATGCAAAAACTGCATCGTAAAGGGCTGAAGATACCACTGGGACCAGTAAAATATATAGAAATAAGGGTACAGGGTTGTTTTAAGTATGACTGTAAAATTGTTTGCTCATTTTTGTTCTTTCCAAGAATTGATTCTATAGCTTAAAAATTGAAAAGAAAGAAAAGAGTATGGTATTATAATCTCAAGTTCAATTAATACAAGTAGGTATGGTGGATTAGGGAAAAAAGAATAGCATTTAGTGTTTCAAGTTTTACAAAGGAAAGCCAGACTAACGTTTTTTTCAAGTTTTACAAAGGAAAGCCAGACTAACGTTCTATTACTTTGACAGTTGCATAAACATAGTTTAGGAATGCATTGGAAAATGTCAGACTAACCATTAGAAAAACTAAAGACCTTCCTTTTATTTATTAATTTAAAAAATTTTTAAGACCTTCCTTTTAGAACTTACTAACCAACAACAAAATGCTCTAGGAAAAGGAAGGGAAAAATGAAGGAAGGTGCCTTCCCTTGCCCGACAACCATCATTTAAGAAAAAAAAAAAAAGGGAAAAACTATGGCATAAAAGAATATGCACAATTTATATAACAATTATAACAATAACTGCAAATAGGTCAAATTCTGTTATCAACAGAGGGACTCTTATATGGGATTTTACTTTTAAGACAGTTATATGCTTTTCACAAAAAGCACACCCAAATAAAATGACGTGAAAGGCTAAAAATAATAGAATAGACAAATATTTTCTGAAAATTAAAAAAAAATCCTGCTTGGCACTATTAATATGACATAATGCAGAGAACAGGGAAAAAATAAGGATGAAGAGTCATTTCTAATTAATACAGAATCCATAATACACACAATGATCATAAAACTTTTGTACCAAATAATATCTAATTAATATACCTGAGAAATTTTTAACAAAAGGAGAAGTTGTATATGCTGTCTTGATTTTACTCATGGAAAACACACATATATGACAAAGTCTGAAAAATGAAACAGATTTAAGGCATATAAGTTTGTGGTTGGAATATGAGTGGTTTTTATTTATTCTTGAATACTTCTGTACATTACCCAAAGTTTTACTATTGACCATGGATTAATTCTTCAATAAAATGGTATCAATTCAAAGTAACATGGTAAAATTTCTAATTTTTAAGAGAATGGACTTTGTCTATATTTTACTTTGATTTTTTAAATTTTATTTTATTTTGGTTTTTAAGGTGATTTAAACTAACCAGATATCATCATTTTAGCATACCATTAATTTCCATAAACTGGTCTCACACAGAAATAAAGTAAAAGTCACATCTACTTTCATCATAAGGATACAATTTCTACAGCCTTGGCAATCCATGTAATTTGAAATTTTGTACTTAATAAAATCCTTAGAGTATGCCAAAGGATATAGTCTCTTTGGAAATCAGTGCCTCAACTGCTATAAAATTAAGCATTCAATTTATGCAACCTTCTTTAAAGAAAGGGAAAAAAAAAACAGAATTCTTACACAATTATTTCCCAATGAGTAAAATCAGACGTGTACATTAACCTTCAAGAATTCTAAGTAATGGAGAGAAGTGATTTAAAGACCTGAGGCTGATCTTTCATTACTTTATCAATTCTTTTACTAAATTGAGTAATTAATCATGTTATTTTGAGAATTAAAAGTGTTACCCAAAGTCAGATCCTCTTTTTCTTTTTACTTATTAAAGTAAAAATACATCTTCAAGTTTATTGTTAAATTTCTACCCAGTTCAATTTCACTATGTGGTTACATAAAGTCAAAGAAAATGACAACCCAAGCGACAAAGGAATTAGATAAACGTGAACACATGTCATAAAGGTACTCTCTTGGGATCCCTGGGTGGTGCAGCGGTTTGGCGCCTGCCTTTGGCCCAGGGCAAGATCCTGGAGACCCGGGATCGAGTCCCACGTAGGGCTCCCGGTGCATGGAGCCTGCTTCTCCCTTCTCCCTGTGTCTCTGTCTCTCTGTCTCTCTCTCTCTCTCTGTGTGTGTGACTATCATAAATTAAAAAAAAAAAAAAGGTACTCTCTTGGCATGATAAAGTTTTAACTGAAGGTGACAATAAATTAAGAAGTACTGTGCATATAAAATTAAAATCATGCCTTTGAAAATCCTTTTGAACACAGTATTCCAATCAGCCACTACAAATTCATAAATTTACAGAGCCAATAAAAAGACATTCTACACAATCTTTTATTTTCTATGGATATGGAGGAGAAAGTGCTATTATGATAAGGTAAAACAACAACAGAGAAATAAAATTATATAATATTAGCTTAACTATTATTTGGAGGGGGGTAAATCAAGTTTTAAAACTAAGAAAATATGACAGATTGGAAAATTAAATTTATCCTTTCTCTTTCATAATAAATCCCTCCTTTCATTTCTTTTTTTTTTTAAGATTTTTATTTATTTATTCACGAGAGACAGACAGAGAGAGAAAGAGAGAGAGAGAGGCAGAGACACAGGCAGAGGGTTCCATGCAGGGAGCCTGACATGGGACTCGATCCTGGGACTCCAGGATCATGCCCTGGGCCGAAGGCGGCGCTAAACCGCTGAGCCACCAGGGCTGTCCTCTTCTCTCATTTCTTAAAAAAAAAATCAAATAAATGAATGAGAGGGTATAAATGCATAAACACAAAACAAAAGAGAAAAAAATGACAACAGATAAGTCGATATATTTTTTAAGCTGGAAAATGGATAAGGCGACAGCCAAGAGTCTGCAGAGAGAGGATGGCATAAAAGCACCCAGGAAATGTTTGGGAGCATTATGTCTGCTGGAAGGAACTTACTCAGAAGAGGAAGTTCACTGCTGGTGGCGGGCTCCTTGGCCATGGCTGGGTCCCTGCCTGACCAGTTCATGAAACTCACCAAGCAGGCAGGCCCCAAACATGCATGCAGAGGTGCGTACCAGATTTCTGATGCCTCGTTCTCAAGAGTGAACATGGAGAAGGGACTGCTGAGATTACAGAAATGTCCTTCATATAACAGAAAGAAGCCAACCAACCTCACCAAAGCCAAGTCAAAACACAAGTATCTGGGTGGAGGGGAAAAAAAAAAAACAAAACGGTGCAGGGAGCAGGAAAACAACAGCCTCAAATACTGTCAGAGAGTTTAAAAAAAAAAAAAGACACACGATCCATCAAATAAGAACAGGATGCAATAAAAGTAAAAATAAAAAAAAAATCAGAGAATAAGGATGTGTTTTGAGAAACCGAAAAGATAAATCAGAGTATAATTAAGAACTTCAATCAAAGGAGTGTAAGTCAAGGTTGAGGAAGTAGTCCATAGAAAGGAACAAAAGACAGGGAAATTCAAGCTGGAGGAGGACATGGAAGGGCTGGTGCGGGCACGCAAGCAGAGCACACAGAAAGGAGGTATCACTCAAGAAATACCACAGGAACATTTCCCAGAAACAAAAGGCCTGAGTTTGCAGACTGAATCTATGAATGCAAACTCATTTCAGAACACCACTGATAAAGAGAAGGTCCTGAAATCCAGGGCCTGAAATTCTTGCAGAGGATGGGGTGGAGGAAGAGGAAGACCAAGCTTTTCCTGAAGTGAAATTTGAAAGGCAGCTGACTTCTGGTACACAGAGGGAAAATGGAGTGATATCTTCAATATTCTGAAGCTGGAATTCTATCCATAAGTCAATGACTATGGTTAAAGAGAAAGAAAAGATATTTTTGATATTAAAAACAAACAACCCAACTACTACCTCCCACAAATCCTACCCCAAAAACTAGCTAGGAGAAAATAAACCAGGGAAAGACTTGAAACCCAGGAAATAAAGCATGTGACAGAAAGGAAGGCAAGGGAATCCCAGGAAGGAGGCTCCCTACGGAGAAACCGGTTCACAGTGGAGGGAAGGCAAGGACAGGGAGCTGGGGAAGGTCACCAGGAGTGGGGAAATGATGACTAGGCAGGCCACTAAGGGGCCCAACTGTGGCTGAGAGAGACTTAGGAGGAGAGTTGGAGCCTGGGTGGCAGGGCTGGGAGGGATCAGAGGCTGGATGCAGGAGTTTGTGCGCAGAGGCCGTACTGCCACCCACCTGCGGAGTGTTTGCTCAAAATGCACCCAATGGGCAGGAGAGCAGCACAGCAAATTCTTGAAGAGGAAAATCTACTTCTAAGAATGCCAGGAGATCAAGAGCCAGAGAAGTTCAATAGGCCCCAATCGCATACCACATATACATACATCACACACATACACCTACACCACATATACACACACACACCCCCACACCCCCACAAAATCCCCCCAACACATACTACGCTACACCGACACCCACACCCTATCTGCACTCACACACACACACACATCACACATGTGTACACACCACATTCACACACACCCCACACATACATACATTCTATGAAACCCACATACCGCACTGGCAAAATAGTTCATAAATCATGAACAGAGGCTGAGTTGTGCCGTAAATTTCCATGAACAGCACTCAAAATGTATAGTGATGTCCTCACTTGTGAGCAGTAGATGTCCTTTTTTTCATTTGTGTGGGGTTTTTTTTGTTTGTTTTAATTTGTATTCTTTATGGTGCAACGCCAGCAATGTGTGTCCTGTATGCCACACAGGAACACTGGGGCAAGAGGTCTTTGCCTTGTGACAATACCTGGCTCTCTGTGTAAAGAATGTAATTATTAGCTCCTAAATAAATTACCTTTGTATGTTTTCTTTAAGATTTATATTTATTGAGACAGAGAGCAAGAGAGAGTGAGAGCAAGAGAGCAAGCGAGCGAGCACAAGTGGGGTGAAGGCTAGAGGGAGAGGGAGAAGCAGGCTCCCCTCTGAGCAGGGAGCCTGATGCAGTGCAGGGCTGTATCCCAGGACCCCAGGATCATGACCTGAGCCAAAGGCAGACGTTTAACCAACTCAGCCATCCAGGTGCCCCATCTTTGTATGTTTTATGACGCAGAAGTGGATCAAGTCTTTCTGAGTCTATGTTCTACTCATTTATTATTTTTAAAGATTTTATTTATTCACAAGAGACATAGAGTGAGAGAGAGAGGCCAAGATACAGGCAGAGGGAGAAGCAGGCTCCATGCAGGGAGCCTGACGTGGGATTTGATCCCGGGTGTCCAGGATCACAACCTGGGCGGAAAGTGGCGCTAAACCGCTGAGCCACCCGGGCTGCCCCATGTTCTACTCATTTAGAAAGAACAAATTCTTGTCTAATCCCAGACCCTGGCTTAAAGTAAGTTTACAACTTAGAGTCCCAATATTGTCATCTTTAAGTATTTCTATATTTCTGTGTTAACAAACACACCTACTCCATTTTATTCACTATGTAAATTCATTCAAATAACATGCAAATTGTGTGATAATTGTGTGCCAAAAGTCCTATTTTCATACAGATAAGAACTGATGCAATTTTTCTCAAATAATGGCTTATACAGATTTCACATGAACTCTAAGCAGCTTTGAATATTACTGTTAACTCCTTGACTATTTCAATGAAAACTAAAGTAAACCTGTCTGAAATCCATCTAAAAAGGACACCAAGAGTCCACCTGATTGCTTAAAGTGATGTATTATTTTCAACTGTCATCAGCTGTATCCTGATGCCACAGCACTCCTTGTCAGCTCTATAAGACACCGACAACTTATTTAAAGAGAATTGTTTACTTCCTTTCAAAACATCAAACCTTCAATATCAAAATCAGAAATTCTGACATCAAATGGTAAAAACAAGGCTCCCTCCTCGCAAGCACTTTGTTGCCTAGGAGGATTTTGTAGAAGAACAGCTAAAATCACTGTCCTCCTTAACGTGCGGCACTCTACTTCCAAGTGTTCCCTAAGGCTTGGGAAGCAGAGGTCAACTGAGCTGTTTTATGCAGACCTCAGTGAAGCTGGAGGGGTTTCTGGTTTTATTATTTTCTTCCTTTTTTTAGATGTAAAAATACTTGTCTAAAACTCTTCTAGAGACTGTAAAAAGCATTTTGTAGAAGGATGACTACTTGGTAAAGGTACCTATTTATGATAAGAGAAAAAATAATTTTAGAATATGCAAGTCTAACCTAACATGCTTCAGGAAACTCAAGCTAGGGATGATTATAACAATGATTATAACAATATATCCAGGGCTCTGGGAGAATGCAGCATTTTAAAATTTTCATCTCCTGCTTAACATCTCACTGACAAACAAGAAGGAAAATGTACAAAGACAACTTTGGGTGTGTTAGAGCAAATTCCCAGCAGGTGTAGTTAGGGTGTGTGTGTGTGTGTGTGTGTGTGTGTGTGTGTGTCTGTAATATTCTCAACAGATATCACCAAAGACACATACTGAAGAACGATATTTTTCATCCTAGAACTATGAAAAATTAAGACAATAACTGAAATGCATGAACACAAAGACCAGAGAATATGAATGATTTATCAAACCAGTTCTTGCCCAATTAGTTCCAAGAGAATTTAAGCAAATTCTTATTAAGTTATACTCATAGTTACATTAGTACATGGATTAACTTAGCAAATGATATTCAGAATGTGATTACCTGAAGAGAATTGAAAACAAGAGTTGGTGGTTTAAAAAGAAATCAATGTATGAACTAAAAATGGATAGTCAGTCAATGAGTAACTAACATCTGGAGGCTAACCTTGATAAAGACAAGACCTGTGATTGGAAATGGTTAAAGCAAGAGAGGAATATCTGTGGGTACTGGAGCTAACCTGATATTGTCCATGACCTCCACCCTCCATGACTGCTTTACAATCAACTGTAATCTGGCCATAAGCTTGTCCTCATTCTTTGAATACAAAATAGTATTAAATATAATAAAAGCTCTTTCCATAGGTAAGTCAGAATTTGTCTGACAGTTTTAATGCCTTTTAAGTTCTAAATGCAAGTTCAAAACCTATCCAGTTGTCTCATTTTTATCTTTTCCATTCTAGAGAGAAGCTCATCACAGGTAGTCATTGCTTATTATTTTTCTTTTCTGAGATAATGGAATCATTAAGCTTTTGAAGACTTTTACTTACAGAAGCCCTGCTCTAGCATAACAATGTCTAGTGTAGGAGAATAGCCAAGACCTAATCACGAAGATGATGTCCCGAGCACCCCTATGAATCATGAGGTCTGGAGAATGAATGCCTTGTGCTTTCTATCTAGCTCCCTAAAAATGTCTATCACATATGATACATTTTTTCTTAAGCTTCACAGAATGTCTTTCCTTAAACTCTACTTCCATATTCTTCTAGTTTCTTCACAAGTTCTGAGGCCAACCTTTAAAGGATACTTGGTGGATGGAGAAAATCATGTCAGATACTCTCAATTTAATTCACAATTAGATCCTACAAATAAGACAACGATTGGGTCTCTCTGTGCCATCCTGAATGAGAAAAGCTTCTGGGAAGCTGCTGGGACAAAGTGGAGCACATCCATTGTGACTCTGTTCACAATGTTTTCAGAATCCAGGCAGGGAGAGGCAAGTGAGCCACACAGAAACAGTGTGGGAGGCAAGTCAGCTGTGATGAAATGGAAGAAGATACCTTGACTGAGCTACCTGGCAATCTTACAGAGCTGTCTAGGGTGATACTTGTTATCTCAGCCCCAGTGCCTGAGGAGGGTAAACTCAACAAAACACTAAGGGATAGACCAGCCACAATATTATGGTCTTGCTAACTTGCAGGATAATGACCCGAGTTTTGAAAGAAGCACTAACTTTTCATCTGGAAATACTTGCTACTCAAAAATCTACTGTGAGAAGGAAGAACATGGTAAACACTCTCAGGGCTATTTTATAGAATTTTCTGTGCCATCCAGTATGGTAGCCACTGGGTACACCTGACTAAGTGTCACTGAGCAACTGAGGCCTTAATTTTGTTTAAATTTTAATTAATTTTAATGTAAACAGACACATATTACTAGTGACTAATTATATTGGGGTTCGCAGCTCTAGATTAAAAAAAAAAAAACATCATGTAAAGAACACACAAGAAAAGCCTGAGGAAGATTCTTCATAGCCATATATACCCCTGGGGATGTCTGAAAAGTGGTTCTATCTGCTCCAACAGGGTCCTCACCTAATACAGAGCTCCCTCCCAAATGGTGTGATTACCCCCTTAGCCTCCTTCTTTATGTCCTTTACTCTCTTTTCCTCCTTTCCCCCACACAACACCACAACATCTCCAGCGAGTTCAGCCCCACTCTCCTGGTCCGTGACTCCTACACATTTCCCCAAGTACCCAAGATGTTGGCACATCTTAATTCTCTTTAATGGATTCTATATCTATATCTATCTATATCTATATCTTTTTCTCTTAAGTTTTAATGTTATATTTACACATATAACATATTCATTTATGCTATTTGGGAGTGTTTACCATTATTTCTTATAGTAACATTTGCTTTAATTTAGAAATGTTTTCAGCACTGGTCTCCAGGATTGCAACCACCTGATAAAGCAAGGACTTCCATTTGGATCTCTTTTATTCAAACAAATACTTTCTTCCTTCACATATCACATAACTTATTCTTTTCTCTTTATACTTATTGTTTTATGTATTTAAACAATTTTTTTAGTTTACATATTCTATAACTAGATCACCAATATGAATAATTCATCTATACATTATTTTACCAATTGATGGGAACAGAAAAAGCAGTAGGGACTTAACAGACTTATTTATACATACTTTTTCTTACAAGCACTATCTTCTCTATACTATTACAAAATATTGAAAACATGGGTATATGCTGCAGTATAACTTCACACTTATTACTTTCTGTTCTATCACAGAATTATCTCATCTCCAAATGAATAAGACACAGAGAAAAAGAAATAAGGACAAGGGAAAACAAGAGGTGGGGAAAGGCAAGAGGTACTAGAATTTCTCTAGAAGAAAGCAGGACTCAACATTCACGTGGAGAAAATTCAGGCCTGGGGTGTGACACAGAGTGGTGAGCATGTCCAATGGAATGGGCACTTGTTAAGAAAAGCGTCAGACAGCAGAGGCTCTGGGGATTGATGTGGGTCTGGGCGAGGCCTCAGGGGTCCAAGAAGGCCCCAGGAAGGGCAGAGGTGGGCAGGCAGCAGGAAATGTCAAGGAGGGGCTTTAGGAACACTGAGAAGGGGGTATGATGCAAAGGCATTTGGCTCCAAGAGTCATTTATGATGCTGTCTATAGCTGCTACTCTGCAGACTTTTCCAATTCGTCCCTGAAATAATTTAAACAAGAAAAATTTTTACCTGTGATGTCCTGAATACCGTGGACCACGGATATGGCCTATTCCTCGGCACCCTGGAGTAGGACAAACAGCTTGACCTGGAAGGATTTTCACATCATTTGCTCCTTCAGGAAGTAAAAGAACATACCTTGAAAACACCCTCAGTAAAGAAGAACTAGAAATACTAAAATATGTAAATGATATTCATTGAGACTTTGCAAATTAAAAACCAACCATCACTGAAACACTTAGTGGATACTTGTGATGTTTTATAACACGACTTACTAGAAAATATCAGTGCTGTCATAGATAACACTAACGCAACTAATATCTGAGGCAGAGCAAAACATATAGGCATTGAAATTTTTAAAAAATATAGGAACATCCACTCATTCCTTTCAGAGAATAATACTGGCAAAGGCAAATATAACCATGAGCAAAGAATGTGAAAGGGTGAGGTGTGGTTTGTGGTTCTCCTTGAAACTCCCACTCAACCACAGCAAGCTCCCCCAAATGCTGGACAGAAATTCAGCTAGTAAATGAGGCCTGCCAAAGCCTACCCATGCTTACTCAAGTAGCTGTCAAAGCTATCTGAAAAAAAGAATGGCCCAATCCATACTACAATACACTATACTCAAACTACGTAAAGTACACTTATCCTCTATTAATAGTACTATTAATGCTGTATATATTTAATACTAATGCTAATGCTATACTACATATAACCATTCCAAGCCAGAGATGAATTCTGTCAAGCCCAAGAGGCAATCTATCTCTAAAGATTATCAGGAGTTAAACCCTCTTTCTCTGTTCTGTGATTCTCCTCAGTCTGCTCTCCCTCCAGAGTAAACTCTCTGGGTCTTGTCATCACCCGAAATGACACTGCTTCCAAAAGCACTAAGCATACAGGCCCTCTGACTACAAAATTGCATCCTTCCAGATTGCTCACTCAGGTAGCCCAGCAGCTGATGACGTTTCAACATCGTGGGAGTTCCCAGGCCATGAGTTCCCTTCTTTCCCATCCTCAGTCCCCTCTCATCGTAACTGCCTTCCCTTGTCTTCAAGTCTGCCAACCAGCAGTTACCCTCCGTTGCAAATATCTGAAGCTCCCTTGCCTTGCTGAACTTCTACGATGGGTGGCTGTGAAAAGAAAATAAAGAGCCAGCTGTGGGTCAGTGGCACTACTCTGCTGGTCTGTGTTTCTCAAGACTAAGTTCTCCAGGAAACTACACAAATGGTGTAGATTCATTGTTACCAAAACTACTGACTTCAGGGTCACCTGAATTTCCCACCCCCCCTCCAGCCTCTGCCCTCTGGCTCTCACAGCTTCTACTGCTTGCACTTCACTGGGAAAACAGGAGCTTGTCCTGGGGGTACAGCATCCTCTCCTTCCTTTCCATCAGTGTGGGGAGTGCTCTCTTCCCTCCAGAGCAGGTCTCTCACCCTTTCTATTTGGGTCTTATCTACAGAGTCTTTAGGCTCTCATATATTCTAACCACTCTTGGATTACTGAATCTTTCATACCAGTATTTAAACAAACTCCAGTTTCCCCATTATAAAAAGAAATAAACAAAGACAAAATGAAACAGAAAACAAAAGCTTAGAACTCTCCTTGAGATCCACATTCCCCTTTAGCAGCCATTTATTCTTTTCCCCTTCCCAGGCAAACTTCTCAAAGAAGTTATTGCTGTTTCTTCACATCTCACTTTGCAAATCATGTCAATCTTCTAAGGTCACTAATGACTTCTATGCACTAAGCCCAACTTGTACTGCTAGGTATGCATCACACTCGCTGTCTTGGTGCCACTAATCACCATCCCTTCTTGAGTTGTTATTGTCCACGAGCTTTGGTGACGTCACTCCCTGACAGTTTCCTTGCTATAAATGGGCATTCTCTTGTAATATCCTTTGCCATATTTCCCTCCTCTAGTTAATCTGAAAATGCCAGAGAACCTCAAGATATGTTCCTGGGCCATCCATTTCTACAGCTTCATTTACCACCAGTATGCTATAGATGCTCACGGGCTATATACAAGCTCACAGGTTACATATGACAAATTCTACGAGACATTACAACAAATATTTATACCTCAAATACATTTTCATCAAGTTTACTGAGCAACAAGAAAGTCTGTCTTAGATACTTATGCTCTCATAATTTTGCAAGACACCTTGAGGGATAAACAGAGAAATGAGCTGCCCCATCCAAAGGTAGCTTTTGGAAGCAGCCTTTAAAAAGAAACAACTTTTAAATAAATCCAAGGAATCTAGGTTAAAAAAAAACTGTAAACAAATCTCTAATTAAGAAGTATGTTTGTGTTGGTCGGCAAATAAAAAGATCTATAAGAAAAAGCACACAAACATAAATATAAATAGACTTTTCTCCAAGCTGTACCTCATAATAAACTACCAAGGCCACCTCACAAAGGCTTGAAATATTAAATCTATAAACAAACCAACAAGTAAATGCTCTCCATCGGTCAACCCTGGTGTCATTCTGTGTGAACAACATTCCAGGAAATTGTCAGTGAAGGCACCTTAATATATTTTTTTAGGACTATTTCAATGCACTTGATTAAATTAAGGATTAAAGTGATCTTTTAAATATTTATCAATGCATATTTATTTCCAGAGCCCTGACAGGGGTCATATTTCTCTCCTTGTCAGATACATGAGGAGGGGTAGGATCTCACTATTGTGAGAATTATTATATTAAGAACCACAGCAAGGGTCATAACAAAGAAGTAGAGAAGAACATACAATAAAAAAAGCATAGAATCTAACAATTTTCCTGGTACATTTTGTATGATGAAGTTTAATGGGCTGACCCAATGGTGAATTAGTCTGTTGGGGAAAAGAAACCTGTAAATTCTACACTCCATATTATTGCCTCTAGGATAAGGGAAACTATGATAAAATTAGTTTTTTTCCCCCAGAAAACAACTGCATTTTCACCAAGAATATCTGCCCTTTAACTTGGATGTTTAGAGAATGAGGTCTCAAGAAAAAACATGTTCTCAATTTGAAATCCTTCTTTTTAGAGAGACCATCCTGAACATTTTACCTTTTCTGCCTTCTTTTTGCCCCTTTAATTGAAATTAATTTCCTAGTTGATCTGCTAATCTCCTGTCTCTCTTTCCTAGAGTGAGGACACTGACCTTATCTAATGTGTCTACCATTGGAGCCCCAGAACCCACTACAGCAGCAACTGGCATATAATAAATACTGAATTAGTATGTTCTGTAAACAAATCAAGAATCATAAAAACAACAATTAACACTTAAAAGCATTATTTGGTATATTCTGACCACAATGCTGTGAACTAATCCCCATTTCATTTTTTTAAGTTTTTTAAAAAAGATTTTATTTATTTATTCATGAGAGATACACACAGAAAGAGGCAGAGACATAGGCAGAGAGAGAAGCAGGCTTCCTGCAGGAGCCTGATGTGGGACCATATCTCAGGATCCCGGGATCATGACCTGAGCAAAAGGCAGGTGCTCAACCACTGAGCCACCCAGGCATCCCCCTCATCTTTTTCTTATTTCAGAGCTGAGCGTGTCTAAAATCAATCTCTGGTTTTCTATTTCTTAATACTATGAGCTACCATTAAGCAGCATGAATAGCTCCTAATTTATTTCAAGTCTTTTATGAAAATTTTACTTAGGTAGGAGTAAATCTAATGGCAAGAGTTCTTCCTGCAAAGACAAAATGAAATGGAAAATATCCTTGTAGACTGGAAATTATCTGAGTAAGGAACAAAGCTTCACACTCAAATGATACAATAAGTAAAATGTCCTCGTGGGTCCCCATTCACATGGAATTACCTGGTTGCCATAAGTAGCCAGGGAAGACATTGCAATTGCCCACCCAACATCCATTCCTCCCTTGTTGCTGACTGAACCCTGATTTGGTTCAGGGCAGCAATGGGCCTAGTTGGCTTTGCCAGCCTCTCATATCCAGATGTGGTCATCTGACACCATATGGGATAGTTAGACCTAAGGCAAATGCAAAATAAGGATGTCTACAAATGCTTTTCTTTCCTAGTAGAAGGGTAAAGGCGATGCTGGTGCTCCTTTGCCCATGTCCTCTTACTTTGACCTTCATGGAACGCAGGGTGTAAGGGCTTATGAGGTGACAAGCACGAAGACAAAAGCAAAAGTGTTCAAGAAGGCAGAGAATGAAGGAAGATAAGCTCGGACTCAGGACATACCACGGCAGACCTACCACATCAGTGTTTATCATACAGGAAAAATACTACCCCCTCTTCGATTAAGCCATTATAGAAGATTTTTGTGTTATTTGCAGCTGAAAAGTCCATCCAAGAAAATAGCAATTTTATTTTGTTTTTCCTTTTGTGAAATCAAGTAATTATTCTAAAACAAAAACTATTTGCCATGTAAAGAAGATGTAAGATATCAAAGGAAAAATCAATATAGTAAAGAGCTTATATCCATCTCTAGAAAATGAGAAAGGGAACTGGCCTTAATTTCAAAATAGCCCAAACTGGCAACCACCAAAGTGATGGGAGTGAAAAGGCTTATTATTGCCCTACTTGATGTGGGTGAGATGCTGAGTTCGAGAGCACTGCCCTACTGTGTAGGAAGCAGCTCACTTTCCAAACTTATTTTATTGGGTCTAGAGGTGACTGAAAGCAGAATGACAGTACTGACACTGGTTGAAGCAAATGAAAATGCTCTGTTCTGTGACGTACGTATGTGAGCTCCATATTGATGTGGGCCCATGTCGCAGCATGAGGATCAAGCAGCAGTCTTCCTAGCCCCATTTCAACACTAATCTCCTGCTGCTGAAAATGTCTTCAGTTCAACCTGATTCATTTAACAAGTGTTTAAAAGAGAAATGACTCTAGCATCAGGTGGTAATATCCACCAGAGGATATACAGAAAAGTGGAAGAGATTTAAATGTCATTGATAACAGACAAGTGAAGATATTTTAACTCTTATTTCCTTAATACTATGTTCTAAATAATATTTCTTTTGAATAGCCACTGAGAGTTGTTTACTCATTTAAAGAGATACTGAGTATCTGCTGTGTGCCAGACAGGATTTCAGGTACCATGGATATGGCAGCAGATCAAACAGAAAGCCCTGTCCCCCCAGAGCTTATCCTGGCACCAAAGACACAATAAACACTCGAATGAAAATCACAATGGAATGTCAGATAGTAATGGTGCTAGGAAGACATATGAAGTCATGGAGCAGAAGGGGGAAGCTCTTTTTTTTTTAAATAATAAATTTATTTTTTATTCGTGTTCAATTTGCCAACATACAGAATAACACCCAGTGCTCATCCCATCAAGTGCCCCCCTCAGTGCCCGTCACCTATTCACCCCCACCCTCCACCCTCCTCCCCTTCCACCACCCCTAGTTCGTTTCCCAGAGTTAGGAGTCTTTTTGTTCTGTCTCCCTTTCTGATATTTCCTACCCATTTCTTCTCCCTTCCCTTCTATTCCCTTTCACTATTATTTATATTCCCCAAATGAATGAGACCATATAATGTTTGTCCTTCTCCGATTGACTTATTTCACTCAGCATAATACCCTCCAGTTCCATCCATGTTGAAGCAAATGGTGGGTATTTGTCGTTTCTAATGGCTGAGTAATATTCCATTGTATACATAGACCACATCTTCTTTATCCATTCATCTTTCAATGGACACTGAGGCTCCTTCCACAGTTTGGCTATTGTGGACATTGCTGCTAGAAACATCGGGGTGCAGGTGTCCCGGCGTTTCATGGGAATGTTCTTAAGGCCAATAGTCAGGGAAGAAATCCTGACGTGAGCAGGATCCTACGGGGAGTGAAAGCACACTTCCTATGACAACAGCAGGAAGGCCAGTGTGGTTAGAGCTAAGGAGACAAAGGAAAGGGGGAAGAGATGAAGTCCCATGGGCCCAAGCAATATTCTGAGTTAGGTGGAGGCACCAGAGAATAGAGAGGGCTGACAAATGAGTACGAGCACACTCACTGAGCCTTATGGAGTGTCCCATGGAAAGGGCCTGGGGCGGGCTGTGCCTTGTGGCTGGGACTAGAGGTGTCCTGCAGCCATGGCTTCTACACCTGGTGCTCAAAGCCCTGGACTAGGTGAGATCCCACCGTGAGTTAGTGTCAGGCCTGAGGACTGAGCTCTGGGAAACATGATTTGTAGAAACTAAAAGAGTGTCAAAAAGGGGCCGAGAAGGTACAGCCAGGCAGAGGCAGGCGTCCTCGATGGAGAAGGACATGCAGACAGTGAGCCAGGAAGCAAGACAGTGGCTATGAGCACAGTGCTGAGGAAGGTTGAGGGTGTGCAGCCCTGAGCTCCTGGGACTGGAATGAGACCATTTTTGGTGACCAGATGCCAACAAGCCTGACCCAAGGTAAGGGAGAGTGGAAGAAGAAAAAAGAGGCAGACCTGGGTGCTAAGATGGCCAAGTTCTCCACCCACAGCACTAGTTTTCTCAGAAAAACGAACCCCAAGATCATCAGCTGAGATTAAGAATGGAGCAAAGGAAGCAGCAGAATTAAATCCGGAACTAAAGAGAAATAAATAAAGGAAACTGTTCAAATATGCATACATTCTCATTTCAAACAATTAAGATTTCACTACCTTTATTTTGGATAATGGAAAACTTTCAGGTTAGTATCCTGGTTTTGTTTTGTTGCTTTTTTTCTCCCACCCCGCCTCAGGAAATTTACATTATAGTTGTTAAGAAGCTTTAATGAAATAATTACCTTTGAATGCTAGAGAATGCAAATAATAAGCATACCTTTCAAACTGAAATTATAGATTAATCATACTTATTCTTTATCTCCTAATGAAATTAGGGATAATAAATACCCGTTGTGCTGTAATAATGAGTTTCTCAAACAGAAGAAAATAATGTAACTAAACACCACGGTTGCTTGTCCCAGGCTTCAGGCTGTTAGATTTCATGATATATAAGTAAAACAGAATAACAATTTTGTGAAAGGAAAATAGAACAAAAGAATAAGAAAAGGTTCCTACAAATGTGACTGTTTTGTCTAACCTGATGATTTAGAAAAACCTTTAAAATATAGCAACAGCAATATCTGTACAGGAAGGCAAACTAATCAACCACCTGATGCAGGACAATGTCTAGAAATGTACCAGAGTCCTGGGGACCAGCGGCTACAATAATGATACTTATTCCACCAGGGAAATAGCCACTGCGACCACCCCACCACCACCCACCACATGGTGAGAAAAGAGCACAGCAGCAATGGACAGCAGCCTTCTGAAAACCCTTTCCAAGATCTGACAGAGATTCCCAATGAGTAGTTATGGTAAAAAGTGAATCGTATTCTATTGGGCTCTGGTCAGTATTTAAAAGGAGACAGCAGGGATCCCTGGGTGGCGCAGCGGTTTGGCGCCTGCCTTTGGCCTGGGGCGCGATCCTGGAGACCCGGGATCGAATCCCACATTGAGCTCCCTGCATGGAGCCTGCTTCTCCCTCTGCCTGTGTCTCTGCCTCTCTCTCTCTCTCTCTCTCTCTCTCTCTCTCTGTGTGTGACTATCATAAATAAATAAATAAAATCTTTTAAAAAATAAAAGATTTTATTTATTTATTTATGATAGTGGTTTATGTATACAATGGAATATTACTCAGCTATTAGAAATGACAAATACCCACCATTTGCTTCAACGTGGATGGAACTGGAGGGTATTATGCTGAGTGAAGTAAGTCAGTCGGAGAAGGACAAACATTATATGTTCTCATTCATTTGGGGAATATAAATAATAGTGAAAGGGAAAATAAGGGAAGGTAGAAGAAATGTGTGGGAAATATCAGAAAGGGAGACAGAACGTAAAGACTGCTAACTCTGGGAAACGAACTAGGGGTGGTAGAAGGGGAGGAGGGCGGGGGGTGGGAGTGAATGGGTGACGGGCACTGGGTGTTATTCTGTATGTTAGTAAATTGAACACCAATAAAAAAAAATAAATAAAAAAAAATAAAATAAAATAAAAAATAAATAAAATAAATAAAAGGAGACAGCAGACCAGTGGGCAAAGATTTTCTTAGCAAATATAAAGTGGATTTATCATATATGGAGCTTTAAATAAGAGACACAATAATATGGTGGGCTAATAACAAGAGGATCGATCCCAGAAAATTTGGATCTCATGCTTAACTATGGGCACAGGATCAGGGCACCAATTTGTGTCCAATTGTTTACACAAAACTAGGCTCTTCTCATATTATGGAATATAGCATAGGCCTTCATAAAATGCCAGTGTTTTCTAACCTAGTTTTTATTTTAACCTTTCAAAAAATCAGGAAAACAATACTCTTGATTTATGGAAGGGAAAAACTGGGAGAGGTCCGCATAGATAACACAGCAGCACAAAATTTTATAAGTAGAAAAAAACTGAATGCATTATTGGCACACACAAAAATCCTGGTTTATATGTAACTGAACTAAATTGAATTAAATTTGCCTCTGATAAGCTTACTGGGGAGCCAAGAAGGAGGGTAGAGGGCAACATGGTGCCTAACAGTACAAAACTACTTTACTAGACTGTATTGTTTCATTGTTTTCAGTACTTTTAAGAAAGAAGTAATAGATGTATTTGTCTTCTAAATCTTAACTTTTAGGCAAATTCTCCCACAGCCATTATAAAAACTAAAACTACTTTGTTTTGTCCTGAATCTCTAGTTTGTCTTTTATATGAAATCAGCTTTTAAAAAAATGACTAATTTGGTACTTGATTTATGTAAATTAATTACTCTTACCTAATCGAAGTGAAAATGCTGCCAACTTCCCCTTCTCTCCTCACTCTCTATACTTCTATTTCTACTTCTCTCCCCTCCCCTACCTGGCTGTTTCTGTCTCCTCTCCTACCTCCTCCCTCCCCCTACTTTGCCTCATGGAACATGACACTAAATAGAATCCAAGAGGGTGGTAACTCTGCCTTCCTTACTCACAGGACTTTCCTTATTCATGTGACTGACGATACAAAACTGGCCTAAAACTGAGTATCATGGTTTGTTTTTGAGCTTCTCCAATCCTTTAACTGTTTCTTTCCCTTTTGTCAAAAGAAGAAATTATTTAGATTAAGCACTCTGTAACACAAGATTCCAAAGTAGAGTGATGACAACATCTTTCAAATAACCTTCAAATTACGTCTAAAGCAGAACCATGGTGTTTATAAGCCCTCCTCAAATCAGCCTCTTGGCTCCTCTTAATAAAAAATGTTGAGAGTTGTTTGTGAAGTTTGTTTACATGTGTATAATATTAACAGTTACATCTCTCCCTGTGGTTTCTATCCTAAACTTAACTCTACAATTAATGACTTTCCTATTTTGAGTCACTTGTGAATTGCCATGTTTCTAATGTGAAGGAAACCCTCCACCCTGATGTCTATAATATATACCTGGATGAAATGGAAGGAGCTGCTCGCCTTCCCTCCAAGGCTTGTGTACTAGTTTACTCACTGGTGGCTTTGAATTAGTTTGGATCATAGGCTTGAGGGAGAAGGTGAGTGCTTACTGCCTACAGGTGTTAGTGCCACCCAAAGGGAGCTCTGTGCAAGAGGTGCAACAGATTACACCCCTATGTGCTGCTTGATCAAAACAGCAAATAACAGTGTCCACTCTTATCACAGATACAAAGATGCTCCGTTCAGAGCAGCAGAGAAAGCTCCCATCATGCAGTCTGCCCATGAAATGATAACTTGATTATGGCTGTAAGTAACCAGGGCATCTGCCCTTTGAGTCCAGTCTAAAGCAGCAGGACAATAACACACCAGGCTCTGTAAGGCCAGAGACCATGGACACAGCAGGATCAGGAGCTGGAAAGGACTCAGAGATGTTTGGACACATAAAGTTTCAGGTTCTAAAAAGTGTGAACTCCAGGGATAAGTTTGTAACTCTTATTTAAGTGTTCTATATCAGGTTGGGAATCACTGACCTAGACCGTTCTTATTTTTGCAAATAAGGAAATAATGGTTTGGGAGGTCAAATTATTTGTGTCAGATCATAAACCATATTATGGAACTTAGGACAAGATTTCCAACTTCTTAATGTGCAGATCCGTGCTCTTATCACTCTGCTATGCTGCCCAATATACAACTGCTGTACTCAAAACTTTTATAGGTTTATATACACAGACTTTCTTAATCAACTCCTCCTAGCTTTAAGAGATAGCAAGGGTAACCATGCACATGTTAGTCAAATATCTGAAATGAACTGAATGAAGTCTGGGTGATCCCACTGTGCTGTTCAGCAACAGACATGGCAGGAGCATGCCCAGAGAGTCAGAGACCACCACTTCTCCTGGTCCTCACGTGCTCCTCACAATGGGGGCAGTTTCCTGAGCTGGCAATGGGTGAGGTATTTAAAATGCCATATGGTCTTCATACAGCATGACCCTGAACTCAGGCCAATCACGTTGCCTTCAGCTCAGTTCACACCACTTGTCTAGTTCAGAGATGGAGGATTAATTGACTATGCTGGGCTGAGTGAGACACACTTTTCAGTAATTGTGACGAAATACGCTTTTTGCCTTTACTTATGGACTGGAAGCTAACTCTAGAATCAGATGGGAGACTCCACTGTGTTGTTGAGTTTTCTCTGACTGCCTGGCACTATATGAAATTTGTGTGTGGGTATTACATAAAAAGATTCAGCTCCCAATGACTTTCATTTCAAAATAGGTCCACTGATAAGAAGAGAATGATGACTTCAAAGAAAATGATGGAGGATGTTGTCAATGTAAAAAACACAGACTATACATTAAAGAATATAAACTCCCACAGCCTCTTCTTTCACTCTGCTCTGCAATACCTTAGGATGTAAAGGCTTTTAATGTTCAGAAAAATAGGCAAAGCAGCAATAAAAGTGTAGGATCATTCAAGGGGAACATCTTGATGGAGATCAGTAACACAGAAGCCCAGTGGTATGCTATCAGCAGCCGTGTCCTCACGCTTATTGGCCTTCAACTATTTGGTGATTAAAGAAACAATATTACATATAGAAAGTTTCTGTGAAGGAATAATGCTAGTGAAAGTAAGAGCATTCTAAAGAAGCTCTGGCTAGCAGTCACGGTAAACATAATAGGGAGAGGCTCCTGGCTGATCGGAGGAACTCAGACTCTGTCTGCAGTGCCTAGGATGAGGAGCTCCTAAGTATGTCAATCCTTCCAAGACCAGGTTGTGCAAAGAGAGATCTGGTCACCACTGCTGGATGTGCCAGTGCAGAGCTGTGAGCCCAATACTTGTGGAGGGTATTTGGACAACTCTTTTTCTTTTTTTTTTAAACATAGGTGAATCCTTTTTTTTTTTTTTAAGATTTTATTCATTTATTCATGAGACACACACACACACACACACACACAGAGAGAGAGAGAGAGAGAGAGAGAGGGGGGCAGAGACACAGGCAGAGGAAGAAGCAGGCCCCATGCAGGGAGCCTGACATGGGACTCCATCCAGGTCTCCAGGATCACGCCCTGGGCTGAAGGCGGTGCTAAACCTCTGAGCCCCCTGGGCGGCCCTACTCTGACATCTCTTAAAATATTCCTATGCGTTGAAGTAAAATTGATTGCTTTGTTAAGTAAAAATTTTCTAATTTTTACTTTCTCGTTTGAAATGAATTTCAAACATATAAGAAAAGTAAAATATAAGCCAAAGGCTCTCACATTACTCACTGAATTTTAGGTTTGTGTACCTTTTTAACTTCATGATTCTCAGTTGCTTAGCATGCAGAGTGAAATGAAAAAAAAAAAACAAACCACAATTTTTATACAGCTTCTTTCATAATGCAAATATATAATACTTATTTTATATTAAACATATATGATTCTATTTTCATTCCAATGGGTCATTTAAGGATAGATCTACTTATAAAGTAAAATGGACAGGCATTTGCCCATCTTTTTAAGACCATGAAAGAAATAGAAGAAGACATCTCCAAGATGCTACTACCACTACGTTTATCTGTAAACCAACCCAGAGTTGCCATCACATGCTCCCATCCCCACTCTGACCCCCAAATTTGAAAGATGACCTAGCATCTTGAGAGGTGAAATTCTAGTCTTTTTATACTGAATCTGGTGCCTGGGGCAGTGCAGTGATCCTGCAATGCCTCCTGTGTGACCTGCCTCATCCCCACCCGCAGCCAGGTGCATGTTCACAGGCCATCTCTCCTTCCCAGCTTGCCACCCACCCCGACCACCAGTGCAAAACCATGTCCCATAGGACTTTCCAACCTTGGCACAGTGCTCGGTACAGTTGAGATGCAATAAAACAAAACAAAACTTTATTCAGTGACAACTCTGACATTACCCTCTAAGATGGTAAACCTGTTCTCAAGCAATATTCTCAGGCAGTTGGCTGATAACTCAAGGTTTCTATTATCCAGACATGTAGGGCAACATAGAGGCATCTTACCCCTTTCCCTTTCCTTGGAAGACATTACAGTCTTCTGGATAGGATTAAAACTCTTTCTGAGAAATCCTGAAAGGTCTGCTGTCCAACACAGGGCCTCCAGTGGACATCTGAGTGCTGACATCCACCTGTATGGCCAGATAGGAACCATACACTGGCACAGGGTGAGATCTGTCTTGCTTTATTGTCAAACCACTGAGCTATTCCATGACTTTTGAGAAGTTAGTGTATATCTGTAGTAAGTGTCAATAACTTTAAACAGAGTGGTGCTTCGACAAGACACAATCTACCAGTGTCTGTAATGGGACCACTCAGATCACTCTGTCCCATTTCATTTCAATACCCGTGAACAGTCATCTGGCTATGATGAGAAAATAATCTGCAGAATTGTTCTGGGCTACCAGTAGGCACCCAAATATCAAGTTTTAGAGCGAAGTAAATTAATTCTGCCCTCACACCTCCAGAAGGTAGAGCACACAGGATAAGCACTTCGAGAAGGAACATTTAAAACAGATAATATCATTAAGACTGTAAGTACATTTTGAAATGTATTATTTTTCCTTGATAAGTCTATCATGTAAATCTGTAATTAGGGACTTCTAAAATAGCTAACTTTTTTTAAACACAATATGCTGTAATTGTCTATTAAGTCAATGAGTACTTAGGGACTCTTAAAACTGCTGATTACTTGCTTGCTGGATTTTGGAAGAACAAGTACTAAAGACTCCTTACAAAATTCTCTTTAAAATAGACTGAAATTGAAAATATGTTGTTACCTGGCTAAGTTAATCTTCCTTTTTCTCTCAGAATGACATCTATCTATCATCACAGTTACCATTACAGATCTGGATTATAATGGCATTACATCTCATTTTATAATCTAAGTACATTTTCATCTCCAACAGAATAAAACTTTTCAGTTCCATGGGTCCCAAATGTTCATCAAAGGGGGCTTTATTAATCATTCAGTTCTTATTGCAGATTTCAGTATTTTATCTCACTAATAGGATAAACAACATACTAGGCCATTTGGTATATTTACAAGTCATTCTGTTATATTCATACATCTGCTGTGTAATGAACCAAATAGGAAAATGAGCTATAACCTTTATCAAGTTATGTTCTATAATGCTTGTTTATACTTAACAGTTAAATAAATTAACAATGTTTACAAGGTCTTTAATATAAATTATAATAAAGGCTAAAGCTATTATTATTATAGTTTGTAATACTATTCTATTAATATACAATTTAACTTCATAATAATGCTATGTTTAATTTGCTTTGTAATCAAGCATCATAATTACTTCCAAATATAAATCAAACAGAAGCTAAAGAAAGAACAACAACAAAACTATTTATCTGGCTGGAAGCAAGCTAGGAAATCTTCTTTTTCTGCCTGTCAACTTTCTGTTCGTGAAAGTTCACTTTATTAGTAGTGGGTATTTTTTTGGCTTATGACTCTGCTCCAGGCCTGACTAAACTAATTCCACAGCTACTACTCATGAATTTATTCCATGAAGGTTGCAGGTGAGAGCCCAAGGTGTCCTCCAGAGATCCATGTTTTGGCATAAGTAATTAACCAACTCTTAAAGAAATAAACAGATAAGTATTTATTGGAATCCAGACACTGGAGAAATGCTGACAGACACAACACTCTTCATCTCCCCATTCATGAAGCTGATAGTACTGAAAGTATTTTGAAACTGAAATGAAAAAAAACAAACCACATTTTGAAAAGCAAGGAAACAGACCATTAAAATAACTACATACTAACAATAAGATTGAAGAAAGAGAAATTAAGGAGTCAATCCCATTTACAATTGCACCCAAAAGCATAAAATACCTAGAATAAACCTAACCAAAGAGGTAAAGGATCTATACCCTAAAAACTATAGAACACTTCTGAAAGAAATTGAGGAACACACAAAGAGATGGAAAAATATTCCATGCTCATGGATTGGCAGAATTAATATTGTGAAAATGTCAATGTTACCCAGGGCAATTTACATGTTTAATGCAATCCCTATCAAAATACCATGGACTTTCTTCAGAGAGTTAGAACAAAGTATTTTAAGATCTGTGTGGAATCAGAAAAGACCCCGAATAGCCAGGGGAATTTTAAAAAAGAAAACCATAGCTGGGGGCATCACAATGCCAGATTCCAGGTTGTACTACAAAGCTGTGATCATCAAGACAGTGTGGTACTGGCACAAAAACAGACACATAGATCAATGGAATAGAATAGAGAGCCCAGAAGTGGACCCTCATCTTTATGGTCAACTAATATTCAATAAATGAGGAAAGAATATCCATTGGAAGAAAGACAGTCTCTTCAATAAATGGTGCTGGGAAAATTGGACAACCACATGCAGAAGAATGAAACTAGACCACTCTCTTTCACCAGACACAAAGATAAACTCAAAATGGATGAAAGATCTAAATGTGAGACAAGATTCCATCAAAATCCTAGAGAAGAACACAGGCAACACCCTTTTTGAACTTGGCCACAGTAACTTCTTGCAAGATTCATCCACGAAGGCAAAAGAAACAAAAGCAAAAACGAACTATTGGGACTTCATCAAGATAAGAAGCTTTTGCACAGCAAAGGATACAGTCAACAAAACTCAAAGACAACCTACAGAATGGGAGAAGATATTTGCAAATGACGTATCAGATAAAGGGCTAGTTTCCAAGATCTATAAAGAACTTATTAAACTCAGCACCAAAGAAACAAAGAATCCAATCATGAAATGGGCAAAAGACATGAACAGAAATCTCACAGAGGAAGACATAGACATGGACAACATGCACATGAGAAAATGCTCTGCATCACTTGCCATCAGGGAAATACAAATCAAAACCACAATGAGATACCACCTCACACCAGTGAGAATGGGGAACATTAACAAGGCAGGAAACCACAAATGTTGGAGAGGATGCGGAGGAAAGGGAACCCTCTTACACTGTTGGTGGGAATGTGAACTGGTGCAGCCACTCTGGAAAACTGTGTGGAGGTTCCTCAAAGAGTAAAAAATAGACCTGCCCTACGACCCAGCAATTGCACTGCTGGGGATTTACCCCAAAGATGCAGATGCAATGAAACGCCGGGACACCTGCACCCCGATGTTTCTAGGAGCAATGTCCACAATAGCCAAACTGTGGAAGGAGCCTCGGTGTCCATCGAAAGATGAATGGATAAAGAAGATGTAGTTTATGTATACAATGGAATATTACTCAGCCATTAGAAATGACAAATACCCACCATTTGCTTCGATGTGAATGGAACTGGAGGGTATTATGCTGAGTGAAATGAGTCAATCGGAGAAGGACAAACATTATATGGTCTTATTTATTTGGGAAATATAAATAGTAGTGAAAGGGAATAGAAGGGAAGGGAGAAGAAATGTGTGGGAAATATCAGAAAGGGAGACAGAACATAAAGACTCCTAACTCTGGGAAATGAACTAGGGGTGGTAGAAGGGGAGGAGGGTGGGGGGTGGGGGTGAATGGGTGATGGGTACTGAGGGGGGCACTTGACAGGGTGAGTGCTGGGTGTTATCCTGTATGTTGGCAAATTGAACACTAATAAAAAATAAATTTATTATAAAAAAATAACTACATATTATGATAATGCGCTATAGAGAAGAGGAAGTAATGAAATGGAAAATAGTGGTAGTCGTTCTTTAGATAATGTGGTGAGGGAAGGACTTTCTCTGAAGGGATCATTTGAGATGAATTTGAAAGGGTACGAAATGTCATCTATTAGAAGAGCAGTTAGACCATTGTAGACCGAAACAATAGTATATGCAAGGGCCCTGTGGTGGAAAGAGCTTGTGTTCAAGAAGTTGAAAGAAAGGAGTGAGTGGCATGGATGAGAGATGAAAGGAGGACTGGAAGTCAGAGTGTGTGTACTCACAGAAGCAGGAAGCAGTAAGTACAGACTAAGAAGAGAGGGAGAAAGAGAGGTAAAGAAAGTACCAGTGCTACATCACGGATACAGGAATGGAAAACAGAATAATAGAGAAGGCTCAGGTGAGAACCAGTTTATAACCATTTGGTTTGACAACCATAAAGCTAGTGAACAACTCAGTAAGAATACTTTTAATTCACTGGTGGTATATTTACGATTGTGATACTGTGGTTTATAATAAGAAACATATACTTAGTCTTCCTCTCTGTCTTGGTTGGCCCAGAGCTCTTAAAACCCTTGGAATTGCTTATGATAAGAGCAAGAAGGGTGCCTTTTATTATGCTAATGAGTTTTGGAAAGCACCTAAGGCTAGAGTGTGGTTACCAGTGTGGAGCCAACCAGTGATTAGGGGGTTGGAATTTTAGGGTCCTACTCCTAGACCCACTTCTGAAGAGGGGAGAGCAGTCGAGGATTGAGTTCAATCACCAATGGCTGGTGATTTAATCAGTCATGCCCATGTAATGAAGCCTCCATAAAAGCCCAAAAGAATGAGGTTCAGAGAGCCATCAGGCTGGTAAACACATGGAGATATGGGAAGGGCATCTAGCAAGGAGAGAACATGGAAGCTCTGTGCCCTTTGCCCTTTGCATCTCTTCCATCTGGCTTACTGAGTTACGTCCTTTTACACTAAACACACAATCTAGTAAATAAAATGTTCTTCTGGGATCCCTGGGTGGCGCAGCGGTTTAGCGCCTGCCTTTGGCCCAGGGCGCGATCCTGGAGTCCCGGGATCGAGTCCCACGTCAGGCTCCCGGTGCATGGAGCCTGTTTCTCCCTCCTCCTGTGCCTCTGCCTCTTTCTCTCTCTCTCTCTATGTCTATCATAAATAAATAAATAAATCTTTTTTTTTTTAAATAAAATGTTCTTCTGAGTTCTGTGAGAGGATCTAGTAAATTAACTGAGCCCAAGGAGTGGGTCACTGGAACCTCTGACCAATACATAGAAGCACAGGTAACAACCTAGGCTTATGATTGGCATCTGAAGTTGGGGGGTGCAGTCTTGTAGAACTGAGTCCTTAGCCTATGGAACCTTATGCTATCTCTAAGTAAACACTTAGAAGAGTTGAATTGTGGGACACCCAGCCAGAGTTGGAAAATTGTTTGGCATGGGGAAAAAACCCAGACATCAGAATTAGATACAGAATTGCAATGTATTCAGATCTATATTTTAAAGCACTGCGAAGTTTTTTAGTTTAGTTTAATGGGGCTTATAGGGTCTGCTGATCTTAAACCTAAATCAATAATTCTAAATGTTTTGAACTGTCCTAAATGTTAATCAATATTTGCTCAGAGATCAGCAACCCCCTTATTGATAGTATAATTATAACAAGTACCTAGAAAAAAAAAAAACCCACACCAGTTGTATGAGTTTTAGGAAATAAAGTCAACTCTCTATTTTCTGGATCAATGAAGAGAACTGCTGACATGGGAAGCAAAAGTTTCTGCACCTTTTACCCCAGCCCTGCTATTTATTGAAGGGCCAATGTGTGCCAGACAACTGAAAGCAGCCACCAAAGTATTTAATGACATGAGTCTGCAAGTCCAAGAGGTAAAGTACCCTGCCCAAAGACACAGAGTCAGAGCAGAATGAAAATTTAAATCAAATTTTTTCTAACTCTGAAGTCCATCATCTTGCTTCTCAAATTTGGTGTGTTTCCAAAGCAAGAACTATTGGACACCCCATTGCCAATGGAGTAGGTAGTCTGTAGATGGGTGATTCACAATATGATAAAAGAAATGAGGTCTGTCTAAAGAAATTTTGCATCAAATGGGACTGGGATCACAGTTTCCAAATGATACAACTAAAAAGATTACCAAAGAGCAATTGTGTAGATGACCGAGGTAGACGTGGTTTTTGGTTCTGATTATATATACATATATATATATATATATATATATATATATATATTTTTTTTTTTGTATCTTTTTAAGGATATTCAGGCAATGCAAAGCCCAATAGAAGATCTTGACAACTTAGTGCTATATCTCAGGTATTTCATTTTGATTCTAAGTGTAGAAAAAGTCCACCATGAAGGACTATACATCAGATAAAACACAATTTATGCCCTCATGGCATGAGAAAAGGAGAGTTTAATCCGACAGTGGAATACAGGGTAAACTGCAGGTGAGCTTCTGTGCCTCGGAGTGGCAACTAGGAGGAAATTCTCCCCTTCCCATATAAACTGTCGCTCCTGCCATCTGAAAGGCAACACTCAGGTTTTCATTCTTAAGTGGTTTTCCAAAGTTCAGTGAGTTTAAAGTTTCAATAACTTCTATTTGGCCTTAGAGACTGAATGTTATGAATTATTGAATATTATGGTCATGGCAAAAATATACTGTACAAACATTTTTGCAGAAGCTTGAGCTATATAACAAGTATTATACCTTGGTTCAATTTCTGCAATGAATATAAATATACTGATTGAGTGGTATTAGAAAAACAGAAACAGGGGTGCCTGGGTGGCTCAGTCAGTTAAGCATCTGATTTTTTGTTTTGGTTCAGGTCATGATCTTAGGGTTGTAAGATCAAGACCCGAGTCAGGGTCTGTGTTCAGCAGGGAGTCTGCTTGGGATTCTCTCTCTTCTCTCCCTCTTCTCCTCCCCTACACCCTCTCTGACGGAAAAAAAAAAAAAGGAAAAAGGAAAAAAAAACAGAAACAAATTAAAGTGACTGACTCACTTAGAAAAACATAAAATTGTAATATATTCCAATCCAATAAAATTTGTAGGAGAGCCAACAAATTCTAATGTTACTTATGCTTGTGTCATTTCTATCTCTAAAGAGGCAACCAATCTCCCTGAACTGGCTCAGGTCCTCTCTGTTCTCTTCTGAGCCTAGGTCAACACCATTCTAAAAGGCCCAGCTGGACTAGCTCTATGTCATTCTATTCTGTCTTTAAAACCACATTTAGAAAAAAAAATAAAAATAAAACCACATTTAGAAACATAGCAATGTACCTTTAATTTTTACTTATTCATAGGCAGCTATATGATTTTATTCTGTTTCATACATTTGTAAACTACAGCTTCCTCAAACATAAACTGGAAGCTCATGGAAGAAAAATTTATATTATATGCATTTTTTCTTCCTTTGTTTCCAAAGCATTTATTACAATACTGAGCTACAAATATGTTGGAAAAGAGTCAAAAGAAAAAATCTTCATAATGAAAAACAAATGAGAATAACAGATTTAAAAACTGTCTTCCTCATATTTTATTTTATTTTACTGAAAATTTATTTGACAGAGATAGAGAGCACAAGCAGGTGGAACAGCGGGTAGAGGAAGAGGGAGAAGCAGGCTCCTAGTTGAGCAAGGATTCCCCATGTAGGGCTGGATCCCAGGACTCTGGGATCATGACCTGAGCTGAAGGCAGATGCTAAACTAACTGAACCACCCAGGCACCTACCTCATATTTTCTTTTAATTGCTCTTATTTTCACAGAATGCCACTAGTACACAACCTGCTGTGGTACTTCTTATAAAATTTCATGAGTAAATCGATAAAATAAAGTTCAAGTCAGGTTCTGCCTCCATAAAATGGCAGAGTAGATTAGATGATCTCTAAGATTTTTTCCCAAACCCTAAACTTTTAGTATTATTTGCAACGTTTTATCTATAAATCGATTGTATCATATATAATAAGGTACTGAAGGCAATTATTGAGTCACATAAATACAATAAAAGTAAGACAGAAGAGTGTAAAAAAATATAGGAAAGTTAAAATATCTGAAAATTCCTTAATACTTGCAGATTAATGTTGGTAAGAGACTATCTGGTCTGAGAAAATGTTGTGTGTGATTTTATAGATCTACTTACAAGATATAATTACTTTGATCTGACTTTCAAAGTTCCTGGACATTTTAAATTTAGTTTGAATTACATGAAAAATAAGATCAACCTTTTGACTTAATGCAGCACTCAGCAATAAAAGTTGATTTGATGGTTGATTGTACAAATACAATCCATAAAAGACAGGATAAGAGCCAAGATACTACAAGTAATTCATACCATAGAGCAAGCGCTCCTGCCAGCTTCTCACCAAATGAGCATTTGACACCAACTGAGGAGATGATTTTTCTGTAAAGAAAGCTAAGATACGGAGGGATGTATAGAAAGGTGATGTGACTTTGACTTCAAGATCTTATGAGGCCAATGTTAAGACACTATGGGTAATTCTGTTCAGTATAAATGAAGTAATTCTGCTTTTGGAAGAGTACAGTATAGCAGTAAGCAGAGCGCAGATTGTGAAGTGCCTTGTGTACATGCAAGGGAGTCTGTAAGACACTGGATGCCAATGAAGAGCTTTAAAAAAATGAGCACTGGTGTTATATACAACTGATAAATCACTAAATTCTACCTCTGAAACTAATAATCCACTATATGTCAATTAAATTGAGTTTAAAAGAAAAGAATGGAGATCCATAATGTCAACTTTACTTCAACAACAACAACAACAACAAAAAAAGAATTGAGATAATAAGGTTAGATTTGGGGTTTACACAATTACAGGAAAGAAATCAGAAAAGACAGTCATGAATCTGTTGCAATAGACAATGCTAGAGCCTCACACTGTGTTCTGTTGGATAGCTAGACCAACTATTTGTTTCTAGTTTCCAGTGGGGAGAAAATAATCAATAATAAGTAGAAAAATAACAAAATAAATTTTGGAGTAAGGCTTTGTGTGTGTGAGGAGGTGTATGTGTGTGTGTGTGAGAGAGAGTATTTTTCTTTAATAGCAGAAGCATGGATGATATACATTGAACCATATTATAACCATGTCTTAAAATCCAGGTATTTAAAAATTAATAACACTAACAATGAAGATACAAATAATTACAAATCATTGTGTCAACTAAGAAACATATAGTAAACCATATTAATAATGATTTATTCAAAAATTTATAACAGAAAAGTAAGCACAGCAGTAAAAAGAGTATCAAGACCAAATTATAGGGAAAATTGACTTTTCCAATTACCTAAGTGTGAATACACAAAACAGGAATTTTGTAATATTGCCAAGAACATATATGGAAGACAAACTTAAGAAAAATTAACAACTAAAGATATATATTTTTAAAGATTTTATTTATTTATTTGAGAGAGAGAGAGAGAGAGAGAGAGAGAGAGAGAGAGAGAGAATAAGCATGGGGAGTGGGAGGTAGAGGGAAAGGAAGAAGCAAACTCCCCACTGAGTGGGGAACCCAATGTGGGGCTCATTCCCAGGACCCTGGGATCATAACCTAAGCCAAAGGCAGACATTTAACTTACTGAACCACACAGATGCCCCAGACAACTAAAGATACTTTTTAAAAGAGCCACATCATGACAGGTGGGAGGGCAAAGAAGTGGTCCAGTTAGGATCCACACCAACAACCCACCAACAACAGGATCCAGGACAACCCACAAGCAAGGATATCACAAACATAGGAGGTCCTCTCTGAGGAGCAAGAGCTTCAAAGCCCTGTATCAGGCATCCCTGCCCTGAGGGTCTTACACCAGGAAGAAGAGCCCCTATAAAGTCTGGCCTTGCAAATCAGCAAGGCTTAACTCTAGGAGAGCAAGAGAACCATAGGAAACCAAGACTCTACTCTTAAAGTGTCTGTAAACAAACACTCACTCTGAGACACACCACAGAGGCAACCGTTTAAGAAGCCTCTGAACCGTACATGGAGATTGACTAATTTTAGGACATATGTAAGAGGGGCAGGGATTTGTAGGACCCTTCTCAAGGAACAGAACCAGAGAGGGGCATCTTCTTTCTTCTCTCCTTCTATCATGGTGACTGACAGCTGGCAGGTGCCAATTCTGACATTGTCTATCGACCTTGCTAGCACTACTCATCCTGCTCTGCTGTTCCCCCGCAGGTCTGCCCTGTCCAACACATACCCACCCGAGTAGGTGCCACTCCAAACCATCACAACACTGGCAGGCAGCCTCAACTGGGATCGGCACTCCCCCAATGTGGCTCTTGCCCCCACTGCACCCAGCAAGTGGCCTTAACTGAGATTGGCACCCACTGAAAGCAAGTCCCAGAAGCAGGTACTCCAGAATCAGAACCCAAACCAGGAAATCCAGAGATATCCTCCTAAAGCAGCTCCAGCCATGTCACATGTCATGAGCAGTCTTAGCCTGGACTGATGCACCCCAAAAACACTTGGGGGGTGCCAGGCCTGCCCACCAGTGTGCCTGCATGAATTGCAGTCCAAATTCAAGAGGAGGCACATGCAGTCTGCGGGGGACACCCATGGACTACCTGATTCTGGGGAGCAGGGAGGAATGTGTTTCTGGGCCCCACAGGATACTTTCTACATATGGCCACTCCTTTAGGAATGAAAGATCTAATCTAGCTGACCTACGTAATACATATAAATAAACACAGCTAGGCAGGCAAAATGAGGACACGGAAAAATACATTCCAAGTGAGAGAACAAGACAAAACCTCAAAAAAAAAAAAAAAGAACTAAATGAAATAGAGATAAGCAATCTGCCTGATAAAGAGTTCAAAGTCATGGTCATAAAAATATCACACTTGAAAAAAGTATATGAATACAATTAGAATTTCAAAAAAGAAACAGAAAATATAAAAAGAACTAATTAGAACTGAAGAATACATTAACTGAAATGAGAATTACACTAGACAGAATCAACATCAGATTAGATGATGAAGAATGGATCAGCAATGGAGAAGAGAAGGTAGGTAGTTAAGAACAATATAAGGGACCTCTACAGAGGTAAACTAAAGCTCACATTATAGGGGTCCCAGAAGAAGAGAGAGAAAGGGCAGGAGAAAACTTACTTGAAGAAATAATAGCTGAAATCTTCCCTTACATGGGTAAGGAAACAGAAACTAAGGTACAAGAAGCACAAAGAGCCCCAAACAAGACGAACCCAAGGAGGTCCACACAAAGACACATAATAATTAAAGTGAAAAAAAAATTAAGATTAAAGAGATGATCTTAATGGCAGCAAGAGAAATCAACTAATAACATACAATGAACACCCATTAGACTATCAGCTGATTTTCCAGCAGAACTTAGAAGACCAGAAGAGAGTGGCAGGATATAGTTAAACTGAAAGAGAAAAACCTACAACCAAGAATACTCTACCTAGCAAGGTTATCATTCAGAATTGAAAGAGAGAGAAAGAGTTTCCCAAACAAACAAAAGTTAAAGGAGTTCATCATCACTAAACCTCCTTACAAAAAATGTTTTAAAGGATTTCTTCAAGCAGAAAATACTGTAAGTAGATGAAAATTTTGAAAGAAAAATTTGTATTGGTAAAAGCAAACATAGTAAAGGTAATGGACCAAACACTAATAAAGCTATTATGGAGGTTAAAAGACAAAAGTAGTAAAATAAACTATATCTACAATAATTAGTTAAGGGATAAACAAAATAAAAAGGCATAAAATATGTCAAAAACACAAAACGTGAGGGGGGAGGGAGAAAAATGTAAAATGTGTTCAAATTTAAGTGACTATCAGCCTAAAATAGACTGCTGTATAAATAGAATGTTATATATAAACCTCATGGTAACCACAAAACAAAAGCTTGTAATACATATACAAAAAAATAAAGAGGAAATAATCTAGGGATGCCCAGGTGGCTCAGTGATTGGGCGTCTCCCTTTGGGTCAAATCGTGATCCTGGAGTTCCGGGATCAAGTCCCACATCGGGCTTCCTGAATGGAGCCTGCTTCTCCATCTGCCTATGTCTCTGCCTCTCTCTCTATGTCTCTCATGAATAAATAAAAAAATATTTTAAAAAAGGAAAGAATCTTTTTTTTAAATTTTATTTATTTGTGATAGTCACAGAGAGAGAGAGAGAGAGAGAGAGAGGCAGAGACATAGGCAGAGGGAGAAGCAGGCTCCATGCACCGGGAGCCCGACGTGGGATTCGATCCTGTGTCTCCAGGATCGCGCCCTGGGCCAAAGGCAGGCGCTAAACCTCTGCGCCACCCAGGGATCCCTAAAAAAAGGAAAGAATCTAAATGTAACACTAATGAAAGTCATCAAATCACAAAGGAAAAAAGCAAAATATGAAAGGAACAGAGAATAACTATGGAAAAAAAGGAAAACAATAAATGAAATAGCAATAAGTACATACCTATCAATAATTACCGTAGAGGCACCTGGGTGGCTTAGTCAGTTAAGTGTCTGCCTTCAGCTTAGGCCATGATCTCAGGGTCCTGGGATCCAGCCTCGTGTCAGGCTCCCTGCTCAGCAGGAGTCTGCTTCTTCCTCTCCCTCTGTGCACACAGTTGCTCTATTTCTCTCTCTCAAATAAATAAATAAAATCTTTAAAAAATAATAATTGCTTTAAATGTAAATGGACTAAATGGCCAATTAAAAGGCAAAGGGTAGCTGAACGGATCAAAAAAAACCCCAACAACCAAAAAACAAAACAAAACAAAACAAAAAAACAAGATCCATCTATATTCTGCCTATAAGAGACTTACTTCAAACACAGACTGAAAGTGAAGGGATGGAAAAATACATTACATATAAGTGGAAATGAAAAGAAAGCAGGAGTAGCAATATCCCTGTCATATATCAGAGAAAATGAACTTTAAAATAAAGATTATGACAAAAGACAAATCATGTTACACAATAATAAAGGATCAGTCAAACAAAAGGATGTAACAATTTTAAATATATATGCACCTAAAAGAATCACCTAAATAGGTATAAAGCAAATATTAACAGACATAAAGGAAGAAATTGACAGTAATACAATAATAGTAGGAAACTTTAACACCCTACTTACAGCAATGGATAAGATCATCCAGACAGAAAATCAATATAGAAACAGTGGCTTTGAACAACACATCAGACCAGATAGACCTAATAGATATATTCAGAACATTCCATCCAAAAGCAGCAGAGTATACAATATTTTCAAGTGCAGATAGAACGTTTTCTAGAACAGATCACATGTTAAGGCACAAAACAAGTCTCAATAAATGTAAGAAGCCTGAAATAATATGAAACATTTCTTCCAAACACTAGAAATCAATTATAAGGGGGGGGAGGGAAACCTATAGTTTTATACCTAAATGTAAGACCTGAAGTCATAAAAATCCAAGAAAGCATAGGCTGTAAACTCTTAAACATGGGTCTTAGCAAGGGGAGGGATTTGTATCCTCAAAGTTAAACAAAGGGATTACACCTAACTATAAAGCTTTTGCATGGGGAAGAAAATCATCATCAAATGAAAAGACAACCTACTGAGTGGGTGAAGATGTATGCAATAGTATACTCAATAAGTGGTTACTATCCAAAAAATTATAAAGAACTCATACAACCAACACCAAAAAAACCAAACAACTCAATTAGAAAATGGAAATTGTCAATAGACATTTTCCAAAAGAAAACATACAGCTGTCCAAGAGATACATGAAAAGATGTTTAGCATCACTAGTCATCAGGGAAATGCAAGTCAAAACCGCAGTGAGATGTCACCTCACTAGCTAGTCAGTGAGAATTATAGTCACTAGTCAGACTGGCTATTATCAAAAATACAAGAAATAGCAAGTGTTGATGAGGGTGTGGAGAAAAGAGAATCCTCTTGTACTGTTGGTAGGATTGTAAATTAGTGCAGCCACTACAGAGGTTCTATGGAGGTTCCTCAAAAAAATTAAAATAGAACTATCATACCAACCAGCATATCCACTTCTGAGTATTTATCTGTAGGAAACAAAAACACCAATTCAAAAAATGATATGCACCCCTACGTTTGTTGCAGTATTATTTACAGTAGCCAAGATACAGAAGCAACCCAAGTGTCCGTGAATAGATGAGTAGATATAGAAGATGTGGCATAAAAATATATAAAATGGAATATTGCTCAGCCATAAAAAGAATGAAAACTTTCCATTTGTAACAACATGGATGGACCTGGAACATATTATGCTGAGATAAATAAGACAGAGAAAGACAAATACCATATAACATCACTTACAACTTACATGTGGAATCTAAATCAATAAACAAAACAAATAGACTCAAATATAGAGAACAAACTAATAGTTGCTGAGGAGAGGGAATTGGGGGAATGGGTGAAATAAGGAGATTAAGAGGCACAAATTCCAGTTATAAAATAGGTCACAGGGATGAAAAGTACAGAATATGGGATATGGTCAATAATATTATAATAACTGTGTACAGTGACAGATGGTAACTAGACTTATGATCATTCTTTAGTGTATATAAACATCAAATCACTATGTTGTATACTTGAAACTAATATAATACTGTATGTCAACTATAATTCAATAATAAATAAACATAAATGCATAGAAAGGAAGGAAAGAAGGAAGAGGGGAAGAACTTAAAATATTTGGAAAACTAGTCACATTAATTTTAGCACAATTTCAAGTTTTGTAATCCTTAGTAATTTACTTCATTCCATGTAAAAATGAAAATTTAGAGAATATTATATCATTTCCTAATAGCCAACACTAATTCAGTGCATACAATGGGCTGCACAGTTTTTGAAGTATTATGTGTACATTTATCTCATTAAATCATTACAAGTCTTTGAGACAGGCATACTAATATTATCTCCATTTTCTAGATGAGGAAATGGGCACAGTCACACTGCTAAGTAAACAGTAAAACTGAGATTCAAATCCAAGATTTAGACTCCAGATTCCACACTTTTAATAAGTAGGTTACACTGCCTGTAGAACCTGAATTTTGAGATCTATCTTAGGCTTATCAGGAGAATTTGTGCAATCCACTAACTAGCAGGCTGCATAGCTATGATGAGAGATCAAATGCAATGGCACTGGGAGGGAGCAAGCAGGGGTCAGAGATAGACTTGGGAGAAATTAAGTAAGAGAATCAGCAAAACTCCATCACTGTACATGTGGGGAGGGGAAGGGATAAAGAGGGAGCAAAGCCCAGAATGATTCTGCTTAAGAGGTAGGAACTTTGGTGGGTTTTTTGTTTGTTTTTTAAGATTTTACTTATTTATTTGAGAGAGAGGCACAGAGCACAATTTGGATGGGGAAGAGCAGAAGGAGAGGGAGAAGCAGACACCTCTCTGAGCAATGACTCCAGTGTGGAGTTTGATCCAGGACTCTGGGATCAGGACCTGAGCCGAAGACAGATGCTTAACCAACTAAGCCACCCAGGCGCTCCAAGAAGTTGGAACATTGAACACAAGTAGGAACTACAGTAGAAAGGTAAGTTTTTTTGTTTTTGTTTTTGTTTTTGTTTTCTTTGGCTTGGGATGAAGTTCAGCTTGGTCCACAGACTTTGGGATATTTGTGAGACAGGCAGTCTGAGAAGCTGGTTAGGCAGTTTCACAGAGGAGCAGGCAGTGGGTGAGACAGAGTCGAGGAAAGAGAGCTATCCCTGTCCCTGAAATGTTGACCCATCCTCACCTCCACTGAGACTGTTCTTACCTGAGAATGTTACTGTGATGAGGGATGAATGTGTTCATGTCAATATAGGGAGGGGTGTAGTAAACATAAAATAAGAAACATCTACCTGGCATATTGGGCTGTGAAATTAGGCAGAGTAAGAAGTGGAATCAGGAAAAAAAAACCCACACAGCACAAATACTAACACTATTCCCCCAACATAGGACTGACCATGGTCTCTAGTTTTCCATTCTGTATATAAAGGCGTCATGCTTGCTAATGGATTCTCCTTTACAGAAAGACCTGATTCTTATTGATTTTGTACTTCCTGAAACTCCTAGCACAATGTAAAAATGTCTGTAGAGTTATTAAGTCAGGAACCCTTCTCACTTCTATAAGAAGCTAATTACTTAAAAAATGCAGTTAGTCCTTCTAGAGCTTAGGTTCAAGCATCATTGGGCTGACTCAATGTAAGACAGCCTTAACAGAATAATGTGCTAGCTTCATCCCAAGAATCCAATGGGAGAGCAACAGAGGCAGTGAGGGAAGAAAACAAACAAAAGAATGCAGTGCCTGCACATGTGTCTGAAACCAGCTATTAGTCATGTCAACCTAATCTGATCGAAGAAATCCTTCAGACAAAAGAATAAGATATTTTGGTTCAAGGCTCATTAAAATTTAGAGTGGTTAATTTCCTCCTTAACTTTAAGTAGCTAGAAAGGAAGAGAAAATGAAGATACCAACATAACAGAGGACTCTTTTTTTTCAACTAAGATTTTTTTTAGTTGCTGAAAATTAAAACATTTCTTCTAAAACTTTCTGAAATTTAATCTATAAAACAAAATTAATTAATTTAAAAAATATTTTATTTATTTATTCATGAGAGGCAGAGAGAGAGGCAGAGACACAGGCAGAGGGAGAAGCATGCTCCATGCAGGGAGTCTGATGTGGGACTCGATCCCGGGACTCCAGGATCACGCCTGGGCCAAAGGCAGGCACTAAACTGCTGCGCCACCCAGGAATCCAAAACAAAATTAATTTAGATGGAATGTTTAAAAGAAAACAAAATGCACTTCAGCGAAAATCAACGGCCCAAATTAGATGGATTTAGACCAGGTTAAGTTTGCCAAACTAAAATGTAGAAAATAATGATTCTTCTAGATAACACTATCAAAACAATTCCTTAGTGATTATTATAACTTTTCTTTTATAAAAGTATGCCCTTTGAGGCTTAACTGTGAATAATTAGATTTCACCATAGCCGTAGCACTGGTTAATCAATTCACCTAATACTTAGTTCTAAAATACTTAAAATGACATGAAAAAACAGCATTAAGGTATAAATTCAGGTTAAGTATTTAAATATCAACAACGAAGAGTAAAATACTCACGATATGGTACTTCCAGTGGATGCCCTGTTACATCACACCATCCAATTGGGTGAATGTCAGGGCTATCCGCATCCATCCAATAGTCATATTTGTGGTCCCAGCCATCAAAATGAACCTGTTGAGTAATTAGTATTTAATAATTAGTATTTCACTATGCCTATACCAAAGTATTAGAAAACAAACCTTTGAAATTGAGATTGAAATTGTAATAATCATACATTACAGCTGAAACAATATTTAAAACGTGCCAACAAAGAGCCTTCTAATCTAAGCAACAAAGGCTGTTGTACCAATTTTTCCGAGAAATAAAAGAAGTTGGTAAATAAAAAAAATCTGTCAGAGACTGATTAGAATTTGAAGGGGTAACACCAATTCATTTTCCCAACTAAGTAATAGTTGGTGGGAAGGACACTTCCTCTCCTGATTAAGGACATCAGTGGAAGGACACCTCCTCTCTTGGTTGCCACTACAAAAATTATGTCAGTATTATCAACAAGAGTCACCAGTTTGACATCAATACAAGCCTTATGCTATTGGGAAATGCATGGATTTTAGAGAGTGTGAAAGGAAGCAATACATTTCAAAATCCTAACAACAAGGAGAGATGAAGCCACTAGAACAATGGAGGCAAAGGAGCAGACAAAATATGCTACTGAGGTAGACAGAATAAAAGCTATCTTCATAGCTGTGAAGGACAGTGTAAGCTTTCAGGAAATCTGAGTTAGAGATATGGCTCAGGTCCAACAATCCAGTGAATGGTTATCACTGTTTTGCCTGCTACCTACAAAACACACAGGCACATAACTCACATATATACATACAGGTCTAAGAATAATTAAAATAAAACCCTACTTCTGGAACAAAAGTCTCATACTTATTTCTGAAGCTTATCAAACTCTATGTTCTAGAAGTTTCATATGAGGATGAAAGAGTCAAATTACTTATGCAGGCAAAAAAATAAGGATAATAATATTTTATAACCCTCTTTCATATCATATATTTTCTATTAATTAAATGGGGAATTCCCTCTTTGAATGCAAAAAGACCTACAATTTTTTGAAAATCATAATTTGAATAAAAAGAGCAAGATTGCAAGCATCATAATAAACCAACTGAAGCAAAAGCCTGTCACGTAGGACATAGGACCAAAAAAATAGAAAAAGGTAAAATTGTGTGTAGTAAGTCCCATATAAAGTCCTACACTTCAAAAAAAAAAAAAGTCCTACACTTCTTCTCAAGATCCATCTTTCTAAACAAGTGGTTCTCCCAGACCCTCAGTATAAGCATCACCTGGACACATGTTAGAGATGCAGATTTTTGGGTCCTAACTCAACCCACTGAACCAGACACTCTAAAAGACAGGGCCTAACAATCTGTGTAAACAAGTCCTCTAGATGCATCTAATATATGCCAAAGTTTGAGAACGAATAATCTAAAGATAACTTTCAAAAGCATGTTTCTACCAGATGTAGGCTTCAGGCTAAGACAGAGTAGTAACCATAAAGCTGGATAAAACTTATGAAGTGACTGTTTTTAGACATTGGACAACAGGTACATACCACAGATATGTAATCGCTAAGAACACCCAGATGAGTCCTCAATGTCAGCTTGTGGACAATTTCCTGATAGCACCACAGGGAGGAAAACCTGAATGCAGCAGTCTCACTGTACTGAGGAGACACACATTGCAGCTTAGCACTGATGAAGCCAATGGAAATTGAAGGACAAACACTAGAGAAAACAGGGCTACAGGGAAGAGGACTCCACAAATCTAGTTTTTTTTTTTTCTTTTCTTTTCTTTTTTTTTTTGGCAAGGCGTTGGTCAAGGGATGGACTATAAACATGCAAGATGAGACAGAGGGAAGTGAAGCAGAGAGCACCTGATACTGAGCTGGAAGTAAAATGAAAACAGCAGAAGAAGTCACACATACTGGGAGAAGGGAGAGACCAGAGTGCAGACCATGAGAATTTGATTGAGACACCAAAAAGGCCATACTTCTGGAATAAGTATACTCTAGTATGTCCTAGAGTATTTCAGACCAACCCTAAAAAAAGGCTAAAATCAAACCTCCAAAATTTAAGAACAGCCATCAGTATTAACTGTCTGACAGAACAAACTCTTCCCTTTTGAAAGGAAGACAAGTACACCCAAATCTGAACACTGCACCATTCATAATGTCCAACATAAAATAAAAATGTATTTGACAAGCAAATAAGCAGGTGATGGTGTGCCTTACTCACTTTCTTTAAAAAGAGACCCTGAGAAGCTCCAGATGTTGTAATTAGTAGGTAAGAACTTAAAGTGGCTATTAAAATATATTTAAGGACATAAAGGAAAAAATAGTCTTGATGAGGGAACAGATAGGGAATCTTAGCAGGGAAAAGGAAACTGTAAGAGATAAACATGGATATTCTAGAACTGAAAAGCAAAATATCTGAGGTAAAAAGTTTCTGAATAGGCTTAAAAGCAGATTAGACATGGCAGAAAGATAGGTAAGTGAACATGAAAGCAGGTTCATAGAAATTACTAATCTAAAGCCCACACAATAAAAAAATTTCAAAAATATATTTTTTAAAGATTTTATTTATTTATTCATAGAGATGCAGAGAGAGAGAGAGAGAGAGAGAGAGAGAGAGAGGCAGAGACACAGGCAGAGGGAGAAGCAGGCTCCATGCAGAGAGCCTGACGTGGGACTCGATCCAGGGTCTCCAGGATCACGCCCTGGGCTGCAGGCAGCGCTAAACCGCTGCGCCACCGGGGCTGCCCAAAAATTTCAAAAATTAACAGAGCCTCAGGTACTTGTAAAATAGATCAATTGGTCTAATGTACATGTATTTGGAATCCAGAAGGAGAAGAAACACAATGGAGTGGGAATAATGGTCAAAGCAGAAAAAAGCTGAAGAAATAACATCAACAAAATCTCCTTATTTTGGTCCCAAAAAGCCAATTTACAAGCTTATGAAAAACAGCAAAACCAAGCAAAATAAATACAAAGGAAATCAAGGTGTCTGAGTGATTTAGTTGATTAAGTGGCCGACTTATGGTTTGCACTCAGGTCATGATCTTAGGATCCTGGAATCAAGCTCTGCATTGGGCTCTGCACTCAGTGGGGAGTCTGCTTGTGGATTCTCTCTCTCCTTCTCTCTCTCTCTCTCTCTCATAAACAAAGAAACAAACACAAGCCACTGAAAATGAAAGACAAAAGAAAAAATCTTGAAAGCAGCCTAAGAAGTACAACATATTACATACAGGGAACCATGACAGGGATGTTAGCCAACTTCTCATCAGAAACAGAAAAGGCCTTGGGCTCCCCACTCAATGGGGAGCCTGCTTCTCCTTCTTTCTTTGCCCCTCTCTCTTCTCTCTCTCTCTCTCTCTCATAAATAAAATCTTTAAAAGAAAAAAAAAAGAAACAGAAAAGGCAAGAAGACAATGAAATGACATCTTTAAAGTAGTGAGGGAAAACATATGTCAACCTGATATTTTATGTCTTATTAAAGACATTCTTCAAAAAGGAATATAATTTTCAGATAAACAAAAACTGAGAAAGTATTCACCTATAGATTTGCACTTGCAAGAAATATTATAGAAAGTATTTCAAGTGAAAGGTAAGTATTATCAGATGGAATGATAGCAATTTTGAAAAAAATGAGCAAAATTGAAAGTCTCACTCTATCTGATTTCTACAATTACTATAAAGCTACAGTTATGAAGCCAGTGTTGTTTTGGCTTAAGAAGAGGCAAATACATTATTGTAACAGAAAAGATTATATCAATTGACCAACATATATATATAGTCAACAGCTTTTCAGCAAATATGATAAAGCCATTCAATGGGAGGGGAAGAGCAGTATTTTCAGCAAATTATACTAGGTCAGCTGCATATCCACATGTAAAAAAAATCCAAACCAACTGATTTCTACCTCACCTCCCTCCCACACAAAAATTTATTTGAAATGAACCACAGACCTAAACGAAAGCTAAAAGAATCAAACTCAATGAAACCTTAAAGATACTGGGATATTGAAGGATTTCTTTTCCATAAAAGAATAAGTTGATAAATTCAATTTTTATAATAAAAAAAATCTGTTCTTCAAAATCATCATTAATAAAAAATATAACCAAGCCAAGGACATTTGTAATACATTTATTTGACAAAAGACTTGACAACCCAATAAATAATGGACAAAAGACTTGATAATGCTCTGTGGAAAAAAAGTTTCATGAATGGTCAATAGGTAAATAAAAGAAATTCTCAACTTCACTATTCATCAAAGAGATCAGAATGAAACATACTACACACCCACTTGTATGACTTAAATTTCTTAAGCATCAATTACTGGTGAGGCTGTGGAGCTCCCAGAACAATCATACAATGTCAACGGGGATGGAAAATTGTACAATTACTTTAGAAAATGTTTTCCTATTTTATTATAGATTTAAGATGTTCCTACTCCATGACTTCTGGCAATTCCACCCAAAAGATGAATATACAAAGAAGCGTAAATGAACATTCCTGGTAATTTCATTCAAAATGCCAAAATCTGGGGAAGATGGCAGAAGAGTAGGGTCCCCAAGGCACCTGTTCCCACGAAATTACCTAGATAACCTTCAAATCACCCTGAAAATTTACGAATTCGGCCTGAGATTTAAAGAGAGAGCAGCTGGAATGCTACAGTGAGAAGAGTTCGCGCTTCTATCAAGGTAGGAAGACGGGGAAAAAAGAAATAAAGAAAAAAAAGGACTCCAAGGGGGAGGGGCCCCACGAGGAGCCGGGCTGAGGCCGGGGCGAGTGTCCCCAGGACAGGAGAGCCCCGTCCCGGAGGAGCAGGAGCTGCACCGACCTTCCCGGGCGGAAAGGGGCTCCCAGGGGGTTGGAGCAGGACCCCAGGAGGGCGAGGATGCCCGCGGGCTCCCGGGGACACTAACAGCACCTGCGTCCGGGGAGAGCCCACGCCCCGCGGCCAGGGGGCTGCATGGCCGGGAGCGCGAATCCAGCAGCACAGGACCCGGGGCACAGGGCGCCGGGACACAGCCCAGGATCCGGCCTCCCCCGGGACAGGCAGAGGCCGGGAGGGCCCAGGACAGCAAGGACGCTCCTGCCCCAGCTGAGCAGATCAGCGGCCCCGCCCCGGAGCCTCCAGGCCCTGCAGACGGAGAGCTCCGTGGTGACTGCAGGGGCTGAATCCAGGGCTCCAGAGCTGCAGCAACCACTGTGGTTGTTCCTCCTGGGGCCTCAAGGGGTAAACAGCCCCCATTGAGCCCTGCACCAGGCAGGGGGCAGAGCAGCTCCCCCAAGTGCTAACACCTGAAAATCAGCACAACAGGCCCCTCCCCCAGAAGACCAACTAGACGGACAAGTTCCAGGGGAACTCAAGGGACTGAAAGTATACAGAATCAGAAGATACTCCCCCGTGGTTGTTTTTTTTTTTTTCTGTTTGCTTCCCCCACCCTTTTTTCCCTTTGATTCTTTTTCTTTCTCTTTCTCTTCTCTTTTCTTCCTTTTTTTCTTTTTTCTTTTTCTCTTTTCTTTCCTTCTTTCTCTCCTCTCTTTTTCTCCTTTTCCCAATACAACTTGTTTTTGGCCACTCTGCACTGAGCAAAATGACTAGAAGGAAAACCTCTCCTCAAAAGAAGGAATCAGAAACAGTCCTCTCTCCCACAGAGCTACAAAATTTGGATTACAATTCCATGTCAGAAAGCCAATTCAGAAGCACTATTATAAAGCTACTGGTGGCTCTAGAAAAAAGCATAAAGGACTCAAGAGATTTCATGACTGCAGAATTTAGATCTAATCAGGCAGAAATTAAAAATCAATTGAATGAGATGCAATCCAAACTAGAAGTCCTAACGACGAGGGTTAACGAGGTGGAAGAATGAGTGAGTGACATAGAAGACAAGTTGATGGCAAAGAGGGAAACTGAGGAAAAAAGAGACAAACAATTAAAAGACCATGAGGATAGATTAAGGGAAATAAACGACAGCCTGAGGAAGAAAAACCTACGTTTAATTGGGGTTCCTGAGGGCACCGAAAGGCCAGAATATGTATTTGAACAAATCACAGCTGAAAACTTTCCTAATCTGGGAAGGGAAACAAGCATTCAGATCCAGGAAATAGAGAGATCCCCCCCTAAAATAAATAAAAACCGTTCAGCACCTCAACATTTAATAGTTAAGCTTGCAAATTCCAAAGATAAAGAGAAGATCCTTAAAGCAGCAAGAGACAAGAAATCCCTGACTTTTATGGGGAGGAGTATTAGGGTGACAGCAGACCTCTCCACAGAGACCTGGCAGGCCAGAAAGGGCTGGCAGGATATATTCAGGGTCCTAAATGAGAACAACATGCAACCAAGAATACTTTATCCAGCAAGGCTCTCATTCAAAATGGAAGGAGAGATAAAGAGCTTCCAAGACAGGCAGGAACTGAAAGAATATGTGACCTCCAAACCAGCTCTGCAAGAAATTTTAAGGAGGACTCTTAAAACTCCCCTTTAAGAAGAAGTCCAGTGGAACATTCCACAAAAACAAGGACTGAATAGATATCATGATGACACTAAACTCATATCTGTCAATAGTAACTCTGAACGTGAACGGGCTTAATGACCCCATCAAAAGGCGCAGGGTTTCAGACTGGATAAAAAAGCAGGACCCATCTATTTGCTGTCTACAAGAGACTCATTTTAGACAGAAGGACACCTACAGCCTGAAAATAAAAGGTTGGAGACCCATTTACCATTCAAATGGTCCTCAAAAGAAAGCAGGGGTAGCCATCCTCATATCAGATAAACTAAAATTTACCCTGAAGACTCTAGTGAGAGATGGAGAGGGACACTATATCATGCTTAAAGGATCTATCCAACAAGAGGACTTAACAATCCTCAATGTATATGCCCCGAATGTGGGAGCTGCCAAATATATCAATCAATTAATAACCAAAGTTAAGACATAATTAGATAATAATACACTTATACTTGGTGACTTCAATCTAGCACTTTCTACACTCGATAGGTCTTCTAAAAACATCTCCAAAAAAACGAGAGCTTTAAATGATACACTGGACCAGTTGAATTTCACAGATATCTACAGAACTTTGCATCCAAACTCAACTGAATACACATTCTTCTCAAGTGCACATGGAACTTTCTCCAGAATAGACCACATACTGGGTCACAAATTGGGTCTGATCTGATAGCAAAAGATTGGGATCGTCCCCTGCATATTCTCAGACAATAATGCCTTGAAATTAGAACTAAATCACAACAAGAAGTTTGGAAGGACCTCAAACATGTGGAGGTTAAGGACCATCCTGCTAAAAGATGAAAGTCTCAACCAGGAAATTAAGGAAGAATTAAAAAGTTTCATGGAAACAAATGAGAATGAAGATACAACTGTTCAAAATCTTTGGGATGCAGCAAAAGCAGTCCTGATGGGGAAATACATCGCAATACAAGCATCCATTCAAAAACCGGAAAGAACTCAAATACAAACGCTAACCTTACACCTAATGGAGCTAGAGAAAAAACAGCAAATAGATCCTACACCCAGCAGAAGAAGAGAGTTAATAAAGATTCGAGGAGAACTCAACGAAATCGAGACCAGAAGAACTGTGGAACAGATCAACAAAACCAGGAGTTGGTTCTTTGAAAGAATTAATAAGAGAGATAAACCATTAGCCAGCCTTATTAAAAAGAAGAGAGAGAAGACTCAAATTAATAAAATCATGAATGAGAAAGGAGAGCTCACTACCAACACCAAGGAAATACAAACGATTTTAAAAACATATTATGAACAGCTATACGCCAATATATTAGGCAATCTAGAAGAAATGGACGCATTTCTGGAAAACCACAAACTACCAAAACTGGAACAGGAAGAAATAGAAAACCTGAACAGGCCAATAACCAGGGAGGAAATTGAAGCAGTCATCAAAAACCTCCCAAGACACAAAAGTCCAGGGCCGATGGCTTCCCAGGGGAATTCTATCAAACGTTTAAGAAGAAATCATACCAATTCTACTAAAGCTGTTTGGAAAGATAGAAAGAGATGGAGTACTTCCAAATTCGTTCTATGAGGCCAGCATCACCTTAATTCCAAAAGCAGACAAAGACCCCACCAAAAAGGAGAATTACAGACCAATATCCCTGATGAACATGGATGTAAAAATTCTCAACAAGATACTAGCCAATAGGATCCAAGAGTACATTAAGAAAATTATTCACCATGACCAAGTAGGATTTATTCCTGGGACACAAGGCTGGTTCAACACTCATAACACAATCAATGTGATTCATCAGGTCAGCAAGAGAAAAACCAAGAACCATATGATCCTCTCATTAGATGCAGAGAAAGCATTTGACAAAATACAGCATCCATTTCTGATCAAAACTCTTCAGAGTGTAGGGATAGAGGGAACATTCCTCAACATCTTAAAAGCCATCTATGAAAAGCCCACAGCAAATATGATTCTCAATGGGGAAGCACTGGGAGCCTTTCCCCTAAGATCAGGACAAGACAGGGATGTCCACTCTCACCACTGCTATTCAACATAGTACTAGAAGTCCTAGCCTCAGCTATCAGACAACAAAAAGACATTAAAGGCATTCAAATTGGCAAAGAAGAAGTCAAACTCTCCCTCTTCACTGATGACATGATACTCTACATAGAAAACCCAAAAGCCTCCACCCCAAGATTGCTAGAACTCATATAGCAATTTGTCAGCGTGGCAGGATACAAAATCAATGCCCAGAAGTTAGTGGCATTTCTATACACCTACATTGAGACTGAAGAAAGAGAAATTAAGGAGTCAATCCCATTTACAATTGCACCCAAAAGCATAAGATACTTAGGAATAAACCTAACCAAAGAGGTAAAGGATCTATACCCTCAAAACTATAGAACACTTCTGAAAGAAATTGAGGAACACACAAAGAGATGGAAAAATATTCCATGCTCATGGATTGGCAGAATTAATATTGTGAAAATGTCAATGTTACCCAGGGCAATTTACACGTTTAATGCAATCCCTATCAAAATACCATGGACTTTCTTCAGAGAGTTAGAACAAAGTATTTTAAGATCTGTGTGGAATCAGAAAAGACCCCTAATAGCCAGGGTAATTTTAAAAAAGAAAACCATAGCTGGGGGCATCACAATGCCAGATTCCAGGTTGTACTACAAGCTGTGGTCATCAAGACAGTGTGGTACTGGCACAAAAACAGACACATAGATCAATGGAACAGAATAGAGAATCCAGAAGTGGACCCTCAACTTTATGGTCACGTAATATTCGATAAAGGAGGAAAGACGTACCCATTGGAAGAAAGACAGTCTCTTCAATAAATGGTGCTGGCAAAATTGGACATCCACATGCAGAAGAATGAAACTAGACCACTCTCTTTCACCATACACAAAGATAAACTCGAAATGGATGAAAGATCTAAATGTGAGACAAGATTCCATCAAAATCCTAGAGGAGAACACAGGCAACACCCTTTTTGAATTTGGCCCAGCAACTTCTTGCAAGATAGACCCACGAAGACAAGAGAAACAAAAAGCAAAAATGAACTAAGGGACTTCACCAAGATAAGAAGCTTCTGCACAGGAAAAGAAACAGTCAACAAAACTAAAAGACAACCTATGGAATGGCAGAAGATATTTGCAAATGACGTATCATTAAGGGACTAGTATCCAAGATCAATAAAGAACTTATTAAACTCAACACCAAAGAAACAAACAATCCAATCATGAAATGGGCAAAAGACATGAAGAGAAATCTCACAGAGGAAGACATAGACATGGCCAACATGCACATGAGAAAATGCTCTGCATCATTTGCCATCAGGGAAATACAAATCAAAACCACAATGAGATACCACCTCACACCAGTGAGAATGGGGAACATTAACAAGGCAGGACACCACAAATGTTGGAGAGGATGCGGAGGAAAGGGAACCCTCTTAAACTGTTGGTGGGAATGTGAACTGGTGCAGCCACTCTGGAAAACTGTGTGGAGGTTCCTCAAAGAGTAAAAAATAGACCTGCCCTACAACCCAGCAATTGCACCGTTGGGGGTTTACCCCAAAGATGCAGATGCAATGAAACGCCGGGACACCTGCACCCCGATGTTTCTAGCAGCAATGTCCACAATAGCCAAACTGTGGAAGGAGCCTCGGTGTCCATCGAAAGATGAATGGATAAAGAACATGTGGTTTATGTAAACAATGGAATACTACTCAGCCATTAGAAACGACAAATACCCACCATGTGCTTCGACGTGGATGGAACTGGAGGGTATTATGCTGAGTGAAATGAGTCAATCGGAGAAGGACAAACTTTATATTTTCTCATTCATTTGGGGAATATAAATAATAGTGAAAGGGAATAGAAGGGAAGGGAGAAGAAGTGGGTAGGAAATATCAGAAAGGGAGACAGAACATAACGACTCCTGTATCTGGAAACGAACTAGGGGTGGTATAAGGGGAGGAGGGCGGGGGGTGGGGGTGAATGGGTGATGGGCACTGAGGGGGGCACTTGACAGGGTGGGCACTGGGTGTTATTCTGTATGTTGGCAAATAGAACAGCAATGAAAAATAAATTTAGTATTAAAAAATAAAATAAAATAAAACATTTTGAAGTATTAAAAAAAAAAAGCAAAAATCTGGATACAACCCAAATGCCCAACAACAGATCAGTATCTATTCACAAGCAAGCGTACTATGGGCATAAGATGAATAGTAGTCACCAACAAAAAGGAACAGACTGTTTATACATGCACAAACATGCATCAATTAAATAGACATCATATAATATACACTGCTCAAAACTCATCAAAATCCATATAAAATCTGTACTTTTTGTCATTTGTAAATTATAGCTCAATAAAGTTAATTTATTTAAAATATTTCTACATGCAGCTGCTATCAAAGGAAGCTATTTTGATCCTTTACTATATACATTATGATGTTTCAGCATTCTGGACATAGCCAAACTGCATAATACTGTCAGTACCAGATAACTAAATATTCAGCTGTGAAAGGCAAAATTGGCACTCCTTTCAAGAATGAAGCCTGGTGATCTGGATTTACCTACAGAAAGAAGTTTACACTAATGTGTATAATGGAGTGAAGGAGAAATAGAAAATTTTTTCAAACTTTAATATCTCATCCTTATTTCAATATCCTTTTCTTCTCAGTTTGCGGTGCAATTGTTTATGTTTCAAAAGCAAGGAAACCACCTCTAAGCACAAACAAGGCAGGCCAAATCTTGCTCCAAGGAGTCAGGTCTATTTCTGCTATTGTACCTTGACTTGAGAATACTACTGTGGAATTCAGGCCTAAAACTGAAAAGCTAAAATGAAATACCTTTAAGAATTTTTTGAAAGCAGATACAATGTTTTTATGTACTTTGCTCAATTTTTTCCCTTATGTTCGTTAAGAAATATTAAATTATCCTTTCTAATGCTGTATGTAATTACTTACAATGAAGCCATGGGAGTTAAAAAGAGCCCTTCCTAATCCAGTGATGCAATACTCCCCCACAAGGGCCATCTAAACTTGGAATATATAACCAAAAATCTGACCCATATACATCTTTATGAAAGATATTTTCATATCTGTGGATCTTCATATCTCTAGAGTTGAAAAATCCAATTTTGAAAATTCTAACCAGATGGTCAAGTTAATAAAGGAGATTGGCATTTTAAGAATATTCACAGAGTCCTTTCATAAAGGAAAGAATTATTTTGAAAATCAAATCATCTCCATTTCATGCATTTATGATTTTTATATATTTGTGTTTGTATAAAGCTGAGTAATATGTGAACACTTCTTGCTTAGGTTTTGATAAACTAGAAAACAAAGGTCAAATAATTTATTTATTCATGAAAGACAGAGAGAGAGGCAGAGACACAGGCAGAGGGAGAAGCAGGCTCCATGCAGGGAGTCCGATGTGGGACTACATCCCGGGACTCCAGGATCAAGCCCTGGGCAGAAGGCAGGGGCTAAACTGCTGAGCCACCCAGGGATCCCAAAGGTCAGATAATTAAATCAAACTATCTCAAGTTGGTAAAGGTCAAATAATTGAATCAGTCTCAAAGATTGGTAAGATAACTTGGACATTTAAAAATTAGACCAGCATATTAAAAAACAAGGATGCATGCCTTAATGTAAATCCAAAGCTGTCAATCATCTGGACTGGCACAGTCTTTCTTGCTTTTGCCTTATCACTACTCTCCCTTGGCCCTTGAGCCTTGCCACTATGCCTCAGTTGTCTTTGATGCTGCTATGACTATTAGCACCATGGCTTACACACTGTCAGACCTCAAAAAGCCATCAGTGGAATGAGATGCATGGCAGTAATCATCACTCCTCACTGTTCCTCAGGGTAGCTGGAAAATAAACAGTTTTTTTTTTTTAATCTAGGAACACTGAAGCTAAATTTAATGCTCAATCACAACAACTTTATTAGCCTAAGTGATATTATTATGCTTGTTTGCTTCTGCTATATGGTTTTTAAATTTGTAATTTCCACTTTAATGGGCTTATTGGATATGTGTATTTTATTGTCAGAGGCCTGAAATCTATTTTAAAGGCTTATAGTGAACAAATTATAAGCATGTAGATGATGTTAATTTATTCAGAAAGAGGCTCCACTGTACCTGAACTCTTCTAGCTTTAGCTGAATACATTTGCAATTAACTAGATTTAAACTTACATTTCACTCTGAAAGAAAAACTTATTTTTCATATATTATACCTGATATCTATTACTCATAACCATTAGTGCTAATAAGACTACAGTAAATCTCACTTCTTGTGATGCAGACCTCTGTTGTTGGACGGTATGGAGATTGCAGAAATAGTACTGAGGGCAGACATATATTTCAGTGACACGCATGCTCACATCACACCTTCACAAAATACCATCATCTTCTAAGGCAAGAGTGCTGGGTATGGCAGGCAACTCACTTTGATTGTATATTTCCATACTACAGACACAGCTATAAAATATATACATTATCACTTAATGTCTACAATATGATGTTTTCATAGATCCTGGAAAGGAACCTTTGAAGAGGTTTGTTGAGATTGTACCAATGGCAAATGGCAATACCAGACTATAGCTGAGAACAGTTTATTGAGAGAACCATACAAGAATATATAAATTGTGAGGCTACCTGGGACTACGATGCCTAAGAATCTATCATAGCAGAGTTAAAGTACATTTTTAAAAGATAAAAAGGAATTTTCATAATGAAAATGAAATAATCTGGAATAATCCAGGGCTGCAGGCCAGGACCACATTAAACATTAATTCCACAATGAGCCAATCTGCTCATGGGTCTATCCAGGCAAGAACAGAGCAGGAGGGAACATGAAGAAAAGTAGTTTTAGACAAGTGTATAGATTTTTAAAATTAATCTCACACACTACTATCTCCATTTTACATATGAAGCTAATGAGATATGTAGGGATTAGGAAATGTGCGCAGCATTTCCAAGTCATGGACTTCCTGCAGCCTTGAGCTCGAATTGCTCTTCAGCCGGGTTGAACTAGCAGCCGCAACCCACATTCCTTTCCAGGACTTCACACCCACTCCTGGTAAATTACCTCACTTTCCTTTCCCTGCTAACCTCGCTCTAAACCCATTTGCCCTTTCACAAATACAATTGCTTTCATCTTCCTTTTAGTTCATTCCTAGAACTATTAGAAAGACGTGTAATCATTAAATTGAAAAATTAATAGCTTCACTATAGCTATTCTAAAATACATTTCATTTTTTAAGGCCACTACCCAAATTCAGCATATATCTTGGACAGTGGCTTTCAAAATATAGTAAGCAAAATACCAATTGTCTCCTACCCTATCAGAACTCTAATTTAGGGGGTGGGGGATGTCAGGAACGATGCCTAGAAATTAGAATTTTTTAAACACACATCCTAGATTATCTGCTAAAGATAGTTTTTAGATAAAACTTTTAAAATGCTTCCTTAGGGTATCCCCATGGCAACAACATTGTTAATCAACTGAACTTGCCATTAAACTCACAGTTACATCTAAATCAATGGAGAATAACTTATTTTTTAAAACAGTCACAAATCTTTTTTAATTCTGTAAAGCGACTAGTCCAAGAGAGATCTGGTTGAGGGCCTAATGTGGAGGACATTCAATTTCAAATGTTTCCATCTGTGATAAATATGTCTACCTAAGTTTCCATTATCTATTTCTATGGATACTGTTAAGACAGATACAATTAGTTTCTCCTATAAAATATATTTCCCCATAAGATCCCCACAAGAAATATAAATGCCAAATTTCTAATAGAATCCCTAGGGGCTTTAATGCTTGTTAAGAAATCTAAATATTTCAATATTTTTTTAAAATCAATAGGCATAATAATAGCCATGTCCAGGGCTCCACAGCCAGGTCTTTGAGTAATATCTTAGGAAGAAAAACCTCCTTCATAAGCAGTGTGAGGACACAAAATTTCATAATCAGTTTATGGTTATAATGAACGTAAATGCCTTTGTAAGCTCTGTCATAAGATTTAAAATGTGTTGGGCGCTTAAGTGACAAATGCTACACATCCATTGTGAATATAAAGGCGATTTCCTTTCTGGCTATTCACCAGGCTGTGCTCCCTTCCTGCTCTGTTAAGGACACCAGTCCTGACAGTGGACACTATTTCAATATGCACTCTCCATTTGTCCTGACATACTGAATTTCACCTTTGGATCCAGAATCAAATCACCAAGGTTTTTCTACTAAACCACAAATTACTCATACTCATTATTTATAAACCCCTAACACAAATAGGACTTTAGCTGCTTACATTAAAAGTAGGTAGGATTTCTAAACATGAAAAGCAGGACACAGGGCATGTAAAGAGAAGAAAAGCTGGTTATATCTTGAGGGATCACATAATTTATTGTCCAAATGGAATATTTTAGAGTATAAGAAGGAGCACTAATGAATACATAATTACAGCAGGCATAATCCACGACTATCCCAGGTAAGCCGAAACACATAATTACCCCTGGTAGTCTAAGGATGACAGCTATAAATAAATAACACCCCCCAAAAAATGGCAAAGGGGAAATATTACAAAATTCTGACTATAATATGAAAAATCATACCAGTTAGTCTAAAGTCCCAAAATGTTCACTGATAGGAATTTACTGTACAGATATTTATATAGGTAACATTTTATATATAACAAAATGGACAATATAAAGTATAAATGATGATTTATGTAACTACATAATACCAACAAGAGTAGGATCAGCAAAACACATACTTGTAGTTATACTTTTGATCTGAATGTATCATGAACACTATTTCTAAGTTTTTTAAGCCATGGGTGGGATACAGATTTTTCTGTCCATTCTTATAATTTATTAGGACAAGATCAATTTTACTAGTGGCAACTTCTAAGTTACTTGCATAAATGAGAGTTTTTATTATGAATGGATGTTGGATTTTGTCAAATGCTTTCTCTGCATCTATTGACATCCTTGTGTGATTTTTTTAGCCTGTTGATATGATGAATTACATTAATTAATTTTTGAATATTGAACCAGCTTTGCATATCATGCATAAATCTTACTTGGTCATGGTGTGTAATTCATTTTATATGTTTCTGGATTCAATGTGCTAATATTTCGTCAAGGATTATCTGCATCCATGTTCATGGCAGACAGTGGTCTGTAGTTTCCTTTTCTAGTAATGTTTTCGTGCAGCTTTGAATTTAGGGTTAATGCTGACCTCACAGAGTTAGAAAGCATTTCCTCTCCTATCCTCTAAAAAAGATGATAGGCAATTAGTATAATTTATTCCCTAAATGTTTGATAGAGTTCACTAGTTAAACCATCTGGGTCTGGTGCTTTCTCTTTTGGGAGATTATTAATTTTTGACTCAATTTGCTTAATAGATAGAGGCCTATTCAGATTGTCTATTTTGCCAGATTGTGTCTTTTAAAGAATCAGTCCACTTCATCTAGGTTATCAAATTTGTGGGCAGAGTTGATTACAGTCTTCATTTATTACCATTTCAACATCCATGGAATCTGTAGTGATGTCCTCTCTTTTGTTTCTGATGTTAGAAATTGATATCCTTTCTACTTTTCTCTTAATCAATCTCGTCAGAGGGTTATAAATTTTACTGATCTCAACAAACTAGGCTTTGGCTTCCTGGATCTTTACTGATTTCATTTTCAATTTCATTGACTTTTGCTCTAATTCTTCTTATTTATTGTCTTTTGCTTACTTCGGATTTAATTTACTCTTCTCTCTCGAGTTTCCTAAGGTAGAAATTTAGATTTTGGTTAATTTAGATCTTCCTTATTTTCTGATATATGCATTTAATACTACAAATTTCCCCCTAAACACTGCTTTTGCTGTATCCCACAAATTTTGATAACTATGTTTTCATTTTTATTTAGTTCAAAATTTTTAAATTTCTCTTGAGATTTCTTCTTTGAACCATGTGTTACTCAGAAGTTTGTTATTTAATCTCCATGTATTTTGGGGTCTTCCAGTTATTATTCTGTTTGTGATTTTTACTTTAATTCCATTGTGGTCTTAGGGCAGACACTGTATGTTTTATTTATTTTTAAAATTCTATTAAGGTGTGTTTTATGGTTCAGAATGTGATCAGTCTTGGTGAATGTATCATGTGAGTTTGAGAAGAATGTATATTCTGCTGTTGTTGGATGAAAGAGTCTATACAATTGATTGATGGTTTTGTTGAGTTCAACTCGATCCTTATGGTTTTCTGCCTGCTGGATCTGTCCACTTTTTAGAGAGGGGTGGTGAGGTTTCCAACTGTGACAGTGATTCATCTATTTATCTTTGTAGGTCTACCAGTTTTTGCCTCGTGTAGTTTGATGATCTGTTCTTAGGTGCATACACATTAAGAATTAGGTCATCAAGACAGTGTGGTACTGGCACAAAAACAGACACATAGATCAGTGGAACAGAATAGAGAATCCAGAAGTGGACCCTGAACTTTATGGGCAACTAATATTCGATAAAGGAGGAAAGACTATCCATTGGAAGAAAGACAGTCTCTTCAATAAATGGTGCTGGGAAAATTGGACATCCACATGCAGAAGAATGAAACTAGACCACTCTCTTTCACCATACACAAAGATACACTCAAAATGGATGAAAGAATTAGTATGTTTTCTTGGAGAACTGATCACTTTATCATTATCTAATGTCCTTCTCTATCTCTAATAACTTCCCTTACTTTGAAGTCAGCTCTGCTTGTAATTAATATAGATACTCCTGCTTATTTTTTCACCAGTATTAGCATGGTATATTTTCCTCTGTTTTATTTTTAATCTATATGTATCTTTATATTTAAAGTGGGTTTCTTAGAGATAATATATAGTTGGGTCATGTATTTTTATACACTATAACAATCTTTGCCTTAACTGATGCATTCAGACCACTGACATTCCAAATAATTACCAATATAGTTGGATTAGTATTTCCCGTATTAAGTACTGTTTTATTTATTGTCTAGTACTGTCATTTTTCTTTGTTTCCATTTTTGTATTCCACTTTTTTCCTGCTTTCATGGTTCTGAATATTTTATAATTCTATTTTCTCCTTTATTAGCACATCAATTACATGATTTAAAAAAATTTTTAGTGGTTGACCTATAGTTTACAAGATACACTTACAACTAACCAAAGTCCACTTTCAAATAATACCATACCATTTCACTGGTAATGTGAGTACCTTATAATAACAAAATAATATTAATTCTTTTCTCCTGCCTCTGATATCATTGCTGTCATTCAGTGAACATATATAAGCATACATACACACACACATATATATAAAACATATATATAATATATATATAAATAAATATAATGGAAAACATTGTTGCTCTTATTATTTTGAACAAACTCTAATTTGCTAGATCAATTAAGAATAAAAATAAAAGTTTTTACTTTCTCTTCACATACTCCTTCAATGTTCGTTCTTTCTGTATGTGGAGCCAAGTTTCTTCCTATTTTATTTTCCTTGTCTCTAAAGAATTTCTTCTAAAATTCTTGCAAAGTAGATTTACTGGCAACAAACTCCATCAATTTTTTTTTGTCTTGGAAAGTCTTTATTTTTCCTTTACTTTTTCTTTAAAAGATTTCATTTATTTATTCATGAGAGACACAGAGAGAGAGAGGGAGAAAGGCAGAGACACAGGCAGAGGGAGAAGCAGGCTCCATGTAGGGAGCCTAATGTGGGACTTGATCCTGGGACTCCAGGATCATGCCCTGAGCCGAACGCAGGCGCTAAACCGCTGAGCCACCTGGGTGTCCCTTTCCTTTACTTTTTTAAGGATAACTATGTAGACTATAGAATTCTATTTATGTTGGTAGGGTTTTTTTCTCTCTCAACGTTTTAAATATTTCACTCGTCTGTTCTTGCTTGCATGGCTTCTAAGAAGTCAAATGTAATTCTCACTTTGGTTCTTCTATTGGTAAGGCATTCTCCTCCCCTGGCTTCTTTTAGGACTTTATCTTCAATATTCTATTATTTTCAAGATGATACACCTAAGTGTAGTTTTCTGGAATTTATCCAGCTTGGTGCTCTATTTCCTGAATATGTAGTTTGGTGTTCAACATTAATTTGGGGGAAATCCTCTATCCTTATTTTCAAATATTTCTACCGTTCTTCATTTTTTTCTTCTTCTGGCATTCTCATTACATACATGTTACTCCTTTTGTAGTTGTCCCACAGTCCTTGGATATTGTTTTTTCCTTTGTTCTCTTCATTTTCTAATTTTAGAAATTTCTATTGAGAAATCTTCTAGTTCAGAGATACTTTCCTCAACAATGACCAGTCTAAGAAACCCATCAAAGGCATTTACATTTTTGCTAGTTTTTTTTATCTTTAGCATTTCTTTTTAGTTCTTTCTTAGGATTTCCATCTCTCCTTATATTGCCCTGCTGTTCTTGCATGCTGTCTACTTTATCCATTGGAACCCGTGGCATATTAATCATAGTTGTTTTCAATTTCCAGTCTGATAATTCTAACATCCCCACTGTGTCTGGTTTTGATGCTTACTCTGCCTCTTCAAAAAAAAATTTATACCTTTTTGTATGCTCTATAGTTTTTTCTTGAGAGCCAGACATTATGTATCAGGTAAAAGGAACAACTGTAAACAGGCCCTTACTAATGTGGTGGTGAGATGTGTGGAGGAGGGTATGCGTCCTAGAGAATTGTGATTAGGTCTGTTTTTTAGTGAGCCTCTGACTGTGAACTTCATAGGTGTTTCTCAGCTTTGTTCTCCCTCCTGTGGGACAGGATGGTTAGAAATGGCTAGAGTTAGGTACCTCCCTTCCCTCAAGTCAACAGGCTCTAATAATACCCCAGTAGGTTAGGCAATGGTTAACTAGTTTCTCCTGAGGACAGGCCTTACTAAAAACAGAGTGCTCTGGCATATTTCAAAATGGTTCCTTTCCCCTCTCGCTGTTAAATGTATGAGAGGATTTTTATCCAATATTTCCTGTAATTGAGCTCCTATCAGAACCTGGTCAAGCTCTTTGAGGTAACTTTCACAATATTGTGGGAGCCCTCATAACTGGGTCCCCTGGAGTTTTTTTTTTTTAATTTATTCAGAGGTAGAGAGAGAGAGAGAGAGAGAGAGAGAGAGAGGCAGGCAGAGAGGCAGAGACCCAGGCAGAGGGAGAAGCAGGCTCCATGCAGGGAGCCCGATGTGGGACTCGATCTCGGGTCTCCAGGATCACACCCCAGGCTGCAGGCGGCGCTAAACCGCTGCGCCACCGGGGCTGCCCCCCTGGAGTTTTTAACTCTGAGTTGTCCACATAGAGCCTCCAGCAATTTGTTGATTCCAGTTCAGATTTTCCTCCTGTTCCAGGAGGTCATGACTCCCTGAACTCGCTTGTCCTCTCTCCAATCTCTGGGCAACAGTTTGCCCTGCACAATCTCACTTTTGGATCCAAGAAGAGTTGCTCTCACTTTTGGATCCAAGAAGAGTTGTTGATTTTCTAGTCTTTTCAGCTTTTTACTTGTTGTTAGGACAGAGTGGCAACTTCTGAGCTCCTTATCTGCAGAACTGGAAACTGGGGGTATCCTCTAATTTTTTGTCACCAGGACCAGATAACATCTAGAGCATATTTGTTGAAGCATTTTAACATTCTGTTTGTTGGACAAATGAGTAAGAGGTGAATGTGCAGAATCAAATAGGCTCATTCAAATTGTGTAAACATTACTGAACAAATACATCTAAAGAATCCATTTCAGTTTATTCAGAACCTACTTATCTATTTATTTTACAGATCTATCTTCTGAACTATCAACATTTTTTCCTTTTCAAGTAAAATGACATTGAAACGTGAAAGTGACTGACATGTTTTTAAGCTGTTTATTCTTTAGAAACAAAAGTGGACAAATGTTTCTCAGGGTTATAAAGACCGATGTGCTGTAGGTAAACAAACTGTGGTCTAGCTAAAATTATGGTCTGCCTTTATGGAGAGGATAAATGGAGTGGAAAGTGTGCAGGTAAGAAAGCAGGGAAAGAAAGAGAGCTCCATCCACAGAGTGAGAACCCCATAGAAAAGTCAAGAAGTTGCAAACTAAGCCTATATTTAAAGTCACAGGGATAAATACCCTAACAACTAGCTAAAATTAACAAAAGCAGTTGTCTCTGCATTGGGGAAAATGTGGAAGAAGGTGGTTTTGGGACAGCTATTTTATAATAAAACTTGTTAAAACTGCTTTTGGCACGTTGTAGTAGAAGTATAACTTTGATAAAAACAGTTTTTAATATTGGCAATTAGAGGCTGTGCCTGAATAAGGAGCATAGAGAAAAAGGGCTTTGATTTTTATATTGTTTGATTTAGTTTTGTTGATGGGGGAATGTAATGAATTCCATTTCGATTATATTAGATTTGAGTGCCTAGCATATTCAAGTGCAAACATCTTTCAGACAAATGAAATTAGTACGTGGATCCTGGTTGAGAAACATAAGACAGACTCAGGAGCCATAAACATTGAGGTGACCGGTGGAGCTATGGGCATTATATGTGCTAAAAGAAGAAAACAAAGTGAGAAATGGATACAGAAAGAAGTAGTGTTGGATGGAATATTCTCTCTTCTTCCCTCTAGATTCACACCGTATAGAGGAAACTAACCTTTATGGATGGCATCAATATGCTTTGCCCTCAGGTTTCTGGTTGGGTTTTGGCCAATGAGAAGTGTCAAACAGAGTTTAGGAAGACAGGCAGAGAGGTGGGGTGCTTATTCCCAGGCCTCCATCCCTGCTAGAAGGCAGCTTGGCAGCAGCTGCTCACTCCCCACAGCCTTGCCCCTTCCCTGGGGTCCTCTCTTGCAGTTCCAGGTGCCCAGTCCAATTCCTCACTGCTTTCTCTCAGCTCTGTCCAAAAAGTTATAAATGGTCCTCTATTAAAGGGTACAAAAAGCAAATAAAGTATACGATGTGCCTACTATTTCTGGCAGGACCTTGACTGTTACCTGTCTACGAAGAAATCTTGAGGAATTCTATATAAATGTTGGGAGAGCTCTAAGAAGCAAGAAAGAACCCTTAGAACAAGGAGGTAGAGAATCAAGGCAGAATGGTGAAGAAGAAGCTGAGGGAAGGCTGTTTCAAAAAGGCAGGTACAGTCAGCTGGTGTCAAGGTCACAGAAAAGCACAAGGAGAATTTAAAACCCTTATGGTTAGCAAAATAGTAAGCACTACAAGATGACAGAGTCTTGCCTGGCTCCATCTGAAGAGTGAAGAGGTGGGAAGAAGGGAAACAAATGTAACACAAACTCTGAATATTTCTAATAGCAATGGTAAGGACAGCAGCCCAGCTTCCTCAGGAGGATGTGGTCAGGACCTCAGAAATGTGATCTGTTAACAGAAGACCCTGCTGAGAGTGACTAAGGATGGGAATGGAGAGAGAGGGTGAAGAGGGACAAACAGCTGGAACAGCGTTAGAAAAGAGACTGTGAGGCATGTGAGAGATATTAAGTACCGAAAAGCGAGAGGAACAAGAAGTTGAGGAACAAACACCAGGTGGCTTTTAGTTGCTCAGACAAACCTGAGGCAAGGTCAAGAGTTGAGGTGGGAGTGGAATGAGACTGGAAAGATGAGTTGGGAGAGCAAATTATAATTGACAAAGGCACTATTCATTTCAGCTGATGTTTGTTTCCTATGGTCAATAAAGGTGCGAAGAAGAGCAGGGTACACACAGAGAGGAAGTCAGAAGTCCTCACAGACGTGTCCCCACATGATGCACCTGCAGTCTGCCCCAGATAGGGGAGCCCAGGGGAGGCTGGCAGACCTGGACAGTGGGTGAGGGGAGTGTGGGGGAGCTGGGGGCTGGCTGAGGCTGCAGAGCAAGAAACAATGGGGACAGTTAAACAGTGAAAAAACTTCACTCAGAAACTATGATTCCGGAGTTTAAAATCTTTTTTTTAAAGATTTTATTTATTTATTCATGACAGACAGACAGAGAGAGAGAGAGAAAGAGAAAGGGAGAGAGAGAGAAAGGCAGAGACAGAGGCAGAGGCAGAGGGAGAAGAGGGAGAAGCAGGCTCCATGCAGGGAGCCCAACTGGGTCTCCAGGATGACACCTTGGGCTGAAGGCAGCGCTAAACTTCTGGGCCACCAGGGCTGCCCCGGAGTTTAAAATCTTAAAGAGGAAGCTGTTCTGTGTGCTGCCATAGCCCAAACATGTGGGAATGGGGGCAAGAGGCAGAAAAGAAACGATGCTAGAGATCTTGGCATCAGTAACTGTTTCCTCTGCTCCAACATGGGTTATCAATGGTGTGGGTGAAAACAGCCTAACTGCCTATTCACACTTAGAGTAAATGCTTGTAAGACCTAGATGCTTATTTTTGGCAAAAATACTTGAGGTGTCATTTTCAATGATTTGTTTAGTCTCTTGTTACAAAAAAAATCTTGTAATTTACTCCAACATTACTCAATTCAAAGGATTTAATCTAAAAAGTCAAATCCAAATAAATGAAGATATTGGCTCTATTTCAACAACAATATCTATGTTCAGTAGGTTTCATTTACATACTGTTTATATTCATGTCTTATGCACTATGCCAGATCACTAAAATAAATATATGTAACATATATATTTATATATTATAAATAATGTATATTGCTTCTAGAGAATAAGGAGATGGAGCTCAAAACTGTTATGAATGTAAAATTCTCTATAAATCGCTCATATTTACATGTGCTGTACTCTCTGAAACAGGTAATTCATCGGGTTAACTGCAGGAGCCTTCGCTTTTCATGTATAACTGAGTAATTATCTCAACCAGAACAATGCATTCTCAAAATGGATTAGATTTCTGTAGAAAAAATAATGTTCAAGCCAGTGAATAACTTTCAAGCAACTTGAAAATGGAGGAAAAGGAATGTTTGTAATTAGCATGTTTGCTCATGTTTTCTTATATTTTTGTTCATAAATCAGTATCAGAAGTCTAAATTATTTCTGTTGAAAATATATTTGCCCAGAGGACTCTTGGTACAGAAAACAAACAAACAAACAAACAAACAAAAAGACTATTTACAATCTGGCTTCTGCCTTCTAAAACTTTGCATGCCACCGCAGCTAAACATAATGTAAATTACAAGTATCATACAAAGATATATAATCATAGGGGAAGGGAGGGAAATATAAAATATGATGAAATCAGAGAGAGACAAACCATAAGAGACTCTTAACTATAGGAAACAAACTGAAGGTTGCTGGAGGAGAGGTGGGTGGGGATGGGGTAACCAGGTGATGGGCTTTAAGGAGGGCACATGATGGAATGAGCACTGGGTGTTACATGCAACTGATGAATCGTTGAACTCTATCTACATCTGAAGCTAATGATACACTACATGTTAATTAATTGAATTTAAATAAGAGTTTAAAATATATATAATTATCTAGGGCTGCTAATTTTCGACTTTATTTTAAATAAAAGCCAAGGAGCACCTGGGTGGCTCAGTCGCTTATGGGACCAACTCTTGATTTTGGCTCTGGTAGTGATCTCAGGCTCATGGGATAGAACCCTGCATCCAGGTCACTACTCAGTGGGGAGTCAGCTTGAGGATTCTCATTCCCTCCGTCTGCCCCTCCCTCCACCTGCACACTCTCACTCTATCTCTAAGATAAATAAATCTCAAAAAAAGATTTAAAAATATATAAATAAACAAATAAATAAAACCCCAAAACAACCATTATTGTCCAGCCAGAAACTACTTGCAGTATTTCAGTACATATGTACCTGAACATTTATGCTTATCCAATTATTCACTGTCTTTCTCCCACTTTTCTACCTTGATAGCCTAGGGCCTAGAATCCAGGAAACTGTTGGTGCAGATCATACACCAGTCCTGCTAACCTTCACACAGATCATACACAAAGGTACTAATAATTAGCTAATTAGATTATAAATGACAAGTATAATTACATACAAATGCATCTTAAAATAATTACATATGTCTTTATATAATATATAATATCATTAATACTGAATGCCCAATTATTTATTAATTCATAATTTTAAATTGCAATAGACATATCTGGGAATTCTGCTTCCAGTTAGGATGCTGAACATTAGACATCAGGACAGGACAATTAGAAGTACCACAACTACAAAATATGTAGAAACTAACTATACAATTTAAAACCACATTTTTGTAATCAACTGTGGATGCAAAGAAATCTAAGTGCTCTGAATAGCAGGTAGGGCGGAGACCCTCCCTAAGTGCGCTAAGATCTTTGGCTGCTTCCTGGGGAAGCAGAGACCACACAGGACAGAGATGGCAGGATTCTGCCAGGGGAAGAAGCAGACGCTGGAGCTCTCAGAAGCCCCCAGGCTGGCCGAGGCTGGCTAGATGCACCGGAGCTGGGAGGAGCCCCAGACTTGGAGGTGGTTCTGTGCCCCCTGAGTGTGGCTGGGAGTCCAGGGCAGAGGAGGCTGTGAGAAGGAGCTGGAGAGCACACGGATCTCCTACAGTCTCCTGGGGCCTCCATCACTAGGGGGAGGGTCTGTAGTGATCACAGGAAAGTCCTTGTTCTCAATACATTTGAAACCAGAAATGAACTGAAATTAAACTGCCAGCCTGTTGCAGGCCCAGTTCAATTCCTCACGAAAGTAACCAGCCCCTGAATTTGTTCCCTAGAGCTGCTATAAGAACTTATGTCAAACTTGGTAGCTTAAAAATAAAAAGGGAATGTATTCCCTCACAGTTCTAGAAGCCAGAAGTCTGAAATTCAAAGCCCTGGTGAGGCTGCACTCCCTCTGAAAGCTCTAAGAGAAAATCATCCCTTGTCTCGTACAGTGTCCTGTGGCTATAAGTGTTTCTTGGCTCGGGGCTGAAAAACTCCCTTCTCTTCTGTGTTCTTTCCTCTATCTCTTATAAGGACACTCATCGGGCAGCCCGGGTGGCTCAGCGGTTCAGCGCTGCCTTCAGCCCAGGGTGGGTCCTGGAGACCTGGGATCAAGTCCTGCGTCAGGCTCCCTGCATGAAATGGAGCCTGCTTCTCCCTCTGCCTGTGTCTGTGCCTGTGTGTGTGTGTGTGTGTGTGTGTGTGTGTGTGTGTGATGAATAAATAAATTCAATTTTTTTTTTTTTTTTTAAAAAAAGGACACTCATCACAGGATTTAGGGCCCACCTGGAAAACCAGGATAATCTCATCTTAATATCTTTCAGTTAATTATATCAGCAAACAGCCTTTTCCCAAATAAGGTCAACACCACAGGTTCTGGAGACAGAGGTGGCTGACTCTTTTGCAGGGCCACCATTCAACCTACTAGCTGCCCTAAGAGCAGAAAGGGCACAACCTCTCTGGGGGCACATTGACATCTACTTTAGTATCTATGGTTGATATACAACATCCAGCACATGTGAAAAATCATGAGCCATGTAAAGAAACAGGATAAGGAGACTTGTAATCAACAGAAAATACAAACAATACATGCAAACCAACGATGATCTGTATGTTCAAATTAGCAGCCAAGGATATTAAAACAGTCGGTTTAAATATGTTAAAGGAAGGAGAAAAAAGGGTAAGCCAAAAGGACAAAAAGAGAAATTCAACAAAAAACAACATACTATTTTTAAAAAGAACCAAACAGATATCCTAGAGTTTAAAAGTCCATATCTGAAATTAAGAATTCATTGATAAAGCTTAATAGCACACTCAAAGCAGCAGAAGAAAGGACAAGAGATATGAAAGATCAATAGAAATTGCCTGAATTCAAGCACAAGAAGATAAAAGGATGGATAAAAATAAAACAGATCATGAGCAATGCAGGATATTGCCAAGCAATGTAACACATGTGTAACTATCATACCAGAAGGGCAGGAAACAGAAAATAGACACAATCAATGTTTGAGTATTTTCCAAGATGTACAATGAATATAAATCCACATACACAAGAAACTGAGTGAATTTCAAACAGGAGAAATAAAAAAAAAACAAACAAAACCCTGACCTAGGCACATCAAGTAAAACTGCTAAAAACAAAAGATCTAGAGATTATCAAATGAAATGAAAAGCAAGACTCAACCATATCTGTTTTTATATTTATTTTAAGTCTGACTAAATCACAAAGATAGACAGGTTGAAAATAAAAATGTTAAAGATGTGGACACAAAAGATATGATTCCATTTCTAAGAAATGTAAGAATAGGTAAAATTAATCTATGGTAAAATGCAAGTCAGGATAATAGTACCTCTGGAGAGGTATGGAAGAGGATTATGGTATTGATTGAAGAGGGCTCAAGAGGAAATTTCTGAGTGATGGAAATGCTCTCTATTTGGACCTGGATGGTAGTTATAGGGATAAATACATACATTATAATTTATTGAACTGTGTACACTTAAGATGTATACCTTTAACTCTCTATAAATTATCCTTTAGTTAACAAGATAAAACAGGAAGGGGTCCATAAATAATTCCTCCATTGTGACATGCTTACTAGACTGAAAATGAGACAGATTCAGAATCGATAGAGCTCTAAACAATCATTCATTTATTCATTCAATACACCAACTGAATGCTTACCACACACCTGAGACTATTTTAGACACTAGGAATATATCAATGAGCAAAAGGGGAGGGGAACCTCTTTGACTTTTAAAGCTTACATGCTAGTAGGGATAATCATATACTATCACATAAATTATTTTTTTTGCAAGTTAAAAAGTAGAAAAATATAGAAAAAATAGAGCAGAGTTAGGGGGATTAGGAGTGCACCAGTTGAGAGTTATTACAATTTTTTTAAAAAGTGGCAAAGGGAGGCTTAAAAGAGTTGAGGGAGTTAGAGATTTTGATATATAAGGAAAAATATTATACTCAAAAGGAACAGCCAGTACAAAGACCCTGAGGCCTGCTCAGAACAGAAAGAAGTCCAGTTTAGCTGAAGCAGGGTGAGCAAGTGCAAAAGTAGTTTCAGGGTTTAAGCCAGAGAGGTAATATCTGTGCCATGTTAGTTAAATAGGGCTTTACAGACTTAGGCTTTTACTCTTGGGAGAAGCAGAAAGGCACTAGAGGGCTTTGCAGAAGAGTAACCTATCTGCCCTATGTTTTATAAGAATCAGCCTGGCTGCTGTGCTGGGACCATGGAGAGCAGCAGAGAGGCTGCTAAGCTGGAAGCGAGAAGGACAGGTTGGTGAGAGATGATGGTGGCCTGGACTAGAGTGCTAACAGCAGAAGGGGTGAAAAGAAGGCTGATGCTATGAGCTTCAAAGCTAGAGCCCAACAGTTCATTGTCAGGTTTGAATATTAGCTGTGATGGAAAGAGAGGAGTCAAAGATAACATCATGCTTTTGAATTGAGCAATGGGAAGGATGGAATGGCCATTACCAGAGATGGAGAAGACAGTGGGTAGAAAAGTTTAGGAAAGAAGACTGGGTATTCAAATTTGGGACATGTCAAGCTGGATAATCTATTAGATACAAAATGGACACGGTGAGTAGGTAGTCTGATGCAGGAGTTTGGAGTTCACTAATATATAGAGGATATTTAAAACCACAACATTTGATGAAATTACAAAAGACTTAAATATAGTCAAAGAAGAGAAGTGGTCCAATAATAAGCCATGGTGTACACTGATATTAGGAGTTTGGGGACATGAGGATGAGTTAAATCAAAGGAGTCAGAAAAGTAACCGCCAATGAGTAAGGAGAAAAAATCAGAGAATGTGGTGCCTGGAAACCAGGTGAAGAAAGTGGTAACAGAAGTACAGGCAACCTTTCAAAGAGGTTACCTTTCAATGGAAGCAGAAACATGAATGGAAAAGTGGAGCCAGGAAATGATATTTTTAATATTATATTTCCACAAGAAATTATCTCATGGAAAGAAAAACAAATGAAAAAGCAAGGAGGAGTAAGTTGCTGACATGAGGTTGAGGAGGCAGGTGGTGTGGGATTGTACATGGGGGGGTGTTGCCTTCAACAGAATATGGAAGGGTCATCTATAACAACAAGGTAGATGGGATATATGGGGAAAGAAGCAGGCAGGTGGGTACATATGATGTTGGGAATGTGTGGAATTTCTGTTCTGATTATGTGAATTTTCTGGGTGTGATGGAAACTAATAAGCATCACCTGAGAACAAGGATAAGGCAAGAGGAGTGGCAAATTTAGGAGAGTAAACAGATATTAAACAGTTATCTAGGACAATGGGAAAGAGTCCATGGATTAGGGAAACACAACGATTCCCAGTCAGCATTAAGGTCCAAACATGTGCATTTTGTGTCTGTGCAGGAAGCCCAGTGAGCAGAGTAAGTTTCTATAGCTTCATGAGGAAGGTACAGAGTTGGCACAGTTAGATTTTGCCAAGGCTGTGGTTCTGACAAGTAAGTAAGAACAAGGAAGCTCAAAGTATATGTAATGATCTGATTACGCCCATCATCCACTCAATTTGTGCTGTGGAAAGAGGATAAAAAGAACGTGAGAAGGAGAGAAATAGTGAAAAAGTGAAAGAATCAACGGATCAGAAGCCCTTAAGGGGTTGAAGGACTGATGGAATTAGGATATTTGAGGGACTAACCAAGAAAAAATGTGGTGGTTAGAGAGTAGGATGCAAGAAACTGCAATTAGAAAAGAGTTGCATTATTGCCACTAACAATAAAAGTATAATCTAAAATAGGACAATAGGGGCCAGGGTTGGAGGACAAGATAATTCAAAGACAGAGGCTCAAGGAACTGAGAAGACAGAGTGTTGGAAGCACCACATACGAGTATATTAAAACCAAAAGAAGAATCCCCGGGTTATGTTGGCAACAGTAGTCATAAGCCAGCAGCTAAAATAACCAAGGAATGAGGGGGCACTGGTAGGCGGCTGTAACTATGAGGAATGGTGGCAAGTCAAGTCTGAGGAGATGAGTTTCCGAGCTGGAGGGCTCTAGGGAGGAAAAAGGAGAACATCTGGAAATAATAATGAGGAGTGAGGAGCACAATTCTCTCACCTCCAGACCCCGGAGCCCCCGCTGGACAGGGATGCAGAAGACGAAGTGTCCTCCAGGGACCCAGGTTTTGTCTGGAGTCCAGAGGAGTGAAGAGAATGTTGCAAAAAAGACTCCAGAGGGCACAGGGCAAAGACAGGACTAGCATAGGAGGAGAGTTCAAGGTGTCTGGGGGTCTGAGCTTCTTAATCAAAGTGTCATAACAGGGCAACGGACACCATTCTTGGTAGAATCAAAGGGTGGGCAATGGCATGGCTGTGAGTCTGGGGGCTGATGAGCAATGCTACTGGGTCTTCTTTCTGGCATCTGTGGAGGAAGTTGAGGTGGAGCAGGGAGATTGGCTCAGATGCCCAACGTACAGGCCACTCTTGAATGTGCTTAAATAATCTTTTACCGAAACAAATTCAGTGTACATCCCCTAACTCCTGCTGTTTGGCCAAAAGCACATCAAGGAATAACAAAGACAAATGAGTCCTCCAATGTCGGTGAATATATCATAAACCTTGGCTGGAGCCTGCAGTGCTCACTGCAGTACGCTGTAGGATTGAGGAGAGAAGTGCGGCCCGTGAAATGTCCTCCAGTCAAGCTCTCCAAAATTAAGGAGAGAAAAAAAAGATTTGAGCCTATTTAAATCCTTCCCACTAGAAAAAAAATTAAAAGATATCCTGCAGTTCTAACTTTTAAGAATTTTAGGCATCAGTGATGCCAATATATAGTGATCCGTTTCATTCCTTACTGCAATTCAGTAGAATCCCTGTCCACACTGCCCCTGAAAATAAGTAAACATGCTCTGATCCAGGTAAGAAAAGTGACTCAGCAAGGGAATATGCATAAGCCTGCTCTCCTGAATGGGGGTCGGGGCGCTGGTCACAGCAGCCCACCCACCTCTGAAAACTGGCCCAAATACCATATTTGGAAGAAATGCCACATGTAGGCTGCTAAATGCCACTGTCATAGTCATCCTCACCATTTCTTTTAAATATATTTTTTCCATGAAGTGACAAGTATGGCATCATAGCTATTACCAGTTTAAAAGCAAGCACAGTGGGAAGTGGCCCATTTAATTAATTATAGCCCATATGCTGCATAGCCTAAACAGTAGCATACTTTGCAATTATTCCAGCAAAACCCAAATATCTAACAGTGAGGTCTCTACTTCCTCATGCTCTGGGTGGTGGTTCCTAACGGAACTGCCCAGTCATAGTCAGTAAGGGACACAGAGGCCCCACCTGCACCTCCTCCTTCCTGGGGTACAGATAAGAAATCTTCAATATAGATGCATTGGGCACAGAGACTAGGAGAGCTCCAGAGTCACCCCCAGTCTCTGAACCTCACTAGAGCCCCTTCAGGTCTGCGGATCCAAGAACAGCACTCACTGCCAATGCAGAGAAGCTGCCCTCACGGTAGAAACACATTGAACCTTCCAAAACATACAGACCACACAGAATCCAGGTTCCACCTCTCGCTAGCTCAATGACCTTAAGCAAGACACTTAAACAGCCTGAACTTCGATGTCCTCACCTGCAAGATAGAGGTAATGATGCCTAATTTGTCTAAGTGCAAGGTTTCCAATCCACTTAAACAAATTGTTGGGAACAATGCAATTCATCAAGAGACCAGGATCTGAGTTTCTAGTAGGTTAACAACCAATGTCTGTTCTAGCACTGAGCACAAACCTACCTGAGTTGCACTTAGGAGAACCATGCCCTTACTGGTAGGTCCAAGGAAGGGAGCCAGGTTCTCATCTGGCTTCACAATTGCCTGCGCCCCGGATCTTTGGCAGCCCTCTGGTCCCCGTGCACCCGGAGATGCGACATCTACTATCTTACCTCCTACTGGTTACTAGATTGGTTGTATGATTACCAGGTAAAGCTAGAGCTATTTGTCAGGATTTTCTGTGTGGTGTTAAGTTACATGTGGCTGCAAGCAGCAGCAGTATACCTTGTGACACAATTCCACTTGGGGCAGATACACTGGGATGAAGCAACCTTCTACAAGCCTCAGACTATGAGGAATGTACATACAAATGTATGCGAACAGCAAACTCAGAAAAGACTCACAAAAATTTCTGTCATGGAAAAATGGCAGAAATTTATTTTTATTTGGAAAACATTATTTTAGGGATATAATATTTGGTTGCTCAGAAGAAAACATTTTTAAAATTCCACGCAATCCCTGCTTCTGCTCAGTTTAATTTCTGCAGATGCCTTTTGCTTATCTGATTGGCCTTATTAGCTATCCATAAAGCCTGGTTTTCCTGAGCCAGAAAAACAAAATGGAATTATAAAGAACTCTTTGCCAACCAACCCAGAGCAGACAAGGTAATAATATCATTTGGTGGCTACTGACAGCAGAGAAGGGGGAGGCATGCTTCCACCCAAGGAGCACTTCGGGGCAGTGACCCACTCTGTCCCTGGCTCCCTCTCTCCGCTCACATTTCTATATCCCACAATCATGCTGTAACTACTACCTACAGTGCCCAAGGCATGCACAAGGACTCAAACTCACTAAGAACTTGGCATGGGTCGACTTTTCCCACAAGTGCAAGAAATATCCTAATTAGTTCCTAACCTAGAATTCCTCTTAAATAGAACTTTGGAATCTAACTTTGAAGGCATATAATTCTTACTCTTAAAATTGAGGTCTTAGGTTCAAGTTCTGAATAATCACCAGAAAAGTTGTATTCTTTAAGAAAACTATTTGGTCCTACGAGCCTATCAATGCAGAAGAAAATATCCAATGTCTTTAAGTATAAAACTCTGATCCCCTTCTCTGGGTGAAAAATGCTCAAGGAGGGGCCAAAGACTTAAACACAAAGCCTGACTTTTGCAAGCATCTGAGAGTCTCAGTATTAAGCCCAAACGTGCCCCAACAGAGACGGAGAAATGGCTGTGACTTCAGACCTGTGTCTTGAAGATGTGGAGACTGACAGGACTGCTGATGCTGATGGGGTGAGTGGTGCCGTAGAGATGGGCAGCAGCCAATCTGACCAGGGAGCTACTCCCTTAGGGTTCTGCCTCGGCAACTGCAGGCATCAGCCTCAGCTCCTTTCCAGCCCCCAACAGGGGCAACAACAGGCCAATTAGAGGACCCTATGTCCTGGCCACAGTGCCATGTCTGGGGGCGGGCCCCTGACCTCATCAGAATCCTCCGGGGACGTTTCTCCTAGAACAGTAGGGAAGACCATTGCCATGGGAGTCATTCTGCTGGGATGGCGTGATAGGGGCACTGCTGGCGACCTCACATCTAAATGGAGACAGCACATTTTCTGGAGGAAGGATTAGCACACACAGCAGGAAGGAGAGCTGTAAGATAGAGACAAGAAGTTCTAGAGAAAGAGATCTAGAGGGAGAGACTGACAGTGTTGTTTGAAACCCCAGATTCAGAGATGTTTGGTACCAGTTCTACACACGTCTTTCCATTTCAGTGAGATGGTAAATCCTAAGCCCACTCCACCATGTTTTTTTAAGATTGATTGATTGATCAGAGAGAGGGAGAGAACTAGTGGGAGAGGTTAGGAGGGGGAGAGAGAATCTTTAGAAGACTCTGCACTGAACATGAGCCCCACTTGGAGTGTACCCTCATGACCCCAAGATCTGAGCTGAAATCAAGGGTGATCCGGATGCTTAACTGACTGAGCCACCCAGGCGCCCCACTCCATTTTTTAAAAGATTTATTTATTTAAGTTAGAGAGAGCACAAGCAGGATGGGTGAGGAGTGGGGAGGGAGAGAGAAACTTAAGTAGACTCTGCACTGAGCATGGAGCCCGACTCAGGGCTTGATCTTTGTGAGCTGAAATCAAGCGTCAGCCGTTTAACCAGTTGAGCCACCCAGGTGCTCCACTCCCCCATTTTCTTAACCTATGCTAGGTTAGCCTTGGATTTCTCTCATTTGCCTCAGAAGAGCCTTCACAAATACTCCTTAAGGAATCCTTTCAAAATCACAAGTTCCACCAAAGGCCAAGGCCAAGCAGGGCCCTGAGTAACTTACAGATAACCCTAGAGAACTGGGCCTGAAATAGCTGTGGACAGTTGCTGCTGGTGCAGAAAGCCCAGGTACTCGAACAAGTCCTGATGGCATTAGGCAGGCCTCTTTCTGGGTCTGCAGCAGCTGACACCGGCTTCTGCAGGTGGCCTTTCCCTGCATAACTTCATACTGCAAAGGCTGGCGTCGTTCTCCTATTCTGGTGAGCTGGATGGACTTAAGGTTACTGCCAGACCCAAATTTATACAGGTGTCAATTCATTCCAGGTCACTCCACCCTCTGAAGCAGTTGAGGGCAGCAGTGCAAAGCTCTGATGCTGGGGGACGTGCATGATGGGGGAGCTGCTTCAGAGCACAGTTTGGCCTAGTGGAGCGCGGGTCTGGGCCAACCTCACCCTCCGCACTTCTCTACCACCTCCTTCCAGTGCCTCTCCCGTCCTCCTGCTTCTTTGCTCTCCTGCCTCTCCCCATGCCACTGTGGCCTCTCAAGCTAATCTAAATAGTGCTTCCATTTTTCTCCAGCCTCTTTGCGGGCATTATATTACTGATGGAAGGTTATGTTGTTCCTAGAGACACAGCCTCAAACTGGAAATGTGAGGAACACAACATGAACATAACCTGAGTTCCTGGCACCAAAGCAGGGCTGTGGCCACTCACACTGGACATTTAATAAAACAGTTATTTTAGCTCCATTTGTATTTCATTTCTCCACCTGCTAATCTGATTTATTTCCTGTTTATAATAAGATTTCTGGTATTTATCAGGGAAAGATAAAACACTATTTCAAAACCCAGGAATTTTGCACTATTCTCAATATGCTTCACTTATTCTAATCTTTATTGAGATTGCAAGTCTCAAACAGTCCTTTGCTTTATTTATGCTTCTTGTGTCATGCTCTGATCCCCAGTTGTACAATAAATGTTTTTAAATAAATTAATAACCTTGGGTCTAAAAATCATTGTGTTATTTTCTTCTTCTGTGTTCCTTGGTCTGTTTCTCTCTTGCAGCCAACTGCTTGGAACTTCAGTGGCTTCAGTGCCATTCCCAAAAAAGCCTGGATTCTCAAATTCTACAAATCAGTAAAAGTTGAAAAGAAATGACCATGTGTTGGAAGGAGGATTAAGTGAAGGTCTCTCTGCCTTTTCAAAGGCGACAGGGTACCCACTGTCTGACAAAGAATTTAAAGGTTGACAGTGATAGGCAGGTCACATCTAGTCCTGGAGCCTAATTATTAAATTGCTAAACTGCAGACATATTCTGTTAGTCTAGGAAGGAAGCATCTATTTGTTGTGATATTCACAACCCTGAAAACACATTTTAGGGTCCAGTAGAAAGGTCAATTTAAATATTTAGACAATTTTCAGTCTTCAGAATTAATCACTGAGTAATTATTAATTTTGCCCACTGTGTAACCAGTAGGTTTCCTCTCGTTGGAATTATATTTTTGGTTTCCAAACAGAGTAAAAAAATCTGTTCAATCTTCTAAGCCTGTGATATTCCCTAGTGGTGTTAAAGAGACAGCAGAAACCCGACCTTCAGACATAAGGTGAAAAGATGCAGATAGTATAGGCAAGATCCCAAATCCAATACAGGATCTGCTTCCTGGGGACTGCTAATTGGCCCCTCATGCCCTACCAACGGCTTCTTCAGGTGGATATGCACTGGCCACCACTGCTCCTTGCCACCGAATGCCCTATGCCTGCACCACCCCATATGAGAAGCATTGCTTAATATGGCCATTTCCATTTACATTAATTAAACTTAACTGAAACCGAACATTCAGTTCCTCAGCTACAGTTGCCAGCCCCATGTGGTGAGTGGCTGCCAACTGCAGAGAGCAGAGGGCGAATGTTCCCATGATCACCATACAGAGGCTACTGGCAGTCACCACAACACTATCTATACCACCTGGACAAGTGGTAATACGGTCTTGACAAAGTAACTTGAAGCCTTGTTGCCATGAGATGGTAGGAATGGGAGAAGTAGGGGGAGGTTTTGGCCATGTTACCCACAGCCCTAAGTAGAAGGGAGAATCTGAAGGACAAGGAGTGGACACTTGGGGTCAGAAGGGAACCTCTATGATATTATTCTTGAATAGACAGTTTTGGGGGCCCACTGAAATGGAAACAAAACGAACTTCAACAGAAGGGAATCATTGTTCTAGCACTGAATTGGCTCATGGAGAGTGACAAATTATAATTAACAATCAGAGCAAAACGCTAGGGTCTCACTGCAATGCCTGGGGCTCAAGACAGCTGAAGATCTCCAGAGCAAGCACCTAGGAGGCAGGAGGCAGGCAGTAATGCCAGCAGAGTAAAAAACAACCAACTGTGACAAAAGTCATGATGGAAACCCAAAGACAGCAAGGAGTGGGGAACAGGGCTTCAGGGAGCACATCACAGTGGTCAAGGCTGCAAGTTCCCTGAAGGCAGCACAAAGCACTGTGGTGTAAAATTATTTCTGCAGGAATCCTGGATGCAAATGTGAAATAGTCAGCAAATGAGAAGATGTATATTTTGTTTATTCCAGGACATATTAATTAGTAGGCTGGGGTTTCCTATTTATTAGACATGCCATGCTACCTCACTGACAGAGATATACTGTGGACAATGTGGGCACTGGCTATCTCAGGAATATGCCTCGTCATCTGGCAAGCAGAGAGAGGCTTAAGCCAAGTGAAATGAGTCGCCCTCAAAAAGCAATGTGCACCCCTCATGAGGCTGGAAGTTTTGACATTAAAGTCACATTTATTTTAAGAGAAGGAGGTTATTATTACTAGAAAATCACTGGCAACCATTACTATTCAGAATCCCAACCATTTATTATCCATTATGCATCCATTACTACTCCACAGTCCCATGATTTGTCATGTATTATTAGTATAATCGCCCCATAATGGGATATGATTCTTTGATACTGTTAAAACTGCCATGATTCACAATGTCAATATTACAAGGAAGAAAGCATCATATACAATGAAAATAATGCATGACTTCAATTATTCAAATATTATATCATTTATATCCATGCTTACAGTTACCATGTTGCTTATTAAAGGGGTATTAGTAATACCAAACCACCAATTAGTCCAATTTTCCATGTGATGTTATAAATAGCTACTCTTTTGTGAGGGAGTATGTAGAGGGCATCTAGTTAATGCCAAGAGTTAATGCACATTTGTTTTGATAAGGAAGAAGCAGGAACTCACTATAGTAAACAATCTATCAGTACATTTTTATTTGCAACTCACATTCATTTATTCCTTCATTCATCAAGTTATTTACTTGCCACCCCTGAAATGCTGGATATTGTTCTATGGACACTGAGGGTATCAAGAGTAGCTGAGTAATCAAGAGAGAAAAGGGCTTCTTCTATTAGCTTACAATCTAGGGGCAAAACAGATGATAAAAGAAAAAAGCAAATACATAATCTAATGTCAGATAACCACAAGTCCTATGATGAAAATTAAATTCATGTAAGAGGACAGTAAACTGCTTTACAGAAGCAGGGATAATTAGACAGGAGCACAGATAATTCTCCCACTGCAACAAGTAGGAATTCTGAGTATGTGTGTTTAGACATGGATAGAACGATAGATTTGGCATGGGGATAGGAGCAATTTTATTCTGCATTTCTTCTATTTTCCCAGAGAATGAGAAGCAAGGTTACAAAAGGGAGATTGGGAGAAGGGTGTGAGAACAGAGGAAACAGTCTTCCTGGAGATGGGGACACGAATTGATTCAGGAAATGGAGAAGAATTAAAAGAATGGACGTAGGATTCCCATGGACATGTGTGGAGATAAATTTAAAGTTAGACCTCTTGGAATGGCTCTTTGTTATTCTCAAGCAACAGGGTTCAATTTGGCCTCACTCAGAAATCTGGGAACAGGCAACCATTTGGGTGAGTATCATATTCTTGGTGAAGTGAGCAACTACAAATACCCAGAGCAGAAGATAGTCCACTTAGAAAAGAAACACAAATGCCAGAGACAAGGCATGTGGTAACACCTGCTTCACTAAAGGTTCTTTATGTAAAGCCTCTAAAGTCATCCCAGAACCTACTGATTTTGAACAGCCCTAAAAACATCTACATATAAACTCATATGTACAAATTTTAAACATATTTTCTTTGGGTTTCACTGTGCATCTATAACTTTGGTACATTCACACAAAATTGAGTCCATTTTCATATATTAGAAAAAACACATGTGCAAACCTTGCAAAGAAAATCATTATTGGAAAAAAATATGGAAAAATATTTCTCCTATTTCCCTGATTCTACCATGCACATCCCTTACTCCACCCCTGTACTACAGTTCAGTGATTTTGAAATCAAGATGCACCTTAAAATCAACTGTGATGAATTTTGCCAGTTGCCAGTGATAGAAGTTGGTCACAAATAGCTGTTATTGCCCATGTGGGTTTTGAATATAGCCAATTCTTCAAGTAATGATTGTGGTATTTTTCAAAAGCAAAAGAGAAGGTTATATGTCACCCGTTCATGTAAAGTTAAGAGTCACTTTCAACTTAAAAGAGAATTGTTCAAACTTAAGTCAAAATTCACCAGCGAAATCCTGGCATTTTTCTATGTTTCCCCCTAAATTTTATAATTGTATCTAAAGGTAATAAGGTATAGGATAAGACTGGAGATGTCAAGAGTACTCAGGATTAGTGGGGCACATTAAAAGAGTTGAATCTTTTTTACGTGAATCTAATAGGAGGAAAACACTGAAAGGTGTACGCAGGAAGTGACGTGATCCAACCTACATTTTTAAGTTCACGCTGGCATCTTTGTCTAGTACAGATTGACAGTGTCTTGAGTGGATGCACACACCAGCTGAGAGATAACTGTAGTGGTCCAAATGAGAGATGACATCAACCCATCAGTAGGGTGGTAGTCACAAGACAGAAAGCAGTAAGGAGACTAGGGATACAGTATCTGGAGCTAGAATCAATAGAATATGATCGTTGGCTGCATGTGGTTGTTCCAAGACAGGCAAATTTTAGGGATGACTCTCTAGTGTCTGGCTTGAGTAATATGGTGGGAAGCTGCAATTATTAATTCAAGGATGCCTAAGAAAGAAACAAGTTTGGGCCTATATATTGAGGAGTCCATGAAACATATAAAAGATGTCAAGTAACAGTTAATATAGGACCCTGGAGCTCTGGGGGAAGAGGTCATGGCAATATATACAAATTTGAAAGTTGCTAGTAAGAAGTACTGACAATCAGTGGAATGGATGAGTTCACTCAGGGAGAGGGAACCCAGGAGAGGTGCTTAGCCAGGTAGTGCATTAGAATCACCTGAGAAGCTTACAAACTGCCGGGCATTTTTTTTTAAAAGATTTTATTTATTTATTCATGAGAGACAGAGAGAGAGAGAGAGAGCCAGAGACACAGGCAGAGGGAGAAGCAGGCTCCATGCAGGGAGCCCGACGGGGACTTGATCTCCAGACTCTAGGATCATGCCCGGGGCCGAAGGCAGGGGCTAAACCGCTGAGCCACCCAGGGATCCGATCCCCCTGCTAAACATTTTAAATATGCACTCTGGTTTCAGAACCACCAATAAAGAGAAGAAAAGACAAAGGGACCAAAACCTTGGGCAAGAAGTTAAAGAGAGAAGCCAATGAGAAGACTAAAAGGAGCAAAGAGGTAGAGAAGAACCAGGTAAATGTAATTATACAGCCCTACAATAATAATTACTGCTCTCCCCAAAGGAAAGGATAGGGAAATATTGATCAATATATTAGGAAGCCAAACACTGAGTGCCAGCCTCATGGCCCTCTGACATAAAGCCTCCAAATTAAGGAACAGACATTGGCAGGAGTTTATTAGAAGCCTTAATTTTCCTACAACAGCATCACAGGTGAGAGGGTTTCCCAGAGAACTACCCAGATCTCCATGTCTGCTGAATTCAGAGTCCAAAAGCAGCTACTCATGCTTGGCTTACTGTGAGGGCAGTGGACATATACCATCCAACTCAACCCATGTGGAGAAGAGAATTAAAAACTAGGGCAGAAGACACGCAGACTGCCTTTCTCTGACTGTGAATAAGTAAGTATTTCTGTTCATGTTTGAGAACAGAGCAGGTGGAGCTTCTGTTAAAATGTGGATTCTGACTCAAGCAGGTCTGGAAACGCCCAGATTCTCTACTTCTAACACTCTTCCAGGGGATGGTGGATCCAGACTCTGCTGCTGTGGAAAACCCTCCCGGCACTACACCCTTGAAATGCGACACCCAGTTCTGCCCTGAAGCCCAAATACTTTCAACTTGTGCCTGTTTCCAGTTTGTACACAGCCTGGCTACCAGATCATCAACTTGCTCACTGGGGCAGTCATCCTGCCTAGCCTGTACCTCTGAATCCCATCTCTGGTTCAGCTTTGACTCATCTCCTGTTGGTTCAACAACCCTGGAATACAAATTCATTCTCTGAGTTTACAGGATCTACACATCCCTTCTTTTTCGATCAACAGAACTTCTTGGGGCAGCCTGGTGGGGGGGCTCAGTGGTTTAGCGCCACCTTCAGCCCAGGGTGTGATCCTGGAGACATAGGATCAAGTCCCGCGTCAGGCTCCCTGTGTAGAGCCTGTTTCTCCCTCTGCCTGTGTCTGTGCCTCTCTCTCTCTCTCTGTGTCTCTTATGAATAAATAAATACAAATCTTAAAAAAAAAAAAAAAACCAGGACTCTTTGGAGTTGGGAAAGATAGTTCCTGTGGATGTGGCCCAGTCCTGTTGTTGCCATGGCTCAACCATGCCATGGCTCATCACTGTTTTTTGCCAAGGACACAAGGACATATACATCTGGGTGAAGTCCTCGATAGAAGGACTTGTGCTGGGAACAAGCCCCTAAGAAATCTTAGTAGAAAAAAAAGATTCACAGCAACTGCTTGAACTGGAGACCCCTGTCACCTGTTTCCCAAACAGTTCTGACGGCTCCTACAGCTATGCAACCTTCCATGATTCCCCCGCTCACAGGCCCAAACACAGATCACATATAGACCACCTACCCAAGGGGCTTTCAATTTTAAAAATGAAGAAATGTGTATATACATGCATGCATGCAAACACACACATTCATACACATTAAGACAGATTAAATTTGAAATCTCCTTTGTCTCAACATGATAGTAAATAAAGGCATTTGGTGTTTGGAAATGCAAATAAAACAAGGCATGTTAATATACTTTTTTTAAGAGAAGAAAAACTGTTCTCCTGGAGAAGCCATCTGCCTCTCAGCATCTTCGTTCACAATGCTTGCTGCATTGACAATGGACTTTTCCAGCACTTGATGGCTTATGCCACACCTCCCAACTAGCTGGTGAGGGCAAGTTCCAAGTCTCAATACCATCTCAGGCCCTGTAGCTCCTGGAATGGTTTCTCCAGTAAGTAAAAGCTCTTAATTTCATAGTAGGCCTCACATCTTCTCCCTCTTTTTAATGAACATCTTAATTTTGTCCAGTGCTACTGCAGTAGGCAGAACAACAGTTCCTAGTCCTACACCTGCAAACCTGTGAAAGCATTACCTTACATGTTGAAATTTGTAGTTGTGATCTTGAGATGGGGGAAATTATCCTGAGTTGTCTGGTGGGCCCAAGGTTATCACAACTGCCCCAATTAGTGGGGGGCAGGAGTATCAGGAAGAGGTTTAAAGATGTTATGCTGCTAGCTTCAAATATGGAGCAAGGAAACGCGAGCCAAGGAGCAGAGGTGGCCCTAGAAAAATGGAAAAGGCAAGGAATCCCTGCTGAAATCTTGGTTTGAACCTAAGAACACTTCTGACCTAAAGACATATGATGCATTTGTGTCCTTTTAGGCCAGTAAGTTTGTGGCAATTTGTTACAGCAGCAGCGGGAAAATAATACAACTCCATTTTGGAAAAAAATTAATCTAATTTAAGAATTACTTGTTCTCACAGAAGCAGCTCCTTTCCCTGAGTCTATTGTCTTTTCTTGTATCACAAGAAATGACACAGGTTTTGGAACAAGGAGGGGAGATGCATTCACCATCTTGCCTAGCCACTTTATTCTGGGGTGTTTTTGCTCACTTATTTATTTTTGATAGATATTCTTCCAGTGGTAAAAATAGAGTGCCTATAAAGGAAAATGTGAGAAGAAGAGATGATATTCAGCATAATTAGCTAAGTATCAGTATTAGTAAGGGCATGTGGAATGTCAAAGCTGCCGCTGGTCAGAAATAGTACACTTCTGTTCAGAAAAATAGCAGAAAGTGTGCATGTCTCCTCCAAAGCCAAGACAAATCCAACAGGGTCTTATTTGCTCTGAAGGAAGACAGTGAGATCACACTGCACGTTCTGACTGAATGTCTGCGAAACAAGAGGCTTCCTTACCACAGCAGGCAAGGGGTCTAAGACTTTTTGAGTAAATATAAAACACTGAATAAAGTGACTGAGTGCAGAGAACAGGGTACCTTTTTTAACTTAAGAATTGTTAGCCTTTTTTTTTTTTTTGAATTGTTAGTCTTAAATAAGATCCTTACTAAAAAGTCTAGTAACCCTTGAAACAAAATACATACATATTTGTATCCACAGGTATGTGCATTTTGCAGCTGAGCAATCTGTAGCATCCCTCAGACACTCAAAAGAAATGCATAATCCTAAAATAAGGGTTAAGAACAACCAGTGCTACAACATCATCATCTTTTATTTAAGAAGTTTCTACACAGACAGCATTCTGCGCAGAAAACTGTGAAATGTTCTATTTCTATTCTATGCAGCTCATGACTAAGCTGATGCCTCCAGCCAAATAATCACATGTCAGGATCTCATTAGATCTTGCAGGTCAGGCTGGTAAGATGGGGGTTGGGTGAGGATTTTCTAAGGAGGGCCAGCAATGGCTTCAGAGTGGGACATCCGATTCACCACCATGGCGGTTCTTCCCTGCTATGCTATCGGGCATACAACTCTGTTCTGCACATACTGACTTTAATAAAAACGTTAAAGAAAGTCTCTACTTTCAATTCTTGGAGAATGCAATTTTAGTGGCAGGGAAGCCTGCTCTGTGAAAGATTTTACATCAGCTTGACTACATTCATGCTGAAAATCATCAAATGAATGGATGGTAACCAACTGATACCAGGAGAAATATATTTAAATATATTTAAAGTCTAGAAGCTAGTTGATTATATGGTAGGCCTCATCTCTTCTACCTCTTTCTATTGAATATCGAAAACTATACTGGAAAATAAACATACATGTGGTTTGGTTCAAAAATATTTTTTTTAAATAAGATAAGAATATATACCTGCCTATACTGAAAGTCCCAACTTAGTAAGCCTCATAGCTGAATCAGTGTGGTCTATCTATTAAGATGGGAGTTGGCAAATTAGAGTCCCCAGGCCAAACAGGGCCCATCAGCTTTTTTGTGCATCCCACAAGCTAAAAAATGGTTTTCATATTTTTTTAATGACTGAATGAAATCAAAAGAATATTTCATGACATGTGAAAATTATATAGAATTCAAATGTCAGAGCCCACCAGATTTTACAGGAACACAGCTCACTCCTCCGCTTTTGTGCTAAACCACAGAACCAAGCAGTTGTGGCAGAGACCACAAGGCCCATGAATGCTGATATAGTTACTTGCTCCCCTTTACAGGAAGAGATGCTGCCCTGTGGGTTCGGAGCTCTGGCTGTAGCTGGATGGTCTTGGTAAGTGGCTTAAGTTTTGTACACTGGTCTCTTTGCATCTACCTTTAAGGGCTGCTGTGTGGATTAAGAGAGCAAGACAATGTGAGGCACATCAACAGCAGCACGTGGGCACCACATCCGAGTTAGCCAGCACTCGTGTCATTATTGCCCTGTTTGTTGTTAGTGTAATTACACTAATACACCTTTACCAGGGAGGGCATTCTACCTGCCTAAACCTTTCTGGAAATCAGGGTTGACACTAATTTACAGTCTCCCCTACTCTTAAAAATATCTTTTCATTAATTGGTCATAATATTTTTAAAATTTGTCCCAGTCTCCTTCCCAAATGAAGACAGTCATCAATCACTGTGACACTGTAATGGGCATTAATTAGAAGTTTAGCTCAAAGGACAGTCATTTTTAATGTTAGTATCTTGTTCTGTCCTCATAATTCAAAACCATTTTCAAAAATGCATCCCAGCTAGAGACAGTGGCAAGAGAGATGATATATTCCAATTTTGCTCCTTTTTTGACAGATAATTAAACCAGGACTCATAGGGGTCAAGCAACTTTCTAAAAGCACAGGAAACCCTTAATTAAAATGAACATCCACTGACTTGTATTTGGACTTTTGCTTTGCACTAATCCACCTGCAGGTTTTTTCAAACAAAAGCTTTGAACTTACTGGCCTGACCGAAAATTCAAAATAGTTTCTGGTCACGCGAGTAGACAACTTACCATGACAATTTCTCTTGGTCATGATGTTCTTTTTTCATTTGGAAATGTCACAAATACATCCAGTTAATGCATTAAATATGAAAAGACTTGCTGAAGACACTCAATTTATTAATGATTCAGGAGAACTTCCTAAAGCATCTATTTGGAATTCATTTATAATTCATTTCACAACTTAGCTGCAGTTCCCACAGGGCAAATATTTATCAAATATTTCTGTTTTAAGTTCTCCCTTTACATTTATTTGTAGAATACATTTTTCCCCCAAATAATGGCTAAACTTCCTAAAAGCATCCATCCATCTACTGTAATTTAATGCACATTTCCTGATAAGGTGACAGTAATGGGCTTTCAGATATAACAGAGTACACTGTGCAACCAAACAAAATAATAATTATTAAACATAATAGCTGGCTATAAATTGAACATGATACACACTGAGTACATCATACATATTTATTAGAGTAACCATGGTAATTAATAAACACAGTAATCAACACAAGTAAAAACAAGCATCTTAAAACCCTGCCATGGCAAGAAAAACTTTGTAACTCAACAGTACACTACCAACTTAATAGTTTCAGTACAAAAATCAGACTATTTGACTTGACCAATGCCAGTGGACTTAAGAGACCAAGAGTAGAGAATCCTGAATCAGGCTGCTACTGCCCTCTACCCCACCAACACTGACAATTTATAGTCTCAAGTTCTCATGGCTTATCACAGCTACAGGGTAATATCTGAAATGAGAGCATTGGCTTTGGAGTTAGAAACATCTAAGTTTATAGCCAGTTCTGCCACCTGACTAGGAAATATGGGTCAAATTACTTAGTCTCCATGCCAACTATAAAGAAGAAAGAATGTATGTGTAAGAGTTTTGTGTAACTAGACCTACTGTGGTGACTCTTTCTCAGTGTAAACAAATAGTTCATCACTATGCTGTACACCTGAAGAATTGGGGCATGATGGCGGAAGGGTAGGGTCCCCAAGTCACCTGTCCCCACCAACTTACCTAGATAACTTTCAAATCATCCTGAAAACCTATGAATTCGGTCTAAGATTTAAAGAGAGAACAGATGGAATGCTACAGTGAGAAGAATGAGCGCTTCTATCAAGTACAACTTGTTTTTGGCCACTCTGCACTGAGCAAAATGACTAGAAGGAAAACCTCACCTCAAAAGAAAGAATCAAAAACAGTCCTCTCTCCCACAGAGTTACAAACTTTGGATTACAATTCAATGTCAGAAAGCCAATTCAGAAGCACAATTATAAAGCTACTGGTGGCTCTAGAAAAAAGCATAAAGGATTCAAGGGACTTCATGACTGCAGAATTTAGATCTAATCAGGCCGAAATTAAAAATCAATTGAATGAGATGCAATCCAAACTGGAAGTCCTAATGATGAGGGTTAACGAGGTGGAAGAACGAGTGAGTGACATAGAAGACAAGTTGATGGCAAGGAGGGAAACTGAGGAAAAAAGAGAAAAACAAAAGATCATGAGGATAGGTTAAGGGAAATAAATGACAGCCTCAGAAGGAAAAATCTACATTTAATTGGGGTTCCCGAGGGGCCGAAAGGGACAGAGGTCCAGAAACTGTATTTGCACAAATCACAGCTGAGAACTTCCCTAACTTGGGAAGGGAAACCGGCATTCAGATCCAGGAGATAGAGAGATCCCCCCTAAAATCAATAAAAACCGTTATGCTGTACACCTGAAACTAATAACAGTGTCACACATCAGTTATACCTCAATAAAAATACAAGTTTAAAAAAGAGTTGTTGTGGAGATAAAGGTAAAATATACAACATATTTAGCTAAATATCTGGAAGAAAGTCCATATTCAATAAGTTGGTCTTCTTACTCCACTGATTATACTTCTGTGACTTCTGAGCCTGATACCATCTACTGTTATCATTTCCTCTACTACAACCACCAGGAAGTAACTGGATCCTGCTCCTTCAGGCCAATGTATTATTAGCAGTCACATGTCAACTGTAATAATTTAGATTCTTTGTATCTACACATATAAGGCCTATCTGGCTAGCTAAAATTAAAAAATAAATAAAAACAGATGATAACAAATTTTGGTAAGGATGTAGGGAAACTAAAACCTTCATATACTGCTAGTAAGAATGTAAAATGGGGCAGTCACTATGTAAAACAAAGAGTTACCATATGATCCAGAAATTCTACTCCTAGAGATATACCCAAGAGAAATGAAAACATATGTCTACACAAAAACACACAAATGTTCATAGTAGCATTATTCAAAATAACCAAAAAATGGAAACGACCCACATGTCTATCAATGATGAATGGATAGACAAGATGTGGGAGATCCATACAATGGGATACTATTCAGAAATAAAAATTAATAAGTATTGATACATGCTACAAGACGGATAAATCTTTAAGACATTATGCTAAATGAAATAAGCCAAGTACAAAAGATCGCATATGACATGATTCCATTTGTATGACATGTTCAGAATAGGCAACCCCATAGAGACAGCAAGTAGATTAGTGATTGCCAGGGGCTGAGAGCGGGTGTAGACTGAGGAATCATTGCTGGGAGTATGAACTTTCTTTTGCAGAGGATGACAGTGTTCTAAATTTAGATAGTGGAAATGGTTGCACAGCTCTGGGAATATACTCAAAACCAGTGAATTTTATGGTGTGTGAATTATATCTCAAAAAAGCTGCCTCAAAAATAGAATTAATGAAGCACATAAGGGCAACTTCATATCTGGGGACTGGCATAAAGGAAAAAAAAGTTAGTCTTCCCTATCTACTGCACTCTGCCAGGAAGTGCTGGCACTACCACACAAACCTCTAGGGAGGACAGGCAATTGGGGCTCAGCACAAAGGACAAAGTAGGGTGGGTTGGGAGTGGATTCAGTCCCCACCCTAGACTTCTGCTGTCCCATTAGGAAGTGGGATATTTATGACAATAAGAGGAGAAGGAGTGGGAAGATTATAAGCTCTAGGTTAAAAACCTCTGTTTAAAATTGGGAGTGTAGTTTCATTCTTCTGTCCAGCTCTGAGTAACAAACAAGGGGTAGCAGAAGGGGAGGTGGGCAGTGGGATGCAGTGACTGGGTGATGGGCACTGAGGGCACTTGATGGGGTGAGCACTGGGTATTATACTATATGTTGGCAAATCGAACTTCAATTTAAAAAAATGAGTCTAATAATCACACCTTGTGTCCTATGGTGACTGTTAGAATACACTAATGCATAGAAAGCCCTTATAAGAGGGTCATCTGATAAAAACTAAGTGCTATCATCATCATTATCGTCATCTTTGATATTGGTCTTTTGGTCCCACAGGCTGACTCTCCTCTCAACAGTCAGCCAATGGCATGTGATGCAAGGAGGGATGCAAGAGTGATGCAAGCACTCCCAGAGGAATTCCAGTCAAACTCACCAGGGAGCATGAGCTTGTTCCTTTCCCACCTACCAATGACAAGTATTTTCATGAGGCCTCTTCATCAACACAGATAATAAAGGCACCCAGGGAGAGTAGGACAGGGCATTTGTACTGGCTGATAACAGCAGCTACGACTTAAGTGCTAAAGAAAGTCAGGCACATTTTTGGGTATTATATATATGCTACTTCACTGAATGTTCAGTGATCACAATAACCCAACAAAGTAGGCATTATTGACTACATCACTTTACAGATAAGGAGAAGTTCAAGTATACTGAGTAACCACCAAGTTAATAACACAGTTAAATAAGTCAGAGCTGAAATTCAAACCTAGATCAGTGTATCCTATGTCACTTTCTAATACATTATGCTGAACTGGATTTCCAATGGAAGAGTAATTAGGAGAGGGATTAAGAATGAGGGAAGACTATTTTTTGACTAACACAATTATTTCACACACTCAAATACCAGGATGCCAGAGTATATGCAATGCCATTCGCTCGTTCACTCACTCATTGATTCCCACATATATTAAGCACCTATTATGTGCCAATGTCAATGATAGAAACTGTCTTGGAAGGATATAGACTTTAAAAGAGGAAATTACAAGGAAAGAAAAGAAAGAAAAGATAAGAAAAAGAAAAAAAGAAAGAAAGAAAGAGAAAAAAAGAAAGAAAGAAAAGAAAGAAAGAAAGAAAGAAAGAAAGAAAAGAAGGAAGGAAAAGAAGGAAGGAAAAGAACAAGTAAAGAAAAAAGAAAGAATGAACGAACTATAGAAGAATATGGTCGGCACATTAATAAGTGAATAGAGAAATGTGCTGGACAACAAGGAGGTCAGGGAAGCATCAATTGCATTTTCAATCACAGAGACAGTTCACCCACTCCCTTCAACTTCCTTAAACAGGAATTCAGAGGGAAACACCTGACGCTCATTTTCAATGCCCTTTTCTCCTCGGGAACACTGTTGAATGCAATTTTAAGGCATACTTCTGAATCTTCTTTGTGATTTGTTTCTATTTGTAAACTTCTGGCCCACATTCTTTCCCCTTGTACTTCATGGGACAGGACAAGCATGTACCCAACTGCAGCAATGACTAGGAGAGGGTGCAGAACGTGGCAGAAGGGTTCATCCCAGGAATGGGCTGCAAGGGGGTAGAGACTGTTTGTGAGACCCAAAGTGTGCCACAAGCCCCAAGACATTTATGTCCATTTCAGGATTGATACATTTCAACATACTGAATGGTATGTGGAAGCAATTCATTTCACATCTTATAAAGCACCATATCACAGGGTAGAGAGCATCAGCTGTGTAAACACATCTTAATTTCTTCCTAAAATCCTAAAGGTACTTCCAATTTGCACACAGAAATAACACTCAAGGTTCTAATCCTGTCAGAGAGACCAACCACTTTCCAACTCTTTCCTTATAGTAAAGGATAAGGCAATTACCATGAAAGAGAAAGGAGAAGGAGAAGATACATGAAATATATCATTGGAAGGATCAACTAAATTCTCAGAGATTTAAATGGATCAATGTTGAGATAGTAAGTAAGAAATACACCAAATTCACTTTAGGAACTAGTTTTTCAAATATTTTAAGGTAATGTGTTAACCCAATATGATCACATAAATAAGCCGGTGAATACATTCAATGGGTAACACAGTATGTATATTATGAATCACAAGAAAATCTGTCAATTAAAATTCTAAGTAAGATTTGATGTACTATTAAGATTGAATTATTCCTACAAATGCAGTAATTTTATAATGAAAGTTAAATGAGAATTCAGAGAAAAAGACCTGAAACTGATTTTCAGTGACAAAATATTTCTGAAGTTTGGGGGTCCTGGGTGGCTCAGCTGGTTAAGCTTTCAACTGTTGGTCTCAGCTCAGGTCATGATCTCAGGGTTGTGGGATTGAGCCTCACGTGGAGCAGCTTGTCCCTTCCTTCTCTTGCACTCTCTCAAATAAGTAAGTAAAATCTTTTTAAAAATACTCCTGAATTTATAAAATAATTATGATATCCAAAAGTTATTCCCAGAGTAAGTGCTATAAGAGTAAGCAGTCAAGAGCCACAGATAAGTAAGAATTTGAGCAATATGCTTAAAATTCAATTTAAAATAAAACATTAAGAACAAGATAATGGGAGAAAATACCTACAATGTATTAGTACTGAATAGCGTTTGGCATAATTATTTTCATTTGTCAGAATAAAAGAAACAGCTAATTCTTGATAATCTACAGTGAAATACACATCTCTAAATTTTACTTAAATATATGTACTGATTATTCTTTAAGAGATGAAATAGAAATGGTTTTCAAGTAAAACACATAGCAAAAAAGATTTGTTTTAAATCAGAGCAAACTATATCAAACTTAAACGCATCTTGATAGTGCCTATTAAAAGTAGTTGACTTGAATTTTTTATGAGTATGAAATAAACTGTGAGTGGAAAATAATTTTCTTTTTCTTTTTCTTTTTTTTTGGAAAATAATTTTAAACTGTCATATGGTGTAGATTTACTGAATACCACAACTTTTAGCTTCCTCTAAAAAAATGAAAAGCTCCCATTTTAAGAAAATTTCAGTTTGAAGATGTGTGCATTTAAAAAATAGGTTTCACAATAAGGACAGTATAGAAATCTGTTCATAAAATATTAACTTCAAAATCTGCATTTTTGTTTCAGCTACATGACTGAAGTCCTTTTATTCCTTTTTCTTTGATCGAACAAAGAACAGTAGAAAACAAAGACTTACTTGTTCTTGTTAAGGTGTTTAATGACTATTTCCAAAAAAGCTGATAATAGCAATAAAAGGAAGCTTTGGGAAAAAAAAGAAAAAGGAAAAAACGTATAATGTCTAAACAGCAAATCCATAAAAGAGCATGTTAGAATCCCTCTCAGAATTAGTTGTATCTAATCGAGGATTGCCTATGCCAAGTAGGTGTCAGCTGGCAATCTCTACACACCGTTAGTGCAAGTTTTCTCCTCCCCCTGTGCCAAGAAACCAGAGCCTCGCTGGAGGGGCAGGCCTGCACCTGGACAGCAGCACCCTCCTCGAAGTACGGAGGTACCTTTACTCGCTGGTCATCCACATCTATGACCGTAGCCACGCGAATTAGCCTGGGGTTCCGTCTGTCCACCGCTTCGAGTCTCATGCTCGGCAGAAAACCATGGGGTGGCCGCTGAAACATCACAAGAACAAAAGTCTGCAAAACCCAGTGGCTCAGAAATGACACGCATGTTTTCTAAAGTGCAATTGTTCTGACTTTGCATTCAGACCTTGTATTAATATACGTGGAATTTAGGTTTAAGGGCACATAAGGTTTATTAAACATATTATTTTATCCAGTTTCATAAAACCTGTGAGAGGAGAAAGAATGTTCTGGTCATTTTCAAGATAGCTAAAAAAAGATTAAATCATGAATTCATTAATAATCACCAGACTCAGGAAAAGTTCTAATTTATTAACAGTTTATATATTTGTTTGGATTTTTTTCTGAAATTAACTTTATAGATTAAGAAACTGTTGACTATTCTTGCTGCCCAGTTTTGGAGTATAGGACCTAGAACACAAAATTATTTACTAAAAAATTTGAAAGGATAAGCATAATCCTTTATAAATCTAAATTTTAAAATAGATAAAAGCTGTATGACTATCACAGCTAAACTGTTTTAAAATCATACCATAATGTAATTTAAAGCCATAACCTGTGCTTTTGTTACTTATCTGTAATGTAAGCATGTTAAAAATTGTATTAATTTAAGCTTTCTTCCAAGTTTTTAAATGCTAGGAGCCAAGAGTCTATAATAATGGACACCCAGAAACACACACACACACACACACACACACACACACACACACACACCAAATGGGAAAAAATATACCAGAACTTACAAAATAATTGACACCAAGGAAATTTAAATACCAAAAATCAAAGTCAAAAGACAAGTCCAACAGTGTTCGTAGATTAGCAAAAAGTTTAACTTTGAAAGCTATTACACATAAAAGTATTCAACTGACTTTATTGAAAACAAAAGTGTACTGAATTCTCAAGTCTAGAAATGGTAATTGGAAAATAAAATCCTCATGATATGTGAGTAATACACAGTTAAATCTTTCTCCAATACCGGGCTTGTTTCTCTCCAGCTTTTGTGGAAGCATATTTTCTTCCAAAATGCATTATTACATTTAATAAATGGAGTACACTGACTATAATTAGGTCTCTGATGCTTGAAAATCTTTCTGCTCTCCCCAAGGTCACTGTTCAATAACAAAGGTACAGTTTCATATTGCAGATGCCAAAGATATATAGCTTGAGGTGAATCCATAATAATCCATCTAAGAGCCTGGAAGTTGCCTTTTTAACTAAATCATAATTTTATTTTCCTGTAATTTTCTTCTTGGAAAATTACAATGAGTTTTGACAGAAACAAAAAGAAAAAGATAATACAAGCAGCTGGTATTTTGCTTACTGAGTTTTTGCAATTCTTAAAGCCCTTTCAAGCACTCCAGGACTTCTAGCCTTCTTAATTCGATTACACTTATTTACCAAATCCTTATATAATCAATTTAAAAAAAATGAAATAGCATTTTGTTTCAAATCTCTTTTGATCCCTAGAAAACTTTCTATAAATGGAATCATATGTGGAAGCTCACTATATAAAATTCTGATTAAACATGAGTCAGGAAGCCCGGAACACACAAGTTGAAAGGAAACAATTTGAAAACCATTTTATTTATTTATTTATTTTTATAAATTTTTATTTATTTATGATAGTCTCACAGAGAGAGAGAGAGAGGCAGAGACACAGGCAGAGGGAGAAGCAGGCTCCATGCACCGGGAGCCCGACGTGGGATTCGATCCCGGGTCTCCAGGATCACGCCCTGGGCCAAAGGCAGGCGCCAAACCGCTGCGCCACCCAGGGATCCCTGAAAACCATTTTAGAACATAAATATCTCTAACTATACTATCAATGCACCATCTTTTACTAAATCATTTATGCTCAGTTCAACCTGGAATAAATGTGTAAGTACAAATTTGAACATAAAAATTGGTGTTCTAACAAATGCTAAAGGCAGTGTTTGCCTCAAGATGGATAAAACTGGAACACACACAGGCTACATGAGATTCACCTATTCTATTAGGGCGTCAAAGACATTCAAACAGACCCCAAGACTGCGAAAGCTCAAGAGTTCCCACGTGATGGACAAATACAAGCAGAAGTGAAGGATTCTACTATTATCTGAAGTTGATGCAGTGCCTTCAGCTGTGCTAGCATGGGCTACTGTGCTTTTCTTGCTTTCTTTCTTTCTTTAGATTTTATTTATTTATTCATGAGTGACACAGATTGAGAGAGAGGGAGAGACAAAGGCAGAGGGAGAAGCAGGCTCCATGCAAGAAGCCCGATGTGGGACTTGATCCCAGGACTCCAGGATCACCCCTAGGCCAAAGGCAGACGCTCAACCACTGAGCCACCCAGGTGTCCCTACTGTGCTTTCCAAGTAGGGAGACCATCATTACCTTTGTGTGGGGAGAGTCACCTCCTTTGTAGTTTTAAATGAAAACAAGGCAAATTGGTTAGGGAATAACACTTGACTTTGAAAAGAAAAAATCCGAATAATTTAAAACTGCCAATGAAGTCAACATGTGCATTGTTTAAAGTTGAGAGGGTATTCAGACACAAACGTACCATTTTAAAAACTTTGGCAGGAACAGCATTAGTTTGAGTAGCTTCCAGATATTCTGTCCAGGAAAAATTTTCTGGATCAGGATAACCTGAAAAATATACATACATATCAAAAGATTACTCATTGACCTTTTGATTCCCATGTACTGTAAGACACCCGACCCATTGTGAACTGAATGCTCACTATTTAATAGCCCCTATGGTAAGAATCTCACATACATTACCGAACTTTTTACTAACCTCTGAGAGGGCTATGTGATCCCCACTAAAGCAAAAGAGCACTCATTCACTGGTTCATTCATTCAAAAAACAAGGTTAAGTATGCTGGCCAAGGTAAAATAGTGCTCTGCACACTGGGCAGAGACAGGTTATACCCAGAAGTTTGAAAAAAAACAAAAAAAACCAATCACTGTCTGACCTCAGACCATGAACTGGTTAATCTTTATAACTCCTCCCATACATCTGCATCTATTAGGGTTTTATTCTCTTAATTACATCTCTGTAATTGCAATTTCCCAGGTTTGCCATTTACAATTGCAATTAAAATATACATATGGGTATAATATGGCATAAAGCACTCTATGTTTAAAAAATTTCTAATAGAGTTCCTTATTTCTCTTTATTTTTAAATTTTATTCCTAATTATATTACATTACCTATTATTGTGCTGTTTTCTTTTTCCTTCAAAGGAATAAGTACCTAGATTTATCCATCAGCTCTACTGTTTTCTTTTATCTCTTCTAATTATTTCATTTGCCACTTTTATTCTTATTACTTCTTTACTCCTATTTCCACTAGGTTTGTTTTTACTTTTCAAATTGAATTATAAAGAAAACTGATTTATTTTCATTTTTTAAATAATAGAAGCATTCAAGACTATGAACTGAATACAGCTTTAAACACCTGGAAAAACTTTCATGACATACTTATTTTTCTCATTTTTATTTTCTCAAAAATAATTATTCATTATTATTACAATCTGTAACTGTCACCTTCATTTAATCACTGGCCAAATATTTATTTCAGAGATATCTCAAATAGTTAATTTTTGTAGTTGTTTATAATATGAATAATAGTATCTAGTTTATCACATGACAGTTTCAGAATGTCACATGGTTTATACAATTCCTGTTTGGGGACTTTAGGAATTCTTATTGGCCTAATATACGAACAACAGTTAAATATTTTTTAAGTATATACATAACACATACATATATGTTTTAAGGTATAATCAGTTATGCATTAATTCAATGTAAAGAGCTGTATTATTTAAAAATCTGTTTATTTATTTAAGTAAAATTTTATTGAAGCAATATGCTAAAATCTCTAAAATGTTTTTTTTAAAAGATTTTATTTATTTATTCATGAGAGACACAGAGAGAGAGGCAGAGACATAGGCAGAGGAAGAAGCAGGCTCCATGAGGAAGCCCGATGCAGAACTCAATCCCGGGACCCCAGGATCACGCCCTTAGCCAAAGGCAGATGCTTAACTGCTGAGCCACCCAGGCATCCCTAAAACAGTTTTTCTGTACAGTTTTCTAGTCTCTCTGATAATTTTTTCTTGATTTTTAAGATAAATATGAAGAAAATACTAAAATTTTTTACTAAAATAAAAAAATACAGTTTTACTAAAATAGATTTACTAAGTATATTTTTTACCTTTTTTTTTACTAAAACGAAATATATTTAAAGAAAAATATACAAGTCAAGTAAGCAGCCTGAATATTATTCACAAAATTAGCATAGCCATGTAACCAGAACACAGAACACCCCCTCCCCATTGTGCTCCCTTCTAGCAACTGGCCCCTCTCTGCAAAGAGAAACTATCATCCTCTCAGATTAGCTCTGTTTTTTTAATTATTATTATTATTTTCTCTTTATTTTTTAATAATAAATTAATTTTTTATTGGTGTTCAATTTGCCAACATACAAAATAACACCCAGTGCTCATCCCGTCAAGTGCCCCCCTCAGTGCCCGTCACCTATTCACCCCCACCCCCCTCCCGCCTCCCCTTCCACCACCCCTAGTTCGTTTCCCAGAGTTAGGAGTCTTTATCTGTTTGTTCCATTTTTTCCTTTGTATAAATGGAATCATACAGCATGTGCTCATTTGCGGCGGACAGATTTTGCTCAGGACTTCGACTATGAGGTTCATGTAGATTGCTGTATGCATAACATTCATTTTCACTACTGTATAGATGTCCATTGGGTGAGGGTTTCTCCATTCTCTACCCATTCTATTGGTGATGGTCATTTGGGTAGTTTTGATTTGGGAGCTACTATGGAAAGTGCTGCTACAAACATTCTAGTACATTCTCTTTAGTGACCAGAAATAAACACTTCTTTTGGAATGCATCCAGGCGTAAAACTGCTGAATCAAGGGGCATTTTGCTTCATATTTTGATGTTACTCAGCACAGAGCAGCACATGTAATGTTCACTAGTAACTGCACTTTTTATTTAACATAGAAAAAAATGTCCCTTTGGACACCTTGACTGCACTTTGCATCAAATTCTTCTTTTTGGGCAGCCCCGGTGGCTCAGTGGTTTAGCACGGCCTTCAGCCCAAGGTGTGACCCTGGAGACCTAGGATCGAGTCCCACATCAGGTTCCCTGCATGGAGCCTGCTTCTCCCTCTGCCTGTGTCTCTGCCTCTCTCTGTGTGTCTCTCATGAATAAATAAATAAAATCTTTTTTAAAAATTCTTTTTACTAAAAATTAAATTATGTGTCATCCTGTTATTTTCTGTTTATGTTTTCTTGAGAAAATTTTCCCATCTTTTTTATTTTTAAATTATTTTGTTTCAGGTGTATCTATTTTTTTTCAGGTGTATCTATTTCAAACATCTTCTAAATGGATTTTGAAAACCATTCACGTTTACTTTCCTAACCGGTTTGCTTTATCTAACTTCTGTAAGCATGTTTTTAGCTGGATTTTTTTTTTAAAAGCTCTCTCAGAGTTTCCTTTGCTTTTGTCCTTGTCTACATGAGTTATGTTACATACCTTCTGTTTCAATAATTATTTCTGCATTTCATTTATTTTTGTAGGTCATGTTTTTAATAACTGTCCAAGTTCGTTCCTTGTATTTTGGATTTCCACATTTCTGCATAGGTTCTGAATATGCTCTCATCTTGCCCCTTCAGCACCAGGATCCCCTCTTGTCTGCTCTAGGTTCCTTACTAGGGACCCAAGCAGCAGATTCCCTGGAATGATAACTAAGGAAAGCAGCGTGTGGTGGGTTGAGGAATGAACATGCCGTGACCAAGACAGGAAGCAATTAGTGCTGCTCCAGGCCCTAAAGAAATTTGGCAAGCTGCTACAAAAGAAATAATCTTTTTTTGCTTTTCTAGGGATCAATAAGTGAAAAAAAAAGCCTGTGACTATTTTTTAGATGTTTCTGAAGCAATAACTGCATCTACAGCACTCTCTAGAAATGCATTATGTATGTACAAAAAAAGGAAAACATGTATTATGTACATGTTCCCTGTTCAATGAGCCCAAGAAGAGAAGAATGTCTCATTGCCTAGGGAGGCTTGCAAAAGCCACTTGGACCCCCTGTCCTCCTCCTGAAGTCTTGCTCTCCTTGGAGTTTGGGGAAGGTAGAGGTGAGGCAACAGCAGAAGGGGCAAGAGCCATTGCGATCACACAACTGTCTGACAATGAGACAGAAGCTTTTCTTTTCTTTCTTTTTTTTTTTTTTGTATTTTTTTATTGGAGTTAAATATGCCAACATATAGCATAACACACAGTGTTCATCCCGTCAAGTGCCCCCCTCAGTGCCCGTCACCCAGTCACCCCAACCTCCCACCCGCCTCCCTTTCCTCTACCCCTTGTTCGTTTCCCAGAGTTAGGTATCTCTCATGTTTTGTTACCCACACTGATATTTCCCACACATTTTCTCTCCTTTGCCCTTTATTCCCTTTCACTATTTTTTATATTCCCCAACTGAATGAGAACATATAATGTTTGTCCTTCTCTGACTGACTCATTTCACTCAGCATAATACCCTCCAGTTCCATCCACGTTGAAGCAAATGGTGGGTATTTGTCGTTTCTAATGGCTGAAGAATATTCCATTGTGTACATAAACCACATCTTCTTTATCCATTCATCTTTCGATGGACACCGAGGCTCCTTCCACAGTTTGGCTATCGTGGCCATTGCTGCTAGAAACATCGGGGTGCAGGTGTCCCGGCGTTTCATTGAATCTGCATCTTTGGGGTAAATCCCCAGCAGTGCAATTGCTGGGTCGTAGGGCAGGTCTATTTTTAACTCTTTGAGGAACCTCCACACAGTTTTCCAGAGTGGCTGCACCAGTTCACATTCCCACCAACAGTGCAAGAGGGTTCCCCTTTCTCCGCATCCTCTCCAACATTTGTGGTTTCCTGCCTTGTTAATTTGCCCCATTCTCACTGGTGTGAGGTGGTATCTCATAGTGGTTTTGATTTGTATTTCCCTGATGGCAAGTGATGCAGAGCATTTTCTCATGTGCTTGTTGTCCATGTCTATGTCTTCCTCTGTGAGATTTCTGTTCATGTCTTTTGCCCATTTCATGATTGGATTCTTTGTTTCTTTGGTGCTGAGTTTAATAAGTTCTTTATAGATCTTGGAAACTAGCCCTTTATCTGATACGTCATTTGCAAATATCTTCTCCCATTCTGTAGGTTGACTACATCCTTTGACTACATCCTTTGACTACATCCTTTGACTACATCCTTTGTTGACTGTATCCTTTGCTGTGCAAAAGCTTCTTATCTTGATGAAGTCCCAATAGTTCATTTTTGCTTTTGTTTCTTTTGCCTTCCTGGATGTATCTTGCAAGAAGTTACTGTGGCCGAGTTCAAAAAGGGTGTTGCCTGTGTTCTCCTCTAGGATTTTGATGGAATCTTGTCTCCCATTTAGATCTTTCATCCATTTCGAGTTTATCTTTGTGTATGGTGAAAGAGAGTGGTCTAGTTTCATTCTTCTGTATGTGGATGTCCAATTTTGCCAGCACCATTTATTGAAGAGACTGTCTTTCTTCCAATGGATAGTCTTTCCTCCTTTATCGAATATTACGTGACCATAAAGTTGAGGGTCCACTTCTGGATTCTCTATTCCATTGATCTATGTGTCTGTTTTTGTGCCAGTACCATACTGTCTGGATGACCACAGCTTTGTAGTACAACCTGGAATCTGGCATTGTAATGTCCCCAGCTATGGTTTTCTTTTTTAAAATTGCCCTGGCTATTCGGGGTCTTTTCTGATTCCACACAAATCTTAAAATACTATGTTCTAACTCTCCGAAGAAAGTCCATGGTATTTTGATAGGGATTGCATTAAACGTGTATATTGCTCTGGGTAACATTGACATTTTCACAATATTAATTCTGCCAATCCATGAGCATGGAATATTTTTCCATCCCTTTGTGTCTTCCTCAATTTTCTTCAGAAGTGTTCTATAGTTTTTAGGGTATAGATCCTTTACCTCTTTGGTTAGGTTTATTCCTAGGTATCTTATGCTTTTGGGTACAATTGTTAATGGGATTGACTCCTTAATTTCTCTTTCTTCAGTCTCATTGTTAGTGTATAGAAATGCCACTGACTTCTGGGCATTGATTTTGTATCCTGCCACGCTGCCAAATTGCTGTATGAGTTCTAGCAATCTTGGGGTGGAGGCTTTTGGGTTTTCTATGTAGAGTATCACGTCATCGGCGAAGAGGGAGAGTTTGACTTCTTCTTTGCCAATTTGAATGCCTTTAATGTCTTTTTGTTGTCTGATTGCTGAGGCTAGGACTTCTAGTACTATGTTGAATAGCAGTGGTGAGAGTGGACATCCCTGTCTGGTTCCTGATCTTAGGGGAAAGGCTCCCAGTGCTTCCCCATTGAGAATGATATTTGCTGTGGGCTTTTCGTAGATGGCTTTTAAGATGTTGAGGAATGTTCCCTCTATCCCTACACTCTGAAGAGTTTTGATCAGGAATGGATGCTGTATTTTGTCAAATGCTTTCTCTGCATCTAAGAGAGGATCCTATGGTTCTTGGTTTTTCTCTTGCTGATATGATGAATCACATTGATTGTTTTACGACTGTTGAACCAGCCTTGTGTCCCGGGAATAAATCCTAGTTGGTCATGGTGAATAATTGTCTTAATGTACTGTTGGATCCAATTGGCTAGTATCTTGTTGAGAATTTTTGCATCCATGTTCATCAGGGATATTGGTCTATAATTCTCCTTTTTGGTAGGGTCTTTGTCTGGTTTTGGAATTAAGGTGATGCTGGCCTCATAGAACGAATTTGGAAGTACTCCATCTCTTTCTATCTTTCCAAACAGCTTTAGGAGAATAGGTATGGTTTCTTCTTTAAACGTTTGATAGAATTCCCCTGGGAAGCCATCTGGCCCTGGACTCTTGTGTCTTGGGAGGTTTTTGATGACTGCTTCAATTTCCTCCCTGGTTATTGGCCTGTTCAGGTTTTCTATTTCTTCCTGTTCCAGTTTTGGTAGTTTGTGGTTTTCCAGAAATGCGTCCATTTCTTCTAGATTGCCTAATATATTGGCGTATAGCTGTTCCTAATATGTTTTTAAAATCGTTTGTATTTCCTTGGTGTTGGTAGTGAGCTCTCCTTTCTCATTCATGATTTTATTAATTTGAGTCTTCTCTCTCTTCTTTTTAATAAGGCGGGCTAATGGTTTATCTCTCTTATTAATTCTTTCAAAGAACCAACTCCTGGTTTTGTTGATCTGTTCCACAGTTCTTCTGGTCTCGATTTCGTTGAGTTCTCCTCGAATCTTTATTAACTCTCTTCTTCTGCTGGGTGTAGGATCTATTTGCTGTTTTTTCTCTAGCTCCTTTAGGTGTAATGTTAGCGTTTGTATTTGAGTTCTTTCCAGTTTTTGAATGGATGCTTGTATTGCGATGTATTTCCCCCTCAGGACTGCTTTTGCTGCATCCCAAAGATTTTGAACAGTTGTATCTTCATTCTCATTTGTTTCCATGAAACTTTTTAATTCTTCCTTAATTTCCTGGTTGAGACTTTCATCTTTTAGCAGGATGGTCCTTAACCTCCACGTGTTTGAAGTCCTTCCAAACTTTTTGTTGTGATTTAGTTCTAATTTCAAGGCATTATTCACTGAGTATATGAAGGGGACGATCCTAATCTTTTGGTATTGGTTCAGACCCGATTTGTGACCCAGTATGTGGTCTCTTCTGGAGAAAGTTCCATGTGCACTTGAGAAGAATGTGTATTCAGTTGAGTTTGGGTGTAAAGTTCTGTAGATATCTGTGAAGTCCATCTGGTCCAGTGTATCATTTAAAGCTCTCATTTCTTTGGAGATGTTGTGTTTAGAAGACCTATCGAGGGTAAAGAGCTACATTGAAGTCACCAAGTATAAGTGTATTATTATCTAATTATGTCTTAACTTTGGTTATTAATTGATTGATATATATGGCAGCTCCCACATTCGGGACATATATATTGAGGATTGTTAAGTCCTCTTGTTGGATAGATCCTTTAAGTATGATATAGTGTCCCTCTTCAACTCTCACTACAGTCTTCGGAGTAAATTTTAGTTTATCTGATATAAGGATGGCTACCCATGCTTTCTTTTGAGGACCATTTGAATGGTAAATGGTTCTCCAACCTTTTATTTTCAGGCTGTAGGTGTCCTTCTGTCTAAAATGAGTCTCTTGTAGACAGCAAATAGATGGGTCCTGCTTTTTTATCCAATCTGAAACCCTGCGCCTTTTGATGGGGTCATTAAGCCCGTTCACGTTCAGAGTTACTATTGAGAGGAGTTTAGTGTCATCATGATATCTATTCAGTCCTTGTTTTTGTGGAATGTTCCACTGGACTTCTTCTTAAAAGGGAGTTTTAAGAGTCCTCCTTAAAATTTCTTGCAGAGCTGGTTTGGAGGTCACATATTCTTTCTGTTCCTGCCTGTCTTGGAAGGTCTTTATCTCTCTTTCCATTCTGAATGAGAGCCTTCCTGGATAAAGTATTCTTGGTTGCATGTTCTTCTCATTTAGGACCCTGAATATATCCTGCCAGCCCTTTCTGGCCTGCCAGGTCTCTGTGGAGAGGTCTGCTGTTACCCTAATACTCCTCCCCATAAAAGTCAGGGATTTCTTGTCTCTTGCTGCTTTAAGGATCTTCTCTTTATCTTTGGAATTTGCAAGCTTAACTATTAAATGTCGAGGTGCTGAACGGTCTTTACTGATTTTAAGGGGGCATCTCTCTATCTCCTGGATCTGAATGCCTGTTTCCCTTCCCAGATTAGGAAAGTTTTCAGCTATGATTTGTTCAAATACATATTCTGGCCCTCTGTCCCTTTCGGCGCCCTCGGGAACCCCAATTAAACGTAGGTTTTTCTTCCTCAGTCTGTCATTTATTTCCCTTAATCTATCCTCATGGTCTTTTAATTGTCTGTCTCTTTTTTCCTCATTTTCCATTTCCCTCTTTGCCATCAACTTGTCTTCTATGTCACTCACTCGTTCTTCCACCTCGTTAACCCTCGTTGTCAGGACTTCTAGCTTGGATTGCAACTCATTCAATTGATTTTTGTTTTAATTTTTTTTAATTCATTTATGATAGTCAGAGAGAGAGAGATAGAGAGAGAGAGAGAGAGAGAGAGAGAGGCAGAGACATAGGCAGAGGGAGAAGCAGGCTCCATGCACCGGGAGCCCGATGTGGGATTCTATCCCGGGTCTCCAGGTTCGCGCCCTGGGCCAAAGGCAGGTGCCAAACCGCTGTACCACCCAGGGATCCCCTCAATTGATTTTAAATTTCTGCCTGATTAGATCTAAATTCTGCAGTCATGAAGTCTCTTGAGTCCTTTATGCTTTTTTCTAGAGCCACCAGTAGCTTTATAATTGTGCTTCTGAATTGGCTTTCTGACATTGAATTGTAATCCAGATTTTGTAGCTCTGTGGGAGAGAGGACTGTTTCTGATTCTTTCTTTTGAGGTGAGGTTTTCCTTCTAGTCATTTTGCTCAGTGCAGAGTGGCCAAAAACAAGTTGGATTGGGAAAAGGAGAAAAAGAGAGGAGAGAAAGAAGGAAAGAAAAGAGAAAAAGAAAAAAGGAAGAAAAAAGAAATAGTGAAACAAAAAGAAAGGGGGAAAAGGGGTGGGGGAAGCAAAGAGAAAAAAAAAACACAGGGGAGGATCTTCTGATTCTGTATACTTTAAGTCCCTTGACTTCCCTTGGAACTTGTCCGTCTAGCTGGTCTTTTGTGGGAGGCGCCTGTTGTGCTGATTTTCCGGTGTTAGCACTTGGGGGAGCTGCTGTGCCCCCTGCCTGGTGCAGGGATCAGTGGGGGTTTTTACCCCGTGAGGCCCCAGGAGGAACAGCCGCAGTGGCGGGGCCAGCTCTGCAGCCCTGGTGTCAGCTCCCGCAGTACCTCCGGAGCTCTCCTCTGCAGGGCCTGGAGGCTCCGGAGCGGTGCCGCTGATCTGCTCAGCTCGGGGCAGGAGCGTCCTTGCTGTCCTGGGCCCTCCCGGCCTCTGCCTGTCCCGGGGGGAGGCCGGATCCTGGGCTGTGTCCCGGCGCCCTGTGCTCCGGGGCCTGCGCTGTTGGATTCGCGCTCCCGCCCCGCAGCCCCCTCCGCGGAGCCGCCCCCGAGCCTCCCCCACCGAGCTGCTCCGGGTCCCGCCGTGCGCGCTGCAGCCCTTAGGGAGCTCGGCGCACTCTCCCGGGGCGCAGGTGTCTGTTAGTGTCCCAGGGAGCCCAAGGGCATCCCCGCCCTCCTGGGGTCCTGCTCCAACCCCCTGCGAGCCCCTTTCCCCCCGGGAAGGTTGGTGCAGCTCCTGCTGCTCCGGGACGGGGCTCTCCTGTCCTGGGGACACTCCCTCGGCCTCAGCCCGGCTCCTCGCGGGGCCCCTCCCCCTTGGAGGCCTTTGTTTCTTTATTTCTTTTTTCCCGTCTTCCTACCTTGATAGAAGCTCGAACTTTTCTCACTGTAGCATTCCAGGTGTTCTCTCTTTAATTCTCAGACCGAATTCATAGATTTTCAGGATAATTTGAAGGTTTTCTAGGTAATTTGGTGGAGACAGGTGATTTGGGGACCCTACTCTTCCTCCATCCTGCCCTCCTCCCTATTTGTCTGGTTTTGTGCCAGTACCACACTGTCTTGATGATCACAGCTTTGTAGTACAACCTGAAATCTGGCATTGTAATGCCCCCAGCTCTGGTTTTCTTTTTCAATATTCCCCTGGCTCTTTGGGGTCTTTTCTGATTCCACACAAGAGACAGAAGCTTTTCAAAAGTTTAAATTCCTTCTTGTTTCAAGAAATATATGAGACCACCCCATGGAACAATAGCCTTTAACCTCTTCCCTTGTCTCAAAGAAAGCAGCATCTAACTAGTTTCCCTTTATCAGTAGCCTTTCTACCGAGTACTCCATTTGCAGTAAGTCATTTATTCCTCACATATGCTATGGGGTGTGCCTTTCATCTTCACTTTGTAAGGTAGGCTCAGAGAACATGAGCAGCTTGCTCAGTCTTATGCAGTTAGTAAGTGGAAGAAATGGGATTTGAACAATTATGTCTGACTTCATTACCCACATAACCACTGCTTCCCCCTGGTACTATAAGCCAGAGCTCCAGAATCCAAGGGACCATCCATCCTCCAAGGCCTCAGGCCTGGGAGTGTGAGCTCCTCCTGGAGGCCATGGTGTGGTATGGCAAGTGTGAGAGCAGGAGCATGGCTGAAGGCAGGCCTGAAATGTATATGCATTTATTCACAACCCACCTCATCGCACATTATTGAAAGATTAACACTTCAGAGGTGGGAAAATGCTGAGGAAAGATGAGGTCCACACTGTGGCTGTGGGCCCATTTGGGTGACCAAACAAGGGAAATGTGTCGGATATTGGGATCAAGGAACTTACAAAGCAGGGCACCTGCCAGGCAGCCCCTGGAGTTCCCCCAAGGTGTTCTCTAGAGAAGACGACGACCCAGATGACAAATATCTTCAGTTAACATTAGCAAATAACTAGAAGACAACCAGATGACAGCCAGAGGAGGGAAGAGGTGTGGTTGGAGCAGAAGAGCTTGTGCCCTCAGTGAGGAGGGGCCTCTCTAAACTGCTGAGAACTGCTCTAGGAGAAGCAGTGAGACTATTCAGGTAAGATAAAATTTGCTATCAACAGAATATCAATGAGGGTGACAAAACATGAGAAACACCTAACTCTGGAAAATGAACAAGGGGTAGTGGAAGGGGAAGTGGGCAGGGGGTTGGGGTGACTGAGTGATGGGCAATGAGGGGGGTACTAGGCAGGGTGAGCACTGGGTGTTATGCTATATGTTGGCAAATTGAACTCCAATAAAAAATTTAAAAAAAAATTAAAAATTAAAAAATAAAGAAAAAATAAAAAACCAGAAGGCAACAGAGGAAGCCCTGTGTGGAAAAGCTGCTAAGCAGAGGTCAATCCCAGTGCTTTGAGTTTAAAACAATTGAGGGTCAAGAAGAAGTCCAGAAAGAGGATACACATATGGGGTAGGGCACAAAAACAGAGAAACTTAAGGTCAAGCCAAGTTTAGACATAAGTGGAAACATACCTCAATCATGTCATCCCAAGGGCTACTTACATCGCTTGAGGACATGCTCTGACCTCATCTCCCTTTCGTTCTGCTCCTGCTCCAACTAGGACATAGCCAACGTCTCCCTCCTCAGACCTTGCACTTGCTGTTCCTTTCCAGGGAAGTTTTTTCCCCAAGTACCCTCCCAACTGCCCACCTCACCTCCTTTAAGTTGTTACTCAAATGTCATATTTTCAGGAAGTCCTTCTCTGAATATTTTACATATTCGTTCTCTTGCTCTTTAAAAACGTAACTGCCTTGTGACAGAGATTTGTTCATTTCACTGCTATTCTCTCTGAGTCTAGAACAGTGCCTAGTATGTAGTCATCACTCAAAAAATACTTGGTAAATATTTGCCGAATAACTAAAATGTAATTCTTAAGAGATTAAGAATCTTAATTCTTAAGAGATTTTCATTTGATATCATGGTGGCGAAGAATGACAGATATGTGAGCCATAATTATATTGGTGTAGCCTCAAAATAATGCATGAAACACTGACATAAAATCTGCCTGCTGATGTTGGTGGTATTCAGAGGTGCCATTAGAACAAGCTGGTGCTCCTATACCAATACTGGCTAAGATTCTAAATAGGACTATAGATTAGACAGGACCAAGGGAAGGCCACCTGATTTCTGGCACCTGCACAAGGCAAATGCAATACTCCTCAATTGTTTGTTCCATATAAGAAGGACCCATTTAAATGTCCCGTTGACTACAGACAGACTCTTCTTATAACAATATCCTCCATTATTTTACCTCCAGGAACAATAGCCTTATTAGAAACATAATTTTGCCACTGGAACAGTCTAAAGAATTAGGGTCATGAATAAATAGCACAAGTCCACTTGATGGGATGAGCACTGGGTGTTATACTGTATTTTGGCAAATTGAATTTAAATTTAAAAAATAAAATAAAATAAATAGCACAAGCCCTTAAGTTCCTGGCATTCTGGTCTATGTAACCTGTCCCATGGAACCTAGAGAAGCATGACAACCATAATTATATCAGTGGCCAATCCAGAAACCAAAAATTATAGACATCCCAGGGCAAGCAGTTTTTAGGTAATAGACAACAGTCCTGTTTAATAACCAGCAATAAAAAAGGAGTCCTACTGAGAAGGTTCAGTCAGAAAAGAGAAACACACATGCTAGACAGATTTAAGAGAGCACTTCATTTAACTCTTCACTGTACTGATGAGAAAAGTGAGACCCAGCATCTTAAGTGACATGTCTAAGGCAAGACAGCTAATAACGAAGCCAAAGCTAGAGCCCTGGTCTCCTGACCTGCAATCTACAGAAACCAAGACTTGCAAAGAGTCACTCTTAGGTTTGGTGAGTGCTCTGTGGGCTGCATTTAGAGTCAAGAGGAAGCATTAATAGAGGAATGAGAGCCATACATCTAGCACTGGGGAAGCCCTCACAGGCTTTGGCCATCATTTTAAGAGAATGGATTGTCTAAGAATGCCCCTCAGACGCTACCTATTTATTTCTCTGTTTCAGATAGCCCTGACAAGGCAGTGAGATAACACAGCCAAAAGTCCAAGCCTCCCAATGGTAGAGACTACAGACAGTTCCCTGTGTGCTGCTACCCCACTTAGTAGGTGCTGCACACATGGAGCGGCTCTGTGTGAAAATGATCTTAACATCACGGAATCAGTAGTATCCAATGTTAGACAGTGGTCACTATTTAATCCAAGACAAAAGTAATATAAGACATGAGGACAGTTATCTCAATCACTGCTAAGCCTAATTCAGGTGAACTCAATTTTGTTTTCAAAATATATATTAAAACTGACTTCACAGTTATAACTGGTACCTTAGATGCCAAAAGTCTTGCACCCATATTCAGCTCATTACAATCAAAGTTAAAATAGCCTCTGTTAAAAGAACAGCCTCTGTTAATAGCCTCTGTTAGAAAAAATAAAAATAAAAAAAATAGCCTCTGTTAGACCCCCTAATATTTATAACAGTATGTCAGGTTTGTTTCTTGATCATCAGATCCTAAAGCACAGAGAACTTTCAGTCTATAGAATAAATGATCAGTACTTCAGGTACGTATCAAGGAGCTTATTTTGTAATTGATTGTTTTGCTCAAAGTATGGCTGAGCTGAAGTATATTAGGAATAGACTAAAGAAATGGAGTCTCTTCTCCATCTAGTAAAATCACTTTCAGGAAAAAAAATCAATCTGTACTACAGTGGATGAGCTCCCAGCAGAACTGCCTCCAAAGGACCATGGCTCCCATGGTGCCAAATTCAACCTAGTGTTTGGTAAATGACAGGCACTCAAGATAGAGTAATTGCCTCTATTTCTCTCTGTCCCTTTGTCTCTTTCTCTTTCTGTCTCTGCTCTCAATAGCTAACATTACAGAAAATATACTGGTTATTTTGCTTCTATTTTTCTCTCAGTTTCACAAACTACACAATATTCCACTAAGTGATATCCCATGACTAACAATCCTCACATGTTATATCCATATTGTTCTTTGTTAGATCCTTAGCTCTTAGCTGGATCTCATGCTTAGTAGGTACTTAATACCTGTTCAATTAATAAATAGTGTACATTTTCCTCTGAGCTCCTACATTCCTTATGCCAATAGAATCTATCCATAGGAAAAAGCAAAAATCCCATTTAAAATAGAGTAATCATGTGTGTGCCTTAAAAAGTTAATAGTTAATGTTGCAATTAATTACAAGACTTATTTATATTATGAATTTTGCTAATGTAATTTTAGCTTTGCAAAGAAATTATGAAGTAAAGGTAAGTAGTTATTCAATATCAAAACATAGTTTGTTAAAATATTTCTATGTGTTCCTCAGACATCTAGAATATTTGATAATATGTCCAGCAAATTGATGATTCTAGAGAATCTATAGAAATCAACTGCTGTTACCCCTATTAACTACATTTCATTACCTCTCAAAATATAAAATATTACAGTTTTATTTCTGGAAATAATCTTGCATTTAGCATACATTCACAACCAGTCTGAGTGCTAGACTTCCAGTTTGAAAATGTAGAAATGAGCATATAGACTTAACCCCATTTCCCCTTAAATGCCACCAAAATATCAATAAAGGCATTTTTAAATGAATACTTATCAACAGAGAAAATGCTGAATTAATTTTTATGCAACACATAATGGAATATTATGTACCCTTTATAAAGAGTCAGAACTATGCCAAATGAGTTGCAAAGATTTGCCATGAAACACAGCTGAGCAAGATAAAAAGACAATGGAAAAATATGTATATAATATAATCCCATTTTTGCACAAGCAATTTTTTAAAAGGATATGGGTTCACAAATATATGGCTGTATGAGTATGTATGTGTACATTATATGCAATCATATGGCAATAAAGAAAGTATTTATAGCAAAGGACTGCTAATAGTTCAACCATTTTCCTCTTCCTCTTGGGAAAATACATTTCCTGGGCTCCTATGCTGTTAAATGTAGCTATGCAAGTGAGTTCTAGCCCAAGGATGTGGGTAGAGTTGATATAATAAGCCACTTCCAAATTGGGCCCCTAAAGCCATCTCATGTGCAAGCATTAGTTCTTTTCCCATTTTCAGGTTTTGCCAAAAGTTTCCCAAGTATCTGGAGGAGCTCCAGTCCCAGAATAATTACATGGAGCAGAACTAACTATAATTGTACTATGAGAGGAACAAGAAACCAATTCTTAATGTGTTAAGGTACTGAAATTTTGGAGTCATTTGATATGCTAGTTAAGCTCATGGTAATTAATACACAGGGATTAGCACCAATTGCTATTTCCTTGAGAGGAGTAACTACCTTGTGTGGAAAGAGAAACACAACATTTTTAAAAACAGGATAAAAAAATATAGCTAATGTGAAAAAATACATAAAACTATACTAGTACAAGGATATAAAGCCACATTGAAAATAGGTGAAAAGCCAAAAGCAGATGAGAAATGTCAACAGAAATCCTTGGAAGTGTGAAAAGGAAATAAATGAATGAAAATTGATTTCACAGCACTGAGAAAGCTACAACAAATCTGTTAAAGGAGCAAGTTAATTTATGTTATAGAATTCTGGAAAGCTTCAGGAACTGGCGGCATCAGATACTTCTGAAAGCAGTCGTGTGGGGCTAACAGCAGATGATTGTTTTAAAGTCTGAATAGAAACTGTTAGACACACTAGGTCACCTACCTTGCCCATACAACTAGGCCACTATCCCTCTCATATTCAGGCTAGAGGCTTTTTTTTAGGATTTAGTCTCTAGACAGGTCGAAACAGACAAGGTATTCTAGACTTTGGGATCTTATACAGTGATAAAGCCTATTCATAGAACAACAGCCACTTGCAGTACCTGATTCTCAAATTTTGGGTAGCCCCTTTCCTCAGCCCTCAACAACTCCCACAACCCCCCATCCCCCCACACATACACCCCAGTCAGAAGCAGGAAGAGGAGCCTTTCCTTTGGGGCCTGGCACAAAAGTCCTAGTTATGACATTTTGGAGTATCCAACTAAAACACTCTGGTAAACATCTCAAAATCCCATAGGGATGCTCCATTAGGGCACCCAGAGATTTTACTCTGCTTTTCAGGACCTTATTCTTAAAAATGAAAGGACAACTAAGATTCACCAGAGATTTGAAGAACCCAATAAATATATATTAAAACAAACAAAAAGAACAAAAAAAGGAAATTTGAGAAAATTTAATAATAATACGGGGAACCGAAGACTTAAAACCAAAAAGTTTAAAAAGTAGATGAACCTCTAATTCATATCCTTAAAGAGATAAGAGAAGATTCATAAAATAAGAATGCTACTGGAAACTAAGGGAGAACTCCATTTCTGTGTAGGATGTAGAAAGCCACAGAAGACTGTTACTTTCTGACATTGAGAAAAAGTCAGATACTCTGAAAAATTAAAAATCTTCTGGAGCCCATCAAAGACCTGAATTTCCAAGGAAACAAAGTAATGGAAATCTAAGGAGGCACAAGTTCCTCTAGGGACAGCTGAGAAACTCAAATATTTAACCTGTGGCAGAGCACTATAGGAAAAGGTGACCCCACCAAAGTAAGTAAGAAGAAATCAGCTAACATTTAAATAAATTCTTAAAGGTCAAGTGGGAGCTAGTATATCAGTCTGGAATGGCTGGCCCCAGACATAAAAGGAGGGTTGTGTGGATGGAACTGGAGGGTATTATGCTGAGTGAAGTAAGTCAGTCGGAGAAGGACAAACATTATATGTTCTCATTCATTTGGGGAATGTAAATAATAGTGAAAGGGAATATAAGAGAAGGGAGAAGAAATGTGTGGGAAATATCAGAAAGGGAGACAGAACGTAAAGACTGCTAACTCTGGGAGACGAACTAGGGGTGGTAGAAGGGGAGGAGGGCAGGGGGTGGGAGTGAATGGGTGACGGGCACTGGGGGTTATTCTGTATGTTAGTAAATTGAACTCCAATAAAAAATAAATTAAAAAAAAAAAGGAGGGTTGTCATACTCACTCACAAGCTCCTTCCAACGGGCCTTACCAAATGCTTACAGAAAAGATTAAGAGTGAAACAGAAGTCTAGCAAGTGCTCCCTTTCAGAGCTCTGAAGACAAAGAGTTTAAGATGTAGCCAAACTAGCCAAACTGTTTGTAGACTTCCAAACAAAAATTATACCTGCCAAAAGACAATAATACAGCTTTGGTGAAATGAAGGAGGAAAAGATCTGTCGACTCATAATTCTATATCAGCAAAAATATCTTTAAAACATTAAAGCAAAATAAAGACTTTTTTCAGGCAAACAATTGCTTAGATAATGCATTTCCAACAAACCTGTCTAGAAGAAATTCTAAAGGAAGTTCCTTAGGGAGAAGGAACATGAAAGAGGAGATGCTACAACCTGATACCACCAAAACACATAGGATCATAAGAAATTACTACAAACAGTTATGTACCAACAAGTTGGACAAATTAGAAGACATGAGTAAATTCCTAAAAAATACAACTTATCAAGACTGAACCGTGAAAAAATAGAAAATCTGAACAGCCCAGTTACTAATAAGGAAAGTGAATCAGGAATCAAAACCCTGTGATGGTTTCACAGGTGAAATCTATCAAACATTTAAAGAATTAATACCAATCCATCTCAAACTTTTCCCAAAAAGTAGAAAGAGGAACACTTCCCAAATGCTCTTATGAGGCCAACATTACCCTGATACCAAAACCAAACCAGGATGCCTCAAGAAAAACACGACACATCAATATCTGTGACAAACACAGATGCAAAAATCCTCAATAAAAAAATCCTCAATAAAATATCAGCAAACTGAATTCCACAATATAGTAATAGAATCATACATGGTGACCAAGTAGGATTTATTCCAGGGATGCAAAGATAGTTCAATGTCCACAATTAACCATTATGATATACCACATTAACAAAACAAAGGATAAAAATCATGTGATCATCTCCATAGATGCAGAAAAAGCATTTGATAAAATTCAACATTCATTTATGATAAAAACTCTCAACAGGGTGGGTATAGAGGAACATACTTCAACACAATAAAGTCCATATACACCATGACCCAGCAAACATCACACTCAAAAGGTGAAAAACTAAAATCCTTTCCTCTAAGACCGGGAGTAAGACAAGGATGTCCACTCTTGTCACTTTTATTCAACATAATATTAGAAGTCCTAGTCAAAGCAATTAGGCAAGATAAAGAAATAAAAGGCATGCAAATCAGGAAGAAAGAAGTAAAAAAAAAAAAAAAGAAAGAAGTAAAACTGTCACTATTTGCAGAAAACATGATATTTTATATATAGAAAATCTTAAGACTACAAAAAAACCTGTTAGAACAAATCAACAAATTTGGTAAAGTTGCAGGATACAAAATTAATACATGGAAATCTATTGTAACTCCACACACTAATAATGAACTACTAGAAAAAGAAATTCAGAAAGCAATTCCATTTACAATTGTATCAAAAAGAATAAAATACCTAAGAATAAGTCTAAAAGGTGAAAGACCTGTACTCTGAAAACTACAAGACATTCATAAAAGAAATTAAAGAAGATACAAATAAATGGAAAGATATTCTGTGCTTATGGACAGGATGAATTAATATTGTTAAAATGTCCACACTATGAAAAAACAATCTACAAATTTAATGCAATCCCTAAAAATTCCAAAGGCATTTTTCACAGAAATAAAACAGTCCTAAAACTTGTTGGGAACCATAAAAGATCCTAAATAAAGCAATCTTGGGAGAGAACAACAGAGTAGGTCATCACAATTCCTGATTTCAAACTACATTATAAAACTACTGGAATCAAAACAGTACGGTATTGGCATTAAAACACAGGGATCAATGGAGAATAGAGCCCAGAAATAAACCCATGCATATATGGTCAATTAATTTACAACAAAGGAAGCAAGAATATACAACAGGGAAAGGACAGTCTCTGCAATAAATGGTGTTGGGAAAGCTGGGCAGCCACAAGTGAAAGAATGAAACTAGACCACTATTTTACAGCATACACAAAAACTAACTCAAAATGAATTAAAGACTTGAACAGAAGACTTGAAACATAAAATTCCTAGAGGAAGATGTAGGCAGTAATCTCCTTGACCTTGGTCCTCACAATGAATTTTTGGATTTGACACCAAAAGCAAAAGTACGTGGAATTGCATCAAGCTAAAAAAATAAAAAGCTTCTGCATAGCAAAGGCAGCCATCAACAAGATGAGAAGGCAACCTACTGAATGAGAGAAATATTTGTAAATCATATATCTGATAAGGGGTTAATAACTAAAATTACTTAGAGAACTCATACAACTCAATAAGAAAAAAAAATCTGATTTAAAAATGAATAGAGGATGTGAATAGACATTTTTCCAAAGAAGACATATAGATGGCCTACAAACACATGAAAAAGTGTTTAACATCACTCATCATCAGGAAAATGCAAATCACAGCCACAAGAAGATGCACCTCACACCTTTCAGAATGGCTATTATAGAAAGAACAAGACATAACTGTTAAAGAGGATGTTGAGAAAAGGAAACACTTGTGCCCTGTTGTAGGGATGTAAACTGGTGAAGCTGCTATGGAAAACATATGGAGTTTCCTCAAAAAATGAAAACTAGAATTACCATATGATCCAGCAATTCCACTTCTAGGTATCTATCTGAAAGAAACAAAAACACTAAATTGAAAGGATGTATGTGACCCCACATTCATTGCAGGGTTATCTATAGAAGTCAAGATACAGAAGATATCTTATCGTCCATAAATATATAAATGGACGGAGAAAATGGGATATTATTCAGTCACAAAAAGGGAAATGCTGCCATTTGCAACAACATGGGTGAACCTTGAAGAAATTATATGCTAAGTGAAATAAGTCAGTAAGATTATCTCACATGTGGAATCTAAAAACAAATACAAAAAAACATGTTCTTGAGGAACAGTGAGGTAAACGTCAAAAGTAACAGGTTTGCACCTGGATTAAAAAAATCTGGGGTACAGAGAAGAATGCTGTTTTTCATTTACAGAACTTATAATACAACTACATACGTGAATTGTTTTCTTATTTTTTTACTGTGGTAAAATACACATAACAAAATATACCAACTTAATGATTTTTTTTAAGTACAGTTCAGTGATACTAAATATATACATAATGTTACATAATGATCACCATCATCCATGTCCACAACTCCTTTCATCTGATGAAACTGAAACTCTATCTCCACTAAACAACTCCTCATCCCTTCTCCCCAAAACTCTGGGCAACCATCACTCTTTTTCTCTCTGATTCTATTTTAAATATCCTAAATAAGTGGAATCATCCAGTATTTGTCTTTTGTGATTACTTTATTTCACTAAGCATAATGTCCTCAAGGTTCATGCATGTTGTACCAGATGTCAGAATTTCCTTCCTTTAAGGCTTACTAATATTCTATTGTATGCATATGCCACATTTTCCTTACCCATTCATCTGTTCATGGACACTTGGGTTGCTTCCACATTTTGACTATTGTCAATAATGCTGCTATATTGGTGTACCCTGCTTTCAAATCTCTGGGGTATATACCAAGAAGTGCAAACACTAGATCATATGGTAATTATGTTTTTAATTTTTTGAGGAACTGTCATACTATTTTCCACAGCAGGTATACTATTTTACATTCCCACCAACAGTGATCAAGGGTTCCAAGTTCTACACATTCTTGCCAGCTCTTCTGATTTTCTAATTTTTTTAATAGTAGCCACCCCAGTGGATATGAAGTGGTATCTCAATGTGGTTTTAATTTGCATTTCCCCAATAATTAATGATGGTGTGCATCTTTTCATGTGCATAATGACCATTCGCTATCTTTTTTTTTAATCTTGTTTTTTAAAAGATTTTATTTATTCATGAGAGACACAGAGAGAGAGAGAGAGAGAGAGAGAAACAGAGAGACAGAGAGACAGAGAGACAGAGACACAGGCAGAGGGAGAAGCAGGCTCCATGCAGGGAGCCCAATGTGGGACTCAATCTCGGAGCTCCAGGATCACGCCCTGGGCCTAACGCAGGTGCTAATCCGCTGAACCACCGAGGCATCCCTCATTATCTTTTTTAGAGAAATGTTTAACCAAAAGTCCTTTACTCATATTTATTTGGGTTGCTTTTATTATTGTTGAATTTTAGGAGTTCTCTATATATTCTGGATAATTCCTTAACAGATGTATGATTTGCAAGTATTTCTCCCATCCTGAGGTTGCTTTTTCAATCTTTTGATAGTGTTCTTTGATACACAGGAGTTTTTAATCTTCATGAGATCCAATTTATCTATATTTTCTTTTGTTTTCTGTCTCTTTGGTGTCGTATCCAAGAAATGACTGCTGAATTCAATGTTGTGAAACTTTTGCCCTATTTTTAAGATTACTATGGTTTTAGCCCTTATGTTTAGCTCATCAATTCATTTTTATTTAATTTTTGTATATAAGTCAGAGTTCAACTTCATTCCTTTGCATGGGTTAAACAACTTTCCCAGCAGAATTTGCTGAAGACAATATTCTTTCTCCTTTGAATGGTCTTGGCACTTTTGTTGAAAAATCATTTGACCCTCTATGTTAGTGTTTATTTCTGGGCTCTCCAGTTCATTGGTCTGTATGTGTACATTTAAGCCATTATCACACTGTTTTAATTACTATAGCTTTGTAAATATGTTTATGTATATGTAATATGTTTGAAATAAGAAACTGTGAGTCTTCTAACTCTGTTCCTTTACACAACTCTTTTAGCTATTCAGCGTCCTTTAATATTTCACATAAATCATAGGGCTGATTTTTCTATTTCTGCAAAAAAGCATCTTTGGGACTTTGAGAGGGACTGCATTAAACTGTAGGTCACCTTGGGTAATACAGACATCTTAATAATATTAAGTATTCCAATCCATAAACATGGGATGTCTTTCCATTTATTTATGTCTTCTTAAATTTTCTTCAGCAGTGTTTTGTACTTTTCATTGAACAATTCTTTCACCACCTTAGTTCAATTCCTAACATTTTATTCTTTTCAATGCTATTGTAAATGGAATTGTTTTTAATATCCTTTTCAGATAGTTCATTGTTAGTGTACCGAAATGCAATTGATTTTTGAGTCTTGATTTTGTATCCTGTTACTTTGCTTAATTAATTCATGTACTAATTTTAAGGGGTGTGTGTGTGTATGTGTGTAATTTTTCGGGTTTTCTACAAATAAGATCATCATATCATCTGTGAACAGAGATAATTCTACTCATTTGCTTCCAATTCAGATATCTTTTATTACTTTTTCTTGCCTAATTATTGTGGGTAGGACTTTCAGTTCTATGTTGGAAAAAAGTGGCAAAATCAGGCATCTTTGCTGTTCTCTTGATCTTAGAAGAGAAGCTTTCAGTCTTTCACTACTAAGTGTAATGATTCCTGTGGTTATTTCATATATGGCTTTTATTATATTGAGTTTGTTTCCTTTTGTTCCTAAGCTATTGAAATTTTTTTCATGAAAGGATATTTAATCTTATCACATGCTTTTTCATCAACTGATATGATTATGTCAGTTTTTGTCCTTCATTCTGTTAATTCAGTGTATTGCATTGATCAGTTTTAATATGTTCAATCATCCTTGCATTCCAGAAGTCAATCCCACTTGGTCGTGGCATATAATCCTTTTAATATGATGCTGAATTCAGTTTCCTAGTATTTTGTTGAGGATTTTTGTATCCGTGTTCATAAGAGATCCTGGTGTACAGTTTTCTTTTCTGGTACTGTCTTTTTCTGGTTGTTGTAACAGGGTAATACTAGGCAAATAAAATGAGTTAGGAAGGGTTCCCTCCTTGTCAATTTTATTGGGAAAGTTTGAGAAGGACTGGCATTAGTTATTCTCTAAATGTCTGGTAGAATTCACTGGTGAAGCCATCAAGTCCAAGGCTTTTCTTTGTTGGGATATTTCTGAATGCTAATTTAACCTTCTATGAGTTATTTTATTTAAAATGTTTTTTAAAGTGATTTACTGCCTATTTTTATGTACCTGAACCTGTGGATAAATTGTGAGCAAAAAAAAAAAAAAAAGTCCTTCGTAATACAACATTTAGAGAAAATTTGTACCTGTATTTTGAGAGATCTAGAGTCTTGTTCCATTTTTTTTTCATGTCTGAATTTTCTAATATTGTTGTTGGAAGGAAAACACTTTGTGGAGGGTAATCTGGAAATATTTATCAAATGCTTAAAAATTGTTTCCATCCTCTATAATCCACTAATTCCACTTACAACAAGAAAGTAGTAACAAACATATATAACTATTTCTTTAAAAGAATGTTTTCCATTGTTATTTAAGAACTAGAAAAAGTTGGGCAGCCTGGGTGGCTCAGCGGTTTAGCGTCCCACCTTCAGCCCAGGGTGTGATCCTGGAGTCCCGGGATCCAGTCCCACACTGGGCTCCCTGCACGGAGCCTGCTTCTCCCTCTGCCTGGGTCTCTGCTTCTCTCTGTGTCTCTCATGAATAAATAAATAAAATCTTAAAAAAAAAAAAAGAACTAGAAAAAAGTTAAAAAAAAAAGAACTAGAAAAAGTTAATGTCCGATACAAGAGAAAAACCAAAATAAACCATGGTATCTATTATAATAGATAATTATACACATTAATAGCCAGGTTCAAAGACTATTTAAAAAAGAGTAAATTTGTTCAAATTATATTTGCAAGAGAGAAAATGGCTATGAAAGCAGCATGAAAAATAAGATTACAATTCTACTTTTTAAGTTACATATATAGTCAAATAAAAAGACAAAATGATTGAAAAAATAATAGAATTATAATGGTAAGCTCTAGTGAGAGGTGAGATTAATTTTTTTGATTTATTCATTATTACATTTCAAATTTTACACATTTCCTTCACTTTTATAAAACGAAAAATGTAAGTAACATTTGTTTTATTTATTTATTTTTGTAACATTTGTTTTAAATAAGTTTGACTTGTAAGTCCACAGCTTCACTTCACTGGTGATTATTGGTAAAATAAACTTGGATTTATAAAGAGTATTGAGCACTCTTTACAGACGATACAATACTATCCCTTTATAGTGTACCTGTAGAATAGTGTATAGGGAATTTGTTTTCCATGAAAGACTTGGGGGAAATGATGATATGATTTGTAATCAAGTTAGAGAATGAGAGAGAGGATCATGATATCATATGCTACAGTGGCAGGATTACCCATTGATGGAACCATGGCGATGTCTAATGGGACGTCTGGTAGGAGAATTGTCTACCAGACATAGACACAATAGACATAGACACAATAGACGCATAGACACAATAACTTAAAATGACACATTTTATCAGATGGCCACAAAAATTGTCCCATAGTTGGTAAAATATGCAAGTGTAGTTTTTTCTGCTCTCAGTGGCTTTTTGGTGCCACATTAAAATGTATTTACCATAGAACATGATATTTACAAGAAAAAAAGAGCTTTGCAAAGTCAGGAACCAGCCCATCAATTCAGAGACTTCCAGACCATAAAAAACTCTGAATAAAGAGCTCATTTGTATCTTCTCATTCAGTCACTTGCTGAATCAGGAATGCAGAAATCCCAGAGTCTCTTACATCTTCCCAGCCCCTACTCTTTATTTGCACATACAATGAATCTCCTTAATGGTCTTCCTTTAATCTGGCCTACTATTGCCAAATAAATGCTTAAATATAGTTATACCACAGATATGACTAGAAATTCCTCATTCTGCTTTTTTAAAGATCCTTCATAAAATGGCCTCAATATACCCATCCTACTAATTCTTCATTAATATTTCAAAACCGAAGAGAAATCTATTTCAGAGGCTTGTCCTCCAGAACTGTAAGATAATATTTTGTGTTGTTTTAAGCCACTAAGTTGTGGTCATTTGTTATGGAACAGTACACCATCATATCATTTTCACCATGAGGCACTTCTTTCTCTTTCTGGCCTCATGTTATTTTTTTGACTAATCTCCTTGTTATCATTTATAACAGTTATTTATAAATTCATATTATTTATAAAATGACAGTAGGCTGTCAGCCCCCTAGGATCAAGGAAGGCTGCTTACTGACCCTTCTACCTCACCCTCCCCAGCCAAGGGCCTGTATAATGTAGTAGCAGATGAAAGCACAGTGAATAAAAGAGGAATCCACAATTCCAATTACAATAAATAAATAAATAAATAAATAAATAAATAAATAAGTCAGTCAGTCACAGGGCAGCATAAGTCAACTAATAAATGTAGAGGAAATAATGAAATCAGAAAATCATCATTTGGCAAATATCATATTACTAATTCATCTAATGAACATCAAAAGATGCTAAAAATCAGTGAGTGAAAGATGAGAAATAGAATAATCACATAATCTCAAAGTTACTCCTCATAAGTATATATTAATTACAAAAGGAAAAAGTAATTTTGCAGTAGAGAAATGGCACACACCATTTCAATCAAGTGATCAAAGTTAACACTAACAGGAAAGGGACAGCACCACCAGAGGGGATGCACTGCTTCTGAAATATTCCTCCCCTGGTGCATAATTCATCTACTCCTGAGGAAACATCAGACAAACCCAAAGTGAGTAGCACATGACAAAAGAAATAACTGGCCTGTACTCTTCAAAAGTGTCAAGCTGATTAAAGTCAAAGCAAGATGAAGAACTGCTGCAGATTAAAGAACACTAGAGAGGCAGGACAAGTAAACACATGTGATCCTGGATTAAATCTGTGCATGTGTGCTTCACAGAGAATATTACTGGGTGACTGACAAAATCTTCATTCTGACAACTTAATCTCAAATGGTCTGGCAAGGAGTCTATTTTTGCTGTTGTGACTTCTGAATCTTAAAATTATTTCCGATTTTAAATAAAATAGGAACATTTACAAGACCGATCACACATCATTCTGAGCCTAATGTTCTTAATCATGTCTCACCTCCACATCCCTCTCCCCCTTCCCTACCCTGCAGCCCAGCATGTGACTCATATGCCCATAATTTGAAGTTGCCAGGAACTTCCTTTTTTAAAGAGATGCATATTGTTAGCATGGATACAGAGAAATTGAAGCCCTCACACACCCATGGGAATGTAAAATCCTGGTAAAGATCCTGTAAATTAAATGTAGAATTGCTATATGACCCAGCAACTCCACTCCTACGTATATGCCCACGAGAACTGGAAACCTTCATGTGAAAACTCTCACACAAATGTTCACAGCAATATTATCCAAAATAGCCAAAATGTGGTAACAACCCAAATCCCCATTAACTGATAAATGGATACACAAATTGTGGTTTATAATATATATAATATATATATAATATTTCACCTATATAATGAAATAATATTTGTAATTAAAAAGAAGTGATGTGCTGATCCATGCTACAACACAGATGAACTCTAACATTATGCTAAGTGAAGAAGCTAGACCTGAAAGGCCATGTTATATAATTTAACTTACATGAACTATTCAGAATAGGCAAATCTCTAAGACAGAAGGTAGATTAATGGTTATCAAGGGCTGAATGGAATGGAGGGTTGGGGCATAACTGCTAAATGGTTCAGGATTTCTTTTTTAAGTGATAGAAACATTCTAAAATTGAATGCAGTGATGGTCACACAATTCTTGTAAATATTTTTTAAAACCATCAATTGTACACTATAAATGGATGAGTTGTATAGTGTGTGAATTATACCTTAATAGTGTTTTAGAGAAACAGATCCCTTCCTTCATCATGTTTTATACTTATTTAAATCTTCCCATTCAATAAGGACAGAAGTCACCATGGAAAATGTTCATTGAATTAAATCTGAGTTTGGTTTCAGAGTGGGCTTCAAATGTGAACAGCAGTGTGCATTTGGAGAGGCACTATATCCAGGACTGTCATCCTTCCTGGAGGAAATGGTCCGGCTAGGAATCAGAGGAGCTCTGACAGCCACCATCTTTCTGCAGGGTTTCCTGTCTACCGGCCCAAATTAAGCAGGAGGCCAGCTGGTGTGGAGGCTCCTGTCCTGGTTTGCAAAACAGATTTTCACACAGGTCATCATACTGTTGAGAAAACAGTCTTCACGATACCGTTTTGACTGGTGACCAAACCACACCAAGCAATGTAAGTATTAGGAATTTCATATACATTACAAAGCAATCAGAGTTACTTTTAAAACAGCAATACCATTCAAAAGAACTGGAAAAGCAAAAAAAATATAACATTCCACTGCTATTCTATTTAATATTCTTTAATGGACAGATCTTATTTTTAACTGTACAGACCCAGCCATACCATGAACTACCCAAAGCTATGCTACTAAGGGATTTTACTTCAAAAAAAGGATGAGACTTGCCCCTATTTATCAGGAGGTGATTCTTAACAGGACATTGCCTGCTCATCACCAAGTGAAGCTTAAGAGCTCACTGTAAGACCCAACAATCTTCCTGGAAAGAAGCTTCTCTCCTTCAATTGCTAAAGGGTCTGCCTAAAAACTTTTTGTCACTTTCTAACTTCAACTAAAACTCCAGCAGATTGCAACTTTTGAAGGAATAGAAGCACATATTTTTTGGTCTTCTCTAGGACCAAAAGACACCAAATAGAATATGTAACACCTTATATTAAATTTACATCACTGAAAAGTACCTTCACATTTTATACTTCACACATTTCAAAAACTGGCCTTTCCCCCCCTCTTTTTCTCTCTGAAAAGGCTCTTTTATCTGGAATCTATGAGAATCTGAGTATACACCAGGGGCAACCATACAGATCAGCACACACTGTTCTGCTTTCAAGCACACTAATCATTCTCAGATGTACAATTACACACACACATGAAAGCTATAACAAATATAGAAAATACATTTTCTTCTGACAACAATGTAATTACAGCCATAAAATAAAATTCTATAGGATTAAATGATGCTTAAAATGTAAATTCACTTAAAGGACAATGACTACAGCTAACAACACAGCTCGTTAGCTAAATTACTAACAGAAACAAATCATTCATACAAACAATGTTAATTTCTTTTTGTCTTTTACTATGTTAAAACCCTAAAAGTACTTGTGTGAATATAAAATACATATGACATATATTACCTGTATTTCTAGCATCCTAGCCCCCGTCTTGTCACAGCAGAAGGAATATCTGAAGATTATGTGTTGGTTGGTTTTTCTTTTAAAATCTCATGTCCAAATTCCCATTTGTGGACCACCTGAGTACACAGCATTCTATTATCCTGCCTCAGGGATGCTTTTATTAACCATAGTTTCAAACTTTTCCTCTTTTATGCAGTTAATAGAGACCTAACATCTTTGGTCACATGCTTTCACAGAAACCTACAAGCCAGCATAATCCTATAACTCATCACAAGCTTTAAGCCATTTCTTTACTTCTAAGCTTTAAACTACTTTCATCCAATTTTTGCTCACTTTTCCTCTGCATATATTTTCATTATACGCCACTCTCTTATTAATACTTTGATCAAATGGCTGGTCTACTTGAATTTTTATTCTACATATCATCACATCAAATGGGAAGCTTCCTGTGGTCCAATGTGGCCCTGTGATCATGAAGGGTCAACCCCCTCCAACACCATAAGAAGAAACCCTTTATGTCTCTCCTAAAGACAAGCAATCATACTGTGGATGAACACTTTAAATAACTAAACACCTGACTTATCATTTATCCTGTTTTGCCTTTGCACTGTTAGAAGCCTTAGATAGACTACTAGGAATAAAAATATTTTAAAAGAGTACATGAGATTTATCCTAGAAATACAAAACTGGTTATATAAATATAACAACACTGTATTAATAGAATAAGGAACTGGTTATATAAATATACTAACACCATATTAAGATCATAAAGAACTCCTCTTCCATGATAAAACAAACCAGAAACGTAAAGGAACTTCCTCAGTCTGATAAAGGGCATCTACAAAAACCAGCAGCAAACACCACAGTTCATGTGAAAAGACTGAGCATTCTCCTAACATTAGGAACAAGAAAAAGATGTCTGAGCTTGCCACTACTATTCAACAAAGCCCTAGAAGGTCTAGCCAGAGGATTTAAGAAAGCAATAAAAGACAATCAAAATGGAAAGGAAGAAGTAAAATTTTCTCTACTTGGAGATGATGTAATTTTGCATATAGAAAAACCTAAGGAATACACACACACACACACACACACACACACACACACACACAATATTAGAGCTAATAAATCCAGCAAGGTTCAGAATATAAAGTCATTGTACAAAAATCAATCCTATTTCCATACAACAGCAATGAATAATCTAAAGATGAAATTAAGAAAAAAAAATCCCATTTACAATAGCATAAAAATGAAAAGACCAGGAAAAGACATGGCAAGAAAAAAAATACCAATACCCCTTCTGAATATCAATACAAAAATCCTCAGCAAAACAGTAACAAACTGAACTCAACAGCACATTGAAAGGATTATTCACCAAGAAAGTATGAGGGAAAAACCCTCCCACCTAAGCATTTCAATAGATACAAAAAAAGCATTAGACAAAATTCAATATTCTTTCATGATAAAAATTCAAAACTAAGAGTAAAGGAAGTTTCTTAACATGATACAGGGCATTTATTAAAAATCTACAGGTAAAAAAATCAACGGATAACATCATGCATAATGGTGAGAGACTGAGATTTTTCTGACCTAAGATTAAGAAAAAGACAAGAATGCCCACTTTCACTACTATATTCAATGATGTACTGGAAATCCTAGCCAGAATGACTAGGCAAGGAACAAAATTCAAGGCATTCAAATTGGAAATTTTAATCTTTTGGGACTTTCCTCTTTTGACAGACTAAACAATTAAACGTAAGAAAATCCCACAGAATACACACACACACAAAAACTAGTAGAGTTGGGTCCCCGGGTGGTTCAGCGGTTTAGTGCCTGCTTTCTTTGGCCCAGGGTGTGATCCTGGAGTCCCGGGATCAAGTCCCACATTGGGCTCCCTGCATGAAGCCTGCTTCTCCCTCTGCCTGTGTCTCCCTCTCTCTCTCTCTCTCTCTCCCTGTCTCTCATGAATAAATAAAAATGTTAAAACAAAACAAAAAAAACCTAGTAGAGCTAATAATCTAATTAAGTTAAAGCTACAGGACATAAAATTAGTTCTGTTTCTCTATGCCAGAAATAATTCCAAAGGGAAATAAATAAAACAATTCCATTTACAATACATTCCAAAATAATAAAATACCTAGGAATAAATTTAACCAATAACATAAAAGATTTATACACTGAAAATGAAAACATACTATTGGTAGAAATTAAAGACCTTAAAAAAAGACAACCGATATATTCATGGATTGAAAAACTTACTACCATTGAGATCACAATACTCTCTAAAGCAATCTATATTCAATGCAACCCTTATTAAAATCCCAACAGTCATTTCTCTAGAAATGGGAAACCCAGTCCTCAAATTCATATAGAATTGTAAGGTGCCATAGATAGCCAAAACAATCTTGAAAAATAAAAACAAAGTTGGAGGATTCATATTCCAGATTTCAAAACTGACTACAAAGCCATAGTGATCAAAACAGTGTGATACATCCTAGATAATGCAATATTACAAGAAAAGGAAATTAAAGGTATAATAATTGGAAGGAAAAATATAAAACTTTGTTCACAGATGACATGAATATCTGCATAGAATACAAAAACACTGACAAAAAACATCCTGGAACCAATAAGTGATTGTAGCAAGGTTGCAGGATACAAGGTAAATATGTAAAAAGTCAACTGCTTTTCTGTGTAACAGCAATGATCAAGTGAAATTTGAAATAAAAAATATACCATTTACATTAGCATCCAAAATAATGAAATAGGTAGAAAATCTAACAAAATATGTATAAGGCCTAATTAGGAATGCTATTAAAATCTGTGGAATAAATCAAAGAACTAAATAAATGGGGAGATATTCCATGTTCGTGGATAGGAAGACTCAATTTTTATTAAGATGGCAGTTCTCAACTTTTCTATAGATTCAATGCAAGCATAGTGAAAATCCCAGCAAGTTACTTTGTGAATATTGACAGGTAGTCCAAGGTTTATATGGAGAGGCAAGAGAACCAGAATAGGACACAATACTGAAGAACAAAGCTGAAGAATTGAGATTATACAACTTTAAGACTTGCTATATAACTAGTATGCTTTATGTAATCAAGCTTGTATATAATCAAGACAGTATAGTATTGACAAAAGAATAGACAAATAACTCAACGTAACAGAACAGAGAGCCCAGAATAGACCCACATAAGTACAGCCAACCGATTTTTGGCAAGGAGCAAAGGCAATGCAAAGACAGTCAATGGAATGGAGCAAAGACTGTCTTTTCAACAAATGGTGCTGAAACAACCAGACATCCGCATGCAAAAAAATTAATCTAGACACAGATCTTACACCCTTCATGAAAGTTAACTCAAAATTGATCACAGATGTAAATGTGAAATGCAAAATAATGAAACTCCTAGAAGATAACACAAGAGAAAAGCTAGATGACCTTGGGTTTAGTGACGACTCTTTAACATGACACCAAAGGCATAATCCATGAAATAAATAATTGATAAACTGGACTTCATTAAAGTTAAAATCTCTGCTCTGCTAAAGACACTGTCAAGGGGATGAAAAGGCAAGTCACAGACTGGGAGAAAATATTTCAAAAAAAATATGATAAAAACTTGTTCAAAATATACAAAGAACTCTTTAAACTCAACAATAAGAAAAGAAACAACTTGACTAAAATACAGACTAAAGGCTTTAACAGACACCTTACCAAAGGAGATTTATAAATGGCAAATATGCACATGAAAAGATGCTCCACATCATAGGGAGCAATGCAAATTAAAAACAAGATACTAATACACACCTATTCAAATGGCTGAAACCCAAAACACTGAAACACCAAATGCTGGTGAGGATCTAGAGCAACAGGAATTCTCATAGAATGCTGGTGGAAATGTAAAGTATCACACTCACTTTGGAAGATAGTTTAGCAGTTTCTTACAAAACTAAACATTTTCTTATACAATTCAGCAGTACCATTGTTTGCTATTTATCCAAGGAGTTGAAAACATGTCCATACAAAAATCTGTGCCTGGATGTTTACAGCAGCTTTATTCATAATTGCACAAATTTTATTTAAAAAGATTGTATTTATTTATTCATGAGAGACACAGAGAGAGAGGCAGAGGAAGAAGCAGGCTCCCTGTGAGGAGTCCGATGCAGGACTCAATCCTGAGAACCTGGGATCATGAGCCAAAGGCAGACACTCAACCACTGAGCCACCCAGGTGCCCCAGCTGTCCAGACTTTGGAACAACCAAGATGGGCTTCAGTAGATGAACAGATAAGTAATCTAAGATACTAACCAGACAATGGAATATTATTCAGGACAAAAAAGAAGTGAGCTATCAAGCCACGATAAGACATGGAGGAACCTCAAATGCATATTCCTAAATTAAAAAAAAAAACAGCCTGAAAAGGCTACCTATCATATGGTTCCAACTATATGATGGTCTGGAAAAGGCCAAACTATGAAGGCAGTAAAAAGATCAGTGGTTACCAAAGGTTTGGGCAGTGAGAGAGATGACTAAGCAGAATATAGAAGATTTTTAGGGCAGTGAAAATATTCTGTGTGATACCAAAATGATAGCTACACACCATTATGCATTGGTCCAAACCCAGAGAATGCACAACACCAAAAGTGAACCCTGAGTAAACTATCTACTTTAGGGAGATAATGATGTGTCAATATAAGTTCATCAAACCTAACAAATGTACCACTGTGATGAGCAATGTTGATACTGGAGGTTGGCTGTGCATGTGTGAAGGCAGAGGGTACAAAGGATATCTCTGTACCTTCTTCTCAACTTTTCTGTGAACTTATTTTTTTTTAAATAAAGTAAAAAAAATCCAGGATGATGCTGACATAGGATAGATATACAAACCAATGGAATAGAATGAAGAGTCCAGAAATAAATCCAAACATCTATGGCCAACTGCTTTTCAACAATGGTGCCAAGACCATATGATGGGAAAATAGCTTCTTTAACAAATGGTACTGGTTAAACTAGATAACCAAATGCAAAAGAGTAAAAGTTGAACCACCATCTCACTTCATATACAAAAATTCAATCAATATGGATCAACAACTCAAATATAAAATGATATAGCTAAAACTGTAAAATCCATAGGAAAAACATAAGGGTAAACCCTCATGACCTCAAATTTGGCAAAGGACTCTTAAATTTAATACCAAACCACTAGCAACAAATGAAAAAATAGATAAGTTGGACTATCAAAATTAAAAACTATTTCACAGCAAGAAACATTAACAAGAATGTGAAAATACAATCTATAGGAGAAAACATTTGCAAATCGCTTATATGTTAGGTTTTCATAGTCAGAAGAATACATTAAAAAACCCTCACATGGATGCCTAGGTGGCACAGTTAGTTAGATATCTGACTCTGGGTTTCAGCTCTGGTCATGATCTCAGGGTCTTGGGATGGAGCCCCGTGTCCAGCTCCATACTCAATAAGGAATCTGCTTGAAACTCTCTCTCCTCTCCCTCTGCCCCTCCATCTTGTGCATGTGCTCTCACCCCCTCCAAATAAATGAATAAATCTCAAAAAAACTCACAATAATAATAATAATAATAATAATAATATAGTAAATGGACACAATATTTAAATAGTTTATAAATAAAGACAACACAATTTCTTTAAATAGACAAATAATTTCATATCTTCTTAAAAGATATGAAAATGGCCAAAGCCACGTGAACAAATGATCAACATCATTGGTCATTAGAGAAATATAAATCAAAACTACAATAAGTTATTACTTCACACCCAGTAGGGTGGTTTTAATCAAGAAAACAGAAAATAATGAGGTGGCAAGGTTGTTGAGAAATAATGATTGTCATATATTGCTGTGGGAATACAAAATGACACAGGTACTACAGAAAACAGTTGTCAATTCCTCAAAATGCTAAACATAGAATTATAATATGACCCAGCAATTCTACTCCTGGGTGTAAGAGAAGTGAAGACACAGGTCCATACAGAAAACTGAATACGAATGTTCACAAAAGTATTAGTTATAATAGCCAGAAGTACAAAGGTCCATACAAATGTCCATCAACAGATGAATGACCAAAAAAATCATAGCATATGTAAATACAATGGAAAAGTATTCAATCATAAAAAGGGATGAACTACTGATACATGCTACAACTTGAATGAACCTTGAAAACATTACACTAAATGAAAGAAGTCAGATACTAAAGGTCAAATATTACAGGATTTTTATATATAACATGTATAATATATCAAGATTAGGAAAATACACAGAAAGCAGAGTAGAAGTTACCAGGGGATGGGAGGCAGGGAGTGGAGAGTGTCTACTTAATAAGTACAAAATATTTTTACTGAGTGATGTAAAAGTTTGGCAATTATAGAGAGCTGGTGATTGCATAACATTCTGAATACACTACCACTAATTCATACACTTTAAAATGGTTAATTGTAGGTCATGTAAGTTTCACTTCAATTAAAAAAGAACAGAATACTTCTGAACAAATTTAATAAAGTGCAAGACTTGTAGATGAAAAAAAATTGAAAGAAAATTAAAGACTTATGTAAGTAGAAAGATGTCCCATGTTCACGAGCTAAAAATTTTAATATTTTTGAGGTGGCTACTCCTCAAATTGATCTACAGATCAATCCCTATCAAAATCCCCACTGACTTTTTTTGGACTGAAATTGGCAAGCTGAATCTAGAATTCATAGGGACATATTTGCAAGTGCCTCAGAATAACCAAAACAATCTTGAAAAAGAACATAAAATAGAGTTAAAGAACTCACAATTTCACAATATTTACTATGAAGCTACAGTAATCAAGATAGTGTGGTACTGGCATAAGGGCAGACATATAAAGGAATGGAATAGAATGGAGAATCCAGAAATAAATTCATCTATGTATAATCAACTGTTTTTTTTATATAATTCTGCTGATATCAATCAACGGGTAAAGAAGAATCTTTTATTACAAGTCTTTGTGGCCATAGACTAGGCAGTGCTTTCCTTACATATCAAAGCACAACAACAAAAGAGAAACACATAATTCAGACTTCATCAAAATTTAAAAATTTAAAAAGAATTTTAAATTTGCTTTAAAAGAAGCCAACAAGAAAGTGAAAAAGACAACAGTATCTAATATCCAAAGACAACTCAATAGAAGGACAAATAACCCAACTCAAAAATGGGCAAAAGATATGAACATATATTTCTTGAAAGAAGAAAATGATCAATAACCACAGAAAAAGATGTTCAACATCATTAGTCATTAGAGAAATGCAAATCAAAAACACAATGTGGTCTAACTTCACACCCACCAGGATGGTTGTAATCAAGACAATAATCACATGCTGGTGAGACCATGGAGAAACTGGAATTCTCATTCATTGCCAGCGGGAATGTACCTTGTTCGGCTCCTTTGGAAAAGTTTTTGAATTCCTCAAATACAGTCTAACCTAACAATTCCACTTCTATAATTATATCCAAAAGAAATGAAAACATATCACTCAAAAGCTTGTACAAGAAAGCAGCTTTATTCATAATAGTCAAAAGTGAAAAAAAGGCCCATCAGCTAATGAATGCATAAGCAAAATGTGGCATATACATACACTGAATAATATTTGTAAACAAAAGGAGTGATGTACTGAGACATGCCACAACATGAACCCTGAAAACATTATACTAATAATGAAAGAAGCCAAGACACAACAGCCACATATGGTATGATTCTATGTATGTCCAAAACAGTCAAATCCATAGAGATATAAAATAGAGTGGTTGCCTAGAGAATGAAAAGTGACTGAGTAGAGGAGGCTAGTCTTTTGAGGGTGATCAAAATCTCTGGCAATAGATAGAGGTGATGGTTGTACCACCTTGTAAATATACTAAAAACCACTGAAATATACGTAAAAAGGGTGAAATTTATAATAAGTGAATTATATCTTGATAGAAAAAAAAGTCAGTAAAGAATTTCCTGCAGAGAAACAAGTGTTGTATGAATTTGGGCTTCTAGGAGGGCAGGATTTTAATGTACAAAAACACTCTGTAATGTATAAAAGGAATACTAACAAGTAGATGAGCTTTAAGAGGTAGCTGAACTGGAAGATTCTAATTCAGACATTATAATCAGGACAAAATCTCCTCAGAATTTTAAACCTACATCTTAGGGAAGAAAACGTGACCCTGAAGTGAAGACTTTGTATCACTAAATTAGTCTTTGACTACAACTCTTAATCAAATCTCAGCATGGTGACAAATTGTCAGCATTTCCCCATGTATGCAATGGGGAAAATGATAAACCTGGATTGAGTTCCCTTGGTCCTTTATTGACTTGATGAGCTACAACAGTCCCCTACTCCCATCAAGCAGGGTATTAAAGCCTTGGCCTTATCTGGGGCATGGGAGCTTTGCTTCCTCCCTCCTCAGTTCATGGTAATGATGGAAAGATTCTGGACACACATTTCTTAAAGCACTGCAGAATCTGTTTCCAGGTGGACACAACCCCAAGAGACAAGGTGATGAACGTAACCACTGATTCTATCATGAAGTCTAGTGAGAATGAGCTGCAGAGAAGTTGCCCTACTACAGAAAAATGGGAAACAGAGTGTGCTGTACTTTCAGGCACACCAACTCAAACCACATATTATGAGATGTGACGAACATTTAACTTCATCTTGCAGAACATAATTCTAAAAGTTAGCTTTAGCTAGTTTTATAGAAAAACAGGACAAATAACTCTGAATCTGTCTACATGTCAAAATCAAATTTGAGAAGATGCTATATATTTTATAAAACTTTCCTAGACTAATTGGATAGTTTAAATAGGTTGTGGGTTTTTTTTAAGTTTGGTTTGTTGATTGTTCTGAATTTTTTAATTCTTTTCACTGAACTCACAAATTTGATGACAAGTCCTAATCACTTTTCTGTATTAGGAAAAAACATATAATACAGCAAAATTCCAGAATCATTCAAATCAAAACATGAAGCATATACTCCATTCTAGAATAGCATGTCACATACTCTATTTTTTAAAAATATTTATTTATTTATTTTATATAGAGAGTATGACGGGGAGGGGCAGATAGAGACGGAGAGAGAATCTCAAGTAGACTCCGCACTGGGTGAGAAGCCCCATGCAGGGCTTGATCCCAGCACCCTGAGAACGTGACCCACACCCAAACCAGGGGTCAGACCCCTAACCAACTGTGCCACGCAGGTGCCCCCATATTCTACATTTTTTCCTGTACATTTTTTTATTGAAAGAAATTGGTTTCTCCTAGAATATTTATTTTAAAAATGCTAAGCTTACACAGCTCGTATATCTAATTAATTTGGAAATTAGAAAACATAAATTTGACACAGAAAATCTCTAAATACTTAATATTTCTTTAATGAGAAAAAATATATATAACTAGAAAGAGTCCTTACTCTGGTGTTTATCAAGTTGGTTTGGTGAAGAGGTCTGGCAAGTCTGAAGACTTACGGTTAATTCTTACTCCTTAGATTTCTACATTTCTTCATTTAACTTCAAAGTTAAGAATATTTATTAATCTTATGATTCAATTAATAAATTAACTTAAGTGATATTTATGTACAAGGAAATAGCTAGTTTTAAATACCAATCTGCAGCAATGGTACGCAATTCACTGGATAAAAATTTTCATCAACCTTTTTGTTTTTAAATGGTTGCCTAATACGTCTTTATAAACCTAGTCCATTTTCATTGTGGGAAAGATGAGCAGATTTCAGGTTTGTGGGTTACTGGGTGATCAAAAGAATCATCCACAGTATTTTTATCATACACTTTGTATTAAAATGTGGTTTGCATAAACGAAAGTAAGAATAGCCAATGCCATTCACACATATCTTTGAGATGCCTTCAAAGATAACCCACTCACCTTGGGGTGCAATCAGAGTTCTTCCATTCTCCTGACACCAACCAACTGGCTGGACATAAGGGCTATTTACATCACACCTGCAAAACACAATTCTATTTCAGATCCTACACAACCTAATGCCAGAGAAAGAATCCAAGACTAATGACCATTCTTGATACTAAGACATAACTATATAGCTAAAATATTTTATGGCTATATAGAATTAGAAGTAGTTTTTAGTACTGTATTTTGTAAGCTAAGTGACCAAACTTCTCTTTTACATAACTTTCTTAAAATTTAAAAGAATTTTTAAAAATGTTGACTTAAAAAAAAAATAAAAAATAAATGAATAAAAAGTGTTGACTAGGACCTGAACTGCCAGTGACAGCCCCAAAGAGTGCACATTTTAATAAGCATCTCCCCCCCAACACACACTTGTTGCTAGCAGCAAGGGAGAAATTAATAGGCCAGTCCAAAGTGTAATATGAGAGACCAGATTCCAAATGCCTCCAATTTCTTCCTTCTCCTTTTCAAGGAACCCAGACCATTCTACCAAAGACACACAGAACAATTAAGCAATGCTCTGCTTCTTAGTTCAAAGAAGAAAACAGGGCCCCCCTCATGCATGTGAAGAACCACAGCCTTAGGCAAGACTTGGTGGTTATTCAGGATATACGGTGAAGAAATGCTACAAAAATTATTTTTGCCATTCCCTCTTCCGTATTTCAGTTTTTTTACCCAGAAAACATTTGGAACTCATGCAATGTTAGTTTAATGACATCGTGGCATACATTTTCTCTGCTCCCCACTGGCTTTCAAATAATTCACTCCATTCTCCCTGTGAATCTTCCCTTTCAAAAATATGACAGGCTGAGTTCAACATTTTTCAGGAAAAAAAAAACACTGCAAGTTCTTAACTTCCTTTTCATAGAAATGCTTCCCTTACAAACTAGACACAACATAGTGAAATGCCCTGAACTGGTGATATTATGAGGCCTCATTAGGTAACCTCTCATAGAGTGGAGAAGTTTCTCGGGCACTCTAATTCAGCAATTCATGTGGAAGAGAAGGTAATGAAAAGTTGGCCACTAAATTCCTGATGTTCATTACTCTAAGAACAGCAAGGACAGTGACAATACTGGAAGGAAAATAAATTCTTAACACCAAACATGAATACACGAAAATAAAACGCACATCAGTGTCTCACCAGTAATCGTAACTATCATCCCAATTGTCAAAATGCACTAGTAAGCGATCTTCAACAATATCTGCTATGGTTGCCACACACACCAAGGAAGGGTTCTTCCTGTCGATGGCCTCCAGCTTCATTCCAACCTGAAATTCTTTAGGCATTGGCCCATTCTAACACAGCACCAGAGGGAAGAGGCACAAAAAGAAACAGACACCAAATAGGACTGAGCCACTGTCAAAACTTCTATGTTTAGCATCAGAACAATGTACAGGGTATCAACATATACCCTCCAGAATGCAAATACTAGTAAAAATATTCCAACAGACTGTTAAGAAGTTAACATTCATAACAAAAACCCAGGAAACAGCTTTTACATTGTACTTTTCTCTTTTGTTGCATCAGTTTTGTTTCCCTCTTCCTCATCATCATTTTCCCTTTTCAGTTTTTAGAAGAAATTGTATTAATTTTAAAATATGACGTTTTACTGAATATGAGACTATTAAATAATATTCTCTACTCCCCATAGACGTGAACAGTTTCCAAATATCAGTATTTGGAAAAGTAGTAAAGATATGCTCTTTAACGCTGAAATTATCATTTACTTTGATGAGATCTGGAAACAGTGGCCTTCTCAACACATGCACTAATCCGTAAATAAACTTACACTTGAAAAAAATTCAAATGCCTTTTTTAGTATCACTACATATTTTTTCACAGTAAACAACAGTATGGACTATGATTTAAAGGAACATTAAAATAACAAAGCTCCATTTTGGTATGGTGTAGTTAGCCAGTCCTGGGAGTTAGAAAGTATACATACAGTATCTGGGGATTAGAAGACAATTTTTTTCTACCTCTTTACTATCTATACTGAACACTGCTTTTTGTTTTCTTTTAGCACATTTCATTTTTTAAAAGCAACTTCCCATTTCTATTACTCTCCTCCCTTGATACAATTCTATGAAACACACAGAGCAGTTGTATAACATTGATTTCAAGATCAGAGTCAGTCCTACAAAGGGACACACAGCCAGCAGGTGGCAGGGAGACAGTAGGCTTCCCTGCCCCCTTCCCTGGGGCCCAGAGCCAGAGGGAGCCAGAGGAGGCAGGGCTGCACTTTATTCTCATTCATTCCTGAATTGCTGGCAGATTGCTGGGGACAGAGACGGCATAACGAGGGTGGTCTACCCACATGCTCATAAGCCCTTTGAATCTGTATGAAATGTCATCCCCATTCAGATTACACGAAATTCCAACCAGGCTGGGTTTATTCAAAGTCTACGTGTGGTATCTACTGGTATCAAAACACCACAGCTAAGTTCAAACAAGTAACTCACTGGAAACAAAAAGAAAAAAACATTTCCAAAAGACATTTTAAATTTTAGCAGGATTTAAATATAAAGACTTCAACTCTCTGCATCTAATTAAAGTATTTAATTGTACATTTAAAGGGGGGGGGAGATACAGCTATAGGATAGTGGTAAAATGAGTGAGAAAAGGTCATAAGAAACTAACAATTCTGAAAAAATACAACAGAATATATAGTGAATTTTAAGAAATTTAAGCTTAAGCAGAAATCTGATTTATACTGAGGAAGAAAATACTTACAGAACTTCTGTTTCTGAATAATTTCTTGGGAGCATTCTGTAACTTGCAGGCCTTCAAGTAATCCATCCAAACAAATTTATCTTTTCTGTAACCTAAAAAAATGTATAGATTACTCAAAATACCCACATGATGTAACCATGTGCATATTAAATGTATTAGCCTTCTTCAGTCTTCTATCATAAATTCAATGTCCTTTAGCAGACCACAAATGATTTAAATAAAAATCCCTAAATAGTTTCAATGTTTTTTAACCTATGAAATTCAAAACTGTTGACATGATTTCCCATCATGTATATCATCATCTACAAATATTTCAAATTCATTGAGATATGGAATTGGCTCTCTGGTGGCCTGACGGGCATCTCATCTCTTAGTAAGGCTTTCTAAAATGGTCAAAGGGAAGAGACAAAAGTTCATGAGTTCATCATCACTCCTGAAGAAGCCATGTCACAGAACATCAGAGGTCCTGATGATGCAACAATCCAGGGTGCCAAGGCACTTGGGAAAATTACAGAAATACCTTCACAATCCTAAGACCTCCAGCTATCTACTGCTTATCTTTGTGAGTTTCCCATATTTTACTGGTCCTCCGCTCCATGTGCCCTGAAGTGGCTCACATGGTGCTGGCCCAAACAAGAGGGGCTCAATAAATATTTTCTGGTTGGGTATTCCACAGAATAAAAGTCAGAGTCCTTGCACAGCCTCCAAGGCCAAGGCTACATCTCTAACTTCATCTCTGATCTTTTCCCCTTGCTCCTCTGCCCTAGCCTCGTTCATCTCCTTGAGATTCCTCAGCATGGCCAGAGGCTCCAGCCCCAGGACATTTACTCTTGCTTTTCTCTCTGACAGTCCTGTGAGCCAGGGCTCTTGCTGACTTCCCTCACTCCATCTACCTATCTGCAGGACATCACGTTCTCGTGCCCTTCCTCAGCATGCTCTCTGTCCCCTAGCCCTGTCACTGCTTGACACCATGGCTTACCTTTGTCTATTATTCCTCTCCCCTCTGGAATGAAAACCCCATGAAGACAGAGATGGTATATCTATTCACAGCTCTATCCCTGGTGCCTGTACACAGCAAGGGTGCCATAAATACCTACTACATGAATGAGCTGTGAGCAGCTTTCATGAAATCCGGCAATTTTAAGGAATCTGCCACTGATCTCAGAAACAGACCCCTGAACGACACTCTGACTTGGTGAATAAAATGATTATGGACTGACTCCAGAAGCACCACAGTCATGAGATACTCAAACATCCATGCAGGAGGCAGTACAGAAGTCTGCTGTACAAGCGAATGGACCCACGGGCATCTCAACTGATCAAATTCTCACCTCACCAGCACATAGCAAATAAAAAAGGCTTCAGGGACATCTACCAGTCCCAGGTTCCACTAGCACACAACAAGAGACAAAGATGGGATTTTTGATTCCCATCAAAAGTAAGCAGAGAGTGAAATCCTCCTCTGTTTCAGTTTCCTATTTTCCATGATTTGTTTGAAACAAACGAATCAAGTTTCCTCACTGTACAGCATCAGTGACTAAGTGAAATAGCTCATTTCAACCATGATGTAAATAAAATAGCTTTCTTCATTCCTTATAAGATTTAATAAACTTTATGTTGTCTTAAGATTTTATTTCTGCCATACATACCTTATCGGTATATTTGACCTAAGCAGTCATAGATGCTTTTCTTTTAAAGACAATCACTTATCTTTAAAAATAGTATCCCTATAGTCTTACTGCTTTTTGTGGATTACACTTTCATTTTGAAAATTAATTCATTCCAAGATCTCTTGTTAGTATTTCATCAAGTGTTTTTAAAATAAAACCAACTCTCTTTCCATCCTGGCTTACCCTTAGGGATATGCAATTCATGTTTGGTCTTCTCACACCACCCTATTGGATGAATGTCAGGGGAACCAGCATTGGTCCAAAAATCATAGCAGCTTAAATAACCATCAAAGTGAAGTCTGAGGCGGTAACCACACACCTGTAAAATGGAATGTTTGCAATCCTTCATTAAATGTCATGCATTTGAAGCATACACAAAATTAAGAGAATATTCATATAGTCTGTCAGTGCCATAAACATATATGAACCAACCCTTCCATCCAAATGTGCTTGTATCAAAAAAAAAAAACAGATTTAGAGATGACATCTGAATAAAACAAAATGCTGACAGACACTGTTTTAAGTATTGAGAATGTTTTCTGTAAAGAAAACTATTCTTTTACTCAGTCTAGAAATCTGAGGTCAATATATGTCTCCATCTGTTGAAGGGTTTATTTGTTCAATCATTCCTGTCAAATACTGCTGTTGGAAACTCCTGCTGTCCCATGACAGTATAAGTTGTAGTACAGAGCAAAACCAAAATGGGCATGGCTTCACTTCAATTCTAATATATGGATCCAGCATACTCAATAAAGGAAACAATAAAACAGTGTGGAATACATCCCTTAAGACATGCTATACAAGTTTAATAGCTATAATCAATCAGTAAGTTAAGTGAATAGTATTTATTATGAGATCTGATTAAAATATAGAGGTGTTTCATCATTTTAATAATATAAGATGTTTAGTAAATATTACATTTTATAAGCCATTTATTTTCATCAATGGCTCCTCATTCTATATAATTTTCATAAAGTTCTTATATTTATATAAATAAATAACACATGTGCATGAATATTTTTCATATACATTTCTCATTAGTTCAGCTAAAACTTGAATCATGTCTCTTAACAGACAAAAGCAACACTGTGGATTCACTGATTATTATCAACTTCAGATGAAAACTATTTACCAGTTGAATCAAGGGTAACTGCTAATGATGAGGGACTTATTAAAAGATTAATCTTCAGAGAAGGAAAAAATTCATTAAGAAACATATTTCACCCATCACTGACTAAAATAAATCCATAATGTACTGGAACTTGTTTATAACAGAAAGCACTCAAATTCATTATTCGCTAGAAAATTTTCTTCTGTCATTGTGCACTTAGCCCAAGACAATAACACTATCTCTTACCTCAGCTACAGAAAGCACACAGAATACAGATGGATGTCGGGGGTCAATGCCTTCTAATCTCATTCCGACCTGGAAACCATTTTCGTGCTCCGGAAAGGATTGGTCCTATGAAATTTCATGATATAACATTAGTTACTGAAATACCTTCACAATGTAATATTAAAACACTTGGTGTGGCTACGCATACAATCAAGAATTTACTGTACAAGCTTGGAAGCTCCGTGATATAACTGAAGATAGATGGCTGCTTTTCTATATTTGGCCCTCAAAGACGATTTGATCATTTTTATCATTTTATCATTATTTATGAAACAGTTCATATGAGAAACTACATATCCTACGAAGTTCTCATTTATTCCTCTTGCCCATTTTTCCTTAGTTATTTTAACAAGCTTTTCCTGTATTCTGGAACCAATCCTTTGTTGATTATGATGATTACCTATTCCCAGGATGTGAGTAGGCTCTTTGCTTTGTTCATGATGACTTTGTTGCAGAGAATTTTTAAAATTTTACTGTAGTAAAATATATCAGTTATTTCCTGTACAGTGTGCACATCTAACCTATGAACTCACTCACAACCCTGAAGTTACATGGACATTATCTTAGTGTTCTTTTAAAACTTCTGTTCTTCATTTTAAATCTACAATGCAACTGCAATTAATTTTGTTCTATGGTATGAGGTAGGATCTATTTTTTCATTTGGAAAACAGAGTATGCAACAAAATTTTTTCTATCATCCATACTTTCATAATCAGCAAAGTTACCTCTATTATATCACATTTCTACATATTTGTGGGTCTATTTCTGGACTTCCTATTCTGTTCATTGGTGTATTTGCCTATATTACATTGTCATAGTTGCTTATGACTATCTGGAGAGCAATCTTTATCATACTGAGTTTTCTAATTCAGGAAATTGTTTCCTTTCCATTTAATCAAATCATTTTTGGTTTTCCAAGATATTTTCTAAAGTTTCAAATAGACATCATATGTTACTAAAATTTTCATACAGGATTCAAAAATGCTTTCTTATATTTATTTCTGTATACCTTTGAATGTTCATTGCTACTGTAAACAGAATCTACTTTGTTTCCCATTTTTTTATTTTTATTTTTTTTTATTTTTTTTTATTGGTGTTCAATTTACTAACATACAGAATAACCGCCAGTAATCTACTTTGTAATAGACTAAGTGTTCCCGTTCATATTATTATTTTTTAAAAAGATTTTTTATTCATTTGTTCATGACAGACTCACAGAGAGAGAGAGAGAGAGGCAGAGACACAGGCAGAGGGAGAAGCAGGCTGCATGCAGGGAGCCTGACGTGGGACTCGATCCTGGGTCTCCAGGATCACACCCCGGTCCGAAGGCGGCGCTAAACCGCTGGGTCACTGGGGCTGCACAGCCCATTCATATTATTATCTTTAAGAACTAGCCTTATTTTCCACATCCTTGCTAAATTATTATTACTTTTCAGCAGTTTTGAGCAAATTCAGTATTATGAGTCAACTTATTCTTAATTGTAAGTAAATTGTAAGTATGATAATAGAAAGTGATGATTAAAATCTAGTTCTATTAGATGAAGATCCCCTTTTTAATCACTAACTTTATTACTCTTTTCTACTGTCTAATATATTAATAATGTTTATTTTTATTCTTTTGAAAACAATCTTTTCATTTGGATATGTCAAACTTAAAAGAGAAGTTGCAAGAACAAAAAATACAAAGAACATGCATAGACTTTGCCTAGACTCATTTATTGTTAACAATAGTAGAAACATCATTTGTTTTATTTCTATTTGTTCCCTCTCTCCTACTTACCTGTGCATGTATACAGATATAGACTTAGAGATACACATATATGTACAAATGTACATACGATTATTTCTGAATCATTTGAGGGCCCTTTACCCTTAAATGACTTTCCCTTAAGAGCAGGGATTGTACTTTCCCTGAGAACTGGAACATTCTCTTATGTAACAATAGTTCAGTTATCAGGTTCTGTAAATTTAACATTTATATACTTGAACTAATCTTCCATTCATGTTCCAATGTTTCCAATTTATCCAACAAAATACTTTATAACATTCTCTTCCTCCAGAATGGGATTCGGGTCAGATATTAAATTTAGTTGATATGTCTCCTTAGTCTACCTTAATCTGGAAACTTTTCCATACTATTTTGTTATCCTTTAGAACACTGACATTTTTAAAAAACATAGTCATTCCCTTCCTCCATTTTTTTAAACAGAAAGTTCATCATTCAGGATGTGTCTGATGTTTCCCCACGATTAAATTCAAGTTATGTATTTTCTGCCAGTATACTACATGGGTGATGATGTGTCCTTCTCAGGATATCACATCTAGAGTGACACAATGTCCATGCATTCCCTCACTAGTGATGTCAATTTTGATCGCAGAATTATACTGTTGTCCAATTCCTTCACTATATAGTTACATACTAAACATACATATACATACACACACATTTATACATATATATGTACATTTGTGCATACTTACATATATGTTAGAAATCATAAGTTTATATAGATATGTCTAATTCCAACCCACCCCCAAAGGTCTTGTTCTGTCTTTTTCCATCCATTTATGTCTTTTTCCTCTAAACAGGTCAACCCATTTAACCATATACTAAATGCTATAGCATATCTATTATAGTTTCAGGACTATTTTATCCACACTACTGCAACAGAAAAATCTACAGAAAGATTTCAGGATTTGTTTGCAATTTTCCCTCCCCACTCTGCCATTCATGAATGGAGTATGCAGTTAAAACTTGTGTTCATTTCCTAGTTGGATTCATGTTTTTCTCTCTCTTTAGTAGTTATGGTATTCATTATGCTTTAGTTCATTGATTTAAATGTGCTTTCGGGAGGGGCAAGATGGCTGAAGAGTAGGGTCCCCCATCACCTGTCCCCACCAAATTACCTAGATAACCTTCAAATCATCCTGAAAATCTACCAATTCGGCCTGAGATTTAAAGAGAGACCAGCTAGAACGCTACAGTGAGAAGAGTTCGCGCTTCTATCCAGGTAGGAAGACGGGGAAAAAGAAATAAAGAAACAAAAGGCCTCCAAGGGGGAGGGGCCCGCGAGGAGCCGGGCTGAGGCCGGGGCGAGTGTCCCCAGGACAGGAGAGCCCCGTCCCGGAGAAGCAGGAGCTGCACCGACCTTCCCGGGCGGAAAGGGGCTCGCGGGGAGTTGGAGCAGGACCCAGGAGGGAGGGGATGCCCTCGGGCTCCCGGGGACACTAACAGACACCTGCGCCCCGGGAGAGCCCCACACCCCGCGGCCGAGCTCCCTAAGGGCTGCAGCGCACGGCGGGACCCGGAGCAGCTCAGGGGGCTCGGGGGCGGCTCCCCGGAGGGGGCTGCGGGGCGGGAGCCCGAATCCAACAGCGCAGACCCCAGAGCACAGGGCGCCGGGTCACAGCCCAGGATCTGGCCTCCCCCGGGACAGGCAAGGGCCGGGAGGGCCCAGGACAGCGAGGACGCCCCTGCCCCACCTGAGCAGATCAGCGGCCCCGCCCCGGAGCCTCCAGGCCCTGCGGACAGAGAGCTCCGGAGCTACTGCGGGGGCTGACTCCAGGGCTCCCGAGCTGGCCCCGCCACTGCGGTTGTTCCTCCTGGGGCCTCACGGGGTAAACAACCCCACTGAGCCCTGCACCAGGCAGGGGCACAGCAGCTCCCCCAAGTGCTAACACCTGAAAATCAGCACAACAGGCCCCTCCCCCAGAAGACCAACTAGACGGACAAGTTCCAGGGGAAGTCAACGGACTTAAAGTATACAGAATCAGAAGATACTCCCCCGTGGTTTTTTTTTTTTTTCTTTTTGATTTGCTTGCTTCGCCCACCCCTTTTTGACTTTCTTTTTCTTTCTCTTTTCTTCTCTTTTTTTCTTTTTCTCCTTTCTTCCGTTCTTTCTCTCCTCTCATTTTCTCCTTTTCCCAATACAACTTGTTTTTGGCCACTCTGCACTGAGCAAAATGACTAGAAGGAAAACCTCACCTCAAAAGAAAGAATCAGAAACAGTCCTCTCTCCCACAGAGTTACAAAATCTGGATTACAATTCAATGTCAGAAAGCCAATACAGAAGCACTATTATACAGCTACTGGTGGCTCTAGAAAAAAGTATAAAGGACTCAAGAGACTTCATGACTGCAGAATTTAGAGCTAATCAGGCAGAAATTAAAAATCAATTGAATGAGATGCAATCCAAACTAGAAGTCCTAACGACGAGGGTTAACGAGGTGGAAGAACGAGTGAGTGACATAGAAGACAAGTTGATAGCAAATAGGGAAACTGAGGAAAAAAGAGACAAACAATTAAAAGACCATGAAGATAGATTAAGGGAAATAAATGACAGCCTGAGGAAGATAAACGTACGTTTAATTGGGGTTCCCAGGGCACCGAAAGGGACGGAGGGCAAGAATATGTATTTGAACAAATCATAGCTGAAAACTTTCCTAATCTGGGAAGGGAAACAGGCATTCAGATAGAGGAAATAGAGAGATCCCCCCCTAAAATCAATAAAAACCGTTCAACACCTCGACATTTAATAGTTAAGCTTGCAAATTCCAAGATAAAGAGAAGATCCTTAAAGCAGCAAGAGACAAGAAATCCCTGACTTTTATGGGGAGGAGTATTAGGGTAACAGCAGACCTCTCCACAGAGACCTGTCAGGCCAGAAAGGGCTGGCAGGATATATTCAGGGTCCTAAATGAGAAGAACATGCAACCAAGAATACTTTACCCAGCAAGGCTCTCATTCAGAATGGAAGGAGAGATAAAGAGCTTCCAAGACAGGCAGGAACTGAAACAATATGTGACCTCCAAACCAGCCCTGCAAGAAATTTTAAGGGGGACTCTTAAAAATTCCCCTTTAAGAAGAAGTCCAGAGGAACAATCCACAAAAACAAGGACTGAATAGATATCATGGTGACACTAAGCTCTTATCTCTCAATAGTAACTCTGAACGTGAACGGGCTTAATGACCCCATCAAAAGGCGCAGGGTTTCAGACTGGATAAAAAAGCAGGACCCATCTATTTGCTGTCTACAAGAGACTCATTTTAGACAGAAGGACACCTACAGCCTGAAAATAAAAGGTTGGAGAACCATTTACCATTCAGATGGTCCTCAAAAGAAAGCAGGGGTAGCCATCCTCATATCAGATAAACTAAAATTTACCCCGAAGACTGTAGTGAGAGATGAAGAGGGACACTATATCATACTTAAAGGATCCATCCAACAAGAGGACTTAACAATCCTCAATATATATGCCCCGAATGTGGGAGCTGCCAAATATATAAATCAATTAATAACCAAAGTGAAGAAATACTTAGATAATTATACACTTATACTTGGTGACTTCAATCTAGCTCTTTCTATACTCGATAGGTCTTCTAAGCACAATATCTCCAAAGAAACAAGAGCTTTAAATGATACACTGGACCAGATGGATTTCACAGATATCTACAGAACTTTACATCCAAACTCAACTGAACACATTCTTCTCAAGTGCACATGGAACTTTCTCCAGAAGAGACCACATACTGGGTCACAAATCGGGTCTGAACCGATACCTAAAGATTGGGATCATCCCCTGCATATTCTCAGTCAATAATGCCTTGAAATTAGAACTAAATCACAACAAGAAGTTTGGAAGGACCTCAGACACGTGGAGGTTAAGGACCATCCTGCTAAAAGATGAAAGACTCAACCAGGAAATTAAGGAAGAATTAAAAAGATTCATGGAAACTAATGAGAATGAAGATACAACCATTCAAAATCCTTGGGATGCAGCAAAAGCAGTCCTGAGGGGGAAACACATCGCAATACAAGCATCCATTCAAATACTGGAAAGAACTCAAATACAAACGCTAACATTACACCTAAAGGAGCTAGAGAAAAAACAGCAAATAGATCCTACACCCAGCAGAAGAAGAGAGTTAATTAAAATTCGAGCAGAACTCAATGAAATCGAGACCAGAAGAACTGTGGAACAGATCAACAGAACCAGGAGTTGGTTCTTTGAAAGAATTAATAAGATAGATAAACCATTAGCCAGCCTTATTAAAAAGAAGAGAGAGAAGACTCAAATTAATAAAATCATGAATGAGAAAGGAGAGATCACTACCAACACCAAGGAAATACAAACGATTTTAAAAACATATTATGAACAGCTATACGCCAATAAATGAGGCAATCTAGAAGAAACGGACACATTCCTGGAAAGCCACAAACTACCAAAACTGGAACAGGAAGAAATAGAAAACCTGAACAGGCCAATAACCAGTGAGGAAATTGAAGCAGTCATCAAAAACCTCCCAAGATACAAGAGTCCAGGGCCAGATGGCTTCCCAGGGGAATTCTATCAAACGTTTAAAGAAGAAATCATACCTATTCTACTAAAGCTGTTTGGAAAGATAGAAAGAGATGGAGTACTTCCAAATTCATTCTATGAGGCCAGCATCACCTTAATTCCAAAACCAGACAAAGACCCCACCAAAAAGGAGAATTACACACCAATATCCCTGATGAACATGGATGCAAAAATTTTCAACAAGATACTAGCCAATCAGATCCAACAATACATTAAGAAAATTACTCACCATGACCAAGTAGGATGTATCCCCGGGACACAAGGCTGGTTCAACACTCGTAAAACAATCAATGTGATTCATCATATCAGCAAGAGAAAAACCAAGAATCATAGGATCCTCTCATTAGATGCAGAGAAAGCATTTGACAAAATATAGCATCCATTCCTGATCAAAACTCTTCAGAGTGTAGGGATAGAGGGAACATTCCTCGACATCTTAAAAGCCATCTACGAAAATCCCACAGCAAATATGATTCTCAATGGGGAAGCACTGGGAGCCTTTCCCCTAAGATCAGGAACAAGACAGGGATGTCCACTCTCCCACTCTCACCACTCCTATTCAACATAGTACTGGAAGTCCTAGCCTCAGCAATCAGACAACAAAAAGACATTAAAGGCATTCAAATTGGCAAAGAAGAAGTCAAACTCTCCCTCTTTGCCGATGACGTGATACTCTACGTAGAAAACCCAAAAGCCTCCACCCCAAGATTGCTAGAACTCATACAGAAATTTGGCAGCGTGGCAGGATACAAAATCAATGCCCAGAAATCAGTTGCATTTCTATACACTAACAATGAGACTGAAGAAAGAGAAATTAAGGAGTCAATCCCATTTACAATTGCACCCCAAAGCATAAGATACCTAGGAATAAACCTAACCAAAGAGGTAAAGGACCTATACCTTAAAAACTATAGAACACTTCTGAAGGAAATTGAGGAACACACAAAGAGATGGAAAAATATTCCATGCTCATGGATTGGCAGAATTAATATTGTGAAAATGTCGATGTTACCCAGGGCAATTTACACGTTTAATGCAATCCCTATGAAAATATCATGGACTTTCTTCAGAGAGTTAGAACAAATTATTTTAAGATTTGATATTTGTGTGGAATCAGAAAAGACCCCGAATAGCCAGGGGAATTTTAAAAAAGAAAACCATAGCTGGGGGCATCACAATGCCAGATTCCAGGTTGTACTACAAATTTGTGATCATCAAGACAGTGTGGTACTAGCACAAAAACAGACACATAGATCAATGGAACAGAATAGAGAATCCAGATGTGGACCCTCAACTTTATGGTCAAGTAATATTCGATAAAGGAGGAAAGACTACCCATTAGAAGAAGACGGTCTCTTCAATAAATGGTGCTGGGAAAATTGGACATCCACATGCAGAAGAATGGAACTAGACCACTTTCTTTCACCATACACAAAGATAAACTCGAAATGGATGAAAGATCTAAACGTGAGACAAGAATCCATCAAAATCCTAGAGGAGAATGCAGGCAACACCCTTTTTGAACTCAGCCACAGTAACTTCTTGCAAGATACATCCAGGAAGGCAAAAGAAACAAAAGCAAAAATGAACTATTGGGACTTAATCAAGATAAGAAGCTTTTGCACAGCAAAGGATACAGTCAACAAAACTCAAAGACAACCTACAGAATGGGAGAAGATATTTGCAAATGACGTATCAGATAAAGACATTAAAGGGATTAAAAAAATTAAAAGACATTAAAAAAATTTAAGGGATGACAAAACCCAAAAATGAAATGGCTAGTTTCCAAGATCTATAAAGAACTTATTAAACTCATCACCAAAGAAACAAAGAATCCAATCATGAAATGGGCAAAAGACATGAACAGAAATCTCACAGAGGAAGACTTAGACATGGCCAACAAGCACATGAGAAAATGCTCTGCATCACTTGCCATCAGGGAAATACAAATCAAAACCACAATGAGATACCACCTCACACCAGTGAGAATGGGGAACATTAACAAGGCAGGAAACCACAAATGTTGGAGAGGATGAGGAGAAAAGGGAACCCTCTTACACTGTTGGTGGGAATGTGAACTGGTGCAGCCACTCTGGAAAACTGTGTGGAGGTTCCTCAAAGAGTTAAAAATAGACCTGCCCTACCACCCAGCAATTGCACTGTTGGTGATTTACCCCAAAGATACAGATGCAATGAAACGCCAGGACACCTGCACCCCGATGTTTCTAGCAGCAATGTCCACAATAGCCAAACTGTGGAAGGAGCCTCGGTGTCCATCGAAAGATGAATGGACAAAGAAGATGTGGTCTGTGTATACAATGGAATATTCCTCAGCCATTAGAAACGACAAATACCCACCATTTGCTTCAACATGGATGGAACTGGAGGGTATTATGCTGAGTGAAGTAAGTCAGTCGGAGAAGGACAAACACTATATGTTCTCATTCATTTGGGGAATATAAATAATAGTGAAAGGGAATAGAAGGGAAGGGAGAAGAAATGAGTGGGAAATATCAGAAAGGGAGACACAACACAAAGACTCCTAACTCTGGGAAACGAACTAGGGGTGGTGGAAGGGGAGGAGGGCGGGGGTTGGGGGTGAATGGGTGACAGGCACTGGGGGGGGCACTTGACAGGATGAGCACTGGGTGTTATTCTGTATGTTGGCAAATTGAACACCAATAAAAACTAAATTTATTAAAAAATAAAAATAAATGTGCTTTCAGTTCTTAATGATTTATTTCTATTTCTTAATATGTAGAATGTTAACATGCTTTCAAAAGTGCAAGCTATATAAAAAGGTTCTCGAAGAAGTATCTCTCCCTCCCACTTCCTATCCATCCCATTCCACCTCTTACAGGTAACCAACCTCGCTGTTTTTTGGTCTATCCTTCCTGGGTTTCTTTTTGTAAAAATAAAGTTACATTTATGTTTTGTCTTACTTTTCCCTTCCTTCTCACACAAAAGTTAGCATACTGTATATGCTATTTTGCATGTCATTTTTCATTTTCTAACATCCCCTGGAAACCAGTCCATATCAGGTTACAGCAGTTGTCCACAATCTTTTTCACACCTGTATTGTACTCCTACAGTGCATAAGTACCATAGTTTACTCAACCTTCTACTGTTCAGTGTATGCCTTTCTTTATATGAACATGAGATTGTTTTTAAATCTTTATGAATTGGCTTGTAAAATGTCGTAAGCACATTCACAGATCATTTTAGAAGCTTCCAAGGAAAAATTTAAGGGATGACAAAACCCAAAAATGAAATGGCAAGAATGAATGATTTCTCAGGAATATTTTATTTCTGCAAAAATAAATGTCATGTGTGTTTTTAATTCCTCCAGCCTTTTTCTCACATCTACTATGTTTCCCAGCAGATCGTATATAACAGGTTTTATGTGACTGCCTCCTGTTCACTGCTTTGAAATTTCTTGGTTAACTTCAAGAGTACTGCACACAGATACATGTGTGTATACACAACACTGATTAGAAAGTGAAGGGGGAGGAGAGACCATAGGGAGTATATTAATAATCCTGAAAGGAAACTGAAGAAGCCATAATAACGTAGAGAACATTTTTCATGTTTTAACAAAAGTGAAAGATACAAAATTGGGAATGGGGAAAAAACCAGCATTGTATGGAACAGACTATACCCTCTTCTCACATATGAATGATAAATTTAAGAACTGACAATAATTCACAGCCAGGAGTTAGGATGATGAACGTTATTCTTGTCAGCATTTTCAGAGGGTTTCTTGAGTGAAATTTGGGTGCTTTGGATAACACTGCAAGGAACACTACATGACCTAAACAGCCACAGCATTCTCCAGAGGGTTTCAAATAAAAAAAACAAGACATTCATTTTAACAACCTAAAAGGTAACTTTTCCTGAGAAGTAGCATTGTCTTTCATCAATCTCTTTTCTGTTAAGTGGTTTATTAATAGCCTATTTAATTTTTTCCTTTCTAAAAATCATCTATTTTATGAACATAATTGATAGCCATACTATAAAATTATATTTCATGGTGACAAACGGGAACTGGAATCACACACTAAAGCAAACAACAGTCTATTAAATTCAGTCATAAATAAGCATAAGGTCTGCAGATCCAAAAACAAACAAACAAACAAAAAAACAAAAAAAACCCACACAAAACAACAACAACAACAACAACAACAACAAAACTTCTACAGATAAACTCAAACCAGAGAGGTTAAGAGACTTCTCAAGGGTCACATAACTTGTTTAGTGGAAGACTGTAAATGAGGACCCAAATCTTCTGAAAGCTTGCCAACTGTTTGTTCCACATTAGGGGACAGATGTGGAAACATAACAAGCAAAACAAAACCTGACTCAAGGCCACAGAGGGCCTTAAGGGCATTTCCAAAGATGTACCATGTGCTCTTGGGTACATAAGTTAAGCTGTATTTAGACAGTTGCAAAATAATGAGTTTTATCACTAAACTAATGAGTTTTATTACTAAACTTTTCTATCGAAAAGAAAAAATATTACAAGTTCTATACCTTGAAAAAGCAAGTAAAAATAACATACCATTATTTAAAAATAAAAGGAATCAGAGCATTAGGAAAAAACAAAAACCAAACCAGTCAAAACAATACAAAAGGCCATGCTTAGAGAAAACTATACAGGCTTGTGGCAAAATTCCTTTATGAGTACAATGCATATGGCACTCATCACATGTGTGTGCCCTAAAACTACAAATATACCATGTAAACAGCTCCTGGACACTTAGTAGATATATGTGAGAAATTATGGACATTTTACTCTGTTATCACTGAGAACTTCACACAAAATCAGAGACATTATTCCTGTACTTGTTATTTTTGAGCCATTCTGCAGACTGTAGAGGGCTGGTGGCCATTAGCCCCAGCAGAGCAGCAGCTACATATGTGTAATAGAGCAGTGTCAATTATCTAAGTGGAAGATTCTATCTGCATGCCCACAGGCATTCTATTTTATTCACAGGCAAAAGTTGGCAGGCAACAATATTTTCCTGATCTTAATTCAGTATCAAAAGAAATTGGAGAAATTAGGTATGCAAAGGAATCACAGCCACTAAAGCATGCACTTTTAATGTGCCATGCAAAGGACTGGTCCAGGACCAGAGGCCTCTGGATTCCAAACCTTACATGATGGTTGTCAAAGGGAAAGATGTTTGTACACATTTTATATGCAAGATTTCTTATAACACCAAAGACCACTGCCATGAACCCAGTTGTTGTCTTCTTTCATGGTTTACCTCAGTAACATCTTCAAAATCTCAAACTGTTTCAATGTGTATCTCCTAGGCTGAAATGTCACAATTTTAAATTGACAGGTGAGACCACAAGAAGTCTTATGTAGGCAAACTGGGATATAACAGCTTGACCACATAGAATTTAACTCTTAGTTAACACTGGATGATTTTCTTTAGTCACTGGGGAAAAAAATCAATCATGTTATTGGTAGCATAAAAAAATCATTCAAATACTGCAGAAGGGAACATAAAGAAACATTTTCCTAAGACAAATACAATCAAAGAGAAGTTACCAGAAGTGGAAAGAATCAATCTGCCAGATTATAAGTGTGATATTCTTGTTGGCTCACCATTTTATAAGACAAAAGGAAAAACAATAACAGCAACAACAACAAAAAGGAGTCTGAGTTTATGTTTAATTAATATATCCAGGACAATACAGATTTATCTGAAGAACCACCAAACACTCACTATCATATCCAACAATCTATAATAGCTAGGTACAATTATCTTACTAAACGAAAATGAAGAATGAGGAATAAGAAGGAATGAATATAGAGCCTGAGCTATCTTTTATCAGGCCATATACAGATGGCTTTTATACAACAAGCACTTACAGAGCACTTATCTCTGGGCCAAATCCTCTTCTAAGCACTTTACCAATGCCAATTCATTAAATCATCATAAAAGTCCTATGAAATAGGCATTATGTACATTTTGCAGATAATGAAACTAGGGCACAAGAGGTTATGTAATATGCCTAAGACCAAAGTGTGTATCTCGCTTTAGTATATGAGCAAGTAGTATGATAAATCAACACCATCCCACTTACTGACTAGAGACTTCAAAATTTTTAAACTTTTTATTTTATAATTAAAACTTAGAATGAGTTTTAAAAAAACTAAAATTAGTGGTCTGAATATGTGCTATTTGACCATAAATTATCCCCAAATGTCATATGAGAATTTAATACAGGGTAAAGGCAGCATTTTAAGTCAGGAGAGCAAAGATAAATGTCATTAGGACACATGACTATCCATTTGGGGAAAGTAATTGAACTATATGCATACCACAACAGCATATGTAAAAATAACTTTAGATGGAGAGAAAAGGGACACAATATAATGCAGCTATTAAAAAAGCAAGACAGGGATACCTGGCTGGCTCAGTTAGTGCAGCATGCAACTCTTGATCTTAGGGTTCTATGTTCGAGCCCCATGTTGAGTGTAGAGATGACTTTAAAAAAAAAGTAAGACACTGACCTCAATCTGCTGAGGTGTCATAAGAGCCATGACACACTGATAAATGTAAATCAAGCATTAAATGAGTAAAATACAACTATTTATATAAGCACTAAATACATACCTATGTAACTAAATATATACAGACTTGGAAGTATATGTGTCAAATTATTTTGAGTGGTTCACCTAGAGAGGTGAACCAACAGAAAGTCTTTTATTTTTATGCTCTTCTGTCTTATTAGAATTTTTAAATGCCATTGTAATTAGTTAAAAAATCAGCACACGTACACACACACAATTAAGTGATGACGATGCTAGGCAAGAAGACAGGACACAGGTCACAAAAAGCCTTATAGGTCTTGTTAAGGACCTTTCAGTTTATTCTTAGTGGATGAAGCACTAGCAAAAGCTTTTAAGCAGAGGGGAGGAAAAAAAAAAACGTTTTTGCATTCTAAAAAGATCTCACTAGTGGCAGTGTAGAGAATTAACTTAAAAACAGCAAGATTAGATATAGGGAAGATGGTTATGGAGTTTTTTTTAATATCTACTGATAACTGAGAATTTGCCGTGTGCCACGTATACTATCTAACTCAGCTCACTAAAGCCTTACAATCCCCTGTATTAGAACTATACAATCCCCACGTAGGCTCGGAGACATTCACAAATACCCCACTTGCACAGCTAGTCAGTAAAACCTGGAATGTGAATTCAAGCCCTGCTCTGAGCTTCATTGAAAAGTTACATTCCATCCCAGAACACGGCAGGAACCTGGATAAGTGATGAAAGGAACACAGCCAATGCAGAGCCAGAGCCGGGAACAAGCAGGAGAGGCAGATGCAGTGCCCATGGAGGAGGCAAGACAGACAATACCTGAGGACTGACTGGATGCTGAGGATGAAGAAGGTAGGGAATTTTATGCTGATACCCAGCTTTCAGGCTTGGAAGAAATACACAGATTTTCCATAGTGTGTTAATTTTTACTTTTATGCTATCAATATTGACTGATACCTTCAAAGATTCTATAGACAGCTCATGAACAACATTTTTATAGCTACTTTTCAATTCCAGCTTTCTAGTGCATTACTATAGTTTCAACATCCCCCCAGGTACAGTATCTTGCAATGAATCTTTCATCTTAAAACTCTATTCACTGCAAACACTGGCAGGCTATGAGAGGTTATGAAACTCCTTCCTTGCTTTCTCCTCAGGGAACTTTATGATTTTCACCTGAGCTAACAATGGAAACTATCTGGAATATTAGAATCCCTCTTGGATTTCTCTTGTTTCAATCACAGATAAAATGGAGACCTTGGATATACCTGTATCTATAGGTATATAAAGATATAGATACACACACACACACACAGCATACAATCCCGTATGTAAAAACATTTTTTTTATTCTTGTTTAAACTACACCTAAATGTGGCTGTTTTTAATGATGGGGTAGGGATAGGGTCCATGGTTTTGAGGATTCTAGAAACCTCCTGAATTTTAAAATTTTGTGTGCAAATGGAAAAAAGCACTCCTCTAAGGAGATTATCAATAGCTTTCATTAGATGTCCAAAAGGGTCTAATACCTAAAAAAAAAGAGCCACATGGCTGTCCTTTAAGGGAATCTGTCATTAATTAATCCCATGACTAAACAACATATTTAGGAGTCTTCAATAAGCAGACACAAGCAGTTCACTGCAGCTGTTCATCATAGGTATACAGGCCAGGCAACAAGGCATGTTTCAAACCCTGCTTTTTCAAACTGAGGCCTATTTTTGCCATCTATTTGTTAGGCTAATGGGAAAAAACATCACCTACATAATGAAACATAACTTGCTGCAAGGCTTCAGTTAAGATGGCAATGAAGGATGGCTGATTGTGTATTTTTACATAGTAGTCTCATTTTAGAGACTACTTCTCTGTTATTTTGAACATTTTTCATAGGTTAATTCTGTATCCCAAACTGTTGCCAAGATTATACCAAGAAGCACTCTACAAAAAGAGAACACAGAACTCATGGCACAACAAAAGTATTCTTTAATAACCTAGTGGCTCTCATTCCTCCTGCTTTGTTGTGAATCTACTCTACTATAATCTCAGATGCAAAAATTCTCATTTCTCCAGAACTACTGACCTTACTGACGGTAGGAAATTTGGCTGAGATGTGTGTGTGCGTGTGTGTGTGTGTGTATCCACATACCCTTACCTACCCACTGACTGAATTACAGTCTCAGAAACAAAAAGAAAGCACATAGCAGAGTGAGTAGAATACTGTTAGATTTAGGCAGCTTTATACCAATAAAGATCTTTACGGACAAAGAAAGAACCCACACAGTATGATATAAAGGACTACATAGAGAGAACTTTTAAAAATAACTTCTGAAGTTGTCTGATAATTCACTGGCCAACACTGAGTAGACTCCACAAATCACTGAGTATAGTGTCTAAAGCAATAAGCCCACATAGTTTTTCCCCAAATGACTAAACTCTCCTAGGGTAAAAAGACAGAGGTACTTCTAATATAAATTTGCTTCAACTGAAGGAGAAGAGCTGTCAAAACTGTCTATTTTTTATTCAGAATGCCATTTTCTTTTAAAATTTCTCTTCCTCTGAACATCTCTGAACATGACATTGGGCTTCCAGCTGGAACTGCAGATAAGCAGCCTTTATGGGGCTCCAGGCCCTTCCAAGAAGGAAAAAACAATCATGATCGAACTGTCCAACCTCACTACTTCAAATCTGCTAGACTATTTCTCAGGCCTCTGGTACTTTGAATTCCACCATTACGGAGAAGTGGGTTCTAAGAATAGGAAAAATATCTAAGCTACAAGATCAGGATGTATCTCCAGTTTTGCCCCAGAACTTACAGTTCTAGAGAAGATGAGAAATGAACATGAATGAGAATTCTCTGTTCTTCAGAGTCTCAGACATTAATCAGCTTAAATGACTTCACATTGCAAGGCTACAGTCTAGTTATAAGACACACTTCTTTCTCTGCCCAATATGCCTTGGGATTTAAGCCCCAATCAAACATGTGAATATAATACACACAGTATTTTTTTTAAAGAATATGTTTTTTTTCCTTAGACAACTCTTATATATCAATGAAGTTATCTTAAAACAAGGGTCAGAAAAATACATATAGGAGACAAAAACAAATAGGAAAACAAACAAGCACACACTTTAAGTTAATAAAAAAGGATATAGACCAAGGCTATAATCTGATTCTAAGTCTATCAGAATTCACAGTATAATGAGGTATTTTATTTTCACTAAAACTTCATGGTCATCATGTGCCTAATGATTCGTAGTTGAAGTCTCATCTAAGAAGGATCCATATTAAACCATGATAGTGTTATCAGTGATTATCAAGTATTTTGGAAGCATGATCAAAGCACAAAAAAACCCTTGACATCTGAGTGAATTGTTTTGGTTAGAAAGGTCCCACTCATCTGAAGTAGTTCTACAGGGGGTTATAACAAATATGAATTTTCATGGTAGTATCTTTCTGCACCTGCAAAGTTAAACACATATCCAGACTCTTTTATCAAAAAGAAAACACAGACATGGGTTTTTCAGATTCTATTTAATGTACTGGCATATTTTAAAAATATATTTCAGGTCTAGGTACAGAAGTTAAATTTAGAGAGAGTGTAAGCTATTCCTTTCACTTGAACTTGACCAAGGAAGGCTGAGAGAAAATGGGAGTCTGTTCAAATACAGCTATCATTTCCAGGGCAATTAGGAGGTTAAATTAGGAAGGTGCCATTGTTCCCCAACTACTCCCAGCCGTTTCCAAAAGAAGCCTCCCCACCACCACATCATCCTACAGATGGCTGAAATTTTCTTATGAGGACTCAAAAGTATTTCCTTCCCAAATCATAACAGGTTATCACAGATTTCAAGGGAAGTGGAGGGACAGAGTGCAATACAAGAACGTGTTAAGAAGCGTCCAAGATAAAGAAATGGCAGAAGAAAGCAAGGGAGGAAAGGTGGCAAAGCCAAAGTCTACATAATGATTTTGCTTTGCTTTTGATGACCAAGGAGAGGGAATGTTTCTGTTTTCCTCATGAAGGCCAGAGGACGAGCACCATGACGAGAGTGAAGGATGTGGAATGGCGGCATCCGGCAACACTGAGATTTCAGATGGAGCTCCAATCATGAGTGATTTTCAGGCTGGACACTCAGCCTGAAGCACAGAAGATCAGGACATGGAGATCAAACACCACAGCTGGTGCCATGCTTGATGAAGAGCAGCCAAGAGCATCACTGTGGCCCAGCAGGGCAAGCCCAACAAGGACGAAGCCTCGGGAGACCTGGTCCCAGCTAGTGCTCTGAATGAATGCTGTCGGGCAGGGTGGGCTCTGGGAAGGGCAAAGGTCTAGAATCTGAGAAGTGTAACTTTAAGAATTCTGGCATTTAATAAAGTGAGCCACATGTCAGACACTGTATTGGGCTAAACACTGTATATACATTTTATGTAATTCCTCAACAGTCTCGAAGGAGCAGAGCGAGTGGTATTATCTGCCACTTTCAGTGAAAAACTACGAGTCAGCGAAATCCATCACAGAGTCCTTCTTCTATAAACAAGAGGAAAGAAACTGAAAGGACTCAATAAGGCAGCACATGTACAAGCACCAAGGCACAATAAAAAGATGCTCAAAAATGCGCCTCTCTCAAGCAATCACAAAGCAGAAAGAATTTTTTTTAAAAAACAGAAAGAAACCCAGTCAGTCTTCACAGAGATTACAGTTCTACCTAGAGACATAACACATTTACGTGTAATCACACAGAATGACATAAAAAGCAGACATGCTATGTACACAAATGACAAACAGAGCCACAGTTTACAAACACCATTCCAGCAATGGTGTGCAGGAAGCTTAATGGTGGGGCTGGACAGAGAGAGATCATTTTAGGAAGTTTCATTACAATTGCTACGAAAATAAAATGCAGGTCCACTCCTACAATAAGGCAGCAATGGTAGGGCCAGGAGAAGGAACTGAAGGGCAAACCTGAGCAGACCAGATTGACAAACATAGGCCAGAAGAGAGAAGAGGAAGGGAAATGAATGCAGAGGCCCTTTCCTGGACCAGTAACCCACAAAGCAGACGCAGGAAGGCAGACTGGGAAAAGGAGTCCCGTTTGCACATGCTGAGTGTTAAGACTGCTGGGGGCCACCCAGGGGAGGAGTGGGAGGACCAAGAGAAAGGTCAAGGAGGTTACACACTCCATGGGGTCAAGGCAAAACTCAAGATGCCCCAGGGACCATGCAGAATGGAGCCCTAAGACTGAAGCCCAGAAGAAGAGGACTTTCGGGAGTGGCTAGGACCAAGCAAAAGCAGCAGCTGATAGTGGACAGCATTCCGGGGCAGAGGGAGTAGAAGCCAAGGCCTGACATGCACCTGGCTTTGAATTCAGGAAAGGGAGTCTTGGTCTCTTCTGCAGGCAGTTTCAGGTAGCAGTGGGAATAAAGGCCAGAATGCAGAGTTGGAGGAGGAAAAGGTTAGAAAATGAAAAAAAGAGAAAATGCAGGCCAACATTACAAGAAGCTAGAGCAGACTAAGGAGATGAGATATTAAGGGGAATACATGACCAAGGGACAGTATGCTTTCTTAAATTTGAGACAGTTAGGTAAATTTATATTCCAGATACAAACACTTAGAAGGAAGCAAAGGTAACTTATAAGCAGGACATGAGATGACTGATGGGTAGTGGACCAATGGCCTCTAGAAAAGCAAAAAACAGGAAAGCTCCAGAGTATAGGTAAAGGGGATGAGGGGTAGGAGGAGGGTACTTCTCCCAGTTCAACATGAGAAAGAGGTATGAGTAGGTGTGAGTGAAGGTTTGTGACAGAACATGGAGGGAGGTCGCACCACGTCCACCAAGGGAGTGACAGCTTCTTGCTGGAAATGAGGCAGATGCCTGAGAGAACTGCCTTCCTAGGAATCAGGGAGTGCTCAGACTGACAAAGGGTGGCCAGGCACTGCCCTCTTAGCAGAGACTGTAGATCTACAGTGCCACCAATCTGCAAGGCTTTGTGGTCCTTCTCCAACAGGGCTTGTCAGCTTAGTTAGGTACAGAAGTTAGAAGGCACATATGATTCATCCAGAGCCCGGATTCTGGCAGACATATATGGGGAGAGGATGACGGAGGATGAGGTAGTCAAAGATCCTGACAAGAGAATGGTTGATTTGATGGAACCAGGGGACCTAGCCTGGCCAGGCGGAAGATGTAAAGCCAGAAGGAAGAAAAGGGACAAATTCAACAGCTATGAGTCTTAATTAAAGGAAAAACTGGTACTGTGGGAATAAGGGAAAGAAAGGGCTGCAAGGGCAGTGGATGGGACCAGACAGTGAGATTTAAAGTTCCACAGTGCAGAAGAGGTTCAATTCTGATTTATGCAAGTGTGGCACGAAGCAGGTGGACTGCATGGGAAATGAGGGTCAGGCTCAGGTGGAGGCACTCGTGGTACTAGGCGGCTCATGTAGGCAAAGGATGTCCAAGGATGAGAGGGACACTGGGGCAGGAGCAGAGGGGAGCTCAGGGTGGGTAGCACGTGAGCATGCATATGCACACAGGTGCACACTCACACAATCCAATGAAGTAACAAGAGTGGAAACAGTAGGGAGGAGATGGCATAAACCTCAAGGTAGGGAGGGCTGCAAAGTGACAAAATACTAAGGAGCAGGAAGTAGGAGGCTAGGCCCACTGACCTCGGGGAGAGGGGAAAGTGCACTCTCGGAAAGCAGAGGTTATAGTGAAGCAGCTGTGCAGGCTAGCTGGAGAAAGGAGGGACTGACATGTTGAACTATTAAGGATAATGCATCACTTGTTTATTTTTTTAAGATTTGTTTATTATTTAAAGATTTTATTTATTTCTTTGAGAGAGAGAGAGAATGAGCAGCAGTAGGGGCAGAGAGGGAGAGAGAAACTCTCCTTCAAGCAGATTCTGTGCTGAGCCTGGAGTCTGACATGGGGCTGGATCTCACAACCCTGAGATTGTGACCTGAACTGAAATCAAGAGTTGATCATTTAACCTACTGAGTCACCCAGGCACCCTGATACATCACTTGTTTTACCACTGGGGTTGCTGCAGCAGTCACAGAATGACGGGAGGGAGCCGGCTATGAGAAGCCACTCAGGCCAGAGACAGGGACAAATCAGCACAGTAATGGAAAGGCGATGGCACCTGTGGTCAGTGGCTTCCAAAGACAGCCATGTCCTGATCCCTGAACCTGTGAATATGGTACGTTACATGACAAAAGGTATCTTGCAGATGTGATTAAGTCTGGAGAATCTTGAGATTGAGAGGCTATCCTGGATTATCCAGGTTGTCCCAATGTCATCACAAGTGTCCTTGCAGGAGGGAGGCCAAAGGACCAAAGCAGATGTGACCATGGAAACAGAGGTTGGAGTGATGTGAGCCCACGAGCTAAGAAATGTAGGCAGCCTCTAGAAGCTACAGAAGGCAAGGAAACAGATTCTCCCCTACAGCCTGCAGAAGGAACATAGCCCTGCTGGCTCATTTTAGACTTCTGGAACTTTAAGATAACAAATTTGTGTTATTCAGGGACACCTGGGTGGCTCAGCAGTTGAGTGTCTGCCTTTGGCTTGGCGTGATCCTGGAGTCCAGGATCGAGTCCCACATTGGGTTTCCTGTATGAAGCCTGCTTGTTCCTCTACCTATTCTCCCTCTACCTATGTCTCTGCCTCTCTCTGTGTGTCTCTCATTAATAAAAAAATAAATAAAATCTTTTTAAAAAAATAAATAAATTTGCGTTATTCTAAGCCACTAAGTTTATAATGATTTGTTACAAGAGCAAAAAAAAAAAAAGAAAAAGAAAAAGAAAAAAGAAAAAACAACTCCCTTGCTATATAAACTCAAACTAAAACTATATACTACACTATAAAAGACACATGAAGTCCAAGAGTTTCAGCTTTTCCATGATGACTTTCACCTTGTTCTGAAATACCTATTTTTAAAATATGCAAGTGTCCTTGACCTGCAGGGGCTCAAGCACTCATTTAGCCTATCTGCTCAGCCATCCAACACTGGTTGGGGAGACAGGAACATCTGCTGGGCATAAAAGCAGAGTTTTCTGGGCCAGTGACTGACAACAACCGGGATGTGTGGTTTGTGGGACAAGAACAGTTTAGGGCGAGGGAGAGCTAGGCTCCCTGTCAGACTTGCCCCCAGAGTGCAGGTGGAGGTCCCCTCAGCTCCTGGCCAGCTAACAGGAGGGGCAGTACCTGCCTTCATGCTAGTCCTTCGCCATCGCCCAACCCTCACTCCCACCAGCATGAGCCCAGCAGAACAGAAGCTGGCAAGTCCACAGGTCAGAGTGCACAGGTGGAGACAGCTTCAGGAAAGGGGAGGGTCTTGAAGTTCAGAGAACAGGAAGAGAGGTAGAGGCCTCACACTTGGATAAAGACTCTGAATAGTTAAGCAGAGCAGCAACAAGCAGGAGCCAGTGTGTGGCACGGAGCCTGACTGGCACGGAAGAAGCTCTGTGTTGATATGCGTCTGCAGATGGGGCTAGACTCTAGGGACTTTGATTCCAGGATGGCATATTTGAACTTGTGATGGGCAAGAGGGTGGGAAGGATGCTTTAGGGAGATACACAGGATGGTTAGACGACTGGCAGGGAGAGATAAAAGAGAAAAGTATTAGAACCAACTTCAAAACAAAACAAAAAATATTTTAAAGTTTGAATCAAATCAAATCAAGATAGGTGCATTTCACCAGTAATGAAGAGAAAATGTTTTTATACTTTCTGTCAACAGAAGGTGTTTATATCCTTGTGTACTCACTACCCAGATGGTAAAATAAGCCATAAATTACACTTTAGTTTGTCTTATACAAAAAGAAATTCAAAATAGACCTAAAGATATGCAAAAATCTCATGCAAATAAAATAAGCATACTTTTAAAACTATAAACATAAAAATATATATACACATACATATATGTTTTCTTAGTAGAATACACATTTGATTTGTATAACGAAACTGATCACCTGTGTGTCTGTGTGTCACTGGTACACTTTCTAAAACCTAAGCATTAGGATGAAAATTATATATTAAATATCTTTTTAATAGTTTTCCAATCAGGATATGCAAACTATTTCACCCCATTTTCAACATGTCAGTGTCCAAAGCTGAAAAGTTCCATCTCAGCTGCCTGACCTGAACACTATTATCACAATATTTACACAATTAAAATGGACAGTAACAGTCAAGAGCACAATATCACTCCAAAGCTGAGCTCAATCTGACCATCTTTCTCAGAAGACTGGCCTGAACTACCTGCCTCTTTTATTTTACTGAAACCCATTTTCAATTTTAAACCACGTTACTTCATCTTAGAGTACAAATGTCCAAGCAGAGTAACACTGTATCTTGAACACAAGCATCTTCAATCATCAGGACAAATCAGACATAGTAACTGGTAAGCTTCTTTATCCTCGTTCAGGGTTGGATGAGATGCTACCTCTGCATGGAACACCTAGGAAACTCATTTCTTGTACATTCCACTGACAGTGAACATTCTACCTCCCACTGTTGCCATATTTTGGGACACATCTTATATCCTAGGTAGATGGCAAGATTTTCAAGCAACCATGTCATAAAATCCTTAGTGAAAATGTGAGTAGCCTGACTTAAATTATGAGTGAAGAGAAAGGCATGCCAACAGGTCAGACATGACCACTTTCTCTCATGCTAATATTTTATGGTCACTTTCAGAGTCGACAAAATTAGAGTCCACAAGCTTGAGAAAGTCATATTTTAAAGTCACATTATTAGCCAAGGAGCCCTCAAAGGCTGTGTCCTCTGCTCACCGCTCATCTCTACTCTGTGGAAAGAGTTGTGGAGTCTACTTACACTCTCTAAAGGGAACCTATCGCTGCCTTTGCATGCCACATGTCCCCTCACTTAAGCGCTTATTGGCACCTCTTTTGTCAGATCTCTGCAAAGTCGAGGGAGAAAATTAGAGAGGGAGAAAATTAGACGACCCATAACCTACGATTACACAGTTCCCTATATTGCCAGAGGGATTTAATTCAGGAACAGAAATCTCACATTGGCCCCTTGGAGATTTTTTAGTGAATACTACTTCACAAGGGAAAACCTGGGGGAGAAATTCTCTGATCTGCAGGTGTTCTTGTACTGGCTGAAGGACCCTGAAGCGTTCTAAAGGAGAAACGGAGAAACCGTGCTAATAAACTCACTGGCTGAGCTGAGGGAAGAATGCAGACACTGGTCAGAACCTAAGGGCTCTGCCATCAGCCAAAATCCACCTTGATCCAGGAATGAAGGCACATTTCAGCCTAACATGCTAACATGTGATCCAATCCTCAGTGGAGGTAAGAGAGGATCCTTGTCTGGGAATACACAGGGGTCTGATTTCTAAGACCCTGCATCGCTCACGGCCTATTTTGCTACATATAAGTACAGACTTCAATCACTGACTGTTCTTACATTTTCGTGGTCTCTGGCTACCTTGAGACGTTACAGAGGTCCCATTCATGCCCAAGCAGGGTCACAAGCCAGGCCTATGTCCTGTGGTTGAACCTGGCACCCTGGACCTAGCTAGATGACATCTGCCCTTGTGGCTCACAGCACCTGACAGGCCTGAGCTGGCCCTGAGGCTGGCTCACTCCAATCTCCTGACCTGCAGTGACCACAAAGCAAGGACACAGATGGGCCCAGGGACAGAGAGAAAGGGAAACTACAGGTTGCACTGGCTTGCCCTAGTCAGAGCCAACTCTCTTTAAGGATCCTCCATGCTCAGAAGTGGAAGGAGGTTACCCAGAAGTCATTCAACACTGACCGGTCATGAATACACTATGAACAGACACTGTGAGGAAACATGAAAAAGAAGGAAGAAGAGACCACTTACCCAGGGAACTTAACCTGCTTTGGGGGGAGCAAATACCCTAAGTCTCATCACATGACAGTCTCACCAGGAGTCAGCAGGGCCTGCATGGTTCTTATAAGCTACAACCACACTGGACTCTATCCTGCACGGGAAGCCTATGGAGGTTCTCAAGCTCCAGGATGCCTGGCCCCACCCCATGAGGTTCTAATTTACTAGGTCTCCAGAACACTCATACATCTAGGTTTTCCAAAGCTCCACAAAGGCATCCAATGTGAAGACTGGGTTAAGTAGAAATCCAATAAAGCCGGATAACTGAGGTTCTCTGAGATCTGAATTTAAAGTTTCATTATTTTTCTTGCATGCTGTTGCTATTGGGCAATAACTAATCCAATTAATTGCAAGCTTGTTTCTATGAGGCTGTCCAGACAAGAACAAACTATGAATTGATTAACCATATGGTATTTCTTCTCCCTTTTCTAGGAGCAAGAAAGAACTAGCACAGAAAAAAAAATGTGTTTCAATTCAAGTATGAAGTACTGAAATGGTTCCCAGCTTTTACAAAGAAATGTGAACATTTATAAATGTATGGGTTATAATTTTTTTATCATGAAAAATTTTAACATGTATAGGAGAGTTAATAATGTAATGGAATCCCATGTATCCACTAGCTGATTCAAGTTACCAATTTATCAATCTTGCTTCATTATCATCTCCACCTAATATATACATCTCCATTGTCACTCAAAAAAAAAAAAAAAGACTGGGTTAAATATGAAATATTTAGTATTTCTTAAATGTGAGCTGCCAGCACTGGTTTCCCTTTCTTTCCTTATTTGTTTCATTTCTCTCCCATTCTACTGCCATGGCCAAGCTTAAAACTGTTAGCCCTTTTGGGGCACCCTGATGGCTCAGTCAGTTGAGCGTTCAACTCTTGGTTTCGGTTCAGGTCCTTCCTGATCTCGGGGTCATGATCTCAAGGTTGTGAGACTGAGTCCTGTGTCAGGCTATGCGCTCAGATGGGAGTCTGTTTCTGATTCTCTCTCCCTCTCCTTCTGTCCCTCTCTGCTACATTCTCTCTAAAATAAATAAATAAATCTTTAAGGGACACCTGGGTGATTCAGCGTTGAGTGTCTGCATTTGGTTCGAGTCCCGCATCAGGCTCCCTGCGTGGAGCCTCTTCTCCCTCTACTATGTCTCTGCCTCTCTCTCTCTCTCTCTCCCTCTGCTATGTCTCTGCCTCTCTCTCTCTCTCTCTCTCTCTCTGTCTCTCATGAATAAATAAAATCGCTAGCCCTTTTGCATGATAAAAAGTACTAGATGTAACTCAACAAATACCATAAAAAGGAAAGCAAATAAAAAGTGTTAGCTTCTCAGTGCTGGTTAAAATGCAATACAATGATGTAAATCTTATACAATTTTTTAATATAAATTCCCCTGAAATACTGAAAAATACAGACCAAGAAGAATAGAAAGAGTAGCAGAAGATTTCAGAAGATTTAATACCTCAGGTAAAGATGATCCCCCTGAAGGCACAAGCCCCCCCCCCCACCCCCTCCCCGCCATGTCAATAGTCATTTGGTCAAGCAAGCCCACACAGGCTGCTCTGGGCATCATTAGAGTCAGGTAGAACATCATTTAGGGGTTTCGCTGTCTCCCCCACATGTTGCCTGACCCACCACTTTCATGCAACACATCGAAACAGATCCCTCGAACCTGATCCTTGGGTGGTCATGTGCAGGTAATACCTGCTAATACAAAGAAAGCCTAGCACTTAATGTTCACTATGTGCATGTTGCATCCAGTGTCCCTTATGTGTACAACTGATTTAATCCTCCAGCACCCCAAAGAGGTAGGCATGGTAGTTTCCTTACATTACAGGTGAGGGAACTGGAGCACAGAGAGACTGGATGACTTGTTCAAGGTCACAGAGCTAGAAGGTGGGAGCGCTAGGTTTCAAACCCAGAAGTCCAGCTCCAGCTCCTGAGCACATATTCTCATCACAAAGGCTTCCATTAGCTTTGTTATGTTATTTTCCAGTGAAATCTACAAATCAAAAAGGTTGGGTGTTCTGTGTAGGCAAATGACTTCCTTCTAATTAATGCTCTTAAGTGTTCATTCCTTGCCAAAATATAAGACTGTTAGTAGTTCACCTTGGAAAACAGTTCAACAGGTGCTGCTATAGCCTTCTGTTCTGTCAAGTACTGCTCCCAAGACCATGCTTCCTGTGCAGCCACTGACGGGTCTGGAAAAGAAAACACAGTGACTGTTCTTGAAACAATTAGTGACAGAAAAATAATACTTAATTGAAGATAAACTCAACAAGCAGGCTGATTAATCAAATAGGTATTCAGGAAACCCAGTAACTAATAAAAATTTTATTTCTCACTTTCTGTGAGCATTTAGTAAAATCATCTAACCAGTCCACAGTCAGCTTCTCCTGTATTACAATAGGCCTATGAATATAGTCCCCTCTCTAAGAAGACCGTTGATAAATGTTAAACATGGGTAGTTTCTTACTCCTCTCAAAGAACAATGAAGACGTTTCTAGGTGAATGACTTGAAAATATCTGTATAATTTCCTTTCGCTTTCATACCTCTTTTGGGAAAGAATATCAGTTAGTACAACCTGATGGAAGGCAATGTGGAAATATACGTCAAAAGCTTTAAAATGTTTTCATATATTTTGAACCAGCAATTCTGCTTCCAGCAATTTGTCTTAATGTGCTTACAGCAAATGTACCCAAGGGGCAAACATGAGGGTTTGTATCCTATTACTCCTCATAATAATGAAACATTGGAAATAAACTACAGGTCCACCAGGTGAGGGTTAATTATATGCATTGCAGACATGTCATTTTAATAATAGGCTGTAAAATTACATTATAAAAGATTAATGGCAGAGAAAGAAAGACTATGTTAATGATACACTACTAGTGGAAAAAACCCAGCAGTTTAGGACAAAATGATACTTTTTGGTAAAATGCATAATAGAAATATGTATTAAAATTATGACTAAAGACTAAAATTACGTAAATCAAAATCTTAAATGAAGTTATCTTTAGTTGCCAGGATTATGGTTCATCTCAATATTCTCTGCACTTTATTTTTCTGCTTTCCAAATTTTCTACATCAATAACCCCCTTCGTAATTCAATAAAAATATCATTTTTAAATAATAAAAATCTGCTGGAAAGGATTGATAATTGTTTTAAATTTATATTTCTATGTCCCAGTAATTGCCCCTCTAGGATTAACATGCTAAGCAGTCACGATAAAAGTTGATAGTAAAAATATACATCACAACATTATCACAGCAAAAACACAGTAGAGTATTAATATGGGAGAAAGGTCAAATAGACTATAATACATGTACATTTACACATAGGCACATATGTACATATGATTATAAAGTTATTAAAAAGTACAGATAGATATAGATTTTTTTTTAGATTCAGATTTTATTTATGTATTTGACACAGAGATAGAGCAGAAGCAGAGGTAGCAGCAGGCAGAGGGAGAGGGAAAAGCTGACTCCTCACAGAGCAGAGCCAGGTGTGGGGCTCAATCCTAGGATCCTGGATCATGACCTGAGCTTAAGGCAGATGCTTAACTGACTGAGCTATCCAGGTGCCCTGAAAACTATATTTTTTAGAGAATTTTCTAGGTTAAGTAAAAATCAAAGTAAGGACAAAAAAACATAAAACACATTATCTTATCCTAAATTTTAAAATATAAATTATTATACACATTGAGATACTCATTTATTCAACATATTTATAAAGCACTTTCTTTGTGCAAGGCCTTACGCATAGATATTTGTCCACACATACAAACACACAGGCACAGAAAAGCAACTGAAAAGGAATAGCAAAATACTAATAGTATCTGTATGTGGATAATGGGACTAATGTAAATATTCTTTCCTTTTTGTTACTTTCTACTGTTTTAAAATTCTCTACAAGTATGATTATCATACACACATACACACAAACACTCACAAACACACACCCATATACACACATCCTGGAGAAGGTTGGCCAAAAAGCGCTATGTGAGTTTTAACAGTTATCTTGCTATAAAATGTTCCTGAAGAATGTACAGATGGTAAAAGGTCAGAACTGCATGAGCATTGGTAGTGACAGGTGGTAAGATGCACCTCTAAGTCAAACATTTGAAACCTCTCAAGACAATAAAGCAACCTGATGGGATAACAAACGCAAAAATCCATCAAGTTGTACAGGAAGAATTCATGTAGACTTTTAACCATTTAAAAAATATTGATGAGCTTAATGTGACAAGAAGTGTGCTGTCCACTGAAATAGAAATATAACCCAGTCCCTGATCCAGTAGATGAAAAATAAACAAATAATGCATACTGTTTTTTTAAAAAAGATTTATTTATTTATTCATGATAGACACAAAGAGAGAGAGAGAAGGGGGGGGCAGAGACACAGGAGGAGGGAGAAGCAGGCTCCATGCCGGGAGCCCGACGCAGGACTTGATCCCGGGACTCCAGGATTGCTCCCTGGGCCAAAGGCAGGCGTTAAACCGCTGAGCCACCCAGGGATCCCCTGCATACTGTTTATCCTTTGATATACACATATATATAATTGACCAAAAGAGAGTAATTTAAGCTCAGAGTGAAATGAAAAAATGAAGTGAAATGAAAAAATCATATCAATTTAGAGTTTAAAACAGACGCAGTATATACATTAATCTTTACTATGTATCAATCACAACATATATGTTCTGGCTAAGAAATACACTTACTAAAGTATGAAAATTTTGAAAAGTATTTTAATCATCAAATAAGGCTGACAGAACTTTCATCAGTGGATTTCCTTGCTTTGTTTGAAAATAATGAGACATCATAGTGTGATTTCCATCAAGGAGCTTACAATCTGTTCAACCATTATAGCCCTTACAGATTTCCTGCCACTTATACCACTATATGAGATATTTTATTTTTCTAAATAGAGAAAGCAATTTGACAAACCCTGAAGATTCCCTAGTAAGATTAGTCAACATCCCTATTTTCACATAAGCATTTTACTACACTACAATTATATGCTTTACAAAAAAAAACGTTATGGCAGTGTTGTCTCTAAAGCAAATATAGATACCTCATTTTCTACAACAGCTGTGTTCTTAAAAAGACTGTGTAATTTCTCAATTTAATCATATTTACCATTGTTATATATTATTATTTTACCAGAATTAAATCATATCCACGATCCTCTCTTATGATCACATAAGACTGTAATAATCCTTTAAGGTTTTACCAGGAAAAGAAAACATGATATCAAAAATAACAACTTTCCATAGGTTCAATATCTATGTAGAGCAAGAGAACTAGGCAGCAACATGTCGCCAGCCAATGAGATGAGGAAATACCGTTCCTCTGCTCCTGGGGCCACACACAAGACTTGTGTCATTACTGACTCTCGGGGGACTCATACCAGCTGAAAGGAATCAGTTTGCTTATTTAGAATTAGGATGTCAATTTCTAAAAATAAAGGATCTTGTTGATATTGTCCATCACCTTATCCCTGGAGCAATAACCATGCCTGCCCATAAATATTTGTTTAATGAATTAAAGGGAAGGAAGGCAGCTGAGATAATACTTTTGGCTTTAAAGTAAATTCAAATATATCTATTTTGACCAACTGGTTTCTCAATTTCCTGGAGAGAAGGAACCAATTATGAATAGTACTGCTTCAGGCACTGAATTTTCTTTATTTTTGATGCAGTTTTCTTGAACATACTACAGATACAACAGTCATTTTATAGAGTATTAGATATGCACACAGGTTTGTAAATCCTAAATTCCATTTCTTTTCACTATACACAGTGGCTAAGCAAAACATCCCAATTATTACTGTTCTGTCACACATTACTAATATAAAATGTGTTTGATTGTACATTACCTGTCACTTAATATACATCTATTATATCCCAGGTACCAAATTATGAGTGTGTGTGTGTGGGGGGGGCATGCATGCATGTACATGATGTAAGCATATATGTGTGAATGTGTATGTTTCCATTTATCCTTTACAACACTGAATATCAGATTTGTAACCTCATAATTACAGGAAACAGGCTTACAGAGGTCACACATCTGGAAAAATCTGTATTTAAACAAAATTTCTAGCACATGCATTCCCACTGTTTGATACTGCCTCACTTTAGCATATGCAGTGAAGATGTAGCAGAAATGCCTATTCATTATTCACCATCTTATATGGGTAAGGCTCATGGCACCCCAAAACAACTACAATAGTACTTTCAAGATAACTGATCAGAGATCACCATAACAAATATAATAATAATGGAAAAATTTAAAATATTGTGAGAATTACCAAACTGTGACCCAGAGACACGGAGTCAGCAAATGCTGTGAGAAAAATAGCACTGACAGACTCGCTTGACGTGGGGTTGCCACAAACCTCCACTGTAATATCTGCAAAGCACAATAAAGTAAGGTATGCCTATATTTATAGCCAAAAGACAAGGTGTCAATACTTGCTGAACAAGTCCTCCCAACTTTAACATTATATTCTGAAAAAAAAATAGAAAATGAATAAATACAGCCTCTACAACAGTACAAAGTTTTTTTTTTTTTAAAAAAAGCTAAATATCCAATGACAGAAGTCAAGTTAATTATGGTTATGAGGCCACATCATATAGCTTTTGCAAATATTAAATTAAGCACAGATAGAGCACAGTTTATATGCACTTCAGCACTAGAACGATTTTTTTATATATGAATAAAAACCATAAGAAAACAAATGAAAATGCCTGGGTTACAATGGTGAGATGTGTCAAGCAAATCAAGATAAAGGCTGACAAATGTGGCCAGTAAAGAAACAGGTACTCTTCAATATTCAGACACTTTAAGACTTACATGGAAAAGGAGCTAAAGAAGCAGCTCCCACGTCCCTTGCATAGGGTGTCACTGAGACAAGGGGTCCAGATACTGCAACATGAGGGCTCAGACACCCTGTTCCTGAGGAGCCCATTTCATGCTGCCATTATGTACTGTACAGCCTGCAGGTGTACCCTTAGGGGAGGTGACACAAAAAGACTCAAGCCTCATCAGAACCCGGGAGGCATAAGAAACTGTCATGACAGCCTCCTGGGGGTGGCCTTCCCAGAGCAGCTCCTCGAGAGCCTCCCATGTTCTCATGTGCCAGGAAGATCACAGGGCACTCTGTCAGATTGAGATCATCTGCGGGTAAGCTCATCTACCTGGCCAACTGCATATGTGCACTGTTGCCAAGACACCATAGCAGAGCCACTCCCCTACAAAAGGGGATAGGTTGGACTTAAAAAACAAACAAACAAACAAAAAAAACAACAACCCAGAAACATGACACCTTTCCCTGTGTGGAAACAAGTAGGGCCATCTCTCTCTGAGCAGCACTAGGTGGTGGTGGTGGATGTGTGTTTCCTTTCTTATAAAGCAAAGAAGATCCCTCAATGTATCTGCAAACCCATGCCATTTGGTTTACATGGCCTCAGCCAAATATGCATTATCAGCAAAAACTGCCACACTTCCTTCACAAAAAGCAGCAATTTGTGCCTGCCAAGATGACATACTTACACTTTACCACCTCAGTGAATTTTGCTTTGTTGTTCTACACACACCTTGAGGTTTGTTGGCTTATTCATCAGATTAGCAAGAGCAAAGGCTGGGAACTAAAAGCAAAGAACACAGAAAAAAATACTTGAAGAAACTTCTCAGGAGTTGAAGTCACTGTACATGTCACACATCCACAGCATGCTCGCCACCTCTGCACTTTTTTTAAACCATGGTCATGAACCAGTGTCCTCCTCCAGTGACCACAATCACTTTTCTTGCCTGCAACTGTAGGTATAAGCCTATCGAAATGATCAAAAAGAATGTGTGGATGAGAACCATACTGAGTGCAGCCAAAGCTGCCACCAGACCATTCACAGTGAAGTCAGATCCAGAAATAATAGTCCAGGGAAGACAGTGCTGGAAGAGAGGATTCAACTTTGGACAGTGGACTTGGAGGGTCAATTGCTGAGAAAAACAAATCCAACAGGGTGACGAAACAAAGGAGCAAAGTAGAACACAAGTCACAAGTCAAAGAAAGGCAGGGTCAGTGCATGGACAAGTTGAAGGCTGGTGCTGTGACTCATTTTCTTAATGGTGTGCCCATATGGTATTAATGAATGCATGGGTACACTTCACTGAACCAGGCCATGTCCTTACAGGGAGCAGAACACTGAAACACTGGAGTTCTAGCTCTTGAAAGTATTCCTTTTACAAAATGCTCACAACATCAAATAGGGTTAGGCAGCAATATTACCCTATAAAAGGGGCTCATACAATGAATGTAGTATATCCCAGATCAGATACTCTTAATACTGAGAGTATTTTTCAATTCTGTAAACCACAGATACCTCCTATTTTATCATTTCAGATTTGGAGTTCTGAATAATTGAGTTTACTTAACTTTAAAAAACCTTTACTTCGTATCTAAATTTTTCAGATGAGTACTCTTCCACCTGTGTTAGAGGTTTTGTTCTCAACTCTTATTAAAATCCGTAACACATAAAGCCTAGCACGCTATTTAAATATGGAAAGATTAAAAAAAATAAAAATAAAAATAAATAAATAAATATAGAAAGAAGCCTTAGTTGTCATCTAACATTGTGATTTTTTTCAAACTTTTCATTTCTCTCAAGCATGGCCCCATTTTTCCTCATAAAAATATCCTACGAGGAGCCCTGATATTAGAAAGCCCCCCAGGGCAACTGCTCTGGCTGCTTCATGCTCTGCCCACTCAGTCTCCCATCTACCCCTCTAAGGGAATCACAGATTGAAAAACTGCTCAAAGACAAACCCTTCACTTCAGCAATAGGAAGAGTCATTTCTAGAAAATTGCACAATATTTATTAGTAATTCCCTGAACTAAAATTAAAAATGGCAGGGGGTAAAAAGTGAAGAAATTATCATTTTTAAGGACAGGACCATGTAAATCCTAAGGCTCATGTTGCAGAGCAATACCTTTCTAATTTCCTTAGCCGTAAACACAGCTCTTCACACCAGTATTCCAACTTCATTTCAGAAGGTGTGCCGCATATAGCTCTATTAGGTGACAACTTGGGATGTGTGAGAAAAACAACTGTCAGTTGCAACCAGCGCATCTTATTACACACTGATGTAAATAATGCCTTCTTTTGGGGCACCAACCAGAATGATGCAGGTTGCCTAATGTTAGCAGCTTATCACTGCAGGGTAACCATCTTTGAAGCAGGAGCTCCCTAACCCACTCTTTCCAAACACCCACACTTTAATAACTCTGCCATGCCACTTGTCCATGGTCTGCTAACACATTTTTCACTTGCACATTCAACCTGCTTCTCATTTCAGTACAACTGAACTCAGCTCATCTCCCTAGACAAAGCAGGTACCATGTGCTGGAGACATACAAGGAGCTTGACACCTGTCCCCACATGGCATACATGCAGACAAATGTCACACCCAACCTGACATATGGCAGGACTCAGTGTTTTTGGTGAATAAACAAGAAGACATGAGTGCTAATCAGCACTAGTTAGGAAACCCAAACAATGTGTCTGGGAACAAAATGAAGGAGGATTAATTATGAACAGGGAAAGCTTCCTGGAGACCATTGCTTTCTGAGACAAATTTAACAGGCAATTCAAGGAGGAGCAGCAGGAGCAAAGGAAGAGAAGCTGGCAAGCAGAGAGCTGCTTCTGCAAATGCCAGAGTCTGATGAGCACTAACATAAAGCTTGTAGGGGTACAAAGAACAGAAGGCTGGGCTGCTAGATTGCAAGGAGGCAAAAATACAATCAGGAAAGTTCCTGAAAGTCTGCCTAAGGAGCCTGATATTTATTCTTGTGATTTAGAGAAGCATCAGAGCCTTCTGAGTGGTAAGCAGTACCATCAGAACGCACTAAGCAGTGCAAGATAAGGATGAAGCAGATGTAAGGGACGAAGACCACAGGCTGACAATGACAACAAAACAGATTTGGCAAGAGAGAGTGTAGATGTTCCCTAAAGAAAAAGTGGGGACAAAACCAAGGGACAATGTAGGAATTAAACTAACAGACTACTGCAAACAACTGCTTGAGGTGGGGTGGTATAGGGAGAAGGTTGAGATGATCTTGAGGTTCAGTCCTGGATACTCAGGAAGAGACTGGCAAGTTCAGGGAGCATCACAGATGTTGTAGAAAACATTATTTTCATAGATGTTGAATTTTAGGTCTCTGGAATAATCTGGGTGTATATATCCAACAAAAGGCAGTTGCAAATTTTTCAGAAACAATGGGAGAAATCTCAAGAAAGAAACAAAGATAGAAATTTAATGTTCACATCAGAGGTAAGTGAGAAGCTGGAGAAGCACAAAGAGAACTCAGGGTTAGAAAGAGTGCAAGGAGATATACAAAACTTGGGAGCTAGAGGGGCAAAGGGCTCCCCAAAGGCTGGAGGATCTAAACCATCAAGTGTTAAGGAAGGTCAAGTGAGACTAAGTAGGGAGAAGAAGACACTGGGTTTGGCAGCCAGGGTGTTGCTGTGATCTCACAGGGGGAAAGATGTCAGTGGAAGGATGAGATCATAGGTGAGACTCAAGTGGTCAAAGAGTGAGAAAGAGGCCTGGTGAAAGCTGCAAGTATGGGCTACACCTGGAGAGGTCTGTTAAGTGAAAAGGTAGGAAACAAGGAATGAGCACTGGTGTAAGAAGTCTGCAGGTGACACAGGAGTTAAGACTGTAAGCATGGTCTGTGATAAAGACAAGGTTCATAGGTATGCATATGGAAATGCATTCTGGAAAGCTCAAAGAACCATGAGATTCCAATCATGAGGAGCCTTGTAGGGCAACACAGAGAAAACTAAGGTGAGCCATGTATGCTCACTGATTCAAGAAACAGAATCTTCTATGACAGAGTCCCTGTGTGTTATTAGGGGCTAATGATTCAAAGATGAATAAAATATAATATTTGCTTCTTGGTGAGCTCAGGTCCTGAGTACAAAGCTTGCCTGGCTCTGGGGACCAGTGTGTCACAGAAATCCTTGAATCTTTCTGCACTTTAGAAGCTAAGAGAAATCATTAAACACCACTGAGACATTTTTTTCTGAATAGGAAATCTTTATTAAGTAATTTTCAAAGGAGACAGGCAAAATGGCAGAAGACCCTCCTCGTTTCATCTGGTCTCCTAAATGTAGCTGGATAACTATCAAACCATTCTGAACATCTATGAATTCAACCTGAGATGTAAAGAAAGAACAACTGAAACTCTACAAATAGAAAAGCGACAACTTTTTGCAAGTGTGTATCTTGCTTGGGTCATAGTTGATATTCCTGACTCTGCTCACACGTACAGCCTTTCTGCACTTGACAAAATGATGAGAAGGAGGAATTCACCACAAAAGAAAGAACAAGTGGTAATACCCTCTGTCACAGATCTAATGAATATGGGTTTAAGTAAAATGTCGGAGATGGAGTTCAGGATTACAATTATAAAGTTATTAGCTGGGCTTTGAAAAAAAGCATAGACTCTAGAGAAATTAAGTACAAAACTGAGATCTAATCAGGCCAAAATTAAAAATACTCTGAGATGCAGTCCAAATTGGATGCTCCAATAGCTACAGTAAATGAGCCAGAGGAAAGGATAAGTGACATAGAAGAAAAGCTGATGCAAAGGAAGGAATGCAAGAAAAAGAGAGAAAAACAACTAAGAGCCCACAAGGAGAGGATCCAAGAAATAAATGACAGCTTGAAAAAAATAACATCCAAATTACTGGAATTCCAGAGGGCCAGAGAGAGAGACAGATAGGACCAGATGGTATATTTGAGCAAATCATAGCTGAGAACTTCCCTAATCTGGGGAAGGAAACAGGCATTGATATCCAAGAGACAGAGAGGACCCCTCCCCCAAATCAACAAAAGTAGATCAACAGCCCAACATATAACAGTGAAGCTTGCAAATTTCAGAGATAAAGAGAAAATCCTGAAAGCAGGTCAAGACAAGAAATTCCTAACATAAAGTGAGAGAAATATTAGATTAACAACAGATCTATCCACAGAGACCTGGCAGGCCAGAAAGGGCTGGTATGACATATTCAACGTACTAAATGAGAAAAACATGCAGCCAAGAATATTTTATCCAATACTACTTTCATTCAGAATGGAAGGAGAGATAATATAAGAGCTTCCAGGATAGACAGAAACTGAAAGAATATGTGACTACCAAGACAGCCTTGCAAGAAATATTAAGGGGGATCCTGTAAGCAAAGAGGGAGCCCAAAGAAACAGAGATAATCTGCAGAAACAGTAACTGTACAGGTAATACAATGGCACTAAATTCATATCTTTCAATAGTTACTCTAAATGTGAATGAGCTAAATGGTCCAGTCAAAAGACACAGGGTATAAAGAAAAGCAAGACTCATCCATATGCTGGTCTACAAGAGACTCAGTTTAGACCTAAAGCCATCTTCAGATTGAAAAGGGGTGGAGAACCATTTGCCATTCAAATGGACATCAAAAGAAAGATGGGGTAGCAACATTCATATAAGATAAATTAGATTTTAAACCTAAGACTGTAGTAAGAGATGAATAGGGACACTATATTGTGCTTAAAGAGTCTATGCAACAAGATCTAACAATTATAAATATTTATAACTCTATTTTGAGAGCAGCCAATTATATCAACCAATTAATAACCAAAGTAAAGAAACACATAGATAATAATACATTAATAGTAGGAGACTTCAACACTGCAATTTCAGGGACAGATAATTTAAGAAGACCAACAAAAAAACAAGGGTTTTGAATGACACAATGGGCTAGGTGGACTTCATAGAGTATACAGAATGTTGCATCCTAATGCAACAGAATACACATTCTTCTTGACTGCACATGGAACTTTTTGCAGAATAGACCACATATTGGGTCACAAATCAGGTCTCAAGCAATACCAAAAGACTGAGATTCTTCCCTGCATATTTTCAGAAAAAAAAAGAAAGAAAGAAAAGAAACTAGAACTCAATCACAAGAGGAAATTTGGAAAGAACTCAAATACATGGAGATCAAATAGCATCATACCAAAAAATGAATGGGTCAACCAGGAAATTAGAGAAGAATTAAAAAGATTTATGCAAACTAATGAAAATGAAAGCACAACTGTTCTAAACCTTTGGGATACAGCAAAGATAGTCCTAAGAGGGAAGTACATTTCAATACAAGCCTCTTACAAACAATCAGAAAAATCTCAAATACACAAACTTTACACCTAAAGAAGCTGGAGAAAGAACAGCAAATAAAGCCTAAACCAAGCAGAAGAGAAATAATAAAGATTAGAGAAAAACTCAATGAAATAGAGACCATAACTACAGAACAGGAAACCAGGAATGGTTCTTTGAAAGAATTAATCAGATAGATAAACCCCCTAGCCAGACTTATTAAAAAGAAAAGAGGAAGGACTCAAATTAATAAAATCATGAAGAGGAGAGATTACAACTAACACCAAGGAAATACAAACAATTTTAAGAATGTATTATGAGCAACTATATACAAAAATATTAGGCAATATGAATAAATGTATGCATTCCTAGAAACATATAAACTCCAAAACTGCAACAGGAAGAAATAGAAATCCTGAACAGACCCATAACCAGCAAGGAAACTGAGATAGCAACCAAAAACTTCCCAAAAAACAAGAGTCCAGGGCCAGATGGCTTCCTAGGGGAATTCTACCAAACATTTAAGGAAGAAATAATACCTATTTTACTAAAGCTGTTTCAAAAGGTAGAAATGGAAAGAAAACTTCCAAACTTGTTCTATGAGACCAACATTACCTTAATCCCAAAACCAGACAATGACCCTACCAAAAAGGAGAAATACAGACCAATGTCCCTGATGAACACGGATGTCAAAATTCTCACCAAAATACTAGCCAATAGGATCCAACAGTATATTAAAAAACTGATTCACCACCTGGGATTTATTCCTGGGATGCAAGGGTGGTTAACATCTGCAAATCAATCAATATGATGCATTACATTAATAAAAGAAAAGAACAATTATGATCCTCTCAGTAGACACAGAAAAAGCATTTGAAAAAGAACAGCATCCTTTCTTGATTAAAACTCTTCATGATGTAGGGATAGAGGGCATATACCTCAACATCATAAAAAGCCATCTATGAAAAGCCCACAGCGAATATCATCTTCAATGGGGAAAAACTGAGAGCTTTTCCCTTAGGGTCAGGAACATGGCAGGGATGTCCACTACCACCCTGCTGTTCAAAATAGTATTAGATGTCTTAGCTTCAGCAATTAGACATAAAAAAAGAAATAAAAGGTATCCAAATTGGCAAAGAAGAGGTCAAACTCTCCCTCTTTGCAGATGACTTGATATTCTGTATGGAAAACCCAAAAGACTCTACCCTCAAATTGCTAGAACTCATACAGGAATTCATCAAAGTATGTGAAACAGATGATAAGATAAATAAGTAAAATACATGGTGTATCAGGTGGCACTAAGGGCTAAAGAGAAAATAAAACAGAAATCAGGTAGGCAGTATTAGCAGCAGGTAGGGCTCTATAATTTTAATATGATGATTTCTCATGAGAAACAATGCAGGTAAAAAGATGATGGAATGGCATCTTTAATGTAACAAAATCCATACTATAAAGTAATATTATGTATCCAATAAAAATATCCTCCAAAAAGAGTGAAATAGCATTTTCAGATTAAATAAAAACTCATTTTGACATGGCTATCATTTCTTTCACAGAATATAGTATCCACTCCAACCAAGTTTTAGATCACTCCTAGAGAATTCACTTTACTCTCCTAGAAATATTCTTTTAAAACCCTTTTTCTTGGGATCCCTGGGTGGCGCAGCGGTTTGGCGCCTGCCTTTGGCCCAGGGCGCGATCCTGGAGACCCGGGATCGAATCCCACGTCGGGCTCCCGGTGCATGGAGCCTGCTTCTCCCTCTGCCTATGTCTCTGCCTCTCTCTCTCTCTGTGTGACTATCATAAATAAATAAATAAATAAATAAATAAATAAAACCCTTTTTCTTGAAAAAATATAAATCTTTATCTATTTTTAATTCATTTTTATGTAGATAGATGGCCAGTTTGAAAAGAATCTTTTTTTTAATACTAAATTTATTTTTTATTGGTGTTCAATTTGCCAACATACAGAATAACACCCAGTGCTCATCCTGTCAAGTGCCCACCTCAGTGCCCGTCACCCATTCACTCCCACCCCCCGCCCTCCTCCCCTTCCATCACCCCTAGTTCGTTTCCCAGAGTTAAGAGTCTTTATGTTCTGTCTCTCTTTCTGATATTTCCCACACATTTCTTCTCCTTTCCCTTATATTCCCTTTCACTATTATCTATATTCCCCAAATGAATGACAACATACACTGTTTGTCCTTCTCCGATTGACTTACTAACTCAGCATAATACCCTCCAGTTCCATCCACGTTGAAGCAAATGGTGGGTATTTGTCATTTCTAATGGCTGAGTAATATTCCATTGTATACATAAACCACATCTTCTTTATCCATTCATCTTTCGATGGACACCGAGGCTCCTTCCACAGTTTGGCTATTGTGGACATTGTTGCTAGAAACATCAGGGTGCAGGTGTCCCGGCGTTTCATTGCATCTGTATCTTTGGGGTAAATCCCCAGCAGTGCAATTGCTGGGTCATAGGGCAGGTCTATTTTTAGCTCTTTGAGGAACCTCCACACAGTTTTCCAGAGTGGCTGCACCAGTTCACATTCCCACCAACAGTGTAAGAGGGTTCCCTTTTCTCCGCATCCTCTCCAACATTTGTGGTTTCCTGCCTTGTTAATGTTCCCCATTCTCACTGGTGTGAGGTTGTATCTCATTGTGGTTTTGATTTGTATTTCCCTGATGGCAAGTGATGCAGAGCATTTTCTCATGTGCGTGTTGGCCATGTCTATGTCTTCCTCTGTGAGATTTCTGTTCATGTCTTTTGCCCATTTCATGATTGGATTCTTTGTTTCTTTGCTGTTGAGTTTAATAAGTTCTTTATAGATCTTGGAAACTAGCCCTTTATCTGATACGTCATTTGCAAATATCTTCTCCCATTCTGTAGGTTGTCTTTGAGTTTTGTTGACTGTATCCTTTGCTGTGCAAAAGCTTCTTATCTTGATGAAGTCCCAATAGTTCATTTTTGCTTTTGTTTCTTTTGCCTTCGTGGATGTATCTTGCAAGAAGTTACTGTGGCCGAGTTCAAAAAGGGTGTTGCCTGCATTCTCCTCTAGGATTTTGATGGAATCTTGTCTCACATTTAGATCTTTCATCCATTTCGAGTTTATCTTTGTGTATGGTGTAAGAGAATGGTCTAGTTTCATTCTTCTGCATGTGGATGTCCAGTTTTCACAGCACCATTTATTGAAGAGACTGTCTTTCTTCCAATGGGTAGTCTTTCCTCCTTTATCGAATATTACTTGACCATAAAGTTGAGGGTCCACTTCTGGATTCTCTATTCTGTTCCATTGATCTATGTGTCTGTTTTTGTGCCAGTACCACACTGTCTTGATGACCACAGCTTTGTAGTACAACCTGGAATCTGGCATTGTGATGCCCCCAGCTATGGTTTTCTTTTTTAAAATTCTCCTGGCTATTCGGGTCTTTTCTGATTCCACACAAATCTTAAAATAATTTGTTCTAACTCTCTGAAGAAAGTCCATGGTATTTTGATAGGGATTGCATTAAACGTGTAAATTGCCCTGGGTAACATCGACATTTTCACAATATTAATTCTGCCAATCCATGAGCATGGAATATTTTTCCATCCCTTTGTGTCTTCCTCAATTTCTTTCAGAAGTGTTCTATACTTTTTAGGGTATAGGTCCTTTACCTCTTTGGTTAGGTTTATTCCTAGGTATCTTATGCTTTTGGGTGCAATTGTAAATGGGATTGACTCCTTAATTTCTCTTTCTTCAGTCTCATTGTTAGTGTATAGAAATGCCACTGACTTCTGGGCATTGATTTTGTATCCTGCCACGCTGCCAAATTTCTGTATGAGTTCTAGCAATCTTGGGGTGGAGGCTTTTGGGTTTTCTACGTAGAGTATCACGTCATCCGCAAAGAGGAAGACTTTGACTTCTTCTTTGGCAATTTGAATGCCTTTAATGTCTTTTTGTTGTCTGATTGCTGAGGCTGGGACTTCCAGTACTATGTTGAATAGCAGTGGTGAGAGTGGACATCTCTGTCTTGTCCTGATCTTAAGGGAAAGGCTCCCAGTGCTTCCCCATTGAGAATGATATTTCCTGTGGGCTTTTCATAGATGGCTTTTAAGATGTCGAGGAATGTTCCCTCTATCCCTACACTCTGAAGAGTTTTGATCAGGAATGGATGCTATATTTTGTCAAATGCTTTCTCTGCACCTAATGAGAGGATCATATGGTTCTTGGTTTTTCTCTTGCTGATATGATGAATCACATTGATTATTTTACGAGTGTTGAACCAGCCTTGCATCCCGGGGATAAATCCCATTTGGTCATGGTGAATAATCTTCTTAATGTATTGTTGGATCCTATTGGCTAGTATCTTGTTGAGAATTTTTGCATCCATGTTCATCAGGGATATTGCTCTGTAATTCTCCTTTTTGGTGCGGTCTTTGTCTGCTTTTGGAATTAAGGTGATGCTGGCCTCATAGAACGAATTTGGAAGTACTCCATCTCTTTCTATCTTTCCAAACAGCTTTAGTAGAACAGGTATGATTTCTTCTTTAAACGTTTGATAGAATTCCCCTGGGAAGCCATCTGGCCCTGGACTTTTGTGTCTTGGGAGGTTATTGATGACTGCTTCAATTCTTCAATTTCCTCCCTGGTTATTGGCCTGTTCAGGTTTTCTTTCTTTTCTTTTTTTTTTTTTTTTAAACCATCATTATCTCCTGTTTTTTTTTATTTATTTTTTATTGGTGTTCAATTTACTAACATACAGAATAACCCCCAGTGCCCGTCACCCATTCACTCCCACCCCCCGCTCTCCTCCCCTTCTGCCACTCCTCATTCGTTTCCCAGAGTTAGCAGTCTTTACGTTCTGTCTCCCTTTCTGATATTTCCCACACATTTCTTCTCCCTTCCCTTATATTCCCTCTCACTATTATTTATATTCCCCAAATGAATGAGAACACATAATGTTTGTCCTTCTCCGACTGACTTACTTCACTCAGCATAATATCCTCCAGTTCCATCCACGTTGAAGCAAATGGTGGGTATTTGTCATTTCTAATAGCTGAGTAATATTCCATTGTATACATAAACCACATCTTCTTTATCCATTCATCTTTCGTTGGACACCGAGGCTCCTTCCACAGTTTGGCTATCGTGGCCATTGCTGCTAGAAACATCGGGGTGCAGGTGTCCCGGCGTTTCACTGCATCTGTATCTTTGGGGTAAATCCCTAACAGTGCAATTGCTGGGTCGTAGGGCAGGTCTATTTTTAACTCTTTGAGGAACCTCCACACAGTTTTCCAGAGAGGCTGCACCAGTTCACATTCCCACCAACAGTGTAAGAGGGTTCCCTTTTCTCCGCACCCTCTCCAACATTTGTTGTTTCCTGCCTTGTTAATTTGCCCCATTCTCACCGGTGTAAGGTGGTATCTCATTGTGGTTTTGATTTGTATTTCCCTGATGGCAAGTGATGCAGAGCATTTTCTCATATGCATGTTGGCCATGTCTATGTCTTCCTCTGTGAGATTTCTCATCATGTCTTTTGCCCCTGTTCAGGTTTTCAATTTCTTCCTGTTCCAGTTTTGGTAGTTTGTGGCTTTCCAGGAATGCATCCATTTCTTCTAGATTGCCTAATTTATTGGCGTATAGCTGCTCATAATATGTTTTTAAAATCGTTTGTATTTCCTTGGTGTTGGTAGTGATCTCTCCTTTCTAATTCATGATTTTATTAATTTGAGTCTTCTCTCTCTTCTTTTTAATAAGGCTGGCTAATGGTTTATCTATCTTATTAATTCTTTCAAAGAACCAACTCCTGGTTCTGTTGATCTGTTCCAAAGTTCTTCTGGTCTCGATTTCGTTGATTTCTGCTCGAATTTTAATTAACTCTCTTCTTCTGTTGGGTGTAGGATCTATCTGCTGTTTTTTCTCTAGCTCCTTTAGGTGTAAGGTTAGCTTTTGTATTTGAGTTCTTTCCAGTATTTGAATGGATGCTTGCATTGCGATGTATTTCCCCCTCAGGACTGCTTTTGTTGCATCCCAAAGATTTTGAACGGTTGTATCTTCATTCTCATTAGTTTCCATGAATCTTTTTAATTCTTCCTTAATTTCCTGGTTGAGTCTTTCATCTTTTAGCAGGATGGTCCTTAACCTCCACATGTTTGAGATCCTTCCAAAATTCTTGTTGTGATTTAATTCTAATTTCAAGGCATTATTGTCTGAGAATATGCAGGGGATGATCCCAATCTTTAGGTATCAGTTCAGACCCGATTTGTGACCCAGTACGTGGTCTATTCTGGAGAAAGTTCCATGTGCACTTGAGAAGAATGTGTTCAGTTGAGTTTGGATGTAAAGTTCTGTAGATATCTGTGAAATCCATCTGGTCCAGTGTATCATTTAAAGCTCTTGTTTCTTTGGAGATGTTGTGCTTAGAAGACCTATCGAGTATAGAAAGAGCTAGATTGAAGTCACCAAGTATAAGTGTATAATTATCTAAGTATTTCTTCACTTTGGTTATTAATTGATTTATATATTTGGCAGCTCCCACATTCGGGGCATATATATTGAGGATTGTTAAGTCCTCTTGTTGGATGGATCCTTTAAGTATGATATAGTGTCCCTCTTCATCTCTCACTACAGTCTTCGGGGTAAATTTTAGTTTATCTGATATGAGGATGGCTACCCCTGCTTTCTTTTGAGGACCATCTGAATGGTAAATGGTTCTCCAACCTTTTATTTTCAGGCTGTAGGTGTCCTTCTGTCTAAAATGAGTCTCTTGTAGACAGCAAATAGATGGGTCCTGCTTTTTTATCCAGTCTGAAACCCTGCGCCTTTTGATGGGGTCATTAAGCCCGTTCTCGTTCAGAGTTACTATTGAGAGATAAGAGCTTAGTGTCACCATGATATCTATTCAGTCCTTGTTTTTGTGGATTTTTCACTGAACTTCTTCTTAAAGGGGAATTTTTAAGAGTCCCACTTAATATTTCTTGCAGAGCTGGTTTGGAGGTCACATATTCTTTCAGTTCCTGCCTGTCTTGGAAGCTCTTTATCTCTTCTTCCATTTTGAATGAGAGCCTTGCTGGATAAAGTATTCTTGGTTGCATGGTCTTCTCATTTAGAACACTGAATATATCCTGCCAGCCCTTTCTGGCCTGCCAGGTCTCTGTGGAGAGGTCTGCCGTTACCCTAATACTCCTCCCCATAAAAGTCAGGGATTTCTTGTCTCTTGCTACTTTAAGGATCTTCTCTTTATCTTTGGAATTTTCAATGACAAGAATAATCTATTAGAGAGTCTACGCTTGTTCTCCTGAGCAGATTTACCAGTATGTACTACATATATTAACCTATATATAATATATCACATACTCGCATCTCTTTCTGGTTTGTCTATTCTGTACCATAGATCCTTGTCTGTTACTAAACAACTGGAATGTTGGGGAGTTTAGTGTAACTTTAACTAAGTTAATATAAAACCAATTGGGATTCTACTTTGGAACTGAATTAAATGTTAATTTGGGAGCTTCTGTGGAAGAAGGTGGAGGAGGTGGATCCTAAGCTCATCTCATCCCATGGATACAGCTATTCATACATCCCATGGATACAGCTAGGTAACTCTCAGATCAGTGTAAATAACCCAGAAAATGACCCAAAGACTGGCAGAACAGACTCTCCACAGCTACATGTAGAGAAGAGGTCACATGAAGAGGGTATAAAGGGCAGAGACATGGTAGGGAGCTAAACAAATGCATGACTGTCCACAGGAGGGAGAATACTGTGGGTACAGAGATGGGAAAGAACAGACTCTCACCCCAGGGGAGCTCCTTGGAAGATGAGTCCCCATAACATTCGGCTTTGAAAACTAGAGAGGCCGAATTTCATTGAGTTCCTATAGCCAGCAGGACTTAAAATCTGGAACATTAAAAATCAGCAGGTTCAGCTCTGGAGATGCTGAGAGGGCAAGAGGAAACTGAGTTCCCATCTTTAAAGAGACAGCACAACAAACATCCTTGAGAAGATACAGCATATAAGCAGCAGTTTGAAAAACAACTGGGATATACAGAAGAGTAATCTGTTTACTAATCTCAGAGCCTATGCTGGAAGAGCAGAGATTGTTGAGAGACCTCTGGAACAAAGTAGCTGGTGGATGTCATTTCCATTCTCCGTCTGCCAATATAAACACACAGCCACCCACAGGAACCAATGCAGTGCTGACACTTGCTATCTACTTGCTAACATCACACGTACCCTCCCTCACACTTTTGCAAAACCACCGTCTTCAACTCAGCCTGCCTCAGTCCTGCAGACGAGCACAAATCTCGCTAAAACCACACCTCCAGCTCCACACACTTCTGTAGTCCTGTACCTTTCAATATACTCAGCCAGAGCCCATCCAAACTAGGCAGCAACCTGGCAGGGTGCAAGCAGCCCCAACGGGAGCCAGCATCACTCCAGAGTGACTCTTGCCCTAGGGAGAGGGGAGAGATAACCATACACACCAGTCAGATTGCAGATGCCACAGCAGACAGCTGCTCTGACTGCAGGCTCTGCCCATCAACAAAAGCTTGTCAGTGGACAACACAGGGAAAGTACCCTGCAGCCTGGTGCTACTGCATCACTGGCAACTGCCTGGTCTAATTCAATTTAAGCCCAAGGCACTTCCAGACTGGCCCAGTAACAACAGAGGGACCAACACTACCCACAATAGGCAAAGAGAGCCACTGCAGACACCTGGACCAAAGGAAAAGGTAGCTCAGCCACAACAGTAAAGCACACACAACATACATAGTTTACACTCTGGAAGCACCAGGTTTTCTTGATCAGGAGACACTGCAGGGCATCAGGGCATAGCAGGATCTCTTCCACATAAAGTCACTATTTTCGGGATCCCTGGGTGGCGCAGTGGTTTGGCGCCTGCCTTTGGCCCAGGGCGCGATCCTGGAGACCCGGGATCAAATCCCATATCGGGCTCCCGGTGCATGGAGCCTGCTTCTCCCTCTGCCTGTGTCTCTGCCTCTCTCTCTCTCTCTGTGACTATCATAAGTAAATAAAATAAAATAAAATAAAATAGTCACTACTTTCAAGAACAGGTGATGTAGCTGATTTTCCTAACATAGAGACACAGAGAGTCAGTCAAGCTGAGGGGACAGAAAAATATATGTCACAAATGAAAGAGAAACATGCACAAATAATACACTTGATAGAGAATTTATTTTTTTAAAATTTTTATTTATTTATGTGAACGTTATAATAACAGGCATAATAACGTTCACATTACAGGAATCTCAGATGAACAAGAGAGATAGATAAAGGGGGGCAGAAAATTTATTTAAGGAATAGCAGGAAACCTCCTGACTCTGGGGAAGGCAAGAGAAATGCAAGTACAGGAGGTGCAGAGATTCCCCAACTAAATCAACCCACAGACATGCACAGAAAGGCACATAGCAATTAAAGTGGCAAAAAGTAGTGATAAAGACAGAATTCTGAGAGCAGCAAGAGAAAATAGTTACATATGTGGGAAACCATATAAAGCTATCAGTAGATTTTTCAGAAGAAACTTTGTAGCCCAGAAGAAAGGGCCATAGTATATTCAAAGCGCTGAAAGGGAAAAATATGCATCCAAGAATACTTTATCTAGGAAGGCTCTCTTTCAGAATAGGAGATAGAGTCTTTCATGACCACTACAGACCTACAAGAAATGTTAAAGGGGCCGCTCTGAGTGAGAAGGAAAGATCAAAGCAAGAGTAGGAAACAGCAGCAAAATAAGTATGTATCTAAAAATCAGTCAAGAAATTCAAAATAAAAAGATGTTAAAGTCTGACACCATATACCTAAAATGTGGAGAGAAAAGGGGTAATAACGGGCTCAAACTTAAGTGACCATCAATTTAATGTACACTGCTATATGCAGAAGATGTTACATATAAATCAAATGGTAACCACAATTCAAAAACAAGTAATAGCGATGCAGAAAACAAACAGAAAATAATCCAATTATATCACTAAAGAAAGCCAACTAGCCACGAGAGAAGAGAACAAGAGAAGAAAGGAACAGGGAAAAACTATAAGAACAATCATAAAATAAGTAACAAAATGGCAATAAATATATATATAACATTATTACCTTGACTGTCAATGAACTAAATGCCCTAATCATAATACACAGGGTGATAGAAGGGATTAAAAAAAAGACACATCTATATTCTTCCTATAAGAGACTCATTTCAGACCTAAATTAGATACGTGCAAATTTAAAGTGAAGAGATGGAGAAGAATTTATCATGCAAATAGATGTGAAAAGAAAGCCAGGGTAGCAATACTTATATTGAACAAAATAGACTTTAAAAACAAAGACTGTAAAAAGAGACAAAGAAGGACACTAGATAATCATTAAAGGGACAACTCAACAAGAAGACGTAACAATTGTATTTTTGCACACAGCACGGGAGCACACAAATACTTAAAACAGTTAATAACAAACACAAAGAAAGTAAGCAATTATAATACAATAAGAGTAGAGCACTCTAATACCCCACTTATATCAGTGGATAGATATCATCCATACAGAAAATCAACAAGAAAACAGTAGCATTGAATGTTACATTGAACCAGACAGATTTAAGATATATATTCAGGACCTTCCATCCTAAAACATACATACATTCTTTTCAAGTGCACATGGAACATTCTCCAGAACAGATCATATATTAGGCCACAAAACAAAACTCAAATATTCAAAAAGATCAAAGTCATACCATACATCTGCTCTGACTAAATGACATGAAACTAGAAATCAACCACAAGACAAAATCTGGAAAGAGCACAAATTGTACACATAGATTAAATAACATGCTACTAAACAATGAATGGGTCAACCAAGATATCAAAGAGGAAATCAAAAAACATATGGAGACAAATGAACATGAAAACACAATCATCCAAAATCTTTGGGAATCCAACAAAAGCTGTTCTAAGAGGAAAGTTTATAGCAATATAGGCCTACCTCAAGAAGCAAGAAAAATCTCAAATAAATATAACCTTACATCTAAAAGAGCTGGAAGACTAAGAACAAGTGAAACCCAAAACTAGTAGAAGGAAAGAAATAGTAAAGATAAATAAATGAAATGGAAACTAAAAACAAACAAACAAAACCAACAGAACAGATCAATGATCAACAAAAACAGGAGCTGGTTCTTTGAAAAGATCAACAAAATTGACAAATGTTTAGCCAGACTCTAAAAAAAAAGAAGGGAGAACTTAAGACAAAATCACAAATGAAAGAGGAGAAATAACAACTGACACCACAGAAATACAAACAAGTGTCAGAGAAAATTCAGAAAAAATATACACCAACAAATTTAATGACCTAGAAGACATGGATAAATTTCTAGAAACATAAAACCTCCCAAAACCAAATCAGGAAGAAACATAAATTTTGAACAGACTGATTACCAGCAATTAAATTGCATCAGTATTAAAAAATAATTCCCCCAAAAATCAAAGTCCAAGACCAGATGGCTTCACAGATAAATTCTACCAAACACTTTAAGAGGATTTAATACTGTTCTTCTCAAACTATTCCAAATAATGGAAGAGGAAGGAAAACTTCCAGATTCACTCTTTAAGACCAGAATTACCCTGAAGCCAAAACTAGATAAAAACACTGTAAGAAAAGGCCATTTTCTCTGATGAACATAGATGAAAAAATCCTCAGAAAATACTGGCAAACCAAATCCAACAATACATTAAAAATAACACTCACCAAAATCAAGTGGAATTTATTCTGGGGATTCAATGATAGCTCAACATTTGTAAATCAATAAATGTGACACATGATATCAATAGGACAAAGGATAAAAATAATATGATTATTTCAGTAGATGAAGAAAAAGCATTTGACAAAGTTAGCATTCATCCATGATAAAAAAGAAAAAACTTTCAAAAAAATTAGGTTCAGAGGGAACATACTTCAACATAATAAGGCCATATGTGAAAAACTCACAGCTGTCATAGTGGTGAAAACTGAGAGCTTTCCTTCTAAGATCAGAAACAAGACAAGGATGTCACTCTTACCATTTTTATTCAACATTGTACTGGAAGTCCTAACTACAGCAATTAGATTAAAAAAAAAGAAAAAGAAAAGGAAAAAGAAAAACTTTTAGTGACTGCAGATGACATGATACTAAATAAAACCCTGCAGATTGCACCAAAAAAAAAAAAACTACTAGAACTAATAAATGAACTCAGTAAAGTCACAGGATACAACATTAATATAGAGAAATCAGTTGTATTTCTATACTCTAATAATGAAGCAGCAGAAAGAGAAATCAGAAAAAAAAATCCCATTTGCAATTGCACCAAAAGTAATAGAATACCTAGAAGTAAACTTAACCAAGGAGGTGAAAGACCTATACTGTGAAAATTGTGAAACACTGATGAAAAAAAACTGAAGATGACACAAACAAATGGAAAGATATTTCAGGGCCGTGGATTGGAGGAACAAATATTGTTCAACTGTCCATGCTACCCAAAGCAATCTACACATTTAATGCAATCCCTATCAAAATACCAACAGCATTTTTCACAGAACTAGAATAAATAATCTTAAAATTTTATGGAACCACAGAAGATATATACCTACGTATCTATATGAATGGATTTGGGATATACATGTATATATGTATATATAATATTTGCAATAGAATATTACTCAACCACAAAAAAGAATAAAATATTGCCACTTGTAACATGGATGATCTAAAGATCTAAAGAATATAATGTTAAGCAAAGTAAGTCAGAGAAAGGCAAATACCATATGATTTCACTCATATGTGGAATTTAAGAAACAAAACAAATGAACAAAGGGTAAAAAAAGAGACAAACCAAAAAGTAGTCTCTTAACTATAGAGAACAAACAGATGGTTACCAGAGGGAAAGGGGTGGTGGGGATTGAGTGATATAAGTGAAGAGGATCAAGAGTAGTACACTTATCTTGATGAGCACTGAAAAATGTATTGCTTAGTCACCTACATGTATTATATGCCTTAACCTAAAATAACACTGTATGTTAACTATACTGGAATTAATGTTTTTAAGCTATATGTATTCATTATTTAAAAGAGAGAGAGAGAGAGTAGGGGTAGGGAGGGGCAGAGGGAGAGAATCTCCAGCAGACTCTCTGCTGAGCACAGAGCCCTATATGGACTCAATCCCAGGACCCTGAGACCATGACCTGAAATCAAGGGTCAGATGCTCAACCAACTGAACCACACAGGCAATTAAATTAAAAAAGAATAATGTAAAAAAGGAAACAAACATACGTAAATATTAATTTGGGGGGATTTACATTTTTGATGCATCTTTCCATTTGTTCAGATATTAATTTAATTTATATGCATGAATAAAATTTTCTAGTTTTCTTTATATAAGAATTTCATGTTCAGTTTATTCTAAATATTTTTACTTTATTGTACTTATGGGTACAATATTTTCCCTTTTCAATTACTAGAAGCTAGTGGCTAACATACAGAAAAGTTAATAAGCTCTTATATTTATTCTCTATCCAACTATCTCAACATTCTTGTATTAATTCTAATAGCTTACAATTAGATTCTTCTGGGTTTTCTAGGCATAAAGACCATAAATGTGCAACTATATATCTATTTATGTAGTTTTATTTCTTCTTTCCAAAGTTTTTACCACTCATTACATTTTGCTTTTTATTTCATTCACTAAAATTCCAAGACAATACTGAATATCAATGATGATAGAGGGCATCTCTCTTTCCTGATTTTAATTGAAATGGTTTTGATGTTTTGCTATTTAGTATATTTATTTACTATTACACTTTGGTAAGTAATTTTTATTATGTTTAACCCTATTTTATAAATGAATTTTTGCTAGAAATGACAATTAAATTCTATCAAAAGCCTTTTTTTCACTGTTAAAGATCATTATATGGTTTTTCCCTTCTAGTTTGTTGATGTATGAATTAGGTAGACAGATTTTACAATATCAAACTTTCATTCATTACCGAATTTTGTATTATTGAATAATTATATCCTCTTTGTTAATAAGATGTCAATTTTCTAATATATTGCTAGATTATATTTGCCAATAGTTATTTGGAATTTCATATTTCTATTTATATGTTATACATTTATATTTCAAAGTTTTGGGTTTCATACCACATCTCTCAGGTTTCATATGCTAGCTTAAAAATTTTTCATCTTTTCATATGTCCTGGAGGGGTCTGAACATCATTGGTATCATCTGTTTCTTTACAGGTGAATAACAGTTCAGCTGTGATTCTGGCTGGACCTCATCTTCCAGTTTCTTCTACTGTATGACCTATTCAAATGTTCAATGTCTTGGATGCATTCTGAAAATCATTAGTTTGCTAGGAAATCATCTAGTTCTTCCAGGGTTTCCAATATGTTGCTACAAATGTATTATTCTCTTTCATTCCTACTTTTTAAAAACTTCTCAAAAATATTTTTTTATTTCTTTATTTGAAAGAGGGCATGCACAAGAGAGGGGGAGAAGCAGAGAGGGACAAGCAGACTCCACACTCCTCAGATCACGACCCGAGCAAATCAGGAGTCAGATGCTCAGTCAACTGAATCATCCAGGTGCCCCTCCCGCATCTCTAGTTTTCCTTACTCATTTAGTAATTAAGGTTAAGATACATACGGCATATGCTGGTTTCACTCAGGAGAACAGGTAAATGGTGACAGCATTAAAAGAGAACAAAAACAGGGGTGCCTGGGTGGCTCAGTGGTTTAAGTGAGCAACTCTTGATTTCAGCTCAGGTCACAATCTCAGGTGCATGAGATTGAGCCCCACCTGCACTGGGCTCTGCACTGAGGGTGGAGTCTTCTCTCTCTTTCTTCTTCTGCCCCTTCCCACCCTGCACACATGCACATGCTCTCTCAAGAGAGAGATCAAGAACAAAGAGAAAAGAAGACTGAGGAGGGTGTGTATTGATATTGTGAAGGATAAATAGTGGAGTTCACTTCCAGTGTGGAACTGAGATACGAATCTGCAGATAGGCAGAAATAGCTAGAGTAGCATCCAGGTAACTGAAGTCACCAAAATAAAAAGTGTAATATGAGAAGAGGATCATGATTGAAACACAGAAAAATCTCAACACTTAATGAAGGGTAGAGAGTAAAGAACTAATAAAGAGAAAGCATCAAGACATAAAAACCAGAAGACTGGTATACCAGAATGCAAGGAAAGAGCAAGTAAAGAAAAAGTAGAAGAAAGGGAAGGAAGACCAGATGGAGAAGAAGGAGAGGAATGTGTAGAAGAGGAAGGAATAGTCAACACTTTGAGAGATCAGTCAGACAGGTGGGTTTGTGTGGAACACAAGATGAAAACAAGAAGAAACTGTCAAAGAAATCAAGGGCCACTTTAACAACAGGTTTGAATGAGGGTCAGAAATCCTAAGTGGGCCCAGTTCTGTCACTAGAGGAGAATAAAGAACTAAGGAATCTCAAAAGTTCTTACTGGAATATTCAGGTAATAGCAAAGTGTACAATAAAGTGTAAAAATCTTGTGTGCAGATTTCCTAGTGATAACTGATTTCCCCCTTGACATGTAGTAAATGTGGGGCAGGTAGGTCTAGAAAATAATTTTCATCACCAAGAATCCTTAAAGAAGACCCATATAATTAATTGACATTAAAATTCTCCCCTATGAATACCCTACTGTAAAACTTCAAATTAATATCTGTCTACATGAGATGACAATATTCTCTTCATAAAGTGATTAACTGCATATTGCCCTTGACCTTTTCCTTCTATATACCCTAGAAACATCTAATGTAATCTGTTAAATATAATATAGTTCCAGTTGTTATTGCTATTTTCATTAATTTAATTCTGTTGATCAGAATGTAGACCTTCCTCTATTCAACATATCCCCTGCTGAGCTTCAATTAATGAACATACCTTAAATATGATTCAAAATGTTTTTTCTCTTGATACCCTAAGTGTTTAAAATAAATTCTTTCCCAAATCATATCTTAACCTCACAGCTTCCTAACCTTTTAAAGCACTAATCGTTCTCGGTGAATTTAAGTTTAAAATTCATGAACGAACACTGAATTTTGGTTCACCAGCAGACCATGTGGGCCAAAGAAGAGTACCATTATTAGTTGAAGGATAATTAGCACTGTTTAAAGAATGTTCACGTAAAAACATCTAAACCAGTTTCATAAAATTAAATTCCTAGAAAGTGCTTGCAAAGCAGCAACGAAGGTTCCGTTAGTCCCCACTGGCCTCATTCTGCACACAGCTCTTTAGAACACTTTTGGAATTAGAGCCCCTTAGTCCTGACTTGAATTATGTCATATAAATGAAACAAGAAAGTGCAGTATTGTAGATCTAATGAGTAAAAGACCCTAAACTATGTGCTAAAAAAGCTCAATAACAGCACTGTTCCCTTAGGAACAGGTACGAAATAATTCCCATTTTCCACAAGGAAGCTCAAAGTGATTCTGCAAATGAGATGTTATATTGGCAGAATAATGGCTTCCCAAAGATATCCATGTCCTAATCCCTAGAAATTCTAAAGGGATTTTGCATGTATGATTAAGTTAAAGTTCCTTGAGGTGGGGAAAGTATCTTGGGTTATCCAGGTGGATCCAATGTAATCATAGAAGTCCTTCAAAGTGGAGAAGCTTTGGGGCGCCTGGGTAGCTCCATCGCTTAAGCATCTGCCCTCAGCTCAGGTCACGATTCCAAGGTCCTGGCTTCAAGCCCCTCGTTGGGCTCCCTGCTCAGCAGGAAGTCTACTTCTCCTTCTTCCTCTGCCCCTCTCCCCATACACTCTCTCTCTCATAAATAATTTTTTTAAAAAAGTGGAGGTTTTCCCAGCTGTGATCAGAGGAAGATGTCACTAGGACAGAAGGATAAGAAAGATGCTACCTTGCTAGTTTTAAATATGGAGGAAGGGACCACAAGCCAAGGGAGTACAGGTGGCTTCTCGAAGTTGGAAAAGGCAAGGAATCAGATCCTTCCCTGGACCTTCAAAGGAATGCTGCCCTGACCATACCTTGACTTTAGCCCAGTGGGACCCATGGCAGACTTCTACCCTGCAGAACTATAATATAAATTTCTGCTGCTGGAACCAAGTCATGGTTATAGGAAACTCATGTAGAACTGTTATGTCAGAAATAATAAGTACTGGTATTCAGTAAACTGTTCAAATTCACCATCAAAAGTTTTTTAATGCTCACTAACTGTGAAAGTGGACCAAATAATCATATTTAATTTGACTGAAAATAAGAAGGATTCCACAAATGGTAAGTTAACTTAGGACAATAGTTTTCACATAGTAGATACTACATTCTCTGATTTGAATTGAGGTTCACTATATAAAATACAGAAACTATGAAAAAACTAAGAGAATGCACTCAAAGCTAATATTTTCCTGTCTCTTTAAGCTGATGTTCAGGAAACTAATTTATAATAGGACATGTAAACAGCACCAAAAATCCTTCACTATCCAAGAAATTTTTTGTACAGAAAGCTTATGATGTTAATTCTTTAAAATTATTTTAAATATAGTCATAAAGTTTTAGGGATGGGAGGTATCTAACAAATCAGCTAGCCATTTTAAAGATGAAAAAAGTTATTTCTCCAAGGTTTAGTTTTGGCATAAATGTCTTATTCCATAGACCTATTATCCAGATAAGCCTTCAATGTGCATTGATTTAAATAACTGGTTTCAATTCCAAAGCATCCTGCTTATATTTTTTATATCATCAATAAAATATGGCTCCTTGTCAAATTAAATTCTGAACTACTGAATTTAGATTTGCTATTATAAAAGATTACTCATAACAACCACCATAGAAAATTATTTCTCATAAGATCCTAAGCACTGTGAAGACAACTACAGGTAATTAAAAGTACAAAGAAAATGGCAATCAATAGGCTTATCTTGGTAGAATACTTTTCGACATACAGCAAAACTAAAATAGCAGTGTCATAAACTTCTAAAATCTGGCATTATAGAAATTCATGCTTAATTGGGGAAAAAAATGTTTCTATTTCAAAATCTTTATCACAGAGACAGATTCGTTCTAGGTACCAGCTTCTCATACGGAGTGCTCTATGGTCGGTCCTGGGGCACACAGAGAACAGCACACTGTGCCCATCCCATCCCAGCACAAGGTGCCAGCCCATCTAGGGCTCCTTCCCTGGTTCTGAGGGCTCCATCTTGGTTCCACACTGGCTTCTCCTCCTCTCCACACCTGAGAGTGATCCTCTGCTCAGCATGCCCCTCCCTGTACTCACAGGTTCCCCTATTACCTACACACTTGATGTAGCTGTCCCTTAACCCCTCTCACCAGCTTCTGATGTATACCATTTGAGTGTTCCACCAGCCCCAATCTCCACAAGAAAATCCAGCCTTGTCCCCACTAGAGATTGCCATGTTCCCTAAGTCAGTAAATGGTCTCTACACACTAGTTCCAGTGATGCCTCCGGCAGTCCTTGCAGCCAACCGTTTACCATTCCCACGGTTCCACCTCCTAATACCTCTGGAGTCATCTCCTCCTCTCAGCCACCCCTGGTTCTGCAGTAGATGAGAAGCCCCCTCTCACCAGCTCTTGCCAGTACACTGATCTCTCCATTCCTCTCTTGCCCACAACCTCTCCCTAGTCCTCTCCAGAGTCCCTTGCAGGTCCCTCTCCACAAAAGACACTGTCACTCTCCTGCCCAAAGCTTTAAAGTCTCTTTATTAACTAGAAGACAAAGTTCCAAGCAGTTTCCCACAGCAAACAGGAGCACCTCCAATGGCTCACACCAAATTTCAGCCTCATCAACTGCTTTCTCTGGTCATTTATTCAACAAATATTTATGGAGGACCTACTATGTTCTAGGCTCTGTGGACACAACACTGGACATGAGGCCTCACTCACAAGCTTTAAATCTAGTAGGTAAGGGGGACATTGGGTGTCTCAGTCAGTTAAGCAATCGACTGCTGTTTTCAGCTCAGGTCATGACCTTAGGGCTGTGAGATTGAGCCCTCCTGCCTCCCATGGGACTCTGCACTGAGCATGGAGCCTGCTTGGGATTCTCTCTCTGTCCCTCTGCCTGTCCTCCCCACTCGTGCATTTGTGCACATGTGTGCACACTATCTCTAAAAAATATCTAGTAGGTAAGAATCAAATATTTAAAAATATAATTGTAAACTATACTAAGTGCTTTCACAGAGCATAGGGCTTGGGGAGCACAGAACAGACAGGTCAGCCTCATCTAGGGGATCAGGGAAAGCTTTCCCAAAGTGAAAACATGAGACTCTGTAGGCATTAGTATTAGCAACATGTGTGTACTATAATGAGGCAAAAGACAGACCTGGAGAGAAGGCAGGAAGTAGAAGAGGTACAAGGGTCCTGTGACAACCTGAAATAAGGACAGCCATCAGAGCAGGGCAGATAGGCACAAGCCCGACTAGAGAGAAGGCTGAGGAGGCAAGAAAGGGCCAGATTCTCCAGGATTAAGTTCTACTAAATCCTTGGCAAGATTTGCCTGTATCCTATCCTACGGGCAATAGAAGGCATTTGAAAAGTTTTAAGAACAGCTAAGAAGCAGGCTTGTGTTTTAAAAAGAACAGTGTGGCTGCAAAGTGAAGACTGGAGTAGGTCATCTCAAGCACAGGTCTGGGAGATGAGCTGGGACATGCAGAAGGGGGTAACAGCTTGGATTCAAGTAGATTTGCCCTATGCTTCACAACTCAGGGCTTTATGCAGAAATGCAATGGAGGAAAGTCAGCACTAGGATGAGAGAAGAACAAGGATTCACAGTTAAGGAAAGATGAAAAGAGCAGACAGACTAGAGAAATATTCCAGAAGCAAAACCAACAGCGCTTATGACAGACTGCCCATGAAAGTGAAAAAAAAGTCAAGTTTGCCGTCCAGGTCTCAGGCCAGTTGCCAAACTGGGGAGCGTCTTCCTTTCTCCAGGGCTGCTGGGCATGGGCTCTGCTAAGAATGTATTTAATCAAATATAAGATCTCTTTTATCCCCAAATAATGGACCCATTCAATTGAGTATTCCAAAAGTTTGTGTATTTTTATATACATTTTATATCTGTTCAATTTACTGAAGACCAGACCCATGCCGCTATCATTTTCCTCTGGTCCTCATTTTCATTACAACAGTCACAAAATATTGGCAAGTCTTTAATTTTCACTTAAAGTGCTTTTCCAGAAAATTTATTTTCTACACGTAGCTACCCGCCAGAGGCTTTTCAGGAAAGACTCCTGACAAAACACCATGCTGCTTCCAGTTACATCAGAGAAGAAAACCAAATGAATTTTTTTTTTAATTAAAGATTTAGTGGTGCCTGGCTGGCTCGGTCAGTGGAGTATGTGAATCTTGATCTCAGGTTGGTGAGTTTGAGCCCCACGTTGGGTGTAGAGATTATTAAAAATAAATGAATAAACATTAAAGGTTTAAACTTAGTATTGGTCTATTCCTCAAAGAAAAATAATTCCTTTCTTAAGTAGTATAACAAACATTTCTTTAAAAAAATGTTTCACTCAGTGTTAATTCTCTAGAGTAAATAATTTCTAAACTGTCCTTAAGAAATCTTCTAAGCAAAATATAAGAACTGATACCAAAAAAACCTAAAAACTATTGAGAATGAATACATAAATTCCCCATTTAAGCTGTTCAAGAAAAATACCATTTGTTGAATATATACCAAGAGCCAAATACGTTCTAAATACTTTCTCATGCAAAGCTGGTAGCATTACAGGCTAAGATAACCTATTACTCTCATTTCACAAGCAAGAAAACTGGGGCTTAGAGAAGTAAAATAATTGTTGAAGTCACACAGCCAGTTAAGTGGCAAAACCAAGATTCAAAGAGGTTTCTTTGATTCTAGCAACACGCTCTTTATTTCCTTTCATATATCACATGAGAAATTAAAGTTTGGACTTCTAAAAGACAACATTTACCCTGGGCTTAAGACAAAAAACAGGGCTAGACACCCAGGGCCCAGCCACCTATCTGTGCCCACCTGCCTGCATGCCCTGGCCTGGACTTTAGGGAAGTTTCTGTGTATTACACTGTAGTATCTTCATTGGGAATTAGATGCCATCTTAAAGTAAAGCTTTTTTTTTAAATGTAGGGTTCAATTATACATATGGAAATCAGTAGAAAAATAAGATTCAAGTCATGAATTTTCCCAGTGAATTACTAAGGGATTCATCTATTCTGTGAAGTGAGCTACTGTACAAATGTATCTTTGCACTTAAACACTGAAACAAGAACACACCACCAATTCCTATTTCCTTCTGACTTTTGAGGGAAATCCATGCACAGATTCTGTGAAAGCCCCAGTGCCACATCCACAAGGGACCCAGGCACTGAGACCCGACTGCCATACTTGACTCTCCCTGGGCTACATTGGGAATTATGTCCCACGAGGGCTGGGAGAATGAGGGTGCATAGCTGAATGCCTACCTGAAGCCTATAGTGAAATCAGAAAGTACCATGCACACAGAAAGGTGGAACCCTTCAGATGACTGTTAACAACTGGATTACCCTGATACACAGGACCCTCAAGTACTACTCGCTTGCACATGCACACACCGGGAAGAGAGAGGCAGACAGCCAGGAGATATGAGCAGGACCCCTACCCCTACCCCAAAACTCGCTGCCCTGTTTGCTTCACCACTTCAGGAGCTCCTCATTTTCTTCTGATCTCCTCTTCAAGACTTGATACCATTCTTCTCACCCTCCTGGACTTTTCCTTCTCTTTCCTTCCTGACTGTCCATCCCTTCCCCTATTCTAAAGCCGTATGTGAGGAGAACAGGGAGCATCCACATGGGAGGATGGCAGGGTTGAGGGGCTGCAAGGAAAATATCCACATGTGGGGGAGTCCAGCACAGAGTATGACAACCTGGCAGGGTGGGGGGGTGTCCCCACAGAAGGATGCCTTGGCATGGAGCAGGGAGTAGAAGAATCTTTTTTTTTTTTTTTTTTTTTTTTTTTTTTTTAAATATGGAACGCTTCACGAATTTGCGTGTCATCCTTGCGCAGGGGCCATGCTAATCTTCTCTGTATAGAAGAATCTTTTTTAAAAGAATATTTTTATTTATTTATTCATGAGAGAGGCCAAGACACAGGCAGAGGGAGAGCGGGCTCCCCGTGGGGAGCCCAAAGTGGGACTTGATCCCAGAACTCCAGGATCATGACCTAAGTGGAAGACAGATGCTCAACCAGTGAGCCATCCCTTGAGGAATCTTAACTAAGGTGTTGAGGGCATCTACTTGGGAAGCTGGCCTAGAGTGTAGAGTCAGAGTCCAAATGGAGCAAGAAGGGCTTCCCCTGGACGGGCAGCCTGGTGCAGGGTGAGGATGGTGTGCTACAGAGCAGCAGCCTGAGCAAAGGAGCTTGAAGATGGCATCTTAGGGGGAGCAGCCCACCATGGTGGAGCCCGAGTGAGACAAGGTGGTCACATATGCCAGGGATGGGTCAGTGGCAAAAACAGTTACACAGAGGAGGCTTTAGCAAATAAGCAAATATACTAAAGATAACGGGAGCTACAATTCTGTCAAAAATTGAAATTCAAATCTATGAATGGCAAAACTAAAATTAATCTTGAAGGATCAGCCTGGAAATGGAGATATTACTGTGAATTCATATACAGAGAGAGAATGATATAAATAAAAATACTGACATGAAGCGTGTGTGTGTGTGTGTGTGTGTGTAGTGTGTATAAATCTGTATGTATGCAGATATGTGCATATAAACATACAAAGAGATACTCCTTAGCTCTGAGGTCCACTGAGAGGGCCTGAGAGCAACAATAACCTAATAGCAGTGAACACACTTAAAAAGTGTGTTCTTTTTCATGTGTGAAAAAGAACCAGGCCTCTCTGGAGAGAATACTGATTCAAGGAAGGGAGAATATAAGATAAACCTAAAACATCTTGAGTCACAGAATATGGAAGCACTCAAAGAATAATACAGATATATCAAAAAAGACACCAACCCCAACTTGAAGGGGCTCCTACTGGCCAAACATCGGTCAATTTGAGTACCAAAAAACTGACAGAAATTGATTAAAATCCAATGAAGGAGCCACAAGTCCATATTGAAATAAATAAATTAGATAAATAAATAGAAGGAAGGAAGAAGAAAGGAAGGAAGAAGGAAGGAAGGAGAGAGAAAGAGAAAGAAAATAATTAAGTAAAGTGGAAAAATAAAGTATTTAGAGCTTCTAATTTCCTCTCTATAAAACTCACTAATTCCAAAGAAAAAACCGTAGCTTTACAGTGGAGAAACCTGGTAGACACCAGCTTAATCAAGAGACCAAAGTAAGTTATCCTCAGAAATGGGACAAATAATAATTGTGTTCCATCTAACAGGAGGCCAAGAGCGAGGGGAAAAAAGCATCACTTCTGTGATACTGCCCCCAAAGATGTCCAACTTGAGTCTAATCCTGAGGAAATATCAGACAAACCTAAAATGAGGAACATACAAAATAACTGGCCTGTGCGCTTCAAGCGTATCAAGGTCAAGTCCAGGGGAAGCTGTGGAGCTAGTCTAGATGGAGGAGCCTGAAGAGGCAGGTAAGGAACTGCAAGCCATGTTCTGAACTGGCTCCCTTCCCCATCGAGGGCATCGTCAGGATCACTGGTGAAACCCAACTGGGTTCTGCAGCCCGCATGGCAGTAAGATATGGACTTTAACTTCTTGTCTTGAACAGTGGACTGCAGCAGTGCAGGGCATGATCTTGTATAGAGGACATACATGCTCAAGTGTTTGGGGGTGATGAGGTATTAGGTAGTCAATATACTCTGGAATTCAGAAAAAAAAATGTCTCTGAGCTGTACTTGCAACTTTTTCTTAAGTTTGAAATAGTTCCAAAGTGTTAAGAAATGTATTTAAGGAAAGAATATAGTGCTAAAAAAGCACAGGGAGATGAAGTAGTCATTAAACATAGGCATGTCAGCAAATACGCCCATAGTCCAAATTAAATATTTCACAGAAAACCGTTTAGGTTCAAACGAATATTGAAATGCCCCCAAAGCAGCAGCTTTAATCTCAGTAGCAAAAGGTAATTATGCTGAACAAAAATCAAATATGCTTTAAAAAAGCAAAGCACATTAGTGGAAAGAATCCTTTGGTTAAACAAAAGTCTCCAATCTTAGGAACAGAAAAAGGAAGACCTTCAGGAGGAGAAGATGGGGTGTTTTGCTTAGGCAAGAGATGGTAGCCGGCCGCAGCCAGGCCCTCCTTACAACTATGAGGCCTGCACACCTTGAAACCTTCCCAAACAACTCCACTGGAACCAAGTAGTGCTCTGTGACATTTTCGTTGGCTAAATCAATCTAAAAGTCAGGGCACTCAGTCCCCTTTTCAGAGTTCAATACTCTTATCATCCACCAGGGACCTCTAATAAAGTAGTAGAGGCTCCTCTGCAGGACTGCGTGAGAACATACATAATCTGGAAGCTTTCTCAAGAATTTCTTTAATGAAAAAAAAAAAAAAAAAAAAAGGATTTCTTTAATGGTGTAAAATTTTCATATGATGTCTGCTTTCATATATTAAGGAATTCAACATGGCCTTTCTCTCTCTGTGCTTTACAGTTTTATTCATTGATTTCATCTATTGACTGAGTCCCAGCAGAAAATAAACATGCTCCTTTCCTTTGTGAGAATGTATATCCACACTACAACTAATTCACCAGGAGAGACAGAATATTATTCGGGAGGTTTGGCAACTTGATTATTTAATTTCAAAAATTAGCTCACTATCAAGAGTAAATAAATTATTTTAAAGTCTACACTAAAAACTATTTTTTACACAGTAGTATTTTTGTTACAGTGGCATCCGGATGCATTTTACAAAAGTTTCTGCCAAGAAAAGTACATTAGTTACAAAGAAGTTCCCTGCTTATTACGTAGTGACAGTTTCAGAACTCAATGAAAATATAATTCCTTGAGTTCAAAGCAGCCAAACACATAAACATTTAACTATCCATTTAATGACAGTAAATGCCATTTGTAAAAATAAGAACTGACTAAAGCAAAATCGATTTGGTTTTCCCTTTTCTGATGTTGCTGTCCATTTTTGGGTAAGGACTCCCTTGGTGGGAATGAACAGACCTCTCACCACGTTTTGAAAATGTAGGTATTATTTCCACTGACATATAATTATTTTGCAAGGAAGTATTTCTGTCATTACACCAAGGAAGTAAACTAGTTACTCTAACAAAAGACTTCAGGGATAACGCTCAAAGGACTATCTTTGAATCTTTTAGAATCACTTAATGAACCATATCCCCCAACACCAAAACTACTCCTTGAAAGTACGTTAAGCACTTTTGGAAGCTGTGTTAATTATTCTTCTTCCTCAGGCCACTTAGCTAATTAATCCTTCAGAGCTCTACTAAATTATTACTTTAGGATGCTAAGAGATAAATTCTACTGGCCGGATTGGACCTGATTACATGCCTTTAAAAGATACCCAATTTAAGTGGGAGACATAGCATATTACATAACTTAATTTTTATTTTTTATTTTTTTTTATGTTACCCTTGTATTCACCATCCTGAGTCTTATTCCCATGCTGACAACTGTTGTTTTTAAAGTTTTAATTTTTAGTGTATGATTGTTAGGGAAATTTAAAAATTAATATAAAGTTATGGACACATTTTTTCACGTTTGCTAGGTGCATAGTTACATTGCTGTTTTCTTTCTTTTTTTTTTTTTAAGATTTTATTTAAGAAAGATAGAGTGGGGAGGAGCAGAGGGAGAAGGACAAGCAGGCCACAGACTAAGCACAGAGCCTGACGTGGGGCTTGATCCCATGGCTCTGAGATCATTACCTGAGCCAAAATCAAGAGCTGGACACTTAACTGAGACACCTAGGCTCCCCTACATTACTGTTTTCTATTAAACTTAAGCAAAAGCATAATTTGAGTCTTCTCTCTCTTCTTTTTAATAAGGCTGGCTAATGGTTTATCTATCTTATTAATTCTTTCAAAGAACCAACTCCTGGTTTTGTTGATCTGTTCCACAGTTCTTCTGGTCTCGATTTCGTTGAGTTCTGCTCAAATCTTTATTAACTCCCTTCTTCTCTTGGGTGTAGGATCTATTTGCTGTTTTTTCTCTAGCTCCTTTATGTGTAAGGTTAGCTTCTGTATTTGAGTTCTTTCCAGTGTTTGAATGGATGCTTGTATTGCAATGTATTTCCCCCTTAGGACTGCTTTTGTTGCATCCCAAAGATTTTGAACGGTTGTATCTTCATTCTCATTAGTTTCCATGAATCTTTTTAATTCTTCCTTAATTTCCTGGTTGAGTCTTTCATCTTTTAGCAGGATGGTCCTTAACCTCCACGTGTTTGAGGTCCTTCCAAACTTCTTGTTGTGATTTAGTTCTAATTTCAAGGCATTATGGTCTGAGAATATGCAGGGGACAATCCCAATCTTTTGGTATCGGTTCAGACCCGATTTGTGACCCAATATGTGGTCTATTCTGGAGAAAGTTCCATGTGCGCTTGAGAAGAACGTGTATTCAGTTGAGTTTGGATGTAAAGTTCTGTAGATATCTGTGAAATCCATCTGGTCCAGTGTATCATTTAAAGCTCTCGTTTCTTTGGAGATGTTGTGCTTAGAAGACCTATCGAGTATAGAAAGAGCTAGATTGAAGTCACCAAGTATAAGTGTATTATTATCTAAGTATTTCTTCACTTTGGTTAATAATTGATTGATATATTTGGCAGCTCCCACATTCGGGGCATATATATTGAGGATTGTTAAGTCCTCTTGTTGAATAGATCCTTTAAGTATGATATAGTGTCCCTCTTCATCTCTCACTACAGTCTTTGGGGTAAATTTTAGTTTATCTGATATAAGGATGGCTACCCTTGCTTTCTTTTGAGGACCATTTGAATGGTAAATGGTTCTCCAACCTTTTATTTTCAGGCTGTAGGTGTCCTTCTGTCTAAAATGAGTCTCTTGTAGACAGCAAATAGATGGGTCCTGCTTTTTTATCCAGTCTGAAACCCTGCGCCTTTTGATGGGGTCATTAAGCCCGTTCACATTCAGAGTTACTATTGAGAGATATGAGTTTAGTGTCATCATGATATCTATTCAGTCCTTGTTTTTGTGGACTGTTCCACTGGACTTCTTCTTAAAGGGGAATTTTAAGAGTCCCCCTTAAAATTTCTTGCAGAGCTGGTTTGGAGGTCACATATTCTTTTAGTTGCTGCCTGTCTTGGAAGCTCTTTATCTCTCCTTCCATTTTGAATGAGAGCCTTGCTGGATAAAGTATTCTTGGTTGCATGTTCTTCTCCTTTAGGACCCTGAATATATCCTGCCAGCCCTTTCTGGCCTGCCAGGTCTCTGTGGACAGGTCTGCTGTTACCCTAATACTCCTCCCCCTAAAAGTCAGGGATTTCTTGTCTCTTGCTGCTTTAAGGATCTTCTCTTTATCTTTGGAATTTGCAAGCTTCACTATTAAATGTCGAGGTGTTGAACGGTTTTTATTGATTTTAGGGGGGGATCTCTCTATTTCCTGGATCTGAATGCCTGTTTCCCTTCCCAGATTCGGAAAGTTTTCAGCTACAATTTGTTCAAATACATATTCTGGCCCTCTGTCCCTTTCGGCGCCCTCGGGAACCCCAATTAAACGTAGGTTTTTCTTTCTCAGGCTGTCGTTTATTTCCCTTAATCTATCTTCATGGTCTTTTAATTGTCTCTTTTTTCCTCAGTTTCCCTCTTTGCTATCAACTTGTCTTCTATGTCACTCACTCGTTCTTCCACCTCGTTAACCCTCGTCGTTAGGACTTCTAGTTTGGATTGCATCTCATTCAATTGATTTTTAATTTCTGCCTGATTAGCTCTAAATTCTGCGGTCATGAAGTCTCTTGAGTCCTTTATGCTTTTTTCTAGAGCCACCAGTAGCTGTATAATAGTGCTTCTGAATTGGCTTTCTGACATTGAATTGTAATCCAGATTTTGTAACTCTGTGGGAGAGAGGACTGTTTCTGATTCTTTCTTTTGAGGTGAGGTTTTCCTTCTAGTCATTTTGCTCAGTGCAGAGTGGCCAAAAGCAAGTTGTATTGGGAAAAAGAGAAAAAGAGAGGAGAGAAAGAAGGAAAGAAAAGAGAAAGAGAAAAAAAAGGGAAGGAAAAAAAAACACGAAAAAAAAAAAGAAGAAAAAGAGAAAGAAAAAGAAAGGAGAAAAAAGGGGGTGGGGGAAGGAAACAAATCAAAAAGCAAAAGAAAACAAAACAAAACAAAAACAAAACAAAACAAAACAAAACAAAAACAAAACAAAACAAAACAAAACAAAACAAAAAGAACCACCGGGGAGTATCTTCTGATTCTGTGTACTTTAAGTCCCTTGACTTCCCCTGGAAGTTGTCCGTCTAGCTGGTCTTCTGGGGGAGGGGCCTGTTGTGCTGATTTTCAGGTGTTAGCAGTTGGGGGAGCTGCTGTGCCCCTGCCTGGTGCAGGGCTCAGTGGGGGTTGTTTACCCCGTGAGGCCGCAGGAGCAACAGCCCCAGTGGCGGGGCAGCTCTGGAAACCTGGATTCAGCTCCGGCAGGAACTCTGTGTGCAGGGCCTGGAGGCTCCGGGGCGGGGCCGCTGATCTGCTCAGGTGGGGCAGGAGCGTCCTCGCTGTCCTGGGCCCTCCCGGCCTCTGCCTGTCCCGGGGGAGGCGGGATCCTGGGCTGTGTCCCGGCGCCTGCGCTGTTGGATTCGTGCTCCCGGGCCGCGCAGCCCCCTCCGCGGAGCCGCCGCCCGAGCCCCTCCGAGCTGCTCCGGGTCCCGCCGGGTCCCGCCGTGCGCGCTGCAGCCCTTAGGGAGCTCGGCGCACTCTCCTGGGCGCGCAGTTGCTCTGTTAGTGTCCCGGGGAGCCCGAGGGCATCCCCGCCCTCCTGGGTCCTGCTCCAACTCCCCGCGAGCCCCTTTCCGCCCGGGAAGGTCGGTGCAGCTCCTGCTCCTCCGGGACGGGGCTCTCCTGTCCTGGGGACACTCGCCCCGGCCTCAGCCCGGCTCCTCGCGGGGCCCCTCCCCCTTGGAGGCCTTTGTTTCTTTATTTCTTTTTCCCCGTCTTCCTACCTTGATAGAAGCGCGAACTCTTCTCACTGTTGCATTCCAGCTGGTCTCTCTTTAATTCTCAGGCCGAATTCATAGATTTTCAGGATGATTGGAAGGTGTTCTAGGTAATTTGGTGGAGACAGGTGATTTGGGGACCCTGCTCTTCCGCCATCTTGCTCCTCCCAGCCCATAACTTAATTTTTAAAAGCCAAATGCCCTAGGATATGCTGAGAGAAAACATAATAGGGAGAAAAACACAAAATAAGCAAAGTAGTGAAGATAATGAGGTTATGAAGGAAACAGCTACTTGGATGAGGCCAGAAGAAGAGGACTCTAGGCTGAAGACACCATTCTTCAGATAGCAAGATCTAGACTGCATATTCTGTTGGACTGAAGCAAAACAGGGGAAGGCAAGGTTTGGTGGCAGGTATCAGTCAGATGCCAGATGCTTAGCGGCCTCTAATGATAATCTAGAGGGGCACCTGGGTTCAGTTGGTTAAACATCTGCCTTCAGCTCAGGTCATGATCTCAGGATCCTAGGATTGAACCCACATCGGGCTCTCTGCTCAGTGGAGCTTCTCCCTCTTCCTCTGCTTCCCTCTTCTGCATATTTTCTGTCTCTCTCTCAAATAAATAAAATCTTTAGAAAGGAAGGAAAGGAGGGAGGAAGGAAGGCAGACAGGCAAGCAGGTCGGCCAGCCTTTTACTAACAGAATTTCAGATCTTAGCTAGGGAAGAGAGGGTTTAAAAAAAAAAAAAACACTAAACAATTGAAAATGATTAAGTTGGAAGATATTATTTGAGAGATCCAATAGAGATGAGTGGAGAAAAGTTGGGAATTGTTTGGCGAGACGTAAGGGTACATAAGAAGGAGGGGTCGAGAATGTCTCCAGAACTCTAGACTGACTCCAAGTGGAAAATGGTGCTACAGGAGAAGCAGATTCAAGATCTGGGAACAAAGAGTTCAGCTGTAAAGGCTATGCGAAATCTAAAAAGTAAGAAAAATAAGAAGAGGGAAGCTTCCACTGATTTGGGAGGTCCCTCATTCCATTCAATGGACAAAATGTTGGTGACCATCCATGTGGCGCTGGTGTGAGAGGTAAGAAGAGTTGTAGGGGGATGACTGAGTATAGATGCCAGATGGTGAGGACAGGATAAGTTGTTGGCAAGTAAGGAAACAATATGGCTCTCGAGAAACTCCCAGGCTGATAGCAACTTCCAGCCACAAATAACAAGACAAGAGACTCTGGAGTAAAGGAAATCTGCACCCAGTGATAACGCAAAGTGATATTCAGGACTGGATTTGGAAACAGAAAACGCATTAGTAGAAGAATTGGTGGATTTGAATAAAGTATACAGTTTATTGATCGTGATGTACAATGTTAATTTCTTAGTTCTGACAAATATATAAGATATTGAGGTTAGCAGAAATTCGGTGAGGGGTATACAGGACTGTCTGTACTACCTTCACAACTTTTCTCAAATCTAAAATTATTCCAAAATGAAAAGTTTACTTAAAAAAAGGGAAGAAATCCCAAAACAGACATTCTAACAGCACTCTCCACTGCACAAACTGAAGCTTTTAATGTTCAGAAGTTTCCAAATTTATTTTTCAATCTTGACCTGATAACCTGACTGTACCATGATTACCTGATTACCTACCTACTGAATTGTAAAACAAACAAACAAACAAAAAAACTTAGAAAATATAGAAAGAATTCTTCTACTTCACAACTTGGAGATAATAATTGTTAACATCTTTCTTTCTATCCTATAGATGTGATTTTTTTTTCAACCATCACTGAGATTACTATCCTGAGCTTTCTGTCTTCTCCCTTAATATGTTATCATAAGCTTTCCCTGCCATGTAATTCTTTTTTTAAAAAAGCACTTAAGATGCCTGGGTGGCTCAGCAGTTGAATGTCTGCCTTTGGCTCAGGTCATGATCCCGGGATCCTGGGATTGAGTCCCACATCAGGCTCCTTGCGTGGAGCCTGCTTCTTCCTCTGCCTGTGTCTCTACCTCTCTCTGTCTCTCATAAATCAATAATAAATAATCTTTTTTTTAAAAAAAGCACTCAAATGACACACAATTGCCCACATACAGTAGACTTGAAAAATCTATTCCAAATTCAATGGACATTTACATTATTTCCAACTTTTCCCCATTTATAATTAGTACCACAATGAATATCCTATGCATAAATTCCATGCAGATGACTTATTTCATTGGGAGAAATTCCAGAACTTCCTGAGTTGAAGGAAATGTTCATTTAAATTTCTGATAAATGCCATTAATATGTCCCCCAAAACAATGGAACAACTGGTACTCCCAACAGCTGTGTACAGACAGCCAGCTCCCCCAACCCCAGTGGTATCAGTCTGTTTTTAATTACTGTTAATTGGGAGGCTTAAAAAATGTTCATCATTACATTTAAATGTGTATTTCTTTGCTTCCTAGTAAGACTAAATGTATTCAACACATTTATGTTTTAGCTACCTTAATTCACTCTTCCATGAATTGCCTGTTCACACTTTGTCTGCTTCTGCACTGAGATTTTAGTGTATCTTACTTAGTATTTTCTAAATCCATTGTGTTTACGGACCTTCTGTCAGTAGTTGTGGTAAATATTTGCTAGTTTATTATTTCCATTTTAATTTTATTATGATGTTCTTTGATGTATAAAGCTTAATTTGGAGGTGTATACATCTTATTTTCCTTTATAATTTCTTCTACTCTTTTTGTGTTTATAAAGACCTCACTGCCCCAACACTGAACCAAATATTAGCATTAGTTAAAAACATTTAAAATTTAGAAGGAGAAAAGCCAGATCACTTGTCTAACTGAAGAAATGAGCTGTTTTTATCTTGGAGACTTCAAATGTAGAGGTCTGGGATTACGCAGTGATTGATAATACTAATTGGATACCTTCAGTCATAAATCATTATTAACAAATAATACTTACTAAAACAAACCTTTTCTTAGGAGTATCCAAGACAATTGCTAAATTTTTTGAATCACCAGGAATAATATAGCTCAGAGAGTGTCCAAAAGAACCAAACAAAATTAACTTTGGGTCATGATTATGTCAGGAAAAATCTAGTTCAGCTATATTACACAGCTATATTACACAGCTATAATAGCACCTTACTTAGTAGCTCTTACTCTTCACATCACATTTCTAAGCAAGATTCATTTTCTCTACTTTTGTCTTAATAGCTATGAAGAAGGGAGAATGTTAAATAACAGGTAAAGTAGAAAGGGCACAGGCTTTAGAACTTGCTAGATGTAGGTTCAAATCCCGGATCCACCATTCACGAATTGTTTTCCCTAAAACAGTCAAAGGGCCTCTCAAAGCTTCATCATCTGTAACACAGGAGGCACTACTAGTGGCACAGATTGCACATTCAATAAATTATTTTGTAATGATTTTCAAAGAAATGCCTTCCTTGTTGTAAAATCAGGACTAAGAATCAAGTGTTTACTTTTCAATACAATTTTCTGTTCACATATAAAGACATATGTGTAACATTATTTATTTATTTATTTTTAATTTTTTAATTTATTTTTATTGGTGTTCAATTTACCAACATACAGAATAACCCCCAGTGCCCGTCACCCATTCACTCCCACCCCCCGCCCTCCTCCCCTTCTACCACCCTAGTTCGTTTCCCAGAGTTAGCAGTCTTTACGTTCTGTCTCCCTTTCTGATATTTCTCACACATTTCTTCTCCCTTCCCTTATATTCCCTTTCACTATTATTTATATTCCCCAAATGAATGTGTACCTTTAAAGCAAAGTAATCTTTGTTATTATTTTTAAGACATCGGTAAGTGACTAATTCTTTTTTGTTTCACAAGCAGTCTCCAGAAAAATATTAAACAATTTCCAGAAATTATAAGAAGAAAATCCCCACTGTAATATTACACCAATAGACAATTTAGGGAATAGTTTCCTTCATCCCACTAAAAGCAGTACCTGAAAATTCTCTCAAAATTCTCTCTCATTCAATTTCCATTTCAACTATAAGTTTGTTGCATCTGTAGACACAAACCAAATCCCAACCTTCTTCTAAGCCCGTAGCTATGTTCAACAGAACCAACCACCTCAGATTTGGGAAGAATAAACCACAGGTGAAACTTTCGAGAATGGACTGCTGCCATAAAAATGAGTCTGACAGTGGAAGAACAATGGCAAAAAGTCACTTTCTATTAAAACTGAAAAAAACTATTTACAATAAACATATATTTGGCTATAATGGAATTATGAATACAAAATTACTAAAACATCTTAGTTTTGAGGCTGAACATTCTTTAAATTGTTGGCCTAACTGCATCTTCTTTTCTACAATGAATATTTCAAACATAGAATAAGAGAACCTAAAACAATTTGCATTAGTATGAAAATGTAGCTACAGAGGAGAACAACAACTTAATAAATCACAATCTCTCTCTCATAAGAAAAAAATAATGTTTAGAAAAACTCTGCTATTAAGGCCAGGTACAGTCCAAATTTATTTCTAGAATTCCAGTGTTGCATAACTAAAGCATATTTCAATGGAGCTGAACATCAAGTTACATAATTACCAAATTACTGCATTCTATTTTGCTTTTTCAGCAAAGAACATGATGGGACTGGCTGACAGCAAGAGAAGAAAAGAATTTAAAGCAGCATATTTTGCTTATAGCAGAAAACAACTTTTATTTTAAAAGAATTTAGATGGAAGATCACAAATTTTCAATATTCTGTTCCCAAATTAAGCAATATAAAATGATCATTAAAAACCTCAATTTTTGCTTGCCATTTTGTCAAGGTATTTTTAGTTGTTTCCATTGTTTATTTTTTAAAAAAGCTCACTCAACAAATATTTAACATAGTTTTCAATATCATTAGAAAAGATTTATCAAATTTATATGCTTCCTTCCATGGAGAGGAGCACAAATGTGGGCCATTCAACTACATTTTACAGAAAATTTAATAACAGTCATCTGCTTGTATAGCAACAATCACAAAATAATGTAATATATATTCTAGGGAAGTACCATCTCTATTTGTTGATTTAAATTTAAAACATCAGAGGGGCGCCTGGGTGGCTCAGTTAAGCATCTGACTAGATTTCAGTTCAACTCATGATCTCAGGGTCATGAGATCGAGCCCCTCACTGGGCTCTTGCACTGGGCATGGAGCCTGCCTAAGATTCTCTCTCTCCCTCTGCCCTTCCCCCGCTTGCTCTCTCTCTTAAAAAAAATAAATAATTACAAATAAGTAAACAAATAAATTTAAAATGTCGGAGTATTCACTGAATATTAAAAAGCTGTTATCTAAAACCTGCTGATTTATTAATAGCCAAAATGAGGGATATTCATTTAGAGCAAATGTACAATCTCCACTAAAACATAACTTCAATGGAAGAGGACAAATGCAATCATTAAAAGATTAAACTACTCTGGGAACAGCTCAAGCAGAGAATTATAATAAACTAAGTAGCCTCTCTTATTGTTTATTCTCAGGAAAGGTTTATAAATCAGAAGCTGTTTTACTTAAAGCATTTTTAAAAGGCAAACAAGATCAGAGCTTCAGATTTTTTCTTGATGTATATATTTGAAAATCTTAAATGACTAATAAAGTCTACAGAAGAGTCAATAAATAAATTTATTGGCAGTGTCAATAAATGATACTATGATTATAGACTTAAATTAATAAACCTAGTGGCGCCTGGTTGGCTCAGACGGTTAAGCATCTGCCATAGGCTCAAGTCATGATCCTGGGGTTTTGGGATCCAGCCCTGTGTCAGGCTCCCTGCTCAGCGGGGAGTCTGCTTGTCTCTCTCCCTCTCCCCCTCCCCCTGCTCATGCTCTCTCTTACTCCCTCTCTCTCTCATGAATAAATAAAAATCTTTTTAAAAAATTAATAAACCTAAAACAACAAAACAATAAACCTAAAACAACAAAAGCTATCTAATAGAAACTTCATTTAAAAGTTATTCATTGAGGACCAAAACTATAAAGGATGGTGATGATTACCGTGACTCAATGGGGTTGCATCATCCATGGGCTTCTTTTCTTCTTCAGCTTGCTCCTAGAACACATAAAATGTGGTTTAGACTGTATTTTTGGATAACTGTTTGACACACTGGAAACTAACTTTTCTGTGTGCAGGAAGCCAAGCCATGAAAAGCACCATAAAGACAGGGACAATACATCAGTAGCCAGCACCATCAAGTGGGTGTGCAAACCCCAGGAGGCATGCCATGATCCATAGGAGTAATCCTTTATTACTGTCTTAATTCTTTGTTGGCTAAAATCCAAAAAGAATAACAGCAATAACAGTTAATGCTGAAGTTGATAAGGGTGTCTCCCTACTGCCTGGGTGTGACAGTCACACCAGAGGCAGGCACGGAAGAGGCAAGTCCACACCAAAGCCAAGGTATCCACCATACCTTTTCCTTCAGCCTACTGGCATCTAGAATAGTTTATTAGGGCTCAGTTAAGATTATGTTGTCTAATTTTAGAGGTGCCTGAGTGGCTCAGACAGTTAAGTGTCTGCCATTGGCTCAGGTCATGATCCTGGGGTCCTGGGATGGAGCCCCACATTGGGCTCCTTGCTCAGCAGGGAGTCTGCTTCTCCCTCTTCCTCTGCCCCTCAACCCTGCTTGTACTCTCCACTTTTGTACTCTCTCTCTCTTTCTACTCTGCTCTCTCTCCCTAAGTAAATAAAATCATAAAAAAAACTACATTCCCTAATTTTACCCAAACTGACCTGCAGAGAAGAGACAAATGACTTCAAAGATTCCTTCGAAAAAACCAAAGACTGAATACAACCAACAACACAAGTGCCCAATAGGAACAGGGCAGAGGTTCCCTCCACAGAGCAGGTAATTCAGCAGACACACTCTCGTGGCAACTCTGGAGGGAAGGTTGACCACCTAACAAAGACTAAGGTGACAACTGCTTTTTGTAAAAGATAAAGAAGAAAAAAGCATTTGTTAATGGGTATCCAGAAATGTGTTTCATTTACATAATTTTGTGGCCATAGACAATGTATGCCCCCTACACAAATTCACAATTATACACTTAAAAATTGGGGAACAGAGTTTCCCAATTCTAACATCCTCCAAATGAAGGGTTTCAGCAGGCTTTGAAGTCACTTTTGGAAATATAAATATGCAACACTTTTGATTGGTTCCCAAGAAAAACAGGGAAGATGAAAATTCAGTAGCTGAAATACACAAAAACCTTCACATAATTGATGGGGGATGCTGAGAAATGAGTGTTATGACTTAGTAGGTTTGGCAAATAATCACTTCTTCAAGTTAGCTCTATATCTCTTTGGGATATATCTTTTTAAGCTATGCCAAGGGGGACTGCCCCTGTTTTCTCAGGACTAACACAATCACAGCACTGAAGTCTCATATTTGGGGAACTCCTAGGCTCTAGACAAACCAGGATAGTCAGTCATCCTGGCTGTGACAACCATTACAATCAAACCTAAAAAGCAGACTGCAGATAATGGCAACACAAAGCTTTGAATCAAGCTTTCAAAAAAGAATCATGCATATTAATATTTTAATTATAGCAAACTTGTTTGTAACTGTTAAAATAAATACTGTTAATTTTGTTTTTATATTACACATTTTTAGTTTCTTTTTTGGTCTATAGTTTTGAGGTACAAAATACAATTTATATAATAGTAAATCATACAATTTTCAAATAAACAAATAATCCACATATATTGAGATACGTACGTGACCAATGTTTCTTTAATGATGGGGAAGCAAATCAAGCTACCACTTGACAATATGGCCATATACAACTGATTGTGCTGGAATGCCTAACCTTGATATCTTTCTATATACATAATTTGTTTTTTTGAATTCATATCGTTCAAGGCAAAAAAATAAACATAGAATGAAGTAGTACAGTGAAAACTTTCCCACCCATCTTCCTCCATCTAGCCAATTCACAGTACCTCCACCCAGTAATCACTGTTATTAGACTCTAATACATCCTTGCCAAGTTTTCTTTATGAAAATACAAAGAAACATGAATATATATTCTTATTTTCCTGCTCTTACACACAAAGGTAGCACATTATAATACTGTTTTCTACCGCTTTTTTCATTTAACAAAATACCTCAGAGATCTTTGTCAGGTTATGAAGACCATTCTCCATCTTTCTTCACAGCTGCACATTATTATACTTAATGGATATTTCAGGATTTACCTAACTGGTTCCATATTTATGGATGTTTAGGTTGTTTCTAATCTTTTTTCCCTGTCATATAATGCTAGAGTGAAAAATTATCACATATGTCATTTTGCATATGTGCAAGGGTATCTATGGAATGACTTCTCTTCTCAGAAGCGAAACTGACAGGGAATACCTGGGTGGCTCAATTAGTTCAGCATCAGATTCTTGGTTTCAACTCAGGTCATGAACCTGATCAGGGTCATGAAATCAAGCCCCAAGTTGGGCTCCACACTCAGCATGGAGTCTGTTTGAGATTCTCCCTCTGCCCCTCTCCCTGCTCATGCTTGCCTATTCTCTCTTTCAAACAAATAAGTAAATCTTGTGGCGAGGGGGGGAGAAGTGAAACTGCTGGTTAACAGAGACTCATGTTTTCCTGCTGCTAATCCTCACATGAGGTGCCCCATTCAACAGCCCCATAAGCCTTGGATCAGGGCCTGTTTTCCTACAGTCTTGTCAACAAGCTATGTTATCAAATTTTGGGGTGTTTGCCAAGATGAATAGTGAAAAATATCTCACTATAGTTTTAATTTGCATGTTCCATTATGAAGAAATTGAAGATTACTTTGTATATTTAAAAGCCACTTGTATTTCCTTTATCCTGTGAAATACTTTTTTTAAGATTTTTAAAAATTTATTCATGAGAGACACAGAGAGAGATAAAGACACAGGCAGAGGCAGAAGGAGGCTCCTTGCGGGGAGCCTGATGTGGGACTCAATCACAGGACCCCAAGATCACACCCTGAGCTGAAAGCAGACGCTTAACCACTAAGCCACCCAGCCATCCCCTGTGAAATATCTTTTTTACATCCTTGGTCCATTTTCTGTTGGAATGATTACTCATCTTTGGGTCTTGATAAATTAGGAAGATTAGTCCTATTGAGATGAATTTCTTTTTTTCCCAGTTTGTCATTTGTCTTTTTCACTTATCTTAGGATATTTTTTAAATGGCAGAGAAATTTTTGTTGTTTAAGAGAGGATATTATCAAACTTTTCATTCATTGTTTCTCGATTTGAGTAATAGAAAATCCTTTTCTACTCCCAATTATAAAAACCTCCTATTTTATGTATTACATTTGTGGCTTATTTCCTACATTTGAATCTTTGATAAACACTGAATTTGAGCCAGGCTATATTGTGAAGTAGACATCCCTTCTCTTCCCATGCTAAACTGGGTAGTTTACTGAAGCCTGGAAATATCATATACAAATCTATATCATTAGGCTATCACATTGCACTACCATCATCTTTTTATCAGTTTCACCTGCTTTGATGAGCTTACTGAAGGCAGACAGTATCTTAACCATTTTTCATCCCCAAAACATTACATAACACCTAATCTAGCTCAGAAAATATTTGCTGAATGAAGGCATAAATGCAAGTATTTCTACTTGGCAGGCTTCACATCCAAGGAAATCACAGATATCCTTATGCAATTAATAAAATGGCATCCTGATAAAAACTATAATCCAGCTCTTCTCAAAATTTAACATGCAACTGGATCACTTGGTTATTGTGTTAAAATGCAGATCTTGATCCTGTAGGTCTGGGATTGGGCCTGAGGTTACCATTTTCCAACAAGCCCCAGCTGAAGGTCTGTGGACTACATCATGAGCCTCACAGGGCCATTTACTAGGCAGGAGATGGAAGTAGAGAAGCCATAACCCAATCTCCATCTACCTGTGTTCTACTGCATGTGAAATGATGAACTGAATCAGTCTAATTTTCTATGGCAGCTCTTTACCCCAATTTCATCCCTTTTTACCCACTCAATACACAGGAAATTTACATAATTCAAAACAACACTAGTATCTTCTCATAAAGGTTCTACTGCAAAAACTGAAACGGTAACAAGAAATAGTATTCAAGAGTTGATTATGTGAGCACAACAGTTACTGATGCATTTTTATAATCACTGTATCATTCAAACATAAAAAGAAATACATAATAATGCTGTCTATCACTCTGTTAGATTAGGATGTTTGGTTCACACTTCTTTATTTGCTACTGAAATTCTGCCTAGATAGAAGAAACATATTCCTCCCAAAAATAACATTACCTCTCACTTCAGAGTTAAATTACCCACACTCCTTATGTCCATGTTTTTAGACGAATCAAGGTTATATGTAGACATACACCTGGAAGATCACAATTTTGTATTTAAGAATAAATTTATGTTTCTCTTAAGACACACTGATCTCATTTTTTGGACAATTTCGCAAATAAAGAGCATTTAATACCATACAATAGAACAAGGAAAAATGCTGAATTCGGGATCAGGTGACCTAAGGCCAAATCCCAACCTCATCCACAAAAGTATGTAACTGTAAACACATGACATATATTATCTGTACCTAATTTCTCTTGTCTATAAAATAAAGCAATTGGACTAAATGTTCCAAGACTCCTGCTAGCTTTAAAACTCTTTGCTTCTGTCTGAGCTAATTAATTATTTCATGAAGGTAATAAATCCACATTGCTATTAATGAATAGACAGCTAATTAAAAAAAAAAAAAGGAAAAGAAAAACTAGCACTTTTCGTTATCTTCCCAGACAGAACACTTAAGGAAATAAGTATGAACTGAGAAAAATAAAACCATTACTGTGATTTCTCAGGTTTCAAACTTTAGTTTTGAAAATTGAAAATAAAGCTTTAGGGAAAAAAAAAACCCAGCATTCTGAAAAAGGGGAGATAGTGTGGTTCAAGGAACATTAAAAAAGGCTTTGCTATGGTACATTTCCATTTGCCAATTTCAAATGCATTATTTTGGAAGAAAGGATTATAAGATGGGAAAATAACCAATAAGGCTGCATGTTCTGTTACCTCCTGAAGGACCTGGATGCATCATATACTTTTACTACAAGTTATAATGATTTTTCTAATTAATCAATGTCTGTATTTCCTTATCTATGAATTCCAATCAAAGAAGTAAAACAAAGGATTTTCACCCACTGATCTGTGATTAACAATTTCAAGCCCTCACCCTGAAACTGCCAGAGACTGCCCCTTCCTCTCTCACCCTCAGACCAGTCTCTGGAGCACAGGAAGATGACCCAGCACTTATTGTTCCTCATCCATGAGAATAGCGGGTGATACCTACTGGTGTCACAGACTATGGAACACTGAAACATTTGGTAACTCCAGTGTTAAACCAGCATTTGAATTTCACTTGCTGTCTCAAGTTTACTTTTCAAATTCTCTTTTTCTCTGATTCACTGTGGGTGACAAATTGAAGACAAATGAAATTAGCCTTTCAGATGAAAAAAAACGAAAAAACAGGAAAGGATTACTTTCCATTGCTCTACTGGAATTCAGATTCAGACAGAGAAGGAAATGATCTCATTCAATTCAAATATCCAATAATATAGCTAATCTCTGAATGAAAATCTCTCTCTAGTATTTATACTAATCATGTTTTTTATTTTCCATATTTTATAATACTTTGACATTCTGGAGGCTTGTGAATAGGGGAACTAATTCCTAGAGAGAGCAAACAATTTGCCCGTGATCATGCCAATCACTGAGTCCTTATCTCCCTCACCCCTATTTATCAGGTTCCTACATTTCCTACAGCCCTAAATCATCCCAGGGCCAGGTACCAGACAATAGAGACAGCCCCTGAGCCAGAAACTACAGAAATTATTCAGACCAGCCAATCCTAAACCCCCATAGTTTCCTGATTCTCCTCCGCATCCATTCCTTTCTGTAAAAAATACAACTAAGGCTCTTGCTCACGTTTTTCCCCTCACCCTTTCTGTCCCTGAAGAGACTGGTGCTTCCTGATATGATGCTGCATAGTGTGGTGTGCTCCCCCCTTGGGAAATGTGAGTGATAAACCTTTTTTTTTTTCCAATGGAAGTCATCTATAGATCTGTTAGCCTCACTTTACCTGAATAAAAACAAAATCCCAGGTATATTTTAAAACAATATTGGCTAAGACTTTCACAAAAATAAAAGGGAAAAAATCTAAAATAGCTTTACAAACATCTCCATTTTATGGTTCTCCCATATATAAATGAATTCAATGGGCTGATGCAAACTGGTATACCAGTCATGTACAGGGCAAAAAACTGATAAAAAAAAATAAGTACTACTGAAGATTAAGAAACATATAATCCTACCCTAAATATTTTCTCAGTATCTATTTAAGGATATTACAAAATATTTCATTATACTATGCCTAAGTCAAAGCCAACCATGGCTCCCTCCTACCAGTATATCAAGTTCAGTAGACACAAGACCAAGTACAACTTCTTCTGCTCTGCAGTCAAGATCCTCTTGGCTCAGCGGCTCACATCTATGCTTGCCATCTTACTATGTTATCATGTACCAAGCTTAGATTCACTGAAATGGAAAGGACCCTTACCATCTTTTAATCTAAGACTCTTGTTCTATAAATAAAGAAACTGAGGCCAGTCTGGTGAAGGACTTGTCCTTGGTCATTGAGCTAATCACCACCCCAGCCAAAGACTAAAATCCAAATATTGTGATATCCAGCCTAACACACATTCTACAAAACTGCCATTACCAACATCTGCTCAGTCAGACAAGTCATTATGATCCCATCATTTATCATATATATCATATTTGTTTCCAACCCCATATCTTTGCTTATGCTGATTCCTTCCTCTGACCCTTCAACTTCCTTATTTCTCAAGGTTAGTTACCTAGATAGCACCCAGATCTTAAAACACAAAGAAGTTGTATTCTCTCATATTGCATTTTACTAGGTTGGATTTATTTTACCAGGTTGGACTTAAGAACCATTTGTTACAACAGCATTAAATATGCATTAGATAAACTGTATTTGTTAAATACACTAAATAAAGCATTAAATACAGCCATCTTAGATATTCCTCTTCCTTCAAAGCCAAGACTTGAGCCCCTAGTGATTGTACTTTTCTCTGAAGGCTGAATGTATCAATGAGCATGAATGTGCATAAGCATTTAATTGTCTCACATTACTCTATATAAGTTAGTTCTTTTCTATTTGACAAGAATATTTTTTTCAGATATATTCAGATCCTTTAGAGAATAAATAATGTCTCCTATTTCTATTTCTCAAAGTTTGGACTTCACTAATCAGATACAGATTTCACAGATTTTAAGAGCTTCAGAGGAAAAGGAAGAATGGGAACCAATATTTATCAGTATCAGGTATTTCACATACATAAATTACTTTATTCTTATATAGTTAAATAAAATTTCCTTTTTTTATTTGTCAATCTTGCATTTTTATGTAGGAGATCTGAAATTTTACAGCCTACATGTGATTTGGGGTTTCATGCCCATAACACCCACATGCACACCAAACACCTATGAAATTGCATTGGAAAAAAAAAAAAGCTCAATTATAAAGTACCTGCACTTTGCCAGTCAATTCTAACAGTAGTGAGTGGAAAATAACAAATGACAATAAAAAGGAAACTTGTCTTTGTATTGGCTGCATGAAAAACTTCCCATGTTAAAGAATCTAACAGAGACAGGTAAACTCCTCTCTTCAACCTGCAGCAGCCCATGAACTGACATGGTAAATGAAGCTCGTCCACATAACAATTCTCCATAACCAAAGGCATAAGATGTGTAATAAAACCTAAGTATAGGAAGTCCTCTTACAGATGGTGTGAGAGAGACTATATACTGGGGTGACCCCTCTGGAAGATGATACAAAAACCTTACCAAGATTTTAAATGTATGTAAGTCTTTAGTATGAAAAGTCTCTTGATAAGATTTTATCTGTGAATCAACGACAAAAGCATACCAAAATATATGAATAAGAACGTTTGTTCTCATTCATTTGGGGAATATAAATAATAGTGAAAGGGAATATAAGGGAAGGGAGAAGAAATGTGTGGGAAATATCAGAAAGGGAGACAGAACGTAAAGACTGCTAACTCTGGGAAACGAACTAGGGGTGGTAGAAGGCGAGGAGGGCGGGGGGTGGGAGTGAATGGGTGACGGCACTGGGGGTTATTCTGTATGTTAGTAAATTGAACACCAATAAAAAATAAATTAAAATAAATAAATAAATAAATACAGAAAAAAAAAGAACGTTTGGTTTTAACACAGCAGATAACAACAAAAACTAAAAATTATCTAAATGTTTAGAGAAAGGTACTGTGTAAAGGAATTATGGTACCTTCACAGAGTAGAATACTAAGCACCACTGAACACAGTGACAATATCTGCATGCATCTCCAAGACAGGCTTAGGTGCCAAAAAAAAAAAAAAAAAAAAAGCAAGATACCATATTGGAAAGAGTATGAGCCCATTTGGGATACATGTATGCATGTAGTATGTATTATGTATGTATGTGTGCAGAAAGGGTTTGCGTTTTTTAGCTTCCTTTTTTTTTTTTTTTTTTTTTGCTTCTGATTCCAATCTAGATAGATACGCAAGAAAAAATAAACAGTGGTCACATCTTTAAAAAAAACTGGGGTGGGGCACCTGGGTGGCTTAGTCAGTTAAGCATTCAATTCTTGATTTCAGCTCAAATCATGACTCAAGGTCCTGAAACTGAGTCCCATGTCAGGCTCTGCACTGGGTATGGACCCACTTAAGATCCTCTCTCCCCTTCTCCTTCTGCCCCTCCCCTGCTCTCTCTTTCTCTCCTTCTTAAAAAAAAAAAAGATTTGGGGGTTTAGCATGTGTTTGAGTGGGTACAGTAGAGAATTTACTTCTTATTTTTGTACTATTTGTAGTATTTTTTAAAACTATGTGCCTGTATATTGAAAAATATCACGAAATGCTTTTGAAGTTCTATGAAGAAATACATAGAAAATTTCAATATAAGAAGACATTCACTGACAGATATTATTATCAGCATCTGGAAATTACCAGATATTGAAGATACGAAATTACTACCTCAAAAGCAGAGGTTTAGAAAGTATCCAACAGTTCATCAGTTATATGTTTAATGTACTTAATCTAGCAATGCTATTTTGCTTAGTTGACTGGAAATGTCACTTGTAATATCATTTGGGTAACACAGAAAATAAATATTGTTAGTGATATTTCAAGCAAATTTCAAACATGATTTTAGTAATCAAACTCAAGCATGACTGAACCCCTTTCTCTCCACAGTGAATGTAGACACAGATATAAATCAGCTTACTGTATTAAACTATTAAATATATCTAATTAAAGTGAACACTGTAACTGATAATGAGCCCCTAAGGCACATCTTTCCTATTATCCTATATGAATATTCTTTAAAACAATTACGTGTCCCAAACACCTCAAAACTCATGTCGCTAATACAGCCCTTTGAAATGTCATTATCTTACTATGATCAAAGAAGTCCACTTGGCCTGGAGATGCCATTAAACACTAGGAACATCATTCAACAGATGTTTGTGGAAACCCAGCCATGCAAGATGCCATACTTAAACAGCACCTATATAAGTGCTGAGCACTTCTGGGATCCAAAAATGGGAAAATCCTAATATGGAAAGGAGATAATTATAAAAATCACTGAAATCAAGTTGGAAACCAAAGTAGGCTTCAAGATAAAACTTGATTTGTGCCAATATAGAAAAGACCAAAGACTGAATATTCATGTTGTAGGGCAAGATAATGGAAGTGCTGAAAAGGGACAGTAATAACTTCAGCAGCTTGACAGGAATGATACTGAGAAAAGGTTGCAAATATGTTTGGACAGGAGAGGTGGTCTCAAATATTAAACTAAAAATGTCAGAAATATGCAGCAGCCAATACTGATTAAGTATAGGACAATTAGTAGATAAGATGTGTCTCGCTGTTTCCTCGGACAATGGTTCTCAAACATGACCGTGTACCATAATCACCTCAAGGCATGATAAAATACAGACTGCTGAGCCTCACCCCAGTATATCTGATCCAGTAGGTCTGGAGTAAAGAAAGCCCAAGAAATTCTAGCAAACCCCCAGGTGATGCTGATGCTGCTGTTCTAGAGACCATGGCTAAAGAACACCTATCTCAAAACAATTGTGAACACATCAAATACCTTGTCTCCTCAGAGGGCATGACACAACAAACCAAAAATGCTGAGAAAAATAGCATCCTCACATTAAGTTGAGACAGATGCAGGTCTTCTTAAGTCTGGTGTAAGGAACTCCTTAGAGGAACAATTAGAGCAATCAAGTCTCATAGAACTGAGATGAAGCCAATCTGGCTCAGGGGGAACTGGACCTTGGGCCCACATTAACCACCTCACCTCCCAAGGAGGCTGATCCTAAGGATACAGTTCTGTAATTGGACAGAGACCTACACTTAACATCTTAAAACTAACTGTGTAGATCATCATTTCACATGTCTTATTTAATGCTAGGAGTAAATCAAACCATACCAAATCTGACATCAAATCAAGGACTGTATGACATTGTGTCACTTCACCAACTGCAATATGTAAATATATAACCACAACCCACACAAAGACCCCAAAACCCATACCCTAATACATGTTGATGGCCTATGAGAAGGTCACTAATGAGAATGCTCTAATGGCCCACTATCACCAAAACAGTCACTGTGAAGGTCTCCTGGTCACTTCTGCGACCTTAAAATTTGTAGGAATACAAAAAATTGCCACAGGAAAGAGCACATGTAAACTAGAAGCAAGATGCATATTATACACTCTAGGTGTCAAGGTGTCACTGAGTATTTCTTAGATGTGATTAACAGTCAAATAGTAGACTGAGTAAAGCACGTTACCCTCCAGAGTGGGGCAGGCTCATCCAGCCAGCTGAAGGCCTTCAGAGGAAAAATATGACCTCTCTGAGGAAGAGCAAATTTTGCCTCCAGAATGCCTCTGAACTCGAGGCTGCAACATCAACTCTCTTCTGAGTCTCCAGCCTGCCAACCTGCCCTACAGATTTCAGACCTGTCAGCCCCCAGAATTGTTTGAATCAATTCCTTAAAATAAACTTATCCATATACATAAACATTTAATTCATCATCATCAAGTAGGGACCAAGACTGTGAACAGGGATTATGATAGTACTGTCAACTACTCCCATTGGTTCTGTTTCTCTGGAGAACCCTGATAGACACAATGTCCTCCAGTTTACAGTCTCTGTCCCTCACTTGATAATGATCAATTATCTCTATCATTACAGTAGAAAAGTCTTTCGGGGGCACCTGGGTGGTTCAGTCAGTTAAGTGGCCAACTCCTGATTTCAGCTCAAGTCATGATCTCAGGGGCCTGAGATTGAGCCCCCTGTCAGGCTCCACAATGAGCAGAGTCTGCCTGAGGATTCTCTCTCTCCATGCCCCTTCATCTTACCCCTGCTCACATGTGCATGTGCACCTTCTCTCTCAAATAAGTAAATCTTTAAAAAGAAAGGAAGGTAGGAGGTAGGTTAGTCTCTAAAACTACCACTAAGATGTACCAGGACTAATACTTGATGGATTTACTTTCTGGCATTTTCCTATATACATATACATAGCTTTATCTCTAGTTCAAAAAGTAACACATGTTAATGGTAAAATATTTGAATAGAAAAGACAATATAAAAAAAGCACCTGGGGACACCTGAGTGGCTCAGTGGTTGCACATCTGCCCTCAGCTCAGGGCCTGATCCCAGAGTCCTGGGATCAAGTCCCGCACCGGGCTCTCTGCAGGGAGCCTGCTTCTCCTCTATGTCTTCTCCTCTATGTCTCCACCTCTCTCTGTGTCTCTCATGAATAAATAAATAAAATCTTCTAAAAATATGTTGTCTAAATAAAAAAAGCACCTATAAACAATCATTTAGTAATAACTACTCTTAACCTTTTAGTCTGTCTCCACATCAGATTAAGTCTCTAAACAACTGTTAGATAACTGATTTTGGGAGGGCAGGTTAAATTTTTTTTCTCTTTTAGGGTTTTTTTCTCAGATTATTCACTAAATAATTACCTTCAGTTCGAGAAATACCTCTTTTTAATAGGACATAAATTGTGTGTGGTATATTTGGGGGGAATTAAAAGAAAAGGAGATTATTTAAGAAATTTTATTTGATAAAACCTTAAGTACTAAGTTATTTATCATGAAAGATAAATCTCTTGAGTATTTTTCACAAAAGTTATTATCTTATCATAGCTATGCACTGTGTTTGTAAATACAAGCATAAAATCTTGGAAAACACTGGCCAGTCACAGAATATCGTAAGATATAATTGTCATGTAAACATAATTGTCATTGTAAACAATAAATTGATTTACATGTATGCAATATGCTATACTTAAAATACATCCACATGTAAACGTGTTCAAAGATACACATTAAAATTTTTAAATTAAAAAGAAAAAGTCTCCTTTCACTTTATTTTTTAAAGTTTTTCTCCTTTTATTTTAAAATGGAGATTACCCTTTAAAAATGTTATCAGGTTTTAATAACATTTATATTCTATACCTTTGTATACAAAACTCAACCAGAGTTTCAGCTCCTAGTCACTGAGGAAACACCTCTGTTGTGGTTACAAAACCTATATAATTACATTATGAATTCCCACAGTGAGCACAAACTAGAAGGAAGAACCCAGGAATTGACACCTTACCAAGCATCCATCCTGATTCAAATGCTCTTTGGAATCCATATTAAGCTTCCTCTTTCTGTTAGGCTGTTTCATTGCCACTTTAGCACTCCTTAGCAGTGTTTTTCTGTAAAATAGTGCCACATTATGCTGAGTGAAGTAAGTCAATCGGAGAAGGACAGTGTATGTTCTCATTCATTTGGGGAATATAAATAATAGTGAAAGGGAATATAAGGGAAGGGAGAAGAAATGTGTGGGAAATATCAGAAAGGGAGACAGAACATAAAGACTCCTAACTCTGGGAAACGAACTAGGAGTGATGGAAGGGGAGGAGGGTGGGGGGTGGGGGTGAGTGGGTGATGGGCACTGAGGGGGACACTTGAAGGGATGAGCACTGGGTGTTATTCTGTATGTTGGTAAATTGAACACCAATAAAAAAGTAATTTATTTAAAAAAATAGTGCCACATAAAAAAGTTCAGGAGTTTTGCACCACTAGAATAACAAAAACAAACCCTAAAAATGTTTTCATTAAACTTCTTCTAACTGGTTGCTATAAATACCCTGAAAAATGAACTCAGGTAAAAATTTCACTGTTGCTTTTATAGTTCCCCACTATAATAATACATTAATGGGGAAAGAGAGGAGTTTTCCGCCTCATCTAGAATTTATTATCACAAAGAAAAGAGATACTATTTTTTTGGTCTATCACAATACTTTTGGCATTTTGTGTCTGGGGAGTTGGGTTTTTTTTTGCTTAGCTTAACTAATTCAGATTCACTGCAATCTACCTATTCAGATACTCACATGGTCTGACTGTCCACAAGTGTCAAGGCAAAGGTATGCTTGGTGAAAGGACTTTTATCATACACAGCATAGCACAGCAATCTGAAAGAGAGAAAATAAAAAATTTTACCAATCCAATTTATCATGGACCATTCTTCAGTATGCTAATACATAGTAATGGACTAGTAACAAAATTAAATCAATAATCAAAAACTCCCAACCAGATGGACCAGTTGGATTCACATATAAGTTCTACTAAACATGTAAAGAAGAGTTAAACTATCCCAAAATAATAGAAGAGGAAGAAACTCTTTCACATTCATGCTGTGAGGCCAGTATTACCCTCATACCAAAAGCAGACAAAGATAACACAAAAAAAGAAAATTACAGGCCATTATCCCTGATAAAATAGATGCAAAAAATCTTCAAAAAATATTAGCAAACTGAATTCAACATATAAAAAGGATCACAAATCATGATTAAGTGGGTTTTATTCGAGGGATAAAAGAATGGTTCAACATCTGCAGATCAATCACCATGACACACCACATTAACAATATGAAGAATAAAAACACAGGTTTGAACTACATAGGTTCACTTATATAAATACAGTACAGTACTGTAAATGTATTTTCTCCTCTTTATGATTTTCTTAATAACATTTCCTTTTCTCTAGCTTACTTTACTATAAAATATGTAAAAATACAGTATATAACACAAATAACATATGCAACATAGGTTAATTGGCTGTTTATATTATCAGTAAGTCTTCTGTTCAATAACATACTCTTAGTAGTTAAGTTTTTTGGTGGGTTGAAGGCTATATGCAAATTTTCAACTACACTGGGATTGGTGCCCCTAATCCCCACATTCTTTAAGGAACAACTTTATAAAAATCCTAAAGATTCCACTAGAAAACTGTCAGAATTAATAAATGAATTCAGTAAAGTCACAGGATACAAACTTCACACCTAGAAATATGCTGTATTTCTATGCACTATGAAAAAAAAGTAGCAGAAAAAAATTATAAAAATAATCTCATTTAAAACTGCATCAAAATAATAAAATACCTAGGAAAATATCTAATCCAAGGAGTTGAAAGACCTGTACTCTAAAAAATATAAGACAACTGATGAAAACACTGAAGATGAAACAAATAAATATAAAGATATTCTATGCTCATGGATTAGAAACATTAATACTGTTAATATGTCCATACTATCAAAAGTAATCTATATATTCAATGCAATTCCCATCAAAATGCCAAATTTTTCACTGAAATTAGGACAAATAATCCTAAAATTTATTTAAAACCACAAAAGACTCTGAATAACTAAAGCAATCTTGAAAAAGAAGAACAAAGCTGGAAATATCACAATCTCAGTTTTGAAGCTATATTACAAAGCTATGTAAACAATACAATACTGACACAAAAACAGATGCACAGAGCAACAGAAGAGAATAGAGAGCCCAGAAATAAGTCCAAACTTACCTAGTGAATTAATATATGACAAAGAAGGCAAAAATATAGTACAATGGCGAAAAGATAGTCTCTTCAATATATTGTATTGAGAAAAGTGGAGCAGCTACATTCAAAAGAATAAAGAATGAAAATGGACCACTTTCATGTGCTATACACACACACCACACACACACACACACACACACACACACACACACACACAAATCAACTCAAAATAAATCAAAGACCTAAATGTAAAACATAAAACAATAGAACTCCTAAAAGGAAATGGAGGCAGTAATCTCTTGGACATCAACCTTAGTATTGTTTTTGTGAATCTGTCTCCTCATGCAAGAGAAACAAAAGCAAAAATAAACAAATAGGACTACACAAAGCTAAAAAGATTTTGCACAGCAAAGGAAACCATCAACAAAACAAAAAGGTAACCCACTGAATGGGAGAAGATATTTTTCAAATGATTTATCTGATATCTGATGACAGGTTAATATCTAAAATATAAAAAGAATCTGGGTCACAAGAGGGACTCAGTCAGTTGAGCATCCAACTGTTTCAATTCAGGTCATGACCTTCGGGGGTCATGAGATTAAATCTCACATCAGGCCCGTGCTCAGCAGGGAGTCTGCTGGAGATTCTCTCTCTTTCCTTTTCCCTCTGACCCTAACCCCCTCTATAATAAATAAATCTTCAAAAAAATAATTCATGCAAACTCAACAACATGAAAACAAAGAATCCAATTAAAAATGGGGAGAAGTCTTGAACAGACATTTTCCCAAAGGAGATATACAGATGGCTAACAGACACAGGAAAAGATTCTCAACATTACTAGTCATCAGAGAAATGCAAAATAAAGCCACGATGAGATTATCACCTCACATCTGTCAAAGTAATATCAAAAAGTCAATAAAAGGAGCGGCTGGGTGGTTCAGTCAGTGAAACATCAAGTCTAGATCTCAGCTCAGGTCTTGATCTTGAGGTCATGAGTTCAAGCCCCAGTTGGGCTCCACGCTGGGTGTAGAGCCTATTTTTTTAAAAAGTCAATAAATAACAAGTGTTGTCAAGGATACAGAGAAAAGAGAACCAACACTCTTGCACTGTTGGTGGGAATGCAAACTGGTGCAGCCACTATGAAAAACAGTCTGGCAACTCCTCAAAAAATTAAAAATAGAGATACCTTACAAATCAGTAACTCCACTTTTGGGCATATATACTACCCTCCAAAAAAACATTAATTCAAAAGGATACATGCACCCCTGTGTTTATTGCAGCATTAGTCACAAAAGCCAAAATATGGAAGCAACCTAAGTGTCCATCAACAGACGAATAAAGAAGATGTGATATATATGTATGTGTGTGTGTGTGTAAATATACACAATGTAATAATACTCAACCAAAAAACGAATGAATTCCTGGCATTCAAGACAACATGGATGAACCTAGAGGATATTATATAAACTAAATAAGTTGGATAGAAGACAAATAGTATAGGATTCACTTATATCTGGAATCTAAAAAACAAAACAAATGAAGAAACAAATAAATTCACAGATACAGAGAAAAAGCTGGTGGTTGCCAGAAGGGACGGAGGTAGGAGGAAAAGTAAAACAAGTGAAGGGGATTAAGAGGCTTAAACTTCCAGTTCTGAAACAAATATGTCCTAGGGATGAAACTGCAGCATAGGAAATAAGATCAATAATATTATAATAATGTATGGTGACAGATGGTAACTTCACTTACTGTGGTGATCATTTCATAATGCATATCATTGTCAAATCTCTGTTATATTCCTGAAACTAATATATGTCAAATATACTTCAATTAAAATTTAAAAAAATAAATGAATACATTAATAGTAGATATTCTTTGAAAAGTTATTTGGAATAAACTTTTGATAGGCAAGTTAACCATTTTAGAGAACTTGCCCCTAGCATTACATGAGTACCACTGGAGCTATAATTCACTTGGAATAATTTTAACTAAGACTGATATGTAACTTAAAAAAAAAAAAGTTTAGCAGACCTCAATCATCATAGTTCCCAGTGTTTTAGAATCATATACCCAAACTTCTTCCCTGATACATCCACCTACACAATGACCCTAGATATGACAAACTGAACACATTCACAACTGAGCTCATCATTGCCCCTCAGTGCCTCCCAGTTACACACTCTCTCCCTATTTGCATTAATGATAGGACCAGTCACTTGTCTGTCTCCATCTGCCCCTTGACAATTCTTCACACTAGACACTGCACAAGAGCACCAAGCCAATGGGCAAGTGGAAGCCAAAATCCATTCTGGGCTCTGCACACATGCCACTCTCCCTGCCTCCATTTAAGAGGTGCCAGTCAGAAAAATGCATCTTTTTCTGATTCAAAAAAAGACACCTTTTGGGCTAATGGTGCCCTGACTTTGCTGTATGTAGCCAGAGACCTGGGAGTTAGCATCATTTCATCCTTTACATCACTTAATACACTCTATCACCAGGTTTTGCTCATTTTTAATCTACTCAACATTTCTTTTTTTAAGATTTTATTTATTTATTTATTTATTTGTTTTGTTTTTTTTTTGAGAGAGAGAGAGAGAGAGAAGCAGGGGGGAGGACAGAGAGAGAGAGAGAGGAAGAGAGAAAATCTTCAGCAGGCTTCACAGTCAGCGCAGAGCCCAATGCAGGGCTCAATCTCACAACCCTGAGATCATGCATGACCTGAGCCAAAAATCAAGAGTCAAATGCTTAATTGAGCCACTCAGGTGTCCCTCAACATTTCTTGAATTCATTTTCTCCTCCTACTCCTATTAAATCTGACCACCTCCAATTTTAGGCTCCAGAACACTGACCTGCCCTACTATTCATCCCTCCTTTTTCAATCCCTCTATTTTTTATTCATCCTTTAGGACTCAACTCAAGGGAGACTTCATAGCCTTGAGACAAGCCTTCCTTGCTTACCTCCTGCTCCCAATGGACCAGGTATGTCTTATATAAAACACTGTACTTCTGCGTATCTTTGCCACATTATTCAACACCTTATACTACATCTTTTTTATTTACAGATATGTCTCCCTTCATGTGGCTGATAACAAAGATCATGAATTATTGATCCTTATTTTCCCATTGTCTAGAGAGCCTCTGGCTCAGCATATCTGTGGCCCTGAACTGCCCAAGTACAGCTCTGAATTACAGAGAAGCATCCACCACCTTAAGTTGGTGCCAGAGTCCTTAGTCCACACATTACTCCTTTTACAGTACTGTTTGAGTAGAGTGAGTGGAATTCTCTAACTTGGCAACTACTTTCTCTTTCTCTTACATATATTAAAAAAAATAGACAAACAAAACACATTTCCTCATATACACTTCCTTCCATTCGATATTTATGTCCTTAAGATAAGCACTTACCTAGTAAATTCAATAACATTGCATTTATTTTGTAGGATGTAAATACAATTTATCATGCCTAGCTCCCAGTCATACTCTGAACAGCTATGCAAATGAACAGCTTAGACTTGATGCCTTTAGCAAAGTATTATTGCACAAGACATAAGCACTGCCAAGGCTAGTCTGCATTTTACAACTAATAACACCCCATGGCTTGTCAAACCAATATCAGTTGGCTACTAAGGCTTTTGTTTTGCCATCAAAGTGATCTGTCTTGCTAATCCCTAGTAATTATCTCAATAACTCTGGTTTGTTTAAAAAAGCAAGAAAGCCTAAATTTGTATTATTATGTATTGGAGAAAAAAGATGAAAATGTTTCCACCGAGAAGTTCCAAAATAACTGGATTCCCGTTAGGTAATAAAACAAAAATATAAATGACACCTAAGCCCATATTAGATTCTATTGCCAGACATAAAAGGAATCAAATACAATACTCCATCAAATGCAAAATAAAGGAGATGGATGATATATAGTTAGATAGACAAGATGATATGTAAATAGACAGGATTACACACAGAAAGACAGACAGGGAGGTTTTATATACCCCTTTCAATGTCAATCTACAAGATATAGTCTGACCAACAAAATAGAACACTTCTTTTGATATAAATTTAATCTGATATCCTTGGCACAGTATCAAAATATATGGATTACTCTGATTGTCCTAATACATGGCCTGGTCCCAAAAAGCCCCAAATGTCACATCAGTCACATATGCCTCCTTTCTAAGTTTGGAAGAAATTTAAAAAAAAAATAGAGCCAAGGAAGAATAACCTCAGATTCTAAAACACATTAGAGAAAAATCATCAAGGAAAAATGAAGGAGAATAGTGAGTAGGTGGTACTACTACCCAGTGTACTTTGGCTTTGTAGTTATACTCAAGTACTAACTATAACAGAAAACATTATTTAAGTGATTTTATTTTTTTCAGATTTTATTTACTTATTAGAGAGAGAGAGAGAGTACAAGCAGAGGGAGCAGTAGGCAGAGGGAGTGGGGAAAGCAGACTCCCCGCTGAGCAGGGAACCCAAAGCAGGACTTGATTCCAGGACCCAGGGATTATGACCTGAACTAAAGGCAGATAATTAACCAACTGAGCCATGCAGACGCCTCTATTTTAAGTGATTTTAATTAAAGACTCCTAAAAGCATTTTATATTAAAACAAGACAGATAATACAGGTAAATGATTTGTATTTCTATAGAAAATTTGGAAATAGTGCACTGCTTTTTCAAACGAATCCTCTGAATCAGTTTGATTTCCCTTCATGGTTAGTGGAATTTTCACAATTGCATACTGCTTATATACTTGTGAACTTCTGATTAAGCAGACAGATTAATTATTTAAAAAACATATAAACAACTTCAATACTTCAGATTTTAAAAGTCTATAAATAACAAAAATAATGCACTGCCTGCCTATGTCCACTTGCTGTTTGGCAATTCTTTCAAAAAATATTTACTGATCACCTGTTATCATCAAGACTGTCATGGGTACTTTGCAGAATATAAGTATGATTCATAAGATACTCCAGAAAGGAAGAAAATGCAAGTAGCCATTAATGCTCTGGATAACCCAGGATAGTTCTGCCTCATGCCACCCATCCCAGCAGTTATAACCAGCACCACCTTCCACTCCTCCAAATGTTCCAGTTTAGACAGTAAATCCTATGGTCACTGTATGGACAAGAAACATACATAAATTAACAAGAAATATAATGCATGCCATTAAAGAAGTGTAAGTAAGTAATTAACATGATGTTCACAGGAGAGAAAGTATGTCTAACATTGATAAGAAAACGCACTGTGGAGGAACATTTCAGCTGCTTCTAGGATGCTGCATAGATTTTAAAGTGAATTTAGCACCACAATATCGAATACAAATACCTGATTATTGCATTGACTTGCCACTTCAAAGATGTTACCAGGCTAAAATGTATCCATTGATACTTAATGTCAATAATAATGCACAACAGTTGGTCTGTAAATAAATAAATAATTACAACTGAGTGTATTTTGACAATTTCTGCATGAATTCCTGCTCTCTTTTAATTGCATTAGTAGCTAACATTACCTGGCAAAGCCATAATCCCTCTAACATATACACTTTCAATTAATATTTATTACAATCCAAGGACATATGTACCATTATCACTCTTTTTGCACAGATGAGGAAACATTCCTTTGTTCTAAACAAAAAACAAATCCATTTAAATATACACCAAATAATCCTCTCTGTACACATGCAGCAAATCAGAAACAAAGATGGCAAGCCTTCAGTCTGTTAAGCTCCAGACAAAGAGAAAGGCAGAGGAAGTTAGGAGTCAGGGGTTAACACAAGATGAGTGCTGGAGCCAGGTTTACCCCATGAAGCCAAGAGGTGGCAAGAGGCTCCACCAAAGGTGAATAGAAGTCAAATGGAACTTCCACCACAAATGACTGGATACATTAGAACTATGAGTCTAAGAAGAACAAATACTAACTCCTGACAAGGAAGTCGGCTTCAGGGAGCCAGGCATAGGCAACCACAAACACTAAAAAAACAGGAGAAAGAAGGCATGTATAGAATGAGGAAACAAAATTGTCCCCCTCAAAGTACATCTGAATATCAAAATTCAAAAATACATAAAGAAATCATGTGCTGGGATCCCTGGGTGGCTCAGCAGTTTAGCGCCTGCCTTTGGCCCAGAGTGCGATCCTGGAGCACGGGATCGAATCCTGAGTCGGGCTCCCAGCATAGAGCCCGCTTCTCACTCTGCCTGTGTCTCTGACTCTCTCTCTCTCTCTCTCTCTCTCTCTCTCTCTCTCTGTCTATCATGACTAAATAAATAAAATCTTAAAAAAAAAAAAGAAATCATGTGCTAAGAAAGACAAGAAAATCAGCAACTGGGGAGAGGAATTCATCCTGGTAACATTTAAATTATAGAAAATATTGACAAGTATTTTTAAATAATTAAGTTTAGGATGCTCAAAAAGATAAATGAAGAAAAGACAGCCCTAAAAAAATGATCAAAAAATTGTGAACAGTAATACAAGTATGTAAAGCAAAATGAGTTAGATATGAAAAAAGCTTAAAACCGTTGCAATTTTAAGCACAGTCAACAAGATAACCAAGCCTGACATACTTTTTTAGCTAGACCAAGAAAAAAAGAGTATTCAAATTACTAAAACCAGAAGGAGAGAAGTTACATCAATACTAATCTTACAAAAATCAAAAGGATTATAAGGGCATACAGTTGACCCTTGGACAACACAGGGCCTAGGAGCACCGACCCCCCATGCAATCAAAAATCCACGTACAACTTTGGACTCCTCAAAAACTTAACTACTAATAGCCCACTGTTGACCAAAGCCTTACTAAAAATGTAGACGGTCGATTAACACATATTTTGTATGTTATGGTGTTATATACTGTGTTCTTACAATAAAGTAAGCTAGAGAAAAGAAAATGCTACTAAGAAAATCATTAGGAAGAGAAAATATATTTATAGTACTGTACTCTATCGAGAAAAATCTATAGATAAGTAGACATGTAGTTCAAACCTATGTTGTTCAAAGGTCAAATGTATTATGAAAACCGAAATCAGACAAATTAGATAACTTACATGAAATTTCTAAAAAGACATAAGTTACTGAAAATGATTCAAGAAGAAATAGAAAATCTGAATATATCTATAACAAGAGATGAATGTAGCAATTTTAAGACTTCCCCATAAGAAAAGCCTAGACCTAGATGATTTATACTCAATATTCAAAGAAATTAATACCTACCCTTTACAAACTCTCTCCAAAAAGGAGAATATGAAACAATACTTCCAACTCATCCTATGAGACAAAACACTACTGCCCTGATTGTAAAAAAAAATGACAAAGATAACACAAGAAAGTAAAACTATAGACCAATATTCTTATACAGATTCAAAAATCTTCAAAATACTAACAAACCGAATCCAACAACATATAAAAGAATTGCACAGCATGACCAGGAGTGGTAGGTTAAACATTATAAAATCAATTAATGTATAGTTAAACATTATAAAATCAATTAATGTATAATACTACAATAAGAGAATGAAGGGAAAAAAAAAAAAACAATCCTATCAGTAAACACAGAAAAAGCTTTTGACAAACCTTAGCTCCTTCAATGATTAAAAAAAAAAAAAATACACTTACCAAAAGAGGAATAGAAGGATTTCCTAAAGCTGAAAAAGAGTGTTTATTAAACACCTACACCTGACATCAATACCCAGTGGTAAAAGACTGAAAGCTTTCCTCCCAAGATCACAAACAAGACAAGGATGTCTACTCTTCACCATCTCTATTTAGCAATATTTTAGAGGTTCCAGTCAGGGCATCTAGACAAGAAAAAGAAATAAAAGGCACAGAGATGGGAAAGGAAGAATTAAAAATGTCTCTGTTTACAATGACATGATCTAGTATGTAAAAAAATCCTAAGCTTTAGAACTAATAGATAAGTTAAACAAGATGGATATATACAAATCAGTTACATTCTTATACAAATGCAATTAACACATCAAGAATAAATTAAAATGTTGCATTCATAATAGGATCAAAAAATAAGCTTAATAAAGAAGTGCAAGACTTAAAAACTGACAACTATAATAAAACACTGTAAAAAGAAATAACTGCAAAGATATTCCTTAATCATGGATTGAATATTTACTAAGTTTAATATAGCAATGTTCTCAAATTGATAGAGATTTAATAAAATCTCTAATAAAAAAATAAAATATCTAATCAAAATCCCAAGTGTTTTTTTTTTGTTTTGTTTTGGTTTTTTTTTGCAGAAATTGATAAACTGATCCTAAACTTCATATGGAAATGCAGAAACACCACAGAATAGCCAAAACAATCATGAAAAAGAAGGACAGGACTCACACTTACTGGTTTCAAAACTTAATACATACAAAAATAGGTTCAAAATGGATTAAAGACCCAACTGTGAGACTGGAATCCATTGAAATCCCAGAGGAGAAATCTCTGTGACCTCAGTCGCAGCAACTTCCCTCGCAGAGGCAAGGGAAACAAAAGCAAAAATGAACAATTAGGACTTCATCAGGATAAAAAGCTTTTGCACACAAGGGAAACAATCAACTAAACTAAAAGGCAACCTATGGAATGGGAGATAATATTTACAAATGACCTATCAGGTACAGGGCTAGTATAAAAATCTATAAAGAACTTATTAAACTCAACACCCAAAAAAACAAAAAGTCCAGTAAAGAAATGGGCAGAAACATGAACAGGAAATGCTCCAAAGAAAACATACAAATGGCTAACAGAAGTGTGAAAAAATGTTCAACATCACTTGGCATCAGGGAAATACAAATCAAAACCACTATGAGATACCACCTCACACTGGTCAGAATGGCTAAAATTAACAACTAGGAAACAGCAGATGTTGGTGAGTATGTGAAGAAAGGGGTACACTCTTAACTGTTGGTGGGAATGCAAACTGGTGCAGCCACTCTGGAAAACAATATGGAGGTTCCCCAAAAAGTTAAAAATAGAACTAACCTACAACCCAGCAACTGCACTACTAGGTATTTATGCAAAGGATACAAACAAGGCGATTAGAAGGAGCACATGCACCCCAATGTTTACAGCAGCAACGTCCACAATATCCAAAATATCCAAAGAGCCCAGTTATCATCAACAGATGAATGGATAAAAAAGAGGTGGTATATATATATATGCAATGGAATATTACTCAAGCATCAAAAAGAATGAAATCTTGTCACTTGGAATGACGTGGATGGAACTAGAGGGTATTATGCTAAAGTGAAATAGGTCAGTCAAAGAAAGACAAATATCAAATGATTTCACTCATGTAGAATTTAAGAAACAAAACAGATGAACATAGGGAAAGGGAAGAAAAAATAATAAATAAAATAAAATAAAATAAAATAAAATAAAATAAAATAAAATAATACAGAGAGGGAGGCAAACCATAAGAGACTCTTAGCTATAGGAAACAAACTGAGGGTTGCTGAAGGGGAGGTGGGTAGGGGGATGGGGTAATTAGGTGATGGGGATTAAGGATTACACTTGCTGAGATGAGCACTGAGTGTTGTATATAAGTGCTGAATTACTATATTGTATACCTGAAACTAATATTATAGTGTATATAAACTAACTATAATTTAAATAAAACTACGGGCACCCAGGTCATTCAGTCAGTTAAGTGTCTGCCTTCAGCTCAGGTCATGATCCCAGGGTCCTGGGATCAAGCCCCATGTCTGGCTCCCTGCCTCAGCAGGGAGTCTGCTTCTTCCTCTTCCTCCACTTGCACCACCCTCCTCTCCCCCCTGCTCATTCTCTCTGTCTCAAATGTATAAATATAATCATAAATAAATACATAAATAAATAAATAAATAAATAAATAAATAAATAAATAAATACTTTTAAAAAGCCACAGTAATCAAGACAGTATGGCACTGGCATAAAGACAGACATACAGACCAACTGAATAGATTGATGTTCTAGAAATAAACCATACATCTATGTCTAATTAATCTTCAACAAAGGTGCCAACATAATTTGCCAAGGAAAAAAATATTCTTTTCAACAAATGGTACTGGGACAACTGGATATTCACATGCAAAAGAGTGAGGTTGGAGCCTTCCCTCATACCATATACAAATATTAATTCAAAGTGGATCATAGACTTAAATGTAAGACCTAAAACTATAAAATCGTTGAAAGAAAATATAGGACTGAATATTCAAGCCCTTGGTTAGGTAATGGCTTCTTAGATGTGACACCAAAAGTATAAGCTACAAAAGAAAAAGTGGACTACGTCAAAAGTAAAACCTTTTGTGCTGCAAATGATACCATCAAGAAAGTGAAAAGGCAGCATACAGAATGAGTGGGAAGAAATATGTGCAAATACTATATCTACAAGATCTGTATTGAGAATATAAAAAGAACTTTAACAACTTAATAATAAAAAGAAAACCGCCAAAATAGGCAAAGGATTTAAACCAACATTTCTCTAAAAGAAGATGCACAAATAGCTAATAAGGACATGGAAAGAGGATAGTCAACATCATTAATCACTGGGGAAACAGAAATTAAAAAGAAAAAAAACACAAGCTTTCACTTCACATCCACTAAGATAGCTGTAATAAAAAGGGGGAAAAAGTCAGTAACAAGGATGTGGGGGAATTAAAGACCTCTCCTATTGCTGATAGAATGTAAAATGATACAGTCACTTTGGAAAAGTTTGGCAGTTCCTTGAAATGTTAAACAAAATGAACCAGCAACTCCACTCCCATGCATATACCCAAGAGAAATGAAAACACACATCCACACAAAAACTTGTCCATGAATGCTCACAGTAGCATGATTCATAACAGCCAAAAAGTGGATACAACCCAGAGTTGATCGTCAATTGATAAGGCAGTGTGATACTTGTTCTGAAATAGGTAAACATACTGAGAAAGATGAGAGAGCCCCTCAAAAGAAAGGTATATGTGAAAACTTGATTATCAAAGGAAGTATAATATCAGCTGTGGCTTTTCACATATGCCCTTTACTATGCTGAGGTACTTTCTTTCTATTCCTAGTTTGTTGAGTTTTAATCATGAGTGTTTTAATTCTATCAAATGCTTTTTCTGCATCTAATAAAATGATCATGTTATTTATCTTTTATTCTGTTAATATAGTAATCACATTACTTGATTTTGTATATTGAGGCCATTCTTTTATACCAAGCATAAATTCCATTTGGTCATAGTGCATGCTCCTTTTAATGTGCTGTTTGCTCCACATTGCTTGTAGTTTGTATTTTTTTTCCATCCACATTCACCCAGGATATTGGCCTACAGTTTTCCTTTTTTATGGTGTCTTTGTCTAGCTTTGGTATTAGGGTAATGCCAGCTTCATAAAATGAATTTGAAAGTATTCTTTTTTCAATTTTTTTGGAAAAGTTAAGAGAAGGAATGGCTTTAATTCATATTTAAATGTTTGCTGAGAGTTCACCAATGAAGTCATCTGGTCCTCAGCTTTTCTTTGTTGGAAGTTTTTTTTTTATTACTGATTCAAGCTCCATAGTAGTTACAGATCTGTTCAGGTTTTCTATTTATTCATGACCCAGTCTTGGTAGGTTGTATGTATCTGGGAATTCTCCCATTTCTTCTGGTTTATCCAGTGTGTTGGTAAAGAATTGTTGATGGTAGTCTCTTATGATCCTTTTTATTAATGTAGCATCAGTTGTAATGTTCCCTCTCATATTTGAGTCTTTTTCCTAACTAGTTTAGCTGAAGATTTTTCAATTTTATGTATTCAAAAAATCGATTCTTAGCTTCAATGATTTTTTCCATTGTTTTTCTACTTTCCATTGCATTTATTTCTGCCCTAAACTTTGCTATCTTTTTGTCCTGCTAAATGCAGGTTTAGTTTATTCTTTCTCGGTTCCTGAGATATAAAGTTAGCTTATTTATTTGAGATCTTTCTTTTTAATGTATTCTGTTACCACAATAAATTTACATCTTAATATTCTTTTTGCTGTATGCCATAATTCTGTTCTGTTGTATCTTCATTTTCATTTTTCTCCAAATATTTTCTAATCTCTCTTTTGATTTCTTCTTTGACCCACTGGTTGTTCAAGAGTGTTTATTTAATTTCACATATTTATGAATTCTCCAGTTCTCCTTCTGCTACTGATTTTTACCTTCACTCCACTGTGACCAGTAAAAAAAAAAAAAAAAAACTTAGTGTGATTTCAGTCTTTCTAAATTTATTAAGACTTATTTTGTGGCCTAACATTTGACCTATCCTGGAGAAAGTTCTGTGTGTGCTTGAGAAGAACCTGTATTCTGCTGCTTTTGAGTGGAATGCTCTGTATTTGCCTGTTCGGTCCGTTGCTCTGTAGCACTGTTCAAGTCCTCTGTGTGGATCTTCTTTAAAAAAAAAAAAAAGATTGTATTTATTTATTTGAGAGAGAGCAAGCCAGAGAGAGCACAAGCAGGGGAAGCAGCAGAGGTAGAGGGAGAAGCAGGCTCCCCGCTGAGCAGGGAGCCCGAAATGGGGCTCAATCCCAGGACCCCAGGATCATCATCACCTAAGCTACAGGCACAGGCTTTAACCGACTGAGCCACCAAGGTGCCCTCTCTGTGGATTTTCTATCCATTACTAAAAATGGGGTACAGAAGTCTCCTACCCCCACAATTACTGTTGTCTATTTCTCCCTTCAGTTCCATCAATGTTTGCTTTACATACTTAGGTGTTCTGATGTTAAGTACATATATGTTTACAATGGTTATATCTTCCTAGTGGATTGACCTTTGATCACTATATAATATTCTCTTGTGACAGTGTTTGACTTAAAGTCTATTTTGTCTGATATAAGTATAGCCACCTCTCTTAGCTACAGAAGCTAAGCGGATCTCTTCTGATTTCCACCTAACAAAATATATTTCTCTATCCCTTCACTTCTCTCAGTTTAAATTCTTGACCGTCCTGTAAGAGGAGACATCCTCACTCTTGCCATGGGTCCATCTGAACCAAATACACTCAACTTGGGCTTGCCTAGGACTCACTTTGGCCAATGGGAGATACACTGTGAGCTGAGGCTCAAAATGTGCTTGTGCAATTTATTTATGTTGGCTTTACTACACTAAAACTACCTGTGTTAGGAGAACATGCATCAGTTGGCCTTTGACCCTTCTGAGTAGACCCCAGAGAGCAGGTAGGAAACCCCTGAACCTCACTCAGCCTGCAGCCAAGCCCAGAATATGAATGGCCTACAGCCTTTCATAAATCACCAAGGCAAGCCCAGTGATAAATCAAAGATCAATTAACATCTTGTGATGCAGTAGTTTTGGTAGCAAGAGCAGATGGACAGCACGATCCATAGTGGGGGCTGGGGGCAAAACTATGAGTAAGCATTTCACACAGAAATTTAGGAAAAGTTGTTCAGCCTTGTTAGTAATCAGAGAAATTAAGAATCAAACCACAAGACACCAATTCATGATCATCAGAGTGTCAAAAATATAAAACTCTGACAGTACCAGATGTTAGCAAGGGTGAGGAGCAATGGGAATTCTCCTACTCTGCTGGCAGAAGATTAACCACTGGAAAACAACCAAAGTTTTGTTGAAGTTTAAGATGTTCCAGCAAATCCCATGACTCCAGGACTCTAGTAATTGTAGTACTCCATTAGGAGGCAAGTTTATATTAATGGGGGGGGGGGAAGACTGGAATTAATCCAAATATCTATCAACAGGAATCTGAAAAAACAACTTATGCTATAGTCATACAATATAACATTGCACAGTGAAAATGAATCAGCTGCAAATACATATGCAAGAACATAATTAGCAATAACACTGGATTCACAAAGAAAATCAGAAGACTGCATTCTACATTTTTAAAACACAAAAGCAAGCAAAAGCACTCAATATGTGCCTTAGAGATACATTCTTATGTGGTAAATTATTCGAAGAAGGAAATGATAAATATAAAATGCAGCAAAGTAGTTGAAGAGGAAAATTAACAAGACTGTAATGTTTTCATTCTTAATTAAGCTGGATATTGGCTTCACAGGTATATATATTTTTTCTATTGTGCTTCATACTGACCTATAATATATGTTGTTTTTATGGGACACTAGAAGGTGTAGTTGGCTAATTGCGTGACTCTTGGTTTCGGCGCAGGTCATGATCTCTGTGCTCAGAGCACAGTCTTCTCAAAAGATTCTCTCTCTCTCTGCCCCTCACCCACACCCACACTCCCCCCCCCCCAACACACACACACTCTCTCTCAAATAAATAAATGTTAAAATATGTTGTTTTTGGGGGTGCCTGGGTGGCTCAGTCAGTTAAGCATCTACCTTCAGCTCAGGTCATGAACTCAGGGTCCTGGAATAGAGCCCCGCTTTGGGTTCCATGTTCAGTAGGTAGGCTTCTTCTTCCTCTCCTGCTGCTGCTCCCCACTGCTTGTGCTCTCTTGCTCCATCAAATAAATAAAGCTTTTTTTTTTAATGTTGTTTTTGTATATAAAATGGCAAACAATTTTTTTAGTAATTTAAATGGTGTATCCTAGGCATTCAAGATAAGAAAAGTTAACAGAGGTAAAAGAGTGCACATAGCACTTTCTTCTAACTGAACAGTCCATTTTTCCTGTTGCTAAATCCCTTTTTTCACCAAGACTTGCTGCCTTTTTCTCTTATGTTTGGGAAAAAATATCTCATTAGGCCCTTTCTGAGCATGTACTAAGTGCAGTTTGCAAGGAGGAGATGTGTGAGGAGCACATGTTGCTCCTACCTGCCTTTGTGAGACCACACTATTGTCAAAGAAGCATAAGAACCAGGGGCATTAACTAAACTGGGGGATAGCCACATCCATGCTGCCTGTCAGAAACTAAGCTGAATCCTCAGCATTTCTAGTTCTACTGAGTGAAATCTCAGCAGGGACAAAAGATGGGGATGAATTCACCAGTCAGAAACACAATCTGGTTCTCCTAAGCAAAAAAGTCATTTATTGGAAGAATAGTGCTCAGACATTTAATGTTCTATGGCAGGATCAGATAGAAACAAAGAAATGCATATTAAAAATAAATAGCTTCCTACACCCACGAATATGACTGGCAAGGACTTATCAAGTGTTAAAGAGAATGTGAAGCAGCAGGAATTCTCACATACTGCTGAACTGTAAACTGTAAACTTCCATCTGGATCCAAATGTTTCTAGATACAAAGAAAAACTAGCACAGGTGCAAAAAGAACATGTTTATATGAAAAATTTAATAGTACTTCCAAATATCCATGGATAGGAAATAAAATGAATAACTAGTAATATATTTTAAAGGGAATACTATACAGCATTGATATATCCCACCCTATTTGTTTTATATCCCGTCACAGATAAATCTCTAAAATACACTTGAACAGAAAGGTCAGGTTGCAGGATTATATACATACCACAGACCTGTCTGTATCATGTCTACTTACAGAAACATAGATGCTTATTCAAAATACAAGAACATGACTGAGGATGATACAAAACTGCAGCTTAGTAGTCACATCTCAGTAGGAGTGGAAAGAAATAGGTCTAGGGAAAGGAGGCTGCAACTGTAATTACAGTGTTCTCATTGCTTTTAAAACACAGAAATCGGGATCCCTGGGTGGCGCAGCGGTTTGGTGCCTACCTTTGGCCCAGGGCGCGATCCTGGAGACCCGGGATCGAATCCCACATCGGGCTCCCGGTGCATGGAGCCTGCTTCTCCCTCTGCCTGTGTCTATGCCTCTCTCTCTCTCTCTCTCTCTCATGACTATCATAAATAAATAAAAATTTTAAAAAACACACAGAAATCAATATGCTAAAATACTATTGAGATTATTCAATCCAGATGGCCAGCAGAGAGTCTGTTCATCCCTTCCTTACTTTCAACACTTCATCATGTATTTGGAATACTTCTGATGAAAATATAGCATTCAGGGGTAGCCTTATAAGAGGAGTGTTATGTCTTCATATTTACTTCTAAAAATGTTTCATTTCTCCATGAATATTACCATCAAGTTATGAAGTTATATACTCACTCAATGGCAACCACTCACTTAGAACCTTAAAACCACAACTGGGACATGTAACAAAGCACAGATATCATCATCCCTGCAACTACTATTTATTAAGTTAGCTGCCTCTATGTGCCAGGCATATGGTGGCAGCTTCTCCACAGCCCTTCCAGGGCTAACAAGTTCCAGGTGACATGGCCAGTCAGGGCAAAATGAACTGGTCTAACTGCAAAATTTTATACCTTAACTAATGACTCCATTTCTAAAAACATACTGATGCTGCCTTTAGCTACAACATGGAGACAAAGCATGTGTTCAGTGCATAGCAGTAGGACTGACATACATTTTTGATGGTGAGATAATGGGAAAATGTGTAAATAAATTACTTGCCTCAGTTCATGTGGCTAGCTGTTGACAGAGCTAGAGCAAGAATCTAAGGTTTAGACAACAGACCACTTCATATCTTATTGAGAACAGACTATATTCATTAAAATAGATTTTCCAACAAATGCCACTGTGAAGCCTTGCCCAAATTAAATTTTCTTAGTATCACATCATTAAGTACATTCAAATAAATCTCCTTCCACGAGTATCTTTAATACAATGGCACTTGAATCATGATAACTGGTACTTCTGCCTAAAATGGCATGCCCATTAAATGACATGGAAATACATAATTTGCAGAAATAAAAATCAAACTGTTTTGTTACTAGACCATGTGTCTATCACAAGCTTTTCAAGATTGCATTAGATAAGGATGCCTAGGTGGCTCAGCGGTTGAGCATCTGCCTTCGGCTCAGGCTGTGATCCCGGGGTCCTAGGACTGAGTCCCACATAGGGCTCCCTGCATAGAGCCTGCTTCTCTCTTTGCCTATGTCTTTGCCTTCTCTGTCTCTCATGAATAAATAATTTTTAAAAGATTGCATTAGATACATGTGAATTCTATTAATCAAAATTTTCATCAGTCAAATAAAAAACTAACACTATGGAAACATTCTCTATTTCTAACTATTTCTCTGATATGATGACCAGGAAGAAATCAGACCAGGGCAGCAGAAAATTCATCCAATCATAAGTTCTCGATCTGACTTAGCTCACTGGCAATGGGACAAGCCTCACCTACACTGACTAGGTTGCTGCTCTTATGGAAAATGACGCAATAACTGGGACATGTTGGGTTTTTTTCTTAATTGAAGTATATGTACACAGAGAAAAAATGTGTAAAAGAGGAACCAAGCTGGCTCAGTCAGTGGAGCATGAGATGCCTAATCTCAGGGTTGGGATTCTGAGCCTTACATTGGGTGTAGATATTATTTAAAAATTAAATCTTTAAAAACAATAAAATAAAAGGACAACACATAAAAGATAAGTATATATATATATATATATATATATATATATATATATATATATATCTCAGTAAATTTTTACATAGTAAACATAACTAGTACCCAAATCATGAAACAGAATTTATAATCCTGTTCCTTTTCAGTCACTGTATCCATCAAAGATAATCTTGATGGTTATCCCAACTTCTAATACAATAGGTAAGTTCTGTATATTTTATACACTATATTAATGGACTTACATAGTATGCACTGTTCTTGGGTCTGTCTCCTTTGCTAACATCATGTTTGTGATAATCTTCCATAAAATTCCATGTACATGTAGATAGATCATTCTTACTGTTATACAGTCTGGCAGAGTGTCTTATAACATATTTATTTGCTTTATTTCTCATGAGCATTTGGGTAATTTCCAGGTATGAGATATTACTAATAGTGCTACTTGGATATTCTACTACATTTTTCCTGTTGAAATGTACATTCCGCATGTTTCTTCTAGGAGTAAAATTGCTGAGTCATACAGTATGTGCATTACTTTCCTATTAACAATGTAGCAAATTACCACTAACTTTACTGCTTAAAACAATACAAACTTATTGTACACATATACATTATATATGGAGATCAAAAGTCTTAAATGGGTCTTATGAGGCTAAAGTCAAGGTGCCAATAAGGCTCTAGGGAAGGCTTCAGGTGAGAATCCATTTTCTTGCCTTTTCCAGCTTCTAGAGGCACCTGCATTCTTTGGCTTAAAAGCCCTTCCCCTTGGGCAGCCTTGGTGGTGCAGGGGTTTAGCACCCCCTGCAGCCCGGGGTGTGATCCTGGAGACCCGAGATGGAGTCCCATGTCAGGCTCCCTGCATGGAGCCTGCTTCTCCCTCTGCCTGTGTCTCTGCCTCTCTCTGTGTGTCTCTATGAATGGATAAATAAAATCATAAAAAAAAAGCCCTTCCCCCATCTTCAAAGCCAAATGGTCGGTCAAGTCTTTCTTACAACACACCACCCTGACACTAATTCTTCTGCTTCCCTCTTCCACATTTAAAGGATCCATGTGATTATATGGGTCCATTTTAATAGTTCAGGATAATTTCCCTATTTTAAGGTCGAATGATTAGCAATCTCAATTTCATCTACAACCTTAACACCCCCTTGCCTTGTGCCATACACAGTAGTAGACTCTAGGGATTAGTATATGGACATCTTTGCAAGTCATTATTCTGCCTCCCACGGTATGCATATATTTTGAATATGTTTCTAAAACTTGTAAGTATTACGAACATTTTATTTTAACATTATGGGAAACTTAAGTTTCTTTCTATGCAGCAAATCCAGTTTCTTCTGCCAGCCTTGTAATTCTTCTAACTAGAAAAACCTTGTTCAGTTACTAAGCATGTAAGTATATTTTTAAAATTATATTTATGCCTGTGTTTGTGTGCAGGTATGTGTGTGTGATTTCCACTATGTGAATGATAATATACTAGGGGCTACATAAATGCAAAATAAGTAACTTCTGGTCAAGATGGGAAATAGAACAAATGCCAGGAAAAGAATATACTGGAAAAATATAAGAAAAATGTTTGTATTACACAGCTGAGCTCTAGATCATTAAAAGAGGGAAATCTTCAGATGCCAGAAACAAAGGTAAAACTGAAGAAATGAAACCAGATATACAAATTAGGAACTTTGATTTTTTATTCCCATCTGCGTATAAGAACTGAAACCACAGGCTGCAAGCATGGTTTTAAGAAGAGGGTCACCTTCACTAAAATGCTGGTGGAAAAAAAAAATCACTAAGAAATCAGAAACACAAATCTGTACTACACATAGGTATGGGGCTCCACTATCCCCTATCCAGAAAGCTCAGATCAGTGACAGTAAAATAGCCCCTAGCTACATCTCAACCACCCAGGACATTCTCAGAACTCATATGAAACACCTCCTGAAGATGAACTCATAGACTAAAACCACAGTGTACGCAGGGAAACTCACAAGAGTCAGCAAAATCAACAAAGAATTAACACCTCCTAAGTTTTCATAATAGAAAAAGACTAGAAAGACTTAAATACAAGAAAATGATGAGAGTGATAAGTCCCTGGATCCAGCCATACCTGATCCAATGCCACATCAGGACTTCTTAGATTTATGAACTAATAATTTCCCTTTTCTGCTTAAGCCAATTTGAATGGATTTCTGTCATTTGTAACTAAAAGAGTTTAAGCTAATAAAATTTTTAGTAGCAAAGAAGCAGCAGTGACAGCAGCAACATCATCAGGACAGCTGCTCTCTTAATAGTTCCCCACTTTAGAACACTGAGAAGATTTGGATTGTAATCCCAACATTACTCTAACTCAGTGACCAAATCTAACTATATGAATCCAATTTCAAAGCAAAGTGATTGTTAATTATTTGAAATTTTTTAAAATATGATATTCAGAATTTTAGGGAAATTAAGAGATGGTACAAAATAAAAGTACCACTTAAAGCTTTAAAAGAGTAGGAATAGTAGTAATAATTGGGTTGTGTAAAAATGTAGAAGTAATACTAAGATTCTGATGCACCAAAACAACAGAGCACCTAATTGTCTATGAATAAGAGATGAGCATGTAGAGGAAGGACAAGGGTGCGGTGGGAAGTGACCCTCACATATGTGTTTATATAACTTGGAGAATAACTCCAAGCTATATGAGAGGAGACTACAAAACTCTCCTAGACAAATTAATGAAAAGAACACGTCTTTTTTCTGCCATCCACTTTCTGAGTCTCTTGTGCCTCTTTATGTTCCTAGTCACTCAGTAATGTTAAAATGATCTTCCCATAACCCCCAAATATCAAATATTAATGTCAAGCAATGTGCTAAGCTCATCCTTTCTCTCCATACTGTCTGCTCATAGAGAGGTTTATTTGTGGCCAGATACAGAACAGGTCATGTACAGAGTAACCAGATATTAAGTGGCCATATTCATATACCAAGGTAGGCCATGTTTGACAAAATGACAAAACACAGCTTGCCCAATTTAACAAATCTGAAATCAGGATGGTCCTACAGTGCTGCCAGCCAGGTAGCAGTTCTTATGTAATTATTACTGCCTGCCCAGGCACAGACCTAGCTATGCCTCCTGGGAGCCAGAGAGAATGACAACCCTTTGATGCTCTGGTCAACAAACCACTTGCAGATCATTTCAAGAAAGAATATGAGTCTTTGTTATTGTCAGATAAACCATCTGATGATACCATCAAAATGCACAGAATGTATGCCAACAGCCTGGAAGAAATCCCAGAGACAATACTGAAACACTCTTTTAAGAAATGATTCAACATGAGCACTCCTGAGGGTACAGAGGCTGATACTGTGTGAGAAAACACAGATGATGATGACTGAGTTGCAGTGATTCAGTAGAGTTCTACTCTGAAGGTGATTAAGTTTAGAAAAGCCCAATTGAAAATACTAAACTAATATTTTCCTTTTTCAATATGTACAAGAGTGATAAATAATAAAAGTATGTTTAAGTAAGTACAAAAGAGTTCCTTCAATAAAATATAAATTGTTAGTGATAATGAAAATACCACATAACTGTATAATTAGAATTGTTTTTTCATATTACTGGCCGTTAAAATAATGGGATGACTTATAATCAATAGTGTCTTACACCAAATGAAATTAAGTGGTTTCTATACAACAGTCATACATAGCAAATCTACCTTATAGTTTGTGGAAGTTCTGGTTTGTTCTGGGATAAGGAGATGTGTATTACCAAGAAGATACAGGCTGATTTCCTTATAATACTACTCACGTAATTTAACTCTCTATTGACATATGTCTTTGCATCCTTGCTCTGCTAAATCTGTGCTTGGAGTTAAATAAGATCATTTCATTTACTTCTGAAATGTCCCTTTTGTATATGGTCAAAATCACGGAAAGGAAAATACAACCCAAAAACACTAAAAAAGCATGCAATGATACCTTTCCCAAACCATTAAGGTTTTACTTTTTTCTTTCCAAAATCTTTCTAAGGTATCAAGGCTCTCAGAAATCAATTTCCCTCTGAGAGATAAAAATAATGTGCTCTCATATCACACTAATTATATGGGAATTAGAATGTAATGACTGTTCTAAAATCAATAGGAATTTACAAATTAAAAATAATTCATTTTCTTTACTGTAATGAAAAGCCTTATAGATCTCCTATCAAGTTTGAATTATTCTTCCAAAGGCCACATATAATCATTCTTTAATTCCTAGTACTAGCATTCACTTATCAACTCAAATTTAGTAGTTAAAGACTTAAATTATAATTGTAGGTCAGACCTGTGATGTCATGTGCTTTTTGCAGATAAACAAAATTGTTGAGTACATCCAAGTAGAATTCAATGCTTAATAGCAAACCAATACTTCCTTGAATAACATAAAGAAAAGCTCAATAAAGTACTAATCTGATAAGTGCATCAGAGAGGTATGAAAGTAATAAGAACTAGAAAGGGAAAGGGAAAGGGAAAGGGAAAGGGAAAGGGAAAGGGAAAGGGAAAGAGGAAGGAAGGAAGGAAGGAAGGAAGGAAGGAAGGAAGGAAGGAAGGAAGGAAGGAAGGAAGGGAGGAAGGAAGGAAGGGAAAGAAAGAGAGAAGGAGAAATATTGATTCAGAAAGGTGAATTGTTGATCTTCATCAATACTTTTCTGGTTATGCCTGCACATGTGAAGGACCAGGATGGAGCTTATGTGATGTTGTGAGGGCTACAGAGTTAAAATTAATTGAAGGTCCTCAAACATGTGATCCATTTTACTCTGACATATAGCAAAGTGAAAAGTGAAAAAGCTAAGCCATAAGTATCTATAAGCAATGTAATTTTCTAAAGTCTCACAGTACTGTGCCAACAAAGATCAGAACTGAAGACTCAACAAGGAGAAGAGGTAAACACAACAGAGTCTCAGTTAAAGTCCTTGAGAAGTATCCCCAAGAAACAGACCATTTAGAGGTAGACTGAAGCTTATGAAACTATGACCCAATTTCAACTCAGCTGGATTAAGGTAATCAATCTCTGATTTTTCTGTCTTGCAGAGAAATGAGTAAATGTTCTCTAGGATAAGATAATAGCAATTTGTAACATGTAGAGCCTCTACAACCTTTTACACACAATGCCTGGCATTCAATCAAAAATTACTATGCATGATAAAAGAGAACAGGATCAAAAACCACAATCTACACATTGATAATACAGATATTGAAGATAATAACCAAGAATTTCAAAGTAACCAAGATTAATTATTTTCAAAAATATTAAGGAAAAGATGTGAAAATAGATGTAAGACAGAGAATGTCACCACATATTTTGAATATATACAAAGAACCAAATGAAAATTCTAGAACTGAACAATACAGTATATGAATTAACAGCACACTGACACTGCAGCAATCTGGATGACAAATCAGTAGAAAACATCCAAGCTGAAGCAAAAGAAAAGGAAGAATGTGAAACGCAGAAAAAAGAGCATAAAAGATGTGTTGGACATAGTTTAAAGATGTAAAATATAACTGGGTCCCAAAGGAAAAGAGAAAACTAAGCAGAAAGCAATATTTGAAGAGAAAATTGCCAAAAATATTCCAAAACTGATGAAAGACATCAAGGTACAGATTCTACCATACTCCCTCCAAAGAAATCAAATCATTAAATCTAAAGAAAATCTGAATAATACAATTAACAAATATTACCATGCAGAGAAACTGCACCAACAAAAATAAAATAGAAATTAATTTCAAATGCACATAGAACATTTACCAAAACTAACTATATGCTCACACATAAAGCAAATTTCAAGTAATCATGATACTCAGAATATATTCTCTGAACACAGTGGAATTAAGTAATAAATGCTTAACGAGAAAATCCTCAACTGCCTGGAAATTGAACAGTATACTTCAATAATCCATTGAATAAAGAATATATCACAGCAGAAATTTGAAAATATTTTTAAATGAAGGAGAATTAAGATGTGACATATCATAATTTGTGAGATACACCTAAAATGGATGCTTAGAATGAGATTATAGCATTAAATGAATTATCAAGAAGCTAGAAAAAGAAAAGAAAATCAAATCCAAAGAAAGCAAAAGAAATATTTTTAAAAAGAGAAAATATCAGCAAAATAGAAAACAAATGTACAACAGAAAAGCTCAACAAACCCAAACGTTTATTCTTTGAAAAGATTAATAAAAGCAGTAACTTCATAGCAAGACTGATAAAGAAAAATAAAATAAAACCAGAAAATACAAACTAATAATATCATGTGGGGATAAGAAAAAAAATGGCTACAAAGTTTACAGATGTTAATAATAAAACACTTCACAACTTTTCACTAGTAAATTTGACAATTTAAATGAAAAGAACAAACTGCTTAAAAACAAAACAGTTAAACCAAGGAAAAATTTAATATCTGAATACTACTTTCCCTATAAAATAAAATGAATCCCTATTAAAACCTGCCTATAAAGGAAGCTCTAAGTCTGGATCCCTTCGCTGGTGAATTCTTCCAATTATTCAAGGAAGAAATAATACAAAGCTCACATGAACTCTTCCAGAGAACAGAAAAGAATTAACCCTCTCAATCTATTTCCTGAGGCAAAAACAACAACAAAATAAAACAAAACAGAAAAACAAGCAAACAAATTAAAACCCCAATAGTATCAAAATCTGACAAAGACACTAAAATAAAATAAAATCACAAAACAATCTTGTATTTCCCCTTTTAAAAAGGATGCAAAAATCCTTTTTAAAGGGGGAAAAATCATATGATTATCTCAACAGATACAAAAAGAAACAATTGATATATTCAACACCAATTCATGTGAAAAAAATTTAGCAAACTAGGAATTTAAGGGATTTAATTCTAACAAATATTATCTACAATAAATCTTAAACATCATACATATAGTGTCAACTATATTTCAAGTTAAAAAAAGACACAAAATTTTTAAGAAATCATACTTAATAGTGAATTACTGAAAGCTTTTCTCCTAAGAGAAGAAGACAAATTCCCACTAGCATTACTATCAATATTACACTAGATAGCCTAACAAGAGTGATGACGCAAGAAAAAGAAACAAAAAGTGTAAGAGGACTAGAAAGGCAGAAAATAAAACTTTCATTATTTGTAGACAACATAATTCCAAAGATTAAAAATTTCAAGAGAATCAATTAACTACTATAAATAAGTGAATTTACCAAGACTTCTGGATACAAGTCAACATAAAAAATCAAATTTGTTTCTATAAATTGCAAAAAAGTTTTAAAATAAAATTTTAATGGACACTTAGAGTAATATTAATTAATATTAAAAATATAATACTAAATCTAACAATGAATAAGACCTCTATATTGATAACAATAAAACATTATTGAAAATAAATTTTTAGCCAGCATAACAAAACCAAAGACCCTACCAAAAAGGAGAATTACAGACTAATATCCCTGATGAACATGGATGCAAAACTTCTCACCAAGATACTAGCTAATAGGATCCAACAGTACACTAAAAGGATTATTCATCACAACCAAATGAGATTTATTCCTGGGATGCAAGGGTGGTTCAATATCCACAAATCAATCAATGCGATAAACTACCTTAATAAAAGAAAAGAACCATATGATTCTCTCAATAGATGCAGAAAAAGCATTTGACAAAGTACAGCATCCTTTCTTGATTAAAACTCCTCACAATGTAGTGATAAAGGGAACATACCTCAATATCATAAAAGCCATCTATAAAAAGCCCACAGCAAATATCATTCCCAATAGGGAAAAATTGAGAACTTTACCCCTAAAGTCAGGAACATGACAGGGATGTCCACTATCACTACTGTTGTTCGACATACTACTAGAAGTCCTAGCCTCAGCAATCAGACAACAAAAAGAAATAAAAAGCATCCAAATCATCAAAGTAGTCAAACCTTCGCAGATGACTTGATACACTATGTGGAAAACCCAAAACTCCACTCCAAAATTGCTACAACTCAATAAATGGGTGTTGGGAAAATTGGACAGCCATATGCAGAAGAATGAAACTGGACCATTCTCTTATACCATATACAAAGATAAGCTCAAATTGGATGAAAGATCTAAATGTGAGACAAGAATCCATCAAAACACTAAGAGAACACAGGCAACAACCTTTTTGAACTTGGCCACAGCAACTTCCTGCGAGACACATCCGTGAAGGCAAGGGAAACAAAGGCAAAAAGGAACTATTGGGACTTAATCAAGATAAAAACTTCTGCACAGCAAAAGAAAGAGTCAACAAAACTAAAAGACAACCTATAGTATGGGAGAAGATACTTGCAAATGACATATCAGATAAAGGGCTAGTATCCAAGATATATAAAGAACTTATCAAACTCAACACCCACAAAACAAACAATCCCGTCAAGAAATGGGCAGAAGATATTTCACCAAAGAAGACCTACACGTGGCCAACAAGCACATGAAAAAAAAATGCTCCACATCACTTGCCATCAGGGAAATACAAATCAAAATGATAATGAGATACCACCTCATACCAGTGAGACTGGCTAAAATTAACAAGACAGGAAACAACAAATGTGGGAGAGGAGGTGGAGAAAGGGGAGCCCTCTTGCACTACTGGTGGGAATGCAAACTAGTACAGCCACTCTGGAAAACAGTGTGGAGTTTCCCCAATAAGTTAAAAATAGAGCTACCCTATGACCCAGCAACTGCACTACTGGGTATTTACCCCAAAGATACATATGCAGTGAAAGGAGGAGACATCTGCACCGCAATGTCCACAGCAGCCAAACTGTGGAAGGAGCCATGATGTTCTTCGACAGATGAATGGATAAAGAAGATGTGGTCTACATATACAATGGAATATTACTCATCCATCAGAAAGGACAAATACCTACCATTTACTTTAACGTGGATGGAACTGGAGGGTATCATGCTGAGTGAAATAACTGGAGAAGGACAATCATTATATGGTTTAACTCATATGTAAAATATAAGAAATAGTGAAAGGGAAAAAGGGAAACTGAGTGGGAAAAATTAGCGAGGGAGACAAACTCTGGGAAACAAAGGGTTGCAGAAGGGGCGGTGGGTTGGGGGATGCAATAACTGGGTGACCAGCACTAAGGAGGGCACTTGACGGGATGAGCACTGGGTGTTATACTATATGTTGGCAAACTGAATTTAAATAAAATATTTTTTTAAATAAGACTATTGATATCTACCTCATTCATACATGAGAAGAAATTCCAGATGTACTATAGATCTGGGTAAGTAATTAAAGTAAAATAATTAAGGTTTTAGAAAAAAGTAAAGGGAAATATCTTTTTGACTTTCGGTAAAAATTCTTTAAACAGTACACAGAAAGGAACCAACCATAAAGGAAAAGGGTACATACACTAGACTATATTAAAATTTAAAATACCTGTTCTTTGAAAGGCCCTGTTAAGAAAGTGAAAAGGCAATCCAAAGAGCAGGAGAAATTATCTGCAATATAAATGAAGGCTCATCCAGAAAATATCAAGAATTCCTACAAATCAGTATAACAGCAGATAATCAGTAGAAAAATGGCCAAAAGCTTTGAATGGGCCCTTCACAAAAGAAAATATACAAATGACCAGTAAACGTGTGAAAAGATGCTTAACTTCAGTAGTTATCAGGGAAATTGAAATCAAAATCACAAAGTACTACCACTATCCAGCCACCAAAATGCTTAGAATAAAAGAACACCAAGTGGTAGATAAGATGTGAAGCAATCAGAACTCTCATTTACTACTAGTAGGTAGGCATGTAAGCGTAACTAATTAGAAAACCATCTGGAAGTAACTAAGACTGAATATATACATCTCCTGCGACCTAGCAATTCTACCCCTAGGTATATATCCAACAGAAATGAATATATTCATCCAGGGGTATGTACAAAAATGTCATCTAAAGCAGCACTATTCCTAATATCCCAAACCAGAAATAATCAAAATGTCCACGGATAGGAGGAATAAATAAATTGTGGTATATTCATACAACAGAGTAATATATAAATTCATTTTGAAAACTACTGATGGGACACCTGGGTGGCTCAGCGGTTTAGTGCCTGTCTTTGGCTCTAGGGCATGATCCCGGGTGAGATGGAGCACCGTAGGGAGTGAGTGGCAGGGCAAGAGGGGGACGCTTCTGCAGTTCTGGTGATGTAGCAGCCCCGCAGATGTGCAAGAGCACTTGGCTCCAGGGCTCCAAACAGACCAACTTCTGCCACTCACTGCTGAGGAAATCCAAAAGCAGAGAAATGAGTGGTGCTAGAACAAGAATGGAATTTATTTCCATGAGCCCAATGCCAAGAAGACAGCAGACTAGTGTCTCAAAGGCTGACTCCAAAGTGCTGAAGTATTTCCAAGTTTTTATAAGGAAAATGTGGGACAAAGGTGGTTAGGCATGTAGGCAGTGAAGGTCCCATCAATCACAGTCTTGGGCAGGATCTGCTGGCTCAAAGCAGTCCTTGTTGCTTGCAGGGGTAGTTTTGGTTCCCATCAGGGAATGCTTTGCTCTCAGGGTCTTCTGTCTGAGCCAAGTGTCAAGCTATAAAGAAGAACCCAACTAGAAAGTCTGAGGTCAAAATGGAGGCACTGAGAGTACCCGGGAGCTCAGTGGCTGAGCACCAGCCTTCGGCCCAGGGCATGATCCCGGGGTCCTGGGATCAAGTCTCACATCGGGCTCCCCACAGGGAGCCTGCTTCTCCCTCTGCCTGTGTCTCTGCCTCACTCTCTGTCTCATGAATAAATAAATAAAATCTTAAAAAAAAATGGGGGCACTGAAGTCCTTTTTCTTGCCCCCCTCCCAAATCCTCTTTCAGTAATGTTCTGTTTCTTGATCTGGATACTAGTGTTCCTAATTCACTTTATAAAAATCTATTGAGCTGTATTCTTATGTATACTTTTTTGTATTTTGTAGTTCAATAAAGAATTTACTTGAGAGTGTACTGATTCAACAAGTGGTCTTGGGAAAACTAGATATCCACATGCAAAAGAATAAAGTTGTTGCCTTACCTTACACCATATATAAAAATTAGCTCAAAATGGAAGACCTAAATTTAACAACTTAAACTATATAACTCCACAAGAGAAAAGCTTCATGAAGTTGGATCTGACAACAACTAATAGAAAAAATAAACTGGCCTTTGTCAAATTAAAAACTTTTGTGCATCTGAGGACACTGCCAAGAAAGTGAAAAGACAACTTGTGGAAAGGGGAAAATATCTACAAATCACATATCTAATAAGGGATAATATCCAGAATACATAAAGAACTCATAAAACTCAACAATGACAAAAAAATTTTAATGGGCAAAGGATATGAATAGACACATCTCCAAATACTATAAATAATGGCCAACAGGCATATGAAAACATGTCCAATATGACTTATCATTAGGTAAATACATATTAAAACCACAATAGGATGTTATTCCATACCCACTAGGATTGCTATTATAAAAAATACAGAACATAATAAATGTTGGCAAGGACACAAGGAAATTGGAACCCTTGTACATTACTGGTATGAATATAAAATGATGCAGCCACTATGGAAAACAGTATGGAGGTTCCTCAAAAAATTGAACATAGAAGGTTACCTTATGATCCAGCAATCCACTTCTAGGTATATACTCAAAAGAAATGAAAGCAGAGACCCAAACAGAAATTTGTGCACCAATGTTCACAGCAACATTATTCACAGTAGCTATAAGATAGAAACAACCCAAATGTCCACTGGACAGATGCATGAATAAACAAAATGTGGTAGATACATACACTGGAATTTTATTCAGTCTTGGAAAGAAGTGAAATTGTGGCACATGCTACAACACTACTGAACCTTGAAAACTATGCCAAATGAAAAAAAAAAAGAAAGAAAGAAAACTATGCCAAATGAAATAAACCAGATATAAAAATATTCTATGATCCCACTTCTATGATATATTTATAATTGTTAAGTTTATAGAGATAGAAAATACAATTATGGTTGCTGGGACCTGAAGAAGGATGCAATGAGAAGTTACTGCTTAATGAGTATAATGTTTCAATTTGGGATAATGAAAAAGTTCCAAAGATGGATGGTGGTAATGGTTGCACAACAGTGTGAATTTACTTAATGCCACTGAGTTATATACTTAAAATGGTTCAAATGATTAATTTCATGTTATGCCTATCTTACCAAAAATTTTTAAGTTGATCTTTTAAGTTTATTGAGCCTGTATTGTTTTTCAGTCATTGTACTAACTGATGAAATTACAAGCGACTTTTTATTCTTTCATTCCATTCCTTGTAATTACTCAAAAAGGGTCATTCTAAGCATTCTCTTCCAAATCTCTTAAAATCTGGAGCACCTACCTACTTACAGATCCCAACATACCATGATCATTCCCCTTCTAAGTAATTCTATCGTTTTATCCAAATCAGATATGTTCAACCTTATGGGTCAAATCTCTGGCTCAGTTTATATCTATTACTTAATGCATTCACATAGCCCAGTCCATTCCATAAGCAGGCACTCAATAAATTTTAAATATTACTATTCATTCAAAATGTGTTAAGATATCTTCATGATAAAGAAGAAGGTAAATTATTCTCACACTAAGAAAAATTCCATATCACGTGTCCTATCTTCTAGTCTGGAAAAATAAAAGTGGTTGGTAAGATTAATATGAACTCTACTGCAACTAGTTGTCATTTGTCACCCCATAATATCTAGATAATTTCCAACATTATGAGTCTTGCCTTCCCCAAACCAGAGGCTGGAAAACCTCAAGTCACAGGCTGCCTTGAAAGTAAGATACCGGCAGTGATCTCACTTCTTGCAGTGAAATGCACAGGGAAGCTATATTATGGATGATAAAATTTCTCCATCTGTTCCCTACCTTTACTATGTGCTGAAGACTTAAAGAAAAGAAGATACAGTTGCTAGCCTCAAAGCTGGAAGAAACTGAAAGCAGACTTCTTTCAGGTACTTCAAACTGTCAAAGATACTTTCCTTCTTAGGTCTCATTTTCTCCTAACTTATTCTTTGTACCTTCCTAAAGAATAGTTAAATATCATATAGGGTTTATATATATTATTTTAAGATCCAAATAAGTTGACTCTTGAACAAGGCAGAGGTGAGAGGTTCAACGGCCCTTGCAGTTGAAAATCCACAAAGGTTTCTGACTTCTCAAAAACTTAACCGCTAACACCCTACTGTTGCCTGGAAGTCTTATTGATAAAATAAATAGTTGTTTAATATAATTCATATGTTATTTGTATTCTATAGTGTATTATTACAATAAAGGAAACTAGAGAAAAGAGAATGTTAAGAAAACCATAAGGAAGAGAAAATACATTTACAGTACTGTACTGTATTTATCAAAATAATCCAGGTAGGCCTGCGCAGTTCAAAGGCATGCTGTTTAAGAATCAATTGTGCCTCCTGCAAACTTCTGGCATAAATTAAATGAATAAAACCATAGTTTATCAATACACTGAACTGAAACAGATGTAAATTATAAGCTACTACAAAATACAACTTTATGCAGTCTCTTTTTAAATGGACACATTCTGTTTCATAGGCTTTCCACATACTTCACCTCTGATAAACACATACTTGAAAAATTAGTTTGGAAAATACACTGGCTCGCTGCCATTCCCATAACTCATAGTAAGATACAAATCAACAAAACTGTTTATGAGGTAGCTCTAAAAGCTCAGCTTTCAAAAGACTATGATTAAAAGCAAAAAAAAAAAAGCTATGCATATTTGTTTGCTGCTAATCACATATGTATTCCACTCATTATTTTCAATAAGCATTCTTACTACAGAATTTTTATATTATGCAAGATGAGGCAAGAATTCTATGGACTTCAGTTAAGCAGATGTGATGAAATAAAGGGTACAAAAATGAGTAGCATAGGCTTTTTAAAATGAATTCTGTCAAGAACACACTAAGCATGTTTCTCAACATATTTTTAATAAATTAACTCTTTATCCACTCAAATGTCAATAGCCCTAGGATAACACAAGGATATTTGTGTGTGGGCAGGGGGAGTCTTTTAAGCCCAAAAGCCAAAGTGCTAGGCAAGAGTAACCTCCTTCCATTTTGTCTACAGAGCCTCAGACTGAGTAAAACAGAGGTCTACTATAAAGAAGCTTCCCAACAGGCACAATCAACCAACTAGAAACTATCTGAACATAAAATATCTGGAAATGGAACAGGTCTAAGGAATTATCATCTGATTAAATTTAATAACATAGGGCTAGCTTTAATAAATTAATCTCAATGACTTAAACATCTTTCAGTGGTATTCAAGGCAACCTGCAACATTAAAGCTCCATTAACTTACATCATGCATGACTAAACACAGAGCTAGGTAAAGGTGAACTTCATTATCCCCATCTTGTCTTAATTTGAATTACTTTTCTTAATCCAAATTTATGACAACCAAAGCAGTAAGATCTTATGCTAGGACTATGTGCATGCACAGTGATTCATCAGTATTTGCCTGATTCATTCCCAATGGGGTCAGACACCCCCATTTCTATAGGACCACAATCTAAGTCCACATTAGTTAGTATCAGGCTTGGGATCTCTAGGGCTCCTCCACTGTTTTGTCGCTGGGTCACAGCCCTCCCAAAGCCCTGAACTTCCATTCTTTTTCACCTCACCCTCATGACATCTGCTTGAGGCTCTCCTTCTAGTTACTAATAAAAGCCACACGAGTCATTTGGACATTCTGTGTCTATACATTTTAAATCCAAAATAGCTCTGTGTTTGCATAGGACCTGGTGCAAGATGGCATTTACACTCCAAAGAAGGCCGTGGGGAAGCAAAGGATACTACTCCTACTCATAAGGAAGCCAAAGAAAAAAAAAAAATAATAATAATAAATTAAAAAAAATAAGGAAGCCAAAGGCCAACTTCAGAGAAAGGATGGGAATCAACATAACATATACCAGCATACTGCCAGACCCTATACATACTACAACTTAAAAATCTGTGTGCACATCCTCGAATATGGATATTTTTTCTGGTTTTCTAGATCAATCTAAATGTATTTCACTTTTGCTGTGCTGCATTCAAAGCACTATCTTATCAAATTAGATCCCACCTGAAACTTCATTTTGGCTTGCTTAATTAAGTCTATCCCTCAAACACTTAAGAAACCTCATTCTTCTTAATCAGAAATAATGAGGACAGGCTTTGACACTACTTTATATTTTGTTATTTTCTCATTGAACCTTTGAACATTACATGAAAGGCCTAAGTTTGTAACAATTGGAACTGCATGAGAGAAAGTTTAGTAATATGTAAAAGCACTAAACAAGAAATCCTAAACAGGGAGATAACTAGAACCTTTTTTCCATTCTGCAGCTCATTTAACTTTGCTATCTTTTCTATTAAACCATCCACCCTTCCCCTTCAGCCAATGAACTATTCTAATTCCAGAGAGTGAAGATTTGAGAGAAGAAAAAAGAGAGATTGCTCTTCTTCTCAATATGAATGCAGGAGTACTCCCAATACTGATTGCCTGATTTTAAATTGTCCTTATCAAAACGCTATAAAGCAATTGTGAAGCTTCCTTTCAACTAGTGGGCCCCAATTATCACAATCTAGGTCTTTTGAAGAAATCATTAAAGAAAAGTCAAATCACATGCATAAAGAAAAGAGCTTGGCAGGATTTTCTGGTCATCTGATGGATAAATCAGCTGCCTAAATATTACGGATTATGTAAGATGCATAAACTGTGATACAAGCATCAAAATGTAATTATTCATGCCTCCCCCCATTAAAAACTTTATTTTCAGGCTGATTTCATTTACTCTTTCAAAGTTCAGAACATAATCTCACTATCTCACTGTTCTCCTGCAGTTCATGTGAAGTCACAAAACTGTAACCACTAAAAATTTCATGTAAGCCATGGACAGATACAGATAAAGCAGGGAAAACATCACAAAAGATTCTGTCCTCTTCCACAGTCTCATCTATGAAAGCGTTCCCCTCCATCAGGGGGAGAAACTGATTTTACCAGAGATTATGTAGCTTTAGGCCAGGACGCTGCTGCTCTGGGAGTTTATGACCTCATCTGTAGAATAACTGGGTTAGACCCTCCCCCCCCCCCAAGAAGATGATCTCTAAGACTCCTTCTAATTTACACTTTTGTAACTCTATTTTGGACAATGTCTTTAACTTGGACTCCAGCCAACTGGGTAAAAGTATGTCTCCACACTGACAATACTGCAAACAGAGAATCCTAAACTAAGAAATGTTTGACTTACTTCCATATGTGTTACAGGAAGCAGTCCTGTGAGGAGCGTTCTGGATGGATGATAATCAGAAGCCCCATTCAAGTGTTGGCTCTACCACTTATGAATATTATCACTTGCAGTGAAGCACTCAAATGCTCTAGATTTTAATCTTGTTCACTCTAAGACGGAAATGATTCTTTATCTACCACCATCATATAAAAATATACAAATTAAGTGAGATATGTCAGTCATAGAATCATAATCTGTTACTTCTAAGACTTGCCAACATTTACTGAACACTTATTAACTGTTTTCCAGACATTATATAATCCTCAGGGTTCTATTCTAAAGATGGAGAAACTGAGTGTAATTTGCCCAAGGTTTTATGGCTAGCAAAGGGCACAGCCTAGATTCGAAACGAGCTATCTCCCAAACCCCACACTCCTAACCCTTATTTATAGTCTATGGCCAAATGAGGCTGAGAAACCCTGAACACTAACTCATTCCTCTTAATGAGCTTTAACAAAGTAAAAGTAGTGGGAGCTGCAACTGAAAGAAAAATTTTAACTTTAATCCAAACCTTATTTCTAAACTTAAAAACAGATCCTTTTCCCCCCACCAGAACACCTATTAAATGAATTTGTGTTTGATGGAAACAATGTTCATACAATACCCATCCAAATTAATCCAACCTTCTTGTTTTACAGAAAGAGAAACTAAAGCCCACAAATTAGAGACCAGGTCAAAAGGCCAGCTGACCACAGACTCAGGTCTAGAACACTGGACCAAGGCCATTCCAGGGCTGCCTCCAGGCTCCACTGCCTAGTTAGGATACCCTATGGAAAGGTAAGACATTAATGTTACCACGTTTCCAAAGAAGATTCCTCCAAAACCAACAACGTTTTAGAACATAGTATCAAAAAGTTTCCCCAAAAGGGTAAAGAAAGCTGTGGCAAAAGTCAAGGCTCTTTGCAAAAGAAAGTAACCATGAACTCCATCAGCCAGCCACCCTTGTTTCCCCACTCCATTTGCCTGTTTATTCCCTCCAGCACAAATCCAAGAACTTTTGGAGGAGCCAGCCTCCTACCTGGCTCCAGCTTCAAAGCACCTGCGTGTAGTATAAATTCACCATTTCTATACTCATCAAACTTGACTTTTCAAATACTCAGACTGACTTTTCTCACAGAGAACAAATGAGAGGACAGTCCCCAGGGAAGTCAGATGGGCAGTGGGAGAGAGATACCCAACACTGCATCCTGTGGATTTCCACTGGGAGGGTCTTTGTGCAAAAATACAAGAGGTGGAATGAAATTAAACTGAATGGGTTAAATTACAATTTTCATCTCTGTGTTGTTAAATATCCAACATGACAATCCTGGTTGGATTTCAAGTCACAAAAATGCCTTGCAAAAGTCAAAAATTTTGGTCTTTTTGTATTTACTGATGAAAATCCAACATTTCTATCTTGTGCCAGTTAGCTTTGCAACCTGGTCCCGCAACAGAAGAAGCTTCTTTCATCAGTCATGTAAAACGTTCTGAAATTGCTCTAACATATAAACCTGTGTAATTTTTTTTAATTCTCAGGTCAACATGTAACAATACAGCATGACCTCAAATAATCCCTTACTATGCTCCTGAGCAAATGGCTGAATTTTCATTAAACTTTTTTATTCATTTATACATATATCACCCTTCAAAAGGAGAGGGCTAGGTCAGTACATACTTTTAAGAGAAATTGTTTTACAAAGCATCCTAAGAAAATTGCTTGTTCTAAGGAATTTTGAGAGGAATTTTACAATGAATCAATCTTAATCTCAGAAAATATGCCCAGAGTATAGGAGAGAATGAGACTGCAATGCTGTGTTGAAGTGCTACATGACCAGAAAACAGATCCTTAGTTTAAAAAAAAAGAGAGAGAGAGCTTGAGAATATCTTACAGATTTATTTCTCAACCAGAGACTGGACCTTCTCTGCATCCCACTTGCCAGCTCCGTCCACGTGTGCAGCAAGCAGAAGGTGGCAAACACAATGGCTTAGGGGAGTATGCATTGGGAAACCATGGTCTTCCCTTTTTTCCTCTCTTTGTGTTCCATAATTACTTAAGTATGAGTTGATAATTCTGAACTACCATATGACATGCTAATAACAAGTTGGCAAGTAAAAGGTACTTCTCTGTCTCACAGATACAATACTTAATGTAGAAATAGAACTCGCTAAGGGGAATATTAAGAAAGCCAGATGAGACAGGAGACTAAATCAGTCACTCCTCTAAAGGTTTTAGCTTTTCTAGGGTCTTTTTTTTTTTAAGATCTTATTTATTTATTCATGAGTACACACAGAGAGTGAGAGGCAAAGACACAGGCAGAGAGGAAGCAGGGAGCCCAATGTGGGACTTGATCCAGGACTCCAGGATCATGCCCTGGGCCAAAGGTAGGCACTAAACCACTGAGCCACCCAGGGATCCCCACTTTTCTAGGGTCTTATATACCAACCATTCAAAAACTTTACAGAAGCTAAGAAATTCTGAAAGGGGATTTATCATTTTAACATTATAAGGTAAACTGAGACATCCGAGGTGGTGTCAAAAGCATGAGAGATAGTGATTAAATAGTAATACCTTCATGTGTGCATGCACGTGCATGTGGCTAATCTGCTTTCACATACATTAGCTGATTTGATTGCATCTCAAGAGTGACACTGGGTCGGCAGACTGGATAATGATGATAATTAAAACAATATCAGTAGCAATAAACATAGCAGCAATGATCATAGTAAAAGTCCTTATTCATTTCTCAACAAAATCCTGCAATATGTTATGCATATGACATCAATGAGGACACTGGGAGTCACACCCCCATTAAGAAAAAATGCTCAAGGCCATTGTGGCTCAAAACAGCAGTCAAGACTCAAACCCAAATCTTCTCACACTAAATTCAGTTCTCCTTCTGGTATAAATTGTAATGGCACAGTCTGCCAGCCTCTCCTGTGAACATTCGTTTTTTGGGAGCTGCCCCATCTCTATCACCTATCATCTATATTTTTACCCCAAGAGTTGCCCTGTGGTCACCACATGATCTTAGCCCCTGACAACAGCTGATCAGTCCAGAGTGGCTTCTGGACCCAAGCCAGACAAATCAGATTCCTTCCCAAGAAAATTTGTAACGGGAACCAAGGCAGATCAGATTAATCCTTATCTGGGTAGCTGGAATGTAACATGTAGACTGGGAATTGTTGCCAGACCCAATTTTCATCATGTGGAATTGGACTAAAACAGACCATGTCGACAAAGAATGAAGGACATATGTAAGGAAACTTAGAAAAGGAGGCCTCAACAGAGTACCAATTCCAGGGTCTGTTCCTCAGTCCAGCTGTGATCCTGATTCCATGAACACCTCAGGAACCCTTCAGTGGATGTCCTCTCCTACCTTAGGCTTCCTCTTGTTAGGTCTCTGTTACAAGCAACCAAAGGGCCTAAGTAATAGAAAATAAATCGTATGAACAGATGCCAAGCCCCACACTGGGAGACCTCACATACACCATTTCTATATCTTGTCTACTCAGTACCCTTCTCTTCTTCTGGAACAGTATCCCCCTCTATTGGAAGGGGACACTGTTTGCCAGCCATATGGCTCTAGTAGAGGATGCTACCCTAACCTTGGCTATATTTCGTTAATATAGTCTACAGACTCAACAACATCCCTATGAAGTATCATTGTAACTGTTTTTAAATGAGGCTAAAAGAAACTCATCATCTTGCCCCAAATTGAAACATCAATAATAATATTGCCAGCTTCAAACCAAGGTATCTCTGACTTCAAAATGGGAACTTTTTCCATATACAACTTTCCCTCCCTTGTGTCTTATAACACCTTAGTATCAACTCATGAACAATATTTACTGGGCCACTTTTTTATACATAGTATTGGAAAGCAATGGGAAAGAAAGCAATATAAAATATAGGGAAACAGGGATCCCTGGGTGGCGTAGCAGTTTGGCGCCTGCCTTTGGCTCAGGGCGCGATCCTGGAGACCTGGGATCGAATCCTACATCGGGCTCCCGGTGCATGGAGCCTGCTTCTCCCTCTGCCTGTGTCTCTGCCTCTCTCTCTCTCTCTCTCTCTGTGACTATCATAAATAAATAAAAATTTTAAAAAAAATTAAAAAAAATATAGGGAAACAAATGCAATTGTTTACAAATGTTAAACAAAAAATAAATAAATAAATAAATAAATAAACAAACAAACAAACCAATGTTAAATCACAATTCCCAAGCTATTCTGGCTTTTGGGGGTAGGGGCCAGTGGATGGTAGGTATGTATGTTTTACACACTGAAGTCCAATGAAAGCACTCATCAACTTTATTCTAGTAAATCACCTCTGTCCTAAAGCACTTTTGATTCTTGTGAAAATGAAGAGGTTGTTTTCTATGAAATCATGCAGAGACAGTGGTCTAGAACAAATATTATGGACACAGTTAAATGCTACACACAGATATTTTATCTCTAGTGGAAAAAATAAATAAGAGAAAAATCACCAAATACGTTCAAGTCTCCTTTTTTTCAGCTGGTAAACTGTCAGTTAACAATAATGGATTTTATACTTTGCTTAACCTTGCAAGCCTTTTTTCAAACAAACTCTCTATGGAAAACCAGGCATTAAAAGTAGACCCTGACCACTCAGTACCTATACCTCCCCATCTATACCTAGGCCTTACAGTAGCCTGTGTGCTTCCAGGAAGCCCTGAATATTCCAAACTGCAGTATTATGAAAGTTAACAATCAGGAAAAGTATATTCAAGTACATTATTCCAAAGCAAACTGAAGCATGATGTGAAAAGTTACAAAGAAAATGGTGTTTACTTCCTAGCATAACCATTAAGCTACTTTCAAAAACCCAAATACAACAATAGAAATAATAGCTAACTTGCTGAGTGCTTACTATATGCCAGACTTTCAAATACTTTGTACAAGTTATCACACCAAGGCTTCCATAATTCTAGGAAGCGGACACACTCACTATTCCCAGACTATAAATGAACACATTGAGAGTTACAGAGACTAAGAAACTACCCAAGCTTATAAAGCCAGCAAGTGGAGAAGCATAGCTTTGGATGCAGGTATCTCAGTCTAGAGTTCCCACTCTGCTGAATTGCAAGGCTATACTGAATCATATTGCAGAATACAAATACTAGGTTTAAAAAGCAGAATACGGGGATCCCTGGGTGGCTCAGTGGTTTAGCACCTGCCTTCATGCCCAGAGTGTGATCCTGGAGTCCCAGGATCGAGTCCCACATCAGGCTCCCTGCATAGAGCCTGCTTCTCCCTCTGCCTGTGTCTCTGTTTCTCTCTGTGTGTCTCTCATAAATAAATAAAATCTTTAAAAAATATAAAATAAAAGCAGTATACGTTTAATCCCCATATTTCAAAATCAGTATATGTTTAATCCCCAACACCAGTAAACCTTACTCCAGGAAGTTTCCATGACTTCTCATTATCACCATACTCTCTCAACCACTTATATTGGAAGAAGAAGGAAGAGAGGAAAGGAAGACAGGCAGTTGGGAGGGAGGAAGGAGTCTTTCAAATTTACAGTAACATCTTCACACAGTGGTTCTCAAAGTGGTCTGAGTGTCCCTGGGGGGGTCTCTGTGACACTTCCAGGGGGTCCTCCCTTCTCCCCCCACTTGTCATCCATGTGATGCTGGATTTTTCTCATATGCTTCAGCCAGTACAACACATCACAACAAACTGAACACAGAAGCAGATATGAGAATCCAGCTGTCATCTATGAAGCCAGACAGTTAAAGACATGTGCAAAAACACAAAACAATGCCACTAAATATTTTTTGAGAAAATAGTTACTTTTTATTAAAATATAATTTAATGACTTTGTTATTTTTAAATAAACAAATATTTTAAACTTTTCTATTTTATTTTTTTTAAGATGTATTTATTTATTCATGAGAGACACAGAGAGAGAGTCAGAGACACAGGCAGAGGGAGAAGCAGGCTCCCTGCAAGGAGTCCTATGGAGGACTCTATCCCGGATTCCGGGATCATGCCCTAAGCAGAAGGCAGAGGCTCAACTGCTGAGCCACCCAGGCATCCCTAAAATTTTTCTATTTTAATTTCTAATGCCATAAATACTGATACATAAAACACATAATAATAATAAAAGCACTCTGGGGATCTTTAGTAATTTTTTAGAATATCATAGGGTCAGTTCTGAGACCAAAAAGTTTAAGAACTACGATCTTATACTATATTAATTAAATATTTACTTTTATAGAGGACAGAGAGTCCATAACTCAAACCTGAAAGCTTCAGTGATACTTCCTAAGTGGAAAATAAGACTCACTGGGAACTTATATTTTTCCAAAATTCTTCATGATTATATGAGTTGGTAAACTTCAAAACTGATAAAATTAGATTACCCCACAAATTTACACTTAACATAAATTTACACATAAATATAACCAAAAGAATGTATTTCTCAAATGTAATCAAAAGAATATATTTCTGTAGTTGTCTAAACATATTTAAAATGAATTAGTATTAATTATAACACCAAAAAATTTTACCTAACATATATACTTTCTGTACTACACCATATATACTTTCTGTAATAATTTCATAATTATAATCTGACTTCAGTAGCAATGTCTCTAACATCTAAGCAATTCAAATTGATGTGTTATATTCATAAACAAAATTTAAGCAAAAGCAGCTACACAAAAGATACTGTTAACTGCCATATCAATAAAAAAGACTAGTAACCAAGTGGGAGGACAGTCATTTGGTTTTTAATATATATTATGGCAAGAAAAATCATAAGTATAATGTAAGTTCCCAAATTAAATAAAATGTTAATTCATGCTGCTGTTACTAAGATATGTTTATATATCTTTAAAATTTAAGCTTGAATATTTATACTTACAATCAATGCAATTACAATCATCATTGCCAAAAACATCTATTAAAGGCAGAGATGATCATATCAAGATGTAAAGTATGTAGGAATATGTTTTATGCAACAGACATGCTTCCTTCCAGACAAAAAGTTTGTAGAAATTACAAAATGTATAAGCCTAAATGTATAATAAACATGATGTTTTATACAGGCAAAAAAAAAAAAAAGAGAGAGAGAAAGAGCCAAAGAAATCAAAGAAATACACTCTCCAACAAGATGTCAAAGGAGAGATTTCCTGTTAACTTTGTGAAATAAAGATACACAGTATAAACTCAAAAAGAAATATAAGTAGGTTAATCATAAATGCACATAATAAAAACTATTTAGGCTAATTTAGACTGGCTCTAAATTATTCTATCTGCTTTTTCCTAAGAGAAAGAAAGAAATGGAGGATTTCTCATGCTGTCCACCTTCCTATTTGAAAATAGACATTTTAGTGATCTAAATGAAAAAAATTGTTCAGACTTCTCTTAAAAAGATAAGGCAGCAACAATGGTTTGAATCATCAGATCCCACACTTCAGATAAAGAAAACAAGGCCCACAGAGCAAGACAAGCTTGTAAAGTCAAGGAAAGAACAAAATCCTGACTGCGATCTCCTCATATAAATTGGCTCCTCAGACCCTTCCAACCTTCTACAAAAATACCAGCTTTAAAAATGTTACTTGAAATGTTGCATTGTTTGCAAATAAAATGATCTTCAAATTACCATATCACTAGCTCTTCAAGGGACAGATTTTTCCCTCAGTTGCTTATTTTTTATAATTAGTAGACTAAATTGACTTCATCAAGATTACTCTCCTGCACTAAATAAAGAGAAGAGGAGACTGTCAATGCATAAGCTTGGAAAAAGTCACACAGCCTTGGCCAAATGCATCTCACAGAAGGCAGAGTCAATGGGGACCATTCTGTTAGAAGGGCAGGTGTAAAGGGCAGAGGGGTAGCATGTTTTTGTGAATTCAATCATATATGTTCATGGGCTAGACTGAGGAAAGTGACTTTCAACCACTGAATTCTAGTCTTTTCCTTCTTTAACTACATAAACTCTATAATTATATGCCATAGAAACTCCATACAGTATTAACATAATACTTCTTGTCCACAGATGATCAGCACATTCTTCATTAAACTCTGAAATATGCAAAAGCCCCCAAAAATGTAGCCATACCTAGGATACAGAGAAGCACTCTCATATCAGAGAGTGATTTGTAGCTACTTCGCCTAAACAAAAGAATCATAGCATGGTAAACCTAAGTTAAAGTCATCTTCCAACACTTGAAAGTGTTCACAGTATCACTGAATTCTTTTTTTAAAATATTTATTTATTTATTCATGAGGGGAGAGAGAGAGAGGCAGAAACACAGGCAGAGGGCGAAGCAGGCTCTATGCAGGGAGCCTGACGTGGGACTAGATCCCAGGTCTCCAGGATCAGGCCCTGGGCTGAAGGTGGCACTAAACTGCTGAGCCACCTGGGCTGCCCGTATCACTGAATTCTTAAGACAGAAAAGCTTAATGTTTTTAAAGAATGACATTAGAAATAGCAGAATTTAAATCTTTTTAAAAAAAAAAAAAAAGATTATTTATTTATTTATTTATTCAGAGAGAGAGAGAGAGAGAAAGGCAGAAACACAGGCAGAGAGAGAAGCAGGCTCCATGCAGGGAGCCTGATGTGGGACCCGATTCCAGGTCTCCAGGATCACACCCCGGGCTGCAGGCGGCGCTAAACTGCTGCGCCACCGGGGCTGCCTAGAAATAGCAGAATTTTAAAAAATGTTTTTAAAAGTATACAAAACAGAGACTGGGTAAGATTTATGAGTCTTTCCATGTGAAACACATAGCTATTAAGTTCACGATGCAAAAGAATTAATATTCAAAAGTTTTAAATATCTCTATTATTCTGCAAAGCAGTGAATACAACTTTAAATGGGTATCTAATTTCATATGTCCCCAAAAAGAATATTCACTGAAAGAAAATCCAGTTGAATAGATTATGTTGTAGCATTAATATTCTGCTGAATACAGATGTTTGTTCTATGCCCCAAGCCATCAAAATGCAAAATTTTCTATCACAGTTTGTCTGCCTTTTTCCAACAGATTCAAGAATGTAAATCATTGCCTTTAAAGGAAATTCATGAATTAATTGTACCCCTACAACCACAAGAACATTTTATTTTACTCTAGTCAAAGAAAACCACTATCTGTGGAACAGATCTCTGCATTACAAAGAGAAGACACAGCAGTAATTGGCTGTGATGTGCCTAACCAAAACCCCAAACAGGGCAGAGACACAATTTCCTAACAGCCCTGGGCTGCATGCACTGGAAGGCAAAGCCAGGAGGAAGGCTCACCGAGTAAAGAACTAAGATCCAGGACCTGAGGGCTTCACCCGGGAGTTAAGCCGCTAAATTAATCCATAATAGTCCTACTGATCACCTGAAATACCATCTTTTCTGAAGAGTAAGAAAACTCATTCTCCATATATGTGCACAGAACACTCCTCAATCTCCAGTAAAATATAGAACAGAATGTCCTTATTTCAAACTTACCTAGAAATAATTACTGGGAAGGCCAAGAAAACAAGCACACAGATACCACACTGCCATTGCCAGTTTAGCTCAGTTCATTTTCTTTCTTTTTTTTTTTTTTTAATTTTTATTTATTTATGATAGTCACAGAGAGAGAGAGAGAGAGAGGGAGGCAGAGGGAGAAGCAGGCTCCATGCACCGGGAGCCCGATGTGGGATTCGATCCCGGGTCTCCAGGATCGCGCCCTGGGCCAAAGGCAGGCGCCAAACCGCTGCGCCACCCAGGGATCCCTAGCTCAGTTCAGATTAAACCCTCTTATGGAAGGCTTGAACTCCTTGGTAATACGTCCTTCCTGGAAAATGAGTGGCCTCTTATTGAGAACAGGCTTCCCACGAAGTCTAGGAGGTTTTAAGTACTAACTGTCATGGTATGGCCTCCTTCGGGTTGTCTTGGTCCTGGATCCACAGAGGATGGATCTTCTCTTGGCCTCTCCCATCTGAATACAATAGGAATGCTGAGCATCCTCCTGAAAACTAGAGTCAAGACAGGCAGCTGGCCGTCTCTTCATTGCCACACCCCTTCACCAAGTAGCCATAGCAGCTTGTGCATGTCTATCAGAAATCTCTAGGAGCTACGTGGCCTAAGTGCAGAATGTTTTTAGATGGAGCACTTTGAGAGCCAGGCTGTTGCCAGAATGCCACCCCATTTCCAGATTTTCCACCGTCAGTGGAAAGGCCCATCATAAATAATATCAATGGTCACAAAGGACTATGGTTTGTCTTTTAAGAGATGCCACAAACTTAATTCACAAAATAAGGATGCAACTCATTTAGTCCCCAGTACAACTCTATGGAGTAGATGTCAGTATCACATTCCCATTTATAAAGAAATGGAAGCTCCACAGGCTTAAAAACACCTGGCTCAGTTTCTCAGGAAGCTTATCATTATTACTAATAAGAAGCCCTTTAAGTCCCATGACCCCCTCCCCTTCTATTTTACTTTCTACTTCAATACAATGAGCATAGGCCTAAAACCATAAAGGCAATACATTTTATAACAGATTGTTGGGTAAGACAGTGTTCCTGGGCCTTCTACAGATCTTGCCAGAAGTGCCACAGCTGAAGGCCCTGCCCTTTCACCTTTCACCCATGCCACTTAAGACTGTTGATGCAGCAGGTAACCTTGACAGATAACTCAACTTCTCTCCTCCTTTCTTCATCTCCTCTCTCCCATCCTCAGCAGAGACTAGGCTTACTTACTGCTTGCTTTAAAAGTGGTGGAGGGATCCCTGGGTGGCACAGCGGTTTGGCGCCTGCCTTTGGCCCAGGGTGCGATCCTGGAGACCCAGGATCGAATCCCACGTCAGGCTCCCGGTGCATGGAGCCTGCTTCTCCCTCTGCCTATGTCTCTGCCTCTCTCTCCCTCTCTCTCTGTATGACTATCATAAATAAATTAAAAAAAATTTTTTTTAAATAAAATAAAATAAAAAAATAAATAAAAGTGGTGGAGTCCTCAGTGCATAACCCAGCTATGATGCAAACACCTTATGTGCACAGCCTCCATCCGGGCCATATCAAGTCACCACTGTGGGTCTTTAAGAGCAAGGGGGAACCAACATAACTATAAGGATGATCATGCTGCTTGCTGTGCCATAAAGTATAAACCCTTTTGTCTCTGACCCAGGAGTTTCCTGTCTTCTGCCTGCATCAATGAAATAGTAATAAGCTAACTTATTAATTTGTAAGCAGGGTAACATCAAATCTCAGGACCAATAATAATGCTCTTCAATATTAAACTAAAATTTGCAAGACTTGACTTTATTTTCCTTTTTTAATGTTCATTTTTTAGCAAGCATTCATATATGAAGGGTAATCAAAGTGAAGTTCCTGGTTTGCACAAGATGATCCAGTTCACACCTGCTGACCTACTAATTTCTGTCCAGTAAGTCTCTCCCCCCTTCTCTCCCCAAAATGTCTAGACTTGTATATTAAAATACATGATCACCCTAGTTATATCTCAATAGATGAATTTATACTTTTTGCAAATACATAAATTGCTTAAATTTTTTGTGATTTTTTTAAAAAAACAAAATGGAAAAACATGGTCTCACTTCAATGCTTTCACTGTAAACATCTCCTCCCCCCGCCCAAGAATTTGATCCACTATAATTACATTTTGCAAATAGTGGAAAGAAGGTTTTACATTCAGTATCCTCCTGATATAAGAAGACAATGAATACTCGTTAAGAGCTTTGCTGTTTGCAAAGCACATTTAGACAGGCTTTATTTTTTCCTTTTAGGAAATCATCATCTAAAATTGAGAACGATACAAAACTCGTATACATTCAATTAAATTTTATATTAATGTTTAAACATTGGTCCCACCACCCACAAAAATTGGAGTCGGGGGTGGAAATATCCTCCAAGAAAAATAATGAGGCCACAGCATGAAGATGTGACTTTGCAGGTTCTGGGAAGCCATCCAGTTTCCACATCCTTGTCTCTGCAGTCCCATCCACGTGGGGAGTTGGACAGCTTGTCTCATGCACAGCAAAGAAACAATGGCTCTCAAACCTTCCCGAAGGGCAGCCAAAGTATTTCATGCCTCTGAATAACTTTCTATATGCCCTCCACCAGGTTTAATGCAGCAAGGTCCCCTCTAAATAGAGTGTTTCTACTCACATAGAAACACAGGCAGCCACTTAACTCAATGTCCCTAATATTGATTCCTCTTCATCCGTATGCTTTGGAGTCAGCAGTCAAGCACCGCTGTCGGGCAAACCTCACTCCTTCCTCTGGCAAACCTCACTCCTTCCTCACTCCTTCCTGCCCTGCACATCTCCTACACATACAACAAGATCTTGAAGATGTGATGAAAGGAAAAAAGGAAGTCACTCTACCTCAAATTATGGCGATCCCTTACCATAAACAAGGAAGCTGACCCAGTGTCAGCAAAGTAAGCATGTGGTTAAGCAGATTAGAGACTGTACAAAATATGCCTTCAACTAAACTGTAGGATAATCCTAAAGAAAGTAAAAGGAAATTAGTGTAGGCCCTGGTTTACAAACTGCTTCAGATATGCCCAAAAGTCAAGTGAATTAACAAAAAGAAATACACCTCACTCCATCATTTCTAGAGACTAGAATATTTCAAAAATAAACTTGAAAGTGATAGACTAATCAAAATAAAAATGGTATTTGCTTTTTTCCTAGGTAATTAATAAACAAAGCTAAACTACTCTGTTCTTTATGGATGGGTCTGAGAAAATCATAGCATAGAAACAAAATATGTGTTTAAAAGAGGATTTTTAAAAATTGTTCCAATCTTTTGTCTTCCACACCTGGAAGTGGTCTCCTCAAGAGTGGAAGCAGAATAAAAGTCCTACGTGGTCACCCACATTTAACCCATAAACACACTTCTGACCCTTGGCAGAAGAAACACACTCTTCTGCTTCCTCTCCCCACAGTGACTGACTCTGGAGCCACTGTCACTGGGTGCAAGTCCAGCTGTGCCCCCCAAGAGCTGTGTGACAGGCAGGCCCTCTGTGCCCAAGATCCCTTGCATGTAAATGTTCCTAACAACAGCACCTACCACATGGAGCTGCCATGAGGATGAAGGGGTTAATATCAGTAAAGTGCTTAGAAAAAAGCCTGGCACACAGTTATTTGTTTAAAAGTATTATGAAGAGAACCACAAAATAAAATCCTTCAAAATGGCTCCCCTTTTAGACAAAAGGCAGGTTTGACACCCACCTCATTTGAAAAATTCATTTTTTGTTGGCTAGTGCCTAACATACACTTAATATCAACAAATAAGTGTGGGAGAGATGGACACAAAAAGTTGTACGAATGAAAAAAACCCTCTTTGATGATTATGTTTAAAATTCCAAATACTTGATGAAATTCAAATGACCAGGATGGTAAATTGGGGACAGAGTGCTGTCTTCGCCAGTGAGTGGTACTTCCTCCCCCTGCACAGACAGTCCTGCCCCCAATGGAAATCATAAAACCGCTCATCTGCTGGCCTCCATCATGCTGCTCTCTTCCTATAATAAAGTGGACAGTTTCCACGTAGACCATCAGTCACACTTCCCACTGTCATTGCTCTCAACACCGCCTCCTCTATTACTAGTATTTATCACCAATATTAAAACATGAGCCAAAATGAAGTTTCTAAAGGAGCATGAAATCTATGGAAAAATATTCAGAAGCGAGGCTTTCAATTAATTCAATATTTAAATGAAATTCATTTCAGACCCAATTCAATAAGGCTTTTATATTCTGAAGACATTCCCAATAATATGAAAAAATGTTGATTTCCAAAAAGATTCTGTGTTAGTATAATTGGGAAATCTTGGCTGCTACTGTATCATAACTCAAATTTGATCTGATGAATTAATTTATAGGTCCACACAGGAAATTCAAATACTGACTCACTGGTGCTTTTCACCGGCAGCCAGATAGATTACTGCCTCAGCCCTGATCATCACTATCACTCTGGCCTTTCTTCCTCAAAATTCACTGTCCACACGTGGCCTGAAAATGCCCTTATGACCTCGGCTCTGCCCCGCTGATCACTGTCCTAGGGCAAAGTCCAGCCCCTCACCTGGCTCCTAAGGCATTTCCTGACCTAACTCCCCACCAAGCTCACTGACCTCTAATCCTAGCTAGCCTGTGGAGCAAACTTATCCTGCTCCCTTCTCACCTCTTACTCCCCAGAAAGCCCTTCTCACCTCCTATTTGCCCTCAGTCTCAGCTTAAATGGCATTTCCTAGAATGCCTCCTAGGTGAGGGCCATTTACTACAGGCTTCCATCAGCACTCTCCTACCATGGAACTTTTCACATTTCACTACTACTTGTTTACTTCTTAATAGACTATAAACTCCAAGGGAACTTCCCTATTACAGAATCTCCAACACCAGGAATAATGCCTGGAGCATGGTTGTAATGCATGAGATGATGACAGCTTAACCCCAACAGTGAAGACAGAGAAGTGAGACAAAAGCAAGTAGAACGTGGTGGAACAAGTAGGACTTGGTGACAGAACAGACATGGTCAGTAATAAAGAAAGAAGTGTCTGGAAAGTCAAATTTCCACCTCGAGCAATAACACAAACAGGGCCTTTCACGACAAAGTAGGCAGAGGTGCAAATTCAGGGGACAAGGCAATGAGTTTAATTTTAGACACGCTGAGTTTGACCAAGAGGTCTTGGCGAAGAACACATAATTAAGACACACACAGCTTCCCAGTGCACTTAAGTCAACTCCAAGTTCATTACCTATTAGGCCCTGCATGGTCTAGCCCTCTCTAACCCTCCAATATCAGTTCCACTATCTGTTTTCCCCACACCCACCTCATTCTGGCCACAGTGGGTGCTCACAGTCTCTCAGTGGTGCCAAGCAAGGCACTCCTCAGCATCCCTTCACCCACTGTGCCCTCTGCCTAGAATACTAAGCCCAGACCTTCATGTGGCTTCCTGTGTCTCATCACTCAGGTCCCATTCCAAGTATCACCTCCTCCCGAAGGCCCTCACTGCCAATCAAAACATCATCAGAACAGCCCCTCCCTGACTCAGTGCTGCTTTGGACTGCTCACTGTTTTGCATATTTACTGTCTGCCTATCCCACCTACACTGTAAGCTCCAAAATGTCCAGCCCCTCATCCTGTCCTTGACAAGCACAGCTCTCAGGACTTAGAACACAGTTTGGCCCTTGCTAATATTTTAACAGGTTCATTGCATGAATAGGTGACTGGATGAATAAAGTATCAGGACAGGCTTTGCCCTCCTGCCTCATCCTTGAAATGATTGTAAAAATACAAAAGGCATACAAAGTGTCAACTCCACAAGGAACCTAAAAGTGCTGACTAGTCATGTCAGGAATTCCAGGAAGAAGTGCTAACAAAAGTCAAATAAAGCCCTTGAAGGAGCTAGAACAGGGAAAGGGGAAAGAGAGGTGAAGGATTTCTTCTACCTAGTCACAACTCCTGTCACAACCCTGGCCAACCACTGGGGCACTGCACTGTCTTTTGTTGTAGGTATTCTTTTATAGATTATATAAATTAGCGATATACTCGTCTGGTTCGAAGAGCAGAACAACATATGCAGGTCCGTGTGGGGGAATCTCCCTTCCACTCCTGCCCTGTTCACCCATTCTCTACCCCACGCATATCTCTTACTACGAAGTTTTCTGAGGCTTTTGCCTTAATGAATCTCTTGTGAAACCTTTATGTGTATCATTTCATACACTAGCTGCTGTGACTGTAGGGTAAAAACCTGCAAGGAAGACTTTAGGATCAGGTATAATGTTTAAAGATATTACCAAACTGCCTCCAGAGGATTTGCCATTGTATCTGTGGAACTATTTAAAATGAAAATTCCAGGCAGCCTGGCTGGCTCAGCGGTTTAGCGCCGCCTTCAGCCCGGGGCCTGATCCTGGAGACCTGGGATCAGTCCCATGTCAGGCTCCCTGCATGGGGCCTGCTTCTCCCTCTGCCTGTGTCTCTGCCTCTCTCTCTCTCTCTCTCTCTGTCTCTCATGAATAAATAAATAAAATGTTTAAAAAATGTTAAAATGAAAATTCCCAGACCCCACTTCATACTTACCAAATCAGACTCTCTAAGGGTGGAGGCCAAAAAAACATGTTCAGGACAGCCTCCCTTGTAATTGTGGTGACCAGCTGTCTTTGGGAACTACGGCCTTCACCAATCAGAGGGAGGAAGCCACTACTGCCGTACGTGCAGGGCTGTTTCCTAAGGTAGCCAGAACCCTTCTGCCATGACCTCCTTATCATGATTTCTCTTCCTGAATACATAATCATATCTAAGGTGCTTTTTTATACATGGGCATATGTTTACATATACATACACATGCATATACACCTTCCTATAGTCACACAGAATTGGAATTTCTCTGGGAAGACATATAAAAGTGGTTACAATAGCTGTCTTCAGGGAGTGCAAGTGGGTAGACAGAGTATGGCATGGAGGGAGCTTTATTTTCCCCCTTGGAATTGTGTGCTGCTTACACAAATCTATTGAAAAATCAATGAAGTTATAAAATCCTCTCTTACACTAATCATGGGACACCATTCCCAACAATGCTGTGGTGATTTTAAAATATGCCACAAACATTTCCATAACTACTCACATCAAGAGGTAGTATCTAATCTTGCACCCCTCCAATGCAGACCACTTAGTGACTCACTTCTCCTGAAGAAAATGTGCAGAAGGGCTGCCACATGTCTTCCAAACCTGGAACAGAAAGGACAGTTCCTGCCTGGCTTGTTCCCTCTCTGTGATGGCACCCCTGGGGGAAGCCAGCCACCACGTGGTGAGGACCCTCAAGCGGTCTGTGCAGAACATAAAGAGACCAATGGGATGAGAGGAAAAGGAGTACGATGTCTGAAAGACAAGGAAGAACCAGTAAAGACATCTACCGGGAGCAGGAGAGGTTATGAGTTCCAGCAGGGCCCCAGCCTTGGGAAGGAGGAGAGACAGGCTTCTTCTGAGGTCAAATGAAGGAGGAAAACAGAAGAGACACAGACACAGACCTGGATGCAGAAGGACAGGTTGGTGATAAGTTCAAAGCAAAAGAGCTCAGTATTTCCGTGCAGCTAGAGTGAGATAAAAAGCTACAAGTTCGAAGTAGAGATTTCCAAGCGTCACTAAAATACAGGAAAGAGAAATGACAAGGTTATCATTGAGAAGCATCATCCAGGTATGCTCAATAAGGTTAGAAAGTTCACCCCTTTCAGCCTATTACCACCTTCACTCAAAGCAACTGTGGGTTACCCACTCCCCAAGATCTCCAAGAAAATAGGTCACAGTTTTATAACTCTTAGTTCAACATTGTTCCACATGTTAAGTCTTAATTATGAGCTATTATGTAAATTGACTCTTTATCCTTTTGAAAGCAAGAATGATTGCCCAAGACAGTCCTTTCAAGAAAACCCTCCCTACTTCTAAATCTCCCTCCCAAAGGCCAGATGGACTTAATTCCCTTATGGTCCATCTGCCAGCCCTTTAATTTCTTTTTTTTAAAGATCTTATTTATTTATTCATGAGATAGAGAGAAAGAGAGAGAGAGAGAGACTCGATCCCGAATCCCGGGATCATGCCCTGAGCCGAAGGCAGAAGCTCAACCTCTGAGCCACCCAGGAGTCTCTGGCCCTTTAATTTCTAATATCATCTTTCCGAAATCACCAGAATCTCCAGTCTTCCTTACATCAATTACAATTTGAAACTGTCTCTAAATTTGAGCCAATGCCACGGGTTAGGCACCATGTATAATTCATTTCAATGATCATTTCACAAGTACCTCGCATGCCAAAACACCAGAACAAGCACTCAGGGAATACAAGGATCTCCTAACGGCTCCTTCCACCCAAGAGGAGAGATAAGTCATGTATATAAATAACTGTAATACAAGACAGACGGTAATAAATAGAACTACAAATAGCACACTGGGCATACAGAAGAGAAAGCGCTTCACTGCAACTTGGGGATTAAAGGTTTCATTGAAGAAATTGTATCTGAATTGAGCTTAAAGAACGGGGAAGATTTGAACTAGTAGAAAAAAAGAAAAAAACATTTGAGAAAATGTGAGCAGTATCAGCAAAGGCAGGTCAAAGAAGAGAGCATAAGGCTTGACACAGATGGCATATAATAAATATTTTGGACTTAATAAATGACTGGATGCACCTTTGTTTGACCAAAGTCAGATATTAAGGGCCAGGAGCAATAATAACAAGATTCATTCACTTGTTCAACAAATATTTTACTGAGCACTTACTATGTGCTAGGCATTGTTCAGGGCACTGCACATATGCCAGTGAACAACAACAATAAGACAGTCCTTGTCTTCATGGAGCCTACACTCTCATCAGGAAGTAGACCATAAATAGGCATATAATATATATGTCAGGTAGATAAGTGTTATGGTCAGAGATGTCTCTCTCCTCAGGTAGATTTTGAACATAAATCTGAAGGAATAAGGGCACAAAAAAACTGACGTATCTGTGTGAGGAGAGTTCCCAACAAAGGGAAAGTCAAAAGTTCTGCAGTACTTCCTTACTGACATGTTCAAAAAATGACAACATAGCCAATATGATAAAGCAGAGTAAATAAGGGGAGAAAGCAGGAGATGGAACAGAAAAGCAGAGAAGAGTCAGATCATGCAGTGCATAGAAAGGACTTTAATTTTACTGTTAATAAAATGTGACTGATATTCAAGAATTCTAAGCAGAGAAAAGACCATAAGGAAGACCCTACAGAAAGCAGGAGTATAAACCAGAAGGCCAATCAAGAACTGGTAGCAGGGTCCAGGTGAGACAATGATGGCTTAGGTAGAGATGGTGGCAGAAGAGGTCACAAGAAGGGCCCAGATTCTGGATATACCTAAAAAATGGAGATGCCAAGATCTGATGTCAGACTGGATTAAGGAGAAAGAAATGACTTCAGTGTTTGATGCCTAAGCATACTCAAGAGAAAGTAAGGCTGGAAACACAGGTTGGCCCTAACCATTGATCATTCACCAGATTAAAGATTTGGGAGCCACAAGGAGACAATGAAACATGAGATCCTCACCTAAAAGAACTTGGATGAATCATGCCATCTCCCTTGCTACCAATCCTTCATCCATACAATCAAGCAAAGGGTTAGGTCTGTGCTTATCAAACTAGAATACCCATATGAGTACCCAAGCCACAATAAAATCTTATAAATCTCCCCAGAAAGCTAACTGTATAAAAAGATATAGGGAATGGATTGTACTTACTACTTGTACTTCTTAAAACAGAAAACTGGTGATACTATGGAGCAGAAGAGAAAACACTGCTCGAACATGTACATAACAATTTAAGTTTATGGGAACTATATTTCTCCTCAATTGGCATGTGGCATACTTTGATAGAGAGTTTGAAAAGTTCTGGTTTAAATGGTATCTCTGGCCTTCTGCTTTAATATTCTGTGTTTTAGGGATCCCTGGGTGGCGCAGCGGTTTAGCGCCTGCCTTCGGCCCAGGGCGCGATCCTGGAGACCTGGGATCGAGTCCCACATCGGGCTCCCGGTGCATGGAGCCTGCTTCTCCCTCTGCCTATGTCTCTGCCTCTCTCTCTCTCTCTGTGACTATCATAAGTAAATAAATAAAAATTTAAAAAAAAAAAAATAATATTCTGTGTTTTAAACACATTTTACTGGCTTTCAACCTATAGAGTCTTCTAATGGGCAAAACACAGAGGATGGGATTGTGATTACAGAATAAAATATAACTCTTAATATCTTTCACAATGTTCAGAAGTTAAATCAGAGAAATGGGGGAAGGTGGAAGGAAAAGTCAGAGTGCAAATATCCTAGGAGCCAAGATATACTGCCAAAAGTTGATGGAATAAGAAACAAACTGAAATAAAGAAGTAGTAGTAGTATAAACAAGGTTAATTATCATCCTTCCCATCTGAATGTCAACAGATAGTATATGAAAATTGGTAAGACAAGATGTAGAGGTATACACATTTCATCTAGACTTATGGAAAAAACAGCAAGCCCAATAGCCAACAAACAGATGAAAAGACACTCAAATTCACTATATATAATTCAATAAAAATAATAATTAGACATCCCTTTATACCAATCAGAAATTAAAAAGAGCTCTGACTGGAGATGTGAGGAAAAGATACCTTCTTACTTGTTGCTGGACATAAAATGTAGTATTTTGTTTTTAAAGATTTTATTTATTTATTTTAGAGAGAGAGAAGTGCACAAGTAGGGAGAAGGACAAAGGGAGAGGGAGAGGATCTCAGACTCCACACTGAGCATAGAGCCTAATGTGGGGCTCAATCTCACGACCCTGAGACCATGACCATGAAATCAAGAGTCAGACACTTGATGAATTGAGCCATCCAGGTGTCCTAAGATGTGACTTTTGAAAGCAATCGGAGATTTTTGACATCATCAGCAGAGTAGCAGCCCAGCCTCCAGCCTCCCATAATAGCAACTGGACAGCTATCTACGAATGAAAACATCACTACAAATGTTCTGGAATCCATGTAAGCTTCAGGAATGCAATACAGCAAAAAACCTTAGAATGACTGCACCAAAAGATTAATAAAAAGGTTCATGTTGTCCACACCATCCCACCTCTCAGGCTGGCACTGCTCACCAAGAAAGAATTCTTCAGCCTGACAGAGTTCTCCTCACCAGGAAAAGCAGAGCAGAGTGAGTGACCCACTTGCCACACATTTCAGGGCACTGCATGAAGGATCTATTTCCATCTCACCCTGTCCAGAGACTGGCATAGTTTAGACATCTAGAAATGGCTAGAAACAAGGAAGAAGTGCAGGGGCTACCATTATCAGCCATGCAGTAGGCGCAACTGCAGTCCCCAGTGTCTCATTCTACAGAGACCATCAACCTTCACTGATGAGGACCTCACCAGATCTTTCAGATGACGTGGACACCCACAGTTTTCATTCCTGAGGACTTCATCTTGGACCCTAGCACACTACTCTGCAGAATAGTGAGCATCACTGTCATGAACCCACTGCAGCTGCTCCTGAGAGTCTTCCAGGTTTCATATTCTGACAGCAGCTGCTGAGTCCCTCCTTGCTCCTCCCTCTCCCATCCACGCCACCAGGACAACCCAGGCCTCTACAGCTGCTCTTACACCTAGATCCAGCCCAACTACCGTGACCAGATATGGGCCACACTCTTATCACTGGCCTGGCCAGCTGTGTGTGCTCAGGACCAGCCCTTGTTATCAGTGCACCTGTACTTTCTGGCCCCAACTTCTGTCACCAGCACCCACTACCTATACATGCCTCTGACTAGCCCCTAGCTACGAGTGCATGCCACCACCCCAAGTTTCTGCTGCTGCTCAGGTGCCCATGGCCAGATGTGACTCCTGTCACTGGCCTGCACTGTCATATGTTCCCACAGCTAGCCCATGCAGCATGCCACCAGCCTCAAATCCCTTCACTGGCCTCCACTGCCATGCACATGCCTGCAGTGAAGAAAAGAAAGAAAGACGCTGAAAGTTTATTTAAAGAAATTATGGCTGAATACTTCCCCAGTCTGAGAAAATATATGGACATCTGGATACATGAAGTATAAAGATTACCAATTAGGTTCAACCCAAAGAAGACTTCGCTGAAATACAACATAACTAACAAAGTCAAAGACAAAGAGATAGGGATCCCTGGGTGGCGCAGCGGTTTAGCACCTGCCTTTGGCCCCGGATCGAATCCCACGTCAGGCTCCCAGGATCGAATCCCACGTCAGGTTCCCTGCATGGAGCCTGCTTCTCCCTCTGCCTATGTCTCTGCCTCTCTCTCTCTCTCTCTCTCTCTGTGATGACTATCATAAATAAATAAAATTTAAAAAAATAGACAAAGAGATAGATCCCTGGGTGGCTCAGTGGTTTGGTGCCTGCCTTCGGCCCAGGGCGTGATCCTGGGGTTCCAGGATCGAGTTCCACATCCAGCTCCCTGCATGGATCCTGCTTCTCCCTCTGCCTATGTCTCTGCCTCTCTCTCTCTCTCTTCTCTCTCTCTCTCTTCCCGTGTGTGTGTCTCATGAATGAATAAATAAAATCTTTAAAAAAAAAAAAGACAAAGAGGTTCTTGAAAGCAGCAAGGGAAAAGAAGCTCATCATGTGCAAGGATATCAGCAGATTTCTTAGTAGAAATCTAACAAGCCAGGATAGAGAGGCATGATAAACTCGAAGTGCTGAAAGAAAATAAAAACCTGCCAATCAAGAATACTTTATCCAACAAAGTTACCATTCAGAACTGAAGGAGAGAGAGAATTTTCCAGACAAACAAAAGCTGAAAGGAATTCATCACCATTAGATCAACCTTACAAAAAATGCTAAAGGAAGTTCTTCAAATAAAAAAAAGACACTAAATAGTACACTGAAATCATATGAAAATATAAACTCACTGGTAAAGGTAAATACACAAATTCAAATTATAATAATATTGTAAAAGCAGTATGTAAATTATTTAAAACTCTGGGATAAGATTACAAGACAAAATAATTTAAAATGACTATACCTACAATAATTTTTAATACACAATATAAAAAGATGTAAATTATATGCCAGAAACAAAATATGGGGGGAGGGGAATAAAAGCATTGAGTTTTTGTATATGAACAATGGTAAGTTGTTACCAGCTTAAAACAGACTGTTTGAAACTATAGGATGTTTTCTGCAAGCTGCATGGTAATTCCACTGCAAAACCTATAGTAGATACACAAAAGATGAAGAGAAAGGAATCAAAGCATATGACTACAGGAAACCACTGAGTCACAAAGGAAGACACCAAGAAAGGAAAAAACAAAGGATTTATAAAATCGCCAGGAAAAAAACTCTACCAGAAAATAATTTTTAAAACGGCAGTAGTAAGTACTTACCTGTCTATAATTATTCTAAATGTAAATGGATAAAATTCTCCAATCAAAAACAGAGTGGCTGAATATATTGAAAAGCAATAACTAACTATATGCTGCCTATATGAGATTCATTACAGCTTTAAGAACACACAGGTTGAAAGTGAAATGAAATTTTCATTCCATGCAAATGAAAGCTGAAAGACAATGGGAAAGATAGATTCATATAAGACAAAGTAGACTTTAAATCAAAAACTAAAATAAGGGGGGGAAAAGTAAAAAAAAAAAAAACTAAATAAGAGACAAAATGTCATTATATAATGATGAATGGGTCAATTCATCATGAGGAAATAATAATTGTGTATATACATATACATATATTTACATATCTATCTAAATATATATCCAACATCAGAGCACCTAAGCATGTAAAGTAACTTTTAACAGATCTGAAGGAAGAAATAGACAGCAATACAATAATAGTAGAGATTTCTTACCACACTTTCATCAATAGATAGATCATCCAGAAAGAATGTCCTGAACTACATTTTACGCAGAGGGACCTAAGAGACATAAGCAGAACATTCCATCCAACAGCAGCCTTTATAGATTCTCCTTAAAGGCTCAACAGATCATGCTCCAGAATAAATTACATGTTAGGCCATAAAACAAGTTTCAACAATTTAAGAAGACTGAAATCATATCAAGTATCTTTTACAAACACAATGATATGAATCTAGAAATCAGTAAAAAGAGGAAACCTGGAAAATTCATAAGGCAGGTAGAAACTGAACAACACACTCCTGAACAACCAATAGATCAAGGAAGAAATCAAAAGGCAGATCAAAATATACCTAGATAAAGAAGATGTGGTATATATTTACAATAGAATTATTATTCAGTCATAAAAAATAAGAACTTGCCTTTTGCAACATGGATGGAGCTAGAGTATAATGATAAGCAAAATAAGTCAGAGAAAGACAAATACCATATGATTTTATTCATATGTGGAATTTAAGAAACAAATGAGCAAAGAAAAAAAAAAGGAGAGAGAGAAAGAGAGACAAAACCAAGAAACAGACTCTTAACTCTAGTGAACAAACTAATGGTTAGCCAGGAGGTGGGAGGGGGAGTGGATGGGTGAAATAGGTGATGGGGATTAAGAATACACCTATCATGAGGAGCACTAAGTAATGTTTAGAACTGTTGAATCAGGGGTGCCTCGGTGGCACAGTTGGTTAAACACCCAGCTCTTGGTTTCAGTTCAGGTCATGATCTTGAGGTCTTGGGATCAAGCCCCATGTTGGGCTCTGCACTCAGTGGAGAGTCTGATTCAGCTTCTCTCTCCCTCTCCTCTCTCTTTCTCTCTCCCTTAAATAAATAAATAAAATCTTTTAAAAAAAGAATTTTTAAATCACTGTATTGCACACTTCAAACTAATAGAACATTATATGTTAATACTGAAATTAAAATAAAAAACTTAATAAAAATATCTATATATACATAGATATATAGATATACATACACACAGACACATATATAGATATAAATACCTAGATATATAAATATATGTATATCTTCAGAAAAGAAAGTGGAGACCTCCCACTTCCGAATTTCAAGCTATATATAAAGCTATAGTAATCAAAACGGTATGGTGCAGGCATAAAAACACATAGACCAATGGAACAGAACTGAGAGCTCAGAAATAAAACCATGCATATATGGTCAACTAATTTTGGTAAGGAAGCCAAGAATACTTAATGAAGAAAAGAAATTCTCTTCAATAAATGATACTGGGAAAATTAGATATCCACATGCAAACAAATGAAACTAGACCCCTTACTCTACTCACAGAAATTAACTCAAAATGGATTAAGTAAGATTCAAATGTAAGATCTAAAACTGTAAAACTCCTAGAAGAAAAGACAAGGAAAACATTCTTTGATTTGGGACTTGGCAATGATATTTCGGATATAACACCTAAAGCACAAGCAACAAAATAAATGATAATGGGACTACATCTTACAAATAATTTTCTGCACAGACAAAAAAAAATGATCAACAAAATGGAAAGACAACCTGTGGAACGAGAAAAAAATATCCGCAAACCACATAGCTGATGAGGGATTAATACCTAAAATATATAAGTAACTCTTAAAACCCAACCGCAAAAATAAGTAAATACAAATAAAAATGGGAAAAGGACCTGAATGGACATGTTTCCAATGAAGATACATGAATGGCCAACACATACCTGAAAATATGCTCAATATCACTATTAGAGAAATGCAGTAACAACCACAATGAGTTCTCACCTGTTCGGGTGGTTGATTTCAAAAGACCAAAAGACAGTAAGTGTTGGCAATGACGTGGCATAAAGGGAATCTGTGCATTATGGTGAGAATGTAAATTGATACAACCGTTATGGAAAACAGTACAGAGGTTCCTCAAAAACTTGAAAACTGAAACATCATATGATTCAGTAATCCCACTTCTGGGTATATATCCTAAGGAAATAAAATCACTACCTTGAAGAGAGATCTGCACTCTCACGTTCATTGCAGCACTGTCTGCAGTAACTAACATATGAAAACAACCTAAGTACCCACTGATGGATAAAGAAAATGTGATACACACACTCACACAGACACACACGTATCTATACTTATAGACTGACACACAATGGAATATTATTCAGCCTTTAAAAAGAAGGAAGTTTTGCCATTTGAGAGAACATGGATGAACCTGAAGGACATTATGCTAAGTGAAATAAGCTGGATATGGAAAGGCAAACATCACATGCTCTCACTTACTGTGAAATCTAAAAGATAAGGGGAAAATCAAATTTATAGTAACAGAAAATAGAATGGCGGTTACCAGAAGCTGGGATATAGGGGGAAAGAGCTATTGATCAAAGGGCACAAACTTTCATTTATAAGATAAGTAATTTCTGGAAACCCAATGTATAGTATAATTAATAATAATGTCACTAATGTCATGTAGTTAATAATAACATACTATGAACTCAAAATCTGCTAAGAGAGTAAATTTCAAGGATTCTTACCACATACACAAAAGAAAGGTAACTATGGGACATAATGGGTATGTTAATTAATTTGACTGTATCACTTATTTCATTATATATATGTCTATATAGAGGCATCACACTGTACACCTTAAATATATATAATTTTTATCTTACAAAAATAAACAAAAGCAATCTGAAAATACCTATTAATATATAAATATCCATCATAGCAAGAATCCACTCCTCAAAATCTATGTCATAAAAATGAAAGCACCAGTATGTAGAACAAAGATATTTAAGATAGTTATTCCAGCACTAAGAAAAAAATGAGGGATGCCTGGGTGGCTCAGCAGTTTAGCGCCTGCCTTTGGCCTAGGGCGTGAACCTGGAGACCCGGGATCGAGTCCCACATCAGGCTCCCTGAATGGAGCCTGCTTCTCCCTCTGCCTGTGTCTCCGCCTCTCTCTCTCTCTCTCTCTGTGTGTGTGTGTGTGTGTTTCTCATGAATAAATAAATAAAATCTTTAAAAAAAAAGAAAAAAATGAAAAACATTAATGCTTGACAATATGAAAATGGTTGAATAAAATATGTTCGTGGATGTTAGCTGCTGCATTATTTGAAGACAGATTTGGGGAGAAAAAAGTTGATACCTAACAATACAGAAAATTCAGAATAAAGTAGGGTGCATCAAGACTATGGAATATTAAGCAGCCTTTACAAAGAATGAACTAGACTTGTCCCACCTGACTTGGGAGAGCTGCTGTGTGAGAAAAGCAGGACATGGAAAGCAAGATCCAGTGGAGACAGGGGACACTGGGGTGGGTCAAAGGGAAGCGGAAGAGGGAAGAGACGAGCTAGAATGAAGAAAATAAAAATGCAAGGAAAGGCACACATATGATTATACTGGCCAAGCATAACTGTGTATATGGGTTTATCTGTATAACTAACAAGAAGTTTGGGGATTTTTGTTGTTTTGTTTTGTTTTGCTGTTTCTGTTTTGTTTTGTTTTTGGAACTAGATAAAGAAATCGAAGTGGAATTGAGGGTTTGGGCCCAGAACAGGCTGGACAAGCCCCTGTGTTCAAAGATAGCCTGGGTCTTCCTAAATAGGCCACTGAGCCCAGAGATGTAACAGAGCAGTGAGACTCAGGTGTCAGCTGTCCCTAACAGGGGAGAAGTGAGGAGGGGACAAGGGAACAAGGAGGGAGGCAACCAGAAAAAGCATTTAAAACAAAAGAAGTTTCCTTTAGGGAACAGAAGAGTTAGGGACAGGGAAAGTAGGGCATGAAGCTATTGTTTATTATAACCTTTTTAAAAAATTTCCATGTGTCAGTGTATCACCTTCACTTAAAAATAAAAATGTTAAAAATAAAATAAAACCCCTATAGAGCCTACCATATATCATATTTATTTTTCCTGAATGGAAAGGCCAAATATAATCATGCATCATATACATCATATACGTTAACTTTTTAGATATGCAACCTATTTTTCTGTCTACTCTCTCATGTGATCTTTCCAGGATTCTGGTGGGCTACAGGAGTAAATGACTTACCCTAACTGGAAATGAGCAAAGACAAAGATGAGGCCAGCTCATCTGACTGCGGTCTGTTGAGTCCAGACCCACTGACTGTATTCTAAACCACCTACTTCTCATAGGGAGCATTAAGATATGCTGGGAAGAGATTAAAAAAAAAAAAAAACTTGAAAGAGCAAAGTAAAAGCACTCAATTACAACTTACTATTTTGTTAATGACAGATGCTAACATTGAGGACATACCCTGAGCAGACCTTGGTCTAAAACTTCATGCACGCTAGACTGTTATTCTCACAATACTCACCTGCCCACTCAAGACTTCTCCATCTCAGATAGTAACCTTCTCATGACAGTTGCTTAAGCCAAAAAACCTGGAGCCATGATGGATTCCTCTCACAACCACACCTACTCAGTCAGGAAATCCCCTTGGCTCTACCCTCAGGATCCACTTCTTACCATTTATATTGCAACCACCCTGGTCAGAGCTACATTGTCTCTCACTGAGTTTAGAAAAGCCGCCCTGGCAGGTATCCCTCAGCGCTGCTCTCCTAAAACACAAGTCCATCCACGCCAACCCTCCGCCCAAGCCCTGCCACAGCTCCCCATGTCAGCATAAACACAAAGTCCTCACATGGGCTCACCTCTTCTCCCTCACTCCCAACCTTTCTTCTTTGACCTCATCACCTACTACTCTCTCATTCACAAAGGTCTCCAGTTTGTACTTTGGGCCTTTAGGCCATTCCTGTAGCTGCTCCCTGTCTCTGGAACTCTTGCCCATATATTGTCTTCTTTGCTGGAATCTCTCCTCATAGATGCCTGCATCTGACTTGCCAACACTCCCAGTACGTTTACCATACATTACTTGTTCTTTTCCATAATATTTGCCATCTTCTAAAGCTCTAAATAATTTACCTACTTAGTGTGCTCATCAGTTACTGACTGTCTACCCCCTACATGGATGTAAGCTCTACCAAGGATCTTGGCCTCTTTTGTTTACTGATGCACCCAAATGCTTGTAACAGTGCATCATACATGCCAAGTCCCCAATAATTACTTGTGGAATAAAGAAACTAGGTATTATACCTCACATGTTGAATGAGTCTATTTGAAATAATGCCACTGGATTTACCTAATCCATCAACTTTGTAAATCTAGTGAAAGGAAAACAAAAACACAGAATCTGAGAGATCCCACCTTACCACTAAGAATAAACTAGCTTCAATTCTCCTATAATTTATGCCATTCTCAGGACCATTTAATGCACATTGATGGGACTACATGAGATGTAGGGAAAGATAATAGCAATGTAATCTAATGAAAATAAATTTTATACTCTCTTCAATATACAGAAGGATGTAGCTCATTCTTTACAAAACGGATTGTTCTCAAGACTTTGACATACATGTAGATTCTTTTCCTTCCTATCTGTTCCATTACTTTAAATAAAATATATATGAACTGCCACTTCCAAGACTACCTTTGACAATAAAAAATGATCATTTTTGTACCAACAGCCTTGCTTCTTCCATCATATGACAGTGGGTTAGCTGACCATCTGTCTTATTCCCTATTCATCATATTCTGCTTTCCACATATTTCACCAAGTATTTTTCTGGTTTCTTTCTGCAAAGATGACCAATATGGGTGTCCCACCTTTACTGACACAAAAGAAGGAAAAAGGATATGTGTGTACATGAAGACATACATAACACAAAAAGGTCAGCTCATCCCAGAGTCAGGGAAATTTCTCTTTATTTTAAAAAGTATAGTATTAATAAAGTGGTATGTCTGACACAAAGCATGTGACATGCTTGCCTACATACTCAATTTACTGTTCTCAATGCTAAAAATATGCACTGCAAAATGTTTGGTGCATTAATTTCAATCATGGATCTCAAAAAATATGATGAGTAGTAGCAACACTTGAACAGCTGAGGTAACTTTCACTTAGGGAGAAGTAAATCATAATTAAACACAATAAAAATCGAGACGTGACTGTCATTTTTGCTCCACAATAGCTAAATAAATTACCAAACCACATGAGTATTCTATATTCAGTTTTCCTTTTGATTACTTTTGTAATTTAACCCCCAGGGATATTATCTTCAATAAAAAAGCAGGAAAGCAAATAGCATTACAAAATTATTTTTTTCCCAAAGTCTTATAGTAAGTATCGAGCAAGACCAAGACTTGAATCCAAGTTCTTCTAGAACTAAAACTGGCATATTCACAATATATATTAATCAACGTTTTCCCCCCTCTAGGTTATAAAACAACCCAATCTGTATGAATTAAAAAACAAGAATGCAATTTTGATATTATAGTAAATGAAGACAGCTCGCCTTCAGAAACAGAATTTTTGGTATTTAAAGTGTTTAGTAATGAGAAAGTAACTTCCAAATGAGAAAGTAATTTCCAAATGAAGATTCAAACAGAGCCCCCCTTTTTAAAATTACACAAGTCTTTTCACATCATTCACACACTTTGTAAACAACTGCTATGCAGCCACACAGTATTACAAAGCCTCAGGGAGTCCATACCACAAACCAGTGTGGCCTGCCACAAGCCTCCAGAGGAACCCTTAACTGCATGAGGTTGGACCTGGATGTCAGTACCTGGAGTCCCACAGCAAGGTCTAGGGTGCAAGGTCACCCAGTTGGGGGATGGACCAGCTGGCTATGCAGCCTGGACACTGGGCATCTCATCTGCTACCACCTACTCACCTTACTGGCACGTCTCATCCCGCCCAGAAGAGTCCATGCTGCTCTCTACAGACAAGATGCAGAAAGGTATAGATTCCATACCCATTCTGAAGCCAACTAACAAGGAAGCATCTGGTTTTCCAGCCAAAAAACTACTCCTGTGACTGACAAAGGCCAACAGTGACCTTTCCTAAGAAAATGCATTTCTCAGCATGCATTTACTTATTTTGGGAAATAGCATATAATTCTGCAGTGTGTAACTAAATATTTCACTCATTTGAGGCAATATTAAAGTTTATAACAGTTTATAACAACTGATAATCAGTCTCTGATGGTTGCTGAATAATAGCTATCTGCCAGTACCTTCTCAATGGTTTATGCTTAGTGAGTCATTTCATCTTCCTACAACACTATCATCATTCCCATTTTACAGCTGAGAAAGCTGAGGTACAGTAAATAAGTTCACATGGCTATGAAAGGCTGCGCAAGGGGATCCCTGGGTGGCTCAGCGTTTTAGCGCCTGCCTTCAGCCCAGGGCATGGTCCTGGGGTCCCGGGATTGAGTCCCGGGATTGAGTCCCGCATCAGGCTCCCTCGGAGCCTGCTTCTCTCTCTGCCTGAGTCTCTCATGAATAAATAAATCAAATCTTGAAAGAAAAAGAAAAGAAAAAGAAAGGAAGGAAGGAAGGAAGGAAGGAAGGAAGGAAGGAAGGAAGGAAGGAAGGAAGGAAGAAAGAAAGAAAGAAAGAAAGAAAGAAAGAAAGAAAGAAAGAAAGAAAGAAAGAAAGAAAGAAAGAAAGAAGAAAGAAAGAAAGACAGGCTATGCAAGGAGTCAGAGCTGGGGGGCATTTTTGAACATTTGTTTACTTGATCAAAGGCAGAAACATTTTAAGCATAAAAATGGATGTTTTGGAATTCTGTTAAACTAAACCAAAAGTGCTGAATGAGCAGCTGAACCAACCAGACAGAGATGAAACTCAGATGAGTGGAGACAACAAAGAAGGGGAGAAAGGAGTGCATCAGGAGGCAGGAGTGCTGAGAGCCAGGCAGAGACCCGTCATCCCTGGCCTCATCAACAGGAAGTCCAGAACAATGCATTCCACATCACTGAGCACAGCACTGCAAGATGCTCAGGGATGAGCATGAAAAACAGCGGGTAAATACGGTATTTTATTTCAAAAACTCCTAAAACCTACAACATCCTACCTTATGCCAATTACAACAAGCTGAGCAAACCAGTGTTGACTCTTGCTCCTTTTTGTCCATAACTTTGTGTAATTGTTTTTCAGTTGTTATTTTTAAAAATCACACTGCCAGAATACGTGGACATCCTGTCTTCATTTCAAATATTATCCAAAGAGCCCAAACTAAAAAATTCATATAAAAAAACTGACATGAAACAGTATCATCATAGAAATCATTTATAAAATACTGTAACTTTTCACATCTGAGAAGTTTCATAACTCCCTTTCTTCTGCTATGTCAGTTTTGTAAAAACTGCCACCTGTCCTTGCTTGGAATGACAAATCCATTGTTCTGAGGGGACTCTTCTCCTACATTTCTGTTGTTACAGTGACCATACATGGTAATGATTTGGTTTTTGTCTGTTCGTGAAAATAAAAAATCAGCAAGTCTCTTAACATATAGTTTCACTGGTATATAAACAGCCCCAATGCTGGGAACCTCTGCTTTAGACCCCAAGTGTCAGAGTTTGGAGGCCAGAAAAGGGAGAGTTCTACAATAGAATGGAAATTCCGTTCACATCTCACGTCATTGGATTTCTGACTTTGAAACAAGCAAAGAACTCAAACTCCCAAAGGGCACCAGTGCCCTGTGAGCCACTTCACCTACTTTGAGTGACTCTCCTGGCCTCAGAAGACACAGAGGTGCCCAGCCCTTGAAGCCTGCCCTATGCAGTCCTAGACAGCACCCCAACATTTGCTCAGCAGCTACCAGTTGCTTTCTGACTCTGGGCTGGAAGATACATTTCAGTAACAGATGGGGGCTGGATCTTCACCTCAAACTGCTTTCTAATATACTTTTCCTATTTGTTTTTAATCTAGCTAGATCCAAATAAGGCCACATGAAACCTCTTTATATTTTAATTACACTTAGTTAAGCCTTTGAAAAGAAAAAGGAAACAGTGCCACCTAACTGTATAAGCAGCTTTGTTCTGAAGGGGTTTTTCACGGCATGTTAATCTTAAGCCATAACCATTTATTTCCAATTCATTTTTATCTCAACTGACTGGATATAATTCAGCAAAGAAAGCTCAGCAGTTGCCATCGTCACAAAAGCTAGCAAAATGTCAGGTTTTGCAATACTTACACCTTAGAAAGTAACAAATTCTAGTAACTCTTAGGTAAAAGAGCTAATGGGAAATTAACAATAAATTTTATTCATCTAATCTTAGGAAGACTTTTCATATTAATTTTCTTCATATGACACTTTAAGATACTCAGAATACTAAGCATTTTAGTTTCCTCACAAAACCATCACTTCTATTACGGAACCTCTGAGTAGCTGATGTCCTGTAAAACAATGTTTTTATTCAACTAAAAAAATTTAAATAAAGACAAAGACAGATATCTTACATACTCTGACTAGGAGTTTACTGCCACTAGTAACTTGACCTTGAGAAATTACCATGTAGCAGTATCAGCACATGTTTAAAAACAGTAATAACTGGGGATCCCTGGGTGGCGCAGCGGTTTGGCGCCTGCCTTTGGCCCAGGGCGCGATCCTGGAGACCCGGGATCGAATCCCATGTCAGGCTCCCGGTGCATGGAGCCTGCTTCTCCCTCTGCCTATGTCTTTGCCTCTCTCTCTCTCTCTCTCCTCTATGTGACTATCATAAAAAAAAAAAAACAGTAATAACTGAAATCAATATAGATACGTTCTAAAAGTATAAAAAAAAATATGGGATCCCTGGGTGGCGCAGCAGTTTAGCACCTGCCTTTGGCCCAGGGCGCGATCCTAGGGACCCGGGATCAAATCCCACGTCGGGCTCCCGGTGCATGGAGCCTGCTTCTCCCTCTGCCTGTGTCTCTGCCTCTCTCTCTCTCTCTCTCTCTCATAGGTAAATAAAAATTAAAAAATAAAAGTATAAAATACTAAAGAAATGCCAAATAAACTTTTAAAAGACACCATTTAGTTTAGTGCTCAAAATAAATGTAGGGAGAAACTAACCCAAGTTAAGATGTTCTGCATCATGGCCTTTCTCATTCTTTCACATTAAGTCTATCAAAAGTTAAACTATCATAAAACTTCCAAAACTCAAAAGTGAATCTTAAACAATTTAATATGCCAACTTTCTCTCCCTCTTTTATCTCTGGTCTAGCTGTAAATCCATATTAACTGACAAACCACAGGATACATGCTGCCCAGGTGTCTCTACACTTGGCCTCTAGAATAAAACAAGAGACCAAAAAAAAAAAAAAAAAGGTGAAAGAAAAGCCACAGATGATATCAAAGAAGAGTTACTATAATACCTCTAGATCTGGAGGCACTTGGGTGGCTCAGTCAGTTAAGCATCTGCCTTCAGCTCAGGTCATGATCCCAGGGTCCTGGGACTGATCCCTATGTCGCACTCCCTGCTCAGCAAGGGGTCTGCTTCTCCCTCTGCCCCTGCTGGTGCTCTCTCTCTCCTTTGCTCTCTGTCAACTAAGTAGGTGAAATCTTTAAATTAAAAATTAAAAATAAAAAAATAAAAAACTGTGGGTCTGAGTTTTGTAAACTACTTGGGAAGCTTACCAAAAAGCTCTGCATATACAGGTAATAATCAAGAAAATGACATAATGCAAATTTTTTTTTTTAAATGACATAATGCTCACCTCCAAAATCAATACACATCTCCTAAGTGCTGATAGGGGCAGCCACGGTGGCACAGCGGTTTAGCGCCGCCTACAGCCCAGGGTGTGGTCCTGCGGACCCGGGATCCAGTCCCAGGTCGGGCTCCCTGCATGGAGCCTGCTTCTCCCTCTGCCTGTGTCTCTGCCTCTCTCTCTCTCTCTCTCTCTCTCTCTCTCTCTCTCTCAACAACAAAAAAAATCCTAAGTGCAGATAGATTCAGAGAGGCACCAAGCTTTTAACAGTATCAATGCAGACAGTCAAAGAGGCTAACCCCACAATGCCACCCCCCTCAGATTTCTACAGTCCCCATCCTCACTGTTGAATGTCAGAAGCTAATACTCTATAATGTGCCCCTGTTGGCATTGTCAGACCAGGACATAATTTTAATTTGTAGGTTACCAGATGTGTTAACCTACTCTCACCTCTAGTTTGTATCATTAGAAAAAGATTTCATAAGATCACACACACCACCTTTCAATGCAATCTTACACTATATCTGATTCTATACAGTCGCAAGCAAACTGAATGTAGGTGGAATATGCCTTTGTACAGTAAGGATTACCAAATCAACAATAAACCCCCCAAAAAAGGAAAAAAAAAGCAATAAACCCAAAATTGTCCAATGCATGCATGTGTGTGGAAGTGTTTGAGTGTATATGAGTACATGGCATATACTAATTTTTCATCCTTACAAGTACTACTTATATATATCATTGCATAATCATTTTACATATATATTTCATTCTCAGAATTTTGACTAGGTGTCAAACACTATTAAAATATTACTTTGTAGAAATTTAAGTCCCTCTTGTGGTTTCTTACACCACATTCAAGCTGTGAGAATGTGCGCTGGAATCTAATCCCACCCCCACTTCCCCCAAACCTCAAAACATACTCCAAGCAACAGCTGCATGGGCAAGAAGGCAGCTTATAAGAGGTAGGTAAGGTACAAATGAGTAGAACAAACCGTTTGCATCCAGGACTCTTAAAGCCAAACCATACAGGGGTAAACCCCATATACCAAAACTAATTTTCTTTCTCAATTCCTTAAAAAAAAAAAAAAGAAAGAAATAGTGTACTACAAAGGCTCTCACTTTTAAAAGGTGAGACTCTCTCCCTTGACATTCATGTATATGCAAAATCTACTTAGGTTTCTCTAAACATGGAGCTTAATTTCATTTTACATATAATCCAAAAGTACTTTTTTGCAATGGCTTTAATAATGTCCTTGCCTTTCCCAGGAATTCAACTCTGCAAACTGAAGAAAGGTTTTACTTTGTTTCAAGCAGAACTTTGGCAAATATTTTCACCATTTCAGAAGATAATGTTATTTAAGCACAAAACTCTTCAAAGACTCCCATTCCCTGATACAATCCCCCGTCAGCATTTTTTTTTTAAGATTTATTTATTTGATAGAGAGACAGTACAGCAGAGAGGGTCAGGGGAGGGGGAGAGAGAATCTCAAGCAAACTACTCTCTGAGTGTAGAGCCCAGCACAGGACTCACCTTTAGGACCCTGAGATCAGGACCTGAGCGGAAACCAAGAGTCTGAGGCTTGACTGTGGCCAGGTGCTCCCTCACCTCACCATCAGCACGTTTATTGGTGAAGTTACATATAATACAAGCCATCCAACTACTTCATTTTATTTCCTAGACTAATCCTGTCCAAACATTTGGCACATCATTTAATTATAAATTATCTTCCAGTTATTTCTCCCATTTTATTACATATGAACATCACATCAACTTTTTTTTTGAAAGTATGTGAACGTAAATTATTTACCTAATAATTTCATTTCAAGATACTACACGAGGGATGTTACAAATATACATTATCAAAGGGTTGGTAAGTTGGAACCCTTGACCCCAAAACATTTGTAAGTATTCTTTGACCATGGTTCTTCCTATCAAGTTCAACAAACAAGGGAAAAAGGAATACTGGTGACAGGTACACCCTAAGCCATTTACTTAAACATTTACTTTATGCCTGGCCAGGGGTGGGAGTTAAGTGCAAACTCTGTGAACAAAGCAGAAACTTTAAAAACTCAATTTGCCTTTCCATCTTTAAAGGTGCCTGGGTGGCTCAGTTGGCTGAGTGTCTTAACTCCTGACTTCAGCTCAGGTCATGATCTCAGGGTCCTGAGGCAGAGTCCCCCCTCCTCCCCCTACTCCATGCCCAGGGAGGAAGTCCGCTTGGGGATTTCTCTCCCTCTACCACTCTCCACTGCCTGCCCTCTCTCTAACAAATAAATCTTAAATAAATAAATAAATAAATAAATAAATAAATAAATAAATAAATAAATAAATAAATATTTCTTCACTTTTAGTCTTAAAAGAAAGGCCTTCATTGCCTATAGGAAAATGCGATCCTATGGAGGGATACAAAAGGGACCTGTGCCTTTGTTCAGCCATAAGAATATCCATTACAGAAACTCTGAAGTAGATTGGATAACATTTAAAGAAGGGAGTGAATTAAATAATCTCTCAAAATAATTTATAAACTACTTCTTTTTTATGTTTGGCTTTGACTGATATTTTTAGTGACTTCACCTGGAGAAGTTTTTAATGCTCATGCAGAAGTGTATATATATTGGTGAATTTATCATCTTCACTTGTGATATAACATTCAGTGAGAACATTCAAAGAGGAGGACAGAGAGTTTCCAATTTCCAAAAAAATGAACTCTTTCTTCTTTTGTGCCATATGTCAACAGTAGCCACATAAACAATTTAGAAATAACACAACCCTAAAGACATTAGTCATCCCTACAAGGGGTTGATTAAAACCTTGGACTTCTTCTTCCTTCTCTAACACCTGGTCTCTGGAGGGAGTGCTATATGATCTAGCTGACAATGACTAGAACTGGCAATGAAGGTAGTAACTCAGCCCTGCCACTGTGTGACCTTCCACAATTCGCTTCTATGCACCATCTGTGGAGCAGAACAATAATGCCTGTCAGCTATGGACTGGACAAAGATATTCTCCCTCTCGCTAACTTTTAGAAGCACAGTCACTCCCTTGTCAGCAAAGGCACTGATATTTTTCACGCCTCTCTTGTAGTAGAATCTGAGGGCCCACTCATCAGCAGACACCATCCCCTCTTAGCTTTATTCTGGATATTTCCTGGACTCAAAGGACATGGTACCCAGTGCCAGGCATGGGCATGGCATGCAGCAGGTACTCAAAAGTGCAGCTAAATGAATAAATACATGAATAAATCAGTGCATCTTCTCTAATGTGATACACAAAAGCCTCAAATTTGAATGTGTCTCTGGTTGTGAGTTTCCTGGGCACAGGACCAGCATCTTAACATCTGACTCTTCATATCCCTCACATTCCACAGCCTAGCACATCCTTGGCCAAAGCAGACACTAAATAAACGTTTATGGAATGAATGAGGGTACTCTTACTTAGCAGATATTTATATTACTGGCTCATAATTCCCAACTGTGCAAGCACACAAAGGATTAATTATTACTGTAGAATAAGATTTGCCAAGCTATTGAACACAATGTTACTGCAAAACCTGGCTACAAAAACAGAAGTTGACATGCTAGAATAGAAAACAGCCTGAGCTGGAGCTCAGGAAGGCCAAGATTCTGACTCTGCCGTTACTCAGGTGGATGAACCTGAGTAAATCAGGTCTTTCACTGGGCTTTCATTTTGGCCTCCCTGCAATAAGGGGTTCGGAATAGAAATATACATGACAAAATTTTTTATCTTTGTTACTAGTGAAAATTCATGAAATGGGTAAATAACATAGAGCCATAAGAAGACAGAGCTCAAAACCAAGTAATTTTATACATTTACTTATCAATGTGGTAATATTTCAATTACTTTACAACTTGTTTTAGCTTCTGAAGTGCTATTTATAATTTATTTCTTTGCCACAGTTTGATTAGCAGCAGTGGCAGCTGTATTTGGCTAGTCGTGGCAAGACCGAATCAATAGGGACTGTCATAATAACCAGTTTTTTACAAGAGAAAAATGAGTTTTGAATTGATAAGAAGTTTCTTCAAGTTAGATAATTTGTTTTTAAATTCATATTCCTACATAGTGACTTCTGACCTGGGGCATACTGCTTAGTACAACTGGACCTCTGAAGTGTCATCTACAAAACAGGCTGAACTGGGTAAGCAGTTCTCAGCCAGGGGTGATTCCTGCCCTCTTTGTCCTCTCCTCAGGGGACATTTGGAAATGTCACAAATCACAACTAAGTGGGAGGCAGTGCTACAGACATCTAGTGGGTAGAGGCCAGGGATGCTGCTGATAAACATCCTACAGAGCGCAGGCTAGCCACCTGTTTATAATAGGGACTGGGAAAAATCTGAATTAAACGACTTCCAGACTCTCTAAAATTCAAAAAAATGCTGAGTCTACATTATTAAATAAGGAAGAGCAAAAGATTTATACATAAGCTATATATATATATATATATATATATATATACACACACACACATATATAGGCATATATATGCATATATATATATGCTATATAGTCAGTCTATGACAGAAGTTACAGCTACTCTGAACTGAAACTTCTTAAAACTTGAAAGACAACTTATTTGGACATAAGCACAATTTAAAACCATGATACTCGCCTTACACTTTGTGCATTGCATTGGTAATTACTGCATAACTGTATCCTCCACAGCTTCCTTTCTTCTTCCTCACCATCTCCTCTGCAGCAATGGCATTGTTTGTTTTGAACACAGAGGCCAGCCGGTTCTGAAAAGACTGACAATGATATTCTCCTTGTCCTCACAGTAGAAGAATAAAGTGGCCCTAACAATTACTAATGACTGACTGCAGGAAAATGGCTGAGGATCCTCATTCACACAAAACACAGAGATGGCAACAGCCGCAAGTGAAGACACAGCTGTGCTACATACAGGGTCTACACCCAAGACAGCCAACCAGCACCTGCTAATTTACATGGGGTGCAGAACCCAGCAAGGTAGTAACTTACCCTACTATCTTTCTTAAAAGTCCCAAATATCTGCAACAATTAACAAAACAAATGAAATATACTTGTGGTCCTATACAGAAGTCTATCAACTTGAAAATCACTCATAAGCCTTGGATTCTTCCAAGTGAACTTAGCAAAAAGGTGTTCTCCTGTGCTGGTCAAGACTTCTCAAATTCTTGGCCTGTGTGCCCTAACAATTCCTGTTCTAAGCTCAACTGTATATGTTTAGCTGCTGGAGAAACATCCACATTATCTTCTTGAAATAAAATCACAGCAGGCTCACAGTTTTAGAAGAAAAAGAAGAAAAAAATCTTTGTTCTAACCATCCTCAGAAATTGAGTGCATGAAACATAGATTTGGAAGTACTATTCTGGCATCTGTAATAATTTACCTTGATGATGTCCAGGACCAGGACTAAAGGGTATAATGATAGGGAATTAAAGAATATTCTTGGGGATCCCTGGGTGGCTCAGCAGTTTAGCGCTTGCCTTTGGCCCAGGGCGCGATCCTGGAGTCCCGGGATGGAGTCCCACGTTGGGCTCCCGGCATGGAGCCTGCTCCTCCCTTCTCCTGTGTCTCTGCCTCTCTCTCTCTCTCTATGTCTATCATAAATAAATAAATAAATCTTTTTAAAAAAAGAATATTCTTGGGATCCCTGGGTGGCACAGCGGTTTGGCGCCTGCCTTTGGCCCAGGGTGCGATCCTGGAGACCTGGGATCGAATCCCACATCAGGCTCCCGGTGCATGGAGCCTGCTTCTCCCTCTGCCTGTGTCTCTGCCTCTCTCTTTCTCTCTGTGACTATCATAAATAAAAAAAAAAATTAAAAAGAATATTCTTTGCCATAAAGCAAAAGAAGAAGAACCTCTACATTCCCTTTGATATGTGATAATAATAATAATAATAATAATAATAATATGAGTGGCTGAAAGGTCAGTGCTTACATTTTCAATCAAACTCAAAGTCTTAGCTAGTCACTCAACAGAATCTCAAAATGCTAAGGATTTTATGGAACTTCTTTCCTATAAGATCCTGTCATTAATTGACTTAAAATCATTCAACTTTCATTTATTGGTCTCTGATGTGTGTCAGGAAATTGCTAGGCTTTAGAAAAACATGGTGAACTGAATCCAAAAAGTTCCCTGGAAAACACAGAAAAGTAAAGCTCCATCCTTCAGAGTACATAAAATAGCATGTTGTATATAGGAAAGCACAGGGGAATGGGGGCGATCCAGTTTTAGGGAGAATTGGAGGCTTCTTGGAGCAGGAAAATTCACAGCCACAAGAAAGACAGGTACAAATGGGCAAAAGTCCACGAGCGAGAGCAGACATTGTCCCCCTCCAATCATAGAAAGTAGTGTCCTTAGGTTACACAAACTCTTAGACAATTGGTGGGGAAGACAGGTTTTAACGATGGAGACATATGAAAAAAACTCCACAGAAACATGACTGAAAGCTTTAAAAAGTCTAGGTTCGACCCAAATTTTGATAACTCTAGCCCCCCTACAAAAGTATGTGCCATACAGAGTAACAGGGCTGGGCCCAGCTGCCCACTCCTCACTCCCAGATTTAATCAAGGCAGGCTTCGATGGGAGGAATCAGTGGAACTGATATTCTCCATCATGATAAATAAGAAAAGCAAAATGATTAAGTGGAGACACAGAGGTGACCCCACAAGTCAGAGACTGCAAAATGGCAGCCCATGACTGCATCTGCTCTGCAAATATACGGTCTACCTCAGCAGTGTCCTAAAAGGTGTGAGCCAGTATTTTTAAATAGGGAGGTTTCACATTTTTAAAAGTGAAGATTTCCAATCTGAGGATTTTTGGTGGTTGCTGTTTTGTTTTTAATAATGGTTACTACCCCTTTAGACCACAGAAGGCTACTCCCTACTGTTTCCACAACACAGAGGGGATTTTTCTCTCTTCCCACTGCCCTTGGACTTAAAGAACTTCCTACAGTAGACAAGTACCTATGCCCAGTTTTCAAAGGTGAGAAAATAGAAGTGAAATCAAGAGCACGTTACGAGTTTTCTTCTATCTGTCTGCTTCACTCAGTTCCCTTATCTACTAGCCCCTTTCCAGGTCCAAACTGGTGCCCCTGGATTTAGGTCTTAATTCCATTCACCAGAGAGCACCAAGTCAGTATACGCATGATACATAACACAACCCACATCAAGTTGTCACCCTAAAAACAGTCTATAGGCTAGTGGGCCCTTCACTGGAAAAATTATCAAAGCAAAGCTACCAGGTCTGCTTCCTACCAGTCTTCCCCACCTCCTGAAGTTCACCCAGTTTCTCATGCATGGCCAGATCTGGACAACCAAAGCCAAGGGCAGAATATACACTCATCTATGCACTGGGCCTCAGTGTTAACTCGAATCCCTTTATAGGGGCCTGGAATCATATCTATCCTCTGCTCCATGGTTTTTATTTAGAAAGAAATTACAAAAATAATAATAACCAGAAGCAATTGTTTAAATGCTATCACTCAAGAAAGTATCATCTTTAAGTCAGATGTACTCACAAAAGAAGGAACCATGAAGGTTAGCAACGGCTTGTAGTTGCAAGACCAGAGAGCTTTCAGGGCCTTGGCGAGTCTCCCAGTTACAGAATCAGTCTTGGCACACCAAGGTATAAGGAAATTGAGTAATAAATGGTCCGTGTGGTGCATCAAGTAATTTTAGACTTCCTTGGTCAGGACTGAAAATGCTATGACCAAAGCTGCTTGATGGCAGCCTCCTAAGACTACACGTATTTGGATGCATGTGCCCATTTGCAGACAGATTGGCTATTCAAATTCAGGAGGTCCATTAGGTCTGGTGTGAGCTAAGCAGAATACAAAAAGCCCACAGCCACAGAAGAGGGAAAAGAAAGCCCACATTTGCTAAACTCCAAAACCATGTGCCCAGCCAGCACAGTGCTGGATAAATGACATATCTCACAAGGACATTGAGTTATCTCCCTAAAAATACTTCATATCCAGTAGGTCTTTCACTGGAAAAAATGGTCAAAGCAAAGTTACCAAGTCTGCTTCTCACCAGTCTTCCACATCTATTAAAATTCACCCAGTTTCTCATGTTAAAGATCAGAAGAATAATCTTGGATTACTTTCCCTTAACTCTTTAATCTACCAAAAATTTTATAAATTCTACCATCAAAATACTCCTGAAGTCCTCCCATTTCTACCCATCTCCATCTGTACCTGCCTGGTCCAAGCCCCAAGACTCCCACCTGGACACTGCAGTGGTGTCCTAATTGGTTTTGCCACCTGCACAATATCCTGTAGATGGCCGCCTGGCTGGGTGTCACCAGGTAGAATGCAGATCATGTCACATCCTGCTCAGACTCTGCAAACTCTTCCCATGGCAAGAAAAATAGAATGCATGATCCTCAGCATGGCCTCCATGGGCAGGAGGAGGCCTGGACATGCTCTGGCCTTAACAACCCATCACCTGCTCTCCCACCCAGTCAGCAGCTCTCCCTTGTTCTTCCTTCAGTGCATGAGCTCTTCCCGCCGTGGGGAGCTTCACACATGTCCTTACCTCTGCCTGAACTTCTTTTTGCCCCACTCCCTACCCAGTAGTGGCTACTTATCCTTACAGAGGACTTTTGTGACTCACAAACCCTATTAGGCACTCCTGTTGGTCCTTCTCATAGTACTCTTGGAAGTTTGCCAAAGGTTGCTTAATATCTATCTCCCCACTTGACTATACGTTCCAAAAAAGCAGGAGTTATGTCTGAATCAGCCATCCCATACACATAGCAGGCAACTGACACAAAGTGGATACCCAGCAAAAATGCCTTGCTCCCATCTGAGTTCCTTAATTCATCCCTCCCTCAAAAGGACAGGGAGTAGGGCAACAATGATTTAATCTAAAAAGCTATCATAATCCTAAAAGCTATCATAATAGTTTACACACCAAAACACAGCGTATGAAAGTACTGTATTATCCATCCGTCCTTCTAGTTAAATAAGTTCTCTCTAGCCAGTCACGATGACAAAGAAAGATGCATGCACTTCTGCTTCACTGCCCACATCCCACACCTGATACTTTCCAAACAATTTATTAATCAATTATTAATTGTGGCAGTGACCACACTTTCATCATTTAAGGCCATCTTCATGAGAGATGCATAAGCATTCTCTACAATGTCTAGCTTCGTTAAGAGAACACTTCACACGTGAGCTGAAATCAATACAAAATGAAGAAAGGTTCAGCAGGTGACACTGAGCTGGGGCCCTAATGCAGTGACATCTTCCCCAAAAGACACACACAGACTAGGGGAGCAGAGCCCGGACGGCTGACAGGATCAGAGTAAACGTCTCATTTTTCCATTGCTACTGTGGAGAACTTTTTTCGTATTTGCAAAATAAAAACAGAGATAAATTCTTCTAAGGCACTACTTTATAAAAGAAAAAAAAAGTAGTGCAAATGTTTAAACAAAAGATAATGTCACATGCGTGAATGAACCGAAGAGTTTCATTTTGCCCGAGTATGTTCTAATTCATTGTTTTTGCTTTATTTTGCTAAAATACAAGATCTTATCTATATTTATACTACTTGTGTCAGAGTATGTGAACAGCCCCCTTGGTTTTTTTTTTTATCATTTAATTAATTAATTTATTTATTTATTTATGATAGTTACAGAGAGAGAGAGAGAGAGGCAGAGACATAGGCAGAGGGAGAAGCAGGCTCCATGCACCGGGAGCCTGACGTGGGATTCGATCCCGGGTCTCCAGGATCGCGCCCTGGGCCAAAGGCAGGCGCCAAACCACTGCGCCACCCAGGGATCCCCCCCCCCCTTGGTTTTTTAATAAATCTAAACGGTTTTTCACTTGGAGGTATGTCGCTTTAATTAATAAACTATGCTCAAAATGTTTACCAATACTACAAGGCAGAAATGCTTTGGAAACTACAAAACACTGTTCAAATTAAGGAGACATCTACATACCTAAAACCCAGAGCAAACATTACTGACAGCTCATACTTAAGCCTTACCACTGAGATCACCTCTTGCCAGCCAACTTCAACCACACCTTCCGTTTGGTTTTTCATCAGCAATAGACGAGACTTAACACGGAGTTTCCTGTGGAACCTTTTCCATTGGCTTCCCTATTACTACAATGCCTGGTTTTCCTCCTCCTTCTGACCATTTCTTGGTTTCTCTCAATGACACCATCTCTAGATGTAGCCCCTAGTCACGGACCTGCTCTCCCCTCCACTGTCTCATGATTTTTACTGCCACCCCCATTCCAGCTGAATATTTCCCGGCTGGCTTTCTCTTGGCCTAACATCAGAGTTCCTGTCTCCAGACCCACCACTTTAGTGTCTCTTTCATCAGTATTTTAAAAACTGAACTTATCCGTCCCACCCTACTCTCAAACCCCCTACCTGGCTCTCCTGCTAATTTCTCCATTTCCACAGCAGCACTCTTTCCAAATTAAAATACTTGATTGAAACAAGGAATGCTTATCTAATTGTGATTTTCAAACTCTCCTTCAGCTCTATAGAAGGGGCACTAAAGACACAGATGAAGGAATGGAGTGGGAGTAGAGAAGCTGGGGCTCCTTCTGCTTCCTTGGTCAGACTGGGTGGCCTAGTACTTCCCATACAGCCCTCTCCCTCAGGGGCTTCAGGTCTCCCTCTTCTTCACAAGTAAGAACTCCAGAGCTTTCCATTTGCAAATCTTCCTTCATAATCAGAATGATGTTCCTGACTGCTGCTTTTATCACCCCATGCCTCTGCTCAGCAGCTGTCCGCTCACACAGGGATTTAGTCCTACAAATATCTGTTGACTATGCACTTAACCACTTGTTAGGTATCATACCGGGCCTGAAAGGTTATTATCATTTAAGTTAAAAAGCTATAACTACAGTGCAAAAATATTCCGAATAAAAAGAGAACTAAGGACTTGTTCATATCCTTACACAACATATTACTTAAAAACAGAAGCTAATTGTGAAAAATATATAAAACTTTTTTGATGACTTATCATTAGTAGGGACTAGTTAACAATATTGTATATTTGAAAGTTGCTAAGACAATAGATTGTAAAAGTTCTCTTGACAAGAAAAAAAGGTTATAACTGTGTGGTGATGGATGTTAACTAGAATTATTGTAATAATCATAGATCAAATCATCATGCTGTACACCTGAAACTAATATGTCAATTATATCTCAATTTTTTTAAAAAGATTTTACCTATTTAAGAGAGTGTGAGTGGTGGGGAAAGGCAAAAAGGGAGAAGCAGACTCCCCGCTAAGGAGGGAACCTGACGTGGGGCTTGATCTCAGGATCCAAAGATCACAACCTGAGCCAAAGGCAGATGCTCAACCAACTGAGCCACTCAGGCATTCCTATATCTCAATTTTAAAAAAAAATAATAAAATAGGAAGTGGCAAAATCTAAAGCCTGGGCCATCAGAAAGAAAAAAAAAATAGCTGTTTTTACATATGCACTTATAGGTGAACCAGGAAAAGTAAAAGTCCAAGAAAGCAAGTCTGGCGCAAAAATCAGGGATGCCTTCGTAGAGGAAGAATTACACCGGATGGTGAAAAATAAAAGGTTTCTAGTTTGGGAAGGTAAGCGCGGGTGGGAAAAACATTTACAACATTTCCCAGTGTGGACACTACAATAACTTTTCTTAGTCCTAAACAAATTATTTCTTTTGAGGCATGAAACTCCCTTCTCCCTCTTAGGCCCCCAATTACTGCCATCACCCTGTCAATCTGTGGAAGATCCACTCCTCAAGACTCAGTCCGAGACTCAACTCTCTTTGTGTTCTTTTCTGATTACTCCAGACCCCAAAGAGCATTTCCTTGCCAGAACCCCTCTGACCACTCTGTTTCAGACTAACGGTATTTTATTTTAGACTGTTTTATTAGTCTCAAATCCTATTTATTAGTTTCTGTCATATCATTTCCTTCGCAAACGTTGAGTTTGCATGTTTTCTCTCTCAATGCACTAAAAAAAAAAAAAGATCCTTTTAGTGGTGTGTCATACAAATGCATGAACATATATGGTAAATGGTTTATTGTGCAAATGACAATTGAAATTTAAGGAAAGTAAAGATGAATTACGTGTAATTTAAGATACAAATCACCTAAAAAATAAATAAATAAAATTTTTTAAAAAGATACAAATCACCTAGCATTGCGATGAAACACGTAGGCAGATGGTGGAGCTCACCTAGAATTCTTATAATGAACTTAAAAACACACTTCTCCTTAAGGTAAAAGTTAAGACAGTTCCTTAGTTTTCCTTAATTCTATCTTCACCAGATCACCCTCCCACCAATATCCTTTCTCAGAAAGCAGATGGAGAGGTCATCATAGAGGTAGACCAACACTGTCCCACAAAGTGTTGAATGAAGAATTCCAAAGTCAGGGGCGGCCTGAGATACAAACTCATCGATGCACCTCCCAACCTGACTGCATAAACCAATAGCAGTTTTAAGCTCATCTTTCCTACCTAACAATTACACTCCCTGTGGGGTATAGCAGAATGCAATCCACCTGGATGCTCCTGAAATCTCTTTCTTCAAAACCTTTTTCTCCCATGGGATCCCTGGGTGGCTCTGCGGTTTAGCGCCTGCCTTTGGCCCAGGGCGTGATCCCGGAGACTCAGGATCGAGTCCCTGCATGGAGCCTGCTTCTCCCTCTGCCTCTCTCTCTCTCTGCTCATGAATGAATAAATAAATAAAATTTAAAAAAAAAAAAAAAACTTTCTCCCGATTCTAGGGTACCATGGGCAGAAATTGAAGCTGGCGTGGTCTATTATCAAGAACAGACTCCACCTGTTTCAAGGGGACGAGAGCACCCGGAGACACTTATTTAGGCAAAGGACTCAAACTGGAGGCTGCCCCGTGCAACTTCCAGGGCAGCTCCAACAGCGGGCTCCGGGAGACCCAAGAGCCCCGAGGTGTGAGTCCTGGGCGTGCAAACGCCCCGGCAGAGGAAAGTGGCCAGACTGACGGACTTCACGGGGGTTATCACACGCTGGGGCCTCAGCAGTACCAATGACCAGACGTCCCTTTTACGTAGTTTCCACCTCCAGGCGTGGACAGTTGCAGAACAGCCCTCTAAGGGGGTAAAGGCATACACAAAATAAAGTACATCCCGTGGGCTTTAATCTAGGACGGCGGGATATAAAAGGCAGGGGGCACCCCCCCCCCCATCCTCCCACCTGGGAGCGCAGGCTTGCGCCCAGCCCGCAGGTGCCCCCAGGGCGGCGGCCTCCCCGCGGCCCCGCGCAGTTCCGGGCTCGGGGGCCGAGCTAGTTAAGCCGCCCGCGACCCGCGACCCGCGAGGCGTCCCCGGCGCGCACTTCCTCCGCTCGGGCCGGGCCGGGGCGGGGGCCGGGGCGGGGGCCGGGGCGGGGGCCGGGGCCCCGCAGAACTTGGAGGGCAGCACCCGCGACGCCCGGCGGGAGGCCGGAGGGGGCGCCCGCGGGGGTGTCGGCCGGGTCGGGTCCCAGCGCGCGCGACACTTGTCAGCGGGGAGCGGGGAGGCCGGGGACGCCCGCCCCGCGAGGAAACAAAAGCCAAACGCCCGCCGCCGGGCGCCCGGGGGCCGGAGGCCGCCTCGGAGCTCCGAGTCCCGGCCCGGCCGCTCGGCCCGCGGCGCCTCCCCGCCCGGGCGACCGCGCCGACCGCCCCGGCCCAGCGGCCCGGGAGCCCGGAGCCCGGAGCGGCACCGCGCGGGGCCCGCCTCGCCCGTCCGAAGTGGGCGACAAGTGGGGCAGCGCCTCGCGCGGGGAGCCCAGCGCGCGCCCGGCGGCGAAAGAGAAAGAGAAAGAGCGAGAGCGGGCGCCGGGCGGGGGCGACTCCCAACCGCCGCCGCCCCCCGCCGGCCCGGCCCGGCCCGGCCCGGCCCGGCCTCCCCGCGGGCGACGCGCACGCCCCTCGGTGGGGCGCGGGGCCCCGGGCCGGCCCTGGCGGCGGCGGCGGCGGCGGCGGCGGCGGCGGCGGGCGCCCCCCGCGGCCCCCGGCCACACGGCTCGGGCGGCGGCGTCCTCCTTACCCCGAGCGGAGCCGGGCCGCCCGCAACGCCGACTCGGCGACAGGCCGGCGGGGCGCGACCGGAGCGGCGAGCTCGGCCGGCCCAGGCTGCGGCGCCGCTGCCCCCGGAGCCCGGCGGGAGGGGCGGGAGGGGCGCGAGGCTGCGCGCGCGGGGTGGGGGCGCGGGAGCCTCCCCTGCCGGCCCGCGCGCATGCTCCCGCCGCACCTGCCTCGCTCCGGGCTCCGGGCTCCGGGCTCGGCTCCCCGGGGGGGCGGGGGGCGGGGGGCGCGGGGCGGCCGCCGGGCTCCCACGTGGGAGGGAGGTGGCTGCGGCTTGCTCTCCTTCGCTCCCTGGGGAGGGCTCCCCGCGCGGACGGCTCACCTTGCCGGGGCTCCCTCGCCCGCGGAGCCCTCGCCGTCCCGCGGCTCCTTGCGGTTTGGCGACCTCCCCTCCGCGGCCCCTTGCCCGCTCTCCACTTTGCTACACGCCCGGCCGCCGGCACCACTTCAAAATAAAAGAATATTCTTTGCGAGTGTCCAGAACAAATTGTTCCCTGACCGTGTTCTAGCTGCTGGGGATTGGGTGGGAAGCCGGAGCCGAGGAGTTCCTGCCCTCACGGAACTTACAGTCCCACCGCGGGGCTCCAGGCTTTCCCGGAGCCTTGCCGCCGCCGGGGCGCAGAGAAACTTACGAATTGGTTCCTTTTGGCAGGCACGCATGCATCCATCCGTCCGTCCGTCCATCCATCCATCCATCCATCCATTTTTGGCTTATATTTAAAAGCTGGCAATCGAAGACCATTTTTTTTTTTTTGTGACTTTTAATGTAACTTTCCTTCGTGGAGGTGCCTAGTATGCAAATAAGAGCTGTCAGGTGCAAAATAAATATTAGTGTGTTGATTACAGCAAGAAATGCAGTACTTTAACATGATTAACCACAATAATTTCCCGAATGATCTTTTGTTGTTGACTATCATAAAGGCACAACTAAAACTTTTGTTTTTCAGGTGAAGACTGGTCCTTTGGTCACAAACATAATTTAATGTTAACTGAAGAAAGAAATGTAAAACCCTCTGCTAATGCAGTTTTTGAATTAGGAACCATGATCCTAGAAATGTATAAATACACACACACACACACACACACACACACACACAAACTGGGTTCTATGCTCTAATCAATTAAGAAAAAGATTTGGGGCCGGTTGCCTGGGTGGCTTGGCAGTTGAGCATCTGCCTTTGGCTCAGGTCCTGATTCCTGGGTCCTAGGATTGAGTCCTGCATGGGGCTCTCTGCAGGGAGCCTGCTTCTATCTCTGCCTCTGTCTCTGTATCTCTCATGAATAAATAAGTAAAATCTTTTTAAAAAAAAGATTTGGGGCAAAGAGACAAAAGGAGGCAGAAGGCATCAGCAAAGAGAACATTTAAAACAGATCTATTGAAGTGGTGTGCTTTTTTCATCCCATTTAACAGGTTTATGCTGAAGACTTCCTGGAGTTGTGATATATTTTTGTGACAACAGGCACACATCAGGATACTACTATCTTGACATACTTGCTCACCTGACTGCGTGAAATTAGAGTGGAACCCAGTGGTTGGATGAGAATTCCCCCTCCCTGCTACTTATGCGAGCACAGATAACATTTTGGGGAAAGGACAGTGCTTGGATTACTGCAGTATAACCCTAGTCTTGCCTGCCTGGTAGTGTTTATCATTAAAAATGCTAAGTATTAGTGATATAAACATCAAAATGTTCCCAGAACAGGAAGAGTTAAAAGCACTTCTGGTTCTACCCACCCCTTAGAAAAATCAATGTTAATATTATACAAAATTTTAAAAAGCTGGATTGAAATCCAAATAGAGTGAATTTACATCACCTTGTCTTCAGGTTTTTGGGGAAACATTATTATAATGTGTTTATTGAATATATTTGGCTTGCTTGGATGAAAAGAGAAACACTGTTTTCATGGGCAAGGTTTAAATAAGGTAAAAAAAAAATGCACCAATGAAACAGGTGACACAGGCAGAAAACCCCATCCTGGGTTACTTAAATGTAAATCTAAGGGTGCGTACTGCTGACAACAACATATGATTACATTCAAAGAAGCTGACATCTGTTTTAAACGATACTGTTATTCAAATTATATGGAAATATAAGCAGTGTAAGCATTGGTACACTTATTACAGAATTTTTGAAAAGCTGTTGTAGTAAATCTCTTTTATTTGAACAGCTGCAGATTAAAATGAAATAGCCACATTGTTGAGTATTGCAGTGTTACCAAGGGTCCATTGTGAACAATGGATTTTGGAACACTGATGATTACTAGGCATCTTTTTACTTATCATTCAGTTGAATCTAGCAAACTAAATGGCAAAGTTAATGTTGACCAGAGAGGTAAGGATGGCTTATTGTTAGAAAGGAGTCACTAGGGATCCCTGGGTGGTGCAGCGGTTTAGCGCCTGCCTTTGGCCCAGGGTACAATCATGGAGACCTGGGATCGAATCCCACATCGGGCTCCCGGTGCATGGAGCCTGCTTCTCTCTCTGCCTGTGTCTCTGCCCCTCTCCCCTCTCTCTCTCTGTGTGACTATCATAAATAAAATTTAAAAAAACTAAATAAAAAAAGAAAGAAAGAAAGGAGTCACTAGTGGCCTGTTAAACACAGAAAAGAGCCTCTTTAAACATGTCATCAAAACATAACAGAGTCATGGCAGTTCTATAATGTCTAACTCATGGGTGGAAATGAAACCTCCTCATTTGCTGAGATAATGATTGACTTTATTTAAGGAACACTCCATTTTAAAATTTGGTAAATTTATCCACTTTTTTCTAATGGGGGCATTTATTTTATTTTTCTATGTTGTATATATGTTATTTTTATATGTATATAGGTTACTTTTTAAGTAGACTTAAATTACATTGCTGTATTATTTGGTCAATAGCAGGATTGCCCATTGACACAGAAGTGTTTTTAAAATTCATGATTGTTTCCTAGCATATACTTAGGACCATTTGGGAGTTAAACAGAGTAAATGCCTTTATACACTTCAGTGTAATTGAAGAGATGTTATCTTAACAGCATTCTATGCTTACACCACAAATTGTCTATTGCAGCTAAAATCATTTTGTTGGTCACCATTTGTCATCAATAATTATTATCCTCAAGTTTATTTTCATATTAATGCTATTGTTAATAATTTTACTCATGCCACACTATATTTTCTCTGTGACAGTGATATTATCCTAAATCGATTGTCCAATTTTAAACTTTCTTAAGGAGTTGAGACATAAATAATTGCATAGAGTTCTGTTTGAGTATAAATACTAGTTCAGACAAAAGTGTAAATAATATTGAAAAATTAAAGCTAACTTTAAATGCTACCAAAAAGCTTCATAAATAAGATAATACGCACATTATACAATTTTGAATTAATGACTTAAAATTTATATAGAAATCTATTTTCACACTTGTATTTTTGGGGAGGAGAACCAAGCTATCATAAAATAGCATAAAAACACCATTTCTGGATATACTCCCTTGAACTTTTAAAAATCCAACTTATACACAATATTTCTGGTATTTAAAGTCTGTAGAAACTGAACGAGATAAGGACCCTTACATCAATAGGCAAACTTCAATTTCCACTACAACCAAACTGAATGGACTAATGGGATTCAGAGAAAGGCATGAAAACTGCAGAAGGTAAGCAAGCAATCCCTTTAATCTCATTTTCAAAGATATTGATGACACAACCATACCATCTCCAAGGTGAGAGCTCTAGAAAAAGAAAAATGGAAAATTCAGAGTAGGCAATTCGTACTTTCTTGAAAAGATATATGCCCCAAATAACTGTAGCTAGACATGCATTCTCTAAGAAATAACCGGTGGTATAATATATAGAACGTATGCCAGGTGTCAGGAAAGACGGTTGTTATTCCTACCTCTGACATTGATCCATCACGGAAGAAACCAGCTAGCTACAGAGGCTATGTCTCATGGCATGTAGCGCTTACTTTCAAAATCACCAAGTTTAGGGTCTAGGTCTAGTTCTTAGTTTTGTAGGTCTGGAAACCTGAGTCCGTTAATGCTCTCAGAAGTAGTCAGGCTAAGGCAACCAGCTAAAAGCAAGAATACCAACTAAAGTGAGGTATAAACGCCAAAGAGATTTATGTTTTGGGGTTAGCACATTCCTATCACTATAGTCTACAAAAGTAGGCAAATTATTTTAAAATATTTCCTAGTGGCCATGAAATCAGAACAAGTATAGCTATCTCCTCTTGGTGCGTAGTGTCAACACATGACAACTGTCTGATAAAACCATTCTCATAAAAGGAGGTCTTCGGCCAAGATGCCCAAAGGCTATGTCCTGGATACAGTGCTACTCACTGAGGTCTAGTTTCCTTTTGCATTTCTTGGGATATCCTTGGGACATTCCCTGGTCACTTTGACTGGATTTGGATGCTTTAAAAAACCCCATCAGCAATATATTTACAAACCATCTTCTGTGAGGGCTGCTGCTACAGAATAATATGTTCATTTATTCTTTTCTTTTCAGCCTTCTCAAAGGATGACTTTTTCTTAACTTTCTCTTGACCCAATCTCAAAAGTACCTATATGATCCCTTCCATACTAACAGTCTAAATAAAAATGTTTTTGAATTATTTCCATTTTAGATTTAATTTCCCTATTTTATGAAACATTTAACCAAAATTTAAAAGTCAGGCTTTTTGTTTAATACATTATCTTAATATCTAATATTCCATTAAAAATATACAGCCTACTTTTTCTGGACTGATTATGCATGTGTTCTTTTTCATTATAATATCTCCAATACAAATTCTTACAAAATTCATTTCCAATCCTGCAAACATGAATCAACCTAAAACTACTAAAGTGACATTTGCTTGAAAAAGTAAAAAGGCTTTATTCATCCTCAAAGGAAAAGAAGTTGCATGTTTCTTTAGGCTTTTAGTTACCAAGTAAATACCTTGAACCTAAATATCATTTATTTGTTTCTGGATTGAAGACAGTTGATTACTGTATATTACTGAGCTATTAATATTACCCAGAAAATAGGATTATCTATCTATATCCCTGAATGGAACAAAGTTCACCAACTTCATCTAGTTGAGACAACAACATAAAATATAAGAATAAGAAAGTTGGGGATCCCTGGGTGGCGCAGCGGTTTGGCGCCTGCCTTTGGCCCAGGGCGCGATCCTGGAGACCCGGGATCGAATCCCACATCAGGCTCCCGGTGCATGGAGCCTGCTTCTCCCTCTGCCTGTGTCTCTGCCTCTCTCTCTCTCTCTGTGACTATCATAAATAAATAAAAATTAAAAAAAAATTAAAAAAAAGAATAAGAAAGTTGTTCCTAAGTAATTTTAAGTGTTTTATTTTAATGCTAAACCTCTCAGCTATTTATGACAGCCTTGAAAAAAAACCCTCATTGACCTTCAGATACTTCCCTACTCCATCTAAACAAGAAAAAAACATCTTTTTGTGAGTGTGGTGGATTAATTAAATTAATGCCTTCAATCACAGATAGCCCATGACTTTGGTTTGACGCAGGATTTTTCAACTTTACAATGGTGCAAATGCGATACTCATCTGGTAGAAACCATACTTAAAATTTGGAATTTTGATCTTTCCCCAGGCTGGTGATTTACTGAAAGATCCTCTCTTGTGATTCTGGGCAGCAGCTGCAGCCCCCAGGTGGCCATGCCATCATAATGGTAAACAACCAATATGCTGACAACCACTCTGTATCCATACAACCATTGTTTTTCATTTTTAGTACAGTATTCAATAAATATGAGATAGTCGATATTTGATTATAAAGTAGGCATTGTGTTTGATGATTCTACTCAACTGTAGACTCATGTAAATGTTCTAAACACGAGTAAGGTAGTCTAGGCTGAGCTATGATGTTTGGTAGGTTAGGTATATTCAGTGCACTTTCTACTTATAATATTTTCAACTTACAATGGGTTTATCAGAATGTAACTCCATCACAAGTCCAGGAAGATCTGTAGTGGCCTGCCTTTATCCATACCCCTTACAAAGTAACTTTGTATTTGTTTCCATTGTGAGGTGGAAGCAATTTCCCATTGCTTCAATCAGGAAAGCCTTGTGACTTACTTTGGCCAATAGGAGATGATGAAGTGACAGTGTCCCAGTTCCAAGCTCAGACCTCAAGAGCTCTGGGTGCTCTTATTTCTGTCTTGCTGTGTCTGTGATCACCCTGAGAATTAAGTGCTTCTGCTGGGGAATGACACAGAGCCCCATTGTTCCATTTGAGGCCATAGATGTGTGAAAGGGCACATAAAGCTCAGCCAACCCACCAGCTGACCACAACAGCATAAATGAGTGATCCCAACAAGACCAGCTGAACCAAGATCAGCAGAACCATCCAGCCAACCTACACATTCATGAGAAATGATAAATAAATCTCCAAATGTTGGGCTGCTTCTTTATGCAACAATAGCTATGTGATACAAAGGATTTATTTACTATAGTACTAATGTAATTTTTTTCTTGTGGGGCAAATTCAGCAACTACCTAAGTGTTCTGCTCCCCTAAAAGCTTGAGTGTTGTGTTAAGTTCAACATTGCTGATTTCAGGGACAAAGTCATAGTCACAAATGCAGCTATTTATGTTTTGCACAAATGTGGGTCAGTGTATAGAATCATCACTCTCCAACAAAGTTCTTCCTTATTCAGCCATTCTGCCCTCCTTATTAATTCTCCCCCCTCAGTTTACACAGAGGCTCAAGTGTTTCCTCTTGAGGGATAGCAAAAGAAGCCTTCCTTTGACTTTGTTTCCCTCATAGGCAGTGCTATCTCCCTCTCCCCTTAGTTACCAAAGTCCTATAAAAATCTATGTATAGCTTATACTTTACTCCTTAAAGCCTGATGTCTGCTCCAGAAATCTAGTGAAACAGTTCTCTTATAGGTCATAAATGGCCCTATAATTGTTCCAATTCATTTCATCATCTGGTTATTTACCTGCTGGACTCCTCTGTACTTCTGAGGACACTGAGTCTACTCACCTCCTTTGGCCTTGGTCAGGGACAAAACCTCTTGGAAGTCACTTAGAAAAAAGGCAACTAGGGCAGCCCGGGTGGATCAGCGGTTTGGCGCCGCCTTCAGCCCAGGGCGTGATCCTGGAGACCGGGGATCGAGTCCCGCGTCAGGCACCCTGCATGGAGCCTGCTTCTCCCTCTGCCTGTGTCTCTGCCTCTCTCTCTCTCTCTTTCTCTCTCTCTCTCTCTCTGTGTGTGTGCATGTGTCTCTCATGAATACATAAAATCTAGAAAAAAAAGAAAAGAAAAAAGGAAAGGAAAGGAAAGGAAAGGAAAGGAAAGGAAAGGAAAGGAAAGGAAAGGAAAGGAAAGGAAAGGAAAGGAAAGGAAAGGAAAGGAAAGGAAAGGAAAGGAAAGGAAAAGGAAAAGGAAAAAGGCAACTTTACCAGGTAGAATCAGAGGTATTTCCAGAATCAAAGTTTGGAAGCACAGCCTGATCTCTCCAGGCACTGGGACTTACCACTCTAGGTCTTCTCGTCTCTCAAGTCTTTTCTGCTCTTTGAGTGTGAAGTGCCTTTTCTCTGTCTCAGCAGGTACCCATGGCCAAACCCAGCCACCCCAAGTCCAACTTCACATCACTTCCAGTTCAGCACCTCACAGACTGATCCATGTTGCTGGATTCTAGTTCCTCATTCCTGAGAGAGAAAGACAAATTGCCCCAGCTTGACTCATATGTCTACTTTTTACCTCTAAGTGGGCAGATTACATATTCAAAATGTTATAGATGCACATACCTGACATAAGCGTTGTACAGGTTGGGCAGATGCCCCAAATGCTGTCCCTCTCAGAAACTTCAAAAAGCCTTCATGGCTATCCTTGGCCTACAGTTCCAAGTCCAGACGTTACCCTAACTGCTTCAAGTCCACCATGTTTAATCCACACAGCACGCCCATCTCCATCTCCCACTCCATTGCTGACAACAAGATACCCTCTGTTCTCAGAATGGCTGCAAGTTTTGTCAATTTGCCCACAAAGCCTTATGCGGGAGTACTCTTCTATCAAGGCTTTTCTGAATATTAAAATACAATGTACCTTTGAGGATTCAACACTTCATGAAATCTCGCCCATGAAGCATTTATCAATTGTATTGCTTCACTTTTTTCTTACTCCTACATACCCATAGCATTTTGTTTACACATCTTATTGCATTTATATCACTTTAGTTTTAATCATAATTACTTATTAGTTTATACATAACCCTAATAACTATGGTTTCCTGAAGAAGAGGAGCCATCTCTTTTAAATTAGTGTTTACATTTAATTATCTGTGGGATTTTACTTTTAATTTTCTTTTTGATAAATGTTTTTTTCAGAAATTGCAGGAGGTAATGCAATTAACACCCAGGCATCCACCAGTCAGAAGGAATATCAGTTCACACTTTATACCTGATGTGTTTAAAGAAGTGAGATATAGTATATAAAGTTGAATTCCTCTATCATCCCTTCCTTCACCTCTTGCTGCCGGCTTTTGCAGAAGCAACAACTATTATGATGAATTTGGTGCATATCCCTTTACGATAAGCTATTATCCTTATGATTTTTGAGTTTTGTGTCTTTTAAAGAAATCCTTCCTTACTCTGAGTTATAAAAGATGATTTTTTTCTTAAATATTTTTAAATCATACTGTATTAGTTAGGGCCTCAAGTACTTATTGAACCTGTAGGGGACAGGGCAGCCTTATTTTGCTCCTGACTCTAATGGGGATGCTTCTAAAGTTACTGTGCTTACTGGAGGCTCTTGTAGAGATCCTTTTTCAGTTTAAAGAAGTTCCACTATCTCTTGTTACTAAGTGTTTTTTGTTTGTTTGTTTGTGTTTGTTTACATGAACAAGTTTGGATATTATCAGATGTCCATTCAATTTCTTTTTTCCTTTTTTTTTTACATTTTTTAATTTAAATTCAATTTGCCAACATATAGTATAACACCCAGTGCTCATCCCATCAAGTGCCTTCCTTAGTGCCTGTCACCCAGTTATCCCATCCACCCACCCACCTCCCCTTCCGCAACCCTTTGTTTGTTTCCCAAAGTTAGGAGTCTCTCATGGTTTGTCTCCCTCTCTAATTTTTCCCACTTAGTTCCCCTCCTTTCCCTTATAATCCCTTTCACTATTTCTTATATTCCACGTATGAGTGAAATCATATGATGATTGTCCTTCTCCAATTTACTAATTTTACTCAGCATAATACCCTCCAGTTCCATCAACATCGAAGCAAATTATGGGTATTCAGCTCTTCTGATGGCTGAGTAGTATTCCATTGTGTGTGTATATATATATATATATATATATATATATATATATATATATATATATTACATCTTCTTTACCCATTCATCTGCCAAAGAACATCATGGATGGTCACTGTTTTTCCTTTTCATAATGACTTCTTTCATATATTTTATTCCTTTATTTCTGGAGGGGATCTTAGCCATACTTACTTTAAAATTATTTTGATGTGGGGATCCCTGGGTGGCTCAGCGGTTTAGCGCCTGCCTTTGGCCCAGGGCGCGATCCTGGAGACCCAGGATCAAGTCCCGAGTCAGGTTCCCGGCATGGAGCCTGCTTCTTCCTCTCTCTTTCTCTCTCTCTCTCTCTCTCTCTATGTCTATCATGACTAAATAAATAAATCATTTTTAAAAATTATTTTGATGTTGTTTTCCCATCTGTACTTTATTGCTGGTAAATTCATCTTCCAATGTTAGTTTGTTGACTGTTTTCCTCAGTGTCAATTATCCTCGGAGTCTTTGAAATGTCTTCTGATCTGTTCTCTCCTCTTCCTCTCTCCACTGCCCTCTGTTTTTTGCCTCCACCTGGTCCTCACCTTCTTGTCCAAATTCGGGTCTTGTCCGGCAGTGCTGGACTTCCATTCTACAGTGATATCAAAGGTCTAGACAGTAAGAAACTTGGCCTAGGTCCTAAACCTTCCCCTTTCTGGCTGCACTGCAAGAAGGCTGCAGAAGTATCTACTTTCTGGCTCCTTTGGGGCCAAGCGAGAGCATGCCACCCCAAATTTTAGCTACTGAGTCTGGCTCCAGTCCTCCATCATGCATGAAATGCTTTTGTGGCAGGAATGGACCTGCATTCATCTCTGATGGGCTAGCCTCTGCAGTCCACTGTGTTTCTGTGTTTGTATATTTCTAGACGATGGCAATTACTGCCTTGTCTTTTTTTTTTTAAGATTTTATTTATTTATTCATGAGAGACAGAGAGAGAGGCAGAGACATTGGCAGAGGGAGGGACTGCAGGGAGCCCAATGTGGGACTTGATCCCTGACCCCGGGAACATGACCTGAGCCAAAAGCAGACACGCAACCACTGAGCCACCCAGGCACCCAATGCCTTGTCATTTTAATTTGTTTTAGTGGCCTTGTTTGGGTCAGGATGAGAAAGTATCTCAAAGAGGAACCCAGTAACTTCTTCTAGTTTCCTTTTTTTTTTTTTTTCAAGTCTCCATTTCTAATTTGACTTCATAACCCTTTCAGGACTTTGCACAGTTCTTTGCACATGTTATACGCTCAAAAAGTAGTTTCTGGAACTGAAGCCACTGTATCCCATTCCAGGGCAAGCCTAGTGAATGCTCATCAGGAATGTACTGTGGAGGAAATTCATTCATCAATACGGGCTTGACCTGGATGAACTTTATTAAGCCTATCTGTGTTGGAGATTCCAGGATTTCATGCCTGTTTTACATGAATAGAGTGGCTTTCAAGGTGGGCACATTCAAGCAATTGCCAGAAGAGATGATTACCAACTGCTCATTACATACCTGAGGATGACAAGGATGATATGAGAGGTGCTGCATCTACAATTTCATCCCAAGAGACCTATGCAATATTTCGTATGTGTTTTCAATATTATCTTCAGATTTATCTTTTTCTGCCTACCCTCACTAATCAACTCGACCTTGAGAACATCCTGTCTTAAATAACCAGATACCTGATAGCAAAATATTCAGTTGCGTTTATTTGTAGATCAACAAAGAAAGATTTGATGAAGCAAAAGTTAATACCATCTATTATTTTTCTCCAACTATAAGTCTAATGCTTAGAAAATGATTTATTAAACTGTATACAAACCCTTTTCTAATAATAGGTATGGACATCATTTACCTTGGAAAAGATTTACTGATCTCATTTTCTTTTTGAAATAAAAAATGTTTAAATGTGTGTGTCAACTACATTTCAATTAACAAAAAGTTTAAAAATAAATACATACATAAATACATAAATAAAGTTTAAATGCAAAAACAATCTATAAGCAAAGCAAATATGAGCTCTTTTCCCACCTTTGATAACTTTAATGCTATTACTCAAATTCTCCTGCTCAGGGTGTACTCTTGAGTCCCACTTCACCAATGGGGCTTTGCTTCCTCCCCAAGAGTGGGCAACGATGTGCTGAAGATACACAAACCCATGGGCATCTTCCTGGAACATCGATCTTTCTCTAAGTTTGGCAAGAGGTAGAATCCTATTATTTAGCTGATGAATTAAAACATTAAAATAACATGAATATATGATGGAGTAGAGGTTAAAGTGCCTGGATTTTTAAGATAAAAGACTTAAAAAATAGTTTTATTCTTCTAGAAAAAAATTCATATCTTCTCTAACCCAGAGAGCCAATTTTATTTTTCGAATTTATCTTTCTGTTAGAATTTTCCCTCCTCCATAAGGTCATTCATGCATTCATTCGTAATAAAAAGATTTTTGACAGGGGGACTAAGCTACAGTGTTTGGAGGTTATTTGTTCCTTTGACCCATACAGATCCAGGTAGAAGATTAACCTTAGGTATGGCACAGAATGAAGTATAGAATTGTGCATGAAATAAAGGGTTGTAGCTCATGGTGACATGATTTTTATAAACTAGTCAATATTACATGAATAGATTTAACATCTTGTGCAACAGCTATGTCCTTTACAAAATAAGAAACTAATCAACAACCATTACCAAGGTAAAAATTTAGCATGATTCAAACTGAAGCATATCTATTGAGAAGAATGTTCTTCCCTAGTATATCATGTGGTTCCCTGCCTAGAGGATGAACACTATCAAAAGAGAGAAGGAAGAGTACTTTCTAATTATAACACAGCATCACAGGTATGAGTGAAATCATATGTTTATATATAAAATCATTAATGCTTATGATAGACTACCTGAGGTCTTGTTTCATTAATGAATACAAGTCACCTAGGCAACTTTAAAGGAAAGAATAATAATCCAATAAACACAACTTAATGTACTTATTCCCTTTAAAACTCTCTTCCTTTTTTTTTTTAAGATTTTATTTATTTATTCATAGAGACAGAGAGAGAGAGAGGCAGAGACACAGGCAGAGGGAGAAGCAGGCCCCATGCAGGGAGCCCGATGTGGGACTCGATCCCAGGTCCCTAGGATCACACCCCGGGCTGCAGGCGGTGCTAAACCGCTGCGCCACCAGGGCTGCCCTAAAACTGTCTTCTTATTTTTGCCAGTTATTGTTGCTTTTTCTTCATAGTGGGAATCATGAAATCAGGAAATGGTGTATTCTGCTCTTTCAAATTAACTTTAATTCATATTTCCATGTGTCAGCATGGTTTTCACAGTTGACATGTTTATAGCTCTGCTTTATAAAATTAATTTTATTTCATGTTTTCATGCATCAGCATGAGCCATACAGTTGACATTTTTATAGCTCTGTAGTGATCTTCTGTTATAATATGACCTATTTTGCTTAGCCATCTCCTATTCTTAGACATTTGGGTTTTTCCTGTTATATTTTTGTTTTTGCAATCATAAATAGCATTACTAGAAATATTCCTAATGAAATAGATTTTAATCTGTTTATTTTCCTAGAGAATGTTCCAAAGAGTAAGATTATTATGTCAAATCACATCCAATAGCTTCATAGTTTTTTTTTTCCAGAAAAATCTAAAGCCATTGAAAATGTGACCAGTAATGTTTAAAATCTATGTCATTCTCAGATTCAACAGATCCAAAAATTGGCATTTCACAGTTTTTATTTATTTGATAATATGTATACAAAGTTTTCTTAATGTTGCCAAAACTTATATTTACTAACAAATGATAGGGATATGGATTAATCAGTGTGATGATTCATTTGTAGTTGTCTATTACTGAATGCTCATTTCCTTTAACCAAATATTAAATGAGATTTCAGCATTAGTCATTATAAATTTGTCTCAGTTATTTCCATCTCTTAGAAAGCAAGCTTTTTCCCAAAAAAAAGCTTCACATATATCAAGCACACAGAAACACATAGAAGAAATAGATAAAATATTCCCTGAAAACACCACAAGGCAGAGAAATGAAATACAATTGATGCAGCTAAAGGCCCTGTGTAACCCTCCTCAACTCGGAACCCTTCCTACCTTCGCTAGAACTAACCATCACTGCAAAGGTAGTATTTATTAAAATCGTGTACCTTTTTATAATGTTCCTACATATATTTCTAGACATAAAACATATATATGTTTTGCATGTTTTACAATTTTATTTAAGTGGTATTTTCTGTGTATGTCATACTTTAATTTTGCCTTTTTTAATGTTAAAAATGTTGTTTAAACTTCATTCACTTTGAAACATATATACCTAGTGTATTTATTTTAGTGGTTATGTATTATTCCAAATTATCTTTTTCTGATTGAAGATAATATCAGTTTCTAACTTTTTGAGATTACAAGCTGATCTATAACTCAATGAAGATTCTTTTGTATCTCTTTTTCTGCTCACTAAATATATATGTACATTTATACACAAATACATTCTATGTATATACGCAGAGGTGAAGTATACACATACATACACATACACTCACACACACACTCAGAAGTGACGTGGTTGGATTCTTACTACCCAGTTGCTCTGCAAAATAGTTACATTTTTTCACCTATCTATAAATTTTACATTTCCCTGATTACAGGTGAAGTTGAACATCTTTCTGTTTCCTTCCTCTGTCATTTGCCTGTTCACATACTTTGATTATTTTTCTGTTGAATTGTTTTGTCATTTTTCTTATCTTGAAGATCTTTATGTTTTGAGTACGAATCTTTGTGCTTTATGTGCATTTCACATATTCTACACTAATCTATGGCTTACACTTTCAGTGTATAGTGTGTTTTGATGCTTGAAAGTTTTTAATTTTAGAATACTTTTTTTCATCTTTTCTTAAATATGTTTTGTGGTTTTGGTATTCCCTAAAAACCTTGAAGTCATAAAAATACTGTCCCATTTTTTAGTTTTCAGACTTAGACTTTGAATCCACTTGAGGATTGATTTTTGTTCATGGTGTATATAACACCTAATCAGTTGTCCTTGAATTACTCATTGAATACTTCCTTTCCTCACTAATTTGTTCTTTCTGTCATTTATCTGACTTCCATATATATAATTGCTTTGAGACTCTTTCTTCTCATTCATTGGTGTAGTACTCTCTCTCCAAACTTTAGTTTTATTAAAGTCTGATGTTTGATAGAAATATCCCCCACTTCTTTGTTCTTCAAAATTTAATGTCAATTCTCAGCCCTTTGCTCTTGCAAATATATGTTTATTTATTCCATATATAAAAGATAGTCTTTGAATTAGTCTATAATTTCCAGGAAAAAATAGTATTTTTTTATGCATCAGTTTGAGAAAAATGGCCACCTCCAAAACGGAGTTGTTACACAACTTAGGAATATTGGGGATAGCTCATATCCATTCCTGAAGCCGGTGATTGGTATGGTTCGGTTCCTGGCTGCCAGGCTGTGTCCGTCCTTGAACCTGCTTAGAACTACAGCTCGTCTAAATTCACAGATTAAGGTGGTGGGCTCCAACCCTTTTCTTTAGCTCCTTTCAGAGTATGGGAGCCCCTCTCAAGTCTGTTAGCCCCATAGGCATCTCGTCTATGAAAGCTCTTGGTCCCTCTCCCCCTCTGAGAAACTGGACTCCTTGGCAACCACCTCATTCCAGATCTGGAACAAATATAGTGGTTATCTCCATCCTTATTCACTGCTCTGAGTTGCTCCTAAAATTTTGTTTTACTTGTTTAAGAACCTGAATTTTCTTTCAGTTTTATATTTTTCTTTTTTATTCATTTTGTTGCTAAGCATTTGAAGCTAAGGGAGTATTTCAAAGAGTGAAGTTAATGTACCATGATGGTTAAGGATAAAATTCTTGTTTTAATTGTGATGTAAAGGCATCAATGTACTTATTTTGTTACATTTTACTTTATAATTGAACTTCTGGAACAAGTCTATTCATCTCTGATGTTGAGTTCTATTTTCTAATAATCAATCTCAGAACCAGAACGAACAAATAACTGAATATTTGTCTGTTTCACTGGAGATATCTTTGTATTTTTGAGTATGTATGTGAGCATCCATTTTATTTATTTATTTATTTATTTATTTATTTATTTATTTATTTATTTTTTGTGAAGATTTTTTTTTCCCACAATCTGTGGCTTTTCTTTCTTTCTTTTTTAATTTATTTTTTATTGGTGTTCAATTTACCAACATACAGAATAACCCCCAGTGCCCGTCACCCATTCACTCCCACCCCCCGCCCTCCTCCCCTTCCACCACCCCTAGTTCGTTTCCCAGAGTTAGCAGTCTTTACGTTCTGTCTCCCTTTCTGATATTTCCCACACATTTCTTCTCCCTTCCCTTATATTCCCTTTCACTATTATTTATATTCCCCAAATATTCAGCATCCATTTTAATAAGGAGAATGTTCTTGTTTGGGTGTGACCTTGGGTAAGTTCTCTGTACTTCAGAGAACTTCAGTTCTCTGTACTTCAAGTAACTTCTCTGTACTTCAGTTTCCTTTTTGGTATATGTATTATAAAAATGTCTACCAGGGTAGGTGGCTCTGTGTGTTCAGCATCTGCCTTCGGCTCAGATCATGATCCCGGACCTGGGATTGAGACCCTTGTTGGGATCTCTGCTCATCGGGGTTTCTGCTTCTCCCTCTTCCTCTGCCCTTCCCATTGTTTGTATGTGCATTGCGCGCTCTCTCTCTCTCTCTCTCTCTCTCTCTCTCTCTCTATCTCAAAAAAAAGTCTACTTTGCAGTGTTATTGAGTTAATGTATGTAATGAGCTACTTGTATCAAGTAGTGAGAACAGTGCTAGACACCTTGTAAATCCCCTATGTGCTTATTAACCCTACTAGTTCTCTCAGTTGTCTTTTTAGTCAGGAGTATTGTATTTGTCTCTTTTGTTTTCATGTTTTTTTCTTCCCTCACAGGATTTAAATGTTTTGATAAAGTATTATTCTCAAGTTGCAAAAATTTCCAAGAATCAAATTTTTTGCCTTTGCTATAAATGGAATCTTTTTTTATTTTTCAGCTTTGTGCTACTTGTATAGAGAAATGCAATCGATTTTTTGTGTATTTATATCCCTGTGACCTTGTTTAACATGTTTATTCTAAAGATTTTTTTTTACTGATTTTTTGGAGTTTATAAATCTATATTCCTATCATGACAATGATGGTTACAATTTATGAAACTGTGTACAAACACTGTGCTAAGATAATACAGTAAACTCTTTATGATTCAGAAAAGACTCCTATGTTAAGAATTCCCTATACAATTTCCCTTTGTGAAAATCTTTCACAAAGATTTTCCTTCACCTGCTGGGCAGAGGGAAAAGTGTTTTGCCAGCTTAGAAAAGATGCATCTTGCATTCAAACTTGTTTCCCTGGCAGGACACATCCTTAACAGCATTTGAAATCCTTTCTCTCCTATCACATATGTTACTGTTACTCAAAACTAACAACCTTTTGGACACTGTCCATCCTCATCCCTGGTTCTTACAACATCCCCACTTTTCATACATTTAAGTAGAGTTCCCACCCCCCTCTTTCTGCAAGTCGATTTATGTTCCCTGGATCACATTATCTGATGTGCTAACAAGTCTTCCAGAAATAATGATACTGTAATACATGGTCCACTCCTCTTTCTCCAGAGCTGCATCGCAGATTATTTTTGGAAGTGGATGAAAACATCAAATAGCTCAATCTAGTTTACTTTTATGTATGGGAAAAATGACTCAATTTTGTTTTACTATATTCTGTGTTTTAAAAAATACCATTAAATGCTGATCATATCTTTTATAACTTATAGAGACCTGGAATATGTTTCAGAATGGCTATGAGCTACATTTCCGAGGAATTTTATGTTAGTGGAACAATATGTGGCTGGCAAAGCATATTAATAAATTGGATTCTCTGTCCCTATTTTAAGCCCCCCACTACACTACTATTTTTGCAGGATTATTCAGGCATACCTTAAATACCATTTCCTCATAAATAACATTCTAAATCTGGTGTAAGAAGTACATAGGATAGTAAAAAGAGGCTTAGCCTGGGGAGGCAGAAGATCTTGATTTCTGAGTGACCTTGGGCAAATCATATGAATTCTCTGGCCCTCAATTTATCCTATAAAACTAAAAAATTATAAATAAAAAATTTCAAAAGACTCAATTCTAAAGTTGATTAAGTATGAATAAAACTAAATTTTTAAAAGAAACACATAAGTTATATGCATTTTATAAAGATTTTATTTATTTTTTGAGAGAGAGATAGAAAGAGGGGGAGAGAAAGAGAAAGAGCATGAGTGAGGGGAGAGGCAGAGGGAGAGGGAGAAGCAGACACCCCGCTGAGCAGGGCACCTGACTCAGTGTTTTTTTGTTATGTTTTCATATTTTATTTATTTATTCATGAGAGACACAGAGAGAGAGAGAGAGAGAGAGAAAGAGAAAGAGACACAGGCAGAGGGAGAAGCAGGCTCCATGCAGGGAGCCCGACGCGGGACTCGATCCCGGGTCTCCAGGATCACGCCTGGGCCAAAGGCAGGCGCAAAACCACTGCGCCACCCAGGGATCCCCAAATTATACGCATTTTTGAAGAGTGAATTAAATATCAGTACAGGAAAAAAGTAAAGATTACTTAACAGTCCTTCTTACTGTTTGCTTTACTGTAATTTAAAATTTATTAATCTAAGTAATCTCTACACTCAACATGGGGCTTGAACTCACCACCTGGAAGTAAAGAGTTGCCTGCTCCACTGCCTAAGTCAGCCAGGCAGTCTTCTACCACATTTTAAATCACACACTATAAGAGAGTTGAAATAGTACATTTTGTTTGTGGAAATATTCAACTTAATATGCACATTTAATAACCAATCATTAACTGTATGCTTTATTTCCTGAATGTATCCTTCAATAATATAAAAGCAGGAACATCATCATAATGACTAATTTTCCTAATATGCAAAATAACGTGCTTTCTCAAGCACCCAACTAACTAATAGAGTATGATGTAGACACTAGGGAAAACAACAGCTCTCATCAACAACAAAAATATTGCAAGAGAAGCAAACCCCCTTCTGCTAGAAAAAGAAACCCACTGGAAATACACCATATCAAAATGGAAAACATGTGGCAGAGTAATATTTGACATACTAACTCCCTTTGGGGCATCACTGCATTTCTGTTCTTGTGTTCCCAGGAATTCACCTTTAAGACTGCCAGATGTAGGTCTTTTCCGCTCCAGAGACTGGAGATCTCATAATTCTTCATTTTCAGGAGGTGGAAGACAAGCAAAATGCTTGGTCCAGGTGTAAGCTGACAACTCACTTGAAGAGCAAGTTTCTGTGCAAGCAGAGGGAAGAGCTCCCAGGGCTGGTCCTGGTGATATTCTGAAGAGGGAGCCCTGTGCCTCACTGCCCTCCACGGAGGCCTGCTGAGCTCCAGAAGGTGTGTGGAGTGGATGGTTCCAATGAGAAGGCCCCTATAAAATTTAGAGATCACAAGATAGAGGTGACTGGTAATGATTAGAAAAGCCCATAAAGCAAACCAGATGTGAGATTCTCCTCTATCGTGCAGGAGCCGTAGAGCAGTGATGACAGGTCTAAGCTCAGACAGGCCTAGCACAATCTTGGCAGCTGTGCTCAACCTCTAAATGGCATGGGAGAGATCCTAAAGCTTCCTGCCACCCCCAAGAAGGGACATGAATGACCTGAGGGAAGGCTGAAACACTTGAAGGATGCTGGAGGTCAGCAGGGAGAAACACTGGCTTCCAGAGTGGGACCACACATTGATAAGGTGTCAATAGTCTCATGTACCAATGGGGCAAAAAGGTCCACTGAGCCCCAGGAAGAATGGTCGTGGCTTAGCAGATGCCAGGAGGTTAAAGAACAGGTGAGCACAGCAGAAGCCTTGTGATGATCTGCTCCTCATCGTCCCCCTACCCACACCCCAAAAACACCCACCCAGGGCCATGACTCCTTGGGTGACCTCACAAAGGAATGCCCCTCAGGAAGAAGGCAAGATCATGAATTAACTGAAGTTTCAATTTGAAACACCAGACACATGACCACAGTTTCTGTTATTAGGCAGAATAATGCCTGAAACTGTAGATTAAGTCCCATTATTAGACAAATAATGGAAGTTATACATTTGTAGGCACCTGCAAAAATGGAATGTAACTATTGCACACAATGTACAAAGGTCATGTCTGCTCTCTACACAGCGTTGAGGACGTAATTTTAGAATCTGGGTGGCTGTTTCTCTTAAGAACAGCTTTTTATCTAATGATGACAGCATCCATGACATAAGGAACATTTTGGATATTTTTTTTGGAGGGGGGAGTTTTTAGTCACTAGATACTCATTTCTCTGTAATTATGAACTTGTAGAGTTTTAAAACTATGATTGTATTGGTTTGCTAAAGCTGTTGCAACAAAGTATCACAAACCAGGTAGCTTAAACATAGAAACACTTCATCCCATGGTTTTGGAGGCCAGAAATCAGAGATCAAGGCCTCAGTCCGCAGAGCCAGTTCCTTCTGAGTGCTTCATGGGAAGGATCTGGTCCAGACCTCACTCCTCAGCTCTGACATGGCCACCTCTTCGCTGTGTCTCTTTACATTGTCTTTCTTCTATGTGTATCTGTCTCTGTGTCCAAATTTCTCCCTTTTTTTTTAATAAAAGTGCCAGTCCTACGGATTAGGACCCATCTAATGATCTCATCCTTACTTAACTACATCTGCAATGACTCTTTTGCCAACGAAGGTCACATTCTAAGATACTGAAGGCTAGGACTTCAACATACTGATCTTCAAGAGGACACATAATGATGATTTAGTCTGTGATGATTAAGCTATCAGAAAAAAAGTTTATTGGGTTTCCATGATTTCTGTTACTCTATATTTTCTGCAAAGATTCCTCAAAAATAATACCACAGAGGACAATAGGGAATGGTATTGGCTTCTGGCTTAATTCACTGTAAGTGAGCAGCACTATCACTAATGTAATTTGCCTTGAAAATATAAACGATTATCAGTATAAAGGTCTTTGTGTGTATTTCAGCAGCTCTAAGACACTATTGATTTTAGTTACACCATTATCTGTGTACTAATAGGAAAGAACTGTGACATGCTAAGTAGCTTCACCTTCCTGGAAGTCATTCCACAGTCTTTCAGACCTAGTCTTGCACAAATCACCCTCCTGTAGAAAACACCCCCCTGCCACCACTGCATCATGTGACATATGACATGTTTGTTTACTTATTTGTTCCCTCTGTCTTTCTTTCTCCCACTAGAATGCAGGTTCTATAGAAGAAAAGCTTTGGTCAATTTTGTTCGCCCACTCTCACCGACCCTGAAAGGGCCTGACACGTAGTAGGCACTCAGTGCTTATTTTCTGAATTTTTAAATAAATTCCATAAATTATATATCTCAAAGAGAATGTATGTATTGCCTGTATGTATGTAAATTTATTATGAGCACATCATTTTACTATGTACATTCTATATTCTGTATTATATACATGAATCAATATTTTTACATGGTTCGTCCATGTAGATATAATTACTGGTCACTTGTCTGGGACATTGAGCAAAATCATCAAAATGATCATATTTCTAAGCTTACTTGATATTAGCACCATCTAGAGAGGGGAATAAATGTCAGTGATTAATCTTTTTTTTTTTTTTTTTTTTTTTTCAGTGATTAATCTTGATACAAATTTTTCTTTCTTTCCCCACTCCTTTGTTATTGAGATGCACCACTGTCCTGAGGGAAGACAAGAGACTAGATGTTCACAAGCATATCAAGACACAGCCCTCCCCCATCTAATCACCCGGGTCACAGGCCTGCAGTTGGCCCTCAGACTGTGCTTTTGAGAGCCAGCTGCTTTTTCAAGGTTTGAACTGGCCTGAACCAGCCTCCATCTCTGCAGAAATGGATGGAAGGCGATGACAAGTTATGTGGTTTGCCCATCTTACTCTCTCTTGGGATCCTCCAGTTGGCATCATTGCTACTCTTGAGAAAAATTTAAAGGAAGAACTCCATTAGTAATTTCAGGTCATTAGTGTCTTCAAGAGATTGACACCGCTGTTACTGAATATATACTACTAATAACAACTCACACATTCATGATGTGCTTATCCTAGCCTCAGCAGAGTGGTAGGTGTTAACATAGGAACAGTCCTGCTCTACTCAGAACAATAAGGGTCACCCAAACAAATCAGGCCCTGACACCTAGATCCTGTGAATGTTACCTTATTTGGAAAAAAAAAAAGTCTTGTCTGTGTAATTCAATTAAGGAGCCTGAGAAAAGGAGATTATACTAGATGGACAAGGTGAGCTCCAAATGTCATCATGAGTGTCCTGAGAGGAAGGCAGAGGAAGATGTGAGACAGGCAGAAGAGGGGGAGGTCAAGTGACCATGGAAGCAGAGAGAAAAGATGCCAGCAGACACCCATACTGGAAAAGACAAGAAACGGATTCTCCCCTAAAGCCTCTGGAGGCATGGCTCTGCCAATACCTTGATTTTGAACACAAGATCAATTTCAGACTCTGGTCTCCAGAACTGTGAGAAAATAAATTTATGTTATTTAAGCCACCAAGTTTGTGGTAATGTGCTACAACAGCCATGGAGACTAATTCACCTATGAAGTGAAAACTGACAGAATGTCCATTTTGAAACGTGTAACTGGTCCACATAATGGGAGAAAATGTTTCCATGTCATATATGTAATAAAAGATTATATTCGCAATATATAAACAACTACAACTCAACAACAACTACAAAAACCTAATTAATAAATGGGCAAAAGACTCAGACCTTTCTATAGAGGAGATATATAGATGGCCAAAATGCACGTGAAAAGATGCTCAATATCACTAATCATTATGGGAATGCAGGCCAACACCACAATGAGCTATCACTTCATACTCATTAGGATGGCTACCATAAAAAAAGAAATACTACATGTTGATGAGGATGTGGAGACATCGGAACCCCGTGCATTGCTGGTTGGAATGTAAGATGGTATGGCCACTGTGGAAAACATGATGGCACTTCCACAAAAAAGTAAAAGCAGAATTATTATATAATCCAACAGTTTCGCTTCTGTGTATGTACACAGAATAATTGAAAGCAGAATCTTGAACATATTCATAGCAGCATGTTCACAAAGCCAAAAAATGAAAGTAGCCCAAGTGTGCATTGATGGGTGAATGGATGAGCAAAATGTGGTGTGTGTATACAATGGAATACTATCTAGCTTTCAAAAGGAAAACAATCCTGACACATGCTACAACATGGATGAATCATAAAGACATTATGCTGAGTAAAATAAGCCAGTCACAAATGTACAAATACTATACGATTCCACTTAAATAAGGTACCTAGAATAGTCAAATTCATACAGACATAAAGTAGAATGGTGGTTGCCAGGGGCTGGGAATAGGGAATGGGGAGTTGTTTCACGGGTATAGAGTTTTCATTTTGGGATGATGAGAAAGTTCTGGACATGGATGGTGGAGATGGTCACACAACATTGTGAATAAACTAATGCCACTGAACTGTACACTTAAAAATAGTCACATAAATTTTATATTATGCATATTTATCACAATAAAAAAGGATATCTGGGCATAGAGAGGATCACAAATCTCTCCACAGTTAATAAATTCTAGAGCCAAAATTAGAAGCCAAGTTTTCTGGCTTTAGTATCTGTGCTCTTAATTTCTGGGTTGTAGTTTTGAGGTAGATAATGAGGGAAATTTTTATTTTTAAAATTCCACTTTGAACAATACAAAGTGAAATTTCAGAATTGATGGTACAATTATCCTCCTCCAAATATTGGTAAGAACCAAAAATGTCATTTCCCAGCTACCTAACCAAGTAGGAAACAAAGCAATGAGACTTAGGCCACATGGCTTAATAAACTCATTCAGAAGACATTATTTTCATCCTTGTTGTACCTATATGTATACGTATATTCATACACGTATTTTCAAACCTGTTGTACTTAATCCTTAATTATGAAGCACATCACAAAATAAGAGTGGAGATTTACTTGGGAATATAAAATTCAGTGATCTTCTGTTTTTCTAAGCAGGAGGTCCATAGATTTAAGAATGTTTTGAAAACCAGTAGATACCTCCTCAAATGCTACCCTCCATATGCACAGAACAATTTGCATCTGACATTAAGAGGACCATAGAGCCCTAATGCTCTCCCTTGCATGAACCCTCTGCGGTCTCATGAATCTCATGGTAAGAACCTTTGGTCCTACAATTATGCAGGTAAAGGGATATTTTTAACAAAATATGACTCCACAAAATATTTTGGAGAGCTCACGAGATGAGCACTGGGTGTTACACTATATGTTGGCAAATTGAATTTAAATAAAAGAAAAAAAGAAAAAAGAAAAGAAAGCCATGGCCCAACACAGGGGATAGCCGCATTATATTAGAAAAAGCACTGGATTTGGAAGAATGAAAAAGGTTTAAAATGAGGGTCAGCCCTAGAGCCCTTATGCTGACCACTTAGCCTTGCTTTTAATGCATAAATGAAGGGACACCTGGGTGGCTCAGCAGTTGAGTGCCTGCCTTCCACCTAGGGCACGATCCTGGAGTCCCAGCATCGACTTCCACATGAGGGTCCCTCCACTGAGCCTGCTTCTCTCTGTGCCTGTGTTTCTGCCTCTCTCTCTCTCTGTGTGTCTCCCATGAATAAATAAAATCTTTTTTAAAAAATGAACTTGTGTACATTAAAAGGGCCTGTGAATTGTAAAACAATACAATCCTGGTGCCTTTTTAAAAAATTTTTTATTTATTTATGACAGTCACACAGAGAGGCAGAGACGCAGGCAGAGGGAGAAGCAGGCTCCATGCACCGGGAGACCGATGTGGGATTCGATCCCAGGTCTCCAGGATCGCGTCCTGGGCCAAAGGCAGGCGCCAAACCGCTGCGCCACCCAGGGCTCTCCCTGGTGCCTTTTTTAACTGTGTTCTAGCTTCATTACCAAGAAGAGACAAAAACATGTACTGCTTCTGGGAGGCAACTGAATGAGCTGACTCTCTGTGGGGACATGAAAAATTCAATCTATGTATTGTGTATATCAAATATGTGTTCCTAATTAGGCACATATTTTATATGAAACATTTGGATTCGAATTAAGTAGGCAGTTGAACCAGTTATCCATTTTACTTTCTATCTGTTCTTTCAGAGGCAATCCCACATGTTAGAAATGTATTGAAACTTATGGGTGACTCTGATGTACCTAATTCTTCCTCTGATGCACCTAGAGTTTTATTTTCCTGTGTAAACACTCATACACATATACATCAAGTCATACATGTTTATAATTACTAAGACTGAGATTCACAAAATGACAAAAATTGGCCCCAATCTCAATGATTCCTAAAGGAAGGCCAAAAGGAAGAAAGAATTCGCAGATAAAGCCAATAGCTTGATGAATATAATCAGATTTCTTTAATCTGTTTATTAGTGGTTTTAAATTATTAAACTAAATCATAAGCATATAGAATATGAGGCTGAAGAAAAAACAGAAAATATGTGTTTTGTGGAATTTTAGGCTATTTTGTATAGTTATTGTTTTTTTTTAATTTATTTATTTATCCGGGGGGGGATGCAGAGACACAGACAGAGGGAGAAGCAGGCTCCATGCGGGGAGCCCCACGTGGGACTCGATCCTGGGTCTCCAGGATCACGCCCTAGGCTGCAGGCGGCGCTAAATGGCTGCGCCACTGGGGCTACCTTTGTTTTATATATGATAAAAAGTTACAAATCTGGACAAATTCAATTCTCCAAGGCCATTTCTCAATCTCAGGAAAGATGTGTCATGAGCATCTATTATCTTATTTGTATATTTTAGAAACTGCAAGAATTTACTGAAGAAATCTTATCTTTCTGAAAGATAACAATTACATGGTGCTATGAGCATATCCAGAACAGTGCTTTACTAGTGTAAGGAAGTCAACAAATACAATCAATTAGGAGAATAGGCTCTATTTGCTTGGAGATAAGAGAGGAAAGTGGTGAAGAACTTGGATTCTGGAGTCAAATGGCTTGGATTAAAATTCCACCTCCACCACTTTTATTAGTTGTGTGAACTTGAGCAAATTACCTAACCTCTCCATGCCTTAATTTTGCTCTCTATAGAGAGGGGCTAATAACAATGCCTGCCCCATATTGTTTATTGTGGGGATTAAGTGAGGTTTCCTTTCAGCATGTTTAACCTGACACCTGGTGATTAACAAGCATCCAGTGGCATGTATATCTATGTAGACATTGGCTACCATGACTATAGTGATTGTCCTGGAAAAATCACCATTCTTAAGATTTAAGTTATTCTGTGACACTATGTAAGCTACTATTTTGTTGGTATCTTTCTCACTGGAATGATCCATCAGTGCAATGGAGGCAAAGAGGTGTAACCGAAACAGAGAGGGGAACGTGTGGAAAGACAGGGGAAAAGATGAAGGACTGTAAGTAGAAGAATCTGGGAATGGCAGAGTGAGCATGGGGTCCCCATTACCAGGGGAGCATCCGTGAGCAACAGCCTCAGGGAAGGGAGAGCAGAGAGCATAAGTGCAGGTAGGGCTGATGGAGTTGCTGGTGCCTGTGTGGGGAAAATAAAATTCCTACAGTTAACTTAGCCTGGATTCAAAGTAGAAAATGCTCAGAATAAAGCCATCAAGAAATGCTTCTGTGCAGCAGTTTTCCAATTTTAGCCACGGAATCCTTTTCCCACGGGAAATCCAGACTATAAACCAGATAAAAAGCAGTGCTGCTCTGCCTGAAGAGATTTCTCTCCTGTGATGTCACCACCCCAACTGTGAAGTTGGGTGGGGATCATAGAGCCCCTCTGCTCCTGGGATCCCACACACTTTGGGGGGTCTTGCTACCTGTCACTGGTATTCTCCCCAGGAACCACTTCTTCGTCATCATCATCATCGTTGTTGTTGTTGTTGTCCCTTCTCTTTCTTCCTCAAGCTAGAAAAAAACCCTTTCTAGTTTTAGGACTATCTGCTCTAACTAACTACTTCTGCTACCCTAGGGAATCTTCATTACTTGAGGGTTTGTTTTTTTTATTTGACAGAGGCTGTTAGCTGTGGAAACTTCTAGTGCTTTCCTACCCTGCCCTGCCCTGCATCCCCAGAGCCTTTGAGGGGGGCTGGGCTCCCAGCTTAGCTGAATGGATGGAAGCAGGACATAGAGGTGGGGAGGGGGGAGGGTGTCCTCAGGATATCTAGTCAGGCAGGCTTCTATTTATTAGAGGTGATTTGATTGTTTGTCTGTCTGCTCCATTAGACTGTAAATTCCACAAAGGCTGAATCCACATCAGTTTCCCTTCCCACTGTAACCAGGCAGCTCGCATAGTAACTGGCAAAGGGTAGATACTCAATAAAGACTGGGGGAATAAATTAACTGCTAGAACTGCACAGCGGACTCTCGAAGAAGCACTCATTTGTCCAAAGCTTTGACAGAATGACTCTTTAACCATCTGGAATTCATGCCGTCTTCTCTAAATCTCATGAATCCCCCTTTGCAGATTTTCCAATGGTTCTTGCTAAGCTGTCGGCAAGCATTACCTCATATCTTACTTAGCTCTTCTATTTAAAGGTCTTTATTTCTTCTGATGTATCTTCTGTAGAGGTGGCTAATCACTAGTCCTAACCCTTTCGTTCAGCTCTTTATATACTTGAAAAGACTCAGGTCATCCCTCTGCTGACATTCTTATGCACCATATGATTCAAAGCTCCTAATATTTTTTCACATATCTAATTTTTCATTACTTTTGGATGTTATCCTTTTTCTCTGATTTCTGCCAAATTTTTTCATGTCACTTTCTAAAAATGGTGGCCAGAGTGAAAATAGCATTTATTGTCCAGCTGAGTTAATGTTTGCTCTGCATTCCTTCTGTAAACATACTAGCAGGTGCTCAAGGCACATGGATTGCTGAAGCCTGGGTCATGGACTATTCACTAGAAAAACTGAGATCAAGTTCAAAGCCTCACTCTGATACTTCTATCCATGTGAACTTAAGCAAGTGATTTATTTTTAAAGATTTTGTTTATTTATTCATGAGAGACATAGTCAGAGACATAGGCAGAGGGAGATAAGCAGAGACATAGGCTTCCACAGGAAACCTGATGTGGAACTCGATCCCAGGACCCAAGGATTATGACCTGAGCCAAAGCCAGACGCTCAACCACTAGAGCCACCCAGGTGCCCCTAAGCAAGTGGTTAATGTTGTACAGTATTCACAGTATTCACAGTATTCACTGAGCTGACCTCAGTGTGCCGTTGGGGGTAAATGAGCTAATGCAGTTAGAATCGTGGCTGGTACAAAGTACGGGTTCAATATTAGTGATTATTTGTTGTTGTCATTATTGCTGTTGTCATTATTGCTACTATTACCTTTCAGTCACAGTGCACTCAAAAGAATTTTAAAATATAGTGAGTCATAGGAAGCCTGTGGTAGAGGAGAAAGGAAAGTGGTGGTAAGAAAAGGGCACAAAGGTGAGTGGAGACCATAGATTCTTGCCTACGTTATTAACTAAGTCTCAACTTTTATCACCAAGTCCAGCATGATGCCTGGTTCATGTTAGATGTCAATAAATATTTATTGGATTGGCTTAATAAAATTTACCCTCTCACATATATAACCTCTTTCTCAGAAGTGACACTGTTTTTTAAGATTTATTTATTTATTTGAGAGAGGGGAATTGGAGAGACAGAGGGAGAGAGAATCCCAAGCAGACTGCTTGCTGAGCATGGTGCTGGAAGTGGGGCTCAATCTCATGACCTTGAGATCATGACCGGAGACAAATGTTTAACCAACTGCACCAGCCAGGCACCTCAGCAAGCAACATTTTTTTTTTTAAGCAAGCAACATTTTTTATGCAAGTTTTCCCACTTACTGGCCATATGACTAAGGGAAATGTAATTGACACATCTGAGTCTGAATCATCATTTATCCATTAGTTATGATTCTAGAATCCTGTGTTGAAATGAAAATTAAACCAGATAATATTCTTGGTATTTCATATGTGTTTAGTAATGTTCTCTGATATTATTGTTATTGTACAAAACATGGCAGAGACATCATGATGTCCCCAGGAAGTGAATTTAGGCTGAGATGGTAGCTTTCCAAAGATTTTAGTAAGAAATATTTTATATATTCCTTAGCTCCCCCTGACCTTAGTATTTAACAGATAATTGCCAGAGCTGTTGTGGAATTCCAATCTTGGGGAAATGTTGTCCCTTTGTTTTTGCAAGCAATTTTTTAAACCTGTAAAATGACCACGAACAAACTAAATGTCTCCCTAGAGAGACTTCCTCAGAGAAAATTTCCCATCCTGTCTCCAGGCAGCATTTTATAGCACTTTTAAGAAAACTCTAGAATTGTTTCTACAAGAATTGTGACTCACAGTCCACTGAAGGGCTGCAGGTGAGGAGGCTCTGTACAGACATGGTACATCTCCAGGTATGCTCAGAAGTCAGCTTTCAAAAGGTGCATCATGCCAGGCTGGTAACAACCTGAGACAGCATAAAGACCCAAACCCAATCTTTGAGTGGCTCCACAGCAGAAGAGCAAGATCTTGTTGTTGGCCTGACGATGCTCACAAGCTGTGCTTTGCAGAGTGTGGCTGAGCGGTATGCCTGGGATCTGCCCTGCGGTGCCCACCCAGCCTCCAGGAGAGTGCACATTGCCCTTTTCACCAAGGGCTCCTGGGGCTGCGCTCAATCATATGTCTTCTGCTGCAACATGATAGTCTTTCATTCATGCTGTTCCTGTCTTACTTTGACTAGCTAGGGGTCCTATAAAAATCCTAATTGTTTAATATGCTGCTCAGATTCCTGCTCCCCAAAGAAAACAACAGCCACACAGATGTGAACACCTTCTATGTAACACCAGTGATTATAATCCAACACCATATCTCAAGCCCCCTCCTGACCAAAGTCATCTCAAGAGTATAAAGAAAATTTGATGCTGTCTTTGGGCTGATCCCTGGCGGGCATTTTGAGAGCAGCTGCCCTGCAGCCTGTGCGCCCCCTGCATGGCCCCTTGTGGAAGCCTGAGTCTTTCTCCCTTTGTCTCATAGCCATGTCCACCAACGAGAATGCTAATTTACCAGCTGCTCCTCATAACAGATTCAAGAAGAAGGGGAAAGACAGTACAGAAATGAGGCAGTGCTGAACAGAAGTTAATGTGGAGCTGAGGAAAGCTAAGAAGGATGACCAGATGCTGATAAGGAGAAATGTTAAGCTCACATCTTGATGACACTACTTCACTGCAGGAAAACAACCAGGGCACTGTGAATTGGTCTGTTGATGACATTGTCAAAGGCATAAATAGCAACAATTTGAAAACCAGCTCCAGGCATCTCAAGCTGCTAGGAAACCACTTTCTAGGGAAAAATAAGCCCCCATACACAGTATATAATCAGGGCTGGTTTGCTTCCAAAATTTGTGTTCTTCTTGGGCAGAACTGATCATAGTCCCATTCAGTTTGAATCCGCTTGGTCCCTCACTAAAATTGCTTCTGGAACATCAGAATAGACCAATGCTGTGATAGATGGAGGTGTTACCCCCACCTTCCTTTCTCTGTAGGCATCTCCCCATGCCCGCCTCAGTGAACAAACTGTATGGGTTCTAGGAAACCTTGCAGGTGATGGTTCAGTTTCCTGAGACTTGGTTATCAGGTATGGGCAGTTGACCCCTGTTGGCTCTCCTTGCAATTCCCAATATGTCATCTTTAGCATGTGGTTATTTACGTCATCATACCTGGATACTTTCAAACCTTTGTTGCAACAAGAATCTTATACCTACATCTGATGAATGCTGTTGAGCAGATTCTTCCTACCTTAGTTTGTCTTCTGCATCATGGCGATCCAGAAGTATTAGCAGATACCTGCTGGGTCATTTGCTACCTTACTAACGGCCCAAATGAATGTATTGAAATGGTTGTGAAAACAGGAGTTGTGCTCTAACTTATGAAGTTTCTAGGAGCTGCTGAATTGCCCATTGTGACTCCTACACTAAAAGCCATAGAAAATACTGTCACTGGGACAGATGATCAGATCTGTGTTGTCATAGATGCAGGAGCACTTGCTGTCTTCCCCAGCCTGCTAATGAACCTCAAATTAATATTCAAAAGGAAGCTATATGGACAATGCCAAACATCACAGCTGCTCACCAGGACCAGGTACAGCAAGTTATAAATCACGAATTAGTCCCATTCCTCGCTGGTGGTCTCTCTAAGGCAGACTTTAAGATACAAAAGAAAGCTGTATGGGCTGTGACCAACCACACAACTGGGAGAACATTTGAACAGATTGTTTACCTTGTTCATTGTGACATAATAGAACCATTGATGAACGTCTCGACTGTGAAAGATCCCAAACATATTCTGGTTATTCTGGATGCCATTTTAAGTATCTTTCAGGCTCCTGAGAAAGTAGGTGAAAATGAGAAACTTAGTATAATGATTGAAGAGTGTGGAGGTTTGAACAAAATTGAAACTCTATAAAACCATGAAAACGAATCTGTGTACAAAGCTTCATTAAACTTGACTGAGGGGTACCTGGGTGGCTCAGTCAATTAAGCATCCAACTCTTGACTTCAGGTCATATCTCAGGGTCATGAGATTGAGCCCCAAGTCGGGCTCCTTGCTTGGTGGGGAGCCTGCTTCTCCTTCTTCCTGCCTGCCACTCTCCCTGCTCATGCTCTCTCTCTGTCAAATAAGTAAATAAAATCTTTAAAAAATAAAAAATAAACTTGATTATAACCATTTCTCTGTAGAGGAAGAGGAAGATCAAAATGTTGTGTTAGAAACTACCTCTGAGAGCTCCCAAGTTCAAGATGGCACTTCCGGGAACTATAACTTTTAGATTGTACAGCTGAAGCAAAAAATTGTTTGTTGTGTACTACATTAGCATAAATTTGTCTTACCATTTCTCTATTAAGATGTCTTTTTTTTAATGTGTTTTATTGGGATACATGGGTGGCTCAGTGGTTGAGCATCTGCCTTTGGCTCAGGTCATGAGCCAGGGGTCCTGGAGTCGAGTCCCCTTAGGGAGCCTGCTTCTCCCTCTGCCTGTGTCTCTGCCTCCTCTCTCTGTGTCTCTCAGAAATGAATAAATAAAATATTTTTAAAAAAATAAAAAAATAAATGTGTTTTGTTATTGTCACAATTTTTACAAGGAACTATCCTTGAATAGTTCCAAACTCTACATGCTGTATGAAGGTCTTCCTCTCAGTGGGTTTCTTATTTCTGTGTAGAATCTCATATATCACAGTATCCTTTAAGTAAAGATTAAATTTCACCCTTTAAAAAAGAATATAAAGGAAATTCAGTTTTATAAGATGCTTAGATATTGGTACATCCCATGAGTGGATTGAACTGTTTTGTTTTTTTTTTTTCACTTTCAAGATGATGTTTAAATTCTAGTTAGTCAACATATATTGTATTATTAGTTTCAGGGGTAGAATTTAGTGATTCATCACTTGTGTATAACACCCAGTGTTCATCACAATAAGTGACCTCCTAATGCCTGTCACCCAGTTACCCCAACCTCCCACCTGCCTCCCGTCCAGCAACCCTTACTTTGTTCTCTGTTCAAAATAATCATCTAAATAGATATTTAAAAAGGAATTTGACCTCTCTCTAATAAAATCATGAATATACATGGAAATGTGGGGATGCTTTCTCACAGTGACGAAGAATATGTGGTTTAAATCAGAAGTGAGCATTGTACTTAAATGCAACTACTAGAAATATTCTCATGAAAAATCCAGAATAAAATAAAGGAGCCCAAGATAATGATTAATATTTAATAGGTAGTTTTTGACAATTACAAAAGAGCAAAAACAAAAATTAGATGCATAGGTATAGAAAAGAAAAATATAAAATTATTACACCTTGTGAATGACATACTTGTAAACCTGAAATGGTAAAAGAATCAGTTGAAAAATCATGAAAAAATTTAAATAAAATGATGTGATTACAAAATAGATTTCTTAAAATTTGGGCAGCCCAGGTGGCTCAGCGGTTTAGTGCCAGCTTCGGCCCAGGGTCTGATCCCAGGTCCTGCATCAGGCTCCCTGCATGGAGCCTGCTTCTCCCTCTGCCTGTGTCTCTGCCTCTGTGTGTGTGTGTGTGTGTGTGTGTGTGTGTCATGACTAAATAAATAAAATCTTTTTTAAAAAATATTAAAATTTATAATATATATATATATATATCAGCAATGGCCACTTTTTTAAAAATTACAATTTAAAATGTTTCATTCTTAATAGTAACTAACTAGACAGTATGCCTGGATACACTGTCATAAAAAAAAAAAACCCTGTTGTGGTCTAAATGGGGGGAAAAAAAGGAAAAACATGAAGCATTAGAGAGATTAAAGTAAATGAAGTGATACACATGAAAACAGGGTCTCTGGGTCTCCGTGGCAGCCTGGCAGCAGATGCTCAAGAAGACCTGAGCTAGCCCAGATGGTGCTGGAGCTCCTCAGATTTTCCAGGCAAGCTCTTGGTAGCTTTGGTACCAATGGGGCTTTGGTAGCTCCCCCGTTCCTCTGCCTAGATCCTTCACCCCCAGATATCTTCGTGACTCCCCTCCCCACCTGCTCCCTGCTTTGGCTCAAAAGTTACCTGGCTGAAACTCACTCTGACCATTCTATTAAAAATTATAAGATATCCTTTGGGCCCATCCACCTTACTCTGCTTTATTTTTTCCATTGTACTTTTGTTTGTTTGCTGCTTCTCCCTACTAATAATGTAATCTCCAGGAGGCCAAGGTCTTATTAGTTCAACTGTTGCATGACTGACTGACTGACTGACTGAATGAATGAATGAAAATGTACGTAAAGTTTAAAGATAGGAAGAAAAGCACAAGAAATAAAACATTAAATATGCTATGGTAATGGTATTCTGAGTGATTTTTTTCTTTTATTTCCCAAACATTTTGTAACTTAGCTTATGACTTTTATTTATTAAAACGAATTTATATTTTAATAGGATTATTGCTCTGCTTAGCTAGCTCCTTTCCCAAGTTGTTTGCCAGGAAAAAGGTGTACAGGGAACAGACAGTCGCATTATATACCTTAACCACAAAAACAAGCATACAATCTATTTTCATTAAGCCTGTTTTTTATTTCATTGTTTTATTTTTTAAATAAATTTATTTTTTATTGGTGTTCAATTTACCAACATACAACATAACTCCCAGTGCTCAACCCATCAAGTGCCCCTCTCAGTGCTCATCGCCCATTCACCCCCACCCCCCGCCCTCCTCCCCTTCCACCACCCCTAGTTCATTTCCCAGAGTTAGCAGTCATTACGTTCTGTCTCCCTTTCTGATATTTCCCACACATTTCTTCTCCCTTCCCTTATATTCCCTTTCACTATTATTTATATTCCCCAAATGAATGAGAACGTATAATGTTTGTCCTTCTCTGATTGACTTACTTCACTCAGCATAATAACCTCTAGTTCCATCCACGTCGAAGCAAATGGTGGGTATTTGTCATTTCTAATGGCTGAGTAATATTCCATTGTATACATAAACCACATCTTCTTTATCCATTCATCTTTCGATGGACACCGAGGCTCCTTCCACAGTTTGGCTATTGTGGACATTGCTGCTAGAAACATCGGGGTGCAGGTGTCCCGGCGTTTCACTGCATCTGTATCTTTGGGGTAAATCCCCAGCAGGGCAATTGCTGGGTTGTAGAGTAGATCTATTTTTAACTCTTTGAGGAACCTCCACACTGTTTTCCAGAGTGGCTACACCAGTTCACATTCCCACTAACAGTGTAAGAGGGTTCCCCACATCCTCTCCAACATTTGTTGTTTCCTGCCTTGTTAATTTGCCCCATTCTCACTGGTGTGAGGTGGTATCTCATTGTGGTTTTGATTTGTATTTCCCTGATGGCAAGTGATGCGGAGCATGTTCTCATGTGCTTGTTGGCCATGTCTATGTCTTCCTCTGTGAGATTTCTGTTCATATCTTTTGCCCATTTCATGATTGGATTGTTTGTTTCTTTGGTGTTGAGTTTAATAAGTTCTTTACAGATCTTGGAAACTAGCCCTTTATCTGATAGTCATTTGCAAATATCTTCTCCCATTCTGTAGGTTGTCTTTGAGTTTTGTTGACTGTATCCTTTGCTGTGCAAAAGCTTCTTATCTTGATGAAGTCCCAATAGTTTATTTTTGCTTTTGTTTCTTTTACCTTCATGGATGTATCTTGCAAGAACTTACTGTGGCTGAGTTCAAAAAGGGTGTTGCCTGTGTTCTCCTCTAGGATTTTGATGGAATCTGGTCTCACATTTAGATCTTTCATCCATTTGAGTTTATCTTTGTGTATGGTGAAAGAGAGTGGTCTAGTTTCATTCTTCTGCATGTGGATGTCCAATTTTCCCAGCACCATTTATTGAAGAGACTGTCTTTCTTCCAATGGATAGTCTTTCCTCCTTTATCGAATATTAGTTGACCATAAAGTTCAGGGTCCACTTCTGGGTTCTCTATTCTGTTCCATTGATCTATGTGTCTGTTTTTGTGCCAGTACCACACTGTCTTGATGACCACAGCTTTGTAGTACAACCTGAAATCTGGCATTGTGATGCCCCAGCTATGGTTTTCATTTTTAAAACTCCCCTGGCTATTTGGGTTCTTTTCTGATTCCACACAAATCTTAAAATAATTTGTTCCAACTCTCTGAAGAAAGTCCATGGTATTTTGATAGGGATTGCATTAAACGTTTAAATTGCCCTGGGTAACATCGACATTTTCACAATATTAATTCTGCCAATCCATGAGCATGGAATATTTTTCCATCCCTTTGTGTCTTCCTCAATTTCTTTCAGAAGTGTTCTATCGTTTTTAGGGTATAGGTCCTTTACCTCTTTGGTTTATTCCTAGGTTCTTATGCTTTTGGGTGCAAATTAAATGCGATTGACTCCTTAATTTCTCTTTCTTCAGTCTCATTGTTAGTGTATAGAAATGCCACTGATTTCTGGGCATTGATTTTGTATCCTGCCACACTACCAAATTGCTGTATGAGTTCTAGCAATCTTGGGGTGGAGGCTTTTGGGTTTTCTATGTAGAGTATCATGTCATCGGCGAAGACGGAGAGTTTGACTTCTTCTTTGCCAATTTGAATGCCTTTAATGTCTTTTTGTTGTCTGATTGCTGAGGCTAGGACTTCCAGTACTATGTTGAATAGCAGTGGTGAGAGTGGACATCCCTGTCTTGTTCCTGATCTTAGGGGAAAGGCTCCCAGTGCTTCCCCATTGAGAATCATATTTGCTGTGGGCTTTTCGTAGATGGCTTTTAAGATGCTGAGGAATGTTCCCTCTATCCCTACACTCTGAAGAGTTTTGATCAGGAATGGATGCTGTATCCATTGCTTTCTCTGCATCTATTGAGAGGATCATATGGTTCTTGTTTTTTCTCTTGCTGATATGATCAATCACATTGATTGCTTTATGAGTGTTGAATCAGCCTTGCATCCCGGGGATAAATCCCATTTGGTCATGGTGAATAATCTTCTTAATGTATTGTTGGATCCTATTAGCTAGTATCTTGTTGAGAATTTTTGCATCCATGTTCATCAGGGATATTGGTCTGTAATTCTCCTTTTTGGTGAGGTCTTTGTCTGGTTTTGGAATTAAGGTGATGCTGGCCTCATAGAACGAGTTTGGAAGTACTCCATCTCTTTCTATCTTTCCAAACAGCTTTAGTAGAATAGGTACGGTTTCTTCTTTAAACGTTTGATAGAATTCCCCTGGGAAGCCATCTGGCCCTGGACTCTTGTGTCTTGGGAGGTTTTTGATGACTGCTTCAATTTCCTCCCTGGTTATTGGCCTGTTCAGGTTTTCTATTTCTTCCTTTTCCAGTTTTGGTAGTTTGTGGCTTTCCAGAAATACATCCATTTCTTCTGGATTGCCTAATTTATTGGCGTATAGCTGCTCAAAATATGTTTTTTAAATCGTTTGTATTTCCTTGGTGTTGGTAGTGATGTCTCCTTTCTCTTTTTTTTTTTGATCTCTCCTATCTCATTCATGATTTTTGAGTCTTCTTTCTCTTCTTTTTAATAAGGCTGGCTAATGGTTTATCTATCTTATTAGTTCTTTCAAAGAACCAACTCCTGGTTTTGTTGATCTGTTCCACAGTTCTTCTGGCCTCGATTTTGTTGAGTTCTGCCCGAATCTTTATTAACTCTCTTCTTCTGCTGGGTGTAGGGTCCATCTGCTGTTTTTTCTCTAGCTCCTTTAGGTGCAAGGTTAGCTTTTGTATTTGAGTTCTTTCCAGTTTTTGAATGGATGCTTGTATTGCGATGTATTTCCCCCTTAGGACTGCTTTTGCTGCATCCCAAAGATTTTGAACGGTTGTATCTTCATTCTCATTAGTTTCCATGAATCTTTTTAATTCTTCCTTAATTTCCTGGTTGACCCTTTCATCTTTTATTAATTGAATGATATAGTTGGCAGCTCCCACATTCGGGGCATATATATTGAGGATTGTTAAGTCCTCTTGTTGCATAGATCCTTTAAGTATGAGATAGTGTCCCTCTTCATCTCTCACTACAGTCTTCAAGGTAAATTTTAGTTTATCTGATATAAGGATGGCTACCCCTGCTTTCTTTTGAGGACCATTTGAATGGTAAATGGTTCTCCAAGCTTTTATTTTCAGGCTGTAGGTGTCCTTCTGTCTAAAATGAGTCTCTTGTAGACAGCAAATAGATGGGTCCTGCTTTTTAACCAGTCTGAAACCCTGCGCCTTTTGATGGGGTCATTAAGCCCCTTCACGTTCAGAGTTACTATTGAAAGGTATGAGTTTAGTGTCATCATGATATCTACTCAGTCCTTGTTTTTGTGGCTTGTTCCACTAAACTTCTTCTTAAAGGGGAATTTTAAGAGTCCCCCTTAAAATTTCTTGCAGAGCTGGTTTGGAGGTCACATATTCTTTCAGTTCCTGCCTGTCTTGGAAGGTCTTTATCTCTCCTTCCATTTTGAATGAGAGCCTTGCTGGATAAAGTATTCTTGGTTGCATGTTGTTCTCATTTAGGACCCTGAATATTTCCTGGCAGCCCTTGCTGGCCTGCCAGGTCTCTGTGGAGAGGTCTGCTGTTACCCTAATACTCCTCCCCACAAAAGTCAAGGATTTCTTGTCTCTTGCTGCTTTAAGGATCTTCTCTTTATCTTTGGAATTTGCAAGCTTAACTAATAAATGTCGAGGTGTTGAACGGTTTTTATTGATTTTAGGTGGGGATCTCTCTATTTTCTGGATCTGAATGCCTGTTTCCCTTCCCAGATTAGGAAAGTTTTCAGCTAGGATTTGTTCAAATACATATTCTGGCCCTCTGGCCCTTTCGGCGCCCTCGGGAACCCCAATAAAACGTAGGTTTTTCTTCCTCAGGCTGTCGTTTATTTCCCTTAATCTATCTTCATGGTCTTTTAATTGTCTGTCTCTTTTTTCCTCAGTTTCCCTCTTTGCCATCAACTTGTCTTCTATGTCACTCACTCGTTCTTCCACCTCGTTAACTCTCGTCGTTAGGACTTCTAGTTTGGATTGCATCTCATTCAATTGATTTTTAATTTCTGCCTGATTGGATCTAAATTCTGCAGTCATGAAGTCCCTTGATTCCTTTATGCTTTTTTCTAGAGCCACCAGTAGCTGTATAATAGTGCTTCTGACATTGAATTTTAATCTAGATTTTGTAACTCTGCGGGAGAGAGGACTGTTTCTGATTCTTTCTTTTGAGGTGAGGTTTTCCTTCTAGTCATTTTGCTCAGTGCAGAGTGGCCAAAACCAAGTTGTATTGGGAAAAGGAGAAAAAGAGAGGAGAGAAAGAAGGAAAGAAAAGAGAAAAAGAAAAAAGAAAAAAAAGGAAGAAAAAAAGAAAAAAAGGAGAAAAAAAGGAGAAGAAAAAGAGAAAGAAAAAGAAAGGATAAAAGGGGGTGGGGGAAGCAAACAAATCAAAACACAAAAAGAAAAAAAAAAAGAAAAAAGAAAAACCACGGGGGAGTATCTTCTGATTCTGTGTACTTTAAGTCCCTTGACTCCCCTGGAACTTGTCCGTCTAGTTGGTCTTCTGGGGGAGGGGCCTGTTGTGCTGATTTTCAGGTGTTAGCACTTGGGGGAGCTGCTCTGCCCCTTGCCTGGTGCAGGGCTCAGTGGGGGTTGTTTACCCGGTGAGGCCCCAGGAGGAACAACCACAGTGGCGGGGCCGGCTCTGGAGCCCTGGAGTCAGCCCCCGCAGTAGCTCCGGAGCTCTCCGTCTGCAGGGCCTGGAGGCTCCGGGGCGGGGCCGCTGATCTGCTCAGCTGGGGCAGGAGTGTCCTCGCTGTCCTGGGCCCTCCCGGCCTCTGCCTGTCCTGGGGGGAGGCCGGATCCTGGGCTGTGTCCCGGCGCCCTGTGCTCCGGGGCCTGCGCAGTTGGATTCTCGCTCCCGCCCCGCAGCCCCCTCCAGAGCCGCCGCCCGAGCCCCTCCGAGCTGCTCCGGGTCCCGCTGTGCGCGCTGCAGCCCTTAGGGAGCTCGGCGCACTCTCCCGGGCGCAGGTGTTTGTTAGTGTCCCCGGGAGCCCAAGGGCATCCCCGCCCTCCTGGGGTCCTGCTCCAACTCCCCGCGAGCCCCTTTCCGCCCGGGAAGGTCGGTGCAGCTCCTGCTCCTCCGGGACGGGGCTCTCCTGTCCTGGGGACACTCGCCCCGGCCTCAGCCCGGCTCCTCGCGGGGCCCCTCCCCCTTGGATGCCTTTTGTTTCTTTATTTCTTTTTCCCCGTCTTCCTACCTTGATAGAAGCGCAAACTCTTCTCACTGTTGCATTCCAGCTGCTCTCTCTTTAAATCTCAGGCCGAATTCATAGAGTTTCAGGATGATTTGAAGGTTTTCTAGGTAATTTGGTGGGGACAGGTGACTTGGGGACCCTACTCTTCTGCCATCTTGCCCCTCCTCCTGATTTCATTGTTTTAAATCTTTAGATGTTTTAACTGTAGCTGTTATCTGTGTCTTGAGACCACATTTTTATCTGAACCTTTTAATTACTATTTTTTTCAAGTGGATCAACTTTTCTTATCCCAAATTGAATACCTCTAGCTAATCTCAAACTGAAATTAGTAAGATTAATTGCATTTCATTGAAATGTTCTGAAATGTGTACTCTCTTCTTTCAAGTTACATCTTCCTTCTAATATTAATACTCGGTGAATTTTCTGTCTCAGTTTCATCCCAGCTGCTGGATCTATTGTTTTCAGAGTAGACTCACAGCACTTACATACATGTTTGGACTACTATGTTTTAAGCTGACTCATTACAAATTAAAAATATTTTTTAGGTGTTTGCTTTAAGAAGACTTTAGGGTTTATATTGAGGCAGTTGATAATGATTGCTAATAACTGCTGAAGAAAAAGAACCTATCTTTTGTTTTTTTTAATTTTTTATTTATTTTTTTAATTTTTAAAGATTTTATTTATTTGTTCATGAGACACAGAGAGAAAGAGAGAGAGGCAGAAAGGCAGAGAGAGAAGCAGGCTCCATGCAGGGAACCCAACGTGGAACTCGATCCCAGGTCTCCAGGATCACGGCCTGGGCGGAAGGTGGCGCTAAACCACTGAGCCACCAGGGCTGCCCAGAATCTGTCTTTTTGTGTATAAGTGTTGGTTTGGAACCTATTCATCTAGTTGCTTGGAGGAATTCTTAGTATGTATGGGATATTCTGGAGCTCTTTTGTATGTGAGAACTTCTGGCCTTATAGATAGTTCCATGGAAAAATCTTCAGGGCCTATTTCCAGCCATCCTTCATCCTTGATATATGTCAAGTCATCCCTAAGAAGAGGAATATTGGCCACCCTGTCGTTGCCAAGAAAGACCCTAGAGAGTCTAATTGAGTTTTGATTACAACCTAGTGATTATGGCCTGGGAAAAAATTTTATAGGATAACTGGATTTGTGGGCTTTTCATTTCTACATTTTCTGGAACTGTTCAAGATTTGCTATCAGGCAAAGCCCAAGCACTTTTGGAATTAGGTGGTCTCATAGCCTTCAAGAAAGGGCTTCTTAACCTTTCAGAAACACCAAAAATTCCCAGTCAACCACAAATGAAATTGGCAGCTGTCCTCTTGCTGTGCACAGTCCAAGTGGCAGAAAGCCTCTGAAGCAGCCAGGTTCCAAACAGGTGTTTATACATTTACTTTTAGTGACCCTAACAAGCCCCCCTGAATCCACTTGGTGAGGTCCTGACTCCTTTCTCTTTTCTCTTAGCCCCAAAGAGCTCATGATGTAATTCTCTGGCACAGCAAGCTTTCCAAAAGATGTTTGCTTGGCTGCATTCCCATCAGCAAAATTGTCACACATTTATCCTGAAGCAATATTGAAGTGTCCAAGATAGAAATGTCAGAGCATATGTTAGAATACTCTGCATGATTAGACCATGCCCTCACATCAGTGATCCACCACTAAATTCTTTGTCCAGACTCCTCCTAGGCCTGGTGATACCTGTTAGAGGCTAGAGTTTTAAGCAGTACACAAGTAGAAGAAATTCCCAGAGCTGGTCCCAAAAGGGGTCTTAAATTAGAAATACTCATGATAAAGCCACTTCTAAGAGTTGTTAGTGAAAACAGGCAATGGAATCTGTGATTGAGAATGCTGGTATCTTCCGTTGTCCATTCTCTATTTCTGCCTTTAGCCTCACCTTAAGCTTCTGGACCCATAGCTACCCCCCATAAAGACTACATTTCCTAGCTCCCTTGCAGCTACATGTGGCCATGAAGCTAAATTCTGGCCAATGAACTATGAGTCCAAGTGATACATGCAACTTCTGAGTTGTTTGCCTAAAAGGAAAAAGCAATGTTTTCCACTTTGTCTTTTTCCTTTCCCCCTGGCTAGAAAGTAAACAGAAGATGAAACAAGGGGCACCATTAGAGACCATAAGCTGGAAGCTGTGCAATAAGGACAGTGGAACAGCAAGCAAGGAATCTAGCTCCCCAACATCACAGAGCTGCATATCAGCTCTGTGCCATTTGCACTCATACCATTACATGGGGTGGATGTACAGTCTCCCTGTCTTGTTAAAGCTACTGTTATTTTGGCCTTTGTTATAGCAATAAAGTTCTTACTCCAACTAAAACAAAGCAAAGGTCAAGACCTGGAAAGGTAGAAAATTAGTCTTTCAAACTATTTTAGTTATGTACACATGAGAACAGAAGACAAGTTAAGGTGAAAAAATGAGAATAAAAGGAAAAGTGAAGGAAGATCTCAGATCAGGCTGCTATAACAAAAAACCATAGATCTGGAAGCTGGGAAGTCCAAGATCAAAGTGGGGGCTGATTCAGTGCCTGGGTGAGAGCCCTCTTCCTGGTTTACAGATGTTTGCCTTCTTGCTGTGTCCTCATATGGCTCAGCTTAGCTCTCTGGCCTCTTATCATGAGGGCACTAATCCTATTCATGAGATTCACCCTCATGACCTAATCACTTCCCAACAGCCCGATCTTCTAACACTGTCACACTGGGGTTAGAGGTCAACATATGAACATTCAGTCCATATCAGATGATCAAGTTAAAAGGAAATATTGCAGGGCCACTTTTGTGAACACTGAAGATCCTTCAGAGTGTTCCTTACACTGAAGATCCTTCAGAGTGTTCCTTATATGCCCATCCAGGGACAACTACTTAATGAGATTGAAATAATCTCAATGTCATGGCTGGTATAGCTTAGCTCTTGGCTCATGGAGTAGGACTTTGGATTTGTTATTTTGAAATAACCTTGGGGATCCCTGGGTGGCGCAGCGGTTTAGCGCCTGCCTTTGGCCCAGGGCGTGATCCTGGAGACCCGGGATCGAATCCCATGTCGGGCTCCCGGTGCATGGAGCCTGCTTCTCCCTCTGCCTGTGTCTCTGCCTCTCTCTCTCTCTCTCTCTCTGACTATCATAAATAAATAAAAATTAAAAAAAAAAATTAAAAAAAAAAATGAAATAACCTTGGATTCTTTCATGCACCATAGGAGAACAAAGATGAATGAAGTAGTTATTCAGCCTATGGCTAAATAAAACATACAATCCTTTAATCTTTCTATTTAATACCGAATGCAGATGATCCTAGATCACTAGACTGTTGACTTATAGTTATATATGTCCTATAAACAATAGCTTCTTAGAATATTTTTCTAACACTCAATATTGCATTTATTTTAGGTTTACACAATCAGATTGGAAAAAAAAACAATCAATGGATAGAGAACTCCAAAGAGGCTTTCATCACAATACAATGTGAGAGTATTTTTAGTTGTCTTTTGTGAGAGTCTAATAATGATTTTTTTAGTGTCATTCCAACTAGTTTTATGACAAATCTTGTATAATCGGGGCATAATCAGAACTTACCTCTGTACTCTGGCAGAATCAATCCTATAGAGTTTTCTTGTGAGCCATGTTGATACTAGGAAGAAATAATGGTTTTTATAGCCCAAGTAAAATGTTAATGACAAAATTAGTTAGAATTAAATGATATCCAGATTATTTTTTTGTAAAGATTTTATTTATTCATGAGAGAGAGAGAGAGAGAGGCAGAGACACAGGCAGAGGGAGAAGGAGGCTCCATGCAGGGAGTCCGATGTGGGACTCGATTCTGGGTCTCCAGGATCGTGCCCTGGGCCAAAGTCGGCACTAAACCGCTGAGCCACCGAGGCTGCCTGATATCCAGATTCTTATTAGAACTGAGCCACTATAGTCACCTTCATTAAAATTAGAAACATAAGGCATTTTCTTTAAATAGATTTTGTACAATAAAAAAGACTGGGGCAGCCCAGGTGGCTCAGCGGTTTAGCGCCGCCTTCGACCCAGGGTGTGATCCTGGGGTTCCAGGATCGAGTCCCACGTCAGGCTCCCTGCCTGGAGCCTGCTTCTCCGTCTGCCTGTGTCTCTACCTCTCTCTCTCTCTCTCTCTCTCTCTCTCTAATAAGTAAATAAAATCTTTAAAAAAAAAGACTGAATTCTGAGCATATACTATGTTATTAAAGTATGTACTCTGGTTTTAGCTTTTTTTTCTGTATGAACATGTTTCTCTTTCCCCAATTAAAAAATACTTGGTATGCCAGTTCTATTGCTATGTAGTCCCCTATACGATAGAGAAGAAAACTAGCAGCACTTTTGGTTTCAAATGCATCATGACAATATGTAGTTTGAAATCACATCTCTGACTGAATGTCAATACCTCTAATGTATAGATAGGCAGCCACTAGGCACCCTTTTGGGTCCTGAGGAGATAGCGTGGCCAGAACCATCCTTAGAAAATGACAATGTGTTGTTCTGCCCAGGGCAAGCTCTTCAGGAGCCTCTGGGTAAAACTTACCAGGTAAAGGCATAAACCCAGAAAATCCTCATAAAATTGTAAACAGAGAATTTAAAAAATTAATTTCTAGAATCAAGATGTGTGTTAGACAGATATAGGAGATGGACATAGTGCAAGTACCTCTGATAAACTGAAGTCAGGGAAGATCTTTAAGATGGCATTGCAATTGGAGGGTGATACCCTCTTAACTCCAGAGAAAGCTATAACCCCACACTCCCCAGTCTGGCTGAGGAAGACATTTGTAGAAATAATTCAGAGGTAGCAGGCATTTTGCAAAATGCATCTGCAGAGGGCATTCATATTTAGATCAAGTTCTATCTCTTAAGCTGTATGTATTGCATCATGTGTAAAATGCCACAGGAACTCAAAAACTTTAGTAATAGAAATTCTGTGATAAAACCTGTATAGCTGGGATTGAAAGTATCTGAACCTTGAAGACTTTGAATTGAAATAATTCAAGTTAGATACTAAACACAGTTTGTACTAAGAGGTGGTAGCCAATCCATACAGATTAGGTTGAGATGGATGTCAAACAGTATGAGATAGGAAACGAGACCAATAAATTCTGTGGTCTCAGGAAAAAAGGAAAAGAGGTCAAAGACAAGTATTTCCCTGCCCATGTGACCCATGGTAGCCTGTGGGTTTACCAGTGCCTGAATCAGGAGGAATGGGTAACTCCAGAACAGCATTGCCATGCTTGTGTATTTTATATACTTCATGGTATTTATCTCCTCGTGTTTATTACACAATGTAGGTTAAGTCCAATTAGTCTTTTTGTTTGTCTATGGCTGCCTCGCTTTAGGGGATGCCCTTGCAGATATGATCAAGGGTAAATCTCTGTAGGAGGTAAAACCGAACACTTTCATTTGCCCAAGGATATCTTTTTGTCATTCTTATCTCCCATTCCTAAGTCACCAGCTCTCTGACAGGTCATTCTCATCAGCAAAGAAATACACTTTTAAGATTTTTTAAAAATAAATAAATAAAACACTGTTTTCTCCCATCTTAAAACAAAACCAATCCTATTGACTCCACTTCTGTCAGCCACAGTTCCTTCCATTTCTGTAGTCCCATCTATAGCAAAACTTAAACGTTATCGAGATTCACTGCCTGCAATTTCCGTCCTTCTCTTCTCTCATCTTTACTTCTATGGAAGTGAAATTCACATAGCATAAAATTAACCACTTTGGGGTGGTTACCTGTTACAGATTCAGTGGCATTTAGTACATTCACAGTGCTGTGCAACCAACACTCTATCTAGTGTTTATCTAGACATGTTTATCCCCAAAACAGAAATCCCTGCACCCTTCAAGGACTCTCTCCCTGTTCTCTTATCCCCCAGCCCTGGCAAACACTAATTGGCTTCTTCTCTTCATGGATTTACCTATTCTGGGCATTCATATAAATGGAATCATACAATACATGACCCATTGCGTCTGGCTTCTTTCATTTAGCATGTTCTTTTTTAAGACTATTTATTTATTTATTTAAGAGAGAGAGAGAGTGAGATAGTGAGCGAGCGAGTGAAAGAACATGAGTTGTGGGGAGGGACAGAAGGAAAGGAAAAAGCAGATTCCTCATTGAGCAGAGGAACAGGATATGAGGCCCAATTCTGGGACTGTAGGATCATGACCTGAGCTGAAGGCAGATGCGTAACTGACTGAGCCACCCAGGTGCCCCTCATTTAGCCTGTTTTTAAGGTTCAGCCACATAATGCAGAGAAAGGGGTACCCTCAGACACTGTTGGTGGGAATGTAAGCTGGCGCACCCACTCTGGAAAACAGTATGGAAACTCTCCAAAAAATCGAAAATAGAGCTACCCTATGACCCACCAATTGCACTAGTAGGTATTTACCCAAAGATAAAAATGTAGTGATCCGAAGGGGCACCTGCACCCTGATGCTTTGAGCAGCAATGACCACAATAGCCAAACTATGAAAAGAGCCCAGATGCCATCAACAGATGAATAAATAGAGAAGATGTGGTATATATATATATATATATATATATATATATATATATATATACACAATGGAACACAGCCATCAAAAAAATGAAATCTTGCCATTTGCAAAGACATGGATGGAACTAGAGGATATTGTGTTAAGTGAAATAAGTCAATCAGAGAAAGATAATTATCTTATGATCTTACTCTTTTGTGGAATTTAAGAAACAAAACAGAGGATCATAAGGGAAGAGAGGAAAAAATAAAACAAGACGTAATCAGAGAACCATAAAAGACTCATCATAGGAAACAAACTAAGGGTTGCTGGAGGGGAAGGGTGTGGGTGGATGGGGTAACTGGGTGATGGACCTTAAAGAGGGCACATGATGTAATGAGCACTGGGTATCATGTAAGACTGTTGAATCACTGACCTCTATCTCTGAAAACAATTATTAATTAATTGAATTTAAATACAATTTTTTTTAAACTTAAAAAAGAGATTCAGCCACATAATAGCATGTATTCATATTTTATTCTTTTTTGTGGCCAAATAATATTCCATTGCATGGATATACCACTTGTTTGTGCATTCACACATGGACAGATACTTAAGTTGTTTCTATCTTTTGGCTATTATGAATAGTGCTGCTATGAAGGTCTGTGAACAATTTATTGTTTAAATGCCTGTCTTCAGTTTGGGTATATATCTAGGAGTGTAAGTATTGAGTGTATGGTGATTCCAGATTTAACTTTTGAGGAACTGAACCAGAGCAGCTGAGCCATTCTACATTTCCACTAACAATGTATGAGGTTGCAATTTCTCTGCATCCTGGCCAACACTTGTTTTTTTCAACTTTTTTGTTGTTGTTATACCCATCCCGGTGGGTGTGAAGTGGTATCTCATTGCGGTTTGGTTTTGCATTTCCCTAATGACTAATCATGTGGAGAATCTTTTCATGTATATATCTTTTCATTTACATATCTTCGTCAGAGAGACCTCTAGCAAAGTCCTTTACCCATTTTTTAATTGGTATGTTTCTGTTGTTGTTGAGTTGTAAGAGTTCTTTTTTTTTAATTTTTATTTATTTATGATAGTCACAGAGAGAGAGAGAGAGAGAGAGAGAGGCAGAGACACAGGCAGAGGGAAAGCAGGCTCCATGCACCGGGAGTCCGACGTGGGATTTGATCCCGGGTCTCCAGGATCGCACCTTGGGCCAAAGGCAGGCGCCAAACCGCTGCGCCACCCAGGGATCCCGTAAGAGTTCTTTATATATTCTAATCATACACCTAAAACCAATATAACACTACGTTAGCTCTACTGGAATTAAAGTTTAAATACTTCCTTAAAAAAGAGTTCTTTCTATATTCTAGATATTAAGGCCAAGTTGTATGGATTACAAATATTTTCCCCCATTCTGTAGGTTGCCTTTTTCTCTTTCTTGATAACATTCTTAGATGTATGAAGGTTTTTCAATCATGATGAATGCAACTTTATTTTTTCTTCTGGTGTTCATGATTTTGTTTTTCCTATTCAGAGATCATTCCCATACCTAATGTAATAAGAATTTTCCCCTATATTTTCTTCTGAGTTCTATTATTTTAGCCCTTACGTTTAGGTCTTTGGCCCATTTTTTAGTTAGTATTTGTATAGTATGTGATATAGGAGTCCATTTTCATTCTTTTGCATGTGAATGTCCCAATCATCCGGACACCATCTGCTGAAGAAACTGTTCTTTCTCCATTGAATGGTCTGGGCACCCTTGTTGAAAATCAGTTGACCATATATGCGAGGGTTTATTTCTGGTCTCTCAATTTTATTTCACTGGTCTATATGTCTGTAATTAAGCCAGTAAAACATCGTTTTGGTTACTGTAGATTTGGACTAAGTTTTGAAATTAGGAACTGTGAATCCTTCAAATTTGTTTTTTATTCTTCAAGATTGTTTTGGTTATTCAAGTCCATAAAAATTTGAAAATTGGCTTTTGCTTTTCTGAAAAGAAAAAAAAAGATAATCAGAATTTTGATAGGGATTGCATTGAATCTATAGATTTCTTTGGGTAGTGTTAACATCTTACCACTATTGTCTTAGTACTCATTATCAGAGATGTCTTTCCATTTAAATATTTAGATATTTAATTTCTTTCAGTAATTTTTATAGTTTCCAGTATACAGGTATTTTGCCTCTTTGATTAAATCTATTCCTAAGCATTTTATTCTTTTAGATGTTATTGTAAATTGAATTGTTTCTTTAATTTGCTTTTTAATTGTTCATTGCTGCTGAATAGAAACACAATTAACTGTTTTCCAGTTTTATTGAGAAATAATTGACATACATCACCGTAAAAGTTTAAGGTAAATAAAAAAAAAAAGTTTAAGGTATACAGCATGATGGTTTGATTTACATATATTGTGAAATGATTACCACAATAGGTTCAGCTAATATGCATCTTCTCATATAGATACAATAAAAAAAAGAAAAAAGGAAAAATATTTTTTTCTTGTGGTAAGAACTCCTAGGAATTATTCTTTTAACTTCCCTATAAATCATATAGCAGTTTTACCTATAGTCCTCATATTGTCCATATAGCCCTAGTACTTGTTTATTTTATAACTGAAAAATTGTACCTTTTGACCACCTTCCTCTAATTCCCCTGCCTCCCACCTCTATCTTTGATAACTACAAGTAATCTCTTTTTCTACACATTTTTATTTCATTTTGTTTAGATTCCACATGTGAGATTACACAGTATTTGTCTTTGTCTGACCCATTTTATTTAGCATAATGCCCTCAGGTTTCACCTATGTTGTGATAGTATTCTTTTCTTCTTTATGGCTGAATAGTATTCTATTGTCTTATACATACCGCAACTTCCTTATCCTGCCATCCATCAATAAACAATTAGGTTGTTTACATATCTTGGCTATTGTAAATAATGATGCTATAAATGTAGAGGTGGAGATATCTTTTTAAGTTAGTCATTATGTTTCATTTGGATATATTCCCAGAAGTGGAATTGCTGAATCATATGGTAGTTCTATTTCTTCTTCTTCTTCTTCTTCTTCTTCTTCTTCTTCTTCTTCTTCTTCTTCTTCTTCTTCTCTTTTCTTCTTCTTCTTCTTCTTCTTCTTCTTCTTCTTCTTCTTCTTCTTTTTTTTTGGTAGTTCTACTTCTAATTTTGTGAGGATCCTCCATACTGTATTCCATAGTGGCTGCACCATCTAACAATCACACCAATGCAAAAGGGCTCCCTTTCCTCCATGTCTACTACAATATCAGTTATCTCTTATCTTCCTGATGATGACTGTCCTAACGGGTGCAAGGTGATATCTCACCATAGTTTGGTTTTCCATTTCCCTAATGACCAGTGATGTTGAGCATCTTTTCAAGTACCTGTTTGTTTTTCATGTGTCTTCTTTGGAGAAATGTCTAGTCAGGGCCTTTGCCCACGTTTTTAATTGGGTTATTTGGTTTTTTACTATTGAGTTATAGTTCTTTATATATTTTGGTTATTAACCCCTTTTTCAAATATATGATTTACAAGTATTTTTCCCATTCTGTATGTTTTCTTTTTACTTTGTTGATGGTTGATGCTGGAAACATTGATTTTTTTGTGTGTTGCTGTTGTTCCCTCCAACTTTGCTGAATAAACTTAATAGTTATAGTAGGGTTCATGTATGTCTTTGGATTCTTTAGAATTTTCTATACATAAAATCATGTCATCTGCTAATAGGGACAGTTTTAATTTTACCTTTCTAATTTAGATGAATTTTATTTCTTTATGTTGCCTAATTGCCCCACCTTTTCACCTTTGAATATGTTTTCCCCTACACACCCAACTATTCTCCAACATCATCTGGGTATGCTACATTCTGACACTATCTAGCCAGAGATAGCATCATATCCACAGGTTAAGGGCCTGATCTTCTAAGATTGCCCTTTACTTCAGATGCCAGTTGCAAACTCAGATTGTTACCTGTGTTTCTGACCCACTGGTTATAGGTTATAGGTTCCCACAATTACTTCCTTAGGTTCAATTGATTTGCTAGAACGGGCTTCAGATGCCAATCATGAGTCCAGATCGATACCTGTACTTCTCACAGATGGCTGTAAATCAAAGTTCCCATGACCACTTCCTTGGGCTCAATTAATTTGCTAAAATGGCCACTGAACTTAGGAAACCTGTTTACTCACTATTTTACTGCTTTATTACAAAGGATATTAAAGGATACAAATCAACAGCCAGATAGATGAAGAGATACATAGGGTAAGGTCCCAAATAACAGAGTTTCTATGCTCCTGGAGTTTGGGCCTGACATGGTGGCGAATGGAAGTGTTCTGGTTTTCTAAACTGGAGACTTTCCAAATCCCCTCTTTTTTTTTTTTTCTTTTTTGGTTTTGATAAAGGCTTCATTACATAGGCATTATTTATTAAATCGTTGGCCACTGGTGACTGATTCAACCTCCAGGACCTCTCCCTTCCCTGATAATCAGAGTTGGGACTCAAAGTCCCACCCCTCTATTCATCATTGGATCCCCTGGCAACTAGCTCCCATTCTCACTTTGTGGCTCTGAAGAAATTTCAGGAACTAAGAACAAGAGATCAAATATTACAACAACAGATGCGGAGCATTTTCTCATGTGCTTGTTGGCCATGTCTATGTCTTCCTCTGTGAGATTTCTGTTCATGTCTTTTGCCCATTTCATGATTGGATTGTTTGTTTCTTTGGTGTTGAGTTTAATAAGTTCTTTATAGATCTTGGAAACTAGCCCTTTATCTGATACATCATTTGCAAATATCTTCTCCCATTCTGTAGGTTGTCTTTTAGTTTTGTTGACTGTATCCTTTGCTGTGCAAAAGCTTCTTATCTTGATGAAGTCCCAATAGTTCATTTTTGCTTTTGTTTCTCTTGCCTTTATGGATGTATCTTGCAAGAAGTTACTGTGGCCACGTTCAAAAGGGGTGTTGCCTGGGTTCTCCTCTAGGATTTTGATGGAATCTTGTCTCACATTTAGATCTTTCATCCATTTGAGTTTATCTTTGTGTATGGTGAAAGAGAGTGGTCTAGTTTCATTCTTCTGCATGTGGATGTCCAATTTTCCCAGCACCATTTATTGAAGAGACTGTCTTTCTTCCAATGGATAGTCTTTCCTCCTTTGTTGAATATTAGTTGACATAAAGTTGAGGGCCAACTTCTGGATTCTCTATTCTGTTCCATTGATCTATGTGTCTGTTTTTGTGCCAGTACCACACTGTCTTGATGACCACAGCTTTGTAGTACAACCTGAAATCTGGCATCGTGATGCCCCCAGATAAGGTTTTCTTTTTTAATATTCCCCTGGCTATTTGGGGTCTTTTCTGATTCCACACAAATCTTAAGATAATTTGTTCTAACTCTCTGAAGAAAGTCCATGGTATTTTGATAGGGATTGCATTAAATGTGTAAATTGCGCTGGGTAACATTGACATTTCACAATATTAATTCTTCCAATCCATGAGCATGGAATATTTTTCCATCTCTTTGTGTTTTCCTCAATTTCTTTCAGAAGTGTTCTGTAGTTTTTTTTGGTATAGATCCTTTACCTCTTCGGTTAGGTTTATTCCTAGGTATCTTATGCTTTTGGGTGCAATTGCCAATGGGATTGACTCCTTAATTTCTCTTTCTTCAGTCTCATTGGTCTTAACCAATACCAAAAGATTAGGATCGTCCCCTGCATATTTTCAGACCATAATGCTTTGAAACTAGAACTAAATCACAACAAGAAGTTTGGAAGGATTTCAAACACGTGGAGGTTAAGGACCATCCTGCTAAAAGATGACAGGGTCAGCCAGGAAATTAGAGAAAAATTAAAAAGATTCATGGAAACTAATGAGAATGAAGATACAATCATTGAAAATCTTTGGGATACAGCAAAAGCAGTCCTGAGGGGGAAATACATCACAATACAAGCATCCATCCAAAAACTGGAAAGAACTCAAATACAAAAGCTAACCTTGCACCTAATGGAGCTGGAGAAAAAAAAAACAGCAAATAGATCCTACACCCAGCAGAAGAAGAGAGTTTATAAAGATTTGAGCAGAACTCAATGAAATAGAGACCAGAAGAACTGTGGAACAGATCAACAAAACCAGGAGTTGGTTCTTTGAAAGAATTAATAAGATAGATAAACCATTAGCCAGCCTTATTAAAAAGAAGAGAGAGTAGACTCAAATTAATAAAATCATGAATGAGAGAGGAGAGATCACTACCAACACCAAAGAAACACAAACGATTTTAAAACATATTATGAGCAGCTATACGCCAATAAATTAGGAAATCTAGAAGAAATGGATGCATTTCTGGAAAACCACAAACTACCAAAACTGGAACAGGAAGAAATAGAAAACCTGAACAGGCCAATAACCAGGGAGGAAATTGAAGCAGTCATCAAAAACCTCCCAAGACACAAAATTCCAGGGCCAAATGGCTTCCCAGGGGAATTCTATCAAACGTTTAAAGAAGAAACCTCTTCTACTAAAGCTGTTTGGAAAGATAGCAAGAGATGGAGTACTTCCAAACTCGTTCTATGAGGCCAGCATCACCTTAATTCCAAAAGCAGACAAAAACCCCACCAAAAAGGAGAATTACAGACCAATATCCCTGATGAACACAGATGCAAAAATTATCAACAAGATATTAGCCAATAGGATCCAACAATACATTAAGAAGATTATTCACCATGACCAAGTGGGATTTATCCCGGGGATGCAAGGCTGGTTCAACACTTGTAAAACAATCAATGTGATTGGCCATATCAGCAAGAGAAAAAACAAGAACCATATGATCCTCTCAATAGATGCAGAGAAAGCATTTGACAAAATACAACATCCATTCCTGATCAAAACTCTTCAGAGTGTAGGGATAGAGGGAACATTCCTCAGCATCTTAAAAGCCATCTACGAAAAGCCCACAGCAAATATCATTCTCAATGGGGAAGCACTGGGAGCCTTTCCCCTAAGATCAGGAACAAGACAGGGATGTCCACTCTCACCACTGCTATTCAACATAGTACTGGAAGTCCTAGCCTCAGCAATCAGACAACAAAAAGACATTAAAGGCATTCAAATTGGCAAAGAAGAAGTCAAACTCTCCCTCTTCGCCGATGACATGATACTCTACATAGAAAACCCAAAAGTCTCCACCCCAAGATTGCTAGAACTCATACAGCAATTTGGTAGCGTGGCAGGATACAAAATCAATGCCCAGAAGTCAGTGGCATTTCTATACACTAACAATGAGACTGAAGAAAGAGAAATTAAGGGGTCAATCCCATTTACAATTGCACCCAAAAGCATAAGATACCTAGGAATAAACCTAACCAAAGAGGTAAAGGTTCTATACCCCAAAAAAACTTCTGCCTGGTTAGATCTAAACTCTGCAGTCATGAAGTTTCTTGAATCCTTTATGATTTTTTCTAGAGCCACCATTAGCTGTATAATAGTGCTTCTGAATTGGCTTTCTGACATTGAATAGTAATCCAAATTTTGTAATTCTGTGGGAGAGAGGACTGTTTCTGATTTTTTCTTTTGAGGTGGGGTTTTCCTTCCTCAGGAAAAAAGGGCGGGGTGGAAGCAAACAGAAAACAAAAAACAAGGGGGAGTATCATCTGATTCTATATACTGTAAATCCCTGGACTTCCCCTGGAGCTTCCAGTGCTGCTTCGTCAATAACTTGCTTTTCCCCTGTCCGTCTAGCTGGTCTTCTGGGGGGAGGGGCCTGCTGTGCTGATTCTCAGGTGTGAGCACCTGGGGGAGCTGCTCAGCTCCCTGCCTAGTGCACGGCTCAGTGAGAGTTGTTTATCCTGTTTATCCGGTGAGGCCACTGTGAGGCTCAGTGGGGGTTGTTTATCCTGTGAGGTCCCAGGAGGAACAACAACAGGGATGGCAGCGGCCAGCCCTCCAGCCCTGGAGTCAGCTCCTGCAGTAACTACCGCAGCTCCCAGTCTGCAGGGCCCTGGATGCTCCCGGGGCAGGGGGCGCCGATCTACACAGCTTGGGGCTGCCCAGCGGCAGGAGCGTCCCCACTGTCCTGTGCCCTCCTTGCTTCTGCCTGTCCCAGGGGTAACGCCGGATCCTGGGCTGTGTCCCCCAGCGCCCTGGGCTCCGGGGCCTGTGCCGCTGGAATCAGGCTCCGGACCGCGCAGGCCCCTCCGAGCTGCTCCCGGGCCCCACGGGGCGTGCGCTGCAGCCCTTTAGGGAGCTCGGCCGCAGGCTGTGGCACGCTCTCCCGCGGTGCAGGTGTCTGTTAGTGCCCCTGGGAGCCTGAGGGCATCCCCGCCCTCCTGGGGTCCTGCTCCAATTCCCTGCAAGCGCCTGTCCGCCAGGAAAGGTTGGTGAAGCTCCTGCTTCTCAGGACGGGGCTCTCCTGTCCTGGGGGCACTCGCCCGGGCCTTAGCCCGGCTCCTCACGGGGCCCCTCCCCCTTGGATGCCTTTTATTTCTCTTTTTTTTTTTTCGTCTTCCTACCTTGATAGAAGCGTGAACTCTTCTCACTGTAGCATTCCAGCTGTTCTCTCTTTAAATCTCAGGCCGAATTCATAGGTTTTCAGGAATATTTGAAAGTTATCTAGGTAATTTGATGGGGACAGGTGACTTGGGGACCCTACTCTTCCGCCATCTTGCCCCCTCCTGTTTTATTATTATTATTATTTATTTGAGAAAGACAGTAGGGGAGACAGAACAGGAGAACAGAGAGAATCATGAGCAGATTCTGGGCTGAGCACTGAGGTCATGATATGAGCTGAAATCAAGAGTCATATGCTTAACTGACTAAACCACCCAGGCACTCCAGGACTTATCCGGTTTTAAAACTGGAAATCTCGGGATCCCTGGGTGGCGCAGTGGTTTAGCGCCTGCCTTTGGCCCAGGGCGTGATCCTGGAGACCCAGGATCGAATCCCACATCGGGCTCCCGGTGCATGGAGCCTGCTTCTCCCTCTGCCTGTGTCTCTGCCTCTCTCTCTGTGTGACTATCATAAATAAATAAAAATTTAAAAAAAAAACTGGAAATCTCATGTTCAGGAAATCTGTCCATCCCAAGAAAACTGGGAAGGTTGGCCACCCTATCCAAAGCCCGTTTCTTGATGCCCTTCTCTTTTCCATCCACACTCATCCTTTGGGAATCTCATTTACTTATATGGTAAGTGCCAACCATATGCTCTTAATTCCCAAATATGTACCAAATCTCTTGAGCTTAGAACTCCCTTGAATCATTCCTGAAACTTGAAAGGTCTACTTGACTTCTCAAACTTACCTTGTCCTACACTGAACTCTTGATCTTTCTCCAAATCTACTCCTTCAGGAAACATCCCCATCTCTGTTGATGATTCCATCTTTGAATGCAATTGTGCCTTTCGTTGCTCAGGAAAAATATCTCAAGGTCACAATCTGTTATGAAATCTAATTGCCTGTATGTACAAAATATCTCCAGAATCCTAAGAGTTATCACCAACTGCACTGCTACTACCCTGGTAGCCTATCACTTTTTCCCCCCGGTAATAAAGTCCTAATGACTGCTTCTTTGCCTCTTTTGTCTATTCTCAACACAGCAGCTAGAAGGATCCTTTTAAAAAAAAAAAAACTTATAGGAGTAACTGGGTGGCTCAGTCAGTTAAGTATCTGCCTTCAGCTCAGGTCATGATCCCAGGGTCCTGGGATTGAGCCCTGCCTCAGGTTCCCTGCTCAGTGGGGCGTCTGTGTCTCCTTCTGCCCCTCCCTTGCTCATGCTCTCTCTCTTTCAAGTAAATAAATAAAATCCTTTTAAAAATCTCTTAAAAATTTCATTGTAGTAAGAGCACTAACATGAGATCTAACCTCTTCAAAATGTTTAAGTTTACCTTTGAGTATTGTTAACTATGGGGAGAATGTGGTATAGCAGATCTCTATGAATATGTGGAGACCCTGGAATTCCCATGGTTGGTGAGAATGCAAAATGGTGCAGCTGCTGTGGAAAACCATATGGAGCTTCCTCAAAATATTAAAAATGGAACTACCATATGAGCCAACAATTCCACTTCTGGGTGTTTACTCAAAAGAACTAAAGTCAGGATCTCAAAGAGATATTAGCACTCCCATATTCATCAAAGCACTATCCATAATAGCCAAGATGTGGGAACAACCCAAATATTCAGCAGATGAATGGAAAAAGAAAATTTGGCATATACACACAATAGAATATTATTCAGCCTTAAAAAGAAGGAAGTTCTACAGAATGTAACAACATAAGGACATGCTAAGGGAAATAAGCCAGTCATAGGACAAATACTGCATAATTCCATGTATATGAGGAATCTTAAGTAGTGAATCTCATAGAATCAGAGAGCAGAATGGTGGCTGGCAGGAGCCAAAGTGAGGGAGAAATGGGGAATTACCAACCAACGGAAATAGAATGACCTTTTAAAAATATATCATTTAACCTAACTCACGGAGTAAGAGCCAACGCCTTTGCAAAGGCCTAAAATGGTATTTTAGTATTATCTGTACTTCGCTGACCTTTTGTGGTCATCTGTATGTCACCAAGCTCTGCCTGTTTCCCAGGTCCTTGCCCACTGTGCTGTGCCTGCTAGAGCATGCTAACTACCTCCTACCTCACTGTTATCCACCCACCCTCCCACTCCTAGGGCAAAGCAAGCATGAGGTAAGAGGAAGGCTGATCCCATAAATAGGTGGACTGGTTACATAGTGGAGACTAATGGATTTGCATAGGTCACATCCCACACCCACGTCCACCATATTCCCCCATGCACCAATTGAAAGAAGAATTGGTTTCATGCTTGTTTGCTCTTTGCTATCAAGAGCAGCCACATACTTGCTCTCGGCAACAGAACCTTCTTTCCTACTCTTGGGTTTCACTTTTAGGCTTTCCTACAAGTACCTATCAGAATTAAACACCCCCTCCTCAAACGATTTCAGTTATTTCCCAAAACACAGTCCTTATATATCATCTAGTTTCCTTAGGATTCTCATTCCTATTCTATCCTGCATATTCTTTCTGCTGAGTGACTGCTTCACTGCGCCCCATCTCCTCCCAGTATGGCCCTTGTGCTTTCTGGAACTCCCACTCAAGGATCAGCAAATTCCTCCAGTCCTTCTCTAAACATTCCCTCTACCACTTTGCCTTAATTGAAGCCTGTCTGTCCTCTGGAGACAGTAACCTCCCTCAGTTGTTCCAAGAAGAGGCTGAGAAGACTCAGGTTAAAGGTTGAGAATCAAAATAGGGGCCCTTCCATACTCCTCCAGTACCAATTCCTGACTGCAGTTCTCCATCCTTCTTTTCCTTTCTTTTTTTTTTTTTTTTTTTTAGAAGTATAAAATTTAACTTTTAAGTAGAAAAAGAATAGAAGTTGTAGGCCAAAAATTCAAAGTGTGTATATCCCAGAACCCAGCCCCCCAGCCATCCTCTTGCACATATATATATGCACATGTACATGCATAGGCACATGTATACACATGCACAAACGGACTCATATCTGCATCTTTACACAGACATGTATACATATAGACAAACAAGAATATACATCTCATGTGCACATGTAATAATAATAATAATATACACACATGCATACACATGCTCAGAGATGTTAGTTTTTATAAAATGAGATCATGCTATTTACACTTTCAGCTTATTAGTATATTTTTCCAAAGTATAAAATACATACAGAAAACTGCACCCATTGGTTAGATGAATTGCCTCAAAGTGAATATACACATTGACACTCACTACTTTCTGTTTTCACTTAACACTGCATTGTAGAGATCTTTCCTTCAACACATAGACCTCAAGCTAATTCTATTTAATGAGTCCATTCTAGGACTGAATGTATAATTTATGTAACTGGCCCTAGGTATTTAGGGTTTTTGCATTGTTCTACTGTTAGAAGAATGCTATAAGTAAGGATTATTCTTGTGTGTGTCTGTTACCTTGATGAGTGTATCTAAGAGTGCAAATTCTGGGTTTCCTCACCATCTTACGCCAATATCTCCACAAGTCCCCTTGGCCATCTCTCCTTGGTTGTCAGAGGAATTGCCCAGCATCTGTCAGACTGCAGCTTGGCTTTTGTCATTTTGGGGTCCCATTGTCCCCATGGAGGCTCATGAGCTCAGCTCCAGGCTCACCTCTCCTGCTGTCACTTCAGCCAGCAGAGAAGCACCTCTAAATTTCCTAGTCGTGAGGGCATTGCCTGTCGTGAGGGCATTGTCCTGTCGTGAGGGCATTGCCAAGGACCTCAATGGATGGAGTGTCTTTGGGGGCCACCCATGGAACATAATACCCTAGAGTATCTTTTGACCTCATAACATGCTTTCCAGCATGCCCACTTCCCTCAGCCTCTTTATTTTTTCCACCTCCAGCCAGGACAAGTCAGACATTACTACTTCACTCAGGGTTGGCCATCACTTTCTCCAGGCTCCAAAGAACTCCCTAGCGGCAAGTTTCCCTGTCTCTTGGGGTTAGGGTTGCTAGTTAAATTTGACTTTCAGATAAACAACAAATACTTTATAGCATAAATATGTCTCAAATATTGCATGAGACCTGCTTTTATTTTATCTGGCGGCCCTCCCTGGAGTTCTTGCCAGGGTTTGAAATTCTGTGTCCCCAAATCAAATAGATTCTTGCTTATCCAGTCTTATATTCTGTTCCCCATTACCAAGCATTGTCAAAATCCAGTATCAGGAGTATCCCCTGGCTCCTGTCAGGGCATTCTAGGTAATTCTTGCAACTCTTTCCATGTATATTCTTCTTCTACCTTTATCTGGTCCAATATATTCCCAGACAGATTTTGCTGGGATTGAATCTGAATTACAGGCCTGGAGTCTGGAAGAGGAAGTGGAAGCAATACCTATTGCTTTGTAGAGGCAAGACCTCTATAGCATCTTTGATCATGAGGAAGTGCTGGCTCTTCCTGGTGAAGGGTGGGCCTTCTCTGTAGGTTCTAATGGTTCAGGTGGTCTGCAGAGCCAGTGCTTTCTAGAATTTTAATCCAGGTATTCCCATCCCATGTTTCAGAATCTCAGGCTTTGCCAGCCTAGGCTCTGACTAGGGGAGTTCTGGTAAGTGTTTAACAACCAGATCTCAGAAAAGGAGGGGGAAATCCCCCTGAATCTTAGTATTTGCTGATTTCCTTGGTATAAATATCCCACAGCAGCTGATTTCAGATTTAGATACTCAGATATGAATATGATGTCATGAAATGTGAAGCTCTGAAGAGACACTAATAATTGGCCCTCGTGATCTAGGAAGAGCTGGGTCCAGCATACCACTGGTCCTGCCCTTAGCATACCAGACTTTGGCTGAGCATTTAAACATCTCCGGAGCTCTGTGACTCTATGAGGCCTGTGTCTGTTACACAGCTGTGTCCACTTTTCTGCTGCAGGAGACAAGGGCCGCTTTGTAAGGTACTGAAGAGGCCATCTGCCTCTTACACTTAGCCTGTTAATGGTCCTCAGTCTCCCATTATCCCTCTGCAAGGCAGCAGTACAATTCAGCGGTAATCAGCTAACTCTGCCATCCTTATAGGCATTGTTCCCCACATATTTTTAAATACCTGAATAATTCAACACACGACGATATTCTCCTTCCCTGGCACTTTTCCTCAGGTTATCACCAATAAAATCTTTAGTAGGCCCTTCTTCTGGCTGGGCACTACCTTCATCTCATATAACACTCAGAATGACATCCTCTTTGTCCACTGTGAGATAAATGAGCCAATCTCCAAGCCCAATCCTACTGTCCATTTTTTTGAAAACTCCTAGAATCATTAGTGTTAATTCTGGTCATCTGAGAAACAGATGTTAAAATGAGATTAGATGTGTAAAACATTTATGGAGGGATATGCCTTCAAATTATAAATGGGAGAGAGGAGGGGATTTGGTGAGCTATCTGACCATGATGCAAGTCTGAGTCTTGTGAAGTAAGGGAAGGAAGGAATTGGGAAGTAGAGTCACAGACTCTGTGCATTTCTGAGAAAGTTCCAACTGGGCTTGTGGAGAGCCCTTAGCTAAAAGTTGCAGGCCAGACAACTCCTGCACCCCACAGGAATGGCCTACTAGGACCTCGGAAGCTCTCAGCTATTGGCAGGTGTGAGATTAGCAAAGGTGTGGATCCTCAGTCAACCACTCTCCTAACAGCAGGAGATCTGAGCCTTGCATGACATAGTGGCCACATCTGTGTTTCCTGCAAATTGTATCTAAACGAAAACTATGTCTAAAGACTTAATGGATAGAATTTAAGAATGTTTGGCTAGAATGGACCATTGGCAATGTTGTGGACCTCACACCACATCAATTTAGAAGGCTCACGACATCTGGTATGCCTACAATTAGTGATGCTTACACTGACCCCTGGGTTGGGACCATAACAGTCTCATGATTGTAGTTATCCTGGATCACAATCTTCCTCACCAGTGACCTCCCAACTCTGCCATCTCAGCCACCCACCACTACTGCCATAATGTAGAACTTACCTCTGAAACTGTGCCATCTCCAAAACACTCGCTGGGAAACAAACATTCCCAGCCTCATGTAGCCATTAGTCAAATATATTTCATAAGTACCCTGCCTGATTTGCTCGTGTCAATAATGTTACTGTTTTCAATCTCATCAAGATACAGACTGGGTGGGAAATGGCACATATTTCCAAAGAAACATTCACTATCTTTCAAGTTCTGTTCTTGATGTTGCAAATCTTATTTAATTTTCACAAAATCCTCAAAGGCAGGTATGATTATCTCTATTTTGCAGATCACAAGTTACAGAAATGGATATGAAACTGTACCTGCTGACCCTGGATCCCATACCCAGCCTGGCCAGACAGGCAGGGGAATTTATACTGAACGTTGTAAGCTTAAAAAAGGAACCAATAGGGATTATTAAGTGGGGAAGTAATATAATTAGAAAAGTGTATTTAAAATAATGAGTTTGATGATGATATGCAGCTGGGATTAAAGAAGAGGAAAATTGAAGTCAGATAGATCATTTAGAAGGGAAGCACAATTATCCAGAGGCTTATGTGGGGCAGATGAAGGGGCAGGTGTAGCAAAAAATACAGGATTTGGAAACATTTTAAAGGAGAAATAGATATAAAGTTGTTTGCCTAACATCTCAAGACTATTGAAAGATTAACATAGTCAAAGACTATTCTAGATTCTGAGATTGGGTGACTGGAAAAATTGAGTTGACCTCGAAAGGATGGTGAGAGCGTGGCTGGTATGGGATGTACATTTGGGAGCTTTGTGCATGGGTTGTTAGTGGAGTCGTGAATAGGGAGGAGTACTTCCAGAGAGGCCATGGACAGGGAAGGCAGAGGGCCAGAGGTTATGCTTTGGGAAGACTCCTCATTCAGAGAGTAGAGGGAGGAGGAGCCAAGATGCCAACGCATGACAAAGAGTCGAAGAAGAGTTTGGATGAAGACCAGTCAGTGAAGGACCAAAGAAGCTAAGTGTATGTATGGTATTGAAATCAAGTTATTCCAAAGATCTTTATATTCCCTGGAGTATTTAAAATTAAGGGCAATATAGACAATATTCAATTTAGCATGTTTGGTTGAATAATATCATTAATAATAGGGCTGTTTTTAAACTGAGATTTTTGCAATTAAGCCAAGGATGTGACATGTCCCACAATAAAGAAGACTAGACACGGTTCCACAATTAAGATAAAAAGGCCAGTAATTATAGAACAACCAAATAGGTCTTCAGACAAAGAAATGTCCTGCTCAGAAAGAAGGTGTTTGGAGCCAGGCCACACATTTACTCATCATTCCTGAAAGTATGGATACTTTTAGAACATCCTGTCCTCAGCCAGCAACCTTGACTTCCAGCTCCTTCTCTAAAATTGAGGCTCTGGGGATAGCTACCCTGAAAATACTGGCTTTTCTCCCAGACTGTGGCAAGTAAATATTGCTGGGTTTCTTTTCTTTGAAAATTGTCAGATTTTATTTCTTTTAAGGTCTTAAAACTCATGTGGCTGTTGCTGGCATTTAAGCTCCCTCTACATTGGTGTGTTGCATTTTACAAATGTTTAGGCAAGAGCTCACCAAAGTTAAAAATGAGCTAAGCGGATATGCCAAGCACATGAAACATCATAAACAAGAAAAGTGAAAACCTCACAAAACGAAGCTGTTCGGCAAGGAATCTCACGACGTAGAGCATGGTCAGCCCCAAAGCCTCCACACTCCAAAGCAAGTACTCTGTGATATGGTGACTATAATAAGAAATATATGTCTGGTCTTCTTCCCCATTACTGACAGGGCTCTTAAAACTCCTGGAATCTCCTAAGTTTTAAGAGTCGTAAGGATTTCTTAATATTTATAACAAACGCCTTTTAACCACACTTGAGTTTATGTTAATGAGGTGACTTTTGGAAATGAGGACTGAGAAGAAAGGGCCTTGGAGATTGAGTTCCATCACCAAAGGCCAATGATTTCACCAATCATGCCTCTGTACTGAAGCCTTCATAAAACCCTTCAGAGGCTTGAAGGGCTTCTGGGTTGGTAGAGAGTAGGGAGAGTGACTGCTTGAGAAGGGGCATGGGAGTGCTCTGCCCTTACCTTGGCCTACTTAGCTCTTCCATCTAGATGTTCCTGAGTTCTATCCTTTGATGATCAATTGGAAATCTAATAAGTACAATGTTTCTCCGAATTCTGTGAACCGTTGTAGCAAATTAACCAAACCTAAGGAAGTGGTCACTTGAGCCTTTCATCTATTACCAGTGAGTCAGCTAATGTCTGAAGTGTGTGTGTGTGTGTGTGTGTGTGTATGGAGGGTGCCAGTCTTGTAGGACTGAGCTCTTAACCTGGGGGGTTTGATGTTGTGTCCAGATAGATGATGTCACTATTGAACTGAATTGTGGGACATCCATCTGGTATCCGAGCATCACTTAGCAGTATGGGACTCACCACCATTGGAACTGGGGCAGAACTCAGACACAAAGGCCATGTATGTCAATGATCCTATCAAAATTTCTTGTACTGTATTCTAACACAAGGCAACAGTTTCAGGGTTTTTCTTTCATTTTAGTTTTACAGACAATTATTTCCCAACCCACAATAAATTGGAAGAAGTTGTGTGTGTGTGGCTTTGGGTGACCGTGGGCAGTGTGGAGAAAGCCATTAGAGACAGAGGCAGGAAGAAGACAGATACAGCAGGGAGAAGCAGAACGGACAGCATGATAATGAAGAGAAAACAAGAAACCCAAACATGCAGATGCAAGAACTAAAATGGGTAAGATTGTGCAGAGTCCTTTATTGTCAGAGTAAACAGGGCTGGTTGTCAAATATGACCTCTGTCACCCCGGATGGTATCACGGCACAGGGCAAAACAAGTTCAGTGGGGACTCTCAGCCATAACAAATCATTTAGATTATATGCCGTATTTTTCCTGGCAAGAAATATATGCCATATTTAAGAAAGCTACCCATCTAAAATAGCATTTTCCAAAAATGTTTTGAGGACTATAAAAGTAGAATTTGGTGACTTCATATTTTTAATTAGCTTACTGTAACCCCACTAATGCTGGATAAATGAAGTTTTACTGTCATATAATTTTCCTGCTGTGTATAATGATGCCACACTGAATAATTTGAAATAGATGCAAATTGAAGTTTTCGAACCTCAACATGAAGATTTTTTAAAATTAAATATCCTATATATGTATTAATAAACATTTGCCTGTGAGGTGAATTTCTCTGTACATGGACCCAGAATTTCTCATTGATTGATTTATATATTAAATGTAAATGCTTAAAAACTTTCAAAAATGTTTCATAAACACTAATAAAATAAAGAGAATAATCCAGTGCTTCTTAAAATAAGCAACCGAGTGGTGTGGAGCAACAGAAATTCTGGAGCCCTGGGTCAAGTCTGCAGCTAGTCAAAAGCTGTTAGTGTGATCTTGAACAAGCCACTTTGCCTTCCAGAATCTCGGCTTATTCACCTATAAATGATTCACCCATGTAGATCATGTAGATGCTTTGTTTATTTCAAAAGGATTTCTAGAGCTTCTACTAAGTAGCTAGTCTTGATCACACAAAGGTGAGTAAGACAAGGCCTCTGGCTTAACAGGTTTTCAAAGAACCTTGTAACGGTTTTGAATTTTGGGGATGACTAAAGTCAGAAATGAGTTCAAGACAAACGCACTGGAGACTTTAGTTGCAAAATGCAACACTCCCTGCTTAAAGTCTCAGGAAGAATCATAGTTCATTTCTCCTACCTAGGAAGTGCTAAGCTCCTGTTGAGCCCAGGGTCCCATGCTGCCCCAGCACCACCTACTGGCTCCGGGGAGAATGGCCTGGCCAACCCAGCCACCTGCTTCCCCTCTCTTCAGAAGCCTGGAGGAAATGCTGCTGGAAGGCCGGGCCATTGCAGTGTGGAAAGCTGGCAGGAACCCCAGGCTTGAAAAGTTAACACAACTTCCCAGCCAGGCCAGACCTTGCGCAGGCAAAGCAGTATGATCGCTTTAAGTATTACAAGATGGGAGTCATTATTTTGTTTGTGCATAATATCTAAGATAGGTAACAATAATAAGATCGCATAACTTAGTGCTGAAAGTTGAACCTAGGCTTCTGTCTCCCTGTCCTCTAAGTGTTTCCTCCAAGGGTCACAATCCCCTGTGCGCCCACCGTGGCAGAGAGCCCACTGTTGGCAGAGGCCCAGCGTGTAGATTCACAGACAAATGAGGGCTCAGACCTCTCTTTTCTGATACTTAGAGCTGTTTTAGCATTTTACCAGGCTATGTATTAAGTTGGGGATTTTCTCTCAGGATGGTACCTGTTTTGAAGAGAAAATGAAATATTTGTTGCTACAGAAAGACATAGCCATATAGTGTTGAGCTGCCTGGACTCCTCCTCAAACCGAGCCTGAGACAAAGGCTTGCACATAGATAGTTTATTTCATGGGACCGGGCTGTGGTATAAGGGGCAGGAAGCAAGAAAGGAGAGAAGGCTAATACGAGAACATCTTCTCTAAGGGCTTCCACTACTGAAGCTCTGTCCAGCCTGAATCTCCTTTTTTTTTTTTTTTTTTTTTTCTTAGAGAGAGAGACAGAGTGGGCAGGAGGGGCAGAGGGAGAGGGACACAGAGAATCTTAAGCAGGCTCCACACCCAGTAAGGAGCCCAAAGTGGGACTTGACCTCCGGACCTTGAGATCATAACCTCAGCCAAAATCAAGAGTCGGACACTTAACCAGTTGAGCCACCAGGTGTTCTTCAAGCTTGAGTCTTCTGAAGAATCTTAGGAAATGTATCTCAGAACTGTCTTCCACAGGGAATGGAGACTGGATCCTCGCCTACATCTCCCACACAGTCTCTAGATTGTGCACTCCAGCCTCCAGCAGGCCCCAGGGCAGGGAGGAAACACTGTGCATGGATGTGCACATGTGTGGTTGTACCAGCGAGACACAGTTAGAGCCCCGAGAGTGATGGTCTTAGAGGATCATGAAATATGTACAAGAGGTGCCCGGTTCAAGCATGATCCTACTTTGGCTCTACAATAAAATATTTTGGACATGTCATAGATTATTTATAACAACCACCTATGTTATGAAAACATTATTAATTGACTGGGTAGGTGGGAAAATCTGGAAGCTTTGCTGGGTTGGGAATAGTGTGGGCTACCTTTTAGCCTGTATAGTCTATAAAAGAGTATCTCTGGTCACACTTGATGAGTGTACTCTCAGACTGTGACATTGGCAGTCTGGCTGTGAATAATAATATTACTTTTAGAAATCCATTCTTGAAACCAAGGTTATGCATGAATGGTTCCTAAAAAACAGAGTGTTATTATTTATTTGGCTAATTATGTCTAACTAGGTAGCGAAACGCATAATAAGAATCAAAAAAACATTTTACCACAGAGAGGGATTAATTGAATAATTAATAGCCTTCTCCATTTAGCCTGAATAATTAAAAAGTCCAAAGGAAGTACAAGCTGAGTTCCATTACAACGAAAGACTTCAAGACCACTACTAATGGCGCATTAAAAGCAATATTCAATACAACCAAATTGTAGGACACGCAAGCTATATGAGCAATCTCCTAGAGCTTATTATAACAATTTTTACTCTGAACAATAAACACTGGATTTTTTTCAATACTGCCACTTTAAGGATACATTCTGTAGTCTGTTTGCTTCTTTCTTTTTTTTTTTTTTTTTTTTTTGTTTGTTTGTTTGCTTCTTGTCCAGGCAGAAAAGGCATGTTACTCCTGGAGCATATGGATTACTTCATTGTTAGGGTGGCATTGGGTAGGAAGGGAGAGTCAGTTATAGGCTTACTTATCACTCGCATTTCTGGGAATGATCACACTGGTTTTATCTTTTTATTTTTTTTAAGATTTTATTTTTATTTATTTATTCATAGAGATGCAGAGAGAGAGAGGCAGAGACACAGGCAGAGAGAGAAGCAGGCTCCCTGCAGAGAGCCCGATGTGGGACCCGATCCAGGGTCTCCAGGATCACGCCCTGGGCTGAAGATGGCACTAAGCCGCTGCGCCACCGGGGCTGCCCTGGTTTTAAATGCAAGAAGGACAGATTAAATGCAAACACACTGGGCTTTTTCTGTAATAAGCATTGCTTCCTGTTCAAGTTCCTCTTTATGACTTAGTATCTAAAACTCCTGTCCACAGGAAAACTTGGTGTTAGGTGGTGGTAGCTGGGCTCCTGTATAGTGTTGTTAGGCTGGATGGTAGCACCTTAGGATCTCAACATCTGCTCTTAGCACTCTGTGAGTTGTCAGGAAGAGCACCAGGCTGTCCCTTCCTCCTCCAGCACTTCTTTCTGTAGTGACTGTTCACTGCCTGCAGGAAACAAGTTCCTGGTGCATTGAATCACAAGGCAAGTGCTTTGGCTAAAATCCAAATTAAAATCATGGTTTTTCCACTCATCTCCTGTAAATATATAATTAGAATAGCTCCTTGATTAAAAGATCAATATTTTCTCATTTTAATGTGGTGTAAATCAAGATGCATTTTCGATTTGACGTCAATATTTTATACCACGCTGTCGGGTGAGTTTTGCCATCAATTCCATCATAGAGCTAAGAGAATACTGAACTATATAGCACAGGAGCAGTATTTCAGGAAGGTGCAGAGAAGGAGTTTAAAAACAATGAAGTTTAAGGCAGCGCTTCTCAACTTATCCCCCTCCAGCAAATCTGTAGGATGTGACCATGATTATAGTTGTGGTGGAAATCTGGAAAGACTCCTGGGTTCAGTGTTTGCTATTTCTCCTAGCTCCCTCTTTCCCTTCCTCCCTCCATCCCACACTGGAACAACTATGCTGCACTGTGCACTGGACCTGAAGCCTGACAAAGTCTGCTCAGATTGTGGCCACACAATACGTCCCCTCTGCTAGGCCTTCCCTGCTTTACAGTTTGCAAATATCACCATGTGCCTTACTAGGTGCTTCACTTATTTATTGTGCCCTCCGCCCCCCTGTAAGGCTCCCAAGGGTAGGAATCTTTGTCTTGTTTTGTTCACTGATAAATCCTAAAAGCACATGTTGTTCTAGGCACTCAATAGGCTCAGGAAATATTGCTTGAATGCATAAGCATTTGAACCTGATAACCATTCTAATAGGGAGAGACTCACAAACAAATGAATGAATAAACCAAATATTGCAGGTTGTGACACACACTGAGTGATGAGAAAGTGAGTAATCAGGAAGGAGGTGGGGACAAGCACAGGCCCAAGGATGAGGGTGACACAGCACTGTCCAGGCAGAAGCAGCAAGAGAGAGTCCAGGAGGAAGATGAACAGCTGAACAACAAGGCTCATTCCAGGTGTCACTGAGAGGAGAGGGAAGGAGCTGAGGCTGGGGGAAGGTTAGAACCAGCTGGAGCTCAGCCCTAGAGGCCATGATAGAGAGTGGATTGTATTTCTAAAGCAATAGGATATCATTGAAGGATTTTTAAGTCACTTCATGAGCTACATGATCTGAAACTTTTGATTCTCCCTCCAGGGAAAGTATGCACATTACCACTCGAGAATCTCTGGCTAAGCCAGAAGTTGGTACCTATCTCACTAATCCTTAAGTATTAGGATTCCTTTTTTCCTCCTTTATGGCTTCAAAACAACAAATCCTTAGCAACATCTCTCAGGCCTTAGCAACAACCCCTATACATCTGTATAGCTCTAGGCTCTGTAATTTCACATTGTATCAAACCCTTGTCTGTCTACTGCCAGGGAAGGGGGTTGCCTTCCTTACTGAAACACCAGGGCTCTTTTCTCTCTTTCTCTCCTTCTGCACCCCCCCTCCAACCCTCTCCTCATTTCTCTTTTAAATGACTACCCCTGAGCTAATCTGGAAAGACAGATCTGATTTGCATTGCTAACTTTTTAGCTCTCTACTCTTTGAGATTCCTATTCTCCTGGAGAAGCAGGTTACAACCACTCAAGCATTCTCTTTGCTAAATACAATTTCATTCCTACCCCCCACCCCCAAAGAATTTGCATTTCTGCCATACAAGAGCCCTCATGTTTTGGGAGAATTCACTGGCAGCCATCTATGGAAGACTAGACTGTCAGGACTTCCCTTGGCCTCTTCATAGCAATGACTATGATGCACCTGTGACTTCTCAGATTACCATGGCATAAAGTTCCCCCAAAGAGTTTTCTGTGAAGGCCTGGATGTAATCCCATGACAACAAGCAAATAATTTTTCAGCGAGGCTTTCTCAGTGTAGATTTGGTTTCATGTTGTTCTAATAATAGAATTAGGGTCCAGGCTGCACTGAGCAATTTTAGCCTATTCTAGTAACTAAGCTTGAAGCCAATAGCAGCAAATGATGACATAGTTGTCATTCTGTCTGAAAGCACAGGGTCTTCTCCTGAGTTGTATCCTGGTGATGAAACGAAAAAGGTTTTCTTTTTCCCCTTCTCCTGTGAGGGAAACTCCTCCAATATAAATAAAGGGGAAATGAATCAATCTTATACATGAATTTTACTGCCATTCATGTCCTAGCAAATCTTAAGAGATTGAGAAGCCAATACAATGCAAAAAGTCACATTTCTGATGGCAAAAAATGTTTCTGCGTGATGCTCGGTCACATTGAAATACTCTCACTTTACTTTTCAAAGGTATGAATCTCATCCTTTGAGCTCCTGGCTGCTTCTGTCGCTGTGTATATTAACATAGACCTGAGTATCAGTGGTCTCATATCCTTCGGCACACACTGTGGTTCTTTTTGGAAATACTGTTATGAGAAGAAGAAATGAAATACTGTTATGAGAAGAAGAAATGAAAGCTGAGCAGACACAAAATTAGTCAAATGAGAAAGATATATGGCACACAGTACAACATCCAAAGACCATTTGAATAAATGCTCCTATGTTTACTGAGGGCCTACTACATGGCAGGCATTATCTAGGTACAAAACAAACGTGTATACATTTAATTTTACTTTATGCTTTTTCTATTTGGTCCTCTCTGGATATGTAATTCAGTGACATAAATATCTTACTATTCTCCAAATATTCTAGATTGCTACCTATTTGATCTAAAAACTTCATTAACTCCAAAAAGATCAAAACATTCTATGAAAAAAAAAATTCTATGATTAGGAGAAGGAAAAACAGATCCTTCAATTTAGAATCCTGCCTATCTCAAGCAATCTAATGACTAACCAGATCTTTAAAAACTCCTGAGAGAGTTACACTCTTAGTAAGAAAGTTCTTCCAAATGAATTCTCTCAATACTGGGAATTATAGTACTGTATATATGCAATGGTCTGAATATTTGTGAAATGTCTGAATTTCAAAACTCATGCTGAAAACCTAATGCCCAAGCTGATAGAATTAAGAAGTAGGAGCTTGGGGAGGCAATTGGGTCATGAGGAGGCAGCCCTCATGAATGGGATTAGTGCCCTTATAAAAGAGATCCCAGAGAGATCCTTCGCTACAGCAAAAAGGTAAATGTGTAGGAAGTGGGCCCTCACCAAACACAGAATCTGCTAACACCAGGATCTTACACTTCCATCCTCTAGAATGGTGAGAAACTGTATGTGTTGTTTATAAGTCACCCCAGTCTGTGGTATTTTGTCATAGTAGCCCAAGTTGTCTAAGACAATTGGTTCATCCTCCTTCAGAAGAAACACCGAAGTTTATCAACAACCATGTACTTTCCTTCACCTGCTTAGAGGACTTGCACAAAGCCCTCATATTCTGAAGCCAATCTGCCTCAGTTGGCTCACAACCTTTGCCATTAATCACCAGGTCACCTTAGGATATTTTACCTCATAGTTTCAGTTCCCTCATCTCTAAAAGGAGCACAACTAATAGTACCTATTCCATGAAACTGTGAAGCTCCACTGAGTGAAACTAGCTCTAAATTACTTAGAATAATGCCTAGCACATAGCAAATGATAAAAAAAATAATATGATTTGCACAATGAAAATTCTACTAAGCTAATTTCTATAGGCTCAAGAGAATTTGTGATCGAGTGGAAAGCAAGATTAAGACAAGAATTCAAAAAAAAAAAAAAAAAAAAAAGACATGAACTCCAGACTTGCTTCTGCCCTAAAGAGCCTTCTGACTTTGAACAAGATACCCATCTCTCCTGAGCCTCCATTTCCTCATCTATAAACTGGAGATTATAATATCTCCACTACCTATACCATAGGTTTACCTTCAATCTATAAAGAAGTAAAAAATGTGAAACCACATTATATTGTTTATAGTGCTAAGGAGCTGTATGTGTTAGAATCTGGTTTTGCTACAAATAGAAGAAACCCCCACAACAGCACTTTCGGTAAGAAGGAAGTGGATTTCTTTCCTACGTACAAGAAGTCCCAGAGTTGGTGTAGCAGGTCTGTGGAACCAGGATCCCGGAGAGATTGTAGCATCAGAGATCCTCCTGGGCCAAGATGTATGGAAGCTCCACACAATACATCACTCACATCTTCCTGTTGTAAAGGACACATAGTCTTGTAGTAAGATGGCAGTGTGCCCAGTTAAAACTCAAGACCTAAATAAAATCTTTAAAAAAAAAAAGGGGGGACGCCTGGGTGGCTCAGTGGTTGAACATCTGTCTTTGACTCAGAGACTGATCCCGGAGTGCCAGGATCGAGTCCCATGTCGGACTCCCCGCATGGAGCCTGCTTCTCCCTTGCCTGTGTCTCTGCCTCTCTCACTGTGTCTTTCATAAATAAATAAAATCTTAAAAAAAAAACTCAAGATCTGCTAATAAGAGAGGAAGAGATGATGGATGGACTGTAGGCAACTGGCATTCTCTGCCACAGCAGCCGCATGGTGTCCATATCTTTCACAGGTATAATGATGAATCACTAAAGAATATTACTGAAGCTGAATTACACTATATGTTAACTAAAATTTAAATAAAAACTTGAAATTAAAAATAAATAAAAATAAACAAATAAATAAATAAAATTATTTTTGAAAGTTTAGGGAAAAATTAATCTTTATATATTTATATATAATGATTTTCCATTGTATTCAGCTCTTTTCTTTCTCCTCTCCCGTATCTCCCTCATCTTCCCTCTCCAGCTCCTCCTCTTCTTCCTTCTTCTTCCCTTTTATTTTTTGATATCATATGGTTATAAATTTGATGGTCAGTTTTAGGATTATAATTTAGGGTATAACCTGTATTTTAAAAATCTTTTCATGGTTGGAAACAAAGAATCTCAGCATCAAAATCATTACTAGAACTTTATCAGAATTTTATCTCTTAAAAAAGAATCAAACCATATGGGAGTAATGGAAAGCCCCAAATTCCAGCTGATCATTTAAAGAACTTGTACTGTTGATCCCAACAGACACTAGGGGAACAAGGTTACCCAGAGCAAAATCCTCACTGTTGGCTGGCAAACAACTTACATTTGCCCTATAGACATTTCAGGTTCATTGGCTTTATGGATCCAAAACAGCACATGTTGCAACCCAGACCTTGCACACTATCGCTTCATTTTCTTGAAGATACTATTATTTTGTTTCCTTCCTTTAAAAAGACCAAAGTCCATACAAGTTTAAAGAAGAATTAGATCAAAAAACAGACAAGAAACTAACAAAACCAAAACATTTCTTATCAAACAAAGATGGTTGCACAACAGTGTGAATATCCTTAATGCCACTGAACTGAACTTAAAGATGGCTAAGATGGGGAACCTGGGGGGCTCAGTCGGTTAAGCATCTGCCTTCAGCTCAGATCATGATTCCAGAGTCCTGAAAATGAGCCCCACATCAGGCTCCCTGCTCAGCAGAGTCTGCTTTTTTCTCTCCCTCTGCCCTTCTCCTCATCCCACTCATGCTTTCTCTCTCTCTCTCTCTCTTTCTCTCATTCTCTCTACAAATGAATAAATAAAATCTTTTAAAAAATGGCTGAGGCTGGTAAATTTTATGCTATGTGTTATTTTACTACAATTATTAAATTTTTTTTTACAAATCTCTTAGCAAAATACAAAAATTCTAACTGAAAAAAGTTACTTTGGCTGTACATCATCAAACCTTCTACCTCTCTGAATTCAGATGCAAGCTTGTCATCTAGGTATTAGTGACTGTGTGTGCATGTGGACACACACAATGATTTGATGTGTAATCAAATCCCGAAAGGGTTTCAAGTGGTTCCATCATACCACGTGACAGATAACCTAAATTGTGCCACATGCAGAAGATGAGTGACAGTTCCAAAAGATATCAGATAAAGCTTCATTTGACTTGCTAATGCCATAGACATTTAGACAAAACTTTTAATGGCTTACTACCTTCAAAGCGCTGGTGTTCCACATCTTTCTAAAGAGAACTAACTCTTCAGCTAGTCATCAGATCTTTGGGTCAACCAATCTTCATTCAAATGAAAGCGGTGTGGGAAAGCACATAACTATAGATGTAGACATCTAGTGTTGTTGGTTACTTTCCCATTTCATACGTGAGTGGGTATGGTCATATGTGTACTTCTCATCTCCCCTGACAAATTCCATGGATGAATTATTTTTTCTCATAGGAAAGTCTGTCACCTTGACTACAACTGACACATGAGATAGAGGAGAAATAAAAGTTAAAATGTTGTTTTCTCCTGGAGCTAAAACATATTCATCCTACTATGAGATGGATACATATTATAAAGCTTAAGCACATAAAAATTGTAAACCACCCTGCCAAACTATGTGTACAAAATAAAGCTTCTACTAAATATAAACAATTACTGCCAAAAAAGCAAGGCAATGTTGCACCCTTGCAACATAATGCTGGTAATTTAAGACAGCTTTAGCCCAATGAAGATTTTGAGAATGTTTAAACCCTCAAAGTTTTACAAAAAAATAAATCACATTGTGAAGTCTAAAAATTTGTCAAATCATAGCTGGACTCAAAGTGCCATAAGGAATAGTAAACAGAGTGAATATGTCATATTTTGCTTGAAAATTTTGTTCTTAGAGTAAGGTTCTACAGAAAACAACCCTAAACAAATATAACAATGCCTGTTACACTGTTCAATTTGTTGTGTCTGCTGAAAGGATTATTTATTCCTGATGTTTTATGGAACTGTCAGGGATATATTTGTTTGTTTGTTGCATTGTTTTTCAGGGCTATTTTTGAGTGACAAAATAATTTTAAATGAATTTTTAATAATTTTTAATTTTTTAAAATATTTATTTATTTATTTATTATTCATTCATTCATTCATTCATTCATGAGAGACAGAGAGAGAGAGAGAGAGAGAGAGAGAGGCCGAGACACAGGCAGAGGGAGAAGCAGGATCCCTGTAGGGAGCCCAATGTGAGACTCGATCCCAGGACCCAGGATCACGACCTGAGCCAAAGGCAGATGCTCAACCACTGAGCCACCTAGGTGCCCCAATAATTTTTATTTTAATCTAATGCCCTAAGTATGGTAAAGCAAAAATATCTACGGCAGGCTTTCTGTCAAACCTTAACTGGGAAAAATAACAGACACAATTACAGAGCAAAATCTTTCACTTTGCTGGGCACATACCTTCTTAGCCATTTTCCCCATGTAAACAATAATCCTCTAAAGCTCTTGCATAATGAAGGCCTTGGCTGCCTCCCTCTGAAACTAGATGTGTTTATCTTGTTCCATATTCAGGGGACAATTTCTTTTTCCAACTAGTCAAATAATTCTTACAAGCTAATACACAATATAAATGAATTCACTCAGAGGTAATACTCAACTAGGATTGCAACTCACCTTTAACTGCTTTTCCTGTGCTGATTGGGAAGACAATTCTGAGCAGAGAATTATGTCCAAGAATTACATTATATAAACTTATTTTATAGTTGAACCACATTAGGATGGGTCCCTAAAATATGAGCACTTATAAACCTGTTATAAAATAGCAAAAACAATCGTCCCTAACTCCTGGGGTTAGTGTGAGGATTACATGACATAATTTGCAGAGCAGAATCCTGGAATAAGATAAATCCTCAACATATACTGTATTTTGTTAGTATTGCCAGGGGCAGCAAGACACCAATCCTTCTGCAGAGAACAGTGGCACATTCTGCAAAAAATACAGGGATATATGTTTTAAATTTGTACTCACGTGCTAACAAGAGTGAAGGAATCCTGAGTAAAGAGCAAATGAGTGGGAATCTGGAGTTTAAGCAGAGTAGGGAAGTAGTGGGAATCTGGAGTGTAAGCAGAGTGGGGAAGTAGGTTTTCGTGTACTTTCTTTCCTCTTCATTTGCTGTGTGTGAGTAAGCTTATAGGTATGGAAGTCAAAGCACAGGATCTATCCTGGGAGATAAATCGAGAAATATAATAAACTCCCTAACCACAGCTCCCACGTGGTGTGACAGAGACAGGGAAAAGCTCCCTGAAGGTCAGCTGAAGAGAAGACTATCGTCCTTACAGGATACCTCTCAAATGAAGCAGCAAGGATCAGTAGGGGCTCAGGGAGTCGAAGATCAGCCTGTGCAGGAGGCAAGTGGGGATGATGGGAATAATTGGCACCATCTACAGATAAAGCAAATAAATCTACTGCAAATGGTTACATAAGACCAGCTTCAAAGGAGAGAGCAGACTCCCCTACTCCCTACTACCACCCAACCCAGAGAGTTCAGAGCCAGGGCTTGGAATAACTTCAATTTGAAATGAAAAAAAACTGTATCCTTTGTTTACACAGCCTTATTACTATAGAGTTTATATCCATTGAACTAGTAACTACTGAGCTCTTCCCATATGCCAAGAAACTGGGCTAGCTCATTATAATTCATTTAATTAGAACTCTATAAAGTATACACTTGTATTGTCCCCATTTTGTAGATAAGGACATTGAAGACTAAAGTTTTAATAATCTGTCCACGGTTACACAGCTGGGCAATAGCCAACTGGGAATTCAAACCTAGGTGGACTGCTCATATTTTTAACCATGGTAATTTTGGTTTTTCTTGCATGCTTTTTAGGGAATCTATATTGAAAGGAAGGAAGGAATGAGGGAGGGAAGGAAGGAAGAATTTCTTGTCTAAATCTGGCAACCTAAATGGCTAAATCTTCAATGTAAAGGTGAACTGGAAATACATCTTCTACCTCCTCCCTCAGCACTCAAGTAAAGGAAGTTGCCTATCGCAAGTCTTGGTACTTAATGGGAAGAAGAAACCTCCCTCCCCACCTCATATTTTATAACCACTAACTGGACTTCACACGTTTTCATTCTGAATTCATACTATTGGGTTGGCTCAACAAACCTCAAACCCAGAACTTAAAATCAAGTGACCAGAATTGAGAAGAAACCCAAACAACCCACAGATACAAATATAAACGCTCTAGAGGAGTCCATGTTCAACCAAGTCTTTAAAGACTTTAAGAATTCCCATATATAAGCATCTGAAAAATATGAGCTCACATTTCTCTCTCTCTCTTTTCTTTTTCTGTCTTTCTCCCTATCTATCTATTTTCTATCTATCTAATCACCTGTTTATCTGCCTATCTGAAAATAAAAACATCGAGGAGGAGTCACACAAATCAACACAATCAGATCTAAAAGATTTTGGATATTACCATGAATAGATACAGAGTACTAAATATGTGTTTAATATGACAAAATATAAAAGGGTCTAGGGGCACCTGGTGCTCAGTGGTTGAGTGTCTGCCTTTGGCTCAGGTCATGATCCCAGGGTTCTGGGATTGAGTCCCACATCAGGCTCCCCATGGGGAGTTTGCTTCTTCCTCTGCCTATGTCTTTGCCTCTCTCTCTCTCTGTGTCTCTCATGAATAAATAATTTTCTTAAAGGGGTCTAAAATGTGTAAGGCGTAATCAATCTTTCTATATCTATCTGTACATAATTTAAAAACACATGAGTCCATGCTGATACTTTGGATTCCAATCCAACACTCCAGTTTCATTCTACCCCATTCCTTACTAGTAACTCCTTTCTCTGACAATGACAAACCTGGCTCTCATAATTTGCATTATGTTATTTCCTCAATCCTAGAATACACCTAAAATAGCCCAAGAATCCTCACCCACACCTTTGAGGAAAACAAATTTACTATCTCGAATCCAATATTTGGGTACAGTCTTTGGTAAAGCTAAACTCACACAATACAGCAAAGATACTATTTTTCCAAAATGATTAGATTATTTATTGTTTTCTCCGCATCATCCAGTATAGTTATGTCATTCATTTGTATTGCTGTGAGGCTCAATTGTTTGTACTCCATTTGATTTCCTCCCACAGCCTGGTGGGTTTTAATCCTTTCTTTATCTTGGAAGTAATATATTTTGTTAAAAACCACAAAACAAGATAGCCTATTATTACCACCTTTTTATTCAACATTGTACCAGAGGTCTTAAATGATACAATAAATCTAGAAAAAGAAGTAAAATTACAAGTATAATGAAAACAAAAAGGAAAAAAAACTCACTGTTTTCAAATGGTATTATTGTCTATAGAGAATTCAAAAGAATTCATAGACAAATTTTTATAATTAATAAAAGTTAACAAGATTATTTGCAAAAATCAATATAAAAACCAATGGCATGGGGTGCCTGGGTGGTTCTGTTGGTTAAACGTCCAACTCTTGATTTCGGTTCTGGTCATGATCTTAGAGTCCTGGGATCAAGCCCAGGTCTGGCTCTCCACTCAGCAAGGAATCTGCTTATCTTCCTCTCTCTCTGCCCCTTTCTCCCATCCCCCATTAACTTTCTCTTTCTAAAATGAATAAATAAATCTTCAAAACAAAACAAAATCAATGGTATGCCTATACCATAGTGACAAATATATAACAAAATACCATTTTAAAACCATTAAAATATAAACTATATACCAAAAAATCTAACAAAAGATGTAAAAGAACTTTATAAAGACAGTATGAAACATTATTGAGTGAGATTAAAGCAGACTCACTAAAGGGAATTGTATTACACACCCAAAATTGGAATACTTAATAACATTGGCATATCAATTCTCCCCCAATATCATCTACAGATTTCATGCATTCCAGTCAAAATCCTAACAAGTTTTTTGGAGAAGAGAAGTTCCTTTTAATGGAACTTAATGAGGTGAATCTAAAATAAAGAAAAAAACACAATTACCAAACACTCCTAAGAGAGAAGAAGATGGGAGACTTGTCCTAGTAAACATCAGCACTTAATGTAAATCTGTAATGATGAAAACTGAGTGGTATTTGCACAGGAAACATCAAATGGAAGAAAATATCCACCCAAGAACATACCCATCCATATGTATGTTCAAACCTGAGTTACTGCAGAACAGGCTTTGCAAATCAATAGAGAAAGTGGACTTTTCAATAAATGGAGCAGTGTCAAGTGATTATCCAAATGGAAACAATGAAAATTGAATCTTATTTTTCATCAGATGGAAACAACTCTGGGTAGTTAAAAACTTAAATGTGAGAGGCAAAACCATAAATTGACAGAAGACAGAAAGGAAACTCCTTTTATAATCTCAGGGAAAGCAGAATTCTTAAAAATAGACAAAATATCATAAATTTAAAAGGGAAATATTAACACATTTCACTACATTAAAATTAAGAAATCTGTTTATCATAGGACATCAATTAAGTGAAAAGACAAGCCAAAACAGAAAATATTTGTAATATACATAACTGACAATATGAAGAATTCCTACAAACTCCCCCTCCAAAATTCAAATAATCATTTAGAAAAATGAGCCCAAAACATGAATAGACGGTTCATAGAAGAGGAAAAGATGATCAACCACATAAGCCATCAGGGAAGTGAAAATGAAAGCAGCAAAGTGCTATTTCATAGCCACCTGATTCCTCAAAATTTAAAAACCCAATAATGCCCAAGTGTGGGGCAGGATGTGGAATAACCAGAACTTCTATACTACTTGCAGGAGTGTAAATTGTTATGACTAATCCAGAAAACAATTTAACATCATCTGTTACATTGAAAATGTGCATACCCATTGACCAGGCAGTCCCGGGTACATGCCCTAGATACTTTTGCACAAGGGATCTAGTCAAGGAAATATAGAGCAAAACTTTGGCAGTAATCTAAATTATAGACAATAATAGAATGTATACATTGAGGGTGGTCTAATCATACAACAAGGCTATTGTAGAACATGGAAAATGAATGAGCTACAGCTACACACATGGATTTGATCCCATTTACATAAAGACAAAGAAATGTGAGAAACTATAGAGCAGATTGTTCAGGGTGGAGACATACATAGGAAAACTATAAAGAAAGGTAGAGGAATCATAAACACAAAATTCATGGGAGTAGTTATCCCTCACGAAGAAAGGTAAGGGACAGGATTAAAGGAGCTTCCAAATCAAAGCTAAGATTTTTTTTCTTAAACTGAGTGTTAGGTGCATAGGTGCATAGGTGCTTGTCGTTATTCTGTATACCTTAGGCACACTACAGATTAGTTTATATCTGAGATTTAATAATATATTAAAATATTTTTTACAGCTAAATTGCAGAATATGGTCTAGCACCCTTTTAGTTAACTCATTCACACAGACAGAACTACATACACCTGTGAATGTGCAGCTGACTAGCAGAAGGTCCACTCTGAAAACAGTGTCCACCTTTAAAAAGAGGGACTGCTCCTGCAGTTAGGGATTGAGGCAAATTTGGATATAGTTTTGCTTTTGCATTTTCCACCAGGAGAATATACCTTTATATTAATTGTAGAGTTAAAATAGATTTTATAAATTTGAAGAGAATTTGAAAGAAAGAAAGAAAGAAAGAAGAAAGAAAGAAAGAAAGAAAGAAAGAAAGAAAAAGAAAGAAAGAAAGAAAGAAAGAAAGAAAGAAAGAAAGGAAGGAAGGAAGAAGGAAAGTGGTAGGAAGGAAGGATGAGGAGGAGACATTTAGTGAAGCAGGAAGAAACAGCATGAGGCTGCTTCCCCACTGTGGAGCAAGCTCCTGGTTGGGGGGGGGGGGTGTCTCTTCCCCTTTGAGTGGTTGACCTTCACTGCTTTTGGGGCCAGGAGGGGCCAGGGGTGAGGGGACAGAATTTGAGTGATGCAGATGCTGGATGAGTCACTTGGTCCCAGGAAAGGAAGAAACCCGCATCTGGGTTCTCAATACGCACCCTTTTTGCTTTCAAGGTGTTTCTGCAAAAAGTATGCTAATGGGTATGGTGTTTAAAAAAGTGTGTGGGCAGGGGACTTCAAATTCTATTTTTCATTATTCATAATGTAATTTTTTTTCCAGAGCACTGAGTCCTTTAAAAAAAAAAAAAACGAGTTATATTTTTTTTAAGAGGTGAGGTTCAAATTTTATCTAACATTTTCCTATGACAAAATGTCACTTCTCGGTGAACATTACGTTCTGTCTCTTCTTGAGCCCTCTCCTTGGCTGGTAAATGTTTTCCCTCAAGATAGTAATCAAATTCACAAATGAAATGATTTTTAAAGGTACTTGCAAGTGCAATAAAGTAAGCCAATCATTCACTGTTTCTCCAAGCACAGTTTTGGTTTAAAGGCAGGAGAGACATTAATAAAGGCAGAAAGCTAATCTGTAACCCAAACACTTTAATAAATAAAGAGAACAGCTTTAAAAGAGCAGAGAAAATGCACTGACCTTTTTCAAGTCTCTCTGTAAATGCAATATTATTTATGACACGCAGATTTGTTAGCGTGTTTCTAACCTTGAAGATCATCTATCCTAGGAGCTGTGTTCCATTTGGCTGACTTTAAGACAGTGATTGGAAGGCCAGCAGAGTCATCTTTGTCTCATTGTTTGGAACAGTCGGTCACATCTGTTATGAAATCATGACAACAAATACATTACTGCATAGGTTGTGTTTTTAATTTTTCATAAGTCACAAATTATATGTACTTTATAAATGAAGTAATATAGAGTAGGCATTTTAAGAATGAAAAGGAAATAGAGGAGGAAAAAGGGAACAGTAAGAGAGGGAAAAGAAGGATGGATGGTCTTTTCCTAGGGGCTCAACAACATCCCCCATGGCCACAGCAGGCAGAGAACACAGTGATTAGGACGGTCCCCTGCTCATCCTGCAATTGGAACAGACATGCAGCCAGCGGATCTCAACATGTGCTCAGGGCATTGAAACAGCTGCTGCATTCATTGTGCAGCCATTTCTGGGTTAAAAAGCAAGAGCTAAAACTATCTGTGGTTAACCCAGAGTGCCCTGAAGCAAGATGCAGACGTCCTGGTGTCTGGGCATCACAGAAGAGAGCACAAGTGGACAATTTACACTCTGGAGAACAGCTCTCGCCGGGGATAGGGATAGTGGCCTAGAGATGGACACCAGCATATCCTTTATGACCCATTGTGTGTGAGGATGTGTGCTTCTTATTACAGGATATAGGTTTATTCATTCTAAGCAACTCCTTTTTCCATTCACACAAAGTCTCAAGTTTAAAGAATATTTCTGGGTACTAGACACCTGAACTGGGTGGACCCTCTGACTGTAAGAGTCAAAGTTCTGATACCCAGAAGGAGCAGTATCAGATGCAAGCTCTCTTGCATAATTTTTTCTTAATGATTCAGGGTTCTATATCTGAGTGTACTGGGGTAGGCTTCAAGGAAACTTTCCACATGTCTGGGTTATAATTACTCATGTAGTTAGCATACTTCCCCACAAATATGCCAAACCCCATTGGGCAGGACTACCTCAACTTTCTATCTCCCGAAGTGCTCAGAACTGAATAATGGTGATAGTGATGATAGCGATCGTGATGATGGTGATGATAGTGATGATGGTGATGATGATGATAGTGATAATGGTGATGATGGTGATGGTGGTAATGATGAGTTGATGATGATAGTGATGATGGGGATGATGATGATGTGTGATGATGATGGTGGTGATGAAATCCAACACATTCATGCTCACTATTTACAAAGCATTCTAAGACTCTTACATTTATCAACCCATTTAATCCTCATGACAACCTTTTGAGGTGAGTACTATGATTATCTCCATTTTATAGATAAGGAGACTAAAGCATGGAGAGGTTAAATATAGTATCCAGTTCCTGGTAAGTTTTTGGTAAATATTTGCTCAATTGAATTGAATTTTACCTGTTTGAAATAGGCTGATGATATCAGTTTGAATCTAATTTTGATAAACATGAAAATATATTTCTATTTATTTTTTTTACTTGTCTCAGAAATTATTTTCCACAATATTTATCTGATGGCTGGCGCATGATAGTTCCAAAATAATACAAAATAGAACACTTGTACTACATATTTGACTATTTCTAATGTTTAATTATCTTTCTAATGGTTTTGGCTTGTAATTAATAACAAAATTTCACTTTTGCCTTTTTACATTCTAAGTATATTCCATGGTGTGTTAAAATATAGAAAAAAAGAAATCATCAGCCTTTTATGTAGTTTGGTTATTATTCAACCATTCAAAATATTCCTATTGCAAACTGCCCTGAGGGAAGTCTGGCTAAAATCAAGACTTTGAGGAGACAACTGACATGACACTAAACAAAATCTGAAGCTCACTGTTTATCTTTTTTTTTTTTTTTTTCCATTTTGGATCCCATATGTGTAGTCCTTTCTAGACCGTCTAGAATCAAGTTGATTTCTTTTCTTTTCTTTTCTTTTCTTTTCTTTTCTTTTCTTTTCTTTTCTTTTCTTTTTTCTTTTCTTTTCTTTTCTTCTTTTTTTTTTTTTTTGCCTTCAAGGATATTCTGTAAGCCTGGTGCTTGCTGACAATGGCCACCCCAGAGAGCAAGGGGCACACTGACAGGAGCAAGGACAACTCAGGGCCAGAATCATGGGACTCGTTAACCTAATTCTCTTCAACATGGCTGGAAGTGAGATTTGAACTTTACACCAGAAAACTTCCTATGGTCCCAGGTGTCGAGAAAAATAAAGCAGACTCCATTTTTAGAAAACAAAATAAAAGACATTTCTTGATAAAAAGAAAATAGAAACCATCTTCTCTCTTTAGTCTATGTCCATTTCAAGCATCCATAGATAGAGGCGGAATGGTAGGGGTAGGGGAGATTTATTGGCTCTAAACAAAGATCGCCCTTGGGAAGCTATTCTTATGGGGTTCATGCATATGGCAACGTTTTCCAAATCAGAAGATGTGACATATATTGGTGGGGTGGAATTTTTTAAACCGAAACTACCTGGAGAAGTATCAGTAATGTGGTGATTTGGTTGCGGTTCTCTCGGAGGCCGAGCCTGAGACAAGGATTCGAATACACAGGGTTAATTCGCCGGGTGAGGCGGGAAGCACTGGGCGGGGGGGAGGGGGGGCGAGGGCGATTTCCTTTCCCCTCATTCACCTGGAAGCATTTTATATGTAACACAGAAGCAGCAGCTTCACCATGCCTGGCACCCCGGGATGCACACCACGTTGCTGAGTAAATGAACGCAGGCAGAACCGGCTTCTGTACAAGGTGGGAATACCTGCCTCTTTCCTCTGTTCTTCCTTTTTTTCCACCCACAGCTCAGGGATTGTACTGTGACTTTTCGGACTTGCCCAACTCTACCACGACGAGTATTTCGAAGCTCTCCGGGGCCTCTGGATGAGCGGCACCTGCGCATCCCCTGACAGCTGTGACGTCACCCAGTGACGCCCAGGCAGGTGGCAGGGCCTTCCTTCTCCAGGATCTCAGGAAACCTGGGCTCTAACGACGGTATGCTTGGGCCAAGACAGGTTCGTGTTTTTCACACCAGAGTCCAGGGCCTGTTACGCACGGCGGCCGCGCTCGTCCTGCCCCACGCAGAGCTGCTCTTTGGCGATGACATGCAGATCGCATGCAAACCTACAGTGGGGACCTCCGATATGCTGAGCCGTATTCCGGGGGCCTGCACACTGATTACAGCATTTGACCGGTGGGAGGGCACTGAGACTTCTGGAAAAGGCATGAGGCACCGTTGCCAGGGCCCCCCAGTGCTGGCTGGCTGTTTGGAGGGAGGCATGGAAGCCCCGGACCCAGTCAGTAGGGTCTGAGGAGGGCCGATTGGACATTACTTTGTTTAGCACCAACTTTTTATTTTAATTGATGACATTGGGCAGGGCAGGGTTGGTCCAGTGGGCCACAGTTCTCCACCCCACAATGGGTGGAGCCCAGAACTTCACTGACAGAGTCTCTGGCCTGGCTTTGGGACAGAGTCTCTGGCCTGGCTTTGGGACAACAATAGTACCCTTTGAACTATAGCTTCATGCAGTCCTTGGGGGGTGGGAGGTGGGTATTGTTTTGACCAGCTTTCTCTGTCACCGTGAACATCCTCTTTCTCTGCTGAGAGTGAAGTTGGGGGAAACCTGGAAGGATGGGTGGTAAAAGGGCAAGGTGGTTGGGTGAAGGACCCTCAATCTCATCAAACCAGCTTGAGGACACCCCCCACCCCCCCCACCCCCCGTGCACATTGTGGTCCCAGCTTTCACATTTTCCTACTTATCATAACTTCCTTCTCCCACCACCCTCTCTGACCTCACCCTTGGATGTGCCTCTCAACCTCTCCTGAAACTCTCCCATTTTCTCTGGCTGAAATTTAAAATCTGGTCTGCTTCCCATTAGCACCTGCCCCCCCCCCCCCCCCACTCCTCACCAGAGCAGTGTGTTTGCTATCCCAGGGGAGTGCAGGAGCAGGGCCTTTCTTTCCTTAAGTCAGTTCCTGCCCTCTCTCTGAGATGGGGATGCCCAAGGGGCTGCTCGCCTGGGCCTCAGGGGCGGGGATCAGAGCACAGGAGCAAGACTTACAGCTCATGCCTTCACGTTAGGAATCCACCCTCCCAGCTGACATATAACTGGGTGACACTGAGAAGTTATAGCCGATGGGGTAGTGGCAGTGAGGAGATCAACTGTACATTTTGGGTTTTAATGGAGAAGGATGTGAAGAAGGGTAAATGATTAATTTAGGGGATAAAGAGTTATTCGATGAAAGTGTTTTGTAAGCATCATCTGAAAGTAGCACAAAGCCACACAAGTCTGTGGTGATTAGGTTCCAAATAGGAGGTGTTATCTATGTCTTCATAATAAGGAACTGTTTACTCAACACTTGGAACTTTCTTTTTTTTTTTTTTTTTTTTCACTTGGAACTTTCTAACCAGCATGAGCTCATCCAAAAATCTGCTAAAGCAGCATTCCTTTGGAGGGACACTTCAACCCCGGGATGGTGTCATTAGAAGAGGCCAGGGTATGGAAACCCAACCCCCTAAGGACCAGTAAAACTACCCGGCATAAGTGGGGAAGTAATCCAAGTGGCACACACCGGTGCCTGAACAAATTACCCAGAAATTGACTGCCTTTAGTGCAAACTAATTTAATCTCCTCAGAGTTTAGCATTCTTGGCAAAGCTGCCCTTCCCCAGAGGAGAAAAAGTGAATTAAACAGCAGTGTCCCCCAGGTACGCCAGCCTACCCACTCCAGGAAAAAGTCTGCGGGCTGATCATCAGAAATAAGGGGATTCATTTTTACTTATGTGGCGAAGAGCTCAGGGTTTCCTTGGCTCCCCCTAAGCGGCCTTTGTAGCCGACGGATTTATACAGTGATGGTTACTGCAGAGAAAAATGACAACCGGCTGCAGGCAGCCACCCACCTTTGCTGAGCTGGGGGACTCTTCCCGAGGTGCTCATTATACGCCGTATAGGCCTCCAGAGCTCTGGGCCCCCCACGATTCTGTGTACACACGTCACCTGAAGCGAGGTGGACCCCAGTGAGACTTGCAGCCCCTGCAAGGCAACATCTGTTTTTGTTTTCTCTATGCACAGAAGATGTCAGGATTAACATTATGCTTTTTCATATTCTCTCCGAAAATTGGCACAAAATCATGAAGTGGCTGAAGGCTGTGAGCTGGATCGTAGGAGTTGAGGACAGATACCTCAGTGACCCCCAACAGGTATAGAAACTCAGTAAGAGTAGTTGAAAACCTGATAGAGTTAAGCACATACTTGTTTCAGAGAACATCTGCCTCTCCTATTGGCTTTCAAAAGAAAGACTATAAACTGGTATTGGCTCCTTGAAGACACATAGTTGCTTTTGGATTTTTTTTTTTTTTGACGCTAGTGAAAAAACACATAGCAAAATTTGCCATCTTAGCCCTTTTTAAGTGCACAGTTCGGCAGTGCTAAGCACTGCTTATTCACTAAGCACTAGCGTATTCACAACGCCATGGAACAGATTTCCAGAACTTTTTCATCTTGCAGAACTAAAACTCTGTACCCATTAAACAAGAACTCCCACCTACCCGCTACCCTCTGGCACCCACCCTACTACCTTCTATCTCCAGGGTTCGGTGCTCTAGGAACCTCATGTAAGTAGAATCGTGAAGTATTAGTCTGATTGAGTCAAGGTTATTTCACTTAGCATGATGTCTTCAAGGTTCACCATGTAGTAGCATAGATCAGACCTTCCTTTCAAGGCTGAATAATACTCTATCGTATATATATGCTACATTTTGCTTAGCCATTTGTCTGTTGATGGACTTTTAGGACTCTTCTTAGCTATTGTGAATAGCGCTGCTAAAAATATGGGTGTACCAATATCTCTTTGAGACTTCACTTTCAAGTATTGGATATATACCCAGATGTGGAATTGCTGGATCATTTGGTGCTTCTAATTTTAATCCAAATGGTTTCCATAGCAGTTGCACCATTTTATAATCTTACCAACAGTGTTTGCGCAAGGGTTCCAATTTCTCCACCTCCTCACCAACGCTTATTATTGTGTGTGTGTGTGTATGTGTGTTTTGATGGTAGCCATCCTAATGGGTATGAGGTACTATTTCACTGGTTTTGATTTGCTGTTCTCTGATGACTAGTGATGTTGCTTATCTTTTCATGTGCTTATAACCATTTGTGTATCATCTTTGGAGAAATATCTACTCAAGTCCTTTGCCCATATATTAACTGGGTGAATTTTTTGTTGTGGAGTTGTAGGAGTTCTTTAGTCTGGATATTAACCCCTTATTAGGTATATGGTTTGCAAATATTTTCTCCTGTTCTGTAGGTTGCCTTTTCACTCTGCTGATTATGTCCTTTGATGAATAAAAGTTATATGTAGTTCAATTTGTCTATTTTTGGTTTTGTTTCCTGTGATTTTAGTGTCATATCCAAGAAATCATTGCTAAATCCAATGTCATGGAGCTTTCCCCTTATGTTTTATTTTAAAAGCTTACAGTTCGGAGACTTACATTTAGGTCTTTCATTTATTTTGAGTCAATTTCTATATACGGTATAAGATAAAGGTCCAAATTCATACTTTTGCATGTGGATGTCTAGTTTCCCAACACCAGCTGTTGAAGAGACCATCCTTTCCTCAGAGTAGTCTGGGCATCCTTATCAAAGCTCACTTGATCATGTATGGGAAGGCTCACTCATTGCTGGGCTTTCTGATGGTCTCTATGTCTGTCTTCTTTTTTAAGATTTTATTTATTCATGAGAGACAGAGAGAGAGAGAGGCAGAGACACAGGCAGAGGAAGAAGCAGGCATGCAGGGAGCCTGATGTGGAACTCGATGCTGGGACTCTGGGATCACGCCCTGAGCTGAAGGCAGGTGCTTAACTACTGAGCCACCCAGACATCCCTCTATGCCTGTCTTTATGTTAGTACAACATTGTGTGGATGACTGCAGATTTGAGTAAGTTTTGAAATAAGGAAGTGTGAGTTCTTCGACTTTTCCTTCATTTGCAAAATTATTTTGGCTATTCAGAGTCCCTTGAGATTTCATATGGAAGTTAGTCTGAAATTTTCTATTTTTTTTTAAATGTTGTTGGAACTTTGAATGGGGTTGTACTGAATCAATATCACTTTAGGTATTATAGGCATCTCAATAATACTAAATCTTCCAATCCATGATCATGGAATTTCTTTTCATTTATGTGTGTCTTCTTTGACTTCTTTCAGAGATGTTTTATAGTTTTCAGTGTACAAGTCTTTCACCACCTTAGTTAACTCTATTCCTAAATACTTTATTCTCTCTAATGTTATTATACACGGAATTGTTTCCTTAATTTACTTTTTGGATTGTTCATTGTTGGTGCATAGAAACTCAACTGATTTTTGTGTGTTGATTTTGTATGCCACAGCTTTGCTGAATTCATTTGTTATTTCTCAGTTTTTTGTGCAATCTTTAGGTTTTCTACATGTAATTTCATGTCATCTGCAAACAGATCGTTGTAATTCTTTTCCAATTTGGATGCCTTTTATTTACTTTTCCTGCCTAATTGCTCTGACTAGGACTTCTACTACTATGTGGAACAAAAGTGGTGAGCTTGGCATTCATGCCTTGTTCCTGACACTAGAGAAACAACTTTCAGCCTTTCACCATTGAGTATGATTCGGCTGTGGCCTTTATTATGTTGAGGTAATTCTCTTCTAACTCTAGTTTGTCACCGTTTTTGAAACACATGCAAGGATGTTGAATCTTGTCAAATGCTTTTTCTTCATCAGTTGAGATAATCATGTAGGAATTTTTTGTTGTTGTTCATCCTGTTAATGTGGTAAATTATGTTATTTGATTTTCATATATTGAGTTTCACGTTTCCTTGCCTTCCAGGAATAAATCCCACTCAGTTGTGGTGTATAATCCTTTTAATGTGCTATTGAATTGGGCTTTCTCATATTTTGTTGAGGATCTTTGCAACAGTGTCATCAGGGATATTATAGTTCTCCATACTTTTCTTTTCTGGTAGCTTCTTTTGGCCTTGGTATCAAGATAATGCCTGCCCCAAACCATGAACTTGGAAATGTTCCCTTCTCTTCAATTTTTGAAGAGAGTTACAGGAGAGTTGGTGTTAATCCTTTAAATGTTTGGCAGAATTCTCCAGGGAAGCCAACTAATCCTGGGATTTTTCTTTGTTGGAAGGTTTTTGATGACTGATTAATCTTCTTACTACTTATTGGTCTGCTCAGACTTTCTATTTCTTCATGTTCACTGTTGGTTGAGTGTTTATTTCTAGGAATTTATTCATTTCCTCCAGGTTATCAAATTTATTGATATATAATTGTTCATAGTATATGTAATCTTTTTTATTTCTGGGACAATGTCCTTTCATTTCTGACTTTAGTTATTTGGGTCTTCTTTCTTCTCTTATATAGTTAATCTAGCTAAGGGTTTGTCAATTTTGTTGATCTTTTCAAAAAACCATTCTTAGTATTGTTGATTTCGTTTGTTTCTCTATTTATCTCTGCTCTAATCTTTATTATTTCCTTTCTTCTGCTAGCTTTGAGTTTAGTTTGTTCTCTTACTAGTTCCTTGAGGAATAAAGTCAGGTTGTTGATTTGGGATCTTTTTTTTTTTCTTTTTTGATGTATATATTTACAACTACAAACTTCCCTCTTTTCTCTTTCACTGCATTCCACAAGTTTTGGTATTTTGTGTTTTTATTTTCACTTGCCGCAAAGTGTCTTCTAATTTCCCTTGTAACTCTTTCTCTGATCCACTGGTTGTTGAAGTGTGGTGTTGCTTAATTTCCACATATTTGTGGATTTTCCAGTTCCCTGTATATTACAGATTTCAGTTTCATTCCATTGTGATCAGAAAAGATAGTTTATATGATTTTAATCTTCTTGAATTTGCTAAACGTGTTTTGTAGCCTCACATGTGACCTATCCTGAAGAATGTTCCCTGTACATTTGAGGAGAATGTATATTCTAATGCTGTTGATTGGTGTTTTGTATATGTCTGGTTTGTCAAATTGATCAAGAGTTGTTCAAGTGCTATATTACTCTTCTATCCATTATTGAAAGGGGAGGTATCGTAGTCTTTTACTATTACTATGTTTCTGTCTTTCTCCTTTCAATTCCACCAAAGCTTGCTTCATATATTTAGGGGCTTTAAGATTTGGTGCATAAATATTTAAATTATTATGTTTTCTTGGAGAATTGACTCTTTATCACTATATAGCAATTTTGACTTAAGTTCTATTTTGTCTGATAGCTGTACATCCACTTCTCTCTTTTGGTTACCATTTCTATGGAATATCTTTTTCCATCCTTTCATTGTCAATCTGTGTGTGTGTCTTTAAATCTATAAAGTGAATGACTTATAGACTATAGATAGTTGGATTCAGTTATTTTTTAATCTATTCCTCCAATCCATGTCTTTTTTTTTTTTAAGATTTTATTTATTTATTCATGGCAGATACAGAGAGAGAGAGGCAGAGACACAGGCAGAGGGAGAATCAGGCTCCATGCAGGAGCCCGACGTGGGACTTGATCCCGGGTCTCTAGGATCACACCCCAGGCCAAAAGCCGCTCTAAACCACTGGGCCACCAGGGCTGCTCCAATCCATGTCTTTTGATTAAGGAGTTTAATCCATTTAAATTTAAGGTAATTGCTGATAGAGAAGGACTCACTATTTCCATTTTGTTATTTTCTGTGTGATCAGCAGCTTTTTAATTCCCCTCTTTTAATGCCTTCTATTGTGCTTCATAGATTTTTTTTTTTTTGTATAACATACTCTGATTCTTTTTTTCATTTCTCTTGCATATATTTTCTTTGTGGCTACCATTGCAATTACATAAAATATGTTAAAATTACAGCATTCTATCTTAAACTGATAACAACTTAATTTCAATCACATTTAAAAAACACCATTCTGCGCTTCCATCTTCCTACAATGTATATTATTTATATCACAAATTACAGCTTTATATATTGTATAGCCATTAACACATATTATAGGTTTTTATTGTCTTTTAAATTCTCTACACCTCTTATTTAAACTTCAGGGACTCCTTTTAGAGTTTCTTGTAGATTAGGTCTATTAGTAATGAATTCCCTCAGCTTTTGTTTATCTAGGGAAGTCTTCATTTCTTTTTCATTTTCAAAGGACAGTATTGTTGGATACAGTATTATTGGTTAACAAGTTTTTTCTTTCAGAGCTTTGAATATATCACCCCAAGATGTTTTGTTTTGTTTTGTTTTGTTTGACCTGCAAGCTTTCTACTGAGAAATCCTCTGATAGTCTTATGGAGTTCCTCTTGTGTGTAACAGATTTCTTTTCTCTTTCTTCTTTCAGGATTCTCTGTCTTTGACTTTAGACAATTTGATTGTAATGTGTCCCTGGGTGGTTCTCTTTGATTTTATTAGATTTTTTTTTATTTTGATTAGATATTTTTTAGCTTCTTGAATTTATATGTCCATTTAAAAAATATTTATTTATTTATTCATGAGAGACACAGAGAGGCAGAGATATAGGCAGAGAGAGAATCGTGCTCCTTGCAAGGAGCCAGATGCGGGATTCTGCATCCGGAGATCAGGACCTGAGCCAAAAGCAGATGTTCAACCGCTGAGCCATCCAAGTGGCCCTATGTGTCCATTTTTTTCTCTCAGAGTTGAGTAATTTTGCCATTCTATCTTGAAGTAAGCTCTCACTTCCATTCTTTCTTCTTCTTTTGGGGACTCCCATTATGTGCATACCTGATCTGTTTTGCAAAATAGGGAGAAGGCCAGTGTGGTCAGAAATGATAGAGCAGAATGAGAGTAGTGAGCAGTGAAGTTGGGATAGGGGGCTGATTGTGTAGGGCCTCATAGGGTCTTATAAGGATATTGACTTTAACCTTTAATAACATGAGAAGTTGATGGAGGATTTTAAGCAGAGGAATGAGATGATTTGGCTGTTTCATTGAGAACAGCTTGTAGCAGAGGGAGAATGGGGATAGTGGGTAAGGACGCAAGCAAGGAGACCAATCAGGAGACTAGTACAATACAAAGATATAGGGAAGAGGGAAGAAGACTTGGACCAGAATGATAGCAGTGGAGGGGTAAGAGAAGATCTTTCTTTCTTTCTTTCTTTCTTTCTTTCTTTCTTTCTTTCTTTCTTTCTTTCTTTCTTCTTTCTTTTCTTTCTTTCTTTCTTTCTTTCTTTCTTTCTTTCTTTCTAGATTTATCTATGACACAGAGAGAGAGTAAGAGAGTGGGGGGAGGGGAAGAGGGAGAGAATCCCAAGCAAACTCCCCACTAAACATGGAGCCCAATACAGACCTCGATCTCATGACCCTGAAATCATGATCTGACCTAAAATTAAGAGTCAAGGATTCCTGGGTAGCTCAGTGGTTGAGCATGTCTGTCTTTGGCTTAGATTGTGATCCTGGGGTCCTGGGATCAAGTCCCACATCAGGCTCCCCGCAGGGAGCCTATGTCTCTGTCTCTCTCTGTGTCTCTCATGAATAAATAAATAAAATCTTTAAAAATAAGTAAATAAAATAAAATCAAGAGTCGGACATGCAACCAACTGAGCCATCCAGGCTCCTCAAGAGGAAATGTTTCTAACAGTGAAATAGCACATCCAGTGCTACTGGTTGGCCAAACCAATGAGGGTTTAGATATTGCCATTGATTTTGGAAATATGGTCATCACTGGTGACCTTGACTATAATTGTTTTGCTGCAGTGGTGGGCTCAAAAAGCTGAGAGAAGAGTAATCAAGATAGACTAGAAGCAGAAAATGAGAAAGGCTGAACACAACTTTAAGGAGATTTGCTTTAAAGGAAAGGAAAGGGTTGGGGGCAGTAGCCATGATGATTAGTGGATTCAGAAGTGGCTTTGTTCTAAAGTGAAATAATTCCATGTTTGTACTAATGGGATGATTTGGTAGAGAGAAAGAAACTGATGACACAAGAAATTATATATTAAGGAACAGGTTCTCCCCAAGCAATCCCCACGTTTATGGCATTGCCTTGAGATCCATTCTGATGTTTTCCTTTCCTTTCCAATCTGTTCTGTTGTAGTCCACTCCATGCTGGTCATGCCATTTGAAATTGATTTCACAACTCGACGTTTCAAAAAGTACTGCATCCCATCATGCTACCTAATTTAAATTTCTTCTTCTGGCTAAGAATTGTCTTTCCATGACAATACTTATGGGAAAGGCTTTGCTCAGAAAACTCAGGATAAGACAATTTACAGATACTTGAGAAAGTCCAGAATATTTGGGTAGAATATAAAGAAAGTCAATATTCTAATTATTACTCAAGTAAGACTTTTCATTTAATTAAAATGTTAACATCACCTCCATTAAGTCCATTGGTCTTATGTCAGCCACATACACTGCTCCTGGCCAATCTAAAAGAAGAAGAAAACAAGAATTGATGAAATATTCATCTGTCTTATAATAGCGTTTGTTTTGTGCAGCTTTGATATTTGCTTTCATTCTCCTAATATGAATATTTGGCATTTTAACACACTGAATTAACATTCAAATTGAGTGAAGCTTCTTTTCTAAGGACATGAGATTATCTTAATTTTGTATGTGTGGGAATATTAAATTAATTATTCCTAAAAGTATAATAATAATGAATAATACACACGAGAGTATAACAGATACATTAACAATTAAAATAATTTTTAGGAGATCCCTGGGTGACTCAGTGGTTTAGCGCCTGCTTTTGGCCCAGGGCATGATCCTGGAGTTCCGGGATCAAGTCCCGCATCTGGCTCCCTGCATGGAGCCTCCCTCTGCCTATATTTCTGCCTCTCTCTTTCTCTCTCTCTGTGTCTCTCATGAATAAATAAAAATAAAATTTTTTAAAAAATAAAATAAAATCATTTTTAGAGTATGTGTACACACACATACACACACTCCCCTACCAAATTATTTTATAACTGTAGCCTCAATGAATATTCACTAAATGAATGAATGAAGAAATGAATGGATGAAGAATCAAATGGATGGGTAAGTGAATGAAGCCTACCTAACTTACCAAATTCTGAGGTTTGACCTACTTTTTTAGCTTAGGTTTTCTTCCTCCCCCACCGCACCAAATCAATTTGGAAAAAATTATTTTTGCCAATCTCAAAAGAGGGAGTGATATGAATATATATTATAAAACTTACCATGAACTTTGAAAAAGGATAAGGTGTTTTTAGAATGATAATGCTACTTTGCTACCTTCCCACTTGACCCCAAACCAACCAATAAGGTCTGGTTGTGATAAGAGCATTGTACAAGAATTCTTATCTTAGAGAAGAAATAAGCATTCTGATTCCAATGAAGTTGAATGTGGAAATGCAAAGATGTTAAACTTGAGTAACTAGGTTATTCAAATTTGCATCAACACATTAATCTTTGTTCTCATCCCTCCTTATGTTGAGACATCAAGATGATACTGCTTCAGAACAGAAAAGTACACAAGTACAAAAAAACAGGTTTCACTTCCTGTGAGAATGCAAAAATGCTAACTGAGGGCTGATAGGACGTGCACAGTGGACTTCCTTCCAGTGTTTAAGGAGGGTTTGGGTTGATGCCACTGGCCCATCATTGGTTGAACACCTTGAGTTAATTTTCCAAGGAGTGGCGATGCATTTGTGATGGCCTGATTTGCCTAGTTTCCCTTGGGACAAAAACCATGCATTTCTGATATAGGTGGCTGGAGAAAGGAGTCCAGCCTATGGATGTGAGGTGAAGTAAAACAAAAGAACCAAAAGTAGCATCAGATGCACTAAATACACTCTGTGAATGCCAACCTGTCATCAGCTGAACTAATCTAATTACTTCTAAACATAAAAATACAGTAGCTGGGGTGTAGGCCAAACCTTGCAAATTGAAATGCAAGGTGGGGCAGCAGGGAATAAGAGGGATTCTGGTTGGAGACAACCATTATCTGACTTTAATGACCCAAGTAACAACTTTCCAGTCAGCAAAGAGTTAGATAGTGAGCAATGACACATGAAGTCATAAAGCCACTGTGATGTTGATGCCAGCACTAATGGAATGGGAGATTGCCAGTCTGTGCTTGTCACTATCCAGTAGGCAAAGCTTGATTGCTCCATTTGGAAGAGCTCTTTTCCAAGGCAGAGATGCAGTAGGCTCTAAAGTGAATCGATGAGACATGAATTTTATAAACTTAGGAATTCTTGAGCTTTGTTTTATCTCACGTCAGATGATCTAAGAAACTTTTACAAGTATCTATACTTACAGTGTTGTCTAAACTGGTCCTCAAATGTCAGCCTGCATAGGAATCACATGGAGAGCTTATAAGAACACAGAACGCAGACCCCAGATCCGCAGTTTCTCTTTGGTAGGCTTAGAATGGGGCTGGAGAAATCGGTGCCAATAACACATTCTCTGTTGATATGTGTGCTACTGGTAGGGTGGGGTTGGGGGTCAGGGCATGCTTTGAAGACCACTGATCTCAAACAGAGCAGAAGTAGGAGGATCTTTCTGGCTGACAAGTTGTCTTAGAGCAATTTGTGGTTTGCTAAATGAACCTCTATAAGCAGTTCTTCAGAAGCAGAAATACATAGAGATACATAGTTGTTGTTGTTGCTGTTTTAACTGAACTTTTAGGGATTCAAAGAGAAGAGCAGAGGCAGTAGGAGATTTTAAAATATAATGCAGGGCAGCCCCGGTGGTGCAGCAGTTTAGCACCACCTGCAGCCTGGGGTGTGATCCTGGAGACCCGGGATCGAGTTCCACATTGGACTCCCTGCATGGAGCCTGCTTCTCCCTCTGCCTGTGTCTCTGCCCCTCTCTCTGTCTCTATGAATAAATAAAGTCTTAAAAAAATATATATATATATATACATATATATGATTTTAAAAGGGGATGTTTCATTTTTCCATAAACGTCTTTATTTTTGTATATGCCATAAAAGATTATATGTACAGAGAGTCATGGGTGTAGAGAGAGGGAGAATTTGTTGGAAAACATGTAATTTTTTTTTAAGCTTTTAAAGAAGGAGACAAAAGGAAAAATGGTAAGGACAGCTGTATCAGGATTGTGGTTGGAAGCAAATAGTAGAAGGTATGACAAAAAGTGATTTAAGCAAGTAGATTAATTTGTCAGGACTCCCATAACAAATTACCATAACCTGGAGGGCTTAAAACAACAGAAGAATGTCGTCTCACAGTTCTGGAAGCTAGAAGTCCAAATCAATAGTTTGGCAGGGCCATGATTCTCTGAAGGCTCTTGGAGATAATCCTTCTTTGCCTCTTCCAACTTCTGGTGGCTCCGGCGGTTCCCATGGCTGCACTGATCTGGGATCTGCCTTTGTGGCCTTCTCCTTTTATCCTTGTGTCTTCTGTCTCTTATGAGGATATTTGTCATCAAGTTTAGAGTCCACCTAGGTAGCCCAGGATGACCTTACCTTGAGATTCTTAACTTTATTACATTGCAAAGACCCTTTCTCCAAATAAGGTCACATCATAGGTTTCAGGTATCAGGATGTTGACACCACTGAACTCACTATAAATAAAAGGCATATATGTCTTAGATAAGAAGTCCTGGGTAGGCTACCTCTTTCCTTCTTTCCTCCTCACCAGAGTGCAAAGATTTTCATCTTTAGGCTTTGAAGCCTCATCACTGCATGATGTTTCATGCATCTCTAGGCAACACAACTATGTTCCGGACAGAAAGACTGAGGAAGGAGTAAGAAGTCCTAAGGAAGCAAGCAAACAGGGCCTGTTCCCTTCAGGAAACCTTTCCTGGAAGTATCACCTGACTCCAACTTGCATTTCATCCACTCAGACTGGATCCCATGGCCACCCCTTGGTATAGGTGGTCTGGGAAAGTAAACATTTTATGTTCCCAGCTCCTGTAATAGAGGAAGGCAAGGATAGAAGAACTGAGAATTGCTTGTGGGTAGTCAATCCCTAGTGTCTTCTATAACTATTAAAAGGAAGAACATAATATTGGCTGAAGATCTGGATGCTTCAGAACTACCCAGTGACATGATAGAGTTGGAGTAGAACATATGGAGTTCCCCCCATATGTCAACAGTATTTGGGCTTGAGTCCCCTGTATGGATGCTGGACAGTTTAGGTAATATTTTCTGAATGTTGGTGACACATATTTTGAGTCTTTAGATTAAGGGGTATCAATAGAGTTGCCAGATTTCCAGGTAAAAATATAAAACACCCAATTAGATATGAATTTGTATAAACACTGAATGAGCTTTTAGTATAACTATGTCCCAAATATTGCATAAAATAATTCATTGTTAACCTGGAATTCAAATTTATCCGAGCATCTTGTGTTTTTACATGGCAACACTATGTGGGAACCTCGACTATAAGCCAGAGCATTCACCCTTGGGCTAACTTCTCAGGAGTAAGATTATTGCCTATTCCTATCATTGTAAAAGAAAGGTTTTAAAGTTAAGATTGATGACACCATATATGGGAACCATGATTTGAGAGGAAGAGGGAACTGGTAAATATTTAGAATTCAGAGATAACGCTTTTAAACATTAGCCTTGTCCTTTGAGGGACAATCCACAACCTAGCTAAGTGAGTTTATTCCATAAGGAAGATTATCTGTTCACCCAGGACTATTTAAGTATTCTCAGGCTATGATCAAGGTTTATAGGTTTCTAGACCATGAGGATAGGGTATGGATGCCAAAGGCTCTAAGAATACAATGTTATAATTAATCTGTTCTAATTTTGCAACATTTAAAACATCTTCTATTGGGAATTAATGTCCAACTTTCAGGATAAATAATTGTACAGAATCCCAGGCAAGCCCATCATAATTATTGTCATTCTTCATTTGGGGATATATTTTATCTAAAATACATTATTGGCATTTGTGGGGCTTTGCTATTAACGAATGACTTTAGCCCTGGCAGAGAAAGCCTCTGGAAAGAAGTGGGAACTAATTTCATCTGCTGTGGGGTCATTTAACAAATGAGCTTATCCTCACCCTCCACCCTCATGGGCTTTCACAGAGAGAAGTGAGAAAAATGGGGCAATCAATATTACTGCAAAGAAAAAAATATATATTACATTAGACAAGAGTATTGTCTCACTAATTTGTGTGCTACATTAGGATAAAGGAGCAATAATTCCTTCTCATTGATTTTAGGAAGTATATAATTGAGGCCAAAGTTTATCATGAAATTGGCTAGAAACCAAAAAAAAAAAAAAATAGCACACCTGGAAAAAAACACTTGCCTTGAGAATGAACATAGGCAATTGTGAATGTCAAGTCACTGCACAGTTACAGGTCAGCAAGTGGGTACAAAAGTGGATAAGGAAATTAGAAACTTAATATGTGGATGTCAGATGTTCTAAAGGAAAAAAATCACTTTGATTTAAAATTCTTGGGCTGCAAAACTGGCACTGATTGGAATAGATTTCTATATCTGCTTTATAATCCATATAAATTCCAGAGACGATTCCAAGAGTGCACACTTCTACTTTTCAAATAATTTCTTTGTATTCCTATTAAATTTTCATATCGGTCTTACCCATTTGGACTCCCAAATCCCTTTCTTTATGGATTTGTGTACATTAACTCCCTGTGACAATAATAAGAGCTTTATATGTGCTTGGAAAAGCTTGAATTTGATAATGGCAGAGTGAAACAAGCCATCTGTCATTGCTGTTGGCCACTCTTCCCCACATTTGCCCACTAAGGGGCCATTTGCTTTTTTTCTCATTGCAGTGGCCATAAACTTGGGATTTTTCCACCACACACAAAAAGAAAATGAATAAAGAACTTCAAATATAATTAGTTTAAAATAGACTTTTAGCTTTCAAATGTAATTCACAAAGGATATTATTGACTTTAAGAGGGGGCATAGTTTTTGTGTTCATTGCTGTAATATTTTGTCTGTGATTATAGTCATGTGAGTCTTCAATATCATTTCCTTTCAATAAACTAGGAGGAACTGGTCAGCTAGAGGACCACTGAGCATGTCACATCTAGTGAAAACTCATTAATCCTGTGGTTTTAACTCTCTTACATAGTGGGCAGAAAAAAAAAAATTTGGTCTAGATAATATTTTCTTCCTCCTCATACCAGTCTAACTTCTTGGAAAGGGCAAAAATGGACTAAGCTGAGGCAGCCAGCTGGGAGGTTGGCTTCAGAAAAAGCTCTTAGCTCTATGGCAGAAACAGAATATGAAGGCAGACACAGTGAGGGCTGTGACTTTCATCACTGATTTTTTTGCTTTGCGAGGGGCCCGACCTCCTGTCAGGGCTCAGGAGTGTCAAGCATAAGGAACAGCCAGAAATGGGCTGTTAGCTTTGTGTGGGTTTAAAGTGTGGGTTTAAAGAAAGCGAATGACATTCCATGTGTTGCCATGTAAAAATACAAGATGCTTGGTTAAATTTGAATTCCAGGTTAACAATGAATTATTCTATGCAATATTTGGGACACAGTTATACTAAAAACTCATTCAGAATCTGGAAAGGTAACCAGAAGAAGTTGAAGTGAATAATCCATGTATCAGAGCAGTCTTGTCATTATAACACCACTACCACCAACAAAACAATAATGGTTGCTACCATTTACTGACTACTCTTTGTGGGCCAGATGTTTCTGGAAGGTGAGACTGAGGCTTCGTGAGGTAACTTGTTCAATGTCATAGCAGCACTTACCGCCTGGCCTCTGGCTCCAGACCAATGCCAAGAGCATGAATAGAATGTTCTCCAGTTTTACAATACTTTCCCCACCATTTCTTCAGTGTTTGTCTTGCTGTCCTCTGCACCCCCATATAATCTGCACAGCATTCTCCTTAAGGAGAGGCACAGGGCTCAGTGGGTGTGGAGCTTGAGTTTCCCATCATGTAAGATTGTACCACATTCCGCAGTGTTCTAGAAATATTATTGGCGTTTGGATTTTGGGGATCTGAGTTTGAGCCTCAGATCCTGCTCATCCCTTCCTTACTTTATTCAACAAATATTTATTGAGCGCCCAAAGCTAATTAATTTTGAGCCTCCTGAAAACTGAACTTTAAAGGCTCCTAGCTTACCCAGGCCCTTTTCAAAGTCCCAGGAGAGGCTCCATTAATGCATTCACTTGGTTCTACATTTTTGTGAAATTTGCAATAATAAGATATTTTCACCATAATCAGGACCCCTGTCACTTTCCACTCAGATTTCCCTGTACATTTTCTGGGAATTGAGGGCTGCAGGCATCTTTGAGGTGGCTGGCCAAGGGAGAGCCTACAGAGGGTGCAGGTTGCTGCTAACCATCCTGGGGTAGGAGAGGTTTCCAGAAATATGCTACTGCTTTCTGCATCAGCCCTCTAAAGATTTGCACACGAGTGCAGGGCCAGTGGTCCTATTGGGCTGTGACTGTGTCCTACAGCAAAGCATGCAGGCTGTAGGAGAAACTAGCAGGAGCCAGTCTTCAGAAAATTCTTCTAATCACGAGGTATGCAAAACTCAAGAGTCCATTCCATTCCATCCTCTTGGTTAAAGCAAAAGTTATTTCTGGTCAGGAATATACTAAAAATGTGGCAGACACAATTATAGAGGCACCAGGCAATGTTTTCTTTCTGATGAGAATTGCATGTACAAGTATTACTGAATTTCCTATTTTCGTAGGGTACAAACCTGTATCCTAAAAACAGTGAATTTGTAAAACAAAACAAAACAAAACAAAACAAAAGACAAAAACAATGAATCTGTGTGTGAAGTTGCAAATATCCCCCACTGACACTGACAAAGATAATATGCAACTCCTTGATAGGATAGGCCATTATAGTGAGGACATCACTGACAAACTGTTGAGTGTCATCGTTTCAAAGAGGATTTAAGATTGGTCAGTGCGCAAGAACCTGAAATCCCGTAACTCTACGTGAAAGAAACCTGATAGGTGTTTTTCCAAATTAGACACCAATCCTAATAACTTATGTGACGTTACCAACAGCAAGCTGTAAAGCTTAACTATCAATACAAATCAAACAATAGGGCGCCTGGGTGGTTGGTTCAGTCAGTGGAGCGTTAGACCCCTGATGGCTCAGGTCACAATCTCAGGGTCACGAGATCAAGCCCTGCATTGGCCTCCCTGCTCAGCACAGAATCTGTTTGAGATTCTTTCCTTCCCTCTCTGTCTTCCCCTCCCACTCGTACTCTATCTCTCTCTAAAATAAAAAAAAGAATAAATATTTTAAAAAAAACAATAAATCAATCAAGCAATCAATTTTTAAAAAGCAAAATGAAACAAAACAAAAACTAATTATCTTTTAATTTTCTTTACAGAAGCTATTATAAAAATATTGTTATGAAAAGAGGTATTAAAGAGGATATAGCCAAAAATGTAGAGAAAAGGTATAGTAGATATGAATAAGCAGTAAATAAATGTGTCATTTTTTTGGACTTGGGGATTGTCATGCTAGTTCTTGACTATAACAAAAATTGTTTAACAAATAATTATTGTTAGAATTACTAATCCTAAGTAAATATTCACGTTTATGCTAATTTTGTATTGGTAATTTTGTATTTTTTTCTTTAAGACGGTCCTTCAGATCATGTATGAAGTTTCAGGCCCATAAACCTGAATGGAACCCTGTTCATCCCTCACTACGTACCAGTGACAGAAACTGTGAATACAAAAATTCCCTTCCCTTCTGGAACTGTATCCTGACAGCATCAGCTGTTAGGTAACTAGGTAAAATGAAACACACAGTAGGTCGGTTGATGATAAATACTCAGGAGAAAAGTAGGGAAAAGGAATGAAAGGATATGGAGAGGGCTTTGCAATTTGAAGTTTCACAAGGGAAGACTAGAAAAGAGGTTCATACCACCAAGAAAGCAGGGGTGAGCTAAGGGGCTTTTGGGCAAAGTGGGCATCAGTCAGAAGAAGATGTGTTCCAGTTCAGAGTACCTGAGTGGGGAAGGGAGGGAGAGAAAGAGAAGGAAAGAGAGAGACAGGAATGAAATAGGAGAGATGAGGTCAGAGAGCCCAAAGGAGCAGGGACCCACAGAAAGGCAGTGCCTTTGGCCATCACGGCGATGTTGGCTTTTCGTGAGTGGGAAGGGAAATTATTGGAAGGTTTTGGGCAACAGATTGACATAATCTGTCTTAACATTATAACAGAATCACTCCAACTGCTGTTTTGAAAATAGACCAAAGGCTACCAGTGAGGAAGCAGAGAGCCAGCTGGAAGTGATGGCCACGAGCAGGGGAGAGATGATGGGACAGGGACCAGGGTGGTGAGCAGCCAGTAAGAAGTCACTGCATGCGGCACAGAGTGTGAGGGCAGAGCTGAGGGGGTTTGCTAACATAATAGAGGTGGCTTTGACAGGAAAAATGGAACCACGGATGACCTCAAAACTTTTGTCAGCAGGAATTGGAAGTGGAAGCATGATGTTGCTCTTTACTGCAATGGGGAGGCTGTGACAAAAGTAGGTGGCTTGGCTTTTTTATGTTCAATTGGAAGTGATGTCAAGCAGGTGGTGGAGTACAGGAGTACAGGAGAGTGAAGCGGGCTGGATGTGTGAGGTGGGGCCTTCTATGTGTGTGTGAGCACTTTTCTCCAAGGTTGGAGGTGGGCTAAAATAACAACAACCACAACAAATGGTCAGAACACTAGGGCTTCATTTCCATCATTTTTCTAGCGTTCACCCAAGTTCTAAACATCTTATAAACATGAATGCTATCCTCACATTCTCCGTGTGACCATTACACCACTGTTTGCGTCCTGTCCCGAGATTCCAATAAACCAGTGAACCAGGGATCGCTCACACATTGCTGGTTTCATCGTTTTAAAAGATTTCCAAATCCGTGTAGTGTATGAAACTCCACAGAAGCCAAAACCTGAAATTGTTTTTTTTTATTGAATTTTTGTCTCTCCATTTCCTGTACACACTGCGGGGTGGGGGGAAGCTTTGTTTTTATGACTTTCTTCTTTGCACAGTTGGTGAGTGCTGGCATTTAAAAAAATATTTTTATTTTTTTAAAAGATTTATTTATTTATTTATTTATTTATTTATTTATGAGAGAGAGAGAGAGAGAGGCAGAGACACAGGAGGAGGGAGGAGCAGGCTCCATGCAGGGAGCTGGACGCAGGACTCGATCCCGGGACTCCAGGATCTTGCCCTGGGCCAAAGGCAGGCGCTAAACTGCTGAGCCACCCAGGGATCCCCCCCAAAAATATTTTTAATAAAAAAAAAATGTGAAAAGTTACCCTGAATCCTGAATAGTGTTATCTCCTAGTTCTTCAGTACTTTGGCCGTTTTCTGAGAGCTCAACGCCAAATTGTTTACTGACTAGCTCCTGAAGAGAAAAACCCCAGTCGAGAAATTGACAAATGAGGAGATATTTTCCAGAAATTTATATATGAGGGAAAATTGTCCAAAGGACCTGCTTAGTGTTTTGTTCCTTTAAGTTTCCTCAAACTTCTTGAGATCGGCTAGAGCACGTGAAAGCTATGCGAGGTCTATGTGGCTTTATATACGCTGCCTCCAGAAGCATCTTCGGAAAGGTGGAATTCAACAAGGGAAATTGACCTCAAAAAATCAGTTGCTCAGAAAAACATCTTTTTGCCTTTTCATATCCTCTATTTGAGAATATTGCCATGGTACTTGACTTAATGATTGTTAATATCTCTTTCCATATAGATAATATTGATCTTTTCTTTTTATGTGAACATTCATCTTACTATTTAATGCATGTAATAGCCGCTTGATAAATGCTTTCATATTGAATTATTTAAAGCCAAGTCAACGCTTCTGTGTAATAATAACAGCTAATGTTTATTGAGGGATTTCTGTGTGACAGGCACTGCGCTGAATGCCTTACATGCATACATACACTCTTCAATCTTTGAAACAACTCCATGAGACAAATCCTATCACTTTCCTGCTTTACAGATAAAGAGATCTAGATACAGAAGAGCCAAGGAACTTGTCTAGGATCAGGAGAGCTAGCAGAGTTTGAACCTAAGCGGCCTCAATTCAGAGCTGGTTGGTGCCCTTACACATGATGCTATAACTGCCTTCCAGCTGAGTGTGTTGCCAATAAACACATTGTGCAGTTTTACACCTCCTCCAAAGGCTTATATATAGATTGGGAACTCTGGAAATTGTTTCAGTAGTTTCATTACTTTGGTTTCCCAGATGGGCGAAGGGATGCATTCCATGCTGGCCTTCCCTAAAGGAGAACCTCTTGTTTCCCTAATGAGGATTTGGATCAATTTCAGAATAAACAAGGATGTAGTGAGTCTTCACTACCCTCTGGACAGCTAAGTGCTGTGCAGGGCCCCTTGTCCCTTCCCCTCTGTGCTGTCTCTGGGCTGTAGTTCAGAAGCCCTCCAGAGTGACATGGACCTTCCATCTTCCCTGTTGCAAATCACTGGGTTCTTTTTCTTGGTACTGAGTCTTGCCCTTTATTGCCTTTGCTCTTATTGAGCATCACACACCCAGAGGCAAAAATAAAGCAAGCTCATTAACTGCTGCATTCTTGGACGGAATGAAATTTGCAAAGAGGACCCCATGAATAAACATGTGTACCAAAGCAAGATGCTGTCACAATTCAGAATTAAGAGACCAAGGAACACGAGAGAAACATGCCAAAGGGCAAAAAGCAGAGACAAATGGCAGGGGGCTATTACTAAGGTCTGATAAGGATTGTTAGCTTTCAAAAAAGAAAATACCTAGGCTCCCTCATTATGTCCTTACCCCTTTCCCCCCTTTGCAGGCTACATAATGTACAATAAAGTGAATTTTGAGGGATCTGCTTCATTATATCATGTTCCTTCCTCACAAGAGTCACCGTTTAACCCCCAGGCAACATGTAAGGGAAGACTCATGTGATTCCGACATCCACATGACTTTCCTTCCGGCAGGATTAGGCTGGAAGAATAAGTGGAAGACTGTGTGTTGTGTTACCAAAAGTATATTTTTTTAACCCCAAAGCCACTTTAATATTGGTCCATTAATTCGATACTTGAGGTTGATCTCGATTCACCTGAGGACACTTGAGTGGAGGACGTTCCCAGGTTGTGGCCTCTGAAACTGGCAAGCGAGTGAGTGTCTTCAGGATTTTTGTACTCGTCCTATTTACAAATATAATGGACAGACTCTCCCCCATTCCGTTCTGTATTTTCCCTAAACTATGTACTTCAGGTTTATACATCATATCATTATTACCAAAGAGGACTAAGAGTTTGTCTGTTTTGGAAAGGAACATATGTAAATGAGGATGTGAATGACTATTTTTAATTTCATGGAAAGGATGTACATTGCAACCACCAATTTGCATTGTAAATATTATAATTAGAACAGAGACCGTCCCTGGCAATGTCTGAGGAAAGCTGATGAAACGGTTTGAGAGAAAGCTTTTATTTTCATAAGCAGCTTGTGTAGAGATTTAATCTGATTATTTAGGTCAGAGATGAGATTTTAGAAAGCCTGAGCAAACCCCATCCATCTTGCCAGTCCTTTACCTGAAGGATATGAAAATGAACATTTATTTCACCTTATAAATAGTTACTTGGGTTAGTTTCTTTTTTACTACAGTTCTTGTTATTTTTTTCAACAGCATCCAAAGACCAAACCCCTGGCCTTTTAGAGACGATCCTACGTCACCGGAACATATTATGCAAAACTGATCTTAAAAATAACCACTAGATGGCAATGAATCGGCATAAAAATGCAGATCTTGCAAAAAGACACCATTAGTAGTTCAAAGGGTCAAGAAGAGGAACTAGCTCCTCATAGATGCTTAACACCTTCATCTCCCTCAGCATCTGGGGTCCCCGAAGCCAGGGCTCACCATCGAGGGGGTGGCTTGATGGGGCTGGTAAATGGGGATGATGAGGAAAAGCTGGCCTCAGAGAAACCCCAGGCAGAGTGAAATGAGCATGAGTTCTGGAATCAGACAGACCTGAGTTTGAGTCTTTACTCAATCACCCCCTTGAGGTGGGCTGTTGGGATGAATTGCTTAACTTTGCTGGGCCTCAGTTTCTCCATCATTTAAATGGTAATATCAATGCCTCATTCATAGGGTACAGTGAGGATCAAATGAGATGATATTGATATAGCACCTGCATGTGAGGTGCTTAATAAGTGGCTGCAATTACACAGCTATGGTTTGTTATCTGAAACCCTTGGGACCAGACAGATTTGTTCTATAATTCAGAATTTTCAAATCTTTAAATGATAAAGCCTAACTTATATTTGTGTTCAGTGGGGGAGGGACAGCATTCTATGATCAAACATGTTTCTATTTCTGTAGGAAGATATGTTCATACCAAGTGGAATAAGTACTATACCCAATTATCAGTGCAAGCCAGGACTGAGAAAAATGCTTGGTTTTCAGAGCTTTGCGGGGTTTGGAATTGTCGTGAGGGATTGTGGGTCTGAACTAGCCATTTAGAAACCTTGTCTGCTTGGTCCTAAATGCATGCTACAGAGCCTATTAGCCACACGCCCTGAGGGAGAGGTGGGGAGAAGGTTGATCTGGCCCCCTTTATTATTGATCTGGTCCCTTTTATATAATCCCCATCCTTCTGGGTAAACTAATAGGCTGACTACTCTCTCTACAAAGTTCCATTTTCAAAATTTGCACCCAACAAAACGACTGCCTAAAAAGCAAGAGAAAAGACCTAATTTTCTTTACTTGAGCATGTGAACTCCAGAAGAGAAAGGCTTGCTAATAGATTAGGCATTAAGAGCTCAAAATCAGAATAATGACATTTACCAAGTAAAGCTATATTTAAAATTTTTCTTCCTGGCAAGTCTTACTTTAAAAGCATTGATAGAGGGGCAGCCCGGGTGGCTCAGCAGTTGAGCACCACCTTCAGCCCAGGGTCTAAGCCTGGAGACCCGGGATCGAGTCCCATGTCAGGCTCCCTGCATGGAGCCTGCTCTTCCCTCTGCCTGTGTCTCTGCCTCTCTCTCTGTGTGTCTCTCGTGAATAAATAGATAAAATCTTTAAAAATAAACAAATAAAAGGGTTGATAGAGACATATAGTGGCACATTCTAGGAAAGAGATTACGTAGAAGCTATTGACATCTTATGTTGGGGAGCTTGTCTGGTCGTAGTATGTCACATTCAAATTTTTCCTTAATTGCTTTTAACAAAGTGTTTTCTATCATTGCGTTTGTGCTCATACAGCCTTTTCTCTCAGACTGTCAACACTCAAGGACAGAAACCAGCCTTTCTCCTTTTTTTTCTTTCTTCATAACCCCTAGGAAGCTTATAAATTGTACAATACTGTGTTTGAAGATGTTAGATCAATACTGGCTTTCGTAGTTCTAAACGTGACAGATTCATCGCAGTTCAGATATTCTCAGGAAATAAGTTAGACACATTTGGGAGTTGCATTAACTCTTTCAGAAAGCAAATACATCATATATAGCCCAGGGCTAGACATTCATCTTAATGACTTGAGAGAGCTGGAGGCAGAGCGTTTTTTTTTTTTTTTTTTTAAGATTTTATTTATTCATGAGAGACACAGGGAGAGGCAGAGACACAGGCAGAGAGAGAAGCAGGCTCCCTACGGGAAGCCCCAGGTGGGACTTGATCCCGGGACCCCAGGATCATGACCTGAGCCAAAAGCAGACGCTCAACTACTGAGCCACCCAGGCATCCCTGGAGGCAGAGCTTATACAGTGAACACATCTGCCTAACTCTAATCTGGAGTCAGATTTCTCCTGCATTTTGTGTACATGGGATCTAAAATGAAAACTGATCCTCAATAGCAACAGCATAAAGGAAGAGCAATTTCAACTACGTTTTATCAAAATTAGTGGCATGGGGGAAGCATGCCCACAGTGCTATGCATAAAGCTGCTGTGATGTTTCTGAAAAAAAAAAAAAAAAAGAAACAATCAGGTCATGTTGGCACTGTTCTGAGAAGCTCAGAACTCCGTCGGTGGAGGTTGACAACAGTGAATGGAACAAGAAAGTGATTGTGGGCTTCCTGGGGTGAAAAATCTCTGATGGTCCTCAAAAGCCCAGAGGATACAGCCCAAACTCCTTAGCAGGGCAGTCATGGCCCCCCACAATGTGCTCTCAACCTACCCATTCTTGGTGTCACCTATTTGTAAGCCACTTTGGGACATCTGTTCCATGTCCCTGGGTTGTCCTAAACTCTGTCTCCGAGCCTTTCCTTTGCCCTGAATGTGCTTTTCCCCACCTCATGCCTCTCTCCACTCCTTTGCTAGTGATAAATGGTCCCCTCATTCTTTGAGACTCAATGCACATAAATACTATCCTGAGGAGACTTTCTGGGCCATAGCACATTCCGTTTAAAAGCATTTTAATTGTCCTGTGTTATGTTATCTGCTAATTTGTGAGCCCTAAACGGGTTTGATGGGAGGAGTACTTTTTACTTATCCTTCCACCCTAGTACTGAACATGGTACTTGAGGACTCATGGACATTTAATAAGTATTTGCTATTATTGATGGAAAGCTGAGCCAAGCACGGTCTGACTCACCAGCATAGAACCTGTGATGAATGTTTAAAGGGCAGTACAAGACTTTCCCTTTGTTACCTTGTTGTTCTACCTTTGGGATCCTAATTTACAGATGGGGAAACTGGGACCAGCTCAAGGTCATGTGGCTCATAAGTAATAGAATCTTGGCCTTATGTCAAGTATCCAATTGCCAAGCCAGTGTGCTTTCCAACGGGTCTGCCTCCAACAAACAAAAAGGCCCACAGAGCACTGCACTCTCGCATGTCAGCATCCCCATGTGGTACCACTTAATGGTTTTCCAAGCGACTCCATGGGTAAGTGTAAAATATAGTATGTTCTCTCTTCTTTCTCTTAACTGGGTAAGTTAATATCCCAGAGGGAATTATTTAGACATATGGAAGAATTATTAAGGGGAGATTAGTTTGTTAAATCTCAGTAGGGATGGACCATTTCAGAGATTTTGCTTTCTAAGACTCATGCAATCCTAGTGGCCATTTTTCAAGCTATTGGCTGGTGGAGGACGGGTGAATCAATGACTTCCTTGTATCTGCAGAAATGTAAGTGTCCCTTGACTCTGAGAATACATCTCTGTCAGGAGTTCATATTTAAGTTCTGTGTTTTTCCCATTAATTTCAAAGGAAACAGCACAAATAAATATATCTGTTAAAAAATTTTTGGATTGTGCAAATATAACACAAAATGTCACATTTGTCATTCATTTGAATGACGAGGTTAACTTTCCAGCATAATCTTGGCAACAGGGAAAATTATTTATCTTATATCTAACTTCGTAAAAGTCAAACTCTGTAGTTTGCCACAATTTTTGCCATATTCAATTCTCTAGTTACTTTGTCAGGAGTTTTCTAAACGACTTTCCCAAAAAGTCAGCCAACAAGCACACAGTTAAGATAAACAAAGTATTCATTGTCTTTCATAGGTAGATAAGTTTTGTTCACCACAGGGTTTGTCATTCTCAAAACTGTTATCCTGAAAATCCCTATTATTTTCCTATGGCTATTCGAAAGTCTTTTATCTTTTAGTTAACTACTATAGATAGTTTCTTTTTTGAATCCTTTACAATATTTTTGTTTTCATACACTTAACTTTATTTATTATGGAAAATCCCAAATATGTTCAAAAGTAAAGATAATAAGCCATCATGTACTCATCACCTAGCTTCAATAATTATCAATTCCTGGCCATTCTTTTTCCCCTGTGCTCCCACTGGCCACCTGCCCCCTCTGACTTATTTTGAAGCAAATTTCAGATGTCAAATCATATCATCTGTGAATATTTTCTATGTATCTTTTAAAAAAACAAGAATTTCCCTTTTTAAACACACTCAAAATATCAATAGCCACCACCTCAGCTAACCCCCTAGAATTACGAAGAGTAATTCCACAATCTTTTTTTTTTTTTTAAGATTTTATTTATTTGAGAGAAAGAAAGAGTAAGCATCCAAGCTGGGGAGTGCTGAGCATGGAGCCTGACTTGGGGCTCAGTCTTAGGAGCGTGAGTTCATGACCTGAGCTGAAACTAAGAGTCAGACGCTTAACCCACTGAGCCACCCAGGCACCCCTCTACAATCTTATTGACTGTCTAATCAGTATTCATATTTCCCTGATTGTATTAAATATGGTTTTTAGATTTTTTTAAAGATTTATTTATTCATTTGAGAGAGAGAGAGCACGAGGAGGGGCAGAGGGAGAGAGGGAGAGAAATCCTTAAGCAGACTCCTCACTGAGTGTGGAACTCAGCACAGGGCTTGATCCCAGGATCCTGAGATCACGACCTGAAACAAAATCAAGATTCAGAAGCTTAACCAACTAAGCTGCCCAGGTACTCCTAGATTTTGTTTCTCTGAATCAGGATCCAGACAAGGTTTACACTTAACAGTTGATTTCTCAGTCATTGAAGTATCTCTTTCCTTATCAGCTCTACTACTTTTCCCAACCCTAACCTTTTCCTCATCAACAGGGTTGTTTGTTCTACAGCTTCTCACAGTATTGATTTGCTGGGTACAGCCCTGTGGTGTCCTGTTCCCCTGTCACCTGTACCTCTTGTCAAATGGTAGTTATCATCAGGATGCTTGGTTAGATTCTAGTTCTTTTATCCCTCCTTCTCCCCTCCTCAAGACTTCATGGATAGTACTATTCACTTCCATGAGGAGATAGATACTGTCTGTGTACTCTGTATGATGTTAATTACATTGATAACCATTGCTTGGATCCTTGGAAAGAGAGGATAAATGCTTGATTCAAATCAAATGCCTTTTAATTACTGGTAAATAAGTTGGTTCACTAGTGCCTTCAAACATAAGCACACACTAAACATAGGTAATGTACTGTAATCTTCTACATTATTATTCTTACTGATGATATAATTGTCCTATGTTTAGTCAATGGGAGCCTATTTCATTAGGATCCTGAGTCCTTTTGATATGATCGTAGCTATATTTGATAAATTTTTTGATATCTGCTTTGAAAAGATGTTCTAAGCCTGCCTGCGTTTAGTGAGATACAGTATGTAGAGACCACAGTCTGGGTACTCATTGCTCCTATATTGATCATTGTTTCTAAGCCCTTTCAGTGAGAAATATGTATTGTTTTTAAAGATAAAATATATCACAGGTTTTTAGTGATATTTCTACTTTAAATTCGGTAATTAATCAATCCTCTATCTCCTTTCTCTCATACCAAAAATCTCAATATTTGATGACAAAAATATAATTATCTTCTCACATTACATACAGTTGTCTCAGAATAGTGATACTAACACTCCCACAAACATTATGATTACTAGAAAAACTTTTAAAAGTATATTATTATTATTATTACTATTATTATTAGCTATTCTTCTTTTCCTTAAGATGCAACCTGCTAGAGTTGCTCAAAGTACTAGGAATAGTTCTTTGTGCGAGTATGCCAGCAACTAGATACTTAAGTTCATTGTTTAATATTATATATGATTTTAGGATTTACATTTTTTGCTTTGAGCTAAATTTTATTTAATTGCACATAAAATATATACACGATCCTAAGGCATATTTAAAGAAATTTAGTGTTAATTTGTTCCCTCCACCCTATCCTCTCCCTCCTCCTCCTGTAGTTAACCATTCCAACTATTTATTTGTTTATTCTCTCATTGTTTTTTAAATGCAAGTAAACACTATTTATATATTTATATTTTCATGTTGAATGTAAATATATGTCCTTCATGTTTTATTCACTTCTCTCTTTGGTGTATCTTTTGATATTTAGAAAGGTGAGCATTTTTTTAATAGTTCTCTCTTAGTCATTATTTTTGCTGTAAGTAAATTCTTTTTTTTTTTTTCTGTAAGTAAATTCTTAAAAGAATTTCCTTTGATTCTCTTGCCAGATGTATTGCAGTTACAAATTATTATAGGATTGATGCATGTTTGCTTTTCTGAAGTAATGTATCCAACCTGTTAAGACTGCCCCTTTAGCCACCTGCAAGTAGTGTGCCTTTTCTTTTTGGTGGGAGAAGTGTTTGTTCATAGCAAAAGTGAAACCAGTAGAAACATCTAGTACTTATATTTCCATATTATCAAGGAGTAAGTAAGTCACTAAACTTACAGAAAAAGCTACTGGATTTAATGAAGAGCTCCAATTATTTTCTCTATCATGCTATATATCATGATATATTTTTGCAGTTCTGCATTTGGGAGTGATTTTATGTATAGGTAAAATGTCCATCCACTTCACTACATCCTCTGGAGCAGTATATTGACTTTTTTGACCTTATGTGTGTAGGTTGGTTATGTTAACTGTAAATCTTATTTCAGACTCATAGGAAAATTACAAAATACTTATTAAAAGGAGCATTAGATTGCATAGGGTTGTGACTCAATGTTCTAAACTACTTGTCTCCAAATACTATATTTCATCAAATCAAAGATACTGTCAATTCTAAGATGTTCCACTAAGAAAGGTAAAAAATGAGGCTTGAAAGTAGGGCTTGAAAATGATGAAACATTAGAATATTATCAATTACTGTAAGAGCAGCTACTCTTAAGCAACTAGATTCTACAAGCATTACATGTATCAACCTATTTAATCTTCACAATAAATAAATGCTAAGTTAGCACATGAAGAAACAGAAAGATACAATATTTGCCCAAAATCATGAATTAAGCATGTAGGAGAATCGGGGTTTGAATCTAGATCTAACTTTAAATCCCATACTCATTTCTCAAGGTTGAGTTGCTGTCTCTCCTTCTATGTTGCCCTCAAGGTGGAAGGAGTCCATGATTCTCACTTCTTGAGAAAATCTGCAGTAGGTAGCAGCTTCTTTCTTGAAGTTCAATTCCCCTTCCTTGAGCAGAAATAAGCAGAATAGGTATGGAAGCTGAGGAAGGAAGGTGCCCCCCTTTTCCCGTAGGGTTAAAACAGAAGGAGAGGTCATTGTGATGAAATATATCATTTCTCCATTTCAGTGGCTTACAAATTCTTTGAGTAGGACCCAAAAGTAGAAATTTTATTTTTCATTAAAAAATTTGAGGGACACCTGCGTGGCTCAGTTGGTTAAGCATCTGCCTTCAGTCAGGTTATGATCCCAGGGTTCTTTGATGGAGCCTCGCATCAGGCTCCTATTCAATGGGGAGTCTGCTTCTCCCTCTCCCTCTGCCCCTTCCCTTCTCATGCAAGTGTGTGTGCATGAGTGTACACATGCACTCTCTCTCTCAAATAAATAAATAAAATCTTTTAAAAATTGAGGCAAAATTCATGTAACATAAAATTAGCCATTTTATTTTTTTATTTTTATTTTTTATTTTTTAGAGATTTTATTTATTCATGAGAGACACAGAAAGAGAGAGAGAGAGAGGCAGAGACACAGGCAGAGAGAGAAGCAGGCTCCATGCAGGGAGTCTGATGTGGGACTCGATCCCAGGACTCGATCCCGGGACTCCAGGATCATGCCCTGGGCTGAAGGCAGATGCTCAATGGCTGAGCCACCCAGGCATCCCCAAAATTAGCCATTTTAAAGTGTATAATCTGGTGGTATTTAGTACACTCACAGTGTTGTACAACTACCTCCTCTCTCTAGTTCCAGAATACCGCCATCACCCCTAAGGAGTCATTCACTCCCCATTTCCCAAGCCCTTGACAACCACTAATCTGCTTCCTATCTCAGTGGATTTACATTTGGGTATTTCATATAGATGGAATCTTATTAGACCTGTGGGCTTTTTAATGTCTGACTTCTTTTACCTTAGCACCAGGTTTATGAGGTTCATCTATGTTGTAGCATGTATCAATATGCCATTCTTTTTTCTGGCTGAATAACAATTGATTGTATGGATATACCACATCTGGTTTATCCATTCAGCCATTGATTTTTTATTTGTTTCTACCTTCTGGCTATTGTTGAGTAGTGATGCTGTGAACATTTGTGTACAAATATTTGTTTGAAAACCTAGTTTCAATTTTTTTGACTATATGTCTGGGAGTGAAATTGCTGGGTCATATGGTAATTCTATGTTTAACTTTTTGAGGGAACTGCCAAACTGCTCCGGGAGCAGCAGCTGCACCGTTTTACATTCCCACCAGCTATGTAAAAGGATTCCAATTTCTTCCTATCCTTGCCAATACTTGTAATTTTCCATTGTTTTCAAATATAACCATCCCAGTAGGTGTGAAAAAATACATTTTAAAAATTATTTACCTTTTACATTACAACCTAGTATATACATACAAACAAAACATAAGCAAAATAAGAGCTTCACAAAATAATAAATATTATACTCTGATATTTTCTATTCTATCCTAGTGCAATCTATTCTGTTTCATTTGTCTTCAAAAAAAATACTGTGAAAACTCACTAAATTGATTTCATTATCTACTAAAGGTCTGTGGCCCACTGTTTGAAAATCACTGCTCTATTTGGACGCTCAAATTTTTCTAGGAGCTTTTTTGTATTTACACAAAAATAGGAATGATTTCCTTTTGTAAATACTAAAAGACATCTTACTACATAGCAAATAAAAATCATAATTATAATTTACATCACCAGCAAAATATGTTGAATAACTCATTGTTATTGATGAGTGCTGGCCCAGAGGCTAGAAAGCTAGGGGATTTCATTCTAACTCTGAAACTTTCTCTGCATCCTTGAACAAATAATTTCTCTGGGATTCATTTTTGCAGCCAGTAACTGAAGGTAACAATGGACAGCACACCCACCTGGAGGCTTGTTGATGAAGATTGGGTAATAGCATAACAGATGTGGTTTTAGTTTGAAAACAGTGAAATGCTATAAACAGTGAATTGTTGCTTAAGTGTTTCCACAGGCACTTGCTTGGAGGGCATTGGTCGATAATAGTCAATAAACAGCCACAGCCAGGACAACCACCTTTCCTGGCTGCTTGCTATATGCCAGGCAGGGTGCTAAGCCCTTTGCCTGCATTAATTCATTTTGTTTTCATAATAGCCCTGTGAGGTAAGGACTGTTAACATTAGCCCTTTTTTATAAATGAGAAAATCAAGGCACAAGGTAACTTGGTAACAAGTAACCTTACCAAATTCTATCTCTAGTAAGCAGCAGAATTAGGTTTGACACTAGCAAGTCAGGTTCTTGTGCCTAAATGTTTAACCACCATATTATCCTCTCTCTTCAATGAAGACAGAAATCAGAATTTTGTACTAGTGTGTCTGAGCATTTGTAGAGTTTGCTATTGCATTAAGTATCTCTGCAAATTAAATGCTTCTTTAAGGGACGCCTGGGTGGCTTAGCGGTTAAGTGTCTGCCTTTGGCTCAGGGCGTGATCCCGGAGACCCAGGATTGAGTCCCATGTCAGGCTCCCTGCATGGAGCCTGCTTCTCCCTCTGCCTGTGTCTCGGCCTCTCTCTCTCTGTGTGCCTCTCATGAATAAGTAAATAAAATCTTTTTAAAAATAAATAAATGCTTCTTTGAGAATAATCAGTGAAGAAAACCATGTACATTTTTTTTTGCACACTTTTGTGGAAACAAGAATGTAATCAGTAAGTCACTGCAAGGAAGGATCAAATGTCAGCTTTAAAGCTTATAGACTTATGGTAGGTTTTCTGAATGTGCATGTGTATATGTAGGGGTGTGTGTGTGTGTGGGGGGGGTGTGTACACTTCAAAGAGAGATGGCTGCTTCCTACCAGGGGTAAAGCTTGTTCAGGAATATAAAGGAAACCCAAGGAGAGCCCAGACCGGTAGCTTAGCTGTCAGGGTGCCCTGGCCTCCGAGGGCTGCCCTGTTGACCACACGCTGACATAAAACATGCTCCATCCTGGGAATACCGCTCCCGGCCCAGCATCATGAGCGCCTGTCCGGCCTGCAGGCTGGAGATAAGCCTAAATCTAGCCTTTGATGCCGACACTAGCCAAGGCTTCCATGAGCTGAGGAGACTGATAGATAATTTTCAACTGCAGTGACCAGGGAACTGGGGGCCTCTGGCTTTGATTTATTGGGCAGATCAGTTGGTTCAAGGGTCCAGGAAGGGAATGTCAATGGCTGATGGGGCTTTCTGAGAGCTGAGCCACTAATCCTTGTGGGTCAGGCCAGGGACTAAGTCCTCAGCAGGAGGTGCTGTGTGTGCAGAAAGGGGTGCTTTCTCCTGTCTGCCCTTCCCAGAGGAAGACTCCACTATCAGACACCTTCCTCCTGAGCGCGCCTCTGGGATGTTGTCCAACATCTATGTTTCTAATGAATCGTGTTGCCAGATTGAGCGAGAGCCAGGCTCCTTTTTGGAACTGTGTGCACTGGACTAATCAGAAACAGGCTCCCCTCCTTCCCTCGCCAGCTCTACCGAGGCCAGCAGGGCTCCCACACGCCGCCTGGCGTCAGAGGATGCTGTTTGGCCATCGCCGGGAAGGGCCTCCGTGCCTGCAGCACCGAAACAAAGATTTTGTTTGGCCTACAAACTGCCGTCCCTGAAATGTGTTTGGGAATTAAAAGGAACGGATTTTTTTTTTTTTTAAAGGTTCACCCCTTTCATTATTAATGCAAAATGTCTTTCTGCTGACGAATTCAGATTTTTATGAGATTGCTTTTGCCCCTCTGCAGTCCGTGCTCAAATAGCTCAAATGCACTTCGTTTTGCACAGGGCTACGTCCTGCTCCCGTGGTTAGCAGGGGCTCACCTCCGAGTGTGGAGGGAGAATCCCCCGACCTCACTTGCTTCTATCCTGTGAACCTCTCTGTAGATTTCTCAGTGCCTGGGTCTGAGTAGAGAAAGTGTACAATACCTCCTCTGGCTAGAACATTCTGGCACGGTGGGGAGAGGGAAGTCCCCAGTCCCACTTCACAGACACCCAGAATTCGTATAGTCCTAGGGCTTCTCTCATTCTACTTTCAGCTAAGAAAGTTCAAGTACAGAACAACAAGGGCTCATGGAGAGAAAGATCCTGCCCTGACACTCTGAGAAGAAATGTGTCCTGAATCCCTCATGGAATTCCAGCCTATTGCAAGTCTTTTATGGCCCATGTGGTTTGTTTTCTGTGGATAACACGCAATAGGCGACGGTGCACAAATTCACAGGTTGTTCAAAGATGAATGAAAAAAGTTCAAATGGGCTGGCTTAGGGTTTCTGTGAGTGGTTCGTTCTAGATCACTTCCTTATCTCCGTATTCCGCCCCCCTCACCCCCCAAGTGTATCTACTCCAGGAAGCATGGAGAGAAAAGAGCCTGGTGGGAAAATTGTATCAAGTGATAATGACATCGTCCTTATGGAACAAATTCTGAGGCAAACAGATTTTGGGTTTTACTGTTAAGCTAACATTAGATTACCTATCCTAACAAGATTTAGGCATCTTGTTTTTCTAAATGCTCTTTCATTTGTGTTAAAACGGGAAAATATGACATCTAACCCTTTTTTCCTGAGAAAATAATCACCATCCTCCATGCTTTGCCAACAACAATCCTTCCCCCCCCTCCCCATTTATTATAGGAGCTACAGTATCTGCAATTTAGGAAAGCCGCTACCCTAGCTGGGCTATTTGTTTGATTTTGCCATTTGGCACTTGAACGTTTTGAGCGTGTGAAATGTATGCGTGTGTGTACATGTTTGTGTGTGGACATGCTATATACATGTGCGTGTTAATTTAAGGCAAACACAGTCAGGAATGTAAGAACTCATCACAACTGTTCATATATGGGGAATGAATTCTTCATTTTTATTCTCTAGACCTTCCATAGTTGCATGTTTTTCATTTTGTATTTAAGTATCAACACTGAACTTACCTAAATGTTGATACAACATCTACTACTTAAAAAAAATTTCAGACTTATTCATTAGAAGGATTAGATCTATTTAATACTTGCCCTTAAACATTTTTTTCTTAGGTTAATCATTTGCTTCTAACTCTTTGAAAAGTGGGTTTACTTACTTAAGTTGTGATTTTCCAAGAGTTGTTTTGTTTTTAGTTCATATGTTAAAAACAAGTAGGAAGAAAGTAGGGAGGGGGATTGATGGGGTGGCAGGGGTGGGTGGGGAGAGATGAGAGAAAAACCCACCCTTTTAACTTATAGAATTTTTATATAAAAGGCCAAGACAGAAAACCACCAAGCCTGTCATTTGTTTTCTGTGGTTGCTGATTGCTCTGTGTAGAGAGGTATGGAACATTTTCGTGCTATCACGGGGAAACAGGACACTCCAGGGTAGATTCTGATTTCTGTGGCTAAAATCTCTATCTCTTGAAACAGAAACGCAAATGAGGTCTGATGTCCTTCTGGTTGAAAACTTACTGGAAGGAAAAAATGTTTGCGCACAGAAATAAACACATACAGGCAAACAAAAGGATGCAAATAAAACAGGAAATGTGAATAAGATGTGAATTGTATCAATGTTAATTTCCTGGTTGTGAAATTGTACCATAGTTTTATAAGAAGTTGCCATTGGAGAAGCTAGGAAATAAGTACATAGGATCTTGCTGTATTATTTCCCATAATTGTGTGTGAATCTATAATTATCTCAAAGTAAAAAGTTTGTATTTTTTAAAGTAATAAGACAAAAAAACTATGTATTTCTTTAAAAATAAAAAGTCACATTTGTATTTTGAAAATAACTTCTTTAAAAGCATTTGAAAGACAAAGTGGCTTTTTTAAAGTTAATTCTTTTATAAAGTATGTGTTTGTTATCATAGCACCTAAAAAAATGGAAGAAAACAGAGTAAAATTTCGATACGTAAATTCAGAGCTTAAAATAGTTTCAGTGGATTAAACCAACAACCCTAATTATAGTGAGGAGTACGAGGGTAAGTTTTAACCTATTTTTGTGTAATTTATGTTGAAGACGCATTTTACCCCAAAGAGCAACATCTTAGGTAGAAATAAAGAGTTTGTACCTTTGGATGGAAAAAATGGTAGAATTACATAAATCCATTAGCCTTAATGGCTAGAAAAAAAAAAAGATCTTTGCCAGTACAAAGAACAGAGTATGTCTACTTTTCAGGGGTGAGAGAGAGTTCTAAGAAAAGCTGTTAGTGCTTCAGAATTAAACTGGCTCTGAGATGAAAAGACAGTAGTTACACATTTAACTAAGTTGGCTGTTGCTGCAGCTAGAGAGGTTGGAATAAAGCAAAGTTTCTATATCAATTCATCTACCCGTGTATCAAACCCTGTATAGCACTATTCAGATGATACGTTTTAAGCTTATTGTGAGATGAATGAATTATAAATGTGTGTACATACATATATATACACACACCTCTACTTATATATATGCATATACTTATATATATGTATGTACATACTTATTGCCTGCATAAGACACCGTTGAAAGAAATACAGATCCCATGTACTCTTTCCTCAGTTTTCCCAATGGTAACATCTTGCATAACTATAATATAGTATCACAACCAGGAAATTGATATTGATATAATCTACTCATCTAACTGGCAAATGATAGCGGCCTTTTTCACCATTAAGTGTGGTCACCATCTGTCACCATACAATGTTACTACAATATTATCGACTGTATTCCATATGCTATATTTTTCATCTTTGTGACTTACCTCTTTTATAACTGGAATTTTGTACCTCTTAACTTCTTTATCTCCCCCATCCCCCTCTCCACCTTCCCTCTGGCAACCACCAGTTGTTCTCTGTATTTAAGAATCTGTTTTTTGGTTTGTTTTTTGTTTGTCCATTTGTTCTGTTTTTTAGATTCCTCATATAAACAAAATCATATGGTATTTGTTTTTCTGTCTGACTTATTTCACTTAGCATAATACCCTCTAGGTTCATCCATGCTGCTGCAAGTAACAAGATTTTATTTTTTTTTAATGGCTGGGTAATATTCCATTTATATATACCACATCTTCTTTATCCATTCATCTATTCACGGACACTTAGACTGCTTCCGTATCTTGGCTACTGTAAATAGTGCCACTATAAACATAGGGTTGCATATATCTTTTTGAATTAGCATTTTCATTTTCTTTAAGTAAATACCCAATAGTGGGATTACTGGACTATATGATATTTCTATTTTTAATTTTTTTTAAACTTTTTTTTTTTTAATTTATGATAGTCATACAGAGAGAGAGAGAGGCAGAGACACAGGCAGAGGGAGAAGCAGGCTCCATGCACCGGGAGCCTGATGTGGGATTCGATCCCGGGTCTCCAGGATCGCGCCCTGGGCCAAAGGCAGGCGCCAAACCGCTGCGCCACCCAGGGATCCCTATTTTTAATTTTTTTGAGGAACCTCCATACTGTTTCCACGGTGGCTGCACCAGTTCGCATTCCCACCAGCAACGCACGAGGGTTCCTTTTTCTCCACATCCTCACCTGTACTTGTTATTTCTTCTCATTTTGATTCTAGCCATTCTGACAGATGTACGGTGACATCTTATTGTGATTTTGATTTGCATTTCCCTGATGTTTAGTAAGGTTGAGTACCTTCTCGTGTTTCTGTTGGCCATCTGGATGCCTTCTTTAGAAAAAGGTCTTTTCAAGTCCTCTGCCCATTTTAATCAGATTATTTGGATTTTTGGTGCTGGATTGTATAAACTCTTTGTATTTTGGATGTTAACCCTTTATCGGATATATCATTTGCAAATATCTTCTCTCATTCATTAGGTTAACCTTTTCATTTTGTTGGTGGTTTCCTTTACTGTGCAAAAGCTTATAATTTTGATGTTGTCCCAATAGTTTAATTTTGCTTTTGTTTCTCTTGCCTCGGGAGACATATCTAGAAAAATGTGGCTAAGGCCAACGTCAAAGAGATTACTACCTATGTTTTCTTTTACTTTTTCAAGCTAATAAAACTGCAGTTGTAATGTTATTGATCCAAGAGTTGATAAACACATAGCATACATTCCAAAAATCATACCCTACACCCTACATTAACTAGTTTTTTAAATTTTTATTTATTTATGATAGTCACACAGAGAGAGAGAGAGAGGCAGAGACATAGGCAGAGGGAGAAGCAGGCTCCATGCACCGGGAGCCCGACATGGGATTCGATCCCGGGTCTCCAGGATCGCGCCCTGGGCCAAAGGCAGGCGCCAAACCGCTGCACCACCCAGGGATCCCTACATTAACTATTTGTAAAGTTTGCTTCTGATTTTATAGATTCAGAGGACTTTTCTTCCTTTATTCCTTTTATTCCTTCTCTTTCTACCCTTTTCTTATTCTCCTCTTTTTTTTTTCTTTTCTTTTCGTTTTTTTTTTTTTTTTTTTTTTTTTTTATGATTACAGGCCATTATGGTAGTAAGAAACAAATTGCTTTAGATATTTTCTGGCATACATTGATATTGTTATGAAGTTGAGAGACAGATTATCCATAGCATCATTTTTGGAGACCAGATTTCATAGGAAAGAAATAATTAAATCCCCTGTGAAAGATATTTTACTACTTACCCTCCTGTCAAAGCTACAACACAAAAAGCTAAACAGACAACCTGAACTTGAGATTTAGTTTTGATGTTGTTTTGTAAGGTTTGGAGAAAGCAACAATGTTAAAAGAAAAGGCCATTCTCTTTAAAATATTTTCTTTAAGAAAATAGCTTGGAGAAGGAGATTGGGTCTCATTTCCATCCAATTCAGATTGGACTCAAAGGAGCCATTTCAGGCCAGGGAAACTGTCTACACATGGAATGGTTCCTTAGTAAGAAGGAACCTGGCACTTGACAATGTTGAGTGGAAAGAATACTTTCAGCAGGGAACATGACAGAACTGGAGGGGTAAGAAAGGGCTCATTTTATCTGAATGCAAAGGTAAACTTTGAAGGGTTTTAAGCAGTGGGTGATGAAATGATCCGGATTGTGAATACGATGGATTGAAGGGGACAAGAGAGTAAGCAAGGAGGTCATTTTGAAAACCATTGCAGTAGTTCAGGCTATAGATAGTGGCTGGATTGAACTGATAGTAATACATATGGGGGAGGGAGGGACAGATTTGGGGTAAATTTTAGTGGTTAAATCTATTAGGTTTCATGATAAGGATTGATAGATGAGAAGGGTCTGTGGATTTCTGGTTGCTAACGACCAATTAGGTTGAAGAGCCATTTAATGAGATAGAAAAAGGAGGTAGCATTTATTGAGAAGAAGCCAAAAAGAGGGACTAATTCTGGTGGGAAAAATAAGAGTCCTGCTCTGAACATGCTGAGTTTGAGAAGGCCACAGATGTCCTAGTGGAGATGTCAAGTAGACCATTGGAAGAGAAGATAAGAGAAGAAACAAGAGAGAACAAGTCTACTGTGTAGGTGGCAGAACAAGAATACTGATAAGGATTTGAACTCAAAGTTCACCTTTAACCAAACCAGAGCTTGCTGGTGGGTTAGCATGGGCCATTTGGGTGGCCTGTAAAAAAGAAGTCAGACTGGAGTTGGTCATAGAGATAGAATCCCAAAGGAAGTTATCTATTGCCTATGAAGCAAAAGAAGCAGAAAAAGAGCAAATAGAAAAATAAATAACAGGAGGACAAGTAGTTTCAAGCAGAGCCCTTTTTTAAACATAAGAAAGACTAGAGAAATGGTTCTTAAACATGAGAAACTCCCGGCAAGAATTTTAAAATTCTGATGCCCAGGACTTCTTCAATCATAATTAAGTCAGAACCTTTGCAAGGGGAAGCCCAGGCAACTGTATTTTTTTAGAACTACACAGATAAGTCCAGTGTGCAGGCAAGTTTGAGAACCAGCATCCCAAATGTGCTTTTATATTACCCAGGAACTTGCAGATTCCGATTCAGAGGTCTGAGGTGGGGCCCAAAGTTCAAAATCTCTAGTAAGTTTCCTCAGTGGTGCCACTGCTGTTGACTTGTGGCCCTACTGTACATCTGAATGGGGATGATCCAGAAGAGAAAGAAGTGAATGATGCAGCAGGAGGAGGCCTGATCTGATGGAAAGCCAGACCCTCTGGGGGATTGGCCTTGGGTAAGACTAGACAGGAGAAGTCATACCCTTAACGACTCTGGTATACTGCTCTTTCTGTATGTCAACTAATAAGATGGGTATAGCCACGTGGCAATTCTTAGATTTCTAATGTTTATGCATGTCTTTCTAGCAGAGGTACTGTCTTTGTTCTCAACTTCATTTTTAAGAAAGTTTGTATAACCCACAGTCTTGTAAGAGAGAGATAGTATCTCCCAAGGAGCTAAGGATAGGCGTGTTCAGTGCTTGGTAGAAAAGCTCTGTGTCCCCTGTGCTGTAGGTACCCTCCCTGTGTGGCAGCCTTGGGCCCCTGGCCCTCTCTGCAGTGCCCTGGGGGAACCAAGGCTTGGAGAACCACAGCACTGACACGCCAGCAAATGTATTACTGTGAAACATAAACTGTCCCTTCTGATGTCTTTTTGGAGTATTGGTGGGATTCAGAGATGACAGCCAAGAAAGAATTCTTGAGACATCTTCCGTGCAAAAAGGTGGTTTCATTAAAGCACTGGGACAGGACCTGTGGGCAGAAAGAGCTGCCCTGGGGTCATGAGGAGAGGCCCATTATATACTCTCAAGTTGGGAGGGTGCGGTTAGGGATATTGTCAGTCCCTAAAGAATTTTGGAAGCAAGGTTTCCAGGATCCTGACGGAGCTAGCTATTGCTGGGAAAAGGTCATTTATTACTGTCTAATAAACCCTTGGTCATAAGACCCTTCAGATGTATATGGGTGATACGCTTGGGGGATGATTGCCAACATGCATCTTGAGTGGTTTAGAGATAAAGGGAGTTTCCAAAGGAATTTTTTTAAATGAACTTTAGATTTTTAAAAATATTTTATTTATTTCTGAGAGACACACAGAGAGAGGCAGAGACACAGGCAGAGGGAGGAGTAGGCTCCCTGAGGGGAGTCCAATGTGGGACTCGATTCTGGGACCCTGGGATCACAACCTGAGCTAAAGGCAGAGGCTCAACTACTGAGCCATTCAGGTGACCCGAACTTTAGATTTTTTAAAATTTACTTATTTGGCAGAGAGAGTCAGAGAGAGAGAGAGAGAGAGCACAAGTAGGCAGAGCAGCAGGGAGAAGCAGGCTTAGCAGGGAGCCTGATGCGGTGCTCCATCCCAGGACCCCGGGATCATGACCTGAGCAGAAGGCAGACGCTTAACCAACTGAGCCACCCAGGTGCCCCTCCAAAGGAATTTTTATATATTAAAGTAGACTTACAGGATCCTGGGGGTCAGGCTAAGATTGCCTGTTACCCTTAGTAGAGCAAGTGACCAAGTGACCTTCCTCTAGGAACTCAGCTGGCTCTAAGAACTCCAAGTTTCAAGAACTTGTCCATGGGCCATAATTAGTAAACTCATTTGTTGGGCTTTGCCTTTGTTTACCACATCACTTTCCTTCAGACCCAGAAGGACAAAGTCCTTGAAACTGTGTCTTCAGCCAGAATCCATGACATTGTAGCAAGTTAACTTAGCATTGGAGGACAAATTATTGGCGTCTTCGCAGCTCTTGACAGGCACTACTACTTCCATAGATGGTCGGTAAACCAGTTCAGAGAGCCACATGCAGCTGGCAAAAGGCTCAGTAAAGTCATGTCTGCCTCCATCCAAAGCATGGACTCTTACCCACTGTTTCATGATAGCAGAAAGGGGCCAGATTAGAAAAGAGGAAGGAACATAGCTGACAGACAATCTTATGGCTCCCAGGAGGAAGCACAGAAAGGTTTAATGCAGGTCAGTGAACCCTCCAAGCTTCTGCCTAAATCGCTTATCTAGCTGTTTTCTTTGGGATTTTGTAAATGGATGCTGGGGTGCCTCACCCAGATCTTACCTTCAGAACGGATCTACTCATTTCCCTGCTGCGAGAAGATTAGCAGCTACAGGCCCCTTCTGAGTCTTCCTAAACTGTCAGGCTGAAGATTGCTGCCCTACCCAAAGACATGCCCTATGAGGCAGAGCCCCTTGGACATGTGGGCAAGGAGGGAGCAGGTAATGTTCCAGCGCTTCTGTGGCAAGGTGGGGTGACTCTTGTCTCAGCTCCAGGGCTGCCTGCAGGAGAGACTCAGGTTTTCTGCCTTTTTTTTTACACTAACATCACAGTTCAAGCCCTCCCTCTCCCCAAACCTTCCTTTACTCCTACAGCACTGATCTTGAGAACTTCTCGAGTAATTGCCAGCACACAATCTCAGCACACAAACCTTAGTAAATACTTCCTTAGGGAACAGACCTAAAGTAGAACTCCTGTAAATCAAGATAGAAAATGAAATCATACAGAAAATGTGCACCCAAAGATTTTATGTGCTTTAAATTACAATTTTCATTATCTACTGTACCTTTAGGTTAAGTCATTTAGAATACCACTTATAAGCTCATCAAAATCATATAGTTAATCCAAACTTTAATAATATTACTAAAGGATAAGAAATTATATTTATTAAAGCATTACAGTTGTGACAATTTTGTAGTATGGTCACTGAATTGCTTTTTCTGACACTTTAGTCTACAAATAAGTAAAAAGCCATAGGAAAATCATTAGCTTATCATAGAATACCCTGATGGAAATTTTGTATAATTGAATTTCTGTTTTCCCTTGAGATATGAATACTGTGAATGTTTCACAGATTATGTAAATGAAACAGTGGGAATCATTCGCAAGTCATACCATTTAATGGGCCTAGGAAAATTATATTACCCTCCTTTCCTATAGAGAGAGGCAAGAAGATAGTATGCTTTGTTGGGATGGAAAAGTTGGGATTTTGTGCAAACTCTCAAGAATAGATTTAGAAGGGGAAGGTGTTGATGAATGCACTCAAACAGCCTCTTTCTGGCTTTTGACTTGAGAGTAAACCCATGAGAGCAAGGCCAGTGAGAATGAAGGCCAGGCAGCAGTACCAGGCCCATGTTATGGGTTAATATTATGGAGTCCGACCCTTTCTCAAATGATACCATCAGCCTTATTCCATCTACACGAGGTTGTACAAACACATCTACATCATAACCTTCCTGAGGGTTAAAGCACTAGCATGATCATTGAATGTTTCTGATTCCAAAACCAAGTGATGAACTAAGAACCATTCCTGGCCCCACCCCCACCCTCAATAAGTTTTGTCCCGTCTGATAAGCTAATCAGGCTTTTATCCTGTTGAGAGAGGTTTTATTTGTTTATTTGTTTTTTAATTAATTATTTATTTATTTGAGAGAGGAAGAGCAGGAGCGGAGGGGGATGGTGTCATGACCCTGGGATCATGACTCCAGCTGAAAGCAGATGCTTAACCAACTGAGCCACCCAGGCACCCCAGAGAGAGGTTTCAAACTGTGCTGAAGGAAAACTATTTCTTGATTGCATAAAAGGAAAATCAACACCAAAATAAGATATTCTAAAGCTTTATTTTTAAAAAGTTTTACATGAAAAATAGACATTTCATGAATAAATGCATTGTGTTTCATCCACATAATGCAACCAGTTGAACCAGTTAGTTTTTATCAAGAGACTGTTATGCAAAGCCCAATACTCAACTCAGTGTAAACAAACAGGGCAAGAAAATGCTTCGGAGTGTGCTGAAATTAAGCTTAGTTAGAACAAATCTTCTATGTAAGGCAACAACCTTACAATTGAGAAAGAAATCCCACAGTTAATAAATACTGTTAATACAAACATAAAGGGATGTTTGGTTTAAATCCTTGCATAACTTAGGAAAAGTTGCATACAATCAACAGAGTTGCATTGTGCTCTAAACAACTAATATATTGCTTCATATTCCTGGTATCGTACCTTCCAGTCATTAGACCAAAAATGAGATAACAGATTGAGCAAGTTTCTAAGGAGGAGCCACAGAAATTCTGTCCACAGAGATACTTAAGTTGACATTAAACAGAAATTTTAGAAGTATATTGTCAGGGCATTATTTTCCCTAATGTAATAAAAAAGCTTCAGTATGTAAGAAATTAGCAATATACAAGGCACTTTGCTCTTTATTGTTACCTAAAATCATCATTGTTGCTCAACAATTTGCTAGCAGGGGGAACAGAGGCAAGTTTAGCTAACTGAAAATCAGGTAGTAAAAATGAGAGAGGGGGTTATCTCCAGGTTAGCATCTCACTCAGAGGCAGTCTAGTATGTGTGTGGTAAGAATCAAGGACTCTTTAATGAGACCTAAGATCCCACAGTTCTCCTAAGGAAGGAAAAGTACTTGAAATGCCTAATACAGCGGCCAGAACATGAGAAGGTCAATACATGTCAGTCTATGACTATATAACTGGAGGTGTTGTCTGGCTGTCTGTCCATTGCTTAGGATGAATTTATTTCGGTCAGGCTGGGATTACAGCTATAGATATTTCCAGTTCGAGTTCTTTGGCACTTGATTGGAGTCAGCACCCCTTACAGATCCTTCAGGAGCTTGCTGGAGAAATGTGCTTTCTGGCTCTTCTGGGCCATGCTCAGGGATCATTTGGGAATCTTGGAAGCTGGGTAGAATTTTCCGATAGCAAAAGATGAAAAACAATTCAGGGCAACATGGAGCAGAAAAGATGTGGGTTTCTTCTCTGTGGGTGAAAAAATGATAGCTATTACAGTCATGAATCAGATTTGAACAAATGTTCAGATCCACCAGATTTGGACGTGTTTATGATACATTCTAGTAACTTCAGAAAATAATATCCTGGATTTACAGAAATGAATCTGATTCTTCCACTTCATCTGGGCCTTTCTTTCAGTGTTTATCATTCAGAAGCAAAGGAGATTCCAAAGAAGGTAAGATAGACTAAATCATAGGAGCAGATCTGAGAAGGTGCCTCTTCCTGAAGCAGGTTTGTGCAAGTTCTATTGTTCTAATTGTGTAGGTAGTAGAAACTGTTGAGACAGGACCACATTGATACCCTACGCTATCAAGACTGTGCACTTCTTGTGGATTAAGGGCTAAGTGACTTTCATTTCCTTATTGTCTGTTGCAAAACCTCAATTGCTTTCTTTCTACCTGAGATACCACGTGTGGGTAAATCAGAGTCTGTAAAGGCTGGCATTGCCTTTGGCATCATCATGGGAACCTGATAGATGGTGTTAATGGGAGCACTTAGATTTAACTGATCAAGGAAGAGTACTTTTACTTTTTGATGGCTTTCCTGTGTCTAAAAAACATCAATTGTTGACACCGAAATTCAACAAACTGTACTAGTCTAAGTGACAGCTATTTCACATAACATAATTGCCTTGACAAAATGAAGAAATGTAGTGAGTTTTCCTGAATGGTAGGATGGTGATAAAGGAAAAAGAATTGAATGGAGATCGTGTGAGCCAGGATTTAATTTCATCAATGTCATTTAATAATTTTAGATGTTTCTCCTACTCATACCAGCTCCATCTCTGTGGTTTACAGATAACTCATTTGCAAAATTAAGAGTAAATCAACCTAGAATTGAATGAATTTTTGGACTCTAAACAACCTTTCTGATTGACTTTTAGATTTAAAATGCCTTTTGCATTTATTGAAATTCATAATCCAAGCAAGGAAAGTAATAAGGAAAAGGACTTAACCAGGGGAGAAGTAATCTGTTTTCATTTCCTTTTTTATATTTGCACATGATTGGGGCAGAAAGTTCTGTGTACTCTTGTGTAAGTATACATCTAGTCATGAATTTGAGATGAGAAATCAATCTCGAGGAGACTCACCTTCTACATTTTGCATCCTCCTATACCCTCTCTCACTCTATACCCAACTTTGAATAAATACTGTACTTCCAGCCAAGGATGAGTAGATCCAACATTATTCATAACTATCTTATGTTACCCACACAGGAGAAGCACACACTCATTCTGCTCCATGTTGCCCTCTATTGTTTTTCATCTTTTGCTATGGGGACATTCTGTCCAGCTTCCAAGATTCCCCAGGGGTCCCTGAGCACAGCTCAGAAGAGCCAGAAAGCACATTCTCCAGCAAGCTTCTGAAGTATCTGTCTGTAAGGGGTATCGATTCCAAGAGCAATCAGCTATCAAAGAACTCTGCTTGGAATTTTCTGTAGCTGCAATCCCAACCTGACAGTCATAAATCCATCCCAGATACCTGGACAGACAGGCAATACCTCCATCTACACATAGTCACAGACTGACATGTATTGACGCCTCTTCATATTCTGGCCGTTGGACTAGGCATTCATTTCATGTACATTTCCTGGCTTAGTCCCCAGGATAACATGGTGAATGAGACAATTATCTACATTTTCTAGGGTGGGAGCCTGGTACAAACAAACCCATTAGGTGATTCCTGCAGCATGTGCTTTTAGCTTGTCTCTTGACTGTGGATCACATACACCTGTGTGAGCTCATGTCTCTCTCCTTTGTTTATGTGTATAAATCTCTAGGATGTTACAACCTTTAATATTGTGAAAAATCCGAATTCAACTGGTCAAATATGAAGATCTTAATGACTTTATTAGGCAATTGATGAATCAGACAGCATTTCATCTAGTAATTAGAGAAGAGTTCTGTGGAGTTGTACAAAATGGAAGTTTTCATAGGAAGGAGGGTGTGGGGCAAGGAAGTCATTAGCAGAAGAAAAGAAAGGATTGTTCCAGGCAAGGTCACCATTCCTTTAGGGGAAGGGCAGGGGGTCTTAATAGGTGGAGCACCTAATCTTCCTTTGGGGATGGAGGGAACCCATGTGACAGATAACCTCCTGGCTCAGATCCGCAAATTCCTGACTAGTCCATTAGGACTAGATTTCTAGGGGAGGTTGGAAGTGCAGTTAGCTTATGTATTAGCTCTGGTTTGGTGACTTGGCCTAAGTGATGCCATTTGGGGCTCATTGTTTTCTTTTTCATAATATCGAGCATAACTATTTGAGCAATAGTATTCAAACCACTAGTCTTAATAAATAAAATCTTTAAAAAAACAACAACACTAGTCTTTAAAAAAAAAATCTGCCCAACTGCTGACTTGTAACCGATCAATCAATCAGTCAGTCATTCAATCAATGTTTGGGGCACACTGAGCACTGGAGCCTTTGCATTTGATTGCAGAGGCCTTAAGTACTCCGCACACTGTCATTTGTACTGCAGGTCACGGTCTGTGGACAGGTGACTGGTTAAGAGTATTTTTAACTCTTTCACCTTAAAAGAAGGCTTTGAGTCTTCTGATGACATGCTTGCTTCCTGAAAAGTCACAAAAACAGCCGAGGTGAAACTCAAGCTGAGCAAAAGCAAGAGGTGAGCCAGTGCCTGAGCAGAATTCATCATTTCACCTGCTCTCACCTTCTGGTTTAAAAAATAATCCTTTCAGAGCACTTTGATATTTACAAGCTATATAGTTGGGTTGTGATGAAAATTTTTTTAAGTCTTTGCAATGGTAAAGCTTTAAAAGAAATGTAGTGGAGACTAAGAAAGACAATCCTCTCATATCCTGTTTAGTCTCCAGCATGTGTGTTTGCAAAACACAAGGCTCAGTTTGCGCATTCCTAATTGGGGCAGCCAGTTGATTGTCTCAGAAAACATCTCAAAATTAAGCTATCCCAGCTGCTTGTTTATAATTCTGCAATAATCCTCCCTTTGTGGATCTCAACTTGCCAGAAGAACCTGAGGGAAGGCACGATACAAAGAGCGAGAAACCTTGAAAATCAAGAAACTTCAATTTTCTTTCTCTTGCCATGTCTCTAAGAGATGAGAAGTGGGAGAGGAAATGAACGTTTACTATTATCTCATTTATTTCCTTCAACACTCTTAGGGGTGTTATTTCGGTTCCCTAAACAAAGGCGGCTCAGAGATGATGACTCACGAACCCTCATCACTCATAATTTGGGGGCACAGGCTGGTACTTGGTGCTGACTCATACCCAGCGCTGACTCTCCTATACTCCAGAGATGCAAGAAAAGAAAATGTTCTTTAAAACTCATATGTATCAGAAACCTTAAAATATCCTTGTGAATTATTACTAAAATTATTTTGGCAGAATAATTCCAGTGATTCCACTGAAAACAAAAATATATATGTATGGATCACTAGCTCCTTTTCTCCTTATTTTCCCTGAAAAAAGTAAAACTCTAAGTCTTGGCTATGTGGGAGAGTGTTGATGCCTTATACACTTGCTTTAAGCTTAAGGTCTTTTATTTTTCCTTTTAAATAGACTTTTGTTTTTAATTTTTTAAAAATTTTATATATTTATTCATGAGAGACACACAGAGAGAGGCAGAGACACAGGCAGAGGGAGAAGCCCTGCAGGGAGCCTGATGCTAGACTCCATCCCAGGACCCAGGGATCAAGCCCTGAGCTGAAGGCAGACCCTCAACCACTGAACCACCCAGGCATCCCTAGACTTTAGTGTTTAGAGCAGCCTTAGGTTCACAGAAAAACTGAGCAGAAGGAATGGGGGTTTTCTCATACATTCCCACCCTCCACATGTATATAGTCTGACTCAGTATCAACATCCTGCACCAAAGTGGTACATGTGTTACAATCAACGAACCTATATTGACAATCATTAACAATGACCATCCAGGGGCATGGGTTATGATTCTGGGGTCCTGGGATCAAGTCCTGTATCAGGCTCCTGTGGGGAGCCTGCTTCTCCCTCTGTCTCTGCGCCTCTCTCTGTGTGTCTCTCATAATTAAATTTTTAAAAATCTTTAAAAAAAAACCCAACAATGACAATCCATAGTTTACCCTGAGGTTCACTTTGGTGATATACATTCTGTGGGTTTGAACAAATGTGTAATGAATGGCACGTATCCACCATTATAGTGTCATCAGAGTATTTTCACTGCCCTAGAAATCCTCTGTGGTCCATCTATCTATTCATCTCTACCCTCCTTGACCCCTGGCAACCACTGATCTTTTTACCGTCCCCAGAGTTCTGCCTTTTCCAGAATGTCACATAGCGAGAATCATTTAGTTTGCAGCTTCATCAGATTGATTTCTTTCACTTGTAATATGCATTGAGAGTTTCTCCATAGCTTTTCATGGCTTGATAACTCATTTATTTTCAGTGCTGAATAATATTCCATTGTCTGGATGGAGCACAGGTTACTTATCCGTTCAACTCCCAAAGGACATCTTGGCTGCTTCCTGATTTTGGCAATGATGAGTGAAATTGCTGTAAATATCTATCTGCAAGCTTTTGTGTAGACATAGTTTTTGCCTCATGTAGGCAAATACCAAGGAGCAAGATTATTAGGTCATAGGTTAGCAGTATGCTTAGTTTTATAGGAAATTACCAAATTGTCTTCCAAAGTGGCTATGTCATTTTAGAATGATAGCATTCCCACCTGCAGTGAATGAGAGTTCGTGATGCCCCTCGTCCTCACCAGGAATTGATGTTGTCAGCGTTCCAGATTTTGGCCATTCTGATAGGCATATAGTGATATCTTGCTGTTGCTTAAATTTGCACATCCCTCATGACCTATGATGGGGAGCGTCCTTTCATATCCTTACTTGCTATATCTTCTTTGGTGAGGTATCTGTTCAGATCTTCTGTCCATTTTCTAATTGGATTGTTCATTGTCTTATTGCTGAGTTTTATGAGTTCTCTGTTTTGGATAACAACCCTTTACCAGATTTGTCTTTTGCAAAGTCTTACCTTATGCAAATGTTTGTGGCTTATTTTCTCATTTTTCTGACAGTGTCCTTCACAGAGCAGAAGTTTTAAATTTTAAGGATATTTGGCTTATCAATGATTTCTTTCATGGATCATGCCTTTGGTGGTATAGCTAAAAAGTTTAGGATCTTTTTTAAATAGCAAAATATGTATTTGTGATAGTCCAAGTGTATTCATGCAGCAGACCATAAGAGGATTTAGATTTAGAAAGCATAATTGGAGAGTTTTCAGGCCCTTATAATAAATAGGCTTTAATTTGGATAAGATATTAAATATGAATTGATGGAAAGTGAATATTCATAACTCTTCTTTTGTGAGATTCAGAAAATTGGCAGCAATGCCTCCTATTTCATTAACTTTTCTGAGTCAGAAGGCAGAGGTGCCTCAAATTACCTAGCAAACCATTGTTCAAAGATGTGAAGTCAAACGTCATATTCCACTAAGCTAAATGGGTGGCAGTGGGAAGGCCAGACCACAACCTTGTCTAAACATCTGACAGGTTTGGAATTTTTCTTGCCGTGGATACCTAGACATGTAATAGGTTTGTCCTAGTACCTGTCACGCAGGAAGGCCCTTTCTCCAGTTCTACTGGATATGCTGCGAAGGCTGCAGGAATGAGTCATGCTCGAGGACACGATGCCACCACAAGGTGTTAGCAGCACAGTCCTCTGAAGCAGGGGAAGCTGTGCCCATCCCCAGGGACGTGCCTATAAAGTTTTACTTTGTCTTCCTCCTGCTAACCATTATCACTCTTCCACAGAAGAGCTCGGAAGTGAAGGACAGAGTCTTTCAGAAACCGCACAAAAATAAGCCCAACAAACTGAATCCTCAGGGGTATGAAATATTAATGTGACAGGAATTTCTTTAATAAGAAACAATTCGATAGTCCTTGTATTACATAAGTGAGGCTTTCCCCTGCTCCCTTCAAAAATGCCCTGAATTCTTTCCCATCGACTCATTCTGATTATCCAGGTCATGGGTGAAATACATTTGTAAGGCACACTGCAGCTTCGTTGGTCAAATGGGAACTCTGGATAGGATGACACTAAGCAGTTCTTTCTTGCTCGTCAAACCAGTGTAACTGCAAACAAGTCAGTACAGGTACCCTGAAAGAGAAGTGGACCCTCTTCCTAAGAGAGGGGCAACTTTTCCTCCTCCGGAATTAAATTTTTCCTGTGGGATTACATCATTGATTGAAAGAAGGTGAGACTCAGGAGGCCAGAGTGTCAGCTAAGATTCTTTTGACTGCAAATCTGACCTAAAAAGGCTTAAATGATAAGGGAAGGTATTACTCAGCTGGAAGTCCGATATGGGGTGGCTCCAACATTGGCTTGGTCCAGTGGCTGTGCGTTTTCAGCTGCTCTCTCCTCTGGCCTTGCACTAGGCTGGCTTCACTCAGGGGCAGGAATGAATGGACCAGTCCTAGGCCTCATAGCCATGTATACTACCCCCTGGCCCTGGGAAGAGGCTGCTGGAGCCTCGAGGACAAATTACAGTGAGAATATCATGTTCTGACTGACTTCAGCCTGAGTTCCTTGAACCAGTCTCTGTGGAAAAGAGCCTGAGATGACCTTGAATGAGCTAAAATCATCAACCCATTTCCCACACAGAGGCTGAGGGATGGAAGGGATGCTGAAGATGTCATCTCTATGGCCATTGGTATTCATGAAATCTTAGTATCTCATGTATCCCAACAGGTACCTAAGCATATTATGTATATTTTTTGGGTGTGAGGGGTTTTTGGAGACACTCACTACAATAAAAGGGAAGGTGGCATTATCCGTAATTGTAAGTTTTACACCATACCAAGAAGTGTGCACTCTGCCTCTCGTGCTACACACTTTTATTCTCCTACTGTAACTGCAGACTCTCCTGCCCCTTGGGCCACCCCCTGAGTGCCCTGCACCCCTCCCGCCCCGTCTCCCGCTGCAGTCACTGCTGAAGTGATCTGCTTGGATGCCGACGGCCTGGAAGAGATAGAACTGCCAACTCCTTGTCTACGCCCCTTGCTTCCTCCTTGGGTTTTCTCTACAGATGCCTACGGGAGCCTGCTGGGCAGGGTGTGGGAGTTAACATCCACAGGGCCATGTTTGACCAATGTGGGACGGGGAACTAGCTCCCCAGTATGTCCTTTGGGAAGACTGTTCCATAAGCACATCCTCAGAAAGTCGATGGGTTAAACTCTACAAGCGTCTTGGCTTCCCATCCTCCCCACCTTCGCCCCCCCTGCCCCTCGCTTCTGCTCCCTGGGATCACTTCCTGAATAAATGCTGCATCAGGGTTGGAGTCAGGTTGTACTTTCAGGGGTGTCCTGGTGAAATGACATCAGGTCATAGGTGACATTTCTGTAGAATATGAGTAAGGCAAACCTAATTTACCTTGTAAACGCATACCTGAGCCCCCAAACTTCGGCAGACTATAACAAATTCAGGTCTTGGCTTCCATGGAAACACCAGACTTCCTATTCATTGCAGCGTACTATGTAATACCCCTCTCTCCCCATGTCCCACCATCTTTCTCTCCACATCCTGCCATCTTTCTTCCCACATCCCACCATCTTGTCACTTGTCATTTCTTGCCCATGTGTTGCCCTGTTTTTGTGAATTCCTGGAAAGTTAAAGTAGCTCATGAGAAGGCTGAAGTGGGTGTAGAGATGAAGCTCCATTGAAGGGGAAGCAAAAGTGGAGGAACCAGAAAGACAAGCTCATGTCAGGAATGAGCCACATGAGAAAAGATACCAGTGGAAAGGTTTGCAATAATTCCACATTCTAGACTCACTCCTGATAAAGACCTAACTTTGCTTCTTGCCTTGCTCACGCAAGAAAGGTGGTAATACCAGCTGAAGGGAGGCCATGAACACTTCATCAAATAATCCATTAAAGTACTTATAGACTGGGCACTTCCTGTGGTTGTTTGGCTATGGTTTTTCCTTAGGTCCTTCTTGTCTGCCAAAGAGTTTAAAGCATCTTCTCCTCTATAATCTCTCAACAACCTTTGCTACCAGTTGATGTTATTTCATGTGAAGCTGGACAAATGTCTACAATGACCAGAACATCAGTTGGAGTTGTAGGAGCAGCAAACTAATTTTTCTCACTTCCTTCATCCAAGAAAATTTGGTGGAAAGTCCAAGCCACTGAGCAAATGCTTAGTTGTTCTGAGCACACAGCACTGCCTCAATGGCAGAAGGGAAAGACACAAAGAAAAGCAGAACAAAGAGCAGAGCAACACTACCTGCACCCAGGACAGTTGCTTACATGCAGTGTTATGGGTGACAACGTTCAACATCATTGTCAGTCTCTAAAACTTCCTGTGATTTTCCCAAAGGTTTCAATTCATTCCTTAAGGGATACCGAATACACAGTGGAGTATAAGAATGCTACATGCTAACCGATATTTTCTCCCCAAGAGGCCAGTATAGAAAAAAGACTCACATGAGCACCTTGGGTATGTTGTTTTCAGCAAACATCTTTATTTCTATTCAGGGTTATTTGAGCTGGAGGCAGGCCAAAAGGACTTTAGAGGATATTACTTGTATTTTTCACATTTTTTATGATTTAGTTATTTATTTGAGACAGAGCGGGAGAGAGGGGTAAAAGCAGAGGGAGAGAGAATCCCAAGCAGACCTTCCTTGCTGAATGTCAAGCCTGATGTGGGGCTTGATCTCACCACCCTGAGATCATGGCCCAAGTTGAGAGTCAGACATTTAACTGATTGAGCGACCCAGGTGCCCCATGTATTTTTTTACATCTTAAGACCATATAAATGTATTCTCTGCCTGCTGACCCCCAGCTTTACTAAGGTATAATTGACAAAATTATATTTATTTAAGGTGTACAATGTGATGATTCAATATGCATATACATGTGACATGATTACCACAAGCAAGTTAATTGATATATCCATCCCTCATATAATTTCCATGTTCTCTGTGTGTGTGGTGAGAATGCTTGAGATGTACTCTCTTAGCAAATTTTAAGTATATGATGCAATATTATTAACTGTATTAACTGCACTCTGTACATTAGATCCTCAGAACTTATTCATCTTATAACTAGAAGTTTGTACTGTTTGACCGACATTTCCTCCATGCCCCAGTCCTGGAAACCACCATTCTACTCAATATTTCTATAAGTTTGATTTCTGTTTCTTTGTAAGTCTACATATAAGTGATACAATATTTGTCTTTCTCTGTCTGGTTTATTTCACTTAGCCCTTAGTGGTGATCTCCAGGTTCATCTGCGTAGTTGCAAATGTCAGGATTTCCTTCTTTTTTATACCTGAATAATATTCCGTTGCATACAGATCTTCTTTATCCATTCATCCATTGACGGCCACTTAGATTGTTGCCATATCTTGGTTACTGTGAATAATGCTGCAATGAATATGGGATTGCAGATCTCCTTGAGACACTAATTTCATTTCCCTTAGTTATATACCCAGAAGTAGGATTGCTGGATCATATGGTAATTCTAGTTTCCATTTTTCTTGGGTGATTTTAGTTTATTTATTTTTAAAGACTTATGTATTTATTTAAGAGAGAGAGAGAAGTGAGGAGAGGGGCAAAAGGAGAGTGAGAATCTCAAGCAGACTCCCTGCTGAGTACAGAGACCAACACAGGGCTCATCCCAGGACCCCGAGATCATGACCTAAGCCTAAGTCAAGAGCTGGTTGCTCAACTGAGCCACCCAGGTGCCCCTAGTTTTCATTTTTTGAGGAACCTCCATACTGTTTTCGATAGTGGTTGCACCAATTTACATTTCCATCATTAGTGCACAAGTGTTCCCTTTTCTCCACATCCTCTCTACCATTTGTTGTGTCCTCACCCTCACCATCCCACCCCACTCTCTCTCTCTCTTTCTCTCTCTCTCTCTCTAGTGTAGTGATAATAGCTATACTAAAGGGTGAGATAGTATTTCAATGTGGTTTTGATTTGCAATTTCTTTGATGAGTAGTAATGTTGAGTACCTTTTCATGTATCCATTGGCCATTCTGTATATTTTCTCTGGAAAACTGTCTATTCAGTTTCTTTGCCCATTTTAAAATTTAAATACATTTTACTTTAAAAAAAATTTTAATAACGATGTTGGGAAAAATGGATATCCATATGCAAAAGAATGAAATTGGACCCTTACACCATTTACAAAAATTAAATTGAAATGGATTACAAACTTAAATGTGAGAGCTGAAACTATACTGCTCCTAGAAGAAAATATAAGGAAAAGATTCCTTGACAATGGTCTTGGCAGTGAATTTTTTTTTATATGATACCTGAAGCACAGGCAATAAAATAAAAAAAAAATAAACAAATGGGATTATCTCAAATTAAAAGCTTCTGCACAACAATGGCAACAGTCAACAAAATGAAAAGGCAACCTATGGAATGGAAGAGTATATTTGCAAACCATATATCTGGTAAGGGGTTAATATCTGAAATATGTAAAGGAACCCATAAAGCTCAACAGCAAAAATCCAAATAATCCATATGAACATACTCTTAATAAAAACAGAAAAGTTATTCATTAGCTTATCTTAGGTTGCATGCACTCTATGTTCAAGTGATTGTTAGGTTTAGTGATTTTATTCACAATATTTGTAGAAATAAACTACATATGTTTCTTGTGATGTTACAAACTTTTTCCTGGATGACTTTGAAATCTGGCAGAAAGTATTAGCAAAATTTGAACTGTTGGAATTATAGGTTCAAGAAAGACCCATTCTATATCATCAGTATGGCAAAAATTATAAGTGGAATTTCCTTTGTTTATAATTGATTTGTGGCTATGCCTTGGGACCTTAGAAGCTACTCATATGTTTTAAAAGCCTCTCTTCTTCAGAGTAAGGAAAGAAAGCATCCCAAGCATATGGAAAAGCTTGTTATCTTGAGTGGCCATTAAAGGAATCAAAACAGTGCCTAAAGTCTGCTTTATTAGACAAAAACATGCATAAGCCACACAATAACATCAAATTTCAACATTGTTAGTCAAACCTCCATTTCTCAAACCTGAGTCTTAGTAGGACATGTGAGTTAGTAAATACTTGAAGGGAGGTAATAATTCATTGTTCCTGTTTCTATCATTCAAAACAGAAAATTACTAACACTTCGTATTTATTTCATTAAGATACTCCCTCCCCCAGCCCCGTTTGAGAATTAACTAATAGGAATGAAACAGTTAGCAGGAGTGTCTCCAAACCACAGGATCTTCTGATAGTGACAGAGATGGGATTGTAACAGAGAAGATGGTACTTATTTCAGAAGCAATCGTAAAGATGTGGGTGGATAGTTTTGTTCCTGAGAATGGCCTGTAGTAAAAGGGTTACTAGTTGCTTGGTCCCCGTGGATTATGTCCTTTTCTTGGTCTCCATCATCAGCGTTGGAATTGGAACTATAATTTAGGACATAGCATATAAGTATAGAACATTAAGCCTTAAGACTGGGAGGGAAGAAATTCTAAGGGTCAGTGTTCCATAAATTGAAAAGAAAAAAAAGTTTAAGATTTTATTTATTTATTCAAAGAGAGAGAGAGAGAGAGAGAGAGAGAATGAGTGGGGGAGGGGAAGGAACAGAGTGGAAGGGAGAAGCAGGCTCCCTGCTGAACAAGGAGCCAACTCGGGGCTTCATCCCAGGACACTGGGATCAGGATCTGAGCCAAAGTCAGCCACTTAACTGACTGAGCCACCCAGGCGCCCTGAAAATGTTTTGACATGACAAAGTAAAGTAGTATGTAATATACTCTTTACAATAACATGCCAAATAGCAACCAAATATGGAACCAATGGGAAAAACAAAATGAAATGTTAATCTATGCTGCATATTAACTTTTTTATCCTGACATCTTCATCTTTACTTTGGTCTCTCCAGCTGTGCAGCTGATATATATACACACCTCTTCAGTCTCTTCCTTTCTAGTTGGTTTATGGAAAAAAGCCAAAATCCATTTAAAATTCTGAAATTTCAGGATAAGGCTTCTTATCTACTCATGTAGGTCATCTATGCCTATAATCTATTAATAACCACATAATGAAAAATATCTCTAATCTACTTATTTTTGATACTCCACAATGTTAGTATATATATATTTTTTCTGAAATAGTAGTGTCTTTCTGAAATTATCTTGATAGTCATTCCTTTGGAAGGATCCTCTCCTCCCTTCTTCCCTGGATCACCATGTTTTTACATTTTCTGCTCTCTGTCCTAGGTCAGTGGCTTTGTGGGCTGTCACCAGGCAGCTGGGCCCCACACTATGGAGTGACACTGCCAGTGACTAGAGCTCTCCAAGCCTTATTTTTGTGATCTGTACAATGGAGAAAACAATAGCAATAACCATACTAGCCAATGCTCGGGTCATTAGGATTCACATAGTAGCCAATATTTATTGAACATCTACCGTATTAGGCATAGTCCTGAGTGCTACCTAGATTACCTAGTTAATTCCTCCTAACTATAGCACTGACCTCTGAGATAAAGGCTATTATTACCTCATTTGACACATGGGAAAATTGACATTTAGTGAAGTGAGCTAAACTCGCCCCAATGTTGCCAGCCAGTCAGTGTTGCAGCTGGGATAGCAGTTCAAGAAGTAGGACTCTCAGGCCTTCCCTCATATATTCCCTTACTATCTTCTTGTCATGAAACTATATTCATTAAATGTGTAGCAGACTATGTGATACACAACACTTGCTCGGTAAATGTTTATTATTTATTCTCATCTTTCTTTATAACTTTATTGTATTTTTTAGAATGCATGCAGTCCAGGCAGTAAGAGTGGAGGACCACCCAAACTTTGGGCTCTCCCAGGCCACTCTCCGAGCCATTAGGGTGCTGAGGCATCTCCTCAAGAAGTCTTCCCTCAGGGAACTGACTGCTGGTTTACCTGCCTGTGGAATAGCAGGACACCTCTCCGCTCTGCACTCTGACAGCCTAACATAATAGGAAGCTGATACAGGAGGGAACATATGAATGTCTGGGTAAATGAAACAGCTCTCTCCCTTTGATCTTTCTGGAAGCAGTAAGTAGCTTCCTCCATGTTTCTTTTTGACATAAGCCTCTGTCTGAGCATTTCTCTGCCATTGTCTTGGAGAAATTAGAGGTGATATTAGAGGCAGTAAAGACAATTGAGATCTGTGATAATATTTATTTTCTTTTTTTAAAGAATTTATTCGAGAGAGAGAAAGCACACAAGTGGGGGGAGGGCAGAGGGAGAGAGAGAAGTGGGTTCTCCACTGAGCAGAGAGCCCACGAGATGGCTCCATTCCAGGACCCTGACATCACCACCCAGCCAAAGTCAGATGCCCAATTGACTGAGCCACCCAGGTTCCCCAGTTAATATTTATTTTCTAATCAATGAAAACTCAACATTTAACTAATAAAGCTCTGTATATTTTTGTTTGTTTAAAAATAAACTGAATTTTTAATGAATTTTTTCATAATGTTAAGGAAAACAAAATAGACCTCTTCAAATGTTTTATCTACAATAAAGATAAATTCCTGCATCACCTTCTTTATCTATGTAGGGTCAGATGACCTTTTCAATGAGATCAGGATCATTTATTTTATACGATTTGTGATTTTCAGTAATGACTCTTCCATGTTCAAATAGTCTAATTTTTGCATCGTATCTGAAAGAGCTGGGCTAAGTGTGTATTTCTAGCAGACAGAGTTGAGTACTGTCAAATTCTCTCAACTTCTTTCAGTTTTGTGGAAACAATTCTGAGGTATGCATAACTTGATAGATTTATTATTAGCTCAGCTGTGAGTCATTCTGATGCATGACTCTGTCGAGTTTGGTGGGAGTTGGGATTATCAAAAATGAGTCAGAATGAATCTGGATACAGCAAGTCATAAAACCGGCTCAATTAGAGCACTTTTGCTTCCTTTCAGTCCACAGGCATGAGCCAGATCCCCTCTTCCATCTCTACCATCTCCATTATCCCCAGGCTCTGGGATCACCTTCCACCACCCGCCATCCAGTGGTCTACAAAGTCAGCTGTCCCAACCCCAGTGGTGGGAGTGCAAGAAAGAAAATCTTAGCATTTCTATTTATGGTTATTTTCATACTTTTTAACTTCAATTTTCATGTGTACTTAAAAATATACATAATAGAGCGTGTGGGTGGTTCAGTCAGTTGAGTATCTGACTCTTGATTTCAGCTCTGGGGGTCATGAGATTGAGCCCCACATCAGGTTCTGTGCTCAGCTTGGCATCTGCTCAGGATTCTCTCTCTCCCTCTGCCCTCTCTCCACTCCTGCTCTCTCTAAATAAATATAAATAAATAAAATCTTTGAAAAATATATGCATAATATATTCAGAGAGTAATATATATTTGTAGCTTATAAGTGAGTATACATGTATTGAAGATGTTCAAAACATTCTTACCAGTGGGATTCATCTCAATAATCATAATAAAAGAACAGGTTTCAAGCAATAAGGATGTATGAGAAGAGAGTAACCAGCCAGAGAAACCCGGATGTTTTTGATTGGCTAGATGTGATATGTATGCTTTGTTCCCCCCAGGCTTGGGCAGAGCACAGACCCTTGACGATGGAATCAATGTCAAATACCATGAGGGCGCCACATGACTGGAAGAAGCAGGGTCCTGGGGACTTTGGGAACTGAAGAAACTTGGGAAGGGAAATGACAACCCACCCAGCGGTTATCCTTACAAAAGGTAGTTCTGCTACATTTTGATTTCCTTGGAAAGGAGAAGGAAGGTGTCCTTAGGAAATTTCAGCAGATGATTTGTGGAAAGGGCAAACCTCTATTTTGAGTATTATTCTCTTTATGAAAATTCTGAAACAGTACAAATTCCAGTACAAAGCTTTATCTTTCCGAGAAATCTCCTGTATCGTCATTACACAGCAGAACATGCCTGTGATGGGGGATAAATGAACTTGAAAAACCAAATCCTTTTATAATAAGAATTTTGAAGCTCTTTATCTCTATGCGATATGAGGAGAGGGGTGGTGATCCCTTCCGAGAAAGCCTGAGAGAGATGAAAAGTCATGTTGTTTTCAGATTCATTTCTGCAGACATCCCTTTTTTTTTCCTGCAGACATCCTTGAAGACTTCTTTCTCTCATCCCACCTTGCATGTGGGCAGGGAGGAGGGGACCACTTCCTGTGGCAGTACAGAACAGGATGGAGCCAACTAGAATAGCTTGTAGCTGAGCATATTGGTTTCCCATCAACTTTAGAAAGAGTTGGTTGGAAACCTAGTTCATTGGTATATCATTTATTTTCCCCTAAGACATAGACTTTGAGATACTTATGCATTCCCTTGATGTAGTTGCTTAATTTGCTTGAAATTTTGTTACCAAAGGCAAAAATTATTGAATAAAAATTCTTCCTTGATCTTTATTTTTCAATTTAAATAAGAAAACCTAAAGCCATTTTTTTTTTTTTAGTAAGAGATTTCAGCCCAAAGTGGAAGTGCCCAAGGTATACAAAACTGGCATTTTATTTAGAACAGTTTTTATTTTTTAAAGGATAGTCCAGTGTCCCAAGGCCAGATATTTTGAACCTTGTTTCCGGTATCAAGGAGGAAGGAAATCTGCAGTTTAACCCTGAATGAGAATGAGGCTCTTCTGTCTTAGAATTTTTGAATTGGGATCAGGGCTAAAATAATACAAATGATAAGCCATAGAAACACTTACCTCAATTGTCAGGAAAAATTCCCAAGGAAAGAAAAGAGAGGGGAGAGAATGTACTGAAGAGCGATTTCCTTGCCATCTGTTGAACTATCAATGTCTTTAACATGAAATGTGTAGGCATCTGATCATAATTAGGGTGATTCACTGCTAGAAAGCTTGTGTTATAGTTTAGGATATGAATAAATGAGCCTTGGATCATATCATGCAAAGAAAAACTTAGAAAGCCTACAAGCATTTACAGACCATTACATTTACGTTTTATGAATGGTTGAAGAGGAAAATGTTAATACAGAAAAGTCCAGGGCTACAGGTTTACTGAATGGGTTCACTCAGCTTTCGGCCCATGAAGACATTTTTTGTTTTGGAAGGATGTTGGTCAGTTGATATCACTTCATGTAATATAAGATTTACTGCTGAGGTTCTGATAAACGCCTTTGAAATGCACTGGGAAAAACCGCTCTTTCGTTTATTTTCTAATACAATATTAGTCAAAAACAAAATCTCAGTGCATGTGGATTTGTATGCAGGATGAGAAGGAGACACAGTCTGTTTAAACTTTCAGGCCAGTCTGCCTTTAAAGAGTGTAGGGAGTGTTTTATGGTGATGCAATGTGGAGGCTACTTGGAGAATTGGCTAGAAACGGTTAGAAATGTCAGGAGACAGCACACACAGCCTTCACCTGTATTGCAGATTTTATTTCATGTTCCTCCTCCCTTTCCTAAGGCTCAAAATGTCCTCTATACCTCCTGAAAATCATTTATATGTTTTGGGGAACCAGCCGTCTCCTTCGGATGCACAACTTTAAAAAGACTAGCTGAAGGCAGAGGGATGATAGCAGCTCCTAGCAGAAATGGCTCTGCTTTCTGAGCTTCGCATGTGATACCTGAACAAGAAGGGGACTGCCCATCAAAGGATGCATCTAGAGGCAGTAGATGTTTTTACTCTCCCTGTTTCACAATGTATGGCAAGGCTAAAGCCACAAACTATGTTTAAAACTTCTAAGCTCCTTTCTACATTAATGGTTCAAAACCTGATTTTTGGCCACTTCTAGAAATAGATGTTTTGTTGTCCCTCACAACTATAAACAGCCAGCGTTTACCGGTGCAAACACTGCAATGAGATGGCCACCTGTGAATTAATATGGTGTAGACTATAGTAGCTAAATGGAAGAAAGCCTCAGTCAGACCCACATCCCAGGATCCATGTCAATAGTCCCTCCACATCCAACTTTTACAGAAACGCAATTTGCCTGCCGAGAAGCTGAGGAACTTTGACTTGACCTCTCTGTTCAAAACCTCTGAGCCATCCTTGACAACTCTTTCTTCCTGGCGGAACAAGTACTCACCAAGAGCGTATTATGCAGTAAGCAACACGCCAGCTACAGAATCACATGAGCTCACACCAGGTGAGTGGGAGCAAAGAACAGCTCACACGTATTGCCCTCTGATGCTCCAGACCACCAGGTGAAGTCAGCATTGCCTTCTTCCATAGGGCATAGTCACAGCTATATGCCTGGAGTCACTGAGTGGTTACCCTTCCTACCCACAGTTCCTGTGTTCTCCTCACCTCCAATCAGGTCAACCATGGAAGTGTTAGATAGAAGTTAGACTTGAGCCATGGAAGGAACATCCCAAGGCAGAGTCCTAAGCCCCTGAAGGGGAATGCTAGAGATAGGAGCGGGAGGCAAGGATGATGAGAAATAAAAGCCTGGGAGCTCAACAACCTGGCTTCCAAGACCTTGAGGCTGACAGATCAAGAGCCATAGATGCAGAGCACATGCTCCTCTCTTCCACCTCTGCCCTGGGGTAATCTCTAGACTCATTATAGTGCATTTTCAGGCACAGCCCCCCTTGGCACATACACCACCTCCTTCCACCACAGAGTAAGGCTACTATGATGGTTCTGGTTCAAACCTAGTGGGGAGTCCCCCAAATGATTGGAAGCAGCCTTTGTTAGAGATGACCCCACTGTATGCCACAGCTCCTCTCAGCCCAAAGAGACCCAATAATATCCAATCTCAAAATAACCTAGTGGCCAGCCACCTCTTGGAACCTGCATGTTCTCCCACCTTCACTTTAATAAACTGCTTTGTGCTTGCTACTTCCTCCTGGCTATCTTTATTCGAGCATGGATCCCCACTAAATCTTCTTTTGAGGAATTCGATGAACCTGAGACTTCCATTCATACAGTGTGGACTCTTGCCCTAACAAAAAAGGGTTTGTTCACATTGCACAAGGCCTGCCCCCCTGCCAGGCTCTAGTCTAGCACTGGTTCTGTGGAATATTTCAATATCTGCAGTCTGGTCTCCTCTCTCCTTCCGTTTGCTCTGCACACACTCCAACTAAAGCAATCTCCCGTCACGCAGATTGAGAAGGCATTCCTTTTCTGGTTCTCCAGTTCCTCCTTACTATATGGCCCAATTTATCATTCCAGCAGTAGCTATGACTACTGTTTGAGGTTCCCCATGCTGCCTGGCCAACCTTGAATACATTCTACTTCTTCACTTTTCCACACCTGTCTTCATTCTGTTCTCTAGTCCGGAAATTCCAACCCCTCACCTTGTGTAAAAAGCCCTCTGGTGACTTGCCTATCCTGAGGTAGTATGTGGTCTCTGGTGTCCCCGAGTCCTCTGTTATAGACGTCTAAATGTTGTTCTTGTTTCTCTCTCCTTGCTACTACATGGTGAGGTCCTTAAGGAGAAGAACTTTCTATTACCAGCCTATGACAGAGTCCCTGGGATAGAGCAGTATTCAGCGTATATATGTTGCCTTAATGAAGAAATCACCCAATGTGCTGAAGGGGTTAAAACTCAGTCAAAACACTTTGCTGTTTTTGTAACAGTGAATGCTTTAAAAGAGACTGTTCCTTTTAATAGGCCTATTCTTTTGCAGATAACTGATTGGAAGTGTGATGTATAGTATAGAAAATCAATCAATCCTGAAAAGGCAGTTATCCATCCTAGCACCTACACTATCAATAGCACTTGGATTTTGTTTCAAATATTAAGTTTATTTTTAAAATAATAAAAATCCAATAAGTAAAAAAGACAAATGACAGTATGGGAATACAATTGCTTGAGATGCTTGCTTTCCCCAGGGTAGAACTGAAATGATGAATGGAAGAGAAGTGAATTGGGATCCCTGAGTGGCGCAGCGGTTTAGCGCCTGCCTTTGGCTCAGGGCGGGATCCTGGAGACCCGGGATCGAATCCCACGTCGGGCTCCCGGTGCATGGAGCCTGCTTCTCCCTCTGCCTATGTCTCTGCCTCTCTCTCTCTCTCTCTGTGTGTGACTATCATAAATAAATAAATTAATTAATTAATTTTTAAAAAAGGAAGAGAAGTGAATTCACTGGCCAGACGCTCAAGCTGTTTGTAGATTAAAAAAAAAAAAAAAAGCCTAAATTTCCAGTATATGCCAATTTCCATCATGTAGACACTCCCACCATGATCAGTTTCAGGTCACCGATGTGAAGTTCCCGAGCACAGTTGGGATCTGCTATGAGCCAACTCCAGCACCAGGCCAGCACTGTGTGGATGGGAGGTTTTAGAGGAAACAAATAAAAATGCCCCAGAATCCTGTTCTCTGTGGGTTGTGCCATTGTTGTTTGTTTTGAGAAGATGGAGTTTAGTGTCAGACCACCCTAGCGAAAGTACTGGTTCTGCCCTAGAGGTTTGGTGCTCGCCAAGTTGCTTAAACTCGCTAGACCTCCGTCTTCTCATCTGCAGATGGGACTAGTCATACCAGTAATGACCTTACGGGGTTGTTGGAGAAAGCATCCTGCATGCATCCTGCAGTAGCACCTGGCACTTAGGGAGCACCCATCACATGTTATCAGCTGATGCTGATGATGACGCTAGTAACAATAGCCCGAGGAGGGATGTGTCCTTGGGATACAGGTGCTTAGTTTTGGTGTTAGCTTCCTGGTTTGCGCCTTCTGGCTTCTATAGTCCCTAGTTCCTGTTTCTGAGACTGAGGCCTTGATTTCTTTGCCTTATGCTTTATCTTCGCCTTGTGTGGGTCTCTGGGTGCCAGTTTGCATGGACTTTGTATGATTTAACCTTTTGTGGTTTTCTTAGCTTTCATTTCCACTTGGTCTGCTGCATGGATGCCCGACTCCCTTGGTTTCCGAGAGTACTCTAAGCACTTCATCAAAAATATGTGGGTGATTTAAAAAAATTCCTGGTGGTTATTATCATTTCCCATTTTTAACAACATCTAATCTGTGCTGTAATAAAGAAATAAAGTACAAGATTGTCCCCAGGGCTGGATTTGAGACCAAATATCTCAAATGTAATAAAGTACAGATCCAATTATGATTTTTTTGAACTTATAATAATAACAATGTTAAGAATAAACCACTCTTTTCTTAGTGAACAGCAGTTTATATGTGTTAGTGTATTTAATTTTTAAAGTTAGGTAAAATAACTCCCAATTTACAGACGAAATAAAGTAATTTGCTCTAGGTCACACAGCTTGCGGGATGTTTAAAAGTTTAAAATTAGATCAGAACCCAGAAGAATCTGCCCTTGTAGCTTGAATTTATTTCTCTGTTCTGCTTAACTTCTAGAACTGTGTTTAAATATTTTTTTCTGAAATATGCTCACCATTATGTTGATTCAGTTAATTACAATCCGACATAACACTAAAATCTTCTATTGTGATATTGTCCACTTAGTTTTAGTTCATTTCCTAGCATTTTATGACAGTTAGAATCATCAGGTAGCTTATTGATGATAGGAGTGCCTAAGTGGCAAACAAACAGTGAGTAAAAACTATAAAGGTATTTAAACCATGCTTTTATTAGTAGATACCAAAGGTCTATACCTTATCCGTGTCTTAGGTTGAAGATAGAATAAGAGCATGAGCCATAGTAGGAATGTCGTTCCTGCATATACGTTTAATTAATTTGGATCTGAAAGAGACCATCAATACACAGAAATTGGAAGACCTGGGTGGCTACTGGTTGAGTATCTTCCTTTGGCTCAGGGTGTGATCCTGGGGTCCTGGGATCGAGTCCTGAATCGGGCTCCCCAGGGGGAGCCTGTTTCTCTTCTGCCTGTGTCTCCGCCTCTCTGTGTGTCTCTCATGAATAAATAAATAAAATCTTAAAAAAAATACTCAGAAATTGCCTACTGAAAAACATAAGAAATAAGACGTGAAAAAGCCATTCATACCATTGGAGAGGAACAAAGCACAGGCATTAGCAATATTCTTGCACCTTTGTAGCAGATGCAGGGAAAAGATAAGGCAGGAAGCAACCAGAGGCCCACCTGATTGTCCAAAAGGGTAGCAGCTCTGTGTTCTTATGAAAATAGATCAAGAATAACCATGGCTAAAGATCAGTAGAGAGCAGAGTCATTTTCTAAATAACCAAGTTTTTCCTTTATGCAAATTAAACTAAAGTCAGCCAGAGTACTGGCATTTTCATCTGTCTGATGATGGGTCTGTCCTAGGATTCTACTTAGACTCAACCCCACCTGCCCTGTCTTCCCTTGGCCTCTGAAGCCAATTCCTTTTGTTCCCCTTGCCTTGCTCCAGAAGGCACTGCATTCTGCATTTTGCTGGGTTTTCTTTCTTTCTTTCTTTCTTTCTTTCTTTCTTTCTTTCTTTCTTTCTTTCTTTCTTTCTTCTTTCTTTCTTTCTTTCTTTCTTTCTTTCTTTCTTTCTTTCTTTCTTTTTTAAGATTTTATGTATGTATTCATGAAAGACACAGAGAGAGGCAGGGACACAGGCAGAGGGAGAAGCAGGCTCCCTATGGGGAGCCTGATGTAGGACTTGATCCCAGGACCCCGGGGTTATGACCTGAGCCAAAGACAGATGCTCAACCACTGAGCCAGCCACCCAGGTGTCCCACTGTGTTTTCTCCTGGAATCTTCTCAATGACTCCGTGAGATAGGTATCATACTCCTCTTCTATGGTGGAGCTGAGGTGTCAAGAGTTTAAGGAGCTCCCTTAAGGCTAGAGACCTAGCACCTGGTAGACCCCAGACTTAGATCTCTGGAACTGACCACCTGTGGACTTCCCTTTGCAGAGATGCTTACCCCCTGCCAGTTTTCATTCCTAACTACATGCCAAAGGATGCATTTGTCTTTTTTTATACCCTGCAGAGAGCCCACATTCAATTTCTTAATTAAAAACAGTAACAGTTTCGGGCAGCCCCGGTGGCGCAGCGGTTTGGCGCCGCCTGCAGCCTGGGGTGTGATCCTGGAGACCCGGGATCAAGTCCCAGGTCCGGCTCCCTGCATGGAGCCTGCTTCTCCCTCTGCCTGTGTCTCGGCCTCTCTCTCTGTGTGTCTATGAATGAATAAATACAATCTTAAAAAAGATAACAGTTTAGAGTGGCATCATAAATTTTATTTCCTTTTATTATCTCTATTATTGAACTTTCTTTCTTTCTTTCTTTCTTTCTTTCTTTCTTTCTTTCTTTTTTTCTTTCTTTCTCTTTCTTTCCGTCTTCTTCTTCATTGCAGTTTAATCAGTCTTTGATGATTGGAGGGTTTGTGTCTGTGTAGGACTTGCAGTGCCTCAGCCCCAACTGCTCACTACCTAGGAGCATTTAGTAAGAAATCAGGGAGAATAAATCCTAAACAGAGAAAATCTTAATGGTCCTTTAGTCACTCTCAGAGTAAATAGTTACTCCTGCAAATGCCATCATTTTGGAATCTACTTCTCCACGGATGTGAAGTGTGTAAGTGAATCCATAAAAGCAGTTGGCCCTGAACACACAGAGGAGGGGTAATGGTGCAGTAACGCAGAAATGTTCTTGGAGCTATCAAAATTCCTTACTGTGGAGTAGATATTGTTTCATACAAAGGAATATTCGTGAACTAGAAGAGAAAGAAAAATGGCTCTTATTATACAACATGAAAGAGAGATTATGAAAGAGATTCAAAGTAGAAAGAGATTCTACTGTGTATTCTACATGTTATCTTGGCCACTGCTGTAACTTCACGGCTGGGTTGTGAGAAGCTATACTTGGTCTTATTCTTCAATATTTAATAGACCTCTGATTTTTAAAGCTGAACAGTTCAGATGGACATGGGTCCATCTGAAATAGGATACTACAGACTAGTGCCCTTCCTGCAAAGGATTATTTGCACTGTAGATACACATCTTCATAGATGGACAGTGCTATCAAAGCATAACCGGATGCTTACTGCACTGCTTTTTTGTTTAATCTTACACTCCCAAGGATCTCTCTTTCTGCCCTCAGGTTAAAGGAGATACCGTGAGAGGGGTTGAGACCTACCGATGAGTTGCTGGAGGAGTGCTCCAGCTCTCTTTACTCACATTTCCTAAACGGTAACAGTGTGCTCAATTCCTGCTTCCGTGTGTTGCTCACAACTGTGCTTTAGAAGCACGTGGTATGAGGGAATAACAAGTCGGCCTCTGGAACCCTCCAGGAAGTCTAGATGCTTGAGGCCAGTGAGAGTGGAGGCCATGGGAGTCAAGGGTGGAGGCAAGGGATGGAGGACAAGTCACCGCATGCAGGAAATATACATGGGTGGGTGACCTACCTTACTTCTCTGTCTGGTAAGTGTCTACAACAGAGACTAAGTAAATCCAGTCCCTGCCATCTACAAGGTCACCACCTTCTTGTAATTCCAGTTGCCCACACTTGTGTTTTATTTGCTTCCTTTCTTGTGCTCCCGTGGCAAACGGTTTACATAATGGGATCACACATTCATTCATTTAACCAACAGGAGCTAGGAACCCAGTACTGCGTATCTTTTACAATCTCCCACTGTGAGGCCAAGCTAGTCTGTGTTTCTCCAGGCATCTGTGTGTGCGTGAGAGTGTGTGCAGAGGTGTGAGTGTGGTGGATATATAAAACTGGGCTGTGCTAATGCAGCTTTGGAGGAACCAAGGAGAATTCTCAAGGCCATCTAAACTCCTATCTTCAGGGAAGTTGATTTCCTCTACAAATAGGTAACCAAAACAAATCTGAATTTCCAGAGCTCTGTATGCCCGGAGTGGGAGGCAGCAACTTAGTTAAAAATTCAACCAATTACTGCATGCTTCTGTTTCCTAAGGGATGTGTGTTCCGGAAGAGAAAACATTAGCATCCTATCCATCAAAGTAGAGAACACATTGTTTTATCTCTTTCCCTAGGAGTTTCAGGAATTTCCATTATATCCTGTGGGAATTGAAACATCCTTCAAAGGTAATCTACTGCATCTTTCACCCTCTATCTTATCTACCATACATTCTTTATGCATATACTGATATCAAGGAAGGGATCTTTATTTAGAATGATATTGTTTGGAAATCAACAGTTAGGCATCAGTTGCCAGACCCTCTCACTTAAAATATTTATAGCCAGAAAAACTTCAATGTTTCATAACATCTACTTGGACTTCTGAGAAAGTTTTAAGGATGTGATTACTACATGGCTGGTTGAAGAACCTAGCAGCCAGTGTGTCTGATCTAGTCTGTTTTAGGACGATGATTGGAACTTCTTCAGTCATGTGTCCATCTGAGCTATGCTCATTTGCATTGACAAAACAGACCTTTGGTATGTGTTACAAGTATGGGTTTGGGGAGTGCTGGTAAGGTGGTTACAAATGCATGCTGGTGAACCGAGAGTGGGTTAACAATGGACAGAAAAGGGATAGACCCAATATCAAGGGATGGATCCCCATGATAGCTGGGGAGTCAGGAGAAGAAACTGGGGTAGGGTGTAAGTAAGGAGGAGCGGGAATCTGGAGTGAATCAGGGCAGAAACTGTGTCATTTGCAGAAATGCACCCAGGTTAGGATGAGGTTCTGGTGGGGTACACAGGGATTCAGACAGTCCAGAGATTCTGGGAATGGATTATTTTCCTCTGTCTTATGTGGCTAGTATCACCCTTAGCTAAATAATATCATTCACTAGAGGTAACTAGTTTCCAAATCAGCAACTCCATTAAGAGAGAGAGAGATAATCCATGCTCAAAATTCAAATATCTGTATTATGTATTACTGAAGATTTTAAATATTGTAGATCCATCTTCCTCTCAAACCGTGGAAAAATTTCTCAGCCTGCTATGGCATGTCCTGCCTCTTCTGTTGCCCAGGATGATAAATTCAGGGGCTGTACCTTAGCAGGTTATTATTTTGTTATAATAGGCAAAGAAACAGTAACAGGAAACCAATCTTTCAGAAGCATAATCATGTTCACTTATATGGCCTGTGGGTAAAATACAGCCCTCAACATTCTGTAAACTTTGTTTCTTGGCACCTCAATGTTTTCTTTTAAACTATTGAGTACAAATGCTATTAAGTTTGTCAAGTTTTCTCTATTCTTACAAGGGTTCTTCCACTCCTGGCTTAATCTTTGCAGATTCATGCACGTATCTTAATTCTGTGGCCCCAACACTTATAAACGCTCAGTAAGTGCAGAGGACCAGCTAACATTTGTTGAAGGCTGACTATGTGGCAGGCACAGCCCTTTGGGCTAAGTACTACTTTACCTTCCATTCTCATATACAGACAGACTCTGAGGAAGTTGCCCAAGGCCACCCAGATGGTAAAGGGCAGAGTCTAGGTCACAAATTCAGAGAGCTAGCTCTGCTTTTACACAATCTAGTAAGTAGCCAGTGGCCACTCTCTTTCACTTACGTATTCGTATTCAAACTTGGGATCCTAGCATAGCCGGAGTTTCAGGAATCCTAGCATTGACTGGTTCCTAGTTCAGATTCAGAGATGCCTGAAACCCTCATGTGTGCTTGCAGGGTCACAGGAGTTGAACTGTCTGAGATCTGAGGGTCTGACCAGAAAAGACCCCCCTCTAGTAATAAGCTGAGCCCTGCAGTCAGTGCTAAGTATAGGGTTTGTGGGGTGGTTTTTATTTGTTTTTTAATGTGCTCTTTCATGGGTGGAAGGATAGTCCCAGAGGGAATGCAAGCTCCCAAGCTCTGGGTAGCTCTGCCTTTTGAGGCTTCTATGTCCCAAGCTCTGGCTGCTGGGTTCCCTTTCCACCAACCTCTGAACCAGAGCAGTGGCCTTCCAAGATGGGGCAGTCCATCTGCCATGAGCCCATTACACACAGTCCACAGCAAATGGATGATTCAAGAAGCAAATGCATGGATAAAGTGTATCGTGAGTCACTTCCTAAGCCCCAGGAACAGTAAGAGAACCAGGAACCTTGTGTGTGGAACACACTAGCCCATACTGCGACTCAGATGCTCCCTTTAGTCTGGGGTTCTCCAGATTCATAAGGCCTTTAATGACCACCAGGCACTTGGATGTCTTGATGGTTCCAGTGGCAGGTGGGAAAGTACCCAGAATCTGTAAGCAAGGGGAGCAGTCCCACAGCGTGGAAGCATAATGGAGGAGATTGGGCCAGAAGGTAAACAGGTGAGGTGTGTTCACCTGAGCTGCAGGTCTGAATGAAGGAGGGAGAGAAGAGATCCCAGGCAGTTCATGTGTGTATTTACACACAGCTGTGTTACTTCAATTCTCGCTGTCTCAGTTCATCATCTATAACATTGCAGATTGGAACAGGACAACCTTGTCCAGTTACTGCGAGGATTAAACAATTAAACATGTGTAAGAATGCTTACAATGTTTCTGCGACACAGAAAATGATATACAAGCCTTAGGCGTTTTTTAAGTTTATTATTTATTTTTATTGTCAAAACTAACACTTGGACGCCTAGTCAATATTTAGCAATCAGGAGCTAATTGAAGTATTCCAAGATGTTTGAGGCTTGTAAGGCAAGAAATGGTGACAAGACATCTATCCTGTGCAAGACAGGGTGACAGGTGCTGTAGGACAGTCAAGGCAATATGATATGGTCCTTGCTCTGAAGGGTGTAGGCTACTTGGAGAGGTGACATGGAAGCAAAGAATACAAGGAAGAAGACAGGGTCAATATATTGTATGGACAGCCTGTGCCACAGGAGCTCAGATGGAAGAAGCCAAGGGGGATCTCATTGGAAGGTCCATGGGAGCCATACTTTATAGGATGGGAGGTCTCCGACATCAAATAAATTTTAAAAAGGTAAAATCATGACTTAAAAATGTTTCATGAACACATGTCTAAGATTTTTTTCACTTACTAATTAGTGAGAGAATCATTCAGATGTGTAAAAAAAAAAATAAAGTCAAGAAAGAATCCAAAGAACATATATGTGCAATTAGGAATGCAGAAATAATTAAAAAAAAAAAAAGATGCAAACTGACCTCTTCCCCAGGTGGGAAATTGATTATATCACCAAGACAAAATTTACCCGCATCTTTCTATGGACGAAAATCACTGGGGTTATGGTCAGTTTTCTACAATCTGCAGAGTTATCAATGAACTCAAGGACAATGCAAGGTACAGACCCTGTAGAATCAGATAATCCTGAGGGGTGAGCCTAGTATCCCACTGAAAGGTTACTCAGCGTGATGGTTAATTTAATATGTCAGCAAGACTGGCCAGGTGCCCTGGCACTTGGTCAAACTATTCTGGATGTGACTGTGAGCTGATTCCTGATGAGACCAGCATCCAAATCAGCAGACTGAGTAGAGTAGACTGCCCTCTGGGATGTGGTGGGCCTCATTCAATCAGCTGAAGACCTGAAGAGAACAAAAAGGCAGGGTGAGAGGGAGCTCCTCGTCCTGACTCCTCCCTGCCGTCAGACTTCAACGGAGACATCTCTTTCTGGGTCTCCAGCTTGCTAGCTTGTGAATGGAACTGCCCATTGCCTGTCCTGGCTCTCCAGGATGCGCTCCAGCTGCAGATCCTGGGACTTCTCAGCATCCATAATTGCATGAGCCAATTCCTTATTCTATTTGTATGATCGCTGTGTAATTAGTATGATTATATATAATACATACAGCATTACTATTGGTTCTCTTTCTCTGTGGAACCCTAATACGCCCAATAATCTTTTCTACTGTCCCCATTTGAGAGCGTGACAATTTTTTCCTGACCCCTGTGCAGTAATGAATGGCCAAAGAGGTGTGGAGGGGAAGCACCTACAGCCTGTTTGTCACCATGGGCATCGAGAAGAGAGGAAGATGCACAGGGGGAGTTGGCTGGAAAGGTCTGGACTTCTCTTTCAGACAGTGGGCTGTTACTAGCAGCCAGAGGCAGCTCAGGACCTCCAGCTTTAGGCCTGTAGGATGAGGCTGCTGGTTCTTTCTGTGAAAGGGTCCAAAGAGCCTCTGGCTACTTGAATGCATTAAGCGTTATCATTTATTTGCACCTGCTCAAGGTCAAACAGGGCCTGTGTGGCCTTTCATTAGAGTCATTTCCTACTTAATAAAAGCTGAAGGCAAGACAATGAGGTGGGTGCCCATGGGGAAGGAGAGTAACTACTTAGTGTTTATACACAAGGCTATCGGAAATTCACTCCATTTCTTATGGACAGTTTCCCAGCAGTCCTACCAGGTAAGTCGCATTGGCCCTCATCTTTCAGGGGAGGAGCTGAGATAGGAAGTTATTTTCCCAGAGCGAAACTTAGAGGGACAGGGATTGAACTCCAGGCCTTGTACCTGGACGGGGAGCCAGGAAAGGAGGGCACGTGTCTGGTGTGGGGCCAAGGTGGTGGGCAGGGTGTTGGGCTGGAGGTGAGGGGTAATGAGGGAAGGTGCAGGTGCTGAAGGTTTTACTCTGGCCTTGGCTTTGATGCAAGGCCACTGGGTGGATTGTCGAAGTGTGGCTTCACCACTGGGGTGGCAGATGGGCCAGTGAATCCACCGGAAGGCCCGAGAGCATTCCCAATATTGCTGCTTACAGCTGCAGGGCAAGTTGCTTCATTCCACTGAACTTCTGTTACCTTATCCATGGAACTACAGCGGGTTTGGCCAGGAACACATCTCAGATCTTTTCTAGCAATAGTGCTGTGTGGCTTTTAAGAAACTCAGAAGGTAATTGAAAACAGGACTGTGCAACTGAAACCAGCTTGTTACAAGCACCAGGGAAAATATTTTTCAAAGAAGCAAGTTCCATCCAAAGAGCAACTCCACTCCTATGTAGGTAAGCCTGCCAAATATCTCGGCCTGGTTAGATACAATCCTCCGAGGCATTTACTTCCCTCCAGGTTAATAAACATCAAAGACCATGATGCTTTTAGGATACAGTTCCCTGTTAAACTCTTTAAGGGCATCTTTGACATTGGTCCTTTGTGTGCCTGGGAGGCAAGGAAGTTGCAAACCCGGGAGCTATTTACTGCCCAGCTGTCTCCTCCTGTGACTGCCGACCTTCCAGCAGCCCCAGTGCCATTAGCCTGCCTTCTGCTGTCACCGCAGGTTTGCTCAGACTTTTCACCTTCACTGTTGATCACAAAAACTCAGCTGGAGGTTGCTGAACGCATCAAATGAGGGGAAAGCCAGCCAGGAGATGAGGTAAGCGCTTGAGAAAGCTGACACTGGATCTGGGCCGGGTTTTTACCACATTCCCAGGAGGAAATCCTCCAGCCAGACTGGGCCAAAGTCACACACTGCACATATGTTTCAGCCGGCCCACCTCCCAGTCGGCACTGGTCTCCATCCCCTGGCTCTGGTGCTCAGGCCCCTGAGGAAGTAAATGCATCAGTTGCTGAAGCTCCAAAGAAATTCCTACTTTCTAAAGCCTTTTCCTAAACTGGCGTACTCGGGGCACTTTACCTAAGAACCACCAGGCATTTGCCAAATATTATTCTTATACGGTGAACACCACATCCAATAGAAACCTGGAGATCCGTTTCTTCATTCAGTCATTATCTCAAGAGCAATCAGTCTATGCCATGCACCATTCCTGTAGCAGGTAATATAATAGTGGAAGTCCCCAGCCTCCTGCAACTTACATTCTACTGGGAAGAGACAGACAATAAGCAAATGAGTGTTTAATATGAGGAAATACTCGAAAAATAAAGCAGGGAGAAAGGTTAAAAGGTGATGGAGGGATGTTATTTTATTTAGGATGTCATGAAAGTCCACACCAATAATAAGGTGACATTTAAGCAGAGATCTGAATGAAGGAACAAGTTCTCCATATTTGAGGGAAGAGCTTCCAGGCAGCAAGTGCAAAGGTCCTGTGGCTCATATGTGCTTGCAAGTGGGTAGAACAGTATGGAGGTCCCTGGGGCTGGAGTGAGTGATCAAAGGGAGAGTAGAAGATGAGGCCAGAAGGGGTTGGAAGGGCAGATCAAAGGGAAGCTTCTGACCCATAGTGAGGATATTAGGTATGGGAAAGCCATCACTGAGTTTGGGGCAATTGAGTGACATCTTGACTTATATTTAAAAAAATTCATTTTGAGTGCTGAGTGAAAAATAGAATTAAGAGTCACAGGGATAGAAGAGAGATAATTAGTGGGCTGCTGCACTAGTCTAAATCAGAACATCTCTAACTTTAATGTACAAATGGACTACCTAGGAACCAGATAAGACGCAGTTCTGACTTTTTTTTGCCTGAGGTGGGACAGAGATCTTACATTTCTTTCTTTTCTTTTTTTAAAAAAGATTTTATTTATTTATTCATGAGAAACAGAGAGAGAGAGAGAAAGAGAGAGACAGAGAGAGGCAGAGACACAGGCAGAGGGAAAAGCAGGCTCCATGCAGGGAGCCTGACGTGGGACTCGATCCCAGGACTCCAGGATCATGCCCTGGGCTGAAGGTGGCACTAAACTGCTGAGCCACCCAGGGATCCCCCAAGATCTTACATTTCTAACAAACACCCAAGCAGCTCCATGTGCTGCAGCTCCATGTACCATGTCCTGAGAAGAAAGGGTCTAAGTGATATGGATTAGTGACTTGTGATAGGAAGTGGTGAAATTATTGAGAAGTCTTCAGATTCTGGATGCACTTTGAAGGAAGAATTAACAGGATTGTTGGTGGACTAGAGGTCCATCAATTAGGTGATAAAAGAGTCAATGAGGTTTTGGACCAAACACTGGAAACACAGAGGTACCAGTTATGAAGATGGGGAGAATGCGAGAAGAATTGGTTTGGGGTCAAAAAAATCAAGAGTTTAATTTTGGTCATATTAAGTTAGAGATGCCTGTTAGAAATGCCAGCGAAGTTACTGAGTAAGCATTTGGGAATATAATCCCAAAATTCAGAGACCACGTGTGGCCTTTAGATAAAACTTTGAGAATCACCCCCTTGTACAATTGACCCTTAAATAACACTAGGGTTATGGGTGCTAACCACACAGTTGGAAGTCTGTGTGTAACTTTTGTCTCCCCAACCTAACCAATTAGTAGACTTAACTGCTAAGAGCCTACTATTGACTGGAAGCCCTACCAATGACATAGATAGTTGGTGAACCCACATTTTATATGTTGTATGTATTATGTGCTGTATTATAATAAAGTACGCTGATAAAAATTGTAAAGAAGAGAAGATACAGTTAGAGTATTGTATTTATCAACAACAGCAAAAAACTCTATAAATGGACCCATGTAGTTCAAAACCAAGTTGTTCAAGTTGTTCAAAGGTTGTTCAAGGTGTTCAAGGGTTGACTATAGTTTTTATTTAAAGCCCTGGGGCTGGATCAAGTCAGAGAGGGTGTGAGTCTGGATACAGGAAAACATCGAGGACTCAGCCTTGGGGTGCTCCAGTATTTGGAAGCTGGGAAGATGGGGTTGCTCTAGCAAGTGTCTGAAAAGTAGCTTGTTACAAGCAGTGAGGGAAGATAAGAGATAAGGATCTGGAAATCAAATGAACAAAGTGTTTCCAGAAGGAGGTCATCACCTCCAACCAATGATGCTGTAGATCAGTAATGAGGACAGAGAATGGACTGTTGGATTTGGCAACATGGGGACCTGGAATACCTGGATGAGAGCAGAGTTGGTGAAGTGGCAGGTTGGGGGAAAGCCTGGTTAGAGTTGGCACAAGAGAGAATGGAAAAGGTAGAAATATAGGCAGCATCTGGACTATTCCTTAAAGTAATTTTGCTATAAAATGGAACAGAGAAATTGAGCAGTGGTTGGAGAGAGATTTTTTTTAGTGAGAAGTAATGTTACGGCATAGCATCGTTGAGATGGGGATAATGCAGTTTAGAGAGAAAAACCAGTGATTCATAAGGCAGGGGTGACTTGGAGATGATTATTCTGGAGTAGTCGACAGGGCTTGGCCACCCATACGCACATGGGCCATTGTGTCATGGTATCAGGGTAGGAGGCAGAGTGCCTCGTACAGATGCGGGTGGGTGGTGGATTTGGTCATGGAGGCATGGAGAAGTTCTGTTCTAATTTTCCCAATTTTTTTCAGATAGATGCAAGCTCATCAGCTGAGTGTGATGAGCCAGGCCAGGAAGTGGGGCCAAAGTTAAGTAAAATAAGTTCCTTGTTTTTACACTTTCACATTATAAACATGAAGCGAGCAGACTAACTGTTGTGATAGGATGTGCTGGGGGCTGCGGCAGAGGTAAGGCCAGGATGCCACGGGATTGTGTGGGAGACCACTAATACCAGACGGCATGTTGGGGAACCCCCACCCCGCAAGGTGACCTGGGAGTTGAGACCAAATGAGAACTGGCCGGGCAGGGGTTGACTGTGGGCATGACATTCCTGGGAGGGCACCCTGCTGAGGCTGAGAAAGCTCAGCTCCTCTGGAACCCCTGCTGTCCATCAAAGTCATGTTCCTGCAAAACTGAGAGAAACCAGGGCTGCCCCCGCCCCCACACAGAGGTGCAGTTCCTGAGCTACAAAAGGTACCAGCACAAGGCAAAGCGGGGGCTGAAGCCCAGCACATGGGATGCCAGCCTGGCTCTGCTTGTGAGGCTGCATTTGCCCCCAGTGGAGCACATGCTTCTAATTTGTCCACTCATTTGCTTTTGCTAACTGGTATAAAGTTGCCCCGCAGGCTGGGAGACCCCAGTTAACATCATCAGGTTTTCAGTGTACTTCAGCATTGCAAGCAGTTGTACTGAGAAGTGCACCAAAGAAACAACCCACTAAGCTACTTGAGCTGAGGTAGCAAATGCCTTGGGTGAGCCTCCCCACTCCTGGGCTGGTGCTCTGCCTCCATGGAGGCTGAGAGTTTTGAAGAGGGCAGCTGGGCCCCAAGCTAACCCCTCTCCTGGGGTCCTGTCTGGTCCATAGGCTGGGAAGTTGTGAGCAGGGAGCGGACATGAGCCTGCAGGGTGAGGTGCTTCAGGCTCAGAGTAGCAGTGCCAGACCATCTGCTCTCCATGTGCCCAGGAAGACCTTGAAGCATCCTCCAGACCTGGTTATGGATGCAGGAAGGGGGAGGCAAGCAGCAATCAAGGCGAGTGACTCGAGAACCAGCCCTGCACCATAAACCCCATGCAGTCAGGAACCAGGGAGTGGGCACACAGTAGGTGCTCATGAATGTCTGGAGAGTACAAGGTGGCTGGAGCAGACAGTGAACGGTTCCTAAATAGTTGGCGTGAACCTATGCAGGACACAGGAGAGGGAAGGAGTGTGAGGGGTGGGGGGCAAGAGGACAGGGAATTATTACTTAGGGCAGGAAGTTCAAGGCTACAGAAATTCTGACGGGTTGTGCTCATTGTCGTTGTCATTACCTGCACAGCCTCCCTCGGGGTGGTACTGCTTGGAAAGCCGTTATGACACTGATGGCCAGCAAATAATTAAGCTGTTTAGAGCTTGGGAAGTTTGTTCTCTGACTAATTAAACTTTATGGATCTAGCTGTTCCCTAAACATTATTCTAAGATTGCACGACGAACATTACACCTTGTGCACCATTGGGCACCATTAGATTGGCATTAGTGCTCCCTAGGGGATATTTTACGATGTGTGCTTCTAAACTCCCAAGACAGATGAGGCTGAGACATATGTGAGTACCCCATAAAACAAATCCTATCGGACTTTCATTTCGAATGCTTTGGCATTCCCAGTTAAAATGATAATGTAGTGGCCTTTTGCTCCACACGTTAAACTCAATGAGCACCATGAGAACTCCATCATTTTATCAGCATCTGATATGCTAGAAAAATGTAACTATAATAAATATATGCTGTGTACCAGTTGAAAGTAAATAAGTTTTACAGCTCCAGCTGTGAAATTCCCTTCATTTGAGTCCTGAAAACTTCAAATGCCAGTTTGTCAATGTCATTTAAGAAGAGTTTTTGAGGATTTACATTGATTTAGAGACATGATAGTTATCAGATATTAAGTAATGACAGTTCTTTAAAGCAAAAGCAGTCAAATGGAAAGCACTGCATACTTTTCAATGTTGAGCATATAAAGTAGTATAATACCTATGTAAATAAATACCTATGGAAAGCTATGTACAAATGCCATGTACCCTCAGAAGACATTGAGAAGACAAGCTGTTGTCCTGTCTCTGCTGTTAGAGATGGTTGCCATGCGTGGCATTTTCTTGGAGAAGGCCCTAGAAAGCAAGCCTGGAAGGCTGTACAAATGCCCTCACCTATACTCTGGTTTCTCCTCAGATCGTATACATCTTTGGCCCTTTACAAATGCCCTCACCTGTCTGCAGCCCCAACCCAACCTTCTCTTAAGACAAAAACAACAATGACAACAACAAAAACATTCATTCGTGTGTGTTTTTTTTTAATTTTGTTATTTATTTGACAGAGAGAGAGAGAGAGGGCACAAACAGGAGGAGTATCAGAGGGGGAAGGAGAAACAAGATCCCCACTGGGCAGGGAGCCTGACGGGGCTTGATCTTGCGATTCTGGGATCGTGACCTGACCCAAAAGCAGACACTTAACTGACTGAGCCACCCAGGTGCCCCTCATTAGTTCTTTTTCAGCCCACCACATTTTCTATTCTAGCTTATAAAAAAAGTAGATATTTGTTGAAGTTTCTAAAGAATTTTGAATAACTGAATAATATGAAGAACAGCATACTTTGTTAAATGGAATGAGAAATTACTAGAAGCTGCTGGTAATATCCTCCAGCTAAAGTTGGACATTTAAGAAACTTCCTTGGATTGGGCTAACGCCCTTGAGAAGGGCAGCATGACAGTCGCCTGGTGGTCACAGCACAGGACTTCCCTCTAGCATCGTGGAGAGGCCAGGTAAATCAGCTGGGTCTGCAATCCTTGCCCACATATCACTTGCATCATCCTGTTCTCTGAAATCTCCAAGGTGGCTATAAATTTCCTGAGAGCAAGATTTATTCTGGAAATATCAGAACTGTAGTTAGAAAAAATGGCTTTGGATGTATAAGTCGTAACATAGTAGTTTGATTTGGCCAGGACCTCGTCTCCCTATTAACAAATCATTTCTGAAAAACAAGCCAACATGAAAATGTGCAATGCTTTGTAAACGTGGTGTATTAAATAAAATCTGGGTAAACTGGATCTCTTGGTTGCCTGCAAAGCCCAGAAACTTCCCTCTGAGCCATCCCATGCCTCATCAATCTGTGTGTTATGGAGACACCAGAGTCCTTTCGGGACAGGTGGCATTTTAAGCTCTAACAGGAAGAGGAATAGTCACCCAAACCCAATCTCCCATGAAGAGGCAAGTGAGAGGGGAAAATGGAAATAAATCAATAGAATAAAAAGGAAGAGAACAAACATTTATTGACCATCTACTGTGTGCCGGGAGTTTTATATACTTTGTCTTATTTATCTCTCAGAAGACCCTATAGGCTGGCTTTTGTTATTCTCAATGTACAGATTGGGGCACTTCAAGTAGAAAAAGTTGAATGAGTTGCCCAAAGTGGCTCACATAGCTAGGTGAGCATCTACGATTTACCCCTTATTAACTACTCACTAGGGTAGCCCATTTGGACATCCCTCGTCTACAGGGAAGAGAAATCTCTGTATATTTGGGGTTAGTGAAGACCTGCTCAATGCCAGGCATTGTATTAGTCATCCGAATTTAAACAACAGATAGGACTCTGTCTCTGGAAAGGCCAGGAGATTGGAACGACCCTTCTCCACAGCTAGAAATCTCTGAGTGAGCCTCAGTCTTCTTCCTATAACTATAACCATGTCCAAAGGCATCCCGAATCATAAAGACAGCTGCTGTACAATGAGGACTTCGTTTGTGCCTATTGTTAGTTCTTTAGAGAATCCAAAAGAAACAAGACTTTGAAAGAACAGATATATGGAAGGATTAAACCACAGGACCAGTTGGAATTTGCTACAGTATGGCAAAAATAGTTTGGTAACCTGCCCCATGGCTGAATCGGCAGCATATGAACGTTCTCAAATTGGTCTACACCGCCAGGACCTAACTTCTTGCCCAGAGTGCAAGCTTGGGAAAGCCAGAGCCCTAAAAGTGCCACCATAAAAAGCTTTCTATGTAAAAACTACAGAGAAAAGTAAACAGCCTCTGAAGTTACTGTAGATACGGTCCAATCTCCGTTTTGGACAGCAGATTTGGTTGATAAACCAAACACTCAGCACATTTCTCTGATTTCTGAAGTTTTCTGCTGGCTCACTTTCAGGATCAGAATTCAAAAGGAAAAATAATTTTACCTTTTAAGCTTTGTTTATTCAACCAGGCTGGGCAAAGGGATTAGTAGGCAACTTGACATTTACATTTTAACTGCTCATTATGCTAACAATTCCCCCATTGTCTTCTAGAAATTAGGACAACTTCTTAGTTTCTAATCAATGTTTCCCCTCTAGGACTCTTTGCCAGTCTGCTGAGAGGTGATACTGGTTCCTCTCAAGAAGATTCTGTTACCTCAGAATCACCACAGGCAAATGAAATTGTTCTTTTACGAGGTCTTTAAAAATATTTTGAGGATGTTGCAATGGTTTCCTCTGATCAGAAGACTGGAGAGGTGGTGGTTGGGAAAATGAAGTGAATAAGAGATGGAAGCGTGAACCAGAACGGGTGTGCCTGTGAGGAGGGGCAGCTTTGCTGACAAGGGGCCACTGCACAGGTGGCCGCATATACCTCCCTTAGCTGAGGAATGTTGTCCCCAGAAGACCTCACTCTCTAGCCTGGGTTGGGTCACTGAGATGGCACTGACCCCCCCACAAGTGGCCACCAAGAGAATCAGCAACAAGCAGTGTCCTACTTTTCTGTAGACAATGAGAAGATGCCAACAAGAAAGCCATCTAAGTACACAGCATTCCTGTGGGACCCACATCCCCTCTTCCCCGCCGGGCACAGGCGCTTCCTGGCAGGCCTCGTGTGCGGCAGCTGCTTGGCCCCCTGACAGCTGAGGGCTTAGCCAGCTGCCACTTGTTTCCGCTACATCCAGAGGTGACAAGGACAGCAATTCCCGAGGGCTGGGTGCCGGTGTAGAAACACCAAAGAGAGAATGAGAGTTGCAATTTGTAGGAAGCTAAGGCCTCCCTGGAACTCTGGAACTCTGTCGACACCTCCTAAGTGGCACTGGGTTATGTTATATGAGTCACCTGTTGGGTTCAGGGATTCTTGTCTTACCCTCACCCCACCTGTCAGATTTTAAGCAACTTGTGGGTATGGTGCCATTCATTTAACACTTTTCCTCATGCCTGTCCTGGGCTAGTGACACAGAGGAATGAGAAATAGTCCTCGTCCCAAAGAATGTTCTAAGGGATGAAGTCAACACTGTGAGTGAGTAAATAATACAACACCATTGCAATTGGGGTGCATCTGAAGTGGTTGGAATCAGAAGGGAGAACGGAAATACTTGTGTCTTGAACTTCACAGGGGTTTGAACAGTGATGGGTGTGGAACCCCAGCTGTCCAGAGGTGAGAGGTAGGTTGGCTGTGCCTTAACATGAATGCTGGGAGAGCCCGAGTTTGCATCCTAGCCCTGTGTGACCTTGCATGGCCCCAACATCTCACCTGTGCTCTCTTCCAAAATGGAAGCATTGGACACCCTGATCTTCTAATCCCTTCCAGCTAAAAATGTTATGTTTTCATAAAATATTTCATCTGTCCAGTATGTATGAATAATGTTGCCATTTGTGTGGATATGGTCTGAAAGTGTCACAGTGTCACACAGAGGCCCTTTCCTTATGTTTTGCTTAATGACAGTAATGGTTGCTAAGATCTTGGGGTAAGAGAGGAACTACACCAAGCATTTCACTCACATGGAACACCTTCAATGTGCCGCTGATCTATGGCAAAGGTGCAATGACTAGAATCTTCGATTTGCAGCTGAAGACACAGGGACCCCGAGAGGTTAGATCACTTGACCAAGGTCACACAGCCTGTGTGGCAGAGCTGCGATGCAGATGGATACAGTCAGACCCTAGAGCTTCTGTTTTTGACCATCACTTCCTATAGCTTCCGAGTTCCCCCTAAACAGCCAGGAGTGATATGGGCTCCCTCCACTAGAAGAAGCTTCACCCTGAAGGAGAGCACAGGAGAAAGCAGGAAGGGCTTAGAGAAGAGGGTGCCTAAAAACACTCCATTGGAGTTGAAATAAGAAACTAAGGTAGAATCAGAGAGAAGCGTGCTGAAGGGCACAGGATATGGTTCCTGCGAGTGTGCTTCAGAGAAATATCCCTAGAGTTGGAACGTGGCTTCGTGGTGTCAGCTCTCAATTTGGAACAGCCCACTTGGTGGTGAGGGGATGTGAGATTCAGTAGTGTAAAATCTTCGCCCAGTTCTTGCTGATGTTGTTTAGTAGCCTAACAAAAGCATTCATTGTTACCAACAAGGCTAATCTAGTTTGATGAATGCACGTCACTGGGCATTCTGAAGGGACTTGAACCACCTGGATAAAATGTTTTCCTGCAATTCGATTTAAATCTAATAAGTGTCTGTTGAGAATCAAATGTATATGTGATTCCATACATGTCATCTTATCCCCAAGTTCAATGTAAAATGAGGTGTTGCTATGACTAGAATGTAGCATGACTCATTCTCTACCACAATGTTTATCCAGCATCTCTTTTGCAGAAACTTTAGATGTATTATGTCATTTATCCCCCCAAGATAACCCTATGAGGCCTGAATAATCATTCTCATTCCATAGATGAAGAAACAAATATCAAATAAACTCAGTTCTTCCTCAAGGCCTTAAACCCAGTGAAGTGGAAAGGAGAGGGACTTTAAAGCAAGCAATGAAACAAGAATGGAATTAAATATCTACTGAGATGAGACTGTTTTATAAAACAAAAATGGGTGAAAAGATATAGAATCTTGCCAAATTGTCATTCCTCTACATGGCAGGGAAAGGGGGCTCAGCATCGAACCACACCATGGTGGTCAACTGATGTTTGATAAAAAGCAAAGGCAATTTAATGGAGAAAAAAAATACTCTTTTCAACAAATGGTGCTAGAACAACTGGACATCCACATGCAAAAACATGAATCTTGGACACAGAGTTTATACCTTTTACAAAAATTAATTCAAACTGGATCATGGGCCTACATGTGAAACACACAACTATAAAAATTGTAGAGGATAACATAAGAGAAAATTTAGGTGATCTTGGGGTGTGATAATTTTTTAAGATAGGATGCCATAAGCACAATTTGTGAAAAAAAGGAGCAGTTAAGCTGGACTTCATTAAACTTAAAAACTGCTCTGATAAAGAGTCACCCAGGCACCCTAAAAACTAAATTCTGTTACAATTTTTTTTAATCTGGTGATTTGAGAAGAACTGCCCATGCCCACCCTAGAGAAATGTATGCATTCAACCAAGTTCTGTTAGGTGTTCCCAGATAAAGCATAAAAAGACATCTCTCAACTATTGGGATTGCTATCTTACTATTAGATTAGTCTACACCTCCTCCAAATACTATGTCTCCTATTTGGGATATATAATTGGCTGATTATAATAGATTCTTTGGTCACAGAGATTAACCCACCTATATAGTTCACATAAATGGAAAGACAATGGGACCTGGATCATTTCTTTTGCTATAAGATGTGTGTCCTTTAGACACATCACTGTCTCCAGACGGAGCATCAGAGGCACTACTCTAGAATAAGTGGGGGGGGGGGGAGGAAGAAGTGTGGAGGCTGTCAGGATAGGTACAGGGCATGGGAGCCACCCTGTGAATGGGAGTGGGTTTTCTCCTGGGGTAGCACATACCCTCCTGGATGGAGAGCTCTAGGAAGGCTGTCCCTTTGACCATGTCTGCTAGATGGTAAGGTCAGGAGTTGGAGACCTCTTCCTTCTGACAGGTCTTTGAGTGCCTTCCTGAGAGATTCAGGTGAAGTACAAATTGACAAGAAGTTTCATCTTTCCTTTATCATATTGTGATTCTCTTCTGAAATGACCTCATTACTTTGATAAAGAAAAAGTCTTATCTGCACAATCTGATCAAGAATTTTGAGAAGAAAAAAAAAAAAAGAATTTTGAGAAGAGCAAAGAAACCAGATCTTTGCACTTAAGCTCTGCAGCCCATCAGGATGAGGCCTGGAATCAGGATTTATTGCAAGTCCCCGCATGGTTCCAATATGCAGTCAAGTTTGAGAACCACAGGGTTGCTCTACTCCCTCTTTCCTGCGGCTCCCACAGAGACAGGTGTCTGTCCATACAGTGTGCCATGACTCAGCAGAGTCTAACACGTGGTCAGTGACCAGAGGAAAATGGTCTACCCCTGGCTATGGCAGATGAATGGGATCCCTGGTGCTAAGATAAGCATTCCAGAAAGGGCAAACCCAAGGGAATCAGTAAGACCACACTTTCTACAGACTTTAAAAGGGCTGAAGGAAGCTTTCCTTTGGCATGTGGTAAATGGCAAGACCCAGCCTGACCTCCAGGTCTGTGTGATTTGAAAGCCCATGCGCCCTTTCAAAACCCAAGGGAAGCAGAGATTGGTCGGTTTTAGCCTTATCTGTGACCATTTTGCAGCAGCCACATGAGAGGATATGGCAGGGAACCCAGAAGCTTTCAGAATTTATTTTCAGATGTCTGACAACGTTTTCCATTCTGTAGACTGTGCTCATTTTAGAAGTCACAGGGATGATCACGCAGTTACTTGCCATGAATGTGCAGTAAGACTTACAATCAGGAATGCTTAGGAGAGAAGGACAGTCCTATGAGCTGACAGGGAGCCCCAAGGAGCCTAAAACCTCATACCAGCTTAAGATTTTTTAAAAAAATCAGAGACAAAGAACTAAATTCAGCCAATTTAATGGCACTCTGTGCAGTAATGCTCACCAAAAAGTAGGGAATAAAAAGCAAGGAGGAAAATCTGACTCAGTGTTTCATTTTGTTAGAATTGAAATGGCAGGTCCCGCCTGGAGCTCTGTGACACTCGGTGTCCTCAACCGCCCGACAAAGCAGGGGCACAGGAAGACATCCTGCACCATCCTTCTCAATGAAGTCCTGGGGCTGTCTGTCCACCAGCACTGCCTTAGGGCTCATTGCCCTTGCCTTGGGAGGAGAAAGCAGATGTCATATCTGATGGGGACTGGGGCAAAATATTCACCGTCAGGACATGTGGAACATTCAGAACATTGCAATTCCCATCTGAAATGACCCCGGTCCTTCAATAAAGAAAAACAGTCTCACTTCACGTCCAATAGACAGTACTAGGCAGACCAATGGGACTAGATGGACGTAGAGGCGTCTAGCCTTGGCCAGCCCATCAGAATGATCTGAGAAGATTTTTAAAATTTGAATCCCTGAATGTCACCCCTAGGGCCTCAGTTACCTGCCTTGTGTAACTGTGAAGTGTCAGATTGAAGTCAATGCAACTGAGCAGTTGGGAAGTCATGGTGACTGTCAAACATTTCAGGGCAAAATTTCATGGCAATCTGCCAATCTGAAAGATAGGTGAAAGAAGCAGTCCCCGAGTGAAGTGTTCTGCCCAGATCCTTCTATCAATGCCTATTGATATCACGATCACTGTTAACTGTGTTGTTTAAGAAAATGACAGGACAAGGGGATCCCTGGGTAGCTCAGAGGTTTAGCACTGCCTTCTGCCCAGAGCGTGATCCTGGGGACCCGGGATCAAGTCCCACATTGGGCTCCCTGCATGGAGCCTGCTTCTCCCTCTGCCTGTGTCTCTGCCTCTCTCTCTCTCTCTCTCTCTCTCAATCTCTCTCTTTCTCTCTCTCTCTTTCTCTCTCTCTCTGTGTGTGTGTGTCTCATGAATGAATAAATAAAAATCTTTTTAAAAAATGACAGGACAGGAGCAGCATTTGGGAGAACAACTTTCTCCTACTGAGCAGAGAATAAGTGGAAACTGCATAAAGGAAGATGTAATACAGTTAGATGTAGTTCTAAGAGTTGAGTTGTTGAGTGCTTTCTATGCAGTAAAGTGCTGGGAAGAAACACTGGAAGGACACTGAGTCAGGCTAATGGGGCTCACAACTTATAAGAGGTGACAGACATTGAAAGACATGATGCCCAATTAATGTTTATTGGTACTCCAGGCTGATACGGAAGACATGGGAGCACAGAGCCCAGGCCTGGGGTTGGTGGAGGCTTCTAGAAGAAGGACATGCCTGAGCTAGGTTGTGGAGGAGGAGCCAGCCAGGTAGAGAGCATGGGAAGAATAGTCTGGGCAATGGGACAGTATGAACCAAGAAAGATGTGAAGTTAGGAAAGAGTAGACAGTGAATGCAGGGGTCCTGAGGGGTTGGCCAGATCTGTTGTGCTCACGTTACTTCTGGATCATCCTTTGTGTGGAAAAGAATGTCCAGAGAGCGTTAGAACCAAGGCAAGTAGCCAAGCACCGCTTCTCCTCATGACACCCCACTGTCTCCCTCTGTTTTCCATAGACTGCCCCCTTGGGGTGCACCTTCCCCTTTCCCTCTCCCCCATATTGTCCCCATGCTGTGATTGCTGCCCAACCCATGGTCAGCTCTGGGAACATGGAGCACACCTCATCAGTGCTGTGGGATTAAGCACATTGTCACTGAGTCTATCCTGAGTGGGATTTTTACAGCTTTCTCTCTGTCTTTTCTATTGGGCATAGAAAGGGAAAAATTTGGCTCAGATAGCCCTGGATACAAGTTTCTCCTGCACCACATGTCAGCTGGGGCACATTGTCACTGGGCACATTGTCGCTGGGCACTCTGACTATTCCCAGACTGTGTGAGTATGATCCTGAGCAGAGGGCTTGCTCAAGGCAGGGTGGAGGAGTAGGGGCAGACTCAGTAACTCTGAGCACCAAATTCTTGCCTTTTATTGCCTCCTCTTTGCTTCTCTTCAAGACAGAGTCTATTCTAACATGGTTCTGCTCCTCTTTCCAGCAGAAAAGACAAGGAAAATCAAGCTAGACAACTTAAATCTCATAGCAATAGATTCTTGTTGAACTTACTCTCCCCTTTATCTTACTAAAATCACCTATTCTCTCTTTTTTAAAGACTTTTTATTTATTTGAGAGAGAGTGTGTGCAAGATAGAGAATCTGAAGCAGTCTCCCCACTCAGTGGGGAACCCTATGTGGGGCTCGATATCAGGAACCTGAGATGACCTGAGCCAAAATCAAGAGTCAGACACTTAATCGACTAAGCCACCCAGGCATCCCTATATCACCTATTCTTAAATGATTTTTATCACTTTTATGCCAAAAGATCTAGTGACTTTTGGGCAATTATGTGGGTCTAGGTGATTTCTTTTACAGGAAAGATGATAGCACATTCAATATAGTGAATGAAAATAACCTTAATGATGTTCCACATGCTAAGTCATAAGGCCATCATCATGATCTATGTGATTTCCATGTAGGGAAGTAATCACAAGAAAACAGGAGCATAGCTGGTAGCGGAGTATCCTTTAAGTACTTATCCTCAAGCCATTTTTCATAAGGAATATTCAATTAGATTTCCAAAGGAAATGAGAAAATAGTGTTCTTACTATTCAAAACTAATGGCTTTATACAATGGCTTACTTCTTACACTATTTTTCAAGGCACTTTATATCTATCTTTTTAATCGGGGAATATGCAAATTCCCCAAAAGAAAGGAGCATAGCACAAAAAGAGCCGTCTGGATGTCTGTTTCAATCAGATTTCATGATTTCTCAGGAGACAGTGATTTAGTGGCAGGCTTCCCATCCTTCTACACATTTCTCCTCTGCACACCTGACACTGCTGCTCCATGTTCCTGAGCATCCAGCAGAGCTAACTTCTTTTTTTTTTTTTTAAGATTTATTTATTTATTCATGAGAGACACAGAGAGACACGGGCAGAGGGAGAAGCAGGCTCCCTGCAGGGAGCCTGATGTGGGACTTGATCCTGGATCCTGGGATCACACTCTGAGCCGAAGGCAAATGCTCAACTACTGAGCCACCCAGGCATCCCAGAAGGAACTTCTTGAATGAACTCCTTCTTCTTTCCTTGTCCCATACCTCAGCGCCCCCTCTCTTTTCACCTCCTCATTCTTGAGTTCCCATCACCAGCAATTAATCTCTCTATAAACACTGCATGCATCTCAGGGAGCTCTGGTGTTCCATTCCCCAGACTTTTGATATAAACATTGTCTAGTTTTGGTCTCCCCAAGAGCTGACCCTAAGACCAGTGCAAGCTGACCTAAGACAGTGCAAGCAGTGCATCTGGGAGGTGGTTTCAGGAATCATCAGAGAAGTAAGACAGAAAAGCAGAAGAAGCAAATAAAGGTTCATTATCAAGAACATTACCAATAAGCCCACAGTCAGACATGACAACTGTTTAATGAGGCTACCGAGTTTCTCAAAAGAAGGAATTACATCCGAGGGGTGAGGAAGCTGGGGTATTTATACACTAATTTCCACCAGCCACATGGCCATTTATTGTTAATCCCCTGCATTTCCAGCCTTTTGTGTGCAGGCGGCAAAGCGAGTTCCTATAGCAGGTGCTTGCAGCTGGAAGTCCAGCAGGTGCACAGTGGAACTGTAATGACAGGGACACATGGGCAAGGCGGGGCAGGGGCTGCTACAGCCTTTGCAGTGCTCGCTTGTGTGAGTGGGTTCCTCCAAATGCTTTGTTTATGCCCAGCTCATGATGGCAAATATGATTTGTTTAGCATGGCCACTCCAATCAATCATTAGTGGTTTTGTTGAGAAAGATTCTAGGGTTATGCCAAGGGACGCTGAGAGGGAGAACCTGTGGTTGTCCACAGATCTTTGGCAGGAAAAAGTTGGAAGAACCCTGGGAATATCTTGCCTGATGATGGCTATCTCGAACCCTGGAATTATTCCTGGAAGTAATAGGCAGAACTGAGTCCCCTGAGCGCCCTCAGGAAAGCAAAAATGCAAAGGGGGAAGGAGATGTGTGATCAGGACCCTGTTGAAAGAACCCCCATCATACCGAAGACCCTGCTGTCCTTCAGAAAGGTCGGGGCCACCGCACCCCAGAGCTTTGTTAGTGTCTGCGTTACTGTATTGGGCTTTAGACACCTTGTCTGAGCAGAAGTGTGAAAATGTACTGGGGGGAAGACAGCAAATGAATTAACCTAAGTAGTGGCAATTTTTAGATGAAGACTGAACATTTAGTGTGACTTTTTAAAAGCTTAAACACAGGTTTTTTCCTATATTGAAAATTAATGAATGCATTCATTAAGAGGCACTCTGTGAGTACCTATTATAGGCCAGCCATTGTTGTATGCTTTGGGGAAATAAAAGGATGAGTAAGGAATAGTGCAGGCCATCAAGAAATCCCATCATCTGGGAGTGGGGGAGAACCATATACACTGTATCAGGATACCTAGGCTCTGGTTGCTGATCCTGAGCCTGACACTTACTAGCAGGGTGAGGTGGAGACATTTGTGTAACCTCTTTGTGTCTTATCTTCACTGCTTACCTACTTCTTGGGATTGTTGGGAAATTATATCTGATAATACCTGAAAAATTGAAATAATCAACATTCAGTACATGTTTGCTCTTTGCTTTTCCTCCGAGAACACAGATTAGGAGCACTTCATTTCCGATCTGGAGAATCCGGGAGACTCGAGAGAGGAGCTGAGACTTGAACTGTGCTGTGGAAGCTGAGTAGGACTTCCCCAGTGGAGTGGGAGGAGGGATCATCCAGGCAAAAAGAAAGCGACATGCAAAGGGACTGGATGGAGGAGGGAGGGGAAGCAGCAGCCACCTGGGGAGGAGTGATTGTCACACTTCCTTTTCCTGCCAGGCAATGAACATGGTCAAAGCCACAATTTACTAATATGACTCTGGCAAAGCATCAACGAGTATATATAAATTGCTATAAGGTTCCCTCACCCTTTTCTGTCTGGGTTTACCAAATAGGTGCTGAGTCTAAAATACCAACTTGAATTTACTAAGCAATTTAGCCCAGTTGGAATCCCTAAAGCAGCAATGATGGCTTCAATTCTGTTACATATCAGGCCTGCTGGGTGCTGCTCTGGCCCCAGCTTTTAGGCAAGGCCAGTTGCAGCATGGATCTCTCACAGAGCCAGATGGGGCAAAACGCCATGTGCAAGGACCTCAGGCGCTTTGTCTGCAAACATGTGCAGAAAAATCAGTGGCTTCTGCTAAAGCAGCTCTGGAAATCCAGCTAAACCAACTTCTTTGATTCTGATTAGCAAATTATTATTTGCACCAACTTTGGTTACATCCAGTGCAGGAAAACAAGCTTTTGTTAGAATTTATCTTTGACTTTGTTTATATAGTACAGCTTGCAAAGTGCATCTGAAGGACAAGGGGAGGTAAAGGGGGGCAGGGGTTTATAAAATATATCAGTCCCACAGGAATATTTCTCTGCTGTACTAATCCAAACTGGGCAATTAATAATGGAATTATATGCTATTCTGTTCAAGCTGAAAGGACCCTTTGACACTGTCTAATTCCATTCTCGCCTGGTCACAGGAAGGACCTGGGCGCCCTGCAGGAAGATGTCTCAGCCCCGTTCTCCCAGCAAGTTATTGGCAGACCCAGGACTAGAGTCCAGGTTCGTAAATATGGGGAAGACGTTTCTCTTTGAATTGATTAAACAACATTTAGCGATAACATACTGACTTTGTGATTATTCTTACAAAGGTACAGACCAGCAATGGCCAATAATAATATCACAGAAAGTCTTATGATTTTATGTTTTCGAGTAGCCACACTGAAGGAAGTGAAAAGAACAGGTGAAATTAATTTTAATACTCTATCCTATATTTTACTTAACGCAATTTATCTAAGATGTGATTTAAATATGCAGCCAAACTAGAAATTATTAATCAGATATTTTACACACTTTTTTGGTACCTGGTCTTTGAAGTCCAGGGCATATTTTACACTTATGGGACATTTCAGTTTGGATGAGCCACATCTCAAGTGTCTGCCAGCTACCCGTGGCTGGTGGCTGTCCCTTTGGACAGCACAGGTATGGACCATAGAGCATTAGCTATTCCCCTGAGAAGGATTTATGGATATTCATTCATTCATTCATTGATTCATTCATTCATATTCATTCATTGAATATACAGAGGGCTCCCATTTTGTGTTTATTTCACATAGTTCTTGCTTTCAGGGTCCTGAGAATCTGGTGCAGGAGACCAACAACATGTTGGTAGATATACACACCAAGGTATATACATGCACATGTATACACATGTATGCATATACACAATGTTAGTTTTTTAGTTTGGGATTGAGGGAGGTCCTAGAAAGGGAAGCAGTAGGGTGCCATTGGATATCATGGTGCTCCGTTAGGTCATGAGGTCAGGGATGACTTCTCTGAAGCTGGAATAGCTAAACCCAAACCTGAAAGAGAAGAACCCAGTAATTCGAAGAATCAGCCAGGGGCAAGCATTCCAGTCTGAGCAAAGGGCCTTAGGGGAAGAACCAGAAGAAGGCCAATGTGGCTGGCGTGAAGTGAGAGGGAAGCCCTGGTATTTTTTCCTAGGCTTGTTTACATGTTAGAGAGAATGATCATATTTCACGCATTGTTCATTCCTCTGCTGAAAATAGCAAACAGTCATGACTTGATGGAAGCGTAAGGCCTGATTAGGAGGATCAGAACAATGGCACAAGGCCATGGGAAATTCCAAAGGGTAGCGGAGAGCCCGGCCCATCCCAAGGCCAAAGCTATCCCTAAAAGCATGAAGGGTCTGAGCATAAACAAGATGGGCATCAATCATGTGTACTGTGTTGGGGCGTGGTTCGCCCTCCCTCCGAGAATCCCCCACCCCCACCTGCACTGGATTCAAGCACCAGGGGAATAGTGCCCTGAAGTTGCCTGGGAAAGCACTCTTCCAGATATTTGTTCTTTACCAGTCTGGAATGGTCTGATCTCAGGACCAGAAAAGGCTGTAGGCAAACTTTTAGGGCAGTCACTTACCATAGGGAACAATCACTGTGAAATCATTGCAGAGAAATGCATTGCCTTAACCTCTAGAGAAAAGGATCTCACATTTTCCTTGATGAATGGCTACTAGTAGTGTAAACCTTTTCCAGAGAACCTCCCTTAATGTCAGATCACACCCTCCCATTTGAGTCTAGCAGCACTGTTGTATGCTCTGAAGGCAGAGTAGGTACTTTAAAGGAATTCGGAAATGGCCAGACAAACAAGACTACAGTGTAAGCCTCCTCTGCTGGCACCTAGGGGAGTGCAGAGCAAATGCCTATTAAAGCAACTCTCACTTTCTCTGGATAAATGTTGTTCATGTTCTGTCTCTCTCTCTCTCTCTCTCTCTCTCTTTTTTTCTTTTTTTTTTTTTTTTTTGCTTTCTTATGACACTCTGTGGAACTGTCTAATTGCCTTTATGTTCTCCATAACTTCTTCAGCTTCAGCTGCAGAGAGCATAACAAGTTGCTGGAAATTCCCATCAACAGAGACCTGTCATTGGAAGATGAGTAATTTAATTTCCCATTAAATGGCACAAAAGGGTCATGCCGCCAAAATCTTGTCACTATAAACTCCAGACTCTGAAATGCCACTGAAGAGGACTTAGGTTTGATTCAGGCAATCAGATTCCCCAGCAGGGCCCTAGAAGATGGAGGTGATGAGTTAAAAGACAGGTAAGTTTTGATAAAGGAAGATGGGGAAGAGGGGTAAAGGAAGACAGGGCAACGCAAAGGTTCAAGGTCTCCAGCAGAGCAGGGGACAAGCCTGTGAAGACATTTGAGCAGGGCATTTGAAAACCGAAGGCCAGTGGCCAAGAAGGGAGACAGAATTCTAGCACTTTTCAGAGAGCTAAAACAAACTCATCCATCTCACATTTCTTCCTAAGACCAGCCTGCAAGAAGTGTAGACCTCTTGTGATGTCTGAGATGCAGCCCTTTTGCATCAATGCATTGCTCATCCATCACTCATTGTGGATTTATGAGCCCCCACTGTGTGCAAGGCACAGTCCAGTGCTGGGGATATCACCATATCTTGAGGCCCCACACTTTGCTTTATGTCTGGTTAATTTAGACCATTTTTCAGGTCTTATCCTTTTACTATTTTGTCTTATCCTTTACTTTTTTGATTTTCCATTTGTTCAACTAGCTTCTGTGTTATATGATCCTATCCTGATATCTCACTTTTTTTTTTTTGAGGATTGAAGTGAAAAACTAACATGATATTAAAAGTTTGATTTCATCCACCATCTATTATCAGCTTTTTCTTCCAGTCTAACTGAAGGAGAAGTGACTCCTTGTTCCTTCTCTTGCTGCTTATCAGACTAATGATCAGAAGAGAGGCAGGAACTAACCTTCATTGAGCATCTACTACTGTGCTAAGCACTTTACTTCCATGATTTCATTTATGCCTTCTAACAACTCTACAAATTTTATTTTACAGGTAAAGAAACAAGTTTCAGAGAGTTTGAGTAACTTGCCTAAGCATGGGCAGCTGATAAGGGACAGAGTCAAAACTGGACCCAGCTCCATCTAACCCATCAAGTCAAACTCCTTTCCAATGTGAAAGAGTTTTCTGCTGATTTTATTTTTTAGTTTTTATTATCATAAAAACGTGGGGCTTTGAACTCATGGCCCTGAGATCGACACCTGAACTGAGGTCAAGAGTTGGACGCTTAACTGACTAGCCACCTAGGTGCCCCTCTGTTAATTTTAAAACATGGTACTAAGTATATAAACTGGGGTCCAGAAAACATGGGTTTGAGTCCCCACCTTGCCACTTACTAGCTGTATGAACTTGTGCAAGTCACTTTGTCCTTCTGTGTCCCAGTGGCATCACTTATAAAATAGGGCTCCAAACAGTGCCCTCCTCACATCAGGGGTGGGGGTGGGGAAGTGAATGAACTAATAATGGAAAGCCCTTAGACTGCTGCCTGCCATATAGGAGGTAGTCAGTGAATACTAGCTCTTAGAACTTCTAGCAGCACGTTAATGAAAAACAGTGATTACAATAGAAATATTCCATGGTTTTATTTTCAAAAGCATTTCTAAGCAGCTATCTACTAGAGCTAATAGAGAGATTTTTTTTTTTTTTGCCTCGTGCCTTAAAGTCATCATGTCTTTTTTTGTGCCAAAATTCATATTAATCGGGATTTGCTTCACCACTTAATTTCTAGTAAAAAAGCTGAGAAAAATATGTTGTAGGTACTTACTGGTATATTAAGCAATTTTGAATGATGACAAAGAGCTAGTGCCCAAATGGAAACATGCCTTCAGAAAGATGGGTGAAAAAGGAGGGGTGTAAAATTATGCAAATACTTTGAATGCCTGGACATGAAAAAATAGACTGGAACAGAAAGGCCCAAATTATCACAGTTTTTATGTGAGCAACCTGAAATTGTGGGTGAGTTTTTCCTTTACTTTATAACATTTTTGTTATATGATTAGATTATTTTTATACATTATAATAAAATCATGCACCATCACAATGCACTCCATAACACATATAAAGATAAATCTATATCCTGCTATAATAATTTTAATTTCACATGCATGTGAGAGGGTAAACTAAAAGCATTTAGAATTATCATATCAAGTGAATAAAAAAACTTTTAGAAAGAATAAGAACCAAAGTCCTTCCATAAAAAAATAAATTTTCCTTAATAGCTGAAATTGGCTGTCTCTGCTAAGAAAGTGCTAGAGGGGCCAGAAGGAAATCTGAGGCTGTTTACATTTCCATTGTGGAAGTATTTCTGATGGATGGAAGCTGCTTCTCCTCTCTCAAGCCTGCAAGAACTCTGCCCAAACCAGGGGCCAACGTGCTACCGACATGACCCCTCCCCTACTCCCTTTCCCCGCAGGGGTCTCTTTGGCATGATTTGCCCCTTGTACTTTACAGGGACCCAGGTGGTCCCAGGATTTCTGCAGGCTCTCCCTTCTGCAATTTGTGCCTTATCCCTCTTATCTCCTCTCCATTTTCCCTCCTCCCCTTTTTCCCCCCTTCCTTGACACCACATGTCAGTTCATGGACATCACTGGAAACACAAAAATGTCTATCTGCCATTGCTAGGCACAGTCATCCCAGAGGGAAGTAAGGCAGTTCATGGTGGCCTGTCATTGTCCAGCATGGTGGTTATGTAGGAGCTCTGACATATGAATGTCTGATTTGAATTCACTACTTCACCACTTAGCAGTAGGCTGATTTGAGGCATGTCAATTCAATGAGATAAACCTCAGTTTCCCCAACTCTAGAGCTGAGGTAATAATGACAATATCTACTATAGAATGTGTTGGCATGGTCCGTGATCAATGAACGTCAGCTACTATCATCACCTTTCTGTGGAAATTTCAGCCCCAGGTTTGTCCTGAGACATCTGCTTCTTCAACTCTTTTCCGAATCCCCTTCCTTTCTTAAGATTTATTTATTTATTTCAGAGAGAAAGAGAGAGAGCACAAGTGGGAGGGGCAGGGAGAGAGAGGGAGAGAATCTCAAGCAGAGTCTGCCCTGGTCTGGAGCCCTATGCAGTGCTCCATCTCACAACCCTGAGATCACAACCTGAGCTGAAACCAAGAATCAGATGTCCAACCCATTGTGCCACCCAGGCATCCCTTTTCTGAATCCTTTTTCCGCCAGTTGCAGCTCTACCTTTCCTCTCACCTACCTCTTTCCCTCCACCTCCACCACACACTATGCTATACTACGATGGCAGAAGGAAAAGTGAGCCTGTATATTCTGTACTTTCATAGCTAGAGTAGGGCCTAGCCACTTACCCAGAGCCTAGCAAGAGCCACCACCGGGTCCCTTCTAAACCCTAGTCTTTGCTTTCCTCCTGTGAGGCCCACAGAGACTGGGCAACCTACCCAAAGTTTCTGCTATGAAGTAGTGGATCTGAAACACTCACCATGTTTGTCTGATAACACCAAAGTCCGCATGTATCCCAAGTATACATATTTAACTATTTTTTCCTTTCCTTTTCAAAAGGATTGACTAAAGTACCAAAGAGTGAATTGGTATCAGCAAAGTAGGAAAACCCAGCCATCTTTTGCTTTACACAAAGGAAATTTCTTAAGAAATTGAGTATATGTCTTTGTAAATTGGGTCATATTTTCAATTGACATTTAATTTCAACAACATGTTCCACAAAGAGAAAAGAAAACTGGTCCCACGACCACAGAAGAATACAGTAAACCATTGACAATCATGCATTTAGACAAGTATTATGAAATGTTTTAACACATCCAATTAAGTCAAATAATGTGGTAAAAATAGAGCAGAGGCCACCAGAAACTCTGAAGAGAAAACAGATTCATTTCTTTGGAATGGCTCTTGGGATTCACAAGGGCACATACTTTCTTTCATACAAAAATTGAAGGGTCTTGCCTCCCAACAGCTCTTCTCCCCTTGCACACAGGGTGAGTTCTCAGTGTTCCCTTTCACTTACTGGCCTCCTCAGACACAGCATTCTCCTCCCGCTGGAACTCCTGTTCCAGCCTCCTGAGGTCTCTGTATGACTCAACCCTAGTGAACATGAGCAAAAGGAAAAAGTGTTAGCAGGGTTAGTGTACAATGAAAATTACCTGCTATTGCTACATTTTTATGGAAGTTTCAGGTCGAGTTTTGCCCCTTGGAAGTTAGTTATCTTAGTAAAATAGGTGGATAGGAAGGAACTTAATGGCCTAGCACAGACTCTGGGTACTAGACATTGTGACGTCAACTGGAGGCCAGCCACAAATGAGCTTGTGGTCTTCTGTTCCCCCAAAACCTGCCCTCTCACCTGGAAGTTTACCTCCCATAACAGCCGGTGTTCATAACCTTTGAACTGATTGTTCTGGAAAGGGTACTGCTTTCTGAGGAATGGGGAGAGAGTTAAGGAAACCAGAAAGAGGCACAGACTGAGGAGATTGCATTCCAACTATCAGTGTGATTTCCATGCATTATGCCATAAATGGTAGCTAGAGCCTGGCTAACCTATTTAACTCTGATTTTCTAGCAACAAGGTCTTGTCTCTCAGGTTTTTGGGTCTGTGAATACAGGATAGAAGGGAGGGCTTTCAGCATATGGCAGGCATATCACAGAATATCCAAACCCCTCCGCTCATGCATAATTTTCTGAATCAGGGCTAACTCTGTTCAAAATGTGAAAATACCTGAAGTTCATCATTGGGATCGTTTGCCTCCCTCTCTGAGATGATTTCCACCTGCCTTTACTCTTGCCCATGGTCTCGGAGCCCTTATGGTATCCTGAGTCCCACAGAACATCCTTCTCCCAGACCTGCTTTTCTCCAGGGTGAGCCATGCTACCCTCTCACAGTTGAATGATTCACAGCTCAGAATCCATTAATCTGTTCCAGGTGTCAGGAGAAAAACAGCTGATTCACTCAATCCACCCTAATATACAAATGATTAACTGCCACTTAAATCTTCAAGGCCTGTATGCATTTTTGGACACGTTGATTACTGACCCATGAAAAGTGACTGGTATGGAGCGAGAGGAAATGGGTGCCCAGGACACACTGGCTGGCAGGCCCCCTCTGACCGCCAAGACCTCAGACCCCTTCTGTCCTCTTCCTTCCTTCCGCCTGGGCTGTCTGCAGTGTCTTGACACTCTGTAGGTGGTCTCCCAACTGGGACCGCTAAGTGGCAGTGGGCAGGACTGCTATCGAGGTCATGATTTTGTAGCACCTTCTAGCATCTGCCTCGCCTCAGCTTCTTCATCTGTAAGTGGAGTTTAATAATATCTACCAAAGATTGTTGTGAAGACTGAAGTGGTAGGAGGTAGATAAATGTCAGCTTTATTGTCCAATAAATCCAGCACTGTCAAGCTGAGGAATTACTTTTACCACGTGGGAGGTACTCAGATCTTGGGAGAAACATGGTTTTGAAAAATAATCTTAGTGGATTTACAAGGTTATGACCTGACAATATCTATTCCCACTTTTTTTCTGAGCCCCTCATAACACTCCCTATATGTCCTCACATGTACCAGCCTATTGTGGTTTGCATAGAACTGGTCCCTCTTCTTTCTGAAGAGGGCCTTATGATCCCTTCATGGCCAAACAGCTCTTTCTATGCCACTGGGCAAGAAATGGGTCCAGGGATGCTTTTGTGGGTCTGCTGGGAACAGAAATTCCTTGCTATAAGGATAAAAAGGAAGTGCCTAGTTGCCGGGGGCCACCAACAGGAAATTCCTCCTCAGAGTGAAGTTAACACACCAGAAAGCAAAGTCTAGTAAAGGATGTCATCAGGTATTGGCTGATTATCTGGATTCAAGTATGCCTGAAACTGGACCTGACCTTGACTTTTTAATTATACAAATTTAGTAATTCCTTTCTTGTCTCTTTCTCTTTAACTTAAGGGAGTTTGAATCTTCACTAAGAATTATCTTCTTTTTGTGATTACAACCAACTTTTTCTTTAAAAAGTCTATTTAACCTGCAATCCAGTAATACGTTAGTATAATTCGGCACGTGCACTTAGCAATGCTGAGTTCAATCAGTGTCCCTGAAGTATTGTTACTGAGGCCACCTATCAAACAGAAGGGAGTTGATGTTTCTGAGGTTGGCCCTGAAACATTGAAACCCCCTAAATAATAAAATCGTGGTAGCCTGGTGTTCCGTTATGTGAAGTAGGAATTTTGCATTCCACTTGAAAATATAACCACTGTGTTTTTTATTATAAAAGCATTCTAGGGACGCCTGGGTGGCTCAGCGGTTGAACATCTGCCTTCAGCTCAGGGTGTGATCCCCAGGGCCGGGGATCGAATCCCACATCAGGCTCCTTGCGGGAGCCTGCTTCTCCCTCTGCCTGTGTCTTTGCCTCTCTCTCTCTTTCTCTCTCTCTGTGTCTCTCATGAATAAATAAATAAAATCTTTTTAAAAAAAAAAACATTCTAAGTTATGAGTTGCAGGGCTTTAATCTCTTCCCTATCCTCCTACATTTTTGAGGAAAATTGATGGCATTTATCCTGCAGATTGTTTCACATGCCAGAGAAACTCGTAACTAAATTTGAGAAGCACTCACCGCAAGAAGCCAAAACAGGACAACAGGCAGTGAACTCAGCCCTGAGAAGTCTGTCGTGCTCCTACCTAGCAATCCATTCAAATGGACATATTTACTTGAAGAGAATAGACTTAAAGGGACATCTTTTGGCTATGGCACTCACAATCAATGTAAACGTGCAGGGCCCATGGCATTCCTGCTGTGTGAGTGACAGCAAAAGGAACAAGCAGAGCCCATGTTCCTTGAGGAAACGCCACAAAATATCATCTGAAGCCCAGAACTGCTTATGGAAGTATTTCATTTGATCTCTCTGTTTTAACCTCTCCCAGGCTGAAAACAGAGAATGAGCAATATAGAAATGAGGACAAAGGATGATTAATTCTAAAGGAGCTCTGCCTTTTTCCAGTAGTTATCTCATTCCTTGGATACGTGCCCACTTGGCCTCCAACCCTTTCCTTTTGTTTTTCCACCTTCCCTCAGTAATCTGCCCCTTTGCGTGGAGTTCATGCCATGGCTAGCCAAACACAGAAAATTAGTTGGAGGTAGAGAAGGTTATGCCCTTCTAGAAGGATCCATGCGTTTAGCCTCCTGTTGCATTTTTCAAAAAACTGCAGCTGGATTTGCAAACCTTTCCAAGGTTGTGAAGTTTGCTGTAGGCGATAGTCGTATTTGATCACCATGTGGCAAACACACTGGTTAGTAAATGGTTGCAAGCAAATGGGATCCTAGGGACTGTGATATTTCCCCTCTGACAAGTTTACAAGGTGGGGGAAGGTAGGGGTAGGAGGAGTTCTTCAGTGTCAATAATGACATGATAAGCAGGCAGAAAGGATCTAAGAATCATTCAAGAGAGAGTTATAGTTCTGGCCAAAAGATATAAGGATTTGAAAAAATGTATTAAGTTGAAATCCTTCACTTAAAATGAAGTAAACTGTACTTGACATTTGGAAACTGCTGCTCAGGCAAAGATAAAGATACTAAGGTTTCTAAATGGAAGGTTGTGATAACATGTGGAGGCTTCTTGAGATTTTGAAGTATAACCTTGAAACTTGGAGCAAAAACTCATCCTTAGAAGATGCTCAGTGAAGAAAATATTTTTCTTGGCACGAGGGGCCCCATTTTTTCTGAGGAAAAATTAGGAAGAAAGAAAAGGCCACGAGGAAGGCCAGTCTGCCCGCATGGGGCAGAGACTGAAATAAAAATAATAAGCCATTCAAACTCCTTCCTTTTTAGCCCAACAAAGTGAGAGGAAGCAAGCAAAGAAAAATGAAGGGAAAGAATTTGATCAGAAATTATTTATTTTAAAGGAAAGGCCCCATGAATTCTAATCAAAGGGATTGTGGGAGGGCTTAATATCACAGACTAACCATCATTAGCAATACCTAGAATTACCTAGTGCTGTAATGGTAGCAAAATCCTAATCTGCCGAAATCCTGAGCTGGAGAATAGAAGCTGTTTCACTTGTGAGGGACCGTACCAATGTCTAAATCAGTGCAAGGGTTCCGGGAGGCACATTAGTCTAAATTCCTGCATCTCTGGTTTACAAAATAATCTTCCCCAAAGTTTCTCTGGATGGAGGTGGGAGGTGGGGAATCCTCTATCAGTTACGTGTCTGTCTGCCCATGTCCAAATACAAAATATCCCAGGAGTCCCAGATAGAAAGGAAGAAACTGCAAAATGTGTACAAAACTACAGCTGGCTGTTTTCCCTTCAGGTTTTTCATTTACACAGAAGCAGGAACCTGTTTGTCAGGTTTGGGCCACAGCAGGTCTCCAGAATAAAACTGTAAACCTAACAATAGAAGTTAATAACAGAAACAGAACCTCAACCCCAGCGTTTGGAACTAGGAGTCCTGGTAAAGCTCACAGAGAGTTTCAGGACATAATATGGTCTTGTTCTTAAAATCTTTTTATTTGACTGGAGACTGAATGTTCATCTATTCCTTATGAAGTTGAAAAACAAAATAATGCCAAATAGCAGAATTATAGATATCCTAGGTGTTAAATTTTCTCAGGTAAATCTCTCCCTTGAGTTTGAACTTGAATTCCAGCATGCTTATTACTTTAATTTGGGGAGTCTCCAAATTCCAGTGATTTTCTGAGCTCCGCTTGGAACGACCACACCCTGGTGAAGAGCTAGGAACAGCTCTGTCTGACCACAACCCATCAAGTCTAGCATGCTCCCCAAACTCGCTTTTGATGTTCCTAAACACATAGCTATCAAATAAAACATCATGCAGCAGTGAACCTAATGTCTGTCTTTCCAGACGGATATATAAAACTTTAATTATCCAGAGTCTAAGTAACAAGAAACTGCAAATAACTGAACATCTTTTTCTGTGTATAGAGTGAAAAGTCAAGGGCAATAAAACACAAGAATTTAAGATTTTAGTCAAAAGATGAGTCCTGGTTAATGTTTCAGGGTTGGCAAACATTCAGGCCATTTCCAAGGCGTGCATTTATTTATTTATTTATTTATTTATTTATTTAGATTTTATTTATTTATTCATGAGAGACACTGAGAGAGAGGCACACAGGCAGAGGGAGAGGCAGTCTCCCCACTGGGAGCCTGATGTGGGACTGGATCCCAGGACCCAGGATCACGACCTGAGCCAAAGGCAGATGCTTAACTACTGAGCCACCCAGGTGCCCCCAAGGCATCTATTTATCAGGTATGGGTTTTAATCCTTGCTCACCTCCATATGCAGATAGACACCAGGCCAGATGGCTGGTCCGGCTCTGGGCCTCCTCACTAATGCTCCTCAGTCACCACCCTCAAACAGGGCTCTGAACTAGATGTCATCATCCTGGGCTGCAGACTTCCGTTTGATTCCCAGGCCAGTGCTGGGACCTCGGAGCCTCCAGTAAAATAAGGTTATGGACTACATCAAGGTTTCTCATTTTTTAACAGCTTTTTATGGACAAATGTAAAGTTATCACTGTTTTCACTAAATATTTTAAAGACAGTAGTAAACATAGTAAAAGAAGGAATGCTATTCACTATCTTCAACAATCTCTCACGTATCAAATTTCTTGAGCTGGATTTTCTGAACTTTATATGAAAATAATATAAAACTATAACATCGAATTTGTATCCAGTGTTAAAAAGAAAAAAATTGAAGCCTGGGTGGCTCAGCGGTTAAGGGTCTGCCTTTGGCTCAGGGCGTGATCCTAGAGTCCCAGGATCGAGTCTCACATCGGGCTCCCTGTGAGGAGCCTCCCAGCTTTTTTCTCTGTCTCTCTCTCTCTCTCTCTCTGTGTGTGTGTCTCTCATGAATAAATAAACAAAATCTTAAAAAAAGAAAACTAAAAAAAGAAAAAAATACATTCAATGTAAGGTGAATTCAAAGCATAATTTTATATTTGAAAAAATAAAAAGCCAACTGATTATGACCGTGCCCTGAAACTGTACGGACTTAGAGATTCCCCTCTTGCCAAAACTATTCAAGTATTCATTTCCTTAGGAACATGCCAGCTTTTAATCCTTCCAATTTCTGTAGACCTCCTGATGTAGTATTTGGGCAGGTGAAATATTGACATGAGAATTTAGAAGCATGCTGTCCTAAAACTTACTGCCCTGGTTCATTGATTGGAGGTTTGAGAATCTAGTAACAAGAGACAGAGTCAGTATTGGCAGATATTCCAATTGACCTATGCATATCCCTTCCAGAAGCTTCCAACTACCAAGAGCTATGCAACGCAAAGATTGCTAAGGATCGGTTGCTTCTCGTGGCTTCGTTACCATGAACATAGCTGCCCCAAAAGAGATGGAAAGGTGGCAGAGTATGTCATTTGAAATCTCCTTAGAGCTGCTCGGTGACTAGAGGTTTTTCATGCATGTGTTCTGAATTTCACCTGCCACAGTTCCACGGTTTGAAAGGAAACATCCCCCAGCTTCCAACATTCTATCAAACTGTCATGGAGTGGGTCCTTTTGGAGGTTCTAGGCTGCATCCTCTGGCTTTCTCAGGATACCCTGGTTTTATCATTTCAGTGCCATTTTATTAAAGATTATGTAAAGAAAATCCTTTCTTTAAAACAATCTTTTATATATATTTAATTAGCAGTGAGCTCTGACCTTGACAGCAGTGGTTCACCCCTGCTGTGTTGGGAAGAATGCACAAAGTATTTGTTGTCATTCTGATGGCTTTGGCTGTTCTGTGCTAGCCAGCATGTTGTGGGGGACTGTGGTGAGCCATGGGAAGTGCTATTTATTTGACCTGTTGTGGAATGTAAAATGGGGATTGTAGGGGGTCTCAGTGTGAGAGCGAGCTTTTAACTATGGTAATTCAAGTAAGCCAACTTTCAAAAAACTACTTCTTTGGTCTTAAGGTCAAATTCAGTTTGCCGTATTGTTGTTCTTTCCAATACAATGCCTGAAAAATTGGTCCTGAAGCTGACTGTGAGCTGAGCAGTAAGTTGTCTTTAGTCTTGGGAGATAATTCCTGATGAATATGATACCAAGAACAGTGCTCACATATCAAAATCCTTCACTGGATTTACCTAACTAATCTTTGCTCCAGAGGGGGGAAAAAAGAAAGATTTGACAAGTGGTATTATTAATATTGCTTTACCCAGATGACTCCTGTAACCAAAATCACTCTCATTACATGAAACTATGATGAAAATTTGACTCCTTTTGTTTTTTGTGCCACCAAATGCCTACTTAACCTACTTCCATTTTCTCTGTTATTGAGCAGTTTTGATAGTGCTTATGGTTGAATGAAGTCTCATAATAGAGCCAACAACGTGCTGTGAAGAGTTTCCTTTCCAGAAGCAACTTTGAGTAATGTCGGTCGGGATGTTCATGCCGTGTGATGAAAATCCCGACTTTGTTTTGTACGACCTCTGCTTTTCCCCAATAGAGATGCTGTCACCTTCATCAAAAAGTCAGGAAAACATTTGGCCTTCTACATCCCAAATGTTTTATTGTTGTCATCTCTGTGATCTTCCCACAAAGACTATGAGTTAACATTACTGTTAATCTACGTATTCTGAACATGAGAAAAGGTTATGATGCCAGTGTTTTGTAATCCTGGTTTCTGACATATTGTCCTTTTTAAGTAGTAAAATATGGTATTGGGGGGAGATCATTATTTTTTACAATTCAATCTGAATTTAGAATCATTTCTATTTTAAGATCGAAATTGATTACTTCATTTTTAAAAAGGGTATGTGGTCTGCAAGTTCAGATAGGATGGAATCTGCATGAGTCCCATTGAGTCTGGCATTGTGTGGCAAATCTTCTATCACAAGCATAAACTTCACTCTAGTTCAAAGATTTCCAAAGGATGGGGTCACTAATGTGACAATGTTGAAAATGCTACAGATCTGGGCACCTGGGTGGCTCAGTGGTTGATCCTCTGTCTTTGGCCCAGGGCATGATCCTGGGGTCCTGGGATCAAGTCCCACATCGGGATCCCCACGGGGAGCCTGCTTCTCCCTCTGCCTATGTCTCTGCCTCTATCTCTGTGTCTCTCACGAATAAATAAATAAGATCTTTAAAAAAAAGGAAAAAAGAAAATGCTACAGATAATGCATGGGAAATTATTTTTTTAATTGAGGTATAACTGACATATAACATTTTATTACTTTCAGGTGTACAACATGATGGTTCAATATTTGTATACACTGTGAAATGATACCACAGTAAGTCTATTTAACATCCATTGCCTTATGTAGTTATAAAATTTTTTCTTGTGATGAGAACTTATAAGATTTTATCTCTTAGGAACTTTCAAATGTGTAATATTGTTAACTGTAAGTCACCATGCTGTACATTGTATCTCCATGACTTATTTAAAAATAAAGAACTACAAGTTCTGGTATAAATACAAGTTTATACTTTTTGACCTCCTTCATCCATTTCTCCCACCCCTAACCTTTGCCTTTGGCAATCACTAATCTGGTTTTAGTATCTATGAGCTTATTTTTTTGTTGTTGTTTGGTGGTTTTTTGGTTGGTTGTTTTGTTTTGTTTAGATTCCACATATAAGTAAGACCATCCCTGTCTTTTCTCTGTCTGACCTACTGCACTTAGAATAATGTCCTCTAGGTTCACCCATGCTGTTGCAAATGGCAAGATTTCATTCTTTCTTATGCCCAAGTAATATTCCATGATGTGTGTGTGTGTGTGTGTGTGTGTATCACAATTTTTTTTATCCATTTATCCACTGACAGACACTTAGGCTGTTTCCACAGTTTGGCTATTATAAATATGTGGCAATAAATATGAGGGGGGTTTCTCTTTTTGAGTTTGTGCTTTAATTTGAATAAATACCCAGAAGTGAAGTTGCTGGATCATATGGTAGGTATTTCTATTTTTAATTTTTTGAGGAACTACCAAACTGTTTTCCATAGTGGCTGCACCAATTTATATCCCTACCATCCATGCACAAGGATTCTCTTTTTCTCTACATCTTTACCCACACTTGTTATTTCTTATCTTTTTGATAACAGTCATTCGAACTGTTGTAACAGGTGTGAGGTGGTTTTAATTAGCATTGCCCTGATGATTAATGATTTTGACCATCTTTTCATGTACCTGTTGGCCATCTGTATGACTTCTTTGGAAACATGTTTAATCCAATCTTCTGCTCATTTTTAAAATCAGGTTGCTTTTGTTTAGGGCTTTTTGGGGTGTTGAGTTGTGAGTTCTTTATGTATTTTGGATATTAACCCCTTATCAAGTAATGGTGGCAATTATTTTCTCCCAGTCAGTAGATTGCCTTTTCATTTTATTGACAGTTTCCCTTGCTGCACAGAAGGGTTTTTTTTCTTTCTTTAGTTTGATGTAGTTTAATTTGTTTATATTTGTTCTTGTTGCTTTTGCTTTTGGTGTCATATTAAAAAAAAATCATCACTAAGACCTATGTCAAGGAGCTCCCCACCTGTTTTCTTCTAGGAGTTTTATGGTTTTCAGGTCTTATGCTCAAGTCTCTAATCCATTTTGGGTTAGTTTTTATGTATGGCTGGAGATAATGGAATAGTCTCATTCTTCTGCATTGGCTGTCAGGTTTTCCCAACACCATTTATTGAAGAGATTGTCCTTGTCTCATTGTATATTCCTACCTGCTTTGTTGTAAATTAATAGACCATATATGATGGATTTATTTCTGGGTTCTCTAGTCTGTTTCATTGATTCATGTGTCTGTTGTACTGCCAATACCAGACTAGTTTGATTACTATGGATTTGTAATATAGTTTGAAATCAGGACATTTAAAAGCCGCCAGCTTTTGTTCTTCTTTAGCTGTTTGTGGTCTTGTCTGGTTTCAAACAAGTTTTAGTACTGTTTGTTCTATTTTGAAAACATACAGTTGGAGTTTTCATAGGGATTGCATTGAATCTTTAGATTGGTAAATTGTATGGACATTTTAACAGTATTAACTCCTCCAATCCATGAGCATATAATTAATTTTTCCACTTGTGTCTTCTTCAATTTCTTTTACACTTCCTTAGTTAAATTTATTCTAGGTGGTTTTTGGTGTGGGTTTTTTTTTTTTTTTTGATGCACTTGTACATGTAATTGCTCTCTTAATTTCTCTTTTTGATATTTCTTTAGTGTATAGAAACAACTGATTTTTTATATGCTGATCTTGTACCTTACAATTTTACTGAATTCATTTATTAATTCTAATGGCTTTTTGGTGGTGCTTTAGGGCATTATAACTACTATATCATGTCATCTGCAAATAGTAACAGTTTTACTTCTTCATTTCCAATTTGGATGACTTCTATTTCTTTTCCTTGCCCAATTGCTCAGGCCAGGACTTCCAATATTATGTTGAGTAAACATGGCAATAGTAGAATTCCTTATCTTATTCCTACTCTTAGAAAAAAAGCTGTCAGCTTTTCACCATTGAGTATGATGTTAGCTATGGGTTTGTCGTATATAACTTTTATTATGCTGAGGTACATTCCCTCTATACCCACTTTGTTGAGAATCTTTATCATGAATAGATGTTGAATTTTGTCAAATGCTTTTTGTGGCTTTCTTGACATGATCTATGATCTTTATCCTTCATTTTGTGAATGTACTGTATCACATTGATTGATTTGCAAATGTTGAAACATCCTTGCATCCCCAGAATAAAACCCACTTGATTATGATGTATGATCCTTTTAGCATATTTTTGAACTCAGTTTTCTAATATTTTGTTTAGGACTTTTGCATCCTTGTTCATCAGGAATATTGACCTATAATTTTCTTTTCTTGTGGTATCTTCATCTGAGTTTGGTATCACGGTATTGTTGGCCTCATACAATGAGTTTGGAAGCATTTCGTTCTTTTTCTATTTTTTTGAAAGAGTTTGAGAAGAACTGGTATTAATTCTTCTTTGAATGTTTGATAGAATTTCAGTGTGGCCATCTGGCCCTAAACTTTTATTTGATGGGGTTTTTGATAACTAATACAACCTCCTTGCTAGTAATCAGTTTATTCAGATTTTCTAATTTCTGTTTTTTAATGATTTAGTACTGCTGGGTTATATGTCTAGGAATTTATCCATTTCTTCCAGGTTGTCAAATTTGTTGATAAGGAAATTCTATATTTGATGAAATTAAGTTCAAAGTGAATTAGAGATGGACTACAGTTTGTGATTTTTTAAAATTTTATTTATTTATTCATGAGAGACACACAGAGAGAGAAGCAGAGATATAGGCAGAGGGAGAAGCAGGCTCACCGCAGGGAGCCTGAAGTGGGACTCAGGACTCGATTCCAGGCCCCGGGGGATCAGGACCTAAGCCGAAGGCAGATGCTCAACCACTGAGCCACCTAGGTGCCCCTACAGTTTGTGACTGATAAAAATATTGCAGTTTCTGCTACAAGAAAGGAAGAAGAAAGAAAGAAAGAAAGAAAGAAAGAAAGAAAGAAAGAAAGAAAGAAAGAAAGAAAGAAAAAGCTGAAAATCTCTCCTTTAAGTTAAAAAAGAAAGAATTGTTTGAAGATGATGGTCTTCCAGAAGTTATTTAGAATACTATCTGCTTACCATTCTCATGACTGGAACAAAATCAGAAAGGGCTTTCTCAGCAGCTGAAAATATTTGCTCAATAATTGAGCAATGCAACAATGGTGCCATGATTCATTTTGTCAAGATCAGACTTCAAAAGATTCAATAATGTTATTGGGTTTATATTTTTCAGGATTAATTACGCGCTTTTGATTTTGTTTTGTCTAGATTTTTTCTTATTTATTTATTCATGAGAGACACAGAGAAAGAGGCAGAGACATAGGCAGAGGGAGAAGCAGGCTCCCTGCAAGGAGCCCGATGTGGGACTCAATCCTAGACCCCAGGATCATGCCCTGAGCTGAAGGCAGTTGCTCAACCACTGAGCCACCCAGGCGTCCCTGTCTAGATTTTTTCTGAATAATACTTTATTTTTTATTTTTTTGAATAATAATTTTATTAATTTTATCTGTTAATATTTTATATTGGAATATTATATGCAGTTTTATAAGGACATTTTTATTTGTTATTTTTGAGGTTTATTAACTGTTTTAAATATATTAAAGTTATAGATTTGCTTTTAAAAAATGAACTTGACTGCCTTAAAAAATATAAACCACTGTATAGTTTTAATTTAATTAATTAATTTATTTATTTATTTAAAAGATTTTATTTATTTATTCATGAGAGACACATAGGGAGAGGCCGAGAGGTAGGCAGAGAGAGAAGCAGGCTCCCTGCAGGGAGCCTGATGTGGGACTCGATCCCAGGACTGCAGGATCACGCCCTGAGCCAAAGGCAGATGCTCTACTGCTAAGCCACCCAGGCGTCCCTAGTTTAAATTTTAACATGCATCTCTCTAATGATGAGCAAGTTTGAGAATTTTTTGATGTGTTTAAATACTATTTGCATTTTTTTCATGAAAACTCTTTGTTTATAATTTCTGCCTGTTTTTCTATTGAGCTGTCAGTTTTCTTCTTAGTGATTTTTCAGTTCTTTGAGATGTATATTGCAACTATGGTCTCCTATTTTTCCCATTTTTATCTCCTCTTTATGAAATTCTTTAGCCAAGAAGAATGAAAATTGAAAAATACCATGTGGTATTTGTCAGGGTAAGTAACACTAGTTGCTGTAACATAGAATCTGATTATTTCCAAAGGATACAGTCAATAAAACTAAAAGACAACCTACAGATGAGAGAAGATATTTGCAAATGACGTATCAGATAAAGGGCTAGTTTCCAAGATCTATAAAGAACTTATTAAACTCAACACCAAAGAAACAAACAATCCAATCATGAAATGGGCAAAAGACATGAACAGAAATCTCACAGAGGAAGACCTAGACATGGCCAACACGCACATGAGAAAATGCTCCGCATCACTTGCCATCAGGGAAATACAAATCAAAACCACAATGAGATCCCACCTCACACCAGTGAGAATGGGGAAAATTAACAAGGCAGGAAACAACAAATGTTGGAGAGGATGCGGAGAAAAGGGAACCCTCCTGCACTGTTGGTGGGAATGTGAACTGGTGCAGCCACTCTGGAAACTGTGTGGAGGTTCCTCAAAGAGTTAAAAATAGACCTGCCCTACCACCCAGCAATTGCACTGCTGGGGATTTACCCCAGAGATACAGATGCAATGAAACGCCGGGACACCTGCACCCCGATGTTTCTAGCAGCAATGTCCACAATAGCCAAACTGTGGAAGGAGCCTCGGTGTCCATCGAAAGATGAATGGATAAAGAAGATGTGGTTTATGTATACAATGGAATATTACTCAGCCATTAGAAACGACAAATACCCACCATTTGCTTCGACGTGGATGGAACTGGAGGGTATTATGCTGAGTGAAATAAGTCAATCGGAGAAGGACAAACATTATATGGTCTCATTCATTTGGGGAATATAAATAATAGTGAAAGGGAATAGAAGGGAAGGGAGAAGAAGTGGGTAGGAAATATCAGAAAGGGAGACAGAACATGAAGACTCCTAACTCTGGGAAATGAACTAGGGGTGGTGGAAGGGGAGGAGGGCGGGAGGTGGGGGTGAATGGGCGACAGGCACTGAGGGGGCCACTTGATGGGATGAGCACTGGGTGTTATTCTGTATGTTGGCAAATTGAACACCAATAAAAAATGAATTTATTATAAAAAAAAGAATCTGAATATTTCATTGGCTTAAAACATGAGAGTTTATTGCTTACAATTATTATAATCAATATTATTTACTCCGAGGGCAGGGGCCACTGGTAGAGACTCTGAACCTTGTAGTCCTTCAAAGGAATGACTCGTGTGTGGGTCACTGAGGTTTCATGTTGAAGATGGCTATGTTGCAAGATGGAAGAAGTCTGGTTTCTCAGGGTTCAACCCTTCAACCTCCAGCTGCTTCAGCCACTTCGAACTCTGATTTCCATTTTCTCATCTCAGTGGGGGCACTGGGTCCTATCTGGAGTTCCTCTACTCACACCTGTGTTTGGGAAACTGCTTCCAAGCAGAAATATGGACAAATGTAGGGCTTACTTTGTTTATCTACTCTCAGGGATCAGAGTCCTGAGCTGGCTGTTGTCCAATGTCTGAAAACAGTTGTTGCACATACTTCATGCAGTTTCTTAGCTACTCATGGAGGGAAGTTAAGTTTGGTCTTTCTTATTTTGTCTTGCCTGGCTGTGGAAGCTTAAGATATTTTTATAATATTAAGGTTTCATTTGTAATTATAATTAGATTTCCCACAAGTTGTCTGAAGATTGGATCTAAAAAATAAATAAACCAAAAATAAGTGTTACTTATCATATTAAAAAGTTATATAAACTTTACTCACTATAGAATTGGAATGTGGTTATATCCACAAGCCATACAGAATGAAATGTAAATGTAATGCTATGCCACTTAAACTTTGCGGGTCAAAGGAGAATTTTCCAAACACCTCATTGTAATTGGATTTGAATTTCTTTCAAGCATTATATATTTCCTCTGGTCAGAGTCAGCTGTAAAAATTCTTACATGAGTATATCCCATATTTTTTTTACTTGGATTTCTTTTTCTGTATCTTGCTTGAATGATGTTGGGGGACAACTCCATGACATTCCTATATGGATTGTGACAGCCTTCATCCAACACTATCTTTTCAAGGACGTTTGTACAGCAAGATTAGTGTCTGCCTCTGGGATAGAGGGCAGATTTGTTGCCTGACAAGGATAATAATAACGATGCACTCCTCTAAGGGAAAGTTGGTCAGGTTGACTAGCAACCCCTTGTACAACCAGAGATTTCCTAAGAGCAGGGTCCCCTGACACTGAGGCAAACCCACTGGAGACACAGCACCCACCTGGGCTACGGGGCAGAAAGTACTGATGCAAACATGAGGCTCAGGCTGCCTGCTATACCGTGAATAATAAAGTCACTTTTCTCTCACCTGGGAGTCTTGTGTCTTCTGTCAGCATCTATGAAACTGGAAGACTAGCTTGTAAGCAGAGTAAAATTCCAGACCTTTCCCAGCTCTTGACAAGTAACTGAACAATTTTCTTTTCATGGAAGTTACAAAAATAGTAAGATTCATGTCTGAACATATTTTGCTTTGTCTTCACATTTGATTGTTATTTTGGTTGAGTGAAGAATTCTAGGATCAAAATATTTTTTCCTCATAACTTTGAATGAATTGTTTCATTTATGTCTAACATACAGTGTTTCTAATTAGAGGATTGACTTTAAGTCTGATGTTAAGGCTGCTTTCCTTTTTTAGAGATGTGTCATTCTCTCTAGAGTCTCCTCTCCATGAAGCTTTTAGTTGTTTTCACCAGCATCAGTTGCTATTTGGTGATTCCAGTCTGAAGATTCTCATTGTTTCGTTTGTTTTTAAATCTCCCAAGAATTTTCTTTCTGTATTTCTTTATTTCTTCTCCTCTTCCATTTTTTCTATTCTCCCTAGCTGGAACTCTTATTGGATATATTTTGGATCTCCTGCATCTGTCTTTCATGATTTTTTACTTTAATTTTTAATCTGCTTGTTTTCTTGTCAATATTATATGATATTTCTGTTACTTTGCCTTCCAGATCAATAATCTACTCTCCAGCTTTTGTTCAATTTTTAAATTCACTGTGGATGTATGTATGTGTTTTAAGCAATCATATGGTTTTTATTTTCAAGCACACTTTATTCAAATCTCTTCTAATCAGAATCCAATTACTTCTCAAGTTTACCTTTAATGTACAGATTAAAGCCACCATCATCCCTCAACTGGAGTTAAAACAACCTTCTAACTTGCATTCCCTGCCCTTCCTGTCTCCAGAGTCTGTTCTCCATACTGGAACCTGAGTGATTTCTTTATAATGTAATCACATCTTTCCTCCTCCTCCTCCTCCTCCTCCTCCTCCTCCTCCTCCTCCTCCTCCTCCTTCCTCCTCCTCCTCCTCCTTCCTCCTCCTCCTCCTCCTCCTCCTCCTTCCTTCTTCTTCTTCTTCTTCTTCTTCTTCTTCTTCTTCTTCTTCTTCTTCTTCTTTTTTAAGAATTTTATTTATTTTTTGAGAGCGAGAGAGCCATTGAGAGAGAGCACCAGTAGTGGGAAGGGAGAAGGAGAGGCAGGCTCCCACTACTGGGCTGGATCCCAGGACCCTGGGATCATGACCCAAGCCAAAGGCTTAACCAACTGAGCCAGTCAGGTGCTTCAACATCATTTTATTCCACTGCTTAAAATACTCTAATAGCTTTTCATATCATTCAGAATAAAATTCAAAGTCTTTACCATGATCTACAAAGTCCCATTTGATCAGGGCTTCTACTACTAGCAGAAGTATTTCTACTACTTCTTTGTCACCTCTGTGTGTTACCCATCCCTCACTCAATTCCAACTACACTGTCTTCCCAGGGTGATGTCACTTGTCTTCCTTATGCCTGGCACATGCTTCCTGCCGATATCTGTGGGACTTGCTTCCTCAATTCATTCAGATCTCAGCAAAGTCTTTCCTGAGTGCTCTGCTACATGTGTGTATGTGCTGCTCCCTCCCCATTCATGTGTTGAGACCTAACCCCAACATGATGGTATCAGGAGAGAGGCCTTTGGGGGGACGTGGTTAGATCATGGAATGGAGCTCTCATGAATGGTATTACTGTCCTTATAAAAGAGGCTCTGGAGAACTCCTCCCCACTTCCACCATGTGAGTTTACAGAAAGAAGACAGCCATCTGAACCAGGAAGCACATCTCACCAGACACCTAATCTTTTGGCATTTGATCTTGGACTTCTCAGCCTCCAGAACTATAAGAAATGAGTATTTGTTGTGCCTAAGTCACTGAATTCATGTCACTTGGTTAAAGCAGCCCAAATGGGCTATGACAACTTCCATTTAAGGCCCCAGCCCTATTGCTCACTCCCTTACTCTATTATCTGCTTTATTTTTTCCATGTTATTTCATTTACCTATGACATATGATATCTGATTGACTGATTTCCTACATGCCCTGTGTAAGTTTGTTCCAAGAGGGCAGGGTTTTTTTGTCTATGGTGGGGTCTGCGAATCCCCAGAACCTAAAATAATGCCTGGCATGTCGTAGGCACTAATACATATTTGCCAAATTGGTAAATGAATAAATAAGCAAACACCTCTTCCTAACCCTAATATCCTCCAGATTAGAACTACTCTGAGGCAATTTTTAAAGTTCTATTCTGTTTAAGCCAATTCTGGGCCACTGATAGTACACTTATGGTTGTACAGTTTCAAAAATACTTTTAAAGTAATTTCGGAGGGATCTTGGGCAGGCAGGAACATAGATATAAGTGCTCTGTTTGCCATCTTTAATGAGAAGGCTCTGCTTGCCATTCTCAAATCTGATCAGTTCATTCTAAATGCCTCCATCTGTCTACTTGACTCTTTACTCAAGGGATGTTTTTTTTTTAAGACTTTATTTATTTATTTATTTATTTATTTATTTATTTATTCATGAGAGACATAGAGAAAGAGGCAGAGACACAGGCAGAGGGAGAAGCAGGCTCCATGCAGGGAGCTCGATGCGGGACTCGATCCTGGTACTCCAGGATCACGCCCTGAGCCGAAGGCGGACACCCAACCGCTGAGCCACCCAGGCGTCCCTACACAAGGATATCTTAATTCAATAAAAGTTGTTGAGTAGAATCTCAGTAATGCTGTTGGGTAGAACCTGTTTCCCTTCATAAATATTCTTTGTCTCTTTTCCTGAGCTTTCGGGATTAAACAGAACCAAAAAACCAACAACAAAGTAAAACTTTTGTTCATTGAACATCTGTCTTTCGGTCTTGAGACACGTGTTTCTGAACTTTGCCACATCAGCATTGTCTGAATACAATCTCCCACATTTAAACACCACCAACACCTTTAAATTTTACTATTTGGGGTATTTTCTGCTTTTGTCTTATATTTTCACTCTAAGTGGCATTTGAAAAGAACTATGACTAGTTTGTAGGAGGAAAGTATGGCTTTATTTTGTGTTCATATATTTTCTGTTTGCTTTTGTTTATCTTATTTTTATAGTCTTTGAAGTTTGGATTATCTATGTCCTCTGAATGCTGGGATTTCTACCAGATGATCTATTTAATTAACCCGTGATCCTTCATAGACCATTTTGAATGAATAAATCATCCCAGAAATTAAACTGGCAAATTAAAAGAGACTTTTCATATCAAGAGTTTTGGGCTCAAAATTATTTTCAGTTGACAAACAACATTCCAAAATAGTTAAACCTGCTCTTGTTTATTGAGGTTTTACAGTCTTCCAAAGCAGTGCAGGCAAATAGGATCTGAAAAGGAAGACAGACCTGGAGAAAGGCCTCAAGCTTGATAAACAGTATTTAGAATCACCCTGTAGTCTTTTTAAGTGACTCAAATACAAAGTCAAGTGAACTTAGTCTACAAATATATTTGGATGGTTATTTAGCACAAATAAAGAATACATTTGGTTTCCGATACGTTTTTTTGGGTCAGTACAGAACTAAATGAGACGGTACATTCTGAATTAGAATGAACCACTTTGGATTACCATCAAATACATGGAGACGCCAAAACTTCTTCATAGCTTTAAGTGATGGTATAGTACAAAATTCCAGTAAAGAGCTATCATACTTAAGGAATGACTTCCACTTCTTTCTTTCATCTTTGTGAATCCTTTTCCTGCATGAGCATATTATTCCCTAATGAGGACATACATTACCATTTTTGTCTGTTCTTACCTGAAGGCTGTTAAAATCAACTGAGCTACTTAATTATTTAGTTAAGAGAAAACAGCCTAATTGAAAAGCATCCTCCTTCTGCCACCAATTTCAGAATATAGAGCTTAGTAACTGCAGCTTAGAAGAAATTTACCAAAAAACCTCAAGGTGCTAATTTTAAGGCTATATAATTTACATAGATTTAGATGTACATTTCAATTCTTTTCGAAAATGATCTAGTGCAAACTGATGAGGGTAATTACAGGGGTATTTTAGGATTTTCCCCCGTGATCGACCTGAGCACATCATTTATTTTTTAAATGTGTATTAGTTTGTTCTAATGAAAAGTATCTCAAATAGATATAAACATTTCATTTAGCATTCATGAGACTACATGGAATAATTCTTCAACAGTGAGAATTATAACCTATGGTTCTGAGCCCAGAATCACGTGGGGGAATCTTTAGAAAACACGGAGTCTGGGCTCATGTCTGATATTAGGGTTTAGTTATTCTAGAGCAGGATCTAGGCCTCTGTGTTCTTTCAAAGCCTCCTGGGTCATTCTACTGAGCACTAGGTAGAGTCAACAATAGAGCCCTGGTGTGAAGCATACCTCATATCATTTAAAAAACCACTGAAACCAGATAGCAGTAATCGAGCTATTATAAACAGATTTCAGCAGGGGCAATGTTGTAAGCATTTTTAAAATTAATGAGTCCCTTAGAAAACCCTTAATTATAACTAGCATGAAATCCAAATTGCCAATTCCTTCCTTCCTTCCTCCCTCCCCTCCTTCCATGATCCTTTGGTAGCATTCAAATGATACAGTCTTCCTAGCTATCCTAAATGATTAGGAAGTAATGTCTATCATTTTTAATATTGCATTTATATCTGATATGTCTTCATGCAAAATTGAAGCAAATTCCTCATGCACAAAATAGGTGCAATGTTATTTCTATATACAAAGGATAAGGTGTATACTTCTTAGTATCAAACTAATGAAATTAGTTTAGAATATTAAGGGCTTCCAAACCTTGTCTTTTCACTCTTTTCTCATTAAACAGACTCTTTCAGATTAGAATGGTCCATAATCTCTAATACTGCCTGGTATTAGTCATAATCGCAGTCACATTTTTCAATATTAATGTTTCTTATCGCTAGTCAATAAACTATCAAATACAATGATATACCTGGCTCAGTTCCAGGATAGGTGGAGTTCTGAGTGTCATCAAAGAACAAGTTCAATTGTCTATGACTCTGGAAAGCAAATATTAGTCATTTTTATTGTGGTTATAGATATAGTATCTAGGTTTAAGCAAGAAAAAAATTCACTATGAAGTTTATTACAACTTGCGCTTCTAGGAAATATGCATATTCAGGTGACCACAGCATAGTCATTCTATTGACTTGATATACATGTATTTTCCAAAGCCACTGGCAGAAGTCAACTGATGATAAGGAACTGACCTTACATTAAAAGACACACCTATAAGAAATCATAAAATCACATGCAAGTACCTCTTGACAAGATTAAATATCTAACCACCTCAGGCAAATAAAAGTATATTTTTCTGATAGAGAAAACCAAAATGATGGTATAAGCAAACAGTGCATATGTCATTGCACTTGTGAAAGCTTTAAAAACAAGTTAAGTCAAACTATTAGTCATTAAAAAATTATTCTGGAATAGTAATCTTTTGAGAGAGTTAAGATATTCTTCTAATATTCCTATTTTTGCTCTTAAAATTATGCCTAAAATTTCCTTCACAAATGAAGAAACATAGTAAAGTAATTCTAGCCTCCACTTGTAAGCAAGCCAGTTAGTGAACCACATCTATTCAATGCCAGGTGGCTAATTACACCCAGAGTAGTTTATTTTGCCAGCATTGGGCTGCTTTTCTGCATGATCATTTGGGCACCAAATTTTACATCTGTAATAGGACAAATCAGAATATAAAATAATTTATATTCTGTAAGTGAATATAAATTAGAAATTTATGTTATGTAAAGTTAACCCTAAATGTAGAAACTAAAATTTTTGTCTGGATGTGCATTCATATCTCATTGCCACAGACATAAAGTTATTTAAGTAAGACAAAATGGGGGCATAAAAGCTGTCTGAATGTCATCGTTACATACATGTGACACCATTATGCCAGTGACCTTTAAGGAGTGCCTCTGCAGCAGTTAAATCAACTTTTCATTCTATGTAGCATTTCCTGAGGTGTGGGCCATGGAACTCTAAAATGTTCTATGTGGGAAACAAAAGGTAAGAGAGAAAAGGAAGATCAGTCATGTAAGTTTGGGAAATGCTGAGAGTTCTAAAACATAGTGCTTTTAAACTCCTTTAATGAGCAAATGTTCTTTGTGGATCTCCCAAGAGGGCATCAGAATATGCAGCATGCAAATGTTTGTGATCTTGTAAGACCTACAGAAGTGCTGGTATAATTAATCAAAACCACATATTTTTAAGGATAATTCCCATTCCCATATCTGTGTTATCATAGTAATTGCTTTTACCTTACACCAAAAGCTTGCCTGCATTCCAGTAGTAATACAGATTTTACTTATCTCCTAAGTATATGTGCAAAGACAGTAGTTGCAGTAGTTTAAAGCAAACAATTTCTCCAGGGATTTTTCTGGAAGCTGGTACTACCCCCATTTGGACACACTGCACAGAATCTAGGAGTGAGCAGATTATGTGAGGTAGGTCTCATAATGTCTGGGGAACCATCCTGGAGAGAGGTGAGCCTGTTTATATACCTTGCTTCAAGTATCCACTTCTCTGCCTAATATGATCTTGCTGTTAATAAATCTCACTAGGTACAGTTTTAAGAAGCATCTATAATTGTGCACATAGTGCTTTAGATAGGACCTACTGAAATTAATTCTCAGGCAGACACTGGTTAATTTCCTATTTTATTAGCCAAAGGATTTTTCTGTCCCATTAACCACTCTCAAATATATACCAAACTCAGATATTACCTGCACTGCTTCCAGCTCTTGCTGAAGATGAGGTTCTCCTTGCTCTCAGCGATCCAAGACCCCTGAGTGGATAGGGCTAGGGTAGTCCCAAGGCTGGACACAGAGGGACTTGCTCACATAAGGCTCACTGGAGGTAAATGGGAAATGGCCTCTTGGCATATCCTGATGTCTTTTAAAAAATCGACTTTACTGGGGCACTTAGGTGGCTCAGTCAGGTAAGTGTCTGCTTTCAGCTCAAGTCATGATTCTAGGACCCTAGGATGGAGCCCCTGTCAGGCTTCCTGCTCAGCAGGGAGTCTGCCTCTCCTTCCCCCCTCCCCCTACTGGTGCACTTGCTCTTCTCTCTCTCTCTCTTTCTCTCTCAAATAAATAAATAAAACCTTTTAGGGGCACCTGGGAGACTCAGCCAGTTAAGCAGCTGCTTTCACTTGGGTCATGATTCCAAGGTCCTGGGATGAGCCCTGCATCGGGCTCCCTGCTCAGTGGGGAGTCTACTTCTCCCTCACCCTCTGCCCTTCGTCCCTGCTTATATTAAATAAATAAAATCTTTTTAAAAAGTAGAATTGCAGGGGTAGATGGTTAAAGTTGCAGGGTTATATGGTTAAACATCTCCAGTTTTTAAAAACCACCAATTTTCCAAAATGGCTATACCACTTCATATTACCAACTGTGACTCAAGGTGAAGGTGACGGGAAGGATGGTGATAAAGTCGTAGGAAGAAGGCAAAATAAGTTAAAAGTATTATTTTATATAATATCTTATGCTTATTAGATATAATATTATGTCATATTACATGCTAAGGTGACTTTAGGCTGGAGTAAAAAGACACAAGCTATTTTAGAATTGATTCTTTTCCAGTGGAACAGTGATAAGGAAGTAGCCATAATGCCAAGACATCTGTCTTCTTTTTCACCTTCAGTGTTTTTGTGTCTTATACAGGTATAGCATAGTGTCTGTGTTAGATCATGAAAATGGGCACAATTCTTCACTCTTCCTTGAGTGTATGCTCAGGCTATCCTGCTCTTGCCCCTGTCAGCCCAGCTGCTAGCCCTAGAAGCTATCTTACAGCTGGCCACAGACACACAAGTGAGCCCAGTCAAGACCAGAAGAGCCACTCAAATGAGTCCAAATTGCTGACACTCAGAATCATGAGCTAAATAAATGGTGGTTGTTTGAAGCCACTAATCTCTGGGGTTGTTGTTATTTCTCAAAAGCCAACTGATACTTATTCCTGAGAATGTTTGAAACCAAATTTCCTTATGTGTCTCTTTTCCCTTCCTCAAATATGAAAAAAATAAGAAGAGGTTTTCAGTATATTTCCTCCCAGTAAACTATCATATCTGGGCCAACAAAACAAAAGCAAGGATGAAGGCCTCTTCTGTGCTCACCTTAAGGCCATCAGGCTGACTGCATTTTTATTTTATTGTGCTGAAGCAAATGCCTGAACATCACTGTATTTCTCTTTTCTTTATAAGGGAGGTTTTATTATTTTTTAATGCACTGGTAGGCTTTGCCATGAGCACGCTAATCCAAAGTGAACCTTGGTGCTTTGGGCACTTGGGCTGCGAGGTTTCAGAGTAAGTCATTTACCCACCACAACCATCACCACCCTGGGAATACAGATTATCCTCCGCCATCCCCTTCCACAGCAAGTGGCTTCTAATGTGGGCTCACTCCCCATGCAGGAAAATAGCTTACTGCCTTTATGTTTAAGCTTCAAAGTTTCTTTTTGAAATATGTTTGTCTTTCCATGAAGTTCTTGAGATTTTTGTGGGTGAGTGCAGGTATAGGCCAATTAAATAATCGGCTTTTTAGTGTCCCACCTCATCAAGTAGAGAACTGACAGTGGCTGTGGTGATTTAGTAGTACAAGTAGTCAGATTAGGAGTCCTGTACAAGATGGAAACTTAATGATGCTCCCAAGTTATCTGTCCCATGCCGGTCACCATGCCTGGATTCACTCCATTAACTCATTATTTCTTCTGATCTTAAAGGTTTTTTGATGTTTAAGAGCTCCTCATTAAGTTAAATCTCCCTGCTAGCATCACTTAGCACATCAGCGAGAATCAGCTGAGGGCCAGTTAGGAGAAAGACCCTTTGGACATAAGCTGCAGGACAGGTCCTGACAGACATGGTTAGTGCTATTGCAATAGTCCACCTTGTATCTGGGGTACTCCCATTTTAAACCTTCAAACTTTTCTATAGAAGGCTCTGCTAATCACTAGCTACTGCCTCCAAGCCTCTTTCACATTTAGCAGATGACAGTTGAATTTTGTTTTTTGAGATGTCAGCATTCCCTCGTTATTACTTTAGAAGCAGCTTTACTTCACTGTTGAGTTTATGTAAGAATCATAGAACTTCCTGAGAATTCTTAGAGGTCATCTTGTCTGATCCTCCCTTCATCCTGAATTTATAAACCAGGGAGAGGGGACCAAAGAGCAAGAGTGATTTTCCTGGGCTCTGAGACTCCCCACCAGCTGCCTTGATTCTCCTCCTCCTCCTCCTTCTTCTCCTTTTTCCTCTTTTTTTTTTAAGATTTTTATTTATTTATTCATGAGAGACAAAGAGAGAGAGGCAGAGACACAGGCAGAGGGAGAATCAGGCTCCCTGTGGGAACCCTGATGTGGGCCTTGATCCCAGGACCCTGGGATCACAACCTGAACCAAAGGCAGACGTTCAACCTCCGAGCCATACAGGCATCCCTGCATTTGCTCTTTTTACAGGCATATTTGCACACACACACACACACACACATGCCTTAAGAATACTGGGATTTGGAGGAGTCTATATCCTCCTGGGATTGGGTTGGGATTTATAGGGATTTATAGGGAAAGAAAAAGAAAAGAAGGGAGAGGGAGGGAAAGAAAGAAGGAATTGAAGGAAAGAAGGAAGGAAGGAAGGAAGGAAGGAAGCAAGGAAGGAAAGAGGGAGGGCAGGAGAGAAGAAGGAGGAAAGGAAGGGAAAACATACAATTCAACAGGGAAAAGGATTTTAGGAGTAAAGATGTTTGCCAAATCTTCAGATCCTCAAATCTGGTGGAAGCCCCTGCTCTGGGCAACAGCCCACCAAGAGGTCAGGAGAGGGTAGGATCTGTACTTGTTACAAACTCCTGGGGTTATAACAAATGGAGCAATATTCTCCATTTCCTTTCCTTTATTTTAGGAATAGGAATTTCAAGGGTCAGGTTGGAAAATTATGGAAGTGATTCTCCACACTGATCTTTATAAGCCACCAGCAGTTTTTATTTCCTGTTTAAAGGGGATGTCATTTTCTTTCAAGTCATTAACACCTGAGGCTCCCTTTGTTGGCTGCTATGGCAGCCTAAGAACCCCTGTGATGGAATGACGGAAATACCAGAAGGAGGGAACTCAACAGGTTGTAAAGGAGTCATCTCAGTTTGGGCCTCCTGAAAATAGAGCCTGAGATGAGGATTTGGTGCAGGTAGTCTATCCGGAGGTGGTTCCCGGCAAAGAGGATTAAGGGAGCTTGAGAATGGGTCAGAGGAAGAAGAGTCAATGAATAAAGGGCTCCTGCCATGACAGAGAGGAGTGGGGAGGCTCCACCCTGCCAGGTCCCCAGGAGCATGTGGAAAGCACATCAGAATTTCCCCACCTGAAGAGTCCGAAGCGGGGTATTGATACACCTACCTACCCCTAGGTTCCCCCAACACACACTGCTGGGCTGCACCTCAGTCTGAGCGAGCCCCAGACCTTGGGAGAAAGTCTAGAGGCCAAAGATCCTCAGGCAGAGCAGCTGTGAGGCTGTGAGCTTTGCAGGGAGTGGCTGAGGTGGAAACATCCACGTGTCGAAGAGCAGGTGAGGCCGGGCAAGCAGAGGGATCCCAAGTGCGAAAGGAGGCTGGAGAGCTTCTGCTACCCTGGTGAGCACAGGTCACACACAACATCCCTGATACCTCTCCCAATGGGGAAGGTCCATGCAAGCTCTGGTTGGCATGGTATAAGAGAACAATTAGGACTTTGAAAACTTATAAAGTTAGAAATGCTTTTTGGGTTTGACTATGTTGACAGATGCTGATTGGAGCCTGGAGTCTAGACCAGCCTGAATCCACTCTCTGGGGCCACCCTGCCCCCCCACCTCCTCCCCACCCCCTTCCACTCTGCCCTGGCCCTAGAGGCTGAGCAGCGCTCGCCGCCCTCCCCAGGCCCCATGCAGCCTGCGCCTGCGACCTCCTCCAGCCCCCCAACTCGCACGTCCCTGCTTTCTCGCCCTACAAATCTCGTATCAAACGAAGTTTTTCTTTCAGACACAAAACAGTGAAGTTGTTAAATGTACAGGCTTGATGCCAGATGCCAGCCTCAAACCCCACCTCGGCTGCCTACTGGCCCTATGACCTGGCTGCGCAGACTGTTTCGGATTCAGCATCCATAAAGCAGGGATAATAATACAAGAGCCCCTACCTTGTGTGGTTGTTGCAAGAGTCCATGAATATGTGACTATAGAACATATAGTTCCCGGCACCTTGGAGAAGCTGCCTAAGTAGTGGCAACGCTCGTTAGGATTTCCTGATGTTTTCTGGACTTGGTCTTGTCTCCCCAAGTCGCCAGCGCTTCCACTTCTGTGTTAGCATTTAACTTGCTGTGTTGGGATTGTTTGCCTGCCTTTCTCCTTGTTCGATGATGCGCCCTTGAGAGAAGTCTGTCCCTTCTCTTTCTTTCGCTCTTCAGAAGCTGGCATAGCACAGATTTCCCCTGCTAGCCCAAAGTTGCCTCGTGCCATTTTGTTTTTACAAGACACCTGCGTTAGCACCTGCTTTTGCTGATGAAAGACATCCGAAGAGGATTTTCGCTTTTAGGAAGTGGCAATTGCAGGGTGCCTGGGTGGCTCTGTGGGTTAAGTGCCCGCCTTCAGCTCCCGCAGTGATGGTGGTCATCCTGGGGTCCTGGGATCGAGCCCTGCATCGGGCTCCCTGCTCAGTGAGGAGCCTGCCGCCCCCCCCCCCCGCTTGTGCTCTCTCTGTGTCACATAAATAATAACATCTTTAAAAAAAAAAGGAAGTGGCTGTTGCTTCTGTGCTTGATGCCATCCGGATGCCACAGGAACGCTGTACTTTCTGATGGGAGGAAAACCTCTACTTACCACATAGTAGCTCCTCTAAAATATTGTTTGAATGAATGAGTGATCCAATGATTTCACAATAGTTCTAGGAATAATGCCCAAATTTTTTAACATGGCATCCAGGCTGCTTCAGAATATGATTGCAGCGTCCTTTTGTAATTCCCTCTGCTGCCTTGCTGTGCCCACATCCCCATCCTCCAGCCACAAGGCTCCATGTGCATTAGCTGACCTCCTTTGTGCGTGCTGTTCCCACTCTTGTATAAAACGTCCTTCCCACCTTCCTGTGCTTGCTGAGTTTCTTTACTTTCTAGGGCCTTCCTTGAATGTCACCATCTCCATGAGTTCTTCCAGACTACTCTAACTCCCCCGTCAGAAGATATGGCTTTTTTTTTTTTAAGTGTTCTCATAGTTCTTTGTTCTTTAGCACACTGCTTGTGAAAATAAATTGTGGTTGCTCACATGTGTGTCTCTCTTTCTCCCTCCTTTAGTTTGTCAGATCCTCCTGGAGCGAGAGCGTCTAAGCTGCCAGATATTCAATAAATATTTGTGGAAGGTTAATGCCTACGACTTTTCTGCGTTGGGTGATGTTTAGATTTCTGTCTGCCACATCTACTCGGGGTTCAGTAGGTTATTTCTCCTGGGCAAGCTAATCAAAGGCATTCAATGGTGCTAACTAGGTGGTCTGTGCCTAGTGGAGTCACAGGCAATTAAACTTCGTCCTCGCTATTAGAGAGCTCTTGAATTAGCCAGGCCTTTTTGGGAAGCTCCTTTGGTTATCCTTCTTGTCTTCTCTGCACTATCCCCACACACTTGAGCCAATGAATTTGAAATAAGCGCACAGGCTTGCTATGTGCTGGAGACCAATACATTTAACGTCCTTTTTGAAGTTTTCCTTAACTTAGTTCAATTTATTTATTGACCTATTTATGGAAAAAAATATAACTTTATTTTTCCTAACTTCCAACTGGATTTTTAAAAAAGATTTTATTTATTTATTTGTGAGAGACACAGAGAGAGAGAGGCAGAGACACAAGCAGAGGGAGAAGCAGGCTTCCTGCCATGAGCCCAATGCGGGACCTGATCCCAGGACCCAGGGACCACGACCCGAGCCAAAGGCAGACGCTCAACCACTGAGCCATCCAGGTGCCCCCTCCAACTGGATTTTTATGATTTTATTCCCATTTGCATTTTATTCCTATTTGCATACCACTGCGATATTAACAATGATGTTACCTAAATAAATCGTAGGCATTTTCATATCACCTTATGCATGTGACAGGTATCACTTAACACTGATCACTACCATAAAATTATATAGGGAGTGGTAGTTAGTTGGTCCAACTCTTTTTTCGGCGTTGGAGGTTTTTCCTCATTTTTTTAATAGAAGACAGGATTTTGACATTTAAGAAACTGTAGGTGCCTGCTGGTAGTTCTTTTTTGTTTTATGGATGGATCCTAATGCTACCTTATAAAAATAAATAGTTCAGTAGTCTCAGATCGATATTAACCTGAGAGTTTTTGTCTTTGTGTGGATACAGGCACTGGTATTTAAAGCCAGTTTGGGGGCTAGGGAATGAAGAGGAACAGTGAATAAATACTCCCTAATGAAGGAATACCAAATGTGACCATTGAACTCCATTAGCTGCCTATTATACTCAGTCATCACGGGTCAGAGACCAGAATACCCATCAGGTCCTAAAACTGTTCCCAAGCTCTGTTTCTCTTGACTTTATGTATCCCCCTCCTCACTCAAAGCCAAAATTCTGCATCAAAGTGTTTTCAGGAGGGATACAATCTTCCTGATTGGGCTTAGTCACATGAAACCAGATGAGAAACAGGTAATCCTCTTTCATGTTCTCTGAGGCCTAATTATTTTCAGACATGTCTCAGATCTAATCACCAAAACTATGTACTATCACACATGCCCAGACAGACACATGTAGAAGAAATTGCTTCAGTAAGATACTGAAGTATAAAAAGGAAGATATTTAATACAAAAATTAAAAATAAGATACTAAAATATAAGCATATGGTTTTGTGCCTGGTATTCAGAAATTATTATTTTTTAAGTGTTAGAGCTTACTAAGAAATATAATGTGGGTTTCAATGTTTACTTTGCATTTATATGTATGTTAAATTGAGTTAACAAGTCTTAACCCCAGTATAAAAATGAAGAACATACTATAATTTAATACTAATGTTCACAATATGAAGCAGATGGATGCAATATTTGCTTTTACAATAACTTCAACTGTGCATAATAGGACCAGAACACCATCGTGCTGCGTGTCGGTCCACAGAGGTCTATACTTCCAGCTAACCTTCCAGGTAACCTTCCAGTGACATCATTATCATGTAAAATGACAGAGAAGTGAACTTTTAAATGGTCCCATGGTAACAATAGGTTACATTTCTAGAATGTTGGCTGTCTAGAGAGACAGGTACCTTGTGGATGCATTTAAGTCCTACGTGAATACCACTATGAAATGTTATTTTCATATTACAGGTGAGGAAACAGAGGTTTAGAGAAGTTATCAGTAATTTGCCCAAGTTTACAAACTGGTAAACAAATTTAAACTCAGATGTGTCCGGTTCCAAAACTCATGCAGGAACAGGTATGTTACCATATTATCTCCTCCTATAATTCTTCTCTCTTATTTAGCACCTACTTTCCAATTTCCAGAGCCCTTGAACAGAGTTCAACCAGTGTATGAAGGGAGATGGCTCCAAGGATATTCAGTTGGGCGTGAACTTAATGAATTTAATGTACTTTGTCTTCGATATTATTTTTTTTTAAATCTGAAGGGATGACTTTAAATGGGTATATCCAAAATATTTTTTTGCCATGACTTATATTATTTTCTTAAAATATTTTGTTTATTTATTTGACATAGAGAGAGAGACAGACACAGAGAGAGAGCACAAGCAGGGTAAGCTGCAGGCAGAGGGAGAGGGAGATGCAGACTCACCACTGAGCAGGAAGCCCAATGTGGGTCTTGATCCCAGGACTCGGGGATCATGACCTGAGCCAAAGGCAGAGATGCTTAACCACCTGAGCCACCCAGGAGCCCCGACTTATATTATTAAACCCTTCTGTTCTCATATATGGCTTGTTGCCATAATCCTCTAAATGATTTCTCTCAGTCATTTCATCTTTGGTCTGTTACGTATTTTGCCTACAGGTAAATCTTCACAAAGTGTGATGCTCTTTTTTTCAAAAACATATGGTTTAAAATTCAAAGTTCAGATCTCTGATTCCTCTAGATAAGTAGAATATGTCGTTTATAGTACTCATGTGATACTTATACCATCTTGTGATTTAGCAATATGTACACAATTTGTATTTCTTAATGAAACACAAGCTTTAAGAGTTGAGCCCTTAGTTATGTAGCCAAAGTAACCACTTTGCAAATAATGATCAAACTTGGAATTTTTCCACCAAGCAGCAGAAAATGCATTATTTTTGTTCTGTAGCTGGCTCTTTAAGGGCTCAGCTCAGCTGTACTGTACGTTCCTGAACACCTCAAAAACTCATCACCATCCCATCTTGTTTTTTACCCAGATTTCTCTCCCTCCCTTATTTCAATCCCTTATTCCTTGGGCTCTTCTTTCACAATCCCTCAGCCCTTGAATTCTATCTCTGGCCTTGCTAGACCTGATGGCACATTTGATCTCCAACTGTGATTCTTCAACTCTGATTCTTGGCATTCTGTCTTGGTACCAGTCATTACCAATGTGTTGCAACTTGTATCAATAATTATAGGTATTCCCTCTGTCGCAATCTGGCCTGTAAAATTAACACTCCCTGGACCAGCCCACCCAATTCCTGCCAGGGAACATAAATACATTGTCCAAAGTACTTAAAGTGGTCAGTATATGTCATCCACTGAGTACTGGGAGGGTTAATAGAAAGGAAATCACTGGGCTTCTTAGACAACAAAGTATGGGTTGATTAGAATGTCTTAGAAAGGCATGCCTTCTTGAGCTGAAAGTGAAGGCATGAAAAATAGGACTTAAAGTGTAATAGAAAGATCCTTAGCTTTGGAGTCCAGATGCAAAGATTGCATTTCTAGCCCTGCAGGATGCAGATGATAGCTGATGTGTAGCCCTTGAGGGCTGTGGGAAGGGTCACATGAGATGGTAGATATGAAAGCTCTCTGCCAACTGTAAGTGTCATATAACTAAAAGACCTAGACGCTTCTCTGTGACTATTTCTCATGTGGGAAATGAGGATGTCAGACCAGCGTATTGTAGATCCTTCTAGTGCTACAAGAGTCTATCTCTTTGGGCCTGAGATCCATCAAGCCTGTTTCTTCACCCACAGACAGTGTTCAGGTTACTCCTCTTCTGAGGAGTTACAGATGCAATGACTGGACACAAAGAGATGAGCTGATCTATTGGATGTCACAGAGCCAAAAGCGAGGGGTTGGTAGTACCTATGTGTCCTGTGTCAGACCCTGTTTACACCCCTGCCCAGAACTACTTGGTTCCAGGGCGCCCCCACTGGGGGGCTTGCATGGCTTCCACAGCAGTTCATGTTGTTCCCATGGTCCTACAGTACTGGGGCTGCCTCATCATTGCCCATCACTACCTCTGACACCAGCAATCCTTCCAGGTGCTCCTAGGACACCAGGGCCAGGTGGAGGTTTGGTCCCCACTGCACCTGCCATTGTAGGAGCCACCATAGCTCCAGCACATGGGCCTTGCCTGGATCCATGGAAGAGTTGGTGTCCAGCAGGCGCTGGCGAGGCTGGGCCCCATAACTCAGAAGTGCAAGGGAATGAGCCCGCATTGGGGCAGTCGTGAGTTCAGGGAAAGCCAGCCTATGCATAAAATGTTTGCCTTTCTTATTCCCAGTGGACACAGAGGCTTCAAATGGCATTTGTCTGTGTCCCATGCAAAAAATGAGCAGCTGTGTTTCTTTGAGAAGCTCTGGCCAGTTCATATACTACTTTATATTTGCATCCACTCCTTCCCTTTCTTGCTTTCTTGCTTCTCTGAGATGGCACCGCCAAATAGAACATTAGCACGAGAGCTTTGCCTTCGGTTCTGATTTTTAGAGCTCTGGGCTAAAACACATTCCTAGCATGGAAACTCTCACCACACTAGGTTGTATTTCTGGCAGTAGCATTGCTATGCCAATGTTTCTGAGCATTTTACTGTAAAAAAACTACCCAACTTTATTACCAAAGTACATTTTCTCATTATCATACATGTATTTGCCTTAGAAAAAATACTTGGTGATAAAATATGAAGTCACTTAAGAATTTAACCAATAATCATTAAAAATGAAAGCTATGATGTTTTGCATTAAAATGATAGCACTCAAACTGTCAAAGAGGCATGTTTTTGGCATGCAATTTGAAGACACAGTTTAATTAAGTAAAGGACACAGAAGCAATGTGTTAAGTGGTGTCTAAAAGGTTCCTGCTTGGGGCACCTGGGTGGCTCAGTCAGTTAGGTGGCAACTTTTGGTTTCGGCTCAGGGGATAACCTCAGTGTTGTACGATTGAGCCCCATGCCAGGCTCCGTGCTCAGTCTAAAGTCTGCTACTCAGGTTTCCCTCTCTTAAATAAATAAATAAATCTTTTTCTTTTTTTTTTAAGTTTCCTGCTCCCAGTATTCTTCATTTTAGACCATGCAACCTTCTAGTTATTCACATTTTATTTCTTACCATATTTGAAGAAGTCACTATGCTTTTGAAAATAAAAAAGAGAGAAGAGAAGATGAGGCAATGTCAGTAGCACCCAGGGTTTCAGGAGTGTGGGAACCACGTGCACTTCTGTGGGGGCCATGGGCAAATCTCAGCATGCACCAAGGAACAGATTTCCTGGTTCACACAGTGAATAGAATTCCAGGGAAGCATGAAAAGCCTGGGTGGGAAATGATTCAGTGGCAAAGTCTCAGGTTGCCAGGCCCAGGGACTATTTCTGGTGGTGGAACTCAGAAAGTATTAGGACCAAGAAGTTATGGGGAGGGGGGAGGTTTGGGGTTGTTTCTTTATTTTCTTTAGGATTAATGAGTGTATTTTTATTCACTTTTTTACAATAAGTATTTATTACACTTAAAATATTTTATTGTTCTTCATTAATCATTTGTTCTTACAAAGCCTCTCTCTTTTTAAAATTAATTTTTTAAATTGAATATAATTGACATAGAACATTGCTATTTGTTTTGGTTTTGGTTTTTATTTATTTATTCATGAGACACACACACACACACACACACACACACACACAAACACACAGAGGCAAAGACATAGGCAGAGAGAGAAGCAGGCTCCATGCAGGAAGCCCAATGTGGGAGTTGATCCTAGGACTCCAGGATTACCCTGAGCCAAAGGCAGATGTTCAACCTCTGAGCCACCCAGGTGTCCTTGATTTTGTTTTGTTTTGTTTTGTTTTTTAACATCAATATATATTGATGTGCAAAATGATCACCACAGTACTTTTAGTTAACATTCATCACCACACATAGCTACAATTTTTTTTTCCTTGGCTGAAAACTTTTAAGATCTACTCTCTTAGCAATTTTCAAATACACAAGATAGTATTGTTAGCCATACTCACCGTACTATACATTATATCCCCAGGAGTTATTTATCTCTTAACTGGAAGTTTTTACTTTTGACCACTTTCACCCATTTACATTACTCCAAAAGTGTCAGGACCATGGGGTTTTAAAGCAGAGTCCTGCCCTAAAGTAGAGAATTTATTCATAATGCACAGCTCCTATGAACATTCTGCTGAGGGTAATTTGGTGGAAACAAATGCAATTAAGGTTGAGATTTATAGGGTTTGCCTAATTGCATGCAGAGTCTCAGATAGCTAGAACTACGTGAATGGTAGATGAAGTGCCTGTACTTCCAGTCTGAACACTGAGAAATCACAATGTGGGAGAGACAAAGGGCCCCCAGAGTTGGTATGCAGGCTCATGGCACGTGCTTATCAGCAGGGAGTGGGAACCAGGTGGGGCACAGTCATGAACACAGAGGAAAGTTTGGCTAAAACTCAGAAGCCCAGTTTCCTTTGCTACACTTGATGGACTATTTCAGCAGGAGACAGACAATACCAGACCTGTATCATACAACACTTAGAGTGTTTGGATGGAAAGCTAAGTGTACATTTAAGTAGAATATTGTATATTTGAACGGTATATGCTTAATTGTTTAGGGTTATCTTAATCATTTTTACTTCTCAATTAACCCTTTCGATCTCTTTTATACTGTTCCTAGAAAAAGATCTCTTTTGTAGGCTCCAAATGGTGGTCATTTAAAACAGGAGGACACAGCTGGCAATTACGCTCGTTCTGGGCTGAGCTGAGGTCCAGGGCAGACCTGAGTGGAGACCCAGTATAGAGCCCATGGCCTACACGGGCTTTGGGCAAGAGAGGCAAGAGTACTGGAATAGGGGTGCTATCCAGTAACATCAAACAGGAAACCAGTCAGAACAAGATCATTTGTAGAAAGACTGCAGTAGCTGATGAGGAAGATGGAAGAAGTGTTCAGCACACACAGCTGGGCAGATGACCAAAGGTATACAGACATGGTAAGCGGATTACCCAAATGAGAAACTCATCACAAGGAGCCAGCCAGGATTAAGCCATTGAGTACCTTCTTTGTGAACATCTAGTCAAAAGAAGCCATGGAGCAGAAAGCTGAGATTTGTTTGGTCAGGATGGTGGCATCGAGAAGAGTAAAGGTGTCCTATTGTACATTATCTGGCAAGGTGATTTCACAACAGCCTACATTTTTGCATCTTTGTTGATCTTTCTTCATTATTTTTTCTTAAGATTTTTTTAAATCTTAAAAAAAAAAATCTCATGCACATGTGCATGGTGGGAGTCCCAGAGGGAGAGAATCTTCAGATTCCCTGCTGAGCATGGAGACTGACACAGGGCTTAATCCCATGACTCATGAGATCATGACCTGAAACCAAGAATTGGATACTTACCAACTGAGCCACCCACACATCCCATCTTCTTTCATTCTTTAAAGAGCAGATGTGGAATCTGACACCCAGTTTTCAGTAAGCAACATCCTTATAGAATGGGGTTCTAGTCTGGCTGTTTAAAGTGCCCCTAATTACATGTACCCAATCAGTTGCCTGATTTATCTGTTGCAAAACCACAAGTCTGGCTTTCGGAATTGATGTGTCTTTCAAACCTTAAATCCTTTGGGATGGTAAAGCAAATCTCTATTCTTTCACTTAGGTAGTGCTGATGATGGGGAAGGTAGCTTTCCAGAATAGGGCCTCGCTGGAGAGAGTCCAAGCTCACCTCCAGAGCAGGGGGTAGAGGGCACTTATTCAACCACAGCTCCTAAGCACATTGCCTATGGGAGCCAGCTGACAGGGTTTCATGCATGGTGGCAAAGGGGAAGGAGCTAAAATTCAGGAATAAGGATTCAGGGACAGGAATCTAGTTGGGGAATCTAGTTGGGGAAGGAAGCAGAGGCTGGTCACCACCCTGGAACTCAGGCTGTGCTGGGGCGCAAGTGAGTGTAACAAGCTCCTCTGATGCCCTTCTAGTAGGAGACCAAGTCTGGGCAAGCATACGTGAGAGCAGGGACGGTCGCCGAGTCTGAGGCCAGAGGTTACACTATATATAACAGCACCCTGGCCACACTCTATCTGGCAAGATAAGTCCCAAAGCCATCAGTAGGCCATCTCTACAAATTGCTCGTTTACAGAAGTAGTAGCAAATCTCACAGAAGAAAAACACAAGTAGAGAAAAAGAGAGAGAGAGAGAGAGAGAGAGAGAGAGAGAAAAACAAGCAAGCAGGAGGCAGTGTAAAATCGCAAACAGAAATGCTTTATCCCCCATGTCACTGGCTTAGAGGTTAGTCATTTTTAAACCAAAAGTCAAGAACATTTTGATATATAAATGAATCATGAACATTTCCCATGCATTGCTTCTTAGCAGTTGTTAATGAGATTCCCACACTGCTCTCCCATAATGTAAAATGCAGTGCTTCTCTTTCGCAATGTTTGTTTCCATCTGAAGATTGCAGGGGTCTGGTAGGGCACAAATGCCTGAACTGCCTTCCTAATAGGTGAACTCGGGGCAGCATTTCTGTCTGCCCTCCTAAGCTGAGCTTGACAAGAATTTACATGGCTTTTCCCACATTTCCCTCCCCAAAATGAGGTTCCATAGATCTGACCATTCAAATTAATAAGTATCTTGGCTTTCCCCAAACCAGGAATGTCTATGATAGGAAGGAATAAAAACAGAAGAGTGAAGAGTCTGATTTCATTTTTTAAAGATATTATTTGTTTGAGAGAGAGAGAGAGAAAAAAAGACAAAGCGCTAGGATGAGCAGCGGGCAGGTGGGGAGGGAAGGGCAGAGGGAGAGGGAGAAGCAGGCTCCTCACTGAGCAGGGAGCCTGAAGTGGGGCTCGATCCCAGGATGCCGACCCCATGACCTGAGCCAAAGGCAATGCTTTACTGACTGAGCCACTCGATGACCCACTTTATCTAATTTTTATAGGCTTATTTTTAGAAGGGGACATTTCTTCTGTAACAATGTATGTAATTCTTTGAAAGCAGATGAGAAATTCAAGATTATGAAGGAAATGGTTTAACCAATTCTTCTTCTATAACTTGAAGATCCAAAAGGGAAACTGAAACCCAGCATCACAGAATCATAATCCTGGAATGGAATTTAAACTTAGTGACCTGTCTAAACTAGAGAGTCACTGGTATATGCACAAATCACCCACCATCAAGATGGACTCTGTGCTAGGAGGTATAGAGTGTTTCGTAGGAGGTGACCTGCCTGTAGGTCAGTGATTTCTGCATCTACCTCTCCTAACATCAGATACACGTATTTAACTGCCCACTGAAAACCACACCTGAATGCACTGCAGGCTTCTCAAGCTATGCAGGCAGAACCCACCACGACCCCACATTTGCTCTCTTGACTCTTTCTCCTCCACTCCATGCATTGCATTTGGTCACCAAGCTCTATTTATGTGGAGCAGTTTATTTCTTTGCAAGTACATTTCCAGCCTCAAAAACACCAGAACCATTTTGTAAGGAAGATATTACAGGGAATGGGTTGTATTCTCTGAATCTGGTCTTGGCCTGTCTTTCAGTTTATTGGTACCTAATCTCATCTCTCATTTTGCTACCTCCAGCCATCTTCAAGCAAATGCCCCAATAGCCCTGTCTTTGGCTCTCCATTTGCTTATTTCCTTATATTTGGACTGGGTCCTTCCCCACAGAAAATCTCCATGGTCGGCACACCGATAATCAGACTCACTCTGGTTGGCTCTGTAGCATCAGCCTCATCTCATGTTCTCATGAGCACACTTTCCCCCCATCCATATTTGGGGTCATGCCAAGGTATCTGGCCCTAGAGATCTGTTTCCCAAATTGTCACTTTTCCCTTTCTTTCTTTCTCAGAACATCACTCCAAGTTCACTGGGGCACACTGGGTGTTCTCAGTAAGTGCTTGATGAATAAACAAATGAATGACCAAATATGCTAATGAAAGATAAGCCAAGGAAGAAAATTTCAATTTTAGATAACAACCCATCCTTGAATTCATCCTTGCTAACTTTCAGGCAATTGCTTTCACTTGAAATAACCAGAAAGCCTCTTTTTATAGACAATAAAAACAAAATTTGAAACTATGTTTGTGGAGGACACGGGAAGGCTGTAGGCTCTCAAACACTCAGTCACTTACTACAGACTAACTGGGAAGGCTTCTAAATCGTTCTACATATAGAGTCCACATGTGCTTGAAGGCTTATTGGTAACTCGCCATATTCAGCTCATCTCAGTCTCTTGGTAAGGCCAAAGAGAAGTGTGATTCTTAGGATAGCAGAGTCTTGACCTCAAACCAGCCCCCCAACCCCAAGCCAACCCACCTGTTGGTAGGAAGCTAGAAAATAAAGGAGGGAAACAATTCTTTGGTGTTTTCGTACCTTGCTTTGCTTCTGATCCATCCTGGTACTGCTTTCCTCCCCCTTAGGCTTTTCATATTCAGAAATATGAATGCTACTCCGAGCCACTGTGCTTGTAGGCATCTATATTAAACTACATTTATTTTCTTATAGCTTAGGACTATTTTGGCAGGGAAACAATATAAAATAGGTCTTAAGAGTATGGGCTCAGAGGTTACTGGGTTGAAATTGCAAGGTTACTCCTCTTCATCTGACTGAATTTAGGCTGGTTATTTAACATCTAAAACCTCAGTTTCTTCATCTGCTCCTTAGCTATTGTAACCTTGGGCAAGACACTAACTCTCAGAATTGTCATTGATATAAAGGTGCTAGTAATATTGAAACCTCAGTGTTGTTAAGTGCATTCTATGAAATGCTGTGTGCAAAGTGCTTGGTACCTGGCTCATTGTAAGATGTCAATGAATCGTAGCCATTTTTATTATTTTTTCATGCCTAGGAATATGGGAAACAGCTGCTCAGCTTCTAGGAAATCTAAGTAAGCTTGAAAACAGGTCTTTGACCCTTTGAACTCAAAGTTATAATGCATCTTCCTTCACTATGTCCAGGGGACTGTGTGCTCCAGGGGACATGTGTCTTTACACACACATAAGTCATGGACTATAATGACACCTGCCACAGAGTTGTCCAAATCCAGTGGGATTTTGCCAAAGTAAATGGTAAATGCCTTGAAGTATAGAATGTCAGTGAGTCTGTGTTAATTTCTCTATAGACAGAGTCTGAACAGCCAAACCTCGTGTAAACTTCACAAACACTTGGGGTCACATTAATGAGCATCGTTGGGTCATTTAAAATTGTATTTGTCATATTATATCCTAATAACCAGTCCTTTAAATACCTAACTCTGTTTTGGATACCATAAAAGAAAACAGTGAATATAATTACAACATGTATTTTAGTGAATTTCTTTTTTTTTTAAGATTTTATTTATTTATTCATGAGAGACACACAGACATAGGCAGAGGGAGAACCCTGTGGGGAGCCTGGTGCAGGACTCCATCCCAGAACCCAGGGATCATGACCTGAGCCAAAGGCAGATGCTCAACCACTGAGCTATTCAGGTGCCCTTTAGAGAATTTCTTTTAGGAACAGTCTTAGATGGTGGAATTACCAACATTTCTCTTCTCCAAATTACCTTCACCGAGTTGCAATTATGTTATATTGCTTGACAATGTTTTTTTTTGTTTGTTTGTTTGTTTTTTGTATTTAAGGAGATAGTCATGTTCCCCAATGATGCCCGCAGAAAGTTCCAGATCCAAAGTCCTCTTTTAGAATTTGAGGCCAGTGAAGACTCAGCTTCTGTTGACTAGGAACATGATTTTATAATTGCCATGTCCTCTTGTTTATACTGCGGAAAGCCCAGAGCCAGATTTGATTCAATTAGGGCAACCATTACAAAACCATTATACTAACTTTCTGGAAAATCTCTTTCTTTCTCCTTGATTATCTATGCCTCTTTTATTAATTTTCATATATATGCCTTTGTTTTGATCTTCCTCAATGTATTCAAAAAGGCTAAGCATACACATTAAAATAACTTAACCAAGGGACTTCTTTGGAACAGACTGGGGTCTACTCTACTACATGGTATTGTGCCCTGGGATGGAATTGGACACTGGGGCTGTCACCCTGAAATGCATTCAGCCTTCCTTAGGATCAAAACTTCTCCTGCTTCCAGGGCATAATTCCCTACCATGTCAAGTCTCATTTTGTGAGCTGGAACCACTAAGAGACCAACTTCGCACTTTGGAAAATTCCCAGGAAATAAGATCATTAACATTAAAATGTTCTATATTAAATTGTTCTATTACAAACAACCCGCAACAAGTAGAGGAAAAAAAAAAAAAGTCCAAAGTAATGAGTTAGTTATTATGCCAACTCTTCCTTGATTCCTAATTATCTCAACAAATTGTTAAATCCTTAGAAACCCTCACTATCGTTGCCTCCACACTACAGAGAAGGGAAAACTTGTGATTGGAAAGCATATATATATATATATATCCCTAGTTGAAGGATAATGTAAATCAGAATTTTAAAACTCCTATCATTTCAACAGTACTAAACTAATAAAGAGCTCTAACTTGGAATTATGTATCCCTCCAGGGGGCCACGGGTTTCAGACACTATTCTAATGCAAAATTAAGTCTCAGCCTGCTATTCTCTCGGTTCCCCTCTTCAGGTATGTGTTACCTGGGAGCCTGGAGGCACATTAACAGTCCCCAAACAGATGGGCTCTGCCTTTATGTGTTCCTCTCCACTTGGGCAGGAAAAGCACAGCTGCATGGAGCAATTTTGTGTAAAAGATTTCCTAACTACATCCACAGCCTTTCATCTACTCTTCAGCAGGGAGCTGGAACCTGGAAGCAGCAGGCTTCTAACCCATTAAGGACTAAAGCGCCTGCCTCTATTCTGATCCCTATCTAGCCAATGGCACAGATATGCTTATTAGCAGTCATTATCATCTGAAACACTTAACACCATCTATTTCCTAGTTGGCTTTTGGGATCCTTCTGTACTAATCAGGGGCAGGCTAACTATTACAACAAACATCTCCCAAACTCAGTGTCTCAGTGGAATAAGAATGCTTATTTCTCACTCAAGTCACAGGTAACTGTGGAGTGGGCCTGGGGTGGGAGATTCTTCTCAGACTCTTCCTAGACTCTTTCCAATCTCCTACTTGCTTCTAAGTCTTTGGTGTCCTCTTCATTTGGTTGGAGATTGGGAACCAAAAGAAAGCAGGGAAGACTGTGTGGGAAGCTTTTTGGGGTCAAGCTGGTAGGTGGTACCCTTTCTTCTGCCCAAGTTCTTGCTCATAGGACACATTCACATGTAGGTGAGGCTGAGATAGGCAGTGCCCAGAAGAAAAAGGAACTGGGCTTGGGAAGCACACAGCAGTGTCCCACTCATATTTGGTTGCCACTGATTGTCCATCTTTATTATATTAGCTTTTTAAAATTTTTTTATTTATTTATTTTATTTATTTATTTATTTATTTTTTTGTGAATAGGCTATTTGCATGAGATTTACCCTGGTAAGTATCAGCCTGGAGCTTTGATTTGATTTTATCCATGTTTCCAAAGTCTCTATCTTTACTATCAGTACCTACTACTGCTTGTGATTCACCAAAGGATTTGTTTCTCTAAATCAGAGATTTTACAACCAGACTCAATCTCCATCAGAGGAACATTTCCCATGCCTCTAGGGGCCAGGGAGATAAGGCAACAGGATGTGGTGGGATAGATGTAAGAGAAGGTGAATTGTTGAGGACACTAGGAACAGTGAGCCCACCTTGTGTTTTCCAGGAGCTGAGCTACCAATTGCTGCCAAGAAGGGCTACAGCTCCAGGGCTGTAAGAGTTTCTACTTATTTAAGATACACAGATTTTTAAATGAGATGTTCTCCTTTGTAAGTATTGGCCACTAACTAAACTATCTTTAAGCTTTGAAGCAGGCCATGCGAAATACATCTGAGGGTCAGACTCAGAAATCAGAGTGGTGAACCCCAGCCCTTCCACAGAGGAAGGCAAAGGGTGCCTTCTGCTTGCTCAAAGGCCAGGTAATAAAAGTTTAAGGGCATTCATCTCTACAAGGGTCATTAAACTCAGAATGCTACACATTGTGCACTCTTGTTATTACTTTGTAAATGTTACAAACACCAGATGTATTTGAAAAAGTCAAATTCTTTATGGACAAAAGGAGATGGTGGATCAAAATTTGATGCCAGGGAACTGATATTTGCGTATATGTGGGGTGTGTGTGCAAGCATGTGTGTGTGTTGTGTATGTTTGTGTATGTGGTGTATGTGTGTGAGTGTGCATATATGTGTGTATGTGTGGGCGTATATGGCATGTGTGGTGTAGTATATGTGTGTTGTGTGTGTCTGTGTGCTCACATATCTTTTTAAAAGATTTTATTTATTTATTTATTTATTTATTTATTTATTTATTTATGAGAGACACAGAGAGAGGCAGAGACATAGGCAGAGGGAGAAGCAGGGTCCTCACATAGATCCTGATGTGGGACTTGATCCCTATACTGGGATCATGCTCTGAGCCAAAGGCAGACGCTCAACCACTGAGCCACCCAGGTGTCTTGGAAGTTGGTCTATACTTAAAGTTGCATAGTCAACTTAGTCAAATTAGCAAGAGTGCTTGGGAGGAATAATTTTACAGTGTTTTTAAAGTTTTTTTTTTTTTTAAAAGGATGATGAAGGATGGGAGGGAAGGAGGATGGAGAAAGAAAGGAGCATGGTCAATAATACAGTGATAACTGTTACTTATGAAGTCACTTGGCCACAAAAAGACTAATAGGATAAAGAATGAAAATGGAGAGGACCAGCATACAGTGTGAGGACTTTCCAGCAGTGATTCGAGTGGGCCTGCAGCGAACGCAGTTCCCACTTCTCTAGGCAACAAAGCCAAATCCCAACATCCTACTTCAGGGGAAAATTAAGCCAGGAATCCCACACTGAGCAGAGGCTGGAGTAGATGATTTTAATGATCCCTGCACAATGAGATTCTGGGACCACCAGGGTAGAATTTGCAAAGAGAGTAACCTCATAAATCAAGTCCCAATTTAAAAGGACATAGGGGTGCCTGGCTGGCTCAGTCGGTGGAGCATGCAACTCTTGGGGTTGGGAGTTCGAGCCCCGTGCTGGGGGGTAGATTGCACTTAAAATTAGAAAAATATTTTAAAAGGACATGGAAAAATATTCAAATAAACAGATCCTTAAGAGGAAGGATGTGAATTAAAAGAGAGAGAACAGGTAGGAATTCATAGGAATTTGAGATTAAGGAACCCCAAATGCTGTAACGTCATAAAAGGAAAAGAAAAAAATGAGTGTGTGTGTGTGTTGTGCATTTATGTGTGTCAGGGAGGCAGATTGCTTCTAGAAGCCTGTGCTATAATTAACAAGACTTTGCTGTAGGTCTGACCTTTGTGCACTTTGCAGCCATATCTCTTCTTGTTCAGGAGCCACATCTGTTATCCCTACATATTATCCAGAGCTCAGGTTTCCAGATCTCAGACACTCTATATGCATTCAGGAACAGATGCAATATTATTTGAATGACTTTGCTTCAAGTTATTTTATTTTTATTCTCACTAACACCTCCTTTAAACATCATTTATTATAAGCAGAAATTCTGTAGGTATATACCATGGAGAGGTTTTATTTTCTAAATTTCTTCCCCACAACAATAGCTCCTATTTTAGGAACCTTTAGAACCTTTCCTCTTCTTCTTTCCTTATGTTGTAATTCATTGTATTAGTTTTAGGTGTAAAACATAATGAAACTCCTTTTCTGGGAGACTTCTGGGCTCTTGACAATAAAACAATAAAACTTTATATATCGGGCATACCAGGGTGGCTCAGTCAGCTAAGCGTCGGACTTTTGATTTCTGCTCAGGTTATGATCTCAGGGTTGTGAGATAAAGCCCCATGTCTGGCTCTGCATTGGGCATGGAGCCTGCTTAAGATTCTCTCTCCCTCTCCTTTTGCCCCATCCCACCAGCTCACGCTTGAGCACGTGCTCTTGTGTGCACTCCCTCTAAAAAAAAAAAAAAAAAAAAATTTGTATTTTGCAACTAAACACTTTACAAAGCAAATTTTTGAGAAAGTGTTTTCAATCTATTGAACTTTATTTTTTAATCCATGCTTAATTTTTAAAATATATTGTGAAACTTAACATAGGCCTGGCCCAGGTGACATGAACCACCAATGATCAAAATGTAAGTCATTATGATTTAATTAATCTAATTTTAATCAACTAAGTTTTCCTTTCTATAAAGTGCTAAGTATTTTAAATTCCTATATATTTGTGGAGCCCTTGGAAATCCCTTAAATTTCATTAGATAATGAGACAGATTTCTGGTAAATAGATAAGAAATTGACAACATCAGAGATATTTACCCTAAGACTCTCTGGTGGAAGACAAATATTTCCACGAATTTGATTTGTCGGAGGCTGGATCCTTGTGACTTTCTCTCTCTCTCTCTCTCTTACCCTCTCCTTCTTCCTCTCCCTTTCCCTCTCTCTCTTTTTCTTCCCAGACCCTCCATTGCTTTTTTCAAGGCACCGGATGAAGCCAAAAATATCAAAGATAAATTAAAACTTGAGGTAAATCTTTTAGTTATATGCCAAATTTGGTTAAGACAAATGGACTCTTCTGAAAGGGACAGACAAATACAAAATAACAAAGAATTGAATTGAAACCAGGCATTCACTTCCTTAGGCCCATTAACTCAGTAGACAAGAGCCGCTATATGCTTAGCACAGAGGGCGGGTTTCTGCCTGTGGTTCTGCATGTTTCTCGTGGACAATGAAAACAGCCTGGGGAGGGACTCTACTGAGATCCCTGTCATCCCCCACACACATTTGGATTTCTTTTTAGTTGTCATTTAAGATTGCCATGCCAAAAGAGAAAGCCAGGAACTGCATATTCCCCGAATCAAACCACCCCCAACAAAAGAGAATGGTGGGACCCTATCTAAAAGAGTACAACAAAGGGAACTGACATACAAAGAAGTGACAAAAATTCCAGCTGAAAACAACCAAGTTGAGCAGGCTCCCCCAAGTCTTCTCTAGTGCAGGCACAGCTCATGCTCACCTTTGCACCAGGCCGTATTTCCAACCCACATTGGGAAGCATGAGCATAGGTAGAGAGACAAAGAAGTCATACCCATTGATGATGGAACAAGGCAGGTTTGGTGACTTGACTTGGGAGCCATAGAAAATACACAGCAGTGACATTTCCCACTTAACAGGAAATTCCTCCTATATGAGAATTCTCCTAAGTCTAACACTGGGAAAAAAATGTAGAAGCATTTGCCAAGAATGAGAAGATCTGAGATTTTATCTTTTTTCTTCACTAAGGTATTTGATTCAGGAATGCCTGAACTGCATTTGGTGTTGGTTTCTGGCTTATGTTTAACCTGTGGGAGTGCGTTCAGCCAGGAATGTCAGCTAATCATGTTTAGCCTGATATAATCTGGCAGCTTCAAATGTTGACACTATTTTGGAGCTATGAACTCCAAAAAGAAAAAAAAAAGATAAAGATTTCATATAAATTTAAGCAATTATTATAATAACTATTTCACTATTATTATTTAAATTAATATTCAATGACATAATAATGGCTTGGCAGGGTGCTTATTAGCTTAATGTAGCAAAATTTTGATATATCCATAATGTCAATTTAATGTATACTTTTGTTTGAAAATTGAATATAGTTGAGACTTGAGCAACAGAGGTTTGAACCATGCGGATCCACTTATACATGAATTTTTTTTCCAATAAATACAGTATAGTACTATAAATGTATTTTTTCCTCCTTAGAATTTTCTAACATTTTCTTTTCTCCAGCTTACTTTATTGTATGAAATACATATAACATACAGAATATGTGTTAATCAATTGTGTTCTCAGTAAGGCTTCTGGTCAAAGGTAGGCTATGAGTAGTTAAGTTTGCAGGGAATCAGAAAGTACATATGGATTTTCTACTGCATGAGGGGTCTGAGCCACTAACCCCCATGTTATGCAAGGGTCAACTGTAATTTAGAATTGGGGCTAAATGATACTTCTTGGTCTTATGGGCATTTCCAAAACTCTCACAAATGGACCTTGAATGCCAACTTTGTGGTTCTAGGATGGCCTGGTTTGTCATTCACTTTTAACCAAGTCACACATTTTTAGCCTGGAAAGTTTCTGCTCTTCAGCAGGGTTTCTGCTGTGAGGGAGAAGAGGTACAAGTGCCTGGCAGGCCATATCCTATCCAGGGTTGCAGGAGTCACAGCCACGTGTCTCTAAGTCTGCTGAGGTAGAAAATATGTGGCTAAGGCACGTCGAAGATGCAAATAGGTATCAAAGAAATTTGGCCTACTATTCATTCATTTACTCATTCATCCATTCCCTTATCCCTTCATTCATGAGATTTTTTTTTAAGATTTTATTTATTTACTCATAAGAAACAGAGAGAGAGAGAGAGATTGAGAGAGGCAGAGACACAGGCAGGGGGAGGAGCAGGCTCCATGCAGGGAGCCTGACATGGGACTCCATCCTGGGACTCCAGGATCATGCCCTCAGCTGAAGGCAGTGCTAAACCACTGAGCCACCTGGGGCTGCCCTCATAAGATGTTTATTGATGTCCACTATATGTCTATCTTTTGCTCAGAGCTGAAGGCACAGTTCTGAAGAGTAAGGGGGAGAAAAAGAAAAACAAAGAAAAGGAGGAAGAGAAGGAGAATAATAGGAACAAGGATAAAAGGACAGCAGACAAATAATATTGAGCATTTATTATATGCCAAGCACTATGCTGAGTGCATTTTCTTTTCTTTTTTTTTTTTTTAAATTTTTTTATTTATTTATGATAGTCACACACAGAGAGAGAGAGAGAGAGGCAGAGACACAGGCAGAGGGAGAAGCAGGCTCCATGCACCGGGAGCCCGACGTGGGATTTGATCCTGGGTCTCCAGGATCGCGCCCTGGGCCAAAGGCAGGCGCCAAACCGCTGCGCCACCCAGGGATCCTGCATTTTCTTTTCTTTTTTTTTTTTCTGAGTGCATTTTCAGCTGACTTCTAGAGGCATTATTTCATTGACTCTTCTCAGCTCTTTAAAGCAAATACTGTTATTTATTCTCATTTTTCAGATGAAGACACTGAAATTCATTCAGGATAAGAAATTAGCCCAGGTAAAATGGCTAGTAAGTGGCTGACTTGTTCTAGAACCCATGTGCTCTGGTTTGAGAGGCAACAGTGTATTGTGGTAAAGAGCATGGTCTCTGGAAACAAAGGCCAGTGTTCAAATTCTGGATCTGCCACTTGCTGGCTGTATGACTTTGGGAAAGTTACCTCTGCCCCATTCTCTTGTAGGATTGTCATGAAGACTGTATGTAACTAACAGACTAACACTTGTACGAACATGCCCTACAACCCTACAAAGTGGTTTTGTTATTCCAGAGCACATGCTTATAAATATCCCTTTCCTGTCCTCATGAAGTTTGGAGTCTAGCAGAGAATCAAGGTAGATGAATAGACCATTCCTTTACAGTGTGTTAAGGGCTCAGACAGGAGAAGTATAGGGTGCTGATAGAACATGCTGGTAGTCTGGAAATCTGGACTTGGAGTTTCAGGAATGCTACTTAGATCAAGTGTGGCAGTGAAGCGCAAAGTCCTTTATTTTATTTTATTTTATTATTTTTTTAATTGGAGTTCAATTTGCCAACATATAGCATAACACCCAGTGCTCATCCCGCCAAGTGCCCCCCCTCAGTGCCCATCACCCAGTCACCCCAACCCCCGGCCCACTTCCCTTTCCACTACCCCTTGTTCGTTTCCCAGAGTTAGGAGTCTCTCATGGTTTGTCACCCTCACTGATATTTTCACTCATTTTCTCTCCTTTCCCTTTCACTATTTTTTATATTCCCCAAATGAATGAGACCATATAATGTTTGTCCTTTTCCGATCGACTTATTTCACTCAGCATAATACCTTCCAGTTCCATCCACATTGAAGCAAATGGTGAGTATTTGTCGTTTCTAATGGCTGAGTAATATTCCATTGTGTACATAGACCACATCTTCTTTATCCATTCATCTTTCGATGGACACTGGGGCTCCTTCCACAGTTTGGCTACTGTGGACATTGCTGCTAGAAACATCGGGGAGCAGGTGTCCTGGCGTTTCACTGCATCAGTATCTTTGAGGTAAATCCCCAGCAGTGCAATTGCTGGGTGGTAGGGCAGGTCTATTTTTAACTCTTTGAGGAACCTCCACACAGTTTTCCAGAGTGGCTGCACCATTTCACATTCCCACCAACAGTGCAAGAGGGTTCCCCTTTCTCCACATCCTCTCCAACATTTGTTGTTTCCTGTGTTGTTAATTTTCAAAGTCCTGAAGGAGGAGGAGGCATGAACCAGCTGAGGATATGGGGGAGTTGGGACCTGTGCTCAGGAAGGCTAATCATTTTATTTTTAAAAAAGATTTTATTTATTAGAGACACAGAAAGAGAGACACAGGCAGAGGGAGAAGCAGGCTCCACGCAGAGAGCCCGACGTGGGACTCAATCCAGGGTCTCCAGGATCACGCTCTGGGCTGGAGGCGGCGCTAAACCACTCAGCCACCAGGGTTGCCCAAAGGCTAATCATTTCAGAGAAATAGAAGTGAAAAACAAAAATTAGGGGGGTAGCCCGGGTGGCTCAGCGGTTTAGCGCCGCCTTCATCCCAGGGCGTGATCCTTGAGACCCTGGATCGAGTCCTGCGTGGAGCCTGCTTCTCCCTCTGCCTATGTCTCTACCTCTCTCTGTGTCTCTCATGAATAAATAAGTAAAATATTTTAAAAAAAGAAAAATTATTTCAGAGAATCATTGCAAATCTTTACTAACATCCTCCCGGCCATTAACGCAGGAAATACCACACTTTGCAAATATAGTGCAAATAATATTTACAAAAATATGCTAATTTTTGAATCTGGAATTAGTCTTTCAAATAGCAAGAATTTTAAAAGTGCTTTGGATAACTGGTAATTGATGTTAAACACTCTAGTATCTGTGGTTTGGAATACACAGAAATGTCAATGTTCTCATTCTTTCCCTGTCGCTTACTCATCCTTTTATAGCCTTCTCTGTCTATGTCCTCTGTGCTCCAGCCCTGCTACTCGCACTCTCCTGGTGACAGTATTCATGTTAAGTTTAAGTGCTTGCTATAAACCTCTTTGTCATCCCAGTGTGTCCAGAAGTCTCAGTGATGCCCCACTGACGAGAAAAGACAGCTCAAGTAGTGGAAAGCAAGAAGAAAGAAGGTAGATTTAGGAAAACATAACTGTGTCGTCTTTTTCTAGCACCTTCTGAGGTTTGTAAGGCTTAGCACTCCTGCCTGCTTGCGGGAGGGAGGCAGTTCTTTGCACTCCTCATTTTCTTGCCATCTATAAAAATGTCTCAATATTCAAAATGTAGTATTCTCATCCACAACAAAATTAATAATATGATTTCAATCAAAGCTATTATGAGCTCTAGCACGATCCTAGATGTGAAAAACTAGGCATGTGAACCCCATGTTTCTTTACCTCTCAGCAAGAGAGGGCCTTGTCCTTAATCACTTAATCCAGGGTTATGCAATCCACACAAAAGCAAAGTGAGAAGGGTATTGCTTTTGTTAGCACTGTCAATGAATTTCCAACTGCTATAAGAAGAAAAACATAGCATCCCCTTCCCCGCAGTGGAGAAAGCACATGCTAAACATCTCCATTATAAAATTTCAATCCCACCAAAGGAATTAAGTTAAAATTTCACTTTTTTTTCAGTTAAAAAAAAAAAAAAGACGTGCTTTTAAAACATCCCTCAAGGAATGAGTATTCCTTACGAATGCTGCCTTTTTGTGAGTTTTATTTTACCAGCTCACAGGTGTTCCCGCTTCACTATTTGTGGCTAAGGCAGCAAGGCCAGAGGTGCAGTGTCATATTCAAGGGGACGCTCCTGCTGCCTGTGAGGTCTTCTAAGTGTGCTGATGGTGGTCCAAATAGTCTTTGTTTCTAACTTTCTGTGATTGCCAAGAAAGAAAGCTTTCTTTGCAAAGTCCAGACAGGATCCCTGTATCTTTTTCTTGACCTTTCTATACTTTTGCTCATTAGAAAACAAACTCATCTGAATCCCCTTTCTTTTAGTGGAAACTAGCAGTGTACTTGTAAGATCACAGTATAAATTTGGGAGCTATATTTACAATCTGCACATGTCCTATTTGACTGATTTTTTTCCATAAGAAAACCTAGAAATGTCTCATAATATAAACACGAAAATGCTCCAGGCCATAATATATCATTGTTTTAACCATATTTTCGTCTGTAAGGCAAATTGTATTCTTGGTGTTTCCATCACGTGAATTCATATAAATACAGGCAGTGAGGATAAATTAACCAGGAGAACAGGGAGGGTATGTAATTGATGATCTTTCCCTGCTCTGAACACTTTTGGAATTGCTGCCTATATACTTCATGAGTGGCATGTCACAGCCAAAACACAGGAGCACTGAGAGCCAGAGATGACCCAAGGCAAAAAGTACTGTGGCAGGATGCGTGTTTGGGGAGCAAATAATCAGTATCATTAAGATATCCATTATTATATTCTACAACACACACTGCTGCACCTTAGAGAGTATGCTGATCCTACATGCAATGGCCCCAGACTTCAATTTTCTGATCATGATGCTTGCTTAGCAGCTTTGCTGTTTCCTCTTGGACTATTGTAATGTCAACATCACTACTTTGTACTATTTTCAAAAGTTTTTTTTTATTTTTATTTATTTATGATAGTCACACACAGAGAGAGAGAGAGACATAGGCAGAGGGAGAAGCAGGCTCCATGCACCAGGAGCCCGACATGGGATTCGATCCCGGGTCTCCAGGATCGCACCCTGGGCCAAAGGCAGGTGCTAAACCATTGCGCCACCCAGGGATCCCTACTTTGTACTATTTTCAGCTTGACTTTCAAGAGTCTTTTTGAATTGAAGTTCATAATCTATTGTAGACTTCTCAGAGAAGGGCTAATGTTCTGAGGATTTGTGGCTTCTATTTTGCTGTTCACAAGCTTTCTTGCTTTTTTTTTTTTCTTTTTTCCTGATTCTCAAAGGTGATCAGGATAGTTGGGGTTTTCAGATAAATGAGGGATTTGCTGTAGGAGGCTACAGTGTTTCAAATGGAAACTTTATGCCTGAGAATAAGCAATTCTGAATGTGAAAATATGTTTCCTATTAAGATACTCTGGCTGTCCATATTTCAGGCATACCAAGGTTAAAATTAATTCTAATTCTTCTTTGACATGAATTTGACCAGAATCAAATGCTCTTACTATGAAAACATATCCCATATATAGCTTTCTTTTCACTTGATGCCAAGTGATTATTAACTTATTTCTCAAATCTTTTACAGATCTCATGTTACAAGAATAAAGCTATGGAAATATACAGCTCTTTATTTTTCAACACATATGAACCTGATTTTAGCTAAAAGCAAAGTACATATTTCAAGCAAATGAACAAAGCATTGAAGCATGCGAACAAAAGACCACTTAAATTATCACGGTTATTCAATCAGTTTGTGATTATGGCAAAACATTTCCAGTATAAAACATTTGTTGAACACATGCTTGGCAGTCTTCCAAAATAGTTTCAAAGAAAAATCAAGAGGGCAGGAACTCAAAGTGCTTTTCACATTTTTAATACTAACTTTCTGCTAAGGCTACAACATAGAAATAATACAGTTATAAACATAACAAGTAATAATTAGCTATTTGTCATTTGGTCTTTTACACTTAATACAAAATTTAAAACTCTTGGTAGAAAAACTCAAATCAAAATCTGCTGTAAAATATTTCTGGGCAACTGGTATATGTACATCTCTGAGATATGCATGTACTATATACCCAAGGTGATTCTTTCATTCAATCTCTGGATGTTACTTTCTAGCCAATTTGGTACTATAGAAACAAAATGAAGAACTAAATCAATTAGTCAGATAATGCTTTTATGACATGAGGTAATTTTCCTCTCTTTTTCTGATTTCAATTATAATATATTCTCATGTAATATATTCTCCTGTAGAAAAATCAAGCAATACAAGTTGTCTTCTATGGATTAAAACTTTGGTAAAATCTGTATCACAAAACAATTTTAACACAAAGCTAATTTTAACCTTAAGGAAGTTAAAAACAGCATGAGGAAAGTAAACACTCCTCCTAATGAGTAATTAATGAATTTTTAGAGGCAGAGACACAGGCAGAGGGAGAAGCAGGCTCCAGGCAGGGTTCCTGACGTGGGACTCGATTCCTGGTCTCAGGGATCACGCCCTGGGCTGAAGGCGGCGCTAAATCGCTGAGCCACCAGGGCTGCCCCAGGATTTATTATTTTAAAGAAGAAATACTATAGTGAATATTCTTATTGCAAATGCTCAAAAAATTCCCCTCTATGTGTTGTAAACCGTTGGACATACCCCAGCAATGATTTTTCTTTTCTCATGGAAAGTGGAATTGACAGACATTGACCATTGTCCGTGATTTTAAGGAACTATTGCATGGATCTGGGTTACCTTTTCCAGAATAGAAAATATATTTTTACTACCAGAAACAGAGCAACTCATGTTTCAAATTTCCTTCTGAAAAGTCCCCCTTTTTTGGTCTATATGGATATAATCTTCCTCTTGTGTAATGCATTATATTGATCTTGGAGAGAATAAAAAAAGATGCATTTCATTTGACATGGTCAGCTGAATAATGATGGCTTTGACTACGTTTGTCTCCTGAGAAAAGACAGTCTTATATTCTAAAGTATTATGTTTGAAGCAGTAATGTTATGGTCAAATAGACCTTTACCTCTCAGAAAGAAAGATTTTCTTGGGGAGTGGGGAAAGAAGCTGAGGTCTCCTTGTCAACAAAAATAATCAAACATTTGGATTACTTGCTTTTACTTGCTTTAAAAATAAAGAGTCAACAAAAATGTGAAGAAAACATTTCTAAGATCATTGAGCGGTTTTGAAAACTAGAATGAAGGCTTTATGCTAAAGGAGTATGTAGACACAATTATGCTGATTTGTTTTAAGAAGCTCCAAAGGGGAAGAAAGAGATTACTCTGAGACTGGTGTACAGAAGCCAAGAATCATTTAGAGCTTCCAAAAGACTGGGACAAAATCAATAGGAAAAGGGATCTTTGTTTTTAATGGAATTTAAAATTCAGACATAAAAGTCAGTAAGTCTCTAGAGCTCCCTGAAGAATTGCCCAATGACTCAGTGAGTGAGAGAGAAAGCTTTGGGGAGGCAGGGGAGAAGAGAGTGAGGAAAGAACATATAATAAATATCTGCCAGTTCCAATGAAAGAGGAAGCCATGAGCAATTCTTTCAAGTAACTGGACTTTATCTTGAGAGACATTCACGAATATTGGTTGGTGGTTTTTAACCTTGGTTGAAACCTTGGTTTGAAGAAACCCTTTTTTCAAGTCAGTTGAGTTTTAACTAATGGTCCATGGAAATCGTTGGCCTTCCGCTTAGTGCAGAGACTTATACAGGAGTGTAATCACATTGACCATCACTTCTGAGCTCATTAGTGAGTGGTAACATTAAAAGGGACCTTGAAAAGTCACCCAGAACTTCCATTTCTGGAAATGGCCAACTAGATTATTAGATCAATCCTCTTGCTGAAAACAATGAAAATGAGGGTAGTTTTCATGATTGAGATGTTATACACAAGGCTTTGGGATTCTAGTAATGTTCTCTCTCTTGATCTTAGGTTTCCTAGGAAATAATTATATCTCTTGGTTTGGGTGATGTTATGTGTTTTCTTACTGTTCTGTATGTAAATTATATGTCACAATAAAAGAGTTTTTTAAATCCGCTAATTCAGCCTTCTACCTTCAGGCAGGTAGATTTTGCACAATGAAGATACATTTTCTTTCTCCATGAATAGAACTATTGTTTCCTTTGCAATCCAAACAACACTTTCTCATATCCCGCTTCCTAGGGGTTTGAGTCATCTTACATGCCACATTGCTACAGGACCCAAGTTGAAAATATTGAAAAGATTTCCAAGAAAATTTTTGGCTAGAGCATTAAAGCTTATGAGGTGTCCAATCAGAATCAATGAGAATAGTCTCCAATATTTTTACTACAACTGTTTTGTTCTAGCAAAGAATTCCTCTTCCTTTAAACTTAAATAATTGGGGACTGGGGAAACTGCCACTGGTTATATCTATGGACTAACTACTGTGAACTGGACCTTGGACAGGACTCCATTTGTAACCTGGCTCTCTTAAACTCACTCTAACAGAGACCATGACGAGTCTTCATATCTCAGTGTCAGCTCAGACTTTGTGTCCAACAATCTTTGAAATTTTTGGCATTCCCCTTTCAGCATGTATAGTTACTTGAGTAAATGGCCATATGTCTTTTTGGGGAAGGGCTGGGAAACATTATTTTGCATACTTGTATTACAAGGTCCTTTCTTCTGGAGACCCAAGCTTTCTTTAGTCAATGAACTATGGGTATGAACCTGGCTCAGGTCTTGAAATTGGGCAAGCGATTGTGACTTCCAATTTGGGTATCTGACCTCAGTCTCTTGATTGATACATCTTTGATCTCTTTTAGTTGTATAGATTAAGACATATCCTGTTTCATTTTGCTAGTACATCCCAAGAGGTGTTGTGTTCTATTAACCACCTCCACAACCCTGTATATGTCACAACCTTGTTGTTTATGATAATGGCACCCACCCTCTTCTGATATTGAAGTACCACAACCCAGTCTCTCTCTCTTTTTTAAAAGATTTTATTTATTTATTTATTCATGAGACAGAGAGAGAGAGAGAGAGGCAGAGACACAGGCAGAGGGAAAAGCAGGCTTCCTGCAAGGCGGCCAATGTGGGACTCGATCCCAGACTCCGGGGGATCATGCCCCGAGCCACTCAACCGCTGAGCCACCCAGGTGTCCCAACCCAAACTCTTATTTCAAGAATCTATCATCCCCTTTGCTATCTGGGAGTGCAGTTCTGTAAAGCACCTTCTGTATCACCCTTCACAGGAAAGATGGCCATGTCTGAGCTTCTTTGTGATGCTCACTCCTTATGGCTTTGATGTGTGGAATGCCCTTTGGGCCCTCCCTGTGGCATAGTCATATATGGTGGGTTTTCAGTCCTTACATAACACATTTTCCCTATAATGGCCATTTCTCCATGCCTTTTGATCCCTCTTCCATAGTCTGCTGTGACAGTTTGGGCATTTCTAGTTCACTTAATGTGGGGGCATTGCTTTCAAGTGCCACCCTAAGGGTATGTTAGCAACATCTCTAAATAAACTCCCTTATCTATCTAACTTGATGTTCTGCTTCTCATCAAGTACCCACAAGACACACAGCCATTCAAATTCTCTTGGTTCCAATGGTCTTTGTTGGTAATACACTGCAGCTTCTTTGGAGTATAATTATTTTCCTCTCTTAGCAGATGTAACACTTCGCAGTAAGGTTATATTGTAATTAACTCTGTTTAGATCACTGGTGTCCAGAGAGGAAAATGGGGTTAGACACAGCAGCGTGTTCTGTTTTGCAGGGCAGAGGTCTCTGTATCCTCTTCAGATTAAAGAGAGTGCACTCGTCTTCAACAGAGAGGAGATGGGCTAAGGATTTAATCTGCTCTGGAACTCTGATAGTTTTCTAATTAGGACCTTGAACTAATCCTCAGTTTTTTTGTGTTCTCCAACTGCTGGAAATGAGAATTTATTTATATGCTGCCAAGGAGCCTTGATGGCTTTCACACTTACCTTTGATTGATGACTAATCACAGTGGTGGGCAGAATAATGTGCCTTCTAAAATGTCCATGTTCTAATTCCTGAAGCCTGTTGAAAAAAGACTTTAGAGATGTTGAGATATCGAGGATTTTGAAATGAGAGATTAGACTGGATTATAGAGGCTGGTACCATGTAATCCCGTGAGTCCTGTAGGAAGGAAGCAGGGAGACAGAGAAGAGAATTGAATTAGGAAAGCAGAGGTTTGAGTGGTATTATATGTATATCAGTTAAAATGTGCAAGTCAAATTAGTGTACAGTGTGAGTTCACTGTGTATATGGAACAGAGATCAGAAAAAACACATTTTTTTTTAAAGCTGTTGACTATGGATACTGAATCTTTGGGTAACTTCATTTTGTTTTTTACATCACTTTCCAGTGATTTCCAAAATTTCTATAATAAACATGCATTTAAAAAAACACTTCTTCTTCTTCTTCAATATTATATGGTAAGCATTTTTACTTATCCTCAATTTTTAAAACATTTTTAATGAAGATATGATGTTACAGTGCATTTCCCTACTAGACAGTAAAATTATATCTGTTTTTTGATATTATAAATAATGATGTGATGAATAAAGTTATATGTAAAGATTTAGCTACATGTCAGATTTTTTTCACAAGAAGTGGAACTGGGTTACTTTGATAATCAGAAAAAAATATTATAGTAAAACATTAATTCATAATCAGGTGAAAAATACCTGCATATTACTAGGTTTTGCCAACAGATTTTCAGAAGTAACCCATATTTCCCTATACCAGACATCTTAGGCCAGGCCTCAGCTTGTCTGTTTCATAAAGGAAGCCAATAGGTGGCTGGTACAGGTGGCTGTCTAAGCCATCTTCCTTTCCCTAAGAGAAGAAAGGTGGTGGGCTGAGAAAATCTTTCTGGCCGGCATGGAATAGAAATATATACAAGGGTTATTTCTAACATAGGTCGATTCCAGGGGAATACTGCTTTTTCCCTTCTGTTATAGGACGTATTCCACTCTCCCTAGAGGGATAGTATGGCACAGTAGATACAGTATCCTTGAAAAAAGAAACCATTGTATAGATGTAACCTCAAAATGGAGCAGCAGCCAATAGGGTAAGTGAGGCTGAGCTGTTCCAGTCAACTGGTTGAGCCTAAAGGGATTGATCCTGGGCATCCCACACCATGGGACTTATCATCCCTACTTCAGCAAACTGGATAAACTACCCATGAGAAGAACTTCTTTCAGACTGTGATTGATGCTGTGCTTTGCACCATTCACACCAGTTTGCTGAAATATGCAGAGAAAATTATTGACTGGGACTAAGAGAATATTACAGTGGAAAATGATGAGCCAAGACATAGAAAAGGTCTAAACTTCTCCCTGGAAATACCTTGATATTTATCTTAAATTTACTTCATCCTCTGTATATGGATACATTTCACATTTGGGAAAACTGTTCAAACAGCAGGCAAATACGAGCTGAGAAAGAAATATTGATATTTCTTTATTTAGAATTTTAAAAATCCCAACGATTCTAAGAAATGATTTAGAAAGATTTCTGATGAGGTTTAAACTTTCTCTCTGCAATAAGGAAGAAAGCTACATAAAAGTATTTTCACTAATGAAGGGTGGAAACAAGATGATTTCTTAAAACCTTTGAAATAAAACAGGAACACATCTCTGCGGAAAAGTATTTTCTGTAAATGTATTTGTGTTTGGATAATTTTCCTTATCCAATAAGCAGTTGTGAAAAATTATATGCAGGCATACCTTGCTTTATTGCACTTCACTTTATAGCACTTTGCAGATACTGCATTTTTTACAAATTGAGGGTTTGTGGCAAACCTGAAAAAGTTTATTGGCGCCATTTTTCCAACAGCATTTGCTTACTCTGTCTCTGCGGGACATTTTGGTAATTCTCAAAATATTTCACACTTTTTCATTATTATTATATTTGTTATAGTGATCTGTGATCAGTGACCTTTTATATTTCTACTGTAATTGTTTTTGGGGTCCCACAAGCCACACCCGCGTAAGATGGTGAACATAATCGATAACCAATGTGTGTATTCTGACTGCTACACTGACCAGCTATTCCCCTTTTCTCTCTCTCTCTCTCTCTCTCTCCTCAGGCCTCCCTATTCCCTGAAACACAACAATATTGAAATTGGGCCAATGAATAACCCTACAGTGGTCTCTAAGTGTTCAAATAAAGGAAGAGTCACATGTCTCTCACTTTATTTTTTTAAAGATTTTATTTATTTATTTACTAATGAGAGACACAGAGAGAGAGAGAGAGAGAGAAAGAGAAAGAGAAAGAGGCAGAGACACAGGCAGAGGGAGAAGCAGGCCCCATGTAGGGAGCCCGTGTGGGACTCTATCCCAGGTCTCCAGGATCACGCCCTGGGCTGAAGGCAGTGCCAAACCGCTGAGCCACCTGGGCTTCCCATGTCTCTCAATTTTAAATAAAAAACTAGGAATGATTAAACTTAGTGAGAAACGCATGTCAAAAGCCAAAATACGCTGAAAGCTAGGCCTCTTGCACCAAACAGCCAAGTTATGAATGCAAAGGGAAAGTTCTTGAAGGAAATTAAATGTGTTACTCCAGTGAACACACAAACAAATGATAAAAATGGGAAACAGCCTTATTGCTGAGATGGAGAAAGTTTTAGTGGTCTAGATTAGAAGATCAAACCAGCCACAACATTCCCTTGAGCCAAAACCTAGTGCAGAGCAAGGACCCAAGGCTCTTTAATTCTGTGAAGCCTGAAGAGAGGTGAGGAAGCTACAGAAAAAAAGTTTGAAGCCTGAAGAGGGTGGTTCATGAGGTTTAAGGAACGAACCATTTCCATAACATTAAAGTGCAAGGTGAAGGACAGCCCAGGTGGCTCAGCGGATTAGCGCTGCCTTCAGCCGGGGTCGTGATCCTGGAGACCTGGGATCGAATCCCACGTCGGGCTCCCGGTGCATGGAGCCTGCTTCTCTCCCTCTGCCTGTGTCTCTGCCTCTCTCTCTCTCTCTCTCTCAAATAAATAAATAAATAAATAAATAAATAAATAAATAAAAATCTTAAAAAAAAAAAGTCAAAGGTGAACCAGCAAGTGCTGATGTAGAAGTTGCATAAGTTACTCAGAAGATCTAGCCAGGATCATTACTGAAGGTGGCTACACCAAACACCAGATTTGCGTTGTAGATGAAACAGCCTTCTATTGGAAGAAGACGCCATCCAGGACTTTCATAGCTGGAGAGGAAAAGCCAATGCCTGACTTCAAAGTTTCAAAAGACAGGGTGACTGACTTGTTAGAAGGTAAGGCAATTGGTGCCTTTAAGTTGAAACCAGTGCTCATTTATCATTCTGAAAATCCTAGGGCCCACAAGAATTATGCTAAATCTATTATGCCTGTGCTCCATAAATGGAACAATAGTCTAGATGATAGCACATCTGTTTATGGCATGGTTTACTAAATATTTTAAGGCCACTGTTGGAACCTGCCACTCACTGACAATGCACGTGGTCACCCAAAACCTCTGATGTCCAACAAGATTATGTTGTCCAACAAGATTAATGTTGTTTTCATGCCTGTGAACACAACATCCATGTTGTCATCCATAGATCAAGGAGTCATTTTGACTTTTGAGTCTTATTATTTAAGAAAACATTTCATAAGGCCATAGCTGCTAAGGATAGTGATTGCTCTGATGGATCTGGGCAAAAACCATGGATGCCTTCTGGAATGGATTCACCATTCTAGATGCCATTAAGAGCATTCATGATTCGTGGGAAGAGGTCAAAAATCAACATTAATGGGAGTTGGAAAAAAGTTGATTCTAGGGGATCCCTGGGTGGCGCAGCGGTTTGGCGCCTGCCTTTGGCCCAGGGCGCGATCCTGGAGACCTGGGATCGAATCCCACGTCGGGCTTCCGGTGCATGGAGCCTGCTTCTCCCTCTGCCTGTGTCTCTGCCTCTTCTCTCTCTCTCTGTGTGACTCTCATAAATAAATTTAAAAAATTTTTTTTAAAAAGTTGATTCTAACCTCCATGAATGACTTTGAGGGGTTCAAGACTTCAGTGAAGGAAGTCACTGCAGGTGTGGTGGAAATAACAAGAGGACTAGAATTAGAAGTGGAGACTGAAGATGTGACTGAACTGCTATAATTTCACGAAACACTTTCATGGATGAAGAGTTGCTTTTTATGGGGATGAGTAAAGAAAATGGTTTCTTGAGATGGAATCTCATACTGATGAAAATGCTATGAAGATTGTTGAAATGACAACAAAGAATCTATAATATTACATAAAAGTAGTTGATGAAGCAGCAACAGGATTGGGAAGATTAACTCCAATTTTACAGTGAGTAAAATGCTATCAAGCAGCATTCATTCTATAGATAAATCATTTGTGAAAGGAAGAATTGATTGATGTGGCAAGCTTCATCATTGTCTTCTTTTAAGAATTTCCCATAGCCACCCAACCTTCATCAACCACCACCCTGATGAATCAGTGGCCATCAACATTAAGGCAAGACCCTCCACCATTAAAAAGATTTTGAAAAAATAAATAAATAAATAAATAAAAAGATTTTGATTTGCTGAAAGCTTAGATGATAGGTAGCATTTTTTAGCAATAAAGTATTTTTAAATTAAGGTGTATACATTGCTTTTTAAAGACATAATGTTATTGCACACTTAACAGGTTATAGCATGGTGTAAATGTAACTTTTATATGCACTGGGAAAACAAAAATTCACTTAACTTGTTTTATTGTAATACTTGCTTTAGTGCAGTGATCTGGAACTAAACCTGCAATATCTCGAAAGTTTGCCTAAAAAATAAGTGTTTTCTTTTTTAGGCAAACTTTTTTTTTCCCTGTAGAACCACCAACACTAAACTTTAGCATTAGACTATGTTATCAATTATAATAACAGCCATGATAGGTCTTGTAAAAAATGGCTTTTCCTTGAGGATAGTGATAGACATGCCAAATCTTTGCAGTTTCTCTCTGCACAGCGAAATTAAGAGACTCTATCATCAATCATGTTAAATTTGTTGAAATGCTTTTTATGTCAAGTGGGTACAGCACTGGCCTATTATAGTTACTATTAGGCTTCTCTCTCTCTCTCTCTCTCTCTCTCTCTTTATTAACCAGATGCTCCCAGAAGAAAGCAGAGTAGCATTTGATGTAAAAGAAATAAGTTTATCAGGTTGGTTGTGATAAACAAACCACATTTTAAAGATACAAAAATTGGTAAGGGTGAAGCTAAAAGTATCTCCAGAAGGAGGAAAATGAGTTACAAATAATGAGCACCAAAAAAGATGGAAAATTATTTCTATTAGTATTCTGTGGAGGAATATTATTTAGTCTTAAAAAGGAAGGAAATTCTAAAGCATGGATGACACTTGAGGACATTATACTAAGTGAAGTAAGCCAGTCATAAAAAGACAAATATGGATTGATTCCACTTATATGAGGAACCTAAAGTTATCATATTCACAAAGAAAGAGAATGGTGGTGCCAGGAGCTGAGTCGCAAGGGAGGATGGGTATTGTTATCTAATGGGTACAGAGTTTCAGTTTTGCAAGATAAAAAAGTTCTAGGGATTGGTTGTATAATAGTGTGAATGTATTTAACATTACAGAACTGTACATTCAGAAATGGTTAAGATGGTGAATTTTAGGTTATGTGTATTTTACCACAATTTAAAAATTTTCAAATAGCCAATGATACTAATTACTAACATTGTAATTTTAGAGAGTACTATAAACTGTTCATTCGTGTTTATTTGCTTTTCAAAAAAATAATGCTGTAAGTTAGGATTTTATTGTCTGTGTTCTTTAGTGGAGAAAACTAAAGAAAAGAAGTCTTAACTGACTTAAAGTCGCAGGGCTAGGTAGTTTCGGAACTGGGACTGGACCACAGAGCACCTGCTTCTAAATCTGTAGGTCTGGTTGCATAACTATGTGTATATTCTACTCATTTATGTGCATGTTATACATATCTATCAGTTACCACAGTGAATCATTCAATTCAATCCAAAGAATATTTATTGATCTCATAATGAACTTTATTTTTATTTTATTTACATATTTTTAAATTGGAGTTCAATTTGCCAACATATAGCATAACACCCAGTGCTCATTCCATCAAGTGCCCCCTTCAGTGCCCGTCACCCAGTCACCCTCGCCCTTTGTTCGTTTCCCAGAGTTAGGAGTCTCTCATGTTCTGTCTCCCTTTCTGATATTCCCACTCATTTTTTCCTCCTTTCCCTTTTATTCCCTTTCACTATTTTTTATATTCCCCAAATGAATGAGACCATATAATGTTTGTCCTTCTCCGATTGACTTATTTCACTCAGCATAATACCCTCCAGTTCTTTAGAATTATAGTTCTGTTCCTGGATCTCTGAAACTCTTTTCCCCTCCCTCAAAATACTAGTAAATTATCATCTCTATATTCTCAACAAAATGCATTATGCAAGTAGTCAAAATTCTATCACCTTCATTTATTGGTTGAGAAAGCAGAGAGGTTCAATGAAATACCTAAAATTAAGTGAGCTAGAAGACAGGTAGGAACTAAGAGCAGTTTAGGTGTTCTGACCCTGTCCTGGGTTCTATGCATTATGTCTGGAAATTTGGGTGATTAAGACTGCAAAAATCATGTAAAGTCAACATTTTTCCCCCTCACAGAATCCAAATAACTTATGATCATCTTTATCTTGGATTTGTGTGCAAGTCTGTGCTGGAGTGAAGCCACCAGTAGTCTGTAACACTCCCTTGTTTGTGACTGCTTCACTTCTGCTGTCTTTACAACAGTAGTCTGTACTGTGACTGTATGCTTTTCATGTCTGGCCCATCATGGAGCTGAGATCAGCATAGTTCAACACTTGTACATAGGCTGAGTCTAGAATTTCACTCCCGGGGCCTTGTCCTGCCACTCCATGCCCAATACCCTCTTAAAGCCTGTATCGTGTGCCAGGCACCATGCTAAGCACTTTATATGCACCCCCTTATTTAATTCCTTATGATGTTATTATTATCATCCCCATTAAATAGGCTGAAGTTCACTTGCCCAATTTGTGAAGTTGGGATGTGACAAAGCCAGGATCCAAACCCAGGCAGTTTGACTCCAGAGTCCTGGCACTTATTCATTATGCCACTTACCTTAAATTTCTACCTGGAAGTCATGTGATTGTCACATTTTGCCAATCTCTAAATAATAATACTGCTTTTCCTTCTGGGGGACACCTTTCTCACCAGCTTCCAAGCCAAGTTCTCTCCTTCTGCATCAATCTCTACTGGATAATGTTTAACCTAAGAGGCAGAGCCCAGTGACAGTTCTCATTTTTTAAGAAACCTCATGGACTTGGGATTGTATTTCCCTTGTGTAAACTGGTATTGGATCTCAGGCTCCTCAAGGCTCTCTGTCATCCCCCAATGCTGTGCTGACTCCGCAAAGCAGTGAGTGATAAATTGCTTGCTCTTTCGGCTTCTGTGCTTTAAAAATGCAGTCATCCGTCTACATCCCACAATTTCTGTGTCATTGTCAATGATATCTGATAACATTTGTAATCTGGTAAGGTGAAAGAGCCTCCCAGGTGTTAAGATACATATTGTGACACAGCATTTTAAGTCCCTTACTGCATTCTTAAACACTCCAGCAGAGACAAAGTTGAACAGGACTGAACATAGCACATTTTTTGATGAGTATCAGTAAACTTTTTTTTTTAATTTTTATTTATTTAAGAGAGAGAGAGAAAGAACATAAGCAGGGAGTGGCAGAGGGAGAGAGAGAAGCAGACTCCCCACTGAGTGGGAAGCCTGCCTCAGGGCTCCATTCCTGGACCCCAGGATCATGACCTGAGCCGAAGGGGCCCTGAGTATTAATAAACTTTTGAGAGTTGTCAAACTTCTGAAGTTGCCAGGATTGCCAAATGCTTTTATGACATCCAGGGATGTACTTTAGAGACATTTGTGCTATTTTCTTCACGTTTCTGTGCACTAAAACTATGCGTGTTGTAATGTATGTTGATCTTACATACATCAAGCTTTTCATTAGCTGGCCCAGTAGTTTCTAGCTAGGATTTGCATTTTCATTGCGAAGGTTACCATTTGAAAAAGGTAATATTTTGTTTAATGTAAGATACCCAGCATTGATTAGCACTTCAAGCGATCATGAAAGTTTGGTACATGAAAATTGGAATTTCTACCAGGACACTTGCTTCTAAATCTGTGTCTCTGAGATAGATATCCCTCTGGGAAGCCAGTAATTGACTGCATTTTAATGTATACACATCTATCCAAAAGCCCTATTTACACAAAAATCATTAGACTTAGTCACAGAAGGATTAGAACTATAATTCGCTAACTTGTTAATAGTTCTTCTGATTTTAGTGGGGTCTGCCGAGGCTACCCTACTTTGTCATCAAAAGTCATTAAAAAAATAAGATAATGGTTATACAATTTAGACTGGACATTGGAAAGCCAAGTTGCAAGAAGAAAGACTTCTTTCCTAATGGGGGGTCCAGATATATACAGAAAATATCTACTAGTGAGTGTCAAGAGCAGAGACAGAGATGCTGATATAGCAGAGTTGTTTAGAGTTGTGAGACAACAGCCCCTTTTGCTCTGAGAGTTATTGAAAATTTCCACTGCCTTTGAAATTCAAATTCTCAGAGCCTTCTGCTGAGCCCCTCTCTGACTAGCTCCTTTGAACTTAAGTGTCTTTTCTTGGCCTGCTATCAGGTCCTCTCAGTCAAGACCTTCTGGATTCAAGCCCCCTTCCCTAAGAAGGAGAGGGTTTCACCACTGTTCTAGCTTGAGTCTGGGAATGGAGAGGGGTATAAATCTTGAGCTGGGTCTTTTAACTCCCAACTATGTTGAGGCTGTAGGGACTTTCCATTTCAAACCACCATGGCCACTGGTGTATCCACTGTTATCCACTGTTGGGATACCCACTATTCCATACTTGGTGGTCCACGGGCTGAGGGAAGTGTCTAAGTGCAGACCAGAATCTTTCCTGTTGGATCACACGTTGCTTTGTGCCTTCTCAGGACAGGAGAAGGTGGTGTTCACTCAGATGCTGACACAGTGAGCACCAGATGGCCTCAAGCAATTTCCCCGGTGCACCTGACAGGAGCTGAACTAAGTATTAACATTGATTCTGCTCCTCTGCACTCAGTTCTCCCTGTAGACAATCCTCCTTAGCCTGGGTAGTCTGGCTCTATTTTCTTTCTTTCTTTCTTTCTTTTCTTTCTTTCTTTCTTTCTTTCTTTCTTTCTTTCTTTCTTTCTTTCTTCTTTCTCTCTCTTTCTTTCTTTCTTTCTTTCTTTCTTTCTTTCTTTCTTTCTTTCTTTCTTTCTTCTTTCAAAAGATTTTACTTATTTATTCATGAGAGACACAGAGAGATGCAGAAACATAGAGGGAGAAGCAAGCTCCCTGCAGGGAGCCGGATGTGGAACTTGATCCCAGGACTCCTGAGCCAAAGGCAGATGCTCAACCACTGAGCCACCCAGGTGCCCTTTATTCTCTTTCAAACTATTGTTCCTATTTATACATGCCATACTTTGCTCCTTAGAGTATTTGTTTTTAATTCTTAAAATATATTCCCATCCTCTAAACACAGAAACAAAAGTCTACTCTTGGTTTTTACTGTCAAAGCTCACCAGTGTTAGGAACCAGTGGATGGACCCGCCCCCTTCAAGGCCGCCCCGCCCCCGCCTGAAGAGGCCCCGCCCCGCCCCTCCCCGCCCCGCCCCCGCCTGAAGAGGCCCCGCCCCGTAGCCACGTGGAGCGCAGGCGTCGAGGGCGAGCCCACGCCGTGTCTACTGCGCAGACTCGGAGCTGGCTGAAGCCCCGCCTCCCTCCTTGTCCCGGTCGTCGCCTCAGCACGGCGGCCCCGGTGGCGCGGCTTTGAAGAGCCCTGCCTCGTGTTCTCCGGCTCCGTGTGCTTGAAGAGAAGGAACGGGCGAAGGGGACACGCGACTGCCGAGCCCCGCCGGCCCAGCATTCCTCCGGGAGCCCCGGGAAGCCGTGTGTGGGGACGGGCCGGGCGGCCGCGGCCTCCCTGCGACCCCTGAGAGCCGGCCCCGGGGAGCGGGAGGACCAGCCCGGCGCGGGTGGGGCTGGGAGCCCGGGGGCGCGGGGGGGGGGGGGGGCGGGGGCCTGATGCGCATGCGCGGGCGCCCAGGGGAAGCGGGAGAGCCCCGAGGATTCCGGCAGAGCTGAGTTTGTTGGCCAGACAGGGAGGGGGGGGCCTGCTGTCCTTGTCCCAGGCTTCGGACCCCCCCCCCTTTATAAAAAAGATTTTATTCATCCATTCATGAGACACACACACGCACAGATGCAGAGACACAGGCAGAGGGAGAAGCAGGCCCCGCGCAGGGAGCCCGACGCGGGACTCGATCCGGGGTCTCCAGGGTCACGCCCTGGGCTGCAGGCAGCGCCAACCGCTGAGCCACCCGGGCTGCCCGGAAGCCTCTTCGTTACCTTTTCAGACGGTACTTGGTAGTTTGGTCCCAGTTTCTTCAACAGTTTCCGTTCGCATGGGTTTTTATCTGTGAAGTATTTATTGGCAGAAATTAAAACGGAAAATTTCGAGTCTCAGTTCATTTAAGACTCAGCATCGAGCCCCTTACATCCTAACATGGTCATGAAAAATACCTGATTACCGAAGAATGGCATCGTTTTACCGTTTTGCTGGTCTCCGTCTGCATTCAGTCTGTTGTGGTATCACATATCCTGTAGTCTCTGGAGCACTTCACTGTACCCTCCAGAGGGAATGAGGCTGAAAAAGATAAATAACTTATTGGTATTATTGTGAATAATATATTAATATTGGATTTTCCGACTGCCTGAAAGGGTCCGAGGAGCTGTAGAGTCCCTCCTCTGAGAACCCCTGGATTAGGAGATTGGGAAGTGCCATCCGACCTCCGTAGGGAAGCAGATCAGGGTGTTTGAAGGCTGCTGCCAGGAACACCCACCTAGAGATGATGGTTTTCTGACATCCTTTGGATGCTATTGTTATAGGAACACTGATTGCATCAAAATTATGTTTCTTAGAGATACGTGTCCCTGATTTTTCATCCAGTGCGAGCATTTAGCGTGGGATGAGAGGCTTTGGTTTCATAATGCTCTGATAAGGGAAGAGTCATTTATCCCACACAGATTCCCGTTTTCTTATCTGTTCTTTTTATTTGGGGCATCATTATAGATTCTATGAAGTTCTGGTTTCCCTCAATCTTCATATCTGCTCTTTTTCTACATTTCCTTTGTGGGCCATTTCTCTACCTAAATGTGCAGAGGGGAGCGGACAAGAGGGAATTCCATCCGTTGTGATAGAAATGGACTGAGCAATTCTCAAACCACAAATGGGTATCTTTCCTGGTGAACGATGGACAGCTTTCTGGTGCAGTGAGGAACATTGGTTCCTTCTCAGGACAGGAGACTTGTAGTGCCTAGAGCCCTTTCTCTTTATACTGTTTCCTTAGATGATCTCACCTAATCTCATGGCTTTCTGCGTTTTTATTGTCAGAATACATTATCTGCCACCACTGTTTCTAATTTGAGTTCCTGGCTCAAAACTTAGCTGTCTGTATGACGTCTCCACTTTTGTATCTTGAGGACAACTCAGACTCAACGGGGTGAAACCGTTTTTCCAATCTTTCCCTTTGATGTATGCACTTAGTCTAATCCTTCAGTTTCCCCCTCATATTCTAAATTGCTTAAAATGTAAATCTGGAAGTCATTCTTGAGATCTGGTTGTTTGGACTTTTTATATTTCAACGTATCACCTAGTCTTACTCATTTTAATTCTAAATTATATCTCAAATACATTAGCTTTTTTACTGCTACTACCCTAGTCCAAGGTTTCCTGGACTCTCCAGTAGCATCCTTATTTATTCTCCTTGTATCCGCATATATCATTGCCCCTTTTCCAATCTGCCTCCAAATCTTTTAAAATCAGAAGTATGAGTATATTCCCTATCAACAGTTTTCTGTGACTTCTCAGTGTTTTTAGGATAAAGCTCAAAATTCTCAACAAGGACTCTAAGATACCTTGTGATCTGTCCCTGCCTACCTCTCTAGCTTCTATCTCTATCACTCATTATAGTTCACTCATAGTGCGTTTTATTCATTCAATGGTCAACATTTATGATTGAGCCCACAATTTGTGCCAGATACTGTTGAGGCACAGAGGACACAATGGTGAACAAGGTCAGGGATCCTGTCCTCATGAAAATTATATTCTAGAGCAAGGCATTAGGCTACAAGTGACTGTACCAATAAATGTCAAAGATAATTTCAGAGGGTAAAAGTTCTACAAAGAAACAAAACATAATGTGATAGAAAGTGATGACAAGCTACCTTGAACTGGCTGGTCAGGGAAGACCTCTCTCTATGAAACTGAGCTCAGAATGACAAGAAGAAACCAGGTCAGCCATGTGAATATATGGGAACAGAACATTCCAAGTGGTGATGACAACAAAGTTAAAAGCTCTGAAGGAGAAACAAGTTTGTTTATGAAGTAGACCAGTGTGGCTGGTTCATGGTGAGCTAACATATTCATTTTCTATTACTGCTACAACAAATTACCATAGTGGCTTAAAAAAACACAAATTTACTGTTTTACAGTCCTGGAATTCAGAAGTCTGAATGGGTCTCACTGGGCTAAAATCAAGGTGTCGGCAGGACTGCCATCCCTTTCTGGAAACTCTAAGGGAGCATATATTTGCTTGCCTCTTCCAGCTTCTAGAGGTTGCTCACACTGCTTGGCTCGTGGCCCTCACCCTCTACCTTCAAAGCAATGTGGGTTGAGTCTCATAGTGCACGTTGATGAAATTGTTTCTGTCATCACATCTCATTCTCTGACTCTTGTGACTTTCTGTTCTACTTTTTAAGAAACCATTTGGTTACATTGTACCACCTAGAGAATCCAGGATAACTTTCCATTAAGGTCAGTTGATTAGTGGCCTTAATTTTATCTGCAACCTCAATCCCCCTTAGTTATAAAAGGAACATATTCACAAATTCCAGGGACCCGGGGTGTGGATATCTTAGGGAGGGAAACATTCCACCTACCACAGGAAGAAGAGTATAGACGATGAGGACAAAGATGCGGGTTTGGACCAGATTATGACAGGCAAGAAGACTAAGTTAAGGAGTTTGGATTTTATTCCAAAAAAGGGAAACCTTTTGGAAAGTTGAAGCAGAGCTAGAGTGATTGGAATTGCATTTTAAAAGGAACATCTGTTTGTCATGTGGAACTGGATTTAAACAGGGAAAGAATGACAGTAGGGAGATTAGTTAAAGAATATATAAATTTGTGCTTGATTAGTTGGATTAAGGTGATAGTGATAGAGGTGGAGAGAAATGAATGATTATAGGATATATTTTGAATATAAAAACTTGCAAATATATGGAGGCAAAGGAAAGAGAAGAATGAAGGATGAGGCTCTCACTAAGAAAGGGAAGGCTAGATGATCAGTAGGTTTGAGGAGATGGGAATACATTTTTTCCCATGCTAACTTAGAGAGTTACATTTGATATTCAAGTAGAGATGTCCAGAAAGCAATTATATATAAGAGTCTGAATCTCAGTGGAAAATGAGGTCTAGAGGTACGTATTTGAGAATTACCACCTAAGTGGGATTAAGGCTGTATGGGTGATATCTAAATTTTAGAGATATAAATACAGAAAAATGAAGGACCTAGGGCCAAACCCCAGGTTCCAGTATTAGGAGTCAAGCAAAAGAAGAGCCAGCAAAGAACTGAGAAGGCTAGCCAAGAGATTATTTTCAGTTTTTTCATGAGACAAGGGGAATGATTAGTAGTTTGAATGCCAGTGAGAGATGAATGAGGTGAGAGAAGTGCCTGTTGGATTTCCAATATGGTGATCATTGCTGACCTTAAGAATGGCTTGAATGGCAGAGATGGAAACCTGAATGAAGAGTGCTAAAGAGAGAAACAGGAGTGAGAAAGTAGTGGTGGCTATTAGAGACACTTCATCTATATTAAAATATGTTATGTGCCATCCAAATTTGAGCCCTTTGCAGTCTGTTTCCTCTGCCTGGTATCTATTTCTACTTTACCACACCCTCCCCTGCCACACCGTTGGTCCTTGTTAAGTTCAGCCACGTACTTTAAACCTCAGCACTTATATCCCTTCCTTTGAGAGGCCTTTCCTGATTATCCCCCCCCCCCACACACACACCCCACACATATACATTATACACGTCAGCCAGTAAAGTCTTAAGACGGGATGATTTCTCTTCTCATTATTGTACTCCTAATATGTAGCACAATGTCTAGCCCAGAGTAGTTTCTCAATATTCAGCTCATTTATTCAACTCACTCACTGAATCAGTGAATAAATTAATGTAATATTTTAGTACCTTGGATGAATGACAGTCTTTGGTGTTCTTTTCTGTAGTTCATTGTTTACGTGTGGTATTTGGTAGCTACTCATGAAATCATACGAAGATCAGGAACACTTTGATTAACAGCTAATAAATATTTTTGGCCTGAAAAACAGTTCAGCATCTTTTGCAACAGATTCTTGATGAAGAGCTTCATAAGTCATTTTAGCTTTGACATTGAAGAGCTACATGGTGTTCCCAAAGGCTAAGGGATAGCAAAAAGCTGTTCTGAACGTATGGAATGTATTTTTTGTGTTTCTTATTATTGATTAGCTAGGTCAGATTGGGAGACCACTTAAACTCTCTGGGCCTAAGTGTCTTTATCTGTAAATTGCCCACCAAATAAAATATGTGAGAACACTTTGAAAATTCTAAAGTACTATGAAAATCTAAAATGTTATTACCATAATGATCCCTTTTCAATACAACTCCTGTTACCAAAACGGAAAGATGAAAAAATACCCTCACTTGCTTCCCCCCTTTTAAACTTGGTATCCTCTGAACGGGACTTACAGTAAGAATAGATGGCATTAAACCTTTTATCACTTGTTCAGAAGCCAGGTTCTCTAGTATTTTTATTTGGATTCTATTGGTACTGTAATGCGTTATCTGTTCTCTCTGTTCATTTACTTCTAATGGGAAGAAACAAGTCATTGTTGGACTTGGAATCTGTAGGCACAAGATGTGCCCTTCTTGCTATTCAGAAATAGAGACTCTAAAAACATGAAATTTGAAGTGTTTCTTCAGGATGGTATGGGGATTTGAGGTGAAGAATTTGAAAAAGACCAGTATTTCACCTAACAAAAATCTGCAAATATGAAAATGCCTTTGTGCTACAAGTAATCTAATTTGTCTATGTAAAGTAATTTTAAATATAGAGTAATTTTCACAAATCATATAGAAGAATCCATTTTATTACTTTACAGCTGTCCATTTCTAAATGTGTGTTATATTACTACCATACTCAGTGCAGTGATTAGGGTTCCAAGGATAGAAGTACTTAGACCTTGGTTCAAGTTTCAGCTTCACTGCCTGCAAGCATATGGTTGTATGCAATTTTTTAACCCCTCTAAATATCGGTTTCTTCATCTTTATTTTTTCTTTATCTTTAAATAGGAAGTTTTTCATAGAATGTTGTGAGAACTAAATGAAATAATATTGAAAAAATAATTTAGCTCATGTAAGTGGTCAGTAAAGATTTATGTTATCATTATATATATTGTAAATCATAATATTTATAATAAGTGTATTAATACAGTTTTGTTACTCATAATTATATTGATTAATATGAAACACATGCATTATATTTCAGTGTTAATTAATAATATAATTAGTGTAATATTCGTATATTGGTTTATATTTCTAGTATCTTCCTGTTATGGGTTGAGTTCTATCTGCCCTCTGCAATTCATCTGTTGAACTCTTAATACTCAATGTCTCAGAATGTGACCTTACTTGGAGATATGGTCTTCCCAGAGGTAATCAAGTTAAAATGAGGTCATTAGGATGGTCCCCCATCTAGTATGATTGGTGTCTTTTTAGAAATGGGAAATTTGTTTTTTTTTTAATTTAAAGATTTTATTTATGTATTCATGAGACACACACACACACACACACACACACACACAGAATGGCAGAGACACAGACAGAGGGAGAAGCAGGCTCCATGCAGGGAGCCCGACATGGGACTCAATCCAGGGTCTCCAGGATCACACCCTGCGCCAAAGGCGGCACTAAACCGCTGAGCCACGAGGGCTGCCCAAAAAGGGGAAATTTGAAAAATGATATGCACACAGGGAACAAACCATGTGAAAATGAAGGCAGAGATCAGAGTGATGCAAGGAATGACAAGATTGCTAGCAGACCGCCAGAAGCTAGGCATGAGGCATGAACAATTTCTCCCTCACTGCCCTCAGAAGGAACTAGCTTTGCTAGGAACCTTGATCTAGGGCTTCTGGCCTCCAGAACCATGAGAAAATAAATTTCTGATGTTTAAGCCACTCAGTTTGTGGGTACTTTGTTTGGGCAGACCTAGCAAACTAATACACTTGCTCACCGGAAAAGTGAGTGAGAGCTGTCAGATGGATTTTAGGGCGCTGCAACATAGGCAGGAACACCAAGGGAGTTCTCCCACACTTTCTGTCATTGTCTACTATTAAAGTCCTACTTACCTTTCAGATCTAATTCCAGAGCCATTTCCTCTACAAAGACTTTCCCAGTCTTCTGGTTAGAAGCAATTGCTTCCCCTTTGGTGCTCATAGCAGAAAAAGGCAAGCGTTATTTCCCTAGTTCATCCTTTCCCTCTCTAAGTCATTCCTCAAATGAAGCTAGATTATCTCATGTAAGAATCACCCCTGTATTCTGCTTGATTTTTCACCCCTGTCACCATTCAACTCCAAGAGTTTTGAGAGCAAGGGATGTATGTCATTCATTTGGGGTGTGTCAGCCCCATCCCCTCTCAGCTAGTGTAAAGTTCAGTGCTTACATGGAACATACCATGGATGCTCAGTAAATATTTCAGGAATTGAACTAATTTTCTCTTCCTGTTTCTTCTTCTTCACTGCACTGTGAGAAAACCTTTTAGAGAGGGAGGAAGTAAAGTTAGCTGGGTAGGTAAGTACCTAAAAAATCCTTTTTTGTTGTTGAGGCTTAGGGAAAGGGAACTTGTGGCCAAAAAAGCAGCTGGGGTTGGGTGGTTGATATTAGGAAGTTTAGGGCACAGAGCCAAGAAAATTAAGTTTTCTCACTTGAGGGGGAGAGGATAGGATTGGACTGATAGCCTGGAGAGCAGTTCAGGGCTGAAAGTCTGAGGTTGTTCAGGTTGGGAATCCTGGCTGTCACTCTGAGAAGAAAGGTACAGTTACAGTGCCAAAACACATCAGTATTGGGGTTTTATGGGTGTGGGGAAGATAAGAGGGAAATGTTAGGGGAACCAAAAGGTCACTTTTGTCCAGCTCCTAGTCAGGAAGGAGAACCTGGGACCACACAAAAATCACAACATGTGATAAATACAGATGAATGTATCTGAACTATAATACAGAATATTGAAACAGGAGTAATTCAGAAAAATGTGTCATGCATGGTTGCTGTTGTTACAGAAATGGTAATGGATATAGGCCTGATGTGAATGGTCTTTCCTTCTAGTTTCTTTTGTTTATTCCCCCAGCCTATCTTGAGTATCAAACTGACAGACATTTTCATTGTGTTTTTGTCTTAAGAGTAGATGAATTGATTAAAATACTGGTTCTCTATAGTCCTCACTGGATTTTTCCCCCACTATTTTAAATTTACCCCCTTTGCTCTAGGATCTCCTAAGACAATTTAAATTCTTTTTTGTTATTTCCCAAGATCAAGAGAATTTCTACTTTGCTTGGGGATATCCTGTGTCTGTCTTAGTGGCTTAAGGAATTTTACCTCCTTCTTCCATTGTTCCATAATGTATAAATGAATAGGACTTACAAAGACATTTTTTCACTGGATACTGCCTTCTAGCATAATACCTATATCACTAATCCCTTGAGTTTAAGGGAATTTCAGTATATTTTTATTTGTAGGCAGTGCTAGTTTTCAAAGGTAGAGAATGCAATTGATAGGAGTGTGGTCAGCCACAAAGAAGTGTAAGGTACTGTTTTTGTAATTGGGCCATTTTTTTTCAAAGTTAACTGTAAAATAGACTATGATAAACATGAATTATGTATGTATATAGTAGTATAACTTTGTCTCTAACATAATCTGTTATCAATGTATAGGTTATAGTCATGTTACGTTTTTCAGAATTTTATATGCGCTGCCTTTCACATTATTCTCTATGGTCATATCCTGAGAATGGGCTTATGTTTTCACCAAGCACTTCCAAAATTCTGTCTTTGAACAGCTCTCTTCAATCTCCCGGGAGTGAGTTTGTATGCTGTATTGAGGAGAGGTGAGCTTTGGGCAAATAAAATGATACATGCTCCTCATGGTGAAAGAAATAAGCCAATAAACTTGTGACTTTTTTTTAAGCTAATGAATTTTTACCATTATAATTTGTAGCAGATCCAGAAAATTTTTCCTCCATGTTTTTTTTTTTTAAGTAAATGAACAGTTAGGGAACCATGTATGAAGGATTGGAAAGAATTGTATATTTAACTCCATGTACTTATTATTCTTAACTTCCCTTTGACCCTTGCTCTGAAGACTGTCTTCTATGTGGATTTGAAGAACATGTTCAAAGATATTTTAAAAACTGCCATATACTTAAGTTGATGTATATGCTTAAAACATGGTATTTGGCTACAGAAAACAAGGGAGCCTGTACTGTGAACTGTAGCGTAACTGAAGTGCTAGAGGAGTTGAACAGAGGTGGTGGAGTATGGTTGTTAAATAGTCAAGCCTGAGTTCAAATCCCAGCTCTGCCACTTAGTAGCTGTGTGACTTTGGACAGATTATTTAATTCCTCTGTGCTACAGTTCCTTTTTTAATGAAACTGTGGGAATGCCTTATAGGTTTTTATAAAGTTAAATTAGTTAATATTTATGAAGTAATGAAAATAGTGCCTAGCTCATAGTAGGTATAAAGTAAGTGTTACATTAAAATTCTTCCCATAATTAGCAATAAAAATATTTTGATGGAATTTCAGCTATACATTCCTTTGGGTAAGTATTAAATAACTACATTATCATATGGGGTTTTATTTTGAAAAACTTGACCTTATTTTTGGGCCTGGTCAATTGGAAATTATGAAAATAACTAAACACATTTTGTCTGAAAAGCTCTTCACATTCCCCCAAATCAGGTCAGGCAAGGGCAGAGTGCTGCAGACCCTTGTTGCCTAAGAAGTTTCTGAGTGGTACTAGGGAAACTGAATAGGCAGCAATAGGAGAACATTTCACTTTGGCTTTTGTGACTCAAAGTGAATTGAGTTATCAAGCAGTACTTTTCCTGAAGTTATGTGCTATTTTGTATGTGTTTACAGGTGGAAGGGAGGTGGATTAAGGAAAACAACTGTTTCTGAAAAATAGCAGACGCATACTATATGCACTTTGCTGTTTCCAATAATGACATATGGTGGGGATCTCTTCTTAGTAGTAATATAGAGGTATTCTTGCTTCCTTTTTTGTAGCTTCATAGTTTTCTGTGGTCTCATCCAGCCTGCTATCTATGAACACTTGGGTTACTCCCATCTTATGCTATTACAAATGGTGTCAAGAATAACCCTCTGCATATATCTTTGCAGATATACTTCTGCTGGTATATCTTTGGTTAGATTGTTAGATGTCAGATTGCTGAGCTAGAAGCTAAAGGCATGTGGTTTTGCTAGAAGTTGCCAAAGTGTCTGTTAGTATACCGTTTTGAATTCCCATCAGCAGTATATGAATTCCTGTTTCCCCAAGGTGTCAGCAACAGATTTCATATGTTTTTACTTTTGAAAAAAATCGGCATATAAGTGGGCCCACGAGTTCAAATGCATGTTGTTCGAGTTCAAATGCATGTTGTTTAATGGTCAACTGTACTTGTGTGGTTTAATATTCTACATTTAATCTCTGATCCTTTTGAAGTTTATCTTACACTATGAACTGGGCACTGTGCTTTGGGCTACCTGGGGAGTGACAGCGATGGATTGGACGGGGATTTGGGGAAAATGAAATACAAAGTTGTATATGATACTATCTCTGTTTCACAGTGCTATTATTAGAAGAAGAATAGCTCAAAACAGCTCTTTAGAAGAATTGAATAAATGGATACCATGAGTCTGTATGGTAAGATAATATAGTAAGGAAATCTGTTCTTTCTAAATGAACTTAATTATATACTTGAGGGCACAAAAGATATTCTTAAAAGAGAATGAGATAAATTCTAACAAATGTGTTTATAAAATAAAATGATACAAAAGAGTATTATTTCATGGGATAGACAAGAAAAGAACCGCAAGTGAAATGACAGGAGAGGGGATCCCTGGGTGGCTCGGTGGTTCAGTGCCTGCCTTTGGCCCGGAGCGTGATCCTGGAGTCCCGAGATCAAGTCCCATGTCGGGCTCCCTGCATGGAGCCTAATTCTCCCTCTGCCTGTGCTCTGCCTCTCTCTCTCTCTCTGTCTCTGTCTCTGTCTCTGTCTCTGTCTATCATGAATAAATAAATTAAAATTTTTTTTTAAAATGACAGGAGAGGTGAATTTTAAAGGATGATTCGGAACTCCACAAAGTGAAGGTTAAAGGAGGGTATTATTAGCAGAGAGAGCGTTTTGTGGTTTGGAAGTATTTGCTGTGTTCTTGAAAAAGTGGAAGAGTTCCCTTGACTTGGTCATCTACCACATAGGAGGAAGAGATGAAAGTGGGTACTCAGTGATCAAAGGTGAGGAAATATTGTTCTAAAGGGCCAGTTTGTAATTATTTTAGGCTTGCAGACCATATGATCTCTGTCACAATTATTCAGTTTTCCTGTTGTACCATGAAAGCTGCCATAGACAGTATATAAACAAATGAGTGTGGGTGTATTCTAATAGAATTTTATTTACCAAAAGCAGGTGGCAGTCCAGATTTGGCCCATGTGGCATGGTTTGCCTTTCCCTGGATTGAAAGATTGGAATTGGAGAGCAAATGAGGATGGGGAGTGTTGGAAGCACAGAAAAGTCTAGGGAAAAAGTCACAGCAACATTGTGTTTTTGTTTTAGCATCCTCAGAGAGCTAAAATTTCTAGTGTGGCTGCTACCGCAATGTAATTTTGCAGAAATATAATGTAAATTTTAGATGGAAATCCTCTTAACCTTTTTTTTAATTTTTTATTTATTATTTTGCAGAAATATAATGTAAATTTTAGATGGAAATCCTCTTAACCTTCTTTTCTTCTAAATTTTTTTATTTATGATAGTCACAGAGAGAGAGAGAGAGAGAGAAAGAGAGAGGCAGAGACATAGGCAGAGGGAGAAGCAGGCTCCATGCACTGGGAGCCTGACGTGGGATTAGATCTCCGTCTCCAGGATCACACCCTGGGCCAAAGGCAGGCACTAAACCACTGCGCCACCCAGGGATCCCCTCTTAACCTTCTATATTGAAAAAACATGAGTTGTAGAAACCAGAAAAGAATGACGATCTCATCTTGCCTTGCCCAATGGGGGCTGTGAAAGCTAAATCTTCTCAAAATTTGGGTAATCTTAATCCAGCTATAAGCAAGTACCACCCTGTGCCAGAACTCCCTCAAAATGGGGAATTTTGACATAGGAAATCAGCCTCTAAGTGCGGTAATTAGCCAGGGGTGTCATTTTGATGGTTAAAATTTCAGAAAGCTTAAAAACTATTCAAGCATTATATAGAAGTCTGATGAATTAAATCCGAGAGCAAAAGAGAAAAAAAACCTCTTGATGAATTGAATGGGATGCCTAAATTGGATCTGAACGTGGATTAGGTAGATTCTAAATATTTCTCAGACTTGCAGATTCTACAAATATAGGCAGCTTAATAACAAAGCTTATGAGAATGTTTGTTTTTGACCAGCTGTCATACGTTGGAGAAGTTCAGCTGTGTCATTGCATCTTCATTTTAGTAACGGTGCAAATGCTTATTAATTATGTGTTCCAAATCTATCAGTCTGAGTACAAATCTTAGTCACAAGGGTGATAACTATTATAAAATTCTTATAATCTTAAAAATAAAAAAATGGACTCTACATCTTTGAAGGAAAAAAATCTAAGCATTATCTAAGTAAGAATAGCAACATCAATGATATTTCCATAATTATTGATTTATATAAGTGTGTAAGTCCGTTATTATAGAATTACTTTTTAATTTTTATAATTTACTAGGGAGAGTAAGGATAGTTACTGAGCAGGATAGTTACTGAGAATGTTAGCTAGAAGCAAATTGTCTTTCATCAGAATGAAAATTTCATGTTAATACTAAATGAAATTTCTCCAATGTATCTCCATATATTATGACAAATACTTTTTGAAATAGAGATAACCTGGCCATTCACATGACTCCTTTCTTGTTTGTTTAAGTTGTCAGGAAAGAAGCAGGCATGAAATGTGTTTTCCCTGTTTTTCCAATTATTACTTACACTGCCTTCTGTGCTTTTCTTTTTCTCTTCACTATTTTCAACAAATAAAGCTCTTCCATGTAATAACATATATTTAAGCTCCTTAACCTCCTTAATCAGTGGTCTCTGACATGGATAAAGGCCTTGAAAGTGAGTGAGTGCTTAAACCATCCATTATATTTGAAAGTTGGGATTTCATTTCCCAGGCTCCCCCTAGAGACTTGTGATGATGGAGGTAGGGGTTGGTGGAGGTGAGCAAAGGGTTAAAAAGTAATTGTGATTTAAATATACACCATGTCCCAGGCACCGAACTCTTTTCATAATTGATTTCAGGAGATCACAGTTTTGAGGAGATCTGAGGAATCATATTAACATGTGTCTGATAAAACCATACAGACTGTTTTTTCCTTCCTGTTTTTAACACATTGGCTAGGACATCATGTAAGATGTTGATCCTGAGCTTTTTATTTAATTCAGAAAAATTTACTAATGAATTTATAAATATTATAAATGATCGTTTCATACCATTACCCAGGTCTTCTCCATTCTTTTCTACTGTGTACACCTCCATGACAACCCAATATTTAACAAAATGAGCATATTTAAGATTTTATTCATATCACTTCAAAAGTAGCATGTGTAATGAGTTGAGATGAGATTAGACAGGTAAGCAGTGTCAAAACCATAGGGATAGGTGGATGTGTCATGCCAATGAACTTGGTAATAGGAACCAAGGGAAGGGCCTTTCTCAGTAAAGTACAATGATCTGACTTGTGTTTTAGATACATATTATTCTGGCAGCAATGTTGGAGATGGATTTTGGGATCCAAGACTGGTGGCCAGGTAGAGGGGGTATGAAGACTCTTGTAATGTCCACATAAGGATGGTGAGGACTGCAATGGTAGGAGGGATGGAGATGGAGAGATAGAATGAGAATGATTCAACCGTTATTGTGTGTGGGATCAAGGAAGAGGGAAGAGTCACCAATACCTCTTAGATTTCTACCTTGGATGACTACGGGATGATAGTTCCTTTGAGGCCATAAACACTTCTTAAATTTATTAAACAACAATATTTCCAGCTTTCAAAGTTGGACATAGAGATTACTCTTATACAGAGCAGGACTGTCCAATATAAATATAATGCAAGCTACAAATTTGGGCCACATATGTAATTTTAAGTTTTCGAGATGTAACATTAAGTAAAAAGAAACAGGTAAAATTAATTTTAATAATACATTCTATTTAGCCCAATACATTCAAAAAGTATAATTTAAATTTTTAACCATCATAAACATTATTAATGGATATTTTACATTTTAATTTTATGGGAAGTTTTTAAAATCTCATGTGTATTTTACACTTACAGTATATCGCGGTTCCCCCTAGTCACACATCAAATGCTCAGTAGCCACATGTAGCTAGTGGCTACCATATTGGACAATATACCTCTACAGCATTCTAGTATACTTAGATAAAAGAATTCTTTTTCATAAAAGAATCATATAGCTCGTAGAAATAGACTGACTAGTCAAGATAAATAAAAAGGTCAGAAAGAAGCCAATAGCTGAATGAGATAATCTTAGATTATCAGAAGACATTACATCTATTTTTGGTTCTAATATGACAAATTGTGTGATCTTTGGTAAGTCATTTTTTCTGCACCAGCATGAGTCTAAGATTAGGACCCTTAACAGTTTACTTTTAGTATCTGTAAGTCAGTGAATTGACTCCTTTGTGTGGCAGCGGCAATTGCAGTAGTAAAAGTAGGGATAATGATAATGGCAAGACTTCTGTTCTATGCCAGCCACTCTTTCAAATACTTTACACACATTGACGAATCTAATTATCACAACAGCCCTATGCAGTAGATTCCATTATCATGTTCATTTCACAGATGGGGAAACTGAAGTACAGGAAGTTATCTAAGCAGATAACAGAGTTGGTGGATTGCAGATCTGGGTTTAAGATGTAGTTCTCAGAATACATACTGATTTCTTAAAAAGTAAAAAAAAAAAAAAAATCATTTTCTTTGAAACATCACAAACATAAATCTATTTCAAACTCAGAATAATTTCAAAGGCACAACTAACATGTTTTGGGTCAGCTTGATTATTAGCACAGATAATGCAGTGTGTACATACAGTTGACCCTTGAAAAATGCATGGGTTAGGAGGTACCAACCCCCCCCACCCACAGATAGTCGAAAATCTGGGTAAAACTTAACTACTAGTAGCTTCCTATTGACTGGAAACCTTACCAATAACCTAAACAGTCGATATCTCATATTTTTGTATGTTATTTGTGTTACATACTGTATTCTTACAATAAAGTAAGCTAGAGAACGTTATTAGGAAAAACAAATATAAGGAAGAGAAAAGAAAGAAAGAAGGATCAAATTTATATAAATATAAATATTTATAGAACTGTGCTGTAAAAAATCTGCGTATAAGTGGAACACACAGTTCAAACCTGTGTTGTTCAAGGGTCAACTATATTCATCCTCTTAAGAGCCACTTTTAATTGTAAAGAAAATAGGTAATTACTGCCTTTTTTTTTCCTTGTAGTAGCCCTTAGCCAAGCTACTTTGATGCTGTAGAAAACAACTAAGGGCCAATATACAGAGATCTGAAATTGGATATTTCACAATAAAAGAGATAACTGTTCTAATAGTAAAAACAAAATTAACAAAAATGGACCAATCTCCCTTTCCCTATATGAGAGTGAGGCACAAGCAGTGTTTTGCAGATAAATGTTTAACAGCTGTCTGGAAAAAAATGTATGTGTGTTATTTATATAAGGTTATTATAAAACATATTTAGGATGTGTACTACACAATTTACAAGCAATAATAAATACACTAAACCCTTACTGTAAACTCCATAGACCCAATTGATTCTCATAAAATACTTCTGATTTTTTGTTGTTTTTGTTGAACCCTTGTATCTGTTGATGAATAATATATCACTTGATGAATGAGTGTAGTTCTGACATAAATGCTGGTTGGTGTCTGCATTTATGTTAACCAGGAAGACAGCAGTGAAACAATCAAGACATATGTCAGGACATCACTCTTTCATAGGTGACATGAGTCACTTCTTTGCTGAATCAGAAAATAGTTTTTGAGTAATGGAAGAATATGCCCTTGTTTATTTGTGTTATTTACAGTGTAATGGCTACAGGTACAATATACTTGTAGGTTTAATCTGTATTTTAAACACTTTCTCCTTTACTTTTATTCATGAGAGACACACGGAGAGAGGCAGAGACATAGGCAGAGGGAGAAGCAGACTCCCTGTGGGGGAGCCCAATGTGGGACTTCATCCCAGAACTCTAGGACCACACCCTGAGTCAAAGGCAGACACTCAATCACTAAGCTACCCAGGCATCCCTCTACCTCACTTTTTAAATTCTGAACAATCAACAAATAATCAAGCCCTTATTTACAGTAAATTGCGGATTTTCTTGATGTAAATACCCCACCATGGCCAATTTCAGACTACTGCATGAGTGTAGAGTACAGAGTTGGGAAGAGACTTACAGTAGCACACCAATAGGTGGTATTTGTACTATACATAGGAACAGATGTAAATAGCCTCAAAGGCATAAAAAAATAGTAAAATGTAATTAAATAGTATTTCTTAATTTTGTTTTAAATATAAATTATTTTTTAAAGATTTATTTATATATTCATGAGTGACACACTCACACACAGAGGCAGAGGCACAGGCAGAGGAGCCTGATGCAGGACTCAGGGAGCCTGATGCAGGACTCGATCTTGGATCCCAGGATCACGCCCTTAGCTGGAGGCAGAGGAGCCTGATGCAGGAGCCTTAGCTGGAGGCAGAGGAGCCTGATGCAGGACACAGGGAGCCTGATGCAGGACTCGATCTTGGATCCCAGGATCACGCCCTTAGCTGGAGGCAGAGGCTCAACTGCTGAGCCACCCAGGCGTCCCAAATATAAATTATTTAATTGCAAGGTTATATAATTCATTTTTAATTACAGCTGAGGCTAACAACTAGCTCACAAAATTCCTAAAATTTAATAACCAGCTTTTACGAGCCAGCGCAAATCAGCTCCAGCACACGATGGGCACAAGTATGGCCACTTTAGATGCTGACTAGAAAGGAGCGTGTTGGAAGAAGTCACATCCTAGGTACACAAGAAATTCAAAAGTTGTGAGATTGTACAGCTTGGAAAGATAATAGGGGACAGGAGCTGTAGAATCATAAATAAGTATAGCCCATTTAGCATACTCACCAAAAAAAAAAGTCCTTGCCATTATTTACCAGAATCTTGATTTTAATAACCAGTCAGGATCCATGCAGAGGGGGATATTTAACTTAGATTTTTATAGAGACATCAAAAGCATTTGTTGAGAATGACTAAACCCATACTCTGTAATAAGATCTCTGTACAATTTCAAACATGTAAAAGTAACTATAAAGGAAGCAGAATGTGTTTTTATACAGGTGCCTATTTCTTCCTTGCTATTGAATTGATGATAGTGCTTTATCTATCATGTTTGAATGGCCTTGCTGGCCCAGCCACCTCATCTGCTACATAGCCCAAATTACTGCCATAACTCAAAATTTTCTCTGTGTTGAGATGTCTGCTTCTGGCTTCAAAGTCCTGGATACAAAGTTAAGCCATTTCTTATGCGTTTTCCCAAAGTCTACTCTGAGTTGTGAGATTTGTCTTGTCTGCTTTAGAAGTTACTGTGTAAGTCTGCAGTTCTCTGAACCTCTCCTGAATGTGCTCCATGTGGACAGTGTCACTGTGGCTGGGTTTCATTGGGTAATAAGAATTCTTCTACATTGCATCTGGGTTTTCTCAGTGTCTGGCTTTAAAATGTTTCAGGGAAAGTCCCTTCTTGACTGGAGTCTTCTGAAAACAGATCCTCCATTGTTGGCACCTTTTCTGGGCAAGGGAATAAACATACCACATGAACTTTGCCTGCCTCCATAGCATATAAAATACAAATACCTAAAATCATGTTACTTCTGATATCATGTGGGTTTATTAGGTCAAAAAAAAAGTAGTCAGAGTGCATAGACCCCAGAGCTAGCCACCCCATTTTTAATTTTTTTGGATTGGAATCCAGTAATGGCTTATCATGATTGCACTATTTTAGGAAAAAAAAAAAAACAGATATCAATCTGTTCCCTCTCAGCATTTTCATTTTTTAACTGGTTTATCATCATAATATGTCTTTTCATCAAGCATCCTTCTCAACTTGGTGATTAGTTAGATTGTCCTTTACTGGGCTTTCGTCCAGCTCTAGTATGTTTTTCTCAGTTGGCATTATATTCCTGCAGTAGAACATTAACTCTTCTGGCCCTCGACTTTATTCTCACTTAGCCCTCATAGGCCCTAGTTTATAAGCATGAAATGTATTTATTCATAAAATGTCAAGACCAATCACATGCAAAATTATAAGGCAGAAAACTCCTAGCTTCAATGCTTCACCTTATAATATACACCACTATATCATACGCTTATTAAGGCAGGAATTTTATCTCATTTATCTTCATGGAGTGGGTTTTGAATACAGTCACAAGCCAGATTTACAGAAAGTGTGCCTTAATTCATCTATCTTTGCACTCAGCTCTATTTTACTGCTTCAAAAACATTCACTGTCTTGATTTAAAAAAGCTTTTTTAAGGAAATCATTAAGTTCATGACTTAAGCTCAATCAAAATTCCAACTTCCCATTCTGATTCTTCTTTTCTGTGGTGGGTTTTTGTCTTCTGCTTTGTATCTTGAAATTGTGTCTGGGCACAGGAGATGTTTGTAGCATTGTGGGCCTAGTGTTGTCCTTCAGACTTTTCTTTCCTGCCTTACTCTTTGGTAATAGGAGGTGGGGAGGGTGGCTATTCACATTGCCCCCACTACTGGTGGAGTTCTTGTTTACTCTGTAGGCATAGGCAGTGCTCCTTGAGAGATCAGTTCTTGCTGACCCTTGGTCTTCTATGGCCTGGCTAGACCTACTGTTTGACCCCCTGACTTGGGTTCTCAACCCTGAGGCCCTAGGCCACAAAGTTGTTTGATCTTAGCTATCGTGATTCCCCTGAGAGCTTGCCCCAGTCGGTTCTCACTGGGGGAGATGGGAAATGACTGGCTCTCTCTAGGTCTTCCATGGCAATTTCTGGGAGGTCATTTTAGGTTTTTTGCAGGATGCCTCATCCCAGAGTTTTAGGTGGGGATGGCACATAAGCTTCTCCATCCTTGAATACTTAAACCTACTGTTTGTATTACCCTACATTCCAGAGATTTAAGCCAGGAAGAGTCAGATTGAATAGCCTTTCCTGAATATAATTCTCTTTTCTCCTTGCCATGCCTTCCAAGCCCTGAGAGCTTCCAATCCAAGTCTCCTCTGTGTGGGAGCAATGCTGCCCTTCTCTTTACATCAAGCCTTACTTGTCATGGTTTAAAAATCTCCACATTCAGTCTTTCACACTTTGGTTTTGATATTAATGGGAAGTTTTAACAGCTTAGGAAACTCAAGTGCTGAGCTCTAGTCATGAAAAACCTAATTTTCTTGATGGGTATATCTGGAATGTCCTTCAAGGGCCCATCTTGAAAGTGAAAATCTTGAACTTAGATCTTTAGCTGTTTTTTTTTTTTTTTTTTTTTATTCCAGCTATGACAACTTCATCAGTTTCTACATCTGCAAATGTAAAAATGTAAGTACAGGACTGTTACTTTACTGCAACTTCCTCTAAAAAGTAGGAGGACTCAAAATTCACAAGAGAGCAGTACTAGTGATCCTCAGAAGCAGAGATAGGATGCTCTGTAACTCGTGCCCTGGAGTTATGCAATGCAGCCCTTTTAGAATGGCTTTGAAGGCAGTGTAAGGCTAAATGAAACACTAGTTATAGTAATAAAATTTGTGTTGGAGGGAGAGGCCAATTCTGATTTCTGCTTTGTCACCTGCTAGCCATGAGACCCTGTTGCACTTCTTTTTAAAGATTTTTATTTGAGAGAGAGAGCATGCATGCGTATGTGAGAGTGCATAAGTGTGCTGGGTAGGAACAGAGGGACAGGAAGAGAGAAGGGGAAAGAATCCCAAGCAGACTCTGTGCTGAGTGCAGAGCCTGATGCAGGGTTTGATCTCATGACTCTGAGATCACAACCTGAGCCAAAACGAAGAGTTGGACACTTAACAAACTGATTCACCTAGGCACCCCTGTTGCACTTCTTTTGTCTGTTAATGATTCTCCTTTGGAATTCACACTAAAGCAATTGTACTCTGGCTGAACAGGAAGAATGTTATATTAGGAAATATAAAATGAAACCAGTATGATAGTTTTATAGTTAGGGAGATAAATGGGGTGGTTTTTCCCTTTGATAGTTACAGCAAATGACTCCACCCAGGAATGCCTCAGCACCAATCACATTGCTCTTCACCAGAGGGACCTGGAAAAGCAAACCAGCCAGGAAGAGGGAAGTGGCTAGTTTGGTCCATTTCTGCAGGGGAGAACAGTTCCAAATAAGAATGGAAAAGCTGTGGAATCAGAAAAGAAGCAGACTCTAAATGACTGCAGTTATCTCAAGGTAAATTTCTACCATTGAGATTACCTTTAGAATTATATTTCATTGGATCAGATTTGTAATCTGTAGAGAATAGGGATTCATCTAATTTAGGAAATAGACCCTTTTCCACCATTGGCAGTTGAAATGAATTCAGAACAAAGGGATTTTGAATTCTTTGAAGCACTGTTAAGGGTATACTAATTCTTTCTCAAGTATCTCATCATCTTCAGCCTCTTTTCAATCACTTTGAGAGGATTTTTTAAAAACAGCCAAGCCTCAAGTGATGGTGACTAGGACAGGCACAATCAGGTTATGAGGTCCAAACTGTGGTTCATTCTTTCTCTGTGGAAAGGAACAGAGCTGTTACTTGTTTTTAGGGAACAGACTATTTTGATTCTTAGAACCCAGCATTCATTGCAAATCCTCAGAGCTGTTTGTAAATATCAGGTCATTTATTCCCACCCACCAAGCACCACTCAGAATGAAGAAAATGGAACGAAGTAGGGAAATAATTACAAATACTACAATCACTGCTATTTACTGAGAGCCTGCTCTGATAAAATGTTGTGTATTTGCTCCTCACATTGAAGCCTCAGACATGTTGAATTGCTTGCCCCTCAGGTTCACAGTGCTGTAGTTGCTAAGTTCCTGGACCCTGGTGCCAGATTACCTGGTTGATTTCCACCAGGTAATCTCTGTTTCTGGATGTGTGACCTGAGTGAATTCACCTCTCTGTGCCCTCATTTCCCATCTGCAGAGTAAAGAGAATGATTTTGACAATAGTTCCTCATGCAGCTGTTGTGGGGATTAAGGGAGTCAGATGCATGAAACAACACAAATCAGATCCCAGAGAGATTAAGTAAAGGCTCATAGTCCTATGTCACTAAATGGAAGAAGCAGACTATAGCCGTGTGAGTGCTGGATATTGTTATTCTGCAGTTGTGAGATACAAGAACCCAACTCATACTAGTTTAAGCAGCAAAATAAGTGGTAGTATGTACTTCAGACATGCCTCAGAATAGAGTCAAATGATGCTGTCTGGAAGTCTCCAACATCTTTGCTTCTCCTTGGCTTCAAGATAGATCACACAAATTTTGAGGTAGTAAGATGGCTGCTTGCAGCTGCAGGGGGCGCACTATCCTTTCAGGAAAAGAAAAAAATTCTTATGAAGATCTGGCAGGGGTCCCATGGAAGTGGCCCAGCTTTGGTCAGATACCCACTCCTGCACCCAGACCTGAGGTATGCGGCAAGCACTGAGGCAGGGGGTGCTGAGTGTGCTCAATCCAATGCATGTGGCCAAAGGACAGCATCCGTGTTAGACACTCAGGGTGCTCCTCCAAAGAAAGGGATAAGGAAGAAATATAGACCAATATAATACATAGGCTCATGGCTGTCAGGTGACAGCAGAGATCAGAAATGGCCCCTCCCTCAACACAAGTCTTATTACTACAACCATGGTTTCTTTTAGCCTTATACTCTGTTTTTTAAGCCATCCTGACGTGGCTGCATCACACAACTCCATGGGCACAAGTTACACAGCATCCTCTTCTCTAGTTTTGAGGCCCATTGACACTGCTCTCTGACGACTTTCTAGTCCTCCCACTTTTTTTGAGGAAGGCACAGCCAGGTAGCAGACGGATAGTTTCATTTTACATCTGCAGGTAAAAAAACTGAGGATTAAGTGGAAGGAGGCTCCTTGTTCAGTAAGTAGTTGTTTAAGCCTACCTTGTCCCAGGATCTGTACTAAGTGTGCTAGTTGCCTTCTGATAAACCAACCAGAAGAGACTGACCTGGAGTGCCAGTGCTATGAGTCAAGGCTTCCTCTTCAGGGACATGCCAGTATTCCGGCCTGTGATGCCAAGGCATTTGGGCTTTCTGTGACTTTTTTGAGCTGGGTAATAATGAGTAATAAGTAGGTACACCACTAATGTTTCAACTGACAGACATCGGTTTCCTTCAGTCTATCTGCTCAGTGTCAGTGCATGGCCCTGTTCACCGTCATGACCCTTTCTGTAGAAATATTTAGTCTTTGAAGTGTATTGAATTATCTTCTTTGGTTGACTAATAGTGGTGGCTAAAATTTATGGAATTTTCCTGAAACCACAAATTGGCATTTATTGCTAATAAAGTAGAAGGTAGAATAACAGTTTCTTGAAAGCATCACATAATAAAAGGAATATATGTGCATTGAGTGTTACGTACACTGTGATTTTATAAGTTTTCCTTTCTAAATCTGGGCCACCAACTGTGTATGGTAGGTATTACCATCTCATTTTACAGAGGAGAAAAATCAGATCTCAGATTAAGTAAAGGCTCATAGTCCTATAGCACTAAATGTAAGAAACAGTTTATTCATGTCTGCTTCAAACTCTGCCTTCCTTCTACCAGTCCCATTTTAACCACCATTTCACAAACGTACTTTAAAATTATACTTTCAGGGGCACCTGGGTGGCTCAGTGGTTGAGCGTGTGCCTTCGGCCCAGGGTGTAGTCCCAGGGTCCTGGGATCTAGTGCCACATTGGGGTCCCCACAGGGAGCCTGCTTCTCCCTCTCCCTGTGTCTCTGCCTCTCTCTGTGTATCTCATGAATGAATGAATGAATGAATAAATAAATAGATAAATAAAATCTTTAAAAAATAAAATAAAATTATGCTTTCAGTTATACTTCTAGACCCAGGCGACTCAGGTTAGGTCACGTAAGTCTTATTGAATGTAATCTGAGCTATGTTTGAGAACTGATGAGGCAATATGGATTTGAAGCCTCCTGTTATCATCACAAAATCACAGGCCCATTTGATTTGTGAACCTCAGGAAATATTTTAGGGTCACATCTAGGCAAAACTGCAGGGTGGGCAAGTGTGTTCCTTCTCATGGTGTCACTTCTTCACTTCACTCTGTGTAATACCCCTTCCCTTCCTGGCTCTTGGTATCTTTACCTCCATGATTTGACTGTGCCTCTTAGCTGGTCCTTTCAGGCCAGATGTTCCTCCCTGAGGCTTCACCAAACCTTGCTGTAGTAAACACTGATTATTTGTTGGTGTCTCAGAATCTACTCCTGCTGCCTAAATGCACTCAAATGTCAATTAAGGGACTGTCCTCCAACATGGTATATGGTCTTGGGGCCTGGCTTACCATTATAGAAGTCTTACCATTACAGAAGGCAAGGGAGTTGCTAAAGGCCACATCAGCCAGACTGTTTCTTTTACCACCCAGTGACCATCTAATGGAAGATAAGCATGCAACCTAAGCACAGCCAATTTGATGCAATGTTATGGTATTCTATGTCCTAAGAAGAATGAAGCAAGGATGGGAAATAAGTTGAAATTGGTTAATTTTATAAGAAACACCCTGGCAAGACTGTATTCTGGCAAGATTGTGTTCTCATTTCTGTCTCAAACCTTGTTCTCTAGCTTTGACCTTCCATCATGTGATAGTCTCACGACCTTTCTAAAACATTGTTCCTTGTTTCAGAGTCAGAAATGTTTTTGTGGTTTGCAGCCATAATAAACCTTCCTCCTTGATAGCTCTGCATGCCATATTGCTTCCCAGGCATCTCACAGTCCTGTTCCCCTCCTCCTCTATTCAGTGGAAACCTGATGTGCTTATTTCAACACTTTCCAAGTCAGGTGGTCTGTACAGCCTGGGGTGACTGTAAATAAACCAGGTAACTGATCTGTAATACTGACCTAGTGACAGAGGAGATTGATGGGGTCCTTTCCTCAGCTTCCTCACTGAGGCATTAAGCTAAACTTCTTAACAGCTATTTAAAATCCATCTTGAGCTTTTTCTTAGCATTCTCTTTGGGGCATAGCATCTGGCCATTTACAATGGGCTTTCTTCTTCCCCAGGCTCCCATGTACATTCTTTTCCAAAGGAGGTTGGGAAACGCAGGAGATGTATGTCAGAAGAGGTGAATGAGACCTGGTTGTGCAGAGCCCAGAGGGACCATCTAAAAGCACAAGAGGATCCCAGTACTACCTTATTTGAAACCTATAGTGGATTTCCCATCTGAACTCCAGGATAAAGTTTAAACTCTTCGCATGGCATTCAGATCCAACTCCCCGCCGCCACCCCCCCCCCCCCCCCCCAATCCTCCTGTGCCTGGCCTCTGTCTCTGGCTTCATCTCAAGCATTCTCTCCTTTATGCCTTCTTGTCCAGCAGAGCTAAACTAAAGGTGCTTCCCTGTATGTGCCACATTGTTTATTTCCTTTGTGCCTTTTTTTTTTTTCAGCCTCTTGTCTTTGGAATACCCTTCTCATCACCCCCAACTGCCCACACCTACTCCTGAACTCCTGAACTGGCCAATTGTTACTCATCTTTTAAGACTCATCTCTAGCAATACCTCCTCTGGGAAGTTCTTTGATGACCCCCTACTTCAACACTTACTCCTCCCTCTTGCAGAGACCGTGCTTTCAAATTCATAATTCTTTTAATGTTCCTGGTGCTTACCAATGTAGGTTCAAATTATGGGCATACCTCTCAGGATGGATGGAGGGATGGATGAATAAATAAAACCCTTGTATAATTGCAAAGTAGAGCACTGCAGAAAGTATTCCATAATATAAGTCTTTTTATACCAGAGCTTCATGTCTGTGGCTTCTCTGTTTTCTTCCTCTCCACTCTGCCTGGGTGTGTTGGTAGTGATTTATTTCCAATCAATAATGATTCAATTTCTTTGTACAAGTCAGTTAAGTCACTTGACTGACTCAGTTATGTCCATCACATAAATAACACGAGTCTCAACCTGGCTGAGAGACTCTTGTGGTGACCAAGTCTGCTTAACCCAATTACCAATTGATCATAGAGCATGGAATAAATACTAAAGAAAAATAAGACCTGACACATCTTTAAAAATAGATACTAAGAAAGTAATAGGAAAATCAGAGTAGTCTAAAAATTCTGTCATAATAGCACTCAGAAAATAAATTTATATAATTTAGCTAGTTCTAATAAGTTTTGAGAAATATTTCAGAATAGCAATTTAAGATTTATCAGCTGATCCAATGATAGAGGGTTTACACATTACCTTTCTAAATACTCTTAAAATACCTGTTTCATTAAAGTATTTCTTTTTTATATAAATGAAATTTTGCATTTATTCGCCTTAATTTGACCCAATCTTTTTAGAGAATGTTGGGGAAGTGGGAATGCATATAAAGTGGAATTTTGACAGAATTAACATGTTCCCCTAGGTAGGAGAGAACTGTGCCTTCATTTCCTGCAAGATAGGACCAGTGACTATGTAACTTTGAACTTTTTTTGCTAAGGGAATGGCAGTCAGCAGCTACAGAGACTCGTGCAGCTGTAGCTGTTTTCCTGTTCTGGTCTTAAGTGATTATTCTAGTAGCAGTTTTGCCAGATAAGCAGCCAAGGCCACAAGAGGCACTTTTCTTTTGTCCATGTTGAAGTTTTGCATAAATGTTCTGTTTTCTTGTCTCTCCTGGTAGGATTGAAGATGTTGGACTATCATCATATTTCGTATTACGTACTATAGTGTCACTGACACTCAAGGGCCAGAGTTTGTAAGGCTTTTCCAGGTGAGTCATTATGTGAGTTGAGACTGACTCTTCTTTTAGTAAAGATTATGAAATGCCTTTGGAATTCGTAAGATCAAGTTGTTTACTCTTGAGTATTGAACTCAACGATGCTTCTAGAAGGGCTGAGGTAGAGGACAGGTGACGAGGATAGTAAAAAAAGAGAAGGGAACCAACATTTCTTGAGCATTTAAGATTGCTTAGCACTATGTTTGATGTTTTAAAGATGCTTCCTCATTGTATCTTCCCATCAACTGTCAGAGAAGATTCTCCAATCAATTTCAATTAGGAAATAGAAATATAGGGAAATTAAGGTAATACAAACAGTAAGTAGCAAATTCATAATTTAATTTTAACTCTGTCCCTCTTTGGTCTACCATTCTGCTTCCTTGGTTTCATTGGAAAGTGAAGAGTCTTTGTGCACCTGGAGTTCACATATGATAGTATTATCAAATTTCTTATATATGTGTATTAACTGACAAATTTACAAGGCAGTACAAAATACTGAATTAACCTTCAACACATTCTGAGGGCAGTTAATGAACTGTTCTTATGCATAAAGAAATTATGAACTATCTTACTATTGTACATGGAAAATGCATGTAATTCTCTCTTCATTTATTACTGTTTTCATTGTTATTATTATATGCTAGTGATAGCTATCCTCCAAAATCCTAAATAGGTTTGTGGAAAGCTGCCACACAAAAAATAAATCTGATGACCCATTTTATTCCCATATAAAGGATGTATTTTGAATCTCAGCAAATCTTTTATGAAAGAGAAATATAGGGGCACCTGGGTGGCTCAGTTGGTTAACGGTCCAACTCTTGATTTCAGCTCAGGTCTGGATTTCAGGGTCATGAGATCAGAGCCCTGTGTTGGGCTCTGCACTCAGCAGAGAGTCTGCTTGAAATTCTCTCTCCCTCTACCCCTCGCCCTGCTTGCATTCACACACATTCTTTCATGTGCATCTCACTATCTCTCAAATAAGTCTTGGGAGGGAGAGAGAAGTATAATACCTGAGAGCTTGGATGCAGGGAGCCAGACTTCTGGGTTTGAATGCCAGCTTTGCCATTTCTTAGCTAGGGTGACCTTGGACAAGTTAATGCAGTCCGTTTCTTCAACTGTAAAATGAAGATGCTAACAGTAAATACTTCAAAAAGCAACTGTGAGCATTTCATGAATTGAGGTTCTGATACCTAGAATAGAACCAGGCCCATGTTAAGTACTCAATAAATACGGGCTATTTTGCTTCATCTATGTGTGAAGAAACAGGTCTGCAATTCAGTGATTTGCTTGGGTCCTGTGTTCTGTTGGCAGGGTTGGTGCTGACACCCAGGTGTCCTGTTCTTGGTCCAGTGCTGGGTGCTGCAGTGGCATACATAGCAGTATGCAAGGAAAGTAGAATTTTCTCTTAACCATTATTCCAAATGCCAGTGCTATTTCTGTGCTCCGAATGTCCGCTGTCCACTGTAGGAGCAGTTTATCAACCCAATTCCCAGATGGAGAATCTTTTTCCAGCGTCCCTGGTTACCCTGCTGCTGAGCCAGCCGTCACAGTCTTGTGCTGTGAACCCCTAGCCCAGTGGTTCCCAGAATGCCAAAAATGTTAACAGACTCTACCAGGTCCACAATCCCATATCTATAATTCCCAAATCCCCAAAGCTCTCTAATCTGAAAGCTTTTTCATGAATCATATGACTATAAAACTTGTTCAGATCTGAACTTATCTAGTGATAAATCACCTGAGCTGACAGGAGACTATTTATCGTTTTTATTTATCCCTCCTGGTATGTGTATTTGTATAGTTCACTACAGACATACTAATGTTTTTGCTTATGGGATACTGCCCCAGATATCAGTGGGGGCATCTATCAGTCAGGGTCTTGGCAGGAAGAGATGGGGGCACTCAGCACAAGTGAATGAGGAGAGTTTAGTAAAGAGATTGTCTGGAAGACTGTGGGTGGATGGAGGACCAACAAGGATGGTACAGGAGGGACAAAGGGGGGGATTAGTTGGTGCACCAAGAGCTGTGAGTACCCCTGGGTTTGAAGGGCTAGGTAGAGGTAGCATTATTGGAATCTGGAGAGAGCAGCATGGGAGGGGGCTGCCTACAGGACCTAAAGCCTTAGGTGGAAGGAGCCAGCTGGTAGCAAATCAAAAGAGAAATCTGAGAAATATATACCCAAGCTGGCTTTTCCCCTTTCCTATAGATGTCCTGCTGGTACCTTTCTTTGGTGGCACCCTACCTGAAACCAGAGGCAAGAGGGCTCAGAGATATAGACCAGAAGGTGAGCCACTGGGGCCCCACACAGAGTAGTGAAGGTGGCAAGGGGATCTGGAGGGCAAGAGAAAAATGTCCTGCACAGCGTATTCTATAATACCCAGTATGTGCACTCTACCATCCCTCTGAAACCAAAAAACTCAAGAATGGTTAGAGTTATATTTTATTAAGTCAACAGCATATGCCTACATTAAAAAATATTAATACATACATGTGAAACTTTTTTCTTTAGTTTGCAGTTATCATTGACAGTGCCATACAGACTTATGAATCATTTATAATAATTCATTGGCTACCCTGAAAGATTAGAACTACTGCACTTAAGAGTACTATTTCTTTCATTCATTGATTCATATGTTCATTGATTTTACAAATGTTCTTTGTTGCTTGTCTACTCTGCAAAAACACTGGGCTCTGTAGTATAAAGACAAAAATACGACACTAGCCCTTCTAGTAGCTTGCAATGTAGTAAAGGACACTAATTTGTTGGAAAATAATAATACAATCCTGGGTTAGCAGATAGTTTCATCTCAAAGCTACCTTGCTGTAGGAGGAGGCTCTGTTTTGAGAAGGGTTTCTTGACCACATGTGGGCTCAGTGGAAAAAAACACTGTGATCTAATAGCTGTGTGTGCAGTGGACACAGTGTGTACAGTTTTGGCTGACTATGCTTTGACTGGGTGGCCAAGTGAGATAGTTCTTATAATAGAAGCAAGGGGGGGAGGCTTTGAATTAGAAACAACCTGAGAAGGCTTCATGGGGGAGAGGTAGAAGGTTTTTAAGGATTTCTAGACAGGAAAATGACAGGAGCAAAGGCAAAATAAGAGGGCAGGATGGGCTGGTATGAGAGGGTCACAGGGTCTCAGGAGTAAAAAAAAGTAATGGGTGGTCAAAGTAGATTAGAGCACCTATCCTAGAAGTTTGGACTTTATTTTATAGCAAGTGGATTACAACAGGGGTTTTGAGAAGGGGAGGAACTATGTTTTAGGAGAATCATTCTACCAGCACTTTGAAGAGGGGAAGGATTTAAGAGGAAGGTGTTTGAAAGTCATCTTTGTCAAAGAAGGATGGCCAACACCTAGGCAAGGAATGGTGACATGAGAACAAAAACCCAGCATTGGGAATAGGAGGAATGGTTGGAAGCCATAGTGACTCCAGGGCCTCTAAAATATGAATGTACAAGAGAGAGGGCTGGGCTGCTGAAGCTGGCATTAGGGAGCACCACCGTAGTTTTGGACATCTTGAGGCAGAGTTATGGCTAAAAATATTCACAAGAAAATATCCTGCAAGTATTTCAAATTCTGAATCTGTAGTTCAGAGAAAAAAAATGTTAAGGAGACAAATTCCATGCCCAGAAAAAGTTTCACTACTGTAATCCTTATGGTAATTCCAAAATGCAAAAAGCTATAAAAATTACATGTTTAAAAAAGTTTAGTAGCAAAACTGATTTAATGACAAACCTGATCTGAATAAATGTGAGATTATTAATAGGCTTTGTTTATTCCATTTACAGTCAATTCTTTCTACTTAGGAAATAATAAGTTTGAATAAGGGTACCGTCCCAAATTACTGGAAGGAGAATATTTTGTATTAAATGGTGCCTGTACCAAATTACCTTTTAAAAATTTTAAATTTTTATTTATTTATGATAGTCACAGAGAGAGAGAGAGGCAGAGACACAGGCAGAGGGAGAAGCAGGCTCCATGCACTGGGAGCCGACATGGGATTCGATCCTGGGTCTCCAGGATCGTGCCCTGGACCAAAGGCAGGCGCCAAACCACTGCGCCACCCAGGGATTCCCCCTTTTAAAAATTTTTTAAAAAATGATATTTAAATTCTGAAACTTGTCTGGCCTCAAAGTTTTATTTATTTTTAAAGATTTTATTTATTTTAGAGAGAGAGCATGAGTGGGAAAGGCAGAGAGAATCTCAAGCAAACCCTCTGCTGAGTGCAAAGCCCAGCATTGGGCTCAGTCCCATGACCCCCAAGATCAGGACTGATATATTTTGAAGAAGGAAGCATTCTTTGTATATGCCTTTTTCATGCGCTGATGTTTGATAAATTTTTAATTCACAAAATTGGGATGCAAATGATACCTACCTCATAGAGTTGTTTAAAGAGCTAAAGAACAGGAGCCAACACATAAAGGGTATTTTAGTAAATGTTAGTCATTCTAACCCCTTTAATCAACAAAATATTTTCTAAGAAGCATTTTGGGTTTTTTTTGTTTGTTTGTTTGTTTTGTTTTTTTGTTTTTTTGCTTGTCCAACCTTTGAAAACAAATGTCTCTCTTCTGGATAATGTGAAGAAAGTAGCAGAGAGGACCAACATTTCTGGAGAACCTAGCATGTATGCTTTTACCCCATGAGAAGATTACTGTTTTTCCCATTTCACAGGTGCAGAAACAGATTATGAGAAATTATATACCTAGCATGACCTAGTATAGTAAGTACTCGGGTAAGGGGTAAACTAACTTCTCTTTTCCCTTCCTTGTAGCTCCCAGGGGAGTGTGAGAGACAACAGGTAAAACACTCTGTCTGGGTGTAAAAGATGAAGTCATTGTGGGCCTCTAGCATCTTCTGGTTCCCTTTTTAAATGGTTAAAAGAATGTCGTCTTTCCATTTGTGCTGTTAGTTTTATATATGTAAAGACATATTTCAGACTCCAAATGATTGAAAATCGTTTCTGATTAATACCTGCCTCCCTGCCACACATTTCTCTAAATAAAGACATCTGGATAAAACATGCATTTGGCCCAGAATAATCAAGTCTAATTTTCAGACAAGTTGAAAGCAGTATCTTAATTTGATCAGGATTGGTAGGAGGAAAGGGATGTCAGGTGTGGTAAGAGGCTGGTTGCTGCGGTGGCGTTGAGGGTGAGGGAGGGAGGTTTTCTGCTTGCTGGGTGAGTTACCTGCCCAAAAGGAAATCAAGTTTATTGTAATTTGACCAAGTACACAGCAACATAATCTGGTTCTTCAATTTTTGATGTGGATGCTTTAAATGAGAGGGTGTCACATTTTCTTCCTTTCCCCAGACCACACATTGTAGACCTGGCCCCTCTCCTTCTCAGCCCAGGCTCCCAAGGCAAGATTTCTTTCTTTCTTCGGTGTCTTGCTGCCAGGCAGGAAATGTTACTAGCTGTGGGATAAGCCTCCCTCATTTGGGTGTGTATGTGTGTGTGTGTGTGGGGGGGGGGGTTGGGGGAGAGATGAGAAAAGGAAAAGAAAAAGAAAAACAAAGCAAGAAAAATCCCTAGAGCAGCTAGCCTGAACCCCGAAGGATCACAGCGGGTTTGCAGTTTCCTAGAAACAGGGATACCCCCCATCCCCCTGCCCCCGACTCTTGCGGCCCCCCCCAACCCGCGTACTCCCCGCCCCCGCCCCCACCCCCACCCCCAGCGGGGCTTGTGGGCGTGTCTTTAAGTCCCTGCTAATAGGGCTGCCCCGCGGGCGGGGCTGGCTTCCCCGGGCGCCCCTGACAGCCGCGGGAGCGCGCCCCTAGGAGCTGGACGGGCCGTACCGCCCGGCTGGTGCCCGGGTCCCGGTGCGCTGGTCCATGCTGGTGCCTGCCTTTGTTCTCGGGCCGGAGCGGGGACATGCGCGGCTGAGGATGGAAGTGGAGGACTCGGGCGGCGTGGTGCTGACCGCCTACCACTCGTACGCTCGCTCCCAGCCGTCCAGCTCCGAGCCACGCTGCGCGCCCAGGGCCACCGCCAGCCACCCGGGCAGCAGGTACCCAGAGCCGCTCCACAGGGAGCAGAGGTTTCCCGAGCTTGGGCTTTATCTCGCAGCTGTGTTTCCTGCCAGGGCCTAAGAGCACCATCACTTGATGTTGTTTCAAGTTTTGGTGGACTGGATGAGTGAGCCTGCTGTTCTTTGTATTGTCCTTGATTGCAAGTCTCAGCTGGTAGTGGCTAAAGTCCTTGGCTAGCAGAGGTTAGCAGTGGAGTCCTGTTCTTGATATAACTTGATGGTAAAGAGGCACATGCCTCATCTCTGCCAAATTCACCTATTGACATATTTGGAGAATTTAAAAAAAAAATGGAAATGAGACAAGCAGAAAAAGAAAAAAAATAAAATACATTATCCTAAATCCTCGAATATTATCGAGGGTTTCTTTAGTAACTGCATGCCATCTAAGCTAAAATATAGCTGGAGAGATTCCCTAAAAGTAAATCTGAGTAGACTTTTAAAAACAATCTTATTTCTAGATTTTAAAAACTGTTCAACTATATAAATACATTGGTATCGTTACTTTATTATTGCTAATGTTTACTCAATGCTGTAAATGCTATTATAATTTATTTCTTTTGGGTCAACAAAGGTCTATAACCATTTCATTATGTGTATTTTTAGATTTAATATAGCAAGGATTTATATTAAATTACTCTATTAATGTTCATCTGTTTGATGCAAGATCAAGGCCAATGTGACTTCCATTAACTAAACAAAAATGTTAGAGTCTTAGGAAATTTCCCTGCTCAGACAATAATAAGTGAGATAGTTTGATCTGACTCAGAGTTTGGGGAAGTTTTGCTTGTTTAAATGTGGCTATTTATCTACTATGGATCCACTGATGAATGTGGTTTTTTTTTTTTTTTTCCAAGTGGGAAGTTTGAGTGTTGATTTACTTTTTTGCATCAAGTTTATTTTTGTTTACTTTTTCTCTTTTTCTTTTTAGTTATGTGATAATGATTACTTCTCTCTCCTAATTGATTTGTGAGGCTTTCAACAGATTGTGATTTTATTTCAAGGAATATCCTTTTGGCTTGTATCCATGGGAAGAATAAACTACATTGGCATGAGATCTATGTTAGGCTCAGCTAACAAAGACAATATTGTTTCTTCCAAAAGAGCAGGTTGAGTGAAATCTTATTTTTATATAAAGACAGTGAGAAAGTAACATTTTTCTTCTAGCCTTAGGATCGATCACATTGTCTTAACGGCTACTTGAAGATATACACTTGAATTTGTCTTCAGGGTGTTTTCTTTTCTAAACATAATCCTTGATTATAATTACTCAGATTATGAGTAACTAAATAGATATAAGTGAGTTCATGAGAAGCAGGGATCTGGTTTGTGCATTTTTAGATGGTCCTAGTATAACTATCCTGTCACTAACTCCCAGCAGCTGTCTAAGAGTAATAGCTAGATTGTGCCATTTGGGCCTTCTAAAACTATATCCGTTTCCAAAGCAAACTGGAGAAGTTCCATTAACTAAACATGTGGTCTTGTGGAATGATAATGCATGAGAGCAGAAGAGTTGTGTGCCATTGTTAGTGTTTTATCATATGGTTGCCAGTGAGATTTGTGTTGCTCCAAGTTTGCATTTTTGGTGACTGCGTGCATCCTTTCTATAGGAACCTTTGTACCACTCTAAACTCTCTGATGCAGGAGATAATTGACCCTGTCCCCTGCAACTAAATCTTGAGAGAATAGCTTAATTCCTTGGCTCCCAGTAACAACAATCAAAAAGAAGTTCCTGTATTTACAAGGAGCCGGAGGACACCATCAATCATGAGTCTGATAACAGAAATAATCAGGACCCAGTTATTAACCTTTGACTCACTAACTACTGATCAATACTTCCTTTCAAGCCAAGGAGCAAGATCGTATTGTTCTACTTATGAAGAAAGCACTCTCTCTTTCAAGAATACCATTTCCTTTAAATTGCTTACATATGTGTAACATATTTGTGGAGGAGTGACCAGTATGGCACTAGGAAGCATGGACTATTGTATCATCATTCTTGAGCTCTGAGTTAGCAAAGTTTCGATTCAAAGCAAACTGTCTCCTTATTTTCCAAGCCTCCACTCCATCTGACTTTATGTGCTTTTGGTTTTTTGGGCTGATTTTTCCCACTAAAGTATAATCTCAGTCTCTATCTCTTCCTTCATTATTCTGTTTTGTTCACTGTTCTAATTCCAAGTGCCTAGAGCAGTGTCTGGCACATTTTGGTAGCTCAGTAAATACCTAATGAATAAATGAATGAATTCCTACCAAGGTTATAAAATGGCCAAGATAAGTTGGCAGGATTTTAAACAGCTGAAGTCAATCTCTTTGTACTTACATTTGCCAGCCACACATTAGGCATTAGGAGTACAAAGATAAATAAAACAAAGTCCCTGCCTTGAGAATGTGGCCCTTTACCTTTCAGACCAATAGGATTTTTAGAAAAAGCTTGGAATAAGTGGGAACATTCTGAAACACGAGGCTTCAGATATCAATCTGGACTGCCAGCTTCTCATTTAAAGAAATAATAATAAAGGAATAAAGAATCCAGCAACTCAGGCCTCTGCTCTGTCTGCCAGCACTGGCTAAAGCTGAGTAATGGCTGCTCCGTTACATGCCTCCCCCGATAACTCTTCAACACTGAAGCTGGGTGGCCTTTGTATTTTCTTTAGGGACTGCTTGTTTTATTAGAATAAGTAGCCAGTATGGAGTATACTTGCCAGTTCTCAGGCTTGGGGTCAGGCTCCCAGACTCCATTCATCACATGTACCATTTATTACCTTGTGGTCTTGGGTAACCTGCTTCAGCTGCTTAAGAATAGAGCGAAGCATCCAGTAATTGTTAGATGTGTTATTACGGTTACCATTTTTTAATCCCAGTTGTTGATGTAAAGAGGAGGGTAAAACATTTTTGGTACCTATCCCCAAAGTATATTCATGGAGGAAAAAGACTTGAGTACTAAGTATTTGTTGGAGGAGGGAAAGTCATTCTTTATTTCACAATCTGTCTTTATATTCTGTTTATAAAGGATAAAAGAGAATGAAGGATTGTAAATTTTCAGTTCTGTTAAGTGCTTGGGACTGTCTTTACAATCATGTGATTTTTAAAGAGGCTTAGCTTCTAGACCCAAAATCCAGAGTGGAAAATATTGACATACATAAGAAATAATTTCACTTAACAAAATGAAAGGTAGCTGAAGATAAAGCTGGGTGTCTTGTTTTTCAAAGATTTTCTAAGCTGTATATAAGAAATATATATAATATTCTTTGGTGAGTATATAGTATAAAATGACCATGAGTATTTCTGATGTTTATTTCATTATATTATAAACTTCCTAGGAGAGAACAAATATAGAAGAAGAAGAGAACCAGGGGCAGCCCCGGTGGCTCAGGGTTTAGCGCTGCCTTCAGCCTATGGCCTGATCCTGGGGACCCGGGATTGAGTCCTGCATCGGGCTCCTTGCATGGAGCCTGCTTCTCCCTCTGCCTGTGTCTCTGCCTCTCTCTCCCTCTCTCTCTGTCTCTCATGAGTAAATAAATAAAATCTTAAAAAAAAAAAAAAAAAAAAGAAGAGAACCAGCTCTTCCTCAAAAACAAATAAAGGAGCTAACCAAGGTTATCCTAGGAATTCTAATTCTGCAGAAATGTTAAAATCTTTGTTTTGTAGCATAACTGTTCATAGTAATGTGAATGATTTGATTAAAATAGAATTAATGATAATTAGAAAATAAATATTTTATTTTGTGGAAAAAATAAATTTAGCAACCCTTAGTGCCATATTAACATCTTCCTGGATGGAAATTAATTAAAAACACATTTATTTCAAGATGCCAACTCTCGTTCAATTAAGTACTTATAAGGTCTTTGTGAGCTTCTGGACATATACATGGGTACATTAAAATATGGGGCGGATACTTTTGAAATGCTTTTTCTAGAGGATTCAGAAATAGTAATGGATATAGAATTCTTACGAGAGGATAAGATATTTATGGGTCATTTTTAATGTTATGGTTAAAACCATAGTTGGTGTCTCTGGTTTCTTTTTACAGTGGGGCCCCTGCTGAGCGTAGGTGCCTCTGTATGTGAAGCTGTTGGAAAACATCTGGCACATTTCCTTTGATCATGTCATTTGGCTAAACATTTGGCCAGTTGCTCTGTCCATTTTTAACCTGCTCAGTTATCCCTGATCATTAATCCTTAACATATCCACAAAAATTCAGGGAACTTAGGGTGTTGTAGATTCATATTCATGAGGATACAAGTAATATTTTTTTACTTGTTTATTTTGCAATAATATTAGACTTCTGGAAAATTTGCAGAAGTAGTTCAGAGTACTTCATGTAACCTTCACCCAGTTTCCCCTAATGTCAACTTGTGCATAACCCAAGTTCCATGATCAGAACTGAAAAATTAGCACTGATGTAGTACACTTAACTATATAGGCTTTATAACCTGATTTCATCAGCTTTTCTGCCAGCATTAGAATTCTTCTGTTGTAGAATTGAATTTGGGATACCACATTGAATTTAGTTTTGCCTTCCAAACCTCCAGTCTCTGACAGTCTGTCCTTATCTCTTATGGCACTTTTTGAGTACTGATTGCTTGTTTTATAGGAAGTTCTTCAATTTGGATTGGTGCGATAATTTTTTTTCTTTCTTTCTTTCTTTCTTTCTTTCTTTCTTTCTTTCTTTCTTTCTTTCTTTCTTTCTCTTTCTTTCTTTCTTTCTTTCTTTCTTTCTTTCTTTCTTTCTTTCTTTCTTTCTTTCTTTTTTATTATTCATGAGAGACACACAGAGAGAGGCAGAGACACAGGCAGAGGGAGAAGCAGGCTCCCTGTGGGGAGCGCAATGCGGGGGACTTGATCCCAGGATACGGGGATAACGCCCTGGGCCAAAGGCAGATGCTCAGCCACTGAGCCACCCAGCTGCCCTGTGGTGTGTTATATTCTCATGATTAGATAGAAATTATGCATTCTGGGTAAGACTTCCACAGAATAATGTTGGGCCCTTCTCAAGTGCATCATATTAGGGGGTACATGATGGCAGTCTATCTACTAATGTCGACGTTGGCTCTCATCACCCGGTTAAAATGGTGCCTGCTGGGTTTCTGTACTGGTAAACTATATTTTTCTCTATGTAATTAATAAGTACCTTAGGGGAGATGTTTTGTGATTATGAAATATCTCCTGTTTTTTTTTTTTTTTTTTAAAGATTTTATTTATTCATAGAGACACAGAGAGAGAATGAGAGGCAGAGACACAGGGAGAGGGAGAAGCAGGCTCCATGCAGGGAGCCCGATGTGGGACTCGATCCAGGGTTTTCAGGATCACGCCCCGGGCTGCAGGCGGCACTAAACCGCTGCGCCACCGGGGCTGCCCTGTTTTTTTTCTCAAACTCCCCTCTACCGATTTTTTTCTCAATTCTGTACTGATGTATTTTCCATTCTATAAAGTCCACATTCAGTATTCTTTCTGTATTGTTTTTATCTCTTTCGGCTTTAAAAAATCAACCAAGTATAATAAATAGTTCAGCTTTATCTGGTCTGAGTTCATGAAACTTATTTCCTAATTTTCAGAGTTTCATAATCTTTTCAGGAGCAAAATTTTGTGATAGTCTTCCGTGGAAAATAATCAGAAGGCTTCTAAATTAAATTCTATGTTAAGAGAGGATAGTTGTTAAATCCCACTTGAAATTACTGAGGCTGGGATGCCTGGGTGGCTCAGCAATTGAGCGTCTGCCTTCAGCCCAGGGTGTGATCCCAGGATCTGAGATTGAGTCCCCCATCAGGCTCCTTGCAGGGAACCTGCTTCTCCCTCTGCCTCTGTCTCTGCCTCTCTTTCTCTCTGTGTCTCTCATGATTAAATAAATAAAATCTTAAAAAAAAAAAAAACTGAGGCTGTTTTCTTAGAACCATGTTAATACGTAATGGAAACATTTTTCTCTTACCAGTGTTCCTGAGATGTTACTTGAACCTATGCAGATGTTTCATACCTAAAATAAATATTTAATTTACATATAATTAAAATTTCTTCTTATTTGGTCCTCAAACCAAACTATTTGGTTTCTGAAGTAATTCCTATTCTCTTTTTTCTCAGTCTGTAGTCTCTACGTATCAGTTCCAGCAAAGAATAAAAGTAAAATGTTATGAAGTAGAGCAAAGGAAGGGAATAAAATATTCTCAGAAGAAAATTTTGGAAATAAAGTTTATCCATTTAACGGATAGATTTTGTTTTAAGCTTCTTTGGAAAAAAATATAAGGTTAGGCATACCCTTAACCAGGACAGAAATGCACCTTTAAAAAACAAAGATTTTATTAATTTTCTCTAAAGAGAGAGAGCATATATGCACATGAGCAGGGGGAGGGGCAAAGAGAGAGGGGGAAGCAGACTCCCTGCCTAGTTGGGAGCCTGATGTAGGACCTGTTCACAGGACCCCGACACCATAACCTGAGCCGGAGGCTGAAACACCCAGGTGTCCCAGAAATGCACCTTTTCTTAATGACTGTCATCATTAAGACAGTATGATTTACAGTGCTATAGTAAAGGCACCTATTGAGATGTGTAAGTTTGCTTGCCTTCATAGTAAATAGTGTACATTGGTATATTGTTCTTTTTCTTATATAACTTAAATATTTATTGTTTTTTTCCCCTGATTTCCAAGCACTACATTGGTATATTGTTCTTTTTCTTATATAACTTAAATATTTATTGTTTTTTTCCCCTGATTTCCAAGCAGCCTTGAAAACCTTTAGCAGTACTATTGTTCTAATGTTGTTATTCTTAATGTGCTTTGTAATTTACTTTTCATTAGATAATTGAGATTGTTAGAACTGTGTAAAGAAAATGCCATTCAACGGACTAAACTGTATATACTCTAACACAAGGTTTTGATAGCATTTATTTCAGTTTCTTTGAGCGTTTATTGGTTTGCTTGTTTGCTTTCAGTTTCTTGCTGTGTTCTGGTTACTTGAGTTAGTAGTTTTGTATAATGTGTCATTCTTCATCACATGAAATTTCATGTTCTCATTTCTTTGTGATTACTAGAGGATGCATTTCAGAACCAAACAGTAATGTACCCAAAAGCTTCAAGTTGCTCTTTTCTAAAATGAGCACTAAAAAATTATTTCACTATATATTCATCTTAAGTATTTGGGGTTTATGACACATTCTTTTAGTATCAACTGTATATGTCACTCTTCAATAAATAAATATTATACATAAAACTGTCTGTTTGACAGGCATTAAGTGTTCAAGGGTAGAAGAACATACACTAAGTATCACTTAGAGAACAGCTGCTTTGTCTCATGTTACTCTTAAAAACTAAACCTATGCATTCCATTTCTGATCCCTTAGATTAATAGAAGATGACTACATACAGGCACGCAGTACAAAGGACAGGAAACTAAAGACAAAGTAGTATGTAGATTTTTTAAAATTATGAAGCACTTGAGACTTCTGTTTTAGTAATTCTGAGTTGTGGTGTCAATTATCTTATACATAAGAGACAGGTCTTTAGATTTTTTTTTAAGATTTTATTTATTTATTCATGAGAGACACAGAGAGAGGCAAAGACATGGGCAGAGGGAGAAGCGAGCTCCCTGTGGGGAGCCTGATGTGGGACTGAACCGCTGAGCCACCCGGGTGTCCCCACAGGTTTTTAGATCCATGTTAAATTTTGCGATTAGCCACAAAGTTTACTTTTGTGTATCTATAATGTATATAGAGAAAAGAATCCCTTTGAGGTTTCCTGTTCAGCATTCTTTTATGAAAATCTATTTGGAAAACATTGGTCAATCCATTTGTTTTTATACAAAGGTCTATCAGCATATTTATAGTTTTAGATCCATAGAGATATCTCACAGGTGCTTAGAAAAGTCAAACATCCAAAAATGACATTACAACTAATAATGATCTTCTTTTTGATCTCTTGACAGTTTTCCCTATCCTCATTATCATATCTAAAAAATCACACAAGTAACCAGTTAACAAGTCTGTGGGTTGGAACCAAACTCATATTTGGAGATGAAGAGCCAAACAAGAGAGAATAAATGTAGTCAGAAAAGTAAGGACTAAGTTTCTTTCCTGAAAAATTCCTTGACAGTAGCAGCCAGAGGGTTTTAACTTGTCATAATCATTATCCTATGATGTCATTTCTTTTTTTTTAAGATTTTATTTATTTATTCATAGACACAGAGAGAGAATGAGAAGCAGAGACACAGGCAGAGGGAGAAGCAGGCTCCATGCAGAGAGCCCGACGTGGGACTCGATCTAGGGTCTCCAGGATCACGCCCTGGGCTGCAGGCGGTGCTAAACCGCCGCGCCACCAAGGCTGCCCTCTTTTTTTTTTTTTTTTAACAGGACTATTTTTATTGAGAACTTACTTAGCTTAACATATATTATCATTTAATCCTTAAAACAGTCCTGTGACATAGGAAGAAAGTAAGGCACAGAGAAGTAGCCCAAGGTCACACAGAGAGGTAATGATAGAGCCAGAAGTCCCACTGAGCCCTTCCAAAACTTGTGCTTTTAACCTGTTGTTTAAATCTTGAAACATTATTTAATAAATTATGGATTTAGGGTCTTTCTGTCTCAATTTGGCTGTAGATTAATTGAAAGCAGGGTTAGTTATTACTTATTTTACATCCCTTAGCAAACTAGCAACTTTCACATAGTAGATGTTACAAATATTCAGTTTGATTTAATTTTTCCTTTTGTAATCATTTTTATTCTGTTTCAATGGAATAAGTATGCAGTGGGTTAAATATAAATGGATATAAATAGTTGAGAAATTTTGTTATCAGTTGAAGCAAGTGCAATATTAGGAATTTTTTCCCTTTAATTTATTAAAAAATTTTTTTTTAAGATTTTATTTATTCATGAGAGAGACAGAGAGAGACAGAGACACAGGCAGAGGGAGAAGAAGGCTCCTCGCAGGGAGCCCGAAGCAGGACTCGACCCTTGGACCCAGGATCACGCCCCAAACCAAGGCAGATGCTCAACCGCTGAGCCACCCAGGCATCCCTTCCTTTTAATTTAAAAGCTATGTCCTTGCCCTTCATGCAGTCTTAGGTAACAGTATTTTATTATTTTATTTTGTTTTAAGTTTTTCATTTATTTATTTATTTATTTAGAGCGCATGAGCATGAATGGGGTGAGGGGCAGAGGAAGAAGCGGCTCCCTGCTCTGATGTGGGTGGGGCTCGATTCAGAACCCTGGGATCATGACTGGGATCATGACCCAAGCTGAAGACAGATGCTCCACCAACTGAGCCACCCAGCTGCCCCATTAGGTAACAATATTTCAAAGTAGACAAAATGTGCTGAAGAAGTCATTTCAGTTTGACCAAGAAAGTGAGATCTAAGCAGTTAGTAACAGGAAATCTTCCTGTGCTTTTTTTGGGTCAAAAATTGGGAAGGACAATTGTTAATCCTTAAATTTGATGTTCTTAGTAACTAGCTCTTAGATTTTTTAGTTTTATTAATAACTTTCTTTGACTACTTAGATTTCTGTGTTTTAAAGATATTTTTCACTTCGTTCCTTGCAGTATGACTCACAACATAAAAATTCTTTTGTTTCTTCTCCCCACAGGCAAAGGGCCAATAAATTAATTTTTTAATTAAAAATTTTTTTAAAAATTTAGTATAGTTAACAGTGTTGTATTATTTTCAGGTGTATAATATAGTGATCCAACACATCCATACATCACCCAGTGCTCATCATAACAAGTGCACTCCTTAGTCTCCATCACCTGTTTCACCCATCCTCCCACCCACCTTATTCTGGTAATCATTTCTCTGGTTTGTTTATACTTCTTGGTTTGTCTCTTTTTCTTTGCTTTGCTTGTTTCTTAAATCCCACATATGAGTAAAATCATTTAGTATTTTTCTTTCTCTGACTTATTTCACTTAGCACTATACTCTCTAGCTCCATCCATGTCACTGCAGATGGCAAAATTTCATCCTTTTCATGGTTGAATAATATTCCATTATTTATCCATTCATCTATCCATGAATACTTGGGCTGCTTCCATAATTTGGCTATTATAAATAATACTGCTATAAACATAGGGGTGTATGCCTTCAAATCAGTGTTTTTGTATTCTTTGGGTAAATGCCCAGTAGTGCAATTATTAGATTGTAGGATAGTTGTATTTTTGGGGGTGAAGGGGCAGAGGGAGGAGGAGAGGGTATCCTAAGCAGGCTTCATGCTTAGCACTGAGTCCAGCGTAGAGCTTGATCTCACAACCCTGAGATCATGCATGACCTGAAATCAAGAGTTGGACACTAAATCCACTGAGCCATCCAGGTGCCCTGGTAGTTGTATTTTTAACCTTTTGAGGAACCTCCATGCTATTTTCCACAGTGGCTGCACCAGTTTGCATTCCTATCAACAGTACAGAAGACTTTCTTTTTCTCCACGTCTTTTCCAACACTTGTTTCTTATATTTTTTTTTATTTTAGCCATCCTGACAAGTATGAAGTAATATCTCATTGTGATTTTGATTTGTATTTCCCTGATTATGAGTGATGAGCATCTTTTCATGTATCTGTTGGCCATCTGGACGTCTTCTTTGGAGAAATGTCTGTCCATGTTTTCTGCACATTTTTAAATTGGATTATTTGTATTTTGGGTGATGAGTTGTGTAAGTTCTTTATATATTCTGGATACTACCCATGTATTGCATATATCATTTGCAAATATTTTCTCCCATTCTGTAAGTTGCCTTTTAGTTTTGTTGATTTTTTCCTTTACTGTGCAGAAGCTTTTTATTTTGATGTAGTCCTAATAGTTTATTTTTGCTTCTATTTCTCTTGTCTCAGGAGACATATCTAGAAAAATGTTGCTACAGTCGATGTCAGAGAAATTACTACCTGTGTTCTCTTCTAGGATTTATATGGTTTCTTATCTCACATTTAGATCTTTGATCCATTTTGAGTTAATTTTGTGATTTTAAGTCAAGCAAGGGACCAATCCAGGTCCTGGACCATACTTTTGTGAAGATCAGTTTTGTTCTAAATCTTGCTCAAAAATTTAGATACTATAAGATAGGTTGTGGCAATCCAGACCCCTGAGCCATGCCTGGTCTATATAGCCCTTATCCCTTAATGATCTTGAAGCCATGGATAATGCTGACCAAAATTGGGCTGCAAGGATTTTTATTTAGAAAATTAATCCAGGGTCCACTGTAGTCTAGGCTTGGGTCTTCTGGAGAGGTCAGAATTAGAATGGCCTCCAGGCTGTGTGCACTTGTGTTTATTTTGCAAGGTATTCATTTTGATAAACTTCAGATCTTTGGGCACTATGGAGATTGGACAGTCATTTTAGTTATATATAAACAGTGTGGTTTGGACTTCTCTGCTAACTGCTGTGTCTTTAGGAATCTCTTCTAACTATTCTTAACCAGCCAGGGAGTTTAGAGTGTGTTACAAATAAAAATGAAGCATCATGAAAGACTACTCATGAGTAAGGACTGCAAGGGACAATCTCTTTGGTACAATAGGAAAGCAAAGTATGGAAAAGTGTCTTGTTGCAAGAATAATCAACTTTTAGAGCCAGACTCAGAATTCATTCTGCTTATCCCTGGTCACCCACTCAGGCCCACAGCATGGTCTGATGTGTTCTGGGAGCAGTCAGGCAGCTGGCAAGGAAATTATAGCAGAGAGGGAAAACTGGCTCTCTCACTGGGAGACATTATGGGTATAGAAGTGGAGAAAAGGTGGCAACAATTATGAGAATGGCATTTCCTTAACTTCCTTTCAAACACGATTACAGCTACCCTACGTTATCTCACTAAGGTAACGTGGAGAGTCTTGAAAACACACTTGTGGCTTTTCATTGGAATCTTAAAGAAAAACATTTGCTGACCTCAATAGAGTAAGCAATTAAATGGGAAAAGAGCTGACTGTAAGTTTCCGCAGATTTTGTTTTGAAAAACAGAGGATGCCTGGCCTCTGTGATTTTTAACATACCACAACTTAACTTCTCTCCCTCCTCATTTATAAAGCTCAGTGATTATAAGGTCGACTTGGCAACTGTTTTTGTAAAGTCTAAATTGTGCTTAGTTGCAGAAAGCTCCATTCCAGAGGACCCCCACTTTCTGGTTGCTGGCAGCATGTAATTGGAAAAAGCAGGCCATGCTCTGCCTATTTAAAGCTGTGTCATCCTTTGTGGGGCAGTGAGTCAACACCAGCTAAAACAACATGAGTCAGTCACTGCTTAGAAGAAACCCGAATGAAGCTGATTTCTATTATACCAATATTAAACAAACATGATCCTTAGACTCTAAAATAGTTCTTATTGTGGGAGATTAAAAAAAAAATTAGCACTGATTTTCTTTAGAGTCCATGGAATGATTTTTTTAAAAGTGTCTTAAGAAGGAACTCTCTTCAGTTAACCAAATTTTAATCTGGTTTATTCTCGCTTCTGTTTCTTTCATTCTCCATCTTCAGTATGTTCATACCCAATTCATGTCATTCTTACTATTTTAATCTAGTTTCATAGCTATTGAATTAAAATCCATAAAGTTACAGCTGTAATCGTGTGACTGTTTGCTTATTCTGTTCTAGTATCTCCTAGAGTGTAGGAGTGTAAAAGATTTTTTAAGGAGGACCATAACTAGGGGTAGAGAAATAATTTTGAAGGCTAATGGGTTCTGGAGGAAAAGCAATGGAGTTGGTATGATTCTATGATTAAATGCATACTGGGGACCAGGGGAATGGGGAGAAAATTACCTGAGTTTCTGTTTTGGAGTGTTTTATTAACTGACATTGAGAATTCTTGTGGATGAGCAGATTGTGGATGGGGATATGAGCCTACCAAGTGAATCTTTGAGCTAAGTGTGTATGTCCAGCTGGTAGGTAGTTCTATAAGCTGGCAACTTGGGAGGGAGATCAAGGCTGAAAATTAATGGGAGACTTTCACATGCAGGAGAGCATTAAAACTTGGACTGCATTTGATCTGGAAGGAGAGAATATAGAGTGTTTATAAAGAAAGCAGTGAAACAAAGACAGAAACCTGGGAAGGGCAGAAACCAGATAGGGAAGAGCATTGGGATTAAGAGGCTGGGAGCCAGGGCGTTGTGTTAAGGTCAGAATGAGTGGACAGCCATATCAGGAATAGCTAGATGACCAATAATGTCAAGACTGAATCACCCCTTAGGCCTGTAGGGTGGATAACAATGAAGATTATGGCTAGAGTAGGTTTAATGAGTTTATAGAGGTGGAGGCCAGTTTGCTGCAGGTTAAAAAATGAGTGTGAGGTGAGGAAATAGAGGCAGCAAGTAGAACCTACTATAAAAACTTAGCTTATGGGAAGGTGCAGAGAGAAAAAATGGCAGACTGAAGAGGAGGAGCTCATAAAACTTACCCAAAAAAGCTAAAGATTTGGTCAAAGTCAAGAAAGAAACCTAGAATTCTAAAGTGCAGGACTCAAACACATTTGGTCCTACTTAAAATCCTTTGATAATAACATTTTTGTGTACCGCATAAAACTTTATCCCTAGCCCCACAGCAGTTATAAGCATTGTTAGTACAGGAACATTCTCTGTTTTCTTCATTGCTGAATCCTTAACTATCTTCCCCTTCCCTGTCAAAAGTCCTGGCAATCAGCAGAGTTTTAACAAATGGTTGCTGATTGAAAGTAGTAAAGGCTGAAATGTGGACATGTGACCTTGGGTTGGGGAGCTACCAGGGAAGTCTTCAAGAATCTGAGCATCACTGCTCTTGTGAAGCCTTCTTCCCTGGCTACTTCTCCCTCACACCAAGTTGGTCATGTCCATTTTTGTGACTTCTCTACCTCATACATTATTCTAGTATTGCACTTAACCCACAACTTCGTAGCAGTACTTCTATAGCTGACTTCTCTAAAGGCCAGGAGTTTGTTGATGCCTAGGGCCATACAGTCCTAGGCACTGTATATATGCTTATTGAGTAAATGAATCACTCATTCAGTAAATAATGATAATATCAAATATATGATGATATTTTCAGAATTCGCTATTATTTTTGAATTAGAAAAGTATTAGAAGTATTAGAAATCTTGGATTGGTATTCAGTTAGGGAATAGATGGTTCTGACCTTGCATGCTACCTGCTTTCTCAGAATCCACTAAATTAGTCTTTATTCATAGTTTAACATATGCTCTTGGTAATATGCTATGAAATGAATAATAAATAAAAATCAAAACTGGAGACAGTTGTAAATGAGTATACCTTGACACATAAAACTTATAAAAGGATAGTGAATAGAAGGTAAATACCCTCCATTGTTTTAAAAAGTAAATTTTGCTTAATGGTTATCTATCTCACTCATTAAAACTAGAAGAATTCAAATTCCAATTTTCATAATAAACATGAAGTTGAACAAACATCTGTTGAGCCTCTTGTGACATACACTGGTTTCTGGGAATACAAAAATGGTTAATAGTCTTTCAGTGAGAATAGAGGACTGTTTAACAGTTTATTTCAGCTGCCTCTGAAGTCCAGCTCCATGAGGACAGAAACACTGCCTCTAGCTCTGAATCCTCGCATTAGCCCACTGACCCAGTGTGGACACTCAATATTTGAGTGGTGAGAAAAATGTGTGGGGTGCTCCGGGAGAGCAGAGAAGGTGTAACTGCCACTTGGGGTTAGGTTGGTGAGAGTGATAGAGGGGTTAAGGAAAGCTTCCGGAGGAGTTGTTAACTAAATTAAGTCTCCAAGGAGGGGCACAAACTTCCAGTTATAAAATGAATAAGTTACAGAGATCAAAAAGTCCAGCACAGGAAATATACTCAAAGTATTGTAATAATGTTATATGGTGTCAATGTGCACTTATGCGATGAGCATTTCATAATGTATAGAATTGTTGAATCAGTGTTTTGTACACCTGCAACTAATACAGCACTGTATGTCAACTAAACTTCAATAAAAAAAAGAAAAAAAGAATGTGCACAAATCACCAGGAAGAATGAGAGCGGGAAGTGTCTTTGGTGGAAGAGCAGGTGGGAAGAAAGGGTATAGCAGTATGCAGCCACTTTTGGGTAAAGTGAGACTAGCCAGGGATATAGAGACCACTCCATGTGCACTTTGGGTGAACCAGGGAGGGTCAGGCTGAACTCAGCTTACATCTTTTCTTCATTTGGAAAACGAAGGGGTTTCACTGATGGGTTGACCTCCAGGGATTCTTTGAACATTAACATTCTGTTTTTCTCTCTTATTAAGTTGGAAATGAAGGTAATTGGATAATCCTAGATTTTTAACCAAAACATGGCTTTTAGACCTGTACTAATTGCATAACAACACCTTTCCTCTTCTCATTTAATTTTGCTTGTTTAGTTGATCTCTCTCTTTACTGTCTGTTCAGTAAACATGGATTGTTGTCCAGTGTTAGTGGCCTCAATTACTTTAAGTAGAATTTGGTTTATTTCCACCAAGCTACCCAAGCCAGGATATCAGCATATCAGTAAGATGTAAGCCTTTCTTTGAAAAATAGAGCATGTCTAGTAAGCAGAACTGATTTTTTGGTTGATCATAAATTGGTAGCCCAATTAATAGGAATGTTGGATATCATAAAGATGCCATAGAACTTTATTGAATTTTTTGTTCAAGTTTAAAGAGAGCATTTATTAGTAACTTACTTTGTGGAAAGATAAATTTTATCAATGTTCTATATACCAGATTTGATATTTCTAATTATATCGGTACAAAATTAGAATAAATTTAATAAAATCTGAATAAAGCAGACGTCCAAGAGGTGTGTGAGCATGTTGTATATTTTCCGTGGTTTTTATAGTCCAACAAACACAGACTTTAAAGAAAAAAAAATCTGATTTACTTGTTTCCTAATTTTCTGCTTTTGGGTTTTTTTTTTTTCTGGAGAACTAAGTCCCCTGACTGAGATATCTGATGACTTACTGCAAGAATGTATTTCTGAAGGAAATGGTATAGAGACTGGACAAGAATTTTCTCTTCCTCAAGGAAACCCCCCCTTTCTTTTCTTTCTCTTGTTACCTCACCCTTTTATCCATTACTATGGAGAGAAAATTATGTAATGACAGCGATCCTAAAAATCTTCAAAGTTTCTGAAGACGTATCCCCAAATTTTTAAAATTCTTTAATAGCCACTTAAAAATTGAGGTATATTCAGGGATCCCTGGGTGGCGCAGCGGTTTAGCGCCTGCCTTTGGCCCAGGGCGCGATCCTGGAGACCCAGGATCAAATCCCACATCGGGCTCCTGGTGCATGGAGCCTGCTTCTCCCTCTGCCTGTGTCTCTGCCTCTCTCTCTCTCTCTCTCTCTCTCTCACTGTGTGCCTATCATAAATAAATAAAAATTAAAAAAGAAAATTGAGGTATATTCAAATACAGTAAATGCACAGTTAAGTCTTCAGTTAAATGACTTTTGACCCTCATATCTACCATCTAAAGGTATAGAGCGTTTCCATCACCCCCAGAATTTTCTTCATGCCCCTTCTTCAGTTACCTCCTCCCTGCCAGTTTCTGATTTCTATCACGATAGAGTAGTATTGCCTATTCTTGGAAGTCATATAAGCAGAATACTACAGTATAATTTTGTGTCTGCCTTCCTTTGGTCAGAGTAATGGTCAGAGATTCAAACACGTCATTCTGTCAGAGTCCAAAAGTGGTAATAACGTATGTAGACGCTTTTTTTTTTTTTTTAAATTGTACATGATTCTCATCCAGCTGGCTACAGGCATTGTCTGTTGCATATAAGAGGAAGTAGGCAAGAGAGCAGGTTTAGGTTAAAACCTATCACAGTATCAAAATCTAAAGACTCATCTTTCTGTGGTGGACCCAGGCAAAATTAGAATGTAAGCAGATTTATTTTTGGTTCCTGCTCACTTTACTTTGGCTTACTGGAGCCGTCCTTTTTCCTTCTAGTGCTCCCAGGTAGGAACCAGATGATTCAGTCAAGTGACAATTTGCTGAACATTTACGGTGTTTTGCCTTTTCAACGCATATGTGGAATTTTAAAGAATGGTGAACTTCCAGATCTTATTCAGGGAATCCACAGGAGGGTTCTTTAGGCAAGAAGTCGCACAGCATAATGCACATCATTTAGACTAGAGACTGGCAAAGTTTTGCTGCAGAAGGCCAGTATTTTGCGGTTTGCTGACCATTTGCTGTTCTTCATCCAAAAGAACAAATTACTTGTGATACAAAATCCAATGAGTGTCTCTGTTGAGCATCTCAGAATGGAGAGATGGAATGAGTCTTTTCAAAGGTAGTAAAGTAAATGAAAGACTAAGCAGTTTGACAAGTCTTTTCAAGGGGAAAAGAAAATGTCAAAGAGCTCATGTTCACCACTGGCTCCAAGAAATGTGTATTCCTTAAGGATGCGTGACACAAGAAATTTTTCTGCACCTTTCTCACATTTTCTCCTTTGGCCAAGAGAATCTTTTGCCCTGCATCCAGGGTTTATATGTAGTCTTTTGCAACCTTGTTGATGTTAGCAGACAAGCAGCAGTAAATAAATCAATATATATGACTGTGCTTTAATAAAACTTGATTTACAAAAACAGGCAGTGGGCTGGATGTGGCAGTACTCAGACCCCTGATGTAAACAGCTTCTTGTTTTGTGTATTTGTGAAACTTGCATATAAAACCCATCAAAAAATATAGAGAATTAGTTCTTCAGAATATATAAAGTTGAAAGGGACCAGAGGTTTCAATCTCTCATTTTTCAGTGAGGACACTGAATCTCAGGGTAATAACTGCTCAAGGTCACAGAGAGTCTCTGGAAGAGCCTGAACTATTCAAAACTTTCAAGTCTTTAGTGTTCTTTGCCTTATTCAGTTTATGATGGATATAAGTCACATTGCCTCAAATATATTATTGGATTGACTTTTGGGGAAACTATCTTAGCTCACGTATTTTAAAGGCATAAAAGAGAGAAAAAGAATCAGTTTCTTTTAAAGCTAACATTCATTGAATGTCTTCTCATGAAGGCACTGTGAAGGATTGGAGCTAAATAAGACAGAGTCCCCACGCTTGAGGGGCTGAAAAGGGAGGTCAAGGCAATTGAGACCCATGTCTCATTTAGCTTTGTAGCCTCTGAAGATAGCACAGGATTTGCTTCATAGAAGAAATGGTATTTGAATTAGGCATGTGGATATATATTGTGTGATGTGGGTTTATTGGTGTGTGGATGGGGGTGGGGGAGTCAAGAGATGATGTAGGAAGTGGTCAGTAATTCCGCTTGAATACATTGAGGATTGGTGAGGGAAGTAGTAGTAGATTCTATACATGTATTTGCAGGATTTTATTTGTGAGATGGGGTTGGCTCAATGAATGAGTTGTTGAAGAGATACCAATTGTTTCAGCCAAAGCAATGAAAAAATTAATAAAATTAATTCACTTTGGGAGGCTGTCTTCAACTCTTTATAAATACCATATAATTTATTGAGGTAAAGCATTAATTTTGAAAGAATCAGACTCAAACATACACTTTATTCTTTTGGAATTCTCAAAGAATTTATGTTGTCCCTCCCATCGCCCCGTCAAATAACTGATAGTAACTAGCTTACACATTGGAAGTAGCTCGCTTAATAATAATCATAAACATATGCCAGAATCCTACTGGTTCAGCCAAAGTCCTGGTCTTCAGACTTCACACTTAGTAGAGCTTAGACAATTAGTAGAGCTTAGACAATCTTATTCCCAAATAATTTGCCTTGCCATTCGATGACCCAGCTGAATATTGTGGATGGTAGATAGAGTTTTAACAGATTGTGTACAGGAGGGTTGCAGGGCAGGCGGAGGGAGAAGATTTAGCTCTATAGTAATGAAACCCCAACCCCTGCAGGCATTTTGGTAATTCTATGAAGGCAAGAATGTTACTAAGAACAGATTTTGGAGGTCATCTCAGACTTGGTCAGCTGCAGTTAAGCCTATAGCTGCTGGTGTTATGGAATGCACCCCTCTTTGTTTTGGGAAAGTGATAAAGAGATTCAGTTACAGGTTTTCTGCCTTTCTGGAATGATGCTACCCCTAGAATAGGATTCTCCACATACCCAAGCATGATTGGACCTGAAATTCAGCAAGAATTCAATTAAATAATCCATCGGTATCTAATTTAGGGAACTCTTTTCCATTCAAGCTATCTTTTTTTTTTTCTGGTATTAGGATGAATTTACTTAAATCCAAATTACGATTAGCTTTGTCAGAATTATTTGATGAACTATTGAAGCGAGGTAACTTTTTCAAAAACGGAACATATACAACATATACTGTCTTTTAATTTGGAATTACTTTCATTACAGATATTTATGTATTTGATTATTTATCTGAAGGAGAGAATGTATGAGAGACCATGAGGGGGTTGCAGAGGGAAAGGGAAAAGCAGACTCTGTTGAGTAGGAAGCCTGACTCAATGTCAATGTGGGACTCAATCCCAGGACCCTGGGATCATGACCTGGGCAGACGCTTACCCAGCTGAGGCACCCAGGCACCCCTACTCACAGATATTTGAATGAAAACAAGAAGTTTTTTTTTAATGATAAATTTATTTTTTATTGGTGTTCAATTTACCAACATACAGAATAACACCCAGTGCTCATCCCGTCAAGTGCCCCCCTCAGTGCACATCACCCATTCACCCCCACCCCCTGCCCTCCTCCCCTTCCACCACCCCTAGTTTGTTTCCCAGAGTTAGGAGTCTTCATGTTCTGTCTCCCTTTCTGACATTTCCTACCCATTTCTTCTCCTTTCCCTTCTATTCCCTTTCACTATTATTTATATTCCCCAAATGAATGAGACCATATAATGTTTGTCCTTCTCCGACTGACTTACTTCACTCAGCATAATACCCTCCAGTTCCATCCACGTTGAAACAAATGGTGGGTATTTGTCGTTTCTAATGGCTGAGTAATATTCCATTGTATACATAAACCACATCTTCTTTATCCATCATCTTTCGATGGACACCGAGGCTCCTTCCACAGTTTGGCTATTGTGGACATTGCTGCTAGAAACATCGGGGTGCAGGTGTCCTAGCGTTTCATTGCATCTGCATCTTTGGGGTAAATCCCCAGCAGTGCAATTGCTGGGTCGTAGGGCAGGTCTATTTTTAACTCTTTGAGGAACCTCCACACAGTTTTCCAGAGTGACTGCACCAGTTCACATTCCCACCAACAGTGTAAGAGGGTTCCCCTTTCTCCACATCCTCTCCAACATTTGTTGTTTCCTGCCTTGTTAATTTTCCCCATTCTCACTGGTGTGAGGTGGGATCTCATTGTGGTTTTGATTTGTATTTCCCTGATGGCAAGTGATGTGGAGAATTTTCTCATGTGCGTGTTGGCCATGTCTAGGTCTTCCTCTGTGAGATTTCTGTTCATGTCTTTTGCCCATTTCATGATTGGATTGTTTGTTTCTATGGTGTTGAGTTTAATAATTTCTTTATAGATCTTGGAAACTAGCCCTTTATCTGATACGTCATTTGCAAATATCTTCTCCCATTCTGTAGGTTGTCTTTTAGTTTTGTTGACTGTATCAAGAAGTGATGTATTTTCTTTCTTGTTACTTCTAACTTGGGGATTTGAGATGTATTTTTAAAAATATGTATATTTTTTATTGGCGTTCAATTTGCCAACATATAGCACATCACCCAGTGCTCATCCTGTCAAGTGTCCCCCTCGGTGCCCGTCACCAAGTCAACCCAACCCCCTGCCCACCTCCCTTTCCACCACCCCTTGTTCATTTCCCAGAGTTAGGAGTCTCTCATGTTTTGTCACCCTCACTAATATTTCCCACTCATTTTCTCTCCTTTCCCCTATAATCCCTTTCACTAGATGTATTTTTAAAAAGAACTATTTTTTATCAAGTAATTCTTAGCTCTTTCAAGTCACAGAACTCTTTGAGAATCTAATAAAAGGTTCAGGCCCCTTTGAAAAGTACACATATGTATGTTGTACAGATTTCCATGCATTTTTATGTAATTCATGAAGCACAGGTTAAAAAGATGTTGGTCAAATTAGTACTTAAAATTTCCTTTTTTCCTCTATCTTTACATTACATAGTTGTCATGACCATTTTTATACCCCAGGAGAGCTGTGTTTCCCTAGTACCTAGAGATGAGCTTTGACCAAGTGGAAGACAAATTGACTGTTAAAATGGCACATGGCAAACCTCGGTACAGACTAGAATGCCTGCCATGTGAGAGGCTGCCATTCTGTTCTGTCTCCCTAGAATCAGGATACTTCTGGGTGGCATTGCCATGATGGGCAGTGTCTGTGCCTCAGGCATTATGGGCTAATATGAGAAAGCTGACTGGGCAGAGCCTTGAGTGCCTGGGTTTACACTTTAATACCTGTATGAATAGGATATTTCTGTTCTCAGGAGTGAAAAATGTTGGCATCAACATTAATGAGATCATGGGACAAGAAGGTGCTGAACTTAGCTGCTTTTGAAGGAAGGTGTAGAAGAAGTGGAAGCCTCTCAGTATTTCACACACGAAGGGTAGAAATTATATGAATGGTTGTCTAATAGGAAGGTAAAATAATCCTTTGACCCACACACCCACAGTCCCAGGCCCTTTAACTTATTAAGAGTCTGCTCTTGGGACACCTGAGTGGCTCAGTGGATGAGCCTCTGCCTCCAGCTCAGATCGTGATCCTGGGATCCTGGGGAGCCTGCTTCTCCCTCTGCCTGTGTCTCTGCCTCTCTCTCTCTCTGTGTTTCTCATGAGTAAATAAATAAAATCTGAAAAAAAAAAAGTGTCTGCTCTGTATTCCTAGGACTTTTTTCGGATCCCTGGGCAGGTCTGTGATCTGCATATGAGACCCCCAGTCCCTAGTCTTGTGTGCCAAGTTAGTCAGAAATGTTTGTTTATGCAAATGAAGCATTTCTGAGATTAGGGATAAAGCTTTTAATGCATCTGTAGTCAATATAATCATAACAACATGAGGCAAAAATGTTTGAGCTAAAAGTCAATCAGAGCAAACAGCTGATATGATCTGTTTGTACATTATCTATTCAGTAGGCCACACTACACCGAAAATAGAGACTGAAGAAAGGTTAACTGAAGTCTGAGTAGTAAATTAGTAGTGAGTCTTTCTAGGAAAGTTAGAGATAACCACTCCTACAAACATTCCTTGGTAGCATTGTCTGATAGATTTCTGGACTGGACAGGTATTCCTCCTCTGGGTTTTATATGTGGTGTTGATTCTATACATCTTGTTCATCAAGCAGTTTATAAGACATTTGAGGTCCCAAGGGTCCTTAGAGAACATCTAACCTTTCTTTTTCAGTGAGAACGAAGAAGTTAAGCAACTTAAGCCTCCGATATCCTAATATTTCTACACCCTCATTTTATGGGAAGGATTCATTATTACATTGTCTTGTATTATCCTCTTGTCATTCCTTCCCATGTAATATGTGGCATCATAACATAATATTCCTTTATCCACAGACTATCAGATGTTATGTGTGAAACCAAACGTGGGTTTTTGTGGGAATGTTTGGCATCCATAGATTTAGGAATTAACTCCTCAGATGTTGGGATAGAAGGCATATTTAGAGTAGTGGGATAAGCCTGCACTTTGAAAAGCAGTATTTTAATGCTGGAGGACAGAATTATTTGGTACTAACAGATTATTCTTAAGTAGCAGTTGAGGTGTACATAGCTTCAAAGATGAAACCTCAGTGCACATTTAAAGTTCAGTGATGACCTCAGGGAGGAAAAAGTGATATTTTTAAACTGTCATTTTAATTTTTTAAAATCTTGTTTTCCAGTTTTATTGAGAGAGAATTTACATACAGCACTGTGTAAGGTGTGTATAGCTTGATAATTTGACTTACCTATACCGTGAAATAATTATCACAAGTTCAGCTAACATCCATCCTCTTGTGTAGATAAAAAAGAAAATGAAAAACATTATTGGTTTCAAAAATGCCTTTTCTGATTAACTTCAGCCCAGTTCTCTTTTCTGGGTTCCTTCTTCTGTCAATTGGACTTTTCTGTATGGAGAAGGCAACTTAAACTCATCATGTCCTTGAAGATGCCCTGCCCTCTCTCATCTCTGAGTCTGTATACACAATAATAAATCCTAATGTTTATTTAGTACTTCCTTTAAAACTGGCATGGGCCCAAGGACTTTTATGTGTATTAAAGCCACAGGGTTTTACTCCTAAGAAGTAGATACTATTTTGCTTCTCACTTTATAGATTGGGAAATGACACAGAGGGTAAGTAATTTGCCCAAGCCAAATATGTAGCGGCCTTGCTCCAAAATCTCTGCTGCTGCTGCTTTTTTGAAAATTGTGGTAAAAATGTACATAACAGAGCCTGTGATTCTTAACCACAACACTCTGCCCCCTTTTTACACATCCTGCTTCCCTTGCCAGAAGAGCCTTCTCCCCATTCTTCTTTACCCAGTTAAGGCTTATTATCCTTGGTTGTCATTGGGTCACAGGTTTCATTGTCTTGAAAGGCTGCCCTAATACCATTTCTTTTCCATCTGGCAACAGTTTATCTTCTCTGTGCTCCCATGACCCAGGCCCACAACAACCCTCAATTTATTATTTCCAAATAATTATGATGTTGCTCTGTAGCTGCCCCCTGCCTCCACACTGGTCTGCAGTTTTCCTAAGAGCTGGAGCCATTATTCTTATGATCTCAGTACCTAGCAACATGTCTTGTAAATGATTATGGAATGGAGGGAAGGAGACAATGTACGAACTTTCTTCTCCAAAATTGTAAGACAAAATAATTGACTCTGGTTAAAATTGATCACAGAAGACAGTTTCTCATAAAATAAGAAATAGAAAATGAAACCCTGAAGAAACACAGGGAAATGATAATCAAGGTCAGGTTCCACATGGTTAGTTGCTTATATTTTCACTTTGTCAGATTTTATCTCATTAAACACACACACACACACACACACACACACACACACCCCAAAACACAACAATCCCAGGCTGTGAATTGTGAATGAGAAAGGAGATGCTTTTATTTTTCACACTGTAAAACTAAAATTTCCATGACCTTCTTGTGAGGTCCCTCTTCTTGGAGATAATGTCTCCTGTTAAAATGCAGCACCTAATTTAGGGCTCAGTAGCTTGGGATGATTTCAGAGGATGTCATAGATACACACATACTGTACTGGGGTGTCTGGAATCCACTGGTTCTCTTTGGGGGTGGTCCACCCTAGATGACACTGCCAGATTTAGTAAGTGCAGCAGCATCATAGAGTGATTATAAAATACTAGAGTACTATCTCTCTATAATTGTGTAAATCATACATTTTGTTCTTTACTATTCTTTCCTGATTTTAGCTTGATTTTCTGTCCTTGAAATTCTCTAGGGTTATGAAGTTAATTGTCAATTGCAAAGACAAGAAGCCAGTTTTCTATTATAAGAAATAGCGAAGTCCCTTCCATGACTTTGGAAGACATGTTCCAAGACATGTCTCCAAAACTTAAAAAAAAAAAAAATCCAGGCATCTGGCAAATCCAACTTCATAAAATAGTATTTAATTAGAAAGGAAGGGAAAAAAAAGAAAGAGAGCTACATTTTCAGAACAGACCAATTTGATTATATTTTAACTATTAGATAGATTAATTTTCAGGGTGGTCATTCTTTATTGTAAGCATTTAATTGACATTAAATCATATTAAAAATTTAATTTTAGCTCCCCTTACAAATTGGCTAATGCCCATTCACCCTTGGTAGACTAATAAGATTTCTACCCAGCCATGCTTTTTATTAATCCTTATTACTACTCTTGGAGGGAAAACATAAGTGGGGCCAAATGGAATTCTTTCCCTACTGAGTTCAACAACCACTGTTTCTGGAACTATTTTTAAGGATTATGAGTGTTATCATAAATTATTGGGTCTTCAGACCCAAATTCAAACCAAGGAGCAGTACAGGCCTTTCTACCTATTCTGACTGTATCACTGACATCACACATCAGTAAAGTACTGGTGCTTAACTTTCAGATTTCCTTCTGAGCTTACTCTTGATCATTGTTCTCTAGCTTGCTTTCTTTCAATCTTTTCTGTCTACACCCGAGACCATTTGTGTCTTCCATCAACACAGGCCTCATGTAGTATAACAAAGGTTCCAGGCTCAGCAAAACCAATTGCCTAATCCACTTCAGCAGCTGCACAAAGAGGACCATGTCTAAGCAGAAAGGACTGCTGTGAGATGGGCCCTGGAAGTTTCTCATCAGGCATGAGGTCAGTTCTTAGTTTGGGATTGCTGTGTAGCGACACGCTGGCTTTGCTCCTCTCAGCTGAAGAGAACAGATAGGTTAACAATGAGGTTACATCTCTGGTCACAGTTCAGGAATGCAGAGGTTAGGTTCCTAAGAAATGCAGTCAGTAATGTTGCACCAAGTTACAGGTTTATTTTTTTCCTCTTTATGTCCTTGTAATCATTCTACTTACTTTTGTCTTCAACCCGTTGACTGATGACTTTTTCTGTTGTTGCTATAACACTATACATGAGAATAAAGATGAGGTAAAAATAGGGCCTCAGATCTTTCCTAATATATCAATAGCTTTTGTGTCTTACAGAAATGTCAGTTAAGTGATTTTGAATCTAGGCTATAATTTGAGAGGGGATAGAGAAATAAGGAACTTGTACTTGTGTGCCCAGTGGGCAGTAGTACCAGTGAGCTTATTTTGTACTTTTGTTTCTTTTTGAAGGAATTAGTCTTTGAAAGGGACTATTAGATATACTGCTTATTTTCAGTACAATATTAAAATTGTAAAAGCTTAAGGTAAAACTATTAGTTTGACATGAGAATGATTACTCTTGTCTAATTAAAAATAATTTCCTTCAAATTAGCCTTAAATTTTTTTTAGGTGTTCCTGTATTATCTAATGCAAAGTGATAGTAAGAACAAGTATTATGTTTTCAGTGAGACATAATTGAGATCAACTATATATATATTTTTTTCCTCTGTTCCCTACCTTTATATGTGATTCATGGGGATAATGTAATCTTATGATTTACTCTTATATAATAAAGTTTCAGCTTATTCTACAACTGCAGACCACAACTGAAAGAACATTATATGGAAAACCTCACATGGTAAGAGGTTAGATTTGAAATTGACTTTTAAGAGTTATTCTTAATAAGACATAGTCTAAAATTAAATGAAAAGGCAATATTTGAAGGAATGGAATTGAATGAGTTGAGACATCTTATTTTTGTTGCTGTTTTTTGTATTCTGATGATCTTCTCAGAGCTGTGGCTATTGCATCTTTCTTAGTCCGTGGTCAAGTTTCATCTTGAAACATTTCGCTCAAGCATACTGATTTTTGTCCTAGTAGATACTGTCTTTGTTCATAAAAGACAAAGTGGTTGCTGAAATTCTTACAGCAGTCTAATTGTACAAAGATGACACAAAGAACCATGCTCACTTTTCATGATTAAGATTCAGTCACATTTGGTCTAAATTAGCAAACTTGTGCTTATCTTAAGTATCACACCAATAGCTCTAAAATATATGACACAATTGATTCTCTGCAATGATTTTATCTTTGTTCTTGATGTCTACTTACCTCAAATGAGACCATTTTCATGAAGGAACAAGGTAACATAATTAGGAAGAAATGGCTGTTTAAAACATTGTTACAGAATGAAATGTATAATTTATCTTTGGCCAGGTGACTCTGAAACTGTAATAACTTTTCTTACATCTTTAATGAACTCCACTTCCTTCTATTAAATGTGATCTTTAGACCTTATTGCCATTTCTTCCAAAAAGGTAGCACACATCCAAACAGCTTTTAAAGAGGAGCCTTTAATGATATGTCATTATCATAGTATATAAACTTGTCTTTGGATAACAGACCATGGTAGGAGCTAAATCATGGTAGGAGTTACATTGTAGGAAAATTAAAGATGAATAAAGTTCTGTGTTGAGTATCACAGTCAGGGTAAGCTTAAATACCAAGATTTGAAGAATCTGTGGTGGCTAAGAGAGAACGTTGTCAGAACTTTCAAATCACTAAGCCAGAGACAGTAGGCAGTTGTTTCCCTCATACAATTCACACTGGCATAGAGCAACTTTTCAGAACTAGTGATGGTTGTACCCTCCACCATCTGTAACTTTGTGGACTAAGATAACAGTAAAGTAATGGAATCCAATGCTTCAGAGCAAGGGCAGGAATTTTCTCCCTTCCTTCTGTAGTTTCCTAAGGATCTTCTATATAAGCAATAGGGTAAATTAAACCCAGAGGCCAGGAAGCATTATTTGCTAGCTGGTTTTCCAAAAAAAACTGTACCTCTGAGTAGATAGATGAATCTGATCCATAGTGAAGGCAGTCAGGGAGTTTGTGTAAGGGGATCAAAAGTAGGCAATTTTTCAGAAAAATAGTAAAGCAATATGGAGAAAATATAGGCCTACTAAAGCAACTACTGAATCAGAAGCATTATGGGAAGTGTAAAGTGAGAGTAAGATTGAATAATGGCTTGTTTCCAAAAAGTGACAGTGGAATCCTTAAGGATAGGGTGGTTATTATAGACTAGAAAGTACTGGAGGAGAGGCAGTGATTAGGCAGAAAGACTAGAGGAAAATGAAATGTTTTAAAGTAGAGATAGAGAAATGGAAAGCAGTACCATTGAACTCACAATGGTAAAAACAAAAACAAAACCCTGATTTTAGGATAAGGAAAAGAAAAAAATCAGAGTTATTAAAGTCAAATGCAGCATACCAGCTTTTGTGCAGATATTGAATCTGAGAAGATGAATAAAAGACTATTTATTTATTTATAAAATGTAGGCTTCATGCCTAGCATGGAGCTCAATGCAGCCAGGGATCAGGACCTTAGCTGAGATCAAGTCAGATGCCCAACTGACTGAGCCACCCAGGTGCTCCTAAAAGACCATTTAAGATTCATGTGTGTGTGGGTGGCACCTGGATGGCAAGTTGGTTAAGCATCTGACTTTGGCTCAGGTCATGATTCTGGGGTCCTAGGATCAAGCCCTGTGTCAGGCTCCCTGCTCAGGAGGGAGTCTGTTTCCCCCTCTCCTTCTGTGCTTTCCCCTGCTCATGCTCTCTCATTCTCTCTTTCTCTCTAAGATAAATAAAATCTTTAAAAAAATCATTTAGGGATGTACCAGATCCTGTAAAATGTTAAGAAAAGTTTATTAGAACTCTCCCTTTTATGAGGATATATGGTTAAAAACTAGCATTTGCAGAGATAACTTTTTGTAGCTTTAGGTTCATAGGAAGTTCTTTATTATATGTATGTTCAGATGGGGGAAGGAAGGTGTTTGTTTTATATTGGTTTTGCCTTTTAGAGGTTAATCAGTAGTCCTAGTGAATTTTATAGGTAGGAATAACTAAAGTAGGATTCTTGCTAAATAGAAAGTTTGAGGATGGGGTCTTGCAACAAGAAAAAAATGTACTTGAAAATAGAATAAATGCTGGACAGCCATTGGTTGTTGTTGGTATAGACCAATGGCGTCTGAAGTCGCTGTAAGGAATGACATGAAAAAATATAAAGAAATCGGATCTGATTTTTTTGCAGCTTGATTTGTGCCATTTACATTGGTTGTGCATGAATAATACAATTATTCATTTTACTGTCCAAATGGGACACTTTTGAAAGCAAAAGGAGGTGCTATACAATCATAACTGGGATTTTTCTTAGCAAACCAGTACATATGGTCACCTTAAGCCTGGGTCCAAATAGTATAAAATGTATCCCATGTTTTCCCTGGATAGCATTTGAACAATTTCTTTACATTATCAATATACACCAAAAATATCAGTTAAATTAATATATGGCTCAACTATTATGGTTCATATATTGGTCACAAAAGAATTGGGGTATTTTGGCCATAAGTCACTGCTGATTTCACTTTGAGCCTCACCGATATTGAAGTAATCAACTCTGTTAGGTTTGAATGAAGCAAATCAGTGGTGAAGGGCAGGAGCCAGACTGCCTGGATTGGAATCCTGACTCTTCTACTGCCTGTGGGATCTTGGGCAAATTATCTATCTAGCCTTGCAGAGGCTCAGTTTCCTCACTGAGGGTAATTATAGCATCTATTTTACGGACTTAGTGAGGATTAAAAATACCTATATAAGTAAAGACCTGAGAACATCAACTGCCATATAAGATCTGTGAAAGAATTAACTTCTCCTCCTCCTCTTTCTCCTCTCATGAAACACCATTCGTGTTTTGCACGGTCCTTTGAATCATCATTTCCTGCCTTCCTTCCCTTTCCCTTCTTCCTGCTCCACCTTTTATTTTTTTTTTTAAGGATGAAAAAGTGTTTATTTGCAAGTGAGGTGTTGAAATCAGGCTTATACAACCCTGCTTAAAATACATTAGTAACACTACAGTATATTTTTTCCCTTCTAGGCTTCCTTAGAAAAATCAAAATGTAATAAATGAAAGAAAACACCATTTTTTACTATTTATTCAGGATTCACAGTAATCTGACCAAGCATACGTTTGTGCTTAACACAGAAATATGCCACTGAACTAGACACCAGACTTCTAAGAAATTCACCTTTCTTTAATCAAAAGAAGAAAAGGCATTTGAGCAACCATTATGATTGTCTAAATAATTTTATGAAAATGTTCTAAAATTGGATTATAATTAGGGTTGTATAACTTAAATGTACTAAAAACATTGAGTGTACATTTAAAATGGATGGATTTTATGATGTACAAGTTATACTGTGATAAAATTAATTTCGAATGTAAGGTGTATAAATATATATATCCTTCTGGGGACACAGGCCCAATGCCTCTGGGGACATCACAGCCACAGGGTCATAGTCTTATCTTCCTCATCTTATTTGGGACATTTTGGCTTTGACTGTGTGACACTGAAGTTTACATGGGACTGTTGAAATTTTTCCTTTTGTTTAAAGAGATGCTACTGAAAAGACCTTTTCATCCATTTTTTTTGTTTCTCTTTGGTTTATTTTCTAGCACAGTGGAAATATCCCATTGTAGCTTTAACTTTTATTTCATTTTTTCCCTTTTTTTAAGTTGAATAATAACTGACAAACAATATGTATTGGTTTCAGGTGTACGACCTAGTGATTCAATATTTATATACATAAGAAATGTTAACTGTGATAAGTCTGGCTACCATACAAAGTTGTTACAGCGGTGAAGGGCAGGAGCCCTTATTTGACTGTATTCCTGATGCTGTATATTACATTCCTGTGTCTTACTTATTTTATAACTAGAAGACTATACCTCTTAATCCCCTTCACCAATTTCATCAACCTCCCACCCCTTCTCCCTCTGGCAACCACTAGATTATTCTATCTGTAAGTCTGTTTCTGTTTTGTTCGTGTTTGTTTTTTGTTTCATTTTTTAGATTCCACTTATTAGTGTGAAATCACATGGTATTTGTTTTCCTCTGATTTATTTCATTTAGCATTATATCCTCTAGGTCCATCATGTTGTCACAAATGTATTAAAAACATAAGATGAGTAATGAAAATAACTATTACAGAAATACCTATCATCAAAATATAAAGGTTTCTGACCCTTTACAGAAGCTAGGGCCTGTTTAGTAATTATCAGAAGTGGAAAATAGCAGTATTTTTTGGAAGCTTGAACCTGATTAGTGGGATGAACCATTCTGTAATATGGTGAAGTTTGGGAAACAGGAGGAAGCCCTGCTGTGTATTCTGTGGAGACATGGGGAAGATGGGGAGCAGAGCAGGATTGAAAGAGGAAGGGAAACAAATGGGGTAAAACCTTAAAGAAGTAAAATATCTCTAGAGATGGGTCAGACCATGAGAGTAGAAACTTGGCCAGCATTGCATATTGGGAAGAGTGTATTTTAATTAGGAATTATAGGGACATTTTGATGATTAATACAAAGCTTGGATTCACAGCTGTCATGATGTTACCCTAGGGAAAGGAAATTCATACAGTTTTAGTAAAGGAACATTTAAGTAGTGGTTGATGTTCTATTTATTTATCCCATTGAATTGAAAACTAATCAATGACAAAAGTATAAATAATTTTCCAAAATTTTGTGATCTCTCTCTTTTGCCCTGTGTCCTTCTTTCTATCATTCATAAGTTAATGGGACCTGTGACTTAAGAGACATAGGGAGAGACAGAATTGGCAGTGTTTTTTTCCTTTGTTTTATTTAGCAATTTTAGCAAATTTTTAAAAAACTGGTGTTATAAAGGGTCTTTCTAGAGTTCAGTAGAAAAAGGCATTGAACACAGAATTGTTCACCCCACACAAGCAGTACTAGACATCAAGCTTTTATACTGCACTGCCCCAGAAGAAAATTAATGAGCTCTGCCTCTCAGATTACCCTTCATATCAAGAAACTTTGAGAATGTTTCCCCCAGACTAGGCCTCAGCAGTTCAATGCCTGAGCTAGAAATTTTTAACTTTGAGGGTCTTTTCCCAAGTGCTATTGAGTCCTTTCTTTGTCTTGTGTTAAATAGCTGTTTCCCAAGTTTTGGGGAGAAGGAGTTGGAAAATAAGTTGAAGCTTTAGGAACTCTTTTTATACATATGTCACTGCATCATAGGTTTGCTAAGAATATTATTTATAAGATTCAAAGTAAGACGGGATCCCTGGGTGGCGCAGCGGTTTGGCGCCTGCCTTTGGCCCAGGGCGCGATCCTGGAGACCCAGGATCGAATCCCACGTCGGGCTCCCGGTGCATGGAGCCTGCTTCTCCCTCTGCCTGTGTCTCTGCCTCTCTCTCTCTCTCTCTCTCTGTGTGACTATCATAAATAAATAAAAATTAAAAAAAAAAATAAAACTGCTTTAAAAAAAAAAAAAAAAGATTCAAAGTAAATTCCTGTGGCAAACATACTATAATTGTATCAGATGAAAAATGGGAATGGAGGTGGTGCTTAAAATCCATACATCATAGGGATATCTGAGTGGCTCAGCAGTTGAGCGCCTGCCTTTGGCCCCGGAGGTGATCCTGGCATCCTGGGATTGAGTTCCGCATCAGGCTCCTTGCATGGAGCCTGCTTCTCTCTCTGCCTGTGTCTCTGCCTCTTTCTCTCTCTCTCTCTCTGTGTGTGTGTCTCATGAGTAAATAAATAAAATGTTTTTTAAAAATCCATATATCATAAGTATGATTGCTCTGTTCTCCTTTGGTATAGGGCATAGAGTTGGCTCTAGAATCTGTTGTTTGCTTGCTATTTAAAGTTATGCCAGAAAGCAGGAAGGAAAAGAAGGGGAAATATAAATTATCCAGTTTTTCTCCTAGTTGGTTGATCTAGTTAAAAATTTATAGATAGACTATTAAAAAAATTTATAGATAGGCCTGAAAATGAAGTTTTATGGTATATGTGACTTTTTTTTTTCATTCTGTATCTGTTCTATTGTCTTAGATAAATAAAAGTTGTAGTTGGAAATAAAGATGTATTTGTAAGAGTCAGGCAAGGGCAAAAAACTGCTTTAGATTTGTTCTAAAATAATATGGAAATTGTTGCTTTAGTAAATGGGTTTTTATTAATGAAGTTTTTAAAAAGTCATATTCCACGTGTGAACTGTATAATGTAAGTTTGAATAAAATGCTGGTTAAAAGCAATTAAAATGTAATACTTAGCAAGCATGGAGTGGATTTTTTCTTTTCAGTGCTTATTCTTTTTTAATCTTTATTTCACCTACTGATGCCTTATACATAATTTTAAAGGAGGTAAATTCAAATATCCTGGCAGATGTGAATTTAGTTTTTACTCTAATCCTTGTAGATGCAATTACTTTAAGTTTCAGAAAGTTTTATTAAAGACATGTTTGGTGAGATTGAAAAAAATTGGATTTTTCAAAAAGCTTAGAAATGAATAAGGAAATTCTAGTTTTCATTTAGAACATCCTGTTAGTGGGATCCCTGGGTGGCACAGCGGTTTGGCGCCTGCCTTTGGCCCAGGGCGCGATCCTGGAGACCCGGGATCGAATCCCACATCGGGCTCCCTGTGCATGGAGCTTGCTTCTCCCTCTGCCTATGTCTCTGCCTCTCTCTATTTCTCTCTCTGTGACTATCATAAATAAATAAAAATTAAAAAAAAAAGAAAGAACATCCTGTTAGTGATCAAGAAAAGCCCCATTGGATAGTCTATTGCTTTATACCTTTTCTGTACTATGTATAAAGTTGTGATGACTGTAATTTCTGAAATGTAAATATATATAAATATATAAATAAATATATTTGTATATAGAAAATATTAGAAAGATATGTAAGTATAGGTATAGTTAGAGCTTGAGCTCTGCAACAAGTTTAAGAATTTTAAATAAGCCAGAGATGTTTATGGAACATCCATCTTAAATGAGTGAAGGAACTGAATCTACAAACTCATCTATGACAAGAAATAAATATGGAAATTACAAGAGCAGAAACGAAAAAAAAAATAACTAACATTTGAAGATGTTCAGATTCTTAACTCTTTGACCTTGAAAAAAAATTAAAGATAATATAGAGAGACTAGGCTTTTATATTTAAGCACAGAGTTCCTCTGCTGAGTAATAACCTGACTTTAAATTTCATGCAGAGGTTGCTGCTACCCACCAATTTGAAAGGCAGAATGTGGAGCACCTGGGTGGCTCAGTGGTTGAGTGTCTGCTTCAACTCAGGGCATGGTCCTGGGGTCCTGGGATCGAGTCCCACATCAGGCTCCCTGCGGAGGAGCCTGCTTGTCCGTCTGCCTACACCTCTGCCTCTCTCTGTATTTCTCATGAATAATAATAATAATAATAATAATAATAATAATAATAATAAAAAAGCAGAATGTCCTGCAGTTAAAATTTTGGTCACAGGTGGTTGATTGTTTTTTCAAAGACGATTTATTAAGATTGTAATCAGAACCTTGTTTGGTTAAACAAGAAGGCTGTGCTAATTGTTGGCTCTTTTCTAGGAGGGATGTATCAAAATATAATCAGGAATATTAGGGGTTTAAGAGGAACTTGGGATCAAAATATTTGTAGGAGTTCACAGAAAGAATTCACTATGCTAAATATGTAAGTAAATAAATAATATGCTAAATATTCTCTGAAATGGAATTGTATCATAACTATTCATTACCATTTAAGTTTGATCAAATAAAATGCTTTGGATAACTACAGTGAATAGCTAAATTTTTCCCCCTTTACTAATGTTGGGCAATTTTAAAAGTTGAACAGCAGTAAATTTGCAAACGTGATTGTTTTCATCCTCCAAGTAAAATTCTTTCAGTTTTTATACTGTGATTGAAAGCAAAAATAGTGAAATTCATAAGAGAGTTATCAGAGGAAGATCTTATCCTAAAATTAAAGACTGTAATCTCCACCCCACCAGGAAATTCTTAGTTCCGGATCAAAAACAAATTCAGAATTTAGCAAGCACATAGTAAAACTGTACAGTATAATGAACATACAGTAAAATACTGAAAGTTAAATACACAACTTCTGTGGAATTGTTTTAGAAAATAATATTAAAAACTAGTTAAAAAAAGTTTACCATTTACTGACATTTCTATTGTTTTAAAAACACATTCAAAATACTTTGTAAGGTCATTGTGTGTTCCTTAGCACACAATTAGATTCCTAATTAGGAAAAGACATTACTTTGGTAAAGCAAAAATTAGAGTTGGTTTCAAAATTATTATTGTCCAAAGCTTACCTGCATTTACTTTAAGGTACTACAATAGAACTTTCCCTTTAAAACTGCTCTCCCTATCACTATTTGCTTTAAGTTCTAAATGTTTAATTCATAGGAAGGGATCTGTTACAATTAGTCTGGGTCAGTGACTGAATGCCTTCAAAATGATACAACACCGAAAAAAACAGGCCTTATTCTTCCGTGGATTCATTTTGCATTACTGATTTTACCTGGCAATTCAAATGTGTAGGTACTGTATATATATCCATTTCAGAGGTCCTTAGAATACAGTATAATCGTGAGATTATACTTATGTTTCTATCTACAACAACCTTTTTCTCAAATTAGATTGCAGACTTTAAAATGCATGTAGACATATACAAAAGAGTGCAAACATAACAATTTTATTCATACACTGTTCAAATATAGCCCAAACTAATCTATGGTAGCAGAGGTCAAGACAGTGGTGTTCTTAGGGGTGGGTATGGAAGAAATGTGCCATGGTTAAGTAATAGTATCTCATTAAGGCTCAGCTTCCTTTTCTGTAGAAAGGTGTTTGATAATGTATATAGAATCTTTGGTACATTATGTGTTGTGCAGTAAGGATTTAATAAGAAACCGGTACTATCAATAGCTAATAGTCTCTTGGCAGTCCCATAAGTTTCTCAAATTCAAAATGTCCATTTTGACTTTGTCATCTTCCTTTACCATTATCTACCCATTTGCTGGTAATATGGTAATCGGTCTCCTTTTCCCCATGCCCCTCTTCCATCATAAGGTCCATTGATTAACTTTCCAGAATGTATCGGTTTCTTACATCCCTGAGGCATGTTCAAGCCATCAGTCTTTCTCACTCATCTTACTTCAAGTGCCTCCCAGGTGTTCACTCTGCCTCCAAAAAACTCTTTGTAATGCAGACAGAATGATTTTTCTAAAATGGAGTTCAATCATGCTGCATATGTATCCTACTTGAAATTCCACAATGGTTTCCCATGCCTCTAAGGATAAACTCCCACTGCTTGATATTTAACTGTCTTATAAGGCCCTACATGGCCTGATGTACTTCTTCCCTCTCTAGCTTCAGCTTTTGCTATTTCCCCTTTATATTCTGTGCAGAAAAACGGTTTCTGTTCACTCAGTTTCTTTTCAATGTGGCACACCATCTTTCAGTTCACACATGTTATTAGAAACAGTAACATTTCTAATAGTAATATTTATGTAATAGTAATATTTCTGTTTGAAACAGCCCTCTTCTCTGTGCTTCTCCCACTGTTATGGGCTGAATTGTATTCCACCCAAATTCATATGTCGATGTCCTAACCCCAGTACCTCAGAATGTGACTAAATTTGGAGAAAGGGCTTTTAAAGATGTAATTGATTTAAAAAGTGGACCCTTACCCAATCTGACTGATCTTTTAAGAAGAGGAAATTAGGATACATCCTGGTACAGAGGGAAGATCACATGAAGACATAGTGAAAAGATGGCTATCTTCCAGCCAAGGAGAGGGGCCTCAGGAGAAACCAACCTGCTGACACTGGTTTTAGACTTCTAGGCTCTGGAGCTGTGAAAAGATAAACTTCTATGTGTAAGCTACCCAGCCTGTGGAACATTGTTACAGCAGTCCTAGCAAAGTAATATATCTACAGTGAATTCACTCCCAATCTTCTGGACTGAGCTTAGAAGTCACTTTATCTCAAGACACTGCCTGGGTTAGACTGGCTGCCCTTCCATAAGGCACATCATATCAGAGATGCATTGGTCACCTACTGTGGGACAGGCCCTGTTCACAGTGCTGCACCTTGTGTCATCCATTTAATTTGTTTTAAAGGTTAATTTATTTAAGAGAGAGAGAGCAAGAGAGAGTAATGTTTCTAATAGTAATATTTATGTAATAGTAAATACATAAATGAGGGGGGAAGAACAGAGCAAGAGGGAGACAGGCTCCCCACTGAGCAGGGAATCCAAAGTAGGGCTCTATCCCAGGACCCTAGGACCATGATCTGAACCAAAAGCAGGTGCTTAACTGACTGAGCCACCCACACATCCCTAATCCATTTAGTTGTTAGAACTACTTTAAGACAGAGGGAGGTTTATCATCTTACATTAATTGATCAGAAAGTGGGGAAAAGAGGAGTTGCCAGCCATTCACTCATGTCCAAATGACCCAATCTCTTTTCCTCAGTTCTTGGCAAGGTAGAATGTATTCTTTTTTTATTTTTTATTTTTTTATTTATGATACTCACACAGAGGGAGAGCGAGAGAGGCAGAGACATAGGCAGAGGGAGAAGCAGGCTCCATGCACCGGGAGCCCGACGTGGGACTCGATCCCAGGTCTCTAGGATCACGCCCTGGGCCAAAGGCAGGTGCCAAACCGCTGTGCCACCCAGGGATCCCGGTAGAATGTATTCTCAACACAGATATCAGAGTTTGACTCCAGTTTACCCTTATTTACCTTATTTATAGCATTCATCTAACATTAATGCAAATACTTGTTTCATTTTCTTCACTGCTAGTCTCTAACCTCCAGGAGCACAAACTCTGGACTCTTCCCCGCCAGTCTATTGGCCAGTGTCCAGCACAGTGTGTGGCCTACTAATATTTGTGGGATTTTCCCAGCTTCAGTGCTGAGGCAGGTTAGCTGCTAGAGAAACCCTACCTGGCCTGCAGATGGGGAAGTAGAACAGCAGCAGTGTACTTAGGAGAGAGGGTGATGGGGCAAAAATGTGGCAGAGAAGGCTCAAATGGGTATGGCATCTTGTAGCTTCTCCCTCTTCTTTCCACATGGTGCTTGCAGTTGTGGTTATTGGGGTCAGGGAAAGGAAGCAGACACTTACCAAGAAATAGTACATATCCAGTCTGTATCCCTGGATCTGGTTGGCCCTTTACTGGCTCTTTTGTTCTATCAAAACCAAAGAAAGTTTTCTTCAGAAATTTAGGATATGGGTGATAAAATCTATTTCTACACAATTTAATTTGGAAATTCTGTGGAAAGAGTCCACAAAAACATAAAAGAGTAAGACTGAATAATTTCAGTGAAATGAAGGACAGATAGCTCTATTGAGTTTTTTGTTGTTAGAAGAAAGTAGTGCAAGTTGGCATGTTTTCTAGGATTTCACAAGCACTTCCTCTAATTCAGGGTCCATTAACATTGGCAAATAGGCTCACGTCCAGGTTCTGGGACCCCATTAACATTGGCAAATGGGCTTATGTCCAGATTCTTTTTTTTTTTTTTTAAGATTTTATTTATTTATTCATGAGAGATAGAGATAGAAAGGCAGAGGGAGCAGCAGGCTCCATGCAGGGAGCCCAACCTGGGACTTGATCCCAGGACTCCAGGATCACACCCTGGGCCAAAGGCAGGTGCTAAACCGCTGAGCCACCTGGGAATCCCCTATGTCCAGATTCTAAGAGCTGAGTTAGGCCAGGTCAAAATTAAAAATTTATATTCAAAGGTGTTTTTTTTTTTTTTGTGGATTTTATTAAGCAGTACTGTGTGCCAGATATCAAAGATATGAAGATAAGACATTCTCTGCCCTCAAAATATTTTCTGTCTAGTCAAAGAGATATGAGAGGAAATAAATTTAATGAAGGAGACAGGCTGGGATAGAATATATTCTGGACCTGGGGGCACAAAAGAGGCAGCATCCCTTACTACCTGAGGAAATAGAAAATCTTTATTAAAGGCAGTGGCCTTAAAAGCTGAGTTCCTTGAGGAAAACCCTTGAAACAAATACAGTTCCACTTAGAGATAAAACTAGTTGTTCCACACATTTTTTTTTTGCCACACATAAAACTTTTCTAAGAAAGGATCACTATTTAGGGCACCTGGGTGGCTCAATCAGTAAGGCCTGCCTTTGGCTCAGGTCACAATCCTGGGGTCCAGGGATCAAGCCCCGTATTGGGCTCCCTGCTTAGCAGGGAGTCTACTCCTTCCTTTCCCTCTGCCTCTTGCCCCCTTCGTGCCCTCTGTCTTGCTCACACACATTCTCAAATAAGTGAAATCGAAAAAAAAAAAATAGGATTATTAACAAAAGTGACTTTCAAAAAAAATTTTTTTTCAAAAAATTGATACAGCCATAAACCAAGTACACCTACTTTCTAACGCTAGAATTTATTTTGAATTTATACTTGGTGTAACTTGGTTTGTTAACTTCGTTTTATTTATTTACTTTGATTCAGTAAACCAATTCAACATTTATTGAATGCTTATTTTATGCCTTATGGTGTCCAGGCTCTGGCATACACAGATAAATGGCTTGCCCTCCAGTTCACACTCTCATAAGGAGATAAATATGTAAGTAGTTCATTTAGAATACCAGTATTAATGGCTTCCAAAATTAAGTGTTTAACTCACTAGTGAGGGAACCTGGTAAGATATCTCGGAAGTAGTAAAATTTTGGTAGGGTTTTGAAAGATAAGATTTGGAATTTTAAAAAGAAATTGAAAAAATAAAACCTTAGCATTAACATTTAAACTCAGTTTATAAACACTGAGGAGGATTGTCAATCTATCATACCAAATATAATTAATAAGTGTGTGGACTGACCTATACTTATGTGTGCTGCAATATATGTGACATAGAACATGCATTTTTCCATCTATTGTATTTACAAAGAATCTGCAGAAAAGCATAGTTTATTAATGTTATCTGTATTGTTTTAGTCTTTTATATTTAAATTAATAAAATAAATATTTAGGAAACAGAAGTAAGACTTAAAAATTTTGTGAGGGGATGATGGGTAACATCTCTGCTCAAAGGATTTTTTTTAAAGATTTATTTATTTAATTTAGGGGGATAGGCAAAGAGAAACTTAAGCAAACTCTGTACTGATCTGGAAGCTCAAAGTGGGTCTCCATCTCACAACCCTGAGATCATGACCGGTGCTGAAACCAAGAGTAGGACACTTAATGGGTTGTGCCATCCCCACGCCCCTGCTCAAAGTATTTTTGTGTAACTGTTTGCTACAGGGAATTTTGGTAGGACCTGATGAGGCCACAGAAAACTTTGTGTTCTTCCCTTTAGGAATTTAGGATTAGAAAGCCATGACTTTTGCTGATTAAAAAATAAAGACATTTAACTTAGGCGAAAAGCAGAGTCAAGCTAAGTTTCAGGCAGAGAAAGCTTAACAGTGTCTACTTACCATATGTGCTTGTGAAAAAAAAAAAGACTGTTTTCATTTCCTATAAAACAAATAACTTCCTCTACTTTCCATGATTATTGGAATCATTCCATTGATTATTTCAGGAATTGAAAAACCAGTTTAACTTATATACAAAGTTAGTGGCTTTCTAGAAAAGGAACATTTATATTTACTAGTATCTCATCCCCATCTTTACCCAAAGATCAGTCCTTTTATTATTTTTCTGGCATGCATCATCATGTATTTCTATATTGAGACTCACACAAAGTTGAAATAATGATCTTTAGTAAATTTATGGCTTTATTCATTCACCACTCAACAAATATTTATTGTCAGGCCCTGTTCTCAGTACTGAGGATATAGTAGTATACAAAACAAAACAGACAATAATTTCTCCTCTCATGAAGCTTACACTCTAGGGGTAGAAAATAAGTGAAATAAATAAATTACTTTTTAGTTAGTATATAGCGTATTGTGATAAATGAATGCAATGGGCAGAAAAAGGAGGGATAAGGGTGTAAGGGATGCCAGAGACCTGGCTGAAGGATTGTTGCAATTTAAAATGGGGTGGGAAGGAGAGAGATTTACAAAGAAAAGGAATTTGATTTTGGATCTGAAGAAGGCCTAATCTGCTGGAGGGAGCAGCAAGTACAAAGGCCCTAGGGTGTCTTTCCTAAGGAACAACAAGGCCACTGTTAAAGAGTGGAGAGAACAAGACAGCATGGAGCAGGAGATGATATGGGAGAGGGTAATGCCAGATAACATTGGGCCTAATAAACAATTTAAAGAATTTTATTTATAATCCTTTGGTCTAGATACTAATCTGTTTATCAAATTGTATTGAACATCTGTTTTATATCAGGGATTATATAAAGCAGGGGGGATAGAATAGGTTTGTAATAGTTGACTTCTCATGTAATACTCGCTTTCCAGTAGTTTATTTTTTTAAAGATTTTATTTATTTATTCATGAGAGACAGAGAGAGGCAGAGAAGACATAGGCAGAAGGAGAAGCAGGCTCCCTACGGGGACCCCAGGACCCCAGGATCATGAAAGCAAAGGCAGATGCTCAACCACTGAGCCACCCAGGTGCCCTTCCACTAGTTTATGTAATAGCAGAGTTTCATTAATAATAAGATTAATAAGAACATGTATTGAGCATTTATGTGCCAGGCATTACCCTAAAGGCTTATGTATATTAACTACTATAGCATTCAAAACTATTACCTATGGCTGGGGAAACCTAAGCACACCAAGGTCAAGTGACTTGCCCAAGTTTACATCTCTGGTCAGTCATCAGCCTGACCACTCAAGTCAGACTCATATCAGTCACTCGTTCAAAGCTAGTGAGTCTTACCCCAGAGTTCAGCCCTGGACCATGATAAAATCTAGTCTTCGAAAGAAGTAGACCATCTCTTACAAAGATGCTCGTCTGAGGTAGGAGAGCTGTGCAGGGCAGTTTGGAGTGTGGCACTTCAGAGTCTGACAGATCAGAGGTGAACTCTGACGTCCCCTAAGATTTACTCAGGCAATTTGCATAACTTTTTTTTTACTCTCGGTTTTTCTAATCCTTACAAACGGAGAATAACACAGAACACTATAAATGTACCATATAGGTACATTGTCAAGGTCTAATTAGATGAAATGGGAACCACATAGCATGGTATTTGGCTCAGCCTGGGAACTCAATAAATATTTTTCTTATCTTATGAATTGCTTTATAGGACAAGGTTCTGTGAATAGATGTGGCATCTTTTTCTCATTCCAAGTTGTGGGGGTTAGTTAAGTTTTGTTTTTAGAGCTGAATTTATCTGTTTTTCCTCTGGGTCAGTGGAAGCCATGAATCTGTGCCAGGCAGAGCTCTACTCTGCTTACCTTTCAGTTATAAGACCTTTTCACGTGCTGTTACTATGCTATTTGCAAACACACTGGTAGCCTTGGGAGTGTGTTACTGTATTATTGAAAATGCTTTTCATCCCAGCAAGTTGACCTGCTGGCTGAAAAGCTCATAGAACATATTTTTGTTTCATCATGCTATGTTTTTCCTGATTCAGCATATTATACTCATAGAGACAAAAAAAAAAAAATCTTTCCCAGAAGTTGAAGACTTGTAAAAATGTAAATTCCTGCATTGTGAAAGCAGAGGTAAGAACTGGCACACTGAGGGATTACTCATCAGTTTGTACAGCATCAAGGCTAGCTCCCTAATTCTGTGCTTCCAACATCATCAGAAACCCAACTGCGCAATTTTGGGCAAATTACTTAATCTTTCTATGCCTCATATAACATCAGAAACCTAGATGTGCAGTCTTGAACCAATTACTTAACCTTTCTGTGCCTCCATATCCTTCTCTGTAAAATGATGTTGGTAATAGTGCAATCTCATAGGGTGGTACCAAGGATGAGATTAGTTAGTGTATGTGAAGCACTTAGAACACTAATCAGCATCTAGTAAACATCTGAAATATTTTACTGTTACTGTCATTATTTTAAATCTGGTATGGCATCTTGATTGTACATGTCTTCCTATGAAAGTCTATGAAAGTCTAGACTACAATTTGGCTTTCTAATAGAAGAAACATAAACACTTGAGAAAAAGAAAAATTATTTCATTTGTTAATGGCCACTAATGATCAAAATTTAAGACATGACCTATTAGGTAAGACAAATAACTCATTTGACTTGTAAATGGAGAATGGTGCTTGAATCTGTTATTCTTCCCTTGTTGAATGTATATAGATATTATAATATATTATGCAATATAAGTAATAAAGGCTTTACTCATAGGCTGCATCATTTGACTCCTATAGAAGAATTACCAAAGGCTGTTGTTTACAACTGAAGCCTACCTAAGAGCTGTGGAAAATGGGCAATAAAATCAAGCTTTAGTGGAAGTACAGCATAAAAGCAACAATCATCCTGTGACATAATGCCCTCACTGTGTAGTTGAGTTAATAATCATTGGCACATAACTGCTGATAGTCAAAGCTGGCTGTTCACAGCTTACTGTAAACAAGAACTATTTGCTGTCCTGGATAGAGAGCACATTTCCTCTGACAATCATTTTGCTTCTTTTGTTCCCAGTAATCATTTTGGGACCATTTGTGTTGTCAAGGAAGCTATAGTTTCCCTTTCAGACTTTTTTTATTCCAAAAAAAGAGATGAGTTGAAGTCTTGACATGCATTAGAACTTAATTTTAAAGCTTGTTTGTAACTAAGGGTATTAGCTAATAATAATTTTGTACTAATTATGCAAGTACTATTACTTTAGCAATATCCATTTGCCTATCATTTCCCTCTCCTGCTATATCTGTTATTGTGAAATATCTTTTGGGTTTTTTACTCTTACTGGCATAAGAACTGAGTTGAAGATAAAAATCTGTCAGCATTCACCAGCTAAAAGAAGCTAAAGTTATCATACTGGTGATGCTGGTTTTCTTTTTGCTTGTGAATAAATCATTGCCATATGGAAAGTGCAAAAAAATCATGAGCCAATATTCAAAATATTATTGTTAATAGAAATACTGTTACAAGACAGAAAATACAGAAGCAGTGGGTTTTGAGCAAACGCTAGTATTTCCTTCGACCTCTTTGTCTCAGATGTTAAACTTGATGTGTGCTTAGAAATGGCGCTAGAGGGATCCCTGGGTGGCACAGCGGTTTGGCGCCTGCCTTTGGCCCAGGGTGCAATCCTGGAGATCCAGGATTGAATCCCATGTCGGGCTCCCGGTGCATGGAGCCTGCTTCTCCCTCTGCCTGTGTCTCTGCCTCTCTCTCTCTCTCTCTCTGTGACTATCATAAATAAATAAAAATTAAAAAAAAAAGAAATGGCGCTAGAATTATTCTTTTATTTCAGCAGAAATAGAGTTTGATGCGCAACCAATATTGTACAAATTTCATCTTCCAATTGAGGCCTTGTTTAATTAAATCTTATACCATAATCTTGTACCATAACTTGCTCTCTCTCTCTCTCCTGCTTCCTCCTGCTTTTGATCCTCCTTAACCCTACTTTTTTCACTTCCATGACACTTATCTTCTTAACTACTACATAATTTACTTATTTCTTGTCTGCATTATTTTTATCTGCATTACTAGAAGTAAACTCTATGAGAGTGAAGGTCTTTGTCTTGTTCTCTGATGAACATCAAGAATCATGTCTGAGAAACATGCCTGGCATATAGTGAAGTATTCAAGAAATATTTGTTGATAAATGAAAATTGTGACTAAGTCTTCTCATTCATTGAGTGAAGTCATCTTTACTATATGTTAAAAGGGACTGTTATACATACACTATATTGGGAGACTCATGGGAATTATTTTCATTAAAATTTCCATGTTTCCTCTTAGTGTACTTGTAACAAAAAAAAATCTTGAGGAAGCAATAATAAAATTTTGCTTAAAATTATCTTTAATGGTTTCCCATTGTTTAAGGATATGGACTGAACTGAAATCTTTTTATGGCCAGGTCAGCATCTCTTGGCCACCTTTCTAGTGCTGCTATGAAATTTTAAAAAAGATTTTATTTATTTGAGAAAGGGAGAGACACAGCACAAACGGTGTTGCGGGGGGTGGGGGGGGGTGGGGAAGGGGCGGTGTAGGTTGTGGCAGAGGGGAGAGAGAAGCAGACTTCCAGCTAAGCAGGGAGCCTCCCACAGAGTTCTATCCCAGGGCCCTGAGATCATGACCTGAGCTGAAGGCAGACCCTTAACCGATTGAGCCACTCAGGCACCCCCTACTACAAATTTTTTTAAAATTTTTATTTATTTATGATAGTCATACAGAGAGAGAGAGAGAGAGGCAGAGACATAGGCAGAGGGAGAAGCAGGCTCCATGCACCGGGAGCCCGATGTGGGATTCGATTCCAGGTCTCCAGGATCGCGCCCTGGGCCAAAGGCAGGCGCTAAACCGCTGCGCCACCCAGGGATCCCTACAAATTTTTTTTTTTCAAATTTTTTTTTGATGAAGAGAGTGATACTTGATCATTTCAGTAAATTTTTCATTAAGTGAAAAGAAAAATTGAGTGAAACTTGAGAAGGCAGTCAATTTGTGATATGAGGATAAGAAGTGTAAGTTATAAGGTAGCCATCTACCTGTGAAAAACATTTTTATATTGACAAATTTGGGTATTCAGGTAGATCTCCAGAATATACCTGAAAAAGAGTAATCTACTGTGTAATCACCCGTTGGTTTATCAGTCAAAGGTAAAAACAAGTAAAGCTAATGTTGATTATTATTAGTCATAAGGTGAATTTGACTCCGTGCAATAGCGATGTTTATAACTGTGATAAGGGAAAATTTAAAGCAACTGCAAGGCTTCCACCATATATACAGATGTGATAAAGCACCGTTAATCTTTGCCATCAGATTGTTCCTACTCACCACAGGAATAACTCAAGACAATAAACAATGTCTTAAGAGAGGCCTGAATGCTGAGAATTCACAGGAAGATGTCTCCTCTCCCTGCTACAATCAAGGGATCCTTGGCCAGGCACTAAGCTGGCCCTGATGTTATTGCAATAGCCTGTCCACCTTCAGGAGCTTAAAGCCTCTGCCTTCTGAAGTTGCAGTCTGCTCCCTGACCAATGGATATGAACTGTATGCTAGCCCAGTGCACAAGCTAAGACCCTTAGATCCTGTTTCCAAACTTGCCTTGGAATTCAAATTAATCATAAACTCTTGTAGGGTCTCTCTGCATCCTATGCTGGCAGTTTTTCTGTAATATCAATAGGGCTAATTAAAGAATTTACTTTAGTAGGATCCCTGTGCCTAATCAATTCAAGTCTACAAATAATTACTTGACTAACCACATGTTATGTTATAGCCAGACATAGATGTTAAAAAAAAATGGTAGCATTAGAAATTGTAGGCACTTGCTGTGTACCAGACATTTTATTCCATCATCTTAGCCAGTAAAACAATATATTTAATCAGGAGGACCTGTACTATTGAGTTTAAATCAAATTACCAGAGCAATCTCCAACAAAGAACTTACAGTGACATATGAAAAAAATATGACTCAACAGTAATATTGTTATAGACTTTAGCAGTCAGATAGAAGATATCGGCAAGTACTGGATTCTTGTTTTATGGGGGATTTCTGTGTTTATGTTTATGAACATGTTGGTCTGTTTTAGTTCTTGTAATGTCTTGTATGGATTTCTTCTTTTTAAAGATTTTTAAAATTTATTCATAAGAGTCAGAGAAAGAGAGAGAGAGAGAGAGAGAGAGGCAGAGACACAGGCAGAGGGAGAAGCAGGCTCCATGCACCGGGAGCCCGACGTGGGATTCGATCCTGGATCTCCAGGATCAGGTCCTGGGCTGAAGATGGTGTTAAACCACTGAGCCACCGGGGCTGCTCCTTGTAGGGATTTCATATCAGGATAATTCTGAGTTCTTACAATGAATTGGGAGGAGTTCCTGGTGTCTCCCATTTTCTGTACAGTTTGGTATTTTTTCATTTTTAAATGATGGTGTATCATGAGGCCATCTAGGCCTGGAGTTCTCTTTGTGGCAGGATTATAAATTATGAATTCAGTTTCTTTAATAAATAGGGATAGATTCCATTTCTTCTCCTGTCAGTTTTAGTGGTTTCTGTCTTTTGGGAAATTTTTCCATTTCATGTAAGCTGTTGGATTTCTTGGTATATGGTTTTTTATAATGTTCAATTATTATCCATTTACTATCTGTAGTATTTTTAGAGACCATACACTTTTTCCTTCCCAGTACTGATAATTGTGGCTTCTTTCCTTTTTTCTTGATCAAGTTGCTACAAATGTATCAGTTTTATTCATCTTTTCCAAAACCCAGTTTTTAAAAAACTTATTTTCTCTTTTTTTAATCTGTTTACATTTTCTTTCATTAATCTACATTCTTAGTTGTTTCTTTGGTTTGCTTTATTTGAGGCTTAATTTTTTCTTCTGTACTAAGGTTCCTAAGATGGAAGCTTAGATCATGGACTATTGACTTCTTTTCATTTTTAATATAAGCATTTAATGCTATAAAATTCCCTCTAAGGATTGCATTAGCAGCATCCCATGAATATTGATATGTGTAGTTTATGCAGTGATGATGTAGTTTTTCTGTTATTCAATTAAAAATATTTTCTTATTTCCCTTAGAATTTCTTCTTTGATCTCTGGATAATTTAAAGGTATATTGTTTAATTCTCAGTATTTGGGGATTTTTCTAGACATCTTTTGCCAATTTCTAATGAATTGCATTTGGTCAAAGAACATACTTTATGAGTTAAGTCCTTTAAAATTTATTGACATTGTTTTATGGCCAACCATATGACTTATCTTGGTGACGTGTACTGTAAAAAGCATATGTATTCTCCTCTTTTGGGTGGGAGTATTCTAGAAATATCGATTAAGTTAATTTGGTTGATGCTGTTGTTTCACTTTTCTATATTTTCCCAAATTTTCTGTTTACTCGTTCTGTTACCGAGAGAGAAGTGTTGATATCTATAGCTAAAACTGTGATTTGTCAGTTTCTTCTTTCAGTTCTGAGAGTTTTGACTTCAAATATTTTGAAGTCTTGTGATTTAGTGCAAACATATTTAGGGTTAGGTTTTTAGGTTCTTTTTATGAAATCAGCTTATTTTCTTAAGAAATAATGCTCTTTGCTGTTGGTCATATTGTTCTAAAGTTGTGGGTGCCATAGAGTTGTGCTATTCAGACCTCCTTTCCAAAAAGTAGTATACTTAGTTCATGACTTCAACTGCCATACTTTTGAGATCTGCTACATATTCCTGCTGTGGCTATGCTCTCCCCAGGATGTTGACAGTCCATGACTGAGCACAACATGCTAGAGAAGCTGGGCCATTTTTGTCCAATGCCTGGTCTTTTACTGGGCAGTATCTGCTGGAAACTGCCTATCAGCCTGGCTGAGACTCACACCTGCATTGCAGCCTGAGGCTCTTCGAACCCAGATCTTTCTCCTCCTCTTCGTTAATTGGTGTCAGATCAGCAGTCCTACTGGAAGTTCTTTCCCTGTCCAGTCCTGCTCTCTCTTACCTGTGTCTTGCACAAGTGTTTCCCCAAATAAGTCTCCTGAACCTCTGATTTAGTCTTGATATCTGCCTCCCCTAGGACACAAACTGCCCTAGAAGTCTGCTTTGTCTGAATTAATATGTCCATCCAAGCTTTCTTATGATTGTTTTCATGTTAAACAGTCCATCTTTTTACTCTATGTATTTATAATTAGTGTGTTTCTTTTTCTTTTTAAGAAAAAATTAATTTATTTAGTTTTTAGAGAAAGCATGCACACAAGTGAGCATGGGGAGAGAAATAGACTTCCCGCTGAGTGCAGAGTCTGACCCACGGCTAGATCCCAGGACCCTGAGATTAATACCTGAGCCAAAATCGAGTCAGAGGCTCCACCAACTGAGCCATCAAGTGCCCCTAATTTGTGTGTTTCTTATAAGCAGCATATGTGGTTGGGTTTAATCTACTATCTTGCTGTATGTTTTCTGTTTATCCCATCTGTTCCCTTTCCTGGCATTCTTTTGGATTACTTAAGTATTTATTGTATTATTTCATTTATCTCCATTCTTTTCTTATAATATAGCTATTTGTTTATTATTTTTAGTGGTCAATCCAGAGTTTACAATTTGTGACTTTAGCTTATCACTTTTCACCCTCAAATAATATATCATTTCATGTGTAATGTAAGAACATTATGACTGTATGCTTTCATTTTCTCTTTCCCATCCATTGTGATATGTTGTCATACATTTTATTTTGTACATAATATCAAAAACCTTATAATAATACATTGTTATTATTTTTGTTTTAAACAGTCAATTTTATTTTAAAGAAATAAACAAGGAAATACTTTAATTTTACATGTGCTCACATATTTATGAATTTCCACACTTTTAACTCTTTTGTACAGGTCCAAGTTTCCATCTGGTATTATTTTATGTCTTACAAACCTTGCTCTAGCAGTACTTGTAACTCAGATCTCCTGGCCATGAATTCTTTGTACTTTTGTTTACCTAACATAGCATTTATTTAATCTTAATTTTTGAAGGATTTTTCACTGGATATAGAGTTTTAGGTGACCTTTTCATTTTTCATTCAGTACTTTAAAGATGTCATTCAACTATTTTCTTGTGTTGTTTCAATGAGAAGTGTGCAGTCATTCTTACTGTTCTGTACATTGCAGCTGTTTTTCCCACTCTACTGCTTTTGATGTTTCCCTTTATCTCTGGTTTTTAGTAGTTGTGTCATGATATTTGCCTGCATGTGGTTTTCTTTATATTATCTTTGTTGAGGTTCATTAAGTTTTTTTGAATCTCTAGTTTGTAGTTCTCATCAAATTTGGAAACATTTCAGCCATTATTTCTCTGTATCATTTTTATCCTCTGACCCCTGTCCTAGGACTCCAGTAACATGTATGTTATACCACTTAATGTCATCCCACAAATCACTGAGACTTGTTCACTTCTTGAAGTTTTTTTCCCTCTGTGTTGTTTGACTATTTTCTATATTGCCTTCAAAGGTACTGGTCTTTTCTGCAGTCAGTGTCCTCAGAGTTTTATCTAGTATATTTTCATTTCAGATAATTTTTCATTTCTATAAAGTCTCATTCTTAAATTTTCTATTTGTTTCCTCATATATTTCCGTTAAATCCTTAGGTATGTTGAGCATATTTATAATTGTCCTTGTGTGCTGATTCCTCAACTGTGTCATCTTGAATCTGTTTCTGTGTGTCTCATTGTCTTGCTTCTTTGCATGTGTAGTATTTTTTTTAATTGAATGCTAGATTTGTGATTTGTTTATTTTTATTCAGTGTAAAGTTTGTTGTCTTTCTCTTAAAATGTTTGTTTGGGCAGGTCTATAGTAACCCTTACTGTAACGTAGATTTAGCTATACTACTAAACTGATACTTTAAAGTTATCTTACAACTAAAGACTCTTCTGGGGTTGGGACCTGAAGCCCCAGGTGCTCAACTCAGACTTTCTAGTCTGGCTATTAAAAACTCGAGTGTCTCCTAGCTCTTTGCAAAATCTGTGAATCATTTAACTTAAAGATCTTCATTTGTTTGTTTGTTTGTTTGTTTTTAGCATTATGAAGTTAACTGTTTATGTGTGACTTATCATTTAGCAACAACCTCAAGGAAACCCTTATATGGATAGCATAGCTTCTTCCTCTCTGGTACTTGTCCTAGAAAATTTCATCTCCTTTATCCTCTATGAACTCTGTTCTGTGTCCTCTTAATTCAGTGAGACCCCAGTATTCTTGGATTCCTTCTCACTGTACTCCAGTCTGGAATGTGCATCCAGTATAAAGCTGGGATAACTGTAGGATTCACTTCAGTTCTTGCAGGGATCACATCTTTACTTTCTTCTAATATTTATAAGCAGTTCTTACATATTTTATCCAATTTTCCTGTTGTATGGCAGGAAGGCTCCTCCAGGGATGCCTGGGTGGCTCAGTGATTGAGCATCTGCCTTTGACTCAGGGTATGATCCCAGGGCCCAGTATGAAATCCCATATTGGGCTCCTGCCCAGAGCCTACTTCTCCCTCTGCCTATTTCTCTGCCTCTCTCTCTCTCTCTCTCTGTCTCTCAGGAATATATATATATATATATATATATATATATATATATATATATATATTTTTTTTTTTTTTTTTTAAAGAAAGGCTGTAGTCTCTCTGTCTCTCAGGAATGAATATGTATATATATATATATATATATATATATATATTTTTTTTTTTTTTTTTTTAAAGAAAGGCTCCTCCATTCCAAGTTAATCCATCATGGCCAGAAATAGAAATTTCAGTTTTTACGAATATTTTGTATGTTTTCTTTTTACATATGAAAGTAGCCTTTCAGAACATCTCTGTTGTTGAACAAGAAGCAATTTTTGGGGAGGGAGAGAAGAGACTCCAAGGTCATTTACTATGCCCTGGATTGGCACAGGCTGAGATTGGACGGACATAGGACAATGGTTGGGCATTTCAGAAAGAAGGGGGTATGGTAACTGGGAGATAAAAGGTGGCAGTGGCTCTTCTTCTTTCCAGATACTCTTTCTCCAGTTATAAGGGAAGGATAACCTGTATATTTAAACTATCCCAAGAGAGGAGTTTCCTGGCTGGAAAATTCTGTATCTCTTATTTATGGATGGAATTATCTTTCTCCATTGGATGTCCATGGCAATTCAAATATTTCTTTTAATCTGTTTTTTTTTTTTTTTTCATCAGTGCTATTTATTGAGAATCGCAAAAGCCAGGTGTTCTGTTAAGGAGTAGTGCTCAGATTCGTTTATTTCTCACCACTGTTCTAGGAGGCAGACACTAATATGACCTCTGTTTTATCCATGAGTAAAGCAAAGCATGGAAGGATTAAATTTGCCCAAGATCACATAGTGTGCAGTGTGGACCTATGTCCTTCTTACTTCATACCCTGCACTCTTGATATTAGGCTATACTTTCCCTTTTAGTATACAGTACTTTTGTATTATAGTTTTTTCTTTACCGTTTTACCAGTTCATGAGTTGACTGAAAATAGGAACTCTGTGCTTATATGTGTTAGGTCCTCAGAGCCCCTGCTCACAGCAAGTTGAGAGGGAGAAAATGGGGGACAAGTATAATCTTCTTTCTCTCTCATTTTGGAAAAGAAATAGTGCTAGCTTCTTAGAATTAACTTGGTATCAAAATACTTCCTTATCAATAAGGTTGATCTTTCAGTGTAACTTTGTTTTACTTATTTTATTCCTCATTAATCATAGTTGGTAGAGTCAACTCATAGAAAATCAGCTGTCATATAAAACAATAGATTGCAAAAAGGAGAAATTCATTATTATTCTGTTGTGCAGTGTACATACCTAGTAATGGCAGACTTTGAGATAATGTGTTCTATGATATTTTCTCCATTTAGTCATGCCTATAAATTATCTTCCCTTAAAGATTGTTTTGTTTTGTTTTTTGGTAGCATTAGATAATGTTTGTTAAAATAAGATATATAGTTGAGACTATATAATGATAGAAATAGCATAGCAAAACCCTCTAATCAGTAACTTAAAGTTATCTTCTTTTTGTTTGCTAACCAAATACACAGTGATATCTTGATTAAGTCTCAGTAACCAGGGCAGTGAAGCTATTCTGTAGTGGTACGTCAGCATCCCCAGGGAAGGATGATCAAGCTTCCAGGTGGATGCTTCCAAGGGTTTTTATGTTAGATGACTGTTGGATGGCAGTTTCCACAATTTGTTCCCCTCCCCCAGGGTCAAATGTACACGTTCCAGGAGGCATTTAAGCCATGTGTGATAACCCTCATAGCTGAACTTACAAGCTCCCTGTAGACTGGTTGGTGTTTGTCAGGCCAGAGGCTATATGTAAGGTGAGAAAGCCTTGCTGCTGGAAGCTGTCAAAAATCTATTTCAAAAGTTCTTCAGAATCTTTAATTATTCAATTAAAAATGCCTCTAGCACTGGGGAAGCTGTGTCAGAGAGGAGGGGGGGGTATGTGGCAAACAGTATGTTACAACGTCTGAAACTCTGAGCTCGGAAAAAGAGGGTATAGATACTTGTTAAAGGCAGGAAATTCTGTTTTTATTTGACCACCACTCTGTTCTTAAGAGATTCTTTCTTGTTGGCCAAAAGCAATACAACTTTCAGGTTCAGTGATTATGAATGCTTCCTCATATTATAGAACCAAAATGACTTCATTCAGAGTGAGAAACTTTAAATCTTTATTTTCCATTTTTAACACTTGCAAAAAGATCCATAGTAAATTTTTATTCTATCTATAAATTGGGACCCAAGAGAGAGGGCAGAGAGGGAAGGAAGAGAGACAGGGAAGGTCCTATTTCTCAAGCAAAGCAAGAGAAATGCTGAGAAGTAAAAGAATTATGTTTCACATGATCTTTTAAGATGCAGGACCTTTCCTCTTGGTAATTTTATAAAATGGACAAGTATCCACTAAAGTTGCTTTCTTCTTTATACATGACAAATTAATGAGCAGCCATCAAAGAATTGATTTTTAGTCTCTCGTGGCCTGAACTGGATTCAAGCAATGATGTGAAGGCTCAAAACTAAATCTTTTGTTTCAGATCCCTGAGACTATCCTGTCTCCTGGCATGTTGTTGTATTATATTAAACATTAATTGTTGGATCATAAGAACCACAGGGGACCACAGGTTTGTATCCTTCTTCTCTAGGTAATGTTTTTAAAAAAGTCAATGAGTCCTTATCAAATCCCACTGCCACCACACTAGAACTTGAAGGGCACCAAAGGAAAGGAGTTTCCATTTTTAACAGATAAGGGCCTGAGGAAGGATTTTAGGTACATCTTCTAAACTAAGCTAAACTCCTTTTCACTGAATTAATTCATACTGAATATTGTAATTCCTATCCATGTTGTAAGAAATCTGTACCTTAGCCATCTTAATAATGTATTTGAACAGGGTAATCTAACAAAACATATAGTCATATTTATGTTAAATGCTAAAAACTCCAACTTGTCTTAAAATTCTATTATATTGCATTTTTCCTGGGATGTTTTTCTGTAGAAAAGAGTTATGATTCATTCATTAATTCAGTAAGTGTTTATTACAAGCTTACTGTGTGTAGAACATTGTGCTTGATTTTCCTGGAATTATGCATTTATCTGTTCATTTATTTAACAACTTCTTATTGCATATTAATAAATGCTAAGTGCTATTCTTGGTCCTGGGAATATTGTTAAGTATTCATTACCAATGGAGAAGTCACACAAGTGAACAAATGCATACATAATATAATTTTGGTGAGATGAGAGGGGGATATATTAGCTTTTTGTATCCAGCTACTAATGACTGATACTATGTATCATCATCTGGAAAATTGGATGCCACCATGCAGTGACAGCATGATCTGACTTTAAGGCAAAATACAGGGCCCTTTTCAGTTATCTTATGCAGTTCTCAAAATAGACATGTAAAGTACATGTTATTATTCCCATTTATTCAGACAAAGAAAATGAGGCTGAGAGAGATGGGTGAATTTCTTATGCGAGGCCAGAGAGATTGGGTAAATTTCTTTACTTAAAGCTAGCAAATCCCATACGAAAAAAAAAAAAAAAGTCAGATGGAAAACAAAATAATGTTTAGCTTACTTAAGCTAGCAATTTTTTGAATCAAGCCCTTGCCTTCTGACTATAAATTGCGTGTTTTTTCTCTGCATTACTATTTGATACATGTTGGATTAATTATCTACAAATTCTTTTGTTTCTAAATTTCAAGTTAAAATTCTTTCAGAAGTAGAAATACTTACCAAATCATGATAGATACGGTATTTGCTTTTGACTTTGAAAATACTTTTAATAAAGCCTCATATCCGCTTAGTGGGGAAAAGAAGGAAAGGGGAAGACTATCTAAAAATTGCCCTCACACACTGCAGGTTTTTCATAAATCTCAGCCTTCTGGAGACTGATTACACTGTGCAGTCTTCCTTAGGAAATGGGTGAAAATTGGAGCTGGGACACAAACAGGAAGGCTGGGAGGCAGATCTGTCCCACAGACACTGCCTCTTTAAATAGCTACCGTGCAGTGGGACTTAGTTCTCTGCTTGACAAGAAACTCCAGTGCCCTTTGTTTCTTGGCTTCTGGGCTGGAGGCAACCAGTGCTGTCCTGTCCTGGAGGAGGAGGCAGTGCTCAGAGGGTGTGAAGTGCTGGATGTGGGGTGGAGGATGGCCTCCCCACCTCTAGGCCATGAGGACACATAGTCGGACAGATGTTTTGTACTTCTCCCTTAAGAATATCGTTCCTAAGACTTTTAACCTCCTAAAAGGTAAGGTTGAGAGCACTTCCTAGATCAATAACAGGCTTCTTTCCGCAGACTGATTCTTTTATTTAAGAGAGGAAAGAAGAGAGTAGATGATTGCTATAGCTTTTTTTTTAATCCATTTTTAAGTGAATGCGTAAGTGGTGCTTATGGTTTTATTAGGAGGTTATAGGTACATTATGTTAAGAGATAGTAAGCTGTGATTTTTTTTTTAACCTTACAGAGATTTTTGTTACAGAGTGAATATGTTTCTAAAGCTCAATATAGAAGGAGAGTAGATAAGCCCTATTACTAATTTGGGAAGGCTTGTTAAAATGCAATACTAATAGATGCATAAAAATGAATGGCTTAGAGGTCTTTTGATTCCAGTTCCTGCTTTTGAGCAGGAGCCTTTAAAACTAATCCAGGGGTGCCTGAATGGCTCAGTCAATTGAGTGTCTCACTCTTGGTTTCTGCTCAGGTCAGGACCTCGGGGTAATGAAAACGAGCCCCTAGTGGGGCTCTGCGCTCAGTGCAGAGTAGGCTTGGGATTTTCTCTCCTTCTCCCTCTGCCCCTCTATCTCCCCCTGCTCCCCTGTATTCTCTCTCTCAAACATATAAATCTTAAAAAAAATCAATAAAAAAAATTAAAAATCCCTCTAATCCAATATTTCCAGATCATTATCTAATTTTGGGAACATCTACTGATGTAGACTCCATTACCCAAGCAAGCACTTCCACTCTTTAGTGGAAATAATGTATTTCTTTGGTCAGGCTACCAAGCCTTTCCTCTGGTTTTCCATGTTGGGACAAAGGATGCCAAGCAGAAGCAGCTATTTTTGCCCTGGTCCTGGAGAAGACAGATGGATGGGGAGGGAGTGCCCATTGCATCCCTGTCCTACAGAAAGTACTGTGCCTGGGATTTTTGTGTGCTGCTTTCGTCCATTTCTTCTCATTTTGTCCTGGCCTCTGCCTACCCCTCTCTTATGCATCCTCTTCAAGAAATCAGTACCTGCATTAGAGCATACTCTGAAAGCCAGCCATTAGTCTGATTAATAGTAAGCAGAAGGCCTATTTCAAGAAATACAAATGCAGCTCTTCCCAGAAAGGTTTCCACAGTATCTGTTAACCTCCTTTATGTTTAATTTTTAGAGCACTGTTACCCATACAGCCCCTTTGTAAGTGACTCCTTATGTGTCTTTTTTTTTTTTTTCTTGTTTTTGTCCTTTGCATTGTCTTTCAGAGGAAGCGGAAGTATTCGGATGGGTGCTTTTATTGTTTATTTGAAATTCATTTCCTTCAAACTAGGATCATTTGCTTCAGAGTGTTCTGGGTTCTTTTTAGTTAAGTATCATCATCTTTATATTTTTGCCAGTGTGTTTACAGTTTCTTTATTGTTTTAAAATAGTTTTACTAATGTGTTTTGTAATCAAAGGTAAAGTCCACTTTTGCCCTTTTGAGCCTTCTTTTTGAGCCTTCTTTAGACTTTAGTAAGAAAGCCCATTTAGATGAAATACTGCTTTTTTTAAAAGTAAGGGCTTTTTTTGCTTTTTAGATTTCAGAGTATAGTAAGCAAAACCAAAGTCTATGATAGAGTATATATTTCCAGCATAATGTCTAGGATGTGCTTGATGTGCTCATTTGTTTATGAAAATAATTTTCTATTACGTGCTTTGATGATTATTACAAAATACAGTCTTACTTTAAATTTTGTAAATAAAAGCAATTCGCATTATTTTTGGAAATTCTTCTTAAATTTGACATTCTACAGTTTTGTTTTGATAGGTGCCCTAGTTCTGCATAAAATAACTGCCCCCTGCCCAACCGCCTTTGTACATGTCCTATCCCTTACAAATTTTGTAAGGCCCTTGTTACACTACAAACTAAGGGATTAATTGAATAGTAACTGTACTAATCAAAAGCAAGTTTAACAAGATAAGACTTGCATTTAGATTGGAAAATATAAAAAAAGGACTTAATTTTTTTGATACTAAAGCTGAAAGAAAAAAATCAGATGGGAAACAGAATAATGCTTAGTTTACTTAAGCTAGCAGAATCTTTACAGAGGAGCTCTGAAGGCAATGGACATCATAATGCAAGGCTTTATTAGCCAAGGTTCCAGCAGAAATTTAAGAAAAATAAAATCGCTTATGAGATGAGCTACAAGGAAATCAGTGCCCCTCTGCAATAAGTAGAATGACAAAGTAAAGTAACAGATTTACTGGAAGGCCTCCTACTGAAGTGAGTTGAGCCAAGTGCTGGAATGTGTTTCAGAGCCTATTTAAAACCCCAGAGGTGGTGTTTTGAATCAGTCTTGCTGACGTAAACACAGACCCTGCCTGGAAATTTTCCAAAAGCAGAGAAGATGAAGGCAGTTCAGTCAAAATGTGCAGTGTTATTATAGTAAAGATGTGGGGAAGCAATTCACCACCATCTTAGGAGACTGAATATTGCAGCCTTTTGGCTATCTCTGAAGGTGTAGTATGACCTGGTGATAGGACCATTCACTGAAAGATGATTGCACTGAGAACAATTGCCCCCAAGTGCTTATCTAAACAGAAAGAAGGTGGTGTGTGTGTGGGGGGGGGAGGGGGGGCATTGAGAAAAAGAGAATTGTTTCTTAATGATAGAGAAAACTGTAGATTATTTAAGGGAACAAAAACTACTAAGAGGAATGTTTGGACAATGTCAGTGCTGACGAGATGGCCATTCATTGCTAGGGCACTTTAGTGATGAATAAATGATAGGTTTACAAAGCTCAGGTACCAAGCAAACTCTGTTTGTAAGTGAGCAGAGTAAGCAGGTCTTGTCTCTGTTCACTATGAAGATTACTGTACCTAATACTCCATGTTAGATGTATTTAATTAAGTGAACATGAAGACTTAAACTTTCAAAATTCCTCATATGGATATGCATAGTAGTAAATTAGGGCCTGAAATGAAAGAATGTTTCCTGCCCAGCTGCACATTGCCCTTCCAAAGAATCCAACCTGTTGCTTCACAAAAACCACTATTTGGGACCTGAAATGCCCATTATTTTGCTTTAAAAGACAGAAAGGCACAATATTTCAGTTATTGGTGTACTAAAGTGTACATAGCTATCTGAAACTTCTGGAATAAGTAGATGCTAAACGAGATTTTTCTTTTTGTTCCATGACTTGCAGAGCTCATTTCAAATGATGCCTCCATAAACTTCAAAAGAAATGCTGGAGATGTGGAGGCAATAACCTGATGCAGTGCTGCCTGTGATGGCAGGGGTGTATAGTAGAGCCTTCTGTGCTGGTGTAGGGCATCATCCAAAGGAACTATGTGACTATTCAAGACAGAGTGCTTTGTAGCAATATAGTTAAAATGAAGGCTAACAGTTCACCTACTTGAAAAGATTCTTTTTAAATAATATATTATATAGTATTATATAGTAATGTAGCATATAGTAATCATCTTTCATTCTTTATCAACCTCGAATTATTCAGCAGGTACAAATCTTCTAGTGTTTTTTAGTTAAAGTATGACAAGATTTATCACTTGATCCATCTGCTGCAGCTGCCCCTCCCCTCCTTCTAACAAAACAAAACACCCCAAAGTGCAATCCCTTTTCGAATTAGGGAAGTCTCTGGATATCCCTTAACACTAAGAGGTTGCAATTCCTTCAAAACAGCTTTCTAGCGTATGGAATGGAAGAAATCAGAAGCCAATATTGGACAAGCCCATTTTTAGCTTTTTTTAAGAACTCAATTTCCCAAGTCCCAGAAATGTCTCAGCTATCAAAACGTCTGCCACTAGTATTCTGTAGGTTTTAGTGGTAACGATGAATAGAATGATAGAATGGGTGCAAGCATTTTATGAATACTGTTTCCTTTACCTTTACAATAACTTCATGCAGAAGGGGGTATATACAGTTTACAGATAAGGGGACTGAGGCACTATGAGGCCAAGTGTCTTACCCACATTTTATATAGCTGAGTGTCACGGCAAAAATGAGAACCAAAATTTTTATCCCTCTGAGTCCTGGGCATTTTCTCCACACAATGCTGAACGAATGACCAAATTTGTTATCTGTATTTTCCAGCGTGGAGATAATAGAACTTTTTGAGATTTTGATGGAAGTTGCTGTAGGATTTTGAACAATTGAGGAAAGCTGTTTCTCCTTATTAATGGGGCCCCATATTGACCTACTCTCTTGAAGGAGAAGGTGGTATCTATTCTTCTTCCACAGTCATATATAAATCTTGGTGCGTGCGTGTGTGTGTGTGTGTGTGTGTGTGTGTGTGTGAGAATGTATGTGTAGGGGATACTCTTGGGAGAAAAGAATGGAAAGGATTGCTTTACCCCTATAAACTGCAAAAATTTGAGAAGGAATGTAATACAGAGAATTATTATAAGTTCTTAAGCCCTTAGTGGACTCAATGAGCTTTTTCAGTAATCTGTTTACAATTCTGTCTGTTTACTGAAGAGATTTGGCTTTTTGGTAGTTACTTGGCCACCTTGGATTGTAAACCGATTCATCTGTCAAAGTCCAGCTCAAATTCCACACCCTCCTTTTCCCTTTTCCTGGTCTCACCACTCCTCTCACACGGACATCTCCAAATTCCTGAAGACTAGGTTCGAAGTATCTTTCCTTTAGTATTTATATTCCCATAATCAGAAGGTGAATTTTCTTTTTAAAAGCATTACTTTATCTTTGGCTAGCTTGTTGGACACTGGCCCCTGTTGGACACTGTTTGCTTTCTTTACTTCAGGAACACCCCTCTTCCTGCATAGCTAATGTAGAGCTTGCCGTTAGTATTAGTTGATTCATTTGTTATATTAGCCTTTCATTGTTATTCCCGAGACAGTTCCTGAAATATTTGATGATAGTGAGCATGCTTCCTTGGAGCCTTTTAAATTTCTCCATTGCTTTCAACAGTTTCACATGTGGCACAGCTTCTTGACTGTCTGTCTTCATCCATCCTGTTCTGAATTCAGTCCTGGCTGTCAACATCCACCCTTAGTGGTGCCCAGAGCTGAATTCCAGTTCTGCTATGTTTAGGATAATCATCTCTTCTTTCTGTGTGATAAACCTCTATACTTCTGTGCTGCTCAATGTTCCCTTTAGTTTTCTTGGCACCCATGTAGTGCTGTTAGCTTGTACTGACCTTGAGTTTGGCTAAAATCACATCTTTTTATTTATTTATTTATTTTTTCTTTTTTTTTAATTTTTATTTATTTATGATAGTTACAGAGAGAGAGAGAGGCAGAGACACAGGCAGAGGGAGAAGCAGGCTCCATGCACCGGGAGCCCGATGTGGGATTCGATCCCGGGTCTCCAGGATCGCGCCCTGGGCCAAAGGCAGGCGCCAAACCGCTGCGCCACCCAGGGATCCCAAATCACATCTTTTTAATATGAACTGTACTCTTGCCAAGAAGCAGTCATCCTAAACATGGACAGTTGAAGTTTCTGAACTTCATCCCCATTCCTGTGAAGCTTCATCCTCTTAGTTTCAGTACCTTTGGCCTCCCAGTGCAGAATTTCTTGATTTTTGGATTATTATCCAAAATACTCTATAAGACTAAGTAAGGAAAATGGTCTTCTGAGAAAAAAGTTCCGAAACTTTAAAAAAGAATTTAATCTTCCCAAAGAAAGTCTCAACTTGTTACCTTGTTGAGAAAACTTTTCATAGCCTAGTATTTAAAGCCCCATAGTGTCCTCCTGTGGCATCTGAAGAGTTGTTACAACTATGCTTTCTATTACATCATGAGCCAAGCTAGACTCCGCATCCATCCCACCCTGTTCCCTGTGCCTGCCCAGCTGTGACTTTGTTCACTAGAGCCTAGAATTCACGTCATTCCTGTTCCATCTCTACCAGTCAGAATCCTGCACATCCTTCCCCTTGAGGTCTTTCCTGAACTTTAATAAGTGATTTCTCCTTCTTTCCAGTTCCCAAAGCATATATTGAATTCTGTTTTATGAGTGCAGTATGGTATGGTGATTGCGAGCAAAGGCTCTGGGAATGGATAGGCTGTGTGCAAATCTGGGCTATACCCCAGTAGTGCTATAATCATGGGCTAGTGAATTTTTCTCTTAAATCTCACCTGTCCCACCTGTAAAATGGAGGTAGTCGTGCCTACCTTATAGGGTTACTGTGAGGATCGAACTCGTTAGTATGTGTAAAGTACTTAGAATGATACTTGGTATGTAGTAACTGCTAATAATTGTTAGCTTTATCTGTACATACTCAGTAAATTGAATTTTGCTGATGAAGCTCAGAATAACTTATGGACATGATTTTTTGAGTCCTTAAATACATGGCCATCAGAGGAAACATTTACAAACTTATGGAGACAGAATGTTAGAGAGGAACATTTTCCCAAGGAGGCATTGTGAGGTGGTTTCCAACTAGAGGCCAGACTCACAGCCTTTTTCATTTGCAGTCAAATATTGGTCAACATTTTTATAAGCACTGTGCATATTTACTTACATCAAGTGATGCAGATAACCTGGAGAAATATGGCCTTAGTGTTATGAACTGTGTTTATCAACATTGCAATGAAAATAGTTAATTGCTCAAAGCTTTATTTTAATTTGTGTGCCCATGGGCTCATGCTAATTTGCATTTTGCTTTGTACAGCATGACAAAAGGAATTGTAAAGCATTTCTTTTTTCCTCTTATGAAATATAATCTTTATTCCCTTGGGAAAAAACATCATGGTTGAGCGACATCAGAAACTCATGCGTTTAACTTTTGGCATTTATCATGAGGATTAGCAATCTGTAGCCTGATTAACTAACTCTGACCTCAATACTTATTGAAGGTCTACCAAGAATCTTGTGTTGGGCTAGGTTACTGTTAAGATATTAAGAAGTAGAAGGTGAAGTTTCGGGATCCCTGGGTGGCGCAGCGGTTTAGCGCCTGCCTTTGGCCCAGGGCGCGATCCTGGAGACCCGGGATCGAATCCCACGTCGGGCTCCCGGTGCATGGAGCCTGCTTCTCCCTCTGCCTGTGTCTCTGCCTCTCTCTCTCTCTCTCTCTGTGACTATCATAAATAAATTAAAAAAATAAAAAAAAAAGAAGATGAAGTTTCTGTACTTAGGTATATTTGGAGATATAACATAGTAAAGAAAGTAATAATATGAGGCGTATATATAATAGTTCTGTATTCAGTGAATTACTAAATTAGTGGCATAGAAACCTGGGTAGTTTAAGAACCTCAACAGGATAGTTCCTAATTGCTACATACCTATTTCAGTTCTCTTTCCAAACTGCCCCTTCAAGAACCTCTAAAAACTAAAGAATACAGCCTTGAGGACATCATCAGTTAACTAAAAATAATGTATTTGTACAAAGTGTTTCTTCTTTGAAAATTTTCTCTAGATATACCTAATGTTGAGGGAGTATTATTGTAATAGCTAACAGATTACCTTAATTAGTTCTGATGATAACCTTGTGTTATTATCCCATTTTTTGAGACAAGGGGGTGTCAGGCCTCAGAGTGAAAACATAAATTACCACATCAGTAAGAGGTAAATCTGTGATTCAGTTCACATCAGCCCAACTGAAAAGTCTTCTTTCTTAACCACTATACTGTTTTGTCCCCATTGATTCCTATTCACCACCCTACTAAGGGATCCACGATTAGAGTATTATGGATGAACTTCAGCAAATATGATTGGACTTGGGGGATAGAGATGAGGTAGAAAAGGTAAGCTAAGGCAAATTGTAAAGAAACATTTATACCAGCTAATGGATTTAGATCCAACTACCTAATAGTTGGATTAGCCTCATCCACTGATTATTAACAAGACAATGGCATTATATAATTTTTGTTTTAGCAGCCTTTGCATGTGTATGTAAAGGATATTAAAATGGCAGAGAGCCAAATATCGGGAGACAAGTTAGGTGTGCAATAGCCTAGATACATCATAAATTTTTTACTGGATATATAACTAAATCAAAAAAGATGGATTTGAGAGATGTGTCTAAGGTAGATTTGGCCATATTTGTGGACCTGCCCAATATGGTGGGCATAGAAGGAGGAGAAGTGAAAAATGGGAGAGTTGTGGTGATGCCATTCTTGAGACTGGGGGAAAGCAATGATTACAATTGAGAGGGGCTGAATTTTGGGTATGATGAGTTTCAGGTGAAAGCAAACATATGAAGATGATTTGACATCCTGAAGAGTCTGAACTCAAGAGTGATCTGGCCAAAGATTAGAGAATCCTCAGCCAGTAAGTGAAGCCACAGCAATGGATAAATAAGGTCATGGGCAGAGGCTCAGGTGCCACAAGTAGAGAGACATTGGAAGAGAATGAGGGACAAAATCCAGGAGAGCCACCAATATTGAAGATATGACCCTCCTCAGCAGTGTTTTAATCTGATAGCTTTACTCTGAACTCTTTGAGTGGAGTAGGTATTTCCCATGCCTCTGTCAATATGACTATAAGCTGTTCTTGGTGTTAGCTTCCTTGGGCAGCAGCTAAGCCATTAGCTGTTGATTGTTGCTAGTATCACTCCCAGAAGATTGATCAACTCCAAACTTGGGAAATAATTTGGTCTGTGTAAATTTATTAATGTTTGGTATAGTCCAGAGATAATACATAACTCACTCATAAGTCAGTTGTTAGATGTCCCGGCTTTTCTTTAGGATTTTTTTCAAAAGTTTGAATATTATAGTTCTAGTTTTAAAGTAAATTAGTGCAGTGATGGAATGTACATGAAATGACTGACAATCCCTTAATGAACTCCAAGTTTCTTATGAAATCTCTTCAGAACTTGACTGGCAGCTTCCTAGGTCCTAAAAATGTATGAGTGCTTTGATTCTCTTGTGGTGTGCTCTTTCAGTAGTGACAAGAACTTCGCTAAAGACTGGCTATATTGCCCACTCATAGACAGCTAATTAGCAGTGACCACAGCTTGAGAAGTATTAACATTGCGCATGGCCTGGGGGAAAATACCCAGGGCAAAGGGCAAAGAGTTTTGGCTCTGAGGCCTTTGGCTCTGAATTTGAATCCTACATTTTACATTCTTACTCTTACCAGCTATGGGTCCTTAGATGAGTGACAAACTCTCCTTAAGCCGTTTTTTTAATCTGTAAAAATAAATTTTAATAGTACTGATAATATTTTTCATAGAATTGTTGAAGATGTTCAACAGGTATTTTACCCAATGTGGGGCACTAAGGAATGTTGTATAGAATTACTGAGTATTAATACACATTGACTAGGATTTCCTTCTCTCTTTTATTCTGTTTTAAATACCTTAAGTACTGCACTCTCTGGAAATGTTTTTATTAGACTTTCCTGAATGTAGTACAGTTCCTAGCTAGCTGGTACTGTAAATAATAAATTCTCTGATATTAGGGGATGTGGGCTGTCACAGCAGTTCATTCTAATACGTTTAGAAGACTATACTTTTTTAGAGTTTTCCTCTCTTTCTTTTACAGAATGACTACTTCTCATCTGTAAACATGCACTGGCCTAACTTTGCAGCTTAAGCAGGGGTCAGAACATCTGAATTCATCTGCTGATATGGTATATTCATTTCTTTTCTCTCCAGCACAAGTCTCAAGGAACGCTTGCCTGATTTTTGTAGTGGAAGCTTTTCTTTTCATTAAATGAATTGACCTAGAATCGTGTAGATAAAAAAGCCCCAGGCCTTTTTGTAGGCCATTATGAAAATCAAACTTAGTTTGGGCCTAGGTATTATTGAAGAGTGCACTACATACTGCATTAAAAACAACACTACATCATGTTGTCAGGGAAATTCCCCCAAATTCCATATTAAGATACATATTGAAGCTCTGCAATTAAGCAGAGGTATCTTCTTTGGGCTGCTGATCAGGGCTGTGCAACTTGCATGATAGAAAATGAATAATAGTCCTGGCAAGCTAGATATTTTCAGGAGTTGCACACACATTCTCACATATCCTTGGGTAGAACCAGATGCAAGAGGCTTTACCTATGCAACTACTTGGTTTTCACAAACTGAATACTAATACTGTGTATTCTGGGCTCCCCATGTTGTTTTCATCAGAATTCTACAAAGTTTTGGTATGTAACTCCTGGGGTACAGGTATGCTGTGATTCCTCAAACAGCCATTTATAAACAATATCTGCCCCAGTTCTAGGGCAAAGATCACATTCAGTTGCTCACCAGTCCTTGTGGAGAGCAGAAATATTCTAAACACCCTCATTACCTGGAAAATGGGTTACTTAATGGTGACAATAGTGACAGTTCTTTATTGGTTCAAAATTACTCTGGACAAAAAAAAATATATATATACTCTGGCCAGTGTGCACCTTTCTAACAAATCTTTGCAGAAATTCAGTCATCTAGCTATAATAATAGCAAATCAAAGAGAACCCACAATGTTACTGACATGGAACCCAAGAGTCCCTATTTCATGTAAGAGATCCTTATGAACTGGATTTATTTGGGAAATTGCGGAAGAAATGAGAGGCTGCAGCAAGACAATGGAAAGGAGAGGCAAGCAGAAGGGGCAGGGCCCTCCTGTTTGCAGTGGAGCTGGCAGCATGTTGACACGTGTTAGCAGGGATTGAGGACCTGCATAGGCCCAGGTGCTTCCAGGCAGGCGTCCCTCCCCCCAGCTTTTTGAGCCTGGGCTGGACCTGTGAAGCCATCCCTAAAACAGAGCTCAGGTAAGATCTAAGGTCAAGGCCAGATGACCAGCCAGGATCTGCTTCTCTGGTGTTTGCGGAAGTCAGACCGTGGGGTTGTTGTTTCTGGAGAGAATTTGACCTTAACTGAATATTCATATTTAACTTTTAAGCAAGGGAGGCTGAGGAAAATCAATCAGTCTTGTAATACACATGAATTTCACAGTCACAGAATATAATTTTCTTCATTTCTAGCAACAAATTTATATTCTAACTCTAATCCCCCATTTCTAACAGCAGAAAAAGTTAATCTAGTCACAGCCACAGCCAGTCTCCATTCAATTTAGTGCTTCCTAAATTGCTTCTGGTTAATATTCAGAATATTCAGGATATTTCTTCCTTCCCCTCTTTATTGGATGTTGCTTTAAGAAGTACTGCTTTAGAAGACAGGGGACCTCTGTTCTGGATCAGCACCCACTCCTTCCCCTGATTTCTCAGAGCCCCAAGCTAATGCCCTGACCCTGATGGGATTGGATGCGGAACCTCTGGGGTGCTTGCATGCTTCCCTGGGCATGGATGTACCTCCTGCCTGACTGCCTGTTCTGAACTACCCACTTGGCAGCCCCTGGTATCAGGACCTTGACCTCCAGGTGGGAGGAGAATCCATCACTCTTCTTCTCTTTCTCTCTGTCAACTGAAATCAGTACCCCTAGGCAAGGCAGGCATCTCCCGACCCCCCTGCCTTAGCCCACCAAATTCACCCCTACCGTATTGTTCCTGCCCTTGCTAGGAAGTCTCTGCATCTGTCATCCTTAATAGAGAAGAGCGAAAGGAAGGAAGCATCCTGCCAGATCTTCCTAAACTTCTGGGGGAAGCCTGTCATGATTCCAAATCCCACCATAATCGATTGGGGCTTTATTCTGGGGCCGGGACACAGAATGTATATTCTCTCAAGGCCTATAGTGCTCTTTATCCTCTCCAAATTTTCCTTTCTTCCTGAAGTAGTAAAACACACATATTCATGCACAAAAAAACAAAAAACTCGTTCTGCTGGTTCATATCTCTTTTCAAAACAACTTTTGTCTCTCATTTGAACTAGAACCAAGAATTTGGAATCTTTGTTTTTGTTTTTTTTTTTTTCCTCCTGACAGTTCCCCTGGGGCCAGTGGTGAACTAACTACCCTGTGTCTCTTGGAATATGGGTTTAGAGAAGGGGTTGAAGTGGTGAGGAGGGGCAGCACCAGTCAACATTCTATCATATCCTGGCAAAGAGCACCCTGATCTGGTCCGTCGGTCCAGATTGGGCTCTCATTTCCTTCGGATACCAGGCATTTTGGGCTGACCTCATAACTGGGAAGGACTGCTGTGCAGTCCCCATTGTCCCCACTATTACTAATGAGGAGCATGGTACATCCCTCAGGGTGGTTTCTCACCCTGTTTTTTAGGGTAAAAGATATGGGTTATTAACATGTCGAAAATCCAAATATGAGGATGTTGCTTTTTCCATTTCTTGATGTTTTCCTGAGAGCCTCAATTGGAGCTCTAATGAGGAATCTCATCTGTGTATGTACGTGTGTATATTCTTACACACACACACACACACACACACACACACAATTATAATTGGATTTCTCTACCAGACTTCTGGTTGAGTTTTCTTAGGAATTGACCATCTAGTAGTCATAGTGCTTACTGATTCTAGTTTTCCTTGGGGATGCTTTCTTCCCATATCTTGGAAATCTACCAGTGATAATGCATCTAAATTTTAAAAAGGATTTGGAGGATTTTGGGCAAAGTGCTTCTGAAACCAGAGTGAAGTTTCATCTTGTCTGCCCCCAGCCCCGGCCTGCCAGTCCTGTTTCTCCAGGGTCTGTCGGGGCCACTACATTCTTATCTTCCTTAGCTGGTCTTTTAATGGTTTCCCAGCACTTCCTTTATGCCTCTGCCTGAGGCGTTTAGCTAGTTTTTCTTTTATCTTTAAAGCTGCCCTTACCTACCAAGCCCCTTGAGGTTCTTTTCTTTCTAAAGATTGCCTGCAGAAACAACACAGACTCATTGCAGTCTTTTATCCTTTAGCCCCCTTTAGACAAGGCCAGACTCAGTTTTAAGGGTATTTACTTTTTTCATAGGGAATAGTAAATAGCTAAATTGGTCAAAAGCCCTTCAGTGGGACAGCTCCCTGTGCTCTCCAGTCCACTCTCCATGCCTTCTGTGCTCTGGGGGTCATTTACAACCTCCCCTCCCCCTTGCCTTCCAGGTCTCAATTGGGTTGGCCAGTGGGAAGCACAGCAGAACATTAGAAGGTAGGACAGGAGTGAGACTTCTCACTCCCTGGAAAGTGTCTGTGTTCTACCCAAGACAGATGAGAATACAGATCTTTTCATGTCCTACTATTCCTGTTTCAGCTCCAAAGTTCTTTAGTTCTGGTAACCTCTCCCTCCTTTTACCCCTTTTGGTCTGGGACTGGTGATGGCTCATCCTCCCAGTTGCTAGTGTTAAGGGTCTTAATTTTTTTCTTGCTGGCATCCCCTAATGTGACTCACATTTTAGTAAAATCTCAGTTCTCTATTTAAACTTATCTGTTTCTTCCCAGGACCTCAGTCAAATCCATGCAGTTATAGATGTTAGAGCACAGATTCTGGGTGCCTCGCTATTTTCTAAATTGTGGACCAGCTCTATTTGTAACCCCTGGGAACTTTGTTAGAAATGCAGATTCTTAGGTTCTACCCTAGACTTCCTGAGTCAGAAGCATTTTAACAAGATTCCCAAGTGATTTCTGTGCACTTTAAAGACTGAGAAGCCCTGCTCTAGAGGTAGGTTTGCTTTTAAGGGAGTTAAGTGGCCAGGAGCCCTGTTGGGTTAAAGCTTGCTACTTGAAATGTCATCTCTTTCATTTCTGGGGAAAGCCCATAACTCTCCTTGCTTCTCTTGCCCAGCTTTCAACCTTCACCCTGTCCTCCATCCCATAGCAAAGCTCACATCCCTTGTACCCCTCTTCATGTTTGTTCATGTAATGGGTTATTGAGCCCATTATAAATTCCTAAGTGTGTACTGTCATAGAAGTTAAGGATACAAAGAATAAGGTAACATATCCCTGCCCTCAACTGGACTTAGTAAAAGAATAAAGACATGCTCATAGTTATTGTCAAGACAGCAGGAGTTACATGCTGTAACAGAAAGAGGGACAAAATGAGGTAGAGACAAAGGCCAAAGTTTTCAAAATTAAATATGAATATGCTTGGTGAATGTGAGAAAGTTCCTCTGTATAAAAACCTGTGAAAGCATTGTTTTCTGATTCTAGTCACATTTGACAGTATTGAGTAAAGATATCTGATTGTAATCCCCTGCCCTCAAACTTCATCCTCATGTCACATTTGACAAATAGCAGTGTCTCTCCCAGGAAAAGCCAGCAATCTGTGGAGTCAGAGCCATTTGTGTTGAGGCAGCTGCAGAGCAGCAAATGCTTACAGGCAGCCAGAGCCCTAAAGAAATTAAGGAGCTGATTTTTTTTTTTTTCTAAAAGAAAATTCCTGGATAAAAAAAAAAAACAACTGATTACCTCATAAGCTGTCTTTGGAATTAATTTCAATGCTTGTTAAAGAATCTAAATCCCCCTTTCATAAGAGTTCTCCTAGGAGTTCCTAATTAGGCCCCCATCTTTTGTCACCTGTAAGCAACACTCCCATTCAAGTCTCTGCATAATTCATTGAAGTGAATTAACACACATTCCAAATTACCCAAGCAAAATGGGGGACAATTTTTATACCATTGTGAATTTTTAAAAAAGAGATAATGGTTTAGGCTTGCGAATATTGATTAAACCATTCATTCATTCATTCATTCATTCATTCAAAAGGACCAGGGTGTTACTCAATATGTACTCTTCACCCACAGTTTTGCTACCCATTCTTGGCACTAGAACTGAGTGATAGAAGATACCTTCATCATTCTGGATTCTTGAATTTCCGTGCTCTCTTCTTTGGTCTAAATGATGCCTTACGGCAGCACATGTTGCTCCTTGATTTCTCTACTGGTAAGAAGCTGGAATTTGAGTTGACTTCTGTCACTACTGGCAGTTGATTGTGACTGTTATTCTTATATCCCTGGTTTGTCATATTCCTTACTGTGTGGGAAATAACTGAACCAACCAGAAGCTCCTGAGAATTCCAGAGAAATATATAGAGTTGAAAAACTAAGAAAGGGGCATTATTGTGCCCTTATTCTAGTAATGAGCTTCCATATTAATGTGAGCATTAGATGAGGTGGAAATCTTTTTGTTTTGTTTTGTTTAGTTTTCCCATTGCTAGTACTACCCAGTAGTAGATTATGGAATCATTTTAATAGATTGCTATCCACATTTGGAAAAATAGAATAGAAAAGGAAATACATCAGAATACATTACACATAATGAGACTTTGATAAAGTTTATATCTGTTGCATGTAGGATGTATATGTGTGTTGGATAGAGATATATTGATTATATTTCTGATACGGGTTGAGGTTAAAATTTTTTTGAAATATACTCCCCTTGGAGATAACACAATGTGTAATTTAAGGAGAAGTCTTATTGGAAGTTGTGGAGAAATCAGGAGTAAGGCTCTTGTCTTTAAATGGAGGGGGAAAAGTCAGTTAAACAAAATAGCATTTTGAGATCAAGTGACTAGGATAATGATTTCTATAGTTGCTAATTTATACCAGCTTAACTGCACTGTTAGCCACTATTGGTCACATATTTATTATATATTATATGCTTATGTGTATATATGTACATATATATGCTTATTATAAACTTCCTGGTTTTTTATCATTTCATTTTCTTTTCCTCACCTTTCTCTAGTTCTTTTTTTTTTTAACCTTTCTCTAGTTTTTAGTAAAGGTTTTTTTTTTTTTTTTTGAAGAACTATCCTGTTCATATATACTTAAAGAAAAATTTAAAAAAAGTTTTCCTAACTATGTCAGCATCTGAAAGAGGGTAAGTGTATACCCAACTGTGGACAGTTGGCCATACTGAGAGTAAAATGTGAGAACTCAGATGAAAGCAACCCTCAGGAAGGGGGAGTTGGAACTCAGTTTACCCTACCAGCCTCACTTCCCAGCCCAGTATTCTCATTGTTGTCCCTCTTATACTCTCTTATCACATGCCCACCAGGATGCCTTCTTAGGGTGACTGATCAGTGTTCTCTTAATTCTTGAAGATCATTATTCCATTGTTCCTGACATTGAAAAATAATGAGATTGTACCATTTAAAGTGATCAAAAGGATTAAAACAAATTCTCTTCGCAGCAAGAACTGCCATTCAAAGCTATAAAATTTTGCTATGGGGGAAATAATTCCCTAAGATAACAAATTTTCTTCTTAGAATTCAGCTTGTTATCATAGCATTTTTTATTCTCCATTTTTTTCCTTTGGCCTTAGAATACTGAAATATGTTGGAATATAGTATTCCACTATGATCATTTATTCAGGTTTGAATTTTGAATTGAAAATACATTTTAAAAATACAGGGAAAAATCAACTAAAATAAAAAGCAACTTGAGTGAAGAAGTTTTTTAAAACACATTGTTGTTATTTACCTTTCTTTGATACCAACGGTATGTCATTCACACTTTATAGGAATGAGATTAACAGTGACGGTAATCATGAAGATACTCATTTCCTTTAGAGATGCAGTCTACAATTGGGAAAACTGTTTTCATGTAGATCAGTGATTCCCAGCAGTGGGAGTTATAAAAAAATAGTGATATCTGGGCTGCAGTTGATCTGGGATATAACCCAGGCATTAGGACTTTAAAGAATTGTAATGTGCAGTCAAAGAAAAGGTACCTTGACTATTACTCTGATGTCTCAGCTTCCCATAGGTGTTCCCATGGGTGTTTTGTTTTACTACTTGAAAACACAGGTAATCCAAGTTTTGATTCTTTATGAAATGTGTTAGGCACAGCTCTCAAAGACTTCTGTATTTCAAATACAAAGGCACGAGAGATCTTTTAAATATAATAGTTTAATCTGTCTTTTCTAACAGCCTCCAACACCTATCAATCACTGCATAACCCATCTGTCACTTCCCCTTCATAACTAACTTGAGTAGTTCTGCTTCCTTCAACACATTCTGGTTCCTTCTGCCTTTTGTTCAGTCAGAAACTACAGCCTGGCTACAGTTTCTCCAGGCTAGCTGCTCATCCGAGGTGCTAGCTGATTTTCTTACTACAGCTTTTTGGTTTTATTCATTAATTTGATCATTCATCAAATACTTTCTGAGTGCCAGACTTCGTGTCAGGGCTTGGATATAACGATGACTAAGACACAGCGTTTTCCCACAGAGAGCAGTTCTCTTTGGCCATTTCTCTTATGCTGAGAGATAAGTGCTAAAATAGAGGACCCACAGCTGTATTTGGGAGGAGAGTGTAAGTGGCTCCTGTCAGCAAAAGCATCAGAGAGGTAATGGCATTTGAATTGAGTCTTAAAGGATAAATATGGTACTTGACCTGGCACCAAAGGAGGAAAAGGGACATTCTTGTCAAAGAAAACAGCCTTGCAAAAAATGCTCCAGCCCAGGGTTTATTCAAGCAAAGGTGGGAAGGTCTGTGTGAGTGAGGAATTGCAGGGGATGAAGCTGAAAAAATAGACATAGGGAGAGGCTGTCCGACCTTTTTATGACATGCTTAGTCATTTGCTCCTAAACATTTACGCGGTAGGAAGCCAGCAGAAGGGAACTCTATGAACAAGTCCGCACTTCAGAAGGATTCTCTTCATAGTAGCCTGGAGGATGGACTGAAGAGCAAGGAAACAGGAAGCAAGGAAAGTGCGTTAGGAGGCTGAACTATTGTACAGGCACCATTGACAAGACTTGAAAAGGACTTAAAAATATTTACAGGAAAAGCATGAACCTTGTGAAAAATCTGGAAGAAGACAGAAAAGTATTGAGGAAAATACAAATAATCTATAATCTTTTCATGAGCGATAACTGCTATTAGTGATTTGTCCCACTTTTCCCTGCATATTTTACTTGGTTAAGATAATTTTAGATCCTGATTTTTCATTAACACTCTGAAAAACGTTTCTTGTTATAATAAAGATAGTCCATTAGCATAATTTTAATGGCTACAGAATGACTTCTGTATGGATGCACAATAAAAAAACCAAATCATTTCCTTTTGGCTGTTTCCAAATTTTCATAAATAACTTTATATTTAACATTTTTGTGCATTAAATTGTCTAAAACTATTATTTCCTTCTTTTTGAAGATTTATTTATTTATTTGAGAGAGACAGAGTGGAGGGAAGAAGGGGCAATGAGAGAAGGAGTGAGAAACTCAAGCAGACTCCATGCTGAGCATGGAACCTGATGTGGGTGGGGCTCAGCGTCACCACCCTGAGATCAAACCTGAGCCAAAACCAAGAGTTGGATTCCTTAACCAACTACACCACCCAGGCACCCATAAAACTATTATTTCTATAGGTCTATAACTTAAGTAGAATTAATGAGTTAAATCACACTTAACATTAAGACTTTAATAATGCTGTATTGCATTTCAGAAAAAACATAAAAACTTGTGCTTTAAATTTTAGGAATATTCAAGATACAGGGTAATTTGGTTGGATTTGGTGAACAATTGCTTTGGGAGAGTAAAAAATAATGAACTGGTCTAAAATGATTCTAATTTTCTAATTTGGCAGACTTGATAAACTATATCACCACCAGCCAAGGAAAAAGAGAATATAGGAGGAAAAGACTTTGCAGGAACGATAATGAACTCTATTTAGGGCTAGCTGAATTTGAGAGACTATGCTGGTAGAAAATCTAAGTAGTGGGAAACTGAAAATGTAGTGTGAGATTCAGCAAAAGAGGTGGAAAACTCATGGTCTAGATTTGTGAGCAGTTTGGCAAATAAGTGTTGGTCAGAGTCATGGAAGAGGAAGAGATAAATCAGCAAGAGTAGAGAAGGGGGGACAGGGCGTGAAATTCAGGGGAGCATTGCAGCTTTTAAGAGCCAGGCACAAAAGGAGACAGGGAAATAGATGATGAGTGTTTGAGAAAGCAAGGAGTTAGCATTGTTACAGGAGCCAAGAGTGAGAGAATTTCCAGAAAAGAAAAAAATGGTTTACAAATCTGGCTGTCAACCCTATCAGACACATTGTCTCCTTGGCCCAAATGAAATTTATAGATAATATATCAATGCACATAATTTAAAAATCAACATAATAGCCCACTGTAACATAAAGAAAAATAATGAAACTGTATTTTATATAACAAATATTCCAATATGTCAACATTGGGATGTTACTACAAGAGAGGACACAGTGAAGGAATCAAATGGTTGCTCTGATACATAGAAGTACCATGCATGAGGACGCTACAAGTGGAGACCACTCCACTTCAGCTGTATTGCTGCACATAAGTTTCTGAAATGGTGGATACTCAAAACAAAGTACAGATTTTTTTTTTTTTGTCAGCTGATACTATAATTATGTCACTGTAAAATTCAGTATATAAAAAATATTTTTGCTGAATCAGGCTCTATCTAGGTTCCAATGATTATAAACAGGTCTCTCAGGTGTGGTGAATATCCAGCAGGGTATTTGAAAGTCATGTGTGACACAGGAAAATTCTTTCTTGGTACAGGACTTTCCCATTGTAGGACTTCCAGCATTCCTGGCACTGCTGATTAAATACCAGCAAAAGCCTCAGTCATTGCAATTATCAAAAAACTCTCCCACAGCATTCCAGAACACTCCCTATGGAGTGACACAGTCCAAAAGAGAGGCATAGGTTCACAGAGTCAAATGGCCCTCCTTAGTCTGCAGATTTCTTTAGTCATTATAGTTTTGGCTAAACAAGAAATTGAGGGGAAATAACATAATGGTGTAGTAATCATGACCTCTGTAGAATTGTATGGTTCTCCCTCCCAAATCAAATGAGAGTTTTCCCACTGTTCCTACATAAATTGCTCCAATCCCTTCTTTCCTTTCTCAGCTGTTCTTACGTTAATTCATTAGACACACACAGTATTGCAGTTCTTAGCAATGGCTCTAATCTAGCCTGTTTTCAGCCTACTTACACACACGATCTACTCCTTAAAAACTGCTTCCTGGCTGATGCTTATAATTACCTGGTTCAAACTTGTATTTTAAACATTAGGCAGAATATAATGAGGATCTTGAAAGAAATGCCTCAGTTATTCTGGGTGATTTTTGTGTCATTTATACTGATCATTTTGGGTGCAAAAGCTTTCCACATGTCTTCTGGAAAGACCATTCAATTTTAAGTCATATGACCTTAAACAAGTCACTTAACATCTGGGGCTTCCCTTTCTTCATAGTTAAAAAACTTAGGAGATGTGATACACGTGAAACCCTAAAATGCCATAAAGTCCATCCATGGTCCATAGTTGTTATGGACCACAATTTAATATAGAAGACCATGACATGTGAGAGTAGGTGACATTTTCTTATGCTTGAAGCGATGATGAATGAGGGAATTCACTTCTCCAGTGTATTTTTGAACTCTAAGTGTTCACACCATGGATGGGTGCTCTTCTTCTATTTACCTCTATTTCATTTCATGTGTATTTTACCTTCTTTCTGTCTTTCCATGCCCAAAGGAAACGAGCAAATTTGGCATGGATAGAAAGTGTGGAAGAAAAGTGAAACGTTGGGCTTTGGAGGTTATATTCTGAGTAGAAGAGAATAAAGAATTGCAGTCCATTTTCTGGGAACTGTTTAAATGCCTTTCCCTACTCTCCTTCCTCCCCCCACTCCAGTTCCAAGGGAAGCTATACTGTGAATTGTAAAACACAGCATGTGCTTCTTGGCAGTGACATTTAAAAGGTGGTAGGTTACCCTCTGTTTGCTTTCATTGGTAAAGGATGTATATTTCATTCTAATATGCTGAGGATTTGATCTAGACTTGTCTAGACCCATGAAGGTTAAGTGTAATTAAGAAGGACATCAGAAAATATAATTCACAACATGAATGGCAATTTTAGACCCAGACTCATTCATCATTATGAGAGTGTCCTGGATTACTTGCTCAAGCCTCTATTAGGTCACTCAGTACAATGGTTATCAAGGGGAAAGAGAGGTTATATTTTGTAAATTCTGTACAATCATGAAATGAATTGTGTTAATTCTTTATTCATTTTCAGTTAGGAAAAACAAAAATATTAGATAATAAACACTGTTAAGCTGTTTTTCCACTTAAAGTCAAACAATATTTCTCTTTAAGAGAATGTGTATGGTGTGCAACCGTAGACTTGAGATGTTGCAAAATAGATATACAGAAGACTGCTTAAAATAGTTGCTAAGTTTGTTCTTGGTTTTTGCAGTGTATCTCACTACCCAAGATGAATACTCCTCTTGCAGCCCCTCTGCTCCTCCCCACAAAATCAGTTTTATAAAAGAGTGGCAAGTTTTGTTCAAATCCATTGTTTTTCTTCAAAATGCAATAAGTAAATCACAGTGGCTTTTGCTTAATGTTTTTGCCTGACTTCAAAAATGCTGGAGAAATTACCACTTTTGAAAATTGATTCATTGACCTTCAGCATGTAATAGGAAAATGGGGCAACAGTCCTGTGAACTGCAGAGGAGTCTGGGAGCTAACCAGTCCTGCCAGGAGGAGCTTGACCCTCCTCTGGCCAGTGACATTGTGTTGCTGTTGGGTCCCTTGCAAGACAGTGTCCCTATACACTCCAGTAATTTTGTTGAGCACATTTTCTTCCTTAAGTTGTAATATCAAAAGTTCGCTATGGTTTTCAGTTTTTCTTGTACATTCCTTAGATTCACTAATGGGTCTAATCTATTAGACGTTTATTTCAAATCTTGCTTTTTGTTCATTCAACAGAATTTGAGCCTCTATATGTAAAAATACACACATTTTAAAATTACATGACCAACTTACATGACCAACTTAACTTTTCAATTACACTTTTTTCCTAGATGCACGAAGGAAGATTAAACAGGTTTATTTTTTTTAACGATTTTATTTATTTATTTGAGATCAAGAGGGAAAAAGAGAGTGTGTATGTGCAGGAGAGGGAGAGGGAAAAGCAGGACCTCCACTGAGCAGGGAGCCCTGTGTGGGGCTGGATCCCAGGACACTGGGACCATGACCTGAACTGAAGGCACACACTTAACCAACTGAACCACTCAAGCACCCCTTAAACAGATTTAAACAGGATTTCTGAAGAAATCAACTGAAGCATTGAAGTCTTACTCTCACAGATTGCCATTAGTATATTTACCTGCATATTTGTTTTTATTAAAGACTAATTTTCTAAATCAGAGAGGAGCTCGGAGCATTCTTCTCTCTAGATGAATGGACCTTTATACAAGGATTCAGACTCAGAGTTTGAAAAAAGTAGCAAGCTTTAACTGAGCCTCTCATTCTTCCCAAGGTCCAGCAAGGAGTTTCTCAGAGCTCCAGGAGGGCACAGCCTGTGTTCCCAGTGGAGAAATAGGGAGGGTGTTGTTCTCACAGCCATGGCTGCTCAGGAAATGGTCTGTTCTCATGATCTGGGGAAAGGAGAGGATTTCTCTTACTGGGACCTAGGCAGGGGTACAAGCAGCAGCCTTGTGCCCCACACACATTCATTTGCTCTGGCTCAGGGGTCAGCAAACTTCCTGTAAAAAGCCAGATGTAAATATTTTCAGCTTGTGATCCCTAAGATTTCTTTTGTAACTATTCAACTCTGCTACTGCAGTACAGGTGACCATTGACTATACTTGCTGCAGCAAGTGGGAATGGCTGTATGTCAGTAAAGCTGTCTTTAAAAAGACAGCAGCAGACCGAATTCTCCACATGTAGTTCACTGACTCCTGCGCAGGGTCACATCCCACCTTTTTATTGCCCTAGTTGGGTGTAGCCCAACTTTTCAGGTGAAAGGAGAGCTTTGGGGCCCCAAGTTCCATTCACATAAAGTATGACCAGATATTTATTATAGATTGGGCCTCCCTAAGCATTTGTGGGATCCAGACCACCACTTGGGACAGCCTGAAGAAAGTTTTAAAACCTAGAGCCAAGTGACTGTTATATACTTATATTGCACATATAACATTGGAGTCTAAATTCAAATTATAGCAGGTGGGAAAGCCAGACTATAATATCTAAGACCAATAGGCATTTTCTGTGTTTGGGGACAGTCTGGTAAATGGATGGATAGAAGTGCTTACCAAAATGTATAGCAGCATGAAGGGTGACATTCCAGGTATTTAATCACTTAGAAAGATCCAGGTACCTACCAAGAGCAGTAGACCCTACGAATAGACAGCCAGCAAGGTTCTGCTGGCAAGCACTCACCAGAAACAAGTTCTTGAAAATTGCACAGTATGCACATATCCAGATAGCTATGTATAGATAAAAAAATACACATATGTATATTTATTTTTTCAGAGAATATAGAGACCACATGGGCTTACCTTTCTTCATTACAAATCTTCATCTTCCCTCTCTGTATTCCTGAGAAAAACAGGACTTCTGCTAAGCTTGAACCCAACCCATGCCTTCCTGCACCTTGGCAGCCTTGCTCAGTCCCCAGTGGCCCCTTCTTACAGATCAATCTTTTTTTCCCTAAAAGCTTCTTGCCCCCCCTGCCTTTAAAGATGCTTCCTCTTCTAAATCAATAACCACTTATTTGAATACAACATTTTCTATTTGACATGTTAATCACTTTCCTCAGAAAAGGCAGGGAGTCATGCTGGTTAAGAAATTCAGTGGTAATCATTTCACTGCACTTTTTAAAAGTTAATCTGTTTTTGTCTCTTTTTTCCTTTTCTAAATTCTGTTAAGTTCAATTTTGTTGCTTTTCAAAAATATCTCATTACAATATCCTATAAGTCTTATAAATAATGAGACTGGCTAGTTAACCTGTTTAATATAGTCCTGTCAGACCTTCGATGAATGAAAGGAGAAAAGTCCCATGTCAGTCTGAATCTATTTGTGTTTCTTTATCCTTTTCATGTATACACACACACACACACACACACACACACCATCTTCTGTGATTTTACATTTCATTCAAACTTAATTTAAAAGTTTAAATTTCACAAATAACAAATGGAAAATGAGAAACAGACATTAGCCAGGGTGGCTGCTGGCAGAGAGTTCTGGAAGCCAATAATGGCAATAAAATAAGGTTTATCCAGGCAGACTTGAGAGCTCAGCAGAGGGGCAAAATTTATATGCCTGTGTTCGGTAAATGTTTATTGAAAGTATATAGACTTTGGGGGCCTGATGGGTTCCTGCTTGTTTGTCTGTTAGGGCCTAGGTGTTATGTAAGGTAACTTTCTGTGTAAGGTGTATCCATTTTCAAAGTCTGTCCTGTTTTGTAGAAGACAGCTCCTTTTCCTCCCCCCTCTTTTGGCATCAGTATGCCCCACCTGAAGCAAGACTTTAGAAATGGAAAAAACCTAGATCACTTTGATGCTTTTAGAGTTTGTTCTCTGTCACTTTGAGACAGAAAAGATGGCTGTCAAGTCCTAGGTCTTTGTCCTCTGGATGCTCTCAGAGCCAAGACATCTCCTTTGCTTCAGGATGCCATATGAGGCCAGAAGCATCCTGACAGTTGTCTCTGGAACAATATATACAACTTAAGGACTCTGGATTTCCATGAAAGTTTTTGTGGTATTTCTCCCCCTCTCCACTTCACCAGTCTTCTGTTTCCTTTTCTCTTCCATAATAGCATAGCTTTGTTATCTTTTGAGAGCTGGCACTGCCTGGAACTGATTTCTACAATTTGGAGGTCCATGAGAGAGAGGAAATTAGAGAACAGTGATTAACTTCAGATAATGGTTTATAAAAACAAGGTTTTTTTTTTTTTTTTAAATGAAACCTTGAGTTTAAAGGAAAAGCAAAAAAATAAATAAATAAAAAATAAAAAAATAAAGGAAAAGCATTATACTTGGAAGGAAGAAGTATTTATTTTAATAAAATTCAGAATTTTCTAGGACATATAAAAGAGAAATTATAAAATGATTAAGCCTATAAAATAATTTTCTGAAATGTGTTTCTTTAATACAACATTCACTTAAAAAGGAATTTCCCTATATACCTCCTATTCATCTATCTTTAATACATTTAATATTTACTCGGATGATGGAGGCATTATGTGAGGACCTATTAGATTCTGCGGGATGTCAAAATAAATCTAATGTGATTTCTGATTTCAGGTAGTTTTAAAAACTAGTTTAGGTGAGTCATATCTTCAAGTCAGTGTAATGCACTACAGTGAGTGGCATACATTGGCAGATAATTTTCATGTGATAAGATCAGGGACAGCATGATATCTTAGAGAAAGTGGTACTTTAATTCTTGGTTTATACAACATCTCATTTTTCTCTCAACAACATTTACAATTTTTTCTTTGGTAAAGTGTTCAAATCATTGGCCTATTATAAAAATTCAGTTGTTTATTTTATTATTATTAAATTTTGAAAGTTCTTTGAATATTCTGGATACAAGTACCTAATCAGGCATGTGATTTGCAAATATTTTCTTGTAGAATATAGCTAATCTTTTCATTCTTTTAATGGTGCATTTCTTTTTCTTTTTCTTTTTTTTTAGATTTTATTTATTTATTTATGAGAGACACAGAGAGAGAGGCAGAGACATAGGCAGAGGGAGAAGCAGGCTCCCTATAGGGAGCCCGACGTGGGACTCAATCCCAGGCCTGACCCCGGGAATCATGACCTGAGCTAAAGGCAGATGCTCAACCCCTCAGCTACTAGGCTTCCCTAATGGTGCCTTTGAAGAGCAGATTTTAAGTCCAGGTTTTATTTTATGGATCATGCTTTTTGTACCTTATTATTGAAGTCTTAACATAACTCAGGGTCACAAAAATTTTCTCATGTTTTCTCCTTAGAAGTTTTAAAATGTTTTGGGTCTTATATTTAGGTCGAGGACTCATTTTGAGTTGATTTTTGTATATGGTATGAGGTATGGATGGAAGTTCTTTTTATTTCTTCTTTTTTTTTTAAATGGATCTTCAGTTGTTTCAGCATTGCTTATTGAAAAGATTTTTCTTTCCCTCACTGAGTTGCCTTTGCACCTTTGTTGAAAACAGCTTATAACATTTATGTGAATATAGTTTGAGGCTCTATTCTATGCCTTTGGATCTCAGTGTGTTTGATTGCAATACTATATTGCTTTCTCTTGTAGCTTTATAATGTCTTGAATTTAGGTAAATTATGTGCCCTGATTTTCTTTTTTTCATAGTTGTTTGTTTATCCTATGTTCTTTGTATTTCCGTATGAACTTTAGAAATCATGTCAATTTCTCCAAGGAGCTGCTGGGATTTTGATTGGAATTGAATTAAATCTATAGATCAATTTGGGGAGAATTAACATTTTAAAAGTATTGAATCTTCCAATCCATGTACAACTAAATGTCTCTATTTATTTAAGTCTTCTTTAATTTCTGTCAGTGATGTTTATAGTTTTCAGTGTACAGGTCTTGCCCATCTTTTGTCAGATTTATTGTCCTAAGTAGTTTACATTTTTAATGTTTTGGAAATAGTATTGTTTTTAAATGTTGATTCTAATTACAATGATATTTAGAGATCCAGTTGCTTTTTGTATTGTATGTTACAAACTTTTTACAATATTGTAATTTGGTCTTTATCTTGTTACCTTGCTGAACTAATTCATTAGTTTTATTACCTTTTTTTCTGTATTCTGAGGGTTTTCTACCCAAACTATCATAATATCTGCATGTAAAAATAGTTTGTTTTTTCCTTCCAATCTGGATGCTTTTTTTTTTTCTTTTCTTTTCTGTCGTGTTTGATTGTGCTCCTTAGAATCCCTAGCACAGGGCAGCCCTGGTGGTGCAGTGGTTTAGTGTCGCCTGCAGCCTGGGGTGTGATCCTGGAGACCTGGGATCGGAGTCCCACGTCGGGCTTTCTGCATGGAGCCTGCCTTCTCCCTCTGCCTGTGTCTTTGCCTCTCTCTCTCTCTCTCTCTCTGAATAAATAAATAAAAAATCTTAAAAAAAAAAAGAGAATCCCTAGCACAATCTTGATTAAAAGTGGGTGAGAGCAGTCATCCAGGTTTGTTCTTGATCTTAGGAATGAAGCATTCAGTCTTCTACCATTGAATATGATAATAGCAGTTTTTCCTAGATACCCTTTACAAGCTGAGGTAGTTCTGTTCCTCATTTGAAAAGTTTCTGTTTGTTGTTTGTGTGTGTGTGTGTGTGTGTGTGTGTGTATGTGTGTTTGTGTTTTACAGGAATGGATGCTGTATTTTGTCAAATGCTTTTTCTGTATCTCTTGCAATGATCATGTTGTTTTCATTGTTTACTGTTAATATAATGAATTAAGTGATGATAATTAAGTATGATGCATTAACAATTTTCAAATGTTAAATCATCCTTGTTTTCCCAGGATGAACCCCATTTGGTCATGATGTATTATCCTTTTTATATATTCTTGGATTTGGTTTGGTAAAATCTTGTTAAGAATGTTTGCATCTATGTATATGGAGGGCTTTGGTTTGTAGTTTTCTTTTCTTGTAGTATCTGTCTCATTTTGGTATTTGGGTACAGCTGGCCTCATACAATGAATTGGTAAATGTTTCCTCATGTTTAATTTTCTGAAAAATTTTATATAGACTTGGTATTATTTCTTTCAGTGTTTGGTGGAATTCTGTGGTAAAGCCATCTAAACCTGGAGTTTTCCTTATGGGAAGATGTTTAACTACAAATTCAATTTGCTTAACAGATACAGGGCTGCTCAGATTATCTATGTCTTCTTGTGTGAGCTTTGGTATGTTGTGTCTTATAAGAAATTTATTTTTTACATCTGAGTTGTTAAACTTACTGGTATAAAGTTGTTTATACTATTTCCATTATTATCCTCTAAATATCTGTAAAGTTTATAGTGATGTCACCTTTATCATCTTGTACATGTTGCTAGTTTGTGTCTTCTTTCTTTTTTCTCTAATCTATCTGGAATGGAAGTTTATTAATTTTATTGATCTTTAAAACAACAAGCATTTGGTTTCATTGATTTGCACTATTATTGTTCCTATTTTGTTATTTCCTGTTTTCTGCTTACTTTGGTTTTAATTTACTCTCTCATTTTCTTAAGATGAAAGCTGAAGACATAAATTGGAAAGCTTTGTTCTTTTGTTTTTTTTTAATAATAAATTTATTTATTTATTTATTTATTTTTAAGTTTTTTTTTTATTTATTTATGATAGTCACAGAGAGAGAGAGAGAGGCAGACACACAGGCAGAGGGAGAAGCAGGCTCCATGCACTGGGAGCCTGATGTGGGATTCGATCCCGGGACTCCAGGATCGCGCCCTGGGCCAAAGGCAGGCGCCAAACCGCTGCGCCACCCAGGGATCCCTAAATTTATTTTTTATTGGTGTTCAATTTGCCAACATACAGAATAACACCCAGTGCTCATCCCCTCAACTGCCCACCTCAGTGCCCGCCACCCAGTCACCCTCACCCCCAGCCCTCCTCCCCTTCCACCACCCCTAGTTCGTTTCCCAGAGTTAGGAGTCTCTCATGTTCTGTCTCCCTTTCTGATATTTCCCACCCATTTCTTCTCCCTTCCCCTCTATTCCCTTTCACTATTATTTATATTCCCCAAATGAATGAGACCATATAATGTTTGTCCTTCTCCGATTGACTTATTTCACTCAGCATAATACCCTCCAGTTCCATCCACGTCAAAGCAAATGGCGGGTATTTGTCATTTTTAATGGCTGAGTAATATTCCATTGTATACATAGACCACATCTTTATCCATTCATCTTTCGATGGACACCGAGGCTCCTTCCACAGTTTGGCTATTGTGGACATTGCTGTAGAAACATTGGGGTGCAGGTGTCCCGGCGTTTCATTGCATCTGCATCTTTGGGGTAAATCCCCAGCAGTGCAATTGCTGGGTCGTAGGGCAGATCTATTTTTAACTCTTTGAGGAACCTCCACACAGTTTTCGAGTGGCTGCACCATTTCACATTCCAACCAACAGTGTAAGAGGGTTCCCCTTTCTTCACATCCTCTCCAACATTTGTGGTTTCCTACCTTGTTAATTTTCCCCATTCTCACTGGTGTGAGGTGGTATCTCATTGTGGTTTTGATTTGTATTTCCTTGATGGCAAGTGATGCGGAGCATTTTCTCATGTGCTTGTTGGCCATGTCTATGTCTTCCTCTGTGAGATTTCTGTTCATGTCTTTTGCCCATTTCATGATTGGATTGTTTGTTTCTATGGTGTTGAGTTTAATAAGTTCTTTATAGATCTTGGAAACTAGCCCTTTATCTGATACGTCATTTGCAAATATATTCTCCCATTCTGTAGGTTGACTTTTAGTTTTGTTGACTATATCCTTTGCTGTGCAAAAGCTTCTTATCTTGATGAAGTCCCAATAGTTCATTTTTGCTTTTGTTTCTTTTGCCTTCGTGGATGTATCTTGCAAGAAGTTACTGTGGCCGAGTTCAAAAAGGGTGTTGCAAAAACAAAAACAAAAACAAAAAACAAAACAAAACAAAAAAACCAAAAAGGATGTTGCCTGTGTTCTACTCTAGGATTTTGATGGAGTCTTGTCTCACATTTAAATCTTTCATCTCCAAAAAAAAAAAAAATAAATAAAATAAATCTTTCATCCATTTTGAGTTTATCTTTGTGTATGGTGCAAGAGAGTGGTCTAGTTTCATTCTTCTGCATGTGGATGTCCAATTTTCCCAGCACCATTTACTGAAGAGACTGTCTGTCTTCCAGTGTATGGTCTTTCCCTCTTTATCGAATATTAGTTGACCATAAAGTTGAGGGTCCACTTCTGGATTCTCTATTCTGTTCCATTGATCTATGCGTCTGTTTTTGTGCCAGTACCACACTGTCTTGATGACCACAGCTTTGTAGTACAACCTGAAATCTGGCATTGTGATGCCCCCAGATAAGGTTTTCTTTTTTAAAATTCCCTTGGCTATTTGGGGTCTTTTTTGATTCCACACTAATCTTAAAATAATTTGTTCCAACTCTCTGAGGAAAGTCCATGGTATTTTGATAGGGATTGCATTAAACGTGTACATTGCCCTGGGTAACATTGACATTTTCACAATATTAATTCTGCCAATCCATGAGCATGGAATATTTTTCCATCTCTTTGTGTGTTCCTCAATTTCTTTCAGAAGTGTTCTATAGTTTTTAGGGTATAGATCCTTTACCTTTTGGTTAGGTTTATTCCTAGGTATCTTATGCTTTTTGGTGCAATTGTCAATGGGATTGACTCCTTAATTTCTCTTTCTTCAGTCTCATTGTTAGTGTATAGAAATGCCACTGACTCTGGGCATTGATTTTGTATCCTGCCACGCTGCCAAATTGCTGTATGAGTTCTAGCAATCTTGGGGTGGAGGCTTTTGGGTTTTCTATGTAGAGTATCATGTCATCGGCGAAGAGGGAGAGTTTGACTTCTTCTTTGCCAATTTGAATGCCTTTAATGTCTTTTTGTTGTCTGATTGCTGAGGCTAGGACTTCCAGTACTATGTTGAATAGCAGTGGTGAGAGTGGACATCCCATCTTGTTCCTGATGTTAGGGGAAAGGCTCCAAGTGCTCCCCATTGAGAATTATACTTGCTGTGGGCTTTTCATAGATGGCTTTTAAGATGTTGAGGAATGTTCCCTCTATCCCTACACTTTGTTCTTTTCTAATACAGATGTTTAGTGCTGTAAATTTTCCTCCAACTGCTTTAGCTGTACCCTACAAATTTTGTAATACTGTATTTTTAATACTTTCATAGCTTACAATTTCATCTTGTTTTCTTTTTTGACCCATTGGTCATTTAGAAATGTGTTATTTAGTTTTGTGAGGATTTTCTACATGTATTTTTTACTATAGATTTCTAATTTAATTCATTTGTAGTCAAAGAATGTGTTTCTATGACTTGAATTATTTTTGATTTATTGATACTGGTTGTATGAACCAAAAATTATCTGTATGGCTAAGTGTACACTTGAGAAGAATATGTATTCTGCTATTGGTGGTTAGAGTGTTCTGTAATTTTCAATTAAGTAAATTGTGTTTTATACACTTACTGATTTACTCTGTACTTGTTTTACACATTGTTGAAAGAGGGCTTTTTTTTTTAAAGATTTATTTATTTATTTATTCATGATAGACATATAGAGAGTGAGAGGCAGAGACACAGGCAGAGGGAGAAGCAGACTCCATGCTGGGAGCCCAACTTGGGACTCGATCCCAGGACTCCAGGATCACACCCCGGGCTGCAGGCGGCACTAAACCGCTGTACCACCGGGGCTTCCCGAGTATTTTTTATTTAATAGATCTTTGTTGTGTTGTTTTAGTGTTTGCTTTAAGCTGAATATTTTAATCTTTATTTTCTTTATAAGAAAATAAAGATTCTTTTTTTCTACCTTCAATTAGTACATACTACTTGATAACATATTGTAGGTTAACATATGAAATAATATATTATTTCTGTTTTAAATAATCACTAGCCTTTATGGAGACTTAAGTTATAAGGTATAATGTTTTATATCTTTTACCTTATACCTGTATATACCCTGTAATTACCATTTCTTTGGCTCTTCTTTTCTTTGATCAGTGTTTTCACTTCTCTTTGAAGGATTTCCTTTAACATTTTCTGAAGGGAAGTTCTGCTGGTAATGAATCTTTCAATTCTATTATGCCTGAAAAAATTTGATTTCTCTTTCATTTTTTTTTATTCATGATAGAGAGAGAGAGAGAGAGAGAGAGAGAGAGGCAGAGACACAGGAGAAGGAAGAGAAGCAAGCTCCATGCCAGGAGCCCAACACAGGACTCGATCTCAGGACTCCAAGATCACACCCTGGGCCAAAGGCAGGCGCCAAACCGCTGAGCCACCCAGGGATCCCCTCTCTTTCATTTTTGAAAGCTATTTTCACTGAGTATACAACTGTAGGCTGATAGTTTTTCCTTCAAGTATTTAAAATATGTTGCTCTACTCTCTTTAGATTACATTGCTTTTGACATGAAATCTGCTGATATTCTTTAATTCATTCCTCCTTACATGCTGTTTTGAATTTTACTCTGATTTTAAGAAATTTTTTTATCACTGGTTTAAGCAATTTGATTGTGGTGTCTGTCCATAGTAGTTTTCTATGTGTGTCCATAAGTTTTCTGCTTGTGCTTTGAGTTTATTGAACTTTTGGAATTGTTGACTTTAGAGTTTTCATCAAATTTGGACATTCTGTTTGGGTATTTTAAAAATCTTTCCTGTGTTCACTTAACATACCAGTTTTTCCCCTACCTTCTTTTTTTTTTTTTTTTTTTCCCCTAGCTTCTTAAACATACAGGATAAAGTTGTAGTAACTGTTTGAGTGTTCTTGTCTATTAATTCTGTTATCTGTGTCATTTCTTTTTTTTAAGATTTTATTTATTTATGATAGAGCGAGAGAGAGAGAGAGAGAGAGAGGCAGAGACACAGGCAGAGGGAGAGGCAGGCTCCATGCTGGGAGCCCCAGGATTGCACCCTGGGCCAAAGGCAGGCACTAAACTGCTGAGCCACCCAGGGATCCCCTATCTGTGTCTTTCTTGAGAAGTCTGTTTGATTGATTGAGTTTTCTCCTCATAGGTCATAGCCTCCTGCTTCTTTGCTAGCCTTGTAATTTTTTAATTGGAATTAATGTGAATTTTATGTTGTTGGGGCTGGATATTTTTATATTCCTTTTTTTTAAATTTATTTTTTATTGGTGTTCAATTTACCAACATACAGAATAACCCCCAGTGCCCGTCACCCATTCACTCCCACCCCCCGCCCTCCTCCCCTTCTACCACCCCTAGTTCGTTTCCCAGAGTTAGCAGTCTTTACGTTCTGTCTCCCTTTCTGATATTTCCCACACATTTCTTCTCCCTTCCCTTATATTCCCTTTTTGAATTTTTTCTGGCACTTGAAAACTGTTTGATCCTATTGTGTCTTGCTTTTAAAATTGTTGGATGTGACCAGAGTAGCATGTAGTCTCTGAAAAATTTCTCCCTATGGTAGAGGTAAAATGCTTCTGAATACTCTATCCAAGTTCCTGTACACCATGATCTCTTTCACTCTATCTGCTGAGAACACAAACTATTCCTCACCTCTTGTGTTTACTGGGGATCTTTTTCTCTGGTGACTCCTTGCTTGGTGTAGTTTCCATATATGAAAACTGAAGATGTGAGTGGAGTCGTCTTGAGAATCTCCAGAGTACCAGGTACTCTCCAGTACCTTCTCTATAAACTCCATAGCTTCCTTGATTTCTAGCTCCATTTCCTAAATTCAGAGAGGCTCAGCTGGGTTCCTTGTTATTGGACGATGCCCTGAGAGCTCTCTCTAGGCTATCACCTTGGGCCATTGTAGGACTCAGCTCGTTTGTTTTGTTTTTTTGTGATCACTGTTTTTAGTCTCCTGTCACTTAATAATCTTGAGAATCTTTTAATATAGTTTGTGTTTGTGTGTGTGTGTGTGTGTGTGTTTGTGTGTGTGTGTGTTTATTTCAGGCAAGAGGTAAATCTAGTTCCTGCTACTTCAAATTGGTTGGAAGCCAACACATTTATTAGACCACCTGACATCCTCCTGTTGGTCACATAAGCTGTGTTTATTATTTTTCAATCCTTTTTAGCTGGGTGCTTCTGTTTATGCTGCTTACGTTGATGTGTCTTCACGTTCATTGAATTTTTTCCCCTAGTATTGAATCTACTGTTAATTCCATACAGTTTTATTTCACACATTGTATTTTTTATGTATAGAAATATCATTGTTTTTATCTTCTGTTTCTTTCTGCATTGTGTTTATGTTCTAAGTCCTTAAGTATTTTCATTATAGCTCTTTAGACTTTTTTCCTTGCCAATTCCATCATCTCTGTGTCTTTCTAGTGGCTGATTTTATTCTGATTATGTGTCATTTTTCCTTCCTTCTTCATATATCTATTAGTTTTCCTTGGCTAGTTGAACTTGCGAATTTTAGGTTGTGGCTTGATAGACTTAATTGTTTTTCTTTAAAGATTGCACAATTTATTTTGGCAGACTGTGGATTTTTAGGGGGCGAGTACATTCTAGTATCTAGTCTTCCTCTCACTAGGATAAATTTAATCCTACTAGTAAGACCTGAGACTCTAAGGTTTCTACTGTATGTCCTGTGTACTGTACCATGTCTCTAGTCTGGGTGCAAGCAGAAGTCCGCCTGATAGATTTTTAATATATGCTCCACTGTACATGGTAGACATTGCTGGCCCTTTTCGAACTCTGGAGATTTTTTGTATTAAAGTTTCTCGGGTCTTTTCCCAGGAGTTAATTTTTACCTACTCTTGTGAACATTCAACTTCTGCAGCCAATAGGTGTTTAAGTCAAGTCCCATGCCAATTCCTGGAGCAATTTCACTTCATAGATCCTGCCATTCTGGTACTCTGACAAGCAAATGCTAGCTGATTCAGCCTTTCTGAGTTTTTATATCTTCTGCTTTACCTCTGTCAGACTGCTGCTGGGTTATCTTCAGGATCTCCCCTGTGAAACTGCCTCCAAGTAGATAGGCATATCCATTGTGAGTCTCACTGCATTTGTTTGCTTTCTCCTGGCATCACAGTCCTTCATAGCCTGTTGTTAAGTTTAAAAACAATTGCCTCCTTTCTTTGCTCTATTTCCTAGTTGTTTACAGTAGGGGGGTAATTCTGAACCCTCTTGGTCTCTCATTGTTGGAAATGGAAGCTCACTTTATGAATTTTTAAGTACACATCTGCATGCATGAATATATACAGTATTTTTTTTGTTTTATTTGTACTTATTAGAATGAAATCTCAATGAGGGCTAGGTTTTTTTTTTTGGTTTATTGTTCTATTTATAGTATTTGGTACCTTGAGCCTCATACCTAGTACTAGTAGGTACTCAATAAATATTTGCTTAATTATCCATCATTATCATCATATTGTAGTCATCGTAGCCAGCAATACATTTTTATTCTTTTTACACATGTTTTCTATTTCATTTTCACCTCTAAATCACTCTCAGATTAAATTCTTGGACACTTCACAGAAATCTCGTATTCTCTTTTCCGCTGCCAAGCCAGAATTTTGGCTGATGGTTAAGAAAGTTGGAGCTGAGTAGAGGAAGTATTGGAGTTAAATAGTCTGCATCTTCATGTGAATTCTTAGGCATTCACATACAAATTACTTTTATATCTTTCCTGAAATTACCAATATATGCATAGATAGAAGTATGCTCAGAATTCCATCAGCCCAGGTAAAGAGGAATGCAGAATGGGTTTGAGAAGTTCTTTCCTTTGGGAGAGACTACCTACAATGGATCTTAAGTTAAATCAGGAGAGGAGAGAAGACCCCAAGCATAGAGAAGCATGAGCAGAGTCACTTAGTCCTTAATCTGTAGAATGTATGGTTGAGGACACCATTGTCTTGAAGTCTCATTGCAACATCCAGGTAAAGATATCCAGCAGGCCCTTGGATGAGTCTGAGACAGTAGTCAGGAATGGAGTTAGTACATAGGTTAGCAAGTATATAGATTAAAGCTAGTATATAGATAAAGCTAAACTCTGACATTGGAAAAGCTTTTTTGAGGGAGAGGGTCTATATAGATACATAGAGTATGAAGAACCTTGAGAGAGATACTAATATATAAGGATTGAGGGCAGCCCCGGTGGTGCAGCGGTTTAGCGCCGCCTGCAGCCCAGGGTGTGATCCTGGAGACTCTGGATTGAGTCCCATGTCAGGCTCTCTGCATGGTGCCTGCTTCTCTCTCTGTGTCTGCGCCTCTCTCTCTCTCTCTCTCCCTCTCTCTGTCTCTGTGAATAAAGTCTTTGAAAAAATTATAAGGATTGATGGTTAAAGAGGATTCTGAAACTAAGCAAAGAAGTACTGGTTGTAAAGGTTTACTGAGAATCCAACAGAGTGGTCTTGCTAGAAGACAGATTTGTGTTTCTTACAAATAGGTGACTCACAAATAAATGGCACTCCGGTTACTTAGGATAGGCATGGGGGGGTGGTATTTGTAAAAATACACATACTCAGGTCTCTCCCCAAATCTGAATTGAAATTTTGTGAGTAGGGCCTGATTACATGCATTTTATAAAGTTCTTTAAGAAATTTTTCACAGAGTAAAATTATGAACCACTGGACTAACGTTTTGAGAAGGAAGAATCATCAACTCAGTCAAATATAAAAGAAAGTACTAGTCTAATTAGACTAGAAAAGTATCCATGGTGTTTGGCCACTTGAAGAATATTCCTGGATCCTGAATTTTCTTGTTGCTGCAATACTAGAGTCACATTTTGCAAAGTTTCTTTAAAATTTATTAATATGTTAATATAATAAGCATCCATTGAATGAATAAATCATCTTAAAATGAAAGATTTTGAAGGTGTTTAGTAACTATTTGGGTAGATTAGAGAGAAGAAAAAATTTGAGGGAAGGCAGAAGTACTGTTTTTGAACCATCTGATTATCATGTTATTCCTCAAAAGTGGAAATGGTCCTAACCTCCATTCCTTTGTAAAGTCTATTCTCTTCATTCATTAAGTATTTTCTACGGGTTTGCTATGCAGCAGTCCTTTAATAACTGTCTGTTAAGTACATACAAATATACTTTCAAGTACAACAGAACTTATGAATCCCTGTTTATTATATTTGGAAGTGCAGAGGTGTGTAGGAGAGGCTCAGGAAGCTTTCACTTACCATTGTTCTGGAGTTTTTGACACTACAGATCTATTTTTTCCTGTTACAATATATTTTTATGCCTTCTTTTGAGAAATATATAGTGTTGCTTTTTTTTCTGTTGAGGATAATAAAACCAATAAAATCATTTGTGAAAGAGCACATTTCTCAAAAGCTACTCAGTAGCCATTGCTAATATCCACAACTTTGCCCATAATTCTTAATTTTTCTTAATGAATTAATATATATATTCACTTTTACCAAAATTTTAAGAAAGCTGTTAGTTGTTGTTGTTAAAGATGTGATTTTAAAATTTTGACTGAAAAAAAATAAAATAAAATTTTGACTGACATTTTCCTAGAATTTTATAATGGAAATAAATGGGAAACTATGAGTCATTACTAGTAAAACTCAAGGTTGGTGAATATAGTTGTACAAATTGTTTATTGAATAATGCCAAGGAGTCAGGGTGGGGCGGAGGTTCAGCTTTGCTCCATTAGGCAAACCACAGTTTTTCAGAGAAGATAGACTTCATTGAATCATAAAAGTTCTATATAGGCTGACAGGAACCTTGGTAGAATTTCATTTTTTAATCTACTGAAATGCAGATATTCTATTAAGCAGAATCTGGTACTTTTTGCTTTAAAGAAGGAACTTTTACATGGAAAATGAAAGTAAAAATGAGAATTCTTGCCCATTCATCAAAATCCAAAGTGTCAACTTCTTTTTTAAATAAATGAAAGTAAATACAATGAAATGCAAAACCTAAATCTTTTGTGTTGTTTGTATTTCTTCCTTAAAAGGACAAAAGCTCACCAGTTTTGTGCACAACAGAGTCTATTTCAGGAAATTACTGATCATCATAATTAATCCCAGCTATTGGTAAAGAAAGAAGATAAGGTTACTGGAAAGGAATGGATAGAGAGCCTTAGAAGGAACACTTCGTGGTTGGGTTACTCGTAGGAAAAGAAAAAAGCTTCCTCTAAGATGATAGAAAAGAAATTACTCTCCATTTCCCATGACATAAACTATTGATCGGGGATTTATAGTTGCCTGTCTGCTGCTTAGAGATTAGGTACTGAAGTACGAAGTACTAAAGCCATTCATCTTGAATGTGGTGGAGCTTCAGAGGCATAGGTAACAAGAGCCCCTACCACATGAGGTGTTAACCATTATGAAATTAGTTATTTGATTTTCTTTGGATGAAACTTTGAGCTCTTTTTTTCCCAAAGTTCACATTAACATGGGCATTCAGGGTACTGGTTGGTGCTTTTCCCTGTCATTTTGTGAGCGAGACTTTGAGGACCTTAATTCTGACAGTTGTTTTTATGGCATTTTTAGAACATGTAAAGTGCTATGACTGTTGGCTCTTAGTGGTTTACTGAAGGAACTTATCTGATGATGAACAATATAATGACTAAATTGGAGAGGATGAGGTAGAGAACCAATTGAAAATAAAATACCGGGATCCCTGGGTGGTGCAGTGGTTTGGCGCCTGCCTTTGGCCCAAGGCGCGATCCTGGAGATCTGGGATCGAATCCCACGTCGGGCTCCCAGTGCATGGAGCCTGCTTCTCCCTCTGCCTGTGTCTCTGCCTCTCCCTCTCTCTCTGTGTGACTATCATAAATAATTAAAAAAAAATTTAAAAAAAAGAAAAAAAATAACTTTAGCTGGATAATGATGATGGTAATTACCAGTAGCAACAATAATAAAAATGTGATTTTAGAATTTATTATCTTAACTTGGCTGTAATACTTGGGAAATGTCTCCACATGCCACAAGGAAAATTGGATAAAATGGAATTCAGCTTCTACTTCCTTGAATGGTTTCAAATAAAAAGCATGAATTATTAACATTGTTTTAAGAAATTCTAATACATTCTAATACACCAGCCAATGGATAAATTAAGGATATGATTAATGTTTAATAGTGCTAATATATTCCTTTTAGGTCAAATATATCACAATTGTTTTTAATGTGTGGTATTTGTATTTTATAGCCAGTGTATATGGTGTGTTATGTTCCACTTGCCAGTTTTATTAGTTTACTTTCAGATTTTTAGAGGATTTTATATTAAGAATTTTTTTTTTTATCTTGTGGGGCACTCTTGCATAGAACTCTTTTTGTTCATTAATGAAAACTTTGACTAGTGACAGAATTTCCAATGTATTTTATGATAAAAATATGATCCACTTGATTATCATTTGCATTTTAAGAAATACATTAAGGGAAAAAGAGAGAATAATCTCTAATGTAGAAGTATGAAGCTTTTTGTTTTGTTTTTTTTGGTTTGTTTTTGTTTTTTTTTAGTGAGTGAGTGACGAATGTAAAATGTAATTGGATCAGGAGACTGGTGACTAGGGGGAAACAAACATAGAATTAGATATCAGGAGATTAAATTTGTAGTTCTAGTCCTCAGTAGTTAGCTGTGTGCTCTTGGATGAGTTACTTAATTTCTCTGAGCTTCATTTTTCTCATCTGTAAAATGTGATTTTTTGGGAATTTCTCAAATTTCCTCTCAGCACCCTAGTTCTAGGATCCTCTGTTTCATTGGAAACACTACTTATGGCTTTCCAATTTAAAGTTGTTTGTACAGAAGTTAGGAGCAACCATCTTAAAGTTAGCCAATGAAAACAAATGGAACATAAAACCATTATTGCTCAAGGGGATCCCATAGAACTAAAACCATCATGGAATAAGTCTGAGCATGGAAAATGTATTGTGAAAGAAGAGAACCAAGGGATAGTTATTCATCCAAATGGCCAACTCATTCCTGCCAAAATTTAATAAGTTGGGTTTATATTTCACCTTGGATTTTTACTGAATAGTTTAAAGATGAGCTGATGCTATTGCCTCATGAGGAAAAAGGCCAGAGGAAAACCTTAACAGGATGGACTATAGAGCTGTTTAAAACCCATACACATGAGAATGACAATCCATGTGAGAATGACTGTGTGGGGTTCCAGGCAGAGCCACTGCCTGATTATCCCTTTGATCTTGTTTGTGATTCTGTCCTACTGTTGAATTTTTGGACCTGAAGAAGGACAATAGACAAAAGAAATTGAAAAATAGTTTAGGATGCAATAATAGCATTTTCACATTTTGTGGCTGACCATTTAATGACTAGGTAATAACAATAAATAGAGACCAGAGAGGTGGAGGGAAAGAGGTTACATGGTTGCATTCCAGCAAATCATCACAGCACCACAGAGGCAGACTTTGGGATGACACCAAATTGGTGGACTCATCTCGTGAGTTACTTTGAAAGTTACACATAGTAATACTGGCCATGGCAAGCCTTTCAAAACCACAGAATAAAAATATACACTGAAATTTGGTAATAATCGATTACTGATCAATAGAGAGAATGTATAACTTACTTTTGAACTAAAAAGACAATCTTTAAGAAATTATTTATCTAGATTTCTTGGAGAAGAGTAATTTTAGAAGCACAAAACATAGATTGCCAAGACTCTTCTAATGACATGTATCACTGAATAGATACAGTATGGAATTCTATTAAAGAGCGAGGGAAAGTTGCTTTTTGCTTACATACTTTTTTATAGATTTTTTTCTCCTGGGTATCTCATAATTGAATAATAAATATGAGCTTCTAAGCAATGATTAGGTATTACCAAACTCGTTTTTCACTAATAATTTTAACTTCTCTTTGAGGATAATGTGATAAGTCACTTGTGGGATTGACTGAGCTTCATCAAAATCAATGTCTACATCAAACTCATAAATTGTATATTGGTTTTAAAATAGAACATAAAACATTCATACTTGGTGATTTCCTTTGCCTTAAAAACAGACATTTTAGCCTGTCACCTGTTTAGAGGATTATTAGTCAAACAAGACTATTCACATCTGTAACTGTTATTCTTTTTTTTTTTTGTAAGATTTTATTTATTTATTCATGAGAGACATATAGAGAGAGGCAGAGACATAGGCAGAGGGAGAAGCAGGCTCCCCGCTGAGCAGGGAGCCTGATGCGGGACTTGATCCCGGGACCCCGGGTTGAGGACATGAGCCAAAGACAGACACTCAACCACTGAACCACCCAGGCATCCCTTTTTAGAAGTTTGCTTCATTCCTTCCTTCCGTCCTTCTTTCCTTTTTTCCTTCTCCTTCCTGTGATTTTTTTTTCTTCTCTTTAAAAAAGACACTTTATTATATCCACAGGCAGTAAAATCCCAGAGCTACTGTTAGGCACGTGAATACAGACCCTGCTAAATATTTAATGTTATCAAGCTTGTGTGACTCCAGCATGGTTTTGAGGCCAGCAACCTCAGTGTCTATCTTCCTGTCTGTCTGGGTGACAGCCCGATCTTGCTGGGCATGCAATGCCATCATTTCTGTCCTCATTTCCAGCAGCTTCCTTTCATTCAACGAGTACAATTCCTTCACTCTGCTCTTTTCTAGATTGAAATCTAACTTGGTATCTGTTCGGACTTTGATCACTTCATCCATTATTTGTTGTTTTAATCGATGTAGTTCCACGTTTATCTTCTCATTTTCTGCTCTGAGGGCTGAAAATTCGCTCTTCTCCAAAATAATCATATCTTTTTTCACATTAGCAATCTGAGACATTATTTGCTGAACAGTGACCTCCTGCTGCATTTTGGTGACCACATCCTCGTAGACGATATCCATGTTGGCATCCGTGATCTTGACCAATGCAGAGACAGTGATTTCATCTTTACTTTTTCTTTTCTTCCATATGAAAACATTTACCATGTCACTTAATATATTTAAATTATACTGGCGAACAATATATGACCCATTTTGTCATGTAAACTGTAGTCTAAGTTCTTTGGTTCCTTTTTATATTTATCTTAGATCACTTTCAGGTTTTAATGCATATCACTTAGTTCTCATTAACATCTACATGTCAAGAACAAGTACCTTGCACTTATGGTCCAGGTAAACTTGGCTTAAAATTCCAGTTGCAACATAAGTCTAATATAATTCCTGAACAAAGTCTGCATATCCTAGGAACTTTAGTTTTCACTACTTGTCTCTGGCTCAGTCTTTTTAGAAAACATATATATATTTTGAAATATCATGAAGTTGTTAGTTGTTGTTGGGTTTGTTTGTTTGTTTGTTTTGTTTCCTGATACCCATCCTTGTGTTGTAGATTTCAATCTCAAGCGAGAGATATTCCACTTCCATATTCCAGGCCTCCAGATCAGTCTAGCCCTGCTCAAACGTATACATAAATACAGTACAATCCTGGAAATGCATTTTCTCTTCCTTGTTTTTCTTAATAACATTTTCTTTTCTGTGGCTGACTTTATGGTCTGCACATGGCATTGTAGAGGCCCAGGGCAGGCTGCCCAAAGATAGGCCCCTTTTGCAGGAAATACTCCTGTAACTGTTATTCTTTCTTTAAAGCAGCCAATAGCTTTCCATAGGAGTGTCTTTCTATCCACAGCCCTTCTTGGAAATTTAAATCTTTTTTGATTTCTTAAAACTTATTTGAAATCCCTAAGTGGTTTTTTTTAAAAGACTATACTTTCAGGGATCATTCTATAGTTTGTTACTAAAAGATTTTTTTAAGTGCAGTTTTAGGTTCAAAGCAAAATTAAGGGGAAGAGCCAGAGACTTCCCATATACCTCCTGACCCACACATGCACAGCCTCCCCTATTACTAACATCCCCTATAGAGTGGTGCATTTGTTACGTTGATGACCCTACACTGGCCCATTGTAATCAACCAAAAGTCGATAGTTTACAATAGAGTTCATTATTGGTATTGTGTATTCTGTGGGTTTGGACAAATGTGTAATGACCTGTATTCATCATTAAAGTATCATACAGAATATTTTCACTGCATTCAATATCCTCTGCTCCATGTGTTCATCCCTCCTCCTCCTCCTCCCAACTCCTCCTTGACAACCACTGATCTTTTTACTGTCTCCATAATTTTGCCTCTTCCAGAATGTCATATTGTTGGAATTATGTGGTATGTAGCTTTTTCAGATTGTCTTCTTCCACTTATGATTATACATTGAAGGTTCACCTATGTCTTTTCATGATTTGATACCTCATTTCTTTTTAGTACTGAATAATATTCCATTATTGGGATGTACCACATTTATCCATTCACCTACTAAGGAACATCTGCATTGTTTCCAAGTTTTGGCAATTATAAATAAAGCTGCTATAGATATCCACATGCGGGTTTTTGTGTAGATGTAAGTTTTCAATTGCTTTGGCTAAATATGAGGAGAGTGATTGCTGTATTGTATGGTTAAGAGTACATGTAGTTTTCTAAGAAATTGCCAAACTGTCTTCCAAAGCAACTGTTCTTTTTTGAATTTTTACCAGCAGTGAATGAAAATTCTTGCTCCACATACCAAGATTTGGTGTTGTCTGTGTCAAAGCACTTTTAATTATCAAAATTTTAAAAAGTAAATTTTCTCATGTAATTTGGTTATTGATGCGAAGTTCATATAATGTAAAATTTACTCTTTTAAAAGTAAAGATTATATACTCTTTTAAAGTATATAGTTCAAAAAAATATACAGTTCAGTGGTTCTAGTATAGTCACAAAGTTGTGATACCATCACTACTACTTCCAGAGCGTTTTCATCATGCCACAAAGAAACACCATACCCCTTAGCAGTCACTCTCTAGTTCCCCCTTCCCTCAACCAATGTAGGGGAAATTTAAGAAACATTATATTTTGATTTTGTCAAGTGTATGTTTATATTCCCCATGTAAGTAGTGTGGTTTAGTGGCCTTGATAAAGCAGTAGACAGAACATGGTATAAATTAGTTTCAAGGTCAAGCATGTGGAGTTGACTTCTTTTATAGCTACAAATACAGAAAAACATGCTGTTCCCCCCCCCCAAAAAAAAAAAAACCATTCTGTCATTCTTTACTGAAGAAGAGCTTATCCCATTTGAGCCTCTGCCTTTGTTAATTCATGGGGTTCATGTTTAATGGTGGGACGTTCTTTCCAGGTTGCAGCTTTTCCTCTTCTTAGCCCAGTGTTTTTACTTAGAGGTGATATATACATGCATAAGAATTTAATAGCTGATAGGAACTTCAGTTAATTAGAAAAAATTCCAGCTTTCAAAACCATTTCAAATATCCCCTGATGAGTGACTGAGATTTGTTTGCTGTTTTAAGGCTCCACCTAATCTACAAACATATTTTTTGATATTTTTTTTCTGAAATATCAACAAAGAGGTTCAGGCAGACCTGTTTACCTTTTGTTGGAATAGTTTCCTTAGCTTTCTCCTTGTTTCCCAAAGAGGGGTGAGGCGGGCCAGGAGAGGAACAGAAAACCAGGATTGTAGGAGGAGAATGAAGGATGCCAGGTGATAATGAAAGTCACTGAGCCTGAGAAAGAGAGCGGGAACCTGCTCTGTGTTCTTGCTTCTATTACTCTGAAACTATAGCTTCCCTTTATCATCATTGCATTTCAAGTGCTTTTTGCAAAACATCCAAGTTGAGCTTGTTTATAAGCATGTTACAATCCAAAGATTTCTGAGAAGCCTGAGCATAAAAACAAGGGATTTGTCTTCTTTCTTTATCTAAATGGCCTCCTGAGGGAGCTCAGAGGGTAAACAGCTGCATTACTGAGACTGTGCCTAGGGTCTGTCCCACAAAGTGAGCAGTTTCACTTGCAAGAGCCTTGCTGCAAAAGCTCACTTGAGGTCAGGATCCAAGATGATTTCTCTAGATGGCCATGTTGTGCTGCTATTGGCATCATTCAAAGACAATGACAATGGAAAATTCAATCCTTCTCTTCTTTCAGAAAGAGGAGGTGGGAAATTTTGATTTGTGTGTATTCTTCCTAATACCCTTGGAATGTATTTGACTTGAAAACAACATGAATATAGTCATTCCCTGTATATTTAGACAGGGATATCTTCAGCAAGAAGGATGTTTAACCTTATAGTATACTGATCAAGTCCAGACCAAGACATGAGATTAGGTGCATAATTTGGTAGCTCTTAAAATTGAAGATTACATTAGAAACACCTTCTTTTATGAGGCTGACTGTGTATTCTCACTTGAATAATTCCCTTAGTGGAGTGGAGAAGGTGTCTAATCTCACCTACTCTAAATGAGTTATTAAAGTACTCCTTCCAGTTAATATCATTTGGGAATCATCTGGGCTGCAAGTAATAATAATGACAACAAAGATTAGAATTGTTTTTAAAATTTGTTCTCACATTTCTAGAAGTCCAGAGATAGACAGCATCTGATGTTATTTCTGAGATTCAATAACGTCAAGGCTGATCACTGCAGTTTTCTTGGCTTTTCTCTCATCATTGCGAAGTGGCTGCTGAAGCATCCATCTCGTCTACATTCCAAGAAGGGAGAAAGAGGAAAAGAAAGTGATAACAAAAGATTAGGATAACAAAAGTTTCAGGATAACAAAAGATCTCTCTGAAACTATGGGAAAGAATTTTTCTGTTGTGACTTTGGCTGGAAATGTGTCAGATGGCCATTTGTGGCCTAAGGGAGTTGAGGAAACAAGGCTCGGGAATGGGGTTGGGTCAGAGAGGAGTTTTAATAAATTCAGTTTTATTTATGTTAATCATATTTCTAGTGATATTTTAGCGCCCCTATGATATTTTAGCACCACACTATAGCCTAACTCTAAATCTAGTTATGGTCATGCTAAAAAAATTAAATTATAGTCATCAGTTAACACATGGGTTTACTATGTGCCATGCATTTCACATATATTAACTCAATCCTTATAATAACTCCAGGGCATATATATGTTTAATATTCCCATTTTACAGATTAGGCAGTGGGGAACAGAGGTTCAGTAGCTTGCACTGAAGGTCATAGATCCAGAAAGTGTCAGAGCCCACATTGAAACCTGGCCCAGCCGGCTTCACAGTTTTTCTCAAAATCATGACATTATATTTCTTCTCTGGATATGTATAGCTATACACAGATACACTAATACCTGAGGGGGCTTTTGAAATTAAGAAAGATTACTGTAGAGAAAGCATCTGGACAGGATTGAAAAGGTTTGAATTTATATTCTGGCTCCACTGTCACTAGTCATTCATTCTGCAAATATTTCTGAGTTCCTGTTATTGGCCAGATACTGAGTAAATGAGACAGACATGGTTCCTCTATATTCTACTGGGGAAAATCATTCCCCCCAAAATGAAGTAAGTTAGTAGAGGAAGTGTAAGTTGTTGATGGATGAGAAGAAAAAAATGCAGAAAGCTGAGATGATGGATAACTGGAGGAATGCTAATTTAGGATGGCTAGAAAAAGATCCCCCGAGGAGATGACATTTACCTTGGGAGCTGAATGATGAGAAGCATCTTGGCATGGGAATAGTAGGAGAAAGTTCCAGGCAGAAAAATCAGTAAGGGAAAATTTCTTGAGGGAAGAAACAGCTTGGATTTTTAGAGAAACTGAGAAAAGATTAGCATGTCTAGTGCTAATGCCAGGGAGAGTGTTATAAGGTGTGACTGCAGAAGCAGTTTGAGGACAGAATATGCTGGGCCATGAAGTCCTAGAAGAGCCTTTGCATTTTATTGTAATTGCAGTGGGAAGTTATATTTCTCCACTTTGCTGTCAGTAACTGTTTTCTTCACTGTATAATTCTTGCTTTGGCTGCTTTATGGAATTAATATAAGGAACAAATGATGCAATGTGTATGATAGTAAATTGTTATATATTAAATTCTTTTTTTTAAAATTTTTATTTATTTATGATAGTCACAGAGAGAGAGAGAGAGAGAGGCAGAGACATAGGCAGAGGGAGAAGCAGGCTCCATGCACCGGGAGCCTGATGTGGGATTCGATCCCGGGTCTCCAGGATCGTGCCCTGGGCCAAAGGCACACGCCAAACCGCTGCGCCACCCAGGGATCCCCTATATATTAAATTCTTTACAAGATGTCTCTTGTAGAGGGCCCATAGAATATTTCTTAGCATGACTTTTAAAAATATTCTGTGGCATATACTCAGAAAAATTGAACTTGGGTTATACAAAGTTAGAAGTTCATTAGCAAATACAGCATTAAAAGAAATCTGGTATGTTTACAATGTTCTGTGGGAGTTCCACTTCCAGTTAGGACATAGACTATATGGTGATGGACTGTCTTTCCCACTGTAACAACTAGAGAAGAAAGGATAAATGTAAACATCATATGTTTTAAAAACTAGTGGAGAGCTATGGTCACAATATCTAAAGGAGATAAATCTCAGGGAGGGCAGAGCTCCTCCTAGGTGATAGAGCCCAGCTGTCATTTCCCTCCCTGGGCATGTTTCTTCCCCTGAGTCTTTGACCTCACGGGAAGATGATCACACCTGGTTGATCCTCTACTGGGTCCTCTACTGGGGCAAGGAGATACCAAGACAGCTGTTAATGACTGTCTGCACTGGCACAGCAAATTGGTATCAGTTGAAACTCCGTATAAAAAGGACCTTCACACCTGATAATCCTCTCCCTTAGGATTTTTGCTAAGAGCCTAATGACACAGGAGGCTGGGGGTTAGGCTCTAAATCAGAGTGAGAGTTCTTAGTTCCATGGTGTTTATCCTAAAGCTGGGGGGGGGGGGGAAACCTGTAAAGATACAAGACATTTAAAGCATTTGGAACCAGAGGTAACCTAAAACTAATTAAAGTTGCAATACAACCCAGGCCCAGTTCAACTCCTAATTGGAATGAAGCGTCTTACTCTAATTATCAGACAGAAGAAAAGGCTTATCCTTCTGGGGGAAATTACTATTGACTCCAGTTTCCTAGAGTTCTTTTAAAAACAATGTTATACAACAAAAAGTTAAAAGATTAGTAAAAGAAAAGGAAAATGTGACCCATAAACAATTGACTAGTATTTGATTACTATAGTAGGCATATTGATGGCACAGATTTTAGCATTAAGGGACAAGAACTTTTAAATAACAATGATAATTGTTAGAGAAATCAGAGGAACAGTTGCATAAAATGGATAAAAGATAAATAATGTCAACAGAGAAATAGAATCTCTAAAAATAACTAATTTGACATGTGTATATGAAAAAACCACAGTATCAAATTGAAGCATTCTGGATGGATTTAACAGCAGACTAGATGCATAGAAGAAAAGAAAATTGAACATGAAGACAAGGTAGTAGAAATTCAACTGAAGCATAGAAGGAGTTGGGGAGGAAAGCAAAGTAGGCCATTTGATATTGTCCCAAATGGCCAACATTTATGTTATTGGAGTTCAAGGAGAAGAGAGAAAGAACGGGACAAAAGAAATAGTTGAAGAAAAAATGGGTAATAGTTCAAAATTGATGAAAGACATTGACCCACAGATTTAAGAGACTCAGTAAACCACAATCAGAATAAAAACAAAATCACAGTGGAGGCATTTCATGATTAAACTGTTAAAAGAGAAAAGGAAAACCTATGAAAAACATCGATAACATTCTATATTTAGAAGAATCTCCATAAGAATTATAATTAACTTCTTATCAGATTTGAGTCCAGAAGACAATGGAATGACATCTATAAAAGGTTTTGAAAACAATAATAACAACTGCTAGCCTAGAATTCTTTGTTCAGTAAACAAATTCACCAAACTGTAAAGGAGTTAAAGATATATTCAGAAAGAAATCTAAAGGAGTTTGTTGGCAGGACATCCACAGTACAACAAAAACTAAGGAAAAAAAGAGGAAATGCCAAATGAAGTTCTCAAAGCTGATAGCAAATGATCTATTATGGGTACAGGGACATGCAGGAAGAAATAAAAGAGCACCATAAAGGATAATATAAAAGACTACTTACTTAATTTTTAAAAAGATCATTGCCTTTTTAAAAGTTAGTTGACAGATGGAGGTTAATTTTACTCTTGTAAGGTATTTACATTGGTCTGAAGTTGTAATATAATTATTCATGGTAGACAATAATAAGTTCTAGATCTCCAATAATCATTACCACATAATACAAGTTATTTCTAGAAAGATAATGGAGGGGAAGATGGAATAATAAAATCTTTTGTTAATGCCACTTTGAATGTATGGAAATTGGCATGCACTTAAAATCTAATTTGAAACCTAATGGTGTTTTCCCAATAAAAGTTACTGTGTAATACAATTGCATTCTGTTTGTGTTTGTGTGTGTGTGTGTGTGTGTGTGTAATGTTTTCCTGGTATTGTTTTGGAATCAAACAGCTTCAGAAGGTTAAGCTCTATTTATCCTAATATGGTGAGGTATGAAGCTACAGATTAAGACTCATCAAAGTGTTGGATGAGCCTGCGGTTCAGTTATGTAATATTTTAAGACTGGAAGGTCATGGCCCTTGCTCTACCCTGGGTTAAAAGGGGAGATATTTGGATCCCTAACTAAAAAAAAGAGAACTCTTATAAATGTGCTTGTCCCAAAAATACTGTCTGACTTCTTTGCCAAAAAAAATAGTTGATCACTGCAATTATAGAATTCTTTGGGTGGATTATCTCAGAATGAACCAATGTATCACTCATGTTCATGACTTATATTTTGCATCTGTTTTCCTTTCCCCAGCAGAATGTTATGATGAATCTCTTCTCTTGAAATTCCACCAGTGTAACCTTTGCATGAGTAAGGAACTGTGTGCTATAACTAAAATGATCATTATTAGCTCTAAATATGTACAAATTTCCCACTTCTTCAGACATTTCCAGTGCTTAGATATATGTCTACTTGTTTACTTAATTTCTAAGATAAATTATGCTATTCCAAGTAGTTATTGAAGTGGCATTTCTGTATTGGCATGGAAAAGATATCTATGATGTGGTTTTGAGTTGGGAAAACAAAACAACTTATAAAAAAATATTGATGCAACACAGATGGAGGAGAATACCTTAACTTTCCACTTTATAAATTGTATATTATTTAAACTTGGTCCATGTCTGCCATTGATACTGTAAATTTTCCACAAGTCAGACATACTCATTTTTAAAAGAAATAAACCTAATAAACATCCAGAACTAGAGAAAGCTTGGGGCATCTGTGTATTTTTTCTGAATATGGTATATGAAGGGTAGTAGACTGTGAGAACAGTGGTAACGATTATAGCTTATAAGTAGATGTTTCTGTACTAGAGTTGTGCAAATTTGTTAGTGGCTTTCAGTATTGGTCTTATTGCAAAAGGGCAGAGTCTTTAAAGCCTAAAAATAATAAAAGAGACAATAGCCATTATGATACCTGCATCAATTTCATGTGTGCTAAAACCACTAGAATCTGTCTTGTCAAGCTGTAAAGAATTCAGTGGAAAACTCTTAACACCCAATTATCAAACAAAGCTGCTTACAGTTATTTTTATCATATGGCACAGTGTAAGAAAATTAAAGTGAATAGTTCATATTTTTGTGAAATGCTTTGAGTTTTAAAAATAAATTAGGTAACTCACTGCCAGTTGATGTTCCAAACTAGCATTATTTAACAATATGGTAGTGTTAGGATCAGTGATAAAATTCCAGAAATTTCTGCTAAGAGCGATTTAGAAATCTAGGATTCCTATAAATATAGACAGTATGAATACACAGATTTGTTTTCTTATTCCCTTCTCTGTTTGCTCATGCACTTTGGTGTTCTTTGCATATGCTGTAGGGCATGACTAAATTTGATAGCAGTCTACTGCTGCTCTGTATATAAAAATGAAACTGTCCTAAGTGAGTCATAATGCCACAGTTGGACATTTCTATGTCATTGCTCTGGTTGTCTCTTTCCATCTTGGAGTTCTTGTTTGGGCTGTACTGCAGCTCAGACTGCACGTTGGTTAAAAGGTAATCTCAGCCTTCGTTCAACTCCACCTGAACCCAAGGATAAGGAGGCATGTTCTTGGAACTCTTTGAAAGAAGTTGCATACCCAGTTCAAACTGGAAAATTAAAAATAAAAAAATAACATAAGAGCAAGAACAGAAGATCATACTGCATAAAGTAGTTCAGTTATTCATGGTTAGGGACCAAAGTGGTCTTGTTAATCAAACATTGTTCCTAGAAAAAAATGATATTTGTAAATCCTATGTCTTGGAAATCAAAAATTTTTTAAAAGATTTATTTATTTATTTATTTATTTATTTATTTATTTATTTATTCATGATAGAGAGAGAGGCAGAGACACAGGCAGAGGGAGAAGCAGGCTCTGTGCCGGGAGCCCGACGCGGGACTTGATCCCGGGACCCCAGGACTGCGCCCTGGGCCAAAGGCAGGCGCTAAACTTCTGAGCCACCCAGGGATCCCCGGAAATCAAATATTTTTTAAATTTTTTCAGTTTTATTGAGATATTTGACATATAACATTGTGTTAAATTTAAGATGCATGACATGCTGATTTGATACATGTATATATTGCAAAATGATTACCACAACAGTAAGATCCCTTAACACATCACCACTTCACATAAAAATATTTTATTTTTATGCAAATCCTCAAAATTTCTCAGAATTCCAACATTTTGGCCTCTATTTTCCCCATTATGTCTCTTGCTTTTTAAACTAACATTTGTTGACTATTCTATTCTAAATACATATGCATGCTAATTTATTTAGTCTTTGCAGCAGTTCCATGAGAAAGTGCCCCTTGAAGCTGCTCCATGCTCTGCTTAGTTGTGTGTCTTCAGGATTAGCAGTGGATCTATTGTGGCCCTCCCAAAAAACAGGAGCCTGCAGTGCCCATCTGGCGGTTGGACCCTACCCGTAGTGTTGATCCAATTTTCCCTGAACTGACTATGGATCTCTGTATCTGAGTTAGTGCCCCCTTCCTCATCCTAATGTAGGGTCTTTCTATTTAATGTCACAGATTATTTCCTCACACTATCTCATTATTTCAGCAGCCAACTTTTTAAAAATGTATTTTTCAATTTTTTTAAAGTATGCTCCATGCCCAGTGGTGGAGCCCAGTGCAGGGCTCAAACTCATGATCCTGAGATCAAGACCTGAACTGAAATCAAGAGTCAGCTACTCAACTGACTGTGCCACCCAGACCCCCAATTTTTATGTCAATTTTTAAAAATTCTGATAAAATAGGGGCACTTGGGTGGCTCAGTTGGTCAAGTATCTTAACTCTTGGTTTCAGCTCAGTTCATGATCTCAGGGTCATGAGATAGAGCCCCGTATTGGGCTCCATGCTCAGCAAGGAGTCTGCTTGATATTTTCTCTCCCTCTCCTTCCCCTGTGCCCCTCCCTCTGTGCATGCATGCTCTCTCTCTTTCTCAAATAAATAAATAAATAAATAAATAAATAAATAAAATCTTTTAAAAATTCTGATAAAATACACATAAAATAAAATTTACTGTCTCAACCATTTTTTTTAAGCAACAGCTCAGTTATATCAAGTACATTCACATTATTGTAACTCCTCTCTCCAGAACTGGTTTTCTTTTGTAAAACTGAAACTCTAAACTGATTAAACAAAAACTTCCCATTCCCTCATCCCCACAACCGCAGCAACCTCCACTCTACTTTTTGTCTATAATTTTGACTTCTCTATGTATCTCTTATATGTGGAATCATATAGTATTTGTCCTGTGACTGGGTTATTTCACTTAACATAATATCTTCAAGGTTCATTCATGTTGTAGCACATGTCAGAATTTCTTTCCCTTTTAAGGCTGAATAATATTTTATTGTATGTCTGGACCACTTTTACTTATCCATCCATCTGTCAGTGGGCACTTCAGTTGCTTCTACCTTATGGCTTTTGGGAATAACACTGCTATTAAACACAGTGTACAGATATCTCTTCAAGACTCTGTTTCAATTCTTTGAGTATATATACCCAAAAGTGAAATCACTGAATCAAATGGTTATTTTATGTATAGTTGTTTGGGGAACTACCATACTGTTTTCCACAGAGACTGCACAATTTACAGGGGTTCTATTTTCTTCACATTCTTGCCACCACTTGTTTTGTTTTTTTGATAGTAGCCATCCTGGTGGGTGTGAGCAGCCAACTTTTTACACCTTCTCTGTAATCATCTTAGATACTTTATAGATGGTACCTTTTACTATATATACTACTAGTTGAAGTATAGCTGTCATACAGTATTACATGAGTTTCAGGTATCCATCATAATGATTTGACATTTATATGTTTATAACATTTATAAAATACTCCCCATGATACGTGTATGTCACCATGTAACATTATTAGAATATTATTGACTATATTCTCCATGCTGTACTTTTCATCATCATGACTTACAACTGGAATTTTGTACCTCTTAATCTCTTTTATCTATTTCACCCATGGCTCTACTCCCATCCCCTCTGGCACTTCTCTGTATTTCAGAGTCTGGTTTTTGGTTAGTTGTTCATTTGTTTTGTTTTGTTTTTTATATTCTGTATATAAGTGAAATCATACAGTATTTGTCTTTTTCTGACTTATTTCACTTAGCATAATACACTCTAGGTGCTTTTGCATTGCCAAAAAGCCACGACTTTATCCTTTTTTTTTAAGTCTGAGTAATATTCCATATTTCACATTCTTTATCCATTCATCTATCAGTGGACACTTAGGTTACTTCCATATATTGGCTATTATAAATCATGCTGCAGTAAATATAGAGGTGCACATATCTTTTCAAATTAGTTTTTTTAATTTTCTTCAGGTAAATACCTAGAAGTATAATTACTGGATTGTATGGTATTCCTATTTGTAAATTTTTGAAGACCCTTCATACTCTTCTCTGTAGTGGCTTCACCAATGTACATTCTCACCAATAGTATGCAGGGGTTCCCTCTTGCGCATTCTTGCCAACACTTGTTATTTCTTGTCTTTTTGATACTAGCTATTCCAGCTGCTGTGAGGTGTATCTCATTGGGGTTTTGATTTGCATTTCCCTGATGATTAATGATGTTGAGCATCTTTTTATGTGTCCACTGGCCACATTTTAGGTCTTCTTGGAAAAGTATCTATTTAGGTCCTCTGGCTATTTTTATTTGGATTTTTTTTTTTTTTTTGGTGTTAAGTTCTAATGAGTTTTTATATATTCTGGATATTAACCTCTTGTGTAGCAACACCCCAGCAGACTCTAAGCCCAAGGGTGGGTGATGGTCTGGCAAGGCTGAAGAAATTAGCCAGATACAGGGGTCAAGTCATAGGTTTAGTGGGGGAACTTACATTCAGGATGTCCAGAAGCAGCCAACTGGACAAAGCATCCACTTCTGGAATCTACATGCAGTAAGCTTTTATAGTTTAGCAACTAGCCTAGCAACTGTCTATAGCCCTTCTTTTCCTTTGCACAGCCAATGTTTGAAGGAGATCAAGTCCTGCCATCCAGACATTCTTTGTTACAAGGGAGATGGTCTGGGTTAGCTACACCTGGAGCCTCTAACCTTGATCACTGCTACCCATTATGTTTGATGAGAATATAGAAGGAGGACAATATTGCTACATTCTTAAGATACTGATTAACAGGGACATTTAGGGTATGCTTTCACAAACCAGCCTTCCAGTATGTACTATATACTCCTTACCAGTATATCATTTGTAAATATCTTTTCCCATTCAGTAGGTTGCCTTTATGTTTTGTCGTTTCCTTTGCTGTCCTGAACTTTTTAGTTTGATGGAGTCCCGATTGTTTATTTTTGCTTTTGTTGCTGTTGCCTGAGGGGCCACATCTGAAAAAATACTAATCAGACCAATGTCCCTGAGGTTACTGCCTATATTTTCTTTTAAGAGTTCAACAGGGGCAGCCCCGGTGGCCCAGCGGTTTAGCGCCGCCTGCAGCCCAGGGTGTGATCCTGGAGACCCGGGATCGAGTCCCACATCGGGCTCCCTGCATGGAGCCTGCTTCTCTCTGCCTGTGTCTCTGCCTCTCTTTCGCTCTCTCTGAATAAATAAATAAATCTTTAAAAAAAAAAAGAGTTTTATGGTATCAGGTCTTACATTTAAGTCTTTAATCCATTATGAGTTTATTTTTGCCTCTTGGTATATGAAGATGATTCACGTTCATTCTTTTGCATATACCTGTTCAGTTTTCCCAACACGATTTAATGAAGAAACTGTCTTTTCCCCATTATGTTCTTCTCTTCTTTGTCATAGATTAATTGACCATACAAGTGTGGGCTTATTTCTGGGTTCTCTCTTCTGTTCCATTGATCTGTGTGTCTTGTTGTGGCAGTATCATACTGTTTTGATTACTACAGCTTTGTAATATAGTTTGAAATCTGTGATGGTGATACCTCCAACTTATTCTTGTTCAGGATTGCTTTGTCTCTTTGGGATCTTTTGTGGTTCCGTAAAAATTTTAGGATTAATTGTTTTAGTTTTATGAAAAATACTATTATTTTGATTGGGATTGAATTTGTAGACTGCTTGGCTAGTATAAATATTTTAACAATACTAACTCTTCCAATTCATGAGCATGATACATGTTTCCATTTATGTGTGTAATCTTCAACTTCTCTCATCAGTGTCTTATAGTTTTCAGAGTACAGGTCATTCACCTCTTTGGTTAAATTTATTTCTAAGTCTTTTATTCTTTTTGATGCAGTTGTAAATAGGATTGTTTTCTTAATTTCTCTTTCTGCTAGTTCATTAGTAGTGTATAGAAATACTACAGATTTCAGTGTATTAATTTTGTATCCTACAGCTTTATTGAATTCATGGATTCATTTTAAAATTTTAGCAGCATTTTTAGTGTTTTCTATGTATAGTATCATGTCATCTGCAATACTGACAGTTTTACTTCTTCCTTACCAAGTTGGAAGCCTCTTATATCTTTTTCTTATCTGATTGTTGTGGCTACGACTTTCAGGACTATATTGAATAAAAGTGTGAGAGTGGAGGGATGCCTGGGTGGCTCAGTGATTGAGCATCTGCCTTTGGTTCGGGTCATGATTCTGGGGTCCTGGGATCAAGTCCCACATCAGGCTCCTCTCAGGGAGCCAGCTTCTCCCTCTGCCTATGTGTCTGCCTCTCTCTGTGTGTCTCTCATGAATAAATAAATAAAATCTTTAAAAAAAAATGTGAGAGTAGACATCTTGTTTGTTCCTGATTTTAGAGGAAAAGTTTTCAGCCTTTTATAAAACTTTGAATATGATGTGCTAGCTGTGGCTTTGTCATGTTGAGATATGTTTCTTCTGTCCTCACTTTATTAAGAGGTTTTATCATGAATGGGTATTGAATTTTGTTAAATGCTTTTTCTGCATCTTTTGAGATGATCATATGGTTTATATTCTTTCTTTTGTTAATGTGATATATCATGTCACTGAGTTGTAGATATTGAGCCATCCTTGCGTCCCTGGAATAAGTCCCTCTTGGTGGTGGTGAATGATTCTTTTTAACATATTATTGAATTCAATTTGCTAATGGTTTGAGGATTTTTGCCTCTGTGTTCATCGGAGAGACTGGCTTGAATTATGTGTTTCAGCTAATACAAGCAACTTCACATTTTATGAGTGTATGAAAATTATAAAAAGTATTTTCATGGTGATTCCTACATAACCACAAAGCCATTATGAATTATAGAGAAAAAAAAGAGGAACCACCACTGAATGGAAATTATTCTCTCAAACCCCTCTCTGTCACACTTAACTCCGTTTCTCCATTGATTTTAAACCTAAATTTTACTTTGTGATTTATAACATGAGACTGATTTTTTTTATTAATAACAGATATTCTTTCTGCAGAAAATCTATTCCTCGCTGCCGAAGAATTAACAGGATGCTCTCCAATGAATCCCTACATTCTCCCGCATTTACCCGCTCCAACTCACAAGCCTCCATAGACAGCACCTCCATGGAGGATTTCCTGCGGGAAATAGAAAGCATTAAAGAGAACAGCATGGGAGGACAGGAAGAGCAGATACCAGCTGAGGTCAAGCCTGTGGATGGTAAGGTGCTGGATCTGTCATCCCATGTGTTTACTGTCTTTCTTTGTATGCTCTCTCTTGTCCTGTTTGCAGGTAGACCTCATTCCAATAGTAGTTTAACAAGTGAAATCAGTAGAATTTGGCATATCAGCTACCAACTCTCACTGATTTATATCTACTGGATTGGCTCATGATGGCTTCTATATATAGTGATATGACCTAAGAAGGAGAACTGTCAAAACCCAAATTGATTTCTTACATATCACTACATAGGGATGCTGTGCCTATCATTGATATGATTCATTATCATCTAACAGACTGAGTATTCTAATTTTGATGGCTTTTACGTTTGTATTCTTGACTATTACTTCCAAAAAGAGAGAGAGAAAGAGGGGGAAAGAAATAGAGAAAGAGGGAAAAAATGCCAGTACAATTTTGAAGGAAAAAAATTTTGATTTTGAGACATTTACTAGTGTTAATCTATTTAGGGGATGGGTTACCTTGTATTTCTGAAAATAAAAACCATTGTAAAATACACTAATTTTCAGTGAAACTAAACACACAAGATTAAGAACTAAAAAAAAAAAAAAGTTAATTCACTTACTCTTTTTAAAAAGAGCTAAATTACTTCCCTTGGATTAAAAGTATAGGTCATCTCCAGTTGCAACTCGTCAGCAAGTAAATATGTAAAATATCCAAGAAAGACTGAAAGTAGTTCAATAATAAGTATTTACCTGAGAATGTTTTCATTAGCCAATGATTAAGTTGGCTAGGCTAGACAACCTACCAAGATAAACTGAAACTTTAAAGAAGTTTTCATTCTTCATTCCTTCTTCTGTAAGTCTATCCTTCTTTGGTCTGAAAAATAATAATTTAGATACACCACAATTAGTATATTTTACAAGCCATTAGAAATAGAAAGTTCTACTACATATTGAATGAGAATCTATTAAAGGGATCCATCTCTGTCTATGAAGTGTATTCTTATTCCTCTAACTTACATAGGAGGATATATGAAGGAAAATACCTGTCATTCTTCATCCTTTTCTCTTACTTGCTAGCTAGCAGGCTAGCTATATTAGAAAACATGGATTCATACTGATAACCCTCCATTCCACCCCACCACAACTAGGTTTGTTGTTGCTGTCTTTTTTTCTTGTATTTATAACTATTTTCCCCAATAATCAGAATCCTGGCTTTTACTATCATTTATTTTAAGTCTGGAGTACACAGAAAATATTTTTAGATTGGTTAACCTAAACTTCCACAAAAAGCATAGCTACTAACCAGAATTTAAATAGATTTTTTTTTCCTTAGAACTGTAGGCATAGAACTTTAAGTGTACAATTCAGTGAGGTTTGACAAATGCTAATAATTTTGTAACTTCATAGTAATCAAGGGGGATAGCATTTTAGTCAACTCAGAAAATGTCTTCATGCTTTTTCCCTTGTCACTCCCATGACTCCCTGTCTCTGGCCAAAAGCAACCATGGTTCTGATGTTCTTGTGTCATAGATTAGTTTTTGATTTAGCTTCTTTCACTGAACATAGTGTTTTTAAGATTCATCTGGTATATCAGTAGTTCCTCTCCTTTTATTATTGGGTAGTTGGTATTAGTTTACTAGGGCTGCTATAACAAAATGCTCCAAAATCCAGTGGCTTAAAATAGCAGAAATTTATTTTCTTACCGTTGCGGAGACTAGAAGTCAAAGTGTCAGCAACCTTTTTGAAGATTTAGGGCACAATTTGGTCCGTGCCTTTCTCTTGAGCTTCTGGTATTGCCCTTAATTGTTGCTGTTCCTTGACTTGTAGGCAACACATGCCACTCTCTGCCTCTATGTCCTGTAGCCTACTCCTTGTATTTTTGTCTTTCTCCTCCCCTTTTTATAAAGATACCCCTTATATTGGATTAAGGGCTCACTCTTCTCCAGTATGCCCTCATCTCCATTTATATCTTAATTACCTCTGCTAAAACCCTGTTTTCAAATAAGCTTACATTCACAGGTATTGGTGGTTAAGACTTCACTCTATCTTCTTGGGGGTCCCAATTCAACCTAGAACAGCAGAATTCTATCGTATGAATGTGCCACAATTTATCTGTTTAACTGTTAATGGACTTGCCAGTTGTTTGCAGTTTGGGCAAACAAAAAATGAAATGAAAATAAGGTTGCTGTAGATAATCTTGTAAAAGTCTGGAGATATTTATATCTCTTGAGTATATATTTTTTTCTTAGAATATGTTCAACTGCAGAAGAAACCGCCAGCATTTTTCCAAAGTAGTTGTACCATTTTATACTCCCTCCATCAGTGTCTGATAGACAAGTCTGTTGTTTCACATACTTGCAATACTTGATGATATAAGACTTGTTAATGTGAATGATTCTAGAGGATGTATGGAGGTATTTCATAATGGCTGTTACTACATTTCACTAATAACTGATGATGTTGAATACTTTTTCCTGTGCTTAACTGTCCATCCATATAACTTAGTTTGTGAAATCTTTTGAATATTTTTGAGAGACAGAGAGAGTAGGGGGAGAGAGAGAATCTTAAGCAGACTCCCCACTAAGCGCAGAGGTCAATGCAGGGCTGGATCTCAGGATCCTGAGATCATGATCTAAGCCAAAATCAAGAGCGGGATGCTTAAGCAGCTGAACTATCCAGGCGCCCCTTGATTGTTTTTTAAAATTGCCCTTTTATTATGGACTTGTATGAATTCTTTTTTTTTTATGAATTCTTTATATATTCTGGAAATAACTCTTTTGTCAAATAAATGTATGGTTAAGTATTTTCTTACCGTCTGTGGCTTGTGTGTTCCTACCCTTAATGGGGTCTTTTAATTGGGTATTTCTCTTTTTTTTCTCTCGTTTTTCAATTGTTTGCAGCTGGTATATAGAAATACAATTGATTTTGGTCTCATTTCATTACCTTTCTGAATTCATTTTCTAACATTTGTCTACTAGATTTCTTAGGATTTTCTGCATAAACAAAGAGATCACTTGTGAACACAGGCAGTTTTACTTTTTTCATTCTGATTTTTATGTTTTTCAGTCTTTATCTTGCCTAATTGTGCTGGTAGGCCCTCCAGTACAAGTTGAATGGAAGTAAGTGGTGACAGCTCATAGCCTTGCTATATTTGCTTTTGTCTGTGATTTTTGTGTTTAAGTTGCTTTTTTCTCTCTTAAGATGGAAACCTAGACCACTGACTCTACATCTTTTAGCTTTTTAAATGTGAACAGTTCCCTTAAGCACTGCTTCATTTCACCCCACAAATTCTGATGTGTTGTATTTTCATCATCAGTTTTTTTTTTTTTTTAGTTTTTTTTAAATTTTTATTTATTTATGATAGTCACACAGAGAGAGAGAAGCAGAGACATAGGCAGAGGGAGAAGCAGGCTCCATGCACTGGGAGCCTGACGTGGTATTCGATCCCAGGTCTCCAGGATCATGCCCTGGGCCAAAGGCAGGCGCTAAACCACTGCGCCACCCAGGGATCCCTCATCATCAGTTTTAAATGTTTTAATGTTTTATTTTAAATGTTGGAGGGTTTTATAGAAATATCATTTGTTATGGTTTCTAAATTAATTGTGTTATGATTAGGTAACAGTTTATAAGTTTCAACCTTTGACACTTATTTAGACCTATTTTATGACTCAGTATATGGTCTATCTTGGTCAAAGTTCCATGTACACTTAAAAAAGAACATGTTCTATCATTGTTGGGAGGTGTGGTGTTCTGCAAATGCTGACTGGATTTAGGTGGTTTGTACATTTGAGCAAATGTACTTCAAATCTATTGTACCCTTACTAATTTTCGCCTATTTTTTCTACCAATTATGAGAGAAAGTTGTTAAAATCTCCAATTTGGGTTGTGTATTTGTCTATTTTTTCCCTCTTATTCTGTCATTTTTGCCTCATATTTTAAAACTGTCATTAGGTGGCATATACGTTTATGATTATTATTCCTCTGTTGAATTGGCCCATTTGCACTGACCCTCCTTAATATATTTCTAACACTACTTCTTGTCTTGAAGTCTACTCTGTCTAATAATATAGTTACCCGGGCTTTCTTTCTTTCATTCTTTCTTTTTTTTTAAGATTTTATTTATTTATTTATTTGAGAGAGAGCTCAAGTATAGCAAGGGGAGCAGAAGGAGAGGGAGAAGCAGACTCCACACTAAGCAGGGAGTCTGATGCGGGGTTCAATACCAGGACCCCAGGATCATGACCTGAGCTGAAGGCAGATGCTTAACTTACTGAGCCATCCAGGTGTTCCTCACTCTGGCTTTTTTTTTTTTTTTAAGATTTTATTTATTTATTCATGAAAGACACAGAGCACAGAGAGAGAGGCACAGACACAGGCAGAGGGAGAAACAGGCTCCATGCTGAGAGCCCGACATGGGACTCGATCCCAGGTCTCCAGGGTCACACCCTGGGCTGAAGGTGGCACTAAACTGCTGAGCCACTCAGGCTGCCCTCACTCTGGCTTTCTTAAGGTCACTGTTTGTGTGGTATATCATTTTCCATCCTTTTACTCTTTGTCTCTTTTTTTTGTTTGTTTGTTTGTTTTTATTTATTTTTTATTGGTGTTCAATTTACTAACATACAGAATAACCCCCAGTGCCCGTCACCCATTCACTCCTCTCTTTCATTTTTCTTTGTAATTCCTCCATATGCATTTTTTGTATACTGCTTTGATTTTTTTAGTGACTGCTTGCATATTATACTATGTACCTCTAATTTATCCCTTAGAATAAATATTAGAATACTCTTAGAATAAATATTACACTGCTTTATGCAAAACATAAGGATTTTGTAGCAGTATAATTATATTTCCCTTCCTCTTTAGCACTTTGCACTGTTGTCAAATATATAACATCTACACATGTTATACCACCATCAGTATAATGTTATTTATATGGACATATATTATTGTGAAATAATTTAAAACTTACAGAAAAAGTTGCAAATACAATTTAAATACCTTTTTTAAAAGTCTGGAACAATTTTATCATTTGAGAGTATGTGCCAACCCCTGTTATTCCCAAGTACTTTAGGCCTTTATGTATTTATATATATATATATACATATATATATATATATATGTATATATATATATATGTGTGTGTGTGTGTGGGGGGGTGTGTATGTGTGTGTGGGGGTGTGTAAGATGTCATATATATACTATATGTTTTTGTTTTATGAAATATATGTATGTTTACACATATACTTTTGTCTAATTATTCTATCAGTTGCTGAGAGGAAGTTATTAAAATCTTAATCTCTGATAGCTGTAGATTGTGGATTTGTCTGTGTGTGTGTGTGTGTGTGTGTGTAACCATCCTCTATATAATGACAGTGTAATTGTTAAAATCAAAAAATCAAAAAAAAAATCAAAAAATTATTTTTGGTATATTGCTGTTATCCGGTCCTCAGACTGAATTTTAATGTTGTTGTATTTCCTTTATTACCTTTTATAACAAAATCATCTGGTTCAGAATCACTTGTTGCACTTAATGGCCATGTTTCTTTTGATGCTTTACAGTCTAGAATAATTTCTTAGTTTTTCTTTGATTTTATAACCATGACACTTTTGAAAATTACAGCCTATTTTGTATAAAGTTCCTCTGTTTGGATTTGTCTGATGTTTCCTGGTGATTCAGATTCATGTTCTATATTTTTGGCAGGTCATGATGCTGTGTTCTTTTTATTGCACCCTATCAGATGGCATACAGTTTTGATTTTCTTGTTAATAGTGATGTCCACTTGAATTACTTCAGGTGGTATATACAAGGTTTCTCCATGTAAAGTTACTCCTTTTATCTTTGTGATCAGTACATATTTTCGTGGAGGGTTCTTTGGAACTGTAAATACTCCACTTTATATCAAACTATCAAATTATTTCTTTATATCAGAATGGGCTCTTGGTTTATTTAGTGAGTTGTTAGTGGGTTATCTTCTGCTATCATTTATTTTCATATGGAAAGTATTCTATATTTGATCTGAGAAATAGCTATAGAATAGCTATGGAATATATAGGTATATATGTGCCTAATTATAGATGTACATGTGCGTATATGTGTGCATACTCTCACACACATACATGTATGCACTGTATAGACAGTGTATACTGATATATACAATGTAATGTATAAACATTTACATCTATATTTCCATAAGTAAAGCCAATGATATATATGAGTTCATATTTATACCTTCATTCCAGTCTAATACCACTAGGTTAATTCTGTTCTTCCCTTTCCATATTTGTGACTCCCTTCTTAGAAAGCAAACTGGCTTCCACTGTCTTAAACATATATATTTATTTGATAATCCCTCTATATATTATCAATTTCCTCTCCTTTTCATTCTTGTCCTGCTCATCCTACTTGGACTCCCAACATGACAGTCTACCCTACTCCTCTGCATGAACACCTACCTTGCTGTGCATTGAGTAATGTCTTTCGGCTTTAAGACTTAATTTCGGGGGAGGAGGAAGTAGCCATATGTCCTTTAAAGAAATCAGTATCTGCACTTTTAACATTCCACTACTTCTTTTTTGTATATCTGGTATCCATCTGATGTTTTGTCATTTAGCCTAAAGAGATTCCTTTAGCATAATATTATAGAGCAATTTTGCAGGCAATAGATTTCTTAGTTTTTATTCATGTGTTAATGAATATTTTACCTTCGTTCTTGAAGGATATTTTTGTTAGACATATAATTAGTGGTTGACAGGTTTTTATTTTCATTCAGGCTGTTTTAAATATCATCTTACTATATTCTGACCCCCATTGTTTCTAATAAGGAGTCAGTGCCTTCATATTTTTGTTCCCCTATATGTAATCTCTTGTCTTAGACTGCTTTCAGATTTTCTGTCTTTGGTTTTTAGCAGATTGTCTTGAAGACGCCTAAGTGCAGTTTCTTTTGTATGTAAGCTACTTGGTATTAGTTAAGCTAGCTGGTTTTTCAGCAGCTTTGGAAACTTTTGGACATTATTTCTTCAAATACTTTTTTTTCTGCCCCACTGTCTCTCTTCTCTGAAAGTCTCTCTCTATATATATACATATATATATATATATATATATATATATATATATATACACATTATACTTAACATTCCCATCAGGTCACTTGGTCTCAAATATTTAAAAATACTTTTCTGTCTTTCAGATTGGATAATTCCTATTGATGTAATCTTTAAGTTTACCAGCCCTTTCTATTAAAGTCCTTAATACACTATTAGGCCCTTTCAGCAAGTTTTTAAAAATGTATTTTAATTTTAGTTCTATAATTTACATATTGCTTCTTTTAGTTTCCTTTTTATATTTTTTTCTTTGCTGAAATTCTTTATTCACTCATAAGAATCTTTTCCTAAAGTCTTTGTCCAACATCAGAATCATCTCAGAGTTACTTTCTGTTGATCACCCTTTCTCTTGACAAATTAGTCCTTTTTTTGTTGTTTTTTTAAATACCCTAGTGGAACATCTTTGGTAATGTAATATTATAATGCTGTTAATATGTTTCAGAGACCGTATCCCATTATCTTCCTCCAAATGGAGTTAATTTCAGTTTTAGTGGTTAACTTGGTTGTACTCATTCTCCCAACACTATCTTTTCTGCACTATGCAGCCTGGTTAATTTATTTTAGCCTTTTGGCTACTATTTTTCAATAGGATGCCTGGAGTTTCACATATATCTTTTTGGTTTAATGTTTAGTTAAGGACTTAATGAGAGTTTATGCACAGATTCTAGAGCCCTCTCTGATGAGGCTCCCTCCTAACAGGAGTATGCCTCTCACTTTCCAGAAATCTTAGTTATCCCATACTCTATCCTCTGACTCTTCTATTATTAGACTGTGGTTTTCTGTTTGTGTTCTATCCACTCTAGTGTAAGGATAGGAAAATGACTTCAGTTGCATCTACAAAAGATGCAAATCTCATACAGTACATTTTCTTGTATCAAAATTCTGCCTACACTTGGTTCTTCTTCATTACTCTTGAATGGTTATTTTAAGTATATAGTTCAGAGTTCATAATTGTACACAGAACTGTTATTTTTATACAGGCTACTCTACCTTTATTGGAAGATTTTATTCCCCTTTCTGATATTTTTCTCTAACAAAGCTACTAAGCTGGTGGATTTTCAGTACAGAATGGTATGTATGATAGGTACAGTCATTTTTGAAAGTTGATGTTTTTCATTCATTTTCTTAGAATAATTATATATTTAAATTGGGATTTAATTAGTTCAATAGACATTGTAAGATGTTGATGTTAGAGTTATAAACAAAGGCAGAAATGTTTCCTGCTGTACTGGAGGTAATAATCTAGGAGGAAAGAAAATAATGAATGAAATGATATAACTAGATGTATCTAGTTATACATTTGGGGGAAAATTATTTGAAGGAAAAGACACACAGCAGGTTTAAGATGGGAAACAGTAGGACCTGACCATGACTGAAGTGTTCAGGAAAAAAAAAAAAAGACTTCATTGAGAAATAAATATATGAACTGAGATCTGAAAGATTGAATGGCCTATAATTAGGGGACCAAATAGAAGGACTGGCATGTCCAAGGCCTTGTAACAAAATATAGCATGGGGCTTTTGAAGAACCAAATTTAAGCCAGTACTGCTAGAGAGAAGAGAGTGAAGAGAGCCTGGTACAAGCTGTGGATAGGAAGGTTAGCAGCTTCATGGCCTGTGGGAGATGTTAAGGGTTTAATCTTAATCTCAAGAGTGAAGAAGAACTGTTTCATTAATTTAGAGAAAGCCTTAGTATTTGCATTTGGAAAGGTCTAAATTAGTTACAATATGGAGAATGGGTTGGAAAGGGAGTCCAGAATGGGAAGAACAGCTAGGAGGCAACTGCAGCAGTTCAGATGAGAGATTTTGGTAGTTTGGACCAGGGTCAGAGCAGAAGAGATAAATAAAATGGGAAATTTTTTAGAAATAATAAGGAACTAATATCAGAAGGACTTGGTTATGTATTGGTTTTGATGTGTAAAAGAAGGATTTGTCAATAATGTTCCCAAAGTTTTTTTTTGCTGAATTAGATAGATGGGGGTGGGTTTCATTTACTGAAATGTGAAATACTGAAAGAGGTCTAGAGTTGGGAATGAAGAACATGTGTTCAGATTTGAACATGTTGAGTTTGATATATTATTAATAGAGTCAAGTAGATGTTGGGAGGGTAGTTGGATGTATGGAGCTGAAATTCAAAGACGTGTTCTATGTGAAAGTTATATATTTACCAATTGGAGTCATGGACCCAGGATTGTGATCTCTATAATTTAGTATTGTTACAGAAGTAACATTGATCTCTACTCCGACATTTTTCTTTCCTATGAAAAATGTATATTCTACAGATTCTGTAGTCTGAGTACAAGGATTTAGACTATCCTCACCTCTAGCATATGTTAACTCCACAATTTCTCCTTTCTTCTATTCTTTGAATAGAAGCCTAGAGATAACTAAAAATTTTCCAAAGCCATTCACCTAGTAAATGTTTGTATTGGGATTTGAACCAACATTTGAGTGATTAAAAAACGCTTTCCTGAAAAAAAAAAACAGCAACAAAAAACCTTTCCTGTACTACGAAACCACCCTTTTTCTATTACAGTTTTAGTTTAAATATTCATATTTCATGGATCTATTATTTGATTACTGTTTATAGAGGTGGAGGGGAAAAATCTAATTTTTAAAACTTTTTTTTAAAGATTTATTTATTTATTCATGAAAGACACAGAGTGAGAGACAGAGGCAGAGACGTAGGCAGAGAGAGAAGCAGGCTCCATGCTGGGAGCCCAATGTGGGACTCGATCCCGGATCCTGAGATCCTAGGATCACGACCTGAAACAAAGACAGGCACCCAACCACTGAGCCACCCAGGTGTCCCAATTTTTAAAATTTTAATATTAAACTACATTTGTAAATTTTGTCTTAAAAAGTGAAAATCTTATCTAAGGCTTAAGTAAAGGAAGATTTCAGTCATAACTCACTAATTTAAAAGGTTTATTATTTTAGATTAGGGTTAGTAAGCTTATGTTTACCTTTGCATTTTCTGTTAAAGGGATAGCTTATAAAGGAAATGAACAATAGAAACAAGATTGCAGAGAAAAGATTGCTTAGCTAAGAAATTGGACCTGTAAAGTATGTTTAGAAGATTTTGTTCGTATACCAGTGATGCAATAATGTAAGCAGAGTCCCGAGAGTCTTGGACTTATGACTTGACAGGCTATTTACAAATCAATCTAATCTGCTCTTTAAACAAATCTATTTAGATAGTGCCTGTTTAGCATAATTCCCAGAAATGTATCTGTAGTGGATTTTATGTTACCTAATGTTGTTATTCTGAATTTTTAAAATTATTTCTGCACACCTAATTTATAATAGCAATTAACCCTCATTAGATGAATTTCAAATTTTTTTAATTGCCTTCTGGGAAAAAAAAGTAAAGATTACCTAATGTTCAGACTATGGAGAAAAGCAAGAGAGTATGAATATCTATTGAATTCATCCTCTGTTCCAGACTGTTTGCCATTTCTCATGAATAAATTGATAAAACAATTCTCATAGCAACCTAATACATCTCATTATATACCTCAATTTTGCCAATAGGACTGAAGCCTAGAGATATCTAAAAATTTTCCAAAGCCATTCACCCAGTAAATGTTTGCATTGGGATTTGAACCAACATTTGAGTGATTAAAAAACCCTTTCCTGTACTACGAAACCACCCTTTTTCTATTACAGTTTTAGTTTAAATATTCATATTTCATCATTGTTTGAGAATCGAAGTCCAGATATGGCTTATATCTAACTCTCTGGCAAAGAAAATCACCTTACTAAATTTACCAATTAACCTTACTCTCCTAGAAAATACTTTAAGGGATCCCTGGGTGGCGCAGCGGTTTGGCGCCTGCCTTTGGCCCAGGGCGCGATCCTGGAGACCCGGGATCGAATCCCATATCGGGCTCCCGGTGCATGGAGCCTGCTTCTCCCTCTGCCTGTGTCTCTGCCTCTCTCTCTTTCTCTCTGTGTGACTATCATGAATAAATAAAAATTTAAAAAAAATTTAAAAAAAAAAGAAAATACTTTAAAATTTGACTTCTTTAAAAAATATCATACGGGGTGTTTGGGTGGCTCATTTGGTTGTGTCTGATTCTTGATTTTGGCTCAGGTCATTATCTCAGGGTCATAGGATTGAACCCTGTGTCAAGCTCCATCCATGTGCACTTGGCAAGGAGTGTGCTTTTCTTTCTCTCTCTCTCTCGCCCCTCCCCCTACTCATACGCACCCTCTCTTTCTCAAATACATAAATAAATCTTTAAAAAAATATACTGGTTTTTCATTTATTTCTATAGGATTACTCTGATTACTCCGGAAAAAAGGATGGTCTTTTTTTTTTTTTCTAATTGAGGTATAACTCACATATGACATATTATTAGTTTCATGTGTACAACATAATGATTTGGTATTTGTGTACATTACAAAATCGTCACCACAATAAGTCTAATTTACATCTATCACCATAGTTACAGATTTTTTTCTTGTGATGACAGTGTTTAAGATCTACTCTCCTAGCAATTTTCTAATATACAGTACAGTATTACCATCACAACACGTACATTACATCTCCATGACTTACTTATTTTATAACTGGAAGCTTGTACTTTTTGCTCCTTTCACCTATTTCACTTACGTCCTACCTCCCACCTCTGGCAACCACCAATCTATTTTCTGAATCTATAAGCCTGTGTGTGTGTATGTGTTTTTTTTTTTTTAAGATTTCACATAGAAGTGAGATCATATGGTATTCATCTTTGTATGGTTTATTTCACTTAGGATATCTTCAGGGTCCAAGATGACCTTAGTATAGTGTTTACTGACACTTCCTACTCACTGATATGCAGAGGCCTTAGATATACACATCATCTAACCAAATGCAGAATGTTCTAACCTTTTCTTGGTAATGTTATTTTTCAGAAGGAGAACTTGAAGCCGAGTGGTTGCAAGATGTGGGTTTATCGACCTTGATTTCGGGTGATGAAGAAGAGGATGGCAAAGCCTTGCTCTCTACGCTAACTCGAACCCAAGCAGCTGCCGTGAAAAAGAGATATAATACTTATACTCAAACCATGAGAAAAAAGAACAAACAATCTGTTCGGGATGTCAGAGATATCTTTGGAGTCAGCGAATCTCCTGTAAGTAATGAACATGGCTTAAAATTTTTGGCTGGAGGAGAATATGAAAAAAATATTAGAAAAAGCTGGTCATCTTGTCTCTTTTAGAGACAACTAAAGCATACAGCAGAGTGCAAAATTTTGCAGATTTGAAACTTAGGCAATCATTCCTTGTCCCCCCTATAGCAGTCTCTCTCAACACTAAGTTTATTCCCTTCTTTGTTGAGTTGGAGAATAACTTATTGGTAATGGAGCAAATATTTATGGATAGATTACACAGAGCATTTACTTAATCTAGCACTGAGTGGAAATTCTCTGGACAGAGAAATAGGTCCAAAGTATTCTAAGCAAGTTCAGCTGGTTAGTTTTAAAGAGGTTAGAGTGGGAGATTGAGTAGGATAGCCTTTATTTTCAAACAAATTTAAATGGTAGAAAGTGAAAGATACCAGCATTAATTAAGTGGGCAAGAGAATGATTCAGAAAACCATAAGGGAAGCATCACATGTTTTCTGAGAAATGCCTGGTTGAAATTCCAGCTTACCCTTACCAATTCCATGGCCACAGCTTTACTTCTGAGGCTGTTGGTCATGTTTACCTATTGCTTTGTCTGTTTTACTGTTAGCTCTGCCTTCCCACTCATTTATTTCTTCACTCATTGCATCATTGAAACCAATGACTGCATCACTGATGCAACCAGTATTACTGTATACATTCTATGTGCAAGATCCTATATTAGGTTCTACGCAGACAGAATTCTTGGAACTTTGGGGATAATTAGTATGTAGGAAAAAAAAAAGAAACTTGATATTGTGCTGTAGTTACAGATAGTTGCCTGGGGCAAGTTAAGTTAATCATTCAGATTTATGTTTCTTACCTTTTAAATGTAACACCAATAATGACATAAATTAAAACTTCAAGGACATTGGGTAGCAGGCTTGGTTGAAGGCACCTCCAATTTGAGTTACTTTAGGTTGTTATCTGTAAGTCATATCTTCTCTTAGATATATTAATCACACTGAGTTGTTGCCAGGGTAGCTCATATTTCCAAGTTAACTGTTGCATTTGTGCTAATAATGCCCTAGAATAGCACTGTCCTTTAGATCTTTCTAGTGATGGAAATGATTTCTGTGCTGTGCAATAGGGACAGCCAGTGTGTGTCCTATATGTAGCTAGTGAGAATAAGGAACTGAAATTTTAATTTTATTTTATCTTAATTGATTTAAACCTAAATTGCCACATATGGATTATAGCTAATGTATTGAGTAGTACAGTTCGAGAACCTTATATTGTACAAAATTATGTACTGTGGCAGTGCATTTAATTCTGTGGTCTTCCAACTTTCATCCTAGTTGAAACCTGTATCTTTGTGGAAGGCGAGATTTTCTATAGTTGTAGTTGAGTAAAAGTGACACCCACAACTAGGGCAAGGGCTTTAGGCCGTGTGAGTCCTGGCCAACCTTTTCTTTGGTAAGGTTTACCCTGCTGATTTAAATTCCCTGAGTCATTTCACATTTATCTCCCAGATCATTTCAGGAGAGTCCTAAGAACTTGGTCTACATGCTTCCTTTCCCATTTCTATTTCCAGCTACTTCAAACTAAGATTTTTTGCTCTTCCCCAGCAAACTCCAAAATAGGACAGTATCTATAGTTTCTCTGAATTTTGCAGGTACTCAAGAAGATGCAGACAGGTATCTTTAGGTTTTCCAAAACTTTGGACTTCTAGTCACGTACCAAAAAAAAAAAAAAAAAAAAGAAAAAAAAGAAAAAAGAAACAGTGTTCCTCCCTCTTTTACTTAGACCCTGAAGGGAAATGTAAAGTGGGCACTTATTGATTGGGGCTTTAAGCATAAAAATGAATGAAGAGTGTTTTATTTTTCCATAACATGCAGGTACAGAAAACTGGTATTTAATTCCAGCAAAGGCAGAAAGAGGACCACGTTTGTTGTGGGCATGGGGAATGGCCCTGAGTGTTCTTTCTCCTGCCCATCGTCGTCTTCTCTCTTCCAGTCTTGATGCTGAAGCTCCATTCCAGAGTGAATAGAGAATGAATGTGTAGCGGGGAGAGTGGTTGTGGGTGAAAGGAAGTCCATATATTCCAGAGAGTAGAAGTCTTGTGCTATCCTGAGAAGTTTAGGATTTGAAAATCAGTGAAAGCCTGGCATTGTATATGCAGATTCAGCATTCAGATTGTTCTTCATCAAAAATGTAAAAAACCACATAAAGTTAGCTTTAAAAAAAATGGTATATATACAATTATATCAGGCCTGATAAACATCTTCATGGATTTTCTTCCTCAAAAATTCAACATCTGCTTCTACAAGTAAGTAGACTTGGAAGTTTCTTAGAAATGTACCTGAACCTTTTAAGTTTCCTATCTGAACTTGACAGCATAAATATCAATTTCTCCCTCCCTCCTTCTCTTTCCCAAAGTACCTGCCTGTCCTGGTCTGTCTCTTTGTGTGCTTCTCTTCCTTCTTCCTTCTCTGTCTCTATGTGTGTGTGTGTTTCTCTGTTTCTCCCACTCCCCATTCTCTACTATTCTTTCTTTCTTTCTTTGTCATAATTTATGTGCATTAATAAAACAGTCACCTGAAGTTTCCATTTCACTTTCTTAATGATTTAACATCATGGGTTTCATAAGGTGAGTTTGCATTAATCTTAGACGTAGGAATCTGACTCAGTGAACTTACCTTGTGAAGATTTAAATTTAGTAATTTAAAAGACAAATATGTAGATTTTGGTAGTCTTTTCTTAATTTTTTGCACATTGAACCCCATGCTGAGAATAATTTTCCTCTAGAATTTTGGAGATACTTATCTATTGTCTTCTTTCGTGCACTGTTGGCTGTGGGAAAGCACTGTATCTCTACAGATCATTCCTTTGTATACAGATGTGGAAGCCTTTTGAACCTTATGTTTATTATTGGAACCCTGCAATTTTACCAGTTTTACCTTTTTAAAACATCCATCCTGGTCATTGCTAAGTGAGCTCTTTCAATATGAGAGCTCATTCATTCTTTAGGTTCTACATATTGTCTTCTAACATTTAAAACCAGCATTTATTCCCTTCTTTTTCTCACTTATCTCCTGGAACTCCTGTTAGATGACTGTTACATTGTTTAGATTGAACCTCAGTATCTCTTAAATGCTTTCTTGTTCTCTAAGCTTTATTGTGTGTATGTTTGTTCTGCATTCTTGGCTATCCCTTCAACAATTTTTTTTAATATAACAGTAATTTGCCCATAGTGGTATCAATACTTCAGGCTTTCATTAATTTTTTAAAAAATTAATAGCCATATTGTTAATTTCCTGAAGCCTCTCCTTTCCCCTGACTTCCTCTGTATTTTAATGATCTACTCTTGTTCCTTGGCTGCAGGAGCCTCTTTGTATTCTCCATGTACTAAATTAAGCCTTAAATTCCAAAGTGGTCTTTTCCTTGAATTACTGTTTTTTTTTCAGGGTCATCTGTTTATTTTTGGCATCATTACATTACTATTATTTGGTTGTTTTTCTTTTAAGATTTTATTTATTTACTCATGAGAGACACAGAGAGAGAGAGGCAGAGACACAGGCCGAGGGAGAAGCAGGCTCCCTGCAAGGAGCCCCATGTGGGACTCGATCCCGGATCCTGGGATTACGCCCTGGGCCAAAGGCAGATGCTCAACTGCTGAGCCACCCAGGCATCCCTATTTGGTTGATTTTGATCATTGGAGTTGATTACTATTAATGGAGGACTAGGTTGATTGATGGATTGATTGTTGAGTATAGGTAAAGACTGTATGTTTCCTATGCAGACTTATGTAGACTTATTTTCTTCCTGAAACTCTCCTAGTGGATGTACTCTTGGCCTATGTGAGTGGACAGTCAGCTGTTACACTTCACTTTAAGGCAAACGAATACGGTATCAGTGCCAAAGTAATGATAATCCTAAAGAACTATAATTTATTTGCTTTTCATGCAAACCTGGCTTCCTTTTTTATACTTCTGTCTTACTTCTATCTATATTCTTTTAGAAAGTTCCAGTGAAGGGCAATTTAATTTTCTGTCCAGGACCGCTACACTAGGACAACTCCCCTCCCACCTCTAAGGCAGGCACTCATTTTGTCACTACTTGTTGGGTTTTATCCTGTAATCACATTTAGCTGCTGCCTGCTGTTTAGTATTAGAAGGAGGGAAGGTTTCCTGGCCTCTTTATTCAGAAAAACATTCTTCAGTTACTCTGGCCACTGTCTTCAGAATTGGGGAGGCCTTGCTGTTCTTTTTACTCTCATACTGGATATGTGTTTTTTCTAGATCAGCATTTATCTTCTACACATTTTTCTTTGTAGCTTTTTTCAGGCTGAGGTTTTCCTCTACCCTTATCAAACCATTCTTGCTTGCTTTTTATCTTCCAGGAACATCCAACAATTTCTGTTCTGCTAATGGAAATCTTTAGTGGTTTCTAGATCTACTCTTTGAAGAAGGTATCTCTTTTGACACTTTCAGTGATTTGGTGGGGGAGGAGAAAGTGGTATGTGAATTTCGCTATCTTGATCCAATTTTCCTATGCTGATTCTTCAGTAGTATTTAGTTGTTCCTTCCAAAAAATGTGTTTTTCCTTATTATTATAAAAATAGTACATAATCTTTACTGGAAAATATGGGCAAGCAAGGTAAAAAAAATGACTGCTTCTATAGGACTAAATAAAATTTTATGATTTAATTAAATATCCAATAAATATAATTTTCAGAGGAATTCTAGCCATAAAGGAATAGAATATTTAACCCTTGTGTTAGCAGAGCTATTATACACTAAATCAGCCTCTGGATACATAATACAAAGACTACAGTACTACTATTCATCATCAGCAGAATTTCAGTGCCCAAATACATTTGTTTCTGAAGATCTGAATCAAATGTTTCTCAGTAACACATTCAATCAAGCAACACAGTCAATCTAATTTATTTCCAGTTTTGTAATTGATAAACAACTAGTCAAGGGTGGGACTGACATATTGCGTAAATATAGTCATGCACCCTGCATTTATTTATTTAATTTATTTGTTTGTTTGTTTGAGAGAGAATACATTCATAAATCATAAAAATTTTCAGAGTCCAGTATGGGGCTCGATCGCATGACCCTGAGATCATGACCTGAGCCAAAATCAATAGATGGATGCTCAACTGATTGAGACACTCAGGAGCCCCATCATGCACCCTGTTTTTAAAAACAATTATATTGCCTATATACACATTTCACTTCATGTAACAGAAAACCCAAGAGATCATGAGTTATACAAATACGGATTTATTTTTCTCTCCTTAGGAAGAAGTAAAGGTAGGTGTTCCTTTGCTTTAGCATGAATCCGTCTTCCTTCTAGCTTTCTATTTTGTCATTCCTATATATCCTTCATCCTTTTGCTTATAAGTTTGTTGGGCCACTCTTAGCACTATATTCATGTTCCTGGCCATTCCTGGGACTTGTCTTTCTGACCTTAGTTTCCTGGAAATATTACTCTGTAGAATTCCAGTTACCTTTAATTGCCCAGAAATGTAATGTGATCATCTAAGCTGCAAGAGAACCTAAGAATTCAACAATTTTTTTTAGTTGGACACAAAAATCCCCGAAAAAAAAAAATCAGGATCCTTTCAAGGAAGCCTGGTGATTGGGTTTGGAGTAAACAGTTAATAGTATTGTCCACAGAGACCAGTGCTATCATTATGCCTAAATGTAGTAGACTCTCAGTGTTGGTGCACAGCAGTCAGCTCTGTGGATCTCTCCACAAATCTGTGTGAATGTACACATATTTTGCAGAATACATAATTAAACGCACAATTACCCTGAATAAAAATGCACTTTCATTTTTCTTAATAGCCAGATGATTTTTGTTGTATACCAATTCCTCTTTTGGATGTGACCCTGGATGAAGAAGGGATATCAGCCATTCCTTGCAGAAATGGGCAACTGGTAAGATAAAGCAATGGGACTTAAGAGTAAGGAGGCTAGTAAAAGGAATTATTTTGAGGCAGCCAGGAAAACTTGAGTGAAATGCCTACTTGCCTTATAACAAAGAAGACAGAGACTCTTAAACTCAGGAATAAATAATTAATTAGTTAATCCACAAACAACTACGTGGCCTGTCTGCACCTCAGTAACAAAACCACAGCTACAGTTCCAGCCCAAGCCAGAAGTCAACATGTCAGGGAGGTCATCAGCTAAACTTTTGTTCTTTTTGCTGAGCACCTAATGGGATGTCTTATGCTGCTCTGCATGTATCTTTCAATATTGATTTAATTCTCGATATAAGAAATACTTTGGCATTTCAGTTATTTTCTCATTGTAAATATTTTATGGGAGACAGCACTGTAGCATCTTAAATGTGTAACAGTAAATGGGGAAAAGTACACTATCTAGTACAGGAAGTAAACACATTTCATCAGAACCTACTTTGTCTATTGTAGTACAGAGATTCAAAGAGTGCTAACCTGAGTTCATAACTGCCAAGGACATGATCGCAGTAGAAGGCTTTTTTCTTTGTGAGATGAATCCCATGCCATTACCTGTACCACTTGGCATAAGGCCTGGTTCCTCTTACTGAAGTGATGCACCCAGAGTAGGAGACATAGAAGGACTTGGGCTTACTGACATCTGCCTCCACTTGGACTCATGACAGCAGAAAATTTACTATGAGAGGTTTTCCTCTGCTATGACTTTTATGTTACCTTCTCCTGAACTCTAGTTTTTTTTTTCTTCCTTGATCTAATGAATAATGATCTTTAGTTTCTATATCATTTAATTTCATCTTACTCATATTTTACGTGGGACATTCTGTCTCTTTAAAAAATGTCCCAACACAGGCTAGCTCTTAGTTCCTTCCAAATTTTGCTTAAAGGTTTGGATGTGGCCAGTTTCTGTTGTGTTCTCTGTTTCTTGAGGGTAGGTCAAGTTCTGGAGGTGGAATGTGGTCATCCAGGCTGTGAGCAATCCTGTTTTATAAATTTTGTCACTAGGTTTGTTTTTTTTTTTTCTGATTTCATTATTTTCTCACAAGAGTATTAATTCCATTTAGTTAGAAGTCTTTACTCTTTCTGTTGAATTGGCAGCAAGTGTCCTCAGGTTTTAGATTGCTCCTGCATTGTAGGGAGTCTTACATACCTTACTTCCAACCAAGACTCTTGATTCAAGTTGTGATTCCTCTCTGCTCTTTATTCCTTCAGACCAGCCAGAGGAGGGGCATGCAGAGTATATACGAGTGTTCTCAAATAGTGGATTTCTATCAGCCTTTTCCTAGCTGACTCTGTCCACTATTTTGATTGCCTCCTCTTCACCCTGTGGGTTAGGGAGTGATTCCCACGCTAGCGTTATAGGGGTGGCTTGACACTCAAGAATGGACAGACAACATCAGTAGCAATTTATTATCACATGTTCTCACAGCCTGGGGAGGAGGACACTGCACAAAGCCACACATTGGGTGCACTTGGGAACAGAGTGAATAACCAGGGGCTGTAGGAAGCAGGCTTTGTAGAGTGAAGTACCCTTTAGTTCCCACGGGAAGATATGATTGGCTTGTTTGAATAATTCCACCAGCTGACAGGGAACCAAAGCCCATTACTCAGGGATAAGCAGGAATTGTTTCTGGTCCCCTGGATAAGGAGCATTGTCTGTCTAGGGGAGCTTATATGAGGGAGTAGAGTAGGAGGGGAGCTTGTAATTAGACCACTTATTCTTCCACCTTTACCAGTTGTCAAGGCAGAATGGAAGAGTGAGCTTTACTTGAAGTCTTATATACCACCCCCAACACATCACCCTGGCCATGGACTCTCATAATTAGTCTAGGCTTATTTGGTTTCTTTTCCCTTTTATCACTATTTTGTGTATTTCAGTTCCCTGAAGGCATTATCACCTTTTAAAGGTGAATAAAGGGGCATATTTGGTGCCAAACACATGTGAAGAAATCTTGCAGTGAGACAGCAGAGAACGTTAAAGTTTCGTTCCAGCCCTACCTCTGAATTACTGGCCAGTTTCTAGAATGAAAAAGCAAGTACTGTTCTTCTTCCCAGGATTACGGTGAGGGCTAACATAGTAGAGTGACTACAGAGAATAGTACAAACATTAATTTGCATAATCATATATTTTACAAAATGTTACATCTTAGCAGATTGTGCCTTTTATCCTTTGAGCAAATCTGGAAAGAAATATCTGTGGTTATTAAATTTTTCATATCCAAAAAAAAGCTTAAATCCTAAATTGGTGAGTGCTAGACCCTACATATTTATTTTTTCAGAAATGTGTAAATATTAATCTCTTTGCTTTTTCATATAATGTTAATGTTGAGAGGTTTGATGTCTTTCTAAATCTTATTCCTTTATTTGTATCCTTCTCTCATTTTTATATTTCTGGAAGCCTTTTACATATATCATTAGTGTTGGAGCCCTGAACTGTCATCAGGATATGACATCCTTTCTTTAAAACTATTTTTTTATTTTTATTAGTTTTTAAAGGTTTATGTATTTATATATTTGGGAGAGAGAGAGAGAGAGAGAGAGAGCTCAAGTGCATGTGTTTGTGGGTGGAGAGGTTGTAGGGAGGGACAAAGGAAGAGAGAAACCCAAGCAGACTACTGAGCGCGGAGATCCACACAAGGCATGATCTCATGATCTTGAGATCACAACCTGAGTAGAAATTGAGAATCGGATGCTCAGCTGACCACACCACCCAGGTGCCCCTGACATCTTTTTTAAAAATTATGATGAACATGTAGTTTTTCGTTTCTTTTCTTTTTTTTTTTTTTTTTTTTTAGTTTTTTTTTTTTTAGTTTTTCGTTTCTGAAGAAGGTTCCTTTTATTTCAGTACCAGGCATTCTCTTTTCATTATTTCTTTAATTATTTTATTATTTCCATTTTCTCTATTCTCCCTTTCATTGCCTTCATGTTAAACTCACATAGTTCTCAAATTGTCTGTTATATTTCCTTGTCTTTTTTCCTATCTGCTCTGTATGCTAGATTTTATCTACATCATTTAGTAGATTCCTAATGCTCATTTTTGCCATGAGTGGTTATAATTTAGCCTCTACTGATTTTTAATTCAGTAGTCATACCATTAATTCATAAGAACTCCTTCTTTTTCACTGACTTCCCCTTTATTGTGGTAGTCCTGATTTATGTTATAATATCTTCTCAAATCTCTCTGAAATTATTTTAAGCCTTTTCCCTTACCTCGTTTTTTTTCCCCGAAATGTTTATCACTGTACTTTTTTAGAATGGTGATTTTTGGCCATGAGTGGCTTTTTCATTACATTAATTTTCTCCAATGGATGGTTTTTGGTGATTGATTTATATTTATTAATGGGATAAATTGACTCATCAATGACTTAGGATTTGTTGTTGCTATATGATTTCTCTGCCATGATATAGATATTTTCCCAAAGGATTCTTTATTGAATAAGAGGGCTGATTTGGGGCACTGTGTAAGTCAGTAAGGTATGTGAACAGTGTGTGAATGGAAGTTCGTTTAACTGTACGTATGGGTGAGTATGCACGCTCATGTGCACATGTACACACACACACACGAGCACATAACAAAGGGAAAGAGTTGAATGACTTCATTTCTTGCTATCCAAGACAAAACTGATGTTTTCCTTTTTTTCTTCCTTCCTTGACTTTCATGGAGGTCCAGAATAATCTGATATTGAGATGTGTTTTGATCTCAACCCTGGACGACTTCCCAAGGCAGGTGGTTCACTTCACCACAGTGCTGCTGCCTGCTCTTCAGTGTAAAGAGAGCCTTTGGGAGGTCTTTATAGTCCTTCCACTGAAGAAACACTTTATCATAAATTATTGTGGCCATTGAGCTAAAGCCCATTCCTGCTCTTTGAAATTTTCACACTGAGCTTACTTGGTTGTTTGTATGTTTGCTTTTTGTAGATTTACCCTTTCCTTGCCAGCAGTGTTGTTTTATGCTGTTCTTAGGCTAAGTTCTGTATAATTTCAAAATAAATTGTTTACATTTTACTTCCCAGGAACTTCCAAGAATTTCTTACTTGTTATTAGGACACCTTAGTGGTTTCCAGTGCCATTTGCAGCTGTTCTTATAACAATACACACCTTTCTCTAATTCTGAGTGATTGTTGAGTGGTGTGCTCTCAGTCTTCTGTCCTGACATGGTTTCTTGTACTGCCTCTTTAGCATTGTTTCCACTTCAATACGGATGTCTGTTTTTCTTAATATAATGCATACACTTTGAGGGAAAGTTAGAAAATATGGGAAAGCAGGTGAAAAATAACAGTTCCTGAAATCTCATGTAGAATTAATGGTTTCATTAATATCCATTGTGTTTAATTTGGCAAAATATTGTTTCAGTCATGGAATAGAATAATTGCATTTTATTTAGGGGAATGCCATTGTATCACAAATGCTGCTAAAAACCTTAAAGTATGTGCACAAGACCTATAATGCTATCTATCACAATCAGAATAGTCTCCAAAATACCCTTGCTGCATAATGAAAATTAGAGCTTTTACAATATTCAGTGAATGGGAATGAAATACTTGGTTCAATCATAATGTATTTGTGAGATTGTCAATCCAACGTATTTCCAGTTTCTTAATTGAAAAAAAACTGACTACTCTTGCTGATTTATAAATCATTACAAAAAGTCATAAAGTCTGATTTTAAAGTGGCATAGTTTAATCAGTAAGCTTCATGACTTAGACAATTAGAGATTTATTGTCCTTACAAAATAAGAAGTCTGAGGCTGGTGTGGCTGATATCTTTTAGCATGGATCTACCAACTTTTTCATCTTTCCATTGTGTACCACTTTAGCATATGGACTAATATTTAATGCTTATAGAGTATCTGGGCATCTCAGGCACCATGTCCATGTGATGAAGAAGCATCAGTGGATAGATCCGCTTTAACAAGAAAACATTAGCTTTCCTAGATGCTCTACCAAGTAGGAGTCTACTTGTATCTCATTGGTCATAGCCATTATATGATCACACTTTAGTCTTTTTAGTTTAGCATAGCATCTTGGAGCAGATCATGATACTCATAACTTAAAGAAGAAAAGAAAGGTGGATTTTGGCAGGCAATTAACAGTGTCTGCTTTTGAGACCCAACTTCTTCTGTAAAACACGGCATGTATAAGGATTAGGATAATTGTGGATGAATTGGTGAATGCCATTACCGTTGCCCAGGTAGTCATTAACTCCCATTTATCACCACATGGCTATACATTTGTAGAGTCGTGTGTAATGTATAATTGAATAAACAATCATGTTGGGACAGATATGCCTGGATACAAATGATTTTCATTTCTCTCATTAGCCAAGTGACCCCTGTGACAGCCATACTGCTCAGTTGGATGGCACCCAGGAGGAAAAAGAGCTGCCAGGAGTTATCAAAACAAGTGGTTCCTTGGTAAGTTACAGCAGGAAAACTGGGGGTAAGGATGAATGAAGAAGTCATTTTTTCAAGACAATCAAGCAAAACTTCAAAATGGCTCACCATTATTAAGATGGCTGGACAGCTACAGCTCTCAATGTACCTGTCTACCTTTAATCAATTTGCAGGAAAATACTCAGTAGTAAATAAAGCCAAGCTTAGTAGTTAAACCCACAAATAACTGCATTCTCTATAAAAACAGATAAATACCCAGAAAACCAATGATTATGTGCCTTTTCTGGGGGCAGATCTAGTTTCTTTACCTTTTTTCTTTTATTAAAAAAAAATTCTCCTAAGAGTGTTCATTCCATTAATCTGTTGGAGGAGAGGCAGGTGTCCTCATGTGTCCTCTACTGCTTATCCAGTGCAAGGGGAACATCAGGCCTTCTGACCATACCTGTAACCCCAGGTGTCCAGTGCCTCCCTTCCTTTCCCATCTCCCTACTTGCCGCATCTGCACTTCTCCTCCCACATGACTTGGAGAAGGCAGAATGGGCAAGCCTGAGGAGGAGGATGGAGCTTATATCCATTTCCAACCAGGAGAGGTGATTTCATTTATGGTTCAGCCCAGAGCCTTTTCTCACAGGTTTCTATGTGCTTTCCTATTGTAAGCTATCCTTTCTCTGGTTTGATGGAAGTTACATAGTTTCTTTTCTTTTTTCTTTTTCCGTCCTTATATTCCTTCTGCTAACTTCCTCCCAGATAGCAAAAGACAGGATGGTGGATCCAATAGGTTCTCTCCTCCTTCCTTACATGGTGTTGGGAGAGTCTTTGTTAGGATATGCATATATTGAAAGTGTGGTTACTCACACTTTTGGTTGTCTTCTCTCATAATTTGAATATGATAGTTGTCTTTTTCAAAATTTTCTTCATTTATTTTCTTCATTAGTGTTTTTTTTTTTTTTTATGATAGTCACAGAGAGAGAGAGAGAGAGAGAGAGAGAGAGGCAGAGACACAGGCAGAGGGAGAATCAGACTCCATGCACCGGGAGCCCGACGTGGGATTCGATCCCGGGTCTCCAGGATCGCGCCCTGGGCCAAAGGCAGGCGCCAAACCGCTGCGCGACCCAGGGATCCCCATTAGTGGTTTTTTGATGAGAAGGGGGGTTGGATTATAGAAAAGAATTTATATTATTCCTAGAGTATCTCTGTCCAGTCACCACTCAATGTAAATGTTGCTGGGAATCCTTTTTCCTATTATTGTTATGTTTTGTTCACTGTATTAGATTTTAGGAAAGAGCGATTTGATCATCTGATGTAACTTTCCCATTTAATCCCAGAATATAACCCCAATTGTTTATAGAAATAATATAAAATTTCCTTTGCTATTAAAAATTATCCCCAATCTGCTCCCTGCTGGTATTTAACCTTTAGTTCCCTTAACCACGCAAATCTTTACTTCTGAAAATAAATCATCTTTTCTCTTTCAAGAATATACATTGAGCTTTCCAGTAGTAGAAATTTGTTCGGTCTTTTCTTATCTTTTAAAATGGGAAAGAGATTTGAATAAACACCTCACCAAAACTATGTGGATGGAAAATAAGCTCATGAAAGGTGCTCAGTATCATTAGTGAGTGTGGAAATGCAAATAAAGCCACGGTGATTTATTTCCACATAACCTGTGGAATGACTAAAATGAAAAAAGCTGACCATATCAACTGGTGCTAAGGCTGCAGAGCAACTGATGCTCTCCTGCACTGCTAGGGGGAATATAAAATGGTCCATCCACTTTGGAAAATAATTTGGCAACTTCTTAAAATGTTGTGCATATACCTACCACAGACCCAACTATTCTCCTCGTATGTAATGTATATTTATACAAAGGCTTATTCACAAATGTTTTCTAGCATAATAGCCCAAAACTGGGAACAGATTTATCTACAGTTAAATGGATGAACAAATCTGGTATATCCATACAACGGAACATTACTCAGCAATACAAAGCAATGAACTATTGATAAGTACAATGTAGATGAATCTCAAAGTAGTTATGCCATGTAAAAGAATCCAGACCAAAAGGATTCAATTTATGTAAAATTAAGGAAAATGTAACTAACCTATAGTGAGGGAAAGAAGATTGTGATTACCTGGGGACCTGAGAGTGGATGAGGACAGGAAGGAAAGAGGGATTGACAAAAGGGTATAAGAACATTTTTGTGGTTTCAGTTTTGTTCATTGTTTTTTGACTGTAGTGATGGTTTCACAGGCCTACATATTTCTCAAAACAACCTCAAACTGTGTACTTTACCCTTTAAATATTTGCAGTTAATTGTACATCATACCTCAATAAACCTTTAAAAAAGAGTCCGTATTACATCTTACAATTTTATTAACATCCACAGTATTTATTTTGTGATAATCTACTTAAAATAAAGAAATAGTCTGTGTATTATATGTGACTCACCCTTGACTCTAAATTGCAGATGCCACTGAATTTGGGTATTTACAAAAGTCTTACAACCCAGTTTACCATCATAACAAACCTCTGCAAATCACTCCATATATAGATAAAATGTGCAGGCTACATAAATGAATTAGTCATTTGAGGTGTTAGTTTATTCAAAAAACAAAGTAGTTAACCTTGTTTATTTCCAGTGTCTTAAGTGAAAATCAAATGGCTGTCCCTGCTATTGATTCATAACTCACTGCAGAATAGAATGTCAGTTATATCTATGTTTGCTTCATGGAAAAGAAAATCTAAAGAACTTTGATTTAAACAAGAAGGAATTTGTGTTAGTCACAAAATGGCTAAACTAACGGTGGGTAGACTAGTGCTGGTACAACTGCAAGACAGTGCAGTGCCAACCTTAGCATGAACTTCTGACTTTTCCCTTTTATGTTGCCAACATAGCATGCAGATTTAATCCTTATATTTATAAGATGGTTAGCAAACTCTAGATACCATGTTGATGTTCCTGATAGGAACATGTGTCAACTGATTGACCATTACTAATAGAAAATCTTAGCTGTCCTGGAAAACCTTTATAGTAGAATTTCTTATTGATCATTGACTGACTATTGCACTCTAACATTATTTGTTTTTCTTTTATTTTAGTTGCCTGAAACTCACTTCTTCATAAATAAGTTTTTTTGTTTACCTTGCCAATTCTTGAATTTTTAATTTATTTTGAATTTATTCCCGGAGTTATGAATTTTAATAAGGATCTTCCCTTTATTTCATTCATTTTGGCCTCTGCTTGGCAGGTTCTTTCTACCTGTTTCATTCCCTCCAGTTTCTGGACACTCAATTCTCTTATGTCTTAAGTAATCTTTTTTCTTCTCATTTTCTGTGTCTCCATCCTTCTAGAACACATGTTAGATGATTGTTGCTTTGCTTTAATTGAATTTCAGTATCTTCTCCTTTATTTTTTTTAGGGGATGGGGAGGTGGGGAAGGGAAGGGCAGTGGTAGAGAGAATCTTAAGCGGGCTTCATGCCTAGCACTCCATCTCACGATCCTGCGATTTGATCCCAAATCAAGTCGAATGCTTAACCCCCTGAGCCACCCAGGCACCCCTGAATTTCATATCTCCTAAATTTGCTCTCATGTTAGTCTGTTTGCTGTGTTTCTTCATCTTTATTTTCCAGATTAGTAGTTTTTTCCTTGACATGATTGTGATTTTTTAGCTTGTCTCACTCTTTTTCTAAATTTCAGTGAACAAAATCTTATTTCTCAAGAACAACTTTTTTTTCCATTAGTATAGCTGTGGGTTCTTGGTTCATAGTAGCAATAGCCCCTTAAATCACACTGAAAAGAAGAATTAATTTTTTTTAGGAAATCAGATCATTTTATGTTTTTTTACTGAGGTATAATTTACAAACAATAAATCATGTATTTTAGGTCTGTAATTCAGTTAGTTCCAACTATATGTTTTTACCCATATAACCACAAGTCCATCAAAAAAGTGTAAGTCTGTCAAAAGAAAGAACGTTTTCATGACTGCAGAAATCTCTCTGAGGACTTTTCCACCTGACTGTCCTCCTCTGCCTAGGCAAGCCCTCTGGTGATTTCTAACACCTTAGGTTGGTTTTAACTCTCATAAAAGTGGAACTATAAATACAAAATGCACTCTTGTGTCTGGCTTTTTTCATTCACAGTAACTTTTAGGTTTATCCATTTGCTGCATGTGATGGTAGTTTGGTTCTTTTAATACTACTAGTAATCCATTACATAAATAAACTACGATTGGTATATCTGTTCACGTGATGATGAACATTTGGATTGTTTCCAGTTTTGAGCAATTATGCCTAATGCCACCATGAACATTCATTTCATGTAAAGGATGTGTATTATCATTTCTCATGAGGTAAAGATGCAATGTAATTTAAATTTTTGGCCAAAAAGACACCTACAGGCCATCACCCATAGCTCAGCCGCCCACAGGCCATTACCAATAGCTCATAAAATCAGCAAGGAATAGTTTAGTAGGTAAATAAAAAATAACTAAATTCTATCTTTTAAAACATCTATAGGGAGAAACAACAACAACAAAAACTAATTTCTGAGTATGTATCCCGGGTAAAGGATGTTGTCAACTAAAGCTTGGTCCTCAGGGGTGAGCTCATACATAACAGACTACCATGTAAATTTTTTTTCAATACCCTCAGTATCAACTAAGATATAAATATTTAGTTTTTTCCAGTTATTTTTCAAATATAAACATCTTGTGTAGAGAAATGTCAGCTTTGAGAATGTGTAATAATAAGTGACGCAAACAGTGAAGTGTCTGCCTAAGTGAGAACCATCTGGTCCGGGAAGTGCAGATCTCCTGATGGGGGGGGGGTGCAGCCTGTGTTTCAGGTTTTAGGTTTTTCCCCCAGTGCAAAGAGAGCTTCTGACCAAGACTGTGGATCCAGAGTGTTTTTTCCTGTCCAGCTCCCCAGTCCCTCTCTTGTACTGCCATCCATTGAGAATACTGTCACAGCAGGAGGGTGAGATGACCCACCAGATACTCCATCCAAGGAAGGATAGGGTGGAAAGTGTTCTACAAGGCAGAAGGTACCAGCACACTGTCAGGTGAAACTATAGCACTGTGGTCTCTAAAGTCCTCTGTAGAATCATAGTACAGGACTTTATTAATTTTTAATTGATTAGTAAATTGTTGTATGCTTCCTCTGCACTTGAGCAGATCAGTTTTCCCAAAGGTCAAGATTACTGATTGTGTGTTCTTATAAGTGGGGTGTACTTGACTTTGAGGTGTCAGAGCAGGCAGATAGTAAACATTATTCCCAGATGCCAAACCGGTGACAGGGATGAAGAACCTAATTTATTACTTCCAGGCAAAATTGGTTTCATTTCAATCTCCCCTCCATGTCTTTTGTTGCGGCCTGCTGATTTCCTTCTCTCTTAGATCCGTATATTCACAGTGGGAAACCCCCCCTCAGGGCAATTAGTTCATTTTATTTGGGCTACATTTTGGGAGATTTTCCGGCATTGTATTTAGGGGTTATCTACATATTTAAGGGGCTGGTCCACTTGGCTTCTATTTTGCAAACCTTTTAACTATTTACTTGGGACCCTTTCTATTCCTTGTACAGTTCCGTATTACGTGTTTTTCTCCTCCCTCTCTAGAAATATTTTATGCTACTCTTGGGTAGAGAGTTTTATTTTACCAAACCAATTATATTTGTTTTTTTATCTAGAAATTTCTGAGGTGGTCTGCTGTGGAATTCTTTGCTGGTTTCCAGTGCTATCAAAAATGTCCTCCTTTAAAAACATAGATGTTTTCTGCCACTTTCAGTGATGGAAATGGGAGGGGAGTAGATAATTTTCAGTCCGCTATCTTGACTTAAATTTCTTATACTAGTTCTCAGGTTTTATTTGTCCCTTAAAAAAAAAGGTTCTTGGGGCGCCTGGATGGCTCAGTCAGTTAAGTGTCCCTACTCTTGATTTCAGTTCAGGTCATGATCTCAGGGTCATGAAATCAAGCCCTGCTGTGAGCTCCACGCTGGGTGTGAAGCCTGCTTAAGATTCTTTTTTCCCTTCTCCTACTGTCCTTCCCCCTACTCATGTGTGTGCGTTCACTCTCTCTCTCTCTCAATAAAAGACTCTTTGTTCATTTTATAATAAAGTAGCCTATTGTCTATAAGAAATGTAGAAAATGTAGTCAAGCAAGGTGTGTGATAGGTTTTTATTTTGTTTTTAGAGCAAGAGAAAGAAGTGTAGGGGGGGGAACGGAGGGAGAGGGAGAGAGAGAATCTCAGACAGGCTCCATGCGCAATGCAGAGCCCAACACAGGGCTCCATCTCACGACCCTGAGATCAGATCACTAAGCCATAGTGCTTAGGTGACTGAGCCACGCAAGTGCCCCAAATGACAGTTTTTTTAAAAGAAAAAAATACTGTATGTCTTCATAAGTATCAAATACATTCTGTTTTGTAATAAGCTTCCTTCAGTAAAGAATATTTATGTCTTAAATTTTAGTGAAGCCATTGCCCACTAAATAAAAAATCTCTTATTTCTAGCTTTATAAATGAAAAACATAACCTGATACTGTTGCTACTGAATTCCGGGCACTGCAAAAGATAATCATGGGGAGTGTTTCAAAACTAAGATTAGACGTGTTTGGCCATATGTAATGGAAGGGTTGGAGTTGTTTTGCTTCACATGGAGATTTGGTGGTCCAAGTCTGGCAAGGTATTAGATGATGCCTTAGCACAAACCCAAGTGGGCTTGATCCTCTACCTCTGTTGTCCATTGCCATGGACATCATCCTTATTCAAATAAGATAGCTGGCAACACTAGGCTGTCACCTGGAGTGCTATCATGAATGTACATGAGCTGAACCTATTCCTTTTGGTCAGGAAAGCCTAGCTGTTGTGGAAGCACTCTTGGTAAAATTACATTTACCTCTCATTGAACACACTTGTCACATGATCACTCCTAGCTGCAAAGAAGCCATTTTGTAAGGAACAAAATCTAATTCAAGGAGTACTTACTCAAAATGACACATTTACTAACACAAGATTTCAACTTAGAGGTGACAGCCTAAAGGTCATTGCTATGCTATTCCTATCATGTTACTGAATATGCCTAGAAATGAAGTTCTTTGGTTTAACTCCTGGAATGAAACCAAGATACTGTTAAGGAGGGATGCCTGGGTGGTTTAGTGGTTGAGCCTCTGCCACTGGCTCAGGGTGTGATCCTGGGGTCCTGGGATTGAGTCCCACATCAGTCACCTCGTGGGGGCCTGCTTCTGCCTCTACCTGTGTGTCTGCCTCTCTCTGTGTGTCTCAAATAAATAAATAAATAAATAAATAAATAAATAAATAAATCTTTTTAAAAAAGATATTGTTAAGGAAAAAAGGAGTTTGTGGCAGACAATAGCAGTGTCTGATACAGGGGCCAGTGTGTCTGTCAAAGGGCCTGGCATTTAGGTACTCATAGCAGTGTTCTCTAAAGGACAGAATACATTTGTCCCTGCCCAGGCAGTCACAACTTCGTATAGTGTCACACACATCTAAACATATATACATAGTGTAATACACAGAAGTGTTAACCTGAATAAGAAGAGTACTTTTATTTTTCCATTTAGACAGATGATGCTTCTCTCAACAGTACCACCCTGTCAGGTGGGTCCCAAGATGAAGAAGGGAGTTTCATAGTTCCCAGGAGTGGCTCTGTGGTAAGTCATTGCATGCCCAAATAGTTGCACATTGGGGCAAAGTTGAAAGTTCAAGGCAGGAAGAAGCGATTTCTTCAAAACAGATAAGAAAAACTTGAACTGAGATTGCAGAGAAACCACAGCTTCCAGGAGACCCACTCACATTTTAATAGGAAGTAGGAAACTCAAAACTGAGGAATGACTAGATCTCAGTTTCAAAAAGAACTCCATAAATTAATACCACTGTAGTCAGAAACCAAAGGATGTTCTCTGCGTATATCAAGCCTGGGGAGGAGTCTGTTACTATTTGTCCTCTTGGCTGTGTTCACACCAATAATCCGGCCTTATTCTGCCATTTAACCCAGAAGTCCTTTTTCTCTGCAGGATAGATTAGAAAGCCTTCATCCTGATACTGAAAGCGTTACTGCCTTAGATCTCAGGCAGGACTCACTCATAGACATCCTCCACTTCAGACACATTCACTCTCTTGGCCTTGAGTAACAGAACTTGTACCTTTCTTTTGTCAGAAAATCTTATCATTCTCTCACCCCCACCCCCGCCTCTGCAGAACCACTGGACATCCCCACTTGGTGTCTCTGTGCAGGTGCTCTGCCAGGAGGTGATACGGTGCCCTGGAAGTAGTGAGAGACCCTGTTCAATGATATTGGTTTTTCGATGGCAAGTTGATGGCTGGCAAAAGCACATCAGTCATGGAATTGGAGGAGGCCCATTCACATGAACCTCTGCACAGTAGTTTCTTATCTGTCTTCCAGTTGCAGACAAAGGATGGTTGATGTTCACATGCACAGCACACTCAGTAGATTCCCCATTGTTCAGAGAGACAATGCTGTTAGCCCCAGGTGAAGGAGCTTTTCTGTTGTGTTTTTAGATTTTTGGTTTTGAGGTTGCTTTGTTACACAGTGATCACATAAACACCATAAAAGAATGTGACATTTGTCAATGAGTAACTTATCAATAGCCCTACAGGTTATGGCACAGATGGGCTAGGGCTTACTCATAGTGACTGACCTACCAGGCTCTAAATTCAGCTGCTACTTTCCTATTTAAGATTGTGCATTGACATGCAAATGAGGGAGCATGTCTTTGTTTTAGATAATTTCTTTTTTTTTTTTTTTAAAGATTTTATTTATTTATTCATGATAGTCACAGAGAGAGAGAGAGAGGCAGAGACACAGGCAGAGGGAGAAGCAGGCTCCATGCACCGGGAGCCCGATGTGGGATTCGATCCCGGGTCTCCAGGATCGCGCCCTGGGCCAAAGGCAGGCGCCAAACCGCTGCGCCACCCAGGGATCCCTGTTTTAGATAATTTCGAGTGCACCCTACTTACTGATGGATGGAAACAAAGTAAGTCATCCACAAACTCTGAGAGCTACTGAAGTGAGGAGTTACCTATAATAGACCTTTTGCAGGGATCCCTGCGTGGCTCAGCGGTTTAGCGCCTGCCTTTGGCCCAGGGCGTGATCCTGGAGTCCTGGGATAGAGTCTCGCGTCGAGCTCCCTGCATGGAGCCTGCTTCTCCCTCTGCCTGTGTCTCTGCCTCTCTCTCTCTTTGTGTGTCTCTCATGAATAAATAAATAAAATCTTTTAAAAAAAAATAGACCTTTTGCAGTTGTGCTGTGATGCCCCTGTGACTGGAGACTCCTGCTGCAATAAGGCTTTTGCACAGGATCCTGTATTGTGTCTCAGCTTGGTGGTACCATGAGCCCAGGGCACCATCCCCAAACATTTGTCTCAATTCTGCCTACATGATCCCTCTACATGCTCATCGGAGACCTGTGGATTTTGTCTTGTAAAGTGAGAATATTTCTACTCCGTTCTTTCCCTGTAACTACTTCCTTAGTACGGAAACTCATCATCATCTTTTTTTGTTTCTCACAAAACTATCTTTTATGGCTTCCTTTCTGAAAATTCTTTTTAATTCTAAGAACTTTTCATTTGACTTTATAATTTTTGCGGATTATCTGAAATAGTGAAAGTTTTCTTTACTCAGTCCTTAAAATAGTAATTTTATTTCTTTTCCCTGTCTTTTTGGACTGACCACAATCACTTATTACACTAAATAATAATTAATGGGGATCATTTGATAAGTTTTTGATTTCCTCATGAATTCTTCCAAGTTTCATTATTAAGAAGAATATTAGTTCTAGGTTTCTGAGTCTTGTAGTTGTTTTTATCAGGACTAGAGATTGAATTATATAAAGTAATTGTTCATCATCTATTAAAATAAGTATATTTTTCTTTGTTAAGCAATTTCTTTAGAAAATTCTGAAGGGAATTTAGAGGGACTCCCAGGTGGCTCAGTGGTTGAGCATCTGCCTTCGGCTCAGGTCCTGATCCCACGGTCCTGGGATCAAGTCCTGCATCAGGCTCCCTCTACTTGTTCTCTGCCTCTCTGTGTGTCTCCCATGAATAAATAAATAAAATCTTACAAAAATAATATTCTGTTTATAAGTCTTTATAATATTGAATTATAATTTTGTTGCTAAAATAAACCCTACTTATTAATATTATTCTTTTATTACATTATGTAATATATTGTACTATTTTCGCATTTTTAACAACTATTAGTGGGATTCTAATAGCGGGGTTAGCCTATATATAATTTCTTTTTGTTGTTACAGAGTTATACTAATCTTGGAATGAATATGTTAAGACTTTGAAACTTTTTTCAGTATTTTGGATCCAGATATTAAACTTTGGTGTAAATATATAATCTATAAACTCCATTATATTTAAGTTTGTATTGTAATATTTTTATGAAACCTCCAAGGTCTGGCATCAGTGTAGACAGTGTTTTGATTACTTTTTCAGTGAATATGGTTTTGTAGTTATATTCCTTTCTATCCTAAATGGTATGAGTTTTGGTAATGTATATTCATTGCAGCAAAACATTCAGTTTATTTAGCATTTTATTTTTTTTTTTATTTTTTTTTTATTTAGCATTTTAAATATATGATGTTTGTGTACACACACATATATAAAAATATACACACTTATTTAGGTGTATAATTTTTAAATTTTCTGTGAGGTAGCTATTTTTCCTCTTTTGTTTCTAATATTTATGTCTTTTATCCCAATTAGAGCTATAATTGCCTATATCAGCAGTATTTTTGGGGAAGTCACTACCTTTAATTAATGAGGTATACCTTTTCTGTTGTATTTATTTAATTTTTATTGATTTTTCATTCATTCTTAGTTCTACTTGTATAATTTTTTCTAGTCTCTTGGATTATAAACATTTATTTTAAATTTTATTTGCATTTAAGGTTAAGAATTAATCTCTGAATAATAGTTTATCTTTTATCATGAATTTTTGGAATTTAATGCTCTTACTGTCTTAAATTTCTTATAACTCTTATAATTTCACATGCGATTTCATTTTTAATCCACAATATTATTGGAATGCCTTTAAATTCACATGTGGATATATTTTGTAATATTGTTGGTTTTATTTCAAAGCTGATGCATATTTGTCAGTGAATGTGACTTACTTATCTCTGAGATATTGAGTATTTACCCAAAGGAGACAAAAATACTAATTCGAAAAGGTATATGCACCCGTGTTTGCAAAATTATTTACAGTAGCCAATATATGGAGGTTACCCAATTGTCCATTATAGATGAATGGATAAAGATGTTGTATACATATATACAGTGGAATGCTACTCAGCCATAAAAAAGAATGAGATCTTGCCATTTGCAACAACATGGGTGGGTCTATAGGATGTGTAACGCTCAGTGAAGTAAGACAGAGAAAAACAACATATGATTTTACTCATATGTGGAATTTTAGAAACAAAACAAATGAACACAATGAAAAGAGACAAAAAACAGATTCTTACATACAGAGAACAAAGTGGCATTGCAGAGGAGAGGTGGGTAGGAGGATGGATGAAATAGATAAAGAGGATGAGGAGTACAGTTATCTGGATAAAGACTGAAAAGTAAATAGAAATGTTGAATCATGGGATCCCTGGGTGGCGCAGCAGTTTGGCGCCTGCCTTTGGCCCAGGGCGCGATCCTGGAGACCCGGGATCGAATCCCACGTCGGGCTCCCGGTGCATGGAGCCTGCCTCTCCCTCTGCCTGTGTCTCTGCCTCTCTCTCTCTCTCTCTCTGTGACTATCATAAATAAATAAAAAATTAAAAAAAAGAAATGTTGAATCAGTATATTGCCACCTGAAATTAATGTAACACTGTATGTTAATTATACTTCAATTTAAAAAATAAACATTTACCTCTGGGGAATTTGGCAAGATGTAGATTTATCAGTTCTGATCTCAGGTACAGAAAGGGAAGAAAGACAACCTTATTATCTGTATTAACTCAAAGCAGCTTTTATACATAAAATTATAACACATAGATTCAAACCTTGAGAAGAAAAGAAGCAGCTAGTCAGGAAGGTCAGAAGCATCTTCTGAGTCAGTGACTTTTTCCTGCAAGTAATGAACGTGGAAAATGTTTGGTATGGTGTTTCTTTCATGTGAAAAAAAAATGTCATACACTCAAAATCTAGTTTTGAGAGAACTCAAGCAGGTAGTGCCAACCTTCTACAGGTTGGAATTTAAAATAATCATCCCCCATATATTTTACTCTCCAATCCCAGTGCTGCATGATTTGGGCAACAGAGCAAGCTCCATTGGCTGGTAAACATTGCCTTTCCCTACTAGTTGAAGCCCCAGCCTCTTGTGTTTAGACACAGGGAAATGGTAGGATCTGTTATGGACAAGCAAAGGAAGTGTGAATTAAATGGGAGTGGCATTAATATTTCCAGTATATTAAAATAACTAGTAAAAATTTAAACAATGCTAGCATTGTTTAATGGGTGAGTGGATGTTTTAAAACTATTAATACCAAGCACCTAACCTTTTCACTCAACCTACTTCAGAACTCAGAGTCCATCTATTAGTAGTTTTCTCCTTCATCATATCCATGCTTTAACACATGAAATGTTCCTTTGTTTTGTTCTGCTTTGTTTTAACTGTTATGAGTGTCTCGACTTCTCTACCTGGCTTTCCAAGCCTTCTAATAATTTGAGTTGACCATCCTGACCAAAATATTTCTCATATTTTTCTAATACCTTGTCTCAACTCCTGGCACACCAGTCTCTCCACAATGCCATGTAGCTGAAATGTGTATACCTCCATTTCAGGCCTAAATGCTTTTGCCAGCCATCTCTGCTTCTGTAAGTCTTCTCCACCATGCTTTGAGTTCCAGCTCAGGTTCATCCACCTCTGGGTGAAACCCTTCCAGGCTGCACCTCTTTCCTCTCCATTACCCTCCAGTAAACATATAGTTGTGTTGTAGAAATTAGCTCTTAGCATTAGGTTGATTGTTTTTTAACATTGTTCCATAAATGTTACTCTATATTCCTCATTATAAATAATAGCCCAAGAGCAGGGATCACAATTTAAACTTCTGCCTCCTCTAAGATAGGCCCAGAATAATTTACATTACAAAGGGCAGGTACACTCCTTCAGTCCAGTAGGTTGGCTAGAGGCCAAGTAAACCAACTCAGCAGATGGACACTTCTCTACTTCACAGCTTACGGAATTGACATTTAGTAAGCTTAAGCATCCCAAACCATCAGTTTCATCCTGTAGATAAATGTCTCTAGGTTTTCAAGAGTTGTCTCCCATAGGTGAGTTATTTCAAAGTTCGAGAAAGCTTTTTTTTTTTTTTTTAAACTTGAGAAGATTACTGAAACGTGGTCCATATCATTTTAAAGATTTTAGTGTATAGGTAATCTTTATTCTGTAGTTTAGTTTTTAGGGCTACCAAAAATCTGATTGACAATGAATTGTATGGCTCTAGACCTTTTCGTGTCTTTTCATTCTTCTACCAATTATAGTAATTGGAAATCTGTGTTTAATAATTGACATGTATTTACTTGATTTTTTACACAATCAGGAGTGTGTCATATCCTTTGAAATAAAATCGGAAAAAGAGAACACAAGGCTCAGAATTTGAGACTCCTTTGTATAATTTGTAACATATGATAAAGGATCTTTCATGAAGCAGATGTTCAGTTATTACTAAATAAATATGAGAATAAAAGAAGCAACATCAGACTCAGGAAAAATGAACAGACATTATATTGAGTAGTACATAAAAGATTTCTGATTGAATAGCAGTTTTTCATCATCACACATTCATAGATAATAACTCCCACATTAACATTAATACTGACAGAAATGGCAGGATTTGTGTATCAATTTTTTACTAATACCCTCCAGACTTGAGCAGTTGACTAGCTTCATGGGGCTTTACAAAGATACTCAACTTCTGGGGCACCTGGGGGGCTCAGTGAGTTAAGCATCTACCTTCTGCTCAGGTCATGATCCCAGGGTCCTGGGTTTGAACCAGCGGGGAGTCTGCTTTGCCATCTGCCCCTCCCCCCACTCATGCATGGTGTGTCTCTGTCTCTCTCTATCTCTATCTCTATCTCTATCTTTGTCTCCCTCAAATAAATAAAATCTTTTTTTAAAAAAAGAAAAGACATTCAACTTCTTATAATATTGGAGGGGAGGACAGTGCTTTGGCAGTATCTTGGTAAAGAAAGTAACAAATTAGAAACTGAACTAGAAAACATTTTAAAGTTTTTGGTAGTCATGATCACTCTGTATTTTGTCATGGAGGAGTCAATATGTTAATTTTAAAAAATAGCCAACCCTCATACTGTGCTCAGTGTGTATCAGATATTGCTTATTGTGATTTAAACAGGATAAGCCATTTAAAATTCCTAATACCTCTTCATATGTTCTATTATCATCATCATTTTACAGATTAGGAGATTAAACAATAGCAAACTCGAGTGACTTGCTCAAAGTCACACAGTAAGAACCTGGACTAGAATCCCAGCAGTCTTGCCCCACAGTCCTTTCCATTAGCCATCTAGCTATGTCATCACCTGGGATTTAAGACCAACACGTGTGCCCACCACATCAAGAATAACACTGTAATTGTCAAACCATGTGACATCAAGCATTTAATTTTTACGTTTGAGGAGGGGTATGAGCAGCAAATTCTCAAGAGCTAAGAAGACACAGTTGCCTTGACATAAGTTCTCCATTGAGAAACTTGTGTGAGCTATACAGGTTTGGACTGAACACAGGAACAGAAAATCAGGTGCAGGCCCAGTATGAAATCAAGAATGGCTTTGTGTGAAAAGAACTTTTGTAACCTGCAGAATATAAATCAGATTGAAATGTGGGGTGGCCTGTATTTATGTGGTAAAATGTCTTGTGTTCATCTTCCCTTGTTTCACAGTCTATACTTGAGACTATTCCAGCTCTACCAGTTCATTCCAATGGATCTCCAGACCCTGGACAGTCAGTTCAGAATGCAGTGAGTGGTGAGTGACACATCCTTCTATATTGAACTTACACTGTATCTTCTTGCGTTTGTTCTAGCACTCAGTAAAGTTAACAGTGATTTTGTTAAGGCAAAATGTGTGGTTTTTTTTTCCTATTTTGATTTTATCACTCCAGCACTCACTCCCTGCCAGCTCCAAACACCCCATTCTATCGCACCAGACAAAATTAATTGAGCCAAATTGGAAGCAGAATCTTTTTCTCCTTCACTGCCATCACATCATTTAGAAACTACTCACTTGGGGAGTGTCTTTGATTTAAGGTCTTTTTCACAAGTAATCTGGATCTGCTTAATAGTTGCAAATGGACCAGAAGTAGGACACTTCCAAAACTCTCTGCTAATGCTCAAGTGTATACAGCACCACAGCAGCTCTTAGTGTGTGTACAAGGCTACAGGGTTAGCTTTTAACTGGGCCTCTTTCACTTGAGTGTTGGGTGTGCTACATGGGCTCAGTATGGAACCCGAAATCCTCCTTATAGGAACTAGGCTCTTACAAGGCCCTACTTTGGTGATTCTCTGAGCTTTTTCCTAAGTATGTGCCACTTCTCATTTACAACATAACTTCATGCTTTCAGCATTAGCTTCAAAATCCAAATAAGCTGGGGTGATGAAAATGTTCTGATGTTTGTTACTCAGTTCAAATCATGCCACTAAAAGATAAATGTCTACTTGGAGTGGTTTATTGGTTTGGAACACTGTAATAATTGCACTCTGAAGAATCTGTCTATAGAGCCTTCAGAAGTTATTATTGAACACCTGGGTGGCTCAGTTGGTTGGGTATCTGACTTGATTTCAGCTCTGGTCATGATCTGGGGATTGTGGGGTTGAACCCCTACACTGGGTTCTGCATTCAGCAGGGAGTCTGCTTCCCTCCCTTCCTCTCCCTATGCCCCTTCCCCACTCAATGCACTCATGTGCTTCTACACTCTCTCTCTCTCTCTCAAATAAATCTTTACAAAAAAAAAAAAAAACAGAGATAAGTAGAGTATTTTTAACAATCGGTTTTCTTCTTTAAATGCAAACCTCTGGGACGCCAGAGTGGCTTAGCGGTTGAGCATCTGCCTAGGGCTCAGGGCATCATCCTGGGCCCAGACCAAGTCCCACATAGGGCTCCTTGCGAGGAGCCTGCTTCTCCCTCCTCTGTGTCTCTGTCTCTCTGTGTGTGTCTCTCATGAATAAATAAATAAAATAAAATATTTTAAAAAATAAATAAATGCAAACCTCTGTATGATGAGTGAAAATCAAAACTCCCCCTTGGCCATCTCTTGTTTTTATTGCATCCATTTATTGTATTTTTGATTAGTATCTGTTAAAATTTTAAAATCTATTGATTTGCAAATTTCTCCACTTAATGTTTAATGTAAGATTAATTAGGTATTCTATTATTTCTTTTTGCTGTTCTTTTTTTAGTATTTGGTTTTCCTTTTTTTTTCTTTTTCAAAAAATTTTTATATAATAAATTTATTTTTTATTGGTGTTCAATTTGCCAACTTACAGAATAACACCCAGTGCTCATCCCGTCAAGTGCCCCCCCCCAGTGCCCATCACCCATTAACCCCCACCCCCAGCCCTCCTCCCCTTCCACCACCCCTAGTTCGTTTCCCAGAGTTAGGAGTCTTTATCTTCTGTCTCCCTTTCTGATATTTCCCACACCCTTCTCCCTTCCCTTATATTCCCTTTCACTATTATTTATATTCCCCAAATGAATGAGAACATATAATGTTTGTGCTTCTCCGATTGACTTACTTCACTCAGCATAATACCCTCCAGTTCCATCCACGTTGAAACAAATGGTGGGTATTTGTCATTTCTAATGGCTGAGTAATATCCCATTGTATACATAAACCACATCTTCTTTATCCATTCATCTTTCGATGGACACCGAGGCTCCTACCACAGTTTGGCTATTGTGGACATTGCTGCTAGAAACATCGGGGTGCAGGTGCCCTGGCGTTTCACTGCATCTGTATCTTTGAGGTAAATCCCCAGCAGTGCAATTGCTGGGTCGTAGGGCAGATCTATTTTTAACTCTTTGAGGAACCTCCACACAGTTTTCCAGAGTGGCTGCACCATTTCACATTACCACCAACAGTGTGAGAGGGTTCCCCACATCCTCTCCAACATTTGTGGTTTCCTGCCTTGTTAATTTTCCCCATTCTCATTGGTGTGAGGTGGTATCTCATTGTGGTTTTGATTTGTATTTTCCTGATGGCAAGTGATGCAGAGCATGTTCTCATGTGTTTGTTGGCCATGTCTATGTCTTCCTCTGTGAGATTTCTGTTCATGTCTTTTGCCCATTTCATGATTGGATTCTTTGTTTCTTTGCTGTTGAGTTTAAGAAGTTCTTTATAGATCTTGGAAACTAGCCCTTTATCTGATATGTCATTTGCAAATATCTTCTCCCATTCTGTAGGTTGTCTTTGAGTTTTGTTGACTGTATCCTTTGCTGTGCAAAAGCTTCTTATCTTGATGAAGTCCCAATAGTTCATTTTTGCTTTTGTTTCTTTTGCCTTCGTGGATGTATCTTGCAAGAAGTTACTGTGGCCGAGTTCAAAAAGGGTGTTGCCTGTGTTCTCCTCTAGGATTTTGATGGAATCTGGTCTCACATTTAGATCTTTCATCCATTTTGAGTTTATCTTTGTGTATGGTGCAAGAGAGGGTCTAATTTCATTCTTCTGCATGTGGATGTCCAATTTTCCCAGCACCATTTATTGAAGAGACTGTCTTTCTTCCAGTGGATAGTCTTTCCTCCTTTATCGAATATTAGTTGACCATAAAGTTGAGGGTCCACTTCTGGGTTCTCTATTCTGTTCCATTGATCTATGCGTCTGTTTTTGTGCCAGTACCACACTGTCTTGATGACCACAGCTTTGTAGTACAACCTGAAATCTGGCATTGTGATGCCCCCAGCTATGGTTTTCTATTTTAATATTCCCCTGGCTATTCGGGGTCTTTTCTGATTCCACACAAATCTTAAAATAATTTGTTCTAACTCTCTGAAGAAAGTCCATGGTATTTTGATAGGGATTGCATTAAACGTGTAAATTGCCCTGGGTAACATTGACATTTTCACAATATTAATTCTGCCAATCCATGAGCATGGAATATTTTTCCATCTCTTTGTGTCTTCCTCAATTTCTTTCAGAAGTGTTCTGTAGTTTTTAGGGTATAGATCCTTTACCTCTTTGGTTAGGTTTATTCCTAGGTATCATTGTTAGTGTATAGAAATGCCACTGACTTCTGGGCATTGATTTTGTATCCTGCCACACTGCTGAATTTCTGTATGAGTTCTAGCAATCTTGGGGTGGAGGCTTTTGGGTTTTCTATGTAGAGTATCATGTCATCGGTAAAGAGGGAGAGTTTGACTTCTTCTTTGCCAATTTGAATGCCTTTAATGTCTTTTTGTTGTCTCATTGCTGAGGCTAGGACTTCTAGTACTATGTTGAATGGCAGTGGTGAGAGTGGACATCCCTGTCTTGTTCCTGATCTTAGGGGAAAGGCTCCAAGTGCTTCCCCATTGAGAATTATATTTGCTGTGGGCTTTTCATAGATGGCTTTAAAGATGTTGAGGAATGGGGATCCCTGGGTGGCGCAGCAGTTTAGCGCCTGCCTTTGGCCCAGGGCGCGATCCTGGAGACCCGGGATCGAATCCCATGTCGGGCTTCCTGTGCATGGAGCCTGCTTTTCCCTCTGCCTATGTCTCTGCCTCTCTCTCTCTCTCTCTCTCTCTGTGACTATCATAAATAAATAAAAATTTTAAAAAACTTTAAAAAGAAAGATGTTGAGGAATGTTCCCTCTATCCCTACACTCTGAAGAGTTTTGATCAGGAATGGATGCTGTATTTTGTCAAATGCTTTCTCTGCATCTATTGAGAGGATCATATGGTTCTTGGTTTTTCTCTTGCTGATATGATGAATCACATTGATTGTTTTATGGGTGTTGAACCAGCCTTGTGTCCTGGGAATAAATCCTACTTGGTCATGGTGAATAATTTTCTTAATGTACTATTGGATCCTATTGGCTGGTATCTTGTTGAGAATTTTTGCATCTATGTTCATCAGGGATATTGGTCTGTAATATACAGACCAATATGTATGGTGGGGTCTTTATCTGGTTTTGGAATAAAGGTGATGCTGGCCTCATAGAATGAATTTGGAAGTACTCCATCTCCTTCTATCTTTCCAAACAGGTTTAGTAGAATAGGTATGATTTCTTCTTTAAACGTTTGATAGAATTCCCCAGGGAAGCCATCTGGCCCTGGACTTTTGTGTCTTGGGAGGTTTTTGATGACTGCTTCAATTTCCTCCCTGGTTATTGGCCTATTCAGGTTTTCTATTTCTTCCTGTTCCAGTTTTGGTAGTTTGTGGCTTTCCAGGAATGCGTCCATTTCTTCCAGATTGCCTAATTTATTGGCGTATAGCTGTTCATAATATGTTTTTAAAATCGTTTGTATTTCCTTGGTGTTGGTAGTGATCTCTCTTTTCTCATTCATGATTTTATTAATTTGAGTCTTCTCTCTCTTCTTTTTAATAAGGCTGGCTAGTGGTTTTTCTATCTTATTAATTCTTTCAAAGAACCAACTCCTGGTTCTGTTGATCTGTTCCACAGTTCTTCTGGTCTCGATTTCATTGAGTTCTGCTCGAATCTTTATTAACTCTCTTATTCTGCTGGGTGTAGGATCTACTTGCTGTTTTTTCTCTAGCTCCTTTATGTGTAAGGTTAGCTTTTGTATTTGAGTTCTTTCCAGTTTTTGGATGGATCCTTGTATTGCAATGTATTTCCCCCTTAGGACTGCTTTTGCTGCATCCCAAGGTTTTTGAACAGTTGTATCTTCATTACCATTAGTTTCCATGAATCTTTTAATTATTCCTTAATTTCCTGGTTGACCCTTCCATCTTTTAGCGGATGGTCCTTAACCTCCACGTGTTTGAGGTCCTTCCAAACTTCTTGTTGTGATTTAGTTCTAATATCAAGGCATTATTGTCTGAGAATATGCAGGGGATGATCCCAATCTTTTGGTATCGGTTCAGACCCGATTTGTGACCCAGTATGTGGTCTATTCTGGAGAAAGTTCCATGTGCACTTGAGAAGAATGTGTATTCAGTTGAGTTTGGATGTAAAGTTCTGTAGATATCTGTGAAATCCATCTGGTCCAGTGTATCATTTAAAGCTCTCGTTTCTTTGGAGATGTTGTGTTTAGAAGACCTATCGAGGGTAGAAAGAGCTAGATTGAAGTCACCAAGTATAAGTGTATTATTATCTAAGTATGTCATAACTTTGGTTATTAATTGATCGATATATTTGGCAGCTCCCACATTTGGGGCATATATATTGAGGATTGTTAAGTCCTCTTGTTGGATAGATCCTTTAAGCATGATATAGTGTCCCTCTTCATCTCTCACTACAGTCTTCGGGGTAAATTTTAGTTTATCTGATATGAGGATGGCTACCCCTGCTTTCTTTTGAGGACCATCTGAATGGTAAATGGTTCTCCAACCTTTTATTTTCAGGCTGTAGGTGTCCTTCTGTCTAAAATGAGTCTCTTGTAGACAGCAAATAGATGGGTCCTGCTTTTTTATCCAGTCTGAAACCCTGTGCCTTTTGATGGGGTCATTAAGCCCGTTCACGTTCAGAGTTACTATTGAAAGGTATGAGTTTAGTGTCATCATGATATCTATTCAGTCCTTGTTTTTGTGGATTGTTCCACTGGACTTCTTAAAGGGGAATTTTAAGAGTCCCCCTTAAAATTTTTTGCAGAGCTGGTTTGGAGGTCACATATTCTTTCAGTTCCTGCCTGTCTTGGAAGCTCTTTATCTCTCCTTCCATTTTGAATGAGAGCCTTGCTGGATAAAGTATTCTTGGTTGCATGTTCTTCTCATTTAGGACCCTGAATATATCCTGCCAGCCCTTTCTGGCCTGACAGGTCTCTGTGGAGAGGTCTGTTATTACCCTAATACTCCTCCCCATAAAAGTCAGGGATTTCTTGTCTCTTGCTGCTTTAAAGATCTTCTCTTCATCTTTGGAATTTGCAAGCTTAACTATTAAATGTCAAGGTGTTGAACGGTTTTTATTGATTTTAGAGGGGGATGTCTCTATTTCCTGGATCTGAATGCCTGTTTCCCTTCCCAGATTAGGAAAGTTTTCAGCTATGATTTGTTCAAATACATTTTCTGGCCCTCTGTCCCTTTCGGTGCCCTCGGGAACCCCAATTAAACGTAGGTTTTTCTTCCTCAGGCTGTCGTTTATTTCCCTTAATCTATCTTCATGGTCTTTTAATTGTTTGTCTCTTTTTTCCTCAGTTTCCCTCTTTGCCATCAACTTGTCTTCTATGTCACTCACTCGTTCTTCCACCTCATTAACCCTCATCGTTAGGACTTCTAGTTTGGATTGCATCCCATTCAATTGATTTTTAATTTCTGCCTGATTGGATCTAAATTCTGCAGTCATGAAGTCTCTTGAGTCCTTTATGCTTTTTTCTAGAGTCACCAGTAGCTGTATAATAGTGCTTCTGAATTGGCTTTCTGACATTGAATTGTAATCCAGATTTTGTAGCTCTGTGGGAGAGAGGACTGTTTCTGATTCTTTCTTTTGAGGTGAGGTTTTCCTTCTAGTCATTTTGCTCAGTGCAGAGTGGCCAAAAACAAGTTGTATTGGGAAAAGGAGAAAAAGAGAGGAGAGAAAAAAGGAAAGAAAAGAGAAAAAGAAAAAAGAGAAGAAAAAGAAAGAAAGGGGGGAAAAGGGTGGGGGAAGCAAACAGAAATCAAAAAGAAAAAAAAAAAAACCACGGGGGAGTATCTTCTGATTCTGTATACTTTAAGTCCGTTGACTTCCCCTGGAACTTGTCCGTCTAGTTGGTCTTCTGGGGGAGGGGCCTGTTGTGCTGATTTTCAGGTGTTAGCACTTGGGGGAGCTGCTGTGCCCCTGCCTGGTGCAGGGCTCAGTGGGGGTTGTTTACCCCGTGAGGCCCCAGGAGGAACAGCCGCAGTGGCGGGGCCAGCTCTGGAGCCCTGGAGTCAGCTCCCGCAGTACCTCCGGAGCTCTCCTCTGCAGGGCCTGGAGGCTCCGGGCGGGGCCGCTGATCTGCTCAGCTCGGGGCAGGAGCGTCCTCGCTGTCCTTGGTCCTCCTGGCCTCTGCCTGTCCCGGGGGGAGGCCGGATCCTGGGCTGTGTCCCGGCGCCCTGTGCTCCGGAGCCTGCACTGTTGGATTCACGCTCGCGGTGGCACAGCCCCCTTCGTGCGGAGCCTCAGCCCGAGCCCCCCCGAGCTCCTCCCGCTCCGCATCCCCCTCCGCGGAGCCGCCGCCCGAGCCCCTCCGAGCTGCTCCGGGTCCAGCTGTGTGCGCTGCAGCCCTTAGGGAGCTCGGCGCACTCTCCCGGGGCGCAGGTGTCCGTTAGTGTCCCCGGGAGCCCGAGGGCATCCCCGCCCTCCTGGGTCCTGCTCTAACTCCCTGCAAGCCCCTTTCCGCCCGGGAAGATTGGTGCAGCTCGTGCTTCTCTGGTCCGGTGCTTTCCTGTCCTGGGGACACTCGCCCTGGCCTTAGCCCGGCTCCTCACGGGGCCCCTCCCCCTTGGATGCCTTTTGTTTCTTTAATTCTCTTTCCCCTGTCTTCCTACCTTGATAGAAGCACAAACTCTTCTCTCAGTAGCATTCCAGCTGTTCTCTCTTTAAATCTCAGGCTGAATTCATAGATTTTCAGGATGATTTGAAGGTTATCTAGGTAATTTGGTGGGGACAGGTAATTTGGGGACCCTACCCATCTTGCCCCTCCTCCCAGTATTTGGTTTTCCTTTAGATGAGTTCTCTTTTTTTGTAGTCAAGTTTTTGTTTTGTTTTGTTTTTTTAAACGCATATGAAAAGTTTTTCCAAGTAATGAGAAATGGTGGCAAACCAAATCTTAGTCAGAAATCAGAGTTTAGGATTACTCAAATGATTTCTGGATTCATTTGTTTTTGATCAAGGAATCTTAATTTCAAACTACCTCATGGAGAACATTGATGTGGGACATTTCTTGTCACCCATTTGGCTCTTTATTAATGAATATCATGCTAGGTCAGGTAACCAAATCAAATCATAAGAATTTGGATCAATTTACCTGAACAAACCTAACACTGAAGTCCAGATTTAATTCGAATGCATCCTAAGAGACAAACATCCCACAGTTTGGGAGAAAAAACAAGAGAAGTGATTTTAGGCAGGAATTCTGGGGGAGTTTTTTGCTCCTTCTCCCTCTGCCTTAAGCTTCTACTTCCCTAGGAACAGGGACATTGGGTTTAGGTGGACTTAACTGTAATATCATAAGAACATATAGAAGAAATACATCATTTGTGGGCTTTCCTCGAGTAATCCTCATTGCCTTTCATGAGAAAAAAATCTAAGATTAAAGATATCAGATGAAATAGAAAGTTTGTTTGGATAGTTATTATAGAAATTCATTCATACGGAAGTCCAGTGACCTCACATTATTGCTTAACTGAAATTGCCTGGGTGAGTCCAATGCTATTCCTTGGATGTAAACATTCTAACATGCTTATACTTTGTGCTTATTTTATAGTACATGATGTTGATTTGGCATATAAAATATTATATATCCTTTTTTTTAGATGACAATTATCTGGAAAAAAACATTGTACCAGAAACTGAAGAGCTGTCCTTTGAAGTATCTTATTCAGAAATGGTTACAGAAGTTCCAAAAAGAAATAAATTTAAGAAGTCAGATTTTAAGAAAGAAGACTACGCTTTAACTGTACGTAAAACTTTTCATGATTATCCCAATAACTTCCTCTGACTTTTCTGTGGGACAAACTAGGATTTTTTTTTAATATGTATGTGTGGAGGAAGAGGGCAGGCATCAGTGTTGCATAACACCAGGGCATCATGGTTGTGCATTGCACAACCTACCTAGCTGTACCTGGCAGGACTGAGTTGAGGAAGAGTTCTAAAGGTATATACTTTAATACTGTTTTACAGAGGAAACAGGATTTCCTGAATGTGTGCTTTCATGTGCTTTATATCCTTACTTATAGGTTAATGCAGATTCTAACTATATACTAGCTTATGCCTCTAGAAGTCACATATCAGAGGGGCTACTGCAAAAAGTCACAGTCATTAAAATAAGAAGTGAGTACTTGCAGGACAGGCATTAAAAATTTATCAAATAGACTCAAGAATTTATAATATTATTACAAAATAGGCAAGTAGAGCTATATACTTCATTATCCTGAAAGCCTCAGAGTGTGTATGTATATATCTATATATCTGTATCTTTATATCCAAGATATTATATCCTGAAAGCCCACTAAAGAACTATATTACACTGATCTGTTGGCTGCTCAGTAAATGCATTTGTGAAGAGTTCATGATATAGAGCCCTGAATATTATGTGCTGATCAGAGCTGGAGGCATGATGACCAGCAGGGCTCAGGCAGATTCAGGGCTAAGGGAATGAGTCATATAAAAAGTGGCTGTCTTTGCCTAGGCAGCCTGGACCATTCCCAGACAACAGTCCCATGATGGAGGGGAACAAGAGGGCAGGGCAAGAACTGTATGGCTTTCTGAGTACTTTCTACCAACCTAGTGCTGTACTAGGTATCCTTGTTGTAATCACCCTGTGACTGCTCCCATTTTACAGCTAAGAAAACTGAGGCTCAAAGAAGCTGAGTAATTGATCCAAAGCCCCAAAGCAAGTAGGAGGCTGAAACAGGATTTAAACCTACATATGTCAAACTCCAAAACTTCTCTTGGCCCCTGAGCAGCCTCTATGTTGGAGGGCACAGAAGTGTTCTGGGGCAAAAGAGGGAATCCAATGGGACTCTGGTTTTAGGGGCATCCCTCTCAGTCTTTAGAGAGAGTCATCCAAGAGAGGATGCTGGCTCCCAGCTCCCTCATCCGGCTGTACCCTGCTGAGATTTGGGTCACCTGGGGTGCAGGTCGGCCTTCTGTGAAGAACTTTCTGTGAGATTTAGCAAGTGGTAATTACTCAGTGAATGATTGTGGTTCTTATCTCTGTTGTTGTTGCTATGTATTACTGTTATGTGAGGTTTTGGTCTCAGAAAGAAGGTAAAACAACTAAGTTTTTTATAGGATAAGATATGCCCCAAACCACATTCTACATTTTGTTGTTTCACTTTTAAAATACTTGAGGCTCCCAGGAGTAATTGCTGACTAAATGAATGAATGATTGAATGAGTAGATGATTTAAAAACCTCAAGAAAGCTCTAACTGAGGGAACTCCTATAGAGAATGTATAAAGCTTTATAATTGAAACAACTGGAATTTTTCTGCCTTGGCAATTTTATTCAATACCAGGATTTTTCAGAGCAAAGCATACTTGTTGATATTATATAAGAAAAATCTCTATCTTACAAAGTCTTTACATGTTATAGTCTTCACAATATTTCTGGATTGTTGAAGGGTTTTGTTATCATTTTATTTTTTTATTTTTTTAAAATATTTTGTTCATCTATTAGAGACACAGAGAGAGAGGCAGAGACACAGGCAGAGGGAGAAGCAGGCTCCATGCAGGGAGCCTGACGTGGGACTCAATCCCAGGACTCCAGGATCACGCCCTGGGCTGAAGGCGGTGCTAAACCACTGAGCCACCCGGGCTGCCCTGTTATCATTTTATTGTATTTTTGTTTCCTATTGTGGATATGGAGAATATAGCAATGTCATTGTCTGAAATGATAGTAGGATGATGTGGTACTTTCTATATCTTTATCTTTTTTAGAAATGCTTGGACTTTTATATCTGAATTTGATTTTTAAGTTAGAATAACTGTGCTGTTTCAGCAGAAATGTGCAATCACATTCAGTGGGGGAGATTAGTCTTTTAGAATATGCAGAAGAGAATAGATCATACCTGATTCAAGGACTAAGAGCCCCAAACCCCTGAAAAGATATGTCAGAAGCTCTTCTGGGAGCACTTAGCTATTGGGCCTTGTGTGCGTGTCATGTATACCCATGGTAGGTACATTCCATGTGGTGCCTGGGGCATCAGTTAACAACACAGGATGTTTCTTAGAAGAAGGACATTTTCATGGTTGTGACGACAGTGTTATAGTACATTCCAGATCACTCTTTTGTTTCTAATTTAGCACAGGAGTGTTCTGCAAACGTTCTGAAATCATTCATAATCTTTCTGTGATGCAACTTGCTCCTCAGAGATTTTTTATAAGCAACATGTTTTGCTATTCAGATTTAGAATGTCCAGGTGGTATTTGAATGAGGGAATAATAATTTTCCTTTGCCGTGAAAAGTAAATATCTTCAATATGTATTTTAGAAATTTATTGTCCAGAAAACCAGATTCGGCCTAACTGAAGCAGGAGATCTGTCTGCCGAAGATATGAAAAAAATCCGCCATCTCTCCCTGATTGAATTGACTGCCTTTTTCGATGCCTTTGGAATCCAGCTGAAAAGAAACAAAACTGAGAAAGTAAAAGGACGAGGTGGTTAAGACAGGTTTCTTCTGATTTTAGCTCTTTGATACACTGGAATAAGTTAGTGCTTTGCTGATTCTTTTTTCTTTCTTTCTTGCCCATTTTACAATGAAGACAATGGTATTTTTGGAGTTCCACTTACAGTTCTATTGGACAATGACCGAAAGAAAGACCCTGGAGTGAAGGTCCCATTGGTGTTACAAAAAGTGAGTGGAGTGTAAATGACTGAGGAAAAACTAGAGCCTCCTGCCTGCAGTTTGGAGTTATAAACCTGCTAATGAATTTTCTTATATATTTAAAGACACTGAAGCTCTCTTAGGACTCAGGCCCTGGGTGATTTTCAGCTTTCTTCCTGCATCCCCATAGCATCCCACAGTACTTGTAACCAGTTTGCCTTGCTGCAAACTTTTAGAGCCTATTACACGGTCTGACAGTAAAGCATCAGGTGATGAACACAGATGCTCTGTTGTATGGCTTCCTTCTGTTATATTTTTTCCAGTGTTTTCTAAAGGTTACTTACGTGTGTTACATGTTTGTGTTTGTATTTGATTATTCCCTGCAGAATACAAGATGACCATTAATTATCAGCTGTACATTTACTGATTATATAGGTATTTGCCTAGCTATATCACAGGTTGGGTGTTTTTAAATGTATATGTGCAATCATTCAAATGAATTTGGCTAACAAAGCTTAATAAAGCCTAAAATCCATTTTTCTGGTGGTTTTTCAGGTATCACTAGGAAGATAGAATATGTTTAGATAAAGAATAAGTTTGGTGGAAGGGGGTTTTAAAAATGATATTATCTGAATTATCATTTGTCAGTATCTGTGACCATCATCACTCAATCACTCAATAGCTGATTTGATTTTAAGTCATGTTTTTTTTTTTTTAAGTCATGTTTTTTATAGCCAACAATTTACACTGGTTTACTCAAGTATGCATTTATTCAACAGTGACATCCAGTGGCACATTTAAAATCCCAACCCCTAAACACAAAGCTTGTTGCATTTTAAATTGAGTTTTTAAGTAATTTAGAAAAATATTGACTGAGAAAACATATACTTACCTTATTCACAATAACAATGCTATGGTTCTTTACTGTGTACTCCCTAAACTTTGCTGCCAGTGCCGGAGACTGAGATACTTCTCAAGTCAGGTGATTGGTTGCTGCTGATGGAGATAGAGAATGGCAATCAAAGAGCCAGAGGGTGCTGGTGACATGCCAGTGTGCACAGGGGCATCTATAGGGTTCCTTCCCTGAGTAAGTGCCATCTATACCCTAGCATGGGTAGTCAGCACTTCGCAGCCTGAGGAGGTTGTGTGATCATTTCCCTTCTACTGATGAGGTTACTAAGGAGGAGAGTGAGATACCTTACCCTTGAGCCCACAGCCAGCTAGGAGGAAGGGCAAAGGCGAGCCCAGCCTATAGTGGTGACATGAAGATTTTCTTTTCCTTTCTTGAATTAGAACTAGAATCACTACTTCTGTCCTCTCTATAAAGGATGGAGTTTGAAGATAATGCATAAAAATCGAAGACTGAGGAGATTCAACACTTGGATTTATATTATTATGTAGCTGCAAAAACCTAGCATGGAATTTAGCAAATGGAAAGTGCATGGTAAATGCTAGTTCAACTAAATCTAGATTTATATCATCTTAGCAACTCAATACATGTTAGCTATTATTACTCTTGATATCAAGTACTCCTCATTGAAGACAGCTTAAGGTATTAATTCTTCCACTCCTATGGGAGAGTCTTTTTCTATGGACATATTTCCTTAGCCTAAATATCCATTTATCTCCCTACCTGTAAGAACTACCTTAGTTCAGTCACCCCCATTTCTTGAAGAGGAATTAAAGACTTCAAGAGGAGTATTCCTCTTGAAGAGGAGGACTTGAGCCTCCCCTTACCATGTGAACACAGGCAAGTCACTTACCCTCTCCATGCCTTAGTCTTCTCAGTATTTGGATGGGGATGTGATTAGCACCTGCCTTGTAGGATTAATGTGAAGATTAAATGAATTAATACATGGAAAAGTGCTGAGAAAGGGGCATCTGACACAATAAGTGCACAATAAATGTCGGGTTGTGTTATTACTACGTTAACAACATCATCATCATCATCAGTCATCATTATCATCATCATCATCATCATACCACCATGGGAACTCAGGAGGTATATAAACCTTTACAGTTTCTGCCTTCTTGGTCATATTTCTAGAATTCCTATAGTCTCTCAGCTGAAATGGTTCTAATAATAGTAAATTTAGAATCTTTTCCTATTGTTCCATCTGCAGAAAGAGATACATAGTAATCAGATCTTAACTTAGTCAAGTGGTGGTGTACTCTAGTGGTCAAGAACACAAACTTGAGAGACAGTGCCCTTACTTTTGAGGTTGATCCTGGGAATTGATAGAACAGTTCTCAGTCTCCTTTCATTTGCAAATTAGAAACTGTTGTTGACCTTGGAGGCAGTTGTGAACATTCAAATACCAGGAACGTACACATATGCTTGGTAATTTATTGATTGTTGTCACCATCATTGTCATTTCAGATGTTTGTAATTGTATGGAGGTATTCATTTTTATAATGTATCATTGCTTTCTAGTTTTTTGAGAAAGTTGAGGAGTCAGGCCTGGAATCTGAAGGAATTTTTCGACTTTCAGGATGTACTGCCAAAGTCAAGGTACTGAACATTTTCTCTCTTTCTAATGGGAGATCTAGGCTAACTAGACCCAGTTCACACAGGTCCCAGAGATCAAGTCCTTTTTTGTTGCTGCTGATAGGACCACTTGACCCTATCTCGTGTTCTGGATGCCTATGATTAAATGTTGTTCTGTGATCCTGAGTTGTATATCCTTTTAAAACAACAACAATAAAAAACCAGCAACAGTGCAAGAACACACCAGCTCACCGTGAAAGACTGCTTCTTATCTTTAGTTTCGAAAAGTTGAAATTTTCCATCACTGTTTTCTGGGTTAAACACTTTAGTTTGCTATGTTCTTCCCAGTCATGGAATTTGCCAAGCCAATATTACGTGAGCCTTCATTTCCATTATCGGTTACTTCATATTTTTTTATGTACTTTTTTTTTGTTTGTTTAGAGCGGGAAGAGAGGGGCAAAAGGAGAGGGAGAGAGAATTTTAAGTAGGCTTTACACCCAGCGCAGAGCCCTATGCGGGGCTCGATCTCACGATCCTGAGTTCATGACCTGAGCTGAAATCAAGAGTCCAAAGCTTAATTGATTGAGCCACCTGGGTGCTCCTCATTATCAGTTGCTTTAAACTTAGAAACATTCTTTGGATGTCTTTTTAATGAAAGTCCTTATAAAAATATGTAGGAATGGATGTTAACACTAGAATAATCACTCAGCAGTTCCAAAGCCTAGTTGCATATAAGGTAAAGTTAATTTCTACATATAAAACCACCTGTGTAATGTGAGTCCTTTTACTTTGCCTTCCTACTTCTATGTAGTAGCAAACTCCACAGTGCCATAAAGGAGAGAATCAGTAAAAAGAAAAACTTTTCTCATAAATTTCCAGTTAGAGGGGATCCCTGGGTGGCTCAGCGGTTTGGTGCCTGCCTTTGGCCCAGGGCATGATCTTGGAGTCCTGGGATCGAGTCCCACATCAGGTTCCCTGCATGGAGCCTGCTTCTCCCTCTGCCTGTGTCTCTGCCTCTCTCTCTCTCTCTCTCTCTCTCTCTGTGTGTCTCTCATGAATAAATAAATAAAATCTTTAAATAAATAAATAAATAAATAAATAAATAAATAAATAAATAAATTTCCAGTAAGATATCCCACTTTTTCACCCGGGGGGGGGGGGGCAGAGGGGGCATTACACTGAAGAGTCCCACTCTGCCCTTGGATCTCCCTGGCTGGTAGATGTGAGAACCTGAGCAGTTTTAAATAATCAGTCTCTGAAAAAAGAAGTCTCGAGATGAGGGGAAAATTAACTTAGTTGCAACGTGTAGAGGTAGAAGAGCATTTCTTCATTAATTCATTTTGGTACATGTCTTGGGAAATTCTATTTGTATCAGAAATCTCAGGGTTTTTATTTAGAAGTGTGATGAGATGTTTTTGTAAGTAGAAACTGAGAAATAAGCTGTGTCTATTGGAAGCTGTAGAAGGCATATTCTGAGATGGAGTCAGGAGTAGAAGAGTCAGTGTTTCTGAAGGGTGCAAAGGAAGAAGCCAGGCTGGTAAGGCTGTGCCTCACAGCAGATGCAGGGCTGATGCTGGCCCTGCCTGCCCTTCAGAGCACCCCCTCACCAGGCAGAGGGGCCAGGAATCAGCTTCCACAATGCACTCAGTCACTGCCCCAGCATCTTGTAAAGAAGGGGATGAGGCAGATGAGCAGTGCTAACTGCTAGCAGAGTTGGTGCCAGGAATCACCAATTATTTTATGCAGATAATTCATTTTATGAGGGAGATCTGAGCAGTGCACCACTTTGCCAATGACAGAAGGGCCGGGGCATTTGGAGAATTGTCACTTCCCTGGGAGTGGAGATTGCTAGATGCTGAAAGGCAAGAAAATTCCTAATGTTTCCTCAAGATTTATTCTTTCTGAATTGAGTCTGCTTTTTGTCTTAGATTCTCGTTGCTACAGTGGCTATATGTACCCTGAATCAGAGGATGAAAGTTGTCATATCTATAGAGTCAGAGAACCAAAATGAAGAAATGAAGCCAGAGAAACAAATTTCTTAGGCACAATTAGACTTCATTCTTCTAAACTTATCATTGGGAAGTGGTATTTGCAGATTCTTCCTGGCTCGTGTGTGTGTGTGTGTGTGTGTGTGTATAACATAATGGAGATTATTTAAAACTTTTTCTCAAAATAATCAAAAGGAGACAATATTTGTTGTGTGCATGAAGTTTGACTCCATAGCAGAAGTTACTTTTCTTTAGCTAATCTTTGACTGAAAAATGCTTACCCTAGGCTAATAATCCCTTCAGAATGTTCTTACAGGCCCATGTATTCTTGAACCACATTTTGGGAAAAGTCCCTTTTCCCCCCTAATCGGTTTTATGTAGTTTCAGCCTATTTATTCCATCTCTTATTAGTCTGAAAATGTAATCCAGATGTTTTCATGGTTTGAGCTCCAGGAAAACCAGTGTGAGAGAAATCTGGGCCAGCAAACAGAAATGAGGGAATATCATAGTTAGAAAGACATTGTAACTTGATATATTAAAGGGGTCTTTATTTCTCTTCTTTGTTCAAACTTTAAACCACTTTTGTAAGTTCTTCTGTTAGACTATTTTTTTTCTAGGAATGTGCTTGGGGAAAGATAGTTTAAAAAAAAAAACTCCATTCTAATTATCCTCCAATTGTGCCAAACGCATGACGCTAACACTAATGTATGATTATGAACAATCTTGTACTTTTGAGGCCTGGTGAGACTAACGGGGGCACAGCCCTGTGGGGAAGCTGCTAGCTTTGACTGCACAGGAAACACGGCATCGGAGCCCATTCCTGTATTCGAGGCCTCTGATCATTTGGAACCAATTTAATGCTTTGGTGTTTCCACTGATTTTCTTCTCCAAAAATGACAGAAATTTGAGCCAAACACTGGGGAATACATTTTATGGAAGAAGGCAGGCTGTTTGACATGCAAGGATATTTTTTTTTTTTGTCTTTGTCTAGTTTCAGTTATTCTGAGGCTGCTTTAAATGTTTCACAATTATGTTACCTGGCCTGCTGGTTTCCCTTCTTGAACTGGTTTCTGAAGCTGAAGGCGGGTCATTTGCATTTTTATAAAACTACCTCCTAAATGGAAGCAGGTTATATATTTGCTCAGAGCAGACTTAAGGATGTGGCATCTGACCCCTGCCTAGAGTTCTCATTAACATCGGACAGAAGACACGACTTCCTTAACCTGTAAATGCTTCCTTTCCTGTCTTTGGCAAGCTAAATTCAACACTGGGTGTATGGTGTCATGTTTAGGACCACCATGGAAATGTCCGCTCTGCTCCTGTGTCCCTCAGTTTGATATGGTCAAAAGGAAGAGAGGACGTTCTCTCTCAGTTTTGTTTGATCCTGGCCTTCCAGACAAGATGAAGAGATACTATTACCCAAATAAGCACATAGGCATGGATTTCCCATAGTATTAATACTAGAGATTATTATAGACCAGGGGGAGGAGGATGTTAGAAGCAGCCAGCATTTATTGAGAGCTTACTGTGTGGTGGACTCTCCTCACTGAGCTTTACATTGTATTGTCTGATTTAATCTCTGTGAAGTCATTTTAATATCCCTCTTGCACAGTGAAAAACTTGGGGGACAGGCCTGAGAACTTGTCAGTTGTGGAATTGGGATAAAAACCTAAAGAATCTGGTCATAGAGCCTGCTCTTGGTGCTGGAGCTATGTTGCCTGTTAAGCAACAGAGATCCACTGGTGAGTTAGAATGGTGGTCACATTGAGTTTCAGACAAATTCCTACAGCAGAGGGATGTGGGCGATGAGTTTGATTTATTCTGCTCTTGCTGGGGCTTCCTGCCTCCTTGAAAACAGTTTCCCCTTTGCTTTGTGGCACCAGTCAATGGATGGAAGACGTCTGGTGTTTTCCCTGTACTTCCTGCTAACAACACCTCCATCTCCCCGTGACCCCAGCTAGCAGTCAGTCAAGTTTTCTCTCTCAGGCGTTTCTCGATGCTACCTCTCCTTTTTGCCTTATAGCTGCTTATCAAGGTTAGTCCTCGATTTTCCAGAAATAGTGCCATGGCCCAGTAGCTGGTCTCCTTGCCTCTCATCTGTTCTTCAGTCGATAGCAAGCTCTCTTCCAAATCGCTTTCCCATCTGGCTGTCAGAAGAAATAAATCTCACCTTGTTCTCATGCTTGGACACATTCCATGTTGCCTCACGGCCCATGGAATGAAGTTCAGTCCCCTGGGGGTTGGCTCTGGTCTGTGCCCTAGCAACACTAGATTAATTTGAGTTCCCCAGACCCAGTGGGTTTTCTTGCATGTGTATCACTGCTGGAGCACTTTCTCCTGTCTGGAGTACCCTTCTATTTCCTCTTCCCCTGACAGTTACTCATAGACTCAAGACTTGGCCTGAGCAGAGTTGGATTCTTTTTCCTGGCTACATAGCGTCCAATATGTGACTGGAGTTAGCATCATGAGTTCATAAGATAGTCCCATTCACTAAACTGCAAGATGTCTAGGGGCAGGGAATGGATCTCACGCATCCTTCTCTCATCAGATTCCAGACTGTGCTCTACTTCTTTTATCCTAGGAAGCACTTTATATGTATGCTTCAGTGCTTTACAAAGTGTATTTATCAGCAAAAGATTTCCTTGATTTGCTCTATTATTCCTATTAGATTGAGAGCTTCTCAAGGACAAGAAGCTGGTTAATGAGCTGCAGCATGGTGGGGAAAGGTCAGATGTGCAGACTGATTCTGACTGTGTGTGACTTAAGGCTGGAAAAATTAGGCCACTCATGAGGATAAAACAGATGCCTCAAAGACACTGAGAGTTTTCAGAGTAGTTAGTGTCAGTTAGAGAACTATGGCAACTACCTGCTATTAATAGGTAAACTCTGTATGCAGTTCAAGGAGGTGGTAGAAAATGAGTTTGACTTTGAAAAAGAAACCTGGAGAATGGTGGCACTGATAATCAAGTGAATCAATAATGTGAACTGTATAACCCAACTAAAACTTATGGAGGCTTACTGATTTTTTAAAAGTATTTACGCAGTGTTCCAAGTCTTAGGAAGGATTGGGCAAGCATGCAAACATGTGGAAGACATGTGTACCTCTTGGCATAACACTTTGCTATAACTGCTCCAGGAAGATGTCATTGGTCTGCATGTTGCCGTGAGGTCAGAGTTCCTTTACTGGGATACTTTTCATTCTGTATGAGAACTAGCTGAGAGGCCTACATTCTCAATCTAATTTAGAAGTAGATGACAGGATGGCAGAAGGAAGAAATCACGAGAAAAAAGGGAAGTGGAGGCTTTTGTCAAATCAGTACATTTATCCGGTGGGGATGGGTGGTAATCTGCCAAAACCACAGAAACGAAACTATGATCTGAGTAAAGAATTTTATAGTTCTGTAGAATAAGTAGACTATTTCAAAATTAACGTTATTCTTAAAAGGCTTTAGAAAAAATCATTCAGAAATAGCTATTTCAGTTCTTTAATTATGTTGAAAAAGTTAGGCTTGGTAGATACTGGCTTTTCAATCTATTTACAAAAATAGTTTATGTAATGACAGTTTTCAAAAGGGAAAGAGGGGGGATCAGGTGCTTAAAACGCCTTGAATATTGACTGTTTTTCTTGATTTTCAGCAATACCGGGAAGAATTGGATGCCAAGTTTAATGCTGATAAATTTAAATGGGACAGAATGTGCCATAGAGAAGCTGCAGTAATGTTGAAGGCATTTTTCAGAGAACTACCCACCTCTCTCTTCCCTGTGGAATATATACCAGCCTTCATCACTCTCATGGAAAGTAGGTGGAAGAAGTTAAGTGTGAATGGGCTAAGATATAATAAGGTCAATAAAGTGACACAAAGCACAAGAAAGATGCATAATCAAATGTGATCATAAATATACAAATTTCCTATTTCCTGACAGTGCTTGGTGAAATACTGAGTTTGATGGTAGACAGTCCTCTCTTTTCGTATTTATATATTAAGTCTGGTAGATAAAATTTAGCAGGTTTTATAATCATTAAAAGAGATGGTTACAGAAAGACCAGGCTCTTGAGATTTGAATTCCTGCTCAATCATCTGCTAGCCATGCAATCAACCTTCCTGAGCTTCATTGCTGCACCTATAAATTACAGATAATTTAATCTGTAATTTATAACCCTGTAATCAGGGTTGATGTGGTTATTGAATGAAGACATCTAGAATAGTACCTGGTATGTAATAGTCCTTCCAAAAGTACAAGGTTTCTCCCTTTTTTAAATCCAGGGTCCTGGGTTTGATAATGTGTGTAACATACAATAAATGCTACACAGAAGGTGTTTTGTCTCTGAGAACTACAAAGTCTCATAGATTAGGCCTTAAGTGAGGAACTTGGATAAAAGCATAGAAACTGGAAAGTGTGTGTTGTGTTTGGAAGTGAGAGAATAATTTGACATGGCTTTAGCCTCAGGGTTGAATATTGTGGCTATGTGACAAGAGAGAAATTTAGAAAAGTAGAGTAGATTTACATGATGGGGGCTTTGACTCCCAACCAGAGGAATTCAAGAATTACAAGACTAACTATGTACAAAGCTGTTAAATAAATGACAATTCTACATGGACAGAAAAAGCCCATGGACAAACTGAAAAGACACACCCCGTATAAAAAAGGTTGGCCACTGCTCAGCTCTAGATAATGGTTACTGTGGGAATGAGAGCCAAAATCCACACTTTAATGGGAAAACTGTTATTTTGAAAGTATCAGCCACAATTTCAAATTTGAAAACTGTATGGGCCTAACAAATGATATCTATATCTGCCAGTTAACAACTTCCTGCAGGTTGACCAGAACTATAAAATCCTTAAAACTGCAATGAAGGAAAATAATAGGTCCTAAGTTTTATGACAGTGTTTGTCCTAAAATTAGTAGGTACTAAATCTTTAAAAATTTTAACTAAATCAGATTAATAAAATAATCCTTGGTGTCTTCAGAGAAGAGAATATGATAGTCAAGGCAGTTTTTCCTAAGCCTTAATTCACATGTCGTCTGTGTATCTCTGTAAAATATCTCTTTACTTTGTAAGATGTAGTGTTTTGTTTTATGAGGGAAGCTTGTAAAGACAGAGAGTAAAGCTAGTTTGCTTCATTTTTTTTTAATTTCAAGTATTGTGCTTTGTCAGTTCTAGAATTTCCAGTTGATGCTTTTTAAAAATTGAAATATAATTAACATACAGTATTATATCAGTTTTAGGTGTATGATATAATGATTCAACAATTTGATATATTTTTCAGCGCTCATGTTAAGTGTACTCTTGATCCCCTTCATTATTTTCACCCCTCCCCTCTGGAAGCCACCAGTTTGTTCTCTGTATATTCAAGAATATGGTTTTTTGTTTGTCTCTTTTTTTTTCTTTTTTTGTTCATTTGTTTTGTTTCTTAAATTGCACATAAGTAAAATCATATGGTATTTTTCTTTCTCTGACTGACTTCTTTCACTTAGCATTATACCCTCTAGATCCATCCATGTTGTTGCAGATGACAAGATTTTGTTTTTGTTATGGTTGAGTAATATTCCATTATATGTATATGTGTATACGTATGTATATATTGTATACACATTATATGCATTGTATGTATATATACACACATACCCCACATCTTCTTTATTTTTTTTTTTTCTTTATTTTTTTCATACCATATTTTCTTTATCCATTCATCTGTTGATGGGGTTGCTTCCATATCTTGGATTATTGTAAATAATGTTGCAGTAAACCTAAGGGTGCACATAATCTATTTGAATTAGTGTTTTTGTTTTCTTTTGATAAGTACCCAGCAGTGGCATTACTGGATCATACATACGGTAATTATGTTCTTAACTTTTTCAGGAATTTCCATAGGGTTTTCCATAGTGGCTGCACCAATTTGCGTTCCTACCAACTGTGCATAAGGGTTCCTTTTACTCCACATCCTCACCAACACTTGTTATTTCTTGTGGTTTTTATTTTAGTCATTCTGACAGGTGTAGGGTGACATCTCATTGTGTTTTTGATTTGTATTTCCCTGATGACTACTGATGTTGAGCATTTTCTCATGTGTCTATTGGCCGTCTCGATCTTCTTAGGGAAAATGTCTATTCAGATCCTCCCCCAATTTTTAAATCAGATTATTTGGTGTTTTTTGGTGTTAAGTTCTTTATACATTTTGAATATTAACCGCTCATCAGATATGTCATTGGTAAATATTTTCTCCCATTCAATAGGTTGCCTTTTCATTTTGTTGACAATTTCTTTCACTGTGCAGAAGCTTTTTATTTTGGTATAGTCCCAATAGTTTAATTTGCTTTCCCTTGCCTGAGGAAATATATCAAGAAAAATCTTCCTATGGCTGATGTCAAAGAGATTACTGCCTATGTTTTCTTCTAGAAGTTTTATTATTTTAGGTCTCACATTTAGGTCTTCAATCCATTTTTTTCTTCAATCCATTTTGAATTCATTTTGTATATTTTGAGTTCATTTTTGCATATAATATAAAACAGTGGTCTAGTTGCATTCTTTTGCATGTGGCTGCCCAGTTTTCCCAACACCATTTGTTGAAGAGACTATTCCCCATTGTATATTCTTGCCTCCTTTTAAAGTATTTTCTATTTACTTGCTGAGATGGCCTATCTTTTCATTCATTATAAACATATTTTTCTTCATATCATTGAACATAGTTATGATACATGCTTCAAAATCCTTGTCTGCTAGTCCCAACATATGGCTCACCTCCACATTGGTCTCTGTTGATTGTGTTTTCCCTTGAGAATGCATCACTTTTGTATGTCAGGTGAATACTCAGTTTTGGAGACCCCACATTTTATAGTATTTCTCCCAAGAGTGAGGTTTGGAGTTTTGTTTTAGTTTGTGTTGTTTGTTTTTGTATTTGAGCCAACAATATATTTGAACTCAAGTTGCCGGTGGGCTTTTGGACAGCTCAACTGTCAGTTCAGTTGTTTAATCCTTACCCTATGTTACTTTACACGTGCTTCGTTCATGAGTCAGCCAAGATTTTATACCAGAGTCAAGGCCTTCGCCCATTATTTCCCAGTGGCTGTGGTCATAATGAATCCTGTCTTTTAGTTGTTCAGACCAGAAAGACAAGAGTTTTCTTTTGGAGCTTTAGCTACCTCATGTCAATACCAACTATGGCCTGACCACAGGCCAAAAGCCAGAATAGTGGAAAACTCTCCCTGTGCCGTTCCCTAATTCCAAGTGGCCAGTCTTCTAAATCTGCCTGCCTTTATTAATTCAACAGTGCCTTAGATGGTTGTTTTTTGTATTTGTCCAGAATTTATAGTTCTCTTTGGGAAGGTTGGTCCAGAAGGAACTTATTCAGCCATACCAGAAGCAGGACTTCCTCCCTTCAATTTGTAAGTTCAAAAAGCATAGGATTTTCTGTGTAGTTTGCTCTTCTGGAAACTGGGCTGCAGATGTATTAGCTTTGCCTTGATCTCTGGTGTATATATACTAAATAATTCATTAGAACAAATTTGTGCCACAGAGGATTTTTTTTTCTGTTTGTGGTTTTTTGGTATTATGAAATTATGAAGGAATCATCCAATGCCAGACCTATTCAGAGAATCCTATTTTAAAAAGGTATTAGGTTTCCTTACCATCATTGTTGCCTTCTGACACCAGCCAGTACATTTCATTAAAGGGAGAAAATCTGGAAAATACCCTGAAAAGGTTCACAGAGGAGTCCACATTTCTTTGTATGACTTTGAAAGTGAAAAATACTATGTTGCCATAATTGATTTGATACCAGCCAACCCCACAGGAAGCCCAGAGTTCTAGGCTGCTACCAGCAGGGAAAATGGCCTTTTTGCTACCTAGAGTAAGCTCTAGTTATAAAAGATTTTCTGAAGGAAAGAATTGTGGATACATGTTTTTAAGCTCCATTCTTTATGCTCTAAAATGAAGTTTGGAGAATGTAGTCTTTTAGTGTAATCACATTCTCTTTCCAAACTTGGCTCAAAATTGACCATAAAATTAAAAGACTAATTCAAGTTTCAGATATTGTTATGACATTTTAATAGTTTTCTGGGAAAATAATAATCTCAAGGGGAAAAGATCCTAACCAGGATGTGTAATTAATTAGTTAATAAAACTATTAGCCACAAAGTGGTATTGGCATAGGTATCCTAAATAAAATGAAAATGGATTATTTGCCAGTTTGGAGTTTCAGTCTTAAAGGTAACTTCATAATTTCTCTGAAATTGAAGGAAATAACAGAGCTTGCATCTGCATCTATTTTTCCCTCTGCCAAAGGGATTTTTTGGGTTGTGTTGTAAGATTATAGACAGCCTGCAGTTTATGCATTAAAATAATGCCTCATCTGCCCGCCAGTGTTTTGTACTGAGATATGCTCCTGGTAGTTCCTATTAATCAGGTAAACTCATGTCAGTGTACATTAGCCATTTTCAAAAGCATCCTGAACCTGTGTCATTTTTGTTTATAAATCTGACATAAATTTCTAAAAATCCACATGGGGATTGTGCCAAAACAATATCATGCATCCTATAAATAATCCTCCCAACTGTTTCTGTTACATGGTTATACATATTAGTCATCTACTCCTAACTAGGATGCACACAATCTCCTAAAACCTAGTAGCTTGTCACAAGAGTGTTTGCACTGCTATAAAGCTAAGTAACTTTACAAGTGATTGACTGCCTTCCATCCATTGAATATAAATAGATTTTCCTTCAAGTTGAGAACTCCCCAGGGATGCTAGAATATAATGCTTCCCTCTAGGAACTCCCTACCAAGAGACCATTATGAGGAGAATATAGAGAGACAAAGCAAAGCCTGGAATGTTCTGATATACTTTGCATCTTCAGCACAGCTGGTTGTGGATTATCCAGTTGTGGATGGAATCCCTAAAATTCTTTCCCTAAAACAGGAAAGGAGCCAACTTTTAATACACAAGTATAAATGCCAGCCCTCTGGCGCCATCTTCTGTAATTATCGAGGAACAAAATACTCAAGAATCTAAAGATCAACTGTAGTCCCCTTCCTTAAATGTCCATTTATGATCTGGAATAAGTGTCATTAATCGTAATAACAAGATCAAACACATATGCAGGTAATTATATACAGGTACTGATGTAAACACTCTATACATACTAACTTGTTTAGTCCTTGTAACAACCCAGGGAGGTAGGTAGATCTGACTACTCCCATTTTACAGATGGTGAAATAGTAGCAATGAGGGGTTAGATAGCCTGCACAAGGTCACTCAGTGACTAAGTAGTAGATGTAGGATTTGAACCTGGCTCTAGAGTCTCTGCTCTAATGATTATACTTTGCTGCCTCATTATGTAGAAACAAGATTTATTTTCTGTTGACTTGAGCTTTTAAGCCTTCTGATTATAGCATACAAGTAAAGCAGGGCCTGTAGAAGTACTTTGAAAAGGGGAATCTTATACAAATCTAGAATTATTTTGAGGATCTCATTGGCCACCTGCCTCTACAATGGCATTATGGGATGTGAAAGAGGAGTTGATCGATTGAGGCTCTTGTCCAAGTTAACAAATTTACATTGTTGGGCATAAAACCTGAGTCTTTATTACTGAAAGTTGTCAGGAGCCCTCCTGTGGCACCAGATGTTAGCAAGAAATGCTGTCAGAATGCATCAGTGTTGTTCAAAATGTGCGGTTATTTCTGTTTTCTTGTTAGGAGGGCCTCACATCAAAGTACAGTTTCAAGCTTTACACCTCATGGTCATGGCACTGCCTGATGCCAACAGGGACACAGCCCAGGTATGTTGTACCAACCTCATGGTCTGTCACTGGCCCTTCTTAGTCAAAGAAAATGGCTGAGATGAAAAAATAAAAACTAAGACAACAACTTACTAAGCCAGCTGAGCATGCTGCCAACCTATTATTGCCTTTCCACATTCCCACTGCTGTTCTCCTGAGGAAGATGTAAATCCTAGGATCTTCTCTAAATATTTCAGTTTAATTCATTCAAACCATTAAGAGATACTGAGCATCTCCTAGTGCTGGCCCCTGGCCTAGGGTTAGCAAAAAGAGAAACAAAGATGGAAGGCAAGTGGAATAATTGTCAGAAGTAGATGAGGCCATTATGTTAGCTGCATAATGTAAAGCTCTATAATTTTAGGTCCTCAGCTACTCACTTCAGTCTAGTGACAAAAGATCTGAGGAGTGTCCTTAGGGAGGAAATTTGAAGTCACTGATTTAAATGAAATTTCTAAAATATTTGTGTCTTACAGTTTATAAAGATAATTCAATTAAAGATTCCTAGAATCTTGGAATTTTAGAGATCGCCTGATAGAATCTTTTCATTTTACAGGTTAGGAAAGTTAGACTCAGAAAGTGATTTCTCTATTAACATATAATAGAACATTTGATGGAATCATTCCATGGTTCTCCCAAATATTCTGCCCTTTATTTCAGATTTATTTCCTTGTTGTATGTTGGCAAAAATCAATAAGTTCTCTTAATATTTTGATAATGATTCTCTATGCAATAGGAATTTTTTTGTAAGTGCACAACAGGTGTTTGGAATCTTTGAAATGAAATTGAGTTAAGATGAGTTGGAAAGAGCCCATAATTTTGAGACCAGTAAAAATAATGCTAAAAACAAAGATGATTCTTTGTGCTCCCTCTCATCAGACATTTCAATTTGGTGAGGACCTTTCCTCCTACATAATAAAAACATCTGTGTCAATTATAATATATGTCAATTATATCATATCCTCAGCCCAAGAATGGGGATTGGATGTGACATAAGAATGTCTATTTCTAGTATAATTTGGTAATTTTTCAAAAGCTGGAAATTTATTAGCTTGTTTGGGAGGCGGTTTGTAAGCAGTGTTCTTTTATATATAAAGAAAAAAGGATGCATCTGGTATCCGATATTTGGCTCAGAGTGTCATCTACCCTCTCATATAAAATAAAGGATGCATTAAGAATAACTAATACTTTTCTAACAGAAGATCTTCAAAAACATCATGGTACTAATAAAGATGTTACACACAGGTGCACACACACACACACACATTTTTTCTGATTCTACATTGTGAGTAGATCTAGGATCAAAGCTGATGTGCTGTTAGAAGTCAAGAGCTCTGGCTCAAGAATCAGGCTTCCTTGGTTCAAATGCTGGCTTTGCCACCTAATTAATTGACACTGGGAAAAGCTACCTGAATCTTATCCACTAGTTTCCTCATCTGTCAAACAGTATTAATAACAGACCTACCTCACAGGGTTTGTAATAGTGATAAAGTCGGTGATATATATGAAGTATTAAGAAGAGTGCTTGGCTTACAATAAACCCTCAAATAAATCTTGACTATTATTACTATTATGTGCTAACCATTTTCTCATTAAAAATATTATAGCAGGATTTAAACTTGAAAACTAAAAAGCATCTTTTTTCTCTTTCTTTTTTTCTTAAGATTTCTGCCCTTTTGGTGAATTTCAGAAGATTCTGATAAGCATCTGTACTTCCGTGGCTTAGCCAGACTTTAAGCTTTCTCAAATCTCTCTCTCTCTTTTTCTTTTTTAATTGCCAAGAGTAGCTGCATGTAAACACTTCCCTTTGGTCTACTGAATGTTCCAAAACTGAAAAGCAGTAGAAAAATGATACTCAGAAAGTAAAATTTTAAAATTTTTCAATTGAGCTTACATTTGGATGAGGAATGAGATACTCATGTGTTTTTTAAATGGATTTTTCTTTCCCAGAGAAATAGTAAATAGTTTTCAATGGTAATGCTTTAAATTAAGAGTGTTTTTTAGGGTTCCTTTTCTTCCTTCACAAGAAAACTACACTTGTGTTTATTTGAAATGCAGTGTTTTCTCCAACTAGTTTAATACATAATTTTTAATATTTGCCAGCCTTGTTTTGAATAAAAGAAAATAAATGCAGACTCTTATTTATAGAAACTCCAATATAATAAACTCCATAAAATTGAAAGTACTTTTATGAAGCAGAGAATTGAATATTCACATTTCTCATTAATGTTTTTCAGAAATAAAAGGGGGCAACATTATACGTTTAACCATTTTATAGTTCTGACAGTTTTCCAGAGGCACTATGAATGGGTATAGAAATGAATGATAGCAATCAGACGTCCTTTTAATAATTTACAGTAGTGTGACACGGTGCTGTGTCTTTTTAGGTCCTCATGACATTCTTCAATAAAGTGATTGCCAACGAATCAAAAAACCGGATGAGTATATGGAACATTTCTACTATAATGGCACCAAACCTTTTCTTCAGTCGAAGCAAACATTCTGATTATGAAGAATTACAGTTAGCAAACACTGCAGCCCACATCATCCGCCTAATGCTTAAATACCAGAAAATTCTGTGGAAAGTGAGTAACAGTGTGATGACTGTGATGTTTTACTTGCAAGTCCACCAGCACCCAGGAAACATAAAGATTCTATGCCCTTAGTCACAGGGATGAAATGTGAAAAAATAATCTCAGGTTGCTTTGTAGCATCTTTGCACATTCTTTAATGGCTGCTCCTAAGCATGTTTCCCCTTTTAAACAGAATCCTTTTATTTTTATTTTTTTTTGAAGATTTTATTTATTTATTCATGAGAGCCACAGAGAGAGAAGTAAAGGCATAGGCAGAGGGAGAAGTAGGCTCGCTACTCAGAGCCCGATGTGGAACTTGATCCCAGGATCCAGGATCAGGACCTGAGCCATCTCAGTGCCCCTAAACAGGAATCCTTGTCATTTTCTCTAATCTTTACAAGGACGATTGCCACACTCACTGGTTCCAGAATACTGAGCATCCAGGAGTTACCATAACTGGAGACAGAGTCTAACAGGGAGGTTTAATTCAAACACTTTCCTTTTGATTCAAGCAGTGTTTGTTCTCCAGGTTCCATCTTTTTTAATCATGCAAGTCAGAAGAATGAACGAAGCTACCATGTTGTTAAAGAAGCAGCTCCCAAGTGTCAAAAAGCTGCTGAGGAGGAAAACCATAGAACGAGAGGTAATGGCAATAAACTAAGGGTACAAATGTTGTTACTACCGAGGTTTCTATTTCTCAAAGCATGACATAAAGTAGCTTGTAATTTAGAACCAAAAATTTTATATTCTTACAAAGTATCACTCTTGTTACCATAAACATTGTGGAAATGGTGTTTGTAATAGAGTACTGGGATCTTTTTATTTTGTTGAAATATGTGCTTCTGGTTGAAGTTCTTGAAATATCTCTATCATGAAGATTATTTAATATTCATATACTTAAGTCTAAGATGGTTCTCACAAAAGATAGAAGTCAACCTTTTAGTCCCTGTGAGCTAGATTTAGGGCAATCCAGTATATCTAATAAATAAAGAATTGTCTAGTGATTGGATAATAAAATAATTTTTTAAAGATTTTATTTATTTATTCATGAGAGACACAGAGAGAGAGAGAGAGAGAGAGAGAGAGAGGCAGAGACACGGGCAGAGGGATGGGCAGAGGGACAAGCAGACTCCATGCAGGGATCCCGACACGGGACTCCATCCTGGGTCTCTAGGATCACACCCCAGGCTGAAGGCAGCGCTAAACTGCTGAGCCACCGGGGCTGCCCATAAAATAATTTTTATTTTATTTATTTATTTTTAATAATTTTTAATTTTCAAGGTGTTTAGTATAAATTCATTGCATTCCAAAGAATTTTTGCTTTATCATAGTTTGTGCGGCATTGAAAGAGGGAACAGGTTTTAGAAAAATTATCTTTATTGCTTTAATTTAATTTGAGGAAGATCATGAGTATCAAACAGTCCCTGAGGAGGATGTAGAGATAAATGGAATTTGCTTTCCTCTTAAAGGAATTTCCACATAATGTGGGAGAGAAATGTATACAAGAACCATGAATATGCATTAAGCATTAGACCAGTTGTATGGACCATATGGCAGGACCATGCAGATGAGAAAGAAATGTGCTCCAACTTGGAGAGTTGTGGACACCTTCATGAAGGAAGTAGTGTTTGAGCTACATCGTGAAGGATGGATAGTATTTTGAAGGGAGAAGGGAGGAGAAAGTTTATCCAGGAAAAGGAACAGTAAATGGCGAGGCAGTGAGCAATATTCTCAAGTATTGCTAATTGATCTATCGTAATCATAATGATCATACTCATGATGAGACTGTATTCCTTTATTGATTATAGGCAAAGTGACTTCAGAATAAGTAGAATCAGCATTATAATTTGGAAGAAATATTGCTTTGAGAAAAAATCATTTTTAAAAAAACTTAATTGATATATAATCCTCATATCATACAATTCATTTATTTAATGTGTACAATTCAATGGCTTTTAGTATATTCAGAGATATTTGCAGTCATCAGTGCAATCAAGTTAAGAACATTCTTATCACCTGAAAAAAAAAACTATTCCCTTTGGCTATCATCCCTCTAAACACACCTTCACCATTTCCTTCTACCAGTTCTAAGCAACAATTTATCAATTTCTGTCTCTATAGAGCTCCTTGTTTTGGACTTTTAATGAATTAAATCATATAATATGTGGTCTTCTGTGACTGGTTTATTTTATTTAGCATTATATTTTTTTGGTTCATCCAAGTTTTAATGTGTATCAGTACTTCTTTTTTTTTTTTTTTTTTTTTTTTTTTTTTTTTTTGCCAGATAACATTCCCTTATATGAATTTCCACATACTTTTTATCCATTCATTTATTAGTAGACATTTGGGTTAATTATATCTTTTACTCATTATGGATAATGCTGCTATAAACATTTATATTTATGTGTAGAGATATGTTATTACTTCTCTTGGCTATATGCTGGGTAATAAAGCAACACATATGTTGAAAATTGCCAGACTGTTTTCAAAAGCAACTGTCCCATTTTTACATTTTCACCAGTAGTGTGTAAGGATTCAGATTTTTCCATATCCTTACCAGAACTTGTTATGATTGGAAATTTTCATTCTAACCATCCTCTTTCTGTAAAGTGGTGTCTTATTGTAGTTTTGATTTGCATTTCCCTGAAAACTATTGATGTTGAGCATCTTTTCATGTACCTACTGGCCAGTTTTATGTCTTCCTCAGAGAATTGTCTATTCAGATTCTTTGCGAAGTTTTGATTGGGTTGTCTTTTTACTGTTAAATTGTAGAAGTTCTTCATATATATTATATACAAATCCCTTATCATCATTTGTTGAAAAGACTACTTTCCCCAGTGAATGGTATTGGCACTATTGTTGAAAATTGACCATAGATGTATAGGTTTTTTTTTTCCCAGACTCTTAATTCTCTTCTGTTGGTTTCTATGTCTATCATTATGCTAGTAACACACTGTGTTGAATACAGTAACTTTTGTTTTAAGATTTGAAATTGAAAAAGGAGAGTCAACATTTTTTTTGAAATAGCTTTGATTATTTGAGGCTCCCTAATTTCCATATGAATTTTAGGACCAGTTTTCCTATTTCTGAAACAACAGCAGCAGCAAAAACAACAGTAGTTGCAATTTTGATAGGGATTCCATAAATATGTGCATCAATTTGGGAAGTATTGCCATCTTAACACTACATTTTCTAGTCCACGAAAATGGATTATTGTCCCATTTATGTAGGTTTTCTATAATTTATAATTTCTTTTAACCTTGTTTTATAATTTTCAATGCACAAGTTTTATATTTCCTGGATTAATCATTTATTCCTAAGTATTTTATTCTTTTTATATTCTTGCAATGGAATTGTTTTCTTAATTTCATTTTTCAATCACTAATTATGGAAATACAACTGATATTTCTATATTGATCTTGTATTCTACAGTTTTGCTAAACTCATTTACTGACACTAATAGTTTGATTTTATGTGTGCTAATTCTTTAGGATATCTACCTATAAGGTCATGCTGTCCGTGAATAGAGATAATTTTCCTTCTTCCCTCTCAATCTGGGTACCTTTTACTTTTTTTGCTTAATTATCCTGGCTAGAACTCTGGCAGTGTATTAAATAAGACAAGAGCAGAGATCCTTATTTTGTTTCTGATCTTAAGGGGAAATCTCAATCTTTCATCATTAAGTATGATGTTAAATCTGCGTTTTTCACAGATTGACTTGAGAAAATTCCATTCTTTTTTTTTTTACTTTTTAAAATTCAATTTGTATAAACTTAAAGAAAAAAGTTTGCTCATTTCTCCCCACTGTACTCCCTTCCCCACCACAGCAACCACCAGTTTTCTGTATCTATGAGCTGCGATATATAAATATAGACATAATTTAGATTCCAAATATAAGACAGATCATACAATATTTGTCTTCCTCTGTCTGACTTATTTCACTTGGCATTATGCCCTCAAAATCTTGCCGTTAATATGGACGGGCCTCAAAAAAACTCTCTTCTAGTCTTAATTTGTTGGGTGCGTTTATGTTGGAAGGGTGTTCAGTTTTTTTCAAATATTCTTTCTTCATCTATTGAGATAATCATTGGGGTTTTTTTCCCCTTTCATTCTATTAATATGATGTACTACACTGATTGGTTTTCATATATCAAACTCACCCTGCATTCTTGGAATAAATCCTACTTGGCCAAGGTATACAATCCCTTTAATATGCTGCTAGGCAAGTTGCTTGTATTTTGTTGAGGATTTTTATATCAATATATCAACATTCATATAAGATTTTTTTATTCATATAGGATATTGACTATAGCTTTTATTTTTTGTTCCATCTTGTCTGCCTTTGGTATTGAACATACTGGCCTTATAGAATGAGCCAGGAAGTGTTCCTTTCTCTTCTGTTTTTTAGAAGAGTTTAAAATTAATAGGTGTTAATTCTCTAAATTTGCAGAATTCTCCAGCAAAACCAACTGGTCCTGGACTTTTCTTTGTAGGAATTTTTTTTGAATACTGACTCAGTCTTCTTATTTACTATAACTCTGTTTAGATTTGCTGTTTCTTCTTGAGCCAGCATTGATAGTTTGTGTGTTTCTAGGATTTTGTCTGTTTCATCTAGGTTATCTAATTTGTTGGCACACAAATTGTTCATGGTGTTCTCTTTTAATTCTTCTTATTTCTGTAATATTGGTAGTAATGTCCCCACTTACATTCTGGATTTATAATTTGAATCTGCATTCTTTCTTTCACTGTCAGTCTAGCTAAAACATTGTCAATTTTGTTGATTTTTTTTGAAAGGCCAACTTTTGTTTCATTGATTCTCTTTATTATTTTTCTATCCTAGTACTTATTAAAGTTATAACTTTTATTTATTTTGTTAAGCTTGTTTTAAGTCAGTTGGCCTTTTTCTTTAGTTTCTCAATGTAGAAGGTTAGACTTTTTTTTTAATGTAAACCTTTACATCTATAAATTTTCCTCTGAGAATTACTTTTGCTCTGTCCCATAGGTTTTGGTATGTTGTGTTTCATTTTTGCCCATCTCAAAGTATTCATTAATTTTTCTTGACCTGTTCATTATTTATTTAATTTCTATATGTATGTGAATTTCCCAGGTTCACTTCTGTTGCTGATTTCTAATTTAATTCTACTGTAGGTGTACAATACACTTTACATTATTTTGATTTTCAAAATTTTTCTTAAAGATCTATTTATTTATTTTTACAAGGGGTGGGGAGGGAAAGAATCTCAAGTAGACTCCCCCACCCCTGAGTGGGGAGCTCGATCTCTCAACCCTGAGATTATGACCTGAGCCAAAATCAAGAGTTGGATGCTCAACTGACTGAGCCACTCAGATGCCCCAATATTATTTTGATATTTTTTAATTAATTGAAACTCATTTTGTGGCCTAATATATTGTCTATCCTGGAAAATGTTTTATGCATGCTTAATGGTAATGAACTCTGCTATAGATGTCTATTATGTCTAGATAAAGTTTTCTGTTTACTCACTGATTTTTTTTGCCTAGCTCTTCTGTTATTGAAAGTGAGGTATCAAAATATTGAAGTCTCTAGCTGTTGCAGAACTATTTCTCCCTTCAATTCTTTTTTACTATATGTCTAATATTATTTTTATTCCACAACTCTTCCATTACTACCTTAATTTGTGTAGTTATTTTCCAGTATACTACTTTTAATATTTTATAATATATTTTTGTTGAAAGAAACAGTTGTTTCTTTTACTACACATTTTTAAAATCTCTCCTTAGTGATTCCCCTGGGGATTACAAGTAACATCTTAATATATAGCAATCTGATTTATATTAATTTCACCTTCAATTCAATAGTATATAAAAACTCTACTTACAGGGATGCCTGGGAGACTCAGTTAGTTAAGCATCTGCCTATGGCTCAGGTCATGATCCCAGGGTCCTGGGATTGAGCCCCATGTTGGGCTCCCTGAAGTGAGGAGCCTGCTTCTCCCTCTGCCTGCCATTCCTCCTATTTATGCACACTCTCTCTGTGTATCAAATAAATAAATAAAATCTTTAAAAAAATCTACTTACAGACCTCCATATCTCCTACTTTATGCTGTTATTGCTACAAATTCCATCTTTATTAATTAATTTTGTGCCCATCAATATAGATTTATAATTATTGCTTTATGCACTTGTCTTTTAAATTAGATGGGGAAAAAATACATAATGGTGCCTTTTATATTTACCTATGTAGTTATATTTACTGGTGTCCTTTATTTCTTCATGTGGATTCAAGTTACTGTCTAGCATCCCTCCATTTTAGCCTGAAGGGACTATTGAAAAGCATGAAGGGGTTCACCATGACTGGGGGGCACAGGTTAGCTCTGAGGTGGTGGCATCTAGAAGGCCTCTTTATTTTTTAAAGATTGTTTTGCCAGATAGAATTTTGCTTGACAGCTTATTCTTCTTTCAGCCCTTTGATTATGTTTCATTCCATTGTCTTCTGGTTTTCATGGTTTCTGCTGAGAAACTAGCTGTTACTCTTATTGAAAAAATCTCTTGTGCATGCTGAGGTGCTTTTCTCTTGCTGCATTCAAATTCTTTGTCTTTTGAAAATTTGATTATGATGTATCTTGGTGTGGATGTCTTTATCCTATTTGGAGTTTGTTGAGCTTTTTGAATAGGTCAATCAATGTTTTTCAGCAAATTTGGATAGTTTTCAGCCATTATTTCTTAAAATATTCTTTCTGTCCCTTTCTCTTCTCTTCTTCCTGGACTCTTAATTATGTATGTGTTGGTGCATTTCATGTTGGTTATTATCCTACAGTTCCTCTTAGGTTTTGTTAATTTTTCTTCATTCTTTTTTTTCCCTGATATTCAGACCACATAATCTCAATCAATTTATCTTCAAATTTACTAATTTTTTCTTCTGCCTCCTTATCTGCTATAAACCCTTTTAGTAGATTTTTTATTTAACTTGGATAACTTAATAACTTAAACTTAGTAACTTAAACTTAAACTTAACTTTATTAAGTTATTTTTTATTAAGTTTTCAATCCAGAATTCCCATTTGATTCCTTTTTATAATTTGTCTCTTTTTTGATATTCCCAATTTGGTGAGATATAATTCTCATGGTTTCCTTTAGTTCTTTAAACATGGTTTCCATTAGTTCTTTGAACATATTTAAAATATCTTATTTGAAGGCTTTTTCTAGTAAGTTTAATGTCTAAATTTCCTTCAGGAGTTTCTTTTGAAACTATTGAAGCTCCTTTTTTCCCTGTGCATGGGCCACATATTCTTGACATTTTTTGCCTGTCTCATAATTTTTTTGCTGTTATAGAATGGACTTTTTTTTAAAAAAGATTTTATTTATTTATTCATGAGAGAGAGAGAGAGAGAGAGAGAGAGAGAGGCAGAGACACAGGGAGAGGGAGAAGCAGGCTCCATGCAGGGAGTCCAATGTGGGACTCAATCCTGGGACTCCAGGATTACACCCTGGGCGAAAGGCAGGTGCTAAACCACTGAGCCACCCAGGGATCCCTGAATGGACATTTTAAATATTATAATGTGGCAATTTTGGAAAAAAGATTCTTCTCCCTCTGCCAGGGTTTGTTGCTGCTTGTTGTAGCTTTTGTTTATTTGTTTAATTACTTTTCTGCTGAGCTAATTTTATAAAGTTTGAATTCTTTGTTTTGCATGGCCACTGAAATCTCTGCTCCATGAGCTCAGTGGTTAGCTAATGTTTGCACAGAAATTTTCTTAAAAATCTTGAACAAAAAAACTCCCGGTCTTTGCAGACAAAGTCTGTGTTTGTTCGGGTGCAACTTCAGCATTCAATAGGACAGTTTATGACTCTGCCTGAACCTTCACTTCCTGCCTGGACAAAGCCCAAAAGTCAGCCAGCTTAAATTGACAGGTTAAGTTCTTTTCAGGTCTTTTTTGAACACATGCATAGCCTTGGGCATGCATATGGCTTTCTAGAGTCTTAGGAATATTTGGAGCTTTTCAAAGCCTTATTCTCCAAAGCATCTCAACCTCCAGCCTTGCCTCTCAAACTTTTTAGTCTGTTGTTTTCTCCAGCTTTTATCTACTACATCAGGTGGTGATGGCTAAATCATTTGCCTATAAATGTTTTCAACATCATACCACCTTAGCACTAGTCAGATTCCAAGTTAGTCCAAGATAGAGGCAGGCCTTCTGAGCCAGTATTCTACGGAGCCACCAACCAGGTCAGAACAAAGAATTAGTCATTCTGCTCCTTCCTGGACCTGTACCAGAAATGCAGGCTGCTTTTTTCAAACCTGGCACTGAACTAGGGAGCAGAGATGGGAAAAGTATAAGATTTAGTTATTTATTTAGACAGAGAGAGAGATAATGAGTGAGGGGAGGGGCAGAGGGAGAGAGAGAATCCTCAAGCAGGCTCCTTGCTGAGTGTGGAGCCTGACACAGGGCTCAATCTCATGACCCTGAGATCATGACCTGAGCTGAAATCAAGAGCTGCTTAACCAACTGAGCCACCAGGTATCCTTGGAGAAGTGTAAGTTTAAGTGCTACTAGATTTGCTGTTCTAACCAAGATTTAGCTGTTTTTGTTACTTAAGCACTCCTTTGGTCGCATCCTTTGGGCTAGTAGCCTTGGTGAATTAAAGCCTTTTTCTGTGCCTCAATTTTCTTATATTATAAATTGGGGAGAAAAGTAATTCTCCCCAACCTAATTCACAGGGTTGTCTTTAGCATCAACTCACTTACCATGTGTAAAAGCACTTTGTAAGTTGTATAATGCTAAATGAAGTCAGCTATTTCAATTTTTTTTGTTGCAACAAAGAGATATAAAAAAGGTAGAATTTAAAGTTTGTCAGTAGCAACACCATGGAGTGTTGCTGACCTAAATTCTTGACAGTGTTCTTTTCCCTTTTATGGCATGAATGGTAACATACATTAAATACTGTCCTGTGTGTCTTGCTTTACTGACTTAAAAAATCATGGTGATTATTCTATATCATTATTCCATTATCAGTTTACAAAGTTGGATTGTGTCCAAAAGTCTATTGCTATTAAGATTTATGCACTAGTGAACAAACTTGCATATATGCTATTTATCACAAACAATGTATATTTGTAGGATAAATTTACAGATGTGGCATTGTTGGATTATTTTATACTTTGATAAATATTTTCAAAATGTTTTCCATAAAGAGTAACAGTTTACACTTCCAATGGAAGCATGTGCTTATTTTCCCAACATTAATCATTACTGAGGACTAAATGTGTTTTATTTAGGTTATAAGCCCCAAGACTTCAAAGGTACTACAAAAATCACCCTCTTCAAGAAGAATGGTAAGAAAACAATTTCCTTTTCTCTCTTATTAACTCCTTATATGGTATTCTCTGGCTTTATCTACCATAATATGTGCATAATTTTGGTCATGATATATCCTTTAAACTTGACATTTCATGTGGCACATGAAGAAATAGTATAGGGAGAGAGTCAACTAACTGATGACTCAAAATGTATGGTTAGGCAGCCTGTAAGCAATTATGAATACTGTAGGAATTTTCAGGGAAAATGTGATTATTATGATCATAGGAAAGTGATCATAATATCTTACAGAGACTTCTGGAGAGCTGGAAGAGGGGGGGCATGAAATGACCAAAAGAGTGTTTTAGGAGTATAGTCTTGGTTCCAATGACCCAGGGACACTCTGTACAACCCCCATAACCACCCAGTCCACCCTCCACCAACATCCATTCCTTGGTATGCTCTTCTGGTTCTTACTGGTGATAGCAGAAAGTACCATAATAACTGATTCTATTTTAAAATGTTTTCTAGTGCTATTGTAACAAAGTATGACAAACTAGTTAGCTTAATATATTAGAAATTTATTCTCTCACAATTATGCAGGCTAAAAGTCTGAAATCAGGGTGTCTGCCTAGTTCCTTATGAAGACTGTGAGAGAAGGATCTGTTCCTGACATCATTCCTAGCTTTTGGTGATGCCACCAATTCTTGATATTCCTTAGCTTGTAGATGTATCACTCCAATCTCTGCCTCCATCTTTACACATTATTTGTGTGTTTGTGTGTCTTCTCCTCTTATAAGGACGGTAGCCATATTGGATGTATGTCCACCCTACTCCATTATGACCTCATCTGAGCTAATTACAACTGCAATGACCCTATTTCCAAATACAGTTATATTCTCAGCTACTGGTAGTTAGAATTTCAACATATCCTTTGGGGGGACACAATTCAACCTATAACATATTCCTTTTAGGGTATATATTGAGTCAATTCAACAACATAAGCCTTCTACATCAACAGTGCTATCCTTTGAGAATGTTCAAATTTAAAATGATTATCTGAGGACTTAGCCAGATCCTCAGATAGAAATTTCTTTCTTTTATTTTTTTAGAAATTTATTTCTTTTCATATCTAGATAGATAATTAATTTTAAAATATTCAAAATTTGGAAACAAAAGGAATTTTCCAGTCAATCTTGACAAAAGAAATTCCTGTTAATTAGAAGACGCCATTCTATTTCATTGAACAAGAGCTCCAAGTTAGGTCTGCAGGCCAGTCTTGTCATATGAAAGCAGAGATACTCAGAAGTCCATATGCTGCTCTTCAGGGTGTTATCATACACTTTGAGGAATCAAGTTTTAAATGCTCATTTGGAATTCAATTTGGGCCCACCAATCATTGTTACTAACTAAAGAAAAAGGATATTTAAAAAGCTATATTTTATAACTGATTCTTAACTCTTTGAGAAGGTTGATCTTAAAATATACTGAAATACAGAATTCAACCTAAAGTAAGCTTATTTTAGGGCACAGTCAAGAAAATGAACTGATAGAAACATGAGATTTTGTCATAACATAGTGCTACTTCTCTGGTTATTTTAAGGTATTATACAGGGCCTACGTATGTAACAAAAGTAAAGTCCCAGGTTAAGTTTAGTGTATCTTCCTTTGAAAAGAACGCAGTATTTCATTCTGGTTAAATACTGGTCACATTTACATGTTTTCCTAATTCACATTGCCACTGATTTTCATATCTCTTAAGTGTAGTCATTAAAGTGATATTCATCCTAGTTTGACAGAATGTACTGAATTTTTCCCCATTGGCAGTCTGACGTGCCGGAAGGAGTCATAAGGGTCCATGCTCCACTTCTCTCTAAGGTGTCCATGGCCATTCAACTCACTAGTCACACCAAAGCCAAAGACATACTGGCAAAATTTCAATATGAGAACAGGTGAGTAAAAGTGAATATAGGTCTTTGTACAAGGAAGGTGATCTTTTATTAGATGAATAACTTTCTAGGCATTTACAAAGTTGGCCTTTTTGAAAAGTTAGGACCCGTTACTTTGGAGACTACCAGTAGAGGAAGTCAAAGTAGAGAAAGAGATTAGGTAGATTGTAGAATTGTTGATAACAAAGGTATTTTTTTTTTCTTTTTTAAGAAATTTCTACAAATAGGATTCCTAATAGATATCTTCTATCTTGGTGGTTTCATTTACTCCATGAGTTTTACTTTTTATTAGAATAAAAAAATATAGCAAGTTAGTTTTAGAGATACCTGGAATAACATTCCAGGCTTCATTGGGCTTCAACATGCATAGATCAGATAAAGTTTACATAGTTAAATAGACATTATAGCCATTGTTTTCCTTGAAACATGCTACTAATAAATCTTGGGATCAGAATTTTATTTACAAAAAAAAAATCCTTTTGCTCATCTGCAGTAAGTCACCTTGAAACAGCCTCAATCAGGATAATTTTTCTGTAGGCATGCTTATTCAGGGGTAAATATTTGCCCTGAGATTTTTAAAAGATGAGAAGCATGAGAAGTACTAGTTTAAATCCTTCCATTAGAGAACAGGTGCAGAGAGAGAGAGTCTTTTTTTTTTAAGATTTTATTTATCTATTCATGAGATAGAGAGAGACAGACAGACAGACAGACAAACATAGGCAGAGAGAGAAGCAGGCTCCTTGCAGGAAGCCCGATGTGTGGCTCGATCCTGGACCTGGGGATCACGCCCTGAGCTGAAGGCAGACACTCAACCACTGGCCACCCGGCGTCTCGAGAGAGAGAATCTTGAGCAGACTCTATGCTTAAGCCCCAACATGGGGTTTGATCTTACAACCCTGAGACCATGACCCTCACTGAAATCAAGAGTCGGACACTTAATTGAGCCACCCAGGTGCCTAGAAATAATTAAATAATTAAAATATTCTTAAAGAGAAATCTTCCAATCATGTTAAAAAGGAGTACCCATGTTGAAGGGGAAAAAGGTGATTGCAGAAGATTATGTACTGTAAGAATCCATTTATATAACATTTTGAAGTGACAAAATTTTAGAAATGGAGGGTAGGTTACTAGTTGCTAGAAGCTGGGGAGAGGAGATTGTGGGGAGGGGAGATGGGTACCCTCATAAAAGGGTAACACAAGGACCTGGCAATGTAGGAGTTGCTCAGTACCTTGACTCTAATGGTAGATCAAAGAACCTATACAAGTTGTATTGAACTTAATACACACAAAAATGAGTACAAGTAAAGTCGGAAATCTAAATAGGATAGGTGGATCATATTAATGTCAATATGCTTAACTGTGACATTATACTGTATTTGTATAAAATGTTACCATTTGAGGAGAAGTGGGCAAAGAGTATGAGGAAATTTTCTATATTATTTCTTACAATTACATATGAATCTACCACTATCTCAGTAAAAATATTTCAATTAAAAAAAAACAAGAATGGCCAATAAAAATAATCTATGGTGTTAGAAGCCAGAGTAGTGTTTTTCTGTGGGTGGAAGGGATAGTGATTAAGAAGCCATGATAGTGGCTTATGGGGGCTGGTTATGTGGTATATTCACTTTGTGAAAATTCTTCAAGTATTCTTATAATATGTGCATATTTTGTATGTTCTCTTTATCTCTCTCTAAATATACATATGTGTATATATATACTTACATAAAAAAGTATGTGTGTGTATATATATATATATATATATATATATTTACATAAAAAAGAAAAGAAGAGTAGAGTAGACAGGGGCCAAGAGGAACCCTGAAAACTTAACTTTTCTCTGCTGCTAAGACACTATAAGTAGTTACCACTAAGCAGTAATAGACTTTGAATTCCTCTGGGGGGATCAAATGTGTGAGAAAACTGCCTTTACACTCTGATGTAGACCTTTTGTAGAATAAAAGTGTTTCTAATAAAAATAAATTAGAATCAGTGACTATAGGTAGATGCAAATCCTTTTTATGAACTTCAGAAGATGTTGTCCAGTCCATTTTCTTAACTAGTTAGAACTGTGGCCAATTTAAGTTTAGTTGTAAGTTGGTACATCTGTGCCTGTTTCACTAGATGTTTATTTTCTGACTCCTAACCACCTCTTCTGTTTATGTAAAAAAAAAAAAAGAGAGAGAGAGAGAGAGAGAGAGAGAGAGAGAAAGAAGTCCCATTCTTCCCAGGTCCTCCCTGTTACGACTAAAACTCTTTGGACATAATATAATGACAAGCACAGGAAGACTCTGAAAGGTAGAAAGACAAGTGCTGACTGCCTAGGGATATCAGACCTGTGAAAAATCATGGTGGTGAGTTCCTGGGTTTCCTTATTGCCTCCTATATGTCTAGACAGGGTGCTATGGAAACCTTCAACCTGGCATCAGCACAGACCATAAATGAGCTTTAGAGAGCCTGTTTCCCCATCCAAAAGACTGAAGAGAAGGTAGCCTAACCACAAAAAAACATTTTGGCAATGTTTGCCCTACTCAACCAAACACCAACAGGAAAACACACCACTACGCCTGTGATTTCAGTGGAACCAAGCAGGCAACTGATCTACATGCCCCACCCAACAGAATCAGGTGGTGATTCAGTTCCCAACCACGATAGTGTCAGAAGGGTCCTGCCTCTAGCTGAGTTTCCTCCACCCAGCAGCAGTGAGACCTAATAAATCCGTTCAAGGCAGTTATCCACTAGCTTCACCCCACCCTCAGAGTCAGTAAGGCACAGTGAAGAGCATCTTACCCAACAGCAACAAAGAAGCATGAGTCAACCTTCTGTTTCCTCTCCCTGGTGGCAGCAGAGCCCAGCAGGGAGCTGATCGTATACCCCCAATCCAAGGCAGCAAAGTAGTGCCAATTGGTGTCCCACTTTCACTGGGCAGGTGGCAGTGGGGTCCAGCAAAGAGCTGAACGTACACACCCACCCAGACCTTGTGCTAAACTTCAACAGGAGGAATTCCTGCCAAAAAATGATTAAGTAAGATTCAGAGTCTCATGATATCCAAAGTGTCTGCAATATGATACAAAATCACTTATTATACTAAAACCAGGAAAATCACGATAAGAATGAGAAAAGACAATTGAGAAATGCCAGTGCTAAATTGAATCAAATGTTAGAATTATCTGACAAAAGCAACCATCACAAAAAAAGCTTCAACAAGCAATTATGAATTCTCTTGAAACAAATGAAAAAATAGAAAATCTCAGCAAACAAAAGAAGTTAAAATGAAATGAAAATTATAGAACTGAAAGAATAACTGAAATAAACTCCCTAGATGGGCTCATTAGTAGAGTGAAGATGACAGAGGATATAGTCAGTAGACTTGAAGACATATCAATAACATTATTTATTCTGAATAACAGAAAGAAGACCGACCCAAAAAAGTGAATATAGTCTCAGGGATTCATGGGCTGTAATGCATGGTACTGCATCAGTGCAGTACCAAAAGTAGAGAAAACAGAGAGGAACTAAAAAAGTATTTGAATAAATAATGACTGAAAACTTTCCAACTTAGCAAAAGGTATAAACCTATGTATTCAAGAAACTAAGTGAACCCAAATAGGACAAACCAAAGAAATCCCTTCCAAAACAACATAATTAAACTTGTAAAAAATTAAAGACAAAGAAGAAAACCTTGGGACCCTTGAGAGGCAGAGTGGTTGAGCGTCTGCCTTCGGCTCAGGTCATGATCCTGGGGTCCTGGGATCAAGTCCCACATTGGGCTCCCTGCAAGGAGCCTGCCTCTCCCTCTGCCTGTGTCTCTGCCTCTCTCTCTCTGTGTGTGTGTCTCTCATTAATAAATAAATAAAATCTTTTTTTAAAAAAGGAAGAAGAAAACCTTAAAAGCACCCAGAGAGAAGCAGTGCCTTTCTTATAGGGAACATCAATTACAATCACAGTGGATTTCTCACTTGAAACCCTGGAGACCAGATGGAAGTGGCATAACATCTTTCCAAGTACTGAAAGAAAAAAACTGTTAACCTTGAATTCTATGTCATGCAAAAAACATCTTTCCAGGATGAAAGGGAAATGAAGACATTCTTGGGTCAAGCAAAATTAAAGGATTTTTTTGCTAACAAATTTACCCATAAAGAATGGATAAAAAGGAAGTCCTGTAAATAGAAAGAAAATGATAACAAAGGCCTGAAACATCAAAGGAAAGGAGAATATAACTATAATTGATTATCCTGCTTCTTATGTATTTCTTAAATCATATTTGATGGTTGAAGTAAAAATAGCACCATCTGATATGGTGCTCAGTGTATGTATGTAGAAAACATATTTAATACAACTTTATTTATTTTTTAAAAAAATTATTTATTTGAGAGAGAGCCAAGGGGGATAGTCAGAGGGAGAGAGATAATCTCAAGAAGACTCCTTGCTGAGTGAGGAGCCAGACACGGGGCTCCATCCCACAACCTCAAGATGATGACCTAAGCCAAAATCAAGAGTTGGATGCTCAACTGAGCCACCCAGGCACCTCAAGACAACTATATTTTAAGAGAGTTGAAGCTCAGCGCTCCTTATTGTCTGCATAGTAACTTCCCTCCAAAGACTGCATTATGTAACAAGGGAAAAAGAATAACTTCATAGTCATGAAATCTGACCTCAGCCAGGTGAACAAGGTTAACATCAACAATGATGAGTCACACTGATAGTAAATACCCCGATAAGAAATGATGAAAATGGCACTTTACCTCTGTCCCTTTCCTCCCAAGAATACATAATTCCAGCCTAAACATGAGAATAACATTGGACAAATCCCAGTTTGGAAACATTCTACAAAATACCTGATGAGTCCTCAAAACTGTCAAAGAAATCAAAAACAAGGCAAGTTTGAGAAAATATCAGAGTCAAGACAAGGCTAATGAGACATAACTATGTATTAGTTTCCCAGTACCACTCTGCTTAAAACAACAGAAATGTATTCTCTCAGTTCAGGAGGCCAGGAGTCTGAAAGAAGTGTGTCAGCAGGGTTGGTTCCTTCTAAAGGCTGTGAGGAAGAAGCTCTCCCATGCCTCTCTTCTAGCTTCTAGTGGTTGCCAATATCCATGGTTTATAGATGTATCACGCCAATCTCTCCATCTTCACATTGTCTTTGTGTTTCTCTTTTCTCCTCTTATAAGGATTCATTGGATTTTAGGGGGTCCCCTGAATCCAGGATGATTTCATCTCTAGATTCTTAACTAACTACATCTGCAAATACCCTATATCAAATAAAGTCACATTTTGAATATCCAGACAGATGTGAGTTTTGGAAGGTACATTATTCAACCAATTATAATTACTGAATATATTCCAATATTTTCGATGGATCTCTGGAACAGAAAACAGATGCTAGGTAAAAAACAAGAACATCTGAATAAAGTATGAACTTCAGTTAATAATAATGTATTAGTATTCATTAGTTGTGATATATGTATATATATATACACACACATATATATGTATATATATCATATTAGTGTTAGATGTTAATAATAGGGGGAACAGAGTGTGGGGAATAATGAGAATTGTCTATAGTATTTTCACAATTTTTCTCTAAATCTAAGAGAGTTCTAAAATTAAGTTTATTTGTAAAATGTGTCAGGGCTTTTACCAATTAGGAGAACAACTTATTAATGGTGAAATAACAATTTCAGAGTAAAACAGATAAGGTTTGGTCATGCTAGAATATCAGACTTTGTTTTAAAAATGAAATCCACTTATGCATTAGTGGTCCTCTTCATTTAGCATGTTATTTATAATTCAAAGAACTAACCATAAATAGAATTCAATGCTCATTTTTAAAAGTATGAGGGTAAAGAGAATTGATGGGAGTTGATTTCTACACATCACTCAAAGTAGTAAAACATCAATCCCAGTAGACCATGATAAGTTACATATGTTATTGAGATGCCAGTGAAACCACAAAGAAAATCATACAAAGCAGTATACTAAAAAATACTGTACATAAGTCTAGATATAATCATAAGAAATAGACCATATCCTGGGCCATAAAATAAAGTTCAATAAATTTAAAATAATTGAAATCATACAGAATATCTTGACCATAAAGGAATCAAACTAGATGTCAGTAACAGAAAGACAACATGATTATTTCTAAATACTTTAAAATTAAACCACATACTTCTCAACCCATGAGTCAAAGAGGAAGTGTTAAAGGAAAAATTTTAAAGTACACAAAATGAAAATAAAACTGCAACATAATCAAATTTTGTACAGTGCAGCTAAAGCCATGCTGAGAGAAAAATTTATAGCAGTAAATGCTTACATTTAAAAAGAGGGCAGGATCTCAGAACAAGTTAGTTTCTACCTCTAGAAACTAGAAAAATAAGAGCAAAATGAACACAAAGCGAGCAGAATGAAGAAAACAATAGAAGAGCAGAAATCAGTAAAGTTAAAAACAGGAAAATAATAGAAATCAGTAAAACAAAAAGCTTTAAAAAATTGGTAAATTTCTAGAAAGACTAACAAAAATAAAAAGAAATCACCAATATTAGGAATAAAATAGAAGATATCAAAGTATATAATGCTTCTCATAAAAGGATAAGGAAATAGTTAACAAACTATATGCTCAAAGTCAAAAACTTAGAAGAAATGGACCAATTCCTCAAAAACCACAAATTATCAAAAGACAGCCAAGATGAAATAGTTTTATAACCATTAAGGAAATTAAATCTTTAAAAGTTTCCCAAAAGTGAGCAGCCTGGGTGGCTCAGCAGTTTAGTGCCACCTTCAGCCCAGAGTCTGATCCTGGAGACCTGGGATTGAGTCCCACGTTGGGCTCCCTGCATGGAGCCTGCTTCTCCCTCTGCCTGTGTCTCTGCCTCTCTCTCTCTCTCTCTCTCTCTCTCTGTGTCTCATGAATAAATAAAATCTTTAAAAAAAAAGTTTCCCCCCCCAAAAATCTTTAAGCCAAGATGGTTTCACTGGTGAATTCTAGCAAATGTTTAAAGAATTAACACCAATTTAGCACATTCTTTTTCCAGAAAATAGAAAAGGAAGGGACACTACCTAACTCATTTTATGAAATTATTTATTGATCAGACGCCAAAGACAATAAGCAAACACTGCAGACTAATATCTCTCATGAACTTAGAGACAAAAGTCCTCAAAAGAATATCAGCAAATCTAATCCAACCTATATTAAAGGAATTACAGTGACCAGGTGGGTTCTTTACAGGTATGCAAGTTTGGCTCAATATTTAGAAATTAATGTATTCCACCATTGGATTGGAGAAAAATCATATGATCATGTTAATTGATACAGAAGAAGCATTTGACAAAATCAAATACCTATGCATGATAAAAATCCCTCAGTGAACTAGGAAAATGGAGAACTTCCTCAACTTGATAAAGACCATCTACAAAAATCTACAGCTAACATCACACCTTACGATGAATGATGGAATACTTTCCTTCCAAGATCAAGAACACTACTTTTATTCAAAATACTATTAAAAGATTAAGCCACTGCAATAAGGCAAAAAAAAGGGAAAGAGAAAGAAAGAAGAAATAAGAGAAAAAGAAAGGAAAGAAAGAAAGAGAAAGAACAAATGAATGGACAGGTATACAGATTGTAGAGGAAGAAAAAACACATAACATTAAATTTATCATTTTAAATTTACAGTACACTGATATTTAGTGCATTCACATTGCAATACAATATTACCACCATCCATCTTCAGAAAGATTTTATCATTCTATACTCAGACTCTGTCCCCAGTAAACAATAACTCATTTTTCCCTCCCCTAGCCATTAGTAACTGCTCTTCTACTTTCTGTCTGTATGAATTTGACTATTCTAATCATTGATTTTTAAAAAATATTTATTTATTTTAGAGAAAAAGGGTTTGGGGGAAGGGGCAGAGGGAGAGGGAAAGAATCCCAAACAGACTCCCTGCTGAGCATGGGGCCAGATATAGGGTTCCATCTCACAACCCTGAGATCATGACCTGAGCTGAAATCGAGTTAGATGCCTGAAAACCTGAGCCATCCATGCCCCCTTGTAATAACTGATTTTTGACAAAAGCACAAAAGCAATTCAATAGATAAAGGACAGCCTTTTTAACAAATGATAAATGATGCTCTAGAAGCTGGACATCTATAGGCAAAAAACAACGCACAATGGGTCACAGATGTAAATGTAAAATATAAAACTATAAAATTTAGAAAACAGGAAAGGAGAAAACCTTTGTGATGCAGGGCTAGATTAAAGTTGACATCAAAAGCATGATCCAGGGTTGCCTGGTTGGCATAGTCAGTTGAGTCAAAGACTCTTTCAGCTCAGGTCATGATCTCAACTTCCTAAAATCAAACCCCATATTGGGCGCCATGGTCAGCAGGGAGTTGGTTTGAGGTTCTTTTCCTCTGCCCCTTCCCCTGCACTTTCTCTTTCTAAAACAACAAATATTTTTAAAAACCTAGAATGTTCCATAAGAGATAAAAATTGATAAATTGTATGTCATCAAGATTGAAAACTTATATAGTGAAAGACTCAATGAAAAGGATAAAAAGACAAAGATACTTACAAACCTCTTAGGCAGCAAATGAGTAACTAGTATCTAGAATATATAAAGAAAACTAAATACTCAGCAGCCCCGGTGGCTCAGCGGTTTAGCACCGACTTCAGCGCAGGGCATGATCCTGGAGACTCAGGATCGAGTCCCACATCAGGCTCTCTGCATGGAGCCTGCTTCTCCCTCTGCCTCTGTCTCTGCCTCTCTCTCTGTGCGTCTCTCATGAATAAATAAATAAAATCTTAAAAAAAAAAAGAAAACTCAATACTCAACAAAAGGAAAAAAAAACATCCAATTTAAAAATGAGCAAAAGACATGAACAGGTATTTCACTAAAGAGAATATACAGGTACACATATGAAAAGATGTTCAGTATCTTTAACCATTAGGGAAGTGCAAAGCCACAATGACTTATCATTAAACACCTCTGAGAATGGCTAAAATAAAAAAAATAATGATAACACCAAATACTGGTAAAGATACAGAGATCTTTGGATCACTCATACATTAGTGGTGGGAACATAAAAGGGTATAATCAGTCTAAGACTGTTTTGTAGTTTTTCATAAGACTAAATATGTAACTGCCATGTGATCCAGTTTTCACAGTCAGGCATTTTTTTTCTTTTTTCTTTTTTTTTGTTGTTGTTGTTTTGTTGTTGTTGTTGTTTTTAGGCATTTTTTTTCTAAAGTAATCTCTGCACCCTGTGTGGGGCTCACACTCACAACTCTGAGATCAAGAGTCACACAGTCTACCAGCTGAGCCAACCAGGTGCCCTGTGGGCATTTGTCCCAAAGAAATGAAGATTATATTCACACAAAAAGCTGTATATAAATGCTTATAGCAACTTCATTTATAATAGTAAAAACTGGAAAAGAATCCCAAACATTCTTCAACAGTAAATAACAAACTGGCACATCCGTAAGATGGTGTGCTACTCAGCAATAAAATGCAACACCTTGGGTGAATCTCCAGGGGTTTATGCTAATTGAAAAAAAAAAAAAGAAAGCCAATACAAAAAAGTTTCATACTCTGTGTCTCCATTTATATAACATTTTTGAAGTGACAAATTTCTAGAAAATGTGGAATAGAGAAGAGGTTACCAGGGATACAGGATGAGGGTAGAGAGGGAGGTGAGTGGGCTATACAAGGGAAACAAGGGATCTAGTGGTGATGGAAAATGTTCTGTATCTTGACTGAACTGATGTTGACATTCTGATTGTGACAGCACACTAGAGCTCTGCAAGATTTTACTAGGGGATAAAACTGAGTAAAGCGTACAAAAGGTATATCTGTGCAGTTCTTAAAACTATGAGCAAATTTACAATGATCTCAACTAAAATGTTTAATGAAATAAATAATATAGGGCACACACCTTTCTTCTTTAAAAGAATTGAGGTCGATCTTTTTGAAGTAACTAAGCTTAGAAGTCATTCCTCACATGGGATGAAGATCAGCCACTCTTCCACCACAGCGTTCTAGCCCGGGATGGAGAAATGAAATTGGGCAACTATTTTCTCTGACTTGCTTTCACTAAAGAGCAGAAACATGTAATGAAGTCAATATTAGTTTGAAAAGCTTTAGGCAAGTTTAGAAACATGACATGGACAAAAGAGAGAATTCCAGTCAGTTTTGGGAAAAAGAGAAATGAAACCTGACTTCTTTTGAACTGAGAGTAATGTGACCAGTAACAAGGCAATATTAAACATCCAGCTGCTCCTTCACTGGCCGTGGTGTGTCTATAACAGTCCTCTCTTAAGTGAAGCTGACAGTTGTGGATAGAATGGGCTCCAGGTTGTTGTAGGGCACAGCAGCATCCATCTTGATTTGGATAGTCCCATCCTTTCTGTGCCTTGGATATTGGGCTGTATCAAACAAATAAAATTGAGTTTTTTAATCATAACTTTAATAACAATTTGCGGATGTATTTCATTCAAGGCAGAGGAATTGTTTGTTGCCATGGTTTACCTCAGCTCATGGAAGAGGGTTAAGTTAGATTGCTTTCTTTTTTTTCTTTTTTTCTTTTTTGTTTTCAGTTATGGTTCATCAGAATGCATTAAAATTCAGAACCAACGGTTATATGAAATTGGAGGAAATATAGGTAAGCATTCTCTAATGGTTTTTACTACTAAATTCTCTGATTGCTCTAAAAGAAATACGATGCTATTGTAAAAGCATATTTTATAAGTTTCTTAGTATAAATTCGACATCAATAAGTTTCTGAGTTTTTAATCTCATATGAGAACAGTTGTAGGAATTCCCTGAAATACTCTCAAAATTGAAATGTGAATATTCTGGTTGATATGGAGTAGACTTTTGTGTCTTTTAAGTGTGCCTCAAAGTTGGAAAGTCTGTTCCTAAAGGTTCCTGCAAAACAGAGAACATCATGGAACTTTGAAACTGTGACACTCTTTTTGTTTAACTTCCCTGGTTTCACCCTCAGTTCAGGTCCATTCTTCCTATTTCTCTGAGGGGAAACAAAAAGGAATCAAAGGGAAGTTGCCTCTGCTTGCATCTGTGTCCTATCTTCCCCTTCGTTCATGTCTTCTGCTTGCCCTCTGCACAGTCTGGATGCACCACCCCAGCTCCCATTATAGCCAGCACCAGCATGTGTACCTCCCTTCATGTTCCTACCTGCTGCTTGGGGCCTTGCTCCAGCCCCCATTCTCTCCTGCACCCAGTTTTCCCCTCCCAACTGCATCATTTCCAACTGCATAAACATTTTTGATAATTTCTCTCATGGTCAAGACTCTCTCTTGACCCCCACCCTGCCCCGTCCCCACACCTTCAAGCCTATTTCCATTTCATCGTTCTGCTTTACAGCAAAAACTCCTTGAATCCATTTTCTGTCCTCTAGTTTCTTCCTCTTGTTCTCTCTTGAAACCACTCCAGTCAAGTGTTACCCCGCAACACTCAACCAAAATTGCTCTCTTGTTGAGGCCACTGGAGAACTCTTACCTTGTGAGATCCAGTCATTCGTTCTGTCTTGATAACTGCCTGAATTGATCTTTCCCTCCTTTGAAAACACACTTTCTTCACCTGGTTTCATTGACAACCTAAGCTTTTGGGTTTTGTCCCACTTCACTGGCAGCTCCTGAGTCTCTTTTGCCTGCTACTTCTCATCCTCTCAACCTTCAATGTGGAAAACTTGGGGTCAGGCCCCACAGTTATGTGTCTATAAGACACATAACATTTTTGGTGAGTTCAATCCATCTCATTGCTTTAAATACACATAATATGCAACGCCTTACAAATTCTTTCCAGACTTCCTCTCAACACCAGCCTTGCAGATCTAGTCATCAGGCACATTTTGCCACGGAGCCTTTGTACTAGGCACATTTTGCTATGCTCTCCTTTAGATTATTCGTTTCTCACTCCTTCACCTCCTGCCAGGTGTTTGCCTCTAGGTCACCTTCTCAAAGACACCTTCCAGGATCTCACTTTCTCTAGGTGTGCCTTCCCAGCTTTGTTCTCTCATGTACTTACCACCACCAGACTTATTTTATATTATACTTGCTGATTTGCTGGTTGTCTTTTATCATTTTGAATGTAAGTGCCCTGAGGGCAAGTGTATTTGACTGTCTGATGCATTTCTGTAGCCCTAGCCCCTGGAATAGTGCCTGGCATATAATAACTTTCAAGAAATATTTTATAAATGAGTGAATGAATCAAGCAAATAATCAAATATTGGTAGTTTTGTTTGAGACTTTGGTGTAGATTTCAAACACACTCTACGTAAAGATTTTCAAATGTATTTGCCTCATGGAATGATCTTTTTGTTGTTATCATTTCTAGATCTCCTGCCTATGGGCATTGCATCTGTATGTAAAGAAACAAAATGACCATTCCTAAAATGAACTTGATTTTAATATTTTCTAGCCCTAGTCAAGTTACTGTGTGTAAAGCCGTTAGAGGACACATGTTATTATATAAATTATCAGTTTATACCTTAAACGGGTTCTTGCCATGTTTTTCTAATTGATGTGGTAAGTCTGGGGAACAATTTGCCTATAGTTTGTAGTCTTTTTTCCCCCACAATTTTGCGTGGAATTTATTTGAGTATTTCGCAGTCAGAAAGAAACAAAGAGAAAGAGAAAGGCAGGCAGGCAGACTGGCTTTGCTAAAGAACCTCTAATATGTATCTACTTATTTTGGCTGAGAGAACTATATTGGCCTTATTCGAACCTTACCAACATTCACGTGCACACATAAAAGTGTGCACTCTCGAAAACATTCTCTGATTTTCTCTTTCCTTTAGGGCAGCATTGCTTGGATCCAGATGCTTATATATTGGATGTATATCATGTAAATCCTCAAGCAGAGTGGGTGATAAAACCCCAATCAAGTTTTTGAAATACCCCCAAGATGGCACCTATCATGTATTATATGCCAAGAAGATTCTACATTTGGTAGGGAAAATAACAAGACTACTTTTGACATGTTTATTCCAATAACCCTCGTGGTGTTTCTCAGCCCAAGTGGCATCTCCCAGTGTTGTCAGCATGAATTGTTGGTGGAGGAACTGGTTGACTGAGCTGAGGCTTTCTCCTATGGTTCTTTTCTCCTATGGAAAGACGAGGTGATCGTTCCAGAAGAAAGGCCAATCTAGTATATGGAACTCTGATCTAGTACTTTGACTTCACAACAGAAATGAATTTGGTCCTATGCCTAGAGATTAAAAAACACTTCTCTAGGTAGCAGATGCTACCAAACACAAGAGGTGGAAGAGTTTTTTTTTTTTTTTATACTTATGTTATATACATATGTAGACCTTTTTGAACAAGAATGACAGAAATATCAGTAATTTCTGTTCAGCAAAATAATTCAGATCGGCTTTTCAAAGGGAATCAGTTTCTGAATTTTTGCATATAATATTGACTTGCTCCCAAATTGGAGGAGGATGAACTTTGGTTGAAAGAACACTGTATTGTTATGTATGTTGTACTGTATTATGACTATCTGCATATTGGTGCAAATGAACATTTCTCTATTGTGGACTATTGAAAATTGATGTTTTTCAAGCTTATTTTCTTATGAGCACAGGTTCCATAACAAAGGTTAGTTTGACAGAGGGTGTTCTTATACTCTCATAATCTTCTGTGTGGTTAATAGTCATAGAACCTCTATCTTTTCATCGTGATTATGGTGCTCAATGAATAGCTTTCTGTGTGCCAAGCACAGATTTCCTTTCCTGATCCAACATATCATTTTTTTTTAATTTTACAGCTGTAGATAGTCACTTCTGTAGCCCCAACTTAAAAATATAGCATTGCCTTTATCCAACTGCTCTTTATGCAAGAGTACTGAAAAATACTGTTATATCAAGATTTTATATGCTGTAAAAGCAAATTTTGTTTCTGTTCATCAATCATAGACATGGCCAAGCACTATGGATTAGCCTCAGGCTTTAAAATCAGATGCATATTTGGTAAGCCGGAAACTGTCTCACTGTGAAGGTCCTGCAGAGCCATTTTCCAGACTTGCAATTGGCAAGAACACACAGTTCTCCACAGTCTAATGGAGAGCAAATCTGAAATGTGCTGAGGGGTCAGACAGCTCTGCCTTTCATCTTGAGACTGCAGATACAGTTCTTCTAGGGTTAGCTAGAAATGGGAACAGAGGTCTCATTTATCCCACATATGTGCTTTGGATTAGAATCCACAGATTAGGATTTTGATGAATTTATATCAATTTTAATGACATTTAATGCCCAAATGACTCTCTTTTGCAGTTCAAACAATAAAGTTGCTCAAAATACAGAAAACATTTTGCCAGTGTTTTGGTAAATGTTTTTACCAATGTTTCTAGTTACCAATTCTCAAAACTTAATGCGATAATAATTTAAGCCCACATATAGAAGAATTTTTTTTCTTTTCTTTTTCAAAAGCAGGGCTTGAACTCAAGACCCTGAGATCAAGACCTGAGCCAAAATCAAGAGTCGGATGCTTAACCGACTGAACCACCTTGGTGCCCCTAGGAGAAATCTTTTATATGCTGCATTATGCCTTGATAGCTCTAAAAAAACATTATTTATTTTCAACATGTAGATAATTATGTTTCTGGCCATTAGGATTTTTATTATATTTTTATAAAAAACTCAAATTCATTTTATTTGAGAATTTTTATTTCCTATGCCTGAAAACCCTTTAGAAGATAAACATGTATCCTGTAGGTTTTTAATTTATTCCTACATTTCATCATTTTTTAATGTTTGGTTAATTGATGGCATGTGAGTTTACATAATGAATTTCAAGAGTTTGAAAAAAATGCTTTTATTGTTTTTGTAATACGGACAACAGGAGTAAATATTTTTTGCAGTTGCTAACTTCCAAGGCATAAGATGGCAGTAATTTATACTCACACATGGAAGAAATTCTTCAAATTAGATATCTATACTTCTATAAAAGGACAGGGGACTGATTTTTCTCATTGTGTTTTCCCCTAATTTCAAATAGTTACATTCTACTGTGTTTTTATAGGAGATTTACAAATCTAATTTTTTACTTGAGAATTTTCCCATCTTCATACTGAAAACACATTAAAGCCTATATATAAGATCTGAAGGTTTTAAGATTTACTCTACTTGTCATTAGTTTAAATAAGTAGCTAACAGATGACAGATAAACAACAGTTTTTAAATTTTTTACCCACTTTTGTGTGGTGTCAGATGTCGAAGACTCAGCCGAGTCAATAGCTTTAAATTAATTACTTGAATGTATTTAAGGATGCGTGACAACTTTCAGGTAACTATGTATTATGGAAGGCATGTCAATACCAAATAACTTTTATTCTTAGTCATAGGATTAACTAAGTGGTTGAAGGAGAATTTTCCGTAGACACACAGACTAATAAGAGTAGAGGTTCTTTTTACTAATTTTATTCTTAAAGAATTAAACCCCTACAATTACAATTCAAAAATGTCTATCAAATAATTATTGAAACCATCTTTGTTTTATCAAAATTGTTTTAAAATAGTTACAGTAGTCTGTAAAACTGAGTAATATGTTTGCAAACAAAAGAAGAGTCAGATCCTGGACTTCTAGATTCAGTTCTTACTAGCTTCCTCCCCTCTTCCCAAGTGCTCTTGATATACGGTTAGGAAAATAATATCCAGGAAAGTATTAGAGAATGTTAACATTTTAGTGACACCTAATCAGAAAAAAGCCCTAGAGCTGGCTCATTGTTTTCTCCATTTTGCGAAAGAGGATTCCTTTGTCAAGCAGCTCACTGAGGGATATGATTCTTGGAGCCAGTGATCTTCAAATAAACTGGAATATTAATTTCATTACAATGTGTACACAGTATTAACTACCTCACTTGCCTTTCTTGGGAAAAAATGACTTTAACAGTTTTTGTTACAAACTTAGTCTGAGTCTTATTATTTAAGTCACTTCAGTTAGCTTTCAGTGTACATGTAATATACATTTAATGATGTAAAAAATGTTTAGCACAAGCTTTAAAGCCAAAAATACTCTGTAACTGTGACGTGTGGTATACTCTGAGAGAATTCGTGTCCTTTAGTTATTGTCTTATGTGTTTCACCATGTTGCAATGCAGGTTTTCAAGTGTGGGAATTAATAGTCATCTCTTCTTTCAGGCATTTTTCAACTGCTTTCTCCATATTGCACTTGGCTGAAAAGTAACATGAGATTAAATTGTCCCTTCTTTCTTTGAAGCATATTTCAACTGTTTTTCACAAATGTTTTACATGCCTGAAAAGAATATATATTATGGGATTAAATATTTCCTAGTTTCTGACAGGCATTTTCAACTGTTTTCCATAAATATGTCATTTAATAATAATATGACATGGATTAAAATGCTTCTTTCAGACATTTTAAATAGTTTTACACATACAGCTTACTTTAAAAACTACATCTTTTCTTTCATTTTCCAACTATTTTCTAAAACTATGTGCTCTGATTAGAAAATTATTTAATGTCACAAGAAATGCCAATGTTTTATGTTGTCTTCCATCTCAAAAGTTAATATTCTTTCGTTCCAGCTTTCATTGTTAAGTATAATATATATGTTGCATTTTATCCATAAAAATAAAGAGAAAAAACCAAAAGCATTGTCACAAGAATTCTTATAATTCAGCTAGTCTAAGGGTACCACGGTGCTGGTAAAAGAACAAGAGCTTTAAAATCAAAATGTATGTGTCTGAGCCCACTCTCTGTCACTGACCCACCAGATGGTGGTCTTGTACAAAAGCCATATCACACAATAGTGATGGACAGTTGTGGACAGGGGATGAATTCAATAAACAACAGTTTCCTAAATTTGTTTGAGTTTGGGGCAGGTATTTAATATGTCTTTCTAAAAAAACGTTCTCAATACAGAAAAAACATTTGACAAAATTTAATACCAGTTCATGATTTTTTTTAGGAAAATTCAACATTGTGTATCTTGTGCAAAAGGCAAGAAAGAAAAGGCATAAAGAAAAAAAATACAAGTCTCTATTTGCAAATGATATGAGAATTTATGTGGGAAAGCCTAGAGTATCTTCAGCTGTTAGAACAATATTAAGATAATTTACCAAGGTCATGGTATACAAGATGATTATATAATAATCCGTGACATTTTTATATTAGCAAATAATTAGAAAATGTTTTAACTTCCATTTCCGATAGGATCAAAAAACACAAAATACTTATGAAAACATCAAAATATATGCAAAACATGTATGCTAAAAACTAAAAACTGTTTTTGGTAGAAACTAAAGAATAGCTAAATAAATGTATAGTTATACCATGTTTCTGTATGGGAGAGATGAATGGAAGAGCATTGGCAAGATGTCAGTTCCTCACAAACAGATTTATGGATTTAATGCAATCCCAATCATAACACTAATAGGCTTTTTAAGTAGAAATTGGCAAACTAATTATAAAATTTATATGGATGCAAAGGATCTAGAACATCTAAAGTAATACTACCCACAAAAGAGAAGAAAGTTGGATTTAGAATGAGGGACTTCAAGACTTACTGTAAGTCTACAGCTATTAAGACAAGATGATACAGAAGGAAGATCAACACCTATTATCAATGAAACAAAATAGCACAGAAAGAGGTGCTCACTTAAATGGTCATTTGATTTTCAACACAGGTGTGAAAGGAACCCTATGGAGAAAGGAACTAGAAGAACTAGATATACATATCACAGGGTATACAGAAATTTGCCCAAAAGGGATCATATTGTTAATTTTAATGCCTGAAACAACTATGCCTTCAGAAGAAAACAAAATAGCTTTGTGACTTGGGGATAGGCAAAGCTTTCTTAGGAACAGAAAACTGCACTTTTAAAGAAAAAAACTTAATAAATTCAACAAAATTTAAAGTTGCTGTTTAACCAAAGAGACCATTAAGAAATCAAATAAGCAAACCACAGATTAGGAAAAAACACATATTTGTAAATCATATATTTGACAAAAGACTGACATTCAGGATATATAAAGAATTCACTAATGAAAAGACAAACACATTTTTGAAATGGGCATCATAACTTGGATATTTCATGAAAGAAGATAATACAAGTGGCCAATAATCACATAAAAACACATTCAACATCATGTGCTGTTAGGGAAATGCAAAATAAACCACAAGGAGATATTACTACGTACCAACCAGAACAATTAAAAGTGAAAAGGCTAACCATTCTGAGTGTGCAAGAATCAAAACCCTTATAATTGCCGATATAAAATGCTATAGTCATTTTGGAAAAGGGTCTAGGAGGTTTTTTTTTTTTTTAATCATTCTAACCATACAACTACCAGCTGCTATCTGAATACAGATAACAGCATAAATGAATCTCAGAAACATTATGCTGAGTGAAGAAAGCTAGACACAAAGGATTACATACTGTACAATTTCATTTACATGAAGTGCTAGGATAAGCAGAGCTAAACAATGGTGGGGCAGAAAACCCAGAACGATGATTGCTTCTGTGGCGGTGGGTATAGAGACTGGGTGGAGGGGGCATGGGGCCTTTCTGGGGAATGGAAACATTTTTTATGTGCCATCCCATGCGAGGACCCCTGGCTACATGGGCCTGTTGAGCACTTGATATGTGACTAGTCTGAACTGAGGTGTTCCAAGTATAAAATACACACCAGATTTTGGAGACTTGGTAGGAAAGAATCTCATCAGTAATATTTTACTGTTACATGCTTGATTCTAATATTTTAAATATTTACATTAAAGTGATTAAAATAAATTTCAGCAGTTTCTTTTTATTTAATGTAGCTAGTAGAAAATTCTAAGTTATATATGTGGCTTACATTATATTTCTGTGGAGCAGTATTGTTTTATATTTTGATCAGTGTCTGGGTTATAAAGATGTACATACTTGTCAAAACATAGTGAACATTTACTTAAGATTTCTGCATATCATTATATGCAAATGTTACCTCAAAAGAAAATAATTTGCAAATAACCAATATTGAACTTTAGGTAAGGAGATGCATACTGGAGTATTTCATGGAAAGTGTATTGGTGTCTGTAACTTATTTTGAACTGATTGATGAATGAATAGAGGGATACATGGATAGACATGCACCAGGCCAAATACAGTAAAATATTTATGATATAATGGTGGTGGTTATAGCACTATTCAATGTAATATTCTCTATGCTTGACATTTTCCATAGAATTTTGAAAAAAAAAAGAATTCTTTTTAAAAATGTTTTTCTTTTTAAAAAAGTTTTTAAAGATTTATTTCCTTCTTTTAGAGAGAGTGAGGAGAGCATGAGTGGAGGGAGGGGCAAAGGAAGTGGAGGGCAGAGTGGGGGAGAAAGAGAGATAATCCTCAAGCAGACTCCTTGCTGAGCAAGTAACCCCATGTGTGGCTCTATTCCTATGTCCCAGGATCATGACCTGAGCCAAATTTAAGAGCCAGTTGCTTAACTGACTGAGCCACCCCGGCACCCCTGAAAAAAAAATTCTTAACACAAAAACATAAAAGCAGATTAAAGAGAATCAGGAATTTGGGCAATGCTGAGGTTCCCCTTAGATGTTTCTTTTTCTCTTCCCCACAGTAAATTACACTTTCTCCAAATATCTTCAGACAGAAGTTGAGTGGGGGTGAGAAGCAAAGAGAATGGAGAGGGTATGCTTTTGAAGTTTTACCTGAGCTATGTCAACTAGCAAGCGTATGTGTATTCTTAGTTTGTTTATAGCTTCTAGCTGACACTAATCTATTCTGAGTGTTTTGCAACCTCACCACCTTCTTCCTCACTGTGTAGCTGTGGGCCAGTGCTGGACTGTAGCTTGTGTCCTTAGATGACAGGGGCTTCTCTCCCACCACTCACCCTCACCCACTACATCTCACTTCATGCTGCCTTGGGGCTCCAACCTAACGACACGACAATCTAAACATATAAGTGCCAGAATCAGTAAGAACATACCTATCACGAATGATCAGTGGATTCACCCATCTAATAATCTATTGCCAAACACGGTAGTGGAAGCTATTTTCTAGTTTCATAAATCTTTAATCCTGCAAAACAGCTTATTTTAAAGGAGTGACTTATCAGTTCAGCTTAAACAACAGATGTTTTGGAAGGAGTTGCAAAGTGATCCAGTTCTAACAAGCAATCCAAAGTTCTGTTCTCCATTATCAGTTTCATAACCCCTAGCCCTACAACTCTAGATTCAGCAGTGAAGTAGTTTAAGATGCAGATAATAAACACAAAATATACTGAACATAAAAACATCCTCCATGTCAATTTAGAAAGTTAACATCACTGCATGCCATTTTGTCCATAGTTATAAGCAAAAGGTTCACAAAAAATTCTCAGGATGCCCATGTGCCACTGGCAACCTCTGTCTGAAGGAGTGTGAGAAGTTACAGATTTCAAAAGTTCACTTGATAACAACAAATAACAGAAACGTGTTCATCTTTTGGACACTACATAAAATTATTATGCAAAAATGTCGAAGAGGTCACCACGGAACAAGGCAGTCCCAGGTGTTTCTCTGAGGTTGAGGTCTTCCTCCACAATTCATACAGAGGTATAAGTCTGAGGAATTGTTCTCTTTTGTCTTTCTGTACCCACTATAGCCAGAATAATATATCAATATATTCATTGCACTGCCCAATATGTGGAGTAAAGGGTTGCTAAACTCAACAGTTTAAAAGGATAGGTATGCATCATAAGATCTACCTTTTACTAAAAGCAATGCTCCTCAGCAATACAGTTAACATGTTCTCTTACTGGGTTCCCAAGAGAAAGGAGCAAGAAAGTTAATCTAAAGTCAGATTTCCAGGAGCACCTGGGTGGCTCAGTCGGTGACGAGTCAGCCTTCGGCTCAGGTCATGATCCTGGGGTCCTGGCTTTGAGGCCCGCATCTGTCTCCCTGCTCAGTGGAGCCTGCTTCTCCCTCTCCATTGGCCCATTCCCCACCCTGCTCATGCTCTCTCCGCCCCCAAATATAAATAAATAAATAAATAAATAAATAAATAAATAAATAAATAAATAAATGTACCTCTTTAAAGTCACATTGCTATAGAGATACAGAAAAGATCATGTCATACCTTTTTTTTAACAGTCCTTCCATCCATAACATTTAACACACTTAATATATATACAAAGTAATATATATATATAATCATTAGGACCTTTTCCATGAGACAGTAATCTTCCTTTCATCTCTTGACCAATCCATTTAGTATATGTCCAATTAATCTTAATGGGGCTCCAGTTACCTGGAGATTATGGGCATGTTTACATCAAATAATAGTACGTGATAGTTTAACACATCAAATCATGGTGCTGCATAATTTTTATCCGGTTTAGCAAAAATGTCCCCATTTAAATATTCCACACTTAGCATGTCTCGAAGTGAATTTCTATATCTTTATGCCAAAATCCATTCTAACCATATGTTGGTTTTTTAAAATCTCAGTTTAGAGCAACTTTTTTTAGGTCCTTAAAGTCAAAACTCTTGGAGTCCCTTGGATCCTTTCTTGTCACAGCCCACATCAACTCATTGGTAAACCATAGGGGTGATCACATTTAAAATTTAAAAGCACAGTCACATCCTAGTCATAAAAGAACACAGGTAGGCCCAGGTCCTTCTAGCTTGAACCTGTAAACGTTTAGATTCCGTTAACTTTTACCTCTGAAAAGAGCCTGTCATTATCCTAGAGAACATTCAGCTTTCTGGGTATTTGTCATAGACAGCAGCAGAGGATTTGGGGTCTAGTTCAGGACTAGTTGGTGCAGACTGAGCTGCAGTGATGTGTTGCTGTTGTCCTCTTGTGTTGGAACTCTTCAGCAGACACAAGTTCTTCAGATCTTCCTGTTTCACAGGGACTTTAAAGCGTCTTCCACACCTGTGGTAGAAGTCAGGCACCCCATGACCCCACACCCAGGAGCACACTGGGGGCCTTGGGGTGACTGGGAAGAGGGTGGGCAGGGAGCACTTCCTGATGCTCCTTTCCCCTGTAGCACAGCTTCCTGTGTACTAGGCAGCCTTATGGCACTCCGTCTGCTTTTGTGGCCTCCTCTGAGGTGGGCAGAGGGCTCTGGGCCCTTCAGTGTGGATGGGAGCCCGAATGGGACAGGTGCTACCTCTGCTGCTCACTGCTAGATTCAGGTCGTAAACATGGGGACTGCACACATCTAGAAGTGCTACATCTGTCCTTTGCAGCTCAAAGGGCCTCCTTTTCTGTATCCGCCTTTTTTAAGGTGAGCAGACTAGGCTGTCTGTGTCTCCCCCCCCCCCCCCAAATATGGCTTCATTTCAGATGGTTCATTTCCTTGGATGTAGCTCCTGGCCTTTGGCTCATAGACACTGAAAACCAAAGGAATGTGCTTCCCACCTGCTCTTTTCTTTTTGTATGCATTAGGTTAATCTGAAAAATGGATTTGTCCTCCCATGGTAGTTTCTTGCCCTGTTCCAATGAGGCATTTTTTTCTGTCCCATAGCTAATGAAGCAGTCATCCCTAGGCACCCAGCTAACCACTTCAAGGGCACACTTAGATTATCTATTCCCATGGTTCTTAACCAAGGAGTGCATGTTGTCCTCTTCTGGCCATCCCAGAATGTTCTTATCCTGAAACCTGCAGTCTCTACTAGATCAATCTGGAATTCTATCAGCTGTGTCAGTTGATGGAGGGCATTATCTCAGTTCCAGAGATCTATACAAAATGCAGTTCAACAGCAAAGCAAACAGACTGAAAAGAATCAGGAGCTCCAGGGATGATAGGGGGTCCCATAAGACGTTTCTCTTACCTTCCTGGTGGTAAAGTATATATTTTCTGACAGCCCACAGACAGAAGTTGGAAAAGGATAGAAGGGGCACCCTCTAAAGGTTCATCAGAGTTTAACAATCACATCACACTGCTCCGATGGTCCTTTATATATGTTGTAACAGCCCATTGTCAGTAGTTGCTCTGCATTTTTATAACCTTTTTGTCACTACACAGCAGTGGAGTTTGCTGTAGTCCTGAGCTCTATGTCCTTAGATGACAGATTGGGATCAGGCTTCTCTACCGTGTAGTCTTCAGTATGTTGTATTACTACAGGACAACAGACACTTAGCCATAGGTAACTGATCAATCGGATTCCTAAAATTTAAGATTTCTGCTCAGCAATATACCATTAAGAAAATGAAAAGGCACATCACAGATTGGGAGTAAATGCGTATGCATGTGTACTCAGAATACGTAAAGAACTCTAACAACTCAATAATACAGAAGACAGCTTTTTTTTTTTTTTTTTTTTTTTTTTTTTAATGGGCAAGAGATTTGAACCACTATCCTACTGAAGCACAGAAATGGTCACTATAAAGAGGTACTCATCATCAGACATCAGGGAAGTGCTAGTTAAACCACAACCACAAGAATATCAAAATAGATAAAATTAAAAAGTAACAATACCAAGTGTTAGCAAGGACATGGAGTAACGCATTCTCATTCATTGCTAGTCGGAATGTAAAACAGGAGAACCATTTTGGAAAACTAGCAGAATAGCATGAAGTTAGGCATACACTTACCCTATAACCTAGAAATTCAACTCCTAGATATTTACCCAAGAGAAATTAAAGCATTTATCCACACAGATGTGTATAGAAATGTTCACAGTTTTATTTATAATAGACAAAACCTGGAGAAGAGAGAAATACGGTTCATTCATTCAATGGAGTATGACTCAACAATAAAAAGGTTTTTTTTGTTTTGTTTTGTTTTGTTTTTGTTTTTGTTTTTGTTTTTTTTTTTAAGTAGGCTCCACACCCCGCATGAAGCCCAGTATGGGGCTTGAACTCATGGCCCTGAGATTAAGACCTGAACTGAGATCAAGAGTCAGCCATTTAAACAAATGAGCCACCCAGGTGCCCCCAAAAGGAATTTTAAATACAAATATGAATTTCAAAACCATGCTCTGTGAAAGAAATTAAACATAAAAAGGTATGTATGTACATGATTCAATTTATATAAACTTCAACAAGAGGAAGTAAGCTATGGTGGTAGATACAAAAAAAAAAAAAAAAAAAAGTTTCCCTCTCATAGAAAGGGCTGGCTAGACCTGGACACGAGGTAATTTTGTTGGATGCTCCATGATCAGGCCTGACCTACCTTGTACTTTTTCTCTCATTACACCAGGGTCCCTGTTTCAACCAGGGAACTTCAATCTCTTATGTCCTCATACCACCCACCCCATCGCCAATAGTCCCATTGCTACCGTGAGAGCAGTTTGTCAGCGGGGCTGTTACAGGTGCTCCCACCATACATCCTGCAAAGCCTAGGTACAGCTACCTTTTTAGAGCCTTCCCATTCCATCCTACCCCACTGTACCAGAAGTTAGCCCTTGATTTTATACTGTTTTAAGGTGCATGTATGCCTTTTGGTCCTAGCAATTTTTAAATAGAGCATTTTTTCCCCATTTTCATCTCACCATGCAGTTCAAATGCCAAGTTAGCATTTAATTGGCAAATATTTGTTGAGAAATGTTCAACAGTCAGTCATGTTTCATTCCTAAATACCAGAAAGGTTACAGCTGCAAAGACAGACCAAATGGAACATTAATATCACAGAAGACCTATTTGTTGGGCTCTATCTGACAAGTCAGAGAAGCAGTCTTTGTTTTCAGCTTTGATGCAAAATGAGGTACCTGACAAATACCTGGCAACTCCAGTGGTATTGATGGGGACCCAAGGGATTGACGAATAGAAGGGCCTAAGAAAAATGGAATTGAATTTCTTTCATTGCTTTGCTCCTTTCATTTTGAAGTGTGGGTGATTGCCATCTTCCAGCATCTTTTCTCCATCTAAGACACATTTCTTCTGCAGGAGCTTAGGAGAAAACAGCCAGCTTGTTTTATAATTGTCAGGATAAAATGAGAATATCAACTAAATATCAGTTTCCTCACTATGAGGAAATTGGAGGAAAAAGTGGGGAAAAAATGAAAAAAGATTTAGTGGGAAAAAACAGAAAACATTGGAGAAAAAAAGGGGGAGTCTGTGGGATGCAATTGTAATTGGTCCTATTTTTTCCATAATTAATTCAATTAACCAGAACTTCATCAAAGATTTTCACATCTAGGTCCAAAAGTAAAGTCAATATATAATTGCCTTAATTTCCTTACCTTGTTTTGGAAGTGGAATTATACCAGACTTGAATGGCTAGAGTAGCTTTCCCACTTTTTGTCTTCAACTTTGAAACAGTATGTTAAATGTTTAAAGGAAGCTTGGAAGGGAGGGATTGCCAAGGGGCATAAGGAAACCTTTGGGGGTGATATGTTCATTATCCCATCACATGATGATGGTATAGATATGCTAAAACTCATCAAACTGTATACTTTAAATATGTGAAGTTTATTGTATGTCAATTATACCTCAATAAAGGTGTAAAAAAAGTTAGGTCTGTGCTTGGGCTCCAAAACTGGTGGCAGTGCACTGAAGTCCCATGCCAGCTGGACCCTGGGAGAGAACCATACTTTGCCCAATGCCATTATCTGAGAAAACACCAGAAAGGCATATCATAGGGAAAACATTAAAATCATTACACCGTCAAGAAAGACAACCAAGAATATCTCATGTGAAAAATCATCATTTCCAATGGAACAATTTCTCAAAGAGGCTGGATCTTTGCGTGCTCCTTCCCAGTATTTCAGACAGTCCAAGATTCCTCAGGCTAACGACTTCAAAACTGGCTTGAAAGTGGAGTGTGTTACCTTCACTCTGTTTCTTCAGCATGTACTGCTACAGTTGCTGGAATTACCGGGGTAAGGCGCCAGATTACTGTTAGCACTGGACTGTAATGAATGACAATGGAAAGGACTTTAGGAGGGCTGTAGATTCCTTGGACACACAACCTGCACATTGGGACATGTGCAGGAAAAAGAGGGCTCCACTTTAGTCTTCTCTGGAGTTCCAGATGAATGTATCCTCTCAGCCAATGTTCCTTTTATGAATTCTAAATGGATCTGAAATCACAACTTCGACATTCTCTAAGAAGGAATTACCAAAGCCAGCCCTAAATAATTTAAAGTGGGAATGAAACTTGAAGCACTAGACAGAATCCTATCTCATCTGCCCTGCAACTCCTGTAGGTGTTAGAGATGATGAAGTTTATATTGCCTTTGAGAAAGAGAGAGAAGTTTTTCATTATTGCTACAGTACCATTCCGAGGCATTTTCCTAGTTGGGTAACATTCCCAGACAGATGTCTGAGACCATGAAGAAATGTTGCTATTACAAAAACTGCAACAGAAGTACAGGCTCCTTCCAAAGTAACTCGGTGTTCAATGCAGTCCATATAGAAAACTGCTCCCAACCACCAGCACAGTGGGTCAAGAAAGCAAGATAGTTTAAACCACCTACACAGACGTCAGTCTCTGAGAAGGATGGTTTTTAAAAATGCCCCCCCCCCCCAAATCAGCATCCATACTTTTTAAAAATGCCTAAAATTAAGAAAAAAGGGTTTTTAGAAAGTCATCCCATTTTGTGTTCTCCTACATCTCAGTTTGCGTAAAGTCGCTACCCAGAGTCCCTGGCCTTCCATTTGGCAAGGATGGCATTACTCAGACAACCACCACAAGGATATCTGCCGTCTGTGACTCTGAAAACAGGGAAACTTGAGTGCTCCCCTGCAGCAGGAGATGCCCACACTTGCTGGCCAGCTCTTGGGGTAGCATGCTGGATGGTGCCCTCCAAACTGGACCAATCATAGATTCCTCCTCAAAGGAGACGTGGCCGCTGCCTCCTCTTGGGGAAATGACTCTATCCATCTTCCTTTAGTGAAGAACACTTGCTCAAGATAAACTGATCAAAATAAATCAGCAAAAGAAGACATATCAGGACACAGAAGTAACAAATGACATGCTACAAACCTCCACCTAAAGCTCTCCCATTCTCCTCTAAGCTCCCCACGATAGAGCTACATGCATCGGATGCAGAAATTCTGTCTTAAGAGGAACTGACACACCCGCATGCATGAAGAGCAAAGGCACTCTTATAAACCCACTTATGCAGCAACAAACCAACTCTGAGCCCCACCTGGAGAAATCCATAAACTCTTACCTTTACTATAGGAATTCTTTTCAGGCTGGGTTAGCTATATCAAGCTCATCACCAGTTCTGAATTGATTGTCATTGGAGTCTTCCAAGGACAACTATCGGAAGTCAGGAAAATCCACACACAGAGAACTGAGGTCCCAGGTCAACACTCGGACCTTAGCTCAGTGTACTCAAAGGATTTCCACTGTGGGCTGTGGAGGAAGTAGTACAATTTGTGAAAGAGGCAGCTTCTCACAATTGGGTGCACCTCAAAAAGCTCTTCAGTAGACATGCAGGTTCTACTGTGACCAAGGGGTCAATACAGGGAAATATAGGAGACTGAGGCTAAGGCCAGCATTAGAGCCAGGCCACCACATCAGACGACTTGGCAATCAACAAGGGGCTCTGCGTCTGTTCAGACTGCACACATTTCTCTGTTGTACCAATGTATTCTCAGTTGAAAAGTGGGTTTGTTGCTCCAAGCAGTCTTCCTTTAGCAGAAGATCTCCCTGAAAATTGGAAGGCCAACATTATAACCTACTTCTCTAAGAATCACCAGAAGGATGAGGACTACCATACTCAAAATGATAGTTCTTTGCATCTTTTATTTCTTTTTTAATTGTACACTTTACAAATTACCACTACCCCTTCTGCCTTAGTTGTGACAGCCAAAAGTATGTCCAGACAAATGTCCCCTATGGGGTAAAATGGCCCCTTGCTGAGAACCACCAAACTACATCACTTCTGTGAGTGTTCTATCTGGTGGTATAATATTCCATTCATGTTCTCTTTGTTTCCAGACAGCAAATAACCATATAAATCACTTTCCTTGATGTTTTTAATTTATTTTTTATTTTTTTTAAGTAAAGCTCTGAAATCTTTGGGAGAAAAAAAGAAAAGAAACTTAGATCTCCCTGAGTTCAGAGCCTCTACCATTAGGCTAGAAAATGTAAAAGCAGGTCATTCCACCCTGTGTTTCTGGAAAGGCTAAAGAGGAAATGTACATTTCCACAGTATTTTTCACAAGAAGCTTTATGAGCAGCTATAACTATAAAAGCCCCAGATGCTATTAAAGGAAGGGCGAGTCTCACAGACCAATCTGTGAATCTCGAAAGGAGACATGAAATTCTATTTTAGAAAAAGAAAGGTAACTTAAGTATCTAGAGACCTGATAGATTAATGTAATGACTGTCCTACAAGACACATATAAAACAACAAACTTATTCCTTCCCTCCAGGAGCTCGGAGTCCCAAACATGGGCTGAGGTCATGCACATATGGTCTTTCCATATCCCAACTTCCTCCCTTGCTGACCACTGATTTACTCATTGGAAGGGTGTTCACGAACACCGTTCACTCTGGACAATCTGTTTTGCCTGAGGAGGGAACTTGAGATGATTCTTCTACCTCCACCATGTCAGGGTCTGGGCTGCTGAGCAGGAGCAGGGGAAGGACACAGCTTCCATACTGTCAAAGTCACTAAAAGGTGTTTTGTCCTCAGCTCTATAAAAGTGATTAGGGCTTTCTTTACTCCATTAGAGTAGATAATTGGGATTTGGTGCTAGACATGTCTAATATTTTCTAACTACCCTGTTACTGATGGTGGGGAGGAAAAAAATCCTGGATGTTATGCACCTACCTTGCCAATTATAATCTCTAATCCAATGGCATCCACTTTGCTGCTAATCCCCAGGATGAGGCTGTTGTCTGAGGAGCTATGAAAATCCAGTGTGATGTTTACATCCCATCGGACATTGTACGCTTTCTTGACTGACATCTAACAAATATATAACCCTGAATATAGCATGAGCCCAGCCCAGGACACCCTGACCCAGGAAGTCTCAAACTCAGGCTCGAAGGTCATGAGCTGGGCTGGACTGGCTGGCTACAGTTTGGATCCTAGATGAGGTGCAGCTAGACCTGGCCCTTGCTTCTTTTCTGATCCACTTCCATCCCCACCAGGTCACTTCTACTCTCTGAGTCTCAGCTTCCTCATCTGTGAGATGAATCAAGTGTTGCTTTCAAAGAAGACAAACCCAGTCATTGATGCTGAGCCAGACTGGAGCATGAAATGGCATATCTTGATCATCTATTGCCACGTAAGCATTCAGTCACCAGAAGAGGTTTGCATTTTTGACAAGTGCCAATCTTAAATTCTAAGATAAAACTATTCAAAGTGTGGTCTGTGATCTGGTGCCAGCTGGCAAACTGTTACTAGTCCAGGACAAGGTAGGCCAAAAGAATAGGAGGAAGCTCCGAGAAATGAATATGTAATAATGTGACATTTCCTCAAAGCCCGAGGACAAGACTGGTGAACTCATCTCATTGAATAGGGTATAGGGCAGTTTGGGTGGTCCTTGAATGGTGAATGCTATGTGACCTCAGCTGTATACTTTGCACAGGAGGATTTCTTTATGCTGCGTATCATTTTAAGATATGTCAGCCATAGGGGCACCTGGGTTGCTAAGTGGTTGAGCGTCTGCCTTTGGCTCAGGGCATGATCCTGGAGTTCTGAGATCGAGTCCCACACCAGGCTCCCTCTGAGGAATCTGCTTCTCCCTCTGCCTGTGTCTCTGCCACTCTCTCTCTGTGGCTCTCATGAATAAAAATCTTTTAAAAAAAATCTGCCATCTCTAGTCCAACATCCTATAATCTGTACACATTTTTCATTTATAATTTGTTTTTATAATCATTTGACTTTTAAGATTTTAATATAAATACAAACATATTTGGTAGCTATTGTAGGGAAGTAAATTTGTCTGACAAAGTGCTAAAACCATAGTGTGGTTTATGGAAAAGTAATAGTGAGTCATGAATGAAACTGATACTTTAGTGGCCTTTACTTCCCAAACAAATTCAAAACAAAAAAATAACTCTTAAGAGAGTTTTGATTTAAAAGGCTGACAGAAGCAGATGTTGGGTGTTACACTATAAATATTAAAGCTTTGGGGGGTTTCACAAAGCTCCTTCGGTTGCTAAACTAAAAATCCATTTATAATCACTAAAAGATTAGCAAAAGATTGCATTGGAAATGTTTGCTTAGAAGCGTTAGGTGAAACACAGGAAAAATGGAGCTCAAGAACCACTTTCTAATCACGTGTTCAGAAACTGGCTATTAAGATTTAAGACCAACTCTTAAAATATATAATGGTTCTTTTCACTGCAATGTGGCAACTACACAGATATTGCTAAAAAGAATTTGAACATGACAGTAAAAAGACAGGATATCTGGGAGATATCCTTTATTGCTAATAAGCAACTAGCTCTGAACTGAAGAAAACTAACATCATCAGCCTGTGTTTGGTATCTAAGTTTTAAGTAGGAACATGTTCTGATGGCACCCCTGAAATGAGAGGAAAGCATTTCATAAGTTACCTGGATGGAGAACTTGCAACTGATTGTAATCGTTCACAACTCCCTTCATGGAGAAAAGTCTTGCTATGAAATATGTCAGCTTAACTAAAATATATGCTTAGTGATGCAGGAAAAACTAATGTGGTAAATTGAAGATTATACTTTTTATAATGCAATAATATGGAAGTTGAATCCTAAATGGTACTACATGCTGAATTAGGATCTTCATGGAGCAGAAAAGCTGTGTCAGGAATGTCTGAACTGTAAGACAAATCTTTGTCTTATGTTTCTACAAAATAAAGTTAATTTGGTTCTAATTTTTTAAGTGTAAACTGGATAATCAGTCTTGCTTATTTGTTGCTATCTTCAATATTTTAATGATTCTTATACTTCCATGGAAGGAAGCATGGCAACATTTTTTCGCTGGGAATATATGATTGTAAAGGAAAAATAAAAAGCTTGGAAGAACACAGTTTTACAGATTTTTGACAAGTTCCATAATTTAATAATGACTGTGAATGAAGGAGGTGATGATCTTAGTGTTACCAACCTGAAAAGCTACAGAGATCTTATGAATGTGGCCAAAATGCTTTAAATTTTATTTTTCATTATTAGAATAGCCATATGTAGGAAAATCATGGCTCTGAAAAGTAATTTCAATAAAAGGAAGTTGATATAGAACTATAATTATGAAATAAATCATGGAACTAGTTGATAGACCAAAAATGAATTTTGAAAATACAGCATCACTTGTTTCATTTTGGATCAAAGTTAAAAATGATTATCTTGAACTTGCTGAAATTAATCTCCTGTCTTACACTGCAATCAACATACCTCTATGAGATTAATTTCTCTAGTGAGGTTTATTTAAATTTATGTGTGTGTGAGAGAGAGAGGGACAGAGAGAGGAGAATCCTCAAGTAGACTCTCTGATGAGTGCAGAGCCTGATGTAGATCTCAGTCTCAGGACCCTGAGATCATGACCTGAGCCAAAAATCAAGAGTTAGATGCTCAACCAGCTGAGCCACGTAGGTGCCCTTCTCCAATGAGTTTTTAAAACAAAACATAGAAGTCACTTAGATATACCTTAACATGTAATGTCATAAACCCAAATTATTTTATATAAATTAACAAGTAGGGATGCCTGGGTGGCTTAGCGGTTTAGCACTTGTCTTTATCCCAGGGCGCGATTCTGGAGACCCGGGATCGAATCCCATGTCGGGCTCCCGGTGCATGGAGCCTGCTTCTCCCTCTGCCTGTGTCTCTGCCTCTCTCTCTCTCTCTCTCTCTCTCATGCATAAAAATCATAAAAAAATAGAACGTTTAAAATTAATTAACAAGTAGTAAACACATTTGTGGAATGACAAAATACTACAAGTATAATGGGGATTCTTTATATTAATCCCCTATATGCATACTTTCAATGAATGTGTACCGGTCTTAAAATTATCTTTTTCCTGTTTTATTTATTCTAATGATGGTTAATAAAATGCAGGTTCATTCTGTGGTCTTTAATTCAGAAAACTGGGTTTGCACTAAGTCTCTTTTTTCATTTTTCTAGTAAATAATTTTTTATAGTATTTTACAAAAATATCAGTCCACAATGGATAGACTTTTAGAAAAACTGGTCTTTCATTATCGACAGTTTGAGAGACAAATTATTTAGTATTACATCTTTGCACAACTCTTCTCTGTGCTCTTTTTTATCGAGGTAAAAAGTTTAAGGCTCTGAGAAATTAAGCTATACTAGTGAACGGCCTGTTTGTAGAGCTGAATTTTGGAATCAGGAAATTTCACTGTTGGGCTTGGAAGAAATATAGTTCAGTATCCCGCCCAAGTCTGACGTTGGTTCTATAACATACTGAGAGCAACAACAACAAAAACACAAACCCCCCTGGATTTAGGTCTTACAGTGCAGCGTCGACAGAGTAGCTCTGGTGTCAGTGAGTACACTCCAGCCTTGGTTGTGCTCCACCCTGGTGCGCCACCTTGGACAGAGCTCCCGCCGGCCTTGCTGTGCGGAGCGCTTTCTCACCAATGGTTCAGAAATGAGGACGTGCGGGCTTGGAGAACTAAATGACCAACTCGGGATCCCTGGGTGGCGCAGCGGTTTGGCGCCTGCCTTTGGCCCAGGGCGCGATCCTGGAGACCCGGGATCGAGTCCCACATCGGGCTCCCTGCATGGAGCCTGCTTCTCCCTCTGCCTATGTCTCTGCCTCTCTCTCTCTCTCTCTCTCTCTCTCTCTCTCTCTCTGACTATCATAAATAAATAAAAATAAAAAAAATTAAAAAAAATAAATGACCAACTCTACGCCAGAAGCAGAGACACTTCTCCTTTCCAAAACCACGCTCTTGCCACCCCGGGGCTCAGCCTTCCTGGCAAATGACTGCTGGATCCCAGGCATGGGGTGCTCAGCCCCTCGGTCCTTACCTTCTTCAGTCAAGTCTCTACTGGCCTCCCTGTGGCTGTTGGGTCTGGCCATGCTCTCTAAAGCAAGGGAACAAGCCAGGCATAGACACCTCGAATCCGAAGACTCCGTCTGCCCCCACCGCTCCCGCTGCCCTCCTCTGGGGTCGGGGCTTCCGTCAGCTGCCCATCAGCTCTCCCCACATTTCTGAGCCTCCCCGGAACCCCCGCCAGGAGGTCGGAGGGCCGCGTGGGCTGCGCCCCCTCCAGGGCCGCCTTCACTCCCAGCCCCCCTAATTGTCTCCGAGAGCTTTTGGACGGGCGACACCTAGCTTCCGTCGGAATCTCGCTGCCTTCCCAGCCATCCCTTCCGGCATCTCCGGGAAAACCCACAGTTCGCAGCTTCTCCCCCCACCTCCGGGGCCTGGCGGAGACCTGGCCTCTCTCTACGGATTAACCGCGCTGGAGCTGAAGCTCTTTGCAGCTTGGGGTGGCGGCGGTTCAGAGAGCGGATACGAATGACCCCGCCCCCGGGCACGAGTCCACAGTTCCGAGCCTTGCCAACCGCCAAGCCAACGGCCACCGACCGCCACGGGTCTCCTCTACCACAACGCCCGACCGCCACGCCCACGCGCGGCCAGGCCCCGCCCCCCGGGCGCTCGGGTCTCCAGGCCCCGCCCAGCCCCGCCCCGCCCCCCCCGCCGGACCCTCTCCTCCGCTCCCCGACCCCGCCCTCTGCCGCCGGCGGACTCCGCCCCCTCCGCCCGACCGCCACGCCCCCACGCGGCCCGGCCCCGCCCCCCGGGCGCTCGGGTCTCCAGGCCCCGCCCCGCCCCGGCCCGGCCCCCCCCCGCCCCCGCCGGACCCTCTCCTCCGCTCCCCGACCCCGCCCCCTGCCGCCGTCGGGCTCCGCCCCCTCCGCCCGGCCGCCACGCCCCCACGCGGCCCGGCCCCGCCCCCCGGGCTCTCGGGTCTCCAGGCCCCGCCCCGGCCGCCCGCACGTTGCCGCGCGCCTGCCTACCCGCCATTAACGGCCGGATGGGCCCGAGAGTCGACGCCTCCTGCGCCTGGGCGCGTCCTCGTCCTCGCCTCAGCACGGCGGCCCCGGTGGCGCGGCTTTGAAGAGCCCTGCCTCGTGTTCTCCGGCTCCGTGTGCTTGAAGAGAAGGAACGGGCGAAGGGGACACGCGACTGCCGAGCCCCGCGGGCCCAGCATTCCTCCGGGAGCCCCGGGAAGCCGTGCGTGGGGACGGGCCGGGCGGCCGCGGCCTCCCTGCGACCCCTGAGAGCCGGCCCGGGGAGCCGAAGGACCAGCCCGGCGCGGGTGGGGCTGGGAGCCCAGGGGCGCGGCGGGGGGGTGCGGGGGCCTGATGCGCATGCGCGCGCCCGGGGGAAGCGGGTGGGCCACCGCAGCATCTGCCCCGGGCCCCTTGGATTGGTGCTGCGCCTGCGCCGAACCCGGGGACGGGGACGGGGACGGGGACCCTCAACGGAAGGGCGTCAGACACCGGGAGCTGGAGGGAAGGACTTCCACGTTTTGGGGGGGTTGGTGGTGTTTTCCCGCCCTCCCCGCTTTAGAGCAATCTGCCCAGCATCCTTTCGGTGACCCCGCCTGCTGCCTGCTGCCTGCTCCCCGCTCCCCGGTGCCGGGCCTGGTACCTTTCATAGGCTTGTAGAGCACCTGCCTGAGGCCCTCGGGCTCCTGTACCAGAAATGCCAGAAACCGGGTGGCTTACAAGCAACAGAAATTTCTCAGAGTTACAGGGGCTGGAAGTCCAAGAGGAGGTGTCAGGCGCTTAGTGACGCCCCTGTTCTAGACACCGTCACGTGGTGGAAGAGGGCAGGGGCCTGTTTTATAAGCACTTTGATCTCCTCGATGGGGGCTCCACCGTCGGGACTTAATCACTTCCCAAAGGCCCCACCTCCTAATAACATCACTTTAGGGGAAGCTTTAAGGGTATGAATTTTGGAGGGTTACATTTGCACTCTTTCTTAGTGCTCTTCAAAGTTTGTAATTGTGATGTTTTGAGATTTCTTTTTAAAATATGATGTCTCCCTTATTCCACTCTCTACACACTGAATAGAAAATTTCATGAGAAGGGTGGCAAATAATCTGTTTTGCCCACGAAGTTATCCCTCACATCTAACACAGTGACTGGCATGTGGTAGTTGCTCTGTAGATATTTATTGAATGTATGAATGTTGTCTTTAACACCTTGGAATTATAATAATGATTTTGTGACTGCTTTTTTCCCCTGTGACTATCTAGGTATGATTCCTGAAAACCATTTATATAATAAAACTCAGGATTATGGATTATTTTCATTAGTGTGGCATAAAGGAAACTCTCCTATAGTTAACTTCTGTTCTAAACCATCCAGAGGAAACTTTGTCAGCTGTCCTTGAGAAACTAGGTTGCTTTTTCCAAAGGCCTTAGAACAATGTTCAGATTGCTCATACCCTGTTATTTATTAGGTGTGAAAGATTTCATAAAGGATTTTGACACACTGAGCCTTCCTACTCTTTCCTGCTTGCTGCATGAAACCATTATGGTAAAATGAGATTGTAGGTGTAAGAGCTTCTAGAATTGGAAAATTCTAGAAGTCTAAACTCTGTAAATTTAAAGAAATATTTTTGTTGTTATTCTTTTTCAGTAATTGATCCAGGCCCACTTCTCCACCTTATGTTTACAGGTCACATTAGCCATAAAGACATGAAAATACTTTCCTTTGCTCTCCTTCCTATTAAACTTTGGTTTCTTCTTAAAAGTACTTGGAGGTGCAGTTAGTGCTTTTATTGTCTGTGCAGGAGCTAAGCTGTAATGTTTTATTTGCATCCTATATTAAGTGTAATACAATGCACATTTCCTTTGTCTAGTTACCACTTGACAGCAAAAAAAATAAATAAAAAAAAAAGGAACATCCAAAGCAAAACAATTCATTTGTGGATTGGAATCCACAAACTGGGAGTTTGTTGGCACTAGTGGAAGAGAATGAATAAGAACAAGTTAAAAAAAAAAGAACCAGTAGGAATTAGGATAAAGCTTGGGTAAAAAGCAGTTGACAGTATTTTCCTAACAGAGACAACTGTGGACAAGTACAAAGGGATTTATGTGGCTAGTATTACTAAATATTTATAATTTGTAGTTGAAAAAAATAATTTGTAGTTGAAGAAATTATGGACAGTAGCTACAGTATGAGAATGATCATGGAGTAGCCTTGAGGAGATGGCCTTTCCTATCCCTTGGTGTCTGTCATCTTCTCCGTCATCCTCATACTAATCATGCTTCTGCCAAGTATTTGCCCTGAGCATCTATGTCTTTTGAACATTTACTTAACAATTTTTAAAAAAGATTTTATTTGACAGAGCAAGAGAGCACAAGCAGGGGGAGCAGCAGAGGGAGAGGGAGAAACGGGCTTCCCAGGGAGCAGGGAGTCCCTGACATGAGGCTTGATCCCAGACCCCAGGATCATGACCAGGTGCCCCTCACTTAATGATTTTATCATAGTTTTCTTCTTCTAGATACTCTTTGACTTCTACATATCCAGAGTTTTCTTATATTTCTAAAGCCTCTTCTTCCATGTTTTTATTTTCATAAGACTTTTCTCCCTTAAGCATGGGCTGAGAAATTATAGCATCTGTGAGATAACTGAGGTGTGAATTGATAAACTGGAGATGGCATCAGAGGTTCACAGTTTAGATTACTGTTTTGTCATAGAGGGATATACCTGGAGACTAGCCATATATAAGAGATGCACAGGGCAGGGTATGTGAGAAGGGGCTTGGAGCTTCCATGCCCTCTCCAGGCATGCCACTCTCTGCAACTCCACATGTTCACCAGTCCAGAAACTCCCTGATTTAAATGTTAATGTCATCCAAGAACACCCTCACGGAAACACCCAGAATAATGCTTGGCCAAATATCTGGGCAGACTATAGCCCAGTATAATTGGCATATAAAATTAATCATGAAAACTCTTGACTGTTGTCAAACACTTTTCTGCACAAATTGAGATGACTGTGTGTTATTTTTTCCTCTTCATTATGTTAATATGGTGTGTGTGATGATTGATTTTCTTATGTTGATCCGTCCTTGCATTCCTGGAATAAAGACTATTGTCATGTTATATAAACCTTTAATACGTTGTTGAATCCAGTTTGTTAGTATTTTGTTGAGGATTGTTGCATCAGTATAGGCAAGGGTTATTGGTCTGTAGGTTTCTTTTTTTTTTTTTTTTTAAGATTTTATTTATTCATGGGAGACAGAGAGAGAGAGAGAGGCAGAGACACAGGCAGAGCAAGAAGCCGGCTTCACGCAGGGAGCCCAACGTGGGATTCCATCCCCGGACCCTGGGATCACACCCTGGGCCGAAGGTGGCGCTAAACCACTGAGCCACCCAGGCTACCCGGTCCATAGGTTTCATGTAGTATCTTTGTCTGACTTTTATATTAGGGTAATGCTGTCCTCTTGGATTGAAATAAGAAGTGTTCCCTCTTCTATTTAACTGTGAAGTTGGTCAGAGGAACAGTAGAAATACAAAAAACACAACAGGCACTGTACCGGAACTAATGATTCCTTGAAGAAGGAGTCATTTCTAATTTTTGCAATAAGATATATTGTATCAACTACTGTTAATTAAGAATCACTGCTTAAGATTGGGGAAAAGACCACCATTTAAAGATAAATGATAATGCATTTGGTGAGGAGTTCTTTGCAATGCAAGAGATATCCTAAGGTAGACTGTGATTGATTGCCAGTTGTGTGTGATCCAATAATTCAGAAGTAAAAGAGAAGTGAGCTAGGAAGAATTCACAGAAGAGGAAGAATTCATATTTCATATGCAGAGAGATGGCAGGCATAATTATAGATGGAAAAGTAGAACAGGCAAGACTAATGAAGGGGGAATGAGCCAAGACCTATTCATGGACAGTGAAGAACCTATTTGGGCTAGGACAGGGTTCAGGAAGGTAGGGAGTTTGAGATGGTCCTCTACAGTCTGTAGAGGACAGGAACTCTTAGGGTGGAATTTATCTTATAGAGCTGCTTGAGAGGCTAGAGGAGGTGTGTGCTATGGTCAAGGAGTATTTTATCAGTGCAGAGTGGCTGAACAAGACTGACATCAAGGTTGTAGGACAGATGAAGTCAGGAGGGCATGGTTTGGTATGTTTTATTATCATAGTGCCAGTGCCTTTTATATGGTTGGTGCTCAATACTTATTGAATGAATGAATGAAAAAGACAAACTGGCAAATGGAAATAAACTTGAAAATGCAAAGAATGTTTGAGGAAAGAGCAGTAGTACTGAGTGACTGACTAGTTGGATATGATTGTCAAGATTATCTTTACATTTCTAACAATGCGAGAGTTTCTAACCTATTGAAAGAATGATAGTGGCACCAGTAGCAATTGGGAAATCTAAAGGTGAAGCCAATTAGGTACGCTAGAGTGGGGGAAGACCTGGGCCTGTTTGGATGAGGTGAGTTTGAGGCGCTGAGTGACATATCTAAGGGAAAATGTCTGGTAGACAATAGGAACTGGGTTTTGAAGAAAAACCATTGTGAATATTGATTTTTTGAATCTTTCAGAATGCTTTGCAGTTTATTATATTTTAAACCTGAGGTTTAGGTCAGCTCTAACTTCAAAGCAAGAAATAGAAAAAAACAAAGTCAGTGTTGGAAATTGGAGGAGCATCCACATTTAGGTGATTGGAAGTGAAATATATTGAAATTTATGTGTGAAAAACATATACCCAATGACTGAAGAGTGTTAAGCTATAGCAAAACTAGAATTTTAGTATTTAAAGACCATTCTATACATGATTAAAAACATACAGTGTTAAGAATTATAGTGATTGATGATTCAAAATGACTGAAATGAGTTCCCATTTATTGATGATCAGACTGGTAAGAGGAAAAAAATACCTCAAATCAAGAACCAAATTTTAGGGGTGCCTGGGTAGCTCATTTGGTTAAGTGTCCCAGCTCTTGATTTTGGCTCAGATCATGATCTCAGGGTCTTGAGATCGAGTCCCACATCTAGCTCCACACTGAGCATTCAGCCTGCTTAAGATTCTCTCTCTCTCCCTACCTCCCTGCCTCTCCCTTCTGTTTCCCTCTCCCTCTTCCTTCCCTCACCTAAAAAATATAAATAAATAAATAAATAAATAAATAAATAAATAAACCATATTTTATTTTCCCGTAGGAAAGTACCCACATAGCAATAAATATTTTCTTACTCAGACTTGTATTCATCTCCATCCCAACTCCACTCCTTCCAAAATTCTCAGGATTCATTACCTGGCATATTCTCCTGGTTTCTGCATGGGCCTATTAAGCAAGTGCAAGAAGAATTATATTTATTTTAAAAATTTCCTTCCAGAGTGTTTTGAGTCAAATCACACAAGCCTTTTTTTATCTGTCTTTACCTGCTGTTTGTATAGGTTTAAAATGACTATCCTGAGGCTTAGCCATGCACTCAATCAATTAAAAATTCATTTTATTTGGAGAAATCTGCAACACATGGAAATTAGTAGTTAATACTTTCAATTAGATGGTAGCACCAATCATAAAATACATCACTTAATGAAGAACTCTGAAGCTCCCAGTTCCTTGGTCAGTCATGTCATATGGAAGCATTCCCTAGAAGACTATTCACACTCTGCTGTGCACAGTGTTATCAGCATGCTTTGAGGTATCACTTTCAAATGCCCAAGTGGAATTTAACTTGGGCATGTTGTTAATAGCTATGGGAATAAAGAGAGGATTTGGGAATGTCACCTTTTTCTTTTTTTTTTAATTACACTTTATAATTTTTTATTTAACATATAGTGTTATATTAGTTTCTGGTGTACAGTATAATGATTCACCAATTCTATATGTTAACCAGTGCTTATTGAGAGAAGTGTACTCTTGGGGCCTCTGGGTGGCTCAGTTGGTTAAACATCTGCCTTTGGCTCAGATCATGATCTCAGGGTCCTGGGTTTGAGCCCCATGTCAGCCTCCCTGCTCAGTGGGGCATCTGCTTCCCCCTCTTCCTCTCTCCCTCTGTTGCATGTGCACTCAAATAAATAAAAATTTTTTAAAAGATAAATGTACTCTTAAGAGTATACTTTATCTACATCCCTCATCTCCCATCCAACTGCCCTCTGGCAGCCACCAGTCTGTTCTCTGTATTTAAGAGTCTGTTTTTTGGTTTGTCTCTTTCTTCATTTGTTTCCTTTCTTAAATTCCACATATGAGTGAAATCATATGATATTTGTCTTCCTCTGTCTGACTTCTTTAGAACAGTACCCTCTAGATCCACCTATGATTTCACAAATGGCAGGATCTCATTCTTTGTGGCTGAGTGATATTCTGTTGTATATGTATACACTACATCTTCCTTATACATTCTTCCATCAGGAGACACTTAGGTTGCCTCCATAACTTGGCTATTGTAAATAATGGTGCAGTAAACATTGGAGTGCATGTATCTTTATGAATTAGTGTTTTTGCATTCTTTGAATAAATGCCCAGTAGCGAAATTGTTGGATTACATGGTAGTTGTATTTTTTATTTTTTGAGGAACCTCCATAATGTTTTTCCCAGTGACTGCACCAATTTACATTCCTAACAACAGTACACAATGATTCCTTTACTCCACATCCTTACCAACACTTGTTACTTCTTGTGTTCTTTATTGTAACTATTCTGATAGGTGTAAGGTGATATCTCATTGTGGTTTTGATTTGCATTTTCCTAATGATTAGTGATATTAAATATTTTCATATGTCTGTTGACCATCTGTATGTCTATTCAGGTCCTTTGCCCATTTTTTAATCAGATTGTTTGATTTTGGTGTTGAGTTGTTTAAGTTCTTTATTTAAGATATTAACCCCCTTAGCACATATATCATTTGCAAATATCTTCCACCATTCAGTAGGTTGCCTTTCCATTTTGTTGATGGTTTCCTTAACTGTGAAAAAGCTTTTAATTTGGAGGGTAGTCCCAATAGTTTAATTTTGCTTGTGTTTCCCTTGCCTAAGGAGACAGATCTGGAAAAATGTTTCTATGGCCAGTGTCAAAAGAATTATTGCCTAAGTTCTCTTCTAGTTTTATGGTTTCCAGTCTTATATTGAGCCTTTAATCCATGTTGAGCTTATTTTTATATGACATATGAAACTTGTCCAGTTTAATTTCTTTGCACTATGTAGCTATCCAGTTTTCCCAACACTATTTGTTAAAGAGACTGTCCTTTCTCAACTATATGTTCTTGCTTCCTTTGTTGTGGATTACTTGACCATGTAAGGATGGATTTATCTCTATGGTCTCTATGCTGTTCCATTGATCTATGTGTCTATTTTTGTGCCAGTACTTTACTGTTTTCATTCCTACAGCTTTGTAGTATATCTTGAAATTTGGGATCATGATGCCTCCAGCTTTACTCTGATTTATCAAGATTGCTTTGGCTATTCAGGGTCTTTTGTGGTTCCCTAAAAATTTTGAGATTATTCTAGTTCCTTGAAAAATGTTGGCATTTTTATAGGAATTGCATTAAATCTGTAGATTACTTTGGGCAGTATAGGCATTTTAACAGTATTGGTCCTTCTAATCCATAAGCATGGAATGTAGTTCCATTTGTTTTGTGTTGTCTTCAATTTCATCAGTGTTTTATACTTTTCAGAGTATATGTCTTTCACCTCCTTGGCTGAGTTTATTCCTGGATATTTTATTATTTTTGGTATAAGTACAAATGAGATTGTTTTCCTGATTTCTTTTTCTGTTACTTATTAGTGTAAAGAAATGCAAAGATTTCTGTATCCTGATTTTGTATCCTGTGAAGTTCATTTATCAATTCTAGTAGTTTTTTGGTGGAGTCATTTAGGGTTTTCTGGATATAGTATCATGACATCTGCAAATAGTGACAGTTTAATTTCTTCCTTATGAACTTGGAAGTCTTTTATTTGCTTTCTTGTCTGATTTCTGTGCTGATGGTTTCCATTACTGGGCTGAAAAAAAGTGTTGATAGTGGATATCCTTGTCTTGTTTTTGATCTTAGGGAAATAGCTCTCAGTTTTTTACCATTGCTTATGATGTTAGCTGTGGGTTTTTCATATATGGCTTTTATTATGTTAAGATATGTTACCTCTAAACCCACTTTGTGGAGAGTTTTTAATCATAAAGTTATGTTATACTTTGTCAAGTGTTTTTTCTGCATCTATTGAGATCATCATAGGATGTTTATCCTCTCGTTGATGTGATTGATTTGCAGATATTGATCATGGTGGATGTTTTTTTATGTATTGTTGGATTTTTTGGTGAATATTTTGTTGAGGATTTTTGCATATATGTAGTTTCCCTTTTTTTGATAGTATTATTGTCTGATTTTGGCATCAGGGCAATGCCGACCTTGTGGAATAAATTTGGGAGCATTCCTTCCTCTCCCATTTTATAGAATAGTTTGAGGACAATAGGTAGTAATCTTTAAATGTTTGGTATAATTCACTTGTGAATTCATCTGATTTTGGACTTTGGTTTATTGAGAGTTTTTTCATTACTGATTCAATTTTCATTGCTAGTAATCGATCTTTTCCAAGTTTTCTATTATTCAGTATTAGATTATATGTTTCTAAGAATTCATTCATTTCTTTTTGGGTGTTCCAATTTGTTGACATATAATTTTTCATAACATTATCTTATAATCCTTTCTGTAAAGTCAGTTATTTCCCCTCCATTTATGATTTTGAGTTTCTCTCTCTCTCTCTCTCTCTCTCTCTCTCTCTCTCTTTCTCTTTTATGGGCCTGGCTTATCAATTTTGTTGATCTTTTCAGAGAATCAGTTCCTGGTTTCATTACTCTTTTTTGTTTTTAGTCTTACTTATTTCTGTTCCAATATTATTTTCTTCTCGCTATTACATTTGAGCTACATTTGTTCTTTTTCTAGCTCTTTTAGGTATAAGGTTAGTTTTTTATTTGAGATTTTTCTTCTTGAGGTAGGACTGTACTGCTATGATTTTCCCTCCTACAACATTTTGCTGTATTTCAAAGATTTTGGACCATTGTGTTTACTTTTTCATTTGTCTCCATGAATTTTTTATTTCCTGTTTGATTTCTGCAACTCTAGATCTAGATGTCTCATTCCTTCCTCAGATTAGGAACTTTTTAGCTATTATTTATTCAAATAAATTTTCTGCCCCCTTCTCTCTTCATTCTTCATCTGGGATTCCTATAATGTGAATGGTGTTAATCTTGATGATGTCCCCAAGTTCCCTTAACCTATTCTCATTTTTTATTTTTCTTTTCTGTTCAGATTGATTGCTTTTCATTACTTTGTACTCCAGATCTCGAATACATTCTTCTGCCTTCTCTATTTATTGCATCTAGTTGATTTTTTATTTCATTTATTGAAGTCTTCATCTCTGACTTGTTCTTTTTTATATTTTCTATTTCTTTGTTGAAGATCTCACTGATATCTTCCACTCAAGTCCAGTGATATCTTAATGTCCATTATTTTTTTTTAATGTCCATTATTTTGAATTTTTTATCAGGCATATTGTTTATTTCCATTTCCTTTAGCTCTTTTGCTGAGCTTTTGTCCTGTTCTTTTATTGGGTCATAGTCTTATGTCTCCTCATTTGCTAACTCTGTGTTTGTTTCTGTTTATTAAGAAAGTCATTTATGTCTCCTGATCTTGAAAGTTGCAGCCTTGTGAATAATAGGTTCTATGGTGCCCTTACAGTACAATGCCCCTTGTTCACCTGAACCATGTGCTTTAGGGGTGTCCCCAAGTGGGTTATTGTGCCCTGTTTTGGTTGATCCATGTTTGCCTTCAGTCTAGTTGGTTCCAATGGCCCACTTTGGCTATTGGGGGCACACTGACCAGGGTTTGGTCCCTGTGCTTTTAATGGGCCAGCCTGGGGCTACCTTGGGCTTATAGTCCAGCATTATGAGTGGTCAGACCAGATGCTTGCCCTCAGCCTGTTTTCCATGGCTGCAGTTGCACTGACCTATGGGGAGCTTCCCCCTGCATTGTTCTCTGAGAGGCTTTTGTTGGTGGGCAAGATGGTAGTCAGACCAGATTCCTATTTCATAGTTTGGGACTGATGGGTAGGGCACTCTTTTTGTGTGGCCAGCTCTAAGGTTCTGCTGCTATGACTGTGGGTGCACTGGTGCGTGGTTATTTTTTCCCCTCTTCAGGGCAGGAGTTGCTTTGGAGTGGCATTGGCCCCTGCTGGGTTGCTGCCAAGGTGTGCCAGGACAGGGGTAGCTTTGGAGGAATGGCTGCCAAGTGAGCTGGGTTAGATGAGGTGGATGTGTAGGTAGATGCAGGGGCAGGGCCCCTGGAACTAGTAAGATAGGTGGAAAGAGTTTGTGCTAATTCCCAGAAGTGTCCTGCTATCTATATCTAGGCCAAGAGAGAAATGGTGTCCACCAGTACTTTTGTTCGTGGAATAGTTTTCTAAAGATCCCTGCACCTCCAGTGCACATTCTGAGATCATTAAAGCAGTATCCTCCCTGAATACCCCTGGTACTTTTCAAACTGTGCTTCTATACTGTGTGTCTCAGTGGAGTTAACTGTTATGCTGTCTCTTTGGGTAGGGCTCAGTTTCTCATAGCCCTCCAACTCTTCCAGAGCTAAGCCCATTGATTTTTAAAGTGATAATTAAGCCCTGCTGATTGTAAAAAGATAGGCCCTCAAAGATAGGCCCCACTGATTTTCAAAACCAAATGTTATGCGGACTCATCTTCCCAGTGCCAGTCCCCCATGCCTAGGGTACCTGGTATGGAGTCTCATCTTCTCATTTCTCCATGTGTGTGGTATCCCTCTTGCTTGTGGATAGTCTTACCTCAGATTTGATTCCCAACTGTGTCTCTGCCCCTTCTCCCCTTTGCAGTGTGATCTCCTCTCTCTGATTACCTTTGGGAAGTTCTGCCAAGTTTTGGGTCATTTTCAGAGTTAGTTTTGCAGCTATGTATGGTGTCATTGTGTGTCCATGGGACTAGGTGAGCTCAGGATCCTCCTACTCCCCCATCTTCCCAGAACCTGTGAGAACTTATTATAAAACTGGAGGAGGTATCCCTGGGTGGCTCAGTGGTTAAGTGTCTGCCTTTGGCTCAGGTCATGATCCCAGGGTTCTGGGATCACATCCCAATTAGGCTCCCTGCCAGGGACCCTGCTTTTCCCTCTGCCTATGTCTCTGCCTTTCTCTCTGTGTCTCTCATGAATAAATTAATAAAATTAAAAAAAAAACTGGAAGAAAACTATGGTCATGGGAAAAGGATGCAGTCATTCGAGTTGCTCCTTCAATATAAAGGTAGCTTTGTGATGGTTGCAGAATCTTCAGAAAGAGCAAAGAAAGATGTAGAAGGGCAGCTGTCCAGCTACTAGGCTTCTCGAAGAACTTGGAAGGGCAGCTGCATCACAGAACTTCAGGGTGATTTTCATATTCATTCCACATCAGTGATCCTGATCCAAAATAATCAATTAAGAAATTCATTTCTTAATTATTTTTATAGCAATATTGAGACATATTAAGTAGAACTTAACACCAGATAGTTAAGGTGATAGTTTAGTTATTACAAATAACTAAATCTTGATTGGCAAACATTTGTCAGAAAAGTTCTGGAAAAATGCTTGTGTTGGAGGAGAGGTCAAACTAAATGACTTCTAAAATTCTTCATAATTCTAGCATATTATGAAGTACTTGCTGGATATATACATTTATTAGATTCACAGTACTCATGAGACAATTTGTGTTCTTTTTTGTTGTTTTTGGGGTATAGTTCACACACTGTTAACAGTAGTTTGAGGTGTACAATATAGGGATTCAATAAGCTTGTATGTTATGCTATACTTATTACAAGTGTAGCTATACCATCTGTTACTGTATAACTCTATTCCAATACCATTAACTGTATTCCCTTTTCCATACCTTTTATTCTTACGACTTGTTCATTCCCTAATTGGAAGCCTGTGTCTCCCACTCACTCCCCTTCATCCATTTTGCCCATCCCCTCTTTACTCATCAGTTCTCTGTATCTATAGGTCTGATAATGCTTTCTTGTTTGTTTTTTTTCTTCATTTCTTTTATTTCTTAGATTTCACATTTAAGTGAAAAACATATCTGTCTGGCTTATTTCACTTAGCGTAATACTCTCCAAGTCTATCCATGTTGTCACAGATGGCAAGATTGCATCCTTTGTTATGGAAGAGTAATATTCCATTGTGTATGTATACATCTTTCGTATCCATTCTCCTATCGGTGGACACTAAGGTTGCTTACATGTCTTGGCTATTGTAAATAATGCTGTAATAAACATATGGGTACATATATCTTATGAATTAGGTTTTTTTTTTGTTTTCTTTGGATAAATGCCTGGTAGTGGAATGACTGGATCATATGGTAATTCTATTTTTAGTTTTTTGAGGAAACTCTGTACTGTTTTCCACAATGGCTGCACCAGATTACATTCCTACTGATAGTGCATGAGGGTTCCCTTTCCTCCACATCCTTGCCAACACATGTTATTTCTTGTGTTTCTGATTATAGCCACTCTCACAGGTATAAAGTGATGTCTCATTGTGGTTTTGATATGCTTTCCCTGATGATTAGCAGTGTTGAGCATCTTTTAATTTGTCTGTTGGCCATCTGTATGCCTTCTCTGGAAAAATGCCTATTCAGATCTTCTGCCCATTTTAATTGAATTATTTGGGGGTTTTGGGAAGGCTTTTTTGGTTTACAGAAGGTCTTTATTTTGGACACTAACCCCTTTATTGGATGTACCATTCAACAAATATCTTCTCCCATTCAATAGGTTGTCTTTTTTGTTTTGTTGATAGCTTCCTTTGCTTTGCAAAAGCTTTTTATTTTGGTGTAGTCTCAATAGTTTAATTTTGCTTGTATTTCCCTTGCCTATTTCTATGGCTGATTTCAAAGGAACTTCTGCCTCTGTTCCCTTCTAGGGGTTTTATGATTTCAGGTCTCACATTTAGTTTTTTAATCCATTGGAAGTTTATTTTTCTATATGGTGTAAGAAACTGGTCCAGTTTCATTCTTTTGCATGCTGCTTCTCTGTTGCTACTTGTAAAATTCTCCCTTTATCTTTAAACTTTAACATTTTAATTATTATGCATCTTCAAGTAAGTTTTCTGCTCATTTCTCTCTCTTCTTCTTCTGGAACCCCTTTAAGGTAAATGTACACTTATTGCTGTCCAAGAGAGCCCTTAACCTATCCTCATTTTTTAAAATGCTGTTTCCCTTCTGCCATTCACCCGGGGTGCTTTCCAATATGCTGTCTTCCAGATTGCTGATCTGTTCTGCATCTGTTAATCTGTTGATTCCCTATAACGTATTTTTCATTTCAGTTATTTCAGTTCTGATTTCTTCTTTTTTTATATTTTCTCTTTTTTAAGTTCTTCCACTCTTTTTTCTAGTCCAATGAGAATCTTTAAGATCATTATTTTAAACTCTTTTTTCAGGCATATTGTTTATCTGTTTCATTTAGTTATTTTTCTAAATTTGTGTCTTATTCTTTCATTGGGAGCATATTCCCCTGTCTCTCCATTTTGTTTGACTTTCTATATTTGTTTCTGTGAGTTAAGCTGAAGAGCTACTTCTAAAAATGAAAGAATTATCTTGTATATGGTTGTCCCTTATGTAGATTGTATATGCCTGGTGACTTTGGATGTCTTAACTAGAGCTATGGCTTGTGTGTGCTAGGAATTGTGTGGCAGTTGGTTCTGGGGCTGTCTTTGTGGTATAGCCAGAACTGTCATGGCATAGGCTGTAGTGGTCCTGAGGGTCTCTGTGCAGAAGGCACCCTGAAGGACAGCTGTAGCTAAAGTGGGTACAAGTCCAAGGGTGTCCTGGGTGTCAGTGTGCAGAGGGCACCTTGATAGGACAGGTATAGTTGAAGTAGTTGCAGGCAGGGGGATCCTAAAGTTTACATAAAGAGGGAACCCTTGCAGGAAAGCTAAAGCTGAAGTGGATTCAGCCAGGAGGCTGCATAGCTCTCTGTGAAGAGGGCACCCTAGCAAGATAGCTAAAACTGAAGTCATCATAGGCTGATGTGTCCATGGGCTCTCTGTGAAAAAAGGTATTCTGCCAGGACAGCTGCATCTGAAAGTGGGTACATGTTGGGCTGTCCCAAGGCTCTGGATACAAGGGGGCACCTTGGCAGGATAGCTAAAGCTGAAGTAGGTGTAAGCCAGGATGTTCTGGGGCTCTCCACACTGAGGCTGCCCTTGCAGGGCAGTGGGAACTGAGGCAGGTTGTAGGCTGGAAAGTACCAGGGCTCTCCATGCACTGGGCACCCTGACAGAGTAGCTACAACTGAAGTGGGTAAAAGTATGGACTGGGGGGGACCCCTGGGTGGCGCAGCGGTTTAGCACCTGCCTTTGGCCCAGGGCGCGATCCTGGAGACCCGGGATCGAATCCCACATCGGGCTCCTGGTGCATGGAGCCTGCTTCTCCCTCTGCCTATGTCTCTGCCTCTCTTTCTCTCTCTGTGTGACTATCATAAATAAATAAAAATTAAAAAAAAAACACACACATTAAAAAAAAACAAGTATGGACTGGGAAGTACCTGGGGCTCTCTGTGCAGAGGGCACCTTGGCAGGACAGCAGAACTAAAGCGGATGCGAGTTGGGATGTTCCAGGACTCCCCACCCAGAGGATGTTGTAGCAGAGCAGCTGGAGCCGAGGCTGAGTGTGGGCCAGGGGATACTGGGGTATTTTGCATGGGGACTGACCTGGCTGGATAGTTGTAGCTGAAGTGAGTGTGAGGTGGTGTTGTCCCTGGACTCTATGTATAGAGGGCTCCCTAGCAGCACAGCTAAAGCTGAGGTGGGTGTGAACCAGCGTGTCCTGGGGTGCCAAGTGCCTTTTAGGGGTTGCCTAAACAGGGCAGTTGGAACTGAGGTGGGTACAGGCTAGAGGTTCCTGAGGCATTCCACATAGGGAGCACTTTGGTGGGGTGGTTGGACCCAGAGCATACATCAGCTGGGAGGTCCCAAAGCACTCTGTGCCAGGGGTGCCCTGCCCTAACAAGCCATCTGAAGCCGGAGTGGCATGGGTCTATAGAGTTCCAGGGCACTTTGCTCCTGTGTCACACTGGCATGACCACAGGAGCTATAGTGAGTGCTGACACAGGGGCTTCCCCTGTGTGTACTGTTCTGGGGCTGCCTTGGTGTGGGATGGGTGGGATTGGGGTAGGGATCTGGTGCTCACTGAGGCAGAAGGCCAGCTCTGGCATCCTGTGGCAGTCAACCCTCTCAAGGTAGAGGGGGAATGTAAACCATGGTGCTTGCCAGCTCCTCCAATGTAGAGTTCCAGCAGCTTCTCTGCCATTTGGCAGAGTTCCAGGGGTGGATCTTTTATATACTAGTTGTTCTTTTTAAATTGTGGATTTTTTTTCTGTGCCCCAGGGTAGATGAATCTGCTCAGGGACCCTCAGTGCCATTCTTCCCCACTGCAGTTCACATCTTTGTTGGGGGTGGAGAGTTTCCTTTGTTACCTTGTCTTTGTCTCTCTTGCTTTTCTCTATTTTTTGTTGTACAGAAGTTAAGTCAGTCTTCAGTTCTTCTTCAGGAGGAATTGCTCTATAAATAGCTATAGATTTGGTGTCTCTGTGCAGGAGGTGAGTTCCGGTTCTTCTATGTTGCCATCTTGGACCGGAACTTAGATTCATTTTGGTTTTAATTTGCATATACCTAATGACTAATGACATTGAGCATCTTTTGAAGTTGAACATGTTGGCCATTCATATTTCTTTTTTTAAATTTTTTTTATTGGAGTTCAGTTTGCCAACATATAGCATAACATCCAGTGCTCATCCCGCCAAGTGCCCCCCCTTCAGTGCCCATCACCCCATCACCCCCACCCCCCACCCACCTCCCCTTCCACTACCCCTTGTTAATTTCACAGAGTTAGGTGTCTCTCATGGTTTGTCACCCTCACTTGATATTTTCACTCATTTTCTCTCCTTTCCCTTTATTCCCTTTCACTAATTTTTATATTCTCCAAATGAATGAGACCATATAATGTTTGTCCTTTTCCAATTGACTTATTTCACTCAGCATAATACCCTCCAGTTCTATCCATGTTGAAGCAAATGGTGGGTATTTGTTGTTTCTAATGGCTGAGTAACATTCCATTGTATACATAGACCACATCTTCTTTATCCATTCACTTTCGATGGACACCGAGGATGCCTCCACAGTTTGACTATTGTGGACGTTGCTGCTATAAATATCGTGGTGCAGGTGTCCCGGCGTTTCCCTCCGTCTGTATCTTTGGGGTAAATCCCCAACCGTGCAATTGCTGGGTCTTAGGGCAGATCTATTTTTAACTCTTTGAGAAACCACACAGTTTTCCAGAGTGGCTGCACCAGTTCACATTCCCACCAACAGTGCAAGAGGGTTCCCTTTTCTCTGCATCCTCTCCAACATTCGTTGTTTCCTGCCTTGTTAATTTTCCCCATTCTCACTAGTGTGAGGTGGGATCTCATTGTGGTTTTGATTAGTATTTCCCTGATGGCCAGTGATGCGGAGCATTTTCTCATGTGCTTGTTGGCCCTGTCTATGTCTTCCTCTGTGAGATTCCTGTTCATGTCTTTTGCCCATTTCATGATTGGATTGTTTGTTTCTTTGCTGTTGAGTTTAATAAGTTCTTTATAGATCTTGGATACTAGCCCTTTATCTGATAGGTCACTTGCAAATATATTCTCCCATTCTGTAGGTTGTCTTGTAATTTTGTTGACTGTTTCTTTTGCTGTGCAGAAGCTTTTTATCTTGATGAAGTCCCAATAATTCATTTTTGCTTTTGTTTCTCTTGCCTTCACGGATGTATCTTGCAAGAAGTTGCTGTGGCCAAGTTCAAAAAGGGTATTGCCTGTGTTCTCCTCTAGGATTTTGATGGAATCTTGTCTCACATTTAGATCTTTCATCCATTTTGAGTTTATCTTTGTGTCTGGTGTAAGAGAGTGGTCTAGTTTCATTCTTCTGCATGTGGATGTCCAATTTTCCCAGCACCATTTATTGAAGAGACTGTCCTTTTTACAGTGGATAGTCTTTCCTGCTTTGTCGAATATTAGTTGACCATAAAGATGAGCGTCTACTTCTGAATTCTCTATTCTGTTCCATTGATCTATGTGTCTGTTTTTGTGCCAGTACCACACTGTCTTGATGACCACAGCTTTGTAGTACAACCTGGAATCTGGCATTGTGATGCCCCCAGCTCTGTTTCCTTTTTTGAATATTCCCCTGGCTATTCGGGGTCTTTTCTGATTCTACACAAATCTTAAAATAATTTGTTCCAACTCTATGAAGAAAGTCCATGATATTTTGATAGGGATTGCATTAAACGTTTAAATTGCCCTGAGTAACATCAACATTTTCACAATATTAATTCTGCCAATCCATGAGCATGGAATATTTTTCCATCTCTTTGTGTCTTCCTCAATTTGTTTCAGAAGTGTTCTGAATTTTTTTGGGTATAGATCCTTTACCTCTTCGGTTAGGTTTATTCCTAGATATCTTATGCTTTTTGGTGCAATTGTGAATGGGATTGATTCCTTAATTTCTATTTCTTCAGTCTCATTGTTAGTGTATAGAAATGCCACTGACTTCTGGGCATTGATTTTGTATCCTGCCACACTGCTGAATTGCTGTATGAGTTCTAGCAATCTTGGGGTGGAGTCTTTTGGGTTTTCTATGTACAGTATCATATCATCTGCAAAGAAGGAGAGTTTGACTTCTTCTTTGCCAGTTTGAATGCCTTTTATTTCTTTTTGTTGTCTGATTGCTGAGGCTAGGACTTCTAGTACTTGTTGAATAGCAGTGGTGAGAGTGGACATCCATGTCTTGTTCCTGATCTTAGGGGAAAGGCTCCCAGTACTTCCCCATTGAGAATATTTGCTGTGGGCTTTTCAGAGATGGCTTTTAAGATGCTGAGGAAGGTTCCCTCTATCCCAACACTCTGAAGAGTTTTGATCAGGAATGGATGCTGTATTTTGTCAAATGCTTTCTCTACATCTGTTGAGAGGATCATTTGGTTCTTGTTTTTTCTCTTGCTGATATTTATGATCAATCACATTGATTGCTTTACGAGTGTGGAACCAGCCTTGCATCACGGGGATAAATCCCACTTGGTCATGGTGAATAATCTTCTTAATGTACTATTGGATCCTATTGGCTAGTATCTTGTTGAAAGTTTTTGCATCTGTGTTCATCAGGGATATTGGTCTATAATTCTCCTTTTTGGTGGGGTCTTTGTCTGGTTTTGGGATTAAGGTGATGCTGGCCTCATAGAACGAATTGGGAGGATTCCATCTCTTTCTATCTTTCCGAACAGCCTTAATAGAATAGGTATGATTTCTTCTTTAAACGTTTGATTGAATTCCCCTGGGAAGCCATCTGGCCCTGGACTTTTGTGTCTTGGGAGGTTTTTGATTACTGCTTCAATTTCCTCCCTGGTGATTGGCCTGTTCAGGTTTTCTATTTCTTCCTGTTCCAGTTTTGGTAGTTTGTGGCTTTCCAGAAATGCGTCCATTTCTTCTAGATTGCCTAATTTATTGGTGTATAGCTGCTCATAATATGTTTTAAAATCTTTTGTGTTTCCTTGGTATTGGTGGTGATCTCCTTTCTCATTCATGATTTTATTTATTTTTTAAGTATTTTTTTAAAATTTTATTTATTTATGATAGTCACAGAGAGAGAGAGAGAGAGAGAGAGGCAGAGACACAGGCAGAGGGAGAAGCAGGCTCCATGCACCGGGAGCCCGACGTGGGATTCGATTCCGGGTCTCCAGGATCGCGCCCTGGGCCAAAGACAGGCGCTAAACCGCTGTGCCACCCAGGGATCCCCATGATTTTATTAATTTGAGTCTTTTCTCTCTTTTTTTTTAATAAGGCTGGCTAATGGTTTATGTATCTTATTAATTCTTTCAAAGAATCAACTCCTGGTTTTGTTGATCTGTTCCACAGTTCTTCTGGTCTCTATTTCATTGAGTTCTGCTCAAATCTTTATTAACTCTCTTCTTCTGCTGGGTGTAGGATTTATTTGCTGTTTTTTTCTCCAGCTCCTTTAGGTGCAAGGTTAGCTTTTGTATTTGAGTTCTTTCCAGTTTTTGGATGGATGCTTGTATTGCAATGTATTTCCCCCTCAGGACTGCTTTTGCTGTATCCCAAAGATTTTCAATGGTTGTATCTTCATTCTCATTAGTTTCCATGAATCTTTTTAATTCTTCTGTAATTTCCTGGCTGACCCTGTCATCTTTTAGCAGGATGGTCCTTAACCTCCACGTGTTTGAAATCCTTCCAAACTTCTTGTTGTGATTTAGTTCTAGTTTCAAAGAATTATGGTCTGAAAATATGCAGGGGACAATCCCAATCTTTTGGTATCGATTAAGACCTGATTTGTGATCCAGTATGTGGTCTATTCTGGAGAAAGTTCCATGTGCACTTGAGAAGAATGTGTATTCATTTGCGTTTGGATATAAAGTTGTGTAAATATCTGTGAAATCCATCTGGTCCAGTGTATCATTTAGAGCTCTTGTTTCTTTGGAGATGTTGTGCTTAGAAGATCTGTCGATTATAGAAAGTGCTGTGTTCAAGTCACCAAGTATAAGTGTATTATTATCTAAGTATGTCTTAACTTTGGTTATTAATTGATTGATATACTTGGCAGCTCCCACATTTGGGGCATAAGTATTCATGATTGTTAGGTCCTCTTGTTGGATAGATCCTTTAAGTATGATATAGTGTCCCTCTTCATCTCTTACTACAGTCTTTGGGATAAACTTTAATTTATCTGATATAGGGATGGCTACCCCTGCTTTCTTTTGAGGACCATTTGAATGGTAAATGGTTCTCCAACCTTTTATTTTCAGGCTGGTGGTGTCCTTAGGTCTAAAATGAGTCTCTTGTAGACAGCAAATAAATGGGGCTTGCTTTTTTTTTTTTTTTTTTGAGTGCTTGCTTTTTTATCTAGTCTGAAACCCTGTGCCTTTTGATGGGGTCATTAAGCCCATTCACGTTGAGAGTTACTATTGAAAGATATGAATTTAGTGTTAACATGATACCTATTCAGTCCCTGTTTTTGCGGGTTGTTTCCTTGGACTTTCTCTTTCTTTTACAGAGTCCCCCTTAATATTTCTTGCAGAGATGGTTTGGTTGTCACATATTCTTTCAGTTTCTACCTGTCTTGGAAGCTCTTTATCTCTCCTTCCATTCTGAATGAGAGCCTTGCTGGATAAAGTATTCTCGGTTGCATGTTCTTCTCATTTAGGACGCTGAATATATCCTTCCAGCCCTTTCTGGCCTGCCAGGTCTCTGTGGAGAGGTCTGCTGTTAGCCTAATACTTCTCCCCATAAAGGTTAGGGATTTCTTGTCTCTTGCTGCTTTAAGGATCTTCTCTTTATCTTTGGAATTTGCAAGTTTTGCTATTAAATGTCAAGGTATTGAGCGGTTTTTATTGATTTTAGGGGCGGATATCTCTACCTCCTGGATCTGAATGCCTATTTCCCTTAAGTTAGGAAAGTTCTAAGCTATGATTTGTTCAAAATCATATTCTGGACCTCTGTCCCTTTCAGCGCCCTGGGGAACCCCAATTAAACATAAATTTTTTCCTTCTGAGGCTGTCATTTATTTCCCTTAACCTATCCTCATGATCTTTTCATTGTTTTTCTCTTTTTAGGTCAGTTTCTCTCCTTGCCATCAACTTGTCTTCTATGTCACTCACTGATTCTTCTACCTCATTAACCCTCGTTGTTAGGACCTCCAATTTGGATTGCATCTCATTTCATTTTAAATTTTGGCCTGATTAGATCTAAATTCTGCAGTCATGAAGTCTCTTGAATCCTTTATGCTTTTTTTCTAGAGCCACCAGTAGCTTCATAATTGTGCTTCTGAATTGGCTTTCTGACATTGAATTGTAATCCAAATTTTGTAACTCTATGGGAGAAAGTACTGTTTCTGATTCTTTCTTTTGTGGTGAGTTTTTCCTTCTAATCATTTTGCTCAGTGCAGAGTGGCCAAAAACAAGTTGTACTGGGAAAAGGAGAAAAAGAGAGAAAAAAAGGGGGGGGGACAAACAGAAAACAAAAAACAAAGGGGGGGAGTATCCTCTGATTCTATATACTGTAAATCCCTTGACATCCCCTGGAACTTTCCAGCGCTGCTTGGTCAATAACTTGCTTTTCCCCTGTCCTTCCAGCTGGTCTTCTGGGGCAGGGGCCTACTGTGCTGATTCTCAGGTGTGTGCACCTGGGGGAGCTGCCCAGCCCCCTGCCAGGTGCATGGCTCAGTGGGAGCTGTTTATCCTGTGACGCCCCTGCTCAGTCCCAGGTACAAGGTGACACCAGAAGGAACAACAGTGGCGGTGGCCAGCTCTCCAGCTCTGGAGTTAGCTCCCGCGGTAACTACCACAGCTCCCCAGTCCACAGGGGCCTGGATGTTCCGCGGACGGGGAGCTCCCATCTGCACAGCTCGGGGCCACCTGGCGGTAGGAGCGTCCTTGCTGCCCTGTGTCCTTCCGGCCTCTGCCTGTCCCAGGGGGAGAGCCGGATCTTGGGCTGTGTCCCCCAGCGCCCGCTCTGGGGCCTGTGCCGCTGGAATTGTGCTCCCAGGGCCGCGCGGCCCCCTCCTCGGGGAGCCGCCGCTGGACCCGCTGCCCGAGCTGGTCCCTGCCATTCATATTTCTTTTGTGAGTTATCTGTTCAAATATTTTGTTTGTTTTTAATAAGTTATAAGATTTTTGTTTCATATTCTGGACATAAGAGCAGGATTGCTCTTGAATAGTTCTTTTCATCTTATTTCATCTGAGAATGTTTCTTTTTCTCTTTTACCCCTGAAAGATATTTTCATATTTTCCCTGGATGTGGAATTCTGGGTTGGTAAGCTCTTGGAGTGCATTAAAAATGTGGTTCTTCTGTCTTCTGGCCATCATTGTTTCTCTTTAGAAATTCATGGATATTTGCGTCATTGTTCCCCCATATGTAATGTGTGCTTTTTTTTCTCCTTCTGCTTTCCAGAATTCTTTAGTTATCTTTGGATTTTAGAAGTTGGGCTATTGTGTTGAGGCAATGTTTTCTTTGATTTTTTTTCTGTATGATTCTTGCTAAGTATCTTGAATTTTATGTAAATGTATGCTTTTCACTAAATTGGGGAAGTATTTTGCCATTCTTGCTAAAGATATTTTATCTGCTGCAATCTCTCTTCTCTCTGTGGGACTCTAATTATACTATAGTAAATCTTTAGATACTGCCTACAGGCACCTGAGACTGTTTTTTTTTTTTTTTCAATCTTTTATCTCTATTTGATAGGTTAGGTAACTTATGTTGTTGTATATTCAAATTTACCGATCCTTTCCTTTATCATCTCTATTCTGATATTTAATCTATCTAGTTTTTTTTTTCACTTCAGATATTGTATTTTTCAGTTCAATGATTTTCAATTGCTTCCTTTTTCTACTTTCCATCTCTGTTGAGAATTTGTATCATTTCATTCATATCAAATGTGTTTTTCCTGACCTTATGAAGCATAGATAAAATAGCTAGCTTAATATCTTTGATAATTCTGTCTTGAGATTGGCATTTGTTGACTGTTATTTTCCCTTGAGAATTCATATATTTTCCTAGTTGTATGTTGAGAGATTTTGAATTGTATCCTGGACATTGCAGATGTTATATATTATAACCCCTGGGTCCTGTTGTAAGTCTCTGAGGCATTATTGATGTTGAAATTAATTATGTTCAGACCCTGAGTTCTCTCTCATTTTCTGTTTTATCAATTTTAAAAACATAAATATGCATATCTTTCTACTTGACTTTGGAGATCTTATAAGAGCAATATTTCATTTATTCACCCAGTCACTTTAGTAATTTAGGATGCCTCTTTTTCTTCCCTCCACCCCCTATTTATTTCAGTTCCAGTATAACACTTGATAAAAAAGGGAAAGGTGTTCTCTTTTGATTGGCCTACTAAGAAGTGCTTTGTGCTTTCTTCAGTTCATTCTGATCTCACCTAGAAGATCAAAAGTGTTGCAGAGAGTCTTCTAATTTTGGACATTTTCTCTCAGCCACCCTTAATGAACTTATCCTGCCAGGTCATTCCTACTTTTTCTTTTGCCTTTTTACTTGTATTGCTTCTTTAATTCCATATTCAATTTAATCAGGCCTCAAGGGTGCAGAATTGCATTTAAATCAGACAGTATTAATCCTACTCCCCACTTCCACCTAATCCTGACTACCTTTCTAGTCTGGTTGTAGAGCCTCACATCTAACCTCTGATGTGTCTGTCCCTCACTAGCTCCCAACTGCTCTCTCAACTGATGTTCTTGCCTTGCTTTTCTTTTCTAACCATCTAGTAGAGACACAACTCTATAAGTTATGCAGTCTTCAATTTCTATCAAAGCTTTTACTGCTTTTTGTTTATAACAGACAATCACATTTGGATTTTGAACACATGCTAAAAATTAAATTATTCATGAAATACTTGATGCTTCTAATGGTTCTGGCTAAAACAAACTGCCAAAAACTTTTCTTTTACGTAGCTATATATTCTTCTGATTATGTAAACAAAGACTACAGCTCTTCAATATTCAAACTGGAGTTGTCCTTTAATACAAAGAGTTTCTGCTACTGCTACTGGTGAAGAAAGGAGAGTCACCAAGGAGCACTATCATTATTAAGAAATCTAGCAAGACTTCCTTATTTATGCATCACTAATTCCCTTGTATTTTTTTTAAAGATTGTATTTATTTATCCATAGAGACACAGAGAGAGAGAGAGAGAGAGAGAGAGAGAGAGGCAGAGACACGGGCAGAGGGAGAAGCAGGCTCCATGCAGAGAGCCCGACGTGGGACTCGATCCCGGGTCTCCAGGAGGATCACACCCCAGGCCGCAGGCGGCGCTAAACCGCTGCACCACGGGGGTTGCCCAATTCCCTTGTATTTTTTTAAATTTTTATTTATTTATGATAGTCACACACAGAGAGAGAGAGGCAGAGACATAGGCAGAGGGAGAAGCAGGCTCCATGTACCGGGAGCCTGACGTGGGATTCGATCCCGGGTCTCCAGGATTGCGCCCTGAGCCAAAGGCAGGCGCCAAACCGCTGGGCCACCCAGGGATCCCAATTCCCTTGTATTTTAAAAGAAATAATTACTTTTAGAAAATAAAACGTGGTAAGAGGAACCATTTTCAGAATCCAGAAGAGGGCAGCCCGGGTGGCTCATCGGTTTAGCGTCGCCTTCAGCCCAGGGCCTGATCCTGAAGACCTGGGATCGAGTCCCCACGTCGGGCTCCCTGTGTGGAGCCTGCTTCTCTCTCTGCCTGTCTCTCTCTCTCTCTCTCTCTCTCTCTCTCTATCTCTCCTTAATAAGTAAGTAAATAAAAAAATCTTTAAAAAAAGAATCCAGAAGAATCTACGAATAGCTATTTTATGGAAGAAACCCCATCAAAACCCAGCAGTGCTTAGAAAATGCATATGAGCAGTAAAGCCCAATAAGAGCTTGTTAGCTGGTTTTCCTTCATTGTAGTTCTAAAAGCCACCTTGATGTTTCCTTAACCAGGGCTCAATGGTGATCTTAACACACCTTGGAGGCAGCAGTGTCTAAGCTCTCTTCTCATTGGTCAGCTCTTTTTTCACCGTGTCCTCATTTCTCTTCATTCGACCAGCTAAGACATTGTATTTCAGATGTTCTCACCATCTTCTCAAACTCAATACATTCAAAACTTAAGCTTATGATTTTCCTCTTTATCTCCTGTTCATGGAACCACCATTTTCAGTGCTCCAAGCTTCCTGCTGAGCCTCATAATTTCTTATTGCCTAAAAATTAAGATGTTGCTGGAGCCTCTAAACATTCTTTTGTGGTTCTCTTGTTCTTTGTCACTGCCCTGGTTGTCAGCCACTTAGTCTTGCTCAAATGGTGGATACAGGCTACACTCTCCGGCCACTCTGCCATTTCAAATGTACCATCTTGTCACAGCATTCCTCAGAGAGAAAACCCTAATGCTTCACAAAGCATCCTGGTGTCTCCTTCCTTACCTGCTTGACTTATGGGCTGACCATTATCAGGCCCCATCCACTCTGCTCTCTCTCTCATCCCTTCCTTTGCTCCTGGTAGTGCCCTTTCTTCACTAGACTGCTGTGTCAAGCTCCCATACCCCCTGCTCCACACCCAACCACCACTATGCATGCATATGAAAACACTTCATAAATTGGGCCCCAGCCCAGAAATGCACCTATTTTTTACTTCCAAATTTTTATTTAAATTCTGATTAGCTAACATATAGTGTAATATTGGTTTCAGGAGTAGAATTCAGTGATTCATCACTCACATATAACACCCAGTGCTCATCATAACAAATGCCCTCGTTAATACCCATCAACCATTTAGCCCACCCTCCACCCACATTCCTCCATCAATCTTTGGTTTGTTCTGTATCCTTAAGAGTCTCTTATGGCTGACCTCCCATAGTTCATTTTGCTTGTATTTCTCTTGCCTTTGGAGAGATGTCTAATAAAAAGTTGCTGTGGCCAAAGTCTGTCTCTTATAAGAGGTTGCTGCCTGTGTTCTCTAGGATTTTGATGGTTTCCTGTCTCACATTTAGGTGTTTCATCCATTTTGAATTTATTTTTGTGTATGATGTAACAACGTGGTCCTATTTCATTGTTCTGCATGTGGCTGTCCAATTTTTCCAACACCATTTGTTGAAGAGACTGTCTTTTTTCCATTGGATATTCTTTCTTGCTTTGTTGAAGATTAGTTGACCATATACTTGTGGGTCCATTTCTGAGTTTTCTATCCTGTTCCTTTGATCTATGTGTCTGTTTTTGTGCCAGTACCATACTGTTTTGATGATTACAGCTTTGCAATAAAACTTGAAGTCTGTAATCATGATGTTTCCCACTTTTTCAATCCTGAAAAAGATTGCGCTTTGGCTATTTGTGGTTTTTGGTGGTTCCATATACATTTTACGATTTTTGTTCTAGCTCTGTGAAAGATGCTGGTGGTATTTTGATAGGGATTCCCTTAAATATGTAGATTGCTTTGAGTAGTATAGACATTTTAACAATGTTTGTTCTTCCAATCCATGAACATGGAATTTTTTTCCCCATTTCTTTGTGTCCTCTTCAGTTTCTTTCATAAGTAATCTATAGTTTTCAGAGCACATATCTTTTACTTCTTTGGTTAGGTTTATTCCTAGGTATCTTATTATTTTTGGCGCAAATGCCCATATTGTGTAATCTGTGAGACCTAGTTACAGTTAGCTCTTTAAACCTTCCTAGACTACTCATGGTACTTCTATGCTATGGTACCACAATTTGGCCTTGGATACTAGTATTTTAAAGTGAATATACGTATGCCTTCTGGGCCCAGAAGTTCTAATAGAGCACTTTATTTTCCTCACAATCTCTGGTTTGAACATTATTACTTAATTCATAAGCCTGTGCTGATATATTGTTGTTCCATATTCAGCTTTGTGTGTATAATCCCTAATTACAATGCATTTTTTATTGTAAAGACGGTATAGGAAAATTAATAGAGCAATGGAGTATTATATAAATTGGACCTTCTAAAGTTGTACCAGCTGTATTAAATGAGTTGGTTAGTTTTCGTTTTCTTATTTTTGATAAAGCTTGACTTTAAACTAACTGGTGATTGGACTTTTTGTGAGCAGGTGTGACTGAGGATTAAATTTCACTAAGGCCAATATTATTGGCTTACCCTGGTGTTCTTCCTTTTGAGTCAATTTTAATATTTCCTAAATGTGTACCTTTTGTGTGTGTGTGTACCTTTTTTGATATTGGTGCCATAACCTCACTCACAGATGAAAAAATTGAGGCTTAAAAACTGCTGGTGCTGTGAAAAAAAGTATGGTGGTTCCTCAAAAAATTAGAAGTAGATTTGCCATATGATCCAGTAATTCCACTTCTGAAAATATACCCAAAAGAACTGTTCAAGTGGAGACTTGAACAAATATTTATACACTGATGTTCATAGTAGCTTTATTCATAAGAGCCAAAAGGCAGAAGCAACCACAACACCCACTGATGCATGAATGGATGAACAAAATATGGTATATACAAGTGGGATACTACTCAGTGTTAAAAAGGAAAGAAGTTCTGACCCGTGCCACAACATAGATAAACCTGTAGGAGGTTATGCTAAATGAAATAAGCCAGTCACAGAATGACAAATACTGAATGATTCCAGTTATATGAGACAAGTAGAGCGGTTAAACTTATTAAGACAGAAAGTAGGGTGGTAGCTGCCAGGGCCTGGGGAGAGGAGAATGAGGAGTTAGTGTTTCTTGGATACGTAGTTTGTTTTGCAAGATGAAAGGAATCCTGGAGCCTATGGTGGTGACGGTTGCTCAACAGAATGACTCTACTCAATATCACAGACCTGTAAAACTTAAAAATGGTTAAAATGATAAATTTTTACATTAGCCGTATTTCACTACAATTAAGGAAAAACCAGTGATGGATTAACAGGCAGACTAAGCAAACACTTGGGTCCCCAAAAGTAGGTTTTGAAAAAAATCTGATGTTTCAGTAAAAGTATTGTGGGAAAAATATGATCTTCAATGAATTTTGTTGCATGTCTTTTAGGCTATAGATTTTTTTTAAATTTTGAATCATTTGGTAGTGAGGAAAGGAATATCAATCTTTTTAGGTCCTGGGGCCTATAAGTGGGGTTGCCAAATTTAACAAATAAAAAATATAGGCTGTCATGCAATAGTTAGGACAGGCTGTTACTAAATGTGGTTCATCGTTCATCTGAAATTCAAACTTAACTGGGTATCCTCCTGTATTTTATCTGACAACCTAACTCTAAAGAGCTGAATCCTCACATTAGATCATAAGGATGGAGACCTCGTGATAGGAATAGGGTTCATGTAAGAACAGACACCAGAGCTCACTCTATCTGCCATTTGAGGAACTAGCAAGAAGGTGGCTGTCTGCAAGCCAGAAAAGAATCCTAATCAAAACCCAACCCAACAAGCATCCCAGTCTCAGACTTGCAGCCTCTAGAACTGTGTTAAGTAAATTTCTCTTGTTTAAGTCACCCAGTCTAGGGGATTTTTTTTTAAAGATTTTATTTATTCATGAGAGACATAGAGAAAGGCAGAGACACAGGCAGAGGGAGGAAGCAGGCTCCATGATGGGAGCCTGATGCAGAACTTGATCCCAGGACTCCAGGATCATGCCCTGGGCTGAAGGCAGGCGCTGAACTGCTGAGCCACCCAGGGATCCCTCCCTAGGGGATTTTTTTTATGTCAGGCCAAGCTAAGACAATATAACTTAAAGGTAGCAAATTGACCAAAAAACTGAAATTTAGTTACTTTTCATATATCTCAATGTCTGTTGATGGGTCAACAATATTATAAACACATACATAATTCATAATTCTACCTATTTACTGTATAATGTTTTTTATGGTCTTAATTTATAAACAACAAAATTACTAATTATGTTATAATTGAGATTTTTTACATAATTATGTGTTAAACAGTTTACATTTCTATTGATAACAATGATCTAAGGATTTAAAAATAAAATGTAATCGGATTAAAGTATGAAATTTCACAATAAGTGAATATAAACGCAAAACAAACAAAAAACAAAAACAAAAATTAAGAGTGGAATCCCGCCTTGCTCAGAGAGGTTAAGGAACCAGCATAAGGCCCTGCAGTGAGTCAGAGCCAGGTATCTGACCTGGAGCTCAGCTTCTTTACCATCACGTAGAGACATCTAAACTCAGGTTGCTCTACTTTGTACTCAATGTAAGGCCTAAGGGGAGAGAAGTTGACTGTCCTCTGAGAGGATCTTTTAAGAGAGGCCTTGTGAGTAGTTCTAATTATGAAAAGCCCAGAGTCTCTTTCAGCTCTAGTAAGTAGTAAGTGTTGAAAGTAAATAGAAAGGTGGTAGAGAGGGATAGGAACATACTCTGTGCAAATCTATAGTCTGCTCTCTGCCATGGTTTGGATCACTTCCTCCCCCAACTTGGTGGACCAGCTTCTAGAATGTCCACACCTTCATCTCCACTCTAGAGGGTTTCCACGGAAACACAAACAGAAAGGCCACCCCCTGTGCAGTGAGGGGCCCCTTCTGCATTTTCATGCTGAGATGGCTAATGCTCCTTTCCTAATCCAGCTGTCCAAGCCAGCTGCCTAGAGACTGCACTTATCTGCATTCCTTAAATTGCCAGTTGCTACGGAACAACCAGCACTTTGACAGTTGGTTGTTACCTTTCTCTAGTATCTTCAAGCAGATACTAAATTGCAAAGGATTACATATTTCAGAGACATTAGCCAGGAGGTACAAATAGCTGCCAGGGTTCTGAAACATGAGCAAGGTGAAGAAGAAAAGACAGGGACCAGGACCACCGTTGCCTTCCTTGTTTATCAAATTAAAACCTCTCACAGAAATAGAAGTTGAATCTATCACTTTCCATATTGTAAAAGTAGATCACTGCTAAGTGAGGTAGAGACCTCTTTTCAAGTAAGAATTTGAAAAACAAGAGCATTTTCCAGAAGTGTGTGGGATAGCAGCCATTTTGACACAGACATGGCCACAGAGCAGAATGAAAATAATTTGTAGGGAACCACATGAAACATCAAAAAGTTGGGTTTAAAACTGCTCGGTTCATTAAAAGAATATATGTGTGTGGCTTTAAGATTTTCTTTTAGAAATCACACACATTCTCCCAGAAAAAGTTATTGATCAAGGGGAAAAATTATATGTTTTTTTTTTTTCCTTGTGGTCCTGAAATAGGCTCTTTTAGGTCAGGTCTTGATTAAACAGCAATATATCTAAAGGAGGTTCCATGTCCTTCCTCTGCCCTCTTTGCTCCCTGTGACTCTTGGAGCCTGTATAAAGTCTTCTGTGGCACAAGCTGCTGCCCTCTGCTGAAATATCACTAATAGCATTGGTGGTCTGTTGCAGAATTCAGAGCTCCACAATTTTGATTAAAAAAATGAAAATGTTCATTCTGTTCTAATCTGTTACAGGATGTAGTGATACTTTATTATTATTTTATTATTTTTTACTGACTTAAAAATCATTTTCTAGGGTTGAAATTAACTTTCTAGAAAGGATGTGCCAGAATGCTGGTTGGTTCCAACATTTGTATAAGCAAGCCTCTTTAGACTTTAGACACTGTATACAATAGTTTTTTCCTCTCTCTTAGAAATAGGATCTTATCTGGTGGTTGCAAAATGGATTTTTCCCCCAGCTCTTCAAATTAAGATTGATGCAGCTGACATTCTCTTTTTTTATTATTAACTATTCAGTCTTTAAGGACATTTTTTAAAAATTGAAGTACAGTTGATACACAGTATTAGATTAGTTTCAGGTGTACGATACAGTGATTATTGGATAAGTCTGTATGTGATGCTGTGCTCACTACTCCTGTAGTTACCATCTGTCTCCACACCACATTATTACAGCATCACTATTTTCTCTATTACTTTTATCCACATTACTTATTCATTCCATAACTGAAAGTCTGTACATCCCACCCCCCTTCACCCAATTCTGCTCATTCCCCCACCCCACTTCCCTAGCCACCATCAGTTTGTTCTCTATTTATGGGTCTTTTCCTTCTTTTGTTCATTTTATATGTATACTTTTCACTCTTCTATTCATTCATCTATTGATGGACACTGGTGTTGCTTCCATATCTTGGCTATTGAAGATAATGCTGCAGTAAACATAGAAGTGTTTATCTTTTTGAATTAGTGTTTTTGTTTACCTTGGGTAAATATCAAGTAGTGGAATTAGTGGATCATATATTATTTCTATTTTTAATTTTTTGAGGAATCTCTATGCTGTTTTCCACAGTGGCTGCACCAATCTGCATTCCCACCATTAGTAGTCAAGGATTCCTTTTTCTCCACATCCTTGCTAACACTTATTATTTCTTGTCCTTTTGATTCTAACCATCTGACAAGTATAAGGTAATATTTCATTGAAGTTTTGATTTGTATTTCCCTGATGACTAGTGATGTGGAGCATCTTTTCATGTGTCTGTTGGCCATCTGTATGTCTTCTTTGGAAAGTGTTCAGGTCCCCTGCCCATTTTTTAATCTGATTAGTTGGGTTTTTTTATTTTGAGTTGTAGAAGTTCTTTATGTATTTCAGATATTAACTCCTTATCAAATGTATCATTTACAAATATCTTCTTCCAGTCAGTAGGTTACCTCCTTGTTTTGTTGATGGTTTCCTTTCACTGTGAAAAAAGCCTTTTATTTTGGTGTAGTCTCAATAGTTTATTTTTGCTTTTCCCCCCACTTACCTAAGGAAGCATATCTAGATGGGTCTTTTTTTAATCCATTCTGCCTCCATGTATCTTCTGATGAGAGCATTTAGTCCATTTATATTTAAAGTAGTTATTGCTGTTTCTTTCCTTTTTCTTTTTTTTTCTTTTTTTACTGGTTTTTATAGTTTTTCCTCCGTCTTTTCTACCTTGGTCTCTTCTTGCAATTGAGGACTTTCTGTAGTGTCACGTTTGGCTTTCTCTTTATCACATGTTTTGGGTTTTTGGTTGCCATGAGCTCATATATAGAATCCTAAGTATACAGCAATGTATATTAAGTCGTATGGTCACTTTCATTACCACGTCTCCATCCCTCTTGCCATTCTGTATGTGCTCTGTGATACAGAAGCCATTCAGTCCTCAGTTGTTCAGGAGGACTTGCTCTATAAATAGGTGTATATTTGGTGTGTCCGTGGAAGTTGTGAGTTCAGGGTCTTCCTACACTGCCATCCTGGACCCGACCCAAATACTTTATAAAACTCAAAATATATATAAAACATGAAAAACCGTCAAGTAATCAATAGAATATTCAATGTTTATGAAGAAAAGGGGCCAATGAATTCAATTTACATTTTAAACTATTTAATAGAGGTATTTGTTGTGTACATGATTTTAGTTTACTATAAACACAAAATTTCTCTCTGGAAACATTTAACCTGAGTGGAAAATGAAATTTTAATTCACAAAAACAATTATCAATATATAAGTAATGATTCCCAACTGGGAAGTTTCTCTGAAGCTCAGGGTTCAGACCCAGGACAGGAATGAGGGAAAACTCCTTGTAGGTCAAAAGCTCTGCTGAAGTCATAGGATTGTACGTGTGAGTCCTTAATCAAAGTGAGCTTTCTCAAACACCCCCGGAAGGATGTCTGGCTGCTCAAGCAGTTTTGCTTTATATCAGCTGTTAAAGAAGACAGGAAAAATCTTGCTTAATTTTGTTAAATGACATAGCACATTAGGAACAGATATAATATCAATTGGTTTTTCTATCAAAATTAGAATAATATTCTTCTACATATGTTGCTTCAGAGATAAGTGAATGAAAACTCCTGAGTCACAACTGTGCCTTAACTGTGTCACAACTTGATTAAGTAAGTTATTTGTAACAATTATGTAGGATGTCTGAAGTGCATAATTCAAATCCAGAACCAGTGTGAGAGAATAAGATCATGTCTGTCCCCTAAAATGATTTCCTGTTCTGAGGATCATCTAAGATGAATCACCTCAGTAAAGTCATCTAGCTTACTTTACATTCATTTAATATTCTCAGAATCTTACCTAATGGTGAATTTATATGTGTAGATTATTTTAATTTTTCCAGGAATTCCTAGGTATTTGAAATAATTTTTCTAAAAATGTAAAGGATTTGTCGCCCAAACATGTATTTTTCTTAATCTCAATTCTGTATCCACCTGAACTAAGACTTCCCTTAGTGACAGTGCCTCTTAAAAGTGAATAGGCAAAGCAGACATCCATACGTACCAGGATAGCCACCGACATAAATGGGATCAATGGTGTCTGCTGAGGTGGACTGAGTGTGTGGACTTTCAGCACGAACTGCATCCCCATCAACAATCAGAACCAAGCGGTGTTTGCTCTTCTGAGCTTGAAGTGTGTGCCATTTTCCATCACAGAGAGTAGTGATAGCTTTGGGCTTGTATATGGCTGTTATCCTACCAGCACCATTGTTAACATGAAATAAGATCTGAACCAACAAAAGACAGGCAGATATACCTTGGTGAATCTTTCCATATTTAAGGAACACAATCCATTTATATAATGCTCTTGGAGTGGATAAAATCCTAACATTCTCCTAAAAATGAGGGCAAAACTATGAAAACCAGTGATTTTGAAAAATAGACCCTTAAAGGATTCTAATTTCATTACTCCCCAACTTACAGAAAGGACCAATGACCACCTCCATGAGAATCAGCCTGAGCCACTGTTTTTGCATTACATCCTCAAATCAGTGGCTCATATTTAAGATAGCAGGAGCTGATGGGTTTACTGGGGGGCAGTTTATAGCAGCTGGCTAGCAGGTCTGAAGGAACATTTACTCACTGTCTGTAGACGCTCTACCACAGCAGGTGGTAACACAAATCTAAGACTTGCAAAAGATGGCAGGGAAGAATGATAAGTATAGTGTTGTAAGGCAGTTATGCTGCATGTGAGGTGGCTCAGGGGGACTGTAACAAATTACAGATGTCGATTAAGTCCTTGGGCAACAGCTAAGAAAAGTTTTAAAGGAAAAATAAGCTAATAATAGAGGTAAAACATACATCAGAAATTACATTTTTGGCAAGTGTTACACTTCTGATAACATTTTCCAGATATCACATCAAAATGTCCAAATGGATACAAAATTTTTCAAGATTCTTTTTGAAGTACAGATGAGGAAGCATTTTGCTGTGAGCCACAGCATAGAGAGGCAAGCAGTATGATGTAGAGGCAGGCAGCTTTGTTGCAGACATGAGGACGAAAGAAGAGGGGGTGAAGGGCAAGGGATAGATACTTTCTTATATCCTCCTCACCCACATTTTAGGATGTCCTAGGAGCCAGAAACCCAATGGGAAAAAGCAGAATTACTAGAAACAAGCAAGTAAGATTGGGAAAAATCTAGAGCGCAATGACTTGTTCCTTCCCTTACAGGAGGCAGTAGCTTCAGAAGATTCAAGCATCTTAGTCCCAGAGCAACACAAGTTGGCCATAGAGAAAGAGAAATGCTGCCAAGTGCAGCAGGTAGAGAGTGGACTTGCGATGCCTCTTCTGCCCTCCCCGCACGGCCTCTGAGTGGCCTGGCCAAAATTCCCCAGTTCTCATGTGACCCTTTGGGGGATGCAGCACATGGCTGAAGAGGAGGAGGCAGCAGTGCCCTGACGGGATGGGAAGCCTGATCTGCAAAGGATGTTGGCGAATCTCTAGGCTCAGTCCCCACACACTGGTGATGCTGCGACCTCAGACCACTCTTCACAACTTGCCAGGGACAACTGGCCTAGTACACAAAACACGGAGGCTGAGCCTGAAAACCAGGACAGTTCAGTCATAGTCTTGACTACTGTCAGGAGAGCTTGCAGCAAAGGAAAAGGAGAAGAAAGGCTCTCTTCCCTTGCACCCAGATGGCACCAGTGGGGTGAGGAAGGAGAATGAGAACCAGGAGAAACTCTGGAAGCACTTTTCAGGCAAAAGAGACTAAGGTACCTCTAATTGTTAAGGACTGAAGGCTGAAAGCAGAACAGCTATAGAAATGTATGTTTTTAGCATTAAAAAAAAATTATACGGTGGTATATCCATCACATGGAATACTCTGCAATAAAAAGAAATGGACTATTGATACACAGAACAACCCAGATCAACTCCCAGGAAATTAAGCTGAGTATAAAAAGCCAATCTCTGGAGGGTATATACTGAGTCATAGCATGTGTGCAACAGTCCTGAAATAACAGAGAGCTGCAGAACAGGTTAGTGGTTGCCCAGGATTAGGAAGAGAGTTGGTGTGGATATGAAGGGGTGGCTACAGGGAGCACTGTGGTAATGGTACAGTTAAGTGTCTTGATTGTGAGGGTGGACACATAAAGCTAAACAAGATACACATGATAAAATTGTATAGAGCTACACACACGAGCACACATACAACTAGTGCAACTGCAAAAACCTGTGGATTATGCAAATGTCAATTTCATGGATTTGATATTGTATAAGATGTTAACACAGCAGGAGCCTGGGAGAAGGGTGCAAGAGGACCTCCCTGTACATTTTATTATAATTTGCTCTCAATCTAGAATTATTTCCAAATAAGTTAACAAATATTAGGGAGGGAAAGAGCATCAGGTTGGCAAATGGTGTATTACAAGTTGTAATTTGGCTTTAAATTTAATTTCAAGGCTTTTTTTTTTGTCATTTGTAATCTTTTCAGGATTAATTGAAGCTTTTCTTCATTCTGCTGAAATGGATCATTGGACATTTGGATCTGGGTATTTCTGCTGTTTCTCAGTTTCTCTGTTTCTGAAGCTGGGGTAGGCAGGCACCCCATCGAGATTAAGTACCTACCTTGCCATTCACAATCTCTAATCCAATGGCATCTACTTTGGCACTGCTGATCCCCAAGAGGACACCATTCTCAGAAGTGGTACGAAATTCCAGTGTGATGTTTACATCTGATCCGACTTTGTAGCCCTCTTTGACTGAAAAATACAAAGATAACCCCAAGTTAGGCATGAGCCTGGCCCAAGAAAGCTCGGGGTCAGAGAGGCTGTGGGCTGGCTGACTGCATTTTGGCTCCTGGCTCAGGAAGCCTGGCTCTAGCTCTTTTTCTGGATCCAGCTCCATCCTCACCAACAAGTCACTTCTACCCACTGAGCCTCAGCTTCCTCATCTGTAATATGAAGTAATGCTATTAAAGAAAACCTACCCCATCATGGTAGTAATGCTATTAAAGAAAACCTACCCCATCTTGACTAGAGCCAAGGCAGGCCCATCCTTTCATCTAGAGCCACATAGGGAAAAAACCCAAAAGGATTTGATCCATATAATCCCATATTTGTCTAGCCAGGAATTGTCCACTCTGTTTTCCCAATATTTATATACTGGGTATGTCATCATTTACTGAGCAGATTAGCATCCATACTAGGTTTTCTTAAGTGGAGACTTAATGAAATGGATATTTTATTTAGGTGATTGAAAAGCTGAAAAACCAAATGAGGGATATGTATTGGAAGTCATTCAGTCCAAGGTTAAAGAAGAATTGGGAGCAGCCCAACTTCTCTGGAGCAGGGAAGGTTACTAGAGCTGGGAAGCTCAGAGCGAAAGAAATGGGTCATAGCTCTTTCCCTCCACCTGCCTGCTCCTAATCTTCCACCAGGGCCTCCCTGGAAGCCAGAGAAATGTGGTTCCCTGTGGTAGAAAGCAGAACAAAGGCTGAGAGGAGCCTGGTCCTGACTGCAAATAGGAAATTAACAGCAAATTAAGGACATCAGATGGAGAGGGAACACCAGATACATTACAAAGGCTAGTTCTAAGCCTTGAGTGATTTACATTCTAAGGCATTTTTTAAAAGGCATTTTAGATATTTAAATTCCTCTACTTAGGATCAAAATTTTCAGCAATCTCAGTGGAGTCCGTTTTTTTCATCAAACCTGACTTGTATTTGGCTGGCTGGTATGGATATTTTATGCTGATTTTTGTCAAAGGCCTTTATTAACTTGGGCTGCAACAGTATGTATGCCTTACATAAATTCAGGGGATGTACAGATGAAGTTAGCACCACACGTTTGCCCTCTGCTGGGGCGGGGAGAGGGGAGGGGAGGGGGCATCATGCCTGGTGGAGCAAGCCTACATCAGGCCATCTGGAGAGCATGTGAGGGAGAAGGCTTTTATATTAGAAGTTGAGAAATCGGGATAAACTGGAACACTTAACTAAATATGGTCTTGGCTGCAGCCTTGTCCAAGGATCTTGCTCTATCATATCATTCTTGGATCCATATCAAGTGCAGGCTAAACCCAAACATTTCTTTCAAGATTGTTGATAATACATACCAAGAGCTGCATATCCACTTCCTTCAAAGAAAGTTCCTTCCTGGGCCACTGCATAGCACCTTGTTACTGCAAATGCAGACACTGGGCTGTCCTTGTCCAGCTGTTTGCCATTCACTGTCACTTCCCCAATGCAGGCAGGAACACTGTGGGTGATCTAAACCAAATGACAGAGAATAGATGCTCTAAATATAAGAAGAGCAAGGGTCAGTTTTTCCTATACTTCAAAAAAACATTAAAATATTAACTTTTGGTTTTTTAAATAGAATTTCCACATTAGTTTACATGAACATGTAACTGAAAGCTACTAGCTAGTAGTATCTTGGCTAATAATGCAATGAAGGTGTATTTTCTATTATTTTGATCAAGTAGTGTGGAAATCAAGAATGCTAGGTTTTCCAATCTGCAAACACAAATCTGCTGGACTTTCCTGAATTGTACCAGAGCTGAATGGCTGTGGAAAGGGAAATGTTCATTAACAGGAATGGCTGGCTGAGCTCCAAGAGCTTCCAAGGGGAAGCCTGAACACACACAACCTAGGGATGCAGTTTAAAAGGTTTGCATCATTCAGCCAAGTCACAGGTTCAAACAAGATAATTTAACATAAACATTTTCCTTTACCAAAAAAAAAAAAAAAAAAAAGACAAAATCTTAGCCACAGTAAAGTTAAAATGGGCTCTATACAGAAAACACTGCTTACATTTCCAATGTTCCTGGCCTTGTACTCAGAGGGAAGGCCTCCCAGGTACAGCTTTCCTTCTACATCCAACATGGTACCATCTCCCACAGTGATCACTGTGGGGGATTCCTGGCCATCAACTGTCATGAAACCTTTTCTTTTAAAGTGTTCTGTCTTGACCTAGAACAAAATGACAATATCCAGTTTTTAAGGAATCTGAGAGAACCTTAACAGATGTTTGTTTGCAACATCTGTTCATTATAGCTGTAATAACCTGAATGAAATCCTAAAGCATGGCTCTAATTTTTACACAATTGGTGTTGAGGAGACTGAGCCTGGCAGGAGACTGGTACAGGCACAGGCAAAGCACACATCAGAACAGGAAGTACTCCTGAGTCCTAGTTATAAGAAAGCAAATGCCATTATCTAAGGGTTGGTGCATTCATGTCACAGGTCCACTTGATTTACTTCTCCTCCAGTCGGGAACATTTCTGGTACCTTTCATTCATTCCATCAATGTTTGCTGAGTGCCTATTAGGTGTCATGCACTGAACTAAACCCCAGTGTTACTTCAGGATGTGGAAAAGACCCCTGCCTGCAAGAAGCTGATGTTCTATAGGGGAGATAGTAGACACAAAGCAAGCTAGAAATCAAAGGGGAAGATTTCATGACAGTGAACCAGAGTGGACATAAGGGATGGATGGACTAAAACTTAGCATGAGTGATGACAAGCCTCCTGAGAGCATACCGTGTGCCACTTGCCATCACTGATCGGTGCAGGGTGGGAGACCTTAGTTCTGCCTTTTCCAAGATCAAACATGAAGTGAAGGTAGCCCCCATGCAGCTGGAGTGTGGCATAATCCACTTGGTTCTGGTGAGCCATGTAGTAAATTAGACCACTGGAGGCAAATGTTCGGATACTCAGCTGAACTGAGAGCCTGGAGGAAAACAAGAGCTCAGACCTCAGAAAGGAATACACTTTCACTTTTAAAACCTTTAAAAAACAGTGTCAAAGAGAGAACTCAATAATTGTTTCAACCTTTATATTTAACATGTCAGCAGAGAGTCATTCATTATTCTTCATTCATTTATCCATCTAGCTGTTCAATCAGTTAATGATTACCACATAGGTATATCTGCCAGGAACTGTTCTAGATGCTGAGACTGAAGCAGGGAACAGAAAGGAATGTCTTTTCTCCCACAAAACTGATACTAGAAATCTTTCAGAGATAAAATTGAGTCATGAGAGGCTAACCAGTTGTTTACTTAACAGTAGCTCTGAAAGGATGGTGTTTCCACTGAGCTCTGAATGACAGGAGCAAGCCCCACGAAGCTTGGCAGGACTTTGTTTTCAGACAGCACAGAGTCTGCTAACACAATGGGCCTGATTTTGGTGGGCAGCCAGGAAAACCCTAGCAGGGCGCAGTGGGAGATGGCGGCACACAGTAGTTGAGGGGAGGATACATTGGGACAGGGAAAGGAAAAGAGAGTGTGGCTCTGTCCTCATTGAGGGGGGCTCTGTGAAGCAGTGTTTAGATTTGAAATGCGGTGGGGTGGGGAGTCACAGTACTAAGGGGAGTGGGCATAGCTTGATTTACAACTGAAAAGGTACCTCTGACGTGAAGAAGCTGTCAGATGAGGCTGGGGTGTCAGCAGGCATTATTAAGCAGGCAGCTGTCAGAAAAGTCCACAGAGGCCAGTGGTGGTGGCTTAGGCCAGGGGGTTGTGGGAGGTGTGGAGGGGATGAACTAATTCATGAAATTTTCCAGAGGAAGAAGCAACTAGACTTGTAGATAGACTGAATTAGGAGAGGGAGGGAAGGAACAACCATCTTGATGGTAGGGCCCTAGGTAACCAGGTGAATGGTGCTAACGTCTACAGAAATGGCAAAGACCAAAGATGGGGACAGCGGGCTTGGGGGAAGAGTGAATTCTCCATGTGGAGGAGCCTGTCCCAATCCACATGGAGATGTGGAAGAGCCAGCTAGGTATACACCTCCTGAGTTCTAAGCAGAGGTGAAGGCTAGAGATGTGGGTGCTGGTGCAAATTGATGGTATTCTAAAGCCATTGAAATATGGAAGTTTCCCTGGGAGAATACACAGAAGAGGCCCTGGGCCTTCTCTGATGAAAGAGGAGCCAGCAAAGGAGACTGAGCAGGGGGGGGGGGGGGGGGGCAGGGAGAGCAGGAAATCAGGGGCGTGTGGGGCTAAGATGGCCAAGTGCACATGACTGCACTGAGGGCCCAGCAAAGAAGGCATCATGGGGTGTGGCCACAGCAGGTCTGGGACCACTGTGGCAAGAGCAATCAAGAAGTGAGGGGAGGTTGAGTGGGTGGGTGGGGAGGAAATGAGAAGGGAGGAAAGGCAGACTGCCACAGGAGGCAACTCCTTTTTTTTTTTTTTTTTAATAAGGCAACTCAAGAAGTCTTGAAATACAGCCAGGATACTGTGGGGAGGGTGGGATGTGGAGTCTCTTGGAGTTGTTTTAAGTTAGGAACTACTAGAGAGGAAATGGTTACCAGCATAAACACAGTGCCTGCATTTGAATTCTACTTCTACTGTGTGCCCTGAGCAAGTGACTTAACTTCCCTATACCTCAATAAAGATAATACCTTGCTCATAATTAGGACTGAGTTGGGGTATATGTGTTAAATACTGAGGCAGTCTCTGGCACAAGTGTTTGTTCCTCTTGTTAACACTGATGATGATGAGGCCAATGGGCTCTAGAGGGCAAGTGAGATAAGGAGTCAAGGTCTAAAGACAGTGTGATGGGGCAGTGATCAAAGAAGGCCAACAACAACAGGTGCAGTCTGAAGGATTTGGAGAAGAGGAAGAATATGGAATCTGGAGGCACTTTGGCCAGTCCCAGGCCTTGTCTGTGGGATGTGAGCTGGCTTAGCTGAGGAAGCATCCTTGGAGGCAAACCCATACGAAGGCAAGAGGGAATGCATAGCCTAGTGTAGATGTGACACCAGGCACCAGTGGACAATTGGATCAGATCAATAAGTGCTTACAATAGAGTAGGGCTGGTAGTCCAGATGACAATAGATCCAGAGGACTTGAGATTCTAGAACAAGAGTGATTTAGAGAGATGCCTACCTATGTGCTTTCCTATATTCATACAGAGAGGTAGCAACTAGCCATCATCAAGAAGGGTAAGGACAAACCACAGGAACCCACTGAACCACATTTGAGCAGCTGCTTTCCTGTTCTCTGCCTTCTCACTGCTGAAGAATACCTCCCTGATTCATCCAACAGTGAGACACCTAGTAAAGACTTTAGCACAATACCCACCTCTTTCTGACCGCCAGCTGATTGAAAGGCAGCACGAAATGGCTGCCTTGCATGAGGCCAAACTGGTGAGCATTGGGGATATACTCCGGGGCTCTGTCCACAGCACACTGTCCCTGTAAAAGATGCAGATAGACTCTCAGCCACATGAGCCGGGGCCACCACTAACATTATGAGTTTTTCCATCAAGAAAACATCTCAGAAGCAATTGGATCAGAATATCAACAGCTACAAATACATGTTGGCACTAAATCTTTGCTTTAAATAATTTACTTGCTATCTCTTTATCTCTGAGAAAGCAATTAGAGCTGCTTCACCTCAGTCCCACTCAAGTTTGCCTAAAATTCCCATGAATTTTCATCAGGCCAAAGGGGTAAAGGCCTGGCTGCTGCTCTCCCCTGCCACCCACCCTGGAGAAGGGCCAGCAGTATGAGCAGCTGGAAGTGCCCACAGGCAACTGTTCTAATTCCTCCCGGGAAGTAGCAAGCTACAGCTAAGAGAAGTGGGTGTGGGAGGGGGTCTGCTTGGGAACCTGCAAGTCGTCTAACAGCACCCTCCACACAGTCCAAGCCATGTGAGGCCTCAGATTCACATTTCTGACTTGGGCTGGGGGCGGGGGGATGCTACCAAGAGAGCTGTCTTGAACTCAAAGATTGACCCTGCTTGGAAGGTACTGCTTTTTGCTTGACTGTACCACCATCTGCATAATGAGAGTGTGTGCTCTTAACCAAAGAAATGGAGAACTCAGAAAAGAGGAAAGAAATAAATGAATAACTTCCATTAAAAATATCTGGTCAATACACAATGGAATATTACTCAGTCGTCAAAAATCTTGCCATTGGCAATGACATGGGTGGAGCTACAGAGTATTATCCTAAGTGAAATAAGTCAGAGAAAAACAAATGTTATATGATTTCACTCATATGTGAAATTTATTTTTTAAGATTATTTATTCATGAGAAATAAAGGCAGAGACATAGGCAGAGGGAGAAGCAGGCTCCCTGTGGGAAGCCTGATGTGGCACTTGATCCCAGGACCCCGGGAACACCACCTGAACCAAAGGCAGTGCTCAACACTGAGCCACCCAGGTGCTCCCTCATATGTGAAATTTAAGAAAACAGGTGAACAAAGGGGAGAAAAGAAAAACATAAGAGATTCTTAACAATAGAGAACAAACAGGGTTGCTAGAGGGGAGGTTTGCGAGGGATGGGCTAGATGGGTGATGGGCATTAAGGAGGGCACTGGCTGGGATGAGCGCTGGGTATTGTATGCAAGTGATGAGTCACTGAATTCTACTCCTGAAACCAATATTGCACTGTATATGAACTAACTAGAATTTAAATTTAAAAAATATTTATTTGGGGGCAGTCTGGGTGCCTCAGTGGTTTAGCGCCACCTTCAGCCCAGGGCGTGATCCTGGAGACCCGGGATAGAGTCCCACATCGGGCCCCCTGCATGGGGCCTGCTTCTCTCTCTGCCTGTGTCTTTGGCTCTCTCTGTGTGTCTCTCATAAATAAATAAATAAAATATTTTAAAAAATTAAAAAATATATAAATATATTTGGTCAAAACTGGCTTTTCCTAGATTAATCAAGTCTATTTTAAAGCAAAAATGACAAGTTCAATAGCTTACATAAGGACTTATTTTCATGTTTCTGACTAAATCCAAAGTGATATTGAGTCCGTATAGAAACTGCCAAAAAGCTTGCTGTACGTAGTCAGATGAAGATGCCAGAGTGTTAGGGCCTGCAGTCTTTAAATACTGTGCCATGTTACCAAAGACACCTGCCCCTGCTGTGCTTTTCATCACAGGGATGACCCCTGCAACCATTTCTAGGCTGCTTTGAAACCTGGCCTCCATCTGGGAGTTTGGAGGGCGGATAAATAGAGGAACCAGGAGTGTTCCTCCCTCCCTCCCAACTCTAGGCGATCTCCCTAGCAGGGCCTGTCTTCTCTGGGCCCCAGTGCCCACTAGGAGAACAACTGTACTCAGATTCACTCCTGCCACAGCCCTGGTTCTTGGACTCTGGTGATACCACCTTCTCCCTTGGCACCATTGCTCTAGTGTGCTTGTTCAGCTTTCCCAATACCTTTGTAATGAGGTCCCCATTCTAATTTCCTGTGGGCTGCATGCTTTTGTTCTGATGAGACCTGACTGGTAAAATTTTTTTTGAGTTTTTAGGCTCCGTGCTCACCGTAGAACCCAACACAGGACCCGAAATCACAACCCTGAGATCAAGACTTGTGCTGAGATCAAGAGTTGGATGCTCAACCAGTGGAGCCACCCAGGGACCCCTGGACTTGATTGATATAAAGTTCCTCTTACCAGACTTGGTAAAGGCTGGGGCTCTGGTGGGAGCTCGGTGTCCTCTTTGTGAAGAGCCAGCTTTGGCCTTTCTGAAAGCAAGCAGGTGTCCAAGTCCACTTGCTCATAGTCAGCCACGTGTGTGAAATCCAAATGTCTAGGTACAAAGTGTTTATAAAATTAAGATACTACACGTCAACACATGAACCAATGTCATTTGATTACTGAACACTGAAATCCATGAAAAACCATTAATCTATTACTCTTATTTTTTTTTTACTCTTATTTTTTTTAAGATTTTATTTATTCATGAGAGACACAGAGAGGTAAGAGACACAGGCAGAGGGAGAAGCAGGCTCCATAAAGGGTGCCTGATGTGGGACTTGATCCCAGGACTCCAGGATCACGTCCTGGGCCGAAGGCAGGTGCTAAACTGCGGAGCCACCCAGGGATCCCCTCTATTACTCTTGGAGTAACCAAACTGACTATCTTCCACAGTCACTAGAAGTCATCATCTATATCCTCTCATTTGATTTGGTGGCCCACCCCACTGCAGCCCCTCCCTGTGTTATCCACCTGGCCATCCCTGAGCATCCTTCTCAAGAGCTAGCTCAAATGCTATAGCTCTTCCTGCCACCAGGGCCGGGCTAAGGGAAAGCTTCTGGCTCTGGCTCTCAGTACTGCCCACTGGCCTCAGCTCAACACTGATTTCTCACAGGTTTACCTTTGCCAGGAAGTCATAAGGTACACTTGTCATACTTCCCTTTAGTCAGCCCTTGCAACATGTCCCGTTTGTATATACCCTCTTGGCATTTTCTGAGGACATGGCTGTGAACAGCACAGAAATGTTTCTGCCCTATGGAATTCCCAGCCTCATGGCTTTCAGGAGTAAGATGCTAAATCAATTAGTTTATTTATAAACAGAGAACTGGGTGAATAAATAAGTTTTACAAATAAGTAAACCAAGGCTCTGACATTAAAATTGTGCTGAAAACCAATGCAGTGTTTTATTCTTTTAAATTTCAAGGGTTCATAAAAAGTTATTTTACAGAGGACACTGTGACCATCAAAGATCCAAGTCCTTGTTCAAGGTCTCAAGGCAAATCAGCAGCCCAGCTAAGGGAACTTCAGGCTCCTGATGCTCAGTGCATGTTTAGTTTCTCCTGGGCAGATTCTGTTTCCGTACACCCCACACTTCCAGGTCCTAGCACCTGCTGTCTTACCTAGGCAGAGGGTGAGTGAGGAAGAAATAAATACCCATGGGCACATATCAGTTCTCATCCTCCTCATGAGCTCCATGGAGGAAACAGATGAACAGTTCTTAATTAGTCATTGTTTAAGGAGGAGCCATCAATCTGAAGCTGAAGGTAGCCCAGCTATAAAGGTTCCTTTAAAGCAGGGAGCTCAAGACAGCAAGAAATGTGCATCATAAAATCTGTATTCCCTTAAATGCATGTCAAAAGTGTATTTGACCTCTGATGTTTATTTAAAATCCTGTGGAACTAATGTTCAGTGGTTATCTTTTTAATTCTATGATTACCAGATCTATCCATCATTCTAATCCGATAAAATCCTTTTGGGAGACTTTTGTGATAGAACAATGGGTTCACTTGGTAATCAGAAATGTGTAGGACAGGCAATCTTCAAAAGCAAAATCAGGTAGCAGATCAGTGTCAGTACTCAGCAATAAAAGATTTCTAGGAAGTGCAAAAACATGTTGAGAGCACAGTCACACTTACTCCATGTTAAAGATCAGGTTTTTGATACAGCCATGGAATGATTTTCTCATCTTGAGCACTGATGTGCCCTCACCCTCTGGAATCCCCCCTACATACAGGTTGGATACATTTATTGCCCTGCTTTCTGCTGAGGGGACCAACTTCATTTCTACAGGATTTGTCTCATCCATTTGGACAGTGATAACCCTAAAAGGTCAAAGGAGAAAAGAAAAGCTTTTAAATATAATGAAACACATAAGTGACCATTTTAATATAGAATTCCACAAGTTCATACTGAATGATTTAAGTTCATACTGAATGATAAATTTTAACATGACACTACTTGAATAAAAAGGTGAATCTGGAAAATGAAAACTTAAAATTGAACCTTCTCCCAAAATGAATGGGTGTTATTAAATATTGTTGAGTTCAATTGCATTTTGGAGAGTACTGTTCTCTTTATCTGTGATGAAATGTCCAGCATGCTTTTAAAATACCTGGTCTACAGTTTTGTAGGGAAATACATAGAAATGTTGATTTAACACTATTTACTATTTTACTATTATTTATATTTTACTGTTTGCTATGCTACTGTTTATTATTTTACCATTTGCTATTTAGTATTGGTAAATGTTATCTACTGACACTATGGTACTATTTGCCATAGAATAAATCTGAGTGTACTGGGCCCCAGAAAAGAACAGGGTTAAGGTTTTTCAATTTTGAAAATTTCACCAATATCTTATTATAAAGCAGATGAAATGAATTTCCAAGTATTCTAGCAAGACTCCAGAATTATTTTGAAGCTATAAAATCTCTGAATTGCTCATGACTTCATACTAATCCATCCGAATCATTCCACTACAAAGAGTATCCTAACAAGGCTCCTGTTGGTGAGATCATCATGCCCTTGTGATGGGCAAATACCTCCTGGTCCTTATCAAGGAAATGGAATGTTCTTGTCCATCGCTATATGTGCCCTTGGGAGCACGCAGGAGAGCTCTTCTCAGGCTTGTTCCATCCCCAGAATTAACATGCACTTCAACATGGCCGTCAATCAGCATAATGGAAAAGAAGGGCTGGGAAGGTTGCTAAGAGATTTCAGATAGAAAAAATATTACTATGTGATTTTTAAAATTATCTTATGAAAATAATGTGGGAATATTAACCAGTAAGCGATCACCATCTCCATCTAACATGACTCTTATATTTTGTATTTGACCTCCTAATCTCTGCTCATAGAACTTACATTCTGCATTATGTTCATATCATTAATCATATCAGAGATTTCCATTTCTACCTAGCTCTTATATTTTTTTATTGCCACACTATGTGCCAGCAAATAAATACATTATAAGTCACTGATTAATGTTTTATTGTTAAAAATTTAGTTTCCAATTTTTGTTACCATACATAACACATTTTACCTGTGAAATTATTTCTAACATTTCTTAAAAAAAAAAAGTGGGATTAAAAGGTTGAAGAGTTTGGAAGTTATTAAAGAGCTATTTTGCCACATTGAAAATAGGTCTATCAGCACAACTGAAAGATGAGTGTATCACAGTATCTTTGTGAGCATCAGATGACAGCATTCTATTTTGCTGACATAGCAAACTTTGATTTGCAAATGTCTTATTAAGAAGAGTGGAGGAAAACAGTCTGTTCTTCAAAAAGTTAAACGTAGAATTATCATGTGACCTAGCAGTCCCGTTCCTAGGTATATATACCCAAAAGAACTGAAAGCACGTTCTTAAAACAAATATTTGTAAGTGAATGTTGACAGCAGCATTATTCATAAGAGCTAAAAGGTAGAAACAACCCCAAATGTCCATCAGTGAATAATTATGTATTATGCTATGGATATACAGTGGAATATCAACCCCATCATAAAAATAAAGTACTGATACATGCCACAATGTGGATGAACCTCAGAAACCTGCTACATGGAAGACCCAAAGATCACATGCTATAGGAACCCATTGAGATGAAATATAGAGAACATGGAAATTCACTCCTAGATACAGAAGACTGGTGGTCACCAGGGATGAGGAGTGACCACTTAGTGGCATATGCTTTTATTTGGGGTGATAAAAATATTTTGGAACTAGACAGAGGAGGTGGCCTCACTAGGTTGTAAAAGCATTAAATGCTACTAAGTTTGTTTTGAAATGGTCACTTTATGTAATATGAATTTCATCTCAACTAGGAAAAAAAAAAAGATTGGTGGAGTCCATAAACCACTGTCATTGTTAGACCTTCACCAAGAGACTCATGAGGCAGTAGGGGTCTGCAGACTGGTCTTCTAGTCCTGGATCTGCCATCTATCAGCTGTGAGACCTTGGGTGGGTTAACAAGGTTCTCCGAACCCATTTCCTCAGCAAAATGTAGGAAGTAGCACTCACTCTTTGATGTGGTTGTGATAGTTACACAACAGTGTAAAGTATCTTGTACAGTAGAGGACAGTACCTTAGAGCTGCAGTCACATGACCTCTACTTCATTAAAACAATAAATTAGCATTCTGAAATGCCTCTATACAATTACATGGTCTATGTAAGTTTGAGCAAAGGAAAGGGTAAATATCATCTATGCTCTTAAAATAGAATAATATGGAAAACCATCAACTCTTCTCTCTTCTACTGATGATCCACTGTGCTTATCACAGGCTACATTTATCTTTCTGCTCCTTTCAATCTTATTTGTAGATAAGGAAAATTTTGCTTCTTGTAGTAGTATACCAAACTATGTAGAACTTAAGGATTCATGATCTTAGCGTTAGAATAAAGAATAACAATCATAAAGTGGAAAAAAGCTCAGTTTGTGCTATCCGAATGAGTCTGAAAAGAATTAGAAGTAGATGGTATCTTTCTTCTAAGTAGCTAGACAAGAAAAATGGATCATGTAACACAAAGAAATCACCGATTTCTGAGGAATAATAGGGAAAAGACATCAGTGTAACTTCCACTTATTGAAACGCACACTCATAAACAACTGGCCTCATAGCTACAATAAATGTTCATGACTAGGTCATTTTCCACCTAGTGTTTCTCGAAGTCATTTCCTTCCTAAGCTTGTGGTTGAATAGCAATAGCATTTGAGCTACTTACCCTGTGGGCCTGCAGATGACCCTGCTTCTCCCCATGTCTGCCCAGGGCAGCCAGGATGATGCCACTGCTGTTCTTGGTGGCAAAGGTTGCCAACAATTCTGATTCTGGTGACAAAGACTTGGGTGACAATTCAATGTAGCCGCCTTTCAAGAAGCTAACACTTCGGATAGGCTAGTTGCAAAAGAGGTAAAAGAGCACCATCAGGCCCAACTGAATGCTGAATCGCCCATGGTGGCGTTACCACTGATACCCCCATCATCTCTTTCCCATCCCCCCTGCTGGCTTAGATTTGGTTACTTTACTATATTGGTAAGTCAGTGAACATTTATAGAAACTCATTCCAATATTGATAAAATGCTTCTCACCTCCAGTATACAGCCTTTTCTCACTCCATAGGAATGTCTGAGTAAATCAAAGGTTGATCTGGATATTTCCAGGTTTTTGATACAGCCCACATAGCTTTTGCTGGTGACACCTTTCCTGTAAGGAAGGGCATGAGAACAAAATTTGGATTTTATAACTCCATTTTTTAAAGAAGGAATAAAAATGCATCTACAAGTGAAGATCTGCTTCTACATGTCATTCTGCAGAAATGTCTAGGTCTCCCTCTAAGAAGGATACTGATAGTGAAGACATCAGGTCAAATGAATAGAGCCATGGAAAGAGGTTGAGTTTAGTGAATGAGACTAAATGGCTACCTAGATAAAATAATAAGGGAAAGTATAATAGTCACTGCAATTCAAATATACTCATTAAAACAGAGGCCAATTATAAGAAAGACAGTATACCGTCATAAGGAAACAATGGCACATTGACTGAAATCCAGTTTTCATGTAGGGTAGGACACGGAGATAAGCCTCCCATAGAAGTAGGTGTGGGGCAGTGTTATTTCCTAGGATCACATGGCTCCAGAAGTCACTGGCCATTGTTCAACTACATAGTCCTAAACTTTGTCTTGAAGGAAATAATTGCATTTGGTGAAGTCTAGGATTATCTTGTTTCTTCTACTCCAAATCAGTGCCATTTTGTTCTTACTAGAAGTTGCCACACTGATGGCTGGGGTGAGGCTGTCATGTGATCAAGCTCTCATTTCTGAAATATGGAGACTGAACATCTCCAAGTTATACTCTGAAGCATCAGCTAGTCACAGGAGAACTCTGAAGTCACATGGTTTCCAGTTAGACTCCCATCTCATTTTTCTCTCCCTCTGTGTTGAGCAATGAGCTGTAAACCAATAAGCAACTACATGACTTAGGGCAGCTTTCAGCCTTTCTGGATCTTAATTTTTTCCTTTGTAAATGCAGAGGCTGGGCTTGATAGATACCCAAGTTCCTTCTAGCATAAAAGTCAGTGATTTGGGATATCTTCCTAGAAAATGAGACCTTTTCTCCAGTGCTACATGGTGTCCATTTAGGTTCAGTACAGATGAGCTGTAACACAGCTTGTTGCTAGGGGAGCACCCACCCGATACCACAGTGTGAGGAAATGATATCTGGAATCGGGGATTAGGAGACAGGCTTCCAGTCCTGGCTCCATTTTGGCAGAGGAGTAAGATGTGGGGCAGATGACTAACTCCCCTAAGGTATAATTCATTTCCAAGGTGGGGGAGGGGCATGGGGACTATAAACTGTGTTCCTTGGAACTTCCAGAAACTTTTGGCAAAGAGAAGCGGTGAGGAGTGGATCTGGCCTACTCAATGTACAGCAACCAGAGTGGCTACACTCTTGTGGAACTTATTAGGATTCCGTGCAAGAACGAGGCTGGAAAATGGGATAGTGCTACTCACTTATCTGAAGACCACTAGGCTGGGTGACTCCGTTTGGACATTTGATAATCCTACTCCCTGGAATCCATCTTGCCTTGACTACTGACCTTTCACAGAGGAGTTGGTTTTTTTTTTGTTGTTGTTGTTTTTTTAATGGTGTAAAAGGATCTTAGGGCTTAATTTGTCCAATCCCAAATTATAAAACTGAGGACAGTGACCTTAGGTCAATTATTAAAGTTACAAAGCTAAAAACGAAGAGCTTATGCCAATTATTAAAGTTACAAAGTTAGAGATGCCTGGGTGGCTCAGTGGTTAAGCGTCTGCCTTCAGCCCAGGGGGTGATCCTAGAGACCTGGGATCGAGTCCCATATAGGGCTTCTTGTATGGAGCCCGCTTCCCCCTGTGCCTCTGTCTCCTATGTGTCTGCCTCTCTCTCTGTGTCTCTCATTAATAAATAAAATCTTTAAAAAATAATAAAAGTTACAAAGCTAAACATGAAGTAGTATTACAAAAGCACTTCATTGCCTCCCTGCCATCTTTCTTTTTTTTTTTTTTTTTCTCCCTGCCATCTTTCTTCCAACTTCCTGATGCTGGTCTTTCAACTTTCATATACATTATTCATTCTCACCACACAAAGGAGAAATCCAGACAAGTCCGCAGAGAGCATGATTTTTTTTGCCCTGAAAAAGATCCTACCATTCTAAAATGTGTAGGGAGGAGAACCACTGGTGATGGGAAGTGGGGTCTTCAAATATAGTATAATATTAGTAACAATTAGTAACAATTTTTAGATGTTCTAAAGGCAACAAATAGAAAATCATTAATTTTATGGCAAAAGGGTTTCTTTATGTCCCAATCAATATGACAGACGGTGGTTTGAAACAAAATGGCTATGGGTTAAAATTTGTCCCCCACAAAAGATGCCTGAAGTCCTAGCCTGTGAATGTGACCTTATTTGGAATTTGGGTCTCTTACAGATGTAATCAAGTTAAGACGAGGTCATTAGGATTGGTTTAATATGACCAGTGTTCTTATAAAAAGGAGAAATTTGGACAAGATACACAGGGAGGGAAGACAATGTAGTAAGACACAGAGAGAATGACATCATCCACAAGCTGAGGAATTCCTGAAGTTCCCAGAAGCTAGGAGAGAAGCACAGAATAGATTCTTTTCACAGCCATCAGAAAGGAAGCAACTTTGCTGACACCTTGATTTTGGACTTAACCAGGGCTGAAAGAGAGCACACTTCTGTGGTTTGCCCCCTGGCTTGTGGTGCCTTGTTATAGCAGCCCTAGGATCCTAACACACTTGGCAACACAGACATGACAATTATACCATGTGATATACCTTACAATTCTTGACCTAGGTAATCCACCCACATAAATTGGATCTTTATCTAGACGGTTGAGATCAGAAGATGCTCCTGGAGTTTCACCTTGCTTGGTTTCTTTATAACTGGTATTATATGCATCAATAACTGCTAGGAATCCTAAAAAGAAGAGACAGAAAAATGAAAATCACTTTCTACATTAAGGTAAAAACAAAGTCTGTTTATAAATTCTTTTAAATTCTTTCACATTCTGCACATTTGACCAGGGAGTATTCTTGATATTATAAAGGACACATGAAAATCCTCTATATAAAAGCCAGTGAATCCAGAATACAGATCACTGAATGACAGCAGTATGTGTGTGGCAGGAAAGAGAATGGATTTGATCTTTGATTCCAATTCAGCAATGTTAGGTAATGCATTTGGAAACCACAGAAAAATAGAATTATATTCCTCCAGCAAAATGTGAACCCTGGCTCTTAGTATTTCAAAGAAAACAATGGCTTTCTATTAGAATATAATTCAAGAGTAGCCAAGAAGCTAGAGTAAATAAAGCCTGCTTATTTTGGAAGGACTTCTTTTCTGTCTTTCTTTTTTAATTTCTTAGACATGGGAGAGGAGGGACAGAGGGAGAGAGAGAATCCCAAGTGGGTTCCATGCCCAGTACAGAGCCCAATGCGGACCTCAATCTCACAACCCCAAGGTCATGATCTGGGCTAAAATCAAGAGTCAGACACTTAATGGACTGAGCCACCCAGGCGCCCTGATTTTGGAAGTATTCCTGGTTTTACAAGGTGACCTGTAACATCTCATTGTCCTCATGTTCACTTAACTTGCTTCCGGTTTCTCTGGAAGGCGATTTTGTACCAGGTTCCATTGTTATAGCGTCTGTCTGTAATAAGAGCAAGAGGCCCTGAACCCAGGTCAACTACAACTCTAACTCTGCCACGCACCAGTTCGATGGATAAAAAGTCTTTCTGTGAAGAAGAAAAAAGAGTTACCCGGGGTGACGACATTCTCACAGATTTCCCTTCCCTGCAAGTTGTGGATGGTAGAAACCTTCCGAAGTCAAACTCCTAAAACCAGCTGGCTCAACATTCAGAGGTCTCGTCTCAGGAAACTGAAGTGTCTGGGAAGACTTTCTAGTCTACCAGACAGATATGGAGGAGACAAACACATGGTTGCCAAAATCTCCAATTCAATAAGGGAAGTGCAATCTTTGTATCTTTTTTGTTTAGACTGACAAATGGGCCAGCCCTAAAAATACAACTAGAAGATTAAGAAAAATCACCCCCACAATAGGATAAAAATAACATGAAATTCCTGTGGATGGAATTCAAAGAAGGCCAGAGTGAACATGGGACAAGATATACGAAAGTCAAAATTTAATAATAAATATTGTTGATATCTATAAACAATAGGAAGGCTGTTTTCTACTTGGTGCTCTCCTGTATTTTGCAAAGGTTCTTCAGTGAATTTATAATAAATTATTTAAAATGGGGAAATAGTATGTCATACATATGTATATATTTATATATGCTTATAAAGCGGTCATTAAACATAAATACCTTCATAGCAATTTGACTGTATATACTTACAGTGCCATTTGAAGCAAGGTAGAGAAGAAGCCCATTGGGTGAAAAGGTACTAAAAAGCATAATAATCTGAGTCACAGTCACCCGGAGCGTCTTCTCCACGACCGAATACCCACTCCCATCGAAATGGAAGGAAGAGTCTTCATTCTGGGGGCTGCAAAGCAGAGCAGATGAAAGACAATCTAGTCTCAGGAAGGTGGTTAAAGAGAAGAAATGGTACCTTAACTGAGGTATTCACAGACACTGTGGTAGAGCTATTATGTCCATAATTTGATAACAAGTGTAAGTCATAACTTAAAATATGCCTGCCACAAGATTATACAAGACAAATGCCAATTGCTTGCTTTCTAAGGAAAAGAAAGTTAATGCAGGCAGTGTTCACTGTAGTAAGTAGAAAAGTCTCCAAAGGATGGTAACTGCTAACAATAGTTCGACTTATCAAGTCAATTTTTATTTTGTTCTAATTTCCTTAAAGTCACTGCCCTTTCTTAATTCTGAAGCTTTCAGAGTAATTTTTATATTAGCATTTTATCACCATCTGCTGGTTTTGTTTTAATTATTTATTTATTTAAATTTATTTATTTATTTTTAAAGATTTTATTTATTCATGAGAGAGAGAGATAGAGAGAGACATAGGCAGGAGGAGAAGCAGGCTCCATGCAGGAAGCCCAATGTGGGACTCGATCCCAGGACTCCAGGATCACGGCCTGGGCCGACGGCAGGTGCTAAACTGCTGAGCCACCCAGGCATCCCACCATCTGCTGGTTTTAAGCAATACCTCAGCTAAACTGGAATAATGATAGAGAACAAGTATGTACCAATGTAGCAGAAGGACCATTAAAAAAAAAAAAAAAAAGATCACTGACAGCAACAACAACAATCTCAAACATCTGCAGGATGAGCTTATGACAAAGTTATTTAAAACAGACCTCAGTACTTCTCAGGTCAAAGTGTTTTCTGGTCTCCTCCATATTTCAAAAGGCTGACTTTATTCACTCTTCGATTATAAAGTAAGTTTATCTGGAGCATATCATAATACATTAAAAAACACATTTCTGGGCTTCAGAGTCAAAACTTGGATTTAGGTATTTTGGGAGGATATGAATTTGCACTTTTACCATTTGAAGGTATAATAACCAAGCTTAGTCCCACATCTCCGAGCAGGACAACTAACCAAAGGGTGATACTGTTTCCATTAACAAAACAAAAATAGCAGTGCTTTATGAAACCTCGGGTTACAAATTGACAGCTTCCCGTGGTCCTGCTTTTTTCTAAAGATTTCTGTTTTTCAACCTCTTAGGAAGTATAACTTAAATGCACTCTGCATCAAGATACTATGGCTTAATTCTCTATGATTTCATTCTGAAATCTGTGACTTCCTACAAGCATGTTCCACTGCTCTTTTAGCCGGTCAGTTTCATGCAGCGAAGGACACAGACTCTACAACCAGACTGCTGGGGTTCAAATCCTTGTCCCGATTTATTAGCTGTGTGATCTTGGAAAAGTTACCTAACATCTCTGTGCTTCATTCCCGTCATCTATAAAATAAGGAAATGAATAGATGCTCTCAGGAAGGGCTATACATGATTTAATACATGTAAAGATCTTTAAGCGTGCTTGGCACTTAGATGGTCACGTCACTTAGCTCTGATTATTCTGCTTTGTTCAGAGGTCCCTGAAGGGTCACCATTGTGCCTACTAAAAGCCGAGCCTCAAAGATTAAGTACGTTGTCCAAGGACACACCCAAGAAAATGGTGGAGCCACAGGGTTTCAAGCAAAACTCCAGAAATCTGTCTTGTCCCGCTGTGCACACCCTCTCCCTCTGCAGAGCCCAGGAACTCTCTGTCCTGGGGAATGTGAGCTCTGCTTCTGGCTTCTCTCCATCAGCAGGGCCTGGCCAAGTGACGTGGCCACCAAGAGGGATGCTTTCAAATCAGTGTCCGAATGCATGTCTCCTGAGAAGGTTCTTGCTCCCAGTCAATGACACATTTCTGGGACTCGTCCCTATAACCATGAGGCCCACGTGCCTCGCCAGTCAGCCCAGGGGCCTGTCCCCAGGTGGGCCTCGGGGGGCAGCTCTAGGCCCCTGCCTCGGGACAAAGGGAAGCCGGTGGCCAACAGCCCTTCGTGGAGAGCTCTGTTCCAGCACCCAGCAATTCCGAGAGAGGGTCCTGCAGTCAGGCCGACCTGGGGAGCACCCCCTCCCCGCCACCGCCCACTGGGCCGAGCCTTAAAGCCTCACTAGACCTCTGATGCCAGCGCTCGCTCATGAGGGGGTCACGCGTACCGTCCTAGCCACAGCACTGGGGCAGCCCTGTGAGAGCAAGCGGGGCATCGCCTACGCCCCGGGCCCACCAGGCCTCGCCACCCGTGCCTCCACTCGCCCCAGCGCCCAGCTCCTTCCTCTGCGCTTCCCTCCAGGTATCCCTCCCGGACACCGACACCCTGAGACGCTGGGGATCAACTCCCGCGGCCACTGTGGACACGGCCAGCAGGGGGCCCAGGATACAGGTGACTGGCCTGTCCCTAAGCTCAGCTGCACAGCCTGGCACGCCGTCCACTCATAGGCAACACGACAATACAGTTCGGTTCATTAAATAAAAAGGGTTCTTTGTTCCATATTCAGATGAAAACTGTTAGAATCAGTAACTTATTTTGTAATATCTTTTAAGAATTTGAGAGATCGCTTATAATTGTGCTGGTGACACATAAGGAAGTAGAAGTATATATTCAAAGAGGAATAAAAAAGCAAAAAATTCAATTAGTTTACTTGTAATTTAAGTCAAAGGTAAATGCTCCTACTGAGGAAATCATTTTTTCAATCGAAAGGACGTCAGTGGACCACACCAATGATTTACTAATGGCAGATTACACCGAAAGGTCCAAAGCCCATCAAATTCTAATCACCGCTCTGCTAAAATTGATTCATTTACTAAAATTCATTTGTTAATTCTTTGCGCTAAAGTCTTCGTCTAATGAGTAGGGACAGTTGCCTAAAATGAAGACCATTCAATTTACAAACATAGAAAACGCCAGCTTGTGTCTGTCTCAGCATCTGCCACAGTATGTTCTTTGGAATATAAGCAACTCTGAAATGCTGTTTTTTTAAAAAGTTTGGGGTCAAGTGAGTCTGAGATGCTGCAAGTCCAGCCTGTCCCAGGGTCAAGGTTACTGCTCATTAGCATATTAGGGGTTCTGATGGCCTCTCAATAAGGAATGAAGTGTAAACGTAATTGTGTTGGGAGGTAAGACAACATGATTTTCATTTTCCTTTCCTGGAAGAAGGCATCAAACCTCCACGAGGTGAAGTGACTTACTACAAAGTCACCGAGAGGGAGCTTGAAACTTCGATTCCAAAGCTAATGTTTTGTTCAGTCATAAGGCTCCAATAACCAAGCTTCTGGTCATGACTTTGAAAGCAAGCTAAGTTAAGGCAAAGAAGCAAATAAAAGGCTCAAACCACAGAATCCCAAGCTACGGGCCCTAAGAGAAAACAGATCTAACAAAATGAAAACTCGCCCACGAGTTTCTAACTGTAATGGGAGTTGCTTGCAACTGACCTTGTCACAGCTCACTGATAATTACAGGGTACCCACCTGGACAGAGCAGCCCGTTAGAATTATATCAGATCTTACATTTCTCTAATGGCAAAAGCAATCTATTGTCTTCAACTACTAAAGTGCTAGAAAACAGGTCTGGTACACTTCTGGGGTTGCTGCTGCTTTTTTAGAAAGCAAAACGGGCATGGGGTGTTGAGCTCGGTGAGATGGTCATTAAATGCCTGCTGTTATATCAATATCCGCAAAAACGATGTCAGGTACTTGTTCTCCATTGCCAAGGGCATTTAATTTCTAGAATTATAGAATTTAGGAATGGGGAAGGACTGATCTATAAAAATGGGCAGCACAAATGAAATTCTCCCATCCTTAGAGGTATTTTCAAAATAAAGATGTGCAGTGACTTCCCTAAGGCTTCCCTGTGGCTCTTTGAGACAGAAGCTGGTTTGAGAGGATGTCTGCTGCTTCTCAATTAGATGATCCATGATGGAAGCATAGGAGACACAGTGAAAACTACTTTTTAAAGGTTAAAAATAATTCCCATGTTTCTGTTAGCGGCTGACCCACATCCTCTCCTTTGCGGTAGGCCCGCTGACATCAGAGCTCTACGCCACCACGGTGCCCACGAGAACTCTCTCAGCAGCTCTCGGATGCTCAGGACCCCGCGGGTTAAACTGGGGGGCGCATTACCTTCCGAAGCAGCCGTGGCACCTGCCCTCCCGTTCAATGTAGTTCCACAGGCCGATGGACTGTCCGTTCAGGAAAGCCTCCCCCATGCAGCCTTTAAAATGGGTGACCTTCACAGCAGGTGACTTCTGATGTAAACAAACAAAGCAAACACACCCCACGTGGATTGGGGGGGAAAGGAATACATTCTCGTGGGCTCAAAACTCCCTCCTGGGAGCTCAAGTCAAACATCCAAAGTTTGAGAAGACAACACTCAGAAAAATGGCTGGGTTGTAATCACTGGATTTCCTTGCAATTATTAAGTGGAATCTTGGAATGAGTGACCACCAGACAGGATCTCAAGGATCACTTCAGTCTCCGGGGTCCCCAGAGAGGAGCCCCTTTTACAGATGAGGAAACAGAAGCTCAGAGCATGTTGGTCAGTGGCAGGGGCCCGGCTGGGACCGACACCCTTACTCTCAGAGCCCCGAACCAAGTCCAGGTGACTCAACCCATCCAGTAAGGGGATAGCCTACCGGTATAATAAAATAAATACCACCGGCTCTGGTGCTAACACTAAATAGCATTAATCTACCACCAGAGTGGGCATGGCAGTAAGAGAAATTACAGAAAGGAATGCAAAATACTGAATTTTCTGTGCCAGTCCTGGAAAAGAAATTCAGATAGCAAAATGAACCACTGGCTTCTTTTCCATTTATGCTCTTTATTCAGCAGGATCCTTTGCTTTATAAAACCAGCCCAACTCTGCAAATTTACCGTCATTGAGCAAGATAATGGAAATGAGAAGTATTCATCTGTTGGGAGATGATCAATAATTTAAACATACTAGTTTTACATGTAGGTGAAAGTAGCCCATCAGATCCGTTCTGATGACGCAGGGAATGTTACCTTGATCTGTCCTCCGAGCCCTCCAACAAACATTAGCGTGGAGTTGTTTATATCTAGGACGTTCGCTGCTCCGGGGGATTTACTTGTTTTCATTGGTGGCTTTTCAATTGCGCTCATTTCCTTTACACTCAGGGAGCCAATGTTTCCAAATCTAAGGGTCACAAAGAATTGCAAAAAGAACACTTTGAGTATTGTAAGTCTGTCAGCAGATATACACCCTTATCCACAGTCTCCAGCTGCTTCTCCCCACCTTCCCTGAAGCGGTCCCCCACTTCTTCTGCTCTTGCCTACCCCGACCCCAGTTGGTTCACAAAGCCTTGTGGAAAAGGCCTTTTTTTTTTCAGATTTTATTTATTTATTCATGAGAGACACACATACACAGAGAGAGAGAGAGGGGCAGAGACACAGGCAGAGGGAGAAGCAGGCTCCATGCAGGGAGCCCGACGTGGGACTCGATCCCGCCCTGGGCTGAAGGCAAGCGCTAAACTGCTGAGTCCCCCGGGCTGCCTGAGAAGGTCTTCTAAATCATAAACTACATCATGCTACCTCTTTACTTAAGCCAATTACAGATAATGAGTCAACTCCTATCTGAAACAGTCTACTGTCTTCAATGTTACTCCATTTCCATAAATAACAAGGCAAAAGACAAGGATTCCCAGCAATAACACACCATCAGCAACAAACCATAATATCATGGACAAGTAAAAAGATATACCCAAAAGTGCTTAAAAGGAGATCCCTCTGGAGAGGGGCTTTACGAGGATGAATTTTGCCTTGTGTCTGAATTTTAGGAAACCACACTCCCTTCTTGGATCCTGCCCTTCCATCCTCTTCTACATGCACACCCACCTGCCACATGGAATTTCTACCCTGGTGCCCCTGGTTCTGCTCTACTGGGGAGAACACAATGTATTGGGCTGGCCCTCTCAGCGTTAGAGCCAACATTCTAAAGGTAACTAACTTTCAACCTTTTTCTTCTTATGATTGTTGATTGTGGTAACAAAGTTCACTTCTTCGGTAATAAAGGGGGAAAAAAGCCCTTAATTCTATAGTTAAACTAAACCAACGATCTGTCCTTTTATTATAATCTGACTTCCTGGAAGTTTCAAAGACTATTGTATGATGTGACAAACATATTACAAACCTCAAAGATACAGTTTGAAAAAGAGAGACAGGTGGAGAGAACTTTCTCTGCTACCTGGTTACATAGATACTGTGCCATCTGTTGTCATCAATGGGGAAGTCTGGAAATTCCAACCGCGTTGATCCGGAGCCCATATCCCAGAGAAAGGCCACCTTCCCTCGCCGCATCTCCACCGCCATGAAATCAGCCTGGGGTGCGGGCATGAGCTGGGATGAGTTTTCATGCCAATTGTTGTGTGACTACCCAAACATGTTAGAGAATGAGCTCCTAGGGCATTTTCCCTATTCTTAGATAACAAAACAAAAACCCTGTCTTTTGTCTTTAAATGCGCCCCCTCACTGGAGCTAGAACATCAGTGTTCTAGACGGAGTGTTGGAGACGGTTAAGCCATCTTTGGATATCAGTGCCTCACCACCCTTGCTCTGCATGGCCCTCCACAGTGCCTTCCAGAAAGTTCTCCAAGAACACTCACTGGGGGGTCAACGGTAGCCTACAGGAAACATGAGGGAACACACTGAACTTATTTATTTATTTGCTCCATCTGAGAAGGCAATAAACAAACATGAAATACCCAGTGAGACAGGAGCCATGAAATCCCCTATCAGGAACTTGCATGTATTCTGCACCATAGTTCCCAAGAATGTTTCAGAATTTGTGCTTCTTAATATATTTCTGCTCTCACAATCCCAAGAGTTCAGACCCATTCCCACTGGCAGCCAAAGGTGTCAGTGGTCTTCCACAGGGGACTTGCCCCTATGGGAACCACTGGACTCTTGTTGCATTGAAGAACCCGAGTGAGGCTGGACAATTCTGATATGCCCCATAGGGTACGCACCTCCACTCCTGCTAACCACCACCCAGATCCACTTTACATACCAGCGGCTACACTCGGTGGCTAAAGAGGTTGCAGAAGACATTAGGAAATCCTACCTCACAGCTAGCAGTTAAGACCCTCTCAAAATCGCCGCCCTCCTCGCATGCATTCAGTTTTGTCCTGTGTGTTTTTAATTTAATGCCACTAGTTTCACACAAGAGCTTAGCTCCCTTAGAAAGATTAGTGATTTCACCAGGGCCCTGTTTTTGTTTTGTTTTGTTTTCCATCAAAAAACCCTGCCAATTCAGGAAATACACACATTCATAAGAGATTCACTGTTACTTTCTGCAAGACCATACTCACACTGGTGCTGCTCCCGAGGTAAAAGAGAAGGTTATCGGGTTCACTTGTCTTGACATTCAGTGTTAAGGTGTTATAGTTAGTAGAAGAAATCGGAGGCTGGTAGGCCCGGATACAATCTCTGTCTGCTGACACGGCGACTTTAATCTGTAAAAGGAAAGGGAGGTGTCCTAATCACTTAGTGACACACGTCGGCAGCACGCCAGGAGTTCAAAAGTGCTGTTCCATAACCGATTTTCACTGGAAGGCAAGGTTCCTCTTCTTGATTAAACATAATACTTTGTGTTTCATAGACTGAAAGATCAGGTGGTGATGAAAATTACTTTATTTGGTGAACTATTTAAATATGGAAAAGTCAGTCTTGAAGTTTGAAGAGTATGTGATGTAGGAAATGGTCTCACTCATGTGAGACTTAATTCCTTAAGACAAGGAGCTTATCCAGATTAGCTTGGAATCTTTACACCTGACACAGGGAGGATATTTGATGACCATCTGTCACATAAACGAAGGGATAATCTATTTATACATTCAGCAAATATTTATAGAGCAACTTTTGTACTTACTACACATTTCTCCAAGTAAGTATTTGCATATATTTCTTATATTAGCTTTAACGATTATACGTTTGTATTAATCAGAGCTTTTAGAAACTTCCATCCAGCGTATGCTTATTTGGTGGCTTTAATTGAAAGTTAAACCAGAAACCAGGGCTCATGTCAACCTACAGCCATTTTCAATATTGAGGCCAGTCAGGGGAGGGGGGAGTTGAAGACTCCAGAACTCCTTTCTCTTAGCCAGAAGGGATCAGGCTGATGAACAGGAGACCAGAGGTCACATTTGTCTTCCATAAATCCCCAGTAGTGTGGCAACTGTATATTCTCTTGAAAGTCTTTTATTTCCCTGAAATGCCTCTCCTATAGAGCACAACCAATGCCATATGCTATGGAATGCTGTAAAACATTTTTCCCAGTTTGTACTTGTCCAGCTGTCAAGTGTTTTATGCATTTAGTGACCTGGATTGGTGAGCATTTGTGTGTGTACAGACTATGGTATCAGACTCCTGGACAATGAGGCTCATAGTGTGCAAACATTCTGAGGAATACTTGGATTATTAACACCGGGTTGGTAAAATGATGGCCGTAATGCCATACTCAGCCAAGGAAACTCAGACGTAAACACTTAGGCCACGAGCTCTAGGATTGCTAACTAATACTTGTGGATTGTTATGTCTAGGCTATAATTATCAATCTCCATAAAGACATGAGATCTCTTTGCTAACAACGTTTTGAAACATGTTGAACAAAACAAAAAACAAAGAAAATGAGACTAATTAAATATACTTAAATATACTGTCCAGGGCAAGAGAGAAGGCATTTTCGAGAAAAAGCATAGGCATCATGAATAAAAGTCATAAGTTGTTACTTAAAATATATATGTTTAAGTGAATACACTTAACACAAAGTTCTAAATGTACTACAGACAGGGCTGTGAGAAATGTAGGAGGTAAGAGCTGAGTCATTAGCAGTCCAGGGGACCGGGGCGACCGTCCCCTCTATGGGAGTCCCCTGAGACCATGCACAGAAGCCCACACTCACAGAAGCTGCTTGCTTCCGGGCCTGGTTGATGAGCAGTTTGATTTCTGAAAGGTTTCTGTTCAGGTTCTCTTCTAATATCTTCAAAGGCTTCAACCGATCAAATAAAAGGCTGGCTTGTGTTTCTGCATCTTTAACTCTTCTTCTAGCTAGCAGAGCTAGCAAGATCAAGCCGCAAGGAAGTTGGTGGCAGAGAGGAAACAGGAGAAATGAATTCTATATTACCAACGCACTGAGTAAAATAGACTATCCTAATAATCAAATCCATGCATGGCGGTTGAATGCCTCAACCCCTGAGTTCTTCAAGTATCAACTGTATTTACCAAAACGTCAAGGATTTGATGCAAAGATGCATATAACTTCTGCCTCCCCAAGAACCCCCACCCCCCAGAAAGAGCTTACTGTTAACTAGAAGCCTTACCAACAACACAAATAGTCAATTAACGTGGTTTGTATGTTACATGTATTCTATACTATATTCCTACAATAAAGTAAGCTGGACAAAAGAAAATGGTATTAAGAAAATCATAATGAAAACGTGTTTTCTGTAATATATTCATTTAACAACAGCAAAAAAAAAAAAAAAAAAAAGTCTGTGTATAATGGACCTGCACAGTTAAACCTGTGTTGTTCAAGGGTCAACTGCATATGAGAAATGCACGAGCACCAAGCACTACCCAAGGCCCTTCTCTTTCTTGATAAATGTAAATCTAGATATTACTGCATTTTTATTCTGTAGGAATGCTGCTTGTCAACAAGACACCGGCGTACACCTGGCGAATTCAAAATCTCACGATGCAAGCTTTTCTAATGGGAAGGGAGACCATGACGTACTGGTCATTGAGGAGTCCTGTAGAAGTTGGTTGGTTTCTTGTAAGGTGGCGTTAACCCTGGACAGGTCAGTTGATGTGTTCAACAGCTTCTGGCTTAATCCTACCACGTTCTTCAGAGTGTTTGCCGCGCTCTGATTTACAGATATGGCCAGCTCTTTGATTCTGGTTCCTTTGTCTCTGACACCTGAAATAGATTTATAGGCAAGCACGCACCCCTGTGGTTATACATGGGGGAAAACCAGAAACCACAATAAACGTTAACGTTTCATGGAAACATGTTACAGTATTTCTTATTGGCTGCTGAAGACAAATGGGGCTTCTGGGTTTTTAATGATGGTATTAAGACTGCATACGCTATGCCTTTCTGCTCCCTTTTAGGAACCAATGAAATAATTTTGGTAACAATCCTCTGTATTGAAATTTCAATATGCAATGAGATCATGAAAGCACCTACTAATCACCTGTGCTCAGATTTTCAAATGTTAATAAGCTAAACTTCTTTATTTGTTCTCCCTTCTATCACTCCCTTCTCATGTTCATTAAATACCTTCTTCAAACTACTTTGTGTGTGGATAAGAAAGTTGGGGAATTTAAATTTGTAGGTAAGATGGGCGTGTCATAGGCTAGAGGAAGCGGTATTTGCCCACAGTGTCAACTGGCTGCTAGACGGAACAGCAGAATAGAGACTAAATGGTCACTATCAATAAAGTAGAGTTCAGTTATTTTAGAAAATCTGCATGATGATTTTTTTAAAGGCAGTAGTATTCATCTTTAAAGTATCCATTCACAAATAGGACAAAAATGAACACTGGAATCTGGATAAAGATTACATAGGTTTCTTTTTACTCTTACAGCAGCTTTTCTGTAAGTTTGAAATTACTTCCAAATAAAAAAGGTGTTTTTCTTTTTAAGGGCGGGGGGATTGGAAGAAGGGGTAGAAAGAGAATCTCAAGCAGACTCCATCCCCAGCACAGAGCCCGAATGGGGCTTAATCTCACGTCTCTAAGATCATGACCTGAACCAAAATCAAGAGTTGGACACTTAACCAAGTGAGCCATCCAAGCACCCCTAAAAAGGCACTTTTCAGTGTTTAATCAACATACATCATGTGTTCTTTAAAAAAAAAAAAAAGCTGGGGGGAGGAAAAAAGAGAAAGAAAGAAGGAAGGAAAGAAAGAAAGAAAAACTTTCAAGTCAGAAAACGCTTCCATGTTTAAGGTGAGAGGGCAGTCCAAAGGGCCCAAGCCCAGCTCCCCACAGTAGTTCCCACGTGTGCAAGGGGAATCCGCAGAGAGAACTCTGGAGTTGTTTGTTTTCTTAATAATCCTTGTAAGGCTTATTAAGAAAAAAAGGAGAAGGCTGAGGGAATGTAAACAATGCACTACAGATCGATTCATTTGTATTACACTTTACAAAGGTATCCCTATTTCGGACTGTAATGGATAGTGCAGCTCTAAACCATCAATACTCATGTGATTTATGAGCTTATTTTAGAATGCTTTATTGCCTCATGAAGGAAGATCACCAAGCAAGAGCTCTGTAATTGCCCACATTTATAATGAATCTAGCATCTTCCCTTAGAGCGGGAACATTCAGCTCCTTGCTGACTTCTCTGAATGACCCTTTCATTCAAGGGACATGTCAAGCCATTTTAAAAGAAGCAATTCACGGTAGCATCAAGTCTCCCAAGGCGTTTGCTTTTCAGAGTATGATTCTAGCATTCCAATGCAGGTGCTCTGGAGTTATTTAAAGCATAGTTATCTTCACTTTCAAGTCCTACTCCTCTGCAGGTAAAAACTCTATCCATCTTGGTCTCGATTTTGAGCAAGGGCGGTTAATCAGGCTTGCAGCAGGACTTCCTTCTGCTCCTGTGTAATGGCTTTCCAATGAGGAAACATTAATTCAATCAAGAACCCCCTTTCCACTTACCTCCAGGAATTGCTCTGAGTAATAAGAGTGATTCATTGGTCTGCCTAGTAATTGTATCCACATCCTCTTGAAATCTATTTGCTGTATTTTTCAATTCATTCAGTTTCAATGTGATACCTGTTTAAGGGGGGAAAGTGTCCTCTTTAAGGGGAGCCTACTCAAAAGTTGTCTAGGCAATAGTTTCCCTCATCACTCTGACCATCCACAGAATCAATGGCTTTCTACAGAGACACCCCCCCCAATATTGAAATTTTTCCAACAAGTCTTAGCATCACTCATTATACATATTAAGAGTGTTTTCAGCTTGCTTGGTCTTTTTTTCCTCTTTTGCTTGTTGCACTTCTCCCTAATAGTTCTTCTTAAATTGCATGTCCAATTTAATTAGAGCTCAGTGAAGACTTGGGTTTAAATCCCGCAGTCTTAGTCACTAACTTCCTGTCCACATCTAAATCTTATCTATCTTTCTGGGTTGTAAAACATTGTTGTGCTTGAGAATCTTGCCTCAGGGCACCCCTACTCCCCCTCCCCACCCTCTCACCACAGGACAGGTGCTCAACTCAGCCTCCTTCAAGTCTGATCAAAGCTGTTGGATCAAAGCTTTTACTTTTAATATTTCTATTCATAATACATAGTCATGTCTTGATGCTGGACACATGGTTAAAAAAATGAATTGTGGATAAAATACCTGATGAACACGATGGTTCTGCCCACAATTTTAATTGCCAGAAAGTTGATTATTTGGTGGCCTCTGACATACCTTTTGCCGTGTAAGCTGAGACCACAGCCCATCAATACTGATGCTAGAGTTTGTGTTTAAATTGCTCTATGATCCAGCATTAGGGACTTTCTCTAGCGTGAGATGACGACATAAATTGTGTCACTCACAGAGAAACAAAAAAATATGCATACATCCGTGCCCTTGACTCAGACAGCTACGGGTGGATCCAGTACTGGGCATGGAAGTGGTCTGAAAGGGCCTTTGTTTACAGCCCACTTTCTAGTCCTATAGAAAAGGACTTGATATTTTTGATCTATTAGAATATATTAAGGTGAAAAGTATTTGTTCTAAAACTCATATGTTTTTCTCATACAACTGATTCCTGCTGCCATTTTGTGTTGTGCTTACTGGACCGGCAGCCCTTATATATGCCAAATCACTGCTTACTGAACCCTTCAGGAAAAACTAACCGCATAGGTATTTTTGTTATGAAATTGATAAATCCATTGTGATTGAAGTCAATAATGATTTAATGAGAAGCTACCATGAAGTTAACATTATATTAGCCCTGTTTGGCAAAACTGGCAAAAGGAATATATCACACATAATACAACTGTTCAAGAAACTGTGAAACAGTGCAAGATGAATAGAGGAGAACATGAAACCAAAGAGAACTTGACACACACTGTGCAATGGTGACAGCCCACGAGCTGAAGCCATGCATGGGGGATTTAGATACAGAGAAGGCTTAATGAGTCTATGGGAGACTAGAGGTACCCACACATTAAGAGATAGCACTAACACAAAAATTTAAAAATTTAAATTATATGATGTTTCTATGATAGGAAATTGGAATGTCACTGTGACAAAGGATTGTTCACTTTCAAATTGCTCCAGGAAAGGAAAATGTTCCAGCAGTATGCTCAAGATTCATACTCACTCTGCTCATAGATCCAGTCCAAGCTAGAAACTTACCTTGATGCTTTCTGCTCAGGCTGTTGCCTTCTTTTAGAAATCTGGAACTGCGCTGAAGAGCCACTTTCCCATTAGAAACAAGGGATTCTGAGAACTGGGAAACAGGACAACTTAAACAAGGCAATGGGGGTGGAGGAGGGGCAGGTGGCCTCTCACTGGAGATGGGGACAGCAGCTCTATCAGAATAGCCTCTGGTCTAGTTCCCAACATGGGAGTTCACTAGATAATGGGTAGGGATGATTTAAATTGTCTTAATTCATGGCTGAGGAGAAAGAACACATTTTTAAATATATGAAGACAAAAACCAGACATTAAATGAAGATTTCTCCAGAGATAAGAAAGGAAGTCTCAAGTAGATATCAGGGAGCATTATCCTTTTGCTATAAGAAATTGTGAGATTTTCCTCCTTTCCACATCACCAGTCCCTAGTCTTCGTAAAGAAGTATTTATGACCTTAAAGGGTGCCTAGGTGGCTTAGTCAGTTAAGTAGCTGGCTTAGACTCCGGTTATAAGTCAGGCCCTCTCTCTTCCTCTGCCCCTCGCCCCCTGCTCATGTGTGCTCTCTAAATAAATAAACAAATAAATAAATAAATAAATAAAATCATTAAAAAAGAAAAAGAAAAAGTAGTATTTATGACCTTAGGTAATGAAACCCTATATCACATAATGCCAGAGACCAATATCGCAGCAGACAAGAATGTGGACAAGCATGAATTTAAGCCACAGAATCTCTGCTCAGCACCTTCTAGAACTATCTCCCACAGCGCCTAGGAAAGGAAGGCAGCCCCCAGGGCATCTCTCACCAGGCTCGCTGTAGTCACAGTCTTGAGAGCATCTTCTGCCACTTTCTCTGACTCTTCAATCAGGCTCCGGATGTTGGAATGGACGTGGGTTGCGCTGGTGGCATTCAGGGACACATGTCTAACGCTGCCAAGGCCACTAGGTAATCAGCATATTTGTGAATATTAGCAGAAGCCAAATGGGACTTGCCCCTTATTCCTGAAAGCTCCCTAGTTTCTACCCTTGGGAAAGTATTAACAGGGAATAACTACGTAGGGATTCTTCTGACTCCAAATGTAATCCTTGTAAGCAGTAGCTATAGTGTCACCGTAACACTCAGAAGTGCTGCTTAATTAACACCCGAAGAAGGGACTCTTGACATTTTCCATGGTTTTAAGGGTCCACCAGTTTCCGCCAGCTGCCCACAACATTCTTTCACTTCTGTTCCACCCCCCTGCATAGTCTGGGGGGCTGCCCTGCGGGTTTGCATTGGCTGCAATCTCTCCTGCTGCGTACTTGCTAATTTTCGAAAAGCTTCCCTAAGCATATGTAAGGATGTCGAATCCTGTTCCCCAAAAGGCACAGGCCAAGTTGATGACATTCACCAGAGGTCTTGGAGGAGGATTAGATAATATTTCAATCATCTGAACTTCACTCTTACAAGTGGGCGAATCACTTATGAACCTGCCAACTGGTAATGGTGCAATTTCATCCAGTTCATTCTATCTTGAAAATGAAATCTGACAATTGACACATCTTTGCCTGCTGAGTAACTCACTTCATTTTCTTCCTAAGGCTATCGAGTGGAGTGATTCCCAAACCAGACACCAGCAGTTACTACTTGATTGGCAAGATTGGGTGACTTATAAATAAAAGATAATATTATTTAATTTTGTGTATCATACCAAATTGCTCTTACTATTTGTGCTAGGTAATATGGGTTCTGTGCTGGCTATGTATGTAAGGCAGATTTTTTTTTCTCTTTTGGGAAATAATGAGGGCTGATGAAAAGAGAGAGGCTGAGATTCTATTTTCTATTACAGATTCTTATGGTGCGTGTAGGCGGTAATACTCAATGCGGCACATGATTTATACATTCTATCATATCATTTTTAATTGCTTTCATTGTGTGAGCTAATCTTTTATGGCAGCATTACTCAATCTTTTCCCTCCCACAAAACACACCCAACACACAGCAGCATACAGCATATTCCCAGTGTGCCCAGACTTTTTCTACCTCGACCTGAAACAAATTTTAAAGAAATAAACTTACCAATTAACTTACAATATCCTGTACATCTCCGATAAGGCTGAAACACTAGTTCCTTCATTAGCTGTACATTAGATAACATGGGGATCTTTAAAAATATGACAAAGCCCAAGTCACATCTAGGCCAATTAAGTCACAGCCTTTGAGAGGAAGGCGGGCAAGGGGACAGATGTCTCCATATTTTTGAGGTTCCCCAGGCTATTCCAAAGTGCAGACAAATTTGAGAACCACTGTACTCATGTCATGCTTCTCGTTTAGAGGCACTTTGTAACAAGCTGAGCGCATACTTAACAAATGCTAAAAACATATATTAAAATAACTGTAAGATAACAATAAACCTTCAGGAAGTCAAAAATAAAGGGGATTAGCGTCTTCCAGTGTGGGCAACCAAACCTCCCTCCACGTATAAAGCCGGCCAAATCACACACTCCAGAAGGACGGGATCTGTAAAGAAATTGATGGCTTCGTTCTGTCCAACCTAACAAAACCCTGAGGGCTTAGCAAGGCCTTACGGGCTTGATATCACAGCTAGTATTTGTTTTACTCGTCTCTGGTTCAGCACGCATTTTTCTTTCACATGCAGAAGGAAAACTAGCGTTACCGGACATGGGAGGAAATCCTCTTTGCCACGCGAAGAAAATAGGAGTCTTCATTCATAGACAAAGGAAGAGGGACTCAACACCGTGACCAGAAGAGCCCTTCTTACGCTCTTTGCTCAATGGACCACCTGCCCTGGGGTTTCCTGCAAGGTGTGCTCTCACCTGACCAGGGCACCTGCTAGTCTCTGGAGCTCAGCTGCGTGGTCCTCTGCTCTGTAGACAAGGTCAAGCACTCTCCTTTTGGACATCTGCATGACCAGATCATCTACATGGTGCCTGATTTTGGCAGTCCACAGAAGTAGCTCATCCCGGTGGCGCTCTAACTGCTACATAGAGAAGTTCGTAATGTGAGTATATATGCATCTGTGTAACAGTGTATACACATGTGCATGTGTGTGAGGCGTGTGAAGATTCTCTGAGCTGTAACTTACTGCCAGGGCATCTCGTGCCACCTCTGAATGAGTAGTGACAGCATCTAGCAATCTTCTCCCTCTGGCAATTAGCATCGAGGTCAAGTTTTGTTCTTCTTGAACACGTAGCTTCTTATCCTGCGGCAAAAATCATCTTTGAGGAGGCTTCAGAAAGCGAGCCAGCTTCTGAATGTTAGTGCCTGACACTACGTCCTGCAGTTAGTACGTGGGGCTCAGTTTTTTAAAAGAAGCCAACAGATATTAGTGACATAGGAGAACGCGGCTCCCTGCTCTCACTGAGAAGGAAGGAGACCATCCTCAGGAAGACTCACATTGAACTCTTGCAGGTTGGCCTGGGCAAGGTGCACCAGGCGGTTGCTCTCCTGGGTCTTCACCTCTGCCTCCCTCACGAGGTCTCCGGCTGCCTGCAGCTCACTGTTGTGTTTTGAAAGGAGGCTGCTTGCTGCTGCTTTTAATACCTCCAACTCTCTCTGTGGCTCTTGGCAATTCTTCTGAATTTGTAACAATAAATCTTCAGCAGCCCTATTAAATAGAGACGGGTTATGTCGTAAGTAAATGAACAACGCTCATTTCATGAACTGATAGTGAAAGAATCTACATTTCCATACCTTGTGTCTTCTTGCAACCATAAGTGGTACATCATCACCTCTTAGACAAGGATGTAAGTTTTTGTAAGTTTTCTTTTTTTTTTTTTTTTTTAAGACAGAGAGAGAAGGTGCAGGGGAGGGGCAGAGGGGGAGAGAGAAGCAGACTCCCCATTGAGCAGGGAGCCGGACATGGGCCTCAATCTCAGGACCGTGCCAGGATCATGACCTGAGCTGAAGGCAGATGCTTAACCACCTGAGCCACTCAGGTGCCCCAGGAAGTAATTTTTCTAAGACAGCAGCAGGCATGGCATATTTACACTTTATCCTCAACAACCTATCTTTATTCACAAACTTAACATATTTTAGTAAAGGAATTAAAAGAAATTATCTCTGTGCATCTGGATGCAGAAAACTGGGGCTACAGTCTGTGACTGATGAAAACTATCATCCTGCTTTCTAGGACAGCAAGAAATTGAAAAGAGGCTATTCAGTGATTCGCTTCATTTGTATGAAGTTACCAATGTATTTATAGGACATAAAGTTTTTTCCACAGTCAGTTAAAAAATGGATTTTATAAAAACTGAAAATCCAAATGCCAGAAAGATCTAATTTGTACCACTGGAAAGAGCAAGCTGTATGAAATTGAAAGATAGCATATTTGCAAAAGAATAGGAAAACCTATCAAATTGCTTGTTTAAATTAATTTTGAATTTAAAGTTACACATGATAATAAAATTTTCACACTATAAACCTTTGTACGGGTTGAACATATCCAATTAACTTCCTGCTTTGTCAGGAGAACTTTGAAAAACTTCATGGGAAATTCCTTGTAAGTTGCTCTCAGCTTTCATAGATATCAGATTGCTGGCCTAGGACACAATAGAAAACATCTTCCAAAGGTATACTTAACTCTGACATGGTTAGAACATCACCAGGAATTATTTGAACATTCTTATGATCCTTCATGATAATAAGATGTCACAGTACGATACAGGCAACAAGAGCTAAAAGTACACAGGAAAGTAAACCCAATATATTTCTAATGTCTGACCATGGATCACTTCATCCCGTTAAACAGAGTATCTAAGAAATTTTAAAACAGAGGTCAATTTTTTATCTATGAAGTGACTTTGCCACCTAAACTGTGATCATTGATATAGTCATCAATGACTTGATAAAGATTAAAAACAAAAAACCTCAGCAGCACTCTTCATTTCTTCCTGCAAAATTTGTTCAATGAATCCAACTATACCAGTGTTTCTCAAACTACATTCCTCCACTGCACTAAAATCCCATGAGCTGGAGGCAGGGTCTGCAAGAAAGAGCACTGAGGTGAAGTTAGGTGCTCTCTAAGTTCCTCTAGGAGATGCACCACGCACACCAGCATACTAAAAGTTTTGAGAAGACTTGCAGTGAAGACCTTGAATCCCCTGAGTAGACACTGTCATTCCCAAACTTATATAGCCACAGGATACATCTCTTTCTTTCTTTTTTTTTTTTTTTTTAAGATTTTATTCATTTAAGAAAGAGAGAAAATGAGCAAGAGTACACACAAGTGGGGAGCAGGGGCAGAGGGAGAGGGAGAACCAGACTCCCCACTGAGTAGGGAGCCTGATGCGGGGCTTGATCCCATGACTCTAAGATCATTGGCCTGAGCCGAAGGTGGATGTTTAGCTGACAGCCACCCAGGTGCCCCAGGACACATTTCTTTAATGAAGTGTCTTTGGAGAGCTCTGGGGACACCAGCATGGAAAACAGCTGGGAAGCACAGCTACGAATGATGATGTATAGTGAGTGTGCGGTAAAGGGTACGGTGTACAGCAGGGAAACAGCAGGCCGGAGTCAGCTCTCCTTTGCCAGCCCTTGGGGAATGTCTGCAAGCATTCCCACTGTTCCCTAACTCATGGGTGGTTCACTGCCTCGACCATTTGTGCAAGCAATGTGTTTTTTGCTGAACGCCTGCTTTCCTTCAGAGAGTCTGGAATTTGGTACGTGCTAGGTAGAGGGTGATATGGGACCAGGTCCCAAATAAAAACCTTGGATGCTGAACTTCTAATAGGCTTCCCTGGGAAGAAACACCCCACATGTGGTGCTGTGTTTACAATGTTGGGGGCAGGGTGTGCTGTGACCCCCTCATGAGGGGGAGAGAGCTTAGGGAGGGCTGTGTGGATTCCTCCAAGCTCCACTATGTCTTCTTCCCTCTGTATCCAGCTCGCATCCTTAATACATCACCTCAGAAATCTTGGCCATGAGTCCTGAGGGCCCTAGGGAAACTCATTATGGCAGTGGTATTGGGGACACCAATACAAGCATGATAAATAACTGGAAGGTGTGGTAAGTATTCTCATTTATAAAAATGCCATACTTCAGGATGCATGACCATTTTCTAAGAGTTATAATAAAAAAAGGTGATGCATAATTCCTAAAATAATCCATGAAATTTGAAATGGCATAAATACACAGGGATTATCTATGGAAAATAGGAAAGAGGAGGCCAGAGAACTCATTTTAAACTTAGTTTTTAAAAATATAAGTAAAATCATGACTAAAGATGGCTTTTAAGTTAAAGAGAGAGAGAGCAGCAATCTCGTGGATAACTTTATTCCAGATAGAAACAGAAGAGCTTCAACAACAGAGAAAGGGTGGGGTGGAGAGCTAGCAGGTGAGGCAGGCCGGGGGGCGCTAAGGGAATTAAGTGTGAGAGGGGCCACCTGCCTTCTCTTCTTCCACACAAATGCTACTTAGAAAATGAACTCTTCCCAATGGATACGAGCTCCAAGTGGGCAAGAAGACTGTTCTCCTTTGTGTCCCCAACTCTTAGCACAATGCTTACCACCTGGGGACTCAATACATTTGATAAATGACCGAATCAATGAGTGAACTGACGTGGAAGGGTGATGGTGGGAGAGGACATCCCCACAAGTGATTCCCAACAATCTCCAGGGGATCTTCATCTTTAATAAGCTCCTCCATCGACTCTGATGTACAACCGAGGGAAGGAACAATGAGAGGACACACCATGCATGGGGGCAGGAAGCAGTGGGACCAGCCAGGGAGCCTGGACAAGCTGGAAATGGGTGGAACTGGAATCAAATACATGATATTTATATGTAATCCTGGAGGCAGCAGGGAGCTAAGGATGGTTGGGAAGCAGAACTTAGTAGCGCTGAGCCTGGAGTAACTGCCTCAACAATGATGGGTCCTGGTAAGACCTGCCTGGAGGTGTGATCCCTTTTCCCAATAGTGCCTACTGCTACCATGCATTTAGGTGAAGGGAGGATGCACAGGAGAAGTCAGGGTCATGGGAACACGATTATAACCTAGCATAGGTCTCTGACCTGGTCATTCATACTCCACCCACCCATCTTTTCTGTACTGGGTCTCAAGTGGTTCTTCCTTCTGTGTTGGGTTGAAAAAAAATCACAGGGTTTAGAGTGACACTCAGATTTAGGTGCATGGTCCGGTTTCATATTATCCTGAAGATTTAACATTGGGCAGGGTACTTACAGTCTCTGCTTCTGTTTCCCCAACCTCACAAAGTGGTTGAGAGGATTATGTGACAACATGAGAGAAGTGAAGCCTGCCCTCCCTGGCTCAGATCAAGTGTTCCAAGAGGGCAGCCCTCTTCCTCATTTCCAGGGACCTCACCTCCTCTGACCTCCCCTTGTGGCGTTTCATGATTAGTTCTGGGCCCTAACCAATATTCTAGTGATTATTCTACTAGTTCTCTCTCCAAATGCCCTCTGACATTTGTTTTTCACCTAACAAATCAACAACAATGTCAAAACCCATATTTGATGATGAAGAAAGATGTAAGCACTGTGTTGCCAGTGAAAGGATAATGGGATTGTTTTAAATTTTTAGAAAATAATTTGGAAATGCAAGTCAGGAGTCTCCAAAGGGCAGAGTCTTTGGCTACATGATTTTGCTTCTTAATATCTACCCTAATAAGATGATAGTGTAAAAATAGAGGAAAAGATTTTTGTCTAAGATGTTCATCACAACATTATTTAAAACACCAAAATGTACTAACATAGGCTAAAGATCACACTACAGAGAATGAGCTTTGATGGCACAGTGTGTAACTGTTTAAGCCCTCCTGAAGATACTTACCACAACCCAGAAGAAAGATGGCTTGAGCTACTTTACATTAAGTAATAACTGTGAAAATGCTAAGAAAAAAAAGCCTGAAAGGAAATACAAGCTCCTTGTGAGTAGGTCTAACAATTCTTTGATCTGTCACTCCTTGTGGTCGTTTTTGGCAAGAGTTTGAGCAACTGAGCTAAATCATTCTGGCATAATGTCAATGTGTCTTAGAGCTTACGGCACAGGTAATAGCCACTAAACTGTATTTTCTTCCCTGAGAATTTACTGCATTATACTTGATCTTCAATAAATATAGCATCATGAGGTTCTTTTGTTCGTGCTAGGTAGAAATGTTCTAGGGTCACCGAGAAAAACCAAACCCATGGCACAAAAATAAATATCAGCACGGACTGTATTTTATTCTGCTGAGAGTGGCTGGAACCCATAGTTTCATTTCTCTGACAATTGAGCCCCTCTCTCACAACATTCTGCCCCCAGTGAGTGCGCGCCTTCCTCCCTCTCCTCCCACAAGTCTTCCCCTCCCTCCAATCAGCATGCAAGCTCCTACCTCTAATTGATTGTGTCATGAATGGTATTTAGAAACTTACTTGAGTTCCAGCACGGCATTTTGGTGCAACTGAGTGAACTGCCTCTTCTGTATGATTTCCAGCAAAGATGTAATATTCTTTTGCATATTCTGAAGAGTAGAACTGGGTTGCTGGAAGTCTTCATCCAAGGTCTGATTTAGAGTTGCTGCTTTTTCAATAATCTCTATGGGGAAAAAAAAAAAAAGTCATCCATCATTTAACAGGTTTCTCAAAAGTGGACAGCACTAAAATGGGAAGACTTAGAATCTCCTTCAACGAGGCCAGCTTTGTTCACCTAAACTGGGTTGAACCCTCAGGTCAGCCGAGGCCAACCCATATATTCCAATGTACTTTGGTTGTCCCTTATCAAAATACTCATGGACTTGAGATTACTGGTTTATATAATGCTGGTCTGGCCCAGTATCCATAAACTCGTAAGGGCTGTGGCTGCCATGTTTACCTCAGCATTTCCTGCACCTGGCACAAACATTTGCACATAGAAGCACTCCGTAAATATTTAGCACACAAATGACCCAGCAATACTTGATACTATTCTTTTTAATAAATTATTTGTTCCAATAATTTCATTACCTTTTGCCCTATAAATTCTGATTCCTATTGGATTTTGTGGTTTTTATATCCTTAAACTATAACCCAACAAGAAAAGCAAGGATGTGTTTCTGGTAGCCAGAAAACTGAAAATGGTACTTTAAAAGCCAGATCAGTTGACACATCCCAGTTGAATAGGACTAAATTAGTCTAATATTGTGGATATACTTTGGGACCACACTGAAGCCCCAAATCCCATCAGCTCCTATTCTGGACAAAGGGGTTGGCGTTCAGAGTTTAGCACAGCTACTCCACAGCATTGCTGCCTTGACATCCATTTTGTTTGGCCAAGCAGTTTGCAGTGACCTTAAACTGACAGTAGTTCCTCATATAAGCTTGTGCTCTAGACAGCCCCGGCAGGGTCACAAGCAAATCTCAGTTCTTGTTATGATTTCCCCAACAGCACTTGTGACCAACAGTCTCCCCTGCCTCCCAGGGCCGTCTACTATGGGCCTCTCCAGTAAGACCTCCATGGGGCTTACCAAAACCCCCCTGCTTTGGTTTGGATTGACCAATCTAGATTTAGCCTGGAACCCCAAAGGACTCCACCAAAGAACCTCAATAAAGGCATGTCCTATTTTCTCTCTCATTGCCTGTACTCCGCCTTGCCCTCCCCTGTGTGGCCCCTCAAGGCACGGCAGGTACTTTCTCCTACACCTGTGAGTCATAACCTTCTGTATTTCATTTTCTCCTGTGGTCCTTTATGGGAGTTTGGCTCACCATCCAGTGCCCTGTGCTCCACTTAATAAGTGTTAATGTGACAAATTCATGACAGGTGGGGAGGCCCCATATCTACTTGACCCTTAGGAATTAAGTATAGGTATTATGAAGAAAACAAAAAAAAGAAAGCATCCATATTTTTAAAAAGACAATACTATGGAATATTCCAGGCCTTTGCCTCTGGGAAATCTGTTGCAAGTCACACACATCTATTCATACATTTAATAAAGTGAATGGGGCTTTTCCTACCAAATAATCACGGACTAGACCCTGACCTCAAACTAGACACTGAGCACACACTACCTTGGATATTCATCTGCAGCTTCTCAGTAAATGTCATGAGGTCTTGACTCTTTTTGAGGATTCTTTCAGTCATCCTGGTTACATTTTGGCTCCTTGTTAACACACTGGTGAGCTGACAGAGAGTAAAAGTCCCAGGTTAGATTGACTTGGAATAATATGCAAGCTTTGCTGTTCTAGTTGTCTCTCTTAAGCAACAAAGTATGTCCCGGAGTGTGGAGTAAAGCTGTACACTGCATCATGTAAGCCAAGGTTAATATTTCAGGGTAGAAACGGACCAAGGGGTTAATGAAACAATTTACTACTCACTCAGTGTGAGAAAAGATGATATATATTTTAAAAGAGTCTAACTGGAACACCTGGGTGGCTCAGTGGTTGAGCATCTGCCTTTGGCTCAGGGTGTGATCCCGGCATCCTGGGATCAAGTCCTGCATCGGACTCCCCTGCCTGGAGCCTGCTTCTCCCTCTGCCTGTGTCTCTACCTCTCTCTGTGTGTCTCTCATGAATAAATAACTAAAATCTTTAAAAATAAATAAATAAAAGAGCCTAACTGGCAATCAAACCACAAACTCCCAGCGTGTCTCTTGTGAAGACCTTATATTTACTCTAGGACCCAAATGGACTATAGAAAGTAAAATCTTGCTTATTTGTATTGACCATGACAATTTAGTTGACGAGTTAGGGACACAGAGTCAGGCACACTGAGTTTTCTCCTGATTCCACCGGGCTGGAGACCTAGTAGTGCCCTAGCCTCTTTGATAACAGAGTACTATCAACCGTTACCTCATGTGGCTTCATGAGGATAAAATGCCATGATGTCTCTAAGGCCAGCAGCCCGAGGGCAGAGACTTAGCTGCTCTCTGCTGTTATTTTTATTAGGAATATTATAATTTGTAAAAGGAAAGGTTGTTTGTAATTTTCAGGAGTGTAAAGTAACTAGTCCATTTCTAAAAGTGTTTTCTAGTCAAAATCCAAAGAGAATCTTCTTTAATGGATAGAGAGAATTATTTTAATCAGCTTATCATTTCCTACCAAATGTTTGCTCACTGAGGTACTTAAAGCCACATTTAAACCCTTAAACTCTTCCCAAATCATCCTTAATTCTAAATTAAGAGGAGCCAACCTAAGACTTTGGGGTGCATGATTGTGTGTATGTGTATATGTGTATTGAAAGACAGAGATTAGATACATGTATGCCTAGTATAGATACACTCTCATATGCACATCTCTATATATATGCCTATGTGTGGGTGTGCAAACACACACACATGAAATTCAAAAGGGAAAATTACAAATTTGACAATAGGCCTTCCTCACCATCTGCAAATGAGGAGATTCTTTTTGGGGCAGCTAAAAAGCATTCATCTGGCCTGGGCTGAACAGAATAAATAATTCTCTGCTGACATCAAAACAGGCTCACTTGACATTCAAACTGCACAAACCAGTAGCATGTGGCCTCAGGCCTGAGCGTTACTCAGAGACCATACACCCTCCTGTCCCTCAGTTCACAGGAGGAAGTGAGAGGCTGGTGGCAAAGGGATTGCCAATTCTTCCCTTGGCAGAAATGACAGTAGAAATGAAGTCAGGAGTCTCTTCCCACTAAAGCACAGAAAGTGGCAGGGTTAAAACCAATTTGATGACAAAGTACTTGGAGCACTGCTCCTGGGAGGAAGAGGCTGCCCTGATTTAATAGAACCTTCCAGATGGCCCCAATGCAATTGCTTTCAAGGGCTGGGTGGGAAGCAGGTCCTCTATGTGAAAAATTTACCTCCCTTAGCAGATTGTCTGTTTGTTCTGCAACATCTTCAAGCTGATCTCTTGCCAGTTCCTTCTGTGGATTTTCTTTTAATAAAGCTTCCTAAAAAGAACAAATTAAACAAATTGCAGTTTTTCAAAATAAATTTGCTGGTTCTTGACTAAGAATCACTTTTGTTGTTGTTATTCACAGAAGGAAATTCTTCTTTCCCTGAAATTGCATTAGGAAGTCAAATGAATCACATTTACTTAAGTTTTGATTATAGTAACATGTTTCCATACTGCCATTTTTTTACATTACATTTCCAATATAGATATGAACTGTAAGTCCGATGTGTTATTCAGAATCTGATATCGCTGGGGCCACTGGGTGGCTCAGTGGTTGAGCGTCTGCCTTTGGCTCAGGTCATGATCTCAGGGGCCTGGGATTGAGACCTGCATTGGGCTCCCAGCAGGGGGCCTGCTTCTCCCTCTGCCTATGTTACTGCCTCTCTGTGTCTCTCATGAATAAATAAATAAAATCTTAAAAAGAGAGAGAGAGAGAGAATCTGATATTGTTGCAGCCCTAAGGTAAGCCTGGCTTAATTTCAATATCAGAGTCACATAATTATGTTTTAACTATAATTGCTAACATCTTAAAAAAGGCTGACTAGGCTGAAATACAAAAGTATTATATAAAGAAAAGTCTTTATTATTCCTGACAATTAAGTGCTTAATTTATGCTAACACTCCTCTAATTTCATTACTTGTGTGATTTTATTTAAGCCTTATAACAAGCCTATGAAGGGGGCGTATTATTGCATAGGGTCAGGGGAGTTAAATAAGTTGCCCACGGTGGCTGTATAGGTGGAAACAATGGACAGTCTAAGGTTCACCTGTATACTTTACATAAACATAAAAAGTTGCTTAAAAATAATTAACAAAGGGAGGGCACCTGGGTGGCTCAGTCGGTTGGGCATCCAACTCTTGATTTTGGCTCAGGTCATGATCTCAGGGTTGTGAGATTAAGCCCCATGTTGGGCTCCATGCTGGGATTCTCTTTCTCCCTCTGCCCCCTCCCCTGCTCTCTTTCTCTCTCTAAAATAAATGTTTAAAAATTGATTAAGTTGTTTAAATAAGAGCAAGTCAGGTGATCCCTGGGTGGCTCAGTGGTTTAGCGCCGCCTTCAGCCCAGGGCATGATCCTGGAGTCCTGGGATCGAGTCCCACATCAGGCTCCCTGCAGGGAGCTTGCTTCTCCCTCTGCCTGTGTCTCTGCCTCTCTCTCTTTGCATCTCTCATGAATAAATAAATAAAATCTTAAAAAAAAAAAAAAGAGCAAGTCACTCAAAAACAGTCAAAATCTAAATCAAGTATTTATCTTGATAAATTTAAAATATAGTTATATTGCTAGGGTTCACACAGACAAAACAGTATTGATCAACTGTGTCTATAGTGAGTGGAAATTTAAATTTTTCTGAGAGTTTTTTGGAGAATTTTTTTGTCTTTCAAAAACATTTTTTCCATCTGAGGAAAAATAATATTAAAAAAAATTCCTAAGAGTTCCCTAACCTTTCTTTATGGCCATTATATCTATAGAGAAAAGACCACTATAAACAGGAACGGATCTAGATGGTTGAAGCAGCCAGATTCACACACACACACCTAAGGAAATGTTAAGTCTAAGAAAAGCTATTACCTAAAAAAGGCCATTAGGAGTGACTATCCTTTTTATTACATGACACAGTGAATTGATTACCTCAAATTCTAATGTAAAGGTTGTAAGCGAAATTGAGAATCTCATTTTTTTTTCAATTAGAAGTAAAAATGCTGCAGTAGAATGCTGTCTACTAAGCCAATTTCTTAACTTCCCACCACCCCCCCCCTTTTTTTTATCCAGGTCTTGTTTCACGAACATAAAACTATGATTTACCCCCAGAGATTTTTAGATAGACTTCTAGGGAAGAGAATCTTCTGTGCCTTATACATTCAGTGAAGAATACATTTACAGAGAAGAGCTGATCTTCAGCATATTCCAAAATTAAAGAAGATACCATCTGGGTTTTTTCCTGTATTTGTATAGGACGGCTGCTTTCAAGTACCCAAAGGTCTGTCATAAAGAGGAGCATGTGGACTCTCTTATCCCAAAAGGCAGAAGGATGGTTGGGGAGGAATTTATATGGAGACATCTGTGGAACAATTAGGGTGGTCCCCCAGGGCACCGGGTCAGCAGGTGGATGATGGAGTCCCCAGTCACACTGTAGGGAAGCCTGGACGCCAGGAATGCCAGGACACTGTCCCCACCGAGTCTCCACCTCTCAAGGACATAGGTTTCTACCAATGTCTGTATTCCCAGTACCTACCCGGAGGTGTTTCGTTGTGTTTTCCAGGTTCGACAAAATTCCATAGGGGACAGGGATAACGCCGGTGAGGTTCACAGAAAGGATGGTGTCACCAACATTACCTAAGTCATTCAGCAGCACGCCTACACACTCATCATCACAGGCTGGAAGAAGAAGAAAGTTGATGTTGGCGGGAGGTGGTCTGCACACTTTTCTCGGGGATTTGCACGAGCCAGTTTGCAAGAACAACCTCCAGGGCAGAGTGCATCACCAGGCTCCCCCATCGGGGCTCGGGCTCCCGGCACCCATGTGACGGGAGGTAAGCAGGAAGGACTGAGCCTCTGAGCAGATCAGCGACTGCCCGGGCGGCCTTGGCTCCGCGTCCTTGGCCGGGACCGCAGCCGCAGGGAATCCCACGGGCACGTCCTAGCAGAGCCCGGCTGCGTTTCCTCAGCTTGTGGACGCGCCTACTCGATCCCACTGCTGCCGTAACAGGCACACAATAGAGAGAAAAAAATCTTTAACCACTTAGGAGGAGGAGAATACGCACAAACACAATCGCTTTCCAGGAGAATGTGCCTCGGCTCACACTGCTCACACCGGAGCCCCGTGGCACCCGGCCTGCACACGCACTGCCCGGACCCGCGGTCACAGTCCCCATGAAAGGAGCCACTCGGGCTGCAGTCACACCTCTGGCAAGTGCCACCCAGCGCTCGAGGGTTCCCATGGTAGCCTGAGGAGCACCTAGGAAGGGGGAGACACACAGGTGAGGACGGTAGCATCGACACCAGTCAGAGATGCACACCAGCTCCGCTCCGAGGTCAGTGATCCTTCCTGCCCAGTGAAATACAAGGAACGCAGGCCCACTGGCCTCATTCAACCTTCTATGTCAACACTGGCTTGGAACAGAAACAAGGTCCCACACCAGTCACGCAAGTCCAAAATGATAAGGTCTCCTCTCCCAGGTGACACTAGGAGATACGTCCTGTGTATAAACGGGGCAGCCGTGCCTAGCGACCTCCACGTGGCGACCCCAGCATACCTTTCACAGTACTGTCCTTCGTAACCCAGGACACAGGCGTCACAGCGGAAATCGGCATCACCTTCCAAGACACAAGTGGGACTAAAGCTAGAAGAAAAAAAAAATAGTCTTCTGAATTCTCAGATCTACAACTTCAAGTCTTCCTTATGCAACTTACTCCTCTTTGGATGCATGATGCTGCTCTGAAAGTTAAGGGATTACACCTCACTTAAAAGTGAGACAACTTTTTAGGGCTTAAAATCCAGCAGGGGCAGGGGGGCCTGGGTGGCTCAGTCAGTTTAGCATCTGCCTTCGGCTCAGGCCATGATCCCAGGGTTCTGCTCATTGGGGAGCCTGCTTCTCCCTCTCTCTCGGTCACTCTGCCTACTTGTGTGTGCGCTCTCTCTGCCAAATAAATACATAAAATCTTTAAAACAACAAACAACAACAAAAATCTAGCAGGGGCAAAAATAAGGAAAGCAAACATGTGATCGACATGATATCTATCTCTCATATCCAGAGGAAACTCACTGGACACCCGTCCAGTGAGAATCCTGTGCCCACGGAGGAGAAAAATCAACAGATTGCAACTAATCTGTACACAATCTCACACATGCCAGCTAACTAGTCACCAAACAAGAAAGCTTTCCAGGTGAAGGGTCTTGTTTTGAGATTGGAGCACATTGTCCCCTGGCTCACAAGATGGAAAGGGACTAAGCAAGCAGGAAAGCCATGGCTGGACCCTTGCTAGTGACTGGCTGGAATGGAGGCAAGGAGGAAAAGCAGGGGAAGGCCTGCACACAGAGGGGCTGTGATCTGAAACTAAATGAAACTAAAGGTAGGGAGCCATGTGATGTGCCATGCAAAGTGACAAAGCCACTCAAAATTGAATAATCCTCGCAGATCCCCTCACTCAGGGATTTCAGCTCTTGGCTCATTCCTCTCACCACCTCTGCCTCCACATTTTAGATTACCAGTGCTCCTTGCACCATCTAGAGGCTCGGCTGGGTACCTGCAAACTGCTGGGAAAAACCGCGGGTGTAGCCTGGTGTTTTGACCTGCCAACGTTTCCAGGAGTGACACACAGGGTTTTCTATCAGCCCCATTTCAGTTCGGACCTTTCTTCCTCTTTAAAGACTAAATGGACAGGCCTAGTGGAAGCACAAGACATGTAGCAAGTAAAGTGTGTCTGCTATGGTCACTCAGATGCAGAACTCACATAGATAAAGGTTTCTCACCCTTGCAGTCTCTTCCTAATGCGTAAAATTTATTAGTGTGCACTTTGGAGGTAGTTAGAACCTTTTCTGATTGAAGAAGTAAAATATTCAAACCATACACAAATGTGCAAAATAGAAGGTAAAATATCCTTTGAAACATTTCTCTGGGCTCATATAGCCACGGAGTTCTGGATATGGATACACATGGAGTTACAAATTTTCTCCAAAATAGCATATCATATATTCAGTTACATGACTTATTTGGCCATTTCCCCAGTTCTGCACATCCAGGTATACCTTATACCTTCTTCTTCTTTTTTTTTTTTTTTTTTTGGTATACCTTCTTCTTGTCTCAGAGTTTGTACAATATTTCACTGTAGGTGTGCACCAGATATACATCCATCAATTCCCTGTAAGTAGGTGTATCAGTCTCCCCTGCAATTGCTGGTGAGTATAAGTAAAGCCAGAGTACATCCATCTTTACATACAAATGCAAGTATTTTCTTTTTTTAAAAAAAGATTTTATTCATTCATTCATTCATTCATTCATGAAAGACACAGAGAGAGAAAGGCGGAGATGCAGGCAGAGAGAGATGCAGGCTCCAGGCAGGGAGCCCGATGTGGGACTCGATCCTGAGACCGCGGATCATGCCCTGAGCCAGGAGCAGGTGCTCAACCGCTGAGCCACCCAGGCATCCCAGTATTTTCATAACATAGATGACAGGAGTGGAATTGAAGAGTCAAAATGTATGATACATATATGATACATATTTAACACAAGAAGTTAAACAGTAGTAATTATAAATTTTAGGATGCTTGCTAGTTTAGAAGGGAAGTTAATAGCACCTCTCATTTGGCACTCACCATCAAGCATCACTTACTTGGAGACAAGAAGAGAAGATTCAAGCAATGATTAGAAAGAAGATTTCATTTTAGTGTACCAAAAGTGGGGACTCTATACATGTTCAGTGCCCTGTCAAATATTCTCAGCGATAATAAAATGTTATTTATGAATTACAAGTTCACTTAAATCAGAGAGGACTCCTAGATATTCCAATTTCCACATACAATCTCTGGTTCCTTTGTGTGTTCAGATAATTCTATCTGAGCATCAGAGTTCAAGACAGAGCCCAGCCCTGATGTCATCGCTGGATACAGAGGCTGGAGGCTGCTAATATTCTCTGAAAGTCCTTTCCTTACTTGGATCGAACACCCCAATACCTACACAGATACTTTGCTTTTGAAAAGATTCTCTTTGAATGCTGGGATAATGAACACTTTCTCTTAAACTTAGCCCTTCTCAACAAACGGGGAATATTCGTTAAAACAGGGCACCCCGAGAGCCTGGAAAACGAGGCCGAGAATGTAAGCAGTCCCGGCTTCATTGGCATAGAGGTGCTGGCACACCTGTGCAGGCTCACCTGGCAGGATGGCTGCGAGGACAGGCACACGGAGAGCAGTCGCTGGCTGAGCCGGTCACCTTCCCATAGTACCCAGAGGCACACACATCACAGTGCTCACCGGTGGTGCTATGGCTGCAGTTCTAAAGGCCCATGTTTCAGAAGGAGAGGAAAATAATGGGAAATTGTTAGAAATCACCCCTACATGGTAATACCTCAACAGGCCACTGTTCATGGCAGGTAGTACTTTTTATTTTTAATTAAAAAAAAAAGTAAAAATAAATAAAGAGAGGAAAGCATTTTTTCTTCATATTTTAAAAATCCTGGAAACACTACCAGCTCTGACCTTCATTCATTATAACAAATATAGCCTTGAAACTATTAATACATTCTTATGGAAAATATACACAGGGCTAAAATATATATTTTATATATGTAAACACATACACACACACACACACACACACACACACACACACACTGGGCTCCTAAAAGCATCAACTTTCAGTTCCTTAAAACAGGGATCTGTTTTATCTGTTTTTTTATAGTAACAAAAAAACGATTTGAAGCACATTGGTTTTGCACATAGTTGGGGTTCACTGATTGCATGGGAGGTGTTGAAAGAACAGAAGGGAACAGAGAGGATTTAGGAAACAGGGAAGAAATTGCCAGGTTTTCGAGATTCTTACAATTAAGCAAATCATTTCTAGTTACATTTGATGGCATCATTTCAATGACAGGACCTATAATCACGCCACTAAAAAAGTTTTTGAAGCTAAAAGAGCAAGTAATGACACCCATTTCCAAGGTGATATCTGCTTTGGCCCAATTGGATCACCACCCATGAAATCCCTGGGCACTGGATTCTGTGCCAGATGTAGGGACAGAAAAACAGCTAATACTGGCAAACTGAAGCAGACTCTATCCTTGGCAGCAAGAGAGGCTATAGAAAGATATCTTCTTATATGTTTAAAACACTATTTGTAAGTTCCTTTTGTTAAGAATATATTCAAAATAGTATTTACTGTCTAAAAATTAAGTTAAAAACAGTATTTACTGTTTTAAAATTGTATTCCTATTTCACCTGATGGAAGATTTTACTAGGATCCACATGGCCCCTATATTGCTATCTCCTTAGAAGATTTGCAACCTCTTAAAAAATGTTAAATACTTGTTTTAATGATATAATATAAATCTGATGAAGAATAAATATTAGATCATGAGCAAGGATTGAGCAGATTTTCTGGTTTTCATTGCTAACACCAACTCCAACATTAAAAACAACCCAATTCACAACAGATTGTGGACTTCCTGGTTTTCAGCATCCTAGAGAGCTGAAGGTAACCGCTCCGAGTGCCAGGGAAATGAGAACCTATTAATGTCAACTGACCTGCAGGATGAGTTACTTGCTGTGGGAAGAGCACAGAAAAGGCTTGTCAGTTTTTCAATTGTAAAAGCATTAAGGGGTAGGCATCTCCCGTGAGGGGGTTCCCAGGGATAGGAGCTCCCTGGGTATCTTGGTAGTCTTCAGTCTCCCTGCTCCTTTTCAGATCACATTTCTGACCAATTATTTTTATGATAATACCAAAGTCCCAGTGACATGAAGGTGGGGGGGGGGGGGAGAGTACCTTATATGCTAAATGGCAAAGTCAGATCCCAAATGGTCTTGATGTCCAATTATATAATAATCCATAGGTGCTTAAGGGATTTTGTCAAACAGAAGTGCATGGTTGCATTAAACCACAAAACAGACCTCACAAGATGAAGACTGGAGAGAAAATATAAGGTCCCAAGTTCAAAGAGCAAGGACTCAGGTGCTAAACATGTGGAAAGAACATAAGTGTCTTAGCATCAGGCATCCTGTGTGGCCCAGCAGTTTAGCACCACCTTCAGCCCAGGGCATGATCCTGGAGACCCGGGATCGAGTCCCACGTCGGCCTCCCTGCATGGAGCCTGCTTCTCCCTCTGCCTGGGTCTCTGCCTCCCTCTCTCTCTCTCTCTCTCTGTCTCTCATAAATAAACAAAATCTTTAAAAAAAAAAAAAAAAGCGTCTTAGTGTCTAGTCAGTCCATTAGAGGCAGCAGTGAGCAGGCTGGCAAAACCCATGGGCTGCATTCGTGGAACACCTAGAGTCAGAGAGAGATGCCCCTTTCACATCTGGAGCAAAGGCACTGGGCAGGATACTTTAACCGCAGGATGATGAATGGACTCAACCATTCCTAGTACCATCAGGTATATACTAAGGATATTTGACCAGGAGAGCTGAAGATTCAGGGCCTGTGGATATGTGTGAAAGAGGACTCTAACCAGTTTCACAAGTTACTTTTTAAGCTACTGCCATTTTTCATGCATAAACTTGACCTAACGGTCTGTCTCAATGGCTCCAAAATCATAAGTACACCAATAGGTAGATGATCCAGCGCACCAATTCCGGTGATAATCAGGGCTGCCCAAAGATGAGCTGAGCTGCTGTGGGAGTGAGCATCCCATTGCTGGAAGTGTGTAGACATTCATTAAATAACTGCTTGGTGTGAATGTTGTAGTCTGAACAAGCCATCTTGCAGTATACGTATCCATTTGTACTGCGAAAGTTAACAGATCCAGGTGAGAGCTCTTATGGGTTCCTGGTAACATCTGGTCAACCCCCCAGCAGGGAATGGTCCTAAAATTCTCTTTGGTGATGCTCGGGAGACTGCCACTGTCTTTCTGGGACTGGGTTATGCGAGCTGTGTTCTTTCTCGGGTACAAATCAACAGGGAAACTGCTGATCTTAGAACTTTGTTCTGGGGGATTGGGGCCAAGGAAGGGAGGGGAGGAGTTTAACATCCCAGGAGTACTTAATCTTGTTAAAATAGTTAGCCCACCTAGGAAAGATGCAACATGAAAGAACGCATCAACTTCTTTAAGTGTCCAGGTGACCTTTGTCTCTGTGACTTGCCAAGGAACCTTCCAGCTAATTGCATCTCGATTTAAGTTGCCTGAAATCAATTCTCCTTAAATTGTTAAATGAGAATTTCTCTATTAGGACTTTTTGCCTGGAGCACAAGCAGATTAAAGTGAATCCATTTTTTTTAATGGTGTTGTAGCTATCTACATCTTCATTAAGACCATTTTACCTGGTATGACCGGAACAATTCTTTAATTCCACATGTAAAATGGAGTCAGCAAAGGTTAACACATAGCTTTTTAATTGAGGAACACCACGCTGTGCTTCAGTTTCTAAAATCACCTGCATGCTGCCCTAGTTCAGCAGTGGGCCCCGTGGAAATAACCTTTACGTTCCACAGATGAAAAATGCTTCCAAATAGGAGAAGACAGATCTAGAGTAGCTGCAGGCCAGTTGGGAGCCTGCTATCTTAATTCCTCCATTCCTTGTGATGTGGCCACACCCTGGAGCTCAAAGGCTTCTGGGACGTCTTTCTTGGTGGGCAGCTAATTTCCCTTCCCTGGAGTTATTTTACCTGAGCTGAGAGAGTCTTGACATAATTTATACAAGTAACCAATGTTTCCAGGAGAGTTATTATTAAAAAATGATATTTCCAGAGTATAAAAAGAATAGCAGAGTCTTCTAGGTTATCAACAAGGCCTTATCAGCTTAATTAAAATCACAGACACAAGAGTTGGTCCTCAGTCAAAACCACAAGACTTCCATCTGGGCCATTTGTTCCTTTTCAGTGATCAGAATTCTTACGTTTCTGAGACCAATGTTGGTGGTTTAGGGTGTTAAAAAGAAAACTACAGACCAGAAATGGTATCACTTAAGCCAAGACACCAAACTGGGGCTAATACACAGCCTAACTGCAGTTTCAGCCTCCCCCAGAAACACATTTAACCAGTCAGTCAGGAATTTTCTGATCAGCGTCAATGAGGTAACCTGTCACATGGGCCCTGCTCCATCCCCGAATAAGACCACCTGCCCTCTCCTCTGAGGGAAAGTGACCTTTCCTGGAACAACCCTTAACTTTTGCTAATAACCTCCTTGCCCCACCCTCCTCCCTAAAGCATTTTTATTCTGTACAACTCCTTGGAGCTCCCATCTAACTTGATAGATGGAACACTGCCCAATTCGTGAATTACTCCATAAAGCCAGTTATATCCTCACATTTTGAATTTTGTTTTTTAATAAGGGAAAGGTGGCTGAGAAGCAAATGCATACTAAGACATCCAAGAGAGTAAGTAGTTTTTGAAAATGCAAGGAGAGAAATGAATTTGCCATAAGGCCATTAACTTATTTTAAGGCCCCCGGGTCACCCTCCTAATTCTATGACATAAAGCTCTCATCTAGTTTGACTACAACCACCAGTCCTGCCAGTACACTTAACTCCCAAATTGATGTCCACAAACACGTTTATGAAACTAAGACTTACAAAAGATTTTGCACTAGTAACATCTGACCCCTTAGCTAAGGCTTTCTGAAGGAAACTTAGGTATATGTTACATTCAGTTAAATTTGGGCTCTCTCTAAACCAAGAAATGTATAGGACTCTGGACCAGAAACGCAAAGGCTCAGTGCCTCCTCTAATAATCAGCACAAATAAACATACCAGACACTTCCCAGTTTCAGGGTCACAGGCATCACTGTGGTTGTTGCAGTTGCAGGGCACACACGGAGCAAGCAGAGGGCGGGGTCCTCGGCTCCCACCTTGTGGGAGCTTCCCTCTGTGGTACCCAGGTGCACAGTCCTGAGTGCGTGCAAAAGGAAATGAACAAACAGGATTAAACAATGGCTAGAGGACTTGTAATGATTCTGACACTAATTCCACTCCTGAGCACCGCTTATGATCAATACATTCTGTGCTCAGTTCTGTTGTTTGGGTTTGGACAAACAGGTGATGTTTGGACACCAGCTGGGTATCCCACATTTACTTCTGACGCTACCTACCTGGAGACAGCATCAGATCCAATAGATTAAGGGCTCAGTTCTTAGAAGGTTGCCCCTGCCCTCCAACTACAGATGCCAATCACAAGTCCAGATTGTCCCCTGTGCTTCTGACAACTGGCTATAAATTGGAGGTTCCAATGACCTCTTCCCTGGGTTTGATTAATTTGCTAGAGTGGAGCTCAGAACTCAGAGAAACATTCTAGTTACTAGGTCACTGGTTTATTATAAAAGGATGTAACTCAAAAATAGCCAGAGGGAAGAGATGCATAGGGCAAGGGAAGGGGCATTGGAGCTTCCAGGCCCTCTCCAGGCATGCCACGTGTTCACCAACCAAGAAGCTCTCCGAACTCTATCCTTTGGGTTTTTCTGGAGTCTTCCTTACATAAGGATGATTGAGGAAATCATTGGCCCCTGGCAACTGATTCAACCTCAAGCCTCTTCCCTCCCCACTGTGGTTGGGTAGACCTTAAAGTTCTCCAGCCACATGCTTGGTTCTTCTGGTGACCAGCCTCCATCCTGAGATGAGCTTAGGAACTTTGCAAAAGTCACCTCATTCACATAACAAAAGGCATTTTTATAGATCTCGTTACTTAGGAAATTCTAAGCATTTAAGAACCTTGTGCTATGAAACAGGGAATGAAGACCAAATATATATATTTCTTCTTATAAATCACAGTATCACAACTTGAATAAACATTTCTCCAAAGAAGACAAAATTGGCTAATAAGCCCTTGAAAAGCTGCTCAGCAGCACTGATCATTAGGGAACTGCAAATCAAAACTATAATGAGATACCACCTCATACCCACTAAGAAAACGACTACCAAAGAAACAGAAAACAAATTGGAGTTGTCAAGGACATAGAAAAAGTGGACCACTTGTGCATTGCTGGTGGGAATACAAAATGGGACAGTGCTGTGGAAAGCAGTATGGCAGCTACTCAAAAAGTTAGACCTAGCAATTCTACTTTTCAGCATAAACCCCAAAGAATTGAAATTAGGGTCCTGGAGAGATACTTGTATAGCCATATTCATAGCAGCTTTATTCACAATGGGCAAAACGTTAATCCAAGTGTCCACTGATAGATGAATTAACAAAGAAAATGTGACACACACATACAGTGGAGTATCATTCAGCCTTCAGAAGGAAGCAAATTTTGCTATGCGTTACAATGTGGATGAACCTTGAAGACATCAGGCCAGCCAGGCATAGAGGAGAAATCCTGCACGATTCCACTTAAATGAAGGACCTAGAGTAGTCGAATTCACTGAGACGGGAAAGTAGAATGGTGATTGGTGATTACCAGGGGCTGTGGGGAGGGAGATTAGTTGTCCAATAATGTGAGTGTACTTCACACTACTGAACTATACACTTAAAAGTAGTCAAAACAGTAAGGTTTGTGTTTATGAATATTTAACCATAATTAAGTTTTTTTGAAGAGAAAAATTATTTAATTCATACAAATTCAGATCACCATTTGGGAGGTGCTGTAACAAGCATATTTCAACTCAGAACTGGGGAACAGATTTTAACCACAGTCTCCCTACCTGACACGAGAATCCAGCCGTCCCAGGAGGACAGAGACACTTCTCTAATAAGGATGCCACCTCCCGTCCTGGGTGCAACTCTCCAGCCTTTCTGCCAACCTCCATTGAAATATTTGAGATTCTGTGAAACCATTAAGAAGTGTGAGGGGGAACATTAAGATTTAGAAAGCTACTTTCTAGAAATCTAGCACATTACATAATGAATTTGCACATATATTAAACCAGAGCCTTCCTGCCAGTTTGCGAGTAGCTTCTATACAATTATAAAGGGAGTGTGTAAGAGCACAGCGGTGCTGTCATTACCCAGTGACAGTCCCCAGCCAACATTTTAGAACTAAAAAATAATATTACAGAAAGCACACCTGAAATATTTCCTGAAGTACTATTTTGGCATAACCTAGTATCTTTCTTTATGGGATAAGTACGAATTGAGCATGTGACAGCATTCTCAAGGTGTCAGGACACAAGAAGAATTTTAATTCTACTTAATTATGACAAGAAATGTCATTGAAGTTTCAGGGCAGAAAATAGCAGGACTTTTTTGGTTTTGTTCTGTTTACATTTTATCCTCTTCTAAGATATCACCATTATGTACTTATATTTTACATCCACATTACTTGGAAGATGGATAAATCTGTCATTCTCCACACATTTCATCATATTGATATTTAATAATTTGGTGAGAAACACAAATATATATACTGGTGAAGATAGGAAGTAGTAAGGGTGAATCATCTCTTCTGTTTGATTCCAAATAAAGTTTTTTTTCATTCTAGAAGTTTCCAACTACCTGCTTTGCTGTAATCCTTGGCCGTAAGATGCTTTGATGAGGATATATTCAATGTTGCTAAGAACAGACATAAAATCGGAGCGTGTGACAGGTTTTTCAGAAACAGAGTTAAAATATTTCCAGAAATTCTGTGAATGAGAAACACATGCAATTACACTTGGGTTACAAATCCTCAGGGGCTTATGAACTTATCCATTCTTTTATAAATTTCTCTGGAAGTGAGCCTGGCCCTGTGCACGACAACAAGCGTGGCGAGGAAGCTCTGCTGTCACCTCCTGGGGAAGCAGGTGTGCCAGCCTCATTTGGCAGCACACGTGTCACCTGTGTCCCCTAGGGCCAGACCGCCACACCGTCCACAGCTGTCTGCCATGTGAGTGAGCGCACACTTGCCAGATCCAAGCAAGTCCAGAGACTCCGCACCCTTACACCCACACGGATGGAGACTCGTGTGTCACGATCAAGGATTTAGGACGCAATTCGCACCAAGCTAAAATAAGCCTAGAACTTTAAATCGTTCTTACTACTCTTGTTAAACCCATGCCGATTCTGATCCCAGGGTCTTCTGGCTCATGCTCATATCAGCATTTTTGTGATTCCACTGCTTGCAGAGCTAACTTCACACCGTCAAGGGGCAGGTATGAAGGGAGGACATGGTCACCTCTTTCATTCCCACTTGCTGCTCTTGTCGTATTCCATTCTCCGGTGCAGGCACGTCCACATAAATGACCTGCTTTCTGGTCCGGCCGCCTTTGATCAGCACTTGGGGCTCGAGGTTGAAGGTGCCAATGCCATCGGAAGAGTAGAAGGCCACGCTGTATTTCAGTCGGCCGCCGTAGGCCAGGAGCTACGCAATAGTGAATGGTTTACTTCTCAGACATAGCACCACTTTAAAACCATTTCATTACAAGCCTACTGCCATTTGAAAGAAATCCTGGGGATCCCTGGGTGGCTCAGTGGTTTAGTGCCTTCGGTCCAAGGCATGATCCTGGAGTCCCGGGATCAAGTCCCACATGGGGCTTCCTACATGGAGCCTGCTTCTCCCTCTGCCTTTGTCTCTGCCTCTCTCTCTCTGTGTCTCTCATGAATAAATAAAATCTTAAAAAAAATAAATAAAGCTTCATCTCATTCCAAATATTTAAATAAGTATTAAAAAAAAAAAAAAGAAATCCTGCATCTTAAAAACACATCACACAGGTAGGGTAGGTTGTCTGGAATTTGTGTCTTTTTAATTTACTTAATAATGAATTATTATTTCTTTTTAAAGATTTTATTTACTTATTCATGAGAGACACAGAGAGAGAGAGAGGCAGAGACACAGGCAGAGGGAGAAGCAGGCTCCAGGCAGGGGAGCCCGATGCAGGACTTGATCCCAGGACCCCGGGATCACGCCCTGAGCCAAAGGCAGACACGCAACTGCTGAGCCACCCAGGTGTCCCTTAATTATAATTATTAAATTGACTCATGCCATAGCTTTTTTTTTTTTTTAAAGCAAGTGATGTTTTAAAAGTATTTTTCTTTGAAGACTTTATTTACTTATTTGAGAGAGAAAGACAGAACACGAGGCAGAAAGAGGAAGGGCAGAGGGAGTGGGAGAAGCAGACTCCCCATTGAGCAGGGAGCCTGACATGGGACTTGTTCCCAGAATCCTGGGATCATGACCTAAGCCAAAGGCAGACGCTTAACCGACTGAGATGCCCAGGCACCCCAAAAGTTTTAAAAACACTTTTATTGAAGCATGTTGGGCATGTAAGGCTATACGTATTTAAGGTACACAACTCACTGATTCTGGGGATGAGTATAGACCCGTGAAGCCACCACCACTATCAAGGCCACAGGCATCACCTCCCAGAGTTTCATGTCAATGGCACCAATGGAGGTAAGCACTGAAGTAGCAGATCAGTGTGGCAATGGTCCTGATTATTTTCAGGCTCCTCTGAATTAAAAATGACCTACAGCAATGGGAACAGTGGATGCATATGTGCCAATTTTATAGGTCTGGGTGATTTCACACAGACTCCAATGCTTATTTAAACAAAAATGCAAATGATGCCTTCAGTACTCTGTTATAGTCGCTTTTTGCTTTCTCCCAAATGAGTAACAATTTGTTGAAAAGAACCACAGCACTTGAGCTTATGTTAATAAAAACGATAAATGTCTGTTGACTGCTTGAGGAAGGAGAAATATAGCAAGATTTGAGTTTTAAGAGACTTTACGTTTTTATTTTTAAGGAGTCTCTACACACAACGTGGGGCTCGAACTCGTGACCTTGAGATCAAGAGTCACATGCTCTTCCGGCTAAGCCAGCCAGGTGCCCCGAAAAGACTTTCAAATGAAAATTATTTGAGAGCCATATATATCCGGAGGAATTTTTAGAAGTGTTGAACTTCCCTATCCCCACCGAAGAGGGAGTAACCGCCTCACGTAATGGTAGGCTAACACAACCCGTTGTGATTTCAAAGGACACCTGTCTTCTCTGGGAAATGCGGACTGGCTCTAGGCCAGGTGTGGGCCTCACCTGGTCTCCCTGGAACTGCTCCGGCAGCCGCCAGTAAAACGGCTCTGCATGCACGTACTGCCGGACAGTCACGGCGTCCAGGAGGACATCAGGGGCCTGGTAATACACCCCCTCAGTCGTGCCCTTGAGGTTGCTCTGAGAAACCACGCGCAGGAGGGGTTGCTCTGGGTCCAGCGTCACCTAGCCACAGAAGGGGGAAGAAAAGATACCTGAGAGCATGAATTCATTCCTCGCCTTGGATTTGTCACATTCTACTACTGTTTTACAGACGAGACAGCTTCATTGTTAGAACAGGAGTAACAAAGACATTTCTTTCAAACTCAAACATCTGGGTTCAAATGAAAACTGCACGTGTTTGACACTGCGGCATTCAGGGCCAAACAACTGCTCTTTTGGGGCAGGATTCACTTATATGAAGGAAACTGCTGTGTGTTGCAGGTTTCTTTTCTCTTCAACTCAAGCTTTTGATAGATCAGCTAAGGAGCAACCCTGAGTGCCTTTAGTTCCAGCTTCATTTATTTCCTCGGATGGAAGAAACAGGGCTCTGATTCATGATGAGCCCAGATTAGCTTCCTGGAATTTCCCATGCCAGAAAAGCAAAATTTAAAGTAAATACTTGACTACCTCCCCTACCTTCACCCACCTCCCATGGGGGTTGAGAGGGGGTCAAAAACAGCACATTTTACCACATGTGCAACGTACCGGAATCCTCACATAACCCTCCAGCTCTGAGCAGGCTTGTGACAGCCCGAAGCAGAAGCAGGGAATACATCCCAGAGGGTCATCAGCGTGGAGGGCATAGGTGCCAGCTCGACACTCACTGCACTGAAGGCCAAGCACGTTTTCCTAAAGGAGAGAAAGCAATAGCCTTGTTTGTTTTTACCTGAAAAATGAGACATGATTGCTGAACAGAAATGAAATAAAACACAAAGATAATTCTAGATTCATAAACATCCCTGGAGGAGTGGTTTCTTTAGGCATGCTCCCCAACCTCAGTGAATATCCACTCTCTCAGGCGGCATCCGTGACTTCCAAATGTGATCATAGGAATCCTCTTGGAAGCTTTGGGAATATATAGATTCCCTGATGAGCCTCTCTGGAGTGAATAGGAAACATCTCCCTGAGGCTGCAGGTGACTCTGATGACTGGTCAGGTGGAGGGCCACCGGTCACCAACCAGGCGGTGGCCAAGGCAGGTGCCTCCTGTTCCAACCGTCTGTAATGAACGCTGCTATCGCCGATGTGGTAAGCCAAAAATATGTTCCCTGACGTTTCCATTACTCCCAGGCCATAGTATTTGCACAAGCTTTCCCTTCCTCATCCCTAGTCACTAATCAGCTCACTACTCTGTCTCCATCTCACCAGCACCTGGAAGAAGACCAGAGGAGGTAGCCAATTACCTCCCATTAACAGAGCGCAGTGGAGAAAATCAGTGGAAATACATGGAATTAAACATGATGTTAAAATCATACACACTGGGAAAATTAAAAAAAAACACAACTGTCCTTCATTCTGGCCAGCACATACAAAAGAATGATTACTTGCCACTTAGAAAAATCAGAAATCTTTTATTTATTTATGTATTTATTTATTTAAATTTTGGGGTTGAGGTGTGGAGGGTGAGGGAGAGAGAGAATCCCAAGTAGGCTCCAGCACAGAGTCCAACATGGGGTTCAATCCCATCACCCTGAGATCATGCTCTGAGCCAAAATCAAAAGTCAGATGCTTAACCAACTGAGCCACCCAGGTGCCCCAAATCACAAATCTTCTTGAAGGCCCTGTGTTATCTATTTTACCTGTGTATTCAAGACAGACTGGTTGCTCAGCCAACTGGAACACAGGACAGAAAACTCAGGGTTTTTCCATTCAGTTCTATCATCTGACACTTACAATAATCAGTAAAAATTCCATTTAAAGAATCATCCATTGTTCTAGCAGAGCATACACAGAATTTAAACCCAAACCTAGCAGGCAGTGAGAACTCACTATGAAAAGTGTCTAAAACCTAGCTGCTGATTTTAGATAGTTAAAAGCCCAAGAGTCGTAGTGATGAGTGCGAGAGGGGAAGAGAGCGGAACACCAAGGGCCCTTACCTTGCAAGAGCAGGTACCGGTGTCCTCTGCACAGCTGCAAAGACCCTGTTCCTCATCACAGGTGTCTGCCAATGTCCCTCGCAGGTCACAGTCACAGGCCACACAGTCTGGAAAGTCTCTGTACCCCAGGGAGCACTGATGGCAGCTCAGTCCACCGAATGCAGGCTTACATGGGCAATGGCCTGTGAGCGCATCGCATCCATGACTGGCTGACCCCACAGCACTGCAATTGCAGGCCTGGAAAAATAAACTAACTAAATAAAAAGGTACTTTTTACAATTTAATAATGTACACATGTTGAGATTACAGGAGAACATGAAATCTGGGGACACGACACAATCTCTTACGATTGCTACATGGATTCACTTTGCCCCGAGCCAACAGAAGGCAGCAACTGCCGTGCTGGCCATCTGTGCCTCCTGGGGCCCCACAGGCCCTGGGCATGACCTGAAAGTCAACCCAGCAGCAGCATCTTACAAGCCAAAGTCAAGTCTGTTCCTAAAAACACAAACTATATCCAAGTTTAACTGATGAAACCTACATAGAAGATTGGCTATAACCACCCCCCCCCCCAAAGTGACTTATGCCCTTCTCCTGGAAGATCGTGTATGTAGGAGACTATATTTAAAGGGCACTAAAATAAGGGTTTCTAACCATCAGTTCCACAATTGGGTTCTCGAAGAAAACTCAGACTGAAGTACTGTAAGGCTATTGCCTCTTCCACTTTGATGCCTGAACCTGTACTGAGTTTTAAATACAAACCTCAACAAGGTTAAGGTCAAGTGAATGGCTAAAGAGAAGGAGTGAAACTGGCTCCAGCAAAGTGCTTCCCAGTTAAGAAAATGCAGATGACAGTGCACACCTGGCATCCGAGCTCTAGGTCATGGCCCCAGTATCCGTCCTCACATTGGTCACAGGTGGCGCCCCGAGTATGAGGAGGGCAGATACACGCCCCCGATTCCGGGTCACAAGTGTGCTGCGTGTGAGCACAGTCACAGGCTGCAACAGAGAGAGATGGTGCTGTTACACATCTGGACACCATGCCATCGAAGGGGTCAGGGTTGATGCCACAGAGTATCTCCCATCTATTGATTATCTAGACCATTCTTCTCATTCTTAACAGAGCCCTCGTTATTCCCAAGATCTGCCCGTGTCCCTCAGCAGGTCGCTGTCCTCCTTGTCAAGAGATGTTGCAAAGGGGCCAAAGAGAAACAGAAATAGGTGGGAAGAACAGCTAATATTTTTGGAGCACTTATCGTGTGCCAAATGCTGTGGTAAGGACTTTACGTTCAACATCAAAAGTAACTCCCGGATGGAGATTATGATTACAGTCTCTATTTTATGGTTGAGGAAACTAGAGCTAAAAAAAGGTCATTAATCTAAGTTCACATAATTAGTAAAGCCTAACCAGAGATTATGGACAAATTAAGAATAGGGATTAGGATACAGAAAAAAAAAAAAAAAAGGTATGAAATCCTACATGTTAAAGAGAGAAAAGCAAAGGATCTTAACAGAATTAGAAGTCAAAGGAGAGCTCAAAGAAAAGTCTGGAAAATACCATAAAGTCTCAAATCATGAATTCTGGAGCTTACGTGTACAGCCACCGTCCTGGTATGCATAGAAGCCCCGCGCACACCTGTCGCACTTTTCCCCAGCTACGCCTGGTAGGCAGTGACACTGGCCATCCTCTGTGCAGTCATCGGACATGGAGCCTGACGCGCTGCAGTTGCAGGGCAGGCACCCCAGCCCCGTGTCCAACCCGTAATAGCCAGGCTGTTTCACAGGAGGGGTGGGGTCGTGGAAGCCAGAATACATTTTAGTTAGCCACTAATACTTATGAGGATGTTTCCCAAATCAAACATAAAATGTTTCATAGAATCATTAAGAGTTCATGACATCATTGCAGTCCTTTGTAAACTGAAGTCACACTGTGTAGGTAGAGATACACAGCATTCAGCAGCCGTGTTTGGGCATTAGCTCTTGCTGGCAGTCACCAAGTCCATTTCATTTGAACCAAGGTTAAGGTATCAACTATAGGCATCACTGACAAACACTTTAATTGTAGACAACGACCAATAGGCATCTTACCAAGCACTGGTCACACTGCTGTCCAGTCACATGAGGTTTGCAGTCACAGAGTCCAGTGTCAAGATGGCAGACATCAGAAATGGAGCCTTTTCCATGGCATTCACAGGCTAACACACACACACACACACAAGAGACATAGTTGTGCCCATTTCTGGGTATGATTGTAAAAAGATCCCTTAATCCCCAAAGGAAAAATTTTAAACATTCATGTTTCAAATCATTAAACTAAAAAATTTACTTTGCAATAAATTTTAATTTAGTGGATTTCTGAAGAGTAAACCAACCCAGGGTTGGTGGAAGGAGCCATCCCACAGAAAAACCACTGAAGCTATTAAGATAATAATTAGCAAATGATCTTAACCAACTTCAGGAGTTCCTTGAAATTGTAAAAAATGAGCCACCAATGTTTATCAATGAATCTTAATAAAAAACATACGATGGAGATTTCAAAAATCAATTTAGTCACCAGCTTGCATTCTAATCGTGTATTTATTTAATATTTTAAAGCTCCATTATAACAATCTAAATAGCTATTATTACATTTCATAGTTTAACGTAGAACATTTCCCTGTCCTAAGTCATGAGTCATCTGTAGCTCTAATACACTTACCTTCAGGCCACACATTTCAGTTTCATCTATAGTTAAGGTACTGATGTTCAAACTACAAAGTCCCCCGCCTTTACAAAGTGATACAATTTAATGGCTCCTAGAAATTGTTGATATTTATAGCACAGCTGTCAATATGCTGCTTATTACAAATATTTAATAAGCTGAAAAAATACTCCATAGAAACATAGACTATCGATAAACGCTTGGACTCAGGAAATGCACGTTCTCTGTCACATGGTAAAACGATGTGAAAAAAAAAAAAAAAGAAAAGAAAAACTTCACAAATCTGTCAAGCCCAAGCGCACTTGGTGTGTGTCAGCATTCTGCAGGGGAGGTGGAGCCATGGTAGATGCTGGAAGGCTGATGATCAGAAGAAAGGGAGGTATTCTCTGGTGTAAGCGGATCATCTGTGAGTCCCTCAGCAGGAGGCTGGGGAAGTGCTAGGGGCCCCATTTCTGTAGCTTACCTTTGAACACTCAACTCACCAGCTGTGTTAAGCATGCCTCCTGGGGCCTCAGGGACCCTGGAGACTGCCCTTCCCAAGGCTAGTGGATGCCTAGAGCGAGTACATGGCTTGCCTGCCAGCATGCCTTTCATATGCCAACAAACAAACCAATCCAAAGCTCACCCCCACAAAGGACTTCCTAGGACCTCTGTTCATTTAGGCTTCATTTCCACAATCCCCCCCGACCCCTCACCCCAGGGCCATGCATCTGACAGTTAGGTACAGTCCCCCTGCCCCAGAGCCTGCTGCAATTATTCCAAGTAGCCAATCCTAAACCTGCTTATCCTGCCTGCCCTTTCCTTCCTAAGGAAACCACAACAAAGATTCTAGCCCACACTTCCCCTCCTGACCAACCTGGGTGCTTCCCCGAGTGCCCTCCAACCCCCCGCCAAGGCCTTGGTGGGTCCCCTCCTCCTGGCCTCTGCTGTGCCACACATGTTTACACACACACACACACACACACACACACACACACACACCTGGCGACCTGAGGTCCCATCTCCCTGTCGCCCTCCCTTCCTCTAGAACCTTCAAATTCACCTTCCCTTCATGCCTCTTGGCTGCAAACACTGCTCCTCGTGAAGTCTCCCAGGACTTCACATTCAAAGTGCACATCCTTGGTCTTCATCTTTGTTCTATCTTCCAGTGAGATGGGACCCGTGGCCACTCCCTCCCCTTGTAATTTCCCTCTCGCTGAGGTCAGGGACCACCTCTGGGTTCCTCCCTCCTTCTCTTATCTCCCCCTCTGTGTCTCACTGAAAGCTTCCCCTTCCTCTGAGGAAACATCAAAGTTCACTGTATGAGCATCACAAAATACTGATGATGTATTTACCGTGTTGTTGGTTTGTCACCATATCACATTACGGTATATTTCTCTTTTTTTAAAAAAAGATTTCATTTATTTATTCATGAGGGACACAGAGAGAGGCAGAGACACAGGCAGAGGGAGAAGCAGGTGCCCTGTTGGGAGCCCAATGTGGGACTTGATCCCAGGACCGGGATGATACCCTGATCCAAAGGCAGAAGCTGAACCACTAGCCACACAGGCGCCCTTCTCTGGGCTCCATTTCTTCCCTGGTTCCTGCATGTCTGAACATCCAAATGTTTCCCCAACACCCCCCTAGGAATTCCCATGTCAGTAATACTGAATACTGACATTGCCACTGAGGTTAACCTAGTAAAACACGGTAGTATATTAGCCTGTGGGGCATCTGGGAAGTCCATAAAGGGATCCTATTATAGGTCTGGGTGGATTTCTAATGAAATATCCAGAAATAATAAGAATTCATCCATCAAAGCTGGAGGGGGGGCAGGAAAAAGGAAATGAGGAAAGAATAGAATGTGTAAATGCTTGGAGACTAGAAAGAGCCCAGACACTGTCAGTCTGTAAGCAGTCTAGCTGCCTGGGCCACCAACCTGGATCCAGACCCAATCCTGAGCCCCATCCCCTCCCAACTCCAGTCCACACAGAGATCTTCCAATTTCTTTCTTTCTTTCTTTCTTCCTTTCTTTCTTTCTTTCTTTCTTTCTTTCTTTCTTTCTTTCTTTCTTTCTTTCTTTCTTTCTTTCTTTCTTTCTCTTTCTTTCTTTCTTTCTTTCTTTCTTTCTTTCTTTCTTTCTTTCTTTCTTTCTTTCAGAGAGAAAGAGAGAGAAAGGGAAAGAATCCCAAGCAGGCTCCCCACTGAGCACAGAGCCTGACCCGAGGCTTGACCTCACAACCCTGAGATCAGGACCTGAGCTGAAATCAAGAGGCTGACTAGCAAAGCCCTTCAGCGTCCCAAGATTTTCTAGTTTCTACCTTCACTTTTACCCCCATGACAAAGGCTCTACTGGAAGCCCTCTAACTTTTCTGGCAAGTTTCTCTTCTGGCCTTGGCTCTCTTCTTATCCACTGTGTCCCCCACAGTGGTTCCAGAGTGACTGTTCAACACAGATCTGGTCAGACGCACCCCTGTTCAAGTGAGATGGAGCCCAGGACAGAGGTCAGCGCTCTCCACCCTGGATGTGGCCTGCTTTCCACCCGTCAACTATGGCTCCTGTCCTGGCCTGACCCTGCCTTTCACTTTCCAGCACACTCTTTCCAGACTCTGCCCCCCTGGCCTGGATGACACCTTCCCACCACCTGTCAGCCCACCCGGGGGTCTCCTACCAATCCTTCAAGCTGCACATCAAGAGGCGTTTCCTCCAGAGGCACCCATGGACTGCCTTGGGCCCTACGGAGCTTTGTGCAAACCCCGGGGTGGTCATCCATCCATCGCCCTGGAATGCTGCTAGTCCTCTCCGCCTGGCACTGCATGTGCATCTCCTGACCCCTGCAGATGTGGCTGATGGGACAGACCGACATGATCTCTAATATCACTTAAACTAAGACCTGGTCCAATGACTCGGACCCAGACCCAAACCCTGTCTGTTCTGACCCTCCTCCCTCACCTCCGTTCATCACCAAGATCTCCTTTGTATGCAAAATAGTGAAGCAGTTTTGTCTATGAAGTTGCAAATATGAAGGAAAATTATTTTTTTGATCATAATGAGAAACATTTAAATACATGTGAACAACTTAGATATGTAAATTCCCTTTTGCAACTGCAAATCTTATGTAATCTAAATACAGATCAAGTACTTCTTATGAAAACTTAGCATCCTAATTGAAATAGGCTATAAAATATGCAATGAATTTTGAAGACTTAATGTTAAAAAGGAAAGCAGACATCTCATTAATACTTTAAAAATCTGAGTACGTGACAAAAAGATACTACTTTTATAATTGGGTAAAATAAGATGTACTACTAAAATACATTTCATCTGGGATGCCTGGGGGGCTCAGTGGTTGGGCATCTGCCTTTGGTTCAGGTTGTGATCCGGGGATCCTGGGATGGAGTCCCACATCAGGTTCCCTGCTTCTCCCTTTGTCTGTGTCTCTGCCTCTCTCTGTCTCTCTCTGTGTTTCTCATAAATAAAAGAAATAAAATCTTAAAATAAAATGCATTTCATCTATGTCTTTTTATTTATGTGGTGACTAGAAAATTTAAAATTACATGCTTCATTTACATTGCTACTAGGACAGCATTACTATAGAAAAATTATAAAAAGTACTATTTTTATTATTAGCATTTATAATAGCTACCATTTATTTCATTTCCAGAACTTTAAGTTTTTATCCCAATTACTTCTTACAAAGGCCTTAACACATACACACACACACACACAAACACACACACAACGTATATATAACTAGGTCCATTTTAAGGAAACAGTGGCTCAGAGAGGTTAATAAATTTGCCCAATGTCACAGTTGATTGTGACCAACCCTGAGCTCTAACCTACATTAGTCAGACTCCAAGGCCTGAGATCCACATCATCACATGTATCTCCCCAGTAGAGCTGGGCCAAAATTTTTCCAGCTCCTCTGATGATACTTGTACAGTGCTCTGGGAAGTAACAAATGCACAATAAGCGATGAATGAATGAAGTAATGGATCATCAAGGTTTGCAGTAAAGATGAAAAGGAACGACATGAGTATAGTGTATACTTGGAAGCTTTCCACAAATACTGGTCACCATAATTATCCTCCATAACCAGGAGGTGGTCCTGGTCCTACTATGCAAATCAGCATGGTCAAGGTGGCCACGCTGCTGAGGATCAAGTTGACTGGCCCAAGGCTACAAAGCCTCTTCCCTCTCTCGAGGGCTGCCTGGGAAAGTACCTTTTCTGTATTGCTAGCAGCCTCGTGCATCCCCAGGTTGTAACAGCATAGCAGGACTTTGCATTTATGGGAAATTATTAAAATAATATAAAATTGTCATTTTTATTCTTTCACACCTTCAAGAGCTCTGCATAAAAATCTGAAGACTCCATCAGCCCTGAGGCTATAAGCTTGTCATCTCGGGTATGGGAAAGTCTGCTTTCTTCAGTGATGGGTTCTTTTATTATTTTTTTTATTTTAAAGATTTTATTTATTTATTCATGAGACACACAGAGAGAGAAAGAGAGAGGCAGAGACACAGGCAGAGGGAGAAGCAGGCTCCATGCAGGGAGCCCGACGTGGGACTGGATCCAGGGTCTCCAGGATCAGGCCCTGGGCCGAAGGCGGCGCTAAACCGCTGAGCCTACCGGGCTGCCCCTCAGTGAGGGGTTCTAAGTGATCCACAATGTCAGGAAGGGAGCAGCACAAGGTCAAGGAGTGCGTCAGTAGTTCAGGCACAGACCTGTGAGACTCCAGGGATAGAGCCTTCCCATTTTGCACCCCACATCTTGAAATCCCATCAAGGACCCCTGAGACCCCTGAGCCTGTCCCTCACAAACACTGCCGGCTTTGGCTCGAGTGTACCTTCTCCCCAGGCCCAGGAGCATGCGGAGCGTGCACCCCATCAGGCACCACTTTCTTCCCCAGTGGAAGGGCGCCTATATCTTCCAGGCCACCTGACCTGCTCTGTAGTAAGAGATCAAGCTAAGGCAGGGCACACCGGGGAGTGTTCGGGTTACACCGGTATTAACACAGGCACCAATCAAGATAGTTACCCCACAGGCTTAGCCCTTATTGACACATATAAGTGGATGGAGGGAGACTCCACGTGGTGATAGTAAGGGCTCTGACTTCACAGCCCAGACACTCACCGCGGCAATTTTTGGCTGTCACAGCGTCCCCATAGAAGCCATCAGCACACCTCTCACAGTGGGCACCGTCCGTGTTCCCAATGCATTTCAGGCACTCTCCGGTGACAGAGTCACAGTGACCCGCCTCGAAGGGGTCCACATTGCCGCTGCAGTTGCAAGGAACACAGGATTCCCCGGGCACTGTTGGGTTTCCATAGTAACCGTCTGCGCATCTGCATGAAAGATTGAAAGAGGGATCCAAATGAATGCACTTTCTCTAGACATTACCCCACCATCCAAGGATTCTCTGAATGGTTAGCAAATCAGACTGACATAAGATTTATTGTGAAGCAATGCAACACCAAGCTCGGACATTCAGATTTTCCCCACTCATTGTGAGGACAGAGAGCGCAACCACAATGAGCCATAAATCCCAGTAGATGTGCACTCCACTCCAGGCCAACCGGACCTGCATGCCTCGGGTGTGACGTGGTTCTCCTAGGGACCGGCCAGAGCTGGGCACTGAGTTTTCCATGTGAGAAAAGACAGTGTTGGCTTTCAGGCGCCAGAAGACAGCCATTAAATCAAATCAGCCCTAACCTATGGAACTATCCAGAGTAATGGCTATCTCAGCCTGTGAACAGTAAACACCGGCTCCCCGCTGTTTTCTATTGTCATGGATGAGAATTTACATCAGCTCAAGGAGGCCAAACTCTGTTCTTGAAGAATTCCCAGGGAGTTTTCACACTAGCTTTTTAATCAATGCACTGGTTTTTCTCTATAATTATGTGAAATAATAATTATACACACAAACTCTAAAATCATACTTAGCTAAATGTTTAAAAATAAACACATATAACTGATATTTAATTTTTAAAAGTTTGATGCAACTTCTGGAAGTCAGTTGAGTGATGCAGAGTACCTCTCACACCAAGATCCGGAGTATCCTGGGGCACACTGATCACACACCACTTCATCCCCAGCCTCTAGGTGGCAGGTGGGGCTGAAACTGTCAAAACAGGACAAACAAACACAATTTTCCAATGGGTGGTACAGAATTTTTAAACATTTTAAATCCCAGCCTTAAAAAAAAAAATAAATAAATCCCAGCCTTTTACCGTTCCTTACAAACTTTCAACAGGTCTTCACTCCAGAACCTTGGCCCCCAACCATGCAGCCCACCTCATGAGCCTCTCTCCTGGACACTGGACACTCAGTGCTCCTGGCTCCAGCTTGTCCCTCAGCCCAGGGGGCACTTCTTCCCCTCTCTGCCTGGGTTCACCTCATCTCCCATGCCCACTCAGCAGCCATCTCCTCCAGGAAGACTTCTCTGATGCACTTCCTAGCCAAGCCAAGTTCCCCTCCCTGGATTCCCTGGCACTGGTGAGCCTGCCTCAGAGCCCTGCCCACACTGGCCAAGAGTGAGCTCTAGCTTATACATGACAGCCCATCAACATTCCCCAAAGGATCCCACTGCTGGCCGAGGTCCCTTCAACCTCTGTGCCTGGGTCTAGGGGGCCTGTGGAGCAAAGCAGTTGAGAGCCCCCCTATGATTTCATGAGAGTAGTCCTGGTTGTATCTGTTTTATGCAGTGGAGTTTCAAATAAAAATCCCCATGAGGGAGTTCTCTGGGCTGGGTGGAGGGAGAGTCCTAAAAGGTAAAGGAGTGAGAGAGAAACGGGTTTTCAAACCACTGGCTTATGACTCACAGGCCCCAGCATGGCAAACAAGGCCTTGTGCATCGCTGGCTCCTTCCACCCTTCTCCTGCCTTGTGCTCCAGAACCATCTATGATTTCTCAGCAGGATCATGGGCCCAGAACACCCTTCTCTATGGCCTTCTAAGTCCTCCTCATCCTTCAAGCCTCATCTCAGGGCGTTCCTCGGAGTCCTGCAGATCCCATTCTCCTGACAGTGGACATACCTCCACTTTAGTTATGACCACACAGCGGGTTCCAGGGGACCAACAGCCATGGATGAACACTTTGACACTCAAGTACTTACCATGATACTCAGTGTATAGCAGGCCCTCAATAAATATTGGTTGAATCATGAAATGAATTCAGCACATTTTCAATGAGCCTCCTATTTACATATTTTGGTCATTATAGCAAAAACTCCTTAAGGCCAGGAACAAGGTTTTATACATGTCTGTGTACTCTATGCCTCCTAGCCTACTGGCAGGTACACCAGATATACACTGAAAGAACTCATGAGCAACATTAGACCAAGAGGAACAAAACTATGCACATTTTCTTGCCATCACATAACTTTTTCAATATAATTTAACACACCAAACTAGTTCTTTTTGAAGAGAGAGAAGTCACCCCTCCGTCTTTAATCCTAATTAATTACCCCTGGATAACATACTCTCCTCACACACAAGGTCTTGCTCTGAACACATCAGTACTCATCTGAACAGAAATCTGGGCCGTGCTGGGCCGGCTCCACTGGTGGGGGTGCCAAGCTTACTTGTTGGAGGTCGTGGAGAGGGGGCAGGCACACCGCTGGCAGTCCCCAGGCGTCCCTCGGGAAGGCAGCCCATAGAAGCCGGGCGCGCACTGCTCACAGTGGTCCCCCGTGGTGTTGTGCTTGCACACCTAGAACACACGCATGAAGAGAAGACTCAGGTCAGGCTTCCTTAAAAGATTCTCTGATTAATCTAAAAATAACTTGAAGCCAGAGTGAAAAAAAAAAAGATAAGATGCTGAAACAAATCACCAAACTCGGTTACATGAGGAAGGGTTGCTTGTTTTTCCAGATTAACTAATAACAAAGTTTTAATTTGTATAATCTGTGTAATCTGTATAAATGGGAAGCTTTCACTTCTGCCCACATTGGAGTAACTCCTACCAGACTTGCCCTTCTGTAGGAAAGAAGTAGAAAAACTAGAACCGAACATATTGAACAACTTCTTTCTGACACTGGGCAACAGAGGGGTACAGGGTTACCTGAGAGAAGGGAGGTGGCAGGATGAAACCCCACAACCACATGTCTTTCTTCCTGGAGACACTTGCTAAGCTGGGTGCAGGGAGTGGGGCGACCCAAGCAGAATGTGGAGGTCTTGCTGAGTTGAGGAGACAGAGGTCAGAATTTAGGGAGACTGGAGCTGCAGCAATTGAGGCAGAATATTGGAACTTCACAGAATAAGAACTCTAGAAATCTGCACAGGAGCCCCCTTATAAATAGCTACAGAATCCAAGCTTCTCGTGTGTGGAGTGCATTTCCATGTGGCCGGCTGAGCAATTAAGAACTCACACAGACCCAGGGACACTGGAATTGTAACCAGCTGGTGTGGGTAGTCTCTGTTAAACACCCAGAGCACCCAGTAGAGACCCCAGAAGAAAAACTCGTTTGCAGTAGGGCTAAACTTGCCCTGGAGTAGAAGTTATACTAGACCCACCCCAACAAAACTTAAAAACAAACCTTGAAACAAATCCAGCTGACCTATGACAATTTAACCACCTGCCAAAACAAACTCCGACATTCTTTAAAGGAAAGTAACAAAATCCAAAAACTTAACAATGAACAATATTCATCACACAATCAGAAACGACTGGATATGCTTCCACTAATCAAATCTGGGAGAATTTGGAATCCACGGGTCCAGACAGATAACAAGTAGGTAAATAAATAACCATAAGAAGGGCTTACAGCATGCTGTGTGCCAGCCAATAAACATGGAGAAGTGCTGGAGCTGGAGAGCCATCCTCTGCAAACATCATAGTAAGTTAAGTGTTGGTGGGGCAAGAATCATCAGAGCCTGCTAAAACTAGGGAAATTCTGACAGAGAATATATGATACTTGCATGGTCTTAAGGTGTCTCCCTCATGCTGCTTATTAAATGCAAAATAATAGTAAATATACAGTGGAGAAACTGACCGACACCTGGCGTGTGTAATCAGTATTCACGCCACCAGCGAGCGACAGTGGACACTGTGGGCTTCCACATGTGGTTCTCTGCAACATCACTAATGAACTGTTTTGGCCTGAAAGGTATAACCTGACTCTGTTCATGGAAAAAACAAAAGAAGATCCCCAAATAAGGGGCATTTTATTTTTGGAAAAATGACTGTGTTCCTCAAAGTGTCATTATCATAAAAGACAAAGAAACGTCATGGAAGAACTTCAGATTAAAGACGACTAGAGAGACATGACGATAAAATGCAATGCATGATCTAGTCAGGGGCCTGTGGTGGGGAAGAAATGCCATAAAGGACATAATTGAGTTAACCAGCAAAATGGAAAAATGGATGGTAGATTAGAAAGAGTAAAATACCAAAGTTGTATTTATTGAAGTTGATAATGTACTGTGGTTATGTTAAGAGAAAATCCTTATTCTCAGGACATATACACTGAAGTATTTAGGGATAAATGAGCACAGCTTATTCTCAAGTGCTTTAGAAAAAGCATTATGATTAGATAAACAGATCATGAGAACACAGCAAATGGGGAAAATGTTAACAACAGGTGAAGCTGGGTAAAAGGTAGGTGCTCTCAGTACTAGTTTTCTTCCTACAACTTTTGCATATACATTCAAAATGATTTCCAAATACAGAAGAAGCAAACAAACAGAAAACAAATGTGATTCATAAGGAGAAAAAAATCTAAAAAAGCAGGCAGAGAAGATAAAAAGACAACACAGAGAGTTACATGGATAAGAATAACTACTGCTTTTTCCTTTGAAACAACGCAAGCCACAAACAAACAGAACAGCTTTCAAGTGCTGAAAAATATCTGCAAAAATCTCTTTCCAACTCAAAGGTGAAGGAAAGCCTTTTTCAGGTAAACAAAACGTGAGAGACTTTGTCCACTGTCAGACTTACACTGAAGAAATGCTAAAAATAGTTCTTCAGGAGGCAGGAACATGGAAACAGATGAAATCTTGGATTTAGATCAAGAATTGAAGAGTATCAGAAATGATAAGTACAGGGAAACTACGAAAGACTTATTTCCTTTTTGAAAACATCTCTATAGAAAGCAGAGTGACTCTGCATCAGGGGTACAGGAGGTGACTCTGCATCAGGGGTACAGAAGGTGACTCTGCATCAGGGGTACAGAAGGTATGCAGGAGAGATGAATGGGCATGAGGGCAGGTGGGAAGCCACACTGGGCATGAGGGCAGCTGCATGGCCCAAGGTAAAGCTGAGCCTATTCCCCATATTCTTTCTTGGTCTCCCTAGGGCCTCCCATGACCCCCTCATGCTGCTGCCATCCAGAACTTTCTCCTGTGATCTCTACCTACCCCTGCCTGTACTCACTTACTCACCACCCACCTGTGGGTCCACCTTGCCATCCACTTCCCTCTACCCCCTTCTTTGAGAGCCATTCATTTTAAATACCTTCTTGGCCAGTTTTCATTCAACAATTTAAATAATATTTCCAGTTTCTAAATGATATACTTTTCTATAATTCCTGAGGTTGATAAAAGTTTTCCCATTTGTTAAACTTAATTTGAGACTGTAAGTTTTGTATTACATCCTTTTAAACAGGCTTTCACCAATTTATATTTACTTACTTATTTTAGAGAGAGAGAGAGAGCACATCAGTGGGAGGGGCAGAAGGGGAGGGAGAGAGAATCTCCACAAAGCGCAGAGCTTAACAATGTGGGGCTCGATCGCAGGACCCTGAGATCATGACTTGAGCCAAAACCGAGAGTCAGAGGCTTAACCGACTATACCACCCAGGTGCCCCAGACTTTCACCAGTTTTATGTAGAGTTACCCTTGACCTAACTCTAAGCTGGAATTGTTTACAAATCACCTGGTTTCAATGTCATTCGATTCAGGAAGTCTGACATAGGGCCTGGGTGCTGCATGTCTAAAAAATCCCCAGATGGGATGCCCGGGTGGCTCAGCAGTTGAGCATCTGTCTTCAGCCCAGGGTGTAATCCTGGAGTACCATGATCGAGTCCCATATCGGGCTCCCTGCATGGAGCCTGCTTCTCCCTCTGCCTGGGTCTTTGCCTCTCTCTTATTTATTCTCTCTTGTGAATAAATAAATAAAATCTTAAAAAAAAATCCAGATGACATGTAGGTTGCTGGTCCTCAAGTGACATTTTGGTAAGAATGTCTTAGACTCTTTTTTTTTTCTCCCCATCCCTATATGACCTTGATTTTTATAATTATCCCAAATTAATTCAAAATGCAACTGGCTTTGGTAAATGGCTACATGGTTGAGCTAACAGTATTCTGCAAAAACAACTAGTTTCATTAAAACACATTTAATTATGTCCACTTGTAAAATATCTATGATATGATTTCTTTGCTCAAAGGACCAGATAAGGCTTTATTTCTCTTTGGGAAAGCCATTACGTAGTTCTGCTAAAAAACAAAACAAAACAAAACAAAAACTACCAAGGGTCTGTTTCAATGCTTTCTCGGGTCCCAGACCTTGAAATTACCTGCCCTGTTGGTGGAGCTGGTATGGGAAGGAGGAGAATATGGGCAACCTCCATACCTTCCCCTCAGTTTTGCTGTAAACCTAAAAGCATCTAAAAAAAAAACACACATAAGGGCCCTAAGAACAACTGGAACCTTCTCTGTGATAACCTGTAAATAAGGAATTGACTCCTGGAAGCCAGATGGCTATGTACAAAGCCCAGGGCTATACATGGCTATCCAAAACGGAGAACTAAAAGGTTTCTTCTTAAAATAGAGTAGGAAAAAAAAGCAAAGTTAGATGAAACAGACAAGTGATGCTACCAAGTTTTTATATTTCCTTAAATCCCAATCTAAATTTTTATTTTTTTTGCCTCTTCAAACATGAATTACTTAAAAAGATAAAAATAATAACTTTATAGTGGAAAAACCTAGCAGACACCACCTTATCCAAGTGTCCCAGCCTAACCTCCCCAGGATGAACACCATGGCATCTCATGTCTGCGACAGCATGCACCCAGGGGGCACATCACCTTCACGTCTTGCCTGAAATGCAAAACATCAACCTAATCACAAGAAAACAGACACGCTCTAGCTGACATTCCAGGGAATGTCCAGGGCTCCTCAAAAGTGCCACAGTCATGAAAGACAAAGAAAACCTGAGGAGCCTGTAATGGATTGAAGGAGGCAAGTGCAATGCAGTTCTGGATGTGAGGTTGGAAAGGGGACATGAATGGAAAAATCTGACGACATCTGAGTGGAGTCCACAGTTCAGCTAATGAGATCGCGCCAGTGTTAATTTCTCACTTTTGATCACTATACTATGGTAACGCGAGATCCGAGCATCCAGGGAATCAGGGTAAAGGTTGCACAGGATCTCGCCACACTAATTTTGTAGTCTTTCTGCACATCTGACATTATTCCTAAACATTTTTCAGCTGTAAAACTTATTATCATTTATTATAATTAGAACTTAGAGGTCAGTTGCTACTTAGCATTTTCACTTCAATATAAGTATATATTTTTTGTGAAGATATGTTAACAGAAGCACGTGCAAATACCTTTTTGGCCTATCTGTACCTAAAGCCATGGATGCCCCAACCACAACCTGCTGACCACCTCCAACTGTTGGCAGATGTCCCTGGAAGGCTGGCCTTCCAAACATAAAGGGAAAGGCAGAGGTGTTGGGAAAACAAAACAAAACAAAACAAAACAAAAAACAAAAACCAATGACCTCATCAAGCTCTGGGAAACTGATCCCAAGGGACAGAAAGTATGTGCAAACCATCATAAGTCCTATAGACACTTGCTCTCTGGAATGATGAAACGAACAAAGCACAAAATGAAAGCTTTACTTACAGAATCAAGAAAAACTAGGCTCTAGAGAGAATAAGCAATCCATGGCATCATGATGAGATCTTCTCCATGGGTCTGATAACTAATTTTCCCTAGCCTTGGGACTCAATCAATGTCTTTTGGAAAGAGCATGACCATTTCCCTGTATGGTGTATAGGATTCAGCTGATTAACATACGTATTCACTCCAGCTATGTGCAGTACATCCATTAGAACCCAGGAGCGAGGCCCGGCTTCCAGGCAAAAGAGCCTAAAAGAATTCCTGATTGAAGTTAAAAAACAAGTCTTGTGCTGTATCTGCCCCAAAGTTCATTTTCAAGATTAACTGCATATTCGACAAGCCATGTTTCAACTCATGTTGCATGAAAGAAGCACTTGTTTGAAGAGTTTATCCGAGCTAACAACTATAAAGCATTATATATTACACAAAAGAGAGTGATTACTAGAAGTCCTATTATTCCTTTTATGACATACTGTGTAATATGGTAAAGAAATTCTAGCACTTTCATTTAAAAGACCTGATCCTTTTTAATCAGTGGATAATATTTTCTACCTTTCTATCGCCTTATAATTTTACGAAGTGAATTCATTGTTCTAACAAACCTGCAATGAAATTATATATTCCTTTTCACCAAAGTAACTTTTTTTCAAAAAAGAGGGAGGAAAAAGCAGAAAATATACTATGACATGGAGTTAAGTCTGCAAATTTCCTTTGGGGTCTACAGGGCTAGGATAATCTCCTACGGAAGAAGTATTTTAAAAAAAAAAAACATTTTTGCACAGGAGACAGCTTTGGAATGGGTAGGAGGGGGTATTCCAGGTTTTTTCCAAAGACTCACAGAGCAAACGCCGTGAATATCACATTCAGCTGCATGGCCGTGGCATTCACAGGGCTGACAAATTCCTCCAAAGAGTATTCCATCCACTCGATAATAGCCAGGGAGGCAGGACTGCAAAAGACGGATGGGTGACACATGCTTGTAAATTATACAAATCATCTTTTTAATACGTTAGAAACATAAACTTTTCCATTTTCTATAGGAGAGAAACGCACTTCTTTGCCCTCAAACTTCTTTATCGAGGTATCATTTACATGCTATAAAACGCACCCATTTTAAGGATACAGTTCAATGATGTTTTTAGTTAACTTACTGAATTGTGCAACTATCCCCATAATCCAGTTCCTCCTTTTTTTTAAAGATTTATTTATTTGGGATAGAGAGAGTGCACAAGCCAGGGGAGGGACAGAGGGAGAGAGAGAGAGAATCCCAAGCAGACTCCCTACTGAGCACAGAGACCTACATGGGGCTCCATCTCACGACCCCGAGATCATGAGCTGAGTTGAAATCAAAAGTCAGATGCCCAACTGACTGTGCCACCCAGGCGCCCTTCCTTGTTTCTTTCTAAAGGTAGAAATATACACACCAAAACCTAGTGGCTATACAATGGGTCAGCATCCTCCTCAGTGGTATCCTGCCACAATATTATTAGAAATCATGTAACACTTAGCCACTTAATCAATGTTTCAACCAAGAGGACATTTTCCTCTCAACTTGATTTTGTTTTCTTTTGGGTCAAATTCACTAAATATTACCATCAAAGTGCCCGAGTGTAGGTCTGTGTCAAACTGCATCAGTTTAATTGAGCGAACATTACAGGTGTGCTTTCTGCGCTATTCATGGATGCTGTCTCCAGCCTGCAAGGTGTAGGGGCCCATCCCAGACAGTCATTCATGTAATTCTTATGATGACCCTGAGAACTATTCTCTCTATTTTATACTTGAATCTGGAACATATGAGCAGTTAGACACTGTGCCCATTGTGCCAATGGAAAGATTCAAAGTTGGTTATGCACACCTCCCACACCTGGGGTCACAGGGATGCTTGGGGTGACATGGAACATACACTCTGTCTAGAGTACACGGGGGAGTGATTACTTTGGAGGCCAGCATACTCCCATGGGGCCATGGGATGAGGGGTGTGGATTTGGTTTTCATTATTGTAAAAAAAATATTAAAATTGCATTTTCATTATATGAGTAATATACAAATGCATTCATTCACACTGACCTGTGAACGTGCCCTTAACACCTCCATGCAGCCATGCTCCTGTCAAGGACAATGGGCCAGGCTACAGATGGGCACTGAGGAGGAGCTGCCTGGGGGTCTGTGTGGTGGCTATCGGGCTATCAAGAATTCCATTCCCCACCAATACCTGTCTGATTCCTTATGTCAGCTTCTAATTTAAAAATGCTTGACAAAAGTAGTTAAAATTATGTGGAAAGCTTCACGTGCTTCCTTGAGCCATCATCCCATGCACATCAGCATATTTTCCTCCAAACCCCGTGGACTTGGAGTTCTCCAGCACTGACTGCTCACTGATGCCCCCTCTTGGTCTAGCTGGCCTGGGCTTCTACTTTCTCTGCCAGCTCTCTATTGCCACATCCCTAGTAGCCATCAGGTCATTTATCTGTTAAGCCCACAGGAATTCGATCTTACAGCTATTTCCTTGGCCTAAAAATAAATGTTGTACATCTAAAAAAAAAAAAAAGTTCATGGGGTCAAAAAAGAAAAAAAATGTATAAAATATTTAAAATAGAAATATTTAAAAATCTACATCATGAAGCACAGGCCAACTTTATTAACTGCAAAGTTGATAATTGATAAAGATTCATAAAACCAAATTATAAGTTAAACGTTCTCACTTTGTAAAAATGATTGCCAAAAACTCACAGCCAATGAAAAGTGTTCATAATCATCCTCAGTCTTCAACACAGGAGAGGGAGGGCCATGTGCTGGTTAACAGCACAGATGAAGCTTGAAACCTGAAAGCTCTTTCCTACAGAAATTTAGGATAGTGCCAAGTACATAGAAAGTCCTCAGTGGAATAGTTATTATCAATACTTACATCCAGTTTCAAAATATAGTCCAAAAAATTTTTTTAGCAACAGATTACTTTCACTGATGATTGCAAGCTCACTTTCATACATTTCATTGTGAAGTTGAGCTTACCTAAGCTAACATTGCCAGGGGCAATAAAAAAATCTTAAAATGGGCCTAGCTTGTCTAATGTTTTCTAGGTGGCATCCTGGTGAGTTGTAAATGTTCAGATACAATCAAGTTCAATCTTGCTGAGAAATGCAAAATATGGCATGGGCAGTGCAACTTTCCAGTTGACTACAGCAAGAGGGTAGACTTAAGTCTGGGGATTTCCAGGGGTCCCATGACCCCCTTGGAAGAGGTACGCCAGATTTTAAACATTGTGACTTCCAATATATCCATAGGTCCCTGAAGTCTGAACCAAACATTATGTTTCTAAAGTTAAAATCCAAGTGTGGGTCATTGTATAATCTCAATGTGCTTTTTTCTCCTGAGGAAAGAACAAAAGGAATGCAATAGGAAGGGAAGAAGAGGAGCCTTACCTCACAGGAGATCCCTGCGTAGCCTTGGGGGCATTCACAGTGCTCCACCTCAGTGGCCAGGGCCAGGTCTATAACGTTAGGGCTGGCTGTATCCAAAGAGACAGAATCCAACCTACCAATAGATCAGGGTCATCACGTGACTTAGACATCCACCTGCATATGATAATCTAACACCTTGATGAAGGTGAATTCTTAAAGGTTTTGTTCAAACAAAAAGGTGATGCGACTTTTGTAAATAACTAAAGATTTTCACACCAATATGATTTCCAAAAGACATCCGTATTCCCCGGAAAGCCTTTGAAACATTTGGTGCAAAGGCAAGCAATTGCCCAGCCAGCTGTGGGAAGGGTCTGATGTTGCCCAGTCTGACTTGAAGCACTTTATTTATTTTTTTTCTAAATTTTTTATTTATGATAGTCACAGAGAGAGAGAGAGAGAGGCAGAGACATAGGCAGAGGGAGAAGCAGGCTCCATGCACCGGGAGCCCGACGTGGGATTCGATCCCGGGTCTCCAGGATCGCGCCCTGGGCCAAAGGCAGGCGCCAAACCGCTGCGCCACCCAGGGTTCCCTTGAAGCACTTTAAAACTAACCCATTCAATCATCCTATCTTGAATATGGAGATTTTCCTTAAATGTGTAATTCTGTGTTTGCTTTAGCTGTGTCCAACTTGTATGCTTAGCCTGGCATTGCCAGAAATTGACCTGCTGGAAGTAATAAAATGACTGAAAATGAGAACATTAGCTTAAATTAAATAGTAAAATCTAAGACCATTAACATCAGGAAGGTGAAAACCAGATGCAAGATGGTTCAGACAATTGTGATCTTATTAGGTATTTCTCAGAAAACCACCCTGGAAGTTTCTGATCCTGACATCAAGATGATCTCCTACTGAGGCACATTTGTCGTGGACAACTATTATTACATCTTCACTAAAATTATAGTAATAAAAGTATGTTTTAAAACAGCTGGCTCCATTAGGTGCGCCCTTAAAATAATCAAGTAAAATAAATCACACTTAAAAGGCACAAGTATCAATAGATGAAGACAAGATTGAGGATGCTCACCATGAGCTTTCCCTCTCTTTCAATACACACCTGTAAAGAGCCATTTTTGCAGAATTGTAGTTGGCTCTGATCAAGAGATGTGTCACATTGGCGAGGACAGTCATCAGCTGGTCACGATCTATCTCCCTTTTGTTATTAAAATCTCGGAAGTTCTCAGGCACTAGTCTGACCACGTTCAGGTACTCTTCATAGGGCTGTAATGACAGGCCCTCGGCCTGGGTGCTCAAAGTGAGTCCATTTCCCTAACATTTAAAACAAGAGAAAATATATTTGAAATTCAATGCCATGATAAAAAAAATCAAAGTAAATTTGTATTTAGCGACGTGGCTTTTCATTTCAGCTTAGGTTCTCAGGGCAAACATGCAACAGCATCTAGAATCCTTGGTCCAGAACGATCAGAGGAGAGATGTTTCACTGCATCCCCCTCAGAGGGGTTCAGATAATAGATGTAAAGGCTGGGTGGCTCGCTGGGATCTCAGAAGAGAAACAGTATGTTCCCATGGTTTTCCCCAAACAACCAACCTGACACTCCTAATCTTTAACCGAAGAGCAGAAGTAGAAAAAGGATATAGAGACTTCTAGCTTTCCATAAAACTGCCATTCACAAAAATGCTTTATGCCACCCATTCCCCCTTGCGGCTGGCTGGATGTCATTAAAGGGGACAGAAGAGGGGATGGACACAGTAGACCAAAACCCGAGGCAGTTTCTGACCTTCAGGAAAATTACCAGTGAGGCCGAGCTGGGTCTTTGAGTAATGACAGAGGAGAGGAGTGAGGATACAGAGTTAGGGACAGTGGCTGGGGACAAAGCTGGTGACCCGTCTCCCACCCCGACACCGACGAGCACTGCTGCCTAAGCATTCATGTGGGAGGCGACACGGCAGGAGACAGAGGGACTCACGGGGCTTACAGGGTCATTCTGACATCAGAGCAGACACCTGTCTTCCTTGCACATGTGAAAAGATGGGTCAGCTTCAGGGCTGGAGGGAAGAGCCACCTGTGCTGTCCTGAGGCAGTTCCAGACATGGGCCCAAGGAGAACCTGCACACTCAGTCTCGGCGGTGCCTGGACAAGGGGGGTCCCTGCTGAACGGCCACCTGGCCGTGTGCTTCCTGCTCCTATGACCCCCCTTAGCCACTCGGAGTCATAAAACTGCCACCCGACTAGGCCCTGCAGCTCCACGCAAGGCAGCATGCAAGCAAGTACCTTAATGATAACGTCGGCGTAGGACATGGGGTCGCCATCCACCGTCTCCACTGGGATATCATAAGACACCGTGTACTTCAGGAAGCCACCAAATGCAGTCAGCTGCAGTAGGTAAGCAAGAGTGAACACGAGGGCAAGCAGCCGCAGCCCCTCGGGAAGAGAAAGCGGTGGCCAGGATCCATCAGGAACGACCAGGCTGCAAGGCGGCCTGGTGGCCACAGCACGTACGCAAGTTCACATTAAGGCAGTGAAAAGAGAGCCTATTATACGAATATTTTGTTTAATCAATACTACCAAAATGCACGATGTCATTTAAATGTACAGAAGAAAGATGTACTCCTTCTTGGAGAGCCCAAGGTTAATGAGCATAAATGTCTGTGAATCACACAAGAGACATGGATTTCATTTCAATCCTTTAGGATTTAGGAGTTAGATCCACGACGAGAATTCCAACATTCTGATTTCATCGCCCTCCTTGTAGGAGAACAATTAGGAACATGACTTATCAGCTAAAAGAAAGACTGAATGTTTTTCTTCCTGGTCATATCCTTTACTGTAAAATGCGGATTTGCTTTATGACAGGTGTGTTACAACAATGTTTAGAATCCAGTCCTTGTACCAAAAAATTGGAAAAGTGATCTTAACAGAAAAAAAAGAAAAAATCAATGACTTTTGGTGACACAATCACATTATAAACAGAACATGTCTTCTAGGCTTATAATTTGATGGGAAAACAATATTTTCAAAATATGAACATGATGTAACCTAAATCTAAACAAAATAAGTTATAAAATTAAAATATGGGATCCCTGGGTGGCGCAGCGGTTTGGCACCTGCCTTTGGCCCAGGGCGCGATCCTGGAGACCCGGGATCGAATCCCACGTCGGGCTCCCGGTGCATGGAACCTGCTTTTCCCTCTGCCTATGTCTCTGCCTCTCTCTCTCTCTCTCTCTCTCTCTCTGTGACTATCATAAATAAAAAAAATAAAAAATAAAATAAATTAAATTAAATTAAAATATAACCAGCAAATGAAGTAGAAACTTCCCAAGCCATAAGGCCTACACGACTATGAAACATACCACTACTTCAAGACAAACCAAATGCACAGTGCGGGTGAGCATGGAGCTCGAGTCATGAAGGTAGAGTCCACTAAGTATATTTCCAGATCATCAGAATCTGGAGAGAAGTGGCATTACCGGTGAGGAGGAAGGAGACAATGGCATTGAAGGGAGAGATTAAATCACATGAACCAAATTTCCACTTTGCAGAATCACCAGGTTGCATGTTCTTAAAAGTATTTTATCTGTTGCTAAATGTGAACATTGGGTGAGAAACAGTCCATTTGGATAATGAAACTGGCCGGACACCAGCCCCAGGGCACAGCCTTTCCTGCCCAAGTGCCTTCTCTTGTGCCAGGCTCTCCACCGAGCCCTACGGTAAGTACAGGCTGACTAAACAAAGCAGGGATGTGATGGATGCTGCACAGGGCCCACGTGATCCAGAAACCCAGAGGAAAGTAGAGAGCCTGTCATGGGCGGAGGGGACAAGACTCCCTACAACTGGCTGCCTGTGACCGACGTGGCCAAGAAGAAAGTTCACATTTTGATGATGTAATAAAGTCACACGAGGATAAACAAGACCATGTGAGTCAGGTATAAATAAATGCTGAATAATTATCTGGCAAACCCTGGAGTGGCCATAAGATGAACCTGAATCCTTAAATTGCCAACAGAGGCTCTTTCTTAATGTGCTCTGAGATCTTTGCCCAAGAGTGTTACTTCTGGCGATGGGCCTACCTTGTTTCCGAGGTAGGCCTCCGGGGCCGACCAGTAATACTTGGAAGTCAGCCTCTGCATGACCACCGAGTTGTTGATGCTAATCTGATGACGCCCACCCAGTGCATCTTGCTGAGACGGGATCTTGCTTGAACTGATCAGATCAGTGACCAGCCACCCAGACATATCTTTCACCTTAAAAAGAGATTCAGAATTTCAGAATATGAAATAGAAGTCACCTCAGATTTCACCCAGTCCAGTACTAGTATCCTCACAATGAAGAAACAGACTCAGAAAGCTGAGCTAGGGACAGAGTTAATACGTTGTGGCCATAGAACCACACAACTCGTGACCCTTCTACTTGCCAAAAGACCAAGAAAATCTCAGAATGAGTCAAACACTCCTCAGACCCCCAGATCACTTATAAGCAAGTAGGTGAGCAAAACTGTCAAAGGCCATGGATATATATTTTTTAGATAAAAAAAAAAAAATAGCAAAGACCTTAATAAGGGCATTGAACAAAACGTCTTTTGCTAACTCTGATTTTTTTTCATCATTGCTTCCTGCTTTTCACCAAAAAGCTGAAAAGTGTATGAAAATAACCTCCAGATCCTATCCTCCTAATTTGTCAGCTACAAAGAGATGACAAGCCATCACCCAGTATGGTGGCCACAGGGACTCACATTCATTCTCAGGTACTGATGGGGATTCCCACTCCCTCCCCCGTGTTGCTCCCACTCCTCACCAACCTGCCAGTGAGGGAGGGAGGGAGGGAGGGAAATGGAGTCAGGGACTAACACCCCCTCTACCCTGAATACAGCTCTTCTGAGATGGCCTTGGGGAGGCCAGGTGGTTGTGGATGAGCCCTGTGCCCTGCGGTCCTCCCTGACCTCCAGCCATCACACTGTCCTCCCCAGGCACCATTTGGCATCCCCCTAGGACTCCCCATCCCCAGAACCACTGAGGATATCCTGCCTGCCCTCATAATTCCTGTGTCCTTTGCTGTTGTTCCTACCCTAACCAGATTCTCTGAGCTAGAACATTCTGCATGGCCTCATGTCCTGATGTGCTTCCTGGCCTGAGACCAGGGCAAAGCAGTGGGTCCCAGATCTCACATCTGGCCCTACAACTAGGTGCATTTCCCCACAGAAGAAATGTAAACACTACACATTCTACATCTATTGTTTGGATTGGGAAATGTATGTGGGAACAAACACATGACCAAGAAAGAAACTTTTATGACACTTTGGTGGCAGGCTGCCTCGGATCCATGTCGTCATCATTCCAAATGGCCGGGGGCAGTGGTACAGGGAAATGCAGCCCCCATGCTTTAGAACACAACCCCCAGAGAGCTCATTTGAGGTGCCACACATCCCAAATCCGGGCTCAGGGAAGGTACCCTCACCTGACTGAGGGACCAAGAAAGGCTGTCACAGACATCAGAGACACCAAAGCAGAAGCACTCTGAGCAGCCCTCAGGGTTTCTCTCCTTCAAGTTATAGAATCCTGGCTTGCAGAGGTCACAATTGTCTCCCTCAACATTTTCCTGCACATAAGAGAGAAAGATTAGCTTTGAAACCAATGTGTCCAGGTAGATAGAAGCAAGTGATAGTAACATGACATCAATAAGAAAGGTGTTTGGTGATCCAGACAAATACGTGAATAAACAGATGCTCAAAGTAAATGTAAAGCCTCATGAAGTCATTATTTCCAGAATAGATATTTTGAAATTATTACCACCTAGTTTTGTAGTCAAGAATGAGGGTCAGGATCCTAGACCTTGGTCATTATAGTGAAATAACTTTTTTTGTATGCTTTGTTTTAGATTTTCCATTTTTGCTGATCTTCCAAGAATCTAAAAACCTGAGGAGAGCTATATAATTGTCTCCTTAATAAATGCTCAAGATTATTTTCAGCCACTTATGACATGTGCTTAAGACCCTGCTTACATGGGGAGAAACATATCAGATATAATGGGAAGTCTTACAAATTATGGTTATTGTGGGAAGATGGATATTAATATCAGATGGCAAAAAACGCCACCTCCCTGGACCCAAATTACTGTGTTTTACATCATTGTCCAATTCCTTTTTAAGAGAAATCCAAAATAACATATCTTCCTTTAAATAATATTTTTACAAATCTAATACTTAGCTGGTTTTCCCTTAAACACAAAGCTGGAACAGAATGTCAGAGAAGAGATAATGGCCCAGGCCTAAGAAATGCAGTATTCAGTTTCATCTGGGGAGTCACAGAAATAACTCTGGAATATTTGGCCATTGCCCAGAAGGCACCAAAAAAGGCAAACAGGGTGCCTATTTAAAGCCAAGGACATAGACCGCGACATAACATTATGGGTCTTAGGAAGGTGCGGGAAAGCAGGGTTCCATTTCAACCTTGCTGCTTTGCTCGAGACCTGATCCTTGAACCTATGGAATGTGTTCCTTTCTCAGGACACCTCAAAGGAAACGCAGGGTCATTTTTAACCCCCACACCTACCTTACAGAGACAAGGCTCTGAGCACGGGTCCTCGTTCACACTCCCAGCCCGACTACACTCACAGCGGATGCAGGCTGGATAAGCCTTGTAACCAAATTGGCAGCGATCACATTTTTCTCCTGCATAGCCTTCCTTGCATGGACATTGACCTGGCTGCTCCCCTGCAAAGAAAAGGATGGCAGTGGCCCAAAAGGGGGGTAAAACGTTAAAGCCGGGGTTGGCAAACTATTTCTGTAAAGGGCCAGAGACGAAACTAGTTCAAGTTTGTTGCCAAAGAATCTCTGTTGCAATTACTTACTTTTGCCATAACTGCTTGAGAGCAGCCTTACATGATACATAAACAGATGGGCACAGCTCTGTTCCAATAAAACTTTATTTACAAAAACAAGCGGTGCGGTGGTATGCCACATATGGCACATGGCCCACAATTTGTTGACCCTTGGTTAAAAAAAAGAAAATGGAGATGAAAAACAGAGGCTGATGGGACTCTCAGATGGTGCAGCGACTTTGGAAAACAGTTTGGCACTTCTTCAAAATATGAAGCATAGAGTTATTCTGTGACTCAGCAATTTCACTCCTAACCATTAACCTAAGCACAATGAAAACATACATCCACAAAAAAGGTACACAGGAATGTTAGTAGCAGCATTATTCACGATAACCAAAAAGTGGAAACGAATGAAATACTCAACTGATGAATGGCCATATCACATGTGGCATATACATATGATAGAGTTGTATTCAGAAAAAAAAAAGAGAGAGAGAGAGAGAGAGACTGAAGGACCAGTAGAGGCTACAGAATGGATAAACTTTGAAACATGACACTAAGAAAAAGAAGCCAGTCTCAAAAGGCCATACATTGTATAGTTCTGTTTATAGGAAATGCCCAGAATAAGCAAGTCTTTGGAGAGAAAGTAGATCAGTGGTTGCCTAGGGCTGGGGTGGAGGGTGTGGAGGGAAGTAGAGAGTGATTACCAATGGGGAAGGGGTTTCTTTATGGGGTGGTGAAAATGGTCTAATAGTAGGCTGTGTTGATGGTTACACCCACAAAAATAACAAAAAAAAAAAAAAAGCTACTGAATCATACATCATAGGTAAATTGTGTGGTAGTGAAGTATCACAAAATAAAGCTGTTTTCTTTTTTTTTAAAGCACAAGGGAAATAGTAAAGGGCAATGAGTACTATCTCTGATTTTACTGCCAACCCTGAAACTTTCTAGTTGTGGAACTTCAGCCAAGTTTCTTAACTGCTCTGAGCTACCGTTTCCTTGCCTATAAAATGTGTTAAATAATTTCTATCTGCTATGGTTGAACGTTTAAAAGGATACATTTTTTAAATGATATATTTTTTAAAATGAACCCAATCAAGGGTAATTGTCGCTACAATCAACATCATCCTTATTATCATTAGCATCCCATTACCAGTCACGTGTAAGAATTAATTCGATTCTGTAAATTACCCTCCGCATTGCCCCACAGTTGGCACATCCTTCCCTGCTGATCAATATCCATTTTAACTGCTAGTGACAGAAAATTAGATGAGGTCACAGAAGTCTCTGAACAGATGCAACCTTTTCAGGAGATTCTGGCATTTGCAAGTCATTTGCCAGTTTTCGAAACAGAAAGAACACTGACATTTACAAAGTTAGCAGGAGAATTTGTTTGCTTTGTGAGATGACGTATGTAAAAGCCTTGTGAGTGTCTTCTAAGAGCTAAATAGAGGAATTGCTATTTACTGTGTTCCCCCTTATGGCTCTAAACTGAACCTTATTTCTTCTCTCCTTGAATGTTCAATTATCTGCTCAAATGTCATTTCATCACTACAACATTGCCCTCTTTACACCCCATCTCCCTCCAATCATGATTCCTAATTGTGCTGCATGCCCATAGCACTCATCCCTACCCAGAGTTACATTAGGCATATACTTGTTTGTTGAGTGTCTGCCTGTGAGCAGGAATTTTGATCATCTTGTTCAAGTGCATATTCCTGGGTCCTAAAAAATTGCCTGACACATAATATTGTTTGGTAGGTATCGTGTAAACAAAAGAATCAAATCACCTAATTTCTATCCAATGGTGATAGTTCCACCAGGTACAGATCCTCAACCAAAAAAAAAAAAAAATCAAGCACAGAAACGAATCAAATACCTACCTTTGTGCAAGCCAGATTGGAGCTCATCTTTAATACAGACAGAACTGAGAGACCCGAAAGGGTCACAGTCACAGGGACGACAAGGGTTGTCCTCATAAGGAGACACCTGAAAGGCAGATTTTGTCCTGAATTATCTTACTAGAGTTAACAGCAATATTAGGAATAATATCAACAATAATACCAACGACACGGTATTGGTTTTTTTCACTGAGGATGTGACTATTATCATGATTTTGTATACCCAGGGAGTATAGGTCTCAGGAAAATAATGTGAGCTCAAGACAGAAAGCCCCAAACATTTTTTGATAGGACAGCAGCTGGTATCATTAGCAGAGTGACATCCTTTCCTACAACCGCTGCTACATGGCTCCCCTCACTCCACTCTTTCTCACAGCCATATAAAAGGAGCATCACCTAGACCAGACCACTGCAGAGAACCAGGTGATAACTACATATTAGGTCAACCGAGGATGGACTGAGCACTTCCTACAGGCAAGACACAGCTGCAGTAGTTTTTGGCTGACTCTTCATATTCACAGTTAGTATTACAAAACCAAGATTACACAGCCAGCTGGGCCCCAAATCCAAGTTAAATAACAAGTGAACATCCTACTCTGAGCAAGAAAACAGGACAGAAAAAGTAGGAAACAGGTATCTGAAAGATGCTATTAGCAGAATAAGAATAGAAAAGGAAATAATCACAAAAGGAAACAAGTTTCCAATACTGAAGTTGACTATTGGTGGTCTCTTTTCCACCTTAAAAAGGCAATGAAATTCAGCCATGGTGAAGAAACGCTCTTACCTTGTGTGGTCTATAGTATCCATCAATACAGGTTTCACAATTAATTCCCACGGTGTTCTGCAGGCAATTGATGCAAACCCCTCCTCCTCGGAACTGTCCAGCAGTATTCAAACTTCTCCTCTGATTTGCAACACTTTCATCATAGTAACAGTCTTGGGCTTTATTGTGACAATTACATTCTAGGAGAATTTTAACATATCAATTAATATATTATGTCTTACATAAAGAAAAGCTTTCCCTCCCTAAATATGTTTCTATGACCATAAATTCAATTAAAATCCCAGAATAAGTAATTTTAATAGGATATGGGCAATCTTATGGAGGACAATTGGGAGTAGCCATCAAAATTATGAACATGCATACCCATTTGACCCCTCAACCTATCTTCTAGGATCATAATCCTGCAAAAGTACCTGCACTTAGGAACATAAAGGCTTATTCATTGCACCACTGTTTGTTAACAAAAAATAGGTAACGACCAAACTATCCATGGATAGGTAGCTATTTTAATTATACTGCATCTATTTAATGGAATTCAGTAGTACTGTTTTCAAAAAACAGCATTTCAATAGAGAACAAACTGGTGGTTACCAGACAGGAGTCTTGTGGGGGGTGGGTAAAATTGGTGAAGGGGATGAAGAGCACACTTATCATGACGAACATTGAGTAATGTATAGATTGTTGAATTACTATATTGTAGACTCAAAACTAACATAACACTGAGTGTTAATTATACTGGAATTAAAATAATAAAATAAAATAATAAGAATAGCAATTCATATTGCTAAAAGAGGAAAAACTTCAAAACATATTGTTAAATATAAAGCAATGTATAGAATGGCATGCATAGCATGGCAGGTTCTATGTACAAATTATGTTGGGGGAAGGAATATGTTGATATATGCTTCATTTGCATAAAAATTTCAGGAAGAATATAGTAAGAAATAGTAAAAAGTGGAAAGGATGGAGAAAAAATGGAAACAATACTTTTTACTACATATTTTTACATATTGGTAGATGTTGGAATTGTGGGAATATATTGCCTACTTAAAAATTAAATCCAAGTTAATAAAGAATAAATTAACATATGGGAAGAAGAACCATAGGTAAAATAGCAAATCCCTAAAGATGCATGTGGGCCTTAATACTTTAAACTGTATTAAGGTAATAAGGAACTATTTGACTATCTAAGAAAACAAGTTACATACTAATCACAATGTTAAGCCATCATAAAACATATTAAAAAGGAAAAGAACTACATTCTTCCATTCTCAGTGGACCTACTTTCACACGTGTTGCCAGCAGAAACAGTGCCAGGCCGCCAGGGCTGCTGGTGGTACCCCGGACAACACCTACTGCAGCTCTCTCCACAGGTGTTATGTTCACACTGACACTGTAGTTTCTAAATATAGGGAATACAAAATTGCATCTGGAAATTAACCTGTATATTTTTTTAACTTTATTTTTAAAAGAACTTATCAAGTCACATATCTAGCACGATGGTACAACTGAGCACATATGGTTATATCAAAACATATTGGCATTACTTTTTAGAGAAAAATATATACACGTGACCTGGTTATAAACAGAAGTGAGGAGGAATAAAACAAAACTAAAAATAAAGTGGGTTCATGAACAAAAAGTTTTCAAAATAAGATACACTGATATTAAGGGTTTATAAGCTCCTGGGGGTGCTTGGGTGGTTCAGTCTGTTGAGTGTCTGCCTTTGGCTCAGGTCATGATCCTATGGTCCTGGGATTGAGTGCCACTTCGGGCTCCCTGTTGGGCAGGGAGCCTGCTTCTCCCTCTCTCTCTCCCTCTCTACTATCTTTCCCTCTATCTCAAAGAAAGAAAATCTTTTTTCAAAAAGGGTTTATACGTTCCTATTAATAATTTCCTTGATCTTCCTAGTTTTCAGCCTCGAAAGAGGTAATCCTATTCAAGAGTCAGAAAATCAAAAGACTGGTTGGGGGGGATAACAAGTCACTTCATTTAAGTTGTTTAAGAGGAGACAGTGTCATATCATTCACTTAGTATTATGCTAAAACGAGTAAACTTGAATTTCTAATGATTTAGTACCACAAACATGGAAGATGGAGAAAATGGGAGGAGATGAATAATTATTTTAAAAAATACATAAGCATAATTTATAACTGCATGGTTTTTGCTTTACGGTTGTTACAGAGAAAAGAGCTTCATAATTCAACAGGCCACTGAATTGTATACTTGAAAATGGTTAAAATGGTAAATTTTATGTTACCTATATTTTACCACAAAGAATTCATATAGTAAATGCTTGATTAGAACTATATCTTCCAAACAAAAAATAAGAAAAGAAATAAAAGGTATCCTAATTTCTAAGGAAGAAATAGTAAAGTTTTCACTATGCGCAGATGACATATTACTATATATGGAAAACCCTAACAACTCTACCAAAAATTTAGTAGAACTTATAAATGAATTCAGTAAAGTTGCAGGATACAAAATTAATGTACATAAACCTGTTGCATTGCTATATACTAATAATGAAGCAACAGGAAGGAAAATTAAGAAAGCAATCGCATTTACAATTACACCAAAAACAATAAAACAACCAGGAGTAAATGTTACCAAAGAGGTAAAAGAAATGTACTCTGAAAACAATAAAACACTGATGAAAGCAATTCGAGATGACACAAAGAAATGGAAAAAAAATTCCATGCCCATGGATTGGAAGAACGAATGTTGTTAAAATGTCTATACTATCCGAAGTAATCTACAGATTTAATACAATTCCTATCAAAATACCAACAGCATTTTCACAGAATTAGAACAAACAATCCTATAATGTGTATGGAACCATAAAAGATCTCAAATAGGGGATCCCTGGGTGGTGCAGCGGTTTGGCGCCTGCCTTTGGCCCAGGGCGCGATCCTGGAGACCCGGGATCGAATCCCACGTCGGGCTCCCGGTGCATGGAGCCTGCTTCTCCCTCTGCCTGTGTCTCTGCCTCTCTCTCTCTCTCTCTCTCTCTGTGTGTGACTATCATAAAAAATTAATTAATTAATTAATTAAATAAAAATTAAAAATTAAAAAATCTCAAATAGCCAAAGCAATGTTGAAAATACAAAACTGGAGATACCACAATTCCAGATTTTAAGTTATATTACAAAGCGATAGTAATTAAAGCAGTATGTACTGGCAGAAAAATAGACACATAGATCAATGGAATAGAACAGAAAACCAAGAAATAAACCCACAATTATATGGTCAATTACTCTTTGACAAAGGAGGAATGAACATACAATGAGAAAAAGACAGCATCTTCAACAAATGGTTTTGGAGGGATCCCTGGGTGGCGCAGCGGTTTGGCGCCTGCCTTTGGCCCAGGGCGCGATCCTGGAGATCTAGGATCGAATCCCACATCGGGCTCCCGGTGCATGGAGCCTGCTTCTCCCTCTGCCTGTGTCTCTGCCTCTCTCTCTCTCTCTCTCTGTGTGACTATCATAAATAGATAAAAATTAAAAAAAATAAAAAATGTATATTTATTTTAAAAAAAAACAAATGGTGTTGGAAAAATTGATCAGTTACATGCAAAAGAATGAAACTGGACCACTTTTTTTTTTTTTTTTACCATACGCAAAAATAAAACTCAAAAGGGATTAAAGACCCAATGTGAGGCCTAAAACCATAAAAATCTTTGAAGAGAGCACAGGCAGTAATTTCTCTGACATAGACCACAGCAACATTTTTCAAGATACATCTCCCAAGGTAAGAGAAATAAAAGCAAAAATAAACTACTAGGACTACGTCAAAATAAAAAGTTTCTGCACAGCAAAGGAAACAATCAACTAAAATAAAAGTAACCTATTTAATGGGAGAAGACATTTGCAGATGACATATCCAATAAAGAGCTGGTATCCAAAATATGTAAAGAACTGCTACAATTCAACACCCCAAAAAACAAATAATCCAATTAAAAAATGGGCAGAAGAAATGAATAGATATTTTTCCAAACAAGACATCTAGGTGGCTAATAAATACGTAAAAAGATGCTCAACATCACTCATCAACAGGGAAATGTAAATCAAAACTACAATGAGATATCACCCCTTACCTGTCAATGCCTAAAATCAACAATCCAAGAAACAACAAGTATTGATGAGGATGTGGAGAAAGGGGGACCAACCCTCTTGTACTGTTGGTGAGAATGTAAACTGGTGCAGTCACTATGGAAAAGAGTATGGAGGGTCCTCGAAAAGTTAAAAATAGAACTGACCCTGATCCAGCAATTGTGCTACTGGGTATTTACCCAATAAATACAGAAATGCTAATTCAAAGGGGTACATGCATCCTATGTTTATTGCACCACTATTTACAATAGCCGAACTATGGAAGCAGCCCAAATGTCCATCAATAGATGAATAAATAAAGAAGAAGTGGTATGTATACATAGAATGGAATATTATTCAGCCATAAAAGGAATGAAATTTTGCCATTTGCCACATGGATAGAGCTAGAGAGTATAATACCAACTGAAATAAGTTAGCCAAAGAAAGGCAAAATACCATATGTTCTCACTCCTATGTAGAATTTAAGAAACAAAACAAATGAGCACAGGTGAGAAAAGAAACAGAGGCAAAAACCAAGAAACAGACTCTTAATTATGGGTAACAAACTGATGGTTATCAGAAGGAAGGGGTGTGGAGTACAGAGGCTGGGTGAAATTGGTGATAGAGATTAAAGAGTATGCTTATCATGTTGAAAAAAAAATCTGCTTTGTCCTGGACATACTAGGAAAATGAAAAAAGAAACATATCCTCCCAAAAAAGTGTAATAAAATTGTTCAAAAAAAATGAAACCAGTTAAATTATCTGAAGAATCTTTTTGAAGCATGATTTTATGCCTTTTGACATCTGCCTTGAATAAAAAACAATAAGGCAAACACTGTAGCTATAACTTATATTTTAAAGTTTTAATAAACTGTAAAATAGTAGAACTCACCTTTGTAGTTTCATCCCATGGGCAGCTACTAGCATGGCCATAACAAATACACATTCCTCCAACAGAAATGTCTTTGATGGAATAGTAATACTAAGGAAAAGAAAGTGACAAAGATTAAGGCCTCTTCTATTTAAGTTAAGAGAAAATGTTGGGCTCTCCAACAAATAGTTCAGTTGTTACTGGTAACCTAAAAAATAATTATTATACATTTTAAACTATATTTCATACACAAAGAATTCTTATGTTGATTTAAAATAAATGCCCAAATGAGCTCATCAACAGAAGTCAAAGTCTAAGAGAAATTCTTTTATTTATTTATTTATTTATTTATTTTTTTTGTCTAAGAGAAATTCTTAACTTGGCTGCACCTTATACCAGGCAGTCATATTCAAAACCCATAACTAATAATCCTAAAAAATATTGCTACTTTGAGTACAGCACTATATAACTGAATAGAGTACTTTATACAAAAGATAATAACTCATGACCAAGTAGGATTTTTCCCTAACATGAAAAGTTAGTCCAACACACAAAAATCAGTAAATGTTAATCAATCACCCTATTAATAGAATAAAGGTGAAAAAAATAATTTGATTATTTCAAGAGTCACGAAAACCATGGAACAGAATTTAACACCATTCATTAAAAAAACTCAGCAAACCAGTAGAAGAGAATCTGCTCAGCCCTAATAAAGAGAATCCATGAAAAACTGAGAGCTAGTAGTGAAGATTAAGTGCTTTCCTCTTACAATCTGCTCTCGTCATTTCCATTCCACATCTATGGGAGGTGCCAGCCAGTGCAATAATGCGAAAGAAAAGGAATCAAAAGCGTAAAGGGTGCACAGTAAGACGAAACTCTTATTATTTATAGATGATATTATTGTGTACTTGGGAAAATTAAAAAAAAAAATCCATACTAGAAACAATCTGTGACTTCAGCAATATCCTAGTATGTAAAACCAATAAACAAAATGGACTATACTAGCAATGAACAATGGAAAATAAAATTTAGAAGGCAATCTATTAAGGCTAATGAGCAAAAATATATAACACTTAAGAATAAATTGAAAGTAGATGTACCAAAAAAACAAACAATAAAACACTCCCAAGAGGAACTAGAGAGGACCAAGACAAGTGGAGACATACAGCATCTTCACGGATTAGGTGATCCAATATCGTCAAAACATCTTCCAAAATCCTTCCCAAACTGATCTATCTATCCAGTGGAATCCCAATGAAAATCTTAGAAGGATTTTTTGGGGGAGCAGAAATTAACAAAGCCATTCTAAAATTTATAAGGAGATGAGACAAAATGAGCCTAGAAGAGCAAAAGATCTTGATAAAACTAGGTTGGACTTATTATAGTACCTGACTTCAAGACTTCAATCCAAAAAACTATAGCAATCAAGAAAGTTTGTTATTGGCATAAAGACAAATAGATCAATGGAATATCAGAGTCTGGAAATAGAAACAGACAATAGTAAGGTCAAATAATTTTCAATAAAGCACCGAAACAATTTTATGGAGAAAAGTACTTTCCACAAATGGTGCTGGAACAGCTGCATGCATATATGGGGAAACAAAAGGCCTTGACCTCTACCTCACACCAAACACAAAAATTAATTTGAAAGACGATAAATGTAAAAGCTAAAACTATAAAGCTACTAGACAGATGCGTAGGATAACATCCTTGCAAACCTGGAATAAAAAAGTTATTTTTCAGAAAGGACAGAGAAAGCATTAAGTATAAAAGAAAAAATAATATACTGGATTTCATTAAAATTAAAACCTCTCAAATATCATGGGAACGTGAATAAGCAAGCTTCAAACAGAGAAGATATTTGCAACATAGATACCTGACAAAGGATTTGTACACAAAATATATAAAAGTCTTTTACAGCTCTGTAATCAGGAGATAAAAATGATCCAAATGAAAAATGAGCAAAAATATTCAATCAGACACCAATAAGCAACTATCAACATATGTCATCAGGGAAATGCAAATTAACATCACAAGGAGGTGCCACCATATGCACATCAGAGTGACTGATGTGAAAATGGGTGACAATCCAAATCTGTGACAGTGTGTCATGCAACAGCAGGCTCACACATTGCTGGTCTGCAAAATGGTACAACTTTCCATAAGGCTTAACAAATTCTTAAATACTAAACACACAGCTACCCTCTAACTCAGTAATTCCACTCCTGGTTTATCCAAGGGACTTGAAAATATGTGTCCACAAAAGCCTTATACACTTACTTGAAATCTGTACATCTTCTTGAATGTTTTTTGAATGAGTTATAACTCGGACTTTAACATTTCCCTTTAAGTGAAAACAAGAGCAACATGCTTGCTGAAGATCAAACATGGAGCCAGACCAGAATGTGAAGAGCAATACCGCAACATTCATTACATCACGTCACTATGGGATGGGGGGAGGGGGTCTGAGGGTAGGAGGTCAGAACCATCCCCCAGTTAAGAGGTAGCATGTTAAACAAAGCATATATAATGATCTTCAATGAAATAAGAAAAAAAAAAAAAAAGGCTAACCCAGGAGGACAAAGCCAACCAAAAAGAAAAATCTACTTTCCTTAAACAAAATAAACTTTTCACAATGGGCAGGAGCCCTGCCATGGACTCACTCGTCTTGTAACAATAGGATCAAGGTCTATAGGGTCACGGTGGCTCAGGGTCATGAGATCGGCATTGAGGGTTCTAATGCGCTGTAAGCGAAGGCGAATGTATCGTGCAGAAGTAAACTCCAACAGCTTGGGTGAAAGGTCATCAGCACTCGGTCTGCCATTGATTAGTGATGTATGAATCTAAAGATAAATGAACAAATGTCAATTTTAAGCAGGCAAAAATATATCCCTGATTGTTTAACTTCAGGACATAATCTTTACTGATACTATCTAAAATCAAACCAAACAACTAGATTCTTGTAGAAACCCAACATTTGTTAATTACTACTTGTGAACACCATGATCACAAAATATTTTCAGTTAATTTAAAGTTCCAGCATCTCAGAAATTGTTAGACAACTTAACGGGACCACTTCTCCCAGTGTCCAGGGTATTTTATTTTATTTTATTTCTTTGTTTCCCAGAGTTAGGAGTCTCTCATGGTTTTTCTTCCTCTCTAATTTTTCCTCACTTAGTTCCCCACATTCCCTTACATTCCCTTTCATTATTTCTTATATTCCACATATGGGTGAAACCATACGAAAATTGTCTTTAAGAGGATCTGAGAGTTACAGATTCATGGCAGACAGAAAATTGAAGGGCTCTTCTAGAAAGGAAGAAATCAATAAGATGAAATGTATGGGTTACAACATCAATCATTAGGAGACTCCTGTCAATACCTTAAACACAGCCAGATATTAGGTTAAAGATCTCTGTAATCTGTACTACAAGAGATCCACTTTTGTTGGCTCTTAAAACTGCTGTCCTCACATCTGAGGTGAGGGCTCTGGAGAAAAACCAGATATTACTGCAGTGGGCACAGTACCTCTCCATGCTCAAGTGGCACCAGTCTAGAATAGTAGGAGGTGCAGATCACTTCGTCATCGGCCCTGTAGGTGGGTGGCCCCCGTCTTGGAGTGATATTGTAACGAGTCAAACACTCTGTGTCACTGACTGCATAGTACTGCCAGGGGCTAAATGTGGTGCCATCCAGAGAACGCTCCAAAATCCAGTTTCCAGGTCGAGGGGCGTTAGCAGCTTTGATAATGACATAGGCAACTTGAAAGACCTGAAACAAAGACACTGAGAAATCTTAATCAAGAATCAGTAGCAACGGCTCAAAAATAAAGCACCTCTTGAAAGAAGTATTGTCTGATGATCGCCAATGTCTCCTAAGGCTTTTGAGTGTAATTGCTTTATAAATGCTGATCAGAAATAGGTCTTATGAACGTTCTCCTGGTGACATCGCATTTCAAAATAAACTTGAAAAAGCACTCACAAATAAATTTGTATTATTACAATTATTATTAACAGTATTAATATTAATATAAGTGCTTGTTCTCTTGTTTCTGGTGTCTTTCCATCTGGATTCTGAATGATAATAGTGACATTACATTCCACTAATAGTAGCTTTAATGTATTTCTTTAAGTAATTTGGAAGTAACACGTCTGAATATGAAGGGAAAAAAGTCAGTCCACTACGTGTGTGCCTCTCTGAATGACGTAAATCCAAAGCATGAACAATACCAAAGCTGACAAGGATGTGAACAACAGGAACTCCCGTTAACTGTTTATGGGAATGCAAAATGGTAAAGCTGCTTGCAAATGCAGTTTGCCAGTTTCTTAAAAAAATTAACCACATTCTTAGCATACATCCCGGCAACTGCACTCCTTGGTATTTACCTAAATGAATGGAAAACTTCCATAGATGAATAGATAAACAAAGTGTGATACATCTATACAATAAAGTATTATGCAGTGATAAAAAGAAAGAAGCTCTCATACTACAAGCTAAATGCATGTTGCTAAGTGAAAAGAGCCAATCTGAAAAGGCTGCAATATAATATAATTCCTTATCCATTCTGGATAAGGTAAAAACACAGAGACAGTAAAAAGATCGACAGTTGCCAAGGATTGGGGGAAAGAGGGATGAATAGGGGCCCACAGAGGATTCTTAGGGCAGTGAAGCTATTCTGTACAATAGAATACCAATAGTTGGATAGCATAGTTGTGGACACATGTCATTACATATTTGTCAAAACCCATAGAATGTGCAACATAATGAGTGAAACAATGTAAACAAGGGACTTAATTAATAACAATATATCCACATCAGCTCATCAGTTGAAACAAGTGTTTTACACTAATGCAAGATGAGAATAAGAAGGGAAATGGGTGCAGAGGAGTGAGGGCGATATGGGACTCTGCACTTAACACACATTTTTCTGTAAACATTAAAAACTGTTCTAAAAGATGAAAAAGATTCATTGAGAAAGAAATAAAAAGTCAGAAAAGTGTAGAGCTGGCATATAGGGAAAAAGAGGATGTAGATGACCAAGGTATGAATAGACTAGCCAGGTAAATCTTGGATCTGGAAAGGACTCTTGTCACTATGTAGCCTCAAATTCAGCATTAAGAAGGAATCATCTCTCCACCAACCAGCCCCTCCAGGACTACCACAGTGACAGGAAATTCATTTACTCCTAATATAGTTCTTTTGTTTTATGTAAATTTCCTCTGTTGGGGGATCTTTCCCTGGATTGATTCTCAAAGTGCCTCATAAATTCCACGCTCTGGAGCTGTGGAAAAGATGTTCATTGATTTCATGTAACTCTCTTTCAAACATTTAAATATAACAATCATATATCACCTCCAGAACCCAAAGTTGTCAGCCTCGACTTTCTGTTTACCTGAAAACACTCAATCTCACAAGACCTCATTGCCTTGTCGTCATGCCCTGGACACAACCTTCCTTTAACCCACAGTTCCCGTGAACTGAATACAAAACTCCAAATGTTTTCTGAATTGGGAAAACAGTAAAAACATCATGTCCTTTGTTTCAGTAATTCAGCCTTAGCAAGCATTCGCTTTCCTGTTAGTAAACCTAGATCACAAGATTGCAGGAGCAACAACACAGAAAAATGCCTTTTTCCATGTGAACCGCTATTTACTCTGGATTTCCTGTAACCCAAATTGATAGAGGATTTTTTTTAAACCAAAGTGAAAAATTTTTTAATCTTTTAAATATATATGTTATATATGTAAAGAAATATGTATGCACATGTGCGTTTATGTGAACGTATGTGTGTGTGTATACATACATATGTGTATGCATTGGGAAGGAAGTTATTATTCACTTATTCTGAGTCTTATTGTCCCTGGATATTTTGCTTTTCTTGCTTTTGGGTTTAGCATTTTAGCCCTCTCCTATTCTGGGAACACAAGAGCTTCTTAATGTTAATTTGCCATAAGCCAAATAATTTTATACTCACCTACTGAATCATTCTCTGGGAGAGACAATTATATTCCATTATCGTAACTCTATTCACCTTCAAGAAAAAGCCTCCAACCAAGCTTAGTCTGCAACCTAATAGAAGTGTGTCTGATATTTTGCTAATCCATATTCATCATGTGCTATTTTCCTTTAACATGCAACCACTGCTTCTCAAGCATATTAGAAGTAAAACAACATTCTCAGGTTTTAGTAATGAGGAAAATGACCAGCTCTGTACTGTTATTAATGCCTCGAAGTAGAACTGAACAGTCTATGTTTAAAAATCTAAAACCATTTTTATCAATTAAGGCTACTTTCTTTTTTTAAAGATTTTATTTATTCATGAGAGACACACACAGAGAGAGGCAGAGAGACACAGGCAAAGGGAGAAGCAGGCTCCCTGTAGGAGAGACTGATACCAGACTTGATCCCAGGACCCTGGGGTCATGAACTGAGCCGAAGGGAGATGCTCCCACTGAGCCACCCAGGTGTCCCAATGAAAACCACTTTTAAAAATTAAAATAATGCAAAGACTATTTTGTCCTGGCATAAACATCTCCAAATATTCTCCTGTGAACACAGTTCCATGAGTTTTATTTTTGAGTATTTATTTTAAAGAACCTTTTCCCCGATTTTATAATTCATATATTTCATAATTTGTTTCCCCGATTTACTAAATGTTAATGTTACTGAAATACTGAACACTTCTGAGAAGTACCTGGCAATTAATCTGATTGTGTCCTCTAGAACTAGTCCTGAAGTATATCCAGAGTTTGTTACACAGCTTGGGGTAGGATACTTCCACCTTCTCAAAGATCCCGTGCTGTCCTGGAGCATGTTGCCAGACTCCATCCTTCACAGTTTTCCACTGGTTTTTACAGCGGTGCCCAAACTAACTGAAGGGAGAACATTCTCATCTTTATGTATTGCTTGTCCAATTGCTTTACAAATACCTTCACCATAGAAGTAGAATTCCATGATCATGGAAATCCGATCGTTCACCATTGATGAATATATTAAACTAGACCTTAAAAAATGGAGGTGCCCAAAGGCACGTGGGTGGCTCAGCTCAGCAGCTGACTCTTGATTTCAGCTCCAGTCATGATCTCAGGGTCATGGGATTGAGCCCCATTTGGGGCTCCAAGCTCAGCAGGGAGTCTGTTTGAGATCCTCTCCTTCTCCTCCTCCCCCTACTTGTGTTCTTTCTTTCTCTCGGAAATAAATAAATAATTATTTTTTTTAATGGAGATGCCCAGTGAGACAGTGCAGTGGGGCAGCCCATTAGAGAGGGATAGAAGGAAAGGAAATTCACAAAGACAGCTGAAATGAAATGCATTTACCTTCTGTTTTCCAGTTTCACATTTAAAATGGAAAGAACTAGTAGGATGACTTCATGTGTACTGAGAATCATATGTGTATCATCTTATTTAATCCCAAACAACTCCTGAGTTCCAAATGATTGTTGTGCCCATTTTATATATTTGGAAACTGATATATAGAGAAATTAAGAGACGAGCTACTGAGTTGCAGGTCCCAATAAGAGCACTGGTCTCCAAATGTCCACATACACCTAAAGTTGACAAACTTCCCTTTTGTGGTCCCAAAATAAAAGACTCTTATATTCACTTGAATGCTGGGTTCACATACAAACAAGTGCAGTGGCAGCTGTTCCAGCTAACTCTGGAGTTTCTCTTGGGAGAGCCCAGGGTGAGCAGGGGGGTAGGAAAGGGAGAGAGTGTAAGAGACAAAAATGAATGACAGCTAATGCTTATGGAGCATTTACTGTGCCCAAGGACAATGCCAAGTGCTTCATTAGAATTATTAATGCTTCATTAGAATTATTAGCTTTTCTAATCCTACAGCTAAATTCTTCTTCTGAAGTACATATTGTTATTTCTGCCACTTTACAGATGAGAAAACCAAGGCATGGAAAGGTTTTGTAATCTCAAGATCTCACAGGTACTGAAATGTATACCACAGGGCTTTGAGCCCAGCAGTAATGATAGTGATAGTACCCAATCACTATGCCATGCTGCTAGGGATGACAAGAAAAAGGAAGGGCTAAGTTCTGGGCTGGGGGAAAAAAAAACCCAGATTTTCCATGATTGCAGTACCATGTTCTTGTATTTTTTGCAAACTTGTGTCAGTTTTCATACTGACGGCTTATCCATCTACAAGAAAATAACACCAAATGGAAGAACAACCAGAGGGAAGAAACATCAGGACGATTCCGCAAGGAAGGAAATGTTTAATTCTTATCTTAAGGCCTTGAGCTGTAAAGCTTGGCATTGTTCTCACAATCTCTCAATAGTCCTCAAGGTCCCCACATCTGAGATCAAAACACAAACCAAGAAAGGGACTGTAAACTATAAATCTGTGAAAGAGGAAGTGGAATTATGAAGCATCTAAACAGTTTGTCCTCGCTCAAGCTATGTTATTGACTCCAAATGCATATGTTAAAGTCTAACCCCTATTACATCAGAGTGTGACTATATCTGCAGATAGGGTCAAGATGTAATTCAAGTTAAATGAGGCCATGCAGGTGAGCCCTAATCTCATACGACCGGTGACTTTAGAAGAAGATTAGGACACAGTTGAGCACAGACTAAAGGTGACCATATGGGGACACAGTGAGAAGCCACATGCAAGCCAGCAAGATAAGTTCCAAAAATCAACCCTTCCAACATGTTAACCTTGAACTTTTAGCCTCCAGAACTCTGTGTATATAAATTTCTGTTGTTTAATCCACACAGTCTTTGGTATTTGCAATGGCAGGTCTAGCAAATTAACATAAACTCTGATTCCCCAATTGTGCATTGATAAGCAGGTGCATTGATAAGCACATAGAAAAAGTGAGGGATTCTATGTTAGTATATAGAATCTTAAGTGTTTGCCCAAATGAAATCCATATTTCCATGTATTTTTGTTGCTTTTTTTGTGTGCATGGTTGACTAAATTGCCTTTTTTTCTCCATATAAGGTTGGCTGAACACAAGTTGATGATGCAAAGTTTTCACTAGACTCAGTCTCTGTGGTCTTGCCAAACCTGCAGCTGATACAGCCATTTCAAAATCCACCTTCATCATGGTTTTACACCAAGTGACTTTTGTTAATGATCACTGGAATGCACATAAACAGTGTCACATCAATAAAGTAGATGTACATCAAACACCACTTTCTACAGAGGAATCCAGACAGGAATTTCCATGTGGGCCACTGTCTTAACCTAAATATATATTAAATCCACCTCAGGCACAGGCATCTGAAAAAATACAGATTGCCCAATTCTCCAACATTGGAGAATTACCAATGTATGTATGTGGAGAAGTCAAGTCTCTCTTCCCCACAGAAGCTCAGTTCCTCTCTGCTGCACCCCTGTGCATCATCTGTAGGAGGCCTAGATACCACTCAGGACCCCCACTGGAAATCCCCCATACAAGCACTTACCACCTCCATGGGAGTCACTAAACAGTGAACAGAGGAATGTTTTGTCTCTTACATGACGGAAAAGAGCTTTCTGCAGGCCAAAGATTTTTAGGTTATGAGTCAAATTACATTTTAAAAAGTTAAGTGTATTTGGTAAGTAATAGTGCTTAATTATCTCCTTATAAGTAGTGAATTTGTGTTTCATAAGCATTATTCCTTATGTTATTAGAACATAAAATTCAAAATGATCATTTGAATTAATATTTGTTACTCAAGAATATAGAAGTTATTATTTACTAGAAGGCCAATTACTACCACAGACACGAATGACTTCTGCTTTTAGGGTGTCTATCACTCAAGCACTTATTCAGTTGATAAACATGTGAAGTAGTGAAAGAAGTCTGGGGCTAAGAAGTCTCCTTGGCACATAGAATATATGTGATACACATTGTAGGTCAATACACATTGTAGGTAAACTTTTATAGCCAATTACCTTAAAATGTCACTTATACCATATTTTAGTTTGCCCTTTTACTGTTATCTCATTTTAGGACCAGGGTACAAAATTAACAGAAGGAAATATCTTTGTGAATGAGAAGAGAACTTTGGAATAAAACTAGGTTTGTTTTTCTTTAAATCTGATGCTGTCATTTAAAGTGCAAAATAAACATGTCGGGATGCCTGGGTGGCTCAGCAGTTGAGTGTCTGCCTCTGGCTCAGGTCACAATCCTAAATTCCTGGGATCGAGTCCCACATCAGGCTCCTCACATGAAGCCTGCTTCTCCCTCTGCCTCTCTCTCTCTCTCTCTCTCTTTCTGTGTGTGTCTCTCATGAATAAATGAATAAAATCTTTAAAAAAATAAAAATGTCAAAATCAAATCTTCTCCCCTCCCCCTGCAGCTTTCTTTTCCTTTTGCCTTTTCTTTTCTTTTTAAATATTTTATTTACTTATTCATAGAGACAGAGATAGTCACAGAAAGAGAGAGAGAGAGAGGCAGAGACACAGGCAGAGGGAGAAGCAGGTTCCATGCAGGGAGCTTGACACGGAACTCCATCCCGGGTCTCTAGGATCACACCCTGGGCTGAAGGCAGCGCTAAACCGCTGACCCACCCGGGCTGCCCTCCTTTTGCCTTTTCTTTTTATTTATTTATTTTTAAAGATTTTATTTATTTATTCATGAGAGACACAGGGGGTGGGGGTGGGCAGAGACACAGGCAGAGGAGAAGCAGGCTCCATGCAGGAGCCCGATGTGGACTTGATCCAGGGACTCCAGGATCACGCCCTAGGCCAATGGCAGGTGCTAAACTGCTGACCCACCAGGGATCCCCCTGCCTTTTCTTTTTATTGCAGAGAGGAGGAACTGGCTACCAGTAGTGACAAATTTAGATTGGGTAGATTTCTTTCCTTAAATTTTTTAAGATTCATGTCTCAGAAAATCAGTAATGGCCACTTTTGAAGCAAGCACAGATACTTCCAGTAGACATTGAGGGAAAGCCAAAAGTAATAAAGATGATCACTGATAAATGGAGGGCATAGCGATATCTGCCCGTCCAAACAGTAAATAGTAATCTATAACCAGCAATCTGAAGATGGGAAAGGATATTCAGAACATCTGTCTGAAGCAGTTGTGTTTTTCATCAACTAGAAAAGCTATTTTAAAAAAGACCCGCCAGTAAGCTGTCCTATGGGCCACATGTCACAGTTTCCATTTAAGGACAACTAGTGGTATTTCAAAGGAAAAGTGTCGAGCCACTTTCACAAGTCAAAACTGGAAAGGAAGGGCTTGGTTTTCATTCCCCGTCTCAGTGTATTTCTCCACATAATTGTTCCCAGCGCTCAGTTGGGCCAAGTGCTCTAAAATGATTTCGCTAAGTTTTGTGGAAGATTAGTTGGAACCACCTCAAAAGCACAGGCGGGCATGTCATCAAATGTCCTTTGTGAGGATCTTCCCCATTTTTCCCATCCTGTGTCATGTGGCAGCCCAGCACCCCTAGAAGAATGAGATAAACCCACTTGTGAAATGGATTTAGAGGTCAAACACTGATTGAGCATCTGCTTTGCAATGAGGACTGTGGCAGATGCAACCAATACAGCAGCAGGTGGAGGACATGGTCAGCATGGGCAGGATGCCTTGATGGAAAAGCCAATGGCTAACCAAATCCCCAGGAAGACACAGGTGTTGAAGGTGTCTGGGTGTGGTGGGGGAAGCTAGCCTAGTCTGGAGAAGACGGGATGGTTGGGGAAGGCTTCTCTGAAAAGAGGGGAGGACTGAGGAGGAGATGTTTAGGTAAAGGGAGAGAAGGGACCAAGGGGCAGGGAGTGAAAAATCTGCAGGACCAGAGCACAGAGCAGTATAGAAATGGCAGGAGGCCAGGCTGGCTTGAGTGTAGATGGCCGGAGGGAGACTGAGTAGGGCATAGGTCCTTGCACCGTGTTCAAACTTTTAGACCATGAGAGAATCTTAAACTAGGGAGCTGCAGGGTCAACAGGCATGAACAGATCATGGAGTTGGATTTGGTGCCAGGAAAGCAGAAAAGATGGGAATGTTGATGTAGTAAAGACCAAGACCTAAGCAGAGAAAAGGTCAAAAAGATCAAGTGGGTCTTAGTGGGTTAGTGGGTTTTTTAAAGATCAAATGTGAATGAGAAAGAAAACACCAAGAGGCCAAGCAGAGCTCTCAACTTCTCAACTTCTTTTCACTTCATCTGCTAGAACTCCTGTTGGCCCATGATACCCTAGTTGCTCTAGCCTGTAGTTTCATATCCTTTCTTCTCCTTCTTTATCACACTCTACGAAAGTAAAAGGGGCCCCTAATCATTAAGCCTCACAAATCTATCTGGCAATACCATCCAGAAAAGCTGTGCAAATCTGCACTTGACTAACTCCACTAAACATTAACCTATTCGTTATACATTTACAACTCCTAGAAACAATAATTATGTGTTTCATTCCTTTGGTCAGGAAATCGTTTATAGTTTTAGCACTGGAGAGATTAGAAAGCATTTTTCTTTTGTTTTTGAAAGTCTTCACTCTTTAATGTGGAAAGTTGGTCTATGTCATATTTAAAGATTCTCATTTTTCTTCAGAGCATCTAACTTCATTGAGCATCTATCACTTGTCAGGCATTGAACTGATGGTTACCACATTTAAATCATCACATTTAAAGCTTTTTTAAAAAAAGAATATCTAAATAAATGTCTTTCATTATGTCAATAGGAAGGCTTGTTTACTCAAAAAGATGCAGTAGGAATGTAAAATGGCACAGCCATTATGGAAGACAGTATGGCAGATCCTCAAAAAATTAATCATAGAATTACCTTTTGAGCCAGTAATTCCACTTCTGAGTATATGCCCACCAGAATTGAAAGCAGGGACTCAAAGGGATACCAGTATATCAATGTCTATAGGAGCACTATTCACAATACCCAAGCGATGGAAATAACCCAAATACCCATCAATGGATACATGGGTAAACAAGTATCCCACTAATGGGGGGATAACTTTGGGATATCCCACTAATGGAATATTATTCAGCCTTAAAAAAGAATGAAATTCTAATATATTCTACAACATGGATGAACCTTGAAAACATTATGCTAAGTGAAATAAGCAGACACAAAGGACAAATACTGTATGACTCCATCCACATCAGTTACCAAAAGTAGTCAAATTCATTGAAACTGAAATTAGAATTATGGTTAATTGGGGCTGGGGAGGGGCAGGAGGAAGAGGGAGTTAATGTACAAAGTTTCAATTTGGGATAAAGAGAAAGTTCTGGAGATGAATAGTGGTGATGGCTGTACAACAATGTGAATATACTTAATGCCTCTGACCTGTACACTTAAAAAATGGTAGAAAAGGCAATCTTATGTATATTTTCCAAAGAAATAAAAAGATGTGAAAATAGGGAGAGAAAAGTAAACAGCATGAAAATTCAAGTTCTCATGGAAGGTGGAGATTTCTAAATTGACCTTGAGTGAGAGCATAGTATTTCCAGTCAGAGAACTCTGGAGAGGCCAATGAAGTCATAAAGAGGTCAAGCAAACAGTGCAGAGGGATGTCTGGAACCTTACCTTACCCATGACCCTATTTCTGTCATGTTCATATGAAGCCCTGGTAGGGCATGATAGTATTTCACAAAGTGCAACACCTGAGTGCTTCCTGCCTGGCCCCTAGGTCATTCTGGTATAAAGCAATAGATAACCCTCCAAGGTGGCCATCTCAATGGAGGCCTACCACATAGTCATTTCACTAGCTTTCTTGTGCTTCTATCATATGAAGATAAAGGACAAATATGCTCTGATAACATGCCATAAAATATGAGAGAAGAGAGAAAATTTTAAATTAGAAGACTGACAATTCTTAGTCATCTTCTAAATATGAGGGAAAAGTTCTCAGAAACTATTGAATCTGCACTAGATCGGTCACTTGATCATTTACTTTTAAAAATATGATTAATGCCCAGATTTGATCAAAAACAATTCTAGAGGGGGTATGTGGGAGCTCTTGTACTTTCCACTCAATTTTTCTGTAAATCTAAAACTTTTCAGCAAAATAAAGTCTATTAGTTTTTCAGCAGCAAACTAAGCGATTTACATATTATTATTATAGTTATCAGTTACTGGAAGAAAGTGTAAACCACCCCAGTTGGCTAATGAGTGGTTTTAAGACTTCACTAAACTTCTCAGGATGTCTTGGTTTGGACAGCTGTGGCTCCCCCGGCTAATAATCTGCAGGTTTTAATTTGATCTCACAGCTTTCCCAGCCTTCATTTCCGTACCTTATGGCGCATAAAGGGCAGGCCAGAGCGAGTCAGTGCCCTCCAAATATCTGTGAAAATATTTCAAAGGGATCTCAAATCTAAGAAAATGTACTGGAACAGACTGCCATCCTGGTCACTAGAAAGTTTACACTCTTGTCACTATGGCATTTGTGTCATCTCATCAAGACCAATGCTTACAGAGTAAGACATCCACAATCACTCCCCTAGTTAACATATTTTTAACTTCTTACCATCTAGAGAATTATAAAACTAAATTTGATGTTTTCCACAATTCAGGCTTAAAATGACAAATCCAGAGAATGCCTTCTCTACGTTCCACTGCATTATTCACAATGAATAATGTGAATATGAATCGATATATTCTTTACTTGTCTCACATTGTAAGTATAGTGTGAAATAATATATAGGAGAATACTTTATAAAATGCTTAGTACAGATGTAAGGGATCATTATCAGATTTTTAGATATTTTCCTCAAGTGCCGTAGTTATTCTTCTGACAACTGGCACCTCTCAAAACAATGATATTTAGAGTCAATTCCATTTTTTCTCTTTTGTTACAATATGAAAATTATATCCTGCCTCTTGCATTGATATGCAAATATCTAAAAATGTCACCACCATGTTACAAGCAACTTGACTGCTCCCACAGAGATTAATAATCATGACATAATTTATCCATGTGAAGATAATAGACAAGAAAGAAATAAACAGTTTAAGCATCTGAAATCAACCTGACACTCCCAAATATATGTCTAATACAGGACATACATCAATAAATACATGTTACATCACAAAAAGCACATGAGAAGACTAGCAAGATGGTGGAAGAGTAGGGTCCTCAACTCATCTGGTCCCACAAATCTTTCAAAACATCCTGAACACTTACGAATTTGACCTGAGATGTAAAGAGAGAACAGCTGGAAGGCTACAGAGAAAAAAGTTTTCGGTTCTAACAAGGTAGGAAGGAGAAAAGAAAAAAAAAAGAAAGAAAATGTGGGAGGGGAACTAGCCAGGTGAAAGCCTCTGGGGAACGAAAGCCCAGCCCTGGACAAGCAGGAACTTTAAAAATCTGCACCTGAGGGGATCCCTGGATGGGGCTCAACGGTTTGGCGCCTGCCTTTGGCCCGGGGCGCGATCCCGGAGTCCCGGGATCGAGTCCCGCATCCGGCTCCTGGCATGGTGCCTGATTCTCCCTCCTGTGTCTCTGCCCCACCCCTCTATGTCTATCATAAATAAATAAATAAATCTTAAAAAAAAAAAAAAACATCTGCACCTGAGCTTCCCCTGATGGAAAAGTGCTCAGCAGGGAAATTGAGCAAAGTCACAGGAGGGGCCATGAAGCATCAAGATCCTCGGAGACACTTTAAGACTAGGGGCACCCGGGACAAAGCTCACTGCAAACTGCGGTCCAATCTTGGTAAAGGGATGGAGCACTGCAGCCCTCTGGGGCACTTGAGAAAAGCCCTCTGGTTACACAGGCTGGCCCCGGAGATCCTTTTACCCTAGAGTCCAGCAATGGAGGGAGGTGGCTATCCTCCCTTCCCTTCGGGAGAGGTGGTCCCTGGGAGCGCGGGTCCAGCTGCACAGGGCCCTGGATCCAAGGGTACTAAAGCAGAAAAGGCTGGGGATCCTGTATTCCCCCTGGAACAGGCAGAAGCGGTGAGGGCACAGGAAAGCAAGAACTTTCCTGCCGCTGGGTGCCCCCAAGCTGTACAGATCAGTGCACTCCCCTAGGAGCGTCTCGGCCAGTGTGGACTGGGAGACTGCGGGTAGTTACTCGCAGGGAGCCTGACTCCAGAGCTGGAAATCTGGCCGCCACCATTTTTTTGTTGTTCTTCTCTTCATTTCACCTTGCACCTGGGAGAGATGGGGACTCTAGGGAACTAAGGCCTCACAGGATAAACAGCTCATATTGAGCCCAGCACCTGGGCCGCCCCCGCCAGGCAGTGACACCTGAGAATCAGCGCGGCAGACCCCTCCCCCAGAACTGCTGGAAGAACAAGGGGAAAGCGAGTTTATTGAACAAACAGCACTGGAAAGCTCCAGGACTGAGGGAAAATAGTATATAGAACTAGAGGGTCCTTTTCTTTCTTTCTTTCTCTTTCTTTCTTTCTTTCTTTCTTTCTTTCTTTCTTTCTTTCTTTCTTTTTTCATTATGACTCATTTTTATATCAGGTTTAAAGTTTCCAATATTTTTTCTCTTTTCCTACCTTAATTACAATATTTTACCAACTCTTCATTTTTAAGTTTTTTCCTTTTTGACTTTCATATTTCTACAATTATGTGTCTTAGATATTATAGTTTTCACTTCTAGATCCCCTTCAAAGTATTCAATTTAATTTTGGTAGATATACAAAATATTTTTTTTCTGTCTTGTCTTGTTTAACAACAGTGGAAGTTAGTACCTTCTAACACATGACCAAAATACAACCAAAACCAAGTGGAACACCAATGTTGGTTCATTTGGTGAGACGATATTCTCTCTTTCTTCCCACTCTGCCCCCATCTTTTATCTTAAAAATATTTATAGTTTTGTGGTTAATGTTAGGTCTTTATATAAGTATTGCTGGTTTACATAAATTTGGGATTGAGCATCTTCTAACACACAAAACAAAATACACTCAGAACCAAGAGGCTCACCCTCTAAGTTCCCTCAGGGTGACTATATTCTCTCTCCACTGCTACTTCCTCACCACCACCATCTCCACCCCCCCTTTATTCTCTTTTATTTTTTTCCCTTCTTTTTTTTTTATTTTTACTACTTTGTTTTAAAATTTGTTTTTCACTTTAGTGGTCCTTTTGCTTTATTTTGTTCTCTTCTTTTTCTTTTATTTTCTGGTCTCTGACCTCTTCGGAATCATCTAGGGTGTATTTTATTTAGGTCGTGATTGATATTTTTGACTCAGCTCACTCCAACTGGACAAAATGACTAGAAGGGAGAATACAACACAAAAGAAAGAATGGGAAGCAATACTCTCTGCCACAGAGTTACAGAATTTGGATTATAATTTGATGTCAGAAATTCAATTCAGAAGTACAGTCATAAAGCTATTGGTGGGATCCCTGGGTGGCGCAGCGGTTTAGCACCTGCCTTTGGCCCAGGGCGCGATCCTGGAGACCCGGGATCAGATCCCACATCGGGCTCCCGGTGCATGGAGCCTGCTTCTCCCTCTGCCTATGTCTCTGCCTCTCTCTCTCTCTCTCTGTGTGACTATCATAAATAAATAAAAAATAAATAAATAAAGCTATTGGTGGCTCTGGAAAAAAGCGTAAAGGACTCTAGAGACTTTGTTCTGCAGAATTGAGATCTAATCAGGCCAAAATTAAAAATACTTTAACTGAGATGCAATCCAAACTGGATGTTCTAACTGCTAGGGTTAATGAGGTGGAAGAGAGAGTGAGTGACATAGAAGACAAGTTGATGGAAAGGAAGGAAGCTGAGGAAAAAGAAAAACAATTAACAGCCCATGAGGAAAGGCATAGGGAAATAAATGATAGTCTCAGAAGGAAGAATATACATCTTATTGGGATTCCAGAAGAGACTGAGAGCGAGAGAAGACCACAAAATATATTTGAACAAATCATAGCCGAGAACTTCCCTAATGTGGGAAGGAAACAGGCATTCAGATCCAAGACATAGAGAGGAACCCCCCCCAAATCAATAAAAACCGTTCAACACCTCAACATTTAATAGTGAAACTTGCAAATTTCAAGATAAATAGAAAATTCTTAAAGCAGTTTGAGACAAGAGATTCTTAACTAATATGGGGAGAAATATCAGATTAACAGCAGACCTCTCCACAGAGACCTGGCAGTCCAGAAAGGGCTGGCAGGATATATTCAGGGTACTAAATGAGAAGAGCATGCAGCAAAGAATACTTTATCCAGCAAGGCTCTCATTCAGAATAGAAGGAGAGATAAAGAGCTTCCAGGATAGGCAGAAACTGAAAGAATATGTGACCACCAAGCCGGCTCTGCAGGAAATATTAAGGGGGGGGGGACTGTAAAAGAAAGAGGAAGCCCAAAGAAACAATCCACAAAAACAGGACTGAATAGGTAATATGATGACACTAAATTCATATTTTTCAATAGTTACTCTGAAAGTGAATGGGATAAATGATCCCATCAAAAGATGCAGGGTTTCAGACTGGATAAAAAAGCAAGACCCATCCATTTGCTGTCTACAAGAGACTCATTTTAGACCTAAGGACACCTCCAGCCTGAAAATGAAAGGGTGGAGAACCATTTACCATTCAAATGGTCCTCAAAAGAAAGCTGGGGTAGCCATCCTTATATCAGATAAATTAGAGTTGATCCCAAAGATTGTAGCAAGAGATGAAGAGGGACACTATATCATACTTAAAGGATCTATCCAACAAGAGGACCTAACAATCATGAATATTTATGCCCTTAATGTGGGAGCTGCCAAGTATATCAATCAATTAATAACCAAAGCAAAGACATACTGAGATAATAATACACTAATAGTAGGAGATTTCAACACGGCACTCTCAGCAAATGACAGGTCTTCTAAGCAGAACATCACCAAAGAAACAAGGCCCTTGAATGTTACACTGGACCAGACAGATTTCACAGACATATACAGAACATTCCATCTGAATGCAACTGAATACACATTCTTCTCGAGTGCACATCGAACTTTCTCCAGAATAGTACACATACTGGGTCACAAATCAGGTCTCAATCGATACCAAAAGATTGAGATTGTCCCCTGCATATTTTCAGACCACAATGCTTTGACACTAGAACGCAATCACAATAAGAAATTTGGAAGAAACTCAAACACATGGAGGTTAAAGAGCATCCCACTAAAAGATGAATGGGTCAACCAGGAAATTAGAGAATTAAAAAGATCCATGGAAACTAATGAAAATGAAAATACAACCATTCAAAATCTTAGGGATAGAGCAAAAGCGGCCCTAAGAGGGAAACACATCACAATCCAAGCCTCCCTCCAAAAATTGGATAAAACTCAAATACACAAGCTAACCTCGCACCTAAAGGAATTGGAGAAAGAACAGCAAATAAAGCCTAAACCAAGCAGGAGAAGAGAGATAATTTAAAACAGAACTCAAAAAAAAAAAAAAAAAAAAAAAAAAAAAAAAAAAAAACAGGACTCTGTAGAACAGATCAACAAAACCAGGAGCTAGTTCTTTGAAAGAAAATCTTTGTGCCCCTGAGGGGCTGTGAGACACACACCTTCATTCACTGTCATTGAATCTATAAAGAAGGGAACAATATTTTTGAAAAAAATAAGGCAGATCATAGTTGGAAGATGTTTAAGCTTTTTGACCCAATAATCCCATTTCTTGAATGTACATGAAAATATAATCAGCACTGAAGTCACAAAAATACTCAAATATTTGCTGCAGCATGATTTTATAAAATTGGAAACACCTTGCATGTCCAACAATGGGAACAGGTTGAATAAATTATCATGTGCCCAAATAGTGACCTATTATTCTGCCAATAAAAATTGTTACAGGTTGGGCAGCCCTGGTGGCCCAGTGGTTTAGCGCCGCCTTCAGCCCAGGTGTGATCCTGGAGACCTGGGATCGAGTCCTCCATCAGGCTCCCTTCATGGAGCCTGCTTCTCCCTCTGCCTGTGTCTCTGCCTCTCTCTCTCTCTCTCTCTGTGTGTGTGTGTGTGTGTGTGTGTGTCTCATGAATGAATAAATAAAATCTTTAAAAAAAATTGTTGCAGGAATTTAGATGCTGGCATAAAGAAGAAATTGGTCCTGCCTGACCCTCCAGGAGTAAACAACTAGAAAACTGGATAAAGATATAAAAGAGTGCTTCTAAAATGTTGGGCAGCAGGCAGCACAGGAGAGTGATTCCAGAGAGAAGAGCCTTTCACCCAAAGACATCTTCTGGACAGTGGTTTGTCAATGTCTTATAAAGTTAAATATTGACATATCCTTTGGCTACGCAATTCTGACCCTAGAGAAATAAAAACATGTCCAGAAAAAGATTTTTGTAAGAATGTTCATGGCAGCTTTATTTATAACAGCCAAAAATGATAGCAACTAGTAGATAAAGAAGTTCTTGGATCTAATTCATAATACAGTGATTATGGTCCACAATACTACATAGCAAACTTCAAAGTCGCTAAGAGACTAGATCTTAATTGTTCCCAACACAAAAAAAGACATGAAAATTACATGACATGATAGGAGGGGCTAGCTAATGCTACTCTAGTAAACATATGGCAATACATAAACGTCTCAAACCAACAAGCTGTGCATCTCAAACTTACAATGTTATCTGTCAACACATCTCAATAAAAAATAAATTATATAAAATAGGCACTGATAAAAAGAACTGGCATAACCCAAACAGAACAAGAGGATGGAGAAACAAATGTTGTTACATTCATGAAATGAAATACCTAGAAATTAAAGAACAAACCACTCTTACAAGCAACAGAAGATGGTAAAAGCCAGACACAAAACGACACACCATTTACTTCCATTTATATATTATATAACAGGCAAAGCTGATCTCAAGGGAGAAATATTCAGAACAGTGGTTTCCCTGGTGGCAGGACGGGGAGGGGCAGGTGGACTGCTGACCGGGAAAGGACAGGAGGCGATGCTGTAGCTGGTCTGTATCTTGATAAGGCTGCAGCTGACACAGGTGTCTGTATTTATCAAAACCCATCCAATTATACCTTTAGATGAGTGCATACCATGGTGTGTAAAATGTATCTCAATCAACAGGAAAAATGAAAGAAGGCCTTTATTATAGGACTGGATGTGCTATTTCAGCTCCATAAACATGCCTTTCCCTAGCTGCTCTGCTGTATACCTCTCCTCTCCCCTCCTTCACTCTCTTCTTTTGGGTTGTCTCCCCAATTTCCTAAGCTGCCCTTCCCCTGTGTTCTCCAAACATGCTTAACCTCTGTTCAACCTACACCACTAGACCAAAGAGGTCTGCCACTAGACCACAGGCCTGAGGGCCAGGCTCAGCCTTACATAACAGTTGAAGTGGAAGTGATAATAACCAGCATTTATAAGGAAGCTACTGTTTGTGGTACACTTTCTCTGAGCTAAGGGCTTTCCCCAGATGGTCATCATTGTCTTGTTCATCGAGGAATCTCGAGACTGGCACCCAACAAGCAGAGATCATGAATTATTAAAAATGTACAGTGTTCCTCAGAGTTGATGGAATAGATCATAAGGTAATTCTTGGTAATTAGAATCACAAGTGATTTTTCGAAAACTTTTTCTTCTTATGGGGAACCTAGGTGGCTTGGTAGGTTGAACTTTTGACTCTTGAGCTCAGCTCAGTTCTTGATCTTAGGGTTTTGAGTTCCAGCACTGCACTGGGCTCCACCCTCTGCCTGGAACCTACTTAAAAAAAAATTGTTAAAAATAAAAACTTTTTTTCTTGTATTTTTTTGTATTTAAAAAAATATCTGCTTCTATGTCAATGTCAAAGACACTTCTGCATAGAGAAAAGGCCGATTGAAGACCTTAAAAACACAAGAGCTATTTTGGGGTATAGCTGAGGTATTTATGAGCTACTTTGCTTTTATATTTGTTACAGCTTTTGAAAGATAAAGATGTTGCAATGTGAGCAGAACATTAAGCAAAAAAAAAAAAAAAAAAAGGAGCAAATGCTACAATGGATTCCAACTGCACTGTATTTTTCAAAGAAATATTTCTTCAGGAATTAAAACATCTTTTTTTAGCTTTGATACAACAGGAAGAAATAATGATTTCAGAACAGACCTCTCTTTCTTTCCATACATATACAAAAAAAAAAAATTCCTTATTTTGAAGCCAAAACAGTTGGGGACAAAGAAGTATATTTTGATAGGGTCCAGAAACTATCTTTGCTGATTTCCCAGAATCTTTCCCAAGGCTCAGTCTAAGGGGCTCTGTTGACTTAGATGTAACAGTGAGGCCAGTCCTCTGCCATTCAGAACAGAAAAAGTGGAGGGGGGGAATGGGAAACAAAACTGTGCTAAATGAAAAAATGTTTATGCTTGACTGTTTTGCAAACTACTGATGATAAAGCTTTATCATTTAAAGCTTAAAAGTAACTCTTGTTAAGAAACGAAAGTCCACATAGTTCTTAAAGCCTGACCTCAGTTATTTGAATCTATTCAGCTCACTGGTCACAAACACTGGACAATTTAAGGTACAATACTTGTATCCCCACTTGATCCTTTAGCTCTTTGGGATTCCTAAAGTTAAGGGCGTGGTCCCTCAGGATAAGCTCTGGGAGGCTGGCAAATGAACCCCCTCAGAGAGAGCCATTTTCAGAAGAATGAGGCAGTGGTGATTTTACAGGTATCCAACTGTCCATGCCTCCTCCACTGGCAGGCCTCAGTTGCTTCCCATTTCCTCTACTTGAATCTCTGCTGCCCTCAGTGACTGGGTGGCCCACAGAGCAGGGAAGTGATACTGCGTCCCTCTGGAGGCCAGGTCTACATGGGAACACAACCTCTGCCACTTTCTCTGGAACACTCGTGCTGGAGCTCTGAACCGCCATACGGGCACTCTGCCTTAAGGCTGCCATGCTTGGAGGAAGCCCACACCAGGCCACGTGGAGACATCACTCCAAGAAGCTGAGATCACATGAAGGGAGCGACTGGCCAGCCCCCAGCTGCCCCCCTGCAACCTCCGTGGACTGCAATCTTAGGCATAGGCCCAACTCAAGCAAGCGCTTCCTGAAATTCTGGCCCACAGAAACTGGGATAGATATAAAATGAATGCTGCTGTTTAAAGTCGTAGGCGTTTGCAGTGATTTCTTACACAATAGATATGCAACAGATAACTGGAGAAATTGTGTATGAAACAATAGAATGAGATAAAAATGTGAACACAAAAGAAAGACGTATCTATGGGATACATGGGATTCTATGGGATGCAGCTTTGCAGAGAACAGGACGACAAAGATAAAAATGTCTGAAGGACAAGAATGTGGTGCGGCTCACTTCCAAATCACAATGGAAAGCTTAAGATTTCTCCCAATCTATTCTTTTCACCGAATTCAAGAAAAACGGAGTATCTGAAATTGGTTGGGACCAGTATAAAGTAACAGAAAATTGAAACAGAATGAATCATTTTGAATGCGTACAAGGATACGGTAACAGTAATTCCTCCCACACAAGCTCTCCAAGAAGGGTCTGTGCCTGACCTCTTCTAATGAACAGCCGAGACTCGCTTGTAATGAGAAGCTCCAATTTACATGCAATTCTTGTTTTAAAAATATTTCAAGATTTTCTGTCTTTAGACTGTGAAAGCTGTCTGTTCTTTTCTTACTTACCCTGTCAACGTGCTTAGCAAACACTTTCTATCTGGATGACACAATGATAAACCTCAATCTAGTTCTGGTCCGCTTTTCAGAAATTTTAAGGAAAAAACAACAAACATCCAAATTAATGAGGTTTTAGAAAACCCAGCAAACAAGCAGCTATTGTCTCAAGGTTTGTATAAAACAAAGGCCTCTCTGTGATTATGTTCCCACAACAAAGTGCTACTTCCTAATTAAACCTACACAGAAAATAAAGCACTGCTTCAAAAGGCAGCTTTATTTTCAGCACCATAGGAAACATTTCCTTTTCTACGAAACATATTTTATCTTCTAAAGGAACATTACCAAGTTTAACTCACAAATCTGACCACCCCCAGTGAAACTTTCCACCCCGGTTTAAACACTTTCAAAGGAGGATACAAACCATTGATTCATTTCCCTGCTTCTTGGCCGAAAACTACACGGTGGGTAGCACCCCAGATCTATCAGTCACTGCAGGGAAATGACCCGCTTAGCAGCAACGTGAGCAAAGAGAGTAAGAGGAGAGATGAGGAAGAATGTGAACCATCCCAAATAGGAGGAGATTGTAAGAGATCTGGCCAGTCTCCCCATCATGCAGAGGAAAATGGTGACAGGAGATCAGAAACAAATGAGGTGAGACAGTGCAGCATAGCGGGGAAGGAGCCAGAAGTCCTGGTCCAATCCCAGCTTCAGCACATAGAGCCACAGGACCGTGAGCAAGCCACTGAACACTATGTGCTTCAATATGCTTCCCTCTAAAGAGGAGACCATCTATATTCCAGGATTGTTGGGGAGAGCAGATAAAAGAACATGGATGAAGAAAAAAAATGCTGTGTAGTCTATAACCTATAATCATGTGTATGTATATATATAGATTCCTATATATGTTCATTGTATATGAATATGTGATATACAGATTGTATATTCACATATCCAGATTCAATGTGCCATATATAGATCCTATACCTACTATACATAATTCCACAATACTACCTTCCTAAATTCCGTATCATTCTAAATTCTGTAATATTAAATTCTATATATTACATACATTATATATACATTATATACAATATATACACATTACATACACATACTATATATAACCTATATACTATATACTGTTGAAAACCATGGGTTTGACCTGCATGAATTCACTTATATATGGGTTTGTTTGCAATACAGTACAGAACTAGAAATGTATTCTCTCTTCCTTATGATTTTCTTAATAACATTTTCTTTTTTCTACCTCATTTGATTGTTAAGAACACAGTATATAATACATATAACATAAAAATATGTGTTAATTGAATGTGATTTCTAGAAGGGTTCCAGTCAACAGCAGATTGGTAGTTGAATTTTGGGAGGTCAAAGATTATACACAACTGCATAGGTGGTCAGTAACCTAAATCCCACATTGTCCAAGGGTCAACTGTGTAAGTCCTATTCATACACATTATATAGACATGCTTATATATGAAGTATAGATTCCTATATACATACAGGTGATAAATATTCCTTTTTAATGCAAAACGCAAAATAAAACTAACCACAAACTTGCAACATGAACGTTGAAACTGATATGCATTCACTGCATTACATCATTGGCATACATTGAGGTCAATCCCTTTTAATCGAAAGCTCAAGTTATTACCCATAACAGAAAATAACTAGGGTGTCAGGCTGAGAATTCCTCTGCAAGTGATGGGTAAGCCATGTAGAAAATTATTATTGCAACTTTAAAAATTATGTAACAATGAGTTTTAGTTATGTTTGGAAATGCTCATGCTCTAAGGTTAAATAAAATACCAGGACACTATCATATATGTCAAAAATCTCAGCTGAAGGGGTGGGATTGCCCAGTGATGCAGACAGAGCCCAGGCTCTCGAACCTCAGGGCATCCTACCCTTGAGCAAGTTACCTGAATTACCTGAGTCTCAGTTGTGTCATTTGTCAAAAGGAGAGAATAATAGGACCAAACTCACTGCATGAGTATGAGAATTTGATGATGTAACACTCATAATAAATATGTAATACATGATAGCATTATTGCAGCTAATCCACCTTTCTATACTCTGCTCTGTGGGGCTTTGAGTGGAGGGACTAGCAGGAGGCCGGAAGGCTGGAGCAGGGGAGACAGGAGATAGGGCATCCTCCTCTAAGCCTTTCCGTGTGAATAACCCCCCACGGTTCCCCCTCAGCCTTCAGCATCCCTGATTTACCCTGGTACTCTCTTCCCTAGTTCTCCAACGCTCTTTAACCTGTTCCTCATGCTACACATATCCCTCTAAATAATTCATGTGGCTTCTGTTTTCCTGAGTAGATGGACCTGGACTGATACAAAACGGCATGGATGCCAGAGTATACCAACTTTGAAAAACTGTGGTAAAATGTACATAACATTAAAAAATGACCATCTTATGCATTTTAAGTTCAGTGGCATTAAGTACATTCACATCGTTGTGCAAGCTTCACCACCATCTGCCTCGAGAACTTTCTCATCTTCCCAAACTAACTCTCTGCACCCATTAAACGTGAACTCCTCATTCCCTCCTCCCCTCAGCCCTGGCAACCATCATTCTACTCTCTGTCTTCTCAGACAATTTTAGGTACTTTATGTAAGTGGAATCATATGGTATTTGTCCTTCTGTGTTTGGTTTATCTCACTTAGCATGTTTTCAAGTTTCATCCATGTTGTTGCACATGTCAGAACTGGCTTTCTTTTGAAGGCAGGATTATATTCCATTCTACTTACATACCATCTTCGTTTACCATTCACTACTGACAGACAGTGGGGTTGCTTCCACCTTTTGGTGATTGTGAATAATGCTGCTGTAAGCACAGGTGTGCAGGTATCTCCCTGAATTCCTGCTTCCAGTTCCTTTGGGGGTGGTATCTAGAAATGGAATTGCTGGATCATGTGGAAATTTTTGGTTTAACTTTTTGAGGAACCACCATACTATCTTCCACAGCACTGTACCATTTTACATCCCCACCAGCGATGCACAATGATTTTAATTTCTCCACATTCTTACCAACTCTGATTATTTCCCATTTTTTTGTTTCTGGGGGTATTTTGTTTGGTTGTTTTTTTTGTTGTTATTGTTGTTCGGGTGGTTTTTTTTTGTTTTTTTGTTTTTTGTTTTGTTTTGATTTGGGTTTTTTTTTTTTGGTGTTTTTGTTTGTTTTGTTTTGTTTTTGTAATAGCTATGTATCTCACCGTGATTTTGATTTTCAAATTTCCCTAACGATTAAAGATTCTGTCTGGTGTCTTAACTTTGAAAGTAGTGTGCCTCAAACTGGAAATCCTCAGGTTCTTCAATTGAGAAATTCTATCATAATGAGTACATTTTTCATATCATTAGCAGCACCTAAAAGAATGGTGACAGCCATTAAAGTCAAGGTCCATCAAATGTGCATGCTATCTCTCACTCAGAGTGATTTCTCTACAATTTTAAGTTGTCACAAAAGATCCCTGACTCAATTCAGGGGATGTAGTGCTAAAGAGCAAGCTATGAACTCACTTGACAGTGAGCAGTACTCTGTTCCACTTAACAAGTTAGCATTACCTGTGTTAGAATGACTCTTAAGATTTATTTTTCTTAAGACAAAAATACCACACTCATTTAACTCCCATGCATTGTTTTTTAGAGTAAGATATTGCTAAATATCTAACAGTGTAAATTCAGAAATTTTGTGACTCTATGCCAAAATGAATGGCAGGCATTATTTTAAAGAAGTGAAAAATAAATCTAATTGTTCCTCTGGTAATGTGTTACTAAAGCAAATAGTGTGTAGTTAAATCTTTTGCAAACCAGGCAACATTTATGGACTTTCTGATAACACCCCTTTTTCTCATTTCTTTAGTTTATCTTTCATGTAACCAAAAACAATACATGGAGGCTACAATTGCCACAACTCCAACAAGGCCATCCACTCAAGAATCAGGAATGGGATCCAAGTCTTTAGCACTTGCCAACAGAGAATGAAGCTGATAATTCGGTCATAAAACCTCAGGAGCTGACATATTAATTAAGTCACATGAATATGAATATGTGACTTAATAAATAAGTTACAATATGAAGTTGTTATGACTCCTGAAGATATTAAGGTCTATCTACAATTTTACTTTAGAAATCTGTATCATAGGGACACCCTGGTGCCTCAGTGGTTGAGCATCTGCCTTTGGCTCACATTATGATCCTGGGGTCCTGGGATCGAGTTCTGCATTGGGCTCCCCACAGGGAGCTTGTTTCTCTCTCCCTCTGCCTGTGTCTCTGCCTCTCTCTCTCATGAATAAATAAATAAAATTAAAAAAAAAAAAGAAAGAAATCTGTATCATGGAATTTACATTTTTACAGAAGTGAAACAAAGCAGTCAAAAGGCCTGTTTACTGACCATCATCTTTTAATCAGGCTGTGAACAAAAAAGCAGAGAGAAATGTGGGAACAAAGCATGGATTCACAGTGCAATTATCCAGTCAGAGCCTAATCCCTGCTGAGGCCTGGGTGTGCAAGAGGGAACAAAGGAGGGCCCTGTAAACATTAGCAGGCAAGGAAAATGAAAGAGAAGAGGAGCAAGAGGAAGAATACAGCCAGGGGTCCCTGCCCTCATGGAGTGTATTATCTAGAAATTAACTAGTAGCTGGATAATGGTTGGCTTTTTCATGGAAACATACAGATTCTGACAAGGGAAAAAAGTCATCTGAAGTCTTAGCCAAGCTCTAGAGCTGAATGTTGGTAAGACCCAGGAAACAAGGGTGAAGTGTTGGGGGGGAGGCTAGATAACTTTACAAGGGATAGATCGGCTGTCAATACCTACACAGGTTAGCCTCATTACTAGTGGAACAACCAGCCCTGGGAGCAACAGAGGTAGCCAGGATCGTAGATCACATGATCTGGTCAAAAATTATTTAACTGGAATTTAATTAAGTCTTTACAGTTGAGTTTAATTTATAGGAAATAGGGGGCATAAAAGAACATGTTAACATGACCACAATGAAACAATCCAACAAATCTAGATGGTGGCAAATTCTACAAGACAACTGGCCTAGACTATTTAAAAACTCAATCTCCTTTAAAAAAAAAAAAAGGCAGAGAGAAATTCAAAATAGAAGAGATTTAAGAAGTCTAATGATCAGGTTTTTCTGGATCCTGGTTTGAAAAAGAAAAACAGCTACAGAAGACGTTGGTGAATAAGTTGGAAAATTCAATACAGACAGTAAAATAGTTATTATTAGGAAATTGCTGTTAATTTTGTTGGGGCTGCTAATAGCATGGTGCCCATTCAGGACAAATCTCTATTTTTTGAAGATACAGAAAACTTATATTGGTACAATATCACAATGACTGCCATTCATGTGGAAACTGGGAAGATGAAATCAACATTGCAAAATGTTTAACAATCTCTGAGTTCCGGAGGTGGGTACATGCATGCTCATTGTAGTATGGTTTCTACATATTAAAAAATGTGCATAACAGAAAGGCTGAATAAATAAATCTGAGAGATTTGTTCAGATACAAGCAAAATGCACTTTCTAAAAAACTGAAAGCATGACAAAAATTTGATACTAGACATTTCAGAGTACCAATTAGTTTGTGTAATCTTAATTTGGAAGCTTATCTAAAAATGCTAGAAATTACCTTGAGGCCTATAACTATGTGTACATGCCTATTTTTGAGATATGCCTTTAAAGACCTTAAACTGACATGTCCCTGGAATTCCTCACGTTGGCTCAACTCAACCTAAAGCAAAAGAGTTCCCTTCAGAGTGAAGTCAAATGTGACACACGGCAAGATAAATGATAGTCTAACATGAATCTGAAATCTATATGTAAAACGTCCAGCTGTTAGTTTGGCTCTGAACTCATATAATACCACATTCCTGATGGTGAAAATGGCTATATTTTTTCCCTCAAAAAAGGAAAATAAACAGAAAAAGTGTTGGGAAAACCAAAATCTCCTGGAGACACATTCTCACCATTGAAATAAAAACAAAGATCAGGCCAAAAAGGGCACTCTTTTCTCTTTTTCTTTAGGGAGACTTTTTCTTTAGGGAGAAATATGAAGACGTGACCTATTACTTCAAGACATAGGGCTGAAAACAATTGAAAGTGTTGTTTTACTCAAATAGATACTATGAACCAAAACGTGGGAAAAAAATTTTTCTGAGCTTCGCATTTTGCTACCTGGTTTACTGTTATTATTAGAGAACAGAAGTTCTTTGTACGTGAATATACACAGCATTGCCTTGTCTTCTATCTAAAATCCTGCACATTTTTAAAACTATCACTTATTCAAAGAATTTTAATTATTCGCCATTAAATTTCCACAATGCCTATTTCAATCCTACGGGACATATTTCAACTGTTTGTCTCTTTCAGCTGATATTTAACATGATATTGGTGAGTTCTAATGTGAGAGAAATTGAATGGAAATAAATGAGAATATCATGCCATGGCTTCTCTGGAGAACTCAAATGGGAAATGTTGACAATAGCTCCAAAATACCTGCTGTCTCTCTTTTCCTTCTATCCACTCAGATTTCTTTCCTTTTCCCAGAAATATCAAGACAAGCAGGACCCAGACTGTTTCTCTCCATTCTCCTATGTGGTCTTGAAGCAAAGCAAGAGGACACAGGTGTGGCCGGAGTCAATTATACCTTGCCTTTGCCGGCTCACACTAAAGGCTTGCTCACAGAAGTACTGGATCACTCCAGCTTACTCTCAACCTCACAGACAGCATAGCATGCCAGGGCAGAAGCACAGCCAAAAAGGCTTCACATTAGCCCTGTTATTTCCTAGCCTTATTTTCTACATACAACCCTTAAGCAATAACTTTGTGCAGTGATAATAGCAACACAATAACCTCATAAGGAATGGTGATTTTGGTTCCCTCACCCCCGGGGTGTCTGATGACATGCAGCACACAGCCTGACATAGCAGCCTGTTCAGCCTGCTCCTGAACAGTTGAGCATGCCCTGTTGACACAGCTTCAGAGAATATCAAACCACATGGAAACAATTTCACTCATCTTCTCATAGACACCTGGGAATGATAAATGTGGCAAGAAATGATACTATGGACTACTTCTGCACATCACTGGAATTCACCTGGTGGAAAAACAGTGTGACCAGAGTGCAAGCATGCTCAGAAACAAGCAGACTTTCCTGAAGGTCATCAGAAAAGTACAACTCAGTAACCCCTAGACATTCTTCAATGGTTCCAGCTGACCTACCTGTCTTAAGTCCAGAGTGATCGTGACCCAGTGATATTCTCTCCCATTTTGAATACTGGGACTTTGCCACCAGTTATTGGTCCCATCGATTGCATTTGAGATTGGATGGCGTTCTGTCAAAAGAAAACATACAAGTGTTCCTCTCAGTTCTTGGTTTAAAGTTTTTGACTTCCAAACTGCAAGGCTAGTGGACATGAATAGCAGAGAAGGGGAATACAGTATCCATGACTCCTAATAGAAGTCTTCAGCCATCATTTCAAGAAGTATCAAGGGTACTTCTGAATAGGAGCAACACTTACCTTTGGGGTTGGCACTGTTGGCATCACAGATCCGGCACTGCGCGTTGCGCACGGGGCGACCGGGCACGTGCTCTACAAGCTTGCAGGACATCTCGGGCCCCTGCTCACCACAGGTGGCATTGGTGCTGATGTGCGCATTGCTGGCAAGATTGAGAATGGCAGGAAACAGCCCTGAAAATCAAGATTCACCAAATCAGCTTAGCTGCTTGAAATTAAAAGAACATGATTATGTCATCTCACTCTGTAGGTGCATCAAAAAGATTTTTAAGTCTACGCACCCAATGAAAGAAGCTTTACACAGAAGCAGTATACATAGCACTTTCATTTCTATGAAACTCTAGGAAAAGCAAGACTCATCTACCAGGAGAAACTCAGAACAACAGTTGCAAGGAGTGGAGATTGGCTGTGAGAAGACATGAGGGGCCTTTTCGGGGTAATGTCACATTCTATATCTCAATAAAGGTTTGGATTACCCAGACATATGCTGTTATGAAAAATCATAGAATACACAAATCTACAATTTGGGTAGATTTGAGTATTTCGCAGTATGTGCATTTTATCTTGAAAACAAAAATAAAAGAATTACAAACAAATATTGACGTAAATGCTTAAAAGTTTAGGAGCAAAGGGTATGAATGTCTAAACTCACTTTTAAATGCATCAAAAAATAAGCTGGGTTGATGCAACAGGGATACACAGGTTGTACAGAAAGAATCAAATGTTCATTGTAGGGTCTAGGTGGGAGGAGAGAGGATTCATTGTACAATTCTTTCCACTTTTCTGATTTGAAATCTTATAATAAAATGTTGGCGGGGGGCACCTGTGTGGCTGTGGGTTAAGCATCTGCCTTCAGCTCAGGTCATGATCCCAGGGCCCTGGGATCCAGCCCCAAATTAAGCTCCCTACTCAGTGGGGAGTCTGCTTCTCCCTCTCTCTCTTCCCCTCCCCCCACTGGTGCATTCTCTCTCTCTCTCTTTCTAATAAATATATAAAAATCTTCAAAAAAAAAGTTGGGAAAATAGGTTTTAAGACAAGTTTCAAATAATCCAATGCATGTATCTGCCAATGAAATTCAAACATCTTTCACTTAAAAGAAGGGCATCCATTCTCTGCTCACTTTGTTCCCATTGCCTCTGCTAGTACTCACAAGCTCTTTCCTATAATTATCTAGGATTTTTTTCTCCCTCTTCTCTTCCATCACTACCTGTTTATGTTGGTGAATACAACTTTATTTTTTTAAGATTTTATTTATTTATTCATGAGAAACACAGAGAGAGGCAGAGACATAGGCAGAAGGAGAAGCAGACTCCTCACAGGGATCCTGATGTGGGACTCGATCCCTGAACTGGGATCGCACCCTGAGCCAAAAAGGCAGATGCTCAACCTCTGAGTGACCCAGGCATCCCAACGATTTTTATCTTTAAGCAAGTGGTCCAAACTATTCAGAAAACAATTTTTGGATGACTGTGAGAAGCAGAACTCCTTTAGGTTCTTTAGAACTTTGGTTTTATCTTGGTAAAAGAAGATATTAAGTGTAAAGATTCCATAAAGATCTATAAATGATGGTGTATGTGACACTGGAGAGGCATTCTACCTAAATGGACATTGTGGACGGAGAGAATGCATTGAAAAGGGGTTGTCTTAGCTACGTGGGGTTTCTTTAATTGACTCAAATTTGACCTTCTAAGATCACAGAAGATAATCTTTTCTTTATAAAGAACATAGATCAATGGTATCTCTGCAATGTTTCTTTTCCAGTGAAATCTGAAAAAGCACGATGTAATCTTAGTAATATAGAAGGAATTTGTCTTCAATTTTTATTTTTTAGGTACTGCCTAATGTTTCCAATGATATTTTCTGTTACAAACATTTAAATAATTGAAATTACAAAATAAAAATGTTTTTTATAAGTTACTGCACTTAAAAAAAAAACTTATGTATCTATTTAAGAACCAACATTTTAGATAGTCTGCCAAAGACTTTCCACATAAAACAGACCTATTAGTAGTGCTCTATCTTAGGAGAATAACCCTGTTCAACTCAATAGGCCCTTAGTCTCTCAATAAAAAATAGTTACTGAATATTTGTGTTCTAGAGCATTCTTCCTATGAAACACAGCATACACTTACATCATATATAATATTTAATATATTATGTATATTTTCACTTTGAACTTAAAGTTCAAACCAAGTTCACTTGGTTGTTTTCATATTCCTTTAAAGGGAATTCTTCTTTAATTGAAAAGGCTTTATGAAGAAATAGCTGAATCATTATGTATAATTATGCAGTTCCCTAAAGGATTATTTTTATCAACCAGTAGTTCAACACTTATATTTTATATATCTATCTAGTTTCTAACATGACATGAATTCTTGGGAGTGGTACTTTGATGGTAGGAGGAGCTGCTAATTATTCTGTTTGGTACTGAGGTTAATACTAATTTCTTCCATTCTTTAGGACCATGCTATTCTAGTAATCTGGTTTGAAAGTATCTTATGAGCCAATGACTTAAAATACAATATGGTTTTAAACTTTGGTGTTTTATCCTTATAGCTAAAATGATGTTTTTCTGACTCTACAGTACTTGTATGTATTTAGATTTCTACTACAAGCAACTCTATCTACTCCCTTTGCACAGATTAGCCAAGCGGGAAAAAGAAACCAAGGTCATGGGAATTGATTTAGCAAAGCACTTCTCTTTCAACAAATACTTTACATGGTAGCCTAACAGATGTTTTCACTTCTTTACTCTCCCTGTCCAGTTGACATCAACGGAACTCCCGCTTCCTGCCCAGGGGTCGCTCCCACTCTGGAGAACCTCAATAGCCTTGAGTTACTGAGGGCAGCTGGGAGTGGAGAGGGCACCTGCTCCCTGGACTCAGGAGTCTCTGCCCTGAGTCACTGAGAAAAAGAAACTCAAAACTTCTTAAACTTAGCATAATTTGGCTGAATAATATCTCAATTCTAGTAATCAGCAGCAGGTAGTCCTTTGTACTAGATAGGCTTTGATGAACTTCTACATCTTCTTACCTCGCTGGTATCCTAAATATCTTTTACTAAAGAGAAAAATAAATCCCTTCATCAGCATGGCTGAGTAGGAAAACCTTTAAATAGCTAACGTCATAAAAATATCCTGGTTGTCTTTCACTAAAACTGAATCTTTCTTCTCAGATAAGCTAATGGTTGGGGGAAAAAAATGATGTACTAAACATTATTCCTTACATAATACATTTACTCTCACTCCACAGTTAAAGAATAATTACAATTCCCTGTTGCACACGGACCGTATCTGCTAGAAGATGAAAGAAAGGTAGAAATGCACACCAGTAAAAGCATGTGTTAAAAATAATTATAAAAAAAAAAAAAAAGCACTTCAGGTCGCTGAATCATTTCAAAGACCACTGAAATATTTCAATACAGGGAAACTACCAGAGCTTCAAATCGTAAGAGGGACAGGAAATCAAAGGGTAAGAAAGGGCATTGAGATACAGAACTTAGCAAGAACAAATGTTAGATTTTATGCATAAAAATCAAAGGCAGAATGAGGGCCACATCGGGATATCTATGTGGCACGGTTTCCCCACTGTCTCACTATGTGCTTAGTAAATTAGACTCTACATTTTTGTCGAGAGATATTATTTACTTTAGTCAGTGTAACTGTAATACTAATCTGTAATTTTCCCTCATTCAGGACACACAATGGACTCATTCCTCTATGCCTGTATTTAGCCAGTAGCTAAAGACTTCATGAGGCCAAACTCCATTGAGCATGAAATAAATTCCTTCTCATTCACCAATAGTTTCTTTTTTTTTTTTTTTAATCCCCTTTCTTTACAGCCTGAGTACATTTGGCCTTCTTAACTGCATTTCAGGACCATGTTAATCTACTGGAAATTCTCTTATTAATATGAGGTAAAAAAAAAAAAAAGTGCCATAAGGCTGGCAGCCAACAATGCCACTACACATAATTACCAACGTTTTCATCTGAGAGACTTCCAGATATTTCAATAATTCACATTTAGGTGTTTCTAGATTTTTTTTTCTCATCAGAAAATATTTTTGCTGCCTTAAAACTGGAGTATCTAAAATGATGACTACCCCCTAAAGCCAATGGCAACAACTTTTTCATCAATATTTCTCAGTCAAATAATTCAGGGTTAATGGTTGACAGCCTTAATGCATTTGTATATAAGGGAAGCATGAATTTTTCTAATGAGACTTTTTGTCTGTTTTGGGGGAAAAAACATTTTTGAGTTTTACAAAATATTAGTATATAATATTATACTAATCCATACTCAAAATCAATATGATATTCTGAAAAGAAAAAAACCCACAATTCTAAGCAAAGGGATCTATGGCAACATTTTCAGATCATTTTATTCCCCAGAAGAGAATTAAAAATTATGAATACTTTACAGGATTGAATAATCAAAGTGGCTACTGCTGTCAGGAGGCTTTATTTTGAAAAATAATCAAATCCACTTATTCAATCATAGAGAAATTTGGAAAAATAGGAATGTAAGTTTCTGAATTAAGAAATTTGTGAGTTTTAAAAAAATATTCAAATCCATTTTCTTCTCCATTTGCCCACCTCTCACTTCCCTAATCTCGCCCATTACCCAATTAACCATCTTAAATAGATTAGAGAAGGCTAGTGTTAGAAATAAACTACCCTGTTTGCTAGCACTTTCTGTTGAAGGATAGTAGTTGCCTGGTTGAACGATAAAGACAGCACTTCTTTACAGCTACAAATGGCATTACTCAAAGAAAAACCCTGGAAGCACTTAACACTATTCCAGGATTATAACATCAAGGTATTCTAATAAATTAATATTCAAAGTTAATAGTATGAACGTATTCTAATGACTTACATTTTAGGAAGATACATGAAGTCACATTCAGTAATGTACCCACATGAGTCCAAAAAAGCAGATGAGAATGTTTGATCGAGTTTAATAAACTTTCAGCGAGAATCTCTTATGTGCAAAGCACTATGCCAGGAGCATCTCCCTTGAGACAACAGGTTGAATGAACTGGGCCATTCCTAACCCCGGGGCTCTCCCAATCAGAAGGGAACGAGAGGTATCTACTCACAGATTCTAGTGAGAATAATATTGAAAATGCCGCAATGTTTGAAAACATATTGGAGGAGAGGATCTAGAAGAAGAAATGCAGTTAGGGATAACCCAGGCAGACAGATGAGGCAAAGGCAGGTCTAAAATCCTTTCATGGCTCTTCTTGTTGGTCTTCAAATCAGTTTCAATTTCCTTTCCTTTGCACATTTCATATAACCTTTCACCCCTACTCAGCCTTGAAGCTAAGCCCTGATCTTTCCTGAATTCTGGGCTAATGTAAATGTTCCTATTTTGTCCTTCCTTCATCAGCGCGCCCCATTTGCACTTAGCATGTAGGCCAACTCCCTGCCCCCTCCCAGTTTTCTCCCTCACTATCCTGCTCCGAAAAATAAAAACAAGTCTGAGTCTATGAGTTACTTTGGGGCAGAAGTTATCCTAAGTTAGCCTCTGGCTCATGTGAATGCCCAATAAAGCCTGAATGAAGAATAAATAAATGAATGAAACATAAATGAAAGAATGTTCTCTTGTGCCTGGATCACTACCAAATGCTCAGGACCAGAAGCCTAAATCTAGACACTTCTCCTATATGTCTTCAGGCAAATTAACCTCTCAGAGCCTCTATTTATTCAACTATTAAATTAATATTATTATGAGCCCTTTTTCTTCTAAATTATTGTGATTCTGGAATTTTACCTTGATAGACTATCAGGTAAACAGGTCCACCATTTGGAAAATGAAGTGAGAAAAACTTTTCTCCATTCAATGTACAAGAAAGGCAAAGAGAAGTTATTTGGTCATTCTTTTATCTTTTTGGATAAAAGAACCAAATAGAAATATAAAATGACTGACTTCCTTTCTTCCTTCCTTCTTTCTCTGCTTCTTCAGGAGTCAATCCCCAGAGCTTATGGCTCTCAAGAGTAGGAGAGAAACAAATGATGTTTCATACAACCTTCATCATAAGCCAGAGAACCCTCAGAGGTTGGCTTTGCTTCTGATCTATGCTTATGGCAATAGCGCTTCCCTGACTCTTGCCTACCTCCCAGTGTACAAATTTACATCACAAGCAATTCTTCCAAAACAATAAGTTCTATTTAATATGGCATATTTAATGGGCCAGTTAAACATCCACACTCTTGATTTTGGCTCAGGTCATAGTCTTGGAGTGATGGGATTGAGCCCCATATCAGGCTCTGTGCTGGGCATGGTTAAGATTTTCTCTGCCCTTCCCCCTTCTCTCTTTATATAAATAAATAAATAAATAAATAAATAAATAAATAAATAAATAAATAAGAATGGGACACCCAGGTGGCTCAGTTGGTTAAGGCTTCAACTCTTGATTTTGATTCAGGTCATGATCTCAAGGTACTGGGATCGAGCCCTGTGTAGGGGCTCCTCACTCAGCAGGAAATCTGCTTCTAATTCTCTTCTTCTCCGTACTCCTCTCCCCATGCTATGTGCTCCCTCCCACCCTCCCTCCCTCTCTCTCTCTCAAAATAAATAAATTTTCTCAAATATGATTACACTTACATGGTTAATATTTCATGTATTTGAGCCACTGTTTCTCTGATTACATTTTAGATGAAGTAGCACATTTGCATTTAAGGGCCACTGAGTCTGGACAGTCTCTACCTTTAAATAGAAGAGACACATTCAGGCCAGAGTGATGTGCATCAGGAAGGAGGCATGGAGAAAATCTAGACCCTCCAAGGCAGGGACTCACCTCACAGAAGGCTAAGCAGGACTGCTCACTCTATTCACACCTGACCCCGTTCCCTCCCATCATGCCTCCTCCTTCTCTTCTTCTCTGATTGTTCCTTCTGACATTGCTTTTGCAACACTATGTGGTTATAAATCCCTGTAAGTTAGGGACCCATTTGTAAATCACAATCTTCTCTCGTTGTCCTAAGAGATGACAAGGGAAGATGTCTCAGAGGACGTGATATTTGAACAGTCACACACAAAAAAGGAAGAGTTAGCCATGCAGGGGCAGCACAATATTTTAATATATTTGGTTTTCTTTGTAACATATTTTTTACACGCCAAAAACATGCTAGGAGCAGGTCTGTGAGCTTTGCCAAAGGGGCCCACTGGTACCAAAAAGTCAAGAACCCAGGAAGGGAAAGTGCTCAGTATTGTGAATCGACTGTCTCCTTTCCCCCACCTCTGCTTCCAGGAATCTAGTTCATCCCTGGACAAAGGCAGCCAGAGAGCCCCTGATCTTCTGATCCAGGCAGGTTGTGAAGGAGAGTGAGAGGGGCCCTGGCCAAGCCAAGAGTTAATGTCCTGCTCAGGCAAAGTCTCCAGTGACCTGACCAGGGGGGGCGGGTATAGCACTGCCTCCAGCTCAGGGCACAGAGTGCAAAACAAGCCTTTACTGTCATCCAGATTGCCTGAGCCAGAAGATGAGATGCCTCGAGGAAACTAATGAAAACTTCCACGACATCTTTATCTCCTTCCCACAAGGGAACAAAATCACCCGTGTAGAGTTATCATGTGATTTCTTACATTTGGAGCTAGTCTGCAGAGCTTACATTGGGGCTGGCCTTCAGGGACACATTCGTAAGTGCTCAGGACTGGGGGCCTATGTACAAGGAAGGGTGGGGGAGCCTGAGGAGGGTTTAATCTGAAGGTATTTACACATCCCCAATTCCTAGAATATGTTCAAGAGGCTACTGACAAGTTGGGCCTATGTACAAGTAAGGGTGGGGGAGCCTGAGGAGGGTTTAATCTGAAGGTATTTACACATCCCCAATTCCTAGAATATGTTCAAGAGGCTACTGACAAGTTGTGGGAAAATGCATCATACCTCAAATGATTTTTTCTAGGAAACAATGCAAATATGCCTGTATATTATGAATTAGGTGTACTTGAAAAATAAAGTATAAATGAAACTGTTTTCCCACCTCTACTTCTGACTGATCAGCAATTGACAGAGGCTCCTTGCAACAACTGGTTCCTTCCTCTTCTGTCTCTTTTCTGTGAGACACCTGCAACCACGTTATCCTAACAGGAGCACACCATTTAAAGAACTCTATTTCAGGTTGTCATAAACAAAAAAAAATATTTTAATCACTAGTAAGTGAGCTTGCTTTGTATATCAAATACCATAATTCTCAGAATGTTTAAATAATACACTATCAAGGCTAACGGTGAAATATGCAAAAGGTTTGCTTGCTTAGTGTTAAACAGGACTTTTGTTTCCAACAGGAATTATTTGAAAGTTACCAGTGAGTTATTTTCTCTCTCAAAAATTGAACAGGTGGGAGAATTTGTAGATGAAGACAACCTGGGGCACCTGGGTGGTTCAGTGGTGGAGCATCTCCCTTTAGTCTAGGAGTCCTGGGATGGAGTCCTGCATCAGGCTCCCTCCATGGAGCCTGCTTCTCCCTCTGCCTATGTCTCTGCCTCTCTATCTGTGTCTCTCATGAATAAATAAATAAAATCTCTTTACAAAAACTAAATAAATGAAAATGACCTGGAGTCTTCTCTAGGCTTGGAGCCCTTTCAGCTCAAGGCAGAAGCACAGCACCAAGTGGAGAGTGGCTCCCCACCCACCACTCCTCCACCCTCAAAAGCAAATACTTGGTTTTTGGACTAAACCAATTTAATCATTGATGGCTGTTAGTAAAAGAAAAGCTTTAAGATATTCTAGAGATTCCAGGGCCCTTTCCAGCACAGTGCGGAGAAGGAAAAAGAAAGAAAAACCCTACATAATCAGTAAGGGGAAAGTCAAATTCAAACTCTGGGGAGATTGGCATTTAACACAGTTGACTTTTTTGTTGTTGTTGTTGTTTCATGTGGGAAGATGAAGAGAAGTTTAATCTCGGGAAAACCAGAGGGGGTGGTGAGCAAAAGACCTTCACAGGGTTTTGCTGAGTTCCATTTCCATAGCAATGGACTCAAGGTACCCTTGACAAAGACAGAGGTTTTCACTGAAAGATGAATAAGCGGAATGAACCAGCTAGCCACAAACACTGTCCGCAGAAGACAGCACCTCATCAGGACCCGCCTACTCCTCCCACAAAGGTTCATTTGATGTTTATATCCCGTGACTTCGTGGGTTTTGATTCAGCATAAGAGTTTAGCTGCAGAGACAAAAACTATTATTCATTCATCAGGAAGTATTTTTCTCTTTTGCTGCCAAGGGCAGCAATTTAAATACTCTACCTGTTGAAAACATTATTGCATTTAGGCAAAACACAAAAGCTCCTGCACACACATGTATTTTGACAATTCTGTATCATTCCCACTGCCCTGGGAAGGCCCCATTCCTCCTCCCTCCTTCTAGATCCTCACAGGAGTGGACCAGCTTAAAACAAGGGTCAAAAAGCAAGGATGGCCTTTATGTTGAACACGGACAGCCTGTTGAATTAAAATGCTATCATATATTTTGCTTATATTGTGTATAATATGTACAATGTTTATAACATTCGTTTAAATACCTAAAGACATCAGTTAATCCCACATTTTTTAACCAGCCAAACACTTCCAAAAACCATCAACTTTTCTACTAACCCTTCAAGGTCTTAATTAATTATTTCTCTTACTTCTGCCTGTGTTCTATTATATAGGTTTTACTTGCTTCTGCTTTAAAACATTGGCATCGTCTTTGAGGAATGTAGCCCAAGGCCACTTCAAGCCCAAGGTGACCAGTGCCTTCACCCTTGGTTTAATGCTCCATTGAAACTGTCCTCAAAGTTTTCATAATTTAAACAAAGGGCCCCCTATTTTCATTTTGCTCTAATTCTTCATGCACCTACTAGTAGCTTGGGACTGTCCTCCCAAGTGGCCATGTACCTCTGATCAAATCAGTCGGCATTCAAGTTACCAGCTGCAACTGAACACCAGTACGATGACCCCAAAGTGGCTGGATCCACCAGATTACAGCTCCTTTGATTCCAATTCATTCCTACAGGGACACCTTACAAACAAAGAAATCATATGAGATATCTCCTTCCTTGGACACCAACCGCAGACAAATACATTTAACAACCAGAGTAAACACTTCAATCAAAAGTACACAGACTTGAATTATCTCGGTAGCATTCTCACTGGGATTGATAATCCTGTATCTTCTCAGTTTCACTACCACGGTCTGTTTCTGAAATCAGGCTACCTCTTTCAAGAGATGTATATATTTAATGCCATCATGTCTCTATTTCTTTTCAAAAAGCTGTTACCAGGTGGAGGATGTGTGCAAGAATTTCACTCACTGACTCTCCTGTTCCTCGCCTCACACCTGCTCCTCACTCAACTTCAGCTGGGATTCTCTTCCTTTAAGTAACTAAAAATGCCCTTTTCAAGGGCATCAGCTTCCATGTTGCCCAACCCAACCTGCTATTCACCTTCAGTTTACCTGACCTTGTCAAAACTGACCTTTCTCTCTTCCTTAAATTCTGTCTTCTTTTTGCCTCCATCTCACTACAGACCTCCTGTTCCCCTTCTGTCACAGCACTCTGGTCGCTCTCTGCTTTATCCTAGAGGTCCCCACAGGAACCAATTTCCTATAGAAGGCCTACGATGGCCTGGTGCATTCACAGGGGGAAAAGAGGGAGGCAGTGTACTTGCCCAAAAGTTATCTTGAAAAACAAAGAAGCAACCTACAGCATATTGAACTGAGGGCAGACACTTTGGTTTCCTACCTTGTGTGCTCAATGCTTCCTTGTTCAATTTAAATATGATATAAAAACGCATCACATGCATGGGACATGAATACATGAGGTCATCAAATTAATGGAATCTCAACGTGGCCAAAATAAAACCAGCTAAGTTTAACAGGGATAGATGCAGGACCCTTACTCCCCCCGCCCCCAAATCCACTGCAAACACTGCATAATCTTGGCAAAGGTAGAAAAGATATTATGGTTCCTTGTGATTATGGTTCCAGTATGCACAATATGAAAACAGTATTAGGAAAAAAGCTATCGTGATCTAAGGTTGAATTAATAATGCCATGCTTGGGATGCCTGAATGGCTCAGTGGTTGAGCATCTGCCTTTGGCTCTGGGAGTGATCCCAGGTCCTGGGATCGTGTCCTGCATCAGGCTCCCTGCATGGAGCCTGCTTCTCCCTTTGCCTGTGTCTCTGCCTCTCTCTGCCTCTCTCTCACGGATAAATAAATACAATCTTTAAAAAATAATAATAATAATGTCATGCTGTTAAAGACAGAAGATGATCCTTAGCATCCACAGATCTGATCATTATAATTCAGGTATGTACAAGATATTTGAAAGCCATTCTGCGCTCAACTCTGCGAAAAGCCATTCTGCACTCAACTGTTGAGAATTACCACAGTACTTCTTGGACTTTTCCATGTACAGATCACCTGGAGGTCTCCTTAAAAATGCAGATTCTGACTGCAAGTCTGAGGTAGGGCTGGGAGGCTTCATGGCAGACCATCTCCCAGGGGCTGCTGTTTTGGATTCAAAAGATTAAATGATCTCCTGGGTTGCTTCTAGCTCTTAATACTCTGGGGTTGGCTTACTCGGCCAAGCCTTGGCACAAAGACCAACAGACTAATTAGTAAGACCACGCTTCCCCCCAGCACTTTTCTGTCACTATTTAACCAGAACTCTAGACTCCCCATCCTGCATCCAAGTCTTAGAGCCTCTGCACAACTATTTCCAGAGGGAATGGGGCTTTTCCATTGAACAAAGGCTTTTGGCTTTACTGAAAAGAGGGGGGAAATCTTTGAGAGTTCCAAAATTGAAGACATAATAGATGCACAAGGCTCAATGGAGCCTCAACCAGGAAAATCTATTAAAGCCAACCAGTGGTTTGATCCCTGGGCCCTGTTCTACCAGAAAGATGCTGCCACTGGCCTGGTTTACTCACAGTGAAAATGATGCTGTTGAAGACATGGCGAACGTTTACAACATAACGATAAAATTTAAAGGAGGGATATTTATTAGCACAGTCTAATTCTGAGGGAGAGTCACCCTTTCAACCTGAGTCCTGCAGGTTGCTGGCATTCTGTGGGGGCTGCGGGGAGGGCTCTCCCCAAGTTGGGGAGAGGTGGGTTAGAGAGGACAGCATGACCTCTCTGCCCCAGCTGTCTCGGGACCTTGCATTTGAGCTTCCAGGAGAGGTTCTAGGTCTAGATGACAGAAGGAGAAGGGAGTTTTCAGAGCACCTCTGAAGGCAAAAGCAGGGCCACTCACAGAAGGTGGGGCCAGCTCCCCAGCCCAGTAAAGAAAATAGCTGGAGAAAGGTGGGGAAGGGCAAGGAGACACAGTTCGTCACCACAGCAGTAGCCTTGAGATGCTCTCTTTTTTTCTTATTAAAATAAAATGTTTGGGCAGCCTGGGTGGCTCAGCAGTTTAGTGCCGCTTTCAGCCTAGGGTGTGACCCTGGAGACCCAGGATCAGGTCTCGCGTTGGGCTCCCTGCATGGAGCCTGCTTCTCCCTCTGCCTGTGTCTCTGCCTCTCTGTGTGTGTGTCTCTCATGAACGGGTAAATAAAATTAATAAAATAAAATGTTCAATATGATTATCCTTTTATTTTTAAATTCCCTCTCTATATCTTTTACTCTGAGAATATAGGCAGGGAAAATTTACTTTATTTGCACACATTAGTAATGAAGAAATCAGAACCCAGGCTAAACCACACTGACACACATCTTCTGTAGCACGTTTTCTTTTAGAACAAACCAGTAAAAACCCAAAGGCCCATCTTCATCACACTCACCACCAGAGTTTGCACAGGTTGCCCGTTCTAAGTCTTTTGGTTCCACACACACAGTTTCCGATCTTCCTCAGCCCTCCCTTCCTGCACCTCAGCACAGTCCTGCCTCTGTGTTTCGCCCTTTCCTCTGGCTCTCACCCCGAAGAAGTTGGCAAGATCAGGGGCCTCATTTGTTTCTGAGGCCACACTCCTGGGCTGCCAGTCCAGCACGTCTGTAAATGTGGTGCTGCTTTCCTCACGGGGACTGCATTTCTCACAGAGTTCTCTTTCATTTGCCTAAGCTGACAATGCTCAGATGTAAAGTGAGGTCTGACTCACGATGAACACCTACTTAAGCACACATGGTAACTAGTAGAATATCTGGAATTTAAGATACTTTGGTATAAAGTATGCAAGAGGTGTGTGCGTGTGTGCGTGTGTGTGTGTGTGTGTGTGTGCGTGTGTCTCAGGTTAAACTACCCAGATGCAGCTAGTGTTAACACTGGAAAGGTACCTCCCAGGGGGTAATCAGCTGGTACTACAATCAGGAAGATTGCTTATATTCCAGAGGTCTCACCATAGTGTCCTGCTATCTGTCTCCACCAACACTGGCATTTTGCTAATTAGCAAGGAGAGTGTGAGAAATGGGCTATTAGGAAAACTAGTGGATTGTTCACGGCATGATAACAGGTAATAGAAATGGACTCTCACTGGAGAAATTCGTGGTGGTCAAGGGACCGACATACGTTAAAATATCTTAGAAAGGCTTCTGGCTGTAGCACTACAAAAACATTTCTAGGAGAAATTAAAGACCTAAATGAATGATGTATTTTTTCACGGGTAGAAAGACTCAGTATTATTAGACAGCAATTTCCCCTGCAATGTTTTTAGATTCAGTCTCCGTCCTATCAAAATCTCAGTGGGCATCGTTTGTAGAAATTGACAAGCTGATCCTAATGGAAATAAAAAGGACCTGGAACTGTCAAAGTAATTTAGGAAAAGTAAACAAAATTGAATGTCTTAAACTACAAATTTTCAAACTTACTATAAAACCAAAGGAATCCAGACAGCATGGTGTTTTGCATTAAAAAATACATATGAATCAATGAAACAATTAGAATCCAGAAATATGCTTATATTTATGGCAAATTGATTTTTCGCAAAATGCCAACGCAGTTTTGTCTTTCAAATAAATGTTTGGTACTACTCTACCAAACAGCAAATTTAGACCCTGCCTCCTCATTAAATGTAAAAGTCACCTTAAAATGGATCACAGACTTAAATGTAAGAGTTAAACTTGAAAACTTGTAGAAGAAAACCGAGGATAGAGGAGAAAATCTTTGTGACCTTGGACTGGGCAAAGAATTCTTGAATGTCATACCAAAAGAACAATCTATAGAAAAAAAAAAGGTAAAATGGATTTTTTTTATTTTTATTTTTTAAGATTTATTTATTTATTCAGTCAGAGCGAGAGAGAGGCAGAGACACAGGCAGAGGGAGAAACAGGCTCCACGCGGGAAGGCCAATGCGGGACTCGGTCCCAGGTCTCCAGGATCACGCCCTGGGCTGCAGGCAGCGCTAAACCACTGTGCCACCAGGGCTGCCCATAAAATGGATTTTAAATAAAAAACTTTAATGTTTCAAAACACATTGTAAAGAAAATCTAGTGCTCCTGGCTGACTTAGTCAGTAGAGTGTGTAACTCTTGTTCTTGTGGTTGTAGACCCACATTAGGTATAGAGCCTACTTAAAATTAAAAAAAAAAAAAAAAAAGGAAAAGAAAATCTAAAGACAAGCCATAAACTGAGAGAAAATACTTTCAAATCATATTTCTGATAAAAGACTCATACCTAGGAAATATGAAGTACTCATAACTCAATACTGAAAAGACAGAAAACCCAATAAAAAACAGGCAAAATATTGGAATAGATATTTTTGAAGATTTATTTATTTATTTGAGAGAGAGAGTATGTGCGTGTGCTAGAGCAGTGGGGAGACAGGCAAAGGGAGAGGGAGAAGCAGACTCTCCGTTGAGCAGGGAGCCAGGATGCAGGCTACATCCCAGGACTCGGAGATCATGACCTGAGCCAAAACAAGAGCTGGACACTTAATCAACTGAGCCACCCAGGCACCCCTGGAATTGATATTTTGCCACAGAAGATGTGTAAATAGCTACTAAGCACATGGAATATGTTCCATACCATTCATTATTAAGTTAACAAAAGAAATGTAAGTTAAAACACAAAATGCCACTTCATAGCCACTAAAATATCTACAATCAGAAAGATAAATACAGTACTGGTGAAGATGTGGGGTAACTGGATGCTCATAAGCTGCTGATAGGAATCACTCTGGAACCACTTTGGAAAAGAAACTCATAGTCTTTTTAAAAAATTAACATAAGGACTGTCTGGGTGGCTCAGTCGGTTAAGCATCTGACTCCTGATTTCAGCTCAGGTCATGATCTCAGGATCATGAGCTTGAACCCCATGTCAGGCTCTGCACTCAGGGAAGTCTGCTTCAGACTCTCTGTCTCCCTCTCCCTCTGCCCACCCTTATTCTCTCTCTCTCCAATAAATACATAAATAAAACCTAAAGAAAAAAATTAACATAAACTTTCCTATACTCCACTCTTAGGAATTTCACTCCAGAGAAATGAAACCTAGCTACAGGAAGACCTGAATGCAACTGTTTTATAGCATCACTCCTAATAGTCCCAAAATGGATGCAATGAAAATGTCTATCAACTGGTGACTGGATTTTAAAAAATGGCTATCTACACAATGGAACAATATTCAGCAATAAAGTATTATAACCTCCAGATATATGCCACAACCTGGATCAACCTAGAAAGCATTTTGTTAAAAGAAAGAAGATAGACACAAAAGGACACATATTGTATGACTCCACACATATTCCAGAAAGGGCAAATCTAAAAGTATAGAAAGCAGATGATTGGTTGGGGCTGAGGTGAGGGTGGAGGTGGAGACTGAGTACAAATGAGCATAAGGAAGACTTTTAAGGTCTTGGAGATATTCCACACCAGATTGTGGGGACGACTGTACAACACTCCAAATTTACTAAAAACCATCGCACAGCACACATCCAATTGGTGGGATTTTATGGTATGTAAATTATACCCTGATAAAACTATCGAAACACAAAGGAGTCCCTCCTCAACCTTGCATGTGCGTACCGGGTGTACGATCACACAACCTGTAGCTTTCATTCTGAAGGATGCTGATACCACCTGAGGACTGATCCCTGAAATGTCTGGCATCCAGAGAGTGGCTTAGGAAGGTTGCATATGGCTTGATGCTGATTCAAGAGAGAAGTCTGCACATCCAGGACAAGAAGTTGCAATTCTTTTTTTTTATAAATTCTTTTTTTTTAATTTTTTTTATTTATTTATGATAGTCACAGAGAGAGAGAGAGAGGCAGAGACACAGGCAGAGGGAGAAGCAGGCTCCATGCATCGGGAGCCCGATGTGGGATTCGATCCCAGGTCTCCAGGATCGCGCCCTGGGCCAAAGGCAGGCGCCAAACCGCTGCGCCACCCAGGGATCCCAGAAGTTGCAATTCTATCAAATTCATTGCCTGTGGTCTCTGACTTGTTTTAGATTTGACTGCTAATTAAGGTATGTCAATAAATTTGTAATGTGTAAGCTATGCATTTGACATCATCTGGTGGGTTAGATTGTAGGGGAGCAGTGAATCCTTGTGCACCTCAAACTTCTCAATGGGTTCCATCATTCACCCAAAAAGAACCTAAGCATTTTGTATGACAAAATTGGCTTAGGCCAGTTGGTAACAGAAACTGAAGTGATGTTTATTTTCTTTACTAGCTGATTCCTTTGAATATCGTTTTGGAAATATTTTACTACACAATTTGAAATTATTTCATTGACAGACACTGTCTTATGCACAAATTTTCAGGGATGTCTGAGCACCTAAATGAGGCATATCTTAATTCAGTCAATTATAATATTGAAAAAGAAACCAACAAAGTTGGAAACCACTAAAGACACAGGAGATGTTATACTCATATTTCTAAGGAGAATAGGCCATTCTTTCATTCAGTAATAAGTGATTTTTATCAAACAAAAATCCATCTGTGACATAAATTCTGTATGCCTTTGTTCTGTTCCTGAGAAGAGGAGGATGGCTTAGCTCAGAATGCCCGGAGGAGAACAGCTGTTCTTCCACTTAAACAAAGTCCTCCAACCACAGGCAGGTAGGGTTCTTTAAAAAAACAAAAAACAAAAAACAAAAAAACAACCTCTATTATAAAAATATAACTACAAGAGCTAGTTAACTAATGCCAACAAATCTTCTGAAGTCACATTCTTTAAAAGGAAGCCCCATGCAGTAGAAATGTAGTGGTGAATCAGAGTTCTCTGTTTATGGTGATGTTATTCTAAAGTAACAAGTAGAGTCATAATGGTGTTGAGACCTTTGGAAACAAGAATCTCTCCCAGATCAGAACTGAGGAACACATGAAGTGGGATTCTTTGGATATTCCTCATGCTCATTTGACAACGAGCACTGGAGGTGCAAAATCCACTGGTCACCAGTGTGTGGAACATTCTAGAAAGTTAAGTACCTGTTGACTGTGTGTGTTCATTGCTGCCTTGAGATACTTGGAAGTTAGTGGCTCCAAATCTAGGAACAAGATTTTGTTAAATATAATCAAGTTTTAAATTTGTATTGAATGATCACCATCAGCCATTATCTTAACTATAAAAATGTAATCCGGTCCTTCTTTGTACTGAATGAGTAGATGGGGGGAAAAAAAACGGTTAATCTCTTCAAGTTATTCAGCAAGCTCCTGATTATCAGATTCTGTGGCTCTTCTCTCTCCATATTTGGATGCTAACTGTGAGCACGAAAAGCATCTGGACTTCTCATTTCTGCCACTAGGTCATCCCTGATCATGTGTTCTGGTTTAGAATGTGAGCTAAGGTCCTGGTCCCCAAAATGTTGGTCTACCCTCTACCTTTGCTTAATTATCTGAATTCCTCCTCATTACCCCTCCTTGACTTCTGTCACCCAGCCTTCTTGAGCTGGTATCCTGTCCTTTCCCGGCTACCATGCCCCAGGACATTAGCACTCTGTTTAGCGATTTCCCTAATCCCAACTACTTGTCTGTCTGATCCCTAAATGATGCCCACTGGTCTCCTTCCTACTCCTGTTGCCTGTCTGCACTGGGACTTCCATTCATTCACCCAGCTAGTATTTACAGGATTGACACTAAATGCCAGGCACTGTGCTGGCCATTAGAAATCAGAACAATACCTCCTGCCCTCAAGGGGAGACAGCGAGTCAACAGTTACAAAATGATGTGCTGCGCAGGTATATAAACAAATTGCCATGGCAAAAAGCAAGTGGAAAGCCTGAATTATGGGGCAGAGCAGAGTAGGTCAGAGTGCCACAGGCGACAGAAATGACTTACCATGGACAGTGTGTTCAGTGTGCGAGCCACCACATCGCACTGTGGGAACCAGAGATCTCAGAATGGCCAAAATAGGCTTGGCAGTGGGAGAAGAAGCTATGGAGAGGTCTGAGCACAGAGGGCCCTGGAAGTCCTGCTCCCAGAGAATGAGAAGCCATTCAACAGGAGTGGAGTGATACGGTCAACTTCACAGCTTTCTGAGCTCTTATTTGCCACATCAGACTTCAACTCAGCACCTGCAGCTGGGCTGACCCTTCCAGCAGAGTTTGCCCTCCCCTCACCTTCCCCCCTCACCCCCCATCTCTAAAGATGTGCCCAGGTCCAGACTCTGGTTCTGGCATTCTGGGGTTAATTCCTTTCCAAGGGCAATTCCTTTCCAAGTACCTGTGCTGGGAGCTGGTCTACAAGGTCAATACAGGGGGTGTGTTTGATACACGGTATATGTGGTATATGTGTGGAGGGAGTGTTGTGTATGTGGTAGTGGTAGGAGGTGCTAGGGATGTAAAAGGAAGAATGGTTCTTTTCTTTTGGGGTGGAGCTAGAAGGGAAACAATAAGCCAAACACTGGGAGAAAAAAAAAAAAAAAAAAAAACTTCTGAAGGAAGGCAGGAAAAGCAAGGGCATAATGGATCATCAATCAAAGACAAGATCGGAGGATAGGAGAAGTAGGTGTGTAAGGACAGCTAGACTTTGTAGTCACTCGACCTGAGAAGGTGAAGATTGGATCCGGAGAGAAGGAGGCAGTCCAGATAAACCCAGAGAAAAAGATACTCGTGGCTTGTCCATTTAAAGAGGTTGGGAGGGAGGGACGCGACACCAGATAATGTCTACATATGGGATGGATTTACTAAATTTTGGTGAATTATTTAAAGAATGAAAAAATAATCCTATCAATCAACTACTCAAACCTGCAAGGACCGAATCGTATCCCCAGACAGGAGGGACTCTGAACGTCATATTTGATCAGGAGGGGTTTAACGAAAGAAGGGCCTTTATGTGGGACAAAGTCAGCAAACGGCTCCTGTAACCAGAATCACAGCAATTAGTAAATATCAGCTGAGGACTCACCAGTGACAAACACCTGCCAGGGGGCCCCTGGGACACCAGGAGGAACCATCTCTGTCCAAGAAATGTCAGTGACACAGGCTTTGAGTGCAGGGAGCCCTGGCAACTTTGAGGTGCTTAGTATCACCCCTGCTTCCCAGAGGAGTGGGAATCGCATGCACAGACGGGAGGGGAGCAGGGAGGGTGCTTGGGTCTGAGCGCTGGGTATCTGCACAGGGCATTAGCCTCCAGGAGGTAGCAGGCTCGGTGGGGTCAGTGGCCCAGATCTGCCCCCAGGTAAGGGCTGTTACCAGGTACTGCTTCCTTTCCCAAGCCTGCCTTACTGTGTAATCGCATTCACTGGCACAGCAAAGTTCATAATGTTAACCTAGTGGCTCCCAACCCTGGCTGCACAGTGGAATCACACAGGGAGTACTTATACAAAATTTTTTTAAAGATTTATTTATTTATTTGAGAGAGAGAGAGAGAGAGAGAGAGCAAGCACGCAGAGGGGTGAAGACAGAGGGAGAAGGAGAGAAAAACCCAAGCAGATTCTGTGCCCAGTGTGGAGTCCAAAGAGGGGCTTGGTCCCAGGACCCTGAGATCATGACCTCTACTCCAGGAAGATACTTTTTTTTTTTTTTTTTAATTTATGATAGTCACAGAGAGAGAAGGAGAGAGAGGCAGAGACACAGGCAGAGGGAGAAGCAGGCTCCATGCACCGGGAGCCCGATGTGGGATTCGATCCCAGGTCTCCAGGATCACGCCCTGGGCCAAAGGCAGGCGCCAAACCACTGCACCACCCAGGGATCCCCAGGAAGATACTATTTTAAAATGGCAACTCCCTTTAAGAAAAGCAATATAAGCTTCCAAAGGCATTTCACATGTTAGTGAATCTCTCAAAAGCCCTCCACCCCACAATTCTAGAACAAAATTTTCCCTGAATCCAGGAGTGCAGTTATAAAGAATTGGGAAAAGTAGACTGTACAAAAACAAAATCAGTGTGTGGGTGAAGGAGGTCAAAAGGTACAAACTTTCATCTATAAATAAAACAAATCCTGGGGAGGTAACATGCAGCACGGTGATCACAGTTAATAATACCGTATTGCATATTTGAAAGTTGCTGGGGGATCCCTGAGTGGCTCAGCGGTTTCGCACCTGCCTTTGGCCCAGGGCGCGATCCTGGAGTCCGGGATCGAGTCCCGCGTTGGGCTCCCGGCATGGAGCCTGCTTCTCCCTCTCCTCTGCCTGTGTCTCTGCCTCTCTCTCTCTCTCTCTCGAATAAATAAATAAAATTTTAAAAAAGAAAGAAAGTTGCTAAAAGAGTAAATCTTAAAAGTTCTTATCACAGGAAAAAAATTGGTAACTACATATAGGAATGGATGTTAATTAACTTCACTTATCATGGTGATCATTTTGCAACATATACAAATATCGAATGATTACGTTGTACACCTGAAACTAATATAATGTAATATGTCAATTACACCTTCATTGAAAAAAAAAAAAAAAAAGCCAGAATTAGAATAAAGAGGCGGGAAGGTTGGACAGGGGAATTCTGAGGGTGAGGAAAGAGTGCTGGCATAGGGCACCATAGGGCACAATAATAGGAACAGAAGGCAAGCTGAGTGGCAGAGAGAGTTGTGGAAATAACTAAACTAGAAACCCGAAAGAGTCGGCTTGAAGACCAACTGGAAAGTTGTGCCTTTCAAATGAAATATAGGGAGCCAGGGGAGCTCCTGGCCAGAAGAGAGTCAGGACTCAGGGCTGGGTTGGTGATCCAGGGGCTGCGGAAGGGTTTTCTGGTTGTTAAGGCTACCCTGCCTGTGGAGCATCTGTGGGTGGTGCCACCCTCCCTCTGCCAACATCTCAGGTCTGAGCACAAGAACCCTGGAGCCTCAAGTTATCTGTGTATTGAAAGAAATGCTGGGAGCTAAGGATTTGATCTTTGCAGGAAAAAAAAAAATAATAATCCTTCTTTTTGACCTCCCCTTACAGAATTCTAGGCAAGCCATCCAAGAGAGGGCCAGAGAATTTCCTGAGGTCCTGGTGGGAAGTTAAGGAGCAAGGGAACAAAACGGAGGAAATGCTTCAGGAAATGGGGAAGGAACGAGGGCATTTTCTAAACATACTCATTGATCTGACTTTGACATTCCCAGCAACAGTGCAGGAGGTTCTCTGGCACAAGAATTTGAGTCACACTGCCTGCTAGGCCAACAGATCAGACTTCAAAGAAACTTCAGGAATGAAGAGATGGAAACTTCAAATAGTAAATTCAGAAAAGAAAAAAAAAAAAAAAGCATGCACAGGAGCTGAAGCCAGGATCTTATGTATTTCCACTCACCACGGTTTCTGGATGAACACTCTGAGATAAATGCTTACCTAGGCAAGAATGCCATCCCTCAGGCTGATTTGGATTCTCACTGCCTCCATTGTCTGTCTCCTGCCCCCAAGCAAGACACAGAATCCTTGGGAACTAGTTAACCCAAAGAAAGCTCTCCTGATCCAGCCTTGAAATCGCAAAGCCTCAAGTGGGGGGATTCTGTGATGTGAAATGGTTACTCTGGGCACTGACGGTCACCCTCAGCATCAAGGACACGGAAATGCAGTGAACCCAGCTGTCCCCGTGGTGCTTTGGGGCCGAAACAGCTCCCTGGCTGGCTTGTTCCAACAGAACCCAAGTTCATGACCTTAACTCAATTACTTCTTATAAAGGATTTTTTTTTCTCCTCATTAATTTTGAAATGCTTTTATTTATTTACTCACTTGTCCATGGAGACATAATAGTATTTAGAAAATACAGCAAGAAAAGGATTATCTGTAAGCATATAAATAAGCTATAGACATCTTCTTAGCAGACTATAATATCTCTTGTTTGTCCAAACATTTCTGAGGAATGTAACTAAAAACATCATCTAAGGTCTAAGACGGAGAGTTCTCCCTGGTGTCTCCAGCTAATTTTTGTATTCAAAGTGCAGACTTCATTCACTGGGAATTTTCTTTTTTAATTAATTTTTTTCTGTGTCTGCCACAGGTGTTCCAGTAGCAAATCATACTTAGTTGGTAAAATAAATAACACACTATCCTAAACTTCTAAAAGAATTATTCTCCAACTTGACTCCAACTTGGTATCATAAATCTCCTAAAATATATTTTCAAAAAAGTATTTACTGCATAAGGAATATCTTGTTAATGCATGGTAAGCAACACTGCCAGAATGAGAACAGTGCCATGAAATCAATCGGTCGCCTAGTTTTTAAATTCCATAAGATCTAGGAAACACTGTTGTGTATCAAAGACCATGTTAGAAGGGACAAGTTGAAGGTGACAGGTTTACAAGTCTGTACCATCATTAAATGATGTACTAATACCCTGCAACAGAGCCACTGAAGTATTAGAATGGGGAGGGGGCAGTGGAGAGAGGAAGATTGTTTGATGTTTTGTCAGGAAATAACTGGGACCTCCCTTAGACAGAAGAAGTAGGTTCCATAAAGCAGCTTGCTTTTAAGAGTTACATCTACGGGAGGATAAACAAGAAGCCAAAAGTCGTGGTTGCCTCAAAAGAAGGTGACAAAAGTCAAGATTTAACCTTTTCCTATATTTGAATTTTGTACCATGGGCATGGATTATCTATAAAAAGTTTTTCGAAGTTATTTGATTCATAAGCAAAAATATTAATTTCAATTTGGCTCAACAAAGATGGGTGGCTATTAACTGCTGGGAACGTTGCAAAGCAATGATCCTGCAGATATGAATAAAACAGTCTCTGCTCTCAAGACATGCAAGTCAGTTGAGCAAGAGAGATTGGCCAGCCATTTGTTTATGCCACCAAGATAAGGAGATAAGCACAACAGCATTAAGTGGAGAGACCCGCTGGGAGTTTAGGGAAGAGCACCTAATAAGTACTTTGGCATCCAGGGGACTGGGAAGGTTTTCCAGGGCATTAGAACCTAAACAGCAAGCACTTCACAGCCAGCATGCAAGGAAATACTGGTTGCCTATGAGTAGATACAAGTGTGCCTAAAATAATGTCCCTCAGCTCTGGGACAACAGGCTAGCCAGAGTCCCAGCCTCCTTGGTTTAGCCCCAGTTTGATGCACATTGCTGTTATTTTGTGTATACATGTGAAAAAGTAAGGGATGGGAGTGGCACCAGTCTGAGCTTGTATGATGGTGTTTCTAGAAAAATCAGAGGTGGTAGTGCTGAGAAGGGAGAAGAGGCAGGAGGAGGGGGGTCTGGTGAGAGAACCAAAACAATATTTCATGGGAAAAACAAACAATTCCTGAGCCCTGTCAGCAGTGGGGACAAAACAATGGAGACAGATTGCATTGATTTGCAGGAGGTAAAATCAACAAGTCTTAATGACCAAATGAATATGGGCAATGAAAGAGGGAAGGGTGCCCGGGATGGTGAGCGCACATGACAGGCATAACATAACGGTCATGGCCACAGATCCTATGCCTGTGACACTATGACATGCCCAACACCATGCCAAATATTGGCATGTGTTTTTTAATCACATGAATCCTACTCGTTTTATAGACAGGAAGACTGGCATTCAGAGCTGTTAAGGTGGTAACTAATGTTATCGCTCATCAGAGGGACAAGTCTGGTATTTAAGCCCAAGACTATTTAATTCCAAGTCCAGACTCCAAATTTTGAAACAACTATGCATCCCAGAGAATACAGCTGGGAAGAGGGCCTCCCTCATAATTCTGTATAAAATAGTAACAGTGATGCCCTCCGATCTATTTTGAGGGCTAACACTGTTCTAGACGCTGTTCTAACACTTTTCTTGCATTGTTTCATTTTATCATTAACAGCCTCTCCAGGGAGGCCCTGTTATTATTCCCATTTTGCAGATGGTGAAACCAAAGCAGAGGAAAGCTAAGTAACTTGCCCAATTTCCCCCAGCTAGTAAGACCAGAGAATAAAACATCTAAAGCTTAAAGATCTTGTCACCACCACCCCCCCAAAGTTACTGTAGATGATAATGAATATCCATAGGACTTTTTGAATGAATTATTATAAAATGGTAGGAGGTTTCAAGGATGATTTCTTTGAAATAAGTGGGTATATAAACATCTTATGATACTTGCTTATACAGCAGTGCAATTCTAAGAGTGGCACAAGACATTACAAACAATATGTACATTTACTTCATATCTTTGTGGCATTTAAATTCTTTATGACGTTATATTAACTACAGTGGTAGGCTTTGTATTTAATGTCTGGAAAAGAGGAAGGGGAAAGGAGTGGGCCAAAGCCTAGGATATGCAGAAGGTGGGCAGTGTTTTTATTACACATATTCTTGTTTCTAACTGCTAAGATCAGTATTTTTTCTGCCCTTACTTGGGCAATACAGCTACAGAAGAGAAAAATATGCCTTTGAAACCCCTTGAGGCATACATACTTTACTGTGGAGTATATATACATCCTAAATTTGAATACTATGCGATTTTGAAAATGAAGTAAATGTTCTTCTATTCATACATTTTTTCTTTATACTCAGAACTATTTACTTTTTTTTTAAAAAAAAGGACGATTTAAAAGAGAAAAGGTGATGAGCCAACCTATGAAACAATTATAATTCTATGTAATTGCTTAGTCGTGGACTTAAAACACTATTTTAAGAAACACACCACCTCTTATTCTAGACCTAGGAATAACTCATTTTAAACAGGTTACATTTCAAGGTCAGTGAACCACTGGGTCCTATACTGTGAGTCCTAAGGGAATCCAGAGAGACACAGATCTTATCGAGAACTGCTAATAATCTGAGTGCTATTAGATAATGATCATTTTCCAAAATGCAGGCACCAGAGAGCCAACTCAGCAGTGCTATAGGTCGGGATGCTTTCATTACGACCACATTATACCATTTCACTCATTATTTACGCTATATATGTAGAGCACAGATTATTTTTTAAAATGAAAACTCCCTCAAAGGTGCTCGCTAGGAAGCAGGGTGTTGGTTGACCGGGTGGGGAAGGCAGTGTTAAAGACTCAAAGGCTCCCGCGGTGGGTGGCTTTCCACAGCATCTTAAGCAGGAAAGCCCCATGTGGTCCCACTTTCTCCAAACACCATTCATAACGTCCCACGCCAAGTGCTCAGCTCCTAGGGGCAAGAAAAACATTCGGGGCATCTCCTCCATCTGGGACTTTCAATTTCTTAGAACAATAAGTCTGGGCCAAGTTGCTCTCTCCCCACCCTTTGGGAAACTGGGACTCGTGCACTTCGAGCGGCCGGAGAGAAAGGAGCTGTGCTCTCAGCGCCAGAGCCTCCCCTCCCTCCCTCCCTCCCTCCCTCCGGCTCCTTTCTGGAAGGCCCAGCTCCTAAACCCCCCTGCACCCCAGCCCCGCTCCCAGCCCAGCCCGCGCGGAGCAGGCGCCGGGGTTCAAAGCTGCGTGGCCAGCTCCGCTCGAGTGCGCTCATCACGGATGCCTGAATGAATGAGAGCGACACGTCCCTGCAGAGTTCACAACTCTGCACAATGCCCAAGCACACATTTTTCCCACGAGAGTATTTCGCATTCCTCCTCCCTACTTTTGACCTGGTTTCCCACCCCCCCACCGTGGGTTTTTTTTTTTTTTTAATGAAATGTGTGTTTGTGGGAATGTGCCCGTGGTCATATGTGACACACATTACGATGCATCCAACAAATAGTGTGACCGCCTAGCCAACTAGGAGCGACGCTGGCGGGACCTCGCCGAGTCTCCACTCTGTCCAGCGAGGAATGGAGAGGTCCGCGGAACGGGGCCCAGGCATTGGTAGAAGCCTTGGAAGTTTGCTTGGGGTTTCGGTTCTGCCCACACCTTGCCAAGGCAACCACTGCACCGGTGCAGCGAGGGAGCGCGCAAAGTCCTCCCTCGGCCGCGGGGTCCCTGGGCCCGGGGCGCCCGCGCTCTAAGCCTGGCTTGGCCGCTCCGGGGGCTGCACAAAGAGCGCAGTTTCGGAAGGAGGCGCATCGGTGGCCGGGACCGACCAGAACCGGGCTCCCGCCAGCGCCGCCAGGGCCGCGCTTCTCACCGGGGTCTGTCCCCACTCGCCCACCCCGGCCGCCAGGCGCCCCCCAAGCCGCCTTTCCCCGCCGCGCACCGGCCGCTCTCCACCGCGGGACAATGAGGGCGGCTCGGGGGTCGCCTTTCCCATTCATCGCCCGCCGCAGCCGGGGCTGCGAGCTGGGGACCCGCGGGGTCGCAACCCCCTCCCGCGCCCCTCCCCGCACGCTCGCCGCAGCTGCGCTCCTGATCGCGAGAAGCCAGAAGCCCCAAATAAACAAACAAAACACCCAAACCGAGTGGAAGCCCCCGCCCCTCCCCCGAGGAGTTTCGAGCCCCGGGTCGGAGGAGCGGGCCGCGTCCGTCTCGGGGGGCGCCCCCGCCCTCTGCGGCCCGGCCCGGCCCGGGAGACGCCCCCCAGGCCCGCGGAGCCCCACGTGCGCGACCCCGGGTCCCCCGCAAGAGGCGGCACAGCCGCGCGCTTTTGTCCCGCAGCCGCCGCCGCCCGCGGGGACCGGGGACGGGGACGGGGACGGGGACGGGGCTCACCTCTCTGCTGGCACCGTGCGGCGGCCCAGAGCAGCGAGGCCAGGAGCGCGACCCCCGCGCCGCCGCCGCCGCCGCAGCCACCGCGCATCGCGCCGCCGCCGCTCGGGGGACTCCGGGAGGAACCGCACGGCCACCGCGGGGCTCTCGGCGGAGCGCGGCCCGCCCCGGCGCCCCGCCCGGCCTCCCGCCCGCCGGCCCCTCGGACACCCCCGCCCCGCCCCGCCCCGCCCCGCCCCGCCCCGCCGACCCCTCCCCCACCGGCCCCTCGCTCGGCCCCGGCGACCCGCGGGGACCCGCCGCCCCAGCTGGCCGCCCGCCCCGCGCGGTGCTCGGAGAGCCCTGGCTGGGGGGGGGGGGGGGGGTGCCCGGGCCGGGCCAGGGGGATGGGCGGACGGAGCGGCCGGGAGGAGAAGAAAATGCGCTGGAGGCGGCGCGGGCGCCAGGATTCCGAGAAAGCGGAGACAGCAGCGTTGGTCCTGCTGACCCCTGCGGCCCCACCGCGGCTCCGCGCCCCGGCCGGGCTGGGGGTGGGGGGGGCCGAGGACGCCCCGCTGCCTGCACCCGCCCCGCGCCCCCCGCGCCCCCCGCGCCCCCCGCGCCCTCGAACCGGCCCGGGCGCCCCTGCCCCTCCGCTCCTCCTCCTCCCGGCCGCCAGCCTCCCCGCCCGGCGCCGCACTCGGGGCTGAGCCAGCCTCCCCCTTGGCTGTGAGCGGAGGATTCCGTGAAGATTCGCTTCTGAAAATGAGTTGCAGCTTGTTTCTCACTTTGTCTGAGGAAGGCAAGAAGGGTCACTTGGACTTCACTATTCGCTTACCCTTACGGCTGGAGGAAGAGCCCTCACCTTAGCTATGGGAGTTAGTCTTAACGTGAGCGTTCGACTGCTTTGTTCTTTTTCAACTACGTCGGGTCCCCCTTAAAGAATTTAATTTCCTCTGACTTTTTTTTCTATTAAAAGTATTCACAACATTTCTCAGATCTCATTTTCTCACACTGTAAACACGTGAGATACCAAAAACGACTTAGCACCCTCCCACGTTCTCATTTTGGTTTTCGTGGGCTTTGGTTTTGTTTTTTTGTGGTTTTTTTTTTTTTTTTTTTTTTTTTTTTGCCTGATAGGGAGATAATTTTATCTCACTGTGTCAATCAATTTGACAACTCTAGCAGTTCCAGTTTTTCTAAAGATACTTCCTTAAACACTTAATAAAATAGTATTATGTGAGCAATTCTTTTTTTTTTTTAATTGTAGAAGTAAAGAACAAAAAGGTAGAATTGGGGGTCTTTAAAAAATATCTGTTGTGGGCTCCCTGGCTGGCTCAGTTGGTAAAGCATGTGACTCTTGATCTTGAGGTTGTGAGTTTGATTCCCATGTCCAATATGGAAATTACTTAAAAAAAAATTTTTTATAAAGGATACAATGTGGCTGAGTGAAAAAAGTGTTCATCACAGTGTCAAATTTAAAATACAGTTGTTTTTAACTATTAGAATATTTAAGTATTAAAATATTAAGCATCAAATAACTGAGTCAGTAAATCTAATACCTAATCAAGTGTTAAACCTTTAAATATTAAAATACAGAATTATAAGTATTTCTGCACTGAATCAACTTTGTACAGACATTATACACATACACATATATCTTTTAGAGTGTCTTAAGCACATTCATATCAATTATCTCATGTGATCTTCCCAATTCTATGAGATTCTGCAGAGCTGCAGTGGAGCTGAAGGGGACTGCCTTGTGTGAGGTGAGAAAATGAGCTCAGGGGAGTAAGGTACCAGTGTGAGCTAATGTCCAGTCAGGAGCCAGACCTCAGATCTGCTTTGTGGTCTGGAGTTCTCTACATCACTGAAATGAGACCATGGAGGGTGAGGTCAAATGCAGCAGGAGCAATCATAAGGGATCATCTGTCTCCTTTATGTCCTGGGTTCCTAGAAATTCAGTTCAGACTCCAGTCAAACCTTATCTTTGAACTGCAGACAAGGAACTCAGTTGTGATTTGAGGAAGCAAGAGGTCAGCACATTTGCGGAGTGAATAAGCAACGTCAAAATTTGCACATGGGCACAATTTGCCATTCCTCAAAATTCAGCAGAAATAACTAAGTGAAAGAAGTATTTCCAAAGCCGATTTAACGAAGAAGCTTGGATAAGATGGAACAGTGAAAATGTCACAATTCTATGTGTCTTATAAAAATAAAAACTACAGTACAATTTTCCCCATTCTTTCGCATGCTTGCATAAATTAGCTATGACACCGTGAAAGTTCAGGGGTGGCCCGTTCAAGGTGAAAATGAGATAAGAAAGTTTCTGTTTTGTGAGAAAGTAGAAACTTAACTCAGTTCAAGGACACACACAAAGATGTGTGGTTCAAAGTTACCTATAAATAATGATCAGTGAAAATGCCTAAATGCTAAGCAATAGTTAACTGGTGAAGTAGTTATAGTAAATCACTGTAATAGGTAAATTATTACATTGACATTCTTTAAAATATAAGACAACGTTTGCAAAAAAAACATTGTGATACTTTAAGTGAGAAAAGAAAAATTCTAGACAATATGGGCATTCTGATTGCCATCGTGTAGAATAAGCACTCGTGCAAACAAACTAGAAGGCAACATACAGAACACACAGTTGTGTTCAGCTGTTGAGGTGGTGAGTGCTGGTGTGGGGTTAGAGGCAGTGATAGAGGACTAGGATTAGGCTCAGAGAAGGCTTACATCCTTCCCCTCATTGATAGGAAGCAATATCTTGGGGCAAGTTGCCTCATCTGCAAGGTAGAGATAAGAGAAGACAGATATGTTATGGTCCTCATTTTTGTGGGACATTCAGCCTGGCAGTTAAGACAAAAAAAATGTTAAAAATGTGTACATAAATTAAAAGCTATATATAAAGAAACATCAGATTGTAGAGAGAGAATGGGGAATCAAGCATTGACAGAGCAACATGGGACGGTTTTACTGAGGTTTGATGTAAAGATTGAATGGGCCGGAGTGCCTGGGAGGCACAGTGGGTTAAGCCGCTGACTCTTGATTTCATTTCAGGTCAAGATTTCAGGGTCGTGGAACGGAGCACCGTGTTGAGCCCCCTGTCAGGGCTCCATGCTCAGCAGGGAGTCTGCCTAAGATTTTCTCTCTCTCTCTCTCTCTCTGCACCCCCTCCCCCAACATTGGCTCACATGCTCCTGTGAGCATGCTCTAAAATAAATCTTAAAAAATACAAAAAAAAAAAAGATTGAATGGGCCAATGTACATAAATCACCAACAATCTGCCTATCCCACGTTAAATGTTCAATAAAGATGAATTATTTCAATTTTTTCTAAAACTACTATAATTTTCAATTAAAAGGGAAAAACAGGCTCCATTATGAACTTTTCAGGACAAGAGTTCCGATAGAGTGGGATGAGCTAGATCAGAGCTTTTCAAAATCACTTGAGGGATATTGTTGAAATGCAGATCCTACAGAAGTAGGTCTTGGCTTGGAGATTTGAGTTGTTGTATTTCTGAAAGTAGCCAGGTGATGTTGATCTGCTGGGAGGCAGAGCACACTTTTGAGCGGTAAATTACTGGTTCACTTGTCCTTGATCGCCTGCAAAATGGAATTGATGGAGGTTTTAAAAATATGCTGGTTATATTCCCCAGAGATCTGATTCCATTGGTACCAGGTGCAGTCTGGATATCGGGATAGTTAAAGATGTTCCAGGTAATCCTAATCTCCTGCAACAAACTTTGAGAAACACTGAGCTAGATTTGACTGACTCTTGTCTGGAAGGCAATCCAGGTCTGATTATTAGTGGCTGGGCCCACCAGAAGAGCCAGCCTCAGAGGAGCATGGTCATGGGCAAGAGGAGGAAGCCCAGCCTGGCAAGTGTTTTTCCTGTGTGGCCTGATATCCACACATCAGAGACCCAGCCATGCTGGCTAGGATATGGGACAGGACTGTTTCTCTGGAGGCTTACAGACTGTCATTTAGCTCTAAAAGAATTGAGTTTCCATGCACGACTCAGGCACAGGAGCATCATGCCAGGATCCAGGAAGTAGACCTGGAGTACAAAGGTGGGGGCTTGGTTACAAGGAAAGAGGTGAGAAGTCAGTTACTAAAATTGGGTTAGGGTGTCAAAGTCTGATCTGGGACAAAGCTCAAGAGGCTGAATACAAGCTAAGCTCCTTAAGAGCCCATGGCAAGAACCAAGGTGATTAGCAGATTCAGCCTTAGGCACAGTTGAGAAGTGGTAGGACCAGGAGACAAAGGAGGCAAATTAAGAGTAGTAGGCAGAGTAATAGCACTCCGAAGAGGTCATGCTAATGGTCAGAACCTGGGAAATATGTTACTTTACATGACAACATGGACTTCATAGATATAAATGAATTAGTTTTTTTTCATAACTATATATATTTCTTCATCCATAGCCAAACTGGAACCAAGCCATGTGTAGTATCCATCAACAGGAGAATAGATTTCAAAATTGTGGTATATTTTACAATGGAATATTACTCGGCAATAAAACGGCATGAACCGTTGACTTACACGACGTGAATGGATTTCAAAAACATTATGTTTAAGTGAAAGGGGTCAGACACAAAAGGGTATTATATAATTCCAATTATGTGAAGTTTAGCAACAGTAAAACTAATCAAAGGAAAACAGTGGCTGCCTATGGAGAGCATGAATTTGACCCAAAGGGGACAGAAGGGAATCTGGGGTAAAGGAAATGTTTTGTGTCCTGAATGGGGTGTTGGCTGTAGGGATTTAAACATTTACTAACTTTATTTCAATTATACAGATTTAGAACCTTGCATTTTTTCTGTATAAACAAGGATTTTTTAAAAATGTTTAAAGATTTTATTTATTTGTTTGAGAGAGGAAGAAGCTGAGTCCCTGCTGAGCAGAGAGCCCGACTCAGGGCTCCATCCCAGGACTCTGGGATCATGACCTGAGCCAAAGGCAGACACTTAACCATCTGAGCCACCCAGGCACCCCTAGGATCTTGAGGTGAGTGAGACCTTTTTACCCAGATTATCTGTGTGGGCCCAATGTAATCCCAGGTAAATCCCTTGTAAGTAAAATAAGGAGGTGGGAGAGCCTAAGGCATTTGGTGTGAGAAGCCACTGCTGTCTTTCAAGATGGAGGACCATGGGGACCATGGGTCAAGGAATGTGGCAACGTCTAGATGCTGGAAAGGCGGGGGAAACAGATACTTCCCTAGAGCCTCCAGAAAGAACCAGCTCTGAGAACACCTTGATTTCAGCCAGCAAAAGGCCTTTCTGGACTTCTGACCTCCAGAACTGCCAGATAATAAATGCATGTTGTTTAAAGCCAGTAAGTTTGTGGTAATTTGCTATAGCAGCCATCAGGAACTGATTAGTTAGATAAACACTGTCTCCCAGAAATCAAGTGGAGATGGTGTTGGGGGGAAAATCATCAGTCACTATATCATAGTCTAAGCAGATACTGAAGAGTCCCCTCCTGCTGGTGGTAAGGAAAGGTCAGGAAGAGAAAGAATTTGAAGAAATTATGTGAATTATCAGGAAGAAGAGAAAGAAGAGCGGAAGGGCTCGTAGAGCAGTGGTCGAGGAGAACCTGCGGCCTGGGGTGCAGCAGGAATGGGATTTTGAAGGACTCAGAGGCTTATAAGCTTTGGTCTTTACAAAAGGATTGGTGCACTATGAACCCTGTAGACAACTGGGCCAAGCAGCTGTAAAAAGAGAGGCAGGGCTCTGATTGATAGCGTTGGATGACACACGGCTAGTTGCCTCCAGAAATCCAGGCTTTTTTCTTCTGAGCACTTGGTCACCCAGGTGGGGCCTGCATTTCCAAGCCTTTCCTGCAGAGAGGCACGAATCTGTATTAGTCTGCATGAGCCCCTACAACAAAACAGATTAGGTGGTGTAAAAAAGAGACATTTATTTTCTCACAGTTCTGGAGGCTGAAAGTCCAAAATCAAGGTTCCCGCCTATTCAGTTCTCTTCCTCGTTTGCCGACAGCTGCCTTCCCCCTCTGTCGTCATATAGCCTTTCTTTTCTGAGTGCACAGAGACAGAAAGAAAGCTCTGTGGTCTCTTCTTATAAGGAGACTACTCCTACTGGATCCGAGCCTCACCCTTACGACCTCAGTTAACTTTTATTACTTCCTTAGAGGTCCTCTCACCGAATATAGCCACACTTTGGGGTGAGAGCTTCAACATTTGAATTGTGAGGGGACCCAAACATCTATGTCCCACATACTTTCTGAGAATTACCTTCCCCTGGCTCTGTGGCTACCACAAGAAGACCTGGGGTCTTCTTGTGCACCCATGACCTTACGCTACCCCAGCCACACCCAGACCACCACCCTCTGTGGGTTGACCAATCACAGTCATTATCTAAGACTTCACCTAGGTGACATACCTGACCCTTGGCATCATCTTGGCTTTTCAGCCTTCCTTACACCCATGTGCCAATAAACTTTCCTCTTTCTTTAATCATTTTGGGTTGGGTTTTTGTCCTAAAACTGAGTCTCAATGCACGCTTTTTATATTGATACACCCTCCATTACTGATCACAGAGAATGTTGGGTAGCATCTGCTTTCTGATGCTTAATGGTATTTTAAAGGACTTAGAGTATTTTACATTTGCAAGTCTAAGTTCCAGAGCAAGACTTAAAAAAAAATACATTTAAGTAGAATTTAACAAGGATTTCACACAAGAAAAAGCAGTGGTAAAGCAATGATCAGAGTGGTACCAAAACTAGCTCCCACATTGACTTGACTGGGTGATCTTTGGAAAATGATTTGACTTTCCTCTCCTCGCTGTCCTCATCTGTAAAATGGGAAAAAATATAAGACCTACACCAAAAAGTGGGAATCAAGATTCTTAGCATAGTGCCTGGCATCAAGTAGATATCCAACAATTATTTTCTTCGATGATGATGATCAACATCACACATGGATTAGGAGGCAGTATTGTACAGCTAGCATAATAAAGATGAGCAGATGTGTTAGCTCATGCTTAGAAAAGGCAGTTAGACACATGTGATGAGATATACCATCATTCACCTCCTTATTTCTATGGAAGAAGCACGGTAGACCTTGAGGGGAAATGCAAACCAGGAGAGAACATCGTCCTGAAACCCAAGTAGTAGGTAGAGATTAAAATAAAATAGTGACCAGTTGTAGCAAAACCCAAAAAGATTTTTAAAAATATTTTGGCCAGGAATTGGGCATTAGGGAAATTTGGCAAGTGTGTTTTTTTCTTTCATCAAGGAAGAGGAAGCCAAATTGGGGAGAGTCTGGAAGACAGCTGTTCACAAGGACAAGTAAACAGCATTTGTCCCTGGGACCCCGCAGGATGTCCTTGCCTGCTGGGTATTTGTAACAATAAAACTCTTCAACAGGAAAGTTAGACTTTGAAATCAGGGTTTTTAAATGAGCAGCACACAAGAAATTTGTAGCTGGGCACTAATAACTGAAAAGTAAGAAATAGATGTTTATAAACACCCTTGTCACTGTGTCGTTTTCATCTGCCCGGCTTGGAAGAAGATACTTACAAACTATCACTGTTAGCGATGCTTCCTTCTGTTTTTTATTAAGTTCTTCTGTTCCCTGGATAGAGGCGAACATTCTACACTAGTCTACATTTTCAATTTTCCAAGCCCTTTGTTTCTCCACATCTGCCTCCAGATCCCCATCTGTTGTCATTTTATGACACCTTCTCCAGACTTTTCGTCAAGAAGCCAATTTATAATCAAATAACTTGTATGCCTGGCTATGGTTTTAGTGGCAGAGACAATATTCAAACTTTATGAAGAAGACATTACTAAGAAATAGGGTTTGTTGTAGGAATGGACAGTATTCTTTTAGTAAAAGATCCTTTCCAGGATACAGTAGTTAGTCCTGGAAGGTGACGTTAGATATCAGAAAATCAGAAGACCTGAGATTAAAATCGTGTTTCTAGAAAATATCAGCTACCTGACTTTCGGATGGATCAATTGCCTTCTCTGAGCCTCAATGTTCCTCCTCTGTAAGATCGGAATAAGAGCATCTCTTACTAGAAGTGGTAATGACAGTAATGATAGTAGCAGCTTCTATATGTTAAATCTTGAAAGTGCACTGTACATCTATTATCACATTTATCCTACTTAAATCTCCAACTATATATAGTCCCTTCTCCCAGAACTGCATCATGGCATCTGAATGGGCTGGAGAGCCATGGTGACAGTCTCTCCTGAACTCATGCCCATATTCATTAGAGTTGGCCTTTAGAATTGCCTGGCAATCACACGACCTGCTCCAAACTGTCCACTTCCCACTGAGCAGCCCATCATTCCGGAGTGCAGCTTCATCTCCCTCTGCCAAGGATGCCATCCTTTCCTCTTCCCATCTGTTGAATTCCTGGTCCTCCTTTACACCCAATTCAAGCACCTCCTTCCTGAGGTGGCCTTCCATGATCGTTCCAGTATTCATGGACTGCTCACTCCTTTGTGCTACTGATGTACTTTGTACTACAATCTCTGTTGTAACTGTTCTGTTGCTTTTACTAATGTATTTTTCACATTAAACAGGGAACTCATGGCCCTTTTCATTTTATTTTGTCTTAACACTTCCCACAGTGCCTGAAACTTGGCAAATATTTGCCGAATGTGACAATAATGTGTTATTCAACAGTACGTAATAATGTTGTTGTATTCAACTTATACTTATGTAATAGTGTGGTTGCAGTTCTTGTGTATGTGCTATGTTCTGAGCATTATGCTAAACACGTGACATAAATTGTCTCAAGTGCTGTAAACATCCCAAGGTGGCAGAAGTATAAACAAGGTTCTGGGCTACAAGCAACAAAGGCTGACACTGAACACCTTTAAAACAGGCCAGGAAATTGGGGAGATATCAGTTGGGCAAGGAGAATGGGTTTCACAGAATCCACAGGAAGATAGGAAACAAGGCCTAGAAAATACATAGCAACCAAGAGAGTTCCAGATGTTAGGCAGCAGAATTGTAGCCAAGGTCATCCACCCAAACAGTAGAGCTGAAACGGGCTACAGCATGGGGAGCCATCTGAACCTCAGATGTTCACCTCTTTGTTTCACTAGCTCAAAATCCAGAGCCTGGGGCGCCAATAACTAATCGACTGAGCTTAAATCCTGTGTCCAAAGTGGGGGGAGAAAGGGCACTGACCCCTTCTCTTCTATTCCATAATAGCAATCAGGAGCGAGGAAGGGGAAAGAACATTTTACACAATAGGAAATCATCTCCACTCAAGGAGACAACTGAGTGGGCCACAATGTGTAGGAAGAAACCCAGGTGAGGAATCTGACCTTGGCAGCACAGGCGATGTGAATTATAGGATCTTAAGCAGAGAAACAAAACAGCAAGACCAAAATCTTAGAAAAATCTACCTCCTGGCAGTTACCAGAAAGAATGGAATCAAGAGACATAGAAGGTGGTGACTAGGATAGTAATGGGTGTCAAGATGGGGAGGACATAGAACAGAGGACTGACGGTGGGAAAGGAGAAGAAAAATGAAATGAGATTTCAAAGGAAGAAACATGATTTAATAACTAGTTGGATACAGACAATAACGGAAATTGGGGATTTAAAAGTTTCTTTCTTAGAATGAAAAAAAAAAGAAAAACAGATTAGACAGGAAGGTGAGCCAATGGGGGAGGAAATAATGAATGTAGTGGTTTGTTGTAGTTCAGACTTGACCAAATAGTCAAGTGGAGATGTGAGGGAAACAGCTGGAAATGCAAGACAGATGGAGAGTTGCGTCTTCTCTGCTTGATCAAAGAGTCCCCCATATGAACAAGCTGGCCGAGTGCTACCCCTCAAAGAGAAAACCAGGAGAGGAAAGAGCTCCTGGCAGGTAGGGGAAGCCTTCTGTGAAGAGGAGGTACATAACTGATCCGTTGACGGTGAGAATAAGGACCAAGAGTGGAATAATAGTGACTACTCCGGGACGTTTTAGGGAGAAGCACTCACTTTCCTGAGCATTTACTGTGCTGGCTGTTTAATCCTCATCTGCAAGATAAATTATATCTCCATTTTACCAGTAAAATGATAGAGGTTCAGAGAGATTAAGTGACTTGCTCAGAATCACACAGATAGAAGATGTATTAGTTTTTACTATGTCATAAATCATCCAAATTTAATGGCTTAGAGCAATAATCTTTTTTTTTTTTTTTCCTCCAGGTGATTCTGTGGGCTGGAAGTATGTGCTGGTTTAGCTTGATGCTTTTTCTGCTGGACTTCCAGGGGTTTTATTCATGTGTATATAGTCAAATTCAGGTTAAGAAAGTAGAGAATGTAGAAGGCTTCTGAGTGGCTTAGTTAAGAGTCTGCCTTCGGCTCAGGTTATGATCCCAGCGTCCTGGGATGGAGCCTGGCATCTGGCTCCCCGCTCATGGGGAGTCTGCTTCTCCCTCTGCCTTTCCCCCTGCCTACTCTTTCTCTCTCTCTTAAATAGAGAAATTAAAATCTTTGAAAAAAAAAAAGGAGGGGAATTAGGGGGTGCCACACCTGGGAGATACATAGTTAAAACACAGGAGTCCACAATAGTCAAAAGATGCTATTAGAGTCAGTGAATTAGGAATTAAAACGAAATCTGAATTAGAACAAAATATTTAAAATAACAGGAATGGAGGACAAATCTAAGGAGTGTGGAAGAGAGCACTTGCTGACAGCACATCACAATGGCAGTTGTTAGAACTGACAGCTATGGAGCTTTCACAATGGGCCGGGTACTGCTCTGAAGGCTTTGGTGCATTATCTCACTTAATCTCCGCGACAACCCTATGAGATAGGTATGGTTCTAAGCTTTATTTTTCAATGAAGAAAAGACACAAAATACTTGAGTAGCTTGACCAAGACAAATTCAAGTAGAGGAATTTGGAGTTCAGAATTTGGGAGAAAGGCTGGATTTAGTGGATAGCATGTCTTGACGTGGATGCCTTGTAATAATGAGCAGCAGGATATAATGCTGCTAGATGCTGACTAATGTAAAGAAAAAGCTCTAAAGACCAGGAGAGCAGGTACTACATGTCTAAGATGCTGATGGTCATAAACATGGATGTTGAAGTCAATGAGAATAATGATGGGTAATAAGTCATGAAATAAAAAGAGAACGTAAACCAATTCCTAAAAGCTCCGGTGAAACACAGGATGTGAAAAGGTACAATACTGAAACAGAAATATCAAACACAAACACAGGCGATGATGTATCGTCAGGATATGCTAGTTTATATTGCAATAACAAACACCTCCCAAACCTCAGAAGCTTCCAACAACAAAGATATCTTTCTTGATATCTTTGATCATGACGGGTTAGCAGTGGGCTCTGTTCATTTCTGTAACTCAGGGGTGCAAGCTGATGGAGGCTCACTTCAACACATTTGCTTCCATACTCAATGAGGCAGCAAAAGAAATAAAACACATACTGGCTCTTAAACTTTCCCTTTACATTCCATTGGCCAAGGCAAGTCAGCTGGCCATGCCTAACCTCAGTGGGATCCTATTGTGTGTCTATAAGAGGGGGAGAACCAGAAATATTGGGAGAAATAGCGCTAATGACAACTACAGAGAAATTCCTATGTAATATTCTAAGACATGGTGGGCAGGCACGTAGGAACAGGAACTTGGGTATAGGGATCCCAGCTGGGTGTTTAAATGAAATGGAAAGCAAGAGAGCCTGGATGGGTGGTGAGGCCAGGTTAGGGTCTAAGGCACAGCTAGGATTGCTCCCCAGAAGGCAGTTGTGCAGATGGAGGATGCTGTAAAAAGGGAAGCTTCTCGTAAGAGGACCACCCCCCACTCCCCCCATCTCCCCACCCCCCCTACCACCCTGCCCTCTGCCAATCTATTCCATGTTAGGATGGGAAGGCTCTTTTCCTCTGGCCTGGATTTGTCCCAGTCTGTCCTGGGACAGAGCACTACCAATTTAAAGGGTGGAATGAAAATTCCACTGGAGGAAAGAAAGGCCTTAAGTAACAGAAGAGATCGGAGTTGAGTTGTCCCCAGGGCTGAGCTGTCTGTAGCTGGGCATGTGCTCTGGGCAGCGGCTCTCTGAAAAATCATGTATCTCAGCTGTTAATAGGTCCCTAAGTTAGACTCATCATTACAATTCTTCAGAAAGTTTAGTTTAAAAGCTAAACATAAATGTTGCCAAGACAAACATCAAAGTGCCAGGGGCTGCATAGTTTTTTGTTTTCAAATAAAAGAAATCTGCAGAGATGGACATTTAAGAGTAAATAAAGCATTAATGTATTGTTTGTGAATTTTAGAACATAATGGACAATATGTTTAGTTACAGCTTTTTAAAAGCCAGGGCTATTCAAACAGAGTCTTCTATTAACCTTCGCTAGAGCCCAGGGCATAGCTTCACATCTGTAACTCAGGCAGGGCTTTTAGGAAGTGAAGGGTTATGTAGATAATGAGCTCAGGTTTGTTTGTTTTTTGATTACCTACATCCCTAAGGTATTTAGGACCTACAGAATCTAGAAGAATGCACCAATCTCTTTTCTACTTGATTGTCTTACTTAAATATCAGATGCTTCAAGTGAGCCTGTATCTGATCGGTCAGTTTCTGCCTGAATTCTCTCACAACTATTGGCAATGCATCACGAGTAGCAGAACCCAAGTTATGCAAGGCTCTCTAACTCACCCATAAAAGGCTATGGTCCTGAAATCAAGATGGAAACAGAGACCAGCCCAGGCCTGTTTTAATGAGAACCACTGGTGCAAGGCAGACTTCTTACATTTCAGCAAAGACATGAGAGAAGGAAGCAAAACATATGTAGCGGGGAAAAATAAACAGATTTCAAGAGCAGAGCAGCATATGTTTTTCCTCTCTGAGGGTTAGGCCAAAAAATGTCCTCCCATCAAAGCCAGAAGGACAAGTGAAGCAGCCAAGGATTGAAAACAAAATAACCCATATGAAGGGATGGAAAAAAGAAGTGGAAAGAAGGTCACATACCACATGTGCTGGTCACAGTGTCACAGCACGTTCAAGGGGGAGCTTCCTCTACTTTTCCCTAAATTGTCAGCTCATTGAACTTGGAAGATTTGCTTGATAGGTGTCTCTTAACTGGATAGCTATTTTTTCAGGAGCATTCTACACAGTTTTGGTCAACAGAAATGGTTCAGTAGGTAATTACTATTCGTGAAAGGCTGGATTTTAATTACAGAATGAAGATTATTTACGGTTAATTTAAATAAGGAGGTAAATGTTCTCCGAAGCCTGTGTATCTGATCCTGGGTAGAAGAAGTTGCTAGTTGTAACACCACATTTCTTCTTGCTAACAAACCAACCCCCATTTCATCCAGGTTTAAGATGGTCTGTGCTTGACAGGAGGTGGCTCTTTCCCAACGGAGAGTAAACCTTCATAAATACAGATTGCTCAGGTTAATTCTGGTCTGATTGCCAGAGATTGGGTTAGACACAGGCTCCTGATGTATTTTTTTTTTTCTTAATCAGCATCACTGAAATGTATTTATCTGTGAAATAAAATCCAGCAACTTTAAGTATAAAATCTGATAAGATTGACAAAGGTAAACAGCTACATAACACCTGCCACATTCATGGCAGAAAACATTTCCTCACCGCCCCCCCCCCAAAAGTTTGCTGCTGTCTTTTTTGCAGTCATTTCCTTCCTCCAGTCTCTGGAAACAACTGTTCTGCTTTATTTCACTACAGATCGGTCTTTTCTAAGTTTTCCTATAAATTAAATTTTACAGCGTGTAATCTTTGTGTTTATCTTTTGTTTAACAAAACACATTTGAGATTCTTCTCTGTTATTGTATGATTCAGCAGTCTGTGCCTTTTTAGCCTAGTGGCTTTCCCTCGTATGGGTACAGCACAACCAATTTATCCATCTGGATGACTTACAGATTTTGACTGCCATGCGTAAAGTTGCTGAACATTGGAGTACAAATCTTTCTGTTGTCTTTCTCTTAACTAAATATTTAGGCGCGGGATTGCTGAGTCATATATGTAAGCTTTATGAAGTTTTAAAGGTGCTTTCCAAAGCAGCATTCCCATCAATAATATGTAAGATTTCCAAGATTTCCAGTTGCCCACCTTCCTGACTTACATTTGGTATTTTCAGCCTTCTTAACACCAACATTTCCAGTAGTGGTACTTCTGTGTAGTGTAATTATATTTACCAATGATAACAAATGGTCCGATATGATAATCAGTATCTTTTCATGTGTTTGCCATCTGTATATATCTTCTTTGGCAAAGTGTGTTCTTTTGCCCTTTTGTCTTTAAAAATAATTTTCTTAATATTGAGTTGTATATCAGTCCTTCATATAATCTGAATATAAATCCTTTATCAGACATTTTAAAAAATACTTTTACCAGTATATGCTTGCCTTTTCGTTTTCTTTTCTTTTTTTTTTTAAACTGAGGTATAATTATCATATAACATTTTATTAGTTTCAGGTACTCGACATAATGATTCAACATTTGTATAGGCGGCAGAATGATCACCACAATAAGTCTAGTTAACATCCATCAGCATATATGTTTACAATAATTTTTTTTCTTGTGGTGAGAACTTTTAAAATCCACTCTGTTAGCTACTTTCAAATATGCAATACAATATTATTAACTATATTCTCCACATTATACATTACATCCCAGGACTTATTTATTTTATAGCTAGAAATTTGTACTTTTTGACCTCCTCCACACTCTCTGTCCCCCTTCCCTGGCAACTACCAATCTATTTTCTGTTTCTCTGAGCTTGGTTTTTTGTTTGTTTATTTTGATTTCATTTGTTTTGTTGTTTTCTAGATTCTACATATATGTGAAATCATATGGTATTTGTGTTTTTCTTTTCAACTTATTTCACTTGGCATAATGCCCTCAAGGTCTACCCATGTGGTCACAAATGGCAGGATTTCCTTATTTTTTATGGCTAAATAATATTTCATTGTATATATTTCGTTTTGCATTTCCTTGATGACTACTGATATTGAACACCTTTTCACGTATTGTTGGCCATCTGCATGCTTTCTCTAGAAAAATGTCTATTCAGATCATCTGCTCATTCTTTAAATTGTATTGTTTGTTTTATTGCTCTTGAGTTTTAAGAGTTCTTTATATATTTTGGATATTAATCCCTTATTAGATATTTGATTTGCAAATAGTTTCTCCCATTTGGTAGGTTGCTTTTTCATTTTAACCTCTTACATTATTGTGGCATATTTGTTGAAATTAATCAACCAATATTAACATATTTTTTAAGATTGTGTTTATTATTCATGAGAGACAGAGAAATAGAGGCAGAAACATAAGCAGAGGGAGAAGCAGGCTCCTTGCAGAGAGCCCAAACACATTATTATTAACTACAGTCCATTCTTTATGCAGATTTCTCTAGTTTTTACTGAATGCCCTTTTTTTTCTGTTCTATAATCCTGTTCAGTATGACACATTATATTTAGTTATCATGTGTCCTTATGCTGTGAGAGAATGTCTGAGAATGGTATTAGAAACCAAGGTATTGGGCAGCCCGGGTGGCTCAGCGGTTTAGCGCCGCCTTCAGCCCAGGGCCTGATCCTGGAGTCCCGGGGTGGAGTCCCACATCAGGCTCCCTGCATGGAGCCTGCTTCTCCCTCTGCTTGTGTCTCTGCCTCTCTCTCATTCTCTCTCTCTCTGTCTTTCTGTGTCTCTCATGAATAAATGAATAGAATCTTTAAAAAAAAAAAAAAGAAACCAAGGTATTAACCTGTGTGTAGACACAAACCTATAAATTTTTCTACATGTAACCATTTATTTTTATGTCAGGTTAAACATGAGTTCTTACCAATGTCTCCAATTTTAATGCACTACCACGTGGATCATTCTAGCTTTCTCCTCTGGGTTTGCCCCGAATTCTCCAATAGTTAGAAACCTGACTACCACCATTTATCATTTATTTGCTTAATTGTCCGACTCTAGTACCCATGTGTCGGATGTGTACGTGGATTCGCAGTATCAGAACTGTTAGCTCTCACCTCCATGGGAAATCACTGTATCAACTGGAGCTTGAAGTTTCTTTTACCCTTAGTCTTACAGACTACATTCATGTCCAAAGTTACTTAGGTCAGCACCTTTGTCTCCCACCACGCTCAGTGAGGCAGTTTCATACCTATATAGTACATTTGATTCTGTTGTCTCAGTCTGCATTCTTTTTTAGAATCCCCCAACCTATTAAAGAATTGTTTAAAATTTTTATAAACTAAGGATCCCCCCCTTGTGTTATACAATTTTATCGGTTTTCACAAATGCAAAATGTCACATATCCGTCATTACTGTATAATACAGAATAGTTTTATCCTAATAGTGACTTTTGAAGAGCAAAAGTTTTTAACTTTCAACAAAGTTCAAATTGTCAGTTTTTTCACTTATAATTCGAGTTTTTGTGTCCTGCCTATGACATAATGCTTAACCTAAAGACACAAAGTTTTTCCTATATTTTGTTCTAAGTTTTATAGTTTTATTTCCTGTATTGCGGTTTATGATCCATTTAAAGTTACATCTTGTGTATTTTATGAGGTAAGAGTTGAAGTGCATATTTAAAAATCTGGATGGTTAATTGTTCTGCACTGTTTGTTGAGGAGAATATTCTTTCTTCATTGAATTACCTTGGAACTTTATGAAAATCAATTGCTGATAGATGGATGAGCCTATTTATGGATAATTTATCTTGTTCCATTGGTCTATATCTCTATCCTTATGCATATCCCACAGTGTCTTGACTGCCACAGATTTATATTAAGTTTTACAATCAGACAGAATATATTTTGTGAAATTATTCTCCATTTTCAAATTTGTTTTGATTATTCTAAGTCCTTTGCATTTCCACATACATTTTAGAATATGTTGGTCAGTTACCATACATGCACATAAAAGCCTACAGGGATTTTGATTCAGAATGCAGGGATCTACAAATTAGTTTTAGGACAGTTAACATTTATAAAGTTAAGTCTTCCAATCCACAAAGCAGCCAATCTCTACTTACAAAAGTCTTCTGTTATTTTATAGTTTCAATGTATAGGTTTTGCACATACTGTTTCTTGTTGAATCTATCACCAACTATGTTATGGCTTTTCAATGCTATTTTTTTTTTCAATTCCAAACTATTTATTGCTAGGAGTACATATGATTTTTTGTCTATTAACTTTGTGTCTTGTGACCTTTCTAAACTCACCTATTGATACTAGTTGTGCTTTGCAGATTCTGTAGGATTTTCTACATAAACATAAAATGTAGAATGTAGAATACATGTCACCTTAAAAAAAAAAGAGTTTCACTTTGTTTCCGTCTTAAAAACTTTTATTTTTTTTTCTTGCCTTGTTGCCCAGGTTGGAAGATCTAGTGTGATGTTTAATAGAATTGATGAGAATGGACATCTTTGCCTTCTTCATAAGCAGATTGGGAAAGCAGTGAGTCTTTCACCATTGAGAGCAACATTAGCTGTAAGATTTTTGTACAAGTACTTTATCACATTGAGGAAATTTCTTTCTCTTCCTAGTATGTTGAGAGTTTTTATCATATAGATGTTGATTATTCTGAAATACTTTTATTGTAACTATTGAGGTAATCATATATATTTTTTCTTTTTTTTTTCTTTAATCTTCCACTGTATTAAACTGACCTTGGGGTAGCCCGGGTGGCTCAGAGGTTTAGCGCCGCCTTCAGCCCAGGGCCTGATCCTGGGTACCCGGGATCGAGTCCCGCGTCGGGCTCCCTGCATAGAGCCTGCTTCTCCCTCTGCCTGTGTCTCTGCCTCTCTCTCTGTCTCTGTGTCTTTCACCAATAAATAAAAATAATATCTAAAAAAAAAGAAAAACTGACCTTGCATTCCTCGAGGAAACTCCATGTAGGTATAATGTATTAGCTAATGTGTCACATTTTATCTAGGCTGGATTTAATTTACTGAAATTTGCTGAGGGGTTTTGTATCTATACTTTCAAGGGATATCAGTGGATAGTGTTCTTTTATTGTAGAGGATTTTTATGGTTGTGGCATTGGGGTAATTCTGGCCTCCTGTCTAGAATCCTACCCCACAAATCCTGGCAGGCCTGGCATCTATACCCAATGTCAGTCTCCTCAAGTCAGTAAGTCCAGCAGACTCTATTTCAGTTGTCTTCCTGTGCTGTGTCCTAGAGATGATCTCCATGCAGTAATCTTGAGCATATGGAGGGCTCACTTCATTGATTTCCCTCCCCTCATGGATTCAAGTTCTGCATTGTCTATTGTTTAATGTTTAAAAATATTGTTTCACATACTTTGACCAATTTTCTGGTTGTTTGATGTGGGAAGTTGAATCTAGTCTCTTTTACTAGAACATGGCCAGAAACAGAAATCCTGAATTTCTGTTTCCTGAAAAGTCTGCTGAAAGTTTGACCTAGTTTTCCTCAGTCTTAAAAAGGGGACAAAGGAAGCAATATCTTCTATTTCAGCCTGTAGACATTATTGTGTGAGAACACAGTACCTAGAATTGTATAGCCATCCTGTGACCATAAGAGCTACACACCAGGAAAAGCAAATAGAAATTAGCCAAGAGTCTGGGTCCTTGGTGATGTTGCTAGGCCAATGAATGTTTTTTAATTTATTATTTTTATTATTTTTTAATTGAAGTTTGATTTGCCAACATATAGTATAACACCCAGTGCTCATCCCATCAAGTGCTAATGAATTAAACAACCTGGAGCCAGCTACTTCCAGACTGCTTGTTTGTGTGTGTGTATGTTTTAAGATTTTATTTATTTATTCATGAGAGACGCAGAGAGAGAGGCAGAGACACGGGCAGAGGAAGAAGCAGGCTCCACGCAGGGAGCCTGATTTGGGACTCGATCCCGGGTCTCCAGGATTACACCCTGGGCCGAAGACAGTGCTAAACCGCTGAGGCACCCAGGCTGCCTTCCAGACTGCTTGTTATATGAGATTCATTTCTGAAAAATTATTGAAACAAATTCTAGTTGTATTTTCTGTTACAGGCAGTCGTAAAACCATCCTGACTGACTCATTCTTTTAAATATATGTATCGCCAGATTTCTGCCAGCTTGGTTCCTTTAGGTGATTTCGTCATTTTGATTGATTTTTTTAAAATACTGAATTGAATGAGGATTTATTGAGTGAGATGCTGTGCCAAGAATTAAAAGAGATGCAGAGATGAGTATTCCCTGGTTCCCACCTTCAATGTACTTATATCCTCATACAGGAAAAGCAAGGTAACAAGGTAGGATCTACACTAAAGGAACAAAGAACACATGTCATAAAAGAAGAAAAAAAATAAAGGAAGTGGTTAATCAACCTTTTTAGTGAATAGTTAAACGAATCCAGTTGAGTTTTCAGGAATGTCTGCATGAGTCAAAATGTTAGGCGAGGGGCAGCCCCGGTGGCTCAGAGGTTTAATGCCGCCTTCAGCCCAGGGCCTGATCCTGGAGACCAGGGCGTCCTGCATGGAGCCTGCTTCTCCCTCTGCTTGTGCCTCTGCTTCTCTCTCTATGTCTCTCATGAATAAGTAAATAAAACATTAAAAAAAATGTTAGGTGACATTAACTGACCTGATTTCTAACAAGCCCCCTTCTGTGTTATCTGGCACGTTCTATTAAATGCTGTGCATATTTCAGTTAAATGAGAGAGCAAAATGAAACAAAGGAGCAAAATCTTCCCAAATAATAAATGCAGTCATAGTAATAATATACTTTCACTTCAAACATTGGCTTAATAATAGATTGAAATACTTATATAGATAAACACAGATATCTATCAATCAATCTATCTATCTATATCTCTCCATCTATATACAAAGAGAGAGAGAAAGTGAAGGAGCGAGGGAAAGAGGCAGAGAGATCTGGTTCAAAGATGTTTCTTTCTCTGCTACTACCTTTTTTTCTTTTTTTCAGTTGATGGAAAAATCCTGAAGAGATCCTTTACTTTTTGGATACAAGTATACACATTTTTATTTCAGAAGATATTACTGTTACCCTATTGTTTCCTAAATCAGACATGGTCAAGAATGTAATAAATTCCTTTTTTGGAAAAAAAATCTGCTTGACAAACATGAAGGAGTTGGACTTTGCTTATCCTGAGAACCTATTCGAAACAATGCTGCTTCTTGTCCCATTATATGTACAACTGGTTGAAACATGTCTATGGACGTGCATTAGATGATGTGGAAAATGTGACAAGAAAATAACCAGAGTCATAAGTTAAATGGGACTATCTATGAACACCCAAGGGCAAGGAGAAAGAGTAACTAATAGCCACAAAACCCGAGAGGCCCTTGATTGAGACACGAGAAGGCCTGGTGAGGGAAGAAAGGGGAGATTTGGGCAGTAATGCCACAGGGCACGGGGAAGTAGACAGCTATGAAAGATCATCTCTGACACACAGACAATTAAACTGCAAGGAGCAGGACAATCTCCCTCTTACATTTTTTTGAGGGGAGAAGACAGTTAAGAAGAGTGTACTTCCCAAAGATGCTCTAATTCTCTGATATGATTTACATTCCAAATGCCTAGAAGAACAATCTGCCTTTGGAAACAGCAAAGAGAAATGGAAATGCAGGATTTCTTCACCTCTACAAACTTTACACTGCCTTATTTTTCCTTGGAAAAGTGCCAACACCAGGCCATCTGGGTCCAGCTCAGGTACATGCTCAGTACTGTCAACAGAGAGATTCACATTTTTATTTAGTGCTTTTCAATATACAAAGTTTTCCCTATATGCACTATCTCATTCAAGCCACACCAAACCCATCTGGCATGATGGCCTCTATTTGATAGATGAGAACACTGAGTCTTAGAGGAATCCCCCCAGCTTATATAAGTTTTCTATTGCTATGTAACTCATTATCATAAATTTCACAGCTTAAAACAATACTCATTTAAGTCACAATTCTGTAGGTCAGTAGTCTGGATGGACTCAAGAGGACTCTCTGCTTAGGGTCTCAAAGCCTGTAATCGAGGAGCTGGCCAAGCTGGGCTCCTCTTTAGAAACTCTGAGGGGGAAATCCACTCCCAGGCTCATTCAGTCATTGGAAGAATTCAGGCCTATTTGGCTGCAGGGCTGAGGTCCTCAATTCCAAGCTGGACATTGGCTTGATGTCACTGTCAGTGCCAGAAGCCACTCTCTGGTCCTCACACATGGTCTCTTCCATCTTCAAGCCAGCAACTGTGCACCACTTTCATGCTTCAAATTCCTCTGATTTCCCTTTCTATATCCAGCTTGAGGAAACTATTCTTCGATTTTTTTAAAGATTTATCTTTTACTTATTTGAGAGAGAGAGAGAGAGAGAGAGAGAATAATAGGGAAGGGCAGAGGGAGAGGGAGATAATTTTCAGTGAACTCCTTTGCTAAGTAAGGAGCCCATCGCAGGTCTCAATCCCATGACTCTGAAATCACAATCTGAGCCATAATCAAGAGTCAGAGGCTCAACTCACTGAGCCATCCATGTTCCCTGAAACTCTACTTTAAAGAACTTGTATGATTAGATCAGGCTCATCCAGGTAACCTCTCCTTGGCAATATAACATGTTATTATCACAGGAATAATATTTTATCATATTTATTATGCTTACACCAGCAGGGGTAATGGTCACTGAGAATTATTCTTCAAACTCTGCTCTGCAAGAATGGGCATGTTCAGATTGGGATGAGAAAGAGGAAGAGAAAAGAATTGACTAGTCCTTGAGGACACTTAGGCTTGGGTTAGATTGCTGATGGAATAAGCAGAGAGCTCACAGAGGAGAATCAGCAGAAAAGAAGGTCAAGAAAAAGAGAAAGAAAGAGAGAGAGAGAGAGAAGAGCAAAGAGCTAGCCGGGGCTTCCCTAAAAAAATTTTAACAGTTCAATCCCACAGGAGTATAGGCCTTTTTAATGCCCAGAGCCTATGCTGACCTACAAATGTAACCTCACCAACACCTTGACCTATGGGATTGGTATTTCCTGTTCTGTGAGGAAAGGGGCAGATAGGTGGATGGAGATGAAAAAAAAAATTCTCCTTTTTCTTTAACAGGGGAACCAAAACTTTCTAAACCACATTTCTTCTTCTTTTCACCTGGAAATGTATCTTTATGTTCAGGGTCCTCTAGAGATGGGCTTGCTATGTGCATTTCTTCAAAAGTCACTGCTTGTCTATGCTCCCATGAATGGACGTGTAGATTGTTTCCAAAACTTGCATATTAAAAGAGTCCATGATGAACATCCTTAAACATGTACATTTACAGACTTTTCCAAAGACGAATTACTCAGGGGTGATCGATACCTGAAATCTAAATGCTAACCAGGAACAAATTTCTCATTATTCCAATATTTCTCCTTATATGTCAAGACCAAATGCCTAACTACTTACCAAAAATAAAACCAAAAGACAATAAAATGACTTACATTAAATAAATAAACTACAGGGGTACCTGGAATTAGGCCAAACTTCAGAGGTTAAGGGCATCATCCTCCATAGGACTGCCCTCACTCCCCATACCGGCCAATTTCTGCAAGGTGGAAAGAACCCAAATATCCACTGATGGAAGAAGATATAAACAATATGTGGTCTATATAAACAGTGGGACACTCTTGAGACTTAAAAAGGAAGGAAATTCTGACACATGGCAAAGTATGGGTGAACCTCGAAGATGTTATGCTAAGTGAAGTCAGCCAGACACAGAAAGACAAAGATTACATGAATCGACTTCTATCAAGTATGTTGAGTAGTCAGGTTCATAGAGGCAAAAAGCAGGATGGTTCCTAGGAGCTGGAGAAGGAAGGAAGGGGAAAGCTTAGCCCTGCTTCGCTCAGGGCCTTCACCGTTTCACTGTGTTCCCCTGCCTGTAATCTCATGTCCCCTGGGGCCTGTGGGTCTGAAGTGCTCCTTGGCTTTCACGTGCCCTGGCATTCACCACTGCTTTTAGCGGCCTCCAAACTGATATCTGAACTAGCAACTATTTCCCTTTCCTCTGGGAGTCAATCAAGAAATCAAGATAGAAACCAGCTCCTCCAGAGGCTCCTCCGAGAAGCCTGAACTTTGCAAACAAGTTCTTTTCCAACCAGAACTAGGAAGCTCCCCTCTAAGGGTGTCGCCCTCTGCTGGGCAGGGAATTGGGCAGGGGCAATGAAAAAAATCCAACAGAATTTCCTATTGTTTTGAGTGTGCTCCTTCTTCATTGGGTATTTGGTTCTGGTTTTGTGTGAACATTCACTTTTTAGGTGAGTTAGGTAAATGCCTGGGACCGTGACCATTGAGTTGTCTGGTAAGACTGTGTTTTGTATTTTTAAAAAATTATTTCTTTATTTTAGAGAGAAGGAGGCATGCATGAGTCGGAGAGGGGCAGAGGGAAAGAGGTGAGGGAAGCTGACTCCCTGCTAAGCAGGGAGCCCCATAAGGTCAGGACCCCAAGGTTTCAGGACCCCAAGATCATGACCTGAGCTGAAACCAAGAGTCAGATGCTTAACCGACTGAGCCACCCAGGTGCTCTGAGCTTGTCTAGCATTTTAAGAAACTGGCAAACTGTCTTCCATAGTAATTGTGCCATTTTGCCTTCCCGCCTGCCATGATTCAGAGTTCTTGTTGCTCTGTATCTTTTGTCAGCATTTGGTATTGTCGGTTTTTCAGATTTTAGCCATTCTGACAGGTGTGTTGTGGTATCTCATTTTTTAAATTTGTGTTTCCCTAATGATGAGTGATGTTGAGCATCCCTTTATACACTTACTTGCTATCTGTGATTCTTCTTGTGTTTGTGGTCTATTGAGTTACTTGACTCTGGTTGATATTTTTTTTCCTCAGTTTTAGAAAATTCTCAGATGCTATCTCTGAATATGACTTCTCTCCCAATCTCTCTCTTCTTCTAGAAGTCTAATTACATATTATTTTAGACCATTTGATTATGTTGCCATGTTTCTTCTGCTCTATTCTGTTATTTCTACTCTACTCTTTTCTACTCTTGTTATGTTTCAATTTAGGTATTTTCTGCCTACCTTTCTACAAGTTCAGTACTCCTATCTTTTGTTATGCCCAATTGCTTATTAATCTTACCCAATGCATTGTTAATTGCACTTTTTTTTAGTTCCAATATGCCCACTTAATTTTTTATAAATCTACATTCTCTGTGGAGGAGTTTCAATTTTGACCATAACTTTCTCTGTTTAAAAGAACTGTATTACCTGTATTAGACTTGGGACACTTCTGGTTTCAGGTGTTTCTGGGTTGAGATCTGTTGCACGTTCCTTGCAGGGCTCTCCCTCCCAGTGGAACCTGTCTCCCTAGCAAAGTGAGACTGTGGGAGAGTTTGCTCTGCCTTTCCTGCTCAGCCCTATGGCCTCACATGCCAGCCTCACACTCAGGAAATGGAAAATCTGCCATACATTGTGTTCTCTCCAGGTCTAAATCTGTCAAGCCAACTCATAAGGCCATAAAAACTCTGCTTCATTTCCTTTGCCTCAGTAAGTTTCTCTGCCTTGGCCAATCCTGTGCCCAGACTTAACAATGCACCCTGTTAAGAAAATGCGACAATCTCAGCCTACACATATGGGGTTCTTTGCTTTTTAGGATGTAGTTCCAATCATTTTTTCTTTTATTTTTACAGCTCTCCAATGTCTGGAACCAGATTGATTGAGTTGGAATGTGACTCTTCCGCTTAGTGTCTGTGTGGTTTTTGCAAATCATTTCATTTTTCTGTGCATTAGGGTCTTCATCCAGAAAATGATTATAATAACAGTACCTACTTCACATGGTAGTGTTGGTTAGTGTACATGAAGGATTCAGAGCTGTGCAAAGCTCTTTATGTGTTAATCATGATGATAATGATGATAATACAGCCCTCTTTTAGCTTTGAGAGGCCAAGCTAAAAGACTTCTATGAAGATGCTGCTCTAAGGAGCTGGAGCTCTGAAACCCTCACTGTTGCCTCCAAGGAGTTACAGCATTTTCAACCCCCACACAAAACCCCTATCCATCAGACTAGATACCTGGTCCCCTAAACGATTCCTCTCTACCACCACACTCAGGTACTGTGAATGAGATCTTTCTTGGGACGCCACACTATTCCTTCTACACTCTGGTCTCCATCAAAGCCCACTCAGCCCATCAGACAATTTTGTCTAAGTTTGAACCCCAATGATGGGTAAGTTCAAGTACTTCGCCCAGGTGGCTCTGTGGCCACTATGCAAATACAGGGATGCAAACGTTTGTCCTGGAGACAGAATGTTGGCCAACCTCACTCTTTAGAAGGTGTACTATAGAATTGGAAATTGGAGGAAAATGGGAATAGAGGAAGATCCCACTAATCTAAGATGACCTATTACAAAAGAATGTGGTTACTCCGTCTGTGAATCTTGCTGGGGGCATCCAGCATTTCAACAACTTGCACAATATTCTGGAAGGGCATAGATACTAGAAACCATCCAAATAGACTTCTTCTGATGATGCCTGTAATTCTTGAGTGATTAGGGCCATGGGTCTGGGCTTACATGAGTTGATGTATGTACAGGACTTAGCACAGTGATGGGTGCATTGTAAGAGCAAGCTCCATGCTGGTTATTGTTGTCTCTAGGCTCAGCACTCCTTATCTGGACAAGGTGGGAGGCACCCCAGTCTCACCACAGCCACAGTCCTGCTGTCAAGATGCCTTGGTTTTCAGGCCCATGCCAAGGCACCAGGCATGCGCTGTCCCCCATCCTCAGGCAACACACTTTAGGTCCCCCTACCCCACAGTGGTCATTACAGGCAGTTCACACATATTCCATTTCTTCTTCTTCAGGGGCTAAGGTAAGATTATGATTCCTTACCTCCTTGATGTGGGCAATGAAACACAGCAGAAGTTACTGTATCACTTCCTGGTGGATGTTTGAAGAGGCCATGCATGAGTTGCTAGATCTGCTCATCACTGCTGTGGTGATTGTGAACCTCTGAGTTGAGACTGGAAACTCCACCAGCCAGAACCCTCAGAGGTGACAGTGAGCTGAGCCCCAGGTGACCTGCATTGGACATGCAGTGTGAATGGAAACAAACCCTTATGGTATGTCACTAAGATTTGGGGATTATTTGTCCTTGCAACATAATGAGCCTGTCTTGAATGACATGCTCCCTAACCAGGCTTGAAATAAATATGGTAGCACCCCATACACAAACTCCTACTCATCCTTCAAATCTCAGCAAAGTTTGCATAAGTAATGGCCATGTTCTTATTGAACTTTCCACACTTTAGTTCCAGCCTTTTTATAGTTGGTTGTTCTTGTACGTTTGCCTACCTTCTACAACTGTTAGCTCCTAGATAAAAACAAGTGTCTACTTTTACCTGACTACCCATCAAACTTTTTTTTAAATGTTTTATTTATTTATTTGAGAGAGAAGAGGAGCAGACAGGTAGGGAAAGGGACAAGCAGACTCTGTGCTGAGCAGGGAGCGTAATGTGGGCCTTGATCCCACGACCCTGAGATTGTGACCTGAGACAAAACCAGGAGTTAGCAGCTTAACCGACTGAGCCACCTAGATGCCCCATCCAAGGAACTTTTAATTAAGTTTCATAACACCTCTGTGCCTCTGTTTCCCCATCTATAAACTGGCCAAATTAATAGCACTTAGCCCAGACCCATAGCAAGGATTTCATTAAATTAAACAAGCCAATATATTTATATAGTGTTTATACCACTGTTAGAACAGTGCCTGCCACATAAAACTCACTGTGTAAGTGTTAGCTTTTATTTTATTATTCTTGCCTGGGGTACCCTGCTTCTGAAATTACCTCTGGGAAGTTGAGGGGAAAGCCATGATTTATAGGGTTTGCCAATTTTCATGGTGTAAATGCTCCCCAATGATGGATTTCAGGCTACCAGCATGATGACACTAGATGCAGAATTGAGAAGAGATGCCCAGTGACACCTTCTATCACACAATCCAGTAGACTCAGTAACACTTAAAGTGCATAGATAATACATTAGGAAATGATAAGCTGTATTTAGTATCTTTGTTTTTAAAGGGGTTTATCTGAGTTTAAGTGTACGTAGTTTAATTTTTGATAGAGGTCACTTTAACAACTGGCTTGCAAAATTCCAACTTGAGCCAGCTTCAGCACACTGCATCTATACTGCTGCCCCCCATTCCCAAAAAGGACAATGCAACTCAGCAGGCTCACGTAACTAGGCATCAGCCTCAGAATCCTCACCAACACGGAATACTACACGTTTCCGTCCACCTGTTGCAGTTGGCAATGCATTTGACACCTCTCTTTCCCTGTGTTGCCTCCCACATTAAAGATATTCACATTTTTCTACTGTAAAAATTGAGAAAGTATGTTTTATTCTGCTATTTTCAAAATTATTTGGCAACAATTCATTCACTCAATTTTTAATCTGCTCCAAATCCTCACAAATCATTCCCCTGTTATTTAGGAATTCTTACAAAGAAACTATCAAGATGAACTAACTTACAATGTTAATGTAATCAAATATTTATGAATACTAAATATAACAATTTCTGAAGTTAATGTGACCTGAGTTTGGTAATCATTTACACGTTTATCTGTTTCTATTTTGAAATAGCTTTGTTGTTGTTGTTTTCAGCAAACACACTGACTGGAATCCTGAATTATTTATATGAGACTCTGCATCCCCAGTACTGTCTGTGCCTAATAGTTGTAGGAGGGAAACAAGTGAAGGATGAGCGGGACTGGGGTCTCTGGCTCAGGAGAGATGGTGGATGCTAAATCATCAACCAAAGGAGAAAACAGAGGAGGAACAGATTTAAGAAGAAAATGATTGTGGTTTGGACATGTTGAGTTTTAGGTGCCTGCAGGTCATCTAGGGGGAGATGAACGATAGGCATCTGGAAATGTGGATTTGCAGGTAAGACGAGAGATCAGGGAGGAGATGCAGATATATGAGTCATCAACATCGACCAGACACTTAGTCATGGGGCTCTAGGGACAGGGCCTGAGCACAGTCCCCAAGGGGGTACCTGTAGCCAAGGAGAAGAGGGAGGAACAAAAATGAGCTTGCCATTGGGATGGCAGAGGTGGTGTTTACTCATACCCCAAAATTAAAAAAAAAAAATAAGGAAGTTCCTCATCTATCAAAAAGCATAGACTTTCGAGTGTTCTGGACAGTTGTATAAACTCAAGTTTCTCTCCCTAAATTTCTTAGAGTACCCGTGTGTGAAACAGATCCTCTAAAATATGAGAGTGTGTCCAAATGACTATGAATGTCCCACAAGGCATCCCATGAGGAGAGGGTTGTGTCCATGCTAACCTCCCGGTGTGTCCAGGGCATGGTGGGTACTTGGTAGTATTTGTGAAATGTTCAAATGTCATTGGAGCTAAAGATATTCTTTCCTCCTTTCGCTCATTCCACAAGTGTTACATTAAAGGCATGATAGCCATGCAAAAAGCATTTTCTCATTCAAATACTATCCTTGATTTGGAATATTTTATATCAAACACATACAAATGGAGTTTTGGAGGTGAAAGAAAACGTGGCTCTTTGTGTCCCAGACCACAACAGTTTGCTCAGAGCGCCACTAGGTGGCGCCGCTCACCCACACAGCAGGAGAAGCCTGCTCTAGGCCCAGCTGCTTTCCAAACCTGGTGTTCGGAAGTGTGGACTCCTGTAAGGAATCATACACTCATTCTTCCATCCCATTTGTCTTTGTAACTACTCTTTCACTAACCAAAAAAAAAGAAAAAAAAAAAACACCATCCCCGGATTACGTGAGCACACTCAGAATGTGCTCAGCCATCCCTCAAATCCCATCCCCACCTTGGGCCCTTCTAAGGATTCCAGGCAAACAGTAGGAGCAAAAGATCTCCTCTTCCCCTCCCTCCCTCCAATAGCAGACACCTAGAACTTCCTTCTCTGCCTTCTTTCCCATCTGTCTCCTTCTTCCTGACAACCCTATTGTTCTAAAGTAGCCAGAACCTTGCTCTCTCATTCCGGAGACCTACGCCTTCCATTGGCTCCCTGCCAGACCCCACTGGCTAGCACCTGCCCTGACTCTGGAAGCCGTCATCAAAGACCTGGAGATGGAGTTCGGCTCTTTCTCTTTACCACATGGGAGGGAGGTGATCCTACCATCTCAAGTCTTCTTTCAGATAAACATTGTTTGGCCAGTTGCCAAATGTGGTGTTAAACTTCAACTAGGGATTAAATGAGTTTTGAGCAGCTTGTTGAGAATATAATCACCAATCCTAATAATCCTACTGTTTAAGGAGCCCCAGATCTATAGGGGATGATTAACAGAATTACAAAGGGATCACAACTAGTTAAGGAGGATAACCTGTTGTGTGCAATGGGGCACTGAAGAAAATATAGTGGGGCAGAGGTGGTTCATTCTTACCAGTGGCTGAAGGCTGGAGGAGGTCCTACAGAGCAAGTGACTTTGAGCTTGAAATACAAAGAGTTCACTTAGCTGGGGGCAGGGGGAGCAGTGAGGAAGCATGGGGAGGCCCACAGAGGCCATCACAGGCCGCCGAGTAACAAGTTCCCAAACCTTGAGCATAGAGTAAGTAGGACAATTGAGCGACCATAAGACTGGAAGAGAGAGTGGACGGCCTGTGAGGGACCATGAATGTCCCGCTGATATTTAGATTTGAAACATGGGGCTATGAGGAGCTGGCAAAGGTTTCTCAGGTCTGCAAAGGGTTGAACTGTGTCTCCCCAAAAAGAATCAAGTCTGAACCTCAATACTCTTATCGGGAAGGAAGGTCCTTGCAGATGTGCTTGGTAATGGTAAGATGAGTTCATTCGGGGGCAGCTTGGCCCCTAAGGCAACATGGCTGATGTCCTCATAGGGGAAGAGACAGGCACACGGGAGAATGCCATGTGACAACAGAAGCAGAGATTAGAGTAATGTAAGTGAGAGCCAGGGGACACCAAAGATGGGCCTCAACCATCAGAGCTGTGAAAGGAGAGGGCCTCTTCCGCAGAAACCTTCCAACACCTTGATTCTGGACCTCTGGCCTCCAGAACTGTGAGACAATACATTTTTTTTTGCTTTAAGCAACACCCCCCCCCCCCCCCCGCCACACACACACACCAGTCTGTAGTGCTTTGTTACAGCAGCCCTAGGAAGGTAATACAAGGTCCTTCCTGTGTCCCTGCGCTGTCTCACTAGAGCCACCTGAGCCTGGCCTGGAAGGCACACCCTGGCCCTTGCCTCGTTGGGCCCTTGCCACCCATGCTTCAAGGACTGACTCAAAGCCTACCTCCTCATCATTGCCCCCTCCAGAGAGCCGCAGGATCGGATGGCCCCAGCTGGGCATGCATGTACCAGAGGAACCCACGAGAACAGCCTGAGAGCCACACGGTCGTCATGGGAGCACTGCTACACAGCTGGGGGGAGGCTGTGGACACTATGCAAGCAGCAGCACCTTTCAGCCTCCCCTTCCACCCGCACTCCTAGCACCTGCCCCAAGGCGTTACAGAACCGGCATCAGGCCCGAGCTCTGGGAAACTGGTTGGATGAGAGATGTGCATTTTGAGTCGTGAGGGTCTGGACTTCACAATCTCTGAAAATCAGACGGTTCTAGCGTTGAAAGTGGTCGGGAAGCCTTAAGGTATCTCTTGGGCCTTGGAAATAAAGATCAAACTATACAGGTGTAAAGACAGTGAGAAGAGAAAAATAACTTGTTCCTCACAAGGTCAGCACATCCAATAAACCAGGTAAACATATAGAGTGCTTGCTCCCTGCAGTCTTGATTACCTTCAGTTTTTGAAGAGTTGGCATTTTAAATGATCCTAATGACACCGAATCTATCCTAATTATAAACTTTCCTCTCAGGGACACAGAGTTGTCAGTGGAAGAATTTTCTAAATTTCTTAATTAACCTGCAGTGACTTTATTTTGCCAAAGATTATGCTCCAAAACCATTAGGGGGTATCCTCCGCAATGCAATCCCAGAATAGTGAAAAACAGCAGCAACAACAACAACAAAAATCACACCATAAAGAAGAAAAAAAAAAAAAACCCTATAGCAATAAACTGCTCATTGATGAAAGGTCAGGAAGACTAAGAAAACAGGCAACAGCTAGATTAAGAATGTAAAGCTGCAAGGTTGCAGAGATTAATGTTCATATTCTGCGCACATCATTTCCAATTTAATGTTAGAAGACAAATTGTATTTTTTTTAACCTGCTTCAAATCTAATTTTTGATGATGAGGGTTTTCTAAGCAAGCTTTAATTCATGAATATGGGGCTTTTTATTATCTGCTTTATCTCTCCGAGAAAGTGGTTAATCCTTCCCCTACACAGACACCCTATCTTGAGTCTAATGGAATTGAGTCGAGATGTAATTGGGAGGAGATTCATCATTTCTCCAGCTTCCAACACAGGAGGACGTTCCGGAGGTGGATGCAAGTCAGGCTCCTTGCTCAGGCCCCTTGTACCGCCTCAGAGGGACTCTGGATATCTCCACATGGTCATAAATGGGGGAGCCGGTGGCCAGAATTAAGACGCAGTGCGTCCAAGCATCCTATCTTTTCATTCCATTTTGCCCTTTCCAGAACTTTCTTTTGATTTAGGTGGCATTGGGGAGGCTGTGAGCATTTGGGGGCCCTACTAAGGCAGTGTTGAGCTGTTCTGGGTTCAGGGGACACATGTCTGAGGGAGCAGAACCTCTGCTTCAGGCTGGTTCCCGGTGGGCACTGTCCCTGGGCTCTCGGGCCTTGGGGCTGCCTGCGGCCCACACCGCCTGCCTTGCTGAGATCAGGGGACGCCCCAGTGTCCTGGCATCATCAGCCCCCATCCTTCCACACACACACGTTGGGCCTGGGCCTCTGCCCTCCTGCAAACTGCTGTGGGAGATCTCCTCGCTCCTCACCCAGCCCATGGCAAGCCTCCTGGGCAGACCACCGGCATCCTTGTCTGAAACAGCCGCCTGGGCCATAGCGCTCGGGGGTGACTGCTGTTACCGCTTTTCTGGAAGTCTCCTTCAGAGGGCCAGGAGTGGGTGGTGGGGAGAGAGCAACAGTGCCTCTCATTGCTTTCTGAGCTTCCCTGACAGAGGAAATTAGGAGATGTCTTTCTGCTTCTTTCTAGATATCTCTCTACTAGCTCCCTTTGGAATAAAGCATCGCTCTCCCCCACCTCACGTAACGAGCGCTGACATTTATTAAGTGCTCACTGGACAATGTATATTAACTCATTTAACCTTCACAGATATTTTATCATGTGATTGAATATCATCTCCTTTCAGGGCAGCCCGGGTGGCTCAGCGGTTTAGCGCCGCCTTTGGCTCAGGCCCTTATCTTGGAGACCTGGGATCGAGTCCCGCGTCAGGCTCCCTGCATGGAGCCTGCTTCTCTCTGTGTGTGTCTCTCATGAATAAATAAATAAGATCTTTAAAAAAAAAATCATCTCCTTCCTATGGGTGAAGAACCCTGGGCACAGCAGCCCAGCCTGCCTCCCCCCGTCTCCCCCACTCGCAAACCCAGGGGATTGCTCCAAGTGGCACAGGCTCCCTTCTGGTTCTGTGCGAAGAGCGAGCTGGAGGCCTTTGGAATCTCCTCTCTCAAGACAGTAGTCTGGCTTTTCAAGACTTTGATTTTGCTGGAGAACAAGAATCGCCCTGTGGAGACTCTTGTGGGGGTGGGGGTAGGTGCATTTCTAAGCTTTTGGGGGGAAATTAAAGCATCAGCTTAATACTCCCCAGGTTGAGAAAGCTTTGGGGAGAAATCCCAGCTGCATTTTGGAATATCGCACTATTATTTTAGAGGATACAACCTTCTGGAGCCCAGATCAGTTTTGTGTGAATGCTTTGGCATAGCAGTGTAAACAACGGGGCGCCAACTTCTTAGATACTCTGGGGGGGAGGGGGGCGGCTCTTTGAAATCATTCGGGTGACACGAAATATTGAAATTGGCATCTCAGCCCTGGCCCCAGACTGCAGGTGGCTTAGGTGTGCGATGCCGATGCCGGGGAGGCAGGATCCAGGGAGTCTCCCCCACACTCACCTTCTTGGAACAACTGACAGTGATTGTGTGTGTGTGTGTGTGTGTGTGTGTGTGTGTGAGATGGCTGAGTTTTTACCACTGAAGATTCACCCTTTGGGTCAAAAAGAAAATCAAATGGAAACACAATAGGGGCCCTTCAGGATACTTCTCAGATGGTTGGCAGCCCGAGGCCTGGGGGACAGCTAGGAGGCACTGCCAGGCGACTTTGATTTGGAAAATGTGGGCAGAGTGAACTGCTGCCATACAGGGTCCTGGGAGGTCAGAGCAGAAGGGAGCGGGACTGGAAGCGGAACTGGGGTCCCCCAAGGTCAGCATCCACGCAGACAGGTGCACTGGTGCAAGAAGCTCCCGTCTTTTCCTAAGGGAAGTTATTTTTTTTTTAAATAAGACAGGCTTTCACAGTTACGAAGTATATAGCGAGTAACAGTGCTTCCTCTCTTTGCTTTCTGAGCTTCCCTGACAGAGGAAATTAGGCGATGGATATATCTATATGAGAAAACACAGAAATAAGCAATAGAGAAGCAGAAATCAGGAAATAAAATGCCAAGTTTACACCAATCCAAATTCCTTCTTTTTTTTTTTTTTTAAGATTTTACTTATTTATTCATGAGAAACACACACACAGAGAGAGAGAGAGAGAGAGAGAGAGGCAAAGACATAAGCAGAGGGAGAAGCAGGTTCCCTACAAGGAGCCTAATGCGGGGACTCGATCCCAGGACTCCGGGATCACGCCCTGAGCCAAAGGCAGAGGCTTAACCGACGAGCCGGCGTCCCCCAACCCAGATTCCTGCTGTCCATGCTTTTGTGTATCCTTTCTACAGACATATTTTGTACCAAAATGAGCTGGTTCTATTCATGCCATTTTGTGACCTGCTTTTCTCAATGAACAGTCTCTACCTTTCCATGGATTTTCACCTCACCCACCACCCTTCTGGATTCCGGGTTCCCGACTGTACCCAGGCCCAGTACCCAGTACCCAGTACCCAGAAGTCCTTTGTAGCCAGTTTATCCTGACCCAGCCCAATCTGAGCACCTGCTTCTTATTTTGCCTAGGCCTCTTTTAAGCTAGACTATTGAGAGGCCCTGTCAGGGGCCCTGTAGAACGTCCCCTGCCCCAGGGGAGTGTCTGGGGGGGAGGTCACTCCACAGAGATACTTTGCTCTTCGCCCCCAGTGCATCCAGTAGCTGACAGTGTGATCTAAAGGCTTGGTACACTCAAATGAGGCAGTTTTGGGTGAAACACATGGTGCCTGACCTGAGCCTGTGACCCAAACCCTTCACCGGGCCCCCTTACAGACGAAGGCCCAGCTCCTCCACATGCGTTCTCTGTCTTTTGAATTTTTTTTCCTTCAAGAAAATTGTGTTTTCAGATAAGAGGAATAGAAAAGTCTGTTCAGGCCGGGCATGAGGATGGATCCAGCTTTCCGATCCGCCACTCTCTCGCGTGACAGGGTACAAATGACCTCACATTTCAGAGACTTATTTTTTGTCAGCAGGTAAATGACAACATCAATACTGATCTCCCATATGAAAGGGGAGTTTTGGAACCAAAGCAGGGTAGAAGTTGTTATGAAAATGACTTGTAAGGTTCAGGTGTTTGTACAAACAAAAGCTCTCGGCGATTGGTGGGATGTTGTGAAACCAGGGAAAGAGAGGAAATGCAGGGATGTTCACATTCATGACGCCAGCTTGGGTTGTTCTCCTTCCTAATAATAGAGGAGGACACTTAGGGGCTGATACATATTTGAGGTCCACTCTCCCACCTCACCCCTGCACCAGCAAGGTGGACAGAAGGAAGGGCAGGGCTCCCAGCAATGCTTTATAATCTTGAATGTGAGGGGTGGGGAGCAAGAGAAAGGAAGAAAAGCCAAGTTTTGTTTTAAGATCTGTTGCTCTCATTCAGCAATGAGCCCGTAAGTTCTCTGGCCTTGCCTGGCGACCTGTGCATCCAGGCAGAGCTACAACAAGAAATCTTGTTGTAGCTGGATCTGCTACAGCTGGATCTGGGTCTGGATCAACCCAATCCTGCTGAAGGAAGTGAAACCCCCTCCTGTGGGAAGTCACTTCCAAGTCAGCAGGCAGCTGCTCCAGAGACCGAGGACTGGAAGGCTCAGGGGCTCCATCAGCCTTACACCCAGGATAAAAAGCAGGGAGGAAAACAGAGAGGAGTAGGGGAGCCCCCCACCCCCAAGGATTGGCAGAGAGTCAGCCACCAGACTCCTGCCCTCTTGCTCCCACCGCCCCACCACTCGCCTTTCTGGGGGGCTTTTGTGGGGGTCCTGGGGCTCTGGGGCTGACTCACACTTGCTGCTGGGCAGAGACACAGGGACAGGCACAGCTGTTTGAGCCGTTTGAGCCTGTGGGGCGGAGTTTACACAGAGGTCCCCATACACCCCCTGAACACCATGAGGGGCCGGGGGCCTCCAGAGGGTTGGGGCCGGCTGTGCTTCTCGTATGCCTGTGACTCCCAAGCCACTTGCTTCCACCATCACTTTCATCCTGCTTTGCTTGTTTCCCTTATTTTCTGTAGCAGAACCGAATATTTTAAGTCATACAGCAAAGACACCCTACAACTCCTAGACTGCCCTGTAAGCCCTCCCGGGTCCACAGCTCCCCTCCCACCCTGTCCACATCTGCCCTCCCCACCCCCCAGGTGCACATCTCCCCTCCATACCCCCCAGGTCCACATCTGCCCTCCCCGTCCTCCCCCTCTGAAGCCCACAGGGACCACAGGCCCTCCCACTAGGCCTCCTTTGGTCCTGTCTGCTGAAAGTCCTCTCTCCCTCCTCCTTTTGCAGGGAGTGCTCACCAGTACCTTCCCTGGTGGCTCCCAACCTCTGCCTTCAGGAAGGGTAGCTAGTCTAGCCTCAGGGAAGGCTGCTCATAGCAAAGCCTCTCTGAACCCCGAGCTCTCGCCAGAGCTGCCTGTGCACCCCTCACGCCCTACAGGGTGGAGCGGAGTTTCCACCCAGGTGGGGACTGAGCTGGGGAAGACACTGATGATCTCCATCAGTGAAGCGTAACATGCTGAGCTAATGAAGCTTCTCTCTGCTCAGGCAATCCTTCCTTAAAGTGTCATACTAGCATACGTCCAGGTGATTATAAAAATCCACCAGGGAAACATTTCTTATTGTAGGAGGAACTGTTGGTGGCCTACCCAATGGCCTGCCTGTCCCCTCCTTCCCTGTAGCAGGATGCCAGTGGGGCAAGGAGGGGCCCACTGCCCAAGTCTAAGCCAGCTCTGCTCCTCCCAGCCTCCCCACTCAGGGGAGGACTGGGGTGCCGGGTGGGAGCGCATGGAGAATGGCTGTGTTCCCCAATGAGAGGGACGCTCAGAGAAGGCAGTCTACCCCCAGCGCACACACACGTACACACAGCAACACAACACGTACCCACAGACCACACACCATATACAACACACATACCCATACCACACGCACGACACATATCCATAACACATGCCACACACAACACATTCACACACGCACACACAACGTAATACAGACCACACACAACACCCACCATATACAACGCACATGCAGCACATACTACAGACCAGCACACCATACCCTAACCCAACGCACTACACATGCAGCACGCATATACACAACTCATACCACACACAACGCGCGCACACATCTACACAGAACACACAATACATGCCACATACAAAACACACAAAGCACAAACATGCATATACAACAGCACAATATAGACCACACGGACCGTGCGTACACACACCACACACACACAATTTATGCCACACAATGATACATACACTGATGTGTATGCACACCACCCCCTTCCTCTTGCTTTTGCATGCCGCCAGCTGAGGCTGTGTTCGGAGGCTTCGCTACCATGGTGCCATCCTGAGGAAATGGTCAAGGGCAGCACAGAGAAGCTGCCCCTGAGTCCTGAGGCCATTGATCTTGTGGATTGGATAATTCTGTACCCCTGTGTCTCCAGATGTCCTGTTCTGTAAAAAACAACAAAAAACAAAAAACCTCTATTTAGTAAGCAATGTTTTTCATCCTGTATCCTGCCATTTGCAGCTGAAATCAGCCTAACTCTATCTGTGGGTAGATTTTAAATTTTAAATGTGTCTTACACATTTTTCAATTCTGTATGGTGCCTAGTGGATTGTCTTTTACAGATTAGTTGCTGAAGGGATGTTGGTTGAGCGGGTAAGTGAGTGAAACAGGGGATTGATGCCAAGTAGCGGAAGAGGTCACCTCATGCGCATGTCGCCCCAGGAGTGTAGTTCTAGTGAGTACGTAGTCCCTGGGATAAATGCTTTCACACTTACCAGTGTATTTGATCTTCTCAATAACTCTGTGAGATAGGTACTATTGTTGCCATCCCCACTTGATACAGGAGGAAACTGAGACGCAGAGAATGAAAGTGACTTCCCAGAGATCACAGAGCAAACGAAGTGGTGGCAGGGCTGGGACAAGGGTGGGCCTAGTGAGACCCTCACCTTTGTACAAAACGAAAGGGAATGCCCCAAACACTGAGTCGGTAAGCTAGACCGTGTCTTAGTGCAGTCTTATGAAAATAAAAATTAAATTTAAAAAAGCTCTAAAATAAAATACAATAAATTAAAAAAATAACATAAAGTTCAGGATGAACAAAATATTAAAATTATCAATAAAGGGATACCTGGGTGGCTCAGCGGTTGAGCATCTGCCTTCCGCCCAGGGCGTGATCCTGGGGACCTGGGATCGAGTCCCATGTCAGGCTCCCTGCATGGAGCCTGCTTCTCTCTCCCTCTGCCTGTGTCTCTGCCTCTCTCTCTGTGTCTCTCAGGAAAAAATAATTAAATAATAAAATAAATAAGCAAAATAAAAATAAAATTGTCAACAAAGAGAGATTCGTCCCTGTACTTGTACCACCTGGCCTTACTCACCTCACCCTGATCTCAGTGGTGAAATCAAATGCTATTTACAAAACGAAGTGGCCAGCCTAGGGGGCAGAGTTTGCTGATTGGATTTTGTTTTTTAACTATTGCACCAAAATATAATCTATCTTGATTAATGAGTTTTTTGATGCCCCCTTAGATTTTCTGCCCAAGGTTCCCATGACCCCTTGGAGTGTTGGTGCATATGGCAAGCACATTTAGTATATGTGAAACTAGAACTGAAACTAGATACCTGTAGGCCTGGGACAAAGATTTCAGCCTGGACTGAAGCCAGAGATACAGGAAGGAGTAAATAGAAGCACAGGGGAGTGAGGGTGAGTGTGGGAGGGGAGGGGCAAGAGGCTGGAGGAGGGGTACTGGAAGGATGTGGGGTGGGAGAGAGGGCAAGTGGTGGGGAGGAGGCCTCAGAGGAATGTTCCAGCAGAGTGCTGTAGAAGTGACTGTAAAAAGTTGTCTCAAGCACCACCTTGTGAAGCACCAGGCACGGCTGGCACAGAGGAGAAAGGAGAGGCTGCGTGTTAAGTGACCTGCTTGGCCAAGGGCACATGCTTTCGGCTGGGATACCAGAACCCACCCAAGGTGAGCCCAGGGCTCTTCGCCCCACATCTGCTGCTTTTCTATTTTATTCGGTGACTGCCTTTGGGAAGGAGCAGGGTTGCAAATATGTGTCCTACACGTGGCAGCACACTTTGCTGTCTGCATTGATGTGACTTCACTACTCCATTGTCTTCCTCGAGGTGAGTGTACTCTTCCAGAAAACTCTTGCCCCAAAAGTTGCAAATTACTTTGGCTTTCCAGAATCTTCCTGAAAGACCCATCAGCTTCTCAATAGAAAGCATCATAGATGGTTTACCCCTCTGCTTCAAAAATCATTGTCTTGCCGTGATCACCAGTCTTATCCATTGCATTACTGATGTTACCCCATCCTAATGAAGGCCCCTGTGCTTGAAAACCAACCTTCATCCAGACCCCAGAATCCTGACGAAGATTCCTGCCTTTGCCTCCTCCCCATGGATCTCCTCCCTGAGCCCCGCAAGGGTAAACACAGCTTCTTTTGTGTATCAGCAGATTATATGGGTGATATTTTCAGGGATCTGGAATTTGATAACAAAGAAAAAGAGGTGAAAGAGAAGAGACATCACTAGAGACAGGTAATGCCACCATGCAGCAGCAGGAACATTCCAGGGCCCAGCACCCACATGGCACATGAGACTTGCGTGTACAGCAGGAGAAATGGTGGCCATGGCCAGCATGTCATGTCAGGGTTAAATTTGCTGCTCTCATGCCACCTGGATGTGTTGTAAACTTGGTTCCCACCCCCCAGGTAGAAGGAAAGGTTACATTTACTAAGAATGGTCTTTCAGGTTCATTGTCCTTTCAGGAAAAGGTTCAGTGTTTCCGATTCTACAGCCCCCGTGTCATTCCCTTCCCAAGATGGTGTCTGGGTGAGCCAAGCTTACTGAGCCCTCCAGGCAGCAGCCAGGACCCATGACCTCTCAACAAGGGCCACCCCTCACTTACTGGCCACTTCAGCTGGGCCTGGGTATGCTCCCTGCTGGCCTTGCCTCATGTCTCTCTCCAAGGGACACAGTCTGACTGAGACTCCCATTTGTTCCCCTGCAGGGAGCACAGTAGGCAGGTTTACCTGCCGGGTCCAGATTTCTCCTTCACAGCAGCCACCGTCTACCCAGGGAGTCCTCTGACATGTGAGCAACTTTCTGTGCCCTCCACGAGGCCCACACAGCTGGGAGTGACCTCCCCAGCATTTGTCCTTCCATGCCCAACTTCACTACTCATTGCACACAGATGGGACCCCTGTGTTGGATCGAGGACTCAGAGATGTTTTCTGCCCAGAGTCCTACATGGGCTGTAGGACTGAAGACCTCTCTCCATGTCCCTTAAACTCTTCACATGACCACCCTCCTCCACAACATCAGCCCAGAGAGGAAGTCAGGGCCTGTATTTTTTACCCCGGGGCTGTCGTAACCAAACAGACTGGGAGACTCAGCCAACAGAAATATCTTGTCTCATAGTTCTGGATGCTGGAGGTTGAAGATTGAGATGTCAGGTTTCTCTTGGGGCCTCTCTTCAGCCTGTGTGTCTTTTGTCCGTGTCTTTACGTGGTCTTCCCCCTGTGCCAGGCTGCGTGCTAAACTCCTCTTCTTATAAACACCACTCACATTGGATTAGAGCCCAACCCATATGACCTCATCTCACCTTAATTATTTTTTTAAAAGATTTTATTTATTTATTTATTTATTTATTTATTTATTTGACAGAGACAGAAAGAGAGAGCACAGCAGGAGGAGAGGGAGAAGAGAAGCAGGCTCCCCGCTGAGCAGGGAGTCCAACTGGGGGCTCCATCCCAGGCCCCTGGGATCATGACCTGAGCTGAAGGCAGACGTTTAACCGACTGAGCCAACCGGGTGCCTCTCACCTAAATTACTTCTTTAAAGGCCCTCTCTCTAAACACAGTCACAGTCTGATGTACTGGGGTTAGGACTTCCACATATGAAATTTGGAGCCACAGGGAGATGAGGGAACACAATTTAATCCATTACAGGGCCCTTCTCTGGTGTGTCCTGCATGCTCTGTTCTGTTCTCTGTGCAATTCCCAGGAGCCAGAAGCCCAGTTGTGTGTTTCTTTTTCTTTCCAGATGGGGATGTTCCTGTTTTCCCTTTCTGATCTACTGTCTCCCCTTCCAAAATGGCAAATTGCTATTACGGGACACATGGTTTCCAGGGGGAAAGAAATGAGAAATCCATTAGTTTAATATTTTCAAAGTATTATCTTTCTTACCTTTATGTGAATATTATGGATAAGCCTGGCAAACTGGGTGAGGAAAGGAGTTGAAAACATTGATTTGCAGAAGGAGCATCAAGGCACCTGTGAGCCAGTATATCTCCAGAAAGAAAGGGTGTGTATGCAGTGGATTCACCAAGGCTCCAGGGATGCCGTGGGACTGCTTCCTCAGCCTTTACATCCTGAGGAAGAAAGGCCCCTGCCATCTGAGAGAGTTTGCTCCTTGACTCTAAACCATTGGGACTCCAGTAGAAGCCAGAACCATAGGAGAAGGAGCCCTTTCCCCAACTGGAGAGCCTCCCTGGGGCTCTGAGATTCCAGAAGAAAGGGATGATTTCTAAACAGGGTAAAGATTCTGCAGTGACAAAGTGGGTTTAGCAAGCTAACAAACATTCAGATCTTGGTGATAATGGGACTTCTTTTGCACCCTCAAGCCATGAGGGCTGGGAATACCCAGATTCTTTGAATTGGATTGAAAAGGAAAAAAAAAAAAAAAAGGAAAGGAAAAAAAAAAAAAAAAGGACGGCCTGGTTAATTGACAATATTTTCATGGCCGTTTGTTCTTAAATAAGCAGTTTTGAGACCACTTATCATGTACCTTTTGACCTATGATCCCTTTCAACTTTAATGAAATTTGTTTCTTGGGTGGAATTTTTATAATTTTTCTTTCTGTATTGGAGTAGTTGTCAGTATTTGATGTTGAGCCCGAAGCCAGCTGAACATTCTTTAGAAGTTTTCAAGGTATCTGATTGAGTTTATCAGCTTCTTTTTCATAGCTTCTTTACGGCCTCTTTGAATGATTAAAGAGGTCTTTCAAAATTGTGCCGAGCTTGAAGTGATAATGAAACACTCCTAATCAGAAAGTAGCTGTACAGACATGGTTGTTTGGTACAATGGCTGGTTTCCTGAATAAGGAAGGACCAACAGCTCCCCCTAGTGAAATAAGGGAGCTACCAAATGCTTATGCTAGCTACCAGGAACCCCATTCAATCAGCCCGAATGCCGGTGTAAGCCTCACTTTATTGCAGATTTTCACAAGTAGAATAAAAAATGGTAAGTGCAGCTTCTAATTATCAGGAAGAAGTAAAACAATATATCAATTGTTCTTTTTGTAACTCAAAGACTTTATGATATGACGCATTTATTTAAATAGCCTTAAACCTGAAAAAAAAAACACAGATAAAAGTGAATCTAATGATCTCAGAACAATCATTCATCTTAGCTTATCAAAACATAATCAGAAGTATTTATCAAAAGAAGAGCAGATATTGCTGTACTATTGGTAAGACCAAAATATTTTGACTGGATTTTCATGAAGATTTATTAAATATGGTTAATTTGGGGGGACTTGGGAGAAATTTGAAACTGTCAAGAAAGAAATATATATTTAATTTTTCTTTTCAGAATTTTCTGCAAGTGTGAACAATGCTTAGTAGAGATTGGTGACATTCATTACTGTCTTTCCTAGTTGCCTCATTCAGCTAAATGGAAAATTATTCTGCATAATTTTAAGTTAATGTACAATGAGAGAGAAGAGATTCCCAGAAGTTTCTGAAAATTAAATGAAAGAGACCCAAAGGCCAAAGTTACACAGAGCCGCAAATTGCATAGAGAAATCAAATCAATAAGGTTTGATAATCTAATGGAAAAGGTTTGACAGAAGAGAAATCTTCTTTCAGAAGAAATTACTTCTTTCAGACTCTCCTGGTCATTGACTAGAAACACGGATTGGTGGTATTCATTCACAGTCGAATCACGCTCATTTATTATGGGTTAGAGGCAAACAATTATCAAATTAAATTTTAAAATGTAAGCCACGTAGAGTTGGTTAACATTTACTACAAGCCCATCATTTTTTTGCATTTAATAAAATGAACAAAGAGAAGATCAAGCTTTGAACCAGGAAGTGAAAATTCAAAGTCGTTTGGGTTTTCAGGCAGAAAATCCAAATCTAACTGTTCATGGTCAGCTAACAGAGTTTCTGCTATGAATACCTAGAAAAACAAGTTTCAGAGAAATCAGTTTTTATTAACAGAAGCTGAAGGGTTCATGTCTTCAATATGTCTTCAACTAATATATCTTCATGTGTATAATTTCTGGAAGGATCTAAATGTAAAGTCCTGCTTTTGTCCAGCAGTGGTTATTTGGGCCTATCTGTCCCATCCAGGCCTCTTCAGCTGCACCTGTCCCAACCACAGAACTGCATGGACAGGAGCTGAGCCCACTCCTTCCGGCTTAGGAGACAGGCTATCCTATCTCTCATTTGCCTGCTTTCAAAACCCTCTGTGCTTCCTTAGTGACCTTGTTTTTTGATTCTACTTTTTTTCCTCTCCCTATGTAGAGGCTCTCAAACACTTAGCTATGAGGTCAAAAAAGAACAACAGTAATTTTTTTTAAAGATTTTACTTATTTATTCATGAGAGACACAGAGAGAGAGACAGAGGCAGAGACACACACAGAGGGAGAAGCAGGCTCCACGCAGGGAGCCCAATGTGGGACTCGATCCCGGGACTCCAGGATCCCACCCTGGGCCGAAGGCAGGCGCTAAACTGCTGAGCCACCCAGGGATCCCCGAACAACAATAATTAAAAAAAGAAGTGTCTTATCAAAAAGTAGCATCTTTTCAATCATTGTAAGTGAGACTATGTGGATATAACATGACCGTTGTTAAGAATAAGACTATGTGGATATAACATGACCGTTGTTAAGACAAAAGAGAGTGTGATTTTGTGATTCCACCAGCCTGGGGACAGACACCCTGACCAGTTTTTCTGCTGACATATGCCACATATGCTAGAGTACAGGATGACTAGAACATCCAGTTATACCCACAAGCAGTTGAGGCAAACATACAGGCCAGAAACAAAGTGAGAATGCAACGTGAAATAGAAAGTACACAGGAGGCAGGGTTTAGCCCTGAGAACACTTGCTGAACCTAGAGGCTTGGTCTTTGGTTTTCATGGCTGATCCAAGAAGAAAAGTATAATATGAGACCCCCTTATATTAAGCTAGAACCTCAAACAATCACCTACTTGGTGACAATGTGGGCTGTAAGTGCTGCCCCCTGCCCCCAGAGGGGGGTGAGGCCAGCTGACTAGATTGAGTCCTTGAGCTAGAGAGAGGAACAGATTTTCCTGAGAAGTAATCACTACCAGGGGCCCTACACCTTGGATTCAGCCAGTGTTGGTGGTCCAGAATTTTTTGAACCATAATTTAGTTTATAGTCTACCCAGGGCTGTTGGTGGGATAACTGGCAAAGCAGACCAAAGTGATCTCTGGAAACATTTACCTTCAAGTGAGGCCTCCAAGGATTCCCTCAAAGAAAATTCCAGAAAACATGGAATGGCTCAACATAAAGATCACAAAACACACAAGGAGTCACAGTGTCATGATTGAGAGCCAACAAAAACACAGCAGAACCAGACCTGAGAGATAGCAAGTATTGGAATTATCAGATGCAAAACGTAACGTAAGAGTGTTTAATATGTTCTAAAGAAAAAAAAAAAGTGAGAGCCTAAAAAAATAATCAAAAAAAGCAGGGTTGCATGGGTGGCTCAAGTTGGTTAAACATCTGCATTCAGCTCAGGTCATGATCTCAGGGTCCTGGAAGAGCCCCCGCATTGGGTTCCCTGCTCAGTGGGGAGTCTGCTTCTCTCTCTGCCCCTCTTCCCCACTCACGTGCTCTCTCTTTCTCTCAAATAAATAAATAAAAATCCTTAAAAAAATAATTTAAAAAGCAGTTTTAAAAGTAACTGAATAATTTCTAGGCAAGATATGTATAATAACTGGCAGGAAAACAGTTGACTGGTTTAGCAGCAGTTTATACCTAAAGAGACTGTTGCAAAATGGAAGCCAATTCTGAAGACATTATCCAGAGTTCAGCACTCGGGACCTGCACCTGCTGGCACATCTGACAGAGATGTTAAGAGACACGGTAGCTAGACGGGCAAGGTCCCCTGTAGGAATGCATCCCAGGCAATATTGAAAAGAGAATAACTGTGGATTTTTTTAAAGCAGATAAAAATCTTCAATTCACAGACTATACCCAACAATTTCCAAGTACAATTAAGAGAAGAAGAAAAAGACATGCCCATTTAGTTGTATCATGGCAAGACAAACAGATCTTTGAAAAAGCCAGAGAGAAAACACAGACTAACTACAATTGAATGACATTTCGTCTGAGATCTGATTTTTCCACAGGCAACAGCGGGATGCCCAGGACGTGAAATGGTATTTTTAGCGTGCGTAGAGGAAATAGATGTCAACTTAGAATTGTATTCTTGGAAAAAATTATCAGAAATGATTGTAAAGTAAAATCGTTTTCAGACCAATATAAACCAACCTTTGTTAAGGGAATTCTGAAGAATGCACTTCAGGAAAAGGCAAGTGACCCCAAAATATAGATCTGAGATGCAAAGAAAGGATGCTGAGAAAAGATAAATGTAAGCCCTGGCTGTATAAAATAATAGCCATACATCCTGTAAGATTAAACAAAAACGGGGAAAAAATGCACCACAAAAGGAGTATTACAAATTACAGTGTTTCAAATTCCTTGTGTCATTTAAGAAAACTATAAAAGTATCTATTGACTTTAAACTCGGTTAAGTTAAATAATATGTCAACTTTTCTGACATGGCTGCTATATGCCGCCTATATGCCAAAGACTCCAATATTTGGTTTGCTCGGCACTCCAGGTGCATACATCAAACCGTTTGACATCTCTACTTGGATGCCTATTAGATAACCCAAATTTACATGTCCGAAAGGTAACTCCTCGTCGGCATCCTCCCAAAGTCCCCAAACAAACCCGATCCTGCTTGCAAACTTTCCTATCTCATGTGATTGCAACTCCATCCTTCCACTTGCCTAATACAAAACCCCCTTTTTCAATTTATCGGGAAGACTAGGTGACTCTCTCTTAAAACTATTTCCAGATCATCCTCTCCACTTCCCACTGCTGACACCCTGCTCCAAGCCAGCATTGCTTCTCACCTGTATTATTGCAATAGGCTTCTGTCTCCCCACCTCTATCACTGGAACCCTAGATTTTGTTTCTCTTATGGTATCAGGGTAATCCTTTCAAAAATATTAAGTCAGATCATAACAGTCCTCCACTCAAAAACCTGAAATGGCTTCCCATTTCAACCTAGAGTAAGAGTGAAAGGCCGCAGGATCATCCTTACAAAAGCCCCCCATGACCTCCGGCTCTGCTTCCCCTGCCCCTCTCTTCCCTGGCTGCTCTGACTTCTATCTCCTGTCCTCCCAGGAGGACTGTGCTCCCTCCTCTTCCTGGTGTGCCAGGCACACTTCTGCCTCCTGCAGTGCACTGGTAGTTTCCCCTACCTTGAATGCACTTATTTCAGACATTTACAGGACTAACCCCTCATTGTCTTCAAGATTTGCTCATATATACCCTTTTCTCTGAGCCCCACTCTCTTTAATAATGCAAATGCCTCCCCGCTCCAGCCATCTGGCACTCCTAACCTCATTACCCTGCTCCATGTTTCCCCTTTTCACTAGTACTTGCCACTTTGAGTATGATGTTTAATTTGCTTATTTATTGTATCTACTGTTTATCGTTTCTGTCTTCAGTTCTCTCTCACACACACACTGAGATATAAGATCCATAAGGACAGGAACCTTCTCTCTTTCCTGGTGTGCCAGTCTACCCGAGCACCCGTGACCTGGCAGCTTGCGTGGTGGTGCGAGGCCAACTCTGCTCCTGAGGAGATGGCACCCTTGACCACCACCACCTCTCAGGATGAGATGCTGTGCTATCCATTCACAATCCCGATGGCCAAACAGGACTCATGGATCGGATCATCCGAGTCCCACATGGTTGGTTTCCTTCCTGCCCCACTGGGTAAGGTTGGCTCTAGTTCTGCCGGGCAATCAGGTGATTCCTCTGCCTGCCTGCCTTTCCCCAGGCACAAGGAATCCAAAGGGTCCTGCAGCAATGGTGACTTACAGTTCAAGGGGATCCCTGCTCTGTCTCTTGGTGTGTGTGTTTACAGAAACAGCAAGGTGCATAATCCTTGAGGACACAATTTTGACCCAAAAAGGGAGTCACAAGATACATGCAGTGTGATTCCAATTTTACATGACGTTTAAGAACAGTTGATTATATATGTTTTATATACACACACACACACACACACACACATGCAAAGAATACTTATGTACTATGTATGACATATACTATAAAATATTTAGGAATGTGAACATATATAATAAAATAATGTGGGAAAGCATTGGAATTAATTAGTTGTAAGTGAAAAATCACCGCTCCCTCTAAGTGAAGAGGGAAGGCAGTGGGACAAATGTGGGACTTTCAAGGTCATGACAACAAGCCATTTCTTTATCTAACCTGTGGGAACACAGAATTATGCCACATTCTTTTCCCTTGCCTGTCTTTGTATCTGCTCAATACACATTTTTTAAAAGTTTTATTGGTTAATTTGAAAGAGAGAGAGAGAGCATGAGCAAGGGGAGGGGCAGAGGGAGAGGGAGAAACAGAATCCTCACTGAGCAGGGAGCCCAATGTGGGGCTCAATCCCAGAACCCTGACATCATGACCTGAGCCGAAGGCAGATGCTTAACCTACTGAGCCACCCAGGTGCCTCTCAAGATTGTTGAATTACTCAGGTGGGAGATTTATGTGAAATAGAAAGTTGAGTAAAATACAATAGTGCCCTCAAGGTGCTTGCCGGCTAGTGAGAGAAGCAGACATGTCCTTAAATGATCATAGTACAAAGCAGAGATTAAAAAGGACATAGGAATCTTACACATCAAATAACAGGACAGAGAGCTAAATGGAGCACATTAAATGGCCAGAGAAGGTTTGTAAAAGGAGTGGCACTGACGATGGAGCTTGGAGGAAGAGTGTATTGTGATTGTAGGTGAATCCTGGTGAGGAGAGCCAGGGATGGCTTAGCACTAGGACCAGAAGTCACAGAGAAGGGCACAGGAGACAGCAATCACTGCAGACAGGATTCCAGCTGAAAACACACGGAAGGCATGGACATTTCATCTGTTTCTCAAATGTTGGCTGTAAGAGTTTAGGGTAGGAAATTCAAAATAAAAGCACCAACTGTGAATGGTAATTTATGCACATCTCTTTATTGCTTAGCCAGACTCTATTGGAAGGCCAACCTTGCTCTGTCCTTACACATTCTCGTGGAGCAGGTAATCACTACAACTTGAAAGCTGGTGCTCAGGTGAAAGTCCCACCCAAGACAAATGGCTGGTTGAGGACATGGAATGTTATATTTTCTGTATGCCTTCCAACCTTACAGCATAAAGCTTTGCATTGCAGAGCAACCCATGTCCTTCAAGGGCTATCAGATGCATTTTAGATAAAAGAAAAAGTCAAAGATATATGTGGAAAGAAAACATACCCCTAGTAACAATGAGATTGTCACTAGGAATTTGAGAGTCAGTGGAGAGTGAGTCATTTACAAAGAAAACTCTTTTATGGACTCTTTTTATTGGGAATTACATGTGCTCCATAGGCAGTCTCAGTCCTGGAGCTTCCAGGGATTTACAGTGATTATCCAGCATGATCAGTAAACTGGTCCACAACTCACCCGAGTTGGCTGGAGTACGCGGTACTATGCATTTTGTGATTGAAAATCCTTTCAAACTGTCTCTTGTAACTTTGGTTTTATTTTAATTCTAGTAACCTATTAAAGTTCCATGATTTGGGGGATTTATTGGTTGAATTTGGGCCAATAGAAACAGAATCTCTAATAGGCCAATTGCAGTGTTTCCCAAGAGACTTGGATACTAAACAGAGCAAGTATTGTGATTGGTCCAGTAGTCAGAAAACCTGAATTGTAACTTTGGATCTAGCACTGCGTGGGCATGAGAACTTAAACAAAACACCTCACCTCTCCGAGGTCAGAATTATGTTCTAAATAATGGAAATAGCACCTCTCTGCCTCCCAATTTCACAGGGTTCTCGTGAAAATCAGAAAGCGAAAGTAGTATTTGCTTTAAAACTAAAAGGCCCCGCAAAGAAATGTATTATTTTTCCTAATTGAACAATTTAGAAAAAGAATGAACTTTTCCAGTTTTTTTTTTTTAAGATTTTATCTATTTATTCATGAGAGACACAGAGAAAGAGAGAGGCAGAGGGGAGAAGCAGGCTCCATGCAGGGAGCCCGACAGGGAATTCGATCTCGGGGCTCCAGGATCACACCCTGGGCCGAAGGAAGCGCTAAACTGCTGAGCCACCAGGCTGCCCAAACTTTTCCAATTTTATTGAGGTAAATTGATAGGAAATAAAAGCGCATGTTTAAAAGACAACTTGATAAATTTTGGCATTACATACATACATACACACACATCATGTATATACATCTCCTCAGCTTTCTTCATACCCCTTGGTAATCTTTCTTGCCCTTCTCTCTGCCACCACACCTCCAGGTCATCAGCAATGTACTTTCTGTCGCTATAGATTAATTTGCATAGTCAATTGTATACAAATGGGATCATAAAAGTATGCACTCCCTTGTGTGGCTTCTTTCACTTAGCATAATTACTTTCGGATTCTCTTATCTTGTTATGGGTATCCATAGTTTGTTACTTTTTATTGCTGAAAATTGTTTCTATTGCGTCGTATGTATATACTCTAATTCTCTTCTCTGTTCACTTCTTGGTGGACATTTGAATTTCCAGTTTTTGGCCATTATGAATAAATCCACCATGAATATTCCGGTATAAATCTTTGTGGAGAGATATGCACTCATTTATCTTGAGTAAATATCTAGGAGTGGAACAACTGGATTAAGTGGTAAGTGTATGTTTAAGTTTTTAAGAAACTCTCTGGGTGTTTTAGAAAATGATTATACCATTTTACAGTCCCCCCAACAGTGTATACGGGTTGAAGTTGTTCCATATGCACACCAACACTGAGCGTGGATAGTCTTCTGAAATTCAGCTATTCCAGTGGTTGTATAGTGATATTTCATTTGGCTTTGATTTGCATTTCCCTAATGATGTTGCACATATTTTGACACACTGATTTGCTATGCACGTATCTTTTTGATGAGATGTCCAAATGTTTTGCCAATCTTTTAATGGGTTGTTTGTTTTCTTATTACTAAATTCTGAGAATCCTTATATAATCAGCTCCAAGTCCTTTATCGGATATGTGACTTGCAAATATTTTCTTCCAATTCATACCTTATCTTTTTCTTCTTTTAATAGTGTCTTTCAAAGAGTAGATATTCCCCCCATTTATGGAGTCCATTGTCAGGTTTTTTGTTTGTTTGTTTGTTTGTTTTTTTTGAGTTGTGTTTTTGGTGTTATGTAAGAAGTCTTTGTCTAAAACAAGATCACAAAAGATTTTCTTTTATATTTTCTCCTAAAAGTTTTATAGTTTTACATATTATATTTGAGTCTATGATGCGTTTTTATATATGGTATAAGCTATGGGTAGAGGTTTGTTCTTTTCTTCCTCTCTTCTTCTTCCTCTTCTTTTGCATAATCAGTTGAAAAGACTATCCTTTCACCATTAAGTTACACCTTTGTCAAAAATCTGTTGGATATATATGTGTACATATTTGGAATACTTTTGGACTCTCTATTTGTCTATTTTTATGCCAAGACTACACTGACTGGTTTGCTGTAGCTTTATAATATATCTCAAAATCAGTTTAAGTCCTCCAACTTTTTTCCTTTTCCTCAAAGATGTTTTGTTTTTTTGCATTTCCTACAAATATTAGAATTAGCTGGTCAATTTCAATAAAAAAAATGCTTGTTGAGATTTATCAAATCACAGACCATTTTGGGTACAATTGATGTTTTAACATCAGTTGAATCTTCAAATCCATGAACATCATTTCTCTTAGCAATGTTTTGTGGTTTTCTCTCTCTTTTTTTTAAAGATTTATTTATTTATTCATGAGAGACAGAGAGAGAGAGAGAGAAGCAGACTCCATGAAGGGAGCCCAATGTGGGACTCAATCCTGGGACTCCAGGATCACGCCCTGAGCGGAAGACAGACGCTTAACCGCTGAGCCACTGAGGGATCCCTAAATATTTCATAATCTTAATGCCATTGTAAATAGTGTTTTCTGCTTCACTTAAATGTATATTTATTGCTAGGCTAAGAAATAAAATATTTTTTGTACATTGACATTGTATCCTGGAACCTTGCTAAACTTACTCATTAGTTATTTTAGTTTCTTATGTATTTGTAGAATTTTCTGTGTTGTTTGAGAATAAAACTGTTTCCCTTCTTTCTTTCTGATCTAGAAGACTTTCTTTTCTCTCTTATTTCATTGGCTAGGACCTCTAGTACAATGTTAGCTGTAGGTATTTTGTAAATACTGTTTATCAGATCAAGGAAGTTTCCTTCTGTTTCTAATTTGTAGAAAGCTTTTTTTTTTTTTAAATCAGGAAAGAATGTTAACTTTTGTCACATGATTTTTTTTCTGTGTCTATTTTGAGATAACTGTGTAGATTTTCTTTTTTTAGTTTGTTAATATATGAATTATACTGATTGGTTTTCAGAAGAAAATCAATTAGCATTTCTAGAAACAACCACATTCGTACATGATGTATTAGCTTGTTTAGTATATTGCTTGGTTAAATTTATTACAGATTTGTTTGTTAAGGATTTTTACATTCATATTCTTGAGGGATATTGGTTGATAGTTTTCTTTCCTGTAATACTTTTGTCTGGTTTTGGTATCTGAATAATGCTGGCCTCATAGAATGTGTTAAGTATTCCCTCCTCTGCAATGTCATTGAAGAGTTTGTATAGAACTGGTATTATTATTTCTTCTTTAAATATTTGATAGATTTTAACCAGAGAGGCGAGTGCTGCATAGAGATAGCCCTGAAGATCTGTGAAAGGGCCTCCTCCCAATATGCAACAGAGTCATATTTTCTTGCTTTTTCTCCTGCATAGCATTTTCTGATTTGATAACAGGCTAAACTCTAGGAAACAAACTGAGAGTTGCTAAAGCGGAGGTGGCTGGGGTGAAAGGATAATGGGGTGATGGCATTAAGGGGGACATGTGATGTAATGAGCACTGGATGTTATATGCAACTGATGACTCATTAAATTTTACCTCTGAAACTACAAAAAAAAAAAAAAAAACCAAAAAACCTAAAACAAACAAACAAACAAAAAACATTGTGTACTTTACCTTGTTAGAGTCTGGATATTTTGTGTTACTATAAATGTTTTTGAATTTTGGAATGCCATTTATTTCCATGAAAAAGGTTGGATCCCCCCCCCTTTTTTTTCAGTGTATCGATTGTATTTCACAGGAATAAATTTGAATATGCTTTAAGCCAAATATATAAAGACCATAATAGAGTAGAACACAGCTGGCAAAAAAACAAAATAAAACAAAACAACCAGCCCCAGGCCCATCCCAAATATTGGTCAATCCCCAGTATGGATTAGGTGCATGAAAAATTAGAAGGAAAAGGAGATGCAATTAATTATCAAACTTTAATTGATAGACTAATCTTACAGGATAAACAATAAGACAGCTAGTCAAGGTTACACTTAAAAAAAAAAAAATCCAGCAGGGCAGATCTAATAGACTGAATACGTTCATCTCCTCCCAAACAGACATTTGATTTAAAAACAAACCAGAACAGAGGGCACACCACAAGGAAACATGGTACTTACATATATTCTAAGCTTTGTTGACTAAATCTAAGCATATCTCTTTTATTAAAAATTTTAATTCCATGTAGTTAACATAAAGTTTCTGGTATACAATATAGTGATACAGTTCCATGTATTACTCAGTGCTCATCAAGGTAAATGTTCTGTTAATCCCCTTCACCTGTTTCATCTATCTTCCCACCCAACCTCCCCTCTGTTAACCATCTGTTCTACATAGTTAAGAACCTGTTTTTTAGTTTGTCTCTTTTCATCCCTCAGTTCATTAGTTTGTTTCTTAAATTCTACATATGAGTAAAATCATATGATATTTGTCTTTCTCTTACTAATTTATTTTACTTAGCACTGTACTATCTAGAGCCATCCATGTTGTTGCAAATGACAGGGTTTCATTATTTCTTGTGGCTAAAAAATATTCTGTTATATATATATATATATATATAAATATTCTGAAATATATATATATATCACATCTTCTTTATCCATTCATCTATCAATGGACAATTGTACTGCTTCTCCATATTTTGGCTATTGAAAATAATGCTATTATAAACATAAGAGTGCATATATCCTTTCGAATTAGTGTTTTCATATTTTTTGGGTAAATACTCAGTTGTCATCACTGGATTGTAAGATAGTTCTATTTTTAATTTTTTTGAAACATCCATACTCTTTTCCATAATGGCTGCACCAGTTTGCATTCCCACCAACAGTGCAAGAGGGTTCCTTTTTCTCCACGTCCTCACCAACACTTGTTGTTTTCATGTTTTTGATTTTAGCTATTCTGATACATGTAAGGTGATATCTCATTGTAGGTTTGATTTGCATTTCCCTAATGATGAGTGATGTTCGGCATCTCTTCATTTGTATGTTGGTTATCTGTATATCTTCTTTGGAGAAATATCTGCTCATGTCTTCTACCCATTTTTTTTTAAAGCAAATAATCAACAAAAATAAAAGACAACCTACTGAATGGGAGAAGATATTTGCAAATGATACATCCAATGAAGAGTTAGTATCCAAAATATATAAAGAACTTATACAACTAACACCAAAAAAACAAATAAGTAGATCTCATCTAAAAGTGTTTTTTACCCCCTTTCTGGGCAGAATCACCATGGTGGCCAGGACCCTGTACACATATCCTGAAAACTGGAGGGCCTTCAAGGCTCTCATTGCTGCTCAGTACAGCGGGGCTCAGGTGCGCGTGCTCTCCGCACCACCCCACTTCCACTTTGGCCAAACCAACCGCACCCCTGAATTTCTCCGTAAATTTCCTGCCGGCAAGGTTCCAGCATTTGAGGGTGACGATGGATTCTGTGTGTTTGAGAGCATGCCATTGCCTACTATGTGAACAATGAGGAGCTGCGGGGAAATACTCCAGAGGCAGCAGCCCAGGTGATGCAGTGGGTGAGCTTTGCTGATAGCGACATAGTGCCCCCAGCCAGTACCTGGGTGTTTCCTACCTTGGGCATCATGCACCACAACAAGCAGGCCACAGAGAATGCAAAGGAGGAAGTGAGGCGAATTCTGGGGCTCCTGGATACTCATTTGAAGACCAGGACTTTTCTAGTGGGCAAACGTGTGACAGGCTGACATCACAGTTGTCTGCACCCTGTTGTGGCTCTATAAACAGGTCCTGGAGCCTTCTTTCCGCCAGGCCTTTCCCAATACCAACCGCTGGTTCCTTACCTGCATTAACCAGCCCCAGTTCCGGGCTGTCTTGGGGGAGGTGAAACTCTGTGAGAAGATGGCCCAGTTTGATGCTAAAAAGTTTGCAGAGAGCCAACCTAAAAAAGACACCCCACGGAAAGAGAAGGATTCTCGGGAAGAGAAGCAGAAGCTCCAGGCTGAGTGGAAAGAGGAGAAGAAGGCTGCTGCCCCTGCTCCTGAGGAGGAAATGGATGAATGTGAGCAGGCACTGGCTGCTGAGCCAAAGGCCAAAGACCCCTTTGCTCACCTGCCCAAGAGTACCTTTGTGCTAGACGAATTTAAGCGCAAGTACTCCAATGAGAACACTCTCCCTGTGGCACTGCCCTATTTCTGGGAGCACTTCGATAAGGATGGCTGGTCCCTGTGGTACGCTGAGTACCGCTTCCCTGAGGAGCTCACTCAGACCTTTATGAGTTGTAACCTTATCACTGGAATGTTCCAACGGTTGGACAAGCTGAGGAAGAATGCCTTTGCCAGTGTCATCCTCTTTGGAACCAACAACAGCAGCTCCATTTCTGGAGTCTGGGTCTTCCGAGGCCAGGAGCTTGCCTTTCCGCTGAGTCCAGATTGGCAGGTGGACTACGAGTCCTATACGTGGCGGAAACTGGATCCTGGCAGCGAGGAGACCCAGACGCTGGTTTGAGAGGACTTTTCCTGGGAGGGGGCCTTCCAGCATGTGGGCAAAACCTTCAATCAGGGCAAGATCTTCAAGTAAACATCTCTTGTCATCATCGCCTAGCTGCCTGTACCTGCCCTTCAGGGAGATGGGGGTCATTAAAGGAAACTGAACATTGAAAAAAATAAAAAATAAAAATAAATAAAAGTGTTTTTCACTACAGCGCAGTACCTTATGAGCACTCTACTTGACGTTGCCAAGTTACAAGGTTTTTCCACTCTGGAATGCAAACTCTTGCTGGTCCTGTGAGAGTTGATGCAGTTGTTCTCTTAACCCTTTTGGGCAGTTCTTTTCCTGGCTTGGGATGGATTTATCACGTGCACACATGGATCAGTACTCAGCTGCAGACTGGAGGGGGCCCTTTGCAGACCTCCAGAACTCTCTCTGTATATAGCTCCCACCTGTCTGGTTTTCTGCCCTGCAAACTCCAGCCCCATATTCCTAGCATCGTCTCCTGAACTCAGGGAGACTGCCTGTCTATTCCTGGTTGCCCTCCTACCATGTTTGTTTCTCCTATTTCAGGAATCATACCCCTGCCTTAATGTCCAGTGTCTGAAAACCATTGCTTATGTATTTTGTCCTGTTTTTCAGATAACACGTCTTGACCAGAAGTGAAAATCTCAAATTTACGATTTATACTAATAATTTTGATTTCCATAATTCTGTCTTTTCTACTTGCCTTTCCACTTCTATGTTAGGATTTCATGAAATCAAAGCCATGTTAAATGAGAATCCATGGTTTGGAGGAAAGAAGGAACAGGGGGTTAACAAAGGTAAAGCCCAAAATAGTGCACCACACCTTCACTGGTTTCCCTCTGTGAGGCACTGTGCTTCGTGCCAGTCAGGTATTACACATTTGCATAAGCCACATTCTCCCATAGGGAATTATAGAAAGACTTCAGGATTTCTCTGTGAAACTAGAGGACACTCCTACCCCTTGCTTTTGTTCTTTGCTTCTCCCTCCATTCATTTCCCAAGCCTCCCATATAAGTATTTCCCCAACCAGAAAACCTGTGTTTGCTGCTTGCAAGTTGTGGGTATCTGTGATCCTTTCCTGTTGCTATGGGCTTCCTAAGACTGCCTACTCATTCATTCAGCCCTGATTGGAGAAGAAATGATAAAGCCATTAGCTGCATCCACTTAGGGATGATCTTGCAAAGCTTGACTCTTGTCCTCATCTCATTTCAATTATGTGTTTTGTTTTCCTGAATTTGCTGATGCTTTGTTTATGTTGGGCACGTGGGCAGCTGCACTGGCCTCTTTAGAGCAGTTTGTGCTCTTGCAGGAGCACTCTGTTCTGCTACATTTGTGTCACACTTTTGCTACACAATGAAAGGCTGAAGCTAGGAGGTTCAAGGAAATGTCAGTCTGTGATGGGTGTGAAGCTCCACTGTGCTCTTCCACCTTCTGGAAGAAACATTACTTTAAATTGATTTGCCATTTGCAAAACCACAATCCTAATAAATATTTCATTAGAAGGTGCTACCAGCTTTTACCAGGACACTAACTATCTCTGCAGACTTCAAATCTAATCTGAGCTAATTCTTAGACTTTGCTTATTTTTTTGAACTTCTAATGGAATCAAACAGCAACTTCTTCTTAATAGAAGTCTAGCCAAAGAAAGGCTATATATTGTTGTGCCCAAGATTGCGAATCCGAGAAACCGCCAAGGAGCCGACACCGATGCAAACACACGAGGGTTTATTACAGGCTGGAGCCTGGGTCCAAGTGTACCCGACACAGCGGAGCAGGGAGATATTTTCTGAGAGCTCTAAACTGTACTGTTCCTGTAGGAATTCCCATCTGTATTGGGTTGGCATTGGCTTAGGTGGACGCACTGGCGGGCCGGCGACCGGGGGTGTTGAGGAGACGTCCCTTGCCCCTGCCTGGCGACGGAGGTCCTCATCTGTATGGAGGACGGGGGTCCTCATCTGTAAGGAGGACGGGGTCCTCATCTGTAAGGGGGACGGGGTCCTCATCTGTAAGGGGGACAGAGGTCCTAATCTGTATGGAGGACGGGGGTCCTCATCTGTAAGGAGGACGGGGTCCTCATCTGTAAGGGGGACGGGGTCCTCATCTGTAAGGGGGACGGGGTCCTCATCTGTAAGGGGGTCTGGGGTCCTCATCTGTAAGGGGGACAGAGGTCCTCATCTGTATGGAGGACGGGGGTCCTCATCTGTAAGGAGGCCGGGGTCCTCGTCTGTAAGGGGGACGGGGTCCTCATCTGTAAGGGGGACGGGGGTCCTCATCTGTAAGGGGGACAGAGGTCCTCATCTGTATGGAGGACGGGGGTCCTCATCTGTAAGGAGGACGGGGTCCTCATCTGTAAGGGGGACGGGGGTCCTCATCTGTAAGGGGGAAGGGGTCCTCATCTGTAAGGGGGACGGGGGTCCTCATCTGTAAGGGGGATGGGGGTCCTCATCTGTAAGGGGGACAGAGGTCCTCATCTGTATGGAGGACGGGGGTCCTCATCTGTAAGGAGGACGGGGTCCTCATCTGTATGGAGGACGGGGGTCCTCATCTGTAAGGGGGACGGGGTCCTCATCTGTAAGGGGGACGGGGGTCCTCATCTGTAAGGAGGATGGGGGTCCTCATCTGTAAGGAGGGCCGGCTGCCAGCCCTTCAGGTTACTTTCTGTCTTGTCTCCGCGGCCACTCAGAACATTTGTCTGTTACCGTGTTCTTGTTAACTATTTGCACGTTGGTCTGTGTTACTATGTCCTTGCTAACTGTTTGTGCATTTGTCTGTGCTGTTGGGTCCTTGTTAATCGTCTTTACTGTCTGTGTCTTGGTGTGGATCGGGGACATAATGGGGGAGACAGAAACCACTCCCCTATACCTTATGCTCTCCCACTTCTCGGATGTTAGGGAAAGAGCTCGTATTCTGAGCATAGACATAGGGAGAGAGAGATTCCAAATTTATTATATATCAGAATGGCCAACCTTTGAGGTGGGATGGCCCCGAGAAGGAACTTTCCACCTACCTATTATCTTACAGGTTAAGGCCGTGATCCTCAGGGACAAACCGGACGGCCACCCTGACCAGGTGCCCTACATCCTGGCCTGGCAGGACGTGATCGAGAATCCTCCTCTTTGGCTAAAACCGTTTTTACCCCCGAAGGCAGGACCCACAGAGATTCTAGCCCTGCGGAAAGCCAAGAAGGAGACCAACTCTATGCCCGAAGCACCCCTTCGTCCGGTCTTCCAGGATTCCTCGCTGGAGGACCTGATTCTCCTGCCGCCCTACCGGGCACCCCCTCCCCCTTCCGCCCCTCCATTGGAGGCATGAAGGGCTGCAGAAGGGGCGCCACCCTTCCCTGACGAGGGAGTCCCTGTCGCGGGCCAGCAGCAGGGACACGCGGCCGGACCCACCGGACGGCCCCACCTCCGCATGAGGGCCAGCCGACTCCACCGCCCTTCCTCTCCATGCCATGAGGCCCCCCGACGAGACTGGCGAACAGCTAATGTTATATTGGCCGTTCTCCACCAGTGATTTATATAATTGGAAAACCCAAAATGCAAAGTTCTCTGATAATCCGAGATCTAATCGGGCTTTTAGATGCTGTTCTCTTTACCCACCAGCCTACTTGGGATGACTGCCAACAGCTCCTGCAGGTTCTCTTCACCACCGAGGAGAGAGAACGAATTCAGGTGGAAGCCCGGAAGTCTGTCCTGGGAGAGGACAGACAGCGCCTCAAAACCCAGACCTCATAAATGCTGCCTTCCCTTTATCCCGCCCCACCTGGGACTACAACTCAGCTGAAGGTAAGGAGAGACCCCAGGTCTACCGCCAGACTCTAATGGCAGGTCTCAAAGCTCCCGTGCACAAGCCTCCCAATCTGGCCAAGGTCTATGATGTGAGGCAGGGTAAGGATGAGAGTCCAGCAGCCTTCTTAGAGGGAGTCATAGAGGCTTTTAGGCAGTACACCCCTATGAACCCAGGAGCCCCGGAAACAAAGGCTGTAATTATCATGGCTTTTGGTAACCAGGCCACTCTGGACATTAAAAAGAAATTACAAAAATAAATAAATAAATAAATAAATAAATAAATAAATAAATAAATAGAAATTACAAAGAGTAGAGAGACTGGGAGAGAAGAGCTTGCAGGACTTAGTGATAGTAGCAGAACTAGTCTATAATAATCAAGTCCGGAAGAAAAACAAACCAAACTAAGTGACCGTCAGACCCGAAACCTGGCCAAGATCCTGCTGGCCACAACCATGGACGACCCACAGGAAAGACGGAGGCACCTCAAGAAGCTGGCTTCAGGGACAGGTAAGGAGGATGGCCCTGGGTCCCCTCGGGAGCGCCCTAAGCTGAACAAAAACCAGTGAGCCTATTGCAAAGAGGAGGGCCACTGGGTGAAAAGCTGCCCTAACAAAAGATCTAAGGCCCCTGCCAAGATCTTAGAAATGGAGGAGCTGGACGATTAGGGAAGTCAGGGTTCGGCACCCCTCCCCAAGCCCAGGGTAACTCTTAGAGTGGAGGGGCAACCTGTTGAATTCCTAGTGGACACTGGGGCACAACATTTGGTTTTATTACAACCCCAAGGGAAATTGGCAAACAAAACTTCATGGGTGCAAGGGGCCACGGGCACCAAACAGTACTCATGGACTACTCGAAGAACTGTGGATCTCAGCATGGGCCGGGTATCCCACTCCTTCATGGTCATCCCTGAGTGTCCCTACCCATTGTTAGGTTGGGATTTGCTCACCAACATGGGGGCACAAATTTGCTTCCGCCTCAAAGGGGCAAAAGTCCTAAACAAAGAGGGGCACCCAATTCAGGTGCTTGTCCTGAGTTTAGAAGACGAATATCCTCTCCACCAAATGCCCTCAGCCCCAATGACTGACACTGACCGTTGGCTGCAGGAATTTCCCCAAGCGTGGGCAGAAACTGGGGGAATTGGGCTGGCCCAGCATCAACTGACCATATACATAGAACTAAAACCGGGGGCAGATCCTGTCAGGGTCCGCCAATACCCCATGCCTCTAGTAGCACGAGAGGGGATCACACCCCACATACGGCGACTACTGGACTCGGGCATACTAAGGCCCTGCCAATCGGCATGGAACACTCCCTTGCTGCCGGTTCAGAAACCGCACTCTAATGATTACAGGCCAGTCCAGGACTTGAGGGAAGTCAACCGGCAAGTAGAGGATATGCACCCTACGGTCCCAAACCCATACACCCTCCTCTCCACCCTGCCTCCAGACAAAACTTGGTATACAGTATTAGATTTAAAAGATGCCTTTTTCAGCCTGCCTTTAGTGCCCAGGAGCCAAGACCTCTTCGCCTTTGAATGGATGGACCCTGAGAAAGGCATCAATGGCCAGCTCACCTGGACTTGACTACCACAAGGATTCAAAAATTCACCGACCATCTTCGAGGAGGCCTTACACAAAGACTTGGGTGAGTTCCATTCCGAGCACCCTCATTTGACTTTATTACAATATGTATATGATATCCTGTTGGCGGCAGAGGACCAGGACACATGCCTGCGAGGCACCAGGGACTTGCTCCAGACCATAGCGGCCCTAGGATACTGGGCCTCAGCTAAAAAAGCCCAGATCTGCAGAGCAGAGGTGAGCTGCCTTGGGTACAAATTAAAAGATGGACAAGGATGGTTGACGGATGCACGGAAGGAAACCGTCTTAAGAATCCCACAGCTGCAAACCGTCCGCCAGGTACGTGAATTCCTGGGGTGAGCAGGGTTCTGTCACTTATGGATTCCGGGTTTTGCCGAGATGGCCAGACCCCTCTATGAGGCCACCAGGCATCAGCAAAATTTTGAATGGACAGAGGCCATGAACAGAGCCTTTAATGACCTTAAAAAGGCCTTGCTGTCTGCCCCGGCCCTTGGGTTGCCCGATCTAGCCAAGCTTTTCTACCTGTATGTAGACAAGAAAGACGGGGTGGCAAAAGGGGTCCTTGTCCAGTACTTAGGTCCTTGGAAGAGACCCATAGCCTATCTCTCCAAAAAGCTGGACACGGTGGCCACTGGATTCCCCCCATGCTTAAAAATTATTGCTGTGGTGGCCATTATGGTCAAGGACACAGACAAACTGGCCATGGGGCAAGAACTGCATGTCACCACGCCACATGCTATTGAAGGGGTACTCAGCCCCCAGACCGCTGGATCAGCAATGCCCATCTGACCCATTATCAGAGCCTGCTGCTAAACCCCACCAGGATTTTATTCAAGCCACCAAATACCCTGGATCTGGCAACGCTACTCCCTAACCCAGACTGGGACCCCCCTCTGCATGACTGTCATGAAATTTTGGCACAGGTGCACGGAATCAGAGCTGATCTCCAGGACCAGCCACTGCAGAACGCGGACGCCACCTGGTACACGGACGGCAGCAGTTTTGTCCAAGAAGGACTCAGATATGCGGGGGCAGCCGTGACCCCGGAGATGGAGACCGTCTGGGCCGAGCCACTGGCAGCCGGAACGTCGGCTCAACGGGCAGAACTGACCGCACTGGCCAAGGCGCTGACCACGGGGGAAGGTAAACGCATAAACATCTCCGCCGACAGCAGGTCCGCCCTCGCCACCGCCCACATGCACGGAGCCCTTTACAGGGAGAGAGGGCTCTGACAGCAGAGGGAGAGACTGTTAAAAGCAAAACGGAGATTCTCGAGCTCCTGAGGGCCCTCTGGCTGCCCAAGGCCCTGGCCGTCCTCCACTGTCCGGGGCACCAAAAGGCAGACACGCCAGTAGCCAGGGGAAACCTGCGAGCCGATTTAAAAGCAAAAGAGGCGGCCCTTCTGGAGACCCAGGTCTTAGCTACCACGCGACCTGATCCGGGGGCACCGACCCTGCCTGACACCCCCCAACTCTACTGATGCTGACTTACACTGGATCAAACGCTTGCCTGTGACCCAGTGCTTGCGTGGCTGGTGGAGGGCCGCAGACTCCAGCATCATCCTGCCAGAGGAACTAGGACGGCGAGTCCTATCCCAAATGCATCGGAGCACTCACATGGGGACAAGGAAGATGGAAGACCTCATACGACATGCAAAGATCACTATTAAAGACTCTGGAGCAAAGATTGAGAAGATTGTGGCGAGCTGCCACACATGCCAGTTAACAAATGCCTCCGCCCATGGATCTAACCCGGGCACCCGGCTCCGAGGGGACCGCCCAGGAGCCTACTGGGAAGTGGACTTCACTGAGGTGAAACCTGGAAAATACGGGTATAGGTATTTACTAGTGTTTGTAGATACTTTATCAGGATGGACAGAGGCATTTCCCACCAAACATGAAACGGCACAGACCATGACCAAGATACTGCTGGAAGACATTGTACCGGGTATGGTTTTCCCATTAGAATTGGGTCAGACAACGGCCCAGGGTAACACGTCTCTAAGGTAACACGGGGAGTGACACTAGTACTTGGGGCAGATTGGAAATGACATTGTGCATATAGGCCCCAGAGCTCAGGACAGGTAGAGAGGAGGAACAGAACATTAAAGGAGACCTTAACTAAGTTAGCCCTGGAGACTGGCGGGACTTCACCCTATATAGGGTGAGGAACTCCCCATATAAGATGGGACTGACTCCCTACGAGATCCTGTTCGGTCTTCCTCCACCTGTTATCCCCAATTTAAAACCTGAGGTGCTTGCTGAATTTGATGACCACCAACTTCTTTTCTCCCTCCAAATGTTACAACGAACCCATGAGCAGGTGTGGCCTAAGCTGAGGGCCCTCTATGAGACTGGGCCACCCCCGGACCCCCATCAATATCGGCCAGGTGACTGGGTGTATGTGCGGAGATACCAACACCAGACACTTCAACCTCGCTGGAAGGGACCCTACCTCGTGATCCTGACCACTCCCACCACTCTCAAAGTCAACGGGATTACTCCCTGGGTCCACTACACACACGTCCGGCCAGCTGACCAACACACCGTTCTCACGGACTCTGTTCCAAAATGGAAAAGCCAACCAGACAAGGACAATCCCCTAAAGCTAAGACTGCACTGTTCTCATTTATTTCCCACCTCCAAGACTCCCTAGTCCGAGGTTGTCCTTCAAAATAGAAGGAAATTAGAATTATTCTTCTTACAACAAAGGGTTGGGGGAGTTATATGCTGCCTTTAATGTAAATGAAAGCGAGAAAAGCAACAAGGTTGGTGAGAATCCTGGTTTAATCATTCCCCTGGCTCACTCTGAGAGCAACCTGGACCCATGATTGGGTCCTGCATAGGATCCTCTGAAAAAGGGGGGAATGTGGGACCCAGGAAATTTAACAAAATCCCCTACCCCTGGACAAGCAGAGCAGGACTGACTCTATTTTGGGCTGCACCCGCCTTGTGCCGACCTGCTTATTACTTAGGGTACTTCCCTGCCCTAATCAAAGACCAGGACACACCCTAATTGGAAATCCAGCTCAGGGATACGGCCCCACCCTAGTCAAAGACCAGGGCACACCCTAACCGGAAATCCGGCTCAGTGGACCAGCATGACTGTGCAACTTTCTGTGTATCCCACTGGCCACTGGCCCCTATAAAGTTGCTAAGCCTCTTAGTTTCGGGGTCCAAGTCCCTGCTCCGCTGCATTGGTATACTTGGACCCAGGCTCGAGCTTGTAAATAAACCCTCGTGTGTTTGCATCGGTGTCGGCTCCTTGGCGGTTTCTCGGATTCGCGATCTTGGGCAAATATATATATATATATTCCCCAGAAGAGTAGGCTATGCCAAATCATGCCATTCCATGTGAAAGGAAAACCAAGGAAGTTGTTTAGAAGGAGAAGAGACAACCATTTGTTGGTAAGACCTACTAAGTGCGTGGACCAAAGATACAAAGAAGAAAATTCTTTCCTTCACTGTCTCTGGGAGATGTAGTTCACATTAGGCTACAGTTAGGACCTGATCTTTAATTGCATTCCTTTTGTTTATGTACCTTGTCTGTATCTTCCTGGAGACTGAGACAAGACTATATGGCTTGATGTGACTGGTGAGGTCCCAGAGCAGTGGCTCACACACAGAGCATTGTTCAAGGGAGCCCAAATGGCATCTTTCATCTTCCAGGCATCTGTTTGCACGTGCTGTCTCCATCTCCTGAGCCAACCCAGAGCACTGTTAACTTCAGTGAACCTTGGGTGGCGGAGATGTAGGAGGCAGGTTGGATCACATGCTCCTCAGCAAACAACCTGAAAGTCCTACTTAGACACTGGTGTTTTCCGAAGTGATCACTCAGTGGCAGAGCTGGCCGCAGACTTGTCCCTCATCTTTCCACCAACCATATCGGCCTCTCTGGCTTCTCTCCCCTCACTCTGAAAGTTCTTTTCAAAGGGAGTTTCAAATACTTTTCTCTTCTATAATGGGAATGACTTCAGCACTGTACCAGCAACTGCCTTCCAAATCTGCACACCTAAACTTATTACTGTTGCTCTCCCAAACTATGAGCTCTCCAGGTAACAGATTCCAACTTCTTTGGAAGGCATTTTGGTGGCCACTCTTTGTGATTTATTCTTTGTCTTTGAGTCTCACTTTTAATCAAGAAGATTTTCAAAGTATTCTTTTCAAACGCATACAGTGATTTCCCCCCAAAAGAATTGGATGGAATAGATCTCCATCACTGTACATCAGAGTTCAAAGTATCAGAACAGATCACAAAGAGATGGAACAATCAGAGAAGAGAAGGTATAAATGAAGTTGGGGGAAAAAAAAAGAAATGAAGTTGGACATTGACACAAGAGTAGACAGCGCGGAGATGAAAAGAGAGACCATTGCAACCTATTTTCTGAACTTCCAAGCTATTAATATGTTAACTCTTTCTAAATAAAAGCATGGCAGAAATGTGATAAGAGATAAGAGCAAGATGCTCTTATCACATTCTACACAGAAGTTGGCTATGATGATTTCTAAGTCATTTAGGAAGATTTCAAATCTGAACCCAGAACAGCACATGGGAGAGGCATGGGTGTTTTTCATATGATAGTGACCACTACAGTAAAGACAATCACACTAACGTACATGGAACATAGGCAAAAGTGAATTAATATCAACTGGGAATGTAAGGCATAGAGTCCTGAGCTGAGATATATATTTATAAATCAGGCATAAATTTCATAGAATAAAATCTACCAATTAGCAGTGAATTTTGATAAATGTATATGTGTCATGTGATCATGATATAAAATAGTGCCAGAACCCAAAAATGTTCCTTTGTGCTCCCTTACAGTCCATCTTCTTCCTGCGCACTCTGGGCCCTAGTAATCACTGATCTGTTTTCTATCATTATGGTCTTACCTTCTGGATAAATAGAATCATACAGTATGTAGCCTTTTGTGCCTTCTTTCACTTAACATAACACTTCTGGGGTTTATCCATGTTAATCTGGCAACTCTTTGAAGGATAGATTGAACAGCTCAAGTATGAGTGGCAAGGAAATTAGATAGTTGACTATAGCTAAGGCCCAGGCATGTGATAATAAGAGTCAGAACCAATTTGTTGAGGAATGACAAGTAAGACTAAAACAGAGAGAGAGAGAGAGAGAGAGAGAGAGAATGAAAGAGTGAAAAGAAAAAGGAGGGAAGAAGGAAAGAAGGAACAATCCATAGAAAGAACGTTCTAATGATTGATTAATGAAGGATTAGGAAGATGGAAAACATAAGAATGCTCATAGTTTACCAGCTCCCATTCCCAGTAAAATGATGATAACAAATTAGAAATCTGGGTTTAGAGAGAGGAGGGGAAATAAGTTCAATATTAACTATATTCATTTTGAAATGCTTCAGTGAAGTGCGAGTGGACATCCAGAACTGACTGAGCCGAAAAAGTGGTCTTGAACTTTTAGAAAGTGGCCAGGAAGGGGACTGCCTTTTCAGAGTCATGCATGTAGCACTGACAGTAAAATCCCAAGAGAGAAATGTAGAGAAGAGCTCTTATCTGGGGATTGAAAGCTTCACCAGGCCCACAATTTGGGTGTGGGACAAAAGCCAGAACACATTGAAAAATGAGTTTCTGGGAGAGTGAGGACAACCAGTACGGTTGTGGAAACCAAATGAAGCTAAGAGTCAAGGAGAAAAAGATTTTATAGTATCAGATACAAAAGAAAATGAGTCTCAAGAAATGGCCATTGAATTGAGAGAGCCCAGAAGTGTCTAACCATACATTTACTCTGCTCAGTAACAGGTTGGGTAAAAGTGAGTTTTAAGCCAGTGATGCAAACTGGAGCCAGCTTTATTTGCCAATTAGTCCAGTGGTTTAGCAGCAAAAAGAAGGTAAAAAGTAGGATGGTATCTGTAGTAGTAGGAGGCCAGCCCCCAAAATAGGAAATGTGCCAGGGACAAGATGTGAGTCAGAAAGAAAGGGAAAATTCTTTAAGTCGCTGGCAGAGCTCTCTGCTTTGCTGGATCAGAGCAGGCGACAGGCATCGTGTTTACAAATGGAGGATCCAACCTTTGTCAAACACTCGTTCTACACAGGAGGAGACACACAGAGAATCAAAGTGACCTGCACTTGGTCATAAAGAAGTCTGTGGAAAAAACAGAGCAAACAACCAAGTCACAATTTCTTTTAGAATTTGACAAAATCATTCTTAATTTCTCCTCCACAAAGTAAATGTTCTGCAGTAAATATTTATGCCACCTAAGACAACCTATTTGATTTCTCTAAGTCTTGGTCTCCTTGTTGGTTCAATAGAGATAATTGTATTTAAAGAAAGCATTTGTGGGGATTAAAAGAAATAAAGATGTAAAGGTCTTGGCTCACAGTAAACAGCAAATATATGTTAGTTATTCTGTTACTGATCATTGCTATCATTCAAAAATCCCAACCATCCCAGACTTGTAGGTTTCTAGAATATGACATGTTCTCTCGTTTCAAGTTCTTCTTACACGGCTTCGTCAGGAAAGTTCTGCCTCAGCCCCTCATCTAGTTAAATTCCTCCCATCAGCTTCACTGACACTTCCAACAAAAGCCTCCTTTAGCCCCTTCAAACCAAGTTAAACATACGTGTAATTTCTCCTACTATATCATAGAATCACATTATATATGGGAATCAAATTATGAAGGTAACCTGCAAGGCAAAAATTATACTAGTATAGCCAAATAACATGCAAAATTACATACGCCCCACCCCTGGCCCTGACAACACTTCAATAAGGTACCCTAAATGTGTTGAACGTGACTAAATTTTCCTGCAGCATTGGTTTGGCATAGCAATGCAAGAATGCAGAAATCAAACACATGAATTCAAAGCATGGCGGCCAGCTAGTTACCATGCATGATTCTCCTTTCTTCGTAGCACAAGTGTCCTGAAATTTATGCCAGTGCATTCAAGGCTAGCTAAGACAAACATTCCCACGCCCCCCCCCCCACGCCCCCTTTCAACTTAACGCATCCACCAGGAACATGAGGTCAGGTGATCTGAAATTCCTATTTAATGGACTTCTCCCATGGGGAAAACCAAGAGATAAAAAAGCCCAGATCATTTTGAACCTGGAGAAAATTGTTTTCTGTTTATTAAATTGTTTTGGGATAACCAGAGAGCTATTTGGAAAAAAAAAAAAAAAAAAAAAACTAAGTTGGATCCTTACCTCACACCTAACAAAAACGCCTTTCAGGGATGCCTGGGTGGCTCAGCAGTTGAGCATCTGCCTTCGGCTCAGGGCGTGATCCCAGGGTTCAGGGATCGTGGGGAACCTGCTTCTCCCTCTGCCTGTGTCTCTGCCTCTCTCTGTGTCTCTCATGAATAAATAAATAAAATCTTTAAAACAAAACAAATAAAACAACTTCTAGTTGGATCCAAAATTTAAAGGTTTAAAAAGTTAAAACTGAAACTTTGTACTAATATTTTAGAAGAAAATATGTGAAAAAAATTTTATGGTCTCCACAAGGAGAAGGAAATCATACCAAAAAATAGGATTCAAAACATGGAAGCCATAAAAGCAAAGATTGCTCTAACATACTACTTATCTAGAGAGATGCATCATTTTTTCATGCTTTCCTGTACTGCTGCTTTGCCATTTCCCTTCTGTTTCTTTTATCACAAGTAGTTTCACACTAAAAAAAAAAAAAAAAAGAAAAAAAAAGTTTGCTTCTAGGGATTGTCAGGGCAAAAGATGTAAAAAAAAAAAAAAAAAAGGGAGCATCTCAGTAACCTAAGGCCATACAGATCTCATGTTGCCCCGTCTATCTTGTAAATAATCAAATAGTGCAGATTAGACCATTGTTCAAAGGATTTGTCTTCTCAGCTTTATTGAGATATAATTGACAAATAACATTGGACAGGTTTAAGGTGTGCAGTGTATTGATTGGATGCGCCTATGTATTGCAAAATGATTCCTACCATAGCGTTAGCTAAAACCTACATCATGTCACCTAATTACCATTTCTTTTTTGTGGTGAGAACATTTAAGGTCTACTCTCTCAGTAACTTTTAAGTATATGATACAGTATCATTGACTATAATCATCATGCTTTACAATAGAGCCCCAGAACTTACTTGTCTTATAATGGAAATTTGTACCCTTTGACCAAAATCTTCCAATCCCCCCCCCCCCCCCCCCCCAGCTCCTGGTAACCAACACTCTAGTCTCTATTTCTACGAGTTTGGCTTTTTCAGATTTCACATATAAATGCTATTATACAGTATTTGCCTTTCTGTGTCTGACTTTAGTTCACTTATCATAATGCCTCAGAGTTCACCCATGTTGTAAATGGCAGGATTTCCTTCTTTGTCACAACACATCCTCTTTATCCATTTATCTGTCAATGGACACTTAGGCTGTTTCTATATTTTAGCTATTGTGAATAATGCTGCCATGAACATGGGTGTGCAGCTATCTCTTTGAGGTCTTATTCTCATTTTCTTCAAAGAAACACCCAGAAGTGGAATTGCTAGATCATAAGGCATTTCTATTTTTAATTTTTGAGGAATCTCCATACTGTTTTTCAGAGTGGCTGCACCAGATTACATCCCCCACAACAGTGCACGACTGCATCCTCATCAACACTTGTTACCTCTTGTCTTTTTTTAGACAGGTGTGAGGTGATTGCTCCTTGTGGTCTTGATTTGTGTTTCCCTGATGGTTGGTGATGTTTGTCTGAGGACATCTAGTCTCCATTGCTTTATTTATGGCCTATACTCCAGTGAATTCATCCACTTAACATTCTGAAGTCCATGCAGATACCCTTCTCCTTGCTTAGTGCTGCTTTGCTCTCTTGTTCATCATTCTGATTTCCAGCCTTGCACCATCAGTGCTCTTCCTTCATCATTTCCTTTTCATAAATTTTTAAATACTGGCTTTGACATCTGACCTCTGTTTCACACCCCCAAGGCCCTTAACTGGGTTTTTAGAAAGCCAGTGAGGAATTTTAAAAAATAACATTCCCGAAGAATGACATAAAATATAAAACAAATAGCAAAAGCAGTTAGGTAAACCAAACCACAACTTTACAGCCGAATGAAAGCAGATCATGGTGGGTAATTTCTAAAATACAGATAACCTTAACTTGGCTCCTTGGATCTTCAAAAGACTACAAATCTGGGGGGGACCCAACCAAAAATGCCTATATTCTTGTTCAGGTGGAGACCTGCAGGTTTGGCGAATGTAGCCTATGAGGGGGCATGGAGAGGAGAACCTTCTGGGTGACTGGATTGGAAAGAGCATGGTCACAGAAGGAACTGGATGATACAGTGGAGAGTCAAGGAAGAGGGGGAGGGACAAAATCAGCTCATGCTGAGGCTGGTGAAGGATTTTTTGTCTTCATTCTCAGGGCATGGTTGAGATTTGGAAGCAGGAGCAGCTCTGTGATGAGCATGTCTGAGCTTCCAATGCACCTTCACATTCCATTACAGTTGGCCCAGCACACTTTGACCATTGATCCCAGGCTCTCAAAGCAAAATGCTAGCATCTTTACTATATGAAGCAAAAGAGCACCCATACATATGTGCACACATGCCCACATAAACACGTGGCCCAGAAAATTACAGAATGCCAACTTGTTAACATTTCTCAAAAAATTCCATTCTTAACCTGGTATCAAATATTCAGATTAAAACATCTAGAATATAAGCAAGGATTATAAGCCCATCTTTTCCCCTAAAAGACTGCTCTATGTATAGAAAATCATTGACAAATGCTTCATCTTTAAGTATGTCTAGTCTAAGGAAATAAGGAGGTCTTTCAATTTAAATTAAAATCACCAAGTAATAAATCTCCAACCTACAGAATATATCCAATCAAATGATATGAATACATCTTAATTTATATTCCTAACTCCACTTTATGAATTCCCTATTATACTGTACAGAGGTCCACGAGACCCTGCCCTGTGTTGAGAAGTGAGATTAAAAGGAAAGATTCTAGAGTGAACAGCACATGTGAGTGGGTTGTGTCTCCAATCTTGCAGCTTTCACAGTGTTCTTTGGAACACTGTGCTAGAAGCCTTGGAGTAGCCCAGGGCACAGCCCACAAGCATCTTGATTCCCATCTGCTTGGCCCTATGACCAGCCCAGGCAAGCATCTCCTTTAGATTTTAATCCTCAGGACAAAATTCTGTCTATTTTCCATGGGGAAGAGAAAACTTAACTTCTTTTGCTAATAAATTCAGATAACATTCTGAGGGCAGTTAAGCATATGGCAAGCCGTGTACTAATCACGGTACATGTGTAAACTCCTTTAGCCATCACAATGACTTGAGAGAGAGGTGGCTTTTCCATCTCCATTTCACACAGGAGGAAGCCAAGGCTGGGAAAGAGTAAATAACTGAAGTCCAAAGTCTTTCCTCTTAACCATTAATTTATACTAACCAGGTCAAACTGAATACGTCTATCTCAGCATTTGCTAACTGGCTAAGTAGCAAGGATCAGAGAGATTAATTTTTGAAAAAAGTGTGCTAATTAATAATGATAATAATAGCTTAAATCTGTGTGGTGAAGTCTGGTTTACAATGAGCAATCACACCTGTTATCTCACTGAATCACTTCCATAATCTTCTGATGTAGATGGCATCTCTACTCAAGGTTCAAGGGCTGAGCGAGAAGGCAAGTTCTCCAGGCAATCAGTGGAAGATTGGTTCTGAAAGCCAAGTTTCCTCACTGTGGACTGAATTTTCCATCTAGCCCCCAATGTCATGATGACATATTTTTTCCAGTGTCTTCTGTTAGGGGCAGAGAGGTTACGAGGCACCACACTGATACCTGGTGTTCTGTGTGCCAAATTATCCTTTTCCTCTCCCAAAGCTCATCTTTCTTTTTTTGAAGATTTATTTATTTTAGAGAGAGAGAGAGTATGAGGAGGGGCAAAGGGAGAGGGAGAGAGAATCCCAAGCAGACTCCCTGTGGAGTACAGATTCCGACAACCAGGGCCTGATCTTAAGACCCTGGAATCATGATCTGAGCCAAAATCACAAGTTGGGCGCCTAACCGACTGAGCCACCCAGATGCTTTTCACCTTAATTGTATGGGGGAGCAGGCAACTATTCTCTTCATGGGGTGATCTCTGAGACATAAGGCAGGCCACACTGGTGACCAGAATAATTCTACTTACTGACTGAAGCCTGGAAGTCAACCAATTACTGTCTTAGTCCTTTTATTTTGAGGATTCGATTCTGGCTTAGAATATAATGTCCTCAAGAAAGGTGACACTTTCTGTTTTCAAGAAAGGACCATGTAGGAGAGTGGGATGGTGCTGAACCTGGAGTCAAGACACTGGGGTTCAGCCCAGGCTCTACTGTCTGGTAGATGGTGGATAACACAGGGCACCTCTCAATGGCACCAGATCTCTGTCCAATTATCTACAAATTCAGAGGCAGTAAACCAGAGACCTGGGATTTCCCCCCAGCTTTAGCATGGTAGATTTTTAAGTTTTGTTGTATGTCCTTTGTTGATGTTTAGGCCTTTCAGCTGTTTTGAATTATGAGATTGGCATCAACAGTGGGAGAGTACAGACTCCTGTTGATGACATACTTTAGGGAGTCTTTAGTGTCTACTGGTTAAAAATAATTTGCTTGGCTCTAAAAAGATAGTTATGAAACTTTCTGGCAGGACTTCATGTGGAAGGGCCTGACTGTGGTTAGCCCATTTCAAATGATACGTGTTGAAGTTGCTGAAAACAAAATCTTCCTTGAATACTCTTTTAGAAATAGGTGACGCTGTGTCAACTTGATTCTGAGAGCTGTCACTCTCCTATGATAACTTTCAGAAAGGATAACCTTCCCAAACCCCTCCCAGCTCTTCTCCTCGGTAGTCACTAAACCCTATGTTCTTTTCATATTTTCTCCATATATAATTCTTTCTTCTTTCCATTTCTTTTTCTCTCTGTCCATCTATTTTCTATTCCATTCACTCTCACTGTCTATCCCACTCTTTGGAAAAATGCCTAGAGCTCAATGTCTTATAGACTTCCAGTAAACAGAAGAGTTTTATGGTGTAATTGGGGCTAAACTAGCTGGTTGATAGATCTGCTGACTCTGTTAAACCTGAAAAATGTCATTCTTGGGATTATGGTAAACCTTGTAATTAGTTAATAAAAAATCACTACACTGCAAAAAAATCTATCCAACCTTCCAACTGCAAAAGCCCTTCCCCATCACCCACCTCCTCCTCCTGGCTGTGTCTCAAGGACAGTGTCCATACCTTGGTGCCTCCCCCATAGCAGATGCCAAAGTGTCTCCTATGTAGTAGTAATGCTGGATTGAATAAGAGACAGAGAAACACTGGTATTTCATGTAAATATATACAAATAGATTGGAAAGGGAAGAGTAAGGGAAGGTGAAGCAGATGCATTTTCCTTTTCTTTTTTATATTGAGTTTTTTATTTTAATTCCAGTATACTGAACATACAGTGGTATATTAGTTTCAGGTGAACAATACAGTGATCCCAGATTCACTTTGATGCTGATTGCCTGATTTTTCCTAGCATGCTTCCTGTTGTCCATTATACCTACCCCGATTTCATTTAGATAAGGCACCTCTATATTTGTATATGGGAAGAGAGAAGCAAGATATTGAAAATGACAGCAGCTGTCACTTACAGGTACATCCTATGAGCCAGACTCTGAGCTGAGGCATACCCAGTCCTTACAGAAATTATTTAATTTGCAGAAAGAATTCAAGGCCCCCAGATGCACAGCAAGTCTCTTAAGGGCAAAGTCACTTCACTTCTACTTTTTTTGGAAAAGAAGTAATTTTTAAAAATTGGAAATCTGTTTATAGGAAAGTAATTCTCAAGGGTGAGGAAGAAAACACACACATTTGTACATATTTCAAAAGAATCAGAGTCTTGAAAGGAGCATAAAAGAAACAGAAATGCAATTCCCAAGCTATTGCAAGAAAGTCACTTAAGACTCCCCGGACTGGAAAGAAAACTTTTCAGGTTACATGTGAGGAACATTCCCCCTGCTTATCACCCCTAGCCCTCCCATTCCATCCCTCCCCCACACCCTTCTACTAAAAATCAATACAACTCTTTGGAGACAAACATGGTGGCAAGGTGAAGGGAAGTGGGGAGATGGGAGGGTAATCGAGAAAGGAGAGACTCACAAAGTAATGGCAAATTGCTGTTAACAGTACTGTTATTTCATGGCAGGGTATGTGGGAATTTCACTCTGGGGCCAGCATGAAGAAATGATGCAAGCCGTGGTCCTGGTAAACAACATCTTCCGCATGACAATCGGAGGTGCAGCCTCCCTTGCTGTTGTGGCTCCAACATCTTCCCATGGGGGTGGTAGTCTCCTGGTCTGCTGCTGAATGTTCACCGCCTCCCTCAGATTTTACCTGGAAGCTTTTTCTGTCCAGCAGTACAGTTCCCCCACTTAGCAAAGCAGTCTTTCCAAATTACGGAGGAAAAGTGTGGCCTTGATTTTGAAGCTCATGCATCAGCTTCCTTCCCCCTCCTCCCACGTCCTCCTCTTCCATCTTCTCTGGGCTCTGTGAACTTGCTTTTCAAATCTTTTCCATTCTTTCTTGGTTTATGATTCTATATGTAAAATGCCGTGTTTTTAAAGAAAATGATCAAGTAACAGCAGAGGAAACAAACTTATAGAAGTCCTTTTACAAATGGCCATTGAGCTTGAAATGCATTTGGAACAACCCAACTGTCAGCTGCACAGAGGAGACCCTGGACTCTAGGGGGCTGTCCAGGGCTCTGATGGCAGATTGGCCCCCAGCACCTCCTCCCCTCACCCCTACACACTGCCTTCCAAGCTTTTCCCTCAGTTCATGGGGAAAAAGTAGCTCTTGTGAGGTCTTGAATATCATGTCCTTGAGGGCAAATGCACCAGATGTCTGGAGCTCCAAGCTTTTGACTCAGCTTTACCTCTACAGACCTGTTTGACCTTGAGTGACTCACTTAATTTCTCTGATCCCTGAGGTTCCTCAGTTTAGCTGGATGGTCCTTCAAGTTCTGCCAGCTTTCAAATCCTCCTCATCTGGAGTCTCTGCTTGAATCCTGGAGACATGAGGCAAACCAAGTGCCCTCTTGCCAAAGGTTGATTCATCAAATAAAAGCACGGACAGGAGAGGACTGAGCAGCAAACTTCCCTGAGATGGAGTGTGATTTCCCAGAAAAGGGAGTTAGGGCACTCTAAAGAAAGAGTTTCTTCAAAAAGAAGAAAATTAAAAACACTAACAAAGGCCATTCAAAAAAAGGAGAGGAAGGCGAGTTTTCATGCTGTGAGGAGACATTTTCCATATCCTCTTCCTCTGTAGCCACTCTGCCTTCCTGGTGCCTCTAGAGTTCCCATTCTCGAGTCTCTTTGGGTCACAAAAGTGAGATTCGTGTGTTGAACAATCTGAGCTTGGTACAAAAGCAAAATGGTTTTACTTTCTCCTGCTGCTGCCTTCAGTGATACTTCCCCTTTCCTATCGCTCAAACACATCTTGGATGAATTCCTCAGCTCTTTTATTCATTTTAGGCATTAAAAAAAATGTCCATTCCAACTCCAAGCTTTAATCTCCTATCCTCTTGCCTCCCGCTGCTATGTGATTCTTACCATTTGCTTTTCATAGACACAATAATTTCGACTTACTTAAGTAGTCATTTTTGATCATTTTGTTCACATTCCATTATTTTAAATAAATAAATTATATATATATATATAATTTATTTATTTAAGAGAGAGAGAGCCCATAAGTGCGTGGGGGAGGGGTGGAGGGAAAGGAAGGGAGAAAATCTCCATCAGACTCCAAACTGAGTGTGGAGCCCCATGCAGGGCTCGATCCCATGACCCTGAGATCATGATCTGAGCCAAAATCAAGAGCCAGGTGCTTAACTGAGTCACCCAGACGCCCCCTCCATTACTTTAAAAGAAAATATTTTAAACACTTTAATTGAAATAATTTCAGACTTAGAGAAAAGGTATAAAATCATAGAGTTCTTACATATCCTTAACCCAGATCTCCAAATGATAATATTTTACTTTATTTGCCTCATTATTCTGTTATATATATATATATGTATATATATATAAAATATATTTGCATATATTATCTTAACCATTTCAGAGTAGACATAATATCCTTTTACTCTGGAATATGTCAGTGGGCATTTCTTTTAAAAACATGAAATTCTCTTTGGGCGCCTGGGTGGCTCAGTTGTTTGAGTGTTCAACTCTTGATTTCAGCTTGGGTCATGATCTCAGGGTCGTGGGATTGAGCCCCATGTCTAACTCCATGCTCAGTGGACAGTCTGCTTGAGATTCTTCCTCTCTTTCTCTCCCTCTTCTGCCTTTCTTCCGCTGTGTGCACACACATTCTCTCTCTAAAATAGATACATCTATAAAAAAAGACCAAAAACACATAACATTTTTTTTATATAACCACAGTATGATTTTCAAAGAGTAAAATTAACACTGGTGAAATACTATTTTATCTAATCTACAAACCTTATTCAAATTTCACATTTATCCCATTAATGTCCTTATATTAAAATGAGAAAATTAACTTTTTCTGTTCCAAGATTCAGTCATGGATCACACGCAGCAATTAGTTGTCATTTCTCTTTAGGCTCCTTTTATCTGGAATAAGTCCTGACTCACTTTTTTTTTTTTATTGTAACTTTTATGATCTTGACATTTTTGAAGAGTATAGGCCATCTACATTGTAGAATTTGCTGAATTAGCATGCAGTATTCCATTTACATTTATCTGAATTTTCTGTTGTTCTCTAGGAAATAAAGTTAAAGACAAAAAAAAGAAGGTACTGTTCCTATACTTTAAAATCATGAGTCTATGAATTCTTACTGGTTATACTGAAACTTTCTAAAACATCTTCCAATTTGCATTTTAAAAGGCTTATTTGAATTTTATCAATACGTAATTCCCATGCAACAAAAGAGAGAAAGAAAGAAGAAAAGGGAAGGTAGAAAGGAGGGAAGAAGGGAGGGAGGGAAGAGGGAAGGAGGGAAGGAAGGAAGGAAAATGTATGACTCATTTCTAATTTAATACACTGCGTTACTGAGTACATTCCTGATGGGAACCAAATCCACTGGGTATAACTTTACACGCGTGTATCAGTTATTTGTTGCTGTATAACAAACCACTCCAAAACTTAATGGCTTTAAACAACAGCATAAATACTTGTTCAGCCCAAGCAAGGTGCATCCAAATTCCTGTCCTCTGGATCCTAAAAATGTTTTGCTACTTTAGTGCCACCTGAAGTGGGAGAAAGTATAGTGGAGGGGAAGTCAAATGGACTGTAGCTAAAAATGCCTTACTTTTATACATTTTATTTTTAAAAAGCCACAGTGTCAACACATCATTAGGTCTTAAATAGTGCCTTGGAGGCACTCTGGGCAAGTGAGGAAAGTCTAAACTTTGACAGCTCCACAGTAGGCCTATCTTTGCCTGCGAGTTCACCAGAACATCTCAGGTGAGGATGGAGATCCTGCTCTTCTAAGGCCCCCTTTGGAGGCAGAAGCTTCTAAAAAGAGTATTATACCTAGGTATTTCACATGTGTATAAACAGAGAAGATTTTAAGAGGCATGAAGAACCACTCTAGACTTACTCTTTTGGAGCATATTTGCTTCTCAAAGGACAAATATATTTATAAGTATATGACCTGAACCAAAAGCCAAAATAAATTGCTCCAATTTACTGAACTGCAGAACAAATTGAATCCAAATACACAAATTTTTATACAGCCACGAACCACAGCAAAGGTTGATTTCTTTCGCTTTCAAAAAAGCATGTTTTGCTTTCTTTCCCATAATGTTTTCATTAATTTTGCTTTGGAATTTTAAAAAGTTCTGTAGGTATATAGTATGCATGATTTTTGGCCAAATTGAGTTGTGCAAAAATAAAAAAAAGTAACTTTCTTGTTTTCTTATAACTAAACTTAAGTCTATCCCAAGTTCTCATAGTTGCTTGGAAACTGAAAACTCACACAAACTCATCCATATAAATGCAATTTAAGTCACTGATTTTTCTGTAATTTTTGGTTTAAACTCAATTAAATTTCAAAATGTCTTTTTCCCCACCCCTTGGTTGGTCCTGAGATGGCTGTTGGACTTAACCACCTAACTACCCCCCAAGGCAACTAGACTGGAAGCTGGGCCACCCACTCTCTGTACTTCCAGCATCTGGACTGGATGGTGATTCCATCAACTCTCAGTATCCCAAGCAAGCTGCCTCCAGCGAGGGAGGCAGGCACTGCACAGGAATTTGCAAAGATGAGGGCTCCTATCAGTGCACCATGGGCCTGGATGTCAGGCCAGCTCAGGGAGCATGAGGAAGAAGTCTGCACACCTGAGTGGAGCTTGCAAGGGGACAAGCAAAGGAGACAAGAATAAGCCACACAGGAAAGGTGTTAATGTAGAAATAAAGTTTACTTAGTTGGACGTGATATATAACAGAAAGATTATAAAGCATTTGTAGTACTAAAGACTTCTTTCTATGGGGTGCCTGAGTGACTCAGTCAGTTGAGTGCCTGACTCTTGATTTTGGCTCAGGTCATGATCTCAGGGTCTTGAGATCAAGCCCTTGGTCAAGCTCTGAGCTCAGGGAGGAGTCTGCATGAGATTCTTTCCCTCTGCCCCTCCTCTCACTCTCACTCTCCCTCAAATAAATAAATATGTATTTTTTCAAAAAAGGATTTCCTTCAATGGGCAGAAAACATGAACAGACAGTTCTCTAAAGAGATACAAATGGCCAACAGACACATGAAGAAATGTTCAACTTGGCATCAGGGTAATACAAATCAAAATCACAATGAAATAACACCTCACATCAGTCAGAATGGTCAAAGTGATTAAGTCAGGAAACAACAAATGTGGGCGAGGATGTGGAGAAAGAGGAACTCTCTTGCACTATTGGTAGGAATGCAAACTGGTGTAGCCACTCTGGAAAACAGTATAGAGGGTTGTCACAAAGGACCTAAAAAAATAGAGCTACCCTATGACCTAGCAATTGCACTACTAGGTATTTACCCCAAAGATACAAATATAGTGATCTGAAGAGGCACCTGCACCCAAATGTTTATAGCAGCAATGTCCACAATAGCCAAACTGTGGAAAGAACCCAGATGTCCACTGGCAGATGAATGGATAAAGAAAATGTGATACACATACACATTCACACACAGGAGTATTACTCAGCCATAAAAAAAGTGTGAAATCTTACCATTTCCATCAACATGGATGGAACTGGAGGGTACTACGCTGAGTGAAATAAGTTAACCAGAGAAAGACAATCATCATACAGTTTCACTTATATGTGGAATATGAGAAACAGCACAGAGGATCATAGGGCAAGGGAGGGAAAAGTGAATGGGAGGAAATCAGAGTGGGAGACAAACCATGAGAGACTCTTAACTCTAGGAAAGAAACTGAGGGTTGTTGCTGGAGTGGAGGTGGGTGGCGGAAGGGGTAACTGGATGATGAGCATTAGGAGGCACGTGATGTGATGAGCACTGGGTGTTATATGCAACTGATGAAAAACTGACCTCTACATCTAAAACTAATGATGTACTATGTATTGGCTAATTGAATTCAAATTTAAAAAAATAAATAAATAGACTTATTTCCATTCCTTTTAATTATTTTTAAGAGATACTTAAAATCTATTACAATATTAAATCATTAAATTTTGCAAATACCCAAATGCATGCTCATTGGACCTTGGAGACCTATAGCCAAAGCCATGTATTTTTTTAAAAATCATGACACTAGAACAATGAAACCCTCTTCACACTTACGTTGAGCAGAATAATCATTATACAAAGTTAAGTCTTTAACTTTTAAGTCAAGTAACTCTTTAGAGATGATTCATTCTGAGAAGAGCGACACTGCAAGGGTGCACTGCCCATTTTTTGTCCGTGCTAGTCACCTTCCTACCTCCTCTGCCCCATCCACTGCTGCTCCTCTCACCTGTGTGGATCTGGCCTCCATTGCAAAGTGCTAGCACCTTCTGCTCTGCTAGCTCCTCTTCTCCTAGCTCAGCCCAGCCCCCATGTAGCCACACCAGGCTCCTGCCTGCCCTGAACCTCTCTCCATCTTCCCTGTCCTTCACAGAGCTTCTTCTTCCCTCTGTCTCTTCCTGTCACACCCTAGACAGATTAACAGCCCTTGTTTGTAACCACGCATTGAACTACTATGTTAGATTGATGGTGGGAATTCAGTAGGAACTCGGTGGAGCTGGCTTCATTTTGCTGTTTCCCAGTGGCTTTCTCTTCTTTGCATTCATAGGACCTTGCACCTGGCCTGGTAGACAGCAAGCGTTTTATTAATGCTTGCCAAATGAATGCAGGGGATGAAATAGCATAACCACACCAGGGCTCGATCCTGATTACTTTGAGCTAGCTGGAGTGAAGCTTTGACTTGAGCCAGACCCTTTTCTTTTTTGTTCAGTATTCCTCACCAGCTTATTCCAGGACAATTTTATTGTCTCATTTATTTATGAAAGGTATGACCATTGGCAACAGTGCTGACTTGGATTTTTCATTCATGATTAAGAAAGGCATTATTAATTGTTGACAGTGGCTAATAGGTATATGAGGATTTCTTGTGCCTTTATATAAGAAACTTTTTTATTTACTAAATTTTTATAATAAACTACATTATTTTATATAAACATATTATTTTATGTAAATATTTTATAATAAACTGTGCATTATAATCGCACAGTTATAACATTAGTAGAAATCAAAGAAAAAGGAAAAACCTTCATCTGCATGCCTGACACCAAAACCAGTTTCTATTCTTCCTTGCTTTGTCTCAATTCTTGCCCATGCGCTTATATAATTTTTGTAGTTGCAATCATTTATGTATATGTTTCTAAGCATATAGGCCTCTTACCTTAACTCTCTTTCAGCTTCTGGGCAGTCACTAAAACGTCAGGTAACTACAAGACAGTGATGTCCATGGTGTTGATGGTGATGGCTATCATCCAATAGAGCCCAACTCTGAGCCACTGCCATTCACATTCTGTTTCTAATCCCCACAACACACCCAGTGAGGCTGAGAACATGTCTAAGGTCACAAAACCAGTAGAAGAGTAATAATACTTGTCATCACTAATCCTTACCAATTACTTTACTCTATGCCAGGACCCCAGAAGCAGTTTACCTGCTTCATCCCATTTAATCCTCATAACAATGACACATTATTATTATTCCCACCCCCAGAGGAGGAAACTGAGGTTTAGAGAGCCTAAGTAATCAGCCCCGATCTCACTGCTAGAAAATGGCAGAGCTAGGAATTGACCCTCAGCTTTCTGACTGCAAAGCCTGACTTGTAACCATGGATTTGAAACTGGATGTGGACTCCCTCAGATACAGGGCTTCTTCCCCTTTATATTTGACCTTATTGCTTTGACAGGGAGGGGGTGAAAATCTGAAATGAAAACAGTAATAAGTTGTTGGAGGAGTATAGATAGATAGATAGATAGATAGATAGATAGATAGATAGATATACTCATATATATGTATACTATATATCTATATATACACATATATAGATAGATCGATACAGATATATATTTCAAGATTTTATTTATTTGTTTGAGATTGAGAGAGAGCATGAGAAAGGAGGTGAGGCAGAGGGAAAGGGAGAAGCAGACTCCTCACTGAATAGGAAGCCCAACATGGGGCTCGTGGGGCTCTATCCCAGGATCCTGGGGATCGTGACCCAAGCAGAAGGCAGAAGCTTAATGAACTGAGCCACCCAGGTGCCCTGTTGGAGGAGTTTTTAAACAAGATTTTAAACTTTTAATTTATCAAATGCATATCTTAAATACACACCCATGCATATTTTAAACTTCCTATGGGAGAAGCATGCATCTCAGATTGGGACTGAATGGTTCACTTCACTGAACTTAGTCTCTCTGCTTCTATCTTTTTTTTGTTTTGTTTTGTTTTGTTTTTTTGCAATTTTAAAATTTATTATCCTAAAATACCTCCAATAATTTGAAACTTCTTAAAAGGAGACTTGATCTTTAATGAGCTTTGCTACTCTGGTCTGAGGATATTATATAGAATCTCATTGCTCTCAAATTCATGACCTTGCTTTCTGATAAAATTTAACGTGCAGAATGCTGATTTGGTGTTTGATTACTCCCTCGACTTTTAATCAAAACATCTTTTTATTTCCTCTTTGCTTCCATGCCGTTTAAGCATGAAGTGTGCTTTGCTGATCGGGCCCAAAGGAGTAGGATCATAAAAGCCTTCACTGTCACTTAGCTCCATGAGGACAGACAGGAAGACGCTGGGCAGACCAAGCTGGGAGAGCACTGAGGGTAGCCTTGTAGAGGGATTTCCTGAAAGGAAAAAGTGTGCAATAACAAAATAGATCTCTCTCTGCAAGCAACCTTTTTAAAAACTCAGTTTTAATTTGTGGGGATGATTTAATAAAGTGCAGCTGGCCAGCAAGAGTAGACTCAATGTTTTCTGAGAATTGCACAGTGCTTGATTTCTGGGACCAGCTGGAGCTCTTGATGTTCAGATTCTAGAGTGAAGTGGCCTTGCTGCGGGCTTTCTGTTCCTGAATGGTTAATGTTAACAGGGTAATTTTGTAGAGATAGAAGTTGGGTACCAGTTGATAAACGAGGCAGGGTTTATTTACATTTCTGGTCACGTGGGTCACATAGTAGAGGGGCAGTAACCCTCTCAGAATACAGTGGGCTCAATTCATGAATAGGAAGACTTAGCAGGGGAGGAGCCACGATCCCGTGAACTGGTAGCCTCTATTGGCCAATCTCCTATGCTCAAGGGTAGCGAACAATAAGGAGTAAGATTTAGCTCCAGCCCTAGCAAATATATTTATAGTCCAGGAGAGGAGACTGGCACAGAAGTTGATGATCCCCATATGGGCCGTTTCCTCAGCCTTAGCACTGTTGAGATTCGGGACCAGATAACTCTTCACTGCAGGGCTGTTCTCTACATTGTAGGATGTTAGCAGCATCCCTGGCCTCTACCCACAAGATACCAGCAGCACCCCCACCAACCCCACGGTTGACAAGCAGACCTATCCTCAGACATTGCCAAGTGTCCCCTGAGGGGCAAAATTGCCCTCGTTAAAAACCGCTGGTGTAGGGAGGCGGTGAGCACTGTTTGTGTCAAGGGAAAGTCCAGAATGCTCTAGGAAGGGAGGAAGGATGCCCAGGTAGCCTTGGAGTAAAGTGAGGTGGTCATGAAAGTTCCCTTGAGGTGGTGACCCTGTGTCTGGTGCGAAGCACGAGGGGCGCTAACATGTGGAGTAAGACCAGCATAACAAAGGACCACCCGCATCCTGAACATGCAGAGGGTATGCAGGACAGTCAGTCTCTACCTCAGTATTGCGGGGAAGTCAAGGGTGTGTGTGTTGGGGTAGTGGACGGTAGGACATGAGACTGTGAAAGGGCAAGTGTGTCACCATAGGCTGCGAGGAGTATCTGTGGGCACAGGTGTGTCATTGCCGGACCTGCAAGCAGTGGGTTGGGAGGATCAGACTTCTGATCGTTCTGGCCACGGTGTCAAAGATAGGTTACAGTGGGCTCTCGAATGCACGGGGTGCTGTGCTACTCACTTCACTCTTTCCACTCGGTCCTCACAACAGGCTTGGGAGAAGGAAGCCCATTTATATAGACAGGGATTTAAAAGAGCCAGGCCTCCCCACTCCCCACTCACTGCTGCGCATCTTGCAGGAGAGCAGGACCAGGACCTTCCGTGAGATGGTACAGAGGCCTCTTCTGCAAGATGAACTGGGCCTGGCTTATCTGACAGTTTTGTTTGGCATCTGCTGTGAAGGAGGTGATGTCAGGGCTTCTGCCATGAGCCCACGCACATAGGAGGTGGGGGGATCCTCCCAGGGACTCGTTAGGCAGACATAGGTCAATATGCAGTCGTTAAGAAGCAGGACAGCCATGTGCCTCCTGTGTTGTTCTTTTCTCACATCACACTTTCATCAGGCCCCAGATGTTTGTTTACTTCAGCAAGCATTTACTGGGCACCTCTTACGTCCTCATAGGGCTCTGGGGGAGATGAGGAACTTGAAACCTGTGATCCTCACTTTTGCAAGAGGAGCTTGACCTCGAAAGAAAAGCAGCTCATTTTGGATGTGCCTGAGGACCTGCCCCTCACCTCTCCCTCTCTAGGAAAGCCCGTTTTCCATTTTTTTTTTTTAAGATTTTATTTATTTATTCACGAGAGACAGAGAGAGAGAGAGAGGCAAATACACAGGCAGAGGGAGAAGCAGGCTCCATGCAGGGAACCCGATATGGGACTCGATTCTGGGACTCCAGGATCATGCCCTGGGCTGAAGGCAGGCATTAAACTGTTGAGCCACCCAGGGATCCCCGGAAAGCCCGTTTTCCTATGGGAAGAATTGATTGCTGAAAAGTTTGGCTAAGGGAAGTTTCCAGGAGAGGAAATGGACCAGGCTGGCCTTATCCTGGTGAATTTCCTCGCAATGGAACCCCTGGAAGAGGCAGTGGAATTGGCCATCTTCCCCATGCTCTGTTGGGCTTCCATTCACAGGCTACGTGCGGAGCCCTGTTCTATTATGTACGGCATTTAATTCCCATAGCAATCTATAGGTACTATGACTCTCTCCTCTTCACATATGAAGACATGAAAATACAGACAAGCTAAGTAGTTTGCCCAGGGTCACACAGCCTTTCTGGAATAAACTCAGGATTATAACCCAAGGCCATCAGCCACAACAACCAGGGCCTATGACATTGGCTGCCATACAGTGCTGCCTTCTGCTGAGCTGGCTAAGGGCTAGAGGGAAGGGGCACATTCTAATCAGAAGAGTAACAGGTCACTTTATCAAGAAATGTGCAGAGTCAAGCAGGGTAGGCACATGGTAGAAAGAGAATAGAATTTATTTTATTTTTTTAAAGATTTTATTTATTTATTCATGAGAGACACAGAGAAAGAGGCAAGGACACAGGCAGAGGGAGAAGCAGGCTCCCTGCAGGGAGCTCGATGAAGGACTCAGTCCCAGACCAGGATCACAACCTGAGCCAAAGGCAGACACTCAACCACTGAGCCATCCAGGTGCCCAAGAGAACAGAATTTACATCAGACAACCCAGGTGGTGTTGGTAACTGATACTAACTAGTTTTGTAACCTGGAGTGTCAGCTAACCCCACCAAAGCTCAGCTGTCTCATATTGATCTTGAGGTTAGCAATATTGACCTCTCAGGTAGTTTAAATATCAGATAGACTCTATAAGAGTGTCTAAAACAGGGACGCCTGGGTGGCTCAGTGGTTGAGTGTCTGCCTGTGGCTCAGGCCGTGATCCCAGAGTCCCAAGATCAAGTTCCACATCAGGCTCCCCATAAAGATCCTGCTTCTTCCTCTGCCTGTGTCTCTGCCTCTGTGTGTCTTTCATGAATAAATAAATTAAATCTTAAAAAAAAAATAGTGTCCAAAACAGCTCCTGACACTAAGTAAATACTCTGTAGATACAAGCCGAGTAAAAGATGAATGAGGGGTGCTTCATGGATACAGGTTTGATTGGCCTTGAAAAAAGTGTCAAGTTCATTAACAAGAGTATAATAAAAATCAAACCCATGGAGAGTGTTCAGGAAATGGATCCAGAGGCATGTGTATGTTAGGGCCACTTATACTGAGATCGTACCATGTGCTGTCACAGTCCTGTGAGTCATAGACCATTAATAACCATGAATTAGGGAACTGTGCTATGTATGTAGGGTTTCCCCATTACATGCATTTTACAGATGCTTAACCACAGGCTGCTCTGGGACACAGCCTCTCCTCAAATGTCTGCTGAACTGAAGAACAGGCTGCACTTGACACAGAGTGTGTCCAGCTCAGAACGCACGGCTTGACTTTGCTCTCACTCCCTGTCCTACTTCTCAGGATCCCACTCATGTCTGCTTGCCTGGGTTATACTCCTCAATAAAGCAGTATCAGCCCATGGCTTTGGCCTCAAGCACTGCTTCTGAGGAAGCCAGAACAAACACAGACCTTTTTTCTTTTTTTTGGTCAAAGAAAATACATTGAGGTAGATATGCGTGGGAGAAAGAACCCCATTTCCATACACAAGAGGATAACCCAATTGTCTATACTTTTATACAGTTTCTATTTCTAAAATTTTCAATTAGCTAAATGATTGTTTTATTATACTATTTAAACATATGCATTAGTTTCTTCCCAAATCAACAGATATGATGTGTAGACATAAGCTGAAAAACCACAGTGAGAATAAAAAGAATAAAGAAAATAGATATTCCATTAGCATGAATTCAGGGGGAGCTATAGGCACCTTCATCATCTACTATTTTATACTATCATCATTTTAATGAAATTAAAGAAATAATTAAATGTTGAATTTCATATATTGGAAGAGGCATCAATTAGAATATACAAAAATGTAGTAAACACATTGAGCATACTAAATACATTTCAATTATTTCCTAACTTCCTTAGGTGTTAAAGACAACCACACGACTTACCATGACTTGGAGTTTCAAGTCTGTTCAACAAAGCTTCATTCTGAGACTTATTCCAAACTGAATTTCATTCAGAGAGCCTTGGGAAATCTCTTTTGGCCCAAGTGCTGCATAGTGAATCCTAGATCCAACAGCATTCCCCATTAGTCCCTTAGTGTTTATTCTCCAGGGACCAATATTAATGCGAGCAAAAAAATTTTTTTTAAATTAAAAAAAAAAACTGCCTTGGATTTTGCATGCTTTCACCAGAAAAGGGGTTAAATCTCTTTCACTTCCCTAGGCAGGTCTGTTTTGTAGTGAGAATCCCACTGATACAGTAGGAAAGAGCTCTGGGAAATCTCTACCCCCAAGTGGCCCATTTCACAGATGAGGACACTACCCAGACACAATGACCATCCTTGAGGTGAACTATTCTCAGACTGGGTAAACATGGCTAACTAAGATGGCAGGATCTACATTTCAAAAACTTAGAAGAAACAGTCTGTTATTCACATAGCTCATTCATTTGATAAATAACAACTTTGCTAGAAGAACCAAATTAGTTTTGGAAAGGATGAAGTCCCTTATGCTAGAGTTTTCTGGAATGGCGTTTTAACTTTGCTTTTCCTACTTGTGCTGCAGGTAGACTGAGAAGGGTTAATGCCAATTTGTATAGCTATTTCTATGCATGTAATTATGTAGTACTTCCTTTACCTTTATTTCCTCCAGTCCTACTTCCTAGCAACTTGCAAACAAAAATCCATATCCTGGCCATATTCATTCCATCTTTCTACAGGAGTAAGCTGAGAGTCTTCTGATGGTTCCAGTCTGAGCTATGGAGTCAGAATAACTGGATTTGAATTCTGGTTCTGCCATGGACCAGATCCCTGAATTTGGGCAACTGACTTGATAGTGCCTAAGTAACCTCTTTCTATCATCGCTTCCTCACCTATAAAATTACGATGGTTTCAGTACCCATCCTCCCATCTTGCTTGTACAGTGCCTAGTGTTGTTCCTTTAAAAAAATATTTTATTTATTTGACAGAGAGAGAGAGAGAGAGAGAGAGAGAGGGATTGAGAGAGTTCAAGCCAGGGGAGGAGGCAGAAGGAGAAGCAGACTCCCCACTGAGCAGGTAGCCAGATGAAGGGCTCCATCCCAGGGCCCTGGGATCATGACCTGAGCAGAAGGCAGATGCTCAACCGACTGAGCCACCCCTGGATGCTTTTCACACAGTAAACATTTGACAAATGTTGGCTACTGATAAATGCTTAAAAAGTATTTAGTTAGAAAGAACATATTAAGGGGAAGGAGGGTAATTACCACAAAGAAGCAACCTGTAGATTCTTGCTTAGACCTTTTCAGCTCCTATATTTTAGGAACTAACATAATTTCTCATGCTCCCAGAAGGAAAGAGGGAAAGAGGATGCATACCTATTTTTTTAACACCAGAACCTTGTTGTCAGATAAAATTTACATATATAAGGCATAGTATGCTTCCAAAACTTAGGGTGCAAATTTAGCCACATTACCTCCCCCACCCACGCCACCCACGCCACGCCACCCCACTTAATAGCTAGAACACTCAAGTACTCTGTTAAAAAAAAAAAAAGCCCCAGATATTCCCCTTTATTCAAGAATCCCAGGGGCTTGTTGGGTCAATACCAGGTGGAAGGAGAAATGGCCTTGCGTTGTTTTACAACCTCCTGCTGCTCCTCCTGCCCGGAGGTTGGTCCCTGTGTGGACAGACCTGCAGATTCCGCAGGCGGCACCCAGCAGGGGCTCAGCTCCAGCTCCTGGCGTGGTGGTCACAGCTCTGAGAGCACGGTCATAGGACCAGCATTGCTCTCCAGGATATACAAGTGCTGCGCCGAGGGCTGCCAGCAAAAGCCACACACTTCCGGCTCAAGCCAGCCTTTGTTCCAGACCGCAAGCCCTTTCTCTCAGCCTGGGTCCTCACCCTCGCTACCTCTTCTCTCCTTAATCACTACCTATTTTTAGGATTTTTCACCTATGCAAATGTGTCTGCCTCCTCCACTGTTTACCAGGGCTGCCGTAGCTAAGCACCACAGACTGAGTGGCTCAAACAGCAGAAGTTTATTTTCTCATCATCCTGGAGGCTACAAGTCCCAGATCAAGGTGTCAGCAGGATTGGTGGCTTCTGAGGCCTTTGTCCTTGGCTTGCAGATGGCTGTCTCTTCCTTGTGTCCTCACATGGCCCCGTCTCCAAATACAGTCCCATCTGAGGTCCGGGGGAAGAGTGGGGTGTGGAGGCCGAGAAAATTAAGGCCATTCCACTTTAAGTTCAGCATTAGCACAAGTACAGCCATCCCAGGCCCCTGTGAATAAGAGCTGAACTTTACCTTACTTCAGTTACAGGAAGAAAACAGCTTACAGCTTAACGTCCTAGGAAGCCCCTATTAGAATGAGAACAGAGCTCAATGCCCTTGAAAGCCCCCTATCAGAATGTAAACAGAACTTGACAAATTCCTCCACCCCTTCTGGAGGTCCCCTAGACCGTTCTATAAAAAACTAAGCTGAAACCCACCTCGGGGTCCAAGTCCTTGCTCCCTGCTCCGCTGTGTCGGGTACACTTGGACCCAAGCTCCCGTAAATAAACCCTCGTGTGTTTGCATCGGTGTCGGCTCCTTGGTGGTTTCCCGGATTCGCGATCTTGGGCACAACATGGGGGTGAGGACTTCAACATTTGAAATGTCGGGGGAATGCAGTTTTCAGCCCATGATGCCAATAATTAACTCTACATACTTAGGGGTATAAATTAACCGTTTTAATTTAAGAGAGAGAGGGTGGGAGGAGAGACGAAGGGAGGGAAGGCAGGGGGAGAGACAGAGAGATTGATTGGTTGACTGGAATGTTCCAGGGAGGCTCTGTTCTTCCAGGACCATGGGCACCCCGGGCCAACCTCACTAGGATAAGCCACTCGAGTGGCTGTTCAAACATTTAAAGGGGGCCCCGCTCCACCCAGAAGCCCAGAGTGAAAGAGATGGCTGCAGAGCGTCTCCGGTTGACATGAGCGTGGAGGGTCTGGGCCCTTCCCTCTCTCCTGTGACAGGCACCCTGCAGAAACCTTTGGCCCCGAGGATTGCAGGCCCCCCCCATGAGTTCCTCACAGCTACACAACTCATCAGAGTTTGAAACGGGCGTGCACGGTATCACCTGACCATCCTTCCATTCTCGAGGCTCACTGTCGCTGCAGGGCTCCCGAGGCCTTCCCGCCCCCATGCGCCCAGGCAGGCCCCGCGCGGCCTGCTCCAGTTTTTGGCTTTGCTTCTTTTGGGGGGTGGGCTGGTTTACCACCTGCCGGCTCCGATACCCAAGACAAGCCAAGAGGCAACAGTTAGATGCAGCCTCCCTGTGACCTCTTTGCACACACCAGGCCAATAAAACTCGGGCCGAATGACAGTGACAGCTGCCTCGTGGCATTCAGAGGGACTCGAGCGGTTCAGTTCCGCGGTCTCAGGGACAAGTGTATCATTACAGCCGGGCTGCTGGGAGAGAAGCCACCCACACCCACCTCGGGGACGGAGCAGGGAGGGGACTCTCAGGCACCTGCAAGGCCCCACTGAGCGCCCTCCGCGAGCTCCCTGCCGGCGACAGCTTGCGGGGGACACTGTCCCAGCCTGGGGTGCCCAAGGCCAGTGGGTGAAGAGGAAGGAGGATGGGGGCCAAGCAGTCAAGGGCTCCCTGCAGGGACAAGGGCCCCCGGAGGATGGTGCTCCTGCGCGGGAGGCAGCCCTTCGCCCCGTGGGACGACAGCCTGCTCCCGGGCAAGGACCCCCGGGCCCTGCTGAAGCGGGGCATGCGCCACGTCAGCTTCAGCCTGGTCACCAAGGGAATGACGGACGTCCCCGACTTCCTGTGGGGCTTGTCCGAGGTGCAGAAACTCAACCTGTCTCACAACCAGCTCAGGGCCGTGCCGGCCGACGTGGGCAAGCTGAGCCGGCTGGTGGTCCTGAACCTCTGTGGGAACCGCCTGCGGAGCCTGCCCCGGGAAATCAGCGTCCTCCAGAGCCTCAAGGTCCTGTTCCTGAACATGAACTGCCTGACCGAGCTGCCCGCCGAGCTGAGCGCCTGCAGGAGCCTGGAGGTCCTGAGCCTGTCCCACAACTGCCTCTCCCAGCTCCCCGCCAGCCTCGCCGACCTCTCCAGGCTGCGGAAGCTCAACCTCAGCAACAACTATTTTGCTCACATCCCCATCTGCGTGTTCGCGCTGAAGGAGCTGGATTTCCTGCACGTGGGTTCCAACCGCCTGGAAAACATCGCCGAGAGCATTCAGTGCCTGGCGGGCCTGCAGATCTTCATCGCCGAGAGCAACAACATCCACTCCTTCCCACGGTCGCTCTGCCTGCTGACCAGCCTGGAGCTGCTGAACCTCAACAACAACGACATCCAGACCCTGCCGGACGAGCTCTACCTGCTGTGGAGACTGGGGCGGATTGCCTGGAACCCCATGGACAAGGGGCTCCACATTTCCCATAACCCGCTTTCCAAGCCTCTGCCGGAGCTGGTGGAGGGGGGGCTGGACATGCTCTTCAGTTACCTGAAGGACAAAAAGCACCACTGACCGGACCCCAGGGGTGCAGCCGGTCGCCGGCTCGTGGACACCTGTCGCACCTGCCGGCTGGGTACCGCTCCAGCCCCAGCTTTCTGCTCTTACTGTTCATGTTGGTTAGCGCTTGTGTCCGTATTTGCCGAATGGTATTGAGCACTCATTCTACGGAGGTGTTTGCTTTTACCTGTGTACGTGTCTAAGAAGCCCCATGATGTGTGATGTTCATCTCATCCCAAACATGTCTTTGGTTTTCTCCAAAGAGAAACCATTCCAATTCTCCCAAGGAGCAGTGGGAGTCAGCCCTTGGGATAGTTGACAGCAGGTCCGATTCAATGGGACTCAGAAGTCAGATTTTTGCTAAGTATGTGCCGTGGGCCAAGGGTGGCATGAGACACTGACACCATCTGGTTTCAACCCTCGAATTGGCAGCCTGCAGTCAGGGCGCAGCCCCGAGACGTGCTCCTGCATCAGCCTCCATCAAGCATCACTGAGGACCAAAGAGCAAGCTAGAGCCCTGCTCTGCTGGCAACGACCAGGTCAACCAGAGCTTTCTCCCCCCTGAGTTCTGGGGGAACAATCATAAGAAATGTGTTTCTAAAATGACCGTAAAGTAACAATCGAGCTGCTCATGTTTACGTCTGCTGGTGAGTGACGGGAATAGCATGATGGCTTTCGGATAATAAATACAAACCAATTTTAACACAGTTTCAACCTTCTTTCCCAATCCTCTGGCACCCCGTTATACCCCTCTGCTTTTCTAGAGACTCCAGATGATGGTTAAATCATCCAATTCTAATTCCTCTTCTCCCTTACTAGATTTGCCCTCTCAGGGGTGAGCTAATAATTGGGGGAGAAAATTATCAAATGGCAGGAAAGAGGAGGTGAGGCATAGGCAAGCAACACACACAGAAAGTAATTACCCTTTTCACATTCAAAGGAGGGTAATATTTGCCACTTGGCTTTTGCATGTGGACATTTAAAAAATGAGTTTGGTGACATTTAAAAGTTCTTTGAACAAAAGGCTCTGTAAAACTATTAAGTTTGTTTTGCTTTTAATTCTAAGAGTACACAGCTGTTAGTTAAACATGGACATTAGGATGAGCAATTACAGAATTCCTGCCACCAGGGTCATCGGATCTTAACTGCTGTCACAGCAGCCAAGAGCCCCTAAGACATGACGGTTTATACAGAGGTAAAGAAATTCCAATGAAAAGGTGGCAGTGAAGAAAGCACAGTCCCTTCAGATCACTGGAGAGCCAACTGCTCAGGTTTGGGGGCCGATTTGTCTATAGAATATAGCAAACGATATCAAGACTTAGATTTGGGGTTGTTGCCAAGACTTGTCTAATTTCTTAATACCCTTGGTTAAACATGTATTTCTTAGCACCTTCTTTAGGCTGAACACTGGGCTAGAAGCTCGAGAGGAATAAATGTCCTGCTGCTTCTACCAAGGAACTCATGGTCTGGAGAAAGAGACAGACCCATGTGGGTTTCTATAACATGTGGCAGGTTGTGATCCCTGCTAAAGGGAATTGTAAGCAAAGTCTACAGCAGGGTTGACACACTGGACGGTGTGGACTAGACTGAGCCCCGAAGCCTCAGTAACCAAAGAACGGTGACTGAAGGACATGACACGAGCCAGTCACACCCTCCGTTCCCTAGAGTTATTTCGTCCCCATCCGCCACCCCCACCCCGCTGGGAAAGAATGCAGTGGGGAACCCCCTCTCAGGTTCTGAGCTCAGGCAACTTTAGCATGGAGCTGCTCAGAGGGGTCCACATAACTTATCCATGGAAAAATCACTTTTCCCAGTAGACTCCCAAGTCAATTTTCCGATACACAAAAGAGGGAGGCCAGTTCCTGTTGGCTGTTGGCTGTTATCATCAGATACCAGAGTTCCATTAGCACGTTCATGCGTGAGCTCTTCTGTTGCACCACTGCAAACAGATCTTACCAGTGTCACGGGGAGGCAGCTGAAGAAATCCCCTCTCAACTCCCCCTCCTGCAGCATGGAGATCTGTGTGTCCCTGCCAGGCGCACACAGGCACACTCCGGTAGCCTCACCCACGTTAGCCCGCTGGAGCCAAGGCTATTTAAAGACTTCAGTGGAATTCTTCCTTGACCTCATGACTCAGTGGGACTTGCAGGGCGAGCCTTCCTCCGCAGAGCAGAACTGGGCAGATCGCTTACTGCAGCTTTTTGGCTGGAGCGCACGCAGCTGTCAGACAAACACCAGCATGTGCCAGGATCACACCCGTTGCTGTCTGCTGCTGAAGAACTACTTGGGCTCACACTGAATTTCCATGACCTTGCACTGGGCAGAGGCAGGCCCGGACAGCAGCACTGCGCCTTTCCTGCTGAACCATCCTTTTATTTTCTCTCCTTGCTTTTTCAGTCACTTGATCTCACAGTAACTCGACTCCAGGGAAAGCACGGAACCATATTTTGAAGGTGACCCAAGAGCTGATTATACTTCCTTATAGGAAAAAAAAAAATGGTATCGACTTGGTTGCCAGCTGCACTGGTACCTTTCAAAAGTATAGTAGCAAGGGTTTCTTTCTCATGCTCAGCGTTGAGGAAATCATACGAGTAATAGTAGTTGCCCGATATGATTTAGATATTGATTCTTTGTGAATGCTCCTTTTTTATTGATAAAGGGAAGTGCTGAGAAAAAAAAAACAGTAAAAGTGCATAGTTGTTCAAAAATGGCAATGTGGACGGACTTTGACACAACCTTCAGTGTCTTTGCTGTCAAATTCAGCAGTTTGCTGACTGACTGTGAATGCTTCTTGCTTCTCTTTTGTAGTTCTAATACTGTCACATTCAAATAACTCCCAGGTATTTCTAAGGCTTTGGAAATCAAAGCGCTGAGGATGGCTGCACTGGCTGTGGAGTGTATTTAGCCAAAGAATACGCACTAATTGGGTGCTTGATGCGGGGAGCTGGCGGCTCGCATTCCCGATGATATTGTGGTTTTCATGTCACTTGGCTCTCTGTAAGGAGCAATCTCAGTGGTGTGTTCAGAAACACCTTTTGAAGCTGTTGCAGACTACAAGCGTACAATTAAGAAAAAAATCCTGCGTTCATGGGAAAGTAAGATGACTTTGAAAAGACACATCTGTTCAAGGAATAATACCGCTAAATGCATAAACCTGCTGCACAGTAGAAGGAAAAATGAAGCCATTTCTCTGCTTGTTGACTTAATAAATGGTTAATAGAAGAATTGTGCTCCATTTTTGGGCTTTAGTTAATAGACTGGCTTTCTGTAGTTACCTAAGATAGAGTAACTTCGGAGCGGTGCACCTGTATCTCACAATGAAGTCATGCTGGCACTGGAAAGGGAAAGAGGGAATGATGTTATTATTTGCAGGGACACATTAAACTAAGCCCCTTTCTTGTGGTGATGGATTATTGCTTTTTAAGATTCCATTTCATATGCCTCAAAGCACACACTGAATATGCATTTTGGTAGCTATGCATTACAAACAGAGGAAGATTAAAGGACGATGGGCTTGGTCCCTGGAAGACACAGGCAGGTATCAGCATCCTGAGATTACCTGGGTGCATGAGGCTGGGCTGGGGTGCTTCTCTTCAGTAATACAGATGGGCTAGGGGGAGTCTGGATAGAGTCACTGAGATGTTGTTACAAATGATGAAAGATAGAAGATAAGTTCAGAAAAGGATCTAGAAACCAAAAGAGGCAGAGATTCAACCTGTTAGACTTAGTGAACATGAAGTTCTACTCAATTGTTCCATCGATATCTATTTAAGTACCTACATGTGTTCTATCTTATTACTCCACCAAGGAATTCTTTTCAGTTCTCTGTGAGATACACTTGAGAAACACAAAATACCCAGCCTGGATGAAATGTGCAACTAAATACCAGTACCCAGTAATTATAATTCATCCAAGAACACCAAAATACAGCACCTTCAAATATTTTAAGAAAACAAAATAAAATTCAGAGAACATGAAAACGATTATAAATAATAACGGGAACAATCTTGACCTTGTGGAGAAAAGAACTTTTTACAAGAGTTCCTTTTAAGTTACCTGTCAAGTTATGCATTGAATCCAAAGCATTACTAATTAAAAAGAAAAGGACAGCATAGTAATAAAAGGGAAGCAGAGAGGGCTCATAATGAATTTGTAAGAGCTTGGGCGTCATTAGGCAAACATCACTGAAAGCGATTAGCATGAAGCTTGCTATGCAGATTTTTGAAGTGGTGTCAAAGGAATCTACTTGCAAGGAGAAGGCGTATTTTCTGCTGCTTCTAGACTCACTATTTCAGCACGAGACAGAAAATGGAAGATGAACTGGAGTCCATCCCCAAAGTCTCAAAGTATTTCCTGATGCTCTGGAGAGAAACATGCATTGTGAAAGCTACAAGGCTATTGGCTGCCAATGGAACATTGTGTCATCACCCATGTTCTTTTTTCTGGAGTTCCCCGGAAGCCAGTGTGCCAGGACATGCCACTCCTCGGGAGAAGCCCATGTTCTTCTGTCTCCTGAATGTCATGCACCTGGGGAGAGGCTTTGCAGGGTGGTAGGGAAAGTTCTGCACCGAGAGCCAGATGGGTCAGTTGCATAGCATTTACCGAGCATCGCTGCATCCTGACACTGTACAAGTGTTGGGGACAAAGGAACAAGGTCCCACCCTCCAGGGGCTCCCATGTCCAAGGGCCAAGAAGATGTGGCTCAGCTAAAGTGCTAAATCCTGGGAGGATGATGCCCTAGCAGATGCATAAATGAATACAAAGGCATGCGGGTGAGATTATAGTAGGGGCAGAGGGTGATAGATTACTGTAGTGTGAGGTACACACCATCTGACATGATAGCTATTGAGCCAATGTCTCCTTCATTTTGCTTTGTCTTGATGGAAAATTTGTGAATCTTACCATCTCAGAGAGGTCTGCTTTATAAACACCTTTTGGCTTTTTTTTTTTTTTTCTTCCTACCTGAATCTAAGATGTTGGGCAAGCACAGGGCTGGAGAGGGCATATCCTGGTAATGGCGGCACCTTGTACCACGGGTTCCAGAGATACTCCCAAGCCTCTCCCCAGCCTCATTACGGGCAGGGAGGGTTCCGAAAGGACCCGGATTGGCAGTGGTCCTCAACACTGACTGTTCATCAGAGTCCCCTGCGGAACTTCAAAAAAGAAATCCTCAATTTTAGAGATTCCAATATAGCTGGATTAAGTGGGGCCTGGGCTTCTTACTCTTAGGTATTTTTATTAAAACTCTGTCGGTCATTCTGTAGCTGAGGCTGTGCTGAGAAATGCTGATGTAGGTTCTTTCCAAAACAGTGTGATGTGGGACTCCTAAGCCAATGGTTGCACCTACCCACTGAGAGAGGGAAGTAAAAGGTAAGAGGTCCCTGAACCTGGCTGGCACAGGGTGATTAGATTCATCTGGGCACTTGTTAAAAATTTTGAATCCCAGGTCCCTTTGGTGTATCTTTGGATTCAGGAAGTCCAGGGCAGGGCCCGGCATGTGCAGGTCTGACAAGCACTCCAGGTGATTCCTATCACATGACAGACTGGAGAAAACGTGGGCTAGCAGAATGGGTCCCACTGGAACATGGGAAAAGCTCTGTATTCCAGACTCAGTGACGACCTGGGTGTGCCGATTTCCCTGCCTGGCTCTGCCATCAGACTTGGAACTCTTTGCTGACTCTTATCTTTGCATCCGGGACACAGAAGATATTCAGTGATGATGTATTGAATGAATGAATGAGTTAATAAGGAAGCGAACCAGTGCACACAGATGATTTAACCTCCCGGGGCCTCGGTTTTCTGTAAAGTGAAGTCATTAAACTTATTTTAATGTGAACTCACTTTAAACTTTCTTCAGTCTTAAAATTCTGCTTGTATTTTGTTTTGTTTTTTCCTTTGTCTTCCCCTTATCTAATGCCTCAGTGAATAGGCAGCTGAGCTTATAATCATTGTGATTACTCAAGAAAAGCAAAAACGTTGAGGAGATTGGTCAAGACCAGTACGAGTGTTTTATTATCTCCTTGCGGCACCACAGAAAATATCATTTAATTTTGATTCAAGTTTGCAGACCTCCAGATTGTCTGGATTCCACTTCTAACTTTTTATTGGATTGGAGGCTCAGAGAAATAGTCCTGTTTGGCTTTGTTGACTGGTTGATTTAAAACTCCTCCTGTTTTTCTGGAAGAGAAAAGAATTCATAATTGTCCTTTTTTCCATTAAAAAAAAAAAAGCTTATTGGATTTGGTTCAATAACATAACTTGAGCATTTGGGAGTGGTAATCTTTCCTCTTTAAAAAAAACATCTGTGTTCCAAAGTGTGACTTGAACTCTTGTGATAAAATTCATGCCTCTTCCATAGCACTTCTCTGTCCACATGTGCAGATGAGTCAAATTTGAATTTTGGCATAAATTTTCAACAGCAACTTCTGCAAATGAACCCACATAAGGCTGCAAAATAGCTCTCCCCTGGGTTTCTCTGCCGCTTACTAGTGGTCCTCTGTGCCTCCACTGCTTTAGTCAAAGTCATGAATTGATAATATCGATATTGTGGAAATTGGAAATTAACAACCTGCATATGTTTTTGACAAACGTTCCTTATAAGATGGTAGGTTATGGTTGTGTTTGATGAGAATTCTTGAATAATTTTGTTGCCATAAGTACTTAGAGAATTCAAAGTGCAGTTCCGGTATGATCCTCCCAGGCCAAGATACAAACGACAAGGTTAGGGAATGTTTTCATTCTGGAAACCACAGAAGTAGTCTAAACAAAGAATCTAGCCAAGAAGAGTACAAATCTTCTGTATGGTTTCCTATTTTATATTTTCTTATTATCATGATTTAAATGTCTATTGTAAATAAACTAGAAATCTGTTTAATCTCCCAGAAATGTATATAATGTTTGTTATAGAAAATTTTCATTGTTCATCTGGCCATGTAATATGTTGGCTCTAGAAAATTGAGTTTAATCACTTAGTTTGTAAAAGAACTTGCCAGGCTCTTATTATTAATTCACTATCTAAAATAGCATTTTTGTGGACTCTCTCCTAGAGCCGAAGGAGGAAACTAACTCTGTTTCTGATAGGTCAGGATGAACAGATGCATTTTTTTTTATGCCACCTGAGGCCAGTTCCTTCACAGTTATCACCCACTGTGCAAAGGCCAAGGATGAATTTGACAAAGCCACATGGCATGTGTGCAGCAAAGTGTCCACTCAGCAGGGCTAGGGTGTTCAAGCTGCACATTTCAAAGAAAAGCCTGGCCTTTGACCAATTCCTGGGAAATAACCTCTAAGCCCTTGGGGTGCCCCGTCTGATTGGTGTCTTTGTATAGACTTGGGCCACCCCAGATAGTCTTTGCTTACACTGTGATTTATGGCGTGGCCCCCCTTCACAACATGGTGTCATTGTGCCCTCTGGAGAGGCCAGAAACAAAGGAGCTAAGTCAGCCACACGGGAGCTCCTTGCCTACATGACAACTCCCACTAAAATCAAATAATCAGCAAGACTCAGGTGAGCTCCTGGGGTTACAGATACTCTGTACATGTCACACATCTTTGCCAGGGGAACTTGACACTGTCACACAAGTACAGTAGGAGAAGACAATGGAGAACTTGTGCCTGGTCTCTTCTGCCATATGCCCCCTTATCTTTGCTGATCCAGACTCGTGTCTCTTTGCCATAATAAACCATAACTATGAGTATAACAGATTTTCTGAATTTTGTGAGTCCTTCTATCAAATCATTGAACCTGAAAGTGGTCTTGGGGATGCCCCTAAACATGAATCAGAGAGTTGACTTTATGAGGAAAGGAAGAGAAGAGAAGCCACAGGCCCTCAGATTCTACCTCCATGCTGGCCACCTGTGGCTGGCATGCCTTTCTGGAAGAGAACTCACCTCCCTGATTATTCTCCCTTTTCATAGGGAAATCTTGAGCACAATAGTCAGACCCTTTGGTCCTGTCTCTCTGGTTTTGATGCTAGGAGTTTCTAAGAAAACCAGCAATAGAGCACCGGAAATCCTTGGCCATCATGGATTTGCCACAAGGATGGACCTTACTGTTTCCAGAGAAGACAATCTAGAATACCATTCCCTCCTCTGGAAGAAAGGTAAAGCCCTGGCCCCACTAACTTATTGTCCAGGCCAGCCAGGGGAAGAACCCATGTAATTTTTTGCTTTTGAGAGGGAGAGGAAGGGGTTGGAGGTGGAGGGAGAGAGAGAATCCCAAATAGGCTCTGTGTTCAGCGCAGAGCCCAACATGGGGCTCGATTCTATAACCCTGAGATCCCAACCTGAGCGTATATCAAGAGTTGGATGCTTAACTGACTGAGCTGCCCAGATGCCCCCATCTAATTTTTAGACATTCATGCTCCTCAACAACCCTTTGACAAGATATTAGACATATCACAATGTCCTCCCAAGTGGAATAAGGCTACTCTGTTAGGAGGCCATTTATAGGTCGATCTCTGTTATTCAACATATAGCTGAGATTCCAGAGTTAGTATCATAGATTTTATTCATTTATTCATGGGTGAGACCTTTAACCAACAGGTAATGAATGAATGCATGCATACCCTCCGCCCACACACACTATGTTAGACAATGATAAATGTATGAAGAAAAACAAAGCAAGGTGACAAGGAGAGAAGGAATAGGACTGGAAAGGTGTTTGTTATCAGGTTGTCAGGCAAGTTGCAGAGAAAATGATGTTGGAACAGAGACTTACCAGTAGGTAAGTAGGTAGACAGTAAGGCAGGTAGGAATTATAGGAGAAAATATTCTAGGTGGGAGAGAAGGCATGTGGAAGGACAGAAGTGTGCCTGGTGTGTCCATGAATGGAATGAGTGCCGGGAGGACACTGAGGTCATACTGCTGGTATAGATGGCTCATGGAAGGCCCTTTGGAAGAACTTCAGCTTTTGCTCTAAGTGAAGTGAGAAGCATTGGAAGTTTTAAATGGAGAAGAAACACATATTAAATTTTTTTTAAACACATACTAACTTAACATTTTAGAGGAGTTACTTCAATTGCTGGATTGAGAACAAACAACAGGGTCAAAAGAAAAGACTAGTTAGAAATCTCTTCCAGGGCACCCAAGTGGCTCAGGTGGTTAAGGGTCTGACTCTTGATTTTGGCTCAGGTCATGATCTCCAGGGTTGTGAGATCAAGTCCCATGTTAGGCTCTCTACTGGGCATGGAGCCTGTTTAAGAGTTTCTCTTCCCCTCTTCCTCTACCTCTCCCCACCTCCTCCCTCTCTTAAAAACAAGAAATATTGGAAGATGTTTATTCCAATATCTCAAGTGACAGATATTGGACAGTGGCTTGTATCAGGGTGATGGTGGAGGAGATGATCCAATTATGGAGATATTTTAATGATAGCCCCAGCAGAAATTGCTGATGGGTTGAATGTGCGGAAGGAGAGAGAGATAGGGAGACACAGAAAACAGAGAGAAAAAGAGAGATCCAGAAAAAATTCAGTGTGTTTGTCCTGAGCAACTAGAAGGATAAAGTTGCCATTTGTTGAGAAAGAAAGGGTTCAGGGGAGAGGATGACCATGTTAAGTTTGAGATGATAAATAGATTTTCAGCTGAGTCTGCCAAGGAGACAGTAGCATAAAGAATCTAGGGTTCAGGGGAGAGGTGTCAATTAAAGATATACATTTTCAAATCAACAGCATAATACATAGAAGTCAGGAAAAGATGCATTCACTGTGCAGGGTTTCAGTCAGAACTGGCAATTCTTCTTTAACCTTTAGTACTCTAAGTGCTATGCTTGGTCATCTGGAAAACTCCTATAGGTGGTAATGCTTGTTTTTTTCCCCAGATATTGTATAAATGGAATATTACTATGTCTAGATCTCAGACTTGTGTTTGTGAAAACCCCTGAAATTATTGGTTGATAGGAAGAGAGACATTCTCTAATCACATAGAAATTAGATCATAGAAGGATAAATGTCCCTAAGCTTATGCCCCAACTGCCTTTGTCTACTTCTTAATTGGCAGATGATTTTAATCCATCACCAAGGAACGGTATTTGTTGGTATCACTCAAGTTTCACTGAAATACAACCGGATAAGTCTCAATTCATCTTCCTCCCCTCTTTCCCCTTCTCCATGTGCTTTATTTTGTTTTGATCTTAGGGAACAACAGTAAGTTTGCAAGCCACACGTTTAAAACCCGAATGAGGGGACAGCAGACCCATATTCACATTAGATTTTCTGTCTGAACTTTGGAATTTGCCTCTGCAGTTTCTCTTTCCTACACACCTGCTTTATCCCCAGGGCGTCTTGATGGGTCTGCAAGACAAAGGCCCCTCAGAAAGCTTCTCTGTTACTGCCGGTTATATTGTGTATCTACTGCTTTCCTTGGTTTGAATTACTAATGTCTCTCCAGGTTAAGTAGAAGGGAACAGCTTTGTTTTGGAATGCAAGCTAAATACCATCTTCCACTTGGCCTCCTCTCATTTTTTCTCTACAGGCTTGGAAACACCATAAAGTCATGCACAAGGAGGGATTATGGGGCTTTAGATTTTTATTCTTATATGTGGGGCAGAAAAATTCCTCCATGTGTTATGATGGGTTTTTACACGAGTCATGGAGAGAAGGGGACTTGGGATCAACGCAGGATGTGATCCATTATTTCCTCTTTTTTTCTGCTCAGGATATTCAAAGAAAATAAAACAATTAATTAAATTAAATTAAATTAAACAATTTTGAAAAACAAAGATAAAGTTCTACTGGCGTGTATGTGAGACTTCCCCCCTCCCCCGCCCCATATTGGTTAAATAATCTAATTGTCATTTATATCTTGCTAATAGGAGGTCTTTTGAACAGATCTGACACTGTAAGCTCAAACTGCAGAGACAACCCACAGAATTGTATCTTCTCACTGGGAAATTATTTTCTCCAATGTGTTTGATGATGACAGGCCTTTCTCCATCTTGCAGCTTCTTCTCCTTGGGGGAATAGAAATGTAAGGAATAACTTCTGATTTGATACTTGCTGTTCTCCCCACGTATCACCGAAGTTTAAACACCATCTACAAACATGCTAACAATCTGCTTTAAATCTACACTTTGGGAAAATGAAAAACAAAGGAGAAGAGAAGAAAGATCCTTTTTAAAAGAATACATTTGAGAATATATATGATATATTTGGAAGGAAAGATGGTTCAGTTCACTAATTCTACTGAGTGCATAGCATTGTATAAAGCTGCATCTATGGGGGGTGTAGAGAAGATCATTTCTAAGCTAAAATCCTGTAATTCTGTTATATTGAAAGTCTCACTGCAGTTGAAGATGCTTTCCTCAGTATCTTAGTTCAAAACTTTACAGTTCATCACTAATTCTAGAAATGAATGATCAGAGTTTCTGTTTACCAGCCACAGGAAAGCAATATAAACACACTTCAAAATTCACAGGATTTATCAGCTTTGAAATCATAATTCTTGATTTTTTTAACCTAAAGGATTGATATTATTTTGAATTTGGCACAAAAGTAAGGCCTTATTAGTAATGTTACCACAGTATTTCGTATCTTTAAAATCCAAATTTTCATATAATCTAACAATATCGTATGATGTGGAGAAGTGTCAGTTAGTTTAATATCAAAGGTAATAAAAATTGTATATTGTGTATAATTCTATAGTTCAAGGGATGGCCAAAACTTTGTGCATATTCTTGTCTTAATCTTACCAGGCTAACATCTATCCTGTAGTTGCAAACTCTAGATTTAGAACAAACAAATCTTAAAATTCATCAAATCTAAAATTCTCCCCCTCACATATTTTTAAGAAACATTTGTGCTCAAACACATCCAGAAACTTGGGGGCTCACCCACATGTAAACTGTCCAGTCTATTGATTTCTTGATCTTTTTTTTATAAAATACGATCCTTGTGCCTTGTTCTCCATCTCAGTAAATAGCAACCTCCATCCACCCGGAACCTGAGATTCATTCTAGTCATCTGACTCTTTTAATCCTCATCTCATCTACCACCCAGGCCTGAGAGCTCACCCCCAAACCCTTCTCCCAGCCTCTACTGCTATCCTTCTGTCCACGCCATCATCATGCCTCATTCTGATCCCCTCTTTCCTTCTCTTGGCCTCATTTTCATGTATTCTCCACTCAAGCATTAAGAGGGATATTTAAAAATGTAAACTGGATCATGGCAGGCTGCTGCTTGAAGTCCTTCAATAAAATATGTATTTGCAATAAAATCCCAACTCTTTAATATGATCTAGGAAGCTCTGCAAACTCTAGCTTCAACTATTTCTTCAGACTCAGCACCTTCCCCTCTGTTCTCTCACGAATGTGCACCCATGCTGGCTTCTTTAGTTCAGGAAGGGGCCAGACACTGGCCTATCTTAGGGCTTTCAAACACATTGGTTCCTCCCCTGGGGATGGTCTTGCCCGGCTACTCATCCTTCAGATTTCAGCCCAAATACACTTTCTCAGAAAAGCTTTCTAGGACCTTTTCCTTTGTGACTTTTTCTTCATAGTCCTCACCACAATCGAAATTATATGCATTTGTGTATGTGATTGTGTGCACATGTAATGTGTATATGTGAGTACACATAATATACACACTGATGTGTAATTTATAATATCTCCCACCCCAGGACAGTGGGTGGCATATCTGCCTTATTTCACTGATAAATTATTCCAGATGCAACTTTCTCCCTGGCCCACATTAAGGACTTAGTACACTGTACAGAATACATTCACACCTAATTATTAGAAATCGTTAATTTGGAAATTGTGTCTTAGTTCAAAATTGTTATTCCACCAAATGACATATGTGTATCCCTGATAGTTTTTGGTATTACTACCAATTCCCCTAATATGGGTATCAGTGAATCCTCATCTAGAAACGGATTTACATCGAGTAACTATGTAGTGATATATCTCTCCTAATAGTGCCTTTTCATACAAAACAAAGCTATGCTCATTAAAAAATATTGTACTTGAGGAGTAAAAAATAAACATAGGAAGCGCTTATCACTTATTTAGGTTAACTTTAACATTAACAGTGCATGCATAATTAAACTCGCAGTCATGAGTTAAATAAATAAATGATTAGCTTGGGGACAGAATGGCCACCATAGGCCGTATCATCTCTTTTACTGTTTGTTTGACAGAGGACTCTTATCCAGTTGCTGTTGTTTAGCTACATATGTTTCTTGGTGGTACACGGAATAAATAATAATAAAGATGAAATGTGATCATAACACTGCATAAGTAACACTTATTGAGTACTTACCGTAAATCAGGTCTATTTTATTCTGACAAGATGTCTATCCATTATGTAGGCACTCTTCTTACCCCCATTTTATTTTTTTATTTTTATTTTTATTTTTTTACCCCCATTTTATAGCTTGGGGCACTAGGACTTGAGAGCATAAATTACTTGTCAATCTAGTAATTGAAGGAGCTGGGCGTTGACTCCAGGTGTGTCTGACACCAGTCACCTCCCTCATAACTGTTGTGCCATCCGTCCTGTGTCTCAGGTATGTCACACTCATCTGCCTACGGGGAGCATCAGGATCATGCAGGCCAGGGATCCGCTTCCTTTGTGCTTGGATATCTCCCCTTACTAGCACACACAAGAATTCTCAACTCACAACTTCATGAGAAACGACTGAAGTCAAGGGAGCTATGCAGTTTGCTGACAGTTAAATTTAGTTTGTAGGCTGAGTGTGTATTTAAGAAAGAGATCATTAATATTCCAGAATGCCCATGACAGTTTTTGGTATTACTACCAGTTCCCCTAATATGGATGTTGGTGAATCCTCATCTAGGAACCATGTAGTGACGTATCTCTCCTAAATAATCTCTACAACAACCCTGTGAATTGGTTATTTTCCTTAAATGAAGAAAGTGGGGGGGGGGGGTGGCACAGCTTTGCCCAGAGCCATGTGTCAGGAGCAGCAAGCCTGGAGGAAGCCGATGCCTCTCCCTGCCTGGGCTGTGGCTCAGTGAATGTATCACAGGGGACTGTCAGGATCCGCTGGAACAGGAGGCGTCATTTAAGGCCATCGAGGAAGGGACCCTTGTGGAGAGAACTGGAAGTCAGTGTGAGTTGAAGTTGGAGAAAATAAGAGAAAGGAGGGGTGGGTGGGAGCAGCGGGAATAAGACCCAGGCTGGGTCTCACAAGCTTCCAGCACCGGTGCCAGGGGTGGGTCAAGGTCCCTAAGGAGCTGGCCCAGGTGGACTGACCCCTGCCCATCCTTGATTCCGCAGCTGCCCAGCCTCGGGAGCAGAATCCATCCTGCTCCTGGGAAGTCTCCCCCTTGTGCATTCTGCTCTTTCCCTTCCTGCCTGCACTGTCCCCAGTGTCACTGTTAGAGCAGCCCCTTCCTGCAGCAAAACCAGTGTGTTCCTCTAGGAGAGCCATGAGGTCCGCGCCATCGCCGCCAGCTGTTGAGTCCAAGGACAGGCTTTGCGCTTCAGCTGCGCGGAGTGCGTCCCCCCAGGTCACATTTCTCCGGAGATGATCTTTGAGTTCTCGTGGTTGATGGCGGAGTCAGGTGACCCCGATGGGCGCTTCCTCTCCGGGCTCCAGAGTGTCCCGGCTGCTGCGGGCAGGTCACCGACTCCCTGGGTGTTTGCCGGGAAGGACCCCGTCGCCGCAGCAGCGTCTCCCGGGCCTCGGGCTGCGCGGAGCTGCTCCCCAGGCCGCTCAGCTGCGCTCCCCACGGCAGGGCCCGAGCGCGCCGGTGCGTCCCCACCGTGCCGAGTCTATCATTTCCAACTCAAACAGGTCTCCAGACATCGCAGAACTAGTCTACTGATTACTTTTTCCCAACAAACGAATACAAATTAATTACACTCTGGTTTCGGTTGTAGCAACTCTTAACAAAACGTGGCTGCGAAAGTCGAAGACGGTTTAAGGCGTGTTTGGCACCAACCCAGCCCTTCGCGAACGCGCTCAATACCTCCAAGAGTGACAGCGACTCAAGGATGAAACGAGACGGTAAACAGGGCGAAGGCAGATGTCACATATGGTGGCAGCTCTGTCATTTCGAGCCTCAGATGGAAACACTGGATCAAGATGCCGAATGTGATGGATGATGGATGACGCCCGCACGTCCCGCGGGCTCCACCGGAGCTGCTCTGGCTGCCGACGCAGCGCATGCTTTTTGCACGATGTATTCCAAGTCAAGAGGGGGTAAAAAAATGCATTAAATGTGGGGCACAGTTAAGTGTCATCCCATGGGAACTTCCATGGCCTGGATATTCTTGTGAGCGGTGCAAATCCAGGCACGCTGTTGCGCAGTTGGCCCCTCTGGGCCAGAGAGCAACAGTGAAGGGGAGACAACTCAGTGGCTCCGTGGGGGCACCTGCGGGGGGCGGGGGGTGCGCAGAAGCCCATGTGCCAACCCCACTCTCAGCCCCTTCCTGCCTCCTAGCAGCTGCGCTCGGCCACCCCGGGCCCACTGCATTTCCTCCAGGGCTCATGCTCATCACGTTTCCCAAAGGTCTCCTTTGAGTATCTGCCTCTGCTTTCCGTTCAGATTCCTCTTACTTCACTCCACCCGGTGGCATTTGGGTTGAGGCCCAAGTTAGCTACTGCCTTCTCTGATCCCAGGACCCTCCATGGGATCCCTTCTCCCCTTTTCTAAGCTGTACCCATGGTTCTGGGATAATACAACCTACAGGTTGCCCATTTGAAATGCTGTTCTGGAATTCCCTGTGAGTGGTTGAAGGGGATTAGTGTCAGTGGCCTCTTAGCCTCTTGCCATGCTTCTCATTTCAAGGATCCTGAGGTAAAGCCACCTGTCCTCCACTATATTAATCGATATACTTAGACAAGGTTAATCCCTCTACTGTACTGGGACATCACCCAGGGGGTGTCCATAGCCTCCAGGGCTGACATCACAGCATTACCTTAGCACAGTTGTAGGTATGAGTGATACATGTGGCAAAGGATGGCACCTAATTGAGTGACCAGCTCCTACTATCCCTTCTCTTGGTGACATTGGCTTTGTGGCACCGTGACCACCATCTGGCAATGTGTGACTTCCCTGGCACAGCCCCACTACTGCCTAAAGTGGTTCTTACATGTGGTCAGCAGGTCAGTTGCCGCAGAGACCGTATTACAGGAGGGACTTTCCAAACAGGAATCAATTCTGTGAGATGAGGTACAGCATCTCTTATGCCTTTAGAACTAAAACAAACTCAGAAAATTATGACCTAGGCATCAAATACGACTCACTGCCTATTTGTGTAAATAAAGTTTTATTGGGACACAGCACACTCGTTCCTTTATATACTGTCTCCGGCTGCATTCACATGACAACAAGAGAGCTGAGCAATTGCAACACAGACCCTTGGACTGTGTCTTTGAGGTTTGTTCCTTTGTGAACACTGGATTCCCACAATGTCATGAATGTACTTACAGGACTCAATCTTTGCTTCAGTAGGATTTTGTTGGTAGGGTGCTTGCAAAGAAGATTAATCTGTCCCAAAGAGGCAGACATTCCATCTATCAACCACCCAGCAGTGTCCTGAGGAAAGAAGCTAATCAACTTCTGATTTTTCCATTTACCTGTACATCCAAGGTTAATAACCCCAGTGGCCCGGAATTGATGCTCTAAATTCTATGTGGAATTGAGATTATCTTTTTCTACTATCTATTTGGTTCTACACTTCATTTCATTGTGCTTCCTTTTATTGAGCTTCACAGATATTACTTTTTTCTTTTTCTTTTACTTCTTTCTTTCTTTCTTTCTCTTTCTTCTTTCTTTCTTTCTTTCTTTCTTTCTTTCTTTCTTTCTTTCTTTCTTTCTTTCTTTCTTTCTTTCTTTCTTTCTTTCTTTCTTTCAACAAATTAAAGGTTTGTGGCCACCCTGCATTGGGCAAGTCTACCAGAGCCATTTTTCTAAGAGCCTTTGCTCTCACTTTGTGTCTCTGTGTCCCATTTTGGAGATCCTCACAATATCCCAAACTTTTTCATTGTTATTATATTCGTTATGGTGATCTATGACCAGCGATCTTTGGTGTTACTATTGTGATTGTCATGGGGCACCACGAACCAAGCACATGTAAGATGGCAAACTTAATTGATAAATGTTGCATGTGTTCTGACCGCTCCATCCACCAGTTTCCCTGGTTTCCGTTTCCCTGTCTTTCCTCAGGCTTCCCTTTCCGCTGAAACATGGTATTGAAATTAAGCCAATTAATAACCATAATATGGCCTCCAAGTGTTCAAATAAATGGAAAACTCACACGTCTCTCGTCGTGAGTCAAAAGCTAGGAATGACTGAGCTTAGGTGAGGAAGGCATGTCAAAAACTGAGATAGGCTGAAAGCTAGGCCTCTTGCCCCAAACAGCCATGTTATGAACATGAAGGAAAGGTTCTTGGAGGAAATTTTAAGGACTACTCCAGTGAACGCATGAATGATAAGAAAGTGAAATTAGCCTTATTTCCGATACAGAGAAAGTCTGAGTGTTCTGGATAGAAGATCAAACCAGCTACAACATTCCCTTGAGCCAAAGCCTAATCCAGGGCCAGGCCTTAACTCTTTTCAATTCCTTTTTTTTTTTTTTTAATTAATTTTTTTTTTATTGGCGTTCAATTTGCCAACATATAGCACATCACCCAGTGCTCATCCTGTCAAGTGCCCCCCTCAGTGCCTGTTACCCAGTCACCCCAACCCCTTGCCCACCTCCCTTTCCACTACCCCTTGTTCATTTTCCAGAGTTAGGGGTCTCTCATGGTTTGTCAACTTCACTGATATTTTCACTCATTTTCTCTCCTTTATTTCCTTTCACTATTTTTTATATTCCCCAAATGAATGAGACCATATAATGTTTGTCCTTCTCTGATTGACTTATTTCACTCAGCATAATACCCTCCAGTTCCATCCACGTCGAAGCAAATGGTGGGTACTTGTCGTTTCTAATGGCTGAGGAATATTCCATTGTATACATAGACCACAGCTTCTTTATCCATTCATCTTTTGATGGACACCGAGGCTCCTTCCACAGTTTGGCGATTATGGACATTGCTGCTAGAAACATCGGGGTGCAGGTGTCTCAGCGCTTCATTGCATCTGCATCTTTGGGGTAAATCCCCAGCAGTGCAATTGCTGGGTCATAGGGCAGGTCTATTTTTAACTCTTTGAGGAACCTCCACACAGTTTTCCAGAGTGGCTGCACCAGTTCACATTCCCACCAACAGTGTAAGAGGGTTCCCCTTTCTTCACATCCTCTCCAACATTTGTGGTTTCTTGCCTTGTTAATTTTCCCCATTCTCACTGGTGTGAGGTGGTATCTCATTGTGGTTTTGATTTGTATTTCCCTGATGGCAAGTGATGTGGAGCATTTTCTCATGTGCTTGTTGGCCATGTCTATGTCTTCCTCTGTGAGATTTCTGTTCATGTCTTTTGCCCATTTCATGATTGGATTGTTTGTTTCTTTGGTGTTGAGTTTAATAAGTTCTTTACAGATCTTGGATACTAGCTCTTTTCAATTCTGTGATGGCTGAGAGAGGTGAAGAAGCCGCAGGTGAGAAGTTTGAAGCCAGCAGAGGGTGGTTTATGAGGTTTAAGGAAAAAAGCCATCTTTGTAACATCAAAGTACCAGGTGAAGCAGAGTGATGGTGTAGAAGCTACAACAAGTTGTCCGGAAGATCTAGCTTACAGAGTTCATTAAGGTGGCTACACTAAACAACAGATTTACATTGTAGAAGAAACAGCCTTCTACTGAAAGAAGATTACATCTAGAACTTTCATAGGTAGGACAAGTCAATGCCTGGCTTCAAAGCCCCAAAGGACAGGCTGACTCTCTTGATAGGGGCTAATGAACCTGGTGACTTTAAGCTGAAGCCAGAGCTCATTTAGCATCCTGAAAATCCTAGGACCCTTAAGAATTATGCTAAATCATCTCTACCTGTTCACTGGAAATGAAACAACAGAGTCTGGAGGCCAGCACATCTGTTTACAAGATGGCTTACTGAATACTTTAAGCCCACTGTTGAGACCTGCTGCTCAGGAAAAAAAAAATATATTACTTTCAAAAAGTAAATATTACTTTTTAAAAATATTTTTTAAATATTATTTTTTAAAGTATTACTTTAAAAAATATTCCTTTCAAAATATTACTGCTCACTAACAATGTATCTGATCTCCCAAGACTCTGATGGAGATATTCAAGATTGATGTTGTTTTCATGCCTGAAAAAACAATATCCATTCTGCAGCCCATGGATCGTTTTGGCTTTCAAGTCTTGTTATTTAAGAAATACATTCTGTAAGGATGTACTGTAACTGCCATGGACTGATTCCTCTGATGGATCTGGGCAAAGTCAAATGAAAACCTTCTGGAAAGGGTTCACCATTCTAGATGCCATTAAGAACATTTGGGATTCATGGGAAGAGGTCAAAATATCAACATTGCGGGATCCCTGGGTGGCGCAGCGGTTTGGCGCCTGCCTTTGACCCAGGGCGCGATCCTGGAAACCGGGGATCGAATCCCACATCGGGCTCCCGGTGCGTGGAGCCTGCTTCTCCCTCTGCCTATGTCTCTGCCTCTCTCTCTCTCTCTCTCTCTCTGTGTGACTATCATAAATTAAAAAAAAATATATCAACATTGCCAAGAGTTTGGAAGAGGCGGATTTGAGCTCTCACAGATGACTTTGAGGGGTTCCAGACTTCCATGGAAGAAATCACTATAGATGCGGCAGAAATTACAAGAGAACTGTATTTAGATATAAAGCCTGAGGACGTAACTGAGTTGCTGTGATCTCATGATAGCACTTCCATGGATGAAGAGTTGCTTCTTATGGATGAGCAAAGAAAGTGGTTTCTTTGGAATCTACTCCTGCTGAAGATGCTGGGAAGACTGTTGAAATGACAACAAAGGATTTCGAATATTCCGTAAACATAGTTTATGAAGCAGTGGCAGAGTTTGAGAAGACTGACTCCAGTTCTGAAAGGAGTTCTACTCTGAGTAAACTGCTATCAAACAGCATTGCATGCTACAGAGAAATTGTTCATGAGAAAAAGGGCCAATCAACGTGGCAAAGTTTACTGTTGTCTTCTTTTAAGACATTGCCACAGCCACTCCAACTGTCAGCAGCCACCACCCTGGTCAGTCAGCAGCCGCATCAAGGCAAGACCCTCCAACATAAAAAAGAGTAAAATTCCCTCAAAGTCCAGATGACGGTTAGGAATTTTTTAGTAATTAAGTATTTTTTAATTAAGGTACATACTTTGTTGTTTAGACATGATGTTATTGCCCACTTAATAACCACAGAATGGTGTAAAATAACCTTTATACATATTGGGAACTCAAGAAACTAATTTGTCTCACTTTATTATAATACTCCCTTTATTGTGGTGATCTGGAACCAAACCCACAATATCTCTGAAGGGTGCTTCTGCTTGTCCTGCCATCTACAAATTTCTCCTTTATTGCATCCTTTTAATTAAAATCTCCCCCCTCACTTCACTTTCCCTTCAACTAGTTGGGAAGTTATGCAACATAAGTTTCTTACTAACACTCATCAAAGTCTAGAGTTAATCCATGTCTCTACTGTCTTATACAAGGTCTTTAAAATAGTTCTGATCACTTCTATCCCTGCTTATTATGTGCTGTTTTTCACGTTTTGTATTTTAGTTTGATCTCTTTTTAAAATAAATTACATAAGACACTCTTATTATTGCTTAATACAGTCTATCTTTAGTTTTGTCCCAATTTTAGGCCCCCCTTTTTTAAAATCATTCTGTTGTCCAGCTTAGATGTCCACCTGACAATCATATTTCCTCTTTAGTGTATTTTTTTTTCAAATTTCCTTCGGTTAGAGTATGTTAGTCATTACTGAAAATGCTATTAGTTTTTATTTATCTAAAAATATCTTTGTTTCATCCTAATTTACTGAATGACATTTTTTGCCAGGTATGTAACTCTAAGCTGATTGTTATTTTCTTTTAGCATGTTGGAATCTTTTTTTTCCACTGTGATACTGTCTCTCATTGCTTTTTTTTATTTTGTTTTGAAAAGTTGGCTGTCAGTCTGAATGTTGTTTTATTTTGTTTTTTTTTTTTTTTTTTTTTTTGTTGTTGTTGTTGTTTTGTTTTGTTTTTTTTTTCCGGTAGTTCATCTTTTATCTGTGGCAGATTTCATGAAATCTTTTTCCTTGCCTTTGTTGTTCTTTACTTTTGTGATGACGTGTCTTAGTGTTTTTATTTCCCAGGTTTGGTTGGGATTCACTAGCTTCTTGGATCTGTAGATAAATGTTTTTCCTCAGTTCTGGGAAATTCTCAGCAGTGATAAGATTGCCTCTCTCTATGCTAGCTACTCTTTCTGAAACTCCAGAGTTTGTTAGATTTTTCTCACTCTATCATAGATTATAACCTTGTTTTCATATTTTTCATCACTTTTTCTCACTAGGCTGAGTTCAAGAAAAGTTCTTCAGATATGTCACCTACTTAATTTCTCTTTAGCTAAATCTTGATTACTTAAACAACATTCACTGAATTTTTAATTTCAATTGCTCTATTTTAATTTATAGATATTCTACTTGGTTCTTAGTCCAATCTCCTAGGGCTTTCTTTCTAATCTTTTCCTTATTACTATTTTTGATCCTTTTTCTTTCCACGTCATTTAACATATTAAACATACTTATTTTTTATCTTTCATCTGATCACTTTAATATCTACTGTCTTATTCCAGTTCTGCTAATTTTTTACCAAAGCAACGGAAATGATCATCACTGTGATCTTTGACTGTGGAGTTTTATCTGAAGGAAGTAGAGCAATTCTTCGAAACCTAGGTTGAAGGTGGGGAAGAGATTCCTCCAGAAAGGATTTGCATTTGCTTTTGCTGGTTCTTGCATGCCTCACCTGCCTGGGATGGCTTTCTGCTGATGTATATGATTAGAGCTTTAGACTTCCCATAATGTGCAAATTTGGCTGCACACCTGCTGGAGACCTGGCATGTTGGTATGAATCCAAGGTGGACATATGTTTCACTACTCTGTTCAAATCTTTAGGACAGGATACCTCTATAGCTATCCCCTTGGAAAGGAATACGGATTTACTCTCAGTTTACCTTTGTCTTGAGGTTCAGCCATTTGGTTGGAGTTGACATTTTTTGCAGGACAATGGGCAGACCTCTCACTTTGGGCAGACCCCAGGCTTTGTCTCCTTTTCCTCTTGCCCTCAAAAATATGAGAATTTAAGCTCAGGTTCTTCTAGGTTTGGCAAATACTTTGGTTTGAAATACCTGCCTTGGTGATTCCTTTCCTTCTTTGAATTCTCACTTCCCAAGTCACTGCTCCACTTAAACATTTTCTTCAAAATATGATACCCAGAATTTGTACTTGTTTTATGTAGGATCATCACTCAAGTTTTGTCATGGATATCTGAGACAAAAGCCTGGGATTGAGACTGGAAATGTCAACTTACATCTGTAGCTCTCAAGTGACTTCATGTGTGCATATCATACATTTTAAATGCAAAAGTTTTGGGGTAAAATTTCATAAATAAGCCTTACCACAATATTTATTCTATTTTTTCTGATTATAATATTTTTACATGCTTATCACAGACACTAAATAAGATGGAAAAATATCAATGAGAAACTTGACATTACCCCCCATCTCACCATCCAGAAGTGTGGCCTCTGTTCATGTTTTGTTAAATCTACTTTTATCCATGGGCGGCTGGGTGGCTCAGTTGGTTAAGCACCTGCTTTTGGCTCAGGTCATGATCTTGGGGTCCTGGGATCAAGCCCCACATTGGGCTTCCTACTCGGTAGGGAGTTTGCTTCTCCCTCTTGCTTCTGTCCCTGCTCATGCTCTCTCTCTTCCTCTCTCTCTCAAATAAATACATAAATTCTTTTTTTAAATCTACTTTTATCTAGCTTTTGATATGCTATTCTATTTTTAAATAGTTGAGAGTACATTGTTCTTTTTTTTTCCTTTTTCCTTTTTTTTTTTTTTTTGAGAGTACATTTGTTTTAAGTGGATTTGTTTACTGGAAGATGATCATTCTTTTTTGAGATGTAAATCACCGGACAGCATTATTTTTCTCCCTGTCTATTCTGAGGTCATAGTGGATCAGTTAACTGCTTGTAAGATAAACTACATTGCTCTGCGTAATCTATCCTGGTGGATCTAATCAAAAGAATCTACTCGGGAAACCACAAGGGAGCAGTAATGGAAGAAATAGTGCCACTTGGGGAGGGGCAGTAAGGCGCCCAGTTATAAAGGACCAAGGCCATGCAGAAGTGGCAAGGCCATCTCTTATATGCTGCTGCAGGCTGTTTTTGAGCTCCATTTAACAGAAAGGGTTGTACAATGAAATTGCAACTGGGATTGAAAGGATCATTTGTACTTTACAAATAAAAATGCTTCAGTATAATAATGTAGTTACAATTACAGAAGTTTCACATGAGCTCAGACCTCTGTGGGCCTGTCTCTGAGACACAGATAGAATTGCACTTCCCTCATGCCCCACACAAAGGTCTGAACATGCCCATCATCACTTGTGGTGGTAGATAGGGGCTTTTTATACAAGTTACTAAAAAAACTCTGAAAATGACAAAATCTGCAATTGATCTGAAATAATTTGCTCAATAACCATGCTTTCCTTTTTCCCGAAGTCTGGAAAAGAGCCTCCTAGAGTGAACATGGACCCAATCTCCTGGTGGGTAGTTGTGCAAGGGGTACAAAACACTATGGAATTGGATTCCAACAAAAGAACCCAAGGAAGTAGATGTGAGCAAGGCCAAGGAAACCCTGAACACCTTCCTGAGACCCTGATGAGCACAAAAGATGGTGTCAGTTTTTTAATTCCTTCAACGAGAAGTCCTAGGTGAATATACACTGTCCTTTGACTCTGCGGAACTAAGTGAAGGATAGCAGTCATTACACTTTACTTCAGGTGAGTAGGACCTCCTTCCATGGCAAAAAGCACGGGCTCTTCTATCACAAAGATCTGAGTCCAAATGCTAGGCCACTGGCTTCCTGACTGGGCAAGCTCAAAAGGGGGATTTAACATGTCATCCATAACATAGTGATAATAATATCTATCATAGCAGGGTTGCTGTAAGGATTGGAAATGATGTCTCTCATGAACCTAGCACAAAGTACAAGGCAGAGATTTCATCTGGCTATGTAACTCTGTGAGTTCTGGGGCATTCCTTGATTATAGTTTCTAGAGTAGCTAGCACATGGTAGGTGTCCTACAAACAGTCATCAAATGAATGGACAAAGTACTCAAGTGTAGAATGAATGCTCTTGGAGGACAAAGGTAAAAGATGCATTGCTGTTGTATCAAGAAGCTTTCATTGGGACCAGCCCTGCTGATGACTTCTGACTGGGATGTCCCGATAGCTCTAAGGCTGAAAGTTGTCCATTCTCTGCCTGCATCTGTGGGTTGCCCCTTAGTTGCATGCTCATTGCCTGAGTCCTGACTCTGTCCAACGAAGACCAGATGTCCATCCATACCAGCTTTGATGTACTCTCACCCCGCCTCTGCCCCTTTCCATTGACTTCTCAGCCTGTCCACCTGCTCCACTCACATAGTCAGGATTGACCACCTCCCACTTATGGGAACCTTGATGGAAGCAAAAATGAAGAAACATGTTTGCAGGTATGGAGGAAGAGGTTATTGAAAGTTGAGCCCTGCCGCGAAAAACGATCAAATAATTTTACCAGGAGGCAGGTTTAATAAATTATAGCAGTGAGTCAGTAGGGTGATGTCAGACAAATGAAATATTTAACACGATGTAATAATCCCTCCAGTAATGTTAGAATGTTTGCATTTGTTAATCTAAAGCACTCCCTGATGAGCCGGCTGAATGGTGAACATGCTGGAAGGCTTCTCTCTAAATCATGGGATCCCCTAGAGCCAGAGAAGGGACGTCCTCTTTCCTGGTCCTCTCAGGATGGTGGGATTTATCCCTCAACGTGGTATACTTTCTTCTAATTAACAAATAATGCGTTTAAGGACACGTAGAAAATTACTCTCTTGCTCTCTCCCTCATGAACAGAATTTACACATGCCTCTTGCATGCTGCCTTCACAGGTCGGGGAAGCTGGTGGAAGTACCTGTGTTTATCTCCCACCCTGTAATTTGGTATCTGCTCCGGGCAGAGGAGATGTACAATAGGCATTCCCCAGCCTGATGGTCGGTTTGCTTGTTCACGAGACTGGGATCTGCCGAGGCTTTGTCAACTTTCAGATTTCTATTTGACGGCATAAGAGAAAACAAGAAAAAGAAAAAGAAGAAAAAAAAAAAAAAGAAGCCTTTATTTAGAATTCCCAGGCTCACATCAAATAGAGCTGTTATTTCAAGACTGAACTGCTTAGATAATCAACTCATGGCATGTTATTAATTTATGTATTAAGTAGTTGGTATCCATTTCTGGATTATTTTCATTTGTTAATTAAACAGTACCTCTAAGGGAGACAAAGACAATTGAATTGTCACTATTTCCCAGCGGCCCCTTTGCTGGTTGATAAATCTTTCCACAGTACAATCGGGAACTCACCAAGGGCCAGATTGCCGCATGTGACAGGGACAGGTGTTGCTCCTGGCACCTGCCAATCACTCTGGGATTCCTCTTCCCAGCCCTCCCTGCCTTCTCTCTGAACTCACCACTATGTCTCCCACTTGCAAAGGAGAGCTGGAAACCAAACGAGAGGCCAGAGACGTGGCTCTTGGCACAAACAATACATTGATGAATTCTTTCAAGCCTGGAGTGAGTTTTTGGGTTATTGGTCAATGCATTTAGGTTATGAAAATTATCTAATTAGCCAGATCCAGATAGCATATACCTCCCCGTGTGGTAGTTCCAGGGCTTCCTCTCTAGTATTTCTGGCTCACAGAAGCAGAGGATACCAATTACACAGTTTGGGGCAGTAGCCAAATATCCATCAAAGGCTGGACAATAATCAGCTCTGTTATTTGCAAGCAAAGCAGGTTTTGTCCCAGCCTCCAGAAGTCAAAGGCTACCAATTTTACTGGCTGCATCACTGAAATGTTTCTGTTTAGACAAGGAGCTGGCAGGAACCATATTTCCTTACTTTGCAGAAGTGGCTAAAACAGCTGTTTTAAGTTGTTCTTCTGGAATGGCAGATAATGGCAAACTATCAGCTGCCTCCAGGCCTCTGGGACCCTCAAGGCATGCTGGAGCTGGGACGGCTATAAACTGAGCACATATGTACGTCCTTTTTCCCTTGGACACTTACTTAGTTGTTTGTGTGTCTGTTAGTTGATCTCAAGATCACCAGACCTAATAACGAAGGATCCTTGGTAACATGTATCTATGTGTATCTTAGGACAATTCTGATACATTATACACAGAATTCTGGAATATTTGTATTTTTGATGCACAATTTATCCCAGATTTAACTGCCCAGTGAAGGGCAGTGCTTCCCTGTTTCTTATGCTACAATTTTCCCTAATCTGTCATTTGCCCTCACCATAGGCTCCTTCCTGTAGCACAGCAGCCTGCTCTGTTTGTGAACCGCCAGCCCCCAGGGACCTCGTTCTCCATCTGTTTAGTGATTTCCCCTTTATATCTCCTCCAGTATTTGATCTCTTCTCAACTGCATCTCAGCAATAGAGAACAATTAAGGAAAATTCTAATAGGAAAGATGAGAACTTTGATATATCTCTAAATAATGACATACTACCAGTAACTAGCAGAGAAAAAAGTCAGTATATAATCTTCATTGATGGATTGAGAAGGATGGAGCCTTGACTTTTTGAGAGGATCATGTCTCCCAAGGTTACAGGACCCACAGGGCTCTTCTCCCCGGCAGCTGGTTTGTGAAAGTGAGGCTCCTTGGGATGGAGATCCTTTTTTGTTTTTGTTTTTTAAAAGGATTTTATTTATTTATTTATTCATGAGAGATACAGAGAGAGAGGCAGAGACATAGGCAGAGAGAGTAGCAGGCTCCATGCAGGGAGCCCGATGCAGAACTCGATCCCAGGATCTTGGGATCACGACCTGAACCAAAGGCAGACACTCGACTGCAGCCATCCAGGCGTCCAGGGATGGAGATCTCCCAAAGGCACAGTTATGTCTCATTATCTCCCAAGCCTCCCAGGTCATTACAGGTATTGAGGCAAGTAAAAGACCAAGAGGCTGTCACTGGAGGTCATGTTTGATAGATTTTCTTTTGCCAGAAGATTTCTGGGGCAAGGTGAGAATATAGTCATAATTCCTACCACTCTGGCCATTTGGCTGAACTTGTTGGCCTAGTTCTTATGCCAAAAGCCAAGCAGAAAGGACAAGAAGCAAAGCTGGCATTTCTACTCTGAGCAAGGCTGTTAGGTGCTGTACACATATTTCTTCACTATGCTGACACAATTTGGCTACGAGTAAATGCCAGAGCTAAGAGTTTTAACCCAGGATTTCTTGTTCCCAAAGTCCCTATATTTCCTTCCAGTAATGGGCTGAGCCCGACATGTCCAGAATCCAGGTCCTGAGGGCACAGCGCACAGTGAACGAGATGTTGGCCACCATTCAGGGTTTTGAGTCAGTCCCTCAAAAGGGTTTGTGGCTGACTTGGGAGGGGGTCATCTCATGCCCACAGACAGATCTAAATTTGCTGACGTAAAGGTCCTCTCTCCCTCCTCCCCCTACCTGTACTCTGTCACAGGGGCAGACCTGTGGGCCCCACAGGGAGCCCTGACCCCAGCCAGGGAAGGAAGCAGCGCTCTGGTCAAAGCTAAGTCCCACTGGGCAGGCCACATTATTTGCCTTTAAGGATCCAGAAAGTTCTATAAGCACTGGTGATAAAACCCGGATTTCTGAGTAGCAGTTCATTGTCATGATTGATCCTCTCAGCAGTTGAAAGATTTTGGAGAGAGAGAATCTTTTATTTATTTATTTATTTATTTATTTATTTATTTATTTATTGGAGAGAGAGAGAGAGAGCACAACAGGGAGGGATGGAGGAAGAGGGAGAGAGAATCTAAAGCAGGCTCCCTCTGAGCACCGAGCCCTATGTGGCGTTTGATCTCACAACCCTGAGATCATGACCTGAACCAAAATCAAGTCAGACACTTAACCAACTGAGCCACCCAGCCCCCTCAGCAGTTGAAAGATTTTGTTCAGCTTCATTATTGAAGTAGTGTGTTTAATTCAAATTACAAATAGTGTGAGTTCTTTCTGCTGTTTCATTTAACCTAAAACCCAGAAATTTCAAATAACCCCAATTATGTGAGGGGGTAAAAGGGATCTCCAAGCTGTTGCAGGCAGGTGCTAACCCTAGAGCCCTAGAATACTGATGATGCCAGACCCCAGGGCCTGCAGGGCTGGCCTTTTGATGGGGTCATGATGTGGGTGTCTGGGACAGCATTTCACGTGGTTGCTTTCCATGGCGGTGGGTGGGGGTGGGGGTGCCGTCTCACTAACCAGGCATTTGCACTCTGGGTGTCACCCTGGGCTCCCGAGAGAGAGCAGGACCAAGAGAAAGCACAGTATCGGGTTCCCTCTGGATCCGCTCTCCAAGGAGGTGCCTCAACCACAGATAGGTTGGGGTGAAATATTCTTTATCACGTCATTATCATTCATCCCTTTTATCTGTTTGTTGTTTAGATACTTAAAACTTCCAATGTTCGGTTCTTTTGGAGTTAGCTAGTGGTGCAGTAATTTTTAAATTGAGGGGAGGGAAATGCAAAGGTTTCTAATTGTAAAAGTTCATCTGTCCAGCAGGCCTGATTCCCTCCCCTTAAGCTCACATTAAAATCATCATCCATTTATACAAAAAAAAAAAAAAAAATTCACAACCCCCTCTTGCCAGGGTTTGGAAAGACTTTCCACAAACCCCAGCACTGTGACTCAGGAGCTGGCCCGTCCCAGTGGGCACCCCAGGACTGAGTGATCCGCTGCCAGGGGGGACAGAGGCATCCCTTTCATCCCTCCCCCAACTTCCAGCCTGATACAGACACTCTGCGTCTGTATCAAACAGGAAGTGTAATGCCTTTACTCTCTGATGGTACTTTTTGACACAATCAAAATCTGTCTTCCTCCTCCCCAGAGAAGTACTTCCGATATTAGATCCGGTTTGAAAATTCTGGAGCATCGAAGGGAGAATGGTACATTCTGGAGAAAGAGAAAGCACAATCTAAGTACAATTAGAGAGGACACAGTCCAGAAGCGCCCTGGTAGCAATGCATCCTGCAAGGTTCTTTTCAGTTACTTTTCAGGTTCTCACATTTTACAAAAGGTCAGAAACATCAGGCAGTGAGGATAGGAAACCTCTAGTAGATAGTGAGCTCCACGGACACTCGTAACTCAGAAGAATATGCATGCTCCTTGCTCTTTCAGGACAAAGAGGGGACAGGGGCATGTGGCCTGCTTGTTCTCCTCCTCTTGTGCTGGCAGGAGCTCTGTGTTCTTAGACAAGGAAACAGGAAAAGGGAGGAGTGTCTTTGAAAAAAAAAAATCTTATAGACCAAAGGAAGTGAACCTCCTGCTAAAATTTCGCTGGAAATCATGTTTTTCTAAGCCACTAAAACATTTTAATGACAAATGATCATCCCCCCTTGGAAAACCATGTTGTCTTTTAAAACAAGAACAAAATGTCAAAGGGAGATGAACCACTAAGATGATGTACAGGAGAAGATGATGAAGGAAGGAGGAAGCAAGGAAGCATTACTCTTGCAGGGAACAAAAAATCCAATGCTGGATTAATCCATCTGGATACTGTCAAGAGCAGGAATGGCACTGTGGAAGCAGACCGGTAGTGTGGGAGACAAACCTGTGACACTCAGAACTGGGAACCAAGGAAATCATGCACACAAACTGGGACCAAGGTGGGATTGGCAGGGAAAAACAAAACAAAACAAAACAAAAAACCGGGACTGCAGCATTAGGGTCAAGAGCATGAGCTTCAGGGTCAGAGCTGTGTATGTGGACGTGGACTCATCTCATATCTGCACAACAGTGACAAGGAGAGTTTGACCCAAGACCTAACATTTTATTAGATGCTAAACATCAGGTTTGGGGTACCCGAGGGGCTCAATCTGTTAAATGTCTGACTCTTGGTTTCAGCTCAGGTAATGATCTCAGGGTTGTAAGATTGAGCCCCGTGTCAGGCTCCATGCTCAGTGTGGAGTCTGCTTAGGATTCTCTCTCCCTCTGCCTCTCCCCCTGCTCTCTCTCTCTCTCTCAAATGAATAAATAAATCTAAAAACAAAACAACAAAACAAAACAAAAAAACTCAGGCTTATTACTAAACCGGCCTGGGTTGTTTAATCTCAAAATGAGGATAACATTTATTTTTAGAGTTATTGTATAGTTAAGATGAGACATATACGAGGTGCTGGCACTCCTCTGGCATACAGTATTCACTCAATAAATGGCTACACATAAAATGATGAATATATATGTCCAGGACCTGACCTGTTTCAAATTAATCATGTTTTGGATTTTAATGTGGAAGGAGGCAGTTACTAGAAGGTAAAAGGCACTTGTCCAAAGGATGTGTTCAATAATATGGGACACATAATTTGGCAGAAAATGAATGAGTTAGAAAGGTATATGTGGCTTAAAATTCTTCATTTTTATAAATAAGTCATACATAGCAATTAAAGCACGTAATAAACTACAGTCATCATTTCGTATAAACCAGAAACATCTGGGTTTATTTAAAGTGGAAAAAAGAAGCCAGTATATAAAAAAAAAAAAAACAAAAACCCTCCTTGACATAGATCTGTTTGACCGTCATTCCTGGATCGACAATTAATTATTGAACACTACCTTTATGCTACTAGTCACTGAGGATTCAGTAGCAAATGAGATCAAGTCTTCCCCTCATGGACCTTACCTCCTCCTGGGAGAGAGACAGAGCCAAGAAAAGAAAGGCATAATAATGGTGTGTTTGTTACATTATTTTGCTGAATATCCACCAAATGTTATTCCAAATAGTATTAACTGCTATGAAGAAAAATAAATCCAGGTTAATGGTATAGATAGTAACATGGCGTGGAGGAGTTGCAGAAGGAGGCAATTTTTGGCTAAGTATTCAGAGACGACAAGGTCACCTCTTCTACGCTCTTTCTGAACCCCCAGTGGTGCTGGGGACCAAGTGGGAGGTGCTGCAAGCTCTGCGAATAGTTTTGTGAAGTCAGTGCTATCACTGTCATGAAAATATCTATTATGACTGACACGCTTTAATATTCCTTAATAATTTTTTTGCGATTCACCTCAAGGTATACTTCTCTCACCCAGAAAGTCTCCAATTATCATGGTAATGAAAATGTTTTATCAGCGTAGAAACTAATTTGACTTCATTGGCTTCTATTACAAACAATGTATAAGCACACTTGGAAAGGGAATTCTGGTTAACGAGGAGTCACCAAATGTCACATTGGGCAATGCTGGTGTCTGCTGTTAGGAAACTGGATCATAGGAAAATCTACTTGACCCTAAAATTTCACTCAACATAATCCAATCATTGATGATTCAGAAGCACCCTAGAATCTCGTGGTGTCTCTCTGTGAATATCACTTGATTCCACTTATTTGCCTGAGAGTAGAAAGTCATGATGAATACGTGGTTAAATAGTAGAGAGATCCAGGAGTACATGTGGACCATAGCAGGGAATTTTATTAGTGGTAGGACAGGGGATAAATCATGTATCTACCACAAAGTTGTGAAATCTGTTCCACGTGAATTAAACATGAAGCAGTAAAAAGTTGAAAAGAGAAAACGGAAGAACTACCTTCTTGCCTTAGTATCAAGTTATTCTGGGGGTTATATACACCATCGGCTTTGCAGGCAGGATTGTGACTACCATGGTCTTCTCGCATTTTCCTGGCCTACGGTGCAGAGGGGCTGAGCTGGTAGGAAAACCAAGAGGCATGTCCCCTTCTGACTGCATACCTGGGATCACCTGTCCTGATCACATCACAGTGAGATGAGCTTGGTCTGACATTGCCTCAGTCTTTTGCCTTTTCCTTCTGCCCCCTTGACTTGATTACCATCTCCAATTTTTTTTTTATCTCTAGTTCACCCATGCTAGATGCCTCCCCTCACACACATGCACCCTCCAAGACGTGTTTCAGTAAAGAACTTAATTTAAAATGCTTTGCTTTTGGAGTAACACAGGTGAGTCTGTGTTTTCTTGTTTTCTAGGGGCGGGGGGTATTTGCATTTCAATCCTCAACTTCAATTTTGTCTAGAAGAGCTACATCTCTTCTTAAGGGTTTTTGGAAACTAATTGGGAAAGGTGATCTTTTCCCTTCATCCAGAGAAGGGGGTAATGAATAATATTTGCCATTGTCGTCGTCATCATCATCGTCATCATCATCATCATCATCATCATCTTTATCACCACTGTATGCTTTCAAAGTTCTTTCATAGGCACCACCTTTCCAATACCATAAGGTGGCATTTTAAGCTGTCAGCTACTTCACTTACTTTTAAGGCTTGCTATGGCTTTTGTAAAAAATATTCTAAGAACTCTCCTTGTTCCAACATCCTACCACCCATCGATTCCATAGAACGGGTTCCTGTAATCTTATCCTGTAATCTAGGCCACAACCATGACTACTTATTTCCATACGTCACCTCTTCCATTTCTTTCATCTGCCAGAGTTTTGCCAGAAAACGTGGCAGACTTCTGAAAAGGCACTTTTTCAAAGACCTGGATGCCCGAGAATACACCTCCCCTGGCATCACTCTAGACGCGTGGTAAGTTCCCCTGTTTCAACAGGGCCAAAGATCCTGTGAGAACTCTGACTTGGGCAATCTACATAGATGCCTTCACACAACGTTGACATAGGTTGCTTCCTCCTCCATTGTACCACTTTGGGCATCATCTGTTGGCTTCGAAGCACCCACGAGGTTCAGGTCTGACAATGGACAGCAGGTGGCGCCCTCGATTTAGGATTCCAGCTCTGAAGCAGGGCAGTAACGGGAAAATTTCAGGTGCATTTAAAATTTTATTTATATATGTATTTTTTTTGTCTGCCAAGCCAGAAATATACTCCATTTTCTTTAATCAGGTTTATTTGCTTCCTACTGTGTTACTTCAATTGGGTAATAGTCAACCCGACATTTCCCCTGGCTACATTCTTTCCTAGAGCAGAGCATGATGTTTGAGATTTACCAGAGTTTGGGAGTTGAAAGTGCAGGGCTGGCAGACAAGAGAGATGCCTTATGCACTTGCAAAGCTGGTTGTCCCTGCCAATAGCTCCAAGTGGCCTCGGGCATGTTTACCCTGGGCGCAGAGACAGGGCTTGTCCCTGTCTGAGGCTAGAGCACCCAGAGGAGGGAGCCAGAAAAGAGTTTTCCCAGAAGCCTGGGTGGGGTTGGGGTGGTAGGCAAGAGAGCATGCTGGGAGCATTTCCAGGGATACCCTCCCGGCCTCCCAGGAGACACTTTTGTTCCCTCACTCTCCCTAAGCATGCATGAACATGGCCTCTGGTCTGCTCCTGAACAGTACTAGGAGCACTGGTTCATACATTCATTCACTCATTCAGCAAATATGAGACGTCCTCCATTCCCAAAGTGCTATCTGCTCACAGCATCAGGGGCCAGCCAGGAGACAGAAACCACACCTTACGAGAGAAAATGTAATCTCAGAGGTTGCCAACTATGCATAAAGGTGTTACCTAGATAACTGAATACACAAAAGGAGAACAGCAGGCTTTGAAGGTGGTGGCAAGAGGAGCAACTGCCCACTCTGTTCCTGGGGTATCACTCCTGAAGGCTCTGGGGTCCCCATGCTGGGTCTAGGCCTCTGGGGAGAAGGCTCTGCTCAGTCAGTGCTAGTCTGTGAGCTGATATGAGGAGGATGGTTCTGAAAGTGTTGTAAGAACCAAGAACTGGGGGTGCCTGGGGGCTCCGTGGATTAAGCATCTGCCTTTGGCTCACATCATGATCCCAGGGTCCTGGGATCGAGCCCTGAATCTGGCTCCCTGCTCAACGGGGAGTCTGCTTCTCTCTCTCTCTCTGTCTCCCTGCCCTCTTTGTTTTCTCTCTCTCTCTCTCTCTCTCTCTCTCTCTCTCTCTCATATGTTCCCTCTCAAATAAATAAAATCTTAAAACAACAACAACAACAACAACAGATATTGGACTCAACCAGTGTGACAGACTTGCCATTAGGGGATGAACGGTAGTTAGGGAACACTCCAAGGATGGGGGAGCAGACAGGATGCTCCAGTCCCTAGTCCCCTCCTTGCCGGCTCCCTCCAGCACCTCCCACTGGTTGGGAGAGGGGCACCTGCTGTTCAGTCCCCATCCCGCTGGACAGGTGTTAGGAGAGCAGCTGAGTCGCTGGCACACTCACAGAACTCCACTCCCCCACCCCGTGGGCTCACCAGGTGTGAGCAGGACAGAAGCGCCACAGGACTGAGGCAATGGTTCTCTGTCCTATGGCTCCAGTCTAGAGGGGAGAGTGTGGTCAGTTGACTCATTTCTCTTGACCGCTCCAGTGTGACATAAAATTGCACAAAAAGCAGCATAACTTATGAACTCTATTTTGCCTGGAGATCCAAGTAAAATTTCCTCAATCTATCTTTTCCCTCCACCCCTTCCCCACAGTTACATCCTCGTGTTTCTTAGCATGGTTTCACTTTTCATGAAAATCAGATACAAGAGTAGGAAAAGTGTGACAAAATGTCACCGTGGGTCTTTTGTTAAATGGAAATGGAAATGCTGAATTGAATTAATGCACTTTTAAACTAGACATAGCTACTACACTTTCAATAGCTTTCATTATGATGGTAAAGTCTCTGTTGTCAGATCTAATAAATTTGACACACATTGGCATTCTCATTCTTTGTTAGAATGTTGATTTATGCATTTTTTTTTAAATCAAGAAAAGTAGAGGTGGAAGGGACTAGGGAGGTTTGGGTCCAAGGAGAGAAAATAGAAGTGAATGGATAATTATTTTGAAGACCACTTGGTCATTGGTTTTCATTAAGAAATGCATTTACCTAGGACAATGAACATCAATGGGCCAGAACTGTGTGGTGGCTGCAGGTTAGGAAGGCAGGTGGTTGGTGAAGGAAAGATACCAAACTAGAAATACTTAGGAAGGAGGTTGGACTGGGCATTAACTGTTGACAATATGTCTCCTCCTATGTTTCTTCTCATGTTTCACAGGCCAGAAACTTGGAAACTACATTTCCCCTTCTCCCTTGTGAGGAGTGTTCTCCTTACACTTGATTGATTGATTGATTGATTGATTGATTGATTGATTTAGAGAGCTTCAGTAGGGCAAAGGGTAGAGGGAGACAGAGAGAGAGAAACTTAAGCAAACTCCATGAAGAGTGTTGGGCTCAGTGATCGATCCCAGGACTCAGAGATCACGACCTGAGCCAAAACCAAGAGCTTGATGCTGAATTGACCATGCCACCCAGGAGCCCCTCCATACACCTTAAATTCCACAATAAGGTGAACTCAATTGAGATTCAGAAAATGGAAGGGTGACAGGAGCCATTACATTTCTTGCTTTGGAAGTCATGGTTGTATTCTTGCCAGACATGCGTTATTAGCAGTGTTCAGCCCTGATATCATTTTGCCTGGTGTCTATGGAGGATCATCTATGAGACCTGCAGCAGTCGTCTGTAGGTTCTTGATTTAGGACAATATCAGCTCTTAACTCTCTGACAGCAAGCCTGACAGTCATGGTGGTCCCCAGACTTTCTCTCCTTTGGACTCCATTGGTTTTATAAGTATTTTCTTCCCTCTATCTGATCCTTCCTGTTTGACCTACTAGAGCAATCTCTGCTTTCCTGAGCAAACACATGCTGATTCAGAGGTATGGGGGGAGCACCGGTCCATCACTAGACACATTCTACCATAAAGTCATTTTCTCCGACGTGTTGGTCTTATTTCACCATCTTTATCAGCTAGACAAGTTTCAAGAGGCTCAAGAGATTATATTCTCTATATTTCTTGATAACCAAATTTAGGTTCAGACAAATTTGATAGATTCAGAAACCTCTTGGTCCTGGAACAGAAATAAAATATCCTTATGATATCTTTCACCTATGGCTGAGGTGACAATGAGGAAGAAATGAGTACCTTTTTCTGCTGGTGTGATCCAGGCAATCCAAGTCAGAAGCCATGAGAGGCTGCTTCTAGCTTGCAGAGGATGTTAACTGAGAGTCACTTTTTATGCAGTAGATCTGACTCAAGACTTTTATGAAATGTGAAATTTAATATTCACCCCTGGAATGAAGATTCATCTCTTTAAAAGCTGTTCACTATCTCACTCAAGGTGTTAGCACTCACAAGGGATGGATTGAGATGGCTACATCCATTCCATCCTCCCAGGGGCTCTTGATCTGTCGGAAAAAAATGTAGTCCCTGAAACTTTAAATTGTTTTGAACAGTACCTGTCACAAATAGACATTTTCTCTTTTCTCAACTCCCCATTCTTTGTCCTTTTTTAAAAAGGATTTTAATCTGCCTTAAATATGCATCATTTTATGAATTTATAAATATAAAATAATTTTATAAATTGCAGGTGGTTAAATAGATGCTTTATTATTATTTCCCATCCACCATTTCTTGAACAAGTTCTTGTCTTAAATGCTGAAAAGTAAAAGGATCTGTTAGCATCATTTGTCAGAATAACAGTCTGGATGGAGGCCCCCTAGTCTGGTCATGGCATTTCTGGAGCAAGGACCATGATGCTGAACTATGCAAACCAAATCTGCAGGCTACCATTCATTTGGGTAATAGATTTGGTGTCAGAGCTGAGAGGTATTGATTGATAATACCTATTGCCTGTTTTTCTTAAGTGTTATCACCAGGTTATCCCATTGGTTGGTCACGATAGTACTGTGAGGTAGTTAGAGCAGGTGGTAGCATGCTCTCATTTGACCACATTGGAGAGAGACACACTTTCGTCTGCAGCTGTGCGAGCTAGGTGTATCAGTTTGGTGAAGACCAGAGTTAGTGTGGAGTCTACCCTGAACTTTTGGGAGGGTCTGATCATCCTTGAGACAAGTAGAGTAAGACAAAAAAGAAAAACCTAAAGTTTCAAGAAAAGAGGGGATCAGAAAATTTCAACAAATTACAAATTCTAAATATCTAAAGAGTGAGGAGAATAATGTAATCCTGGTACTTAAAGAGTCATTTAACTATAATCTCCACGCAGCCTTCCAAGCCCCTGATCAAGGACCACAGCTACCAAGAACCCTCAGTGACTCCACAAGCCCCACCTTTCTCTTCCTCTGCACAGCCCTATAGCACCAATGAGGAGGCCATGAATGTTGCTGGGCTGATGCAGGGTGCTCCAAGTGGTTCTTTATTTTTCTGAGTATCTTATCTCACTTTGCTGACTAAGCTGAAATAGGCTTGGACAGATACTATATGCTGGAGAGCCACACACAACCACCATGGGTATCCTACCTGGCAGCCCAGCTCCCATGAGACTGACTCAGGATACCATGGGGCCACTTCTGACCCTTTTCCAGCTTTCCCTGGCATATCCAAGGAAGGGAAAGAGACAATCTCCCTGTGAAGCAGTGTCCCCTGTTTCCTCACCCACAACTACCACCCTCTCCTTGGGGGCCTAGCTCTTCAGCCTAACACACACATGAATGAAAAGAGGATTGTTTGCTCCTGGAACAGGAAAGACAGTAGGAGAAATGGCTTGAGGGAAGGCTAGATACAGTGATGCAAATTATTCTCTCTCCAGCTTGTCCTTGCTTATCTTGATAAGTTGTCCTCCTCTTTCTTTTCTAATCCAAACAGATTTGTGCACTTGGCAACACTTATGTCAGGTCAGTGTAGCAACCCCAGAGGAAAGGAGCCTCTCCTTCCTGCTACAGTGTTATGATTCCCAGGGGAGCCCTCTCACTGACCTGGTATGGGTGACACACTCACTGCTGTGACCAATCGCTGGGTTCAGGGCTGGTGCTGTGAAGCTCCAGGAAGATTGTCAGGAACCATGATTGGTTGCCCCACCAGAAAGAAGAACTGAGGCAAAGCACTCTCCAAGGGAAGGGGCTACTGTTGATGCCCACAAGTACCTACTATGGTGATTTTTCTGTAGTCAACATACCATTTCTGCAGGAGAAATCCCCCTATTAATAAAGGAGATGATGAGGAGAATGAATTTTTGACCCCATATAATACACCCCTCTGCACAATTACCTACTGGCAACTCCTGTAGGGGCAAGTAGTGGAAGTCACTTCAAAAGTGATCCTCTTCAACAGAAACACGCAGGGAGGCATCCTACCTGGCCATTTCAGCCCTTGGTATTATGCCTGATTGAAGCCAACATTATCTGTCACTCGGTTTCAGGAACATCTGACACACCTTTTCATGCTGAGAGCTAATTGCCCTATTTTCAAACCTGGAACTGTTCCTCTTGTGATATTTTTCCAATCGCAGTGATATATTTGTCTAGCCAGCAAGCACTGCCAAAGCCATAGCTATTCTGGAGAGGAGTCAGGGTGGGTAACAGGACAATAAACAAAAGGAAATTCTTTCTGAATAAAACTTTGCAAAGCAATAGCATACTTTTTTTTAAGATTTTTTATTTATTCATTCATGAGAGACACAGAGAGGGAGAGAGAGGCAGAGACACAGGCAGAGGGAGAAGCAGGCTCCATGCAGAGAGCCAGATGCGGGACTCGATCCCGGGACTCCAGGATCATGCCCTGGGCCAAAGGCAGGCGCTAAACCACTGAGCCACCCAGGGATCCCCCAGCATACTTTCTTTAATAACACATATATAATAATAAAATTGTTTGCTATCCATTTTTAATCTTTATGAAATGAATACACTCAATCATTGAAGTTATGCAGAAACTGCTTACTACAAATAATGCAATGAATACATTACAGAAGTAATTAAGTGAGAACCCAAGTGAAGAAGAGCAGTATTCTATACCAACACTTCTTCATAGATAGATAAAAAAGCAAAACAATCCATAGGTAAGACACAAGAGATAGGGAAATAAAAACCAGGGTAATAAGTACATAAAAATAAATAAGGTTCACTGTAGAACAGTGAGCTAGATCCCACATTTCTCTACCCCTCAAAATATTATTTCTGTTACCTAGGAGTGAGAAACAATAGGTACTCCCAATAACCTGTACTTTGACTTGTTAATTTATTACTAATAGTTACTGAAACTTGCTATGTATAAAACATTCTGGCAAAAAGTATAAAGAGTACTAAAAAAAAAAAAAAAGCATGAAACATTAATCCTTGTCCTCCAGGAGAGGAGAGTCTATCTAGTTGAGGAGTGAGGTTGTGTCCAGTGTACATGTAGTTATAAGATTTGGTGAGATGGTTTCTGTGTCCTGTAAATAGAATCCATACCATTTTCCTCTGGTATTTAGAAGAAAATGAAATTAAGGAATGACTTTTTGGAGGGGCCAATTGGCATTGGCCTTGAAATGGTAATTCCCTTAATGGAGATATGAAGGCACAGCAGGGGAGGGGTACACCCAGGAAAAAGCATGTTGGAGTATGGCAAACAATTGAGTATAAAGAAGGAGAAAATTCAGGTGGGAAGGTAAGAAAGATGGAGCTAGAAAGGGAGACGGTAAAATTGTGGGACCTTGAATGTTAGGATGAGTTTCAAACTTACTCTACAGGTAGAAGGGGGCCATTGGAATTTTTTGAGAAGGGAAATGCTGTAGTCGATGCAGTGATTTAGGAAAATTATTGTCAGTGGAAGGGAAGAATCTGAGTGCATGGGAAATGGTTAGTAAGCTGATTAGAACTGGCGGTTATATTATTTTGCTAGGACTGCCCTAACAAATTACCACAGACTGGAGTGCTTAAACAACAGATAGTTCTCTTCTCTCAGTTTTGGAGACTGGAAATCTGAGATCACGGTGTCGGCAGGGTTAGTGTCTTGCGAAGCCTTTCTCCTTGGCTTATAGATCTTCTCCATCTCTGTGTTGTCTTCCCACTATGTGTCTGTGTCCTAATCTTTTTATATAAGGAAGAGTCATACTGGATTAGGGCCACCCTAATGACCTCATTTGACCTGAGTTACTCTTTTAGAGGCCCTGTCTCCCAATATAGTCACATTCTTCAGGATTGGGAGTTAGGACTTGAATTGGGGGGAGGGGACACAATTCAGCTCATAATGTAGGCAATAAGAGCTGGAGTTAGGATGGCTTCCATGGGCATGGGGAAGGAGAAAGAAATCTAGAGCCACGAGGAAACTAGAACTAACAACTTTAGAGGAGAGGTTGGGTGGGTGCAGAAGGAAGACAGATACTTGAGAGAGATTACTTTTTCTAAAAGACAAGGGATGGAAGGAGATGAAGAGCAAGAATAAGGATAGTGACCACAGATAAAAGTTTTGACTTTTGTTCAGCACATTTGGAGACTAAAGGGAAGGAGGAGGGAGACAAAGGAGTAAAAAATGATCTAGGGAAGCAGAGCAGAGGGATTAACAGAAGCAAACAAACGAACTCTAGATACTTGCAGGGGTTATCTTTCCCTTCTTTTCAGACAAGAGAAAATGAAGAGGGCACAGAAGATTTCAGAGAACCATTAAAATGTAGAGGATAGAAAACAAGGGAATTCACACCTAGTGGTCTCAGTTTTTTTGCTAAAGCTCAAGGCAAAATGTACTGGAAATATCTGGAGTAGTTAATAACTCGAGTTTTATGTTTGAGAGTCAGAAACTCTGTTGGAGCCCCAGCTCTGCTGTGAGACCTTTACCTGTTTGCTTCTTGAGAACCAGAGTGGCACCTCCCTGGAGCACAACTGAACTATGTTTTTTAAAAGAATCTTGTAAATTGGGAAATTCTCTAAAATCATTGGCTGCTATCATTATCTTATTTATTATGTGAGGGTGAAGACTACCCATGGATCCCTTAGGACCACCCTGGATCAAATGGATCTCAATCTTTGGATGTCCTGGGTCCCCCTACTTGGACCAGATTGGGCTTTTATGGATTCAGTCTCCACATACACTGGGAGGACCCAGAGCTGGGCTGGAGGCCACTTGTGACTATTGGACCTTGAACCTGGTGCTTTCATAATATGACGTACTGAAACATCTCACCACAGTGTCCAAAGTAATTTAGTGCCCACACAGTGAGATTTAACATGAAGCTGGCTGCTAGCACTTCATAAATTACTTCAGTGTCTTGCATTTTTATATATCAGGGTGTCATATTCCCTTTTAATCTAATATATCACTTCAGGATACAATGTCATTCTCAAATTTTTGAAATATTATAGAAAAGATTCTTCACTTCTTTGGTACATATCAATGACTTATTATTTAAAAATTGCCAGTATTACTCTAGAATTGATGGACAGGTTGGTTTCTAAAAGTTTGTTTGAAGTCAGCTATTTCTCCCAAGATAAAAAAAAATTCTTATTATAAAAATGATGTAGGGACGCCTGAGTAGCTCAGTGGTTGAGCATTTGCCTTTGGCTCAGCTCATGATCCTGGGGTCCTGGGATGGAGTCCCACATCAGACTCCCCACAGAGAGCCTGCTTCTCCCTCTTCCTGTGTCTCTGCCTCTTTCTCTGTGTTTCTCATGAATAAATAAGTAAAATATTTTTTTTAAATGATGTATATAATTGATAGGTTTCCAAGTCAACCTACAAAAATCTATATAGCCCTAAAAGAGATGGGATATCACAGCCTTACACACTTTCCTGTCCAAAGCAGGTGGAAGATTCTTTCTCAGACACACACATCTGATTGCTCTCAGTTGGGTCATGTGTCCATTTCTAAACACTTTCTCTGGGATAGGATGTGTTCATCGATTAAAGCCACTCAGAGGGTGGGGTAGAGTAAGGTCTCCCTGAAACTCTCAGACTGAGAGGGAGAAGGGCCAATACCTCAATAAAAAAGGAAAAGGAGGGCAGCCCTGGTGGCTCAGCGATTTAGCACCACCTTCGGCTCAGGGTGTGATCCTGGGGACCCGGAATCGAGTCCCATGTCGGGCTCCCTGCATGGAGCCTGCTTCTCCCTCTGCCTGTGTCTCTGCCTCTGTGTGTGTGTGTATCTCTCATGAATAAATAAATAAAATCTTAAAAAAAAAAAAAGGAAAAGGAAAGGAGGATGGAGGATGGACAGTCACCACACATGTGCTAGAGAAAGAAGCAAGAATAGGCACTGTGCTCTCTCCATTTTCTGTAGAAGGCCAGCTTCTAAACCTCCAACTTCCTCCTCCTTGTGTCCTCTTCTCCAGCACACCCAGGCTTTCACTAAAGCCACATCAAAACCCATATTTTGAAGACTAGTGCAGAATAAGCCATCCAAGTCCCCCAAGTTCACACCACGCATTTCTCTTTCCTACGATGCCCCACCTTGATGTTGCTCTTCCCAGTAGACTTTCAAGAAGGAGATACCTAGACTAAAGCACATGAACACTGATAAGACAGTAACTTAGAAATTTGTGGTGTTAGATAATTATTTCCACCCCCAACTTTCCAATCACAGACTGGCGAAATTTCAGGCCCTATAAGCATAAAGAAATAGTAAAGGGAGGGTAAAATGAAAGTAGAGATGAAAAGCAAACCAGTATGCCTGAGTGTCTTCCTCTGTGTACACATGCCTTATTGTGTCTTCTATTTATGCAACCTTCACTGCCTCCAATTCTGGGTCCAGTCGCACCCTAAAAGCTCTAAGGGTACACCTAAGAACATGCATGACAGTGGCAGCAAGGTAGGAGACTGTCACATTTGACGTAAGTTATGAACTCCGTCCACATTCATTCATCAAGTAAAGGCCACTGCGCGGAGTTATAGATGAATTTCTGGATAGACATATGACAAATGATAGATACAAATACACCATATTCTATTAGCTTTAAGTCATCATCCATTATAATTCTTGAAGTGCTATTTTTTTATATAACACTAAGAAAAGGAAAAAATACTGCCAATTACAACAGCCATCAGTGTTAAAAAATGAATTGATGGAATACAGTATCCACATCCTTTCCAAAATTAGGTTATTTTGTAACTAACTGCAGTTTATAATAAGTAGGTAGGAGTCAGAGCATGCCAAGAAGGTGTCAAAGGAAACTCTCATTGCAATTCAGGAGTAGCCTTGCACATAAAGATTTGAGGAGTTGGTTTTCCTTTTTTATTCAAAGTCCAAGGTTTTCCTGTTCCTGGGCCTTATAGACTATCCATACAAAAATCCATTAATAGCACATGCTATATACAAGCCACCGTGCAAGGTTCTGTGGAAGGTACAGAGAAACATGAAATTTGGTGAAAGCCTTAAGATGTTTGTAACTTAGTTGAGAAATCATCCAAAGTAACAATAAAAACTCAGGAATCAGAATGAGTATTCACATTGTGTTCCAAATGGCCTGGAAGGATCCATAGGGCCTGACACCAAAACAAAGGCTTTGGACTTGACCTGGGCTTTGTGGTATGGGCAGGATGTGGCTCCCCTAGTAGGGGAAGAATACAGCACTAGAGGCAGAAACTCATCAGAGATCTCCTTGGAGCCAACCTGCTGCTTACACACTTCCCCCACTTTCATCAGAGAATGCAACTGGACAAAGGACCAGTCAGTAACCTGATTTAACTTTCTCTGCCTCTATCAAACTTCTCTCTACAATCTTCTGGCTGGGAAATCTAAATGGGGTTCTTCTGATTCAATTCTTAGCCCATGCATCCTGGCTAACTGAATTCTCTTTATGCTCCAATCACTGATGTCATGGGACTTACTAGTAGAGCTATTATATGGTCAGATTGGAAGCTATCAGATGGTACTTTGAGACCACTTGCTCAAGGGGACAAGAAAACCCCACCTTTGATCACAACTCCCTCCTGAGTCTCTGAGGATCAGGACAATGATTAGCAAATCAAGGGCCAAGGAATATTTGTGCTGTCTATGGCCATGGTCCAAATCTCAGTGCAGAACTCCAATAGGGCTGGGCTGGATCCTGGCAAACACGCATTTGTCCAGGACCGAGGTCTACGAAGCCACTTTTCTCTCTTGTTTAAGCCTACATTTCAGATTATACTGCTTCCAAAAGAAAGGGCAATATATACACTTGTGACACATAAGAACTGGAATAGAGAGTTCCCGTTTCCTCATGAAAGCTTATCTCTATCATCAAGCTCAATCCACGTGAAAAAATGGACTTATCCATTGGGCCAGCAGGTTTCCTTCTTGACAGTGGAGTCAAGGGCACAGAGACAACTCTTCCTTAGAGAATCCCAGGGATGACCCTTATTTCTGATCCCCAAATCAGAATACATGCATTGGCAAAGGAATAAAAGTTGAATCACATAGGATTCTCTTTTGAATGAATATCATTTGTTGAAAAGAACAAGCGATTTAAAAATCTAGGTACTACAAAGCCCAGGGAGAGAGGTAAAATAGTCTGTGGATTTTCATATATGTGAACAATCAGAATGTTTCACGTTAAAATAAAGTAGAAAACTCCTTTCTTCAGAAGCAAGCTGGGGAGAGGAATAGCAGGGACCTCCCAAAATAATCAGAATTACAACAGCTCTGTACTGGGCTTTGTCCTTTAGGCCATGCAAATATGGATGACTGGGTCAGCTCCAACCTCAAAGCCTTGCCTCTACCCATTGTGTCCTCCCTTTTGCTTATCGGACTCCTCCACCACTATTAAGACTCAGCATCTCTGCTTTGTCTAAGATGGTGAATAGTAGTAAGTCCCAGAGAATTCCTGGCTTACTTTTTGTTTTAAATTGATCAACTAATTCTGGAAAATAAGGCTACAAATCATGTCGTTCTATGGTAACAACAAATTATGAATCATTAGTCTTTAAAAAAAAGATCCTAGCAAAATTTTATTTTCTTGCTACATTAGAGAAAAAAAAAATGGGGCCAACAAGACTTGCATTTTTCTGCACAGATGTCTGGATATCCCTAAGCTTCACCCACTAGAAAATAAGCCCAATCTCCAGCCTAGAGTTGAGAGTGTCTGATCAGCACCCCCTTCCACCATACTGAGTAAAGGAGCTTCATGGAGGCTAGGGGCCTAAGTGGTTTTCTTCCTTTCCTTTTTTTTTAAATTCTATTTAAATTCAATTTGCCAACATATAGTATAACACCCAGTGCTCATCCCACCAAGTGCCCCCCTCAGTGCCCGTCACCCAGTTACTCCATCTCCCCGCCCACCTCCCCCTCCACAACCCTTTGTTTGTTTCCCAGAGTTAGGAGCCACTCATGGTTTGTCTCCCTCTCTATTTTTTCCCACTCAGTTCCCCTCCTTTCCTTTATAATTCCTTTCACTATTTCTTATATTCTTGTATTAGTGAAACCATGTGATGATTGTCCTTCTCGGACTGACTTACTTCACTTCCTTTCCAAAGCCAAGTGCCAATCTTATAAGGTGCTATTGTTGAACAAGGAAAGGGCAGATTCATACCTTCTCTGAGCTTCCATGTATGCCCTCATTTCCCATCACATGTACTCTGACTTCTACCCACCCACCCACTTCCCACCATTGCTCATTCCCTGCTTCTCCCAGCCTTTTTAGCCTGATGCTTCTTGCTTTGGCTGGCTACTCCTTGCACACCCACATCCACTTAAGTCAAGTCAGAGGGTCAGAAAAAAAGTACACACAGTGGTCTTACAACACACATGCACATACAGGCACACACACACACACACACACACACACACATACAGAAATGGGATTTAAAAAATACCCTTAGAATGCTTCCTTCCAGAAGCAAATTCCTGGCTCTTGGGAGCATTTCCTGTTTGAATTCACAGTGGATGGTGTTATAGTCAAATGCCATAAATAATAGTCTCCAACTAAATGACACCTGCTAGAAAGTTACTTCTTTATGGGTTTCAGAATGCAGGGTTGGAGGGGGTGGGGAACGATGAAAGATAGATTCAAGCTCTTCAAACATCACTCTATTGATTTATGTATGAAAAAATATGGAATCTGTCAAGGCAAAACAGCACTATGTTAAATGTAAAATGTAATCCCAGCTGTGGTGGCCACTGCTGCCAATACATATATTTCAGGAAGTCAATTTACTTTTAAATGGAATTTTAACATTGGTGAAAGGAGTCACACTGAATCCCTTATTTATATGAAACCTGTCCTCTGCAGAGAACAACGCACAGTCTGCCGGGACAGGAGAACAAGCAAACTTCAGGAAACACGTTTGTTTTCTCAATGGCCTTTTCACATCTCGATGCAGTGGACAAAGAGCAAGGAGGAGGAGGTGGAAAAGGGGGTGGGAGACAGGGAGGGTCCACATTACAAGCCTTGCCAGCTGCCCAGTTCCTGGGGTGGGGAAGGGCTATGATTGGTGCTTATGGCTGGAGCTTTCCTCCAGCATGGCATGAGTGGTCTCCTGTTCAGGACGTGGGGAGCTACTTTCCTCAGGACAGATGGGAAAAGGTAATGGCTACAGAGAGCCACATCACCTTGTCGAAGGCCTATACTGAACGGATGTTGGTTCTCTGGATCAGCTCTGTAATGAGAGCTGTGTTATCATGGGCCTATTGCTTAACCTCTCTGGCCTCAGTTTCTTCATCTGTTAAGTGGGGGCGGCAATGCCCATCTGGTGAGGTTTTGGGAGCATTAAATGAGAAGACGTATGTACTAGTGGTGCAGGGCCTAGCTAGTCAACCACCAAGAAGTACTGCTTCCCTTCTCTCTTCTTTTTTCCCTGGGTGAAGTGAAGACTTAGGTCCTACTCAGAGGAGCTGAGACTGGTTAGTGCTAATGACTCAGGTGAATTGGTCAAATCCTCTCGCTCAGTTAGCTGTGGCACTGGTTTGTTTCGGCACAGGGAAATTTATGGTAAGGGCTTAAGTAAAAGTGTGCAAAGAGTAAGCCAGAAAATCTCTGTGGCCAAACAGAAGAATACCTAAGTAAATAGCAATTCCGATGATTGCCAATTTCCAGTGCCAAGAAAGGATGCTCTTCCCAGGCAGAAACAGCAAGTCCTGCCTCTCCCCTGTCCTGTGAAGCAGGGAGTGGTCCTGGGAGGAGGGTCACAGGACAAGTAACTTCAAGAACCATCGTGGAGCTGGAAGGGAGGTTAAGCTTGCCTGTCCAGCTGCCATATGATGCCATATGATGCCTAGTCCCAGCTTCCCATGGGCATCTCTGGTGGCCGCTGTCTGCGTGCACAGGTCTGTCCTCAGGCCCTGGGGGCTCATAGGAGAAAGCCAATCTCCCTGGTTGCCAGTCTGGGCTCCCTGACTCCTTTGGAAATGATGGGAAAACAGAGTTTTATTAATATTATAATGTACAAGATAATCCATGTGAGTTAACGAGAATCCACACAGCTCATTTTGGTCCTAATTAGAATCTGGAAATCAATTCTCCACTGTGAAATCCGAATCATTTAATCATCAAGTTATGTATCCCCTCCACATTAGTTCCCCAATTGTGGTGCCTTTAATATAAATATCAATATAGAACGGATTACATGCTTTTACTTTGATATCATGAACAGTGATACGTGTTTTGGGAAAGATTATAAAGAAATCACTTAAGCATCACAGATCTCCCCCCAGCCCCTGCTCCATCACCCATGTAGGCTTTGGGGAGATAAACAGAAAAGCATTAGGAAAATGGGCCCCTGACTCTCATCATCCCAAGGCAGCTTTGACAGGTATAGGACTATGGTTCCTCTCTCTCTCTCTCGGCAAAAAAAAAAAAAAAAAAAGCAAAACAAACCCCAAATAATTCATTTCAGACAATACACATCTATCAGAATCACACAGGGAATGTAGGGTCAATTCTATTCATGGGGTTTTTTCCTTCCTTTTTAGATTGCAGGTGCCTTGATATATATTGTATTATAAGCTGATTAATTTTCTCCCTTTTGGCTCTAAGACATCTAAGCCTGTTGTTTTGAATTCCAAAGCTCGGTGTTTCTGGAGGGGCAAGCATTCTGAGTTTTCAAAACAGACTTCTTATGGGCTATTCTTTTCTGTGTTAATCACAGTGAAAAAAATGTGGCTTTGGTGCCACACCTGCTGCAACTCTGCTTTCTCTCTGCCCTTAGCAAATCCGGAGCTTGAGGCTGGAGAGACTGAGATTGAAAATCCAAACTAATGGAGACACAGAAATAAGTGTGGTGCTATCACTGCTTACCTCCGTCCTTCATGTAATACCCACACTGCTCAGGTCAAGAGAGGGACCCTCTGCTGTCGGCCTCTGAGAAGATTCCTCCCTTTGTGAGTGGCCCCTGGTCTGTATCTCCCAGCTCTGTACGTACGAGTTGAGTCACTTAACCTTTCTCAGCCTCGATTTTCTCATCTTGAAAATGGTAATATAATTGTACCTATCTTACAGGGTTGTTACAAGAATTAAGTGAAGAATTCATAGAACATGCACAACATAATGTCAGGTACATGGCAAGCGTTCTTACACTCTTCTCCCCCTGAAGGTCCCTCCCCCGACTGAGTCATTGGGATTCTTATATCTGCATCTTTTGCCCCTCCATCACCTCGCACTCCAGGCTGAGGTTTGGGATTTGGGGGTCTGGGCTGGCTGAGGAAGCAAGGGTGACTCCTTCCAAGAAAAACAGGATGTGCAGCAAGCAGCAGCCAGACGTGAAACCAGAACAGAAGCCCCAGGTGAGAGACTAAGTAGGCAGAGATAGAATGTCAGATAGGTAGCAGGGTGTGAGCCTGGCAATCCCACTGGCGATCCCCAACAGACAGAAGCAAGACAATCCCAGAGCAAGAAGGTTGGGGTGGAGGGCAGGAAGCAGGACCTGGAGAGGCTTCCTGAGCAGCTGGAGGTCCTCTGGAGGGACCCTGAAATATGGAGGAGAAGAAGGCAGAAGCCATGCTAGCGAGCGTGCAATGGTATCTCACTGTGATTTTGATTTACATTCCCCTATTGGCTAATGATGTTTAGCATTTTTTCATGTGCTTATTGCCATTTTATACATTCTTGAAATGGCTAATCAAATCCTTTGCCCATTTTTAAACTGGATCGTCTTTTTATGTTTATGGATTTTTTTATACTTATAAGTCCCCTATCAGATATGATTTACAAGTATTTTCTCTCATTCTGTAAGTTTTCACTTTCTTGATGGCATCATTTGAAGCCAATAGTTTTTAATCTTGATGATGTCTATTTGTCTGTATTCTCTTTCATTGCTCATACTTTTGGTGTCATGTCTAAGTAACTGATGTCTCATGCAAGGTCACTGTGATTTATACCTAGGTTTTCTTCTGAGAGTTTTATAATTTTAGCTATTAAATTTAAATCTCTGATCCATTTTAAGTTAAACTTTGTATAGGGTGTGAAGCAGTGGTTCCCCTTCATTCTTTGGCATTCTTGTGGTTGAATATTGTTGAGAATCAGTTGACCGTGGACAAGCTGTTTCATTTCTGGACCTTCAATTCCATGGCATTTATGTATAAGTCTGTCTATTGTTGTGCCAATACCACAGGTCTTCAATACTTCAACTTTTTAGTAAGTTTGGAGTCCTCAACTTTGTTCTTCTTTTTCAAGATTGTTTTGGTAATTCTGGATTCCTTGCAATTCCAAATGAATTTTAGGATCAGCTTATCAATTTCAGCAGAAAGGCAGTTGGAATTTTGATTGGGATGGCTTGTAGCATGGGTCATTTGTGAGGAGTAATGGTATTACCATTTTCTCAAAATTAAGTCTGCCAATTCATAAACATGAGGTGTCTTTCTATTTATTTAGGTATACTTGAATTTCTCTGAAAAATGTAGTTTTCAGTTTAAGTCTTGCACTTCTTGAGTTAAAGATGTATTCTTTTTGATGCTACGGTAAATGAGATTTTCTTAATTTTGCTTTTGAATTGTCTATTGCTAGCATCTAGAAATACTTGATTTTTGTATATTGGTCTTATATCCTGCGATCTTACTAAATGTATTTATTAGTTTTAATAGATTTTTTATGGGTTCCTTGGGAATTCCATACATAAGATCATGTCATCAGTGAATAGAGATAGTTTTAATTCTTTCCAATCTTGATGCTGATTTTTTGTTCTCACCTAATTTCCCTGGCTAGAACCTCAAGTACAGTGTTGAGTAGAAGTGATCAGAGTGAACGATCATATCATGTTCCTAATCATGGGGGGGAGGGAAGTATTTAGCATAATCACTATGTTTATTATTTTGTGATTATGTTAGCTATGGGTTTTATCAAGTTGAAGAAATTCTCTTATGTTCTTAATTGGTTGATGTTTTTAATGTGAAAGGATATTGGATTTTGTAAAAATGTTTCTTGCATCTATTGAGGAAATCATTTATTTTATTGTCCTTTATTCTATTAATATGATGCATTACATTGATTTTTGTATGGCAAATCAACTTATATTGTTAGGATAAATTCCACTTGGTTATAGTGCGTAATCCTTTTTTATATGTTCCTGGAAAAGATTTGCTAGTATTTTGTTGGGAATTTTGCATCCATATCATAAGGGATTTTGATTTATAGTGATTTTTTTTCTTTTTTTAAAAGATTTTTTACTTATTTATTTATTCATGGAGACACAGAGAGAGAGAGAGACAGAGACACAGGCAGAGGGAGAAGCAGGCTCCACGCAGGGAGCCCGACGCGGGACTCCCCACGATCCCACCCCGGGCTGCAGGCGGCGCTAAACCGCTGCGCCACCGGGGCTGCCCTATAGTGATTTTTTTCTATGTCTGGTTTGAGTAATACTGGTATCAAGGCATGAATTGAGAAATGCCCCCTCCCTTCTATTTTTGGAAGAGTTTGTGAGAGATTAGTCTCTGTTCTTTTTTAAATGTTTGGTAGAATTCAACAGTAAAGCCATCTAGTATGGTATTTTTTTAATGGGGAAATTTTTGATTCGTAATTCAATCTATTTACTTGTAGGCCTATTCACATCTGTTTCTTCTTTTTTAAGATTGATTTTATTTATTTGAGAGGGCAGGGAGGGGCAGAGGGAGAGGGAGAGATAGTCTTAAGCAAACTCCTCAATGAGCATGGAGGGGCTCTATCCCACTTCCTGAGTGGAAATCAAGAGCCAGCACTTAACCAACTGTGCTGACCAGGAACCCCACATCTGTTCCTTCTTGAATCCATTTTGGTAGTTTGTGTCTTTCTAGGCATTCTTAAATTTAATCTAGGATACCTAATATGTTGATTACTATTGCTCATAGGACTCCCTTATAGCTTGTTTTATTTCTGTAAGGTTGATAGTGATGTCCCATTTTTCATTTCTGATTTTAATATTTTGAGTCTTCTCTCCCTTTTCGTCAGTCTAACTAAAGGTGGGCCAATTTCTTGATTTATTCCAAAGAATTCACTTTTGGTTTAATTGATTCATTCTATCAATTTTCTATTCTTTATTTAATTTATCTCCACTCTTCTATTTACTTCCTCCCATCTGCTCGATTTGGGTTTAGTTGACTTTTGTTTTTCTAGTTTATTAAAGTATAAGGAAAGGTTAATGATTTGAGGAATCTTCTTTTTTAATAGTTATTTATAGCTATAAATTTCCCTTTTAGCACTGCCTTCACTGAATTTAACAAATTTTGATATATTGTGTTTTCATTTTCATTCTTCTTAAAGTATTTTTAAATTTCTATTGTGATTTCTTCTTTGACCCATCTGTTATTAAGGACTGTGTCACTTAATTTCCACGTATTCATGAATTCTCCAAATTTCCTTCCACGACTCATTTCTAATTTCATTCCATTATTGCTGGAGAACACACTTTATGATTCCAATAATTTTCAATTTATTGAAGCTTGCTTTATAGCCTATAATATGGTCTATCCTAGGGAATGTGTTACATACACTTGACAACAATGTAGAATTCTACTGTTGTTGGGTAGAGTATGTATATATATATATATATATTTGTTAGTCTAGTTGGTTGAGAGTGTTTTTCAAGTCTCCTACTTCTGTGTTGGTCTTTTCCCAAGTTGTTCTGTCCCATTACTGAAAATGGAGTTGAAATTCCAAGTTATTATTGTGGAATTATTTATCTCTTCAATTCTGCCAGTTTTGTTTCATGTATTTGGGAGATATGTTTATAACTGTTCTAATTTCCTAATGAATTAATCTTTTTATAATTATAATTTAATTTCCTCTATGTCATAATGTTTGTCTTAAAGTCTACTTTTCCTGATAGTAGCTCCACTCCAGCTCTCTTTTGGGTACTGTCTGATGGTATATTTTCCCAACATTTTACTGCAAAAAATCAGCATTTGTGATTTTTAATTTAAAGTGTGTCTCTTGTAGATGGTATATAGTTAGATAAGGTTTTTTATTTCCATTTTACCAATCTTTGCTATTTGGTTGAAGAGTTTCTACCATTTACATTTAATGTAATTACTATAAAATAAGACTATGTCTGTCATTTTGTTATTTGGTTTCTGTGTGTTTTTTGTCTTTTTAATCTTCCATTACTGCCTCTTTTTGTGTTAAATAGATATTTTCTAACATATCATTTTGATTCCCTTGCTGTTTATTTTAATAACTACTTTTGAATTATTTTGTTAGTGTTTGTGCTAGAGATTACGATTAACATCTTAAGACAGCATAGCTCAGACTAATATCAACTTAATTTCAATAGTATGAAAAATTTGCTCCAACATAGCTCCATTCCTTTGCCTCCTACTTTTTATTATTGTCAGACAAATTACATCTTTATATCTTATAAATGAATTCAATTTTATAATTATTGCTTTAAGTAGTTTTCTTTTACATCAGGTAGGAGAATAAAGAGTTAAAAACAAGTATACGTTTTTGCTGTCTTTTATATTTAGCTATATTTTTATGTTTACTAAATTTTTTGTTTCTTTATAGATTTGATTTTCTCTCTAACTTTATTTTATTTCAGCTTAAAGACTTTAGAATTTCTTGCAGAACAGGTCAACTAGAAATAAGTGTTCTGTTTTTGTTTTGTTTCTGAGAATGTCTTAATTTCTCACTTGTTTTTACATGGTAGTTATGCTGGATCTAGAATTCTTGGTTAACAGTTTTTTCTTTTCACTACCTGAGTATATCATCTCATTGACTGTTGGTCTCCATGGTTTCTAAAGAGAAATCAGTTTTTAAACTTTCAAAAATGCCTTGAATGTGTTGGGTCATTTCTTTCTTGCTGCATTCAAGATCCTCTTTTTGTCTTTTTTTTTTTACAACTGTGGTAAAATATATATAACATAAAATTTATACATTTAAATGTATAGTTCTGTGATGTTACTTACATTCCCATTTTTGTGCAACCATCACCACCATACAGTTCCAGAATTTTCATTTTCCTGGACTGAAACTCTGTACCCATTAGACAATAATTCCCAACTTCCCCAGCACCTAGAAACTTCCATTCTATTTTCTGTCTCTAAAAAGTTGACTATTCTAGGTACCTCATGTAAGTGGAGTTACATAATATTTATCATTTTTTTGTCTGGCTTATTTCACTTAGCATAATGTTCTCAGGGCTTACCCATGTCATAGCATATCAGAATTTCATTCCTTTTAAAGCTAAAAATTTTCTTTTATTTTTTTAAGTTTTTATTTATTTTTCATGAGAGACACAGAGAGAGATGCCAAGGCATAGGCAGAGGAAGAAGCAGACTCCCTGCAGGGAGCCCAATGTGGGACTCTGTCCCAGAACCCTGGGATCACCACCTGAGCCAAAGGCAGATGCTCAACCACTGAGCCACCCAGGCATCCCTAAAGTTAAAATATTTTCAATTGTTTATGTGTACATCTTATTTATCCATTTGTTCATCAATGAACATTTGGATTGTTTCCACCTTTTGGTTACTGTGAATAGTGCTGATATGAATATGGTTGTCATGGCTTGTTTTTTGACAGTTTGACTATGATATGACCAGCTGTGGATCTCTTTATGTTCTTCTATTCAGAATTCATTAAAATTATTGAATGCATAGATTGATGTTTTCATCAAATTTTCACTGCTCCTCCATCCTTAGGTTTTGTACATTATAACCTGACACCTGTGCATTTTCTCTTGCCCAGGAACAAGGGAGCACTATGTAGACCTGGGCCCCATAGCCTTGGGCTGACCCCTAGGAGGAGTTTGATCTTCACCCCTTGCCTCAAAATGCCATTTCTGCCTAAAACCAGAGTGCACTTTCTCTGGACAAACATAAAGATGTTGTGTTAGGTATATTGATGGAAGCAATAAGGTCACAAACAGAAAGATAAGGAGTCATCAGACAGTGTATGAGAGTGGAAGAAGCCTGACTTTTTTTTTAAAAGATTCTTAAAATTTATTTATTCATTACAGACACACACAGAGAGAGAGAGAGAGGGGAGAGAGAGAGAGAGAGAGAGAGAGAGAGAGGCAGAGACACAGGCAGAGAGAGAAGCAGGCTCCATGCAGGGAGCCTGACATGGGACTTGATCCCGGGTCTCCAGGATCACACTCTGGGCTGAAGGCGGCCCTAAACCACTAGGCCACTGGGGCTGCCCAAGCCTGACTTTCATATTATACCTTTGCCCCTCCTTTTATTTTCTTCCCATTAGTCCTGAAAATCTTAATTTGAAAGCATGACTACCCCACTCTCTGCCCTTCACCCTCCAGCACCAAGCAACAGTCTAGATGAGCAGATTTATGGCAAACTGCATTTTACCTAAGTATAAGCTGTGAAGAGAACATTGTATGGGTATCAAATCTGGCTCAAATCCATCTGATCCACCACTGTGAGCAAGCTACTACAAACCTTCCCTTCTGGTATTACAGAATACCAGATAGCAATAATGATCCCAGCCCCTTTCTGACCTAATACAGACTTTAGAAAAATGACTTGGGATCAAAAAGCTTTAAGCTCTTTGACAAAATGTTTCCACTTAAAAAAAAAAAAGTGTTTCCACTTAAAGACAAGGTTCTCTCCTCATCCCTACAAGGATGATTTCTGGCTTAACAAAGATTTGTAAATACCTTGAGTTCCAGCTCTGGGCTCTATAGCTCTATCCTAAACTTCCAGAGAGGAAGGAACGCCTATTATTATGAACTTCCAGGTGAAGGGAGAACCAGCTGTGGCAGATGGTAGAAAAGGACAGAGATGGAGGTAGTGGCCACAGCACGGCTGCCCTGGCACTCCATCACTTATGCCAAATAGACCAGGCTTGAATTCTAGAACTAGATTCAGCCCTTTAGAACCACATGGGAGAAATGCATTCTACTTTTATTTTTTCCGTTAGAAAAAAGCCCATATTTAAAAAGAAAATTCTTAATTAAATTTTGCTTAATTGCCATCAAGGTAAGCTTTCTAGGAGAAATGCTTATGAGCCCTGCTCCTGTGAGCTGTCCACACAGCTATGCAGAGTGCTATGAGCAAGCCTGCATCCTATGTGGTGCATAGGCGATGTGTGCAGGAGAGCTTCGAGGGGACTATGCTCCAAGGCCGATCAACCAGGATGCTGCTGGATTCACCTAGGTGTGAAGAAGAAGGAGCAACTCCAACATATTTAGGAGGTTTACTTGACTGATTTCATGATTTCTGGGCTTGGGGCAAAGTGAGAGAGGGAAACTAAGAATCGCCTCTGGGTTCTGGTTTGAGTAACTGGGTATTGGTCCCATTTCCTGATACAGTGAGCTAGCCCGAAGAGGAAAGTGATCTTGGTTTAGGACATACTGAAAGCTGGTATTTCTAGAATATTCAAGTGCCTAGAGAAAGAACCTAGCGAACTTCTCACTCTCTATATAGATAGATCTAGATCTAGATATATATAGAGAGAACAAAGGAGGATGTTTGTATTGTTTTGCTTCTTTCTTTCTTTTTCTAAGAATAATCATCACAACAGCTAAGCCTTGTAGAGCTATTTCTATGGGTCAGTCACTATTCTAAGCGCTTCACACGTATTAACTCAGGTGGGCCTCACTACAAGACATAGAAAGTACTATCATGTTGAAAGGCTGTGAGAAGACAGCCAGGAGAGAGGAGGAAGTTGAAGAGCTTAGTGGGGCCAAGTGGACAAGGAGGCGGGATATAGAAGCACAGACAGAGGGAGTGGTGAGGAGAGCTCCTCTGCAGAGATTTAATAAAAGAAAAATGTCCATGTCTTTATACATGTGGGGACTTGCCTGATGGTTGGCATGTTCCTGTCAAAAGAGGATCAACAAGGGAGGTGGCGTTGGGCAGAGGGTGTAAGGAGAGTGCTGAGGTATGGGACAGCCTCTGAGGACAGAGAGGGAGATGCTGAGCAGGAGACCATGTATGTGCAGTGGCTCTCCTCTGGAGCAGCCTCAGGGTGCAGGGGCACAGAGACAGCTGGTTGTCTAGCCCAGATCCACTCCTCACTTTCCTTACTAATATAGCCCTGCTCTATTTAGAGAGGCAATGTGACTAGTGAAAGCACTTACACATATCAGCCTCCCTTGTACCCAGAGGTGGCCTGTGACTGGCCAATGATATTGGCTAAAATTCCTGAGTGGTCCTTGTAAGAAAGGGCTTTTTACAAATTTGTGTGTTTGTGGGCACACCCAACTTGCACATGCCCTCTGCTCTATATCCTTCCCCTTTTCCTTCCTGAGATGCAGACACAATGCTAGAAACAGAGCAGCCACGTTGTGACCATGAGGCAACAAGCATGGGGACAAAGGGCACATGTTAACCATGACTCAATGAGGAGGAAGAAAGAGCTTGTGGGGAGCATTCAGCCCTGTGGATTTCTTTTATGGAGGAAAAACTAAGCCACTGATGTCAGATTCTATTACATACAACTAAGGGCAATCTCAGCTGGTACAATAGGGAAAACAGATGGTGGGTGGGACAGCCATGGGGTCTAGGTTGGAGAAGGAAGGAATAGGGAGGAATGGTCAATGGCACACAGGAGTCCGCACGTCCAGTGTGTGAAGGCCCAGGCCCCATGGGAGGATAGGAATTTAGATCTGAGTATTGATTTCTGATGTGAGTTTTAGCAGGTATGACACGACCCAGGATGGATGGAGAAGAGGCACAGATCACTGAGAAGCCATGGAAACTGGAACCCACTCCCAGCAGGGCTCACAGTGGGTGCGCTTCTCATGGATGTTTGAGACATTTAATCAAGATCAAAGCCATTTGTAATAACCTCATCTTGGTCCCTGAGGTCGTCATTTGGCTCTGCTCTTAGCCTTCAGTTACACTTCTCTTCTTTCCCCTTCAAAGATAATTCTGATTGCAAAGGCGTTAATGGACACTTTCCAGAAACTGGTAAGGCTCTGTCAGTAATGTTTCCTGTAGGACTACAAATACAAAAATAGAGGCTCCAAAGTACAGTAACCTGGTAATAAATCATCATACCTCCTTTTCCAAAGAAAATGTGACTTCCAGGATAGATATCCACTTTTGGTTCTTCACAAAATGATGAATGGCTCCATGCTAAGATAGCCATTACATAAACCAAGCCAGATCTTGATGCTTAACGGAGGGAGAGATTAGTGAGTTACCAGCCAGCCCCTGGTGAGCGAATGCCAGCCCCTCCTCCTCGAGTTCTGCCCCCCCCACCTCAGCCCTCGTGCCCCACTTGGACTGAGTGACCCCTTCCCTGAATGCTCTCCTCATTGTCAGCCCTTTCCCTGCTGTTCCCAGGGCAGTATCAAGAGGCTAACTTGTAACCCAAACAATTATGTTCTGACAGCAGCTCCCTGTGTTCTTCCTGCAGGGTCTCTATGGCAGTCTCGAGAATCTTCTGAAATCTCTCTTCAGACTCATTAGCTGGAAAGTGATAAAGCTCCAAGCCATAAGACTGGATGATTTGTTACCCCAGAAACATTTCATTTTAATTCTCTTAGAAATTGCTCAGGAGGAGGGGTGCTTGGAGTGAAAACTATAGTTGAATCTTTTCATACTCAAAACCACTTGCTGTTAAAATCATTGACTACATTTTTTTGGGGGGAGGGGGGAAATGCTTGACTGATTACATGCACCCTTCTTTAGAAATATTGACGGATTCTCAGGCTGTGTTGGCTCCCCAATCACACATAACGCATAATCCTTGGCAAAATTACTAAAGGAATCATTTATATGGGCTGGAAGACTGCAGCTCTGCCTGGAGAATTGCATTATTTCTTATCTCAACTACACTGCTGTCACTCTCCAAGCGGGCCTGCTGCATGGCTCCCTGGAGACCTTCCCCTGCAAGGCAGTGAGGCCAGCCTCCTGCAGCTGCCTCCAGAGATGGGCCATGGTACGTCAGGGGCGAGATGCCCAGCAGATAATCTGTGGCTCGCTCCCCTCCGGAGAAGGCTTCTGCTCTGCCCTGGGCTCCCATACAACACTTGAGCAGCAGAGAAATGGCTCAGAGGGTAGGTTCAGGACTGGCGCCAGCCTGGCTTTGGCTGAGTTAGTTGGCATCTGTCTAAGCCTGGTATCTGCATCTAAAATATTGTTGTTACCTACCCCATTTGATTTCCTTTGAGGATGAAATCAGATCGAGCAGCTAAAGAGCCAAGCACAGTGCCTGGCCTGTCATAAGTGATCCATAGGCAGTCACTGTCATTCTGGCACTTAATGACCAAGTTCTCTGCAAAGCTAAGACAGTTGTGCTCCTGACACAAAATAGAAAAACGTTTGTTCCTGGCGTGTGCCCAAACCTTGGCTAGCTTAAAAACCAGTGATTCTCAACCACATGATGCATCTGAAACAGGAAAGGGAAAGAGGGAAGAGCATCTCTATCAGATTTGCAATGCAAAGAACCAGTAACAAACCTCAGTTGACTCCTTAAGGTTCAGGAGTTCCCAGAAAGGATCCCCCATCCTCAGTGTGTGTATGTTGTGTGTGTGTGTGTGTGTGTGTGTGTCATACATGGCTCAGAGAGGGTACTGCTGGAAGACTTGTATGTTTATTAAAGGAAGCATGGATTTAAAGTTTAAGAAACACTAATTAATATACCCAATGACAATATTTTATAGCCTACTGCTCTGAATTTTTATTTTTTTTAACAGAGATTTATTAAAAATCCAATCACCTTCTGAATACTCTCCAGAATAGGAAAGAAAGACCTCCCATGCTTGCTGTATTCCTTCTTGCCCTGGCCCACATGGGGCACTGGGCAGAAGGCTCTGCTCACAGAAGAATGTTTGTTGGGTAAAGACCTACCAAACATTTGCTGAGCATTTACTATGTACCAATCACCCTTCTAGTGGGTGCCACTGGAGACAGTGTTGGCCCTTACAGAGTTTACATCTAGCAGGGAAGACCGACACTAAATAAACAACAAATAATGCACTTTAAGATGGTAATAGGTATCTCTTATGAAAGGCATAAAGAGAAGTCACAGAGCGATTCCTGTGTGGCATAGGAGCTGCTGTTTTTAATTAAGACAGATGGGGATGGTCTGTCTGAAAAAAGGAATTAGAATCATGATAATATACAGGCAATGGGAAGATCCAAGGCAGAGAGAACAGCATCGAACATTTAGGATGGTTTTGGTGATAAGCAAAAACCTCTACTCAGAAAAAAAAAAATGCCTTCGGTAATAAGGAAATTTATCCTCTCACATAACAGCCAGTCTAGGGAAAGCCCCAACATTGGAGTTGGTTGATTTAGTAGTTTAACAATATGATGAGATCCTTTCTCTCTCTACTTGGCCATGTTCTGCACTGATTTCAGCCCCAGTCTGCCATCCTATAGGACTGTAAAAACAGCTAACAACAGCCTTATTCACACCCACCTCTTCCCTCAGCAATGTCTTAGAAGTGAAGACCTTCCCAGACACACCTCTGCTGAATTCCCTAACCTTCTCATTAGTCCAATTTGGTTTAGGCTTGTCCATCCAAGCTAATCCCTGACAAGGGGAATACAATTACCAAGAAGGGTCTGGAATAATCCCCTGGAGAACCAATGTTGGAGAATTGATGCAATTCCTGCTCTGGGCTAAAGAACAGTTGGCAAGTTCAAGAAGCAGAAAGAAGCCTAATCCCTGCTGGGGGGATTAGTGGGGGTGGGAGAGGAATTTAGGGGAGCAGATATTTTAGAGAATTGTAAGGGAATCTATCCCAGGGTTGAGCACAAGAGTGATGGAATCTGGTTTGCATTTAAAAAAAGAGGATACTCACTACTCTGTTCCCCAGGAGTTCCCCAGGATGAGACAGAAGAAAACGGCCTAGAGGGGGAAGGCGGTAGGGGCTAGGGTCAGATGTGCAGAATGCTATTTCCCTGTTAGGTACAAGGTAAAAGGTGGGTTTAACACAAGCTGGAAAAGGAGAAAATCTTCCAACGTCTCCAAAGAGGGCAGAAGCACTGAGTTCAAGAATGACAGCACCATCTCCTAACCCAGGCAACCTGTAACAGTGGCCTAAGGCCATAATGCAAAGTAACAACCCCTGGTTTGTGCCATAGTCATGAAGCCACAATTGTCCTTGGTAGACAACTGGCCCAAGTACATCCTCCTAGAAAAGCTGACAGTCAAATGAAAGAATGCCAGAAAGTGATGTGAAGCAGGTACGAAAATGCCCTCAATTTGGACCAGGAAAAGATGCTAAAATATAAAAGCCATGTGAGAAGCCAGCCAGTCTGTTTTGAATCAATAAGGATCTGGGTATCCATTCCATTATCTTATGTGGACCTAAAGGTGCACCATTTGGTGATTTATGCACCTGGTTGAGCATCAGAAATACTCGGGACAGGGGATCCCTGGGTGGCTCAGAGGTTTAGTGCCACCTTCAGCCCAGGGCGTGATCCTGGAGCCCCGGGATCGAGTCCCGCGTTGGGCTCCCGGCATGGAGCCTGCTTCTCCCTCCTCCTGTGTCTCTGCCTCTCTCTCTCTCTCTCTATGTCTATCGTAAATTAATTAATTAATTTAAAAAACCCAATTACTTAAAAAAAAAAAAAAGAAATACCCAGGACATCCTCTGAAACCCAGCTGCCCAGGCTGGACCCCAGATCTAAAGAATGCAAATCTTCACAGATGGGCTCAGGGATCTTTAATAAGGTTTCCAGGCGATTCTGACAATTAGTTAAGAGTAGAGCCCCTGTACCATGAAGGAACGTTCCAGAGGAGCTGTGGCCAAGAAGAGGTCTGGCAGGGGAGGCTGTGAGCCTGGAGGTCAGGAGAGAACAGGTCTCACCCTGCATTGTCGATAGTCACCTTCAACCCCTATCAGCCTGTTTCTGCTTTGCAAATTGGGAGACTGATCAGTCTCTAGCATTCCTTTCAGCTCTAAGTTCTATGATTATGTGATTCTCTATGGAGGTGGAAATATTTACATTACTCCATGCACGCTAGACATAAGAGTACCAAAGAATTTTATACACCTGGTGGAAATAGGAGTGAATAAAGTTAGTGGGAAGTTTTGAGACCATGCCCCAAATAAGGTTAAAACTAGCATTAAATTTATTTTATTTTATTTTTTTAGCATTAAGTTTAAAGTTTGTCTTTCAGAAACCTGTTTCCCCCTAATCAGCATTGTGTCTTTTCAGATCCCTGTAACAAATCCACTAGCTGGCTCTGCAGAAGCCTGAACTCAAGGTCAACTAATGTGGTTCCAGCCTAAGAACAAGTAAAGCCCTGCATTCCTTACCTGAGATAAAGAGCCCAAGACCCCATCCAGTTTATCGGGGCTCCAGGAACTTGCCCAGGGCCCCCTCCCAGCCCTTGACAGTTGCCTCTGCCTCATTATAGCGTTAAAATCTCCGCCCAAGGAAGAGCAGCAGCTTCATTTACATAAATAGTATAGGTTGCCCGTATAGGCGTATTTTCTCAGTGTGCCTGCGTGACCTTGTGCCAGCCTTTACCTGTGATGATAAAACTCACCTTTCTGAATGCTCAGCCTAACCCTACAGAACAGGGACCCACTCACTCTTGCTCAGGGAGTCGGGGCTTTGAAAGTTCTTTCCTGTGATCTTTCTGTAGACAAAGTTCCCTTTGTGGAGCAACTCCCACCGGTGTCTACCTGTGACTCCCAGGGAGTGGACTCGTGTTAGTTTGGTTACAGTTTCAGGTGCTACCTCTACAGGCAAAATGTGCAGTGGAAGCTGACGTGCGTCAAGCCACAGAAGGTTTCCCTCGCATCCGTGAAGTTGTAAAAGTGTCCAACATGTATCTAAAAGAGGACCTTGTTGATGCCTTATCTACTTCCATTTTGACCTCACCATGTACTGTTCTTTCTAACTGATGAAGTTCCTTCTTCCAGCCTATCTTTCAACTCAGGCAAAAGACCTGCAGCAAAGCATCTTGAAGGGGACCAAAACTAGCCCTCAAGTGATAAGGACTGCCCTGATACCACAGAAGACCCCTCGGGGTTGACCCCAGAACAATGATTGGCCTGACCTTTGCTCCCCGGCTGTGCATAACCATCAACCTGGGTGCCATGTTTTCCTTATATGAGCCTGGAAGTATTTTCAGCACTTTGGAGACAACCTTTGGGACACCAGTCCGCTGTTTTCCTCATGCCGGCCTCACAAAAATAAATTCCTTCCTTTGTTCCACCTCTACTCATCTCTCTGCCTCTGGGTTTACTAGCAGCAAATGGCCAAACCTGGTCCATCTGGGATCCCAGAATACACATGCCCTTGGACCTTGTGCCCCAGTTATATTTTTACTAGGAAAGCGACTCTTCCCTTTAAACCTAATGATAATTGATAATTGCTGTACATTGATCACCTACCAGCACTGTCCTGGAAACTGTACCTGTTACCTAATCCCCTATAATAATCCCAGGAAGTAGGATTATCCCCATTTCATGGAGAAGGAAATGAGCTCCTAGAGTTAGCTGACCTACCCATAGTCACATAGCAGAGGAAGATTCCAGAACAATTAGTTTCAAGCCTCTAAGCCTTGACCACTGCCAGGGCCCCCAGGCTGCCTCCCGGATGGATGGAGTTAGGACAAGCCCCGACCTCTGACCCCAGTCCCAGAGTGATGGGGGTCAATGGTCTCCTGAGCTAGCTGTGTATCTGAGGTCTTGAGAACTAGCTTGTAGTGCCACCAGAATGTCTAACTGATCTCCAGGCCTGTCAGGAGAGGCTTCCGTTTTTGAGATACTCTCTGCGGGTTTAGTGCTGGCTCCTTTCCCCTCTCCACCTTCCCCACCTGCTCTGAGCTCTGGGGGCTGTGGGTTTGGGCCAGTGGGTGGCTCCGTGGCAGGAGATTGGAGGAGGGGACGAAAGTGAGATTAAGGAGTCTTTATTTCCTTGGTTCTTTTTTCTTTTTAAAAAAGATTTATTTATTTATTTGTGAGAAAGAGAGACAGTGCACGTGAGTGGGAGGAGGGGAAAGGGATAGGGAGAAGGAGGGAGAGAGTCTCCACCAGGCTCCTGGCTAAGCCCACTCGGGGCTCAACCACAGGACCCGTAAGATTGTGACCTGAGCCGAAATCGATGGTCAGATGCTCAAGCGCCTGAGCCACCCAGGCACCCCTCCTTGGTTCTTCCAACACAGGCCCAGTTCCCATGGACCAAGCTCTGTCCTGCTGCTCCCAGTGTCTCAGCAGGCTGCGGCCCACTCCCTCCTGCGCCCCTTGAGGCCTGAGGCAGGTGCGCAGCTCTGCTGGTGCAGAACCAGGGCCCCAGCACCTGTTCTTGAGCTCCCAAAACTGGGCTTCATTAGGGCAAGTCACCTGGTCAGGAAAGGCCTCTGGGTCCCCCCTTTAGAGGGTACTGCTTCTTTCCAACAATACGCTGACAGATACAAACCTATATTGTGGGATGCCTTCAGGTGGAGGCTGTCAACCCCCAGGGGACAATTTCCCTGTCCTTGTGACCCAGTGCAGCTCAGTCCATGCTGGGACAGGCTGGGCGTGAGTGTGTACGGGTGTGAGTGTATGAGCTTGTGTGTGGGCATGGGTGTGCAAGTGTGTGAGCAGGAGCAAGTATGAGCAGGTGTGTGGCTGTGCAAGTCTGTGTGCCTGTGTGTACACCCGTGTGTGAGCCTGTCTGAGCCAGCATGTGAGTGTGTGCAAGTGTGAGTGGGTGGGAAATCAGGATTTCCAGGCAGTCCTGTAAAGCCCCACCACCCCTTTATGGCCTGCCCAAGCCCCGGGGGCCGCATGGCCCTGGCCCATCCCCACCAACTGCAAACTCCCTCCTCTGCCTCCCAGGGCTCCCTAGCGGTGGTGCCTCGAGGCCACACCTGCCCCTTTAATAACTATGATCTACCCTGGCTGGTGACTCTGTTCTAGATAGTGTGCACAGGTACTTTGTGTACACGTCACTCTATGTCACTGTAGGGTGATTTGGCGGCTGCCATCTCAGCCAGCTTGGCCAGCCCAGCGCTCCTCCTTCCCCGACCCTGACTGGGGCTCCTGTGGAATATGGGACCATCAGAGTAGGCCACAGCTCTGATCCATGCTTGGCTCAGGGGTGGCCTTGGGGCCCAAGCCAGCCTGCTGGGTGGACTCCTCCCTCTGGGCCCTGGTGGAAGGTGCTGACAGGACCCCTCCGTTCTGTGTCTCAGGCCTGGAGCTGGCAGGATGTGAGCTCTCTGTGCCTCGGCCTGTCAGCCTACAAGGCCCACTCGGAGGGAACAAGACCACGTGAAGAGGGAGCAGAAAGGCCAGAGGTTCAAGCCCCAGTTCCTGTGTCCTCAGCTCCACTTCGGCTTCACAGCTTGTGAGTCAATGCCCCCATTTCTGTTTAAGCCAACCTGAGCAGAGTCTACATCACCTGCAACAGAAGGGCACCCAGATAGTACAGGGAACTGTTAGTACTTAGTCCATTTTGCAGATGAAGACACTAAAGCTCAGAGAGACGAGGTACTCGCCCAAGGCCCTATTCTGATGTGGGTCAAAGCTGGACTGGGACCCAGTGTGTGCCCACAGCCTCTGCTCTCCACACCATGGCCTCCTGACTCTCCTGGGACAGCCATCATCTGCTCTGCAGGAGAATTATACCATCCTGGTGAATCAAAGGAACAGAGGTACAGTGGGGGGGGTGGGGATAGGGAACTATGGTAGCAGGGAAAACTCTGTCAGCAGCCAGGGTCTCAGACGACATGGATTACAGCAGGCCAGAGACACGGGGTTCCTTAAAATGTCCTGCAAAGCCGTTCCCTAAGCAGTGTGTGTTGGGGCTTCTGTGGGCTTGAGAAGGCAGTGAAGTGGGATGCTGGCCTCCCTTGATCGTTCCTCTGTATGCTGAGTGCTTTCACCAGAGGAACAAAGACAGGGCTCAGCTGTCTGAGGTGGTGGCATCTACATCATACCTTGGGGACACAAAGTGAAGAAGTGAAACAGAAAAGAGCTGGGTTTCAGACCTAACAACCCTTAAAAAGGCAACAAAGAGATTTAGGTTGCTTTATTTTTCTCAAAACAAACAAACAAACAAAAACCCACCAAACTCACCACTAGTGTCTAAACTGGCATATAAGGGTGGCTCTAAATCCATTAGCAGCTACGAAAATCACATTGGCCCACTCCAGAAGAACTGCAGGAGGACAAAATCTCCCTACAGAAGGAACGATTTGCTTGCTCTCTAAATAGACTGTTTGCTATGTCATTTAACACCTGCAAATGTTTCTGCCACTGAGCTTTGCTAAGGTCAGATTGGGTAAAGCTCATTTAGGTATAATCAAATCAATTTGTATTCAGAAGACCCTCCAGGAGAAGCCCTGCCTGTTGTCCTGCAGCGGAAGCGTTCCAGGACAATGCGACCCGCCAGGTTTGCCAGGCTTGCGGGTGTCCCAGGCGTGCATGCTGAGTGGTGGGGAATCCGCTGTGACTGCGCCATCCTGACTTCTCCATGACGTGCAGAGGATCCAGGAAAATCTGCATGAAGACTGCTTAGGCACCCAGCAAAAATAGACTTGGGCACAAGAGGGAATTCTTCGTGTCTTTTGTGGTTTTCTTCCCAACCCCTCCAAGTATCCCTCCTTCCCCAGGGTCATGCTGCTTTAGGAGCCCATTTGCTTGGGTTTTCCCCAACCTATAACTCCTATCGGACTTCACCTGCCCCAGAGACGAAGGCTGGTGTAAGCGGCAGGGTCTGGATGTGCATAGGCAAGAGCACGATGCCCTTTATTGGTGTCTGAGTTCTTCATGCTCTCTGTGAGTCAGTTTCCCCAACTATGAAGGGGTGACAGGGAAAGTTAACAAGGTTGCCGTGAAGATTGATTTTTAACTAATCGAGATGAAGCCATGGTTGACACCTGGTAGAGATAGGTGGTAATATTACTATTTGTTTTCTTTCTCAAAAGTGACTTTGATTATTTCACACCTTGGCTTCAAAAATGTAGCATCATTTCCAGGCCTTCATTCAGCTCTATAGCATTCCAAGCTCTATTGCTATCTCTAGATGTCCTTGACCTAATTTTTCACTTCTATACTCATTTGCATCCCGGAGACCTACTGATGTCTAGTATACCTTCATTGGGTGTTTGCGGAAATTCCATCATGTGCCAGGTGCTGTGCTAGGTGAGGCAAAATAAAATGAGTCATAGTATCCTTTTCTTCCTGGAGATGACAAAGCTCTCCCGCTCGACTCTGCTTTATTAAAAGGCACTGGTGGTCTCTGTTTCCCATTTGGGATTGATACACTGGCATAGAGCAGCTGCTACCCACTGTGGAAAGAGGTGTGCTGTTGGTCATAGTGGTGAGAACGAGTGAAGGGATAGAAGAATCGTAGCAATGCAGCTCAGTGGGTACGTGACACAGAAGTGCCGGTGCTGAAGTTTAATTTGGGATTTAACTGAAGTTGACAAAGAAGCCACAGTTGATTGAGGCAAGTTGACTACCCATTGAGGTTGCGGTCTTGGATCTTTCCAGTGATCTGGGGGAAGGAGGGAGGTGGCAGGCCTGCGGTGCCTAGAACTGTGCCCTCAGGGCACACTGCTAGCTGCACCCTCTCACGTCTGCCTCCAGATTAGCCACTGGGCCCCAGGAGTATGGGCACACTGACCTACGATCATGATGCTTTCAGTACTGTAGAACTAAACTTGTGAACACAGAAAAAGGTTGAGCGCACCCATTTGTCTCAGAGAAACACTGTTGGCTTATATGGAAAAGACAAGGGAAGTATCATCTCCTCAAAAAGATTCCAGGAGAAAATGGAGCTGCCCGTGCTTATTTCTTCCAGCTGCTCAAGTATGGAATCTGGGATGTGCCACTCACGCCAGCAGGCAGCACAAACTTACAGCAAACCCGACACCTCTGTGTGGGAATGGATACACCTAACATAGACAACATGATGACTGCGTGAGGGAAGAAAAGATCAGGATTTTATGTTTAAGTTAAAGTCAGCTTTGAAACATGCATATTTTGTAATGTTCATAATATTTTAACACAATGGGGCATGTAAATATATAGAATATCTGTGTATCTATTGCGGGTGCTTAACATTTATTATGGGGGTAGGTAAAATACAAATGTTTGGGAAGTGTGGATCGGAATATTTTATTCAACATCTGAATTGTATAACTTCTGAATGAGTATTTATATCTAAATATATGTATGATGTCAGTTGGCATTTGCCAATGATTCTTCCCAATATCAGGGCAATTTCCCCCTTCTAAAATGGTAAACATGAATTTCACAGATGGGTTACCAGGAATTTCATAGATGAACAGGTGGGTGGTAGGTGGAGGGATGGATGGACCTACAGTGCTTGGTTATGTTTCCTTTCACTGAATGTCCTTGCATGAATGTTAGGGATTCTGAGAACTGAGAACATTCCCCTAAAAGATTAAAAAAAAATACTGGTTAAATAAATATTGGGGGAAGGTTGTAAGGAAGTTTTTATCACCAAATGCAATTAAAAGTGCTTAAAGGCATTTTACTATTCAGATAATATTTATTGATTATGCTGAATGTTCACATAGCAAGATTATGTCGTTGCAGGACAAGTGGAACAGAAAAGCACCCCCCTCAACTGTCTGTGTTTATATGAGGGAGAAGGCAGAGGAATGTGACAATAGGAACAAGGGGAAAATGTAGAATTGTTTTTTCTCTTTGCCATAAATGCAATTCAAGCCTCAATCACAGATTGTAATGTCTAAAAGCGATCGGCATTTTTTTTTAAAGCATTTAGACATTGACTGACATTATTTAACTTTGAGAACCCTGGCCGAAGATGATATGCTTTCCATTCATTTATTTATTCATTGTAGCAAATAAAATCCAGAGCCTAGCAGGGTTTTTTACTTAAAATGGGTTATCAAAAAATACTTGTCCCAGTGAATGCCTCCCTTCCCCTGAGCTCAAGAAGCCTTGAATATGGATGTGATCTGTATTCCCAGATGGTGGTGTGGGTCAAGGGGCTAGGAAATCTTCTACTCAGTCCCAAATGCCTTATCTCCCTCCCTGTTAAAATTTCAGCAGCAAAAAACCCCACTTACCACAATAAAGCCATCACGATGATGAACAGTGGCCTTAATTGGTATTAAAGGATATTTATGTTGGGATGACTAAGTTAAAACCCCTAACTGATTGGAGCACTTGAGTAATAGAATCCACAGAGTCCCATTAGTATTGCATTGACATATTAGCTTATCTTTGTACTTGATGGCACAAGGATACGGATGAGAGCCTTGCACTGTAGCAAATCCAGGGTAAGATTTCTGACCTCAGATTTATGTTATCTCAAGCAACAAACCCAGCTGCCTACTTCATGGTCTGAATTACAGATTTTCCATTTAGCCGGACAACGTGAATCTGCTACCACGATTATGTCTACAATTACAACCCCCTTGAGTGCCTGCAGCATTCTAATGCACTTGTTTATTTTATCCTCTGGTTTTCCCTTCCAGTACACATGCATTGGCAGTGCCCACATCCTCACCTCTGGAAGGTGCTTCATCTCATTTCGCGACACTCAGCAGAGCTGTCACTAGACAGATGCCTGTAGTAGTCTCCGGAGTGATTTCCCCTGCTGTTCTGCTCATTGCTGCCTTTCTCTCTTCAAAGGAGACTTTCTTTCATCAGAACATTCCAATCTAAGAAATAATGTGCTCAGTAGTCCCCCTCTGTTGAGGGAATGCACTTTCCCAGAGCAGAGCAGAGAGGAGCTTTCAAATTGGCGAGTACTTGCTGAGCCCTGCATTGCTTTGGGCACTAAAGACCCCTTCTTAGTCTTGAGAGTCATGGTCTGTGTGACCAGTAATGTATATGCTCCAAGGTTTTCCTCCCAAACTTTCTCTCTGGCTGATCAGATCTGGTCCTTAAACTTGAGATATAATCAGCATCCTACTTCCAGATTCTAGTTCTGATCCTTCCTTTCTCCTTTTTTTTTTTTTTCTAAAGATTTTGCTTATTTATTCATGAGAGACACAGAGAGAGGCAGAGACACAGGCAGAGAGAGAGGCAGGTTCCCCACAAGAAGCCCTGAGTGGGACTTGATCCTGGACCCTGATCACACTCTGAGCCAAAAGCAGGCACTCAATTGCTGAGGCACAAAGCCATCCCCCCTTTTTGAAAATAAAAATATGATCACATTACACATGTTTTATGATCTTCTTTTTAAAAAATGTAAAAACCTTAATTGCAATGGTGATACATCTTTATTTTGAAAGCGTACATATTACCTAAATATATGAAGTCTTCAAAGAGTATTTCCAATGTAGATATAAACACAAGCATTAAAATATAAACACACCCTTAAAAAGTCAAAATGAAATTGTAATAGACATCTTTTTCTGTAGATTGATTTTTGTTTTTTGTTTAGCACACTGTGGATATTTTCCACATCAATGAATTACATCTACATTATTGTGAGTGTATAGATCGGCTGTAATATCATTTATTTAACATTCCCCTTGTTGTTTATTATTTCCTGTATTTTGCAATCATGAACAGTAATAGGATGAACACTCTTTCAGCTAGGTCTTTAATTCCTTTTGGTTATGGGAAATTTCAAACATGCACAAAATAAGGAGAATAGGATAATGAAACCCTTATCTACATTACCTAGATTCAAAATTATCAACACTTTGTCGATCTTGTCACATTTATCTCCCTTCTCCCAACACACGCACACCTCTCTCTTTCTTTTCCTGGAGTACTTTAAACAAACCTGGCACTTTCTAATTCTTTTGAAGAGATATATAAGGAAACACCACCAGATAAGACCTCCTTCCTTCCTCTCCTCTCTCTTGACCCCTCTTTGAGGGGGTGTTGGATGGGAGGAGGCTGAGCCTGTCTCCTTGTTTTTCCTATAAAGTGGCAGGTGTGTTGTGCACCTACATGAACTGGAATCAGGAAGATATATGTACCATTTTGGGCTTCCTCACTCATGGGTTTCTGAATTTAATCAAGTTACTTACCCTTCCGAGCCTGAGTTGGAATTATAATAATAACTAGCTCACAAGATTGTACTGAGAAGTGAACAAGATCATGAATGTGGGTAAAAAACCAAGCACTGTGCTCTGCATGGACAAGAACGTGTGGTCAGTGTTAATCATTTTCCCTTAGGAAAGCAGGTCAAGCAGAGACTCTGGGCACCTGCGCCCAGCAGCTGAGCCTTGACCATGAAGACGGTGGTTCTGCAGCACTAGTATGTTTCCTGACTTGTCACCAAGCCATGAAAATATTATGTGTCTATGTAGCAAAACCATGCCAGTCAGTGTGACTGTGACATTGTCAACCCAAGCCAAGTGGGGAAGTTCCCTATGAATTACTCCAAACACAGATCATCGAACCAAATTGTCATTGGTTAAACTGAGTCACCCATGACTTATTTTTTCACTAAATCTGTGACTCAGAGGAAGTCTTTCTCACTAACTTTCTGCTTCCTCAACTGGAACATAGACATAATAATGTCTGCATCACAGGACTCTTCACTTATTTTTTTTTAAGATTTATTTATGTATTTGGGGGAGAGAGAGAGAGAGAAACAGGGTGGAGGGGCATAGGGAAGGGGAGAGAGAGGGGGAGAAGCAAACTCCCCACTGAGCCTGGAGTCCGACACAGGGCTCAATCACAAGATCCTGAGATCATAACCTGAGCTGAAACCAAGAGTTGGATGCTTAACCAACTGAGCCACCCAGGTGCCCCAGAGTTCTTTATTTATTTGTTTGTATATTTAATTCATTCACTTATTGAACTGAATGCAACTATCCCAGTTGCTGAGAAGACAACAGTGAACGGAAGAACCAAATTCCTTGCCTATGTTGTTGTGGAGACGCAGAGATCGGATATCATATTTTTTATTCAATTTCTCATTCATTTAGATGTTTTTAAAATCATAAACAATTGTAAGATGTGCTTGAGGGTAGAGGAGAGGTAAACAGAAGTCATTTGTAAAATAAGTAATAAGTCAGATGGAGATAAATGCTAAGGAAAAGTAAAGTGGAGGGAGGAGTTACATAGTAAGAAAGGAGCAGTGACAGAGTAAGAGGGGACAGTGTAGTAATTTTGTCTTATTTTTTAAAATTTTCTAAAAGCTTTATTTATTTATTTATTTATTTATTTATTTATTTATTTATTTATTTGAGAGAGTGAGAGAGCGTGAGCATGAGTGGGGGAGGGGCAAAGGACGAAAGAAGGAGAGAAGCAGGTTCTTTACTGAGCACAGAGCCAGACCTAGAGTTTGATTCCAGGACCTGAGATCATGACCTGAGCTGAAATCAGACACTTAACTTACTGAGCCACCCAGGTGCCCCAGTGTTGCAATTTTAGAGAGGTAGCCAGGTAAGACCTCAGCAAAAAAAGGTGATATTTTCGTAAAATCCCAGAGAAGATGAAGGAGTAAGCCACCAAAATATCAGGAGGAAGAATGTTCTGGAATAAGCAGAGAATGCAAAGGTCCTAAGACAGAACCCAAGCCGAGAATATTTTAGGAATGGAAAGCAAAACAGTCTGGCAGGAAGAGAGTGAATGAGGGGGCTAAAGACAGGTAATGGGGGGCAGTGATGTGGGTCTTTGAAGACCATCGTAAGGACTTATTCTCCCTGTGCCTAAAAGTCATTGCCAGGTTCCAAGCAGAGGCGTGATATGGTCTAACTCTGCATTTTTCAAAGTTTGGTATGGGGAGAGCTGGGAGTCCCTGAGACCTTTCCAGGGACCATGATGAGTTCAAAACATTTTCATAGTAAGGCAAGAGATAATTTGCCCTTTTCTTTTTCATCTTCTCATGACTATACAGGGCTTTTCTAGAGGCTGCATGACATAACAGAGTAAAAGGAGAAGCAGGTAGGAGAAATCCATTTATATTTATATTCTATTAAGATAGACATTAAGGAGATTTGCAAAATGTACTTTTCAAAATGTACACTGTTACTTTTCTCACTTTGTTTTAGGAAAGAATTATTTTTCCTAGAATTATTTTACTCGTGTTAAGATGCAATAGGTTTATTATCTTTTTTTAATGAGTTAATTGTTTTAAAGCTTTTGGCTTTAATTTATAAAAACAGTGAATACCATTAGATAGAATGCACATGGCAAAAGGTTTTGGGGACCTTTCCTTACTTGTAAGCACACAAAGTGTTTGGGGACCGAAGGCATGAGAACCCCTGGTCTAACACAGATTTGAACAGGAACCCACATATCATGTTGATATTCGTGAGTCAGTATCACTAACAGCATGCTGGGTTGAATAGGATGGCAGCAGTGGAGAAACTGAGAAATGTTTAGATTCTGGATGTATTTTAAAGGTGAAACTGACAGAAATTGCCGACGAACCACTTGTAGATCTGAAAGAGTCAACAACTCCTCCTCAGTTTTGGTCTGGTCAACCAGAAGGATAGCATTGCCATTCATGGCAGCAAAGAGGACTGGGGGAAGCAAGCTTAAGGGGGCAGGGGTTTGGAGTGGTGGTGGGAGATCACGAGCTCCGTGCTGGACACCATTCGTCTTAGACGTCTGTAGGTAGAGATTTCAAGTAGGTAGACGTACATGTAGGGAAGGTCCCAGAGAAGGATCCAGGCTGGAGATACAAATGTGGGGTGTCAACAGCATCTAGATGCATTTAAAGTAATGCAACCGGCTAGGGGATCCCAGGGAGTGAGTATGGATAGACGAAGCCATACATCCAAAGACACTGTAACATGCAGAGGTAGAAGAGAAGAGGAAATACTTACAAAGGAAACTGAGAAGGAATGGGAGGAAGAGAAGAGCTGTGGACTCCAAGTAGGTCAAGAAGGGAAAATGGGCCATAGCCTTGAGCAGCGACTTTGAAGTTCTCAACCGCGGGTTATGGGGGCCTGTGATCAGAGCAGTTTCTGAGGATTGGGTGGTGGAGTGACTGGAGTGGGTTGGTAGAAGAATGGGGGAGATGAGAGGGGGCAGCTCTGTGGAGTTTGCTGTAACAGGAAGGAGACAGATCGGTGTGTGTGGGGGGGGGTGGGTGGAGGACAAGAACAGTCCAGAGATGCCTTTCAGTTTACTTTTTTCTTTGGTATTAAAGGGGGAAGAGTGTATTTACTTTCCTAATGGGGAAAAAAGAGTAGAAAGGCAGGTTTTGACAAGACAAAAAGAACCCGGAGGATCATAATTAATTGCACGAGGGAATTCTTAGGAAGGGAGAGGATGGGGTATGGTGCAAAGTGGGGTAGCTGGCCTGTGCAGGGTGCCAGGAGGGGGAGCAGGTGCAGGGTTGTGGGGTGCCTGCCTGCAGGTTCCCTCAGGGAAACCAGAAGCAAGTGCATCCTTGAGAGTGAGGACTGGGTAGATGGTGATTCTTAAAGAAAGAATATGTTGAGATCGTTATCTTGGTAATTGCAAGACCACATAATATTCTCTTGTGCTGGGCCAATGCTTGATGCTATTTATTCTTAAACTGTAGCTGTGGGGAGGCAATGCTGTTTTTCACTGTGTCTTATGCGTCCCCAGGATAAAAGGTATTATTATTCTCTATAGGTCACATGCACACATCCAGAAATGTTTGTTTTCATATCAACGCTCTTCCAGATCTCCCATCGTACTCCTCAGGTCTATGGAGATGTTGAGGAGACATTATGTTAACATGTATATTTTAATGTAGTTTTGATGATAGATGATGAGAAATGGATTTTTTAAGGTTCTGTACTTCTGGTACCACAGTTACCCATCAAAGAGCCTGGTGGAACTCAATAAATTCAGTTGCCATGTGCAATGTCATTCAGCTTCTGAAGGAAGTGACTGGAAAAAACTACATTCAGAGCTATGGTACCTGTAGACGGAGGAGTGCCAAGAAAGGAGGGTAAAGGAGAACATTAAGCCATGTGTTCGCTTTCCAGTCAATTTCTCTATTGAGTCCCAAGGGCCTTCCTCCAGCCCAGGCAGCTAACAATGATTCATCCCTGTTCTAGGAGGAAGTTGCCTTGCAGAATCCAACAAAGGCAGTAAATTCTTGGATTTTAAGTTCAAGAGACTTCTCTTTCCGTGCCTCTCCTCCAAGCTTGGGAAGAGGGACAGCAAGAGAGGGAACCACTGGCTGCTTCCCCTGCTAGCCTTGGAGGGAGAGGAAAGGAGTAGAAGCCACCTGGGCCCAAGGACCCAGTGACAAAGGGAAATCACACCAACGCGCATTGATAGCAGTAGATCAGGAACATGGCCAGGCAGGTCCAGGCCAGGATGGTTGTCTCAGTCTCAGGAAAGCCAGGGAGAGCTTTTGCATGTTTCCTGTGTCCTTACAGGGGCCTATTGGTCAGAACAAGAAAAAGGCAGTGTGGCGACGGCCTGCTCGAGAGGATGGTAGAGCTCCAGTGGAGGCCTGCAGAGGTGACCCCATCAGAGAACCAGGGGGACACATGCATGATTCAGTGAGTCCCAGCATCAGGCAAGCCATGTCCCAGCATCCACTGGGGCTCTCTCCTAGCAGACATCACAGTCCTGTGCAAATGCCCCAGGACTGAGTGAGTAGCCCTGAACTGAACTGATTGAATCCAGTCCTGAGGATGACCAGGGCTCTTCATTACATGGATTGCATTTCCGCCATTAAGAAACTTAAATTAACCGGGTCACAAAAAAGTAGAAAATCAACCCTCTGCCTGCCTGCTTTGTGTTTGCTTTGTTCCACTTTCAAAGTGGGAATACTCTTTGAAGAAAGAACAGGTTAAGTCACTAACATCATAGTCTGAATGAGCTTGTCACAGTGGTTCTCAAACAGGGGAGACTTTGCTCCTAGGGACAACTGGCAATGTCCGGAGATGTTTTTGTTTGGCACAGCCTGGGGAGAGGGCTTGCTTTCTATCGGTATATAGTGGGAAGAGAAGAGGGAGGCTGCTGATCGTGAGTCAGTGCACAAGCAAGACCCCTACGACAAAGAATTATCTGCCCCCAAATGTCAATACTGCTGAGGCTTGGAAGCTCTTAATTTCTCTTCCGAATCAAAAGATAGGCTCATCATAAAATGACTGAAGTCCTCAGGGGGGAAGGTAGTGCTGATGGAAAGAAGATATAAATCCAAAAAGAGAGAGAAAATAAATTCTAGCCTACTCAAGATTTTGATGTGCTAGCAGTTTCAGCACAGTAACTTCTTATATCTAACACTGAGGAAACCAAGAGATTCGTGGCTAATTGCATCCTACTCTCAAGAGTACACAAAACAAATGCTCAAAATACCAATGGGCACATGATACAACAGACGCAGGAAGAGCTCATTTCATCCCCACCTGGCACACATAACGAGTGTCTTGTCTCCAGTTGGGCGAGTCAGGCCTAGTTAGGCTTATGGATTAGTGAAGGTCTATCCTTGGAGGTTAGGGAATTTCCTCCAATAGCAAGAGGTAGGTAAACCTCACAGCTCTTTCTCATTTACTTCTACCTCCACTTAGATTCTGAACACTTTTCTTTTCTTTTCTTTTTTTTAAGAATTTATTTATTTATTTGAGAGAGAGAGAGCGCACAAGGCAGAGGGAGAGTGAGAAGCAGACTCCCTACTGAGCAGGGAGTCCAATTCCAGGCTCAATCCCAGAACTCTGGGATCATGACCTGGAGCTGAAGGCAGATGCTTCACAGGCTGAGCCACCCTGAACGCTTTTCTTTTAAAAAGGCTGGTTTCGCGATAGCTCTAGGCAGAAATGACTCGCCCCCACAGACAAGGGAGCTTGCCCCTCAGGCCTGGCAGGCTCTCTCCTCGGGCCACAGGCCTGAGCATGCATAGTCGGCAACTTCCCCTCCACCCCCTCTTCTTCAGCTTCTCACTGCAGATGACACAATGGTCATTAGGTTGCCTGGGTTCAAATCCCAGCTCCCCTCTTACCAGCTGCCTGACTTTGGTCAAGTATTTAATCTCTTCCAACCAGGAGGTCGTGGAGGTGTGTGAGGTTGAAGTGAGCCCTGGAGCTAAAGCACCCTGCTCTGTACCCAACCTGGGATAAGCAACATCCCCACTGTGTTTGTGACCCAGGGAAGTGACCAGCCAGCCAGTCAGGCAAGTGCCAGGTGGCCTCTGTCTTCTCAGACCAACTGTGCCATGTACAGCTGTGCATGGAAAATAGGTATTCATTTACAGAGACTATACAGTTTCCAAATGTTTTCTTTCTGCTTCACATCGTTACAAAGCAGTGACTCATCTCTTTTACTTGAATGTTTGTCTTTAAAGTTACAAACAACTGAGGGTTGGAGATAGGGGTTCTGATGGTCACATGTTTTCTGTGACCCCGGGGGAGTCACCTCGCCTATTGGTGTCATCTGGGCTCCCTCTGAGGGAAAAGGGAGAGGAAGAAGAGGAAACCTTTCAGAGCTTTGCAGTAACTGGATATGGTCGGGGCTGCCGTGCAAAGCCATGAGAACTGAGCCTCAGTTTGCCTATCTGCAGACCGAACTATCACTGCCTCAAGACAATTTACTTTATATAAATATCAATGAGCTGCACAGTCCCCCACTGGGGTGCATTGAGGTGCAGGCACATTTCTTCCAGAAGCTTCTTTTATGCTTGCCATGTGTCATCTTGGTCCACAGGTGAAGATAAGCAGGAGCAGCCACTTGTAAAACCGAGACGCTCCTCAGATTGTTTCCAGCCTTGCTTTTCTCTCAATAAATAACATCATCTTCTAACCAATACCAGGTGACCATTGTTTTTCTATATTTTAAAGTCTCTCCTGTCACAGCTATTAAGACTTGATATCATTTTATACTGTTTGCCTGAAATTTATTCACACTTTCGTGTGGCCTCTCCTGGGGATTTTGCATATTTGAGCTTTCTTGCTATCCCAGCGGAATGACTGGCATAACTTCCCTGAAATGAGTTCTAGGTAACATTCAGGCCTTAGGGAAGATATTTGGGAGGTCATTGAGCCCTCCAGTTATCCCTAAAATTATTCTCTGCCTAAGGCTTGCCCTGAAGGCAAACCCACTCTCCTTACTGGTGTACCCTGGGCTAGGGCTGGGGCCTAAGAACCCTGGAGCCTGGGCTGCCTCTCAGCGCTATTAAAGCTGGGCAGTCATGGATCCTTCCAGTGCAGGGGAAAATGCAGAGCAAAAGCAAATGTTTGCTTTCACTTCCCCTGTTGCTACCCTGAACAGTCGTAGCAGTAATAATAGACTAAGAAGTCCGTTCACCAAGTACCCACTATATGCCAGGCACTGTCCTCAGTCTGTTACATATCTTATCTCTAAAGCCGTAGTGATTGAGTGTTTGTACTTGGATATCAGCCTATCTCAGTTTGTGACTTTAAATATTTGCTGTGAGAGTAAGTGAAAAAATATGTGTAAATACTTAGCACAGGGACTAGCGAATAAGAAGTGTTCTATAAGAATTAGTCTTTAAGGGTAGTTGCTAATATCTCCATGTTACGGGTTTGGAACCCAAAGCTCAGAGAAGTCAAGTAAAGTGTCCAAGATTTATAGAGTCAGAAAGTAGAGAATTTTAACCCAGATCTGTCTGATTTTCTCTACTACTGATATCGTTCGTCCATGGCTATTTGGGTGATGCCGAAAGTATCAGGTATGCTGTATGAGTGGCTCATTGGTTTGGGGAAGTATAACATTCCTGATTTGGTACATTAGACTTGTCCCCATTCATATGACTAAATAGATGTCACATATGATCTCAGGTGAAGAAGTTTCTCTTTTGTTCTGATAAGACAATATGGTAGTTGTTTTGCAATAAGCAACTTCTATTTTCAGAATAGCAATTTTACTTTTCCTTTTTTTTTTTAATTTTACTTTTCAAAACCTTCAGATCATATTTCAGAGACTACTTATGCACAAAAACTGAACCACAAGCTCTCTTCACTCCCAAGTCAAGGCTCTTGTGAGGAGTCATCCCGTGTGGTCTATATGTGCATATACAGTAACCTATGAAAGGCCAAGACAGGCCCAACTTGAATCCCATCGAAGAAACTACAAAAGCTATTATAGTCATGTTAGGACAAAAAAGGCTTTAGGCATATTTGCTAGAAAGTATTCTAATTCCTATGACCCAAGGATAACTGAGTCAGGCTCAGCCAGTTTCCATTGCATTTCAAGTAAGTGGTGGTACTTGCTCTATTTTTATTAGTAAAGTCTTCATAAGGCTAACTATATCTTTTCTAACCTGTTCATCAACTTCCTACTATCCAAGAGGATGACTCTTAGGTGTCTTTTCTGTTGTTGGGTTACTAAAAGTTATGGCAAGATATAGATCCGTAGTTGCTGCCACTTTTGTTATGGGAGTTGGGCCATTAATTCATTGTGGTATACTCTAATGCCCAGCTGTGGCTGGAGATTGTACAATATTACTTTTCACGGTTTAATTCATGACCCTCTCTCAGTAGGCACATGCTCAAAATAAGTGTCAGTGAAGCTATATTATTTACAGCTTACATGGCTTTGATACATCTTTGTTCATCTTGCTCTCTAGATAGCACTGACTCTGCAGAGCACAGGAGTTCCTCCAGAGGCGATTGCAAGGCACTCAAATCCTGTTTTCCAACTCAGTTGCAAAGGGATATTAGAGCTCATGTTATCTCCCTGAGAACATGTTCAGGCCAGACAGTATTTTGCAAGATTTGGGTTTAAGAATTTCTAGAATGATCCAAGGCAGTGCTTCTAGAAATATACGTGGAAAGGACCACAGTTTAGTTTGGTTTTGCTTTTTACAATTCATAATCTATTGCATACTGATATTTATTTCAAATGCAATAAAAACTAACCACTAGAATAATTAAATGAAAAAGGATATAAAAATACAAGCCCCAAATTTAAAATATTAGATTGAACAGACATAAAATTACTCTGGAAAATTCCTATAAATGTTTCTGTATGCTTACTCTCAATTTCTGGACTCGTCTCCTCATGGACTAGAAACAATTCACAGACAAGCACCTTCCTTACACTGTAGTCGACTACATTGGTACATGTTGGGCAAGGGACACGATGCTTCCCAAGAACCATCCCCTACCCTGCCTCAATCTGACATCCAATCATGCTGTGTCTATCTTAAGACTCAGCCCAGGTATAGACTATCACTTCATGTTGAGCACAGTAGTGGAGGCCAAGTGTTCCTTCTGTGGGTTGAACAGCCTTCAGCTCTTAAATTATGACCCTGATCGTATCAGTATCTGGTTCAAGAGCACAGCTGACTGTATCTACTCTGTTCATGAACATACAAATCACGGTTTTCCTATCTGGTCCCTTAAGAAGGAATGCCTTGCTGCTTGATTAATTATGCATCAGTTAATTAATTTGTTGGCTTTAGTGAATTGAATCAATTATTTAAAATGGCTTTTAATTGTTAATATATGCATTTTAACAAAAGACAAAAGCTGTTAATAGAATCCAACATGAAAACCTCCCAGGACAGGGGATGGCCTTGTAAAATAAATTACAATTTCCCAGATGTTTTTGTGACTTCCAAAAAACCAATGGTGTCTGAAGCCAAATGGGATTCTGTTTAAGGGTCCTTTTAGAAGTAATCAACCAGTGTGAGAGTTATTGAAAGATCATTGTCATTCATACAACTACTTCTAAGCTCCTGCACATAGGTGTCTTGGGGAAACCAGAAGGTTCCACGAGAGCAGCATTCCCTCCATATAATGGCTTAAATCTCATATAGAGCTCAGTGTCGAGTAGCTAAGGTGGGCACTGAATGTCTGCTAATGACCAGAGGGGCCTGGAAGAATCTAGATTCTCCCTTACTTCAGGAAAGAAGGACAAGTGAGAGGGTGGAATCTGGGAAAAACTAGGCTGAGGGTGGGGACAAAAGGGACTCTTAACATGATACCATGTCTTCTCATCCAGTTTAGAAGTCTGAAACCAAGAAGCCAATGGTAGATGACATCCATACAGCTCTGTAAATTCCTGGGGAGGGAGATTAACACATGTCTCGCTCCTATTTCTGCTCCCGGGTTTTCTCCAGAGCAATGAGAGGGAGAGGGCATGGGGAAAGTTGGAAAAGGGGCTCAGAGCAGTCAGCAGTCCCCTCCCTGCAGTATCTCCATCTGCAGCCACAGAGAAGATCTTCAGTAATGAGCCAAAGTAGCTCCTTGACTAAAGTTCATAGATGGCAATTTTTTTTTTTACTGGAAATTCAGAGCTGATCCATAAATAAGCCTCATTTGATAGACTGCCTTTGAAAAACTCTGTTCCAGATGTCCAAAGGAGGATGCTTGGTAATCAGGAGAATAAAATTACACAAGTGTATTTTTTAAAACTATTTTATTTGATTAATTCATTTACTGTCCAAATGTTTAGGAGCACCCTCCCATGGGTGAAGGGTTATGCACTAGATGCTGGGTTAAAAAGAGAGAACTGTCTGAAATAGATATTGGTAAATTTATTGTTCTAGCCCATTCAGTTTGATTCCACTCAAGAGATCATGCCTGAGGTCCTGCTACAACCCAGGCATGATACAAGGAGCTTGGGGGAACCAAGATGAATAAGACATAATCTCTCCTTTAAACAAATTTTCAGATTAGTAGAAGAGACTGGCACTTAAATAATAGTGAAACAGTGTGATGAAAGCTCAATTGAGACGGAGGTGTTTACAGAATACAAAATAAAAAGGAATTATTTCTTTCAAAATTCTTTCTGGAGTGCTATCATCTGGCTCTACCGTGCCCATCCAACCTAATTTTCCTGCTCCCTAAGTTAGTGTATTCACTCACTTCTTGTGGGTGGTGACCAACTCCAGTGATCCTTGACTTCAGGATCATTCATGGCCTGTGGTATCTCTTCGCATCCCCCTTCGCCCCCTGCTTTCCCAGCACACACATGTTGGAGAGGGTAACTTTCTCACTAGCAGGATGTTATAGAAATGGTGAAGTATAATTTCTGAAGTAGGGATGGCTGAGTGGTTGAGCATCTGCCTTTGGCCTAGGGCATGATCCTGGGGTCGTAGGATTGAGTCCCACATCCAGCTCCCCATAGGGAGCCTGCTTCTCCCTCTGCCTATGTCTCTGCCTCTCTCTGTGTGTCTCTCATGAATAGATAAATAAAATCTTTAAAAAATAACTTCTGAACTAAGTCACAAGACACCATGCTTTTTTTGTACGAATGAAATATACAATGCACTAGCTTAAATAAAATCTTTAAAAAATAACTTCTGAACTAAGTCACAAGACACCATACTTTTTTTTGTACAAATGAAATATACAATGCACTAGTCACGAAGGATGTGCTTGCTGAGAGATGGGAAGCAAATGATGTGAGCCTTGCAACCATCAGAGTTTACCTCCTTGAGAGAGTTTCCAAGGCAAGCATATGAGGGAGGGAGACCAGGAGAAGCAGATTCACCAAGTTGAGGAGATAAGGAGAAAATTCAGGAGAAGAAGGTGGTTAGATTTTGTAGAACAGAGAGGAGACAGCTGTATGGAGAGAAAATTTCAGAGATCTTCAGAAGGTTCCCTTGAATATTCAACTGGGTATTCATTAGGACATGGATGAGGAAAACAACCCAATGATGAGAAAAGAATCACATTTTCTCATCTTAAAGGATAAGAAGGAATAGTACTTAACACTCACACAGAGCCAGAAATAGTATCTATTCCCACCAGTCAGACTGAAAAGCCTCATAATCCATAGAACACGGGGTGAAGCATTCAGAGGAATATTGCCTCAATAGTGGATGATAATCAACCTTGCTCTTGTCCCACCTAATAGATCTTAAATGCTAGCCTGAAAGTATCAAACTGTTTCCAAGTAACTTAATTACATTCCGGAACAAAGCTCATGAAACTACTTATAGAAATGAAAAACTGGGGTGCCTGGGTGGCTCAGTGGTTGAACATCTGCCTTTGGCTCAGGGTGTGATCCTGGGATTCTGTGATGGAGTCCTCCATCAGGCTCCCCCTAGGGAGCCTGCTTCTCCCTCTACCTATGTCTCTGCCTCTCTCTCTCTCTCTCTGTGTGTCTTTCATGAATAAATAAATAAAATCTTAAAGAAAAAAAGAAATGCAAAAGTATCCAGTACCCAAAGGGGCAAAATTGACAATTTCTGTTATCCAATAAAAAATTTCAGTACAAAAAAGCAGAAGATGATTCATAATGAAGAGAATAATTGTGCAATCAAAACTGACTCAGAAGTGACACAGATATTAGAATTAGCAGACAAGGGCAATCAGTTGCTATAAATGTATTTCATATGTTGAAAACTTAGGTAGAGATTTATAAGACTAAAAAAGTGACCAAATCCAGGGCACCTAGCTGGCTCAGTTGGTGGGCCATGTGATTCTTATCTGGAGGTGGTGAGTTCGAGCCCCACACTGAGGGTAGAGTTTCCTTAAAAAAATGACCAAGTCCAACTTCTGGAGATGAAAACTAAACTGTCTGTGATGAAAGCACATTGGATATAATTAATGGCAGTTTAGCTATTGTAGGAGACAAGATTAATGACCTTGAAGACATAGCAATAAAACCTATCCACACAGAACAATTATTTTTAAAAATGGAAAAGAACATTAGTGAGCTGTGAGACAACTTCAGGCACCTTAATATACACAGCATTAGATGAACCAAAGGAAAGCAAGGGGAAAAGTGCTTAAATAAATAATGGCCAACAATTTCCCAAACTTGATAAACGCAATAAATTTGAGTCCCAAGAAATTCAATGAACTCCAAACATGATAAACATGAATAAAACTACACCAAGGCAAATCAAACTAGAATTGCTCAAAACCAGTAACAAGGAAACTTTTAAAGTCAGTAGGAAAGACAGGAGGTGTGCACAGAGGTGCATATTTAAAGATGACAGCAAACTGCTTGTCAGTGGCAGTGTAAGAAAGGAGGCAGTGGAGAAACGTCTTTAAGAAAAAAAAAGTCAACCTAAATTCTATACCTAGTGAAAATATCTTTCAAAAAAATTAAGGAGAAATAAAGAAATTTTTATTTTTTAAAGAAGATTTTATTTATTTATTCATGAGAGAGAGAGAGAGAGGCAGAGACATAGGCAAAGGGAGAAGCAGGCTCCCTGTGGGGAGCCTGATGCCAGACCTTGGGATCATGACCCGAGCCAAAGGCAGACACTCAACCACTGAGCCACTCAGATGGTCCAAAATATAGAAATTTTTAAACACACAGAAGCTGAAAATATTCATCATCCCAGGAGACCCAAACTATAAGAAATAAGGAAGTCCTTTAGACAGAAGGAAAATAATGCCAGATGGAAATCTGGATCTAGTCAAAGGATTGAGGAGCATTAGAAGTGGTAATTAGTGATTAAATATATGGTCATTTTTTCCTTATTATTTAAATATGTTTAAAAGATGATTGTTTAAACAAACATAGTAACAATGCATTGTGGTTTTGTACACACAATGGAATATACTCTTTATGGCTTATTTAACACATATTTACAGACTGAATACTTGGTTCCCCTGAAATTCATATGTTGAAACCCTAAACCCTAGTGTGATGATATTAGGAGACAGGGCCTTTGGGAAATAATTAGATCCTGTGGGTCTGTCCTCTTTAATAAGATTTGTGGCCTTATAAGAACAGACACGTGAGCTTGTTTTCTCTCTCCTTCCCTTCCATCATGTGGGAGCACAATAAGAAGGCCATTTTCAAATCAGGAAGAGTGTCTTTACTAGACACTGGCTATATCAGCATCTTGATCTTGGGCTTCTCAGACTCCAGAACTGTGAGAAACAAATGTTTGTTGCTTCAGCATACCTGTCTATATGGAATTCTGTTACAGAAGCCCAAACGGTCTAAGACAAAATGTGAAGTAATGTAATGTCACCTGAAGGTCAATTAGGATAGGTTAATGATGTATACCTTCAGCCCTAAAGCAATAAAACAAATGGTTAAGCCTAGCAAGCCAACAAAGGACATAAATAAAGTACCAAAAATATTTTTATTTTTACATATTTTAACACAAAAGAAGAGGAAGAAGAAAAAAAGAAAAGACAAATAGAAGAAAGAAGAGACAAATAGAAAATAAACAGCAAGATGATGGATATAGACCATAATCATTGTAAACATTAATGCTCTAAATGCCTCAATCAAAAGGCCAGAATTGCCAGATTGGATTAAAAAGCAAAGCACAACTATATGCTGCCTACAAAGAACACAATTTAAATACAAAGATATAGATTAAATGAAAGAAAAAATATATTCCATGCTTATATTAATCAAAAGATAGTTGTAATGCCTATATTAATTTCAGACTAACTAGATTTCAGAACAGAGACCACTACCAGGTGTAAAGAAGGTCATTTAATAATGATAAAGGGGTCAATTCATCAATGAGACATGCAATCTTCAATATGCACCTAATAATAGAGCTTCAAAGTATGGAAGCAACAACTGATGGATGTACAGGGAAAGGTAAACAAATCCATAATTACAGTCAAAGATTTTGGTATCTCTCGGTAACTGATAGAACAATTAAATACAAAAATCAGTAAGAAAATAAAAGTCTTGAATACAATCATTAACCAGCTTGACCTAATTGATGTTAATTCAAAATAGACTGTATATCTAAATGTAAAACCTAAAGCTATTGGAATACTAGAAAAGAGGGGGGAAGTCTGTTACTTGAGTAAGGCAAATATTTCCCGGATATGACACCTAAAGCATGAGCCATAAAAGAACAAATTGATTAATTAGACTTTATTACAGTTGAAATCTGCTCTTCAAATGACATGGTTTAGAGAATGAAAAACTAAGCCGCAAACAGAGAGAAAATATTTGCAAAGCATATGTCTGATAAAAGACTTGAATCCAGAATATAGAAGAAACTCTCCAAGCAATAATAAGAAAGCCAATAACCCACAAAAAAAAAATCAGCAAAAGATCTGAAGGGACATTTTATCATTAGTCATTAGAGAAATGCAAATGAGAACTACAATGATATGCCTCTGTATGACTACTGAATGACAAAAATGAGAAGAGATTGGACAAATTGAGGAGGTACAGAGAAACTGGAAATCTCATTCACTGCTGGTAAGAATGTAAAATGATACAAGCACTTTGCACTTTGGAAAACAGTTTCAGTTCCTTAAAAAGGTAGCCATATACCTGGTGTAGGATCTAGCCATTCTATGCCTAGGTGTTTACCCAAGAGAAAAGAAAGCATATGTCCGTTCAAAGAGCTGTACACAAATGTTCATGGTAGCTTTATTTGCAAAAGCCCAAACCAGGGAACGACCCCATGTGTCCATCAACAGGTGAATGGATAAACAAAACTGCAGCATATTCCAACAAAGGATTACTATTCAGCAACAAAAAAGGAAGGAACTATTGGTACACACTAACAACATGGGTGAATCTCATAATAATTATATTGAATTAAAAAAAAACAGATAAAGGGATCCTTGGGTGACTCAGCAGTTTGGCGCCTGCCTTTGGCCCAGGGCGCGTTCCTGGAGTCCTGGGATCGAGTCCTGCGTGGGGCTCCCGGCATGGAGCCTGCTTCTCCCTCTTCCTGTGTCTCTGCCTCTCTCTCTCTCTGTGTCTATCATAAATAATAAATAAATAAATAAATAAATAAATAAATAAATAAATAAATCTTTAAAAAAACAGACAAAAGAGCACATACTATTCAATTCTATTTATAAAAAATTATAGGAAATGCCAACTAATTTATAGACAGAAAACAGATCAGCGGTTTCATGTAGGCAGTGGTGGGAGAGGCAGGCTCACTGAGGCCCAAGGAGACTTTGGGGCATGAGGGATACGTTTACTATCTTTGTCATGGCACATGTTTCACTGATGAATACATGTACTGAAATATCAAATATTATACTTTAAATATGTGTATTTTGTTGTATATGAATTATACCCAAATAAAGTGGTTTGGGAAAATCAAAAAATTATGAAACACATTAATGACATTATAATTTTAAAGAAATCTGACCCAGCTATGTAAGTAGCCTCCCTAAAGAACACCTCAGTGACTACTCTAGTCTTTCTCTGCCAGAGCGTGTGGCAGAGTAGAGGGGCTGGTGTCAGCATCTTTTCCCCATTAGAGTACACAGCCATCTTTCTCTGGATGTTTCAGGTCTGCACCCAGTGACTGCACAATTTCCCTAGAAAGCCCACATCATTGTAACAGCTGGGCTGAGTTTCCATAGATCCATAAGCCTGTCTTTTGCCTGTCCTGCAGACACACAGTTGTTCTCCTTTATTGCTATGTTCAAGCCTACTGGCCTCCTGCCATCACTCTGTCATTCTAATGATGCCAAGTGCCATGTTGGACCATTTCCAGATAACACAAGCTCTTCAAGGAAGGGTTATAAGCTGTGTCCTACCCATCTTGTACTCCTAGCGTCAAACTTTGCCGGCTTAAGTTTATCTTAGTGATAAGTTTATTTTAGGAATGAACAAACAGATGAATGTTTAACATAAAAGAGACAATTTTCAAGGTAATTCTAATATAATGGTATCCACAATATGAACAGGTTGTGATCTTAATCTTAATTCTTCAAAAAGTTATTTAGAATTTGTGACGTTTGCCTACATAATAATGAAAGCTGACATTTATCACATGCCTGCTTTCATATGCACCTTTCTAAGCATTTGACTCATGTTGTTTCACAGAACCTTCTAAAGTACCAGCATTCATTTGCTAGGGCTGCCATAACAAAGTACCACATGCTGGTTGGCTTATACACTAGACATTCATTTTTGCGTCATCCTGGAGGCTACAGTCCAAGATAAGGTATCAGCAGGGTCCATTTCTTCTGAGGCTTCTCTCCTTGGCTTACAGATGCCTGTCTGCTCCCCTGTGTCTTAATAATTATGCTGTATGGACTCACAATTGATCCAAATGTTCTCACTGGTGAGCAGATTCATAGGTTAGCCTCAAGAGCCTAATGCATCGACACCATTGGGATACTACTCTGGGTATTCCAAAGACCTGAGTGCTGGGGGTCTTAAGGCATAAAAAAGGAGAAGTGAAAATTGGAAAACAGCCCTGGGGGCTCCTCAAGCCATAGCTCTGTGGTGTTGGGAGAGTAAGCAATAGCCAGGACCTTGGGTGGCCACAGCCCTATAACAGAGAATTAATGGCTGTTTCTATGCAAAGGTCCTTATTAGGCAAGTGGTTTAATTCTGAGACTGACTATATTTACCAAAGAGACAAAATGAATAGAATAGAAGGCATAATTAATATGCCACTGGGATCTTGAAATAATATGTAGATTGTTTTAGGGTTTTTAATTTATTTTAACTTTCCTAGTGTACTGTATGTAATATACTACATAGATATATGCAATATAATTTTAAATCACTGGAGGCTTTCTTTTCTGATAGGAATTAATTTCACAGAGCAGCAATATTTCTTAGACTAAATCTCTCAGACAGCAGACAGCATGGATTCTTTTTCTCTGCCACTTAAAATGCACTCAGGGGAGAAAAAAAATACACCCAGAAACCTGTCTAATTCTCAAACCCATTTTTTACTGGCTTGTTTGAGCCTTATGCGATATTTAGGTTTGTCAACCCCAACTTTTATTTCGTCTCTATGAGGTAATGCATGTTCTGTAAGAGTTTTCATAAAAGAATACTCATAAAAGAGCCTATGCAAAAGCTGGTATGTCAAAGCATATCCTCCATCCATGTGGTTTCACTTAACAAATATTTCCACATGATTCTAGGCTTCAAACGTAGTCTCAAGCCTTCTTCTTGTAGGGACTGACTTTTAGTGCCATGTGACAGGTAAGGACAGGCCTCTGACCCAACCCTCTAGCACGCTACACTCTTGGCCACTGAGGAATGTGGTCCCCATGGAGGAAACGCCTGGTGCCAGGACTACTGAGGAGAGAAGTCTAGAATATGAGACATTGTGGGACACTGGGAAAGCTCTCTGGTCAGGGTTGGCCCAGCTTCTGGCCCTCCAAGCCCAAGGTCCTAGGATGGTGGACTTTTAGCCTAGATGCATGGGCAGGCTGAAACTGAGAGGCAGGAAGATCAACGGGCTTATTTCTCTGATAGAAGTGTTAAATGTTATGTATAGAATCCGAATAAAGCGAGACTTTCAAGTTCTCAGTATAGTTTTGCATTCCAAAGAAACACTGGTCGTACAGCAAAAAAAAAAAATAATAATAATAATAAAATAAAATAAATAAATAAAAATTAAAAGCAATTTTAACATCTTAATGAATTTTCAAAGAGGATGAAGAAGGGATTTCATTCATAAAATTTGAGTAAACTTGTTAAAAATCCTCGTTCATATGTATTGCCCCAAAGCCCCACTCATAGCACAGCAGTCGCCTCAGTTGGCTTCTCAATTTCCTAACAGAGGTGGGGTGGGGGCACAGAGCTGCACTTGCACTTCTCACCTAGCCTTGAGGGTGCCCTCGATTGCAGGCTGGCTTGATTCCAAACAGGAACCTCTGACCTCAGTGCCATCCTCTTGCTCTGGGAAATTTCTGCAGGACTCCCAGCCTGGGTTCCTTGAAGGTGTGGGTCCCACCTGCACCCCCAGGCTCCCCTTTCTACAGAGCCCTCCTCTTGCTGCCCTTCTCTCCTGGTCAAAGACAGAAAAAGCACCGGGGGCTATCTTTCCTGAACATAATTCGTTGCAATATTTCTTAGGCTAAATCTCTCGGGCCACACACAACATGGATTCCTATATGGTCTGAAACTCTCCATCTCCATGGGTCCTCTGGCCCCCACACCCCACAGACCCCAGGGATGGAGGTACAGGTGACAGAACTCAGCTCCCTCCTCATTTCCAATCACATCTCTTCAAGAGCACCTCATTTATCTGCTTTCTGAGAACTCTAAGGGACAGCAGGATGAACTCCCTCCCTGCCCCCTGTTTTTCTTCTTTCACCCCTTCCTGCCTCCCTTCCTTCCTTACACAGTAATGAAGTCTGCTTAATTGGAAGTTGCTTTTTACTTTCATTTACCACATCTCTGATGTCTAATATCATCCCAGCAGGCCATGTCACATGCTGAGTGTTTTCTGGGATTTTGGCATTGTCAACATGAGAGTTTGGTCTTTGTTGCATTATCTATAGTGACCAATGCTGTGCTGATCTCGCTGCTTCCTTCTAGATTTATTTCTTTTTGAAGATGCACATCCTTTGTCTGTAGCTTAGAAATTATTTAACCTTGTTCTTGAGTGATAATTTAGTTGTGTGTGGAACTCCAGGTTGACCATGTCTTACTTTAGCTTATGGATGACATTACTCCATTGTCTTCTGGTCCCTACTATTTCTGACAGAAAAAGGATGTTCTCAATCTGTTAGCCCTTTGTGGGTTTAGGTTTTCTCCCTCTCTTGGTATCTTTTAATAATTTCTCTTTTTCTTGATGATCTGCAGTTATTTGATTATCTGTTACCTTAGGCAGTACTCTGTGTTATTTTTATCTGAAGACTTATATATTTCTTTATTCAGAAAATCCTCAGGCATCAGCTCTGAGTATTGCCCCCCACCACTCCTCTCTCCCCTGCTTCTGGAATCACTGATCCATATATGGTGAGGCGTTTTTGTTTTTGTTTGTTTGTTTGTTTGTTTTGCTCACATGTTTCAGCATTTTTCATTTTCCTTTCATTTCTTATTGTCTTTGTGTTGTTTTCTAGGTGGATTCCTTAATATTTAATTCATTGTATTACATCTTCTTTTGGGTTGTGTCTTATGTAGATTTGATAACTTGTTGAGTTTTTCCTTTCTTTCCTTTTCTTTTTTTTTCTTTTTTTATTTTGAGAGCGAGAGAGAATGAGAGAGAGAAAGAACAGCAGGGAGGGGGTAGAAGGAGAAGGAGAAGATCTTAAGCAGAATCCCTGCTGAGCATGGAGCCCAAATTGGGGCTCAGTCTCACAACCCTGAGATCATAACCTGGGCTGAAACCAAGAGTCAGCCACTTAACCAACTGAGGCACCAGGTTTTTCTTTTTCATTTCAATTCCTGGCTTCTAATTGGTGTTTTTTCATCTCCACCTACTAATGATTAATATCTGTCAGTTTTTGTATTTTTTTTAAATAAAGCTTCTCCTTTTCTTTTTATATCCTCTTTGAAGATACTGCCACACTTATTTTAAATTCTTTCAGATTTCTCTATTATTTTCATTTCTTCAGAAAAGAATTCTCCAGTTGTTGAGTTTTTGGGTACCTTTTATAACTTTCATTTTCCTTATCTGTTTTGAAATGTTGAGTATGAATCCTTGTCTTCCATCCCCTCTCCTCATGGCCAGTCTTGAGGTTGCTACTTCCCAGCACCCACCCCACTAAGCTAGATCCTGTCCTCCCCTCCAGTAAGACATATTACAATGAATGAATTGGAGTTTAACTCTGCATCATTCTCATAGAGTGTATATTCTTCCATTTATTTGAATATTTAATCCTCATCATTTGGCTTTGCTTGAAACTAAAGGAAAGTTGGCCCATGGGGAGAAGATAGGAACAGGAGCAGTGAAGAGGCAACAGGACCAGGCTTTGGCTTGCCCTGATACCAAGTAACATCTAAGCTCAGACTTCCATATAAACATGTTATAGGCTTTCTAGGGTGGCCTCCAATGCTGAATCAGTATTAATGGGAAGGTATTTCTGTGGGTCCATCTTCTTCCCTTTCTTGGTTTGTCCATTCCCATCTTTCATACCTATCAAAATGCATTGTCTTGGAGGATTCAGCCTCTTTTCTTCCGATGGTCCTTCTCTTCCTCCATGACACCAACCCATATTTAGATATTTCCTCTCACCCCCTAAGTCTACCATCCATAACTTTTTAAGCCAAGATTACTTTTCCATCAAACTCCTCCACACCAAGACACCTGATAATGTTGAATACCTGCTTTCAGGCCTTTGCCAAAAGCTGGGGAACACGTAGGGTTAGGAAGCCTCATAGAAAACCTTTGTTTCTTAAAAAGAATCAATGACATTATGTGTATGAGGGTCAAAGGTCAAATATTCTTTGATTAATTGTATTAAAATGTTAATTTGATACTGATTATAGATACTTGAAACAATAAGGTAAGAAAGGAGAAGATTAAATTTTTGATTCATTTTTTTTTTTATGGACTTCCTACCACTTGTAACTAACTACTGCATAGCACAAAAATAGCCATGTATCTCACTGAATGTGCCAAATTAACTTGATCACAAGTTTCATTTCATTCCTAAGATTTAAGGAGTATTTATTATGGAGAGGGACCTAAAGTTAATAATTTCTACAATGCTGCACTATATGTGCATGTGTATATATTATATATATATATATATAGTTTGTCATAGTTTATTATATATCTGTCTGGTGGTCTGGGATTACAGCTGTATTTTCTGCTCAAAACTATAAACATTTAGAAGAAAAAGGGTTTGTTGGTGGCTCATTAGCAGCTAATCTGATAAATTAATTTTCGCAATGTATCAAATAGTTGATAATGGCTAGGGGCTTGCCACACCCAGATAATATGCTGCATTTTAATAAAACCCTCGAACATCTTTTCTAAAGATTGAGCAGAAGAAGAAATTTAATCGTCTGTGTTAATCTAGTTTGAAGAAATTTTGTAGGGTTTTTCAGTACACTTCAAGTCATTCTGCAAAGACAATTCAGACTTATTTCCCACTCCATATGGAACTTGTGTTTGTCCTAAGGAAAACAATATACTACAGCTTAACACTGAAACTCCTGATAAAAAAATGGCCTTTTCAATTTGTAATCTTTCACAATTTGATGCGTGAAAAATGGAAATGAGGCCTCAATGTTTTTACCTTGTATATCTCTAATGGAATTTAACATTTTAAGATGTCTTTGGTCATCTATGTTTCTTTTTGTAAATTCTCTTCGCATATTACTTGTCTGTTTTTTTTAAATTTCGGTTGTCTGTATCCTTTTGGATTTATAAAAGCTCTTGTATAGTAAAGGTTATTATGATATTTTAATCAATAGATATAAATCATATAGATATGATATAAATATAAATCAAACCATAGATATAAATAAAAGGAGTTTTGTTTTCTTAGGTTATAATAATGCAAGTTTCTACTTTTGTCAGTTTGCAAGGATGGCTACAACTGAATGCAATACTCTCTTCATCCTGAATACTGTCTTCTATTGTTGAATTAGCTATCTCCCCTAAAGGACTGCACATGGCATTGTTCTTCTTCTTCTTTGATATTTAAAATATTTATAATTTGGCCAAGATAAAAAGACTTAGAAAAGAAAACAGATCAAGTTCCCCTAATGAGTCAGCCACAAGGGATCTTTCTGCTGTGTGACTGGCATATTTGCATCAAGTGAGAGGTTAAGACATGTGAAGTATTTGATTCATCAGCGAAAACAATTTCCAAATGGCATATTTACACCGTCTTTAACTCTTAGCCAAATATGTAGTACAGCAGAACCCCACACTTTAGACAGACCATTCTAAGGGAATCTTAGAGTCCTTCCTCAGCCCCACCCATCCCTTGCCCTTTACTCTCCTATGCTAAAATAATCTTTGTTATCCACCTTTGTCTTATTTGTTAGGGAATATTCCAGACATCAAAAACATGCAGAGACAAGTTCAGCAAATATCAATTTGTCCCCTCTTCAGTTAACCAATGAACATAACAAACACAGCGGGAACTCCCTGTATTGTTCATCATCCCAAATATCTGGTCCCTTCCCCACCCAGAGGTAACAGCAATCCTGGATTTGGTATCGATCCCATGTTTGACATGTGCACGTACCTTTAAAAAGCATATAAAACTAACTTGTTTGCTTATTTTTATTTTTTAAGTTTATGTAAACACTATAATACAATGTGTAACCTTTATACTCAACATTATGTTTTTGAGATTCATCCATGTAGCTACTTGCAACTCCAGTTCATTATTTTCACTGTTGTGTAGTACTCCATTGTATATGACTTCCCACTCAACTTGCTGTCCTTGAAACTTATCTACCACATTAATTTTTTTTTATAAATTTATAAAGCCAGTAGGCCTAGTTCAGTGCCCACCCTTCATTTCCACCCCCTTGATTCCAGAGCATTTCAAGAGAGGAAACACCTTCTCCAATGTTAGCTTTCCAAAATATTGTTCTGTGCCTGTGGGTTTTGTTGCTATTATATTACCCTTTTGCTTTATCTGCTATTATCTCCTCCTCATTCTCTATTACAGAGGTAAAAATGAAATGGAAACTGTTTTTTTCTGGAAGCACAGAGCCTTATCACTGTTCCCTCGTTTGTATACAGCTGAGTGTTTACCTACCAGCAGGGCTGCGGCGGAGTTCCCAGGCTGATTCATACTTTACTCCTACTTCAGGGACGCTGGCATCTGGCCCTCGACCTCATGACTTGACACCACCAGACACAAAGTTACGAAATATATGAAGTCTGTCACCAAGAACACAAACCTTTCTGATTTTTGGACTCTTTCTCTCATTCAAAATCTAAAGGAGTTTTGTTTTTTATGACAAATTAAAGGCTTTATTTCATGTTTCAGTTTGTATAACAGAACTGTGTAAACAAGAGTGTGGGTCAGAGTGGGGAAAGGGAGGGTGTCTTTACCCCAACCATCATTGTTCTCTGAAAAGTCCAAGGGTGTTGGAATCAGAGAAAGTCTGCTCCCATCACACTTTGCGGCATGCTAGCTCTCTTAGACTACATCTCCTCATTTTAAAAGTAAACTTCCTTTCGGGATCTTACAGGATTAAACATATTACATATGCAGAAAGCAGAGACCTAGAGCAGGATAAATACCAAAGATCTGTTCATTTTCTCATTTCCTTTCTGCTGGGCTTATTCTCCTTAAGAGTTCTGTTCACATACAGATAAGACCTGACTACTTCTCTGCCCAAGCATCCAGAAGGTCTGGAAGCTGAGTATGCTTGCAATCTTAACACTCACCTTCAGAAAGGACCTCTTTTGTTTCTTAAACTTTAACTAGGAAATTTATAATAAAAACTAAAGGACGGATAATGTGCGGTTTAGACTCAGTTCCATGAGAAATATCCCATATTATGCCTCATGCCAGAGATGACACAGAAAATCATTGTTCCGATTCCAAGTTTCTGAAGTTGTCTATAACTGCTCAGACTTCAGACGTCGGGTGCATCCTGCCAGCCTTCTCTCCCTAAATGGCTTCAGGCTCTCTGGCAAACCATGACATCTAGTCTTCCTACTCCTAACCCTATCCCAGCCCTTAGCCAAAGATCTGGACATGGTGTCCATTCTTACATGTCTCTCTTCATCTGGAGAAGGGCCAAGCTTCTCTCTCATAGTTACAACTGTGCACCTGCTTGCTCCTCCAGCCAGGTTTCAGGGATGCAGTTCTCCAGAAGACTATTTGGAAAAATTTGTATATCTGAAGACATGATGAGGATTTGTTTGTTTGTGTGTGAAGGAAATTCAACTCATACCCAGACCCAGGGAAACCAGTATGGACTGGGGCTTTATTTGGTTTGTAACTCTGAAGGCCAAGGGTAGGTGGCATCAGATGTATTTGGATCCAGGGTCCCAACTATATCAGCAAAGTACACCCTCCACACCCACTGTGCATGCGTCTGTGCATGTGTGTGTGTGAGTCTAATTTAACATTGCTTCCTGTCACCTGTTGTCTTCATGCTTCCTTACCTCAGAGGGGAATTGAGAAAGTGGCTCTTGTCAGCTGAAGCCCTTTCCTTTCAGGTCCTAATCCTATAGAAACTGAACCTATCCTGATTTAAATAAGGCAAAGGCAAGGACTCATGACACACAATCCCACCAGAGCCATCAGGAGTTGAAATAAGAGGGTCTAATATAGAAAGAAGGTACTGGGTGGATAGAAAGCAACAGGGATCTTAGGGTCCAAGACACTCAAGTTTCTACACTTTGAAAAACTAATGAGAGAAATAAGAAGCAGTGGGATACCTTGGTGGTTGAGTGTCTGCTTTTTGGGTCAGGTTGTGATCCCCAGGTCCCAGGATGGAGTCCCACATCAGACTCCCCAGAGGGAGTCTGCTTCTCCCTCAGCCTGTGTCTCTGCCTTTTTCTGTGTCTCTCATGAATAAATAAATAAAATATTTTTTAAAAAGAAATAAGGAGCAGCATAAGTGACCATTTGAAATTGGGCTGAGTGAGCTTTTCTGAGCCTCTTTCTTCAGTACCTACAGGGGTGGATGAGGTTATTAGTGCTCACTGAGGTTTTCTCTTCTCTTCCCTTCCTGGACTTTTGTGAAGATCCCACTTCCTGCCTCCTTGACTGAGGTAGGGCCACGTGGTTTTGCTTGGAGCACTGAAATGGGAGAAGTGGTGTGGGTCACTCATGAGTAGAGGTGCGCAGGACTCAATGTGCGATGTCCCACATTTTCTTCCTGTGCAGCCAGAATCATGACGAAATTCCTATGGTGAGAAGAAGGAAATAAAAGATCAAAACAGCTCAACATGAGAAGCTGCTGTAAAAAGGGTGGTGTCTTGGATCATTTTCCAGATCACCACAGGATCTGGAGGGAGAAATGGACCTTTGAGTCTCAAGCTGCTAAGACATGGAGGTTATTGCTATAACGTTGCCTCTGTATCTCGACTGGTTCAATTGAGTGTTGAAAAACTAGGAAGGTTTACCTTTTAAAAATTAATTATATGAAACTGAATGCTTCACTTAGCTCTTAAAAAAAAAGATTTTATTTATTTATTCAGAGAGGCAGGGACACAGGCAGAGGGAGAAGCAGGCTCCCTGTGGGGACCCCAAGGTGAAACTCAATCCCAGGATCTTTGGATCATGCCCTGAACCAAAGGCAGATGCTCAACCACTGAGCCACCCAGACATCCCTCTCTTCTGAATACAAATTCATAATTTGCAAACTACCCAAGATCTTTGCAGAGCAGAGCATTAGCTAACTCTTTGGGAGAGTGATGGCCTGAAGACATGTCCAGAGTGTCAGAGCCTAGCTGGATGCTCACCCCTGCCGTGTCCTTGTCCTGGCACTCAAGCACTGAGTGCTGGCATTTCCTAGCCTACCTCGCAGTGGGATTGGGAGGATGTGACTGAGTTCTGGCTGATGGAATGTGAGAACGGTATCTTTGCCTTCCAGGGTAGCCAAAAACATCCCATGAATGATCTTCCTTGCTTTCTTCTCCCTTTCCTATGTGTGAGTCCCATAATGATGGAGTGTACAGTGACAGGAACCCAATCCCTGGTCATCATTTAAGGAGAAACTGGGACTATTGCTGTCCTTGAAAACTACCTGCCCCCACAATTTACCTCACCTGCCCTAATAATACATCAAGAACTGGATCCTGAGTGTGGAGAAGGTAGGCTGCAAGGCTCCATGATTAAATGGAGGTATGCAGCTGCCACCACAGGCTGAGCGCCTAACAGAGGACCAATATTCCAGACATCTGGCTTTTAGTCGATGACAAATGACCTCGTCGGAGTGGATACCAACTTTGAGCACACCCCTCCAAAATGGAGCATATTCACAAACTAGTACTTACAAATGTGGTGTTTGCTAGCCCGTTTTGCTTTTGTTTTTGAGGAGCACCTCTGTTTATCTGGTCTGTGCTCAGAGGACCATCCGGAGCATTTACTTTAATGTTGTCCCTATTTTCTATCCCTCAGAGAGTTGATGAAAGCCACCAAGACCAGGGAAGGTTTCTTCCCACAAATGAGCCCAGGCACAACAGGATGGACCACAGGATGGGGGAGTGCCAGTGACGAGGGTAACAAAAGATGTGGCAGGGAGGGAGAGAGTTAGAGGATGAATGAAACATTGAGACAGCCCAAATGTGCTTGGATCTGCGATTATTATACTTTTGCCAGGGCACAAGTCAAGAATAATGAAGCATGCCTCTCATCGGGTTTATTGTAGAATAAGTAATTTAGTAAACACAAAACAAAGCTGCTGAAAAATGACTTTAAAGCATTTTGTTTCATGGAGCATAAAGGGTGATTTGGGGGCAAGCACTAAAACAGTTATCCTGAAGCAATTATAGATGTAAGCGACCTCAGAAAGGCTCCAAGTTAGCAACAGACCTTGCCCAGGAAGCAGGAGGTGTGGAGGGCACAGTCTATTCTTTACAACAATGCTCCTTTTGCCCTTTTACACCCTGGAAGATAAGGAAATACTTCAAGGGCTACTTCTTATGTCTGCATTCCTGTGCTTGCTATGGCAGGGGTTATTATAAGGACAATGGAGTAAATACCCACAGCTGTGCTTGGTTGAGCACTCAGTGTTCAGACTCCCACGACAAGAAAGACACTCAGTTAAAGATCTCATCACACTAATGGCCAACAAGTCCTGGCCTCAGTCTCCCTGTGCGGCCTGTTGCAAAGTGCTTTCCCGCCTGATGTCGTGGGCACCTCATGACCAACTTCTGGGGTGGGCACTTTGACGATCCACATTCCACAGATAGAGAAATGGCATGTTAGCTCCTAAATGGTGAAGCTAGGACCCAGGCCACATCATTTGGCTCCTAAGCCCGAGCAAAGAGCCGCAGCCCTGGGACTGTGTGCCAGGCTGTCAGGTCAGGGCAAGGCACTACTGCCCTCCCTATGCTGTGTCTGAACAGCCTCTCCACAGCCCAGCTTGGCCTCAGTCTTCCATCTGTGGACCCCCTGGGGAGATCAGGGTAGTCCCCAAGCAGGGAATGGTAGCAGCCCAAGACTGGGGCAGGAGTGAACAGGCTGCATGCAGTCTGTTCCACTGGGCCACATGCCACCCTGCTCTTGGCCCCATCTCTTTCAACTACTGCCGTGGGCAACAGTCTTCTTGATGCTGTTGGTGGGGCCATTTCAAGTGCCCACTGCATCTCTCTCTTCCCCCATTCTCAGGTCTTTCTCCGAAAACAAGGCAGCCCAGCAGCAGCGTGGAGGGAGGTGGAAGGGGGAGGCAACCTTTATCTGACAAGGTTGGGAGTCAGTGAGTAGAAAGAAGGAAATAGAAGGAGAATCTTTGTAGCATGCTCTGTATGTTCCTTAGTGGATCTCTGGGAGACCAAGCCCTTACCCGCAGGGTTGGGCAGCTCAACAGCAGCCACCATGTGGCTTTCTTTCATCAGCACTTTACTCTCCCCACCTCCTACTCCTGCTCATTGTATATCACCTGACAAAGCCCCTGCACCCCAACTAAGACCAAAGGTGCTCAGGATGTAACCCTTCCATGTCCATGACCTCAGTGGAGAAATAAGAAAAGGGCCCCACTTGCTTCTTGCCTAGTTGCCTCCAGGACCTCACACGAGCTCTCCAGCTGCACTGTGGTTGGGTCTCTGGGGCCTGCAGACTATGATGGAGTTTGGAGGACAAGATGTGGATTGCGGACAGGCATCTGTGCCAGGAAGGGCAGAGCAGGACTGGGGACGGGGAGAGGTCCAGTGTAACTCAGCACCTGCAAAGCCTCAGCCCAGCCCATGAGCTCTGCAGCAAACAGGGCCCTGAGTCCTCCCGCCTTGGCCTTTATCCCCAGGCCTCGCTGAGTCACTGTAAGGGCACGACCTGCCCAGAGCGGGGAGCTGGTGGCAATCTCCCCTTCTGCTGTGCTGGGGGATGGAGCTGTTTGCTCGTGGCCTGACCTGTACCCAGACATGCAGGGAGAGGGGTGAGGACAGCGGTTTAATATTCTTCAACAACCAGCACATTGCCTAGCTCAGGTGGACAACCAATAACTCTTACATGATTTAATATTAAATATCAAGGACTAAAAAAGCTTCTGGTACATTCTTCATTTCGTAGGAAGAAAGAGCTGGAGCCCAGAATGATGAAGTGACCTGCCCAAGGTCACACAGCAGGGGAGGGGCTGATGGCCTCTGATGCACATATTTGATTCCAAGTCCCTTGATCCCTTCCAGTGCTCCCAGACACCTGGACCAATAATATAATATGTTTTCTCATTTTGATTCTCTGCTGGACACTTACAGCCAGGCAGATTTACAGCCATACTAAAAATAATAATGAAGAAGAAATCCAGAACTATTAACACCTATGAGCCCCAGGGCTGTGAGGCACAATGACCAATGCCCCATACCCAGGGAGGAGAGCAGAGGCTGAGCTGTTGCCATGTGCATCGGATGGAGTCAATTGCTATATTTCTTGAAAGGTCAAGAAATACTACTTGTACTTTTAATAAAGACTATTCTAGACTGAGTCTACACACTTATATACAACTTTGCCTCTTCCCTGATGAAATGATGCACTTTCTATGCCACCCTCCCAACTCTGGGGAGGCACATTAAAAGAAGGACAGGTCCTTTGGGACAAAATCTAGCAGAGCTAGGGATGCCCAGGGGTCAGAAAGGGTGGCCTGTTTATCCACCTGGAGTGCTCTGCTCTGGGGCTCCATGCTGGGGCCCAGGGATGTGCTTCCACAGCATCCTGACCCTTTAGAGATAGAACCTATGCTATGATAGACTCTGTCTCACAGAATCTGCCACAGACCAAACCCCAAACACTGCCTTATCAAGCCACCAGCTGCCATTCCAGGGGAATCTGGTGATTAGTTCCTAAGTTTGGCCATCTGCAGGATGTAAGAAGAATAGAAGGAAGCTGGGGTCTTGGCAGGCACATTTATAATTAGCAATGTGACGATTTTCAGGGTGCTCTCTGAATGGAACTTGAATATTCGTGCTGCACCACTATATTGTGATCAGCACTTGATAATTACAGCCATTTGTATAGAGCCAAGCACCTATTCCTACAAAATAGCTGCTTTGTATGGCTTGCTCATCAAGTGTAGCTGAGTTACCATGACAGGCAGACAGGAAAGCCCGTAAGTCAGCAGCGTGAAAGGGCACTTGGCGTATTTACAGCCCTGACATCTTAGGTCCCTTATATTTATGCACTTGTTCTGCTCTGCCACCAGTCAAACTCCGTTTCCCTGAAATATTTCTGAATCTGGGGGGGAAAAAAGATGAAGAAGTGGACTATAGCTGGGTCCTTTTATCTCTCTGGGAAACAACCCCCAGAGAAGTTTGCAAGCCTCAGACACCCTGCTGAGGGGAGGCCATGGGCTGCCTGTCAGGATTCTTCACACACCAGTCCTACAGAGAAGATGGGATTTGGAAACAAGTCCATGAGCGGCAGGTGAGAAAGGAGGCCTGTGAGGCCATCGTATCACCCTGCGGGCCGGCCTCGTCCCTGGTTGTGCAGGGCTCCTGGCCCTGTTGTGGAGTCTTCGGACAGCCTTTGGGCAAGGCTTCCACTGGGGGGGGGGGGGGGGGGAGTGCAGGACGGCTGCGAGCACAGCTCTGTAGAGAGGTGGTGATCTAGGAGTCTACAGCGAGCCGGTGAAGATGACAGGTTGTGGCACACAGACACCCCAGTGCAGGCACACCTTCTCCTTTTATGCAGAGACACAAGGGAGCACTAGGTGGGAGGAGAACCCTGGGACTGTCTTGGTGTGGAGGGAGGGGAGGAGAGTGGAGGGGCGCAGGGAATCTCACACCCTCAGAGAGCACTCCTCCTCCTTCTCAGGGGTCCTCCAGCCTGCTTCAGACAGAAACTTGAGCGTCAAGTGTGCATCTGCCCAGGGCTGTGCTCCCAGCCCCCGTCCGTGCATCGGGCCTCCCTTTTCTAAGCTTCCCCTTCTAGGGCTTTCCACCTGGCTCCCTCATGTGCCTCATTAGTGACTTGTAAATATCACACCCACCACTTTCTCCCTGTAATTTGCTCCCTGGCCAACTCTGCAAAGGATTCCATTAAAGCTGAACAGATATCTGAGATCAGGAAGGCCTGGAAAGACAGGGCCAAGCCACAGATCCTCGTGACTGGGGGCAGGGGGTGAAGCCGGGTACCCCACACTGTGCCACCCCGGAAATGCCTGCTAGCTACTGGCAGGGCAGCCTTGAGTGGGGCGCAGCAGAGACCCCCAGAATGCCAACCCAGCGCCGCCTCTGGGGGAGAATAGCGTCCTGACAACAAGGAACAGTCATAGACTTTTAGGGAAAAAAACATCATTTTCTCCCAGCAGCGGGGGTGGTGGTGGTGTGGGGTGGGGGTTGGGGGGAGGATTCGTAAAGACAGGCGCAGCCAGATAGGGCCAGCATTTAGAACAAACATCTTATGGGTTGTTTAAATTAGAGACAGTCACAGATAAAGACATATTTCATCCAGCTGTTTGCTCAGGACTTAGCCCTAATTCTATCTCAAACGCTGTTCATTGTTTAAAGTCTTTATATTCAGAAGTTGTTCCCAGCCTATCTGCAGGGGCAGAAGCAGAATGCTGATAGCACCGGGGAGCTGTGCCGGCAGGGCCTGCTCTCGGGGGTGGGGGAGAAGGAGATAAACGCCCGAGTGGGAGGCCTCCCTCTCAGTGACCGGATTCTGTGCAGAGGCAAGACCTCAAGCGACACGGCAGCTCCAGGCTCACCCCTGGGCCTGCCGAGCAAAGGGGCCAGAGCAGCTAGGGCCACCGGGGCCTTTTCCGGAGCCAGGTCCTGGCCCCAAGGCCAGGTGGAGGAAGAGGAAGAGGAGTGGCTTCCCGTCTGTGTGTGTCTCTCCCAAAGTCGGGCCCGCTGGCCCCGGGCAGGAAAAAGATGGCCTTCTCTGATAGGAATGCTGTTTAATTGTTTGGAACAATGGATTCAAGGCTTGGTAAAGGCATTATTTGAACTCAACTATTTTGTCGCGTTATGAGAAAGGTTATTATGTGATCCTGATCTGATTAGTGTGGAACTGAGCTAAGTGATAGATGAAGCAATTGCTTTCCTGAAATAACAAAATTGCAACCAGCTTGGGTTTCATCTTTGCAGACATTCACTGGGATTTCTGAAACAGTTAAGGTCAAAGTGCAACATAATATGTTGAGAAGAGAGGGATAAAATATATTCGTGGCCCAGCCTCATCCTGATACATCGGCAAAACAGCCCGCCTGGCCTAGGAAGGGCTGGAGCAGCCCTCAGGCGTGTGAGAGGAGCGCAGAGCCTGTGGAGCCAGGCCAAGAAAGCAGAATGAGGGAGACAAATGTGGGAGTGAGAATGTGGCATGAGAAGCAGTCCAGGAATGAGAGCAGTCCTTCATTTCTCCAAATGAGAAGGAGGTGAAATGTCTGGGTCCGAGGCCACCCAGCTTATCCTGATCCCAGGCCCAGTCCTGACTCACAGCACTGTGCCCATGGAAAAGTCGATCAACGGGGGCTCTTGGAAGCTGTTTCCAGGGTGGTCCCTGGTCGGTGTGGGCGAGCTGTTGAAGGGAGGGGGAGAGAGATGGAATTGGCAGTCAGATTGGAAAGGAACCATTGGAGGTGAAGACAAGGAGGTCAAATGCAAGAGCACAGAGTAAGGGAAAGGAACAAAGTCAGGAGAGGTGAGAGAGGATGCAGGGCTGTTAGGAGGCTGGCATGTTAGCTCCTAGTGGGGCCCCTGAGGTCATTGCCTGAGTGACAGGCCTAGATTCCATCCCACCATGTATAGCCACAGAGAGGCCGCTGTGGCCCATCATGAAACAGCATCATTTAACCTCTTGAAGCCAATCCAGTTGTTACAGTAAAAAATGGATTAACCACTATTCCCATATCAATTGCATTCCTGTCATTAGGGGCACCTGAAGGGCCCAGGAACCTATCTGTCAGCTGGAGAATGATCAGGAGATTATTCTTCTTCCCCTAGGAAAAACAAAAACAAAAACAGAAACATTTGCTCAACAGAAGCCAGCTGAATATGTGTTTTTGCATCATGAATATTCGTGATAGATGATGCTAGTTGAGACAGGTATGGGAAATCATTGTCCGACCATGACAAAACTCTAAAGTGAAAGGTCTCAAACTCCCTTGCCTATCTAGTCCCAGGCAGAAATGTAATAATAAGCAGAAAATAAGCTTTATTTCATAAGGAGTCTATTTTGGTTATCAATTACCATATAACAAACCACACCCCAGGCTTAAGGGCTTAAGGCAACAGTTTATTATTCTCTCCTCTGTTTCCATGGGTTGACCTGAATCAAAGTCCCAGAATGTGACTTCCACATTTTGTTAGTCAGGCAAATCACCAAGATCAACTCAGATACCTTTGTTTCTTAGTGCCTGCATTCTTGTAACTGAACTTTTTTTTTTTAATTTTTATTTATTTATGATAGAGAGAGAGAGAGAGAGAGAGAGAGGCAGAGACACAGGCAGAGGGAGAAGCAGGCTCCATGCACCGGGAGCCCGACGTGGGATTCGATCCCGGGTCTCCAGGATCACGCCCTGGGCCAAAGGCAGGCGCTAAACCGCTGCGCCACCCAGGGATCCCTGAACTTCTGGTCTTTACGTCCAATGTCTTCCATGAAGACAACTACCTTCCAAGACCCCTTTTCCTCAGCTTGCTTTGACTTTTCTGTGAACATTGTACTGGGATCAGAAAAACCGAGTCTAGGACAAGATTGTGCTGTAGATAATCTGGGTGGCCTCACAGCAAGATTTTTCACCTGGATTTCCTCATCTGTAAACCTCACTTGTTGTTGAGGGGTGACTGGTCACGTTACAGAAAAACATATGGGGAGACAAGGCCATCGCAGCCATCTTTGGAAAAACAATCCACCACAGTGTCTAAACTTGTGTCTTTCCAAACGCATTCACTTTGCTTTGCACATTAACTGCATTGACATATTTTGTACAAATAACAACTATACTCTCTCCAACTTTTCTTGAAATAGAGGTTTATTTTTCATTTTCCTTCTTTTGATGGAGAGGTAGTACAACATATATCCCACTTTCCTTTTTTAACACATCTAGGGAAGAGATGACAGCGCAAACATGCTGACAAATGGCAATGGCAACTATTGCGGGGAGATTCTAGGGGGTGGCAGGGACTGTGGTGAAGTGGAGCCACATATCCCACCTACCAGAGTGGTAGGCACTCAGCCGCAGTGATTGTGATCATGTGAGAAAGGGTGTTGGTTATATTGCTTATAATTTACTCCGAAATACTTCAACACATTCTTTGTGATACGTATGTGTATACAATTCAATTTTAATCTATGCCTAGGTGCAGTTAGTTAACATTTGCAGCATCCTTCAAATTAGAAATCCATACTCCAGGGGTGGTTAGTTACCATTTGAAAGGCCCTAACCAAAGGTCTACATTCCAGACATGCTCTCTGAATCTGCACTACACGGTTCATTAATAGGGTGACTCTACCTCCTGGTGTTGCTGGTTTACATCTGATGTTCTCATAACTGCACACAGTGCATCTAAATAGTGCACGTTCCTTGCCACTTCAGGATCCCATGGGCACCGTGGAAATCGGAGAGCCCATTTGCATGACTGAATCCCCTAGGGTCATATCTGGCCTGTAAAAGAGAATAACCCCAGAGCTTTGGGTAGACGCACTCGCCTCATCCTTCTCAATACCTTTGGGAAGGCATTATCTTCCTGGCCTTCTGATGGTAGTTGTGGGGCTAGGCCCCTGTGCAGGTCACACATGATAAATCCAGCTCCCTAAGTCCTTGGATTCTCTCCTCTATCTTATGCCAGGGAGCGTCTGGCCTCTCAACTTCATGAAATATAGGCCACTATCAAGTCCCAAGTTCAGTTAACCAAGCAAGTTCATTGTTACAGCCACCTCCAAAGGCAGGAGCCGACATGTGAAATCCAAAAACCAGTAAGTGTACCAATAGCAATGAACTTTTCTATTATATGCCTCCCTGTCTAGTCTAACACCCTTGGAATGCAGCCCCACATGTGTTTCCCTGTTAGAAAAGTCTTGCAATCTTCTTGGCATATCAGCTATTTCTCCCCAGGCCACAGAGTGTGCCTATACCCCTGCAGGATGCTGAGATATGGGTCCAGTGGCACCATGCGGTGGTTATGGAGGGTCTTGCAGAGAACAGGCATCACTTTTCAGGACATCTGTCCCATGGGTGAGGTTATTACAGAGTTTTCAAGCAAAAAATCTAGTATCCCTGGAAACTGGAGGGCAAAGCCCCACTTCTACTGGTAAGACTTCGATGCCAGTGTCAGGGGACAAACCTTCCCACCAGGTGTTCCCCTTCTGTCTCGGGAATGTAGCCCTCCCTCATCCAATGCTCTGGCTTTCACATGAGAAACTTGATGAGATTGTGAATAGAACTGTTGTAATTCAGCAACCAATGCAATTAAATTTTGTGTTTAATTTTTAGCAACGTGAGCCCTATTACAACCAGAAATCAGATTCTTTTAGGGCTCTCATAGAAGCTCCCATCTCTCAGACCATGTGACTTGTGCTGAAAGCCAAGGGCCCTGAGCTTGTCATTTTCTTTCTTTCCATGCTCAAGTGCACTCAGAAGGATCCATCCATCTCACACCACAGATCTTACAGTCATCACTCTTACTATAAGGGCCAAGTATAGCAGCCACTTGGGCTCCCAAGGCACATGCTTAATTGGCACTTCATCATAATCTACCACAGGTACTAGCTTGACTAATTGTGATTGCACTGCACCATGGCTTACTAGCATCTCATCTCCCACTGCTAAGGAGCTCGGCAGCACGCTCAAATCAAAGGGTACCACCAAACCAATCCCCACGTCCCATCTGTGCCACTCTATCTCCTGAGACCACTCTAAGTTCCAACTGTTTATCAGTCAGGATCCCATCAAAACAGAAAGCACACAGTAATTTGTACAGTGAAACTTTAATATAAACAACTCGTCACAGGAGACTGGCACAATGGGAAATTGATGAGAGTTAAGGGAAATTCCAGAAAAATACAAAATTGCAGATGTAAGGTACAGCCCTGACCCTAAGGCTGAAATATACCATCCAGGTGAGAGACACAGCCCCTCACCTCCCAGGCTTGGGTTCCAGGCCTCGGTGGAGGAGAGGATGTGCCTGTGGTTTACTGGCTGTCTGAGAAATCAATCACTATAGTACCAGGTCAGTGGAACTTGCTGGAATTCCACCTTCTAAAGTGCTGGGGGAAATTGTCCTTCAGGAGGTGCTGTGCCTCAAAACTTTGCTACAAGCTGGGAAGGGATTCTTTAGGGAAGTCATGTTATAGAGGTTATAACAGTTATAGAGGTAACTCCCTGATGGCACTCAGCTGCAAAGCTGCTCACGGGGCTCCTTGCAGGAAGTTGCTGTCCACTGGGCATCACTGGCCACACCATGTGCCACCAGACTCAGCTTCTAGAGAAACTCTACATGCAAAATCATGGAGAGGAGTGCATCTTCCTCCTCTAGTGTTCCTCCAGTGTTCTATATTGACAAAGCATCACCACATTCCAGTTGACGAAGGAGAAATATTCAGAATATAGGTTCACCTATATTATAGCAGAGCTAGCAGTGAAGGATGGATTTGAAGACAAGTTTCAATAAACTGAGAAACAGACAACCACTTAAACAACTGCAAGAGTCCTAATTTAGACAATAAGTTATACAGTTACCCTGATCTTTAGACATAATTTCTTATAGATGCAACGAGTAAATTTTATGCATGCTCTTCTGTCCTTGCATGAATGGGATTTGAGAATCTTACAAGCCCAGAAGCCCAAAAACTTGAGAGGAATATCTTTGGTCTGGAGCTCCATTTGATTCTTTGGCTCATAATTTATGGAATTCTAATCTTGCCTAATCTCACCAGAAAGAGAGTTGAATCTGTGGTTAGGACACTGTGTCATTTTTGTCTTCCTGGCGTCTGCTGAGAAAAGAGTGGGAACTTTGCAGAATTTGCAAAACAGGTATGAGTTTTTATGCATGCTCACTAATAAATGTTTACATTTTACAGCTTAGTTTTGCTTACCATAGCACCCAGTATTATCAGATCTTCCAGTTTTTAAAGAAACACCATAATCTGGACTTTTGTGTAAATCTCCAAATTTGTAAATATTGGCAAGTGAATTCGGCCCATATCATTAGCTGAATAAAATTCACATTGGCATCACCTTGGGTTGCTTACTTAACCTCTCTAACCTTTCTACAGCCATCAAATGGGGACAATAATAATAATACTTCAAAGGGCTGTTATGGACAAACGTGGGTATATACTTAACATTGACCAGCGACTAGGCAATGTGTGTTGCCAATTAAAAAATAAAAAAGTCTCTGCCAGCCCTATGTCCAGGGGCTGCCTAATTTTGATCTCTCCTTTCTAGGGTTCCATGATGCCCATTTGCATTGTTCTGTTAGCCTCACCTAGGGCAGGAGTAAGACTTGCAATAAATAATATATTGAAGGAAGCAACTTTGCCAATGAGCTGGAAGAGTGTACACACCAGAAGAACTCTTTCAAACTCTGTCTCCACAACATAACTGCCTTCTCTTGCCTTCTGTTGTTCTGCCGTCATAAGGCAAAAGCAAATATATGCAGGGCTGCTGCCAGACGCTCAGAGTTGACTCCGTCCAGTTCTGGGCACAGGGTAGGTGCTCAGTCAAAGTGTTGACTTATCTGGACACAGTAAACACATATGCTCCTATGGGCTCAACTGCCAGATGCCTCATCTGGAAGCCATTTTTTCCTGGTAGAAATGTTGGCCCAACATTTTGGCATTAAAGCATCAGAGATCAGCCTAGTGTTTCTATTTGAGCCTGGCCCACTGGTTAAAATCTTAAAGCTTTAATCAAGGCTTTTAATCCTTCCTCCATTGAGTCAGAGTGGTTACTTACCTTGGGAGCAGATAGAGCTGAACCTTGAAAACAGGCAGAAGACTGTGGCTTCTGTAGAAGCCTTATTGCTTCTCCCTTTTCTTACATCTTTTGTCTCTGAGAACCTAAGAAAGGTAGGAAGAGGGGTAAGAGAGAGAAGCAGATTTGCTCCTAGGAGGCCTGGTATTAGTGAAGGGATTGTCAGAGGAGGCAGGATATCTCTGAGCAAGGCTTCTGGCATTTAGTAAGATGGGCAGGGAACAGGCCTAGTCAACTCCTTGGGGAAAGCCATGCATGGGGATGCCTGGGTGGCTCAGCAGCTGAGCGTCTGCCTTTGGCTCAGGAGTTCTGGGATCAAGTCCCACATCGGGCTCCCTGCATGGAGACTGCTTCTCTCTCTGCCTGTGTCTCTACCTCTCATTCTCTGTGTCTCTCATGAATAAATAAAATCTTAAAAAAAAAAAAAAAGCCACACATGGAATGGCTCCATCCTCTCAAAGCCTTTCTATACTCAAATGGATATAGTTGAGATGTGGACAATGGTAGCCAGAAGACTGGACTCCCTGTAGCATCTTCTCCAGCTTCCCATGGGGATCACTGCACCCACCCTCTGTGCAGCCTGGTCCCTGAGGATTTCAGGCAGTTTTCCTCTGGGCATCATCTCAGGCCCCAACGTATGCACAACTCTTCGAGCCAAGGATTTTCCCTGCCAACACATTTGGTGGTAAACAGAAGTTAAGTTCTCACTTTTAATCTTCACACTCAATAGTCAATGCTTGCAGTGCTCGCATTGCACTCCTGAACTAGTGGTAAAGTCCATCAAAAGGGTTTTTGGCTAGAAACAGGGAGGGACATCCTAAAAAAAGGAAGATGTCTCTCAAAAACCTTTTCACCACAGCCAACCCCCCCTAGTCCTGAAAGGACCCAGAAAGCCTTTATTCAGAACATGTAACTGGCCTCTTCATTCCAGATTCTCAGAGGAAAGTGATCATTTCCCCTGAAAGGAAGGGATCCTTGAAATTCAGTCACTCCTATGCCTTGTTAATAATACAAATTTAGTGGGACTATTTCATCCACACTGGAGAAAATTCTCAGGAGAAAGCATTCATAGTATCATATTTCAATTCTTCAACACTACAAAACATGTTGATTCAAAGGCTGGATTTTAAAGTCAGTCTTCCCGGGGATCCCTGCGTGGTTCAGCAGTTTAGCGCCCGCCTTCGGCCCAGGGTGTGACTCTGGAGTCCTGGATCCAGTCTTGCATCAGGCTCCCTGCAGGGAGACCTGCTTCTCCCTCTGCCAGTGTCTCTGCCTCTCTCTGTGTGTCTCTCATGAATAAATAATCTTTTAAAAAAAATAAAAATGAAGTCAGTCTTCCCTGGGGTTGCATGCTGGCTCTATCACTTTCTAATATTGAAGAAACACCCCTCCTCTGTACCTCGGTTACCTTATTTTTGGAATGTGGACATGAACAGTGCCTCCTCCACAGGACTGTGGTGAGAATTAAATGAAATAGCACATGTAAGCTTAGGACAGTGCCTGGCATACAGCAGGTGCTCCCTAAGTGGTGCCAATCACCATTGTTGCTGCTGCCTAGCTCCTATTTTCTTTTTTTTTTTAGTTGAGTAAGATGAACCAAGATTTGCATAGGGTATAAAGCTGTGAGCCTATGTAGATGAATCGGCTTGAGCAGCAAAGTATAGAGTTGAAAGGCAAGTAGGAAAAATGGAGGAAGGGAAAGCATAGTACAGTTGAAAACCATTGACCTGGGATCCCTGGGTGGCACAGCGGTTTGGCGCCCGCCTTTGACCCAGGGCGCGATCCTGGAGACCCGGGATCGAATCCCACGTCGGGCTCCCTGCATGGAGCCTGCTTCTCTCTCTGCCTGTGTCTCTGCCTCTCTTTCTCTCTCTGTGACTATCATAAATAAATAAAAATTTTAAAAAATATATATATTAAAAAAAAAAAAAAAAGAAAACCATTGACCTGGGTTCAGAACAAATATCGAAATGCTGCTAGGCGATTGAAATTGTACTCTATGCTGGGAATGAAATAAATGAACAAAATGCAGTGTCTGCTTCCCTCAAGAAGCACATCACCCGGGCCGGGACGGGGATTTGCGGGTAAATGGGCCAGGACAGCGCAGCACAATAGGAGTTTGCTTTTCTGTGCTGTAAAATGGGAGGTGCTGACTTACGAACAAGGACTACTCAGGTCCTTTCAGGAAGGGGGAGGGGGCCGGCTGTGGGAAGGCTGGAGGGAAAGTTCCCATGGCAGGACGTCCCTCCGTCTCTCTACAATCCCTGGACTGATTGTACCTCTGGCTCAGGATTGCTGGCTAAGCACTGTACCAGCAGTAGAGTGCAAAGGTATCCTGCGCGATCTCTGTGCAGAAAGAACTTGAAAGAAGGGGCATCTGGGCCACAAGTTGAAGGCTGAATTCGAAGTAGGCGTAGAGCGGGGAAGATTGTTCTGGAAAGGAAAATTAGTATCTGCAGATGCCCCGTAAGGGACAGGGGTGGTTTCAGGAACTGCAAGCGATTCGACAGAGCCAGGTGTCTGGAGCTCCAAGGGTGAGCGAGCGCAATCGGCCCACCAGGGTCTTCCGCCGAGTCAACGTCACACAGCCTGACACTTGTTTGAAAGCAGCAGAGCCCCGGGGAAGGTGGTGCGACGTTACATGTCACTGTGCTCGGTGAGAACGGAGGCGAGGCGCCAGGCGAGGCCTGCAGCAGCGATCCCGATCCCGGTAGCCGAGCACGGCGGCCTGCGGCGCGGCGGCGGCAGTCGGAGCGGAGAACGGCGCGGGTGCACAGACCCAGACGACCCGGCCATTTCCTGGACGGGCCGGAGCCAAGGGAACGGAAGGGCTCCGCTGGCGGCGCTTCTCTGGTCTGGCCGCTGGCACGTGAGCCGCGGGCCTTCTCCAGGCGGAAAAGGGCAGAACCGACCTGCGGGGAAACGGCCCGGCTGGCTTCGAGGACGTCGCACCACGGGGCAAGGACGGACGAACCACCGCATCTGAGGCTCCGGAGGGCCGGCAAGAGAGCGGCCGAAACATCCCCCCGCACGCACGGGCGCCCGCACGCACACGCACGTACACGCACGCACACGCACGCTCTAAAGGGCGGGGTAAGAATTCTGAAAAAGTCCCCCGCACGCACGCATGCGCACGCACGCACGCGCTCTGAAGGGCGGGGAAAGAGTTCTGAAAAAGTCCCCCGCACGCACGCATGCGCACGCACACGCACGCACGCACGCATGCGCACGCACGCGCACACGCACGCACGCACGCATGGGCGTCCTTGGCTGTTCTCGTGGCCGCGTGAACCGTTGTTACCGAGGCCGCTGGGAGCGGCCGGTGGGGCTTCTGAGCGCTGGGTGAGCGCCTCTTCCTGCCACACCACCCAACGGAGGGACCGCCGTGGCCCAGAGGGTGGCTCAGCGGCCTCAGGATCCGGCGCCGCAGCCCCCGCCCGTGTGACCGAGAGCCCCACGGTGAGTGCAGCTGCCGCCCACCGCTAGTCACCATTGGAAGCAGAGACCCGCCGGTCCGGGCCCGCGTGGGCACACAGCTGGTGCTCCGTGGTGGCCCCACGCGCACAGGCCCCCTCTCAGTTTTGTCTCAGCCGCTCTCCCCTTGTTTTTGCGGGCTGAATCAGCTCCAGTAGGGCTCCCCGTACTTTGCCCCGAAACGGCAGCCTGGGATGATGAGCCTCCTGGGCCAGCCTTAACGGGCGTGCAGTGTTTGAGGGAGCGCGGTCCGGCACGCTCCAGGAGTCCAGGGGAAAGGGAAGTCCCTTGCCATCCACCAGATGTCTTTCTTGCAGAGAGAAGAGAAGCCTAAGCAGTTCTCCCCAAGTGGTCAGGATCTTAACAAGGATAGGAATCCCCTTCACATTCAGATACAGCGTTAACCGCATCCGTAAACTAGGTCTTTTTTTTTTTTTTAATTTTTATTTGTTTATGATAGTTACAGAGAGAGACAGAGAGGCAGAGACACAGGCAGAGGGAGAAGCAGGCTCCATGCACCGGGAGCCCGACGTGGGATTCGATCCCGGGTCTCCAGGATCACGCTCTGGGCCAAAGGCAGGCGCCAAACCGCTGCGCCACCCAGGGATCCCTGTAAACTAGGTCTAAAAACAGCGGAAGCAATAATAAGATATTCGGGGAGGCAGTGCATGCGAGGTAATAGTAAAGAGACTATTACTGACTTTCCCTTTGTCAGCCTCCGGGCTCTGTGGTCCCGAATAACTGGCAACCTCCCATCCTCCCAAACTCCAAGCGCTGCTGACACCCCAGCACACGGCGTCCTACCCGTCCGGCCCTGGGTTCCTCACAAAGGTGAAAGGACCAGCAGGCCTACGTTGCTGTTGGGTTGAAACAAAATGCAAGAGGTCTTTTGCATTCATTCTAAAGCGGAAAGTTTCCCAGTGTTTTTGGGAAATCGCTGCTGTGGTGTGTGTTTTAAAGTTTTCATTGAAGTGATGAGCAAAAAATACCACTAATGAGCAAAAAAATAGCACTAATACCATGCCATTCGGACAGCCACCCATTGCACGGCATGGGAAGCCAGAGGCTCGGTGGTGAGGGTGTTATCTGGGGAGCAGCAACAGTTTCTGAACAAAATCCTAGAGAATAGTCTATGGCGAGGAAGAACAGAGTGCCGGCAGCAGTGGGGGAGAAATAGGTACATGCGTTATGTTCAGATTATACCTTTTGTTCTAGAATTCAAAGCTCTGCACGTACCAGTTAAACCTGGATCATCATCTGAGGTCAGCATCCTCGCCCCATTTCGCAGATGGGAACGGAGTTGCTGTGAGTGACAGGGGCAGCCACACCAGCAGTAGAGCTATGAATAGAACCATTTCTCCTCGCCCCCCCCCACCCCCACCTCACTCCACCCCACCCCCACCCCCAAGGCTGCTTCCTTCCCTTCTGAGTGAGTTGGAGCCAAAACCTCAGACTGGAACAGAAGCAAAGTCAACTTGGCCTTTCCTGCCTTCCCTGCTTCAGAGCTCACCCTGCTGCTGCTGCTGGTGCATGGGGACAGGTCTTTGGAACCAGACCTCAGAGAGGCAGGGCTCCCATCTGCTCTTTGAGGACATTTAATATCCCGGGGTGATTTCCACAGAACAAAATTTATTCCAGGCCCTGGGCTGGATGCTCCTTTTACAGAAGTGCAGAGGCTGTGTGCACTTTATGTTCCCGGCCATTACTCTCCCACCCTTGAAGAGACTCAGATGAGAAGCAAATCAGGCCGCCTCTGTGTGTCGGTGGCTTAGAAATGATGAGGGGGTGGCAGAAACACAAGATAGGATCCTCATCTTTAATCCAGCAGCAGCACCAGCACAGCTGATAATTTGCTTCTGTGGAACTTTGGTTTCAGAGAGGACGATTCCATTTCAAAAGGACGCGGTGTTTTCCCATCAGGCTGATGAAATTGACTTCCCTGGATGGTAGGATGCCTGCAAATTTGAAAACAAGAAAGCATTTTACTTTGCTGCAATTCACTTTTTTGGTTAAATAGTATTCAAAGAGGTAGGGAGATAAAACTCATTTTGTCATTTTCCAGCCCTGAGGGAAAAAAGAAAAGAAAGAAAGTGTAGGAAAATATGTAAAATAATGCAATTGTAAGATAGAGCCCAAATGCCAGTCTTGGCTACCTCCCATTTTTTAAGAAAACCTCAAGCAGCCACTTAATAAACCCAGAGTCTAAAACAGACTGATTTTGACACTGTCAGTTTGTGTGGAATGTGATGAGAATCAAAAATCATAGGAAAACTATTAGGGCAGTAATTATTGGAGCAGTTGAAGTTCTGTAAGAACGACTCAGAAGCCCTGTATGGAGTATTGGGCATGCTGTCTACTGTAGCGTTGGAGGCTGTTGGATCATCAATGTTTTTTCCTCTTTTTCTTTTGTTTTCGAAGCACAGACATCAAATGCAGAGCAGTAAAGCCAGCAAAAAACATGTTTGAATTTTTCTTCTTTTGGTCTTACCCCTTGCTTGTCTCTCTCCTTCCCTGCCCCTCTTTGTCAATTTCCCTCTTATTCTGTGTAAACTTTACCTCCACCTGCCACCTTTCAGACATTCCTATCTTCAGATATTTGCCTTCTTTCTTGATTTACTAGCACAGTACATCTCATCTCTTTGCCAGACTGATGATGTTCTGGCTAATATATATATATATATTAGCTATATATATGGCTATATATATATATATATATATCAATGTGTGCTGGAATGTTATGATGTCTCTCTCTAAACCCAGCACAATTTTTCCCCATCATAGAAGATATGGAGACATATAGGAGAAATACATCTGCAGACTGCTGGCATGTCGGAGAAAGTAACTTTAAGGAGAGATTCCTATTGTGATAAAAAAAAATCCTTGCCCCACAAGATGTTTTAACCAGAGGTGCTGAAAGCAAATCTGCTGGGCTCCTTCATGACCCAGCATGAAGGACACACAATGGACTCTCAAAACAATGCATCTGGAATAAAATGAATTAACAAATGGGAAGGCCAAGTAGTGGTGGGAGTAATTGAGAATGAAAGATTCTAAAAGGAATATCTGCACATTTGGGCTTCTTGGTCACTGCTCTAGAAAGGACATGATGCTTTCTGCATGAAGATCTTCTGTAAACAGCTATGTCTGTGATGCACATGTGGATGAGAAGGACCTGATGGGTACAGTACCCAGACTCCTTCAAGCCTCTGTGAGAGCATTCTCAGACTTTGCCTTTCGTTTGAGCACCCCAGAATAATCTTCAGGACAAAGATTCAAGTGCAATAAGCTTTTTTGGGATGGTACCCAGGAAGCACCTATAAGAGCTCTAAGTAAGCAAGCAAGCCAGAAAGCAAAGGTGGCTGACAAAGGACAAAGTAGTTCCCACAGTGGTGCCTTGGACTGTATTTTGCTGTGGAAATGTGGGAACCTGTGTAGAAAATGCACTTATGGATGTCCCCTGTATCCAGTAGGATACAAGCGCTGCTCTCAGGACTGGATCCCGTGGCACTTTGACTTCTTCTCTGAGTGAACAGGGTTCATTCTGGAGGCCAGTGAATGCCTTCAGGAAAAGAACTGTAGGTGCTGGCTGCTGAAAACCCCACCCCACAAGGTTGTGAGGGCAGTGGATATGGGTAGGGTACCATAGCCCGAGATGATCTTTCATAACTTCTAATTTCTATATCACAACAACTTTTTAAATGAAATTTAGAGTCACATGGCTCTTTGCTTAGCTATGCTTGTAAATGGTCATCCCAAGTTATGTGGATGAGGAGTACAGAGTGATTAGAAAATATAATAGCTAAATGGTCTGTACAGGGGAGAGCCACACCTGAGAGGGGCTTTGAGTAAAAGTTTCCTAGGCATTATTCTGTGGGTCCTACAGAAAAAGAAAAAAGTGATACACCAATTGTTTATATATTCCTCTACAGATGGACAGCAAAGGAGGATGAGGAGCCTTTCCTCACAGCATCCCTCCTCCTTAACCCACCCCAGCTGGAGTATTCTCTATGCTCCCCAAACACCCTGCCCGTCCTTAGCACATGGGTACATTCTTGTGCATCCCTTTTCTCTCAACATACTTCGAACCAGCATTTGGTGAATAATAAGTGTACCCCCAGTAAATGAGTAAATCAATGAATGAGTATTGAATCTTATCTTTCTAATGAAAAGCCTAGTCCTTGACAATTTGGCAGCGACTTACCTGGAGGTTTATGATAATTTGGTATGACCAGAGTGATGTAGGACAGCAACAACCATTAGCATTTGGCTATTATATGCATCAGTCATGAGGACAAACCTGTAAGGGCAGGGATAGTGTTTACCTTGCTCACCATTGAGTTTCTAGCACCTTGCAAACAACACGTGTTGGATGAAATGAATGAACCACCAATGTGAAGTCATACGATGGTGTAGTTGCTAAGAGTGCAGACTTGGGAGTTAGGTTAGCCTAAATTCAGAACTAGGTTAGCCTAGGTTCAGATCCCACCTGTGTCCTTTTGTAGCTGGATGATTCTGAGCAAAGTATTTAAACTCTTAGTGCCTTGGATTTTTCTTCTATAAATGAAGATTACAGTAGTATCTATCCCATAGGACTACAGAAACAGTTATAGATTTGTGAGGATCAAATTATGTAATGTATGTAAAGCATTTAGAATGGTGCCTAGAGAATAGTAAGCCTTATATAAAAGTTTACAGTTATTATGGAAGGTTAGAGTCTCCTGGACATCAAGAATTCTTTTCCAAAAAAATGGAAATATGGCCAATATGGGCATTGCCTTTAAATAAGTTCCAAGTCCTACTTTTATCATCTGTAGAACTTTGAGATTTCATAGCATACTACTAAGCAAATGAGTTTTCACAACCTCAAAACATTTGAAAAATGCAATCTCTATCAAAATCCCAATGATTTTTTTTTCAGAAATTTAAAAAAAAAATCTACCCTAAAATTCATAAGAATTTTAAGGGACTCTGAATAGGCAAAACATTTTTGAAAAAGAATAAAGTTGGGGGGCCTCACATTTCCTGATTTTAAAACTTACTACAAAGCTACAGAAATCAACAAAACAGTGTGGTACTAGTCTAGAGACAGTCCAATGGAATAAAACAGCCTAGAAATGAACCCTTTAATAAATGTGCAAATTATTTTTGAGGAAGGTATCATTCAATGGGGAAAGGACAATCCTTTCAAGAACTATTATTGGGAAAGCTGGATAGCCACATGTAAAAGAATGAAGTTGATTCCTTATCTTATGACATATACCAAATTAACTTAAAATTGGTCAAATACCTAAATATGAGAGCTAAAATTATAAGTCTTAGAAGAAAATGTAGAAGAAAAGCTTCACTATATTGGTTTTCACAATGATGGTCAACAAAAGAAAAATGTAATATATTGGATTATATCTAAATTAAAAACTTTTATGCATCAAAGGAAATGATCAACAGTGAAAATGCAACCCATGAAAAGGGAGGAACTATTTGCAAACCATACATCTCTTCTCTGAGAAGAGACTAACATACCAAATATAAAAAGAACTCCTACAACCAACAGCAACAGCCAAACCACAAACAACTTGATTTAAAAATGGACAAGGAACTTGAACAGAATGAATAAGTACATGAAAAGATGCTTGACATTACTAGTAATTAGGGGAAATGCAAACCTGAACCACAATGAGATGCCACCTTACACCTGCTAAGATGACTACTATAAAAAAAAAAAAAAGGCAGAAAATAACAAGTTTTGGGGAGAATGTGGAGAAATTGAAATCCTTACGCACTGCTGGTGAGAATGTAAGATGGTATAGCCCCTATGGAAAACAGTATGGCCATTTCTCCAAAAATTAAACATAGACTTTTCATATGATCCATAAATTCTAGTTATGAGTATATACCCAAAATAATTGAAAACACTTTTGAAGAGATATTTTTGTATATCTACATTCATAGTATCATTCGCAATACTGAAAAAGTGGAGGTGACCCAAGTGTCCATTGACTGGTGAATGGATTAACAAATGTCGTCTATACATACAACGGAATATTATTCAGCTTTAAAAAGGAAGGAAATTCTAACACACACTACAACATGAATGAGCTTGGAGGACATTATACTAAGTGAAATAAGCCAGTCACAAAAAGACAAATACTGTATGATTCCACTTACATGAGGTACCTAGAGAAGTCAAATTCATAGAGACAAAAGGTAAAGTGGTGGGGTCAGGGGCTGAAGGGAAAGGCAAATTGAGAGTTGTTATTTAATGGGTATAGAGTTTCAGTTTGGTAAGATGAAAGTTCTAGATATTAGTTTTACAATGAGGTGAATGTACTTAACACTAATGAATTGTATGGTTAAAAAGTGAAGATGATAAACATTTGTTATGTGTATTTTGTCAATTTAAAAACTTTAAAACACACACAAAAGTGAAAAATACAAGGTGAGTAGTGGAAAGCTAGACCAAGTTTCAGGAGACTTGAATTCCTGTCCTGACTTTGGTTTTAGTGCATAACTTAGTTAAAACACATGTGAGAAGCAGTACTAGAAAAGTATTTTGAACATTTTTTTAAAGGATGGCATTGTTATTAATGATCATCAGCATAATTACATTATTAAAACACTGTACTATGGAAACAAATTTTTTTCCCCTGACAAATTTTAGGCAAAAGCAGATGACAGAGAAGCTATCCTGCTGGTTCAGATTAACACCTGAATAGAAGAAAGAGGGCAAACCTGAAAAATGCAGTAATTTACTTAAAAGCAATTTTAAAAGAAAAAAAAAAGAATAATAATAGCAGTAAATCTGTGACACAGACTTCATTTGCTATTAGGAGTGAATTTGGATGGGTCTTAGAGCCTTATACTATAAATCAAAACTAATTTGAGTTTGGGTGATTTTCTTTTTCATATGGTATATTTAACTCTTATCAGATGGATATATGGCCAAATAAGTAATGACATGTGCACAGTAAATTAAGCTAAAGTCATTTTCTTCCTTTAGGGATTTAATGTGGGTAAAGCATCATACAAGGATGATTTCTTCAGACACTCAACCCCTGTCAGAGACTGCCGGAGACCTGAGTTATTAACATAGTATAAAAGAAGAAATTTGGTCCTCTTACCCACGTGCTCCTCCTGAGCCCTGTTAACTGGACTTCAGTGTGCCCCTGTGTAATGGGCTTGTTGCTAGGTAACAGACACAGGGACCCCAGAAAGCCTTTCCTCAGGGCTGCCTATAATTCCTACTAAAGCCCTGGCTTCTGCAGTCTGGAAACTGTTTCCATTACTCATTGTCTCTGCTGTTCTTCTTCCCATTTGTTTTTGTTTACAGATCCCAATTTAACAAATGAGTTCATACATCTTATGCCATTAAACAGCTGTGTAAAATAGAGACCCCACTTTAATAGTATTGGTTTACTCCAACAGGTAATTTAATAAAGAGCAAATTTGGCTACTGGTATTTGCCTCCACTTTGTACAAAGAAAAGCGTTAGGAAAAGCGTGCAACCATATTAAAATGTTTCATTACAATGGAATGTTGTTTTAAATACAGGTTTAACTGACCAAAGAAATACATAAATAAAAGTGTGATTTCATAGCACAGATGTTTGGGGGCAAGTGGAAATATTTGAAAATGAACCCAGCATTAAATGGTATCCAGGAATACTGTTCATATGTTAGATGTGGAAATTGCACTGTGGTTATGTAGTAGAATGTCATTTTTTGAAGATGCCGCTAAAGGTGCAGAATGCCATAATATCTGAAAATTGCTTTAAAATGGTTCAGCAAAGGGCACCTGGGTGGCTCAGTGGTTGAGCATCTGCTTTCAGCCCAGGTCATGATCCCGGGGTTCTGGGATGGAGTCCAGCATCAGGCTCCCTGTGGGGAGCCCGCTTCTCCCTCTGCCTATGTCTCTCCCTCTCTCTCTGTGTCTCTCATGAATAAATAAAATCTTTTTTAAAAATGACTCAGCAAAAAAATATAAATGAAGCAAGTATGACAAAATATTAGCAATTATTAGACTGGATGGTGTGATATATGGATGTTCATTGACCTAATCTTTATATTTTTATGTTTTGAAATTTCTTATAATAAAGAGTAATTCATAATAAAAACAAACCCACAACTACCATCTTAGGTGGAAGATCGTGTAACAGGATAACAGGGAATATCCAATTTTTTTTTTCTGTTCCTGAAAAGAATGAGAAGAATTTTAAAGGGAAGTAGATTAACAACCTAGAAGGAGGGGATGGAGGAGGCAGGGAAAGAAAAGGTACATGGAGCTGAGGACCATATAGAGTGAAGTGGGCATTAAAAAATCCTGTGTTGAGCAAACAATGACTTTGGTATTCCATTTGAAACCATTTATGTTTCTGAAATATAATTCCCTCCTCTATGCAGCACAATTATTCAGCAAGTTGTGCTATACTCAAAATAATTTGTGAAAGTGAAAAATGAGTCCAGTGTCAACTTCCATGTCGTAGAAAGAGTCAAAGGGGGTATAGGACAGCAAGGCCACCCATAGACTTGCCCGTTTCCATGGAAGCTGGCATCAGATGTGATTGTGAGAATCAAAGTCCCTTGAAGATTCATGGAAATCTTTGAAAGAGATTCCAACTTCTACAGAGAATGGAATTGGACTTGAAGCCATCTCATCAGGGATTCAGCTTACATTGGGACAATAAAATTTAATCTTTCCTCAAGCCTAAGAAAATTGAAATAAAACATTGTATTATCCTCTTTTGTAGCAATGTAGGATGTACATTAATTTATCAATCAGACCATAAAATAAGTAGAATACACTTACTGTGACAGTCATTCAGTAGATATTTATTGAGCATGACTGTGTTCTGGCTATGTTTTCATGAGCTGATGGGGAGCCTGATGTGAGACTCGATCCTGGAACTCTGGGATTACGACCTGAGCTAAAGACAGACGCTCAACAAAACCCAGGTGCCCCTGTAGGGGTTGTGTTTTAGCATGTGTTGTAAAAGAAAGATAGGTTCTGGATATCACTTGAAGGTAGAGCCAAGAAAATTTGCTGTTGGACTTGATATAAGAAACAAGAAAAAGACAGGTGTATGTGATGACATTGCCATTGTTGGCCTGAGCAATAGGAAGGAAGTTATTAGCTGATGTGGGGAAGACTGTGGGAGGAGTGGGTTTGGGAGGTAGAAGGTTGGGCTCTGGGTATGTTAAGTGTGAGGTACTATTTGACGTCTAGGGAAGATGTTCACAAGGCAAATAGACATATGAGGTGTTTACAGAAGTCTGGGGTAGAGACATAAATTATGAACGTGTGTGTGATTATGACTATTTTACAGGTACCCAGGGATTATTTAAATCAGGTATGGTAAGGGATGCCTGCCTGGCTCAGTGGTTAAGCATTTGCTTTCGGCTCAGGTCATGATCCCTGGGTCCTGGGATTGAGTCCTATATCGGACTCCCTGCTCAGTGGCCAGGAGTCTGTTTCTCCTCCCTCTGACCCTGACCCTGCTCAGGCACTCTCTCTTACTGTCTCTCTCAAATAAATAAATAAAATATTTTTTAAAAAAAATAGGTATGGTAAGACATGCAGATACGGAAATTGACTATCATGAAGGAAGAAGTTTGTCATCCTCACAATTCTCTAGTAACAGGAGGCACAGCACACAGTGCCGCATAAGGAAGCATCACATTGAGGTGGAGGTACAGAGAGGGAAATTGCAAGCAAGAGCCTTTATTGTGATATTCATGGAAAGGGATGGATAAGATAAGGTAAGCGGGGTAAGAAAGGACCAGCTATTTGGAATAATTTCAGCAGGGCCCGTAGCTGCATCTCTAGGTCTGGCACCTGGCCCCGGGGGAAGATCAGGGTAGCGGGAGAGTGGCTCTGGATTGGTTGGTTTGCATTGAAAGGCAAGTTCATGGGCATGCAAGTTGTTTACTGTCTCCAGGAATTGGCTAGCTCTGAGAGCAGCAGACCTACCAGGGTCAGCAAGGCCCTAGAGGTCAAAGTATCAGCATGCAGAAAATAAAAGTTCTGATTATTATAACAGTATTTAAAGTCATGAGAGTGGAAAAGATCACAAAGTTTGGAGCCCTGGGCTTTTGAAGCAAGATGTCAGCAAGATGAAAAGGGTCCAACCAAGAACACTGATAAAAGGTCGGGGGGAGTCAGCAGAGAGTTTGAAGAGAAACCAGCAGAATGTGGTATCCAAAAGTCAAGTGAAGAGTTTCTAAGAAGAGGGAGTAAGAAACTGTGCCAAACACTACTGATAGTCCAAGTAAACAACAGGGGGGGTCACTGGTGACATTTGCAAGAGCAGTTGTGGGGTAGCAGTGAGACAAAAGCTCAAATGAATCAGATTTAAGAGAATAGGAGAGGGAGAGAGACAGAATCAGTCATTCTTTTGTGATGTTTTTCTGTAAAGGGAACATGAAAATGAGACAGAACCTGGAATAAGGTCCATAGAGATGATGATGATTCTTCTTCTTCTTCTTCTTCTTCTTCTTCTTCTTCTTCTTCTTCTTCTTCTTCCTTCTTCCTTCTTCCTTCTTCCTTCTTCCTTCTTCCTTCTTCCTTCTTCCTTCTTCCTTCTTCCTCTTCTTTCTTCTTTCTTCTTTCTTCTTTCTTCTTCTTTCGTCTTCTACATGGGAGGGAAAATTGTTTGTGATCAAAGGAACAGGGGAAGAAAGAATGTGGAGAGCTGCCCCTGAGTAGACAAGAGGGGCCCAAGAGGAGAGTCCAGCCTGGGATAGGAGTGAGGACAGTTGAGCTGTAGTGATGGCAGAAGAAGGAACTCATCGGGCCAGCAGGGGGCCTCTGTGAAGATGCGATGTCCCTCCACTGGCTTGTTTTCTCAGTGCAACTGTGATTAGCTTGAAGCTTGTTCTTTTCATTGATGCTGATTTGATGGTCTTAGTTAACCAGATGGATGGGAGACGATCTGATTCATTGGGAGTGAGAGAGACTAGTCTGTCTCCTTTTTTTTTTTTTTTTTTTTTGACACAGCATTGTAAAAGAAGGAAAATGAAAGACAGAAATGCAAACCTAGAAATAGAATTAACAAACTAGATGAGTATGATCCTGATTAAACTGCGCAGACATCTTGCGAACAAATGTATGTGGAAAGAGGAGCTGAAAGCGATAGCCATAAACATTTTAATGCTTCTTGCAATAAACAAAAAGTTAGTTACTTCCCAGAATATTATAAAGGTAAAAGGAGAAAACAAAACAAAACAAAACAAACCGTGGATTCAGCACTTGACTACATCAGGAAAAGCTTAACAGCCTCCCAGGGAGTTCCAAAGAAGTGGTTTAGGAGAAAGACGTGCATGCACACATACCCTCTGTACTAACATGCTTAACCTCTCAAATCCCTGACAGATCACAGCCTTGGGAACTATGTTCCTGGGACGGGGATGCCTTTATTCAGGCAGCTTATTCTTTTGACCTTGCAGTTGTTATGTGCCACTCACAATGACATGTTCCCTGCTTTCTGCTTTAAGTAAAGGCACTTTACTCGACAGCTGTCAAACAGTGCCCAAAGACACCTATTTTTTTTCTTTTTTTTCATGTGCATAACTGAATCCTCTTTAGTGGGTGGGGTAGAGTTCCTGGAGATGATGGGACTCGAGCCTATGAGAAATCATAATGTGCTCACACCGCAGGTAAAGATCACATCTGAGAGTTGCCTGTCCAGTGCTGCAGGTATGGCTGTGTGCCCTGGGCCACAGCGCTGCCCACTGATTCTCTGGAGATCTGGGAGGCTGGGCCTCATCAGCGCTATGGTCCATCCAACCCACCCAACCAAGGGTCTGCCAGGAACAGGTGATGACGGCTTTCCCCATCCAGTGAATTCCACACATTCCCCCTGCCCCCAATTTCCAAGAACCTGCGTGCTTTTCAGAGGCCCTGTGAGCATTTATTTACTTCCCTTGTGCGAATATTTGACATCCAAAGTCTGATTGACTCAACTGGGCCTTACAAGTCATTTAACATTTTCTTAACCCATTTGCTGCCCAGGAGGCAGCCATTTGCAAGCCCACGTTTCTCACCTGGATCATGCCTGTCTCTTGCAGAGACAAATCACACTTAGCTCTATTCCCAGCAAAGATCTGGCAGACAGAGGTTTTATTCGTGCAGAAGGCTTCCCTGTTATCTTTCTGCTGGTCGCAAACTCTGTTTTTCCAGGTGTCCTTCATGAAGATATATCAGAGTTAAGAAAAAGAAAGCTCTCACATCTGGTGTCCTCCGAGGTCCTAACTGATTTAAACCATGGGCAGATTTTACTGTTTGCCTTTTCTTCCTGTGGAAACAGAATCCACACTGTGCAGCAGGGAAGGGAGTTGTTTGTGTTTACTGTGGGGATAACCAACACTGCTTTCCCCATTCTCCTTTTCTGGGTGCAGATTACAGATTAATCTTTATTCAGGCACAGAAACTCTTGATTTATGTCACTAATAAGTATGTGCTTTGTGTTGCAGCCAGTGTGAACTGCTCAGAATACACGATGTGCTGGTTGTAAATTGATGACCATATATTGTAGACCCCGGGATGCTCAGAAGGAGGAGAGGACAATGTGAATCAAATTCGTATTATGAAGCCTGGCCCCAGTATGCAAATCCCAGCCTGAGTGGTCAGGGCCTCTTAGTGTACTCCAAGTTACCTGGCACATCATTTACATCCATTTTTTTTATTTCACTAAGAACACACAGACCCTCTTTCACTTTGCCACAATTCTTGCTTCTGAATCAAACTACACACGAAGAACCCTGATCTCACAAATGAGCAATTGCTCTATTATCTGCCTGCCTTATGGGAAACGGAGGTCCCAATGCATTAAGAAGGAAACTTCAAGCCACATGAATGAACTTTGCCTTTGTATAGAAGGGTACAATGCCTCTTCCCACGTGTCCACAGAAAAGCGTGTCATTTCCACATGAGAAGCAACAAAGGCCCCCGGAAGTCCAGCAAAGCCCAGGCACCCCAGCAGCATCTTCTTTGTCCAGGCTTCTTTTGTCATTTACTTGCTTTCACTAATCAAGATCGCACAGGAATGTGTTGAGTTAATGGTTCAGTTTTGTTAATTGCTTCATTGGACTGCTTTTCAGAAAGCACTTGCCCCAGTCCTTGAAATGGAACACGATTAATCGGAAGTCACAAGAAATAATAATGAGGTTGAGGCGCCTCTGCATCCACCCTGAAATTCTGAGACCCCCTGGAACTGCATTTTAGGCCAGGCAGCAAGGTAATTGAGATTTGCACAAAGAATGGCATGAGATGGGGGCTTGCGGGCTCTGATAAAGTGTAGGAGGGGTGCTCCTTGAAGTGATTACACCCTAATATTTGCATGATTGCTAGAGTCATCTGGGAATGATTTTTAAAGTTTGCATCAATCATAGTTTTCTCCAGAAAACGGGGAGCAACACAAGCCTGGTTGTCCTTTCACATTGTGCGCCAAGTAGAGACAATCCCACCTTTTCTCAAGTTCTGAATCGTGACATTAAATAGCACAAGAAAATAAAAGCATGGCAGTCCACCAGGACTGTCAGCTGAGATAGAAAACCTGATTAGTAGCAAATTTGGCACCTGAGACTTCTGCAAATGGGATGAATTGCCAAAGGCGTGTCTTGCTGCGAGAACATTGCCTTTCCATTCGGTTATAGCAAAAGTATGTGTTGCTAGATATGGTGCATTAATTGTTTTCTTAGGAAGCTGCAGTCTAAATATAATTTTTAGTACGTGCCTTTGTAAGAGGCATTTTTTATAGCTAGATCTATATATCATAGTTGCCTATTTTATTAAATGCTCAAACTTCTAAAGAAATTGTGCCATATTTACAAATTATCTATATTAGCAAAAACCATATAGGGCATGCTTAGGTTAATTACTACCAGAAAGATTGTGGAGGTCTTGACATATTTTCAATTTCAATAAGAAAAACTCTGCATTGCTAGGAGTGTTATGCCAATAACTAATTTCTTTAGATGAAAATATATTGCTGTGTAACACTCAGTTGTCAAGATGGACGGCTTGAGTCTATAGCGACACAGTTTAGGAAAGTAGGAATTTTAAATGCAAAGTTCTGGGAGACACAAACAAGGTCAACTAACTAATTCCCCCAACTCTTTATCACCATAGCGACTGCATCTCAAACATTTATGTTTCTCGTTTCCTTATAAAGTGAAATATGAGGCCAAGGTGACTACCACATCTGGGAAAGGGTAAGGATAAAGTTCACAATTAAAAATGTAGCACTAAGTGTATCTAATACATCATTTTTGTCATTCTTCTTTTAAAATGACACACTTTTTCACCTGCATTCTCAGAGCCTTAAGGTCTGCTAGAGATGTGTCAGGGGCCATTATAGGACACAACTGAAAAGACCATACAGATTATTCCTGGGTCTTCTGTCCACCACTCGGAAAAGAGCAGCTCTACATTTATCTCCCTCTAATCCTGGGGTTTAAGAAGTCTTCTGCTATTTGAAAGAGTTTGAAAAACAACTAGGTTGTTTTCATCTATTTAATACCAATTAGACATTTTAAGATAATACAGGGAAAAAATTTTTATTTTTATTTTTTTTTTTTATTTTTTTTTTTTTAATTTTTTTTAATTTTTATTTATTTATGATAGTCACACAGAAAGAGAGAGAGGCAGAGACATAGGCAGAGGGAGAAGCAGGCTCCATGCACTGGGAGTCCGACGTGGGATTCGATCCCGGGGCTCCAGGATCGCGCCCTGGGCCAAAGGCAGGCGCCAAACCGCTGCGCCACCCAGGGATCCCCGGGAAAAAATTTTTAAACAAGGAAACCTACTCATGACATATTGTTAAATTAAAAAATGGTAAAAAAAAATGTGTGAACATGGTAAACCCTTTTTGCAGATATGTTCATATTTATTTATTTATTTTTGATATGTTCATATTTACACAAAAAAAGATGATAAAAAACCTAAATCATATTGAAGCTGAGTATTAGGGAGGGAGGAAGATAATTTTTATTATGTTTGCTGTTCAGTGTTTCTGTAACTTTGTTTTGAAATAATTCTAGGTTCACAGGAAGTTGCAAAAATAGCACAGAAAGGTCCTTTACCCCAATGTTAACATCAACAGAAACATAGTTCTAAGCACACTATCAAAACCAGGAAATTGACATTGGTATGACCCACAGACCCAATTCAGATTTCTCCACCTTTACGTGCCAATGCATGAGTGTACTCTTTGACCCTTAAAGGTTTCTTTGTTCTAAAGTCTGCTTTATCAGATGTTAATTCTCTCCCCTTCATAGTGTAATTAACTATAACATGTTCTTATAATTGTTGCTTCAATCACCTAATATAGCTTTAAAAATTCAAGAGGATAGTCTGTAATATTTACCCTCAACTTTTATGTTTTCTGCTGTTTTTTCTTCATCCCTCACATTCCACGTTCCTATCTTTTATTTCCTTTCTGTTCAAAGAAACTTTTTTTCTGTGTCTTTAGTTTTGCCAGTGATCTGCTCTCCTCAGCCATGATTTCAGTGCTTGGAACAATTTGTACTCTGCCCTCCTTGGCAATGTTTTGGCTACCATCTTGAAGAGCAGCCTAGGGTTAGCCAAGGTCTGCAGAGGGAATATGAATAGACCTCCAATGCACTCCACTGCTTCCTGACCTACACCAGATTAGGACCAAGAACAAAGGGCTTTCTCTTCAGGGTGGTGTCAGTATTAATGCCAGAGATAACCCTCTGTATAAAAACGACAGCTCAGAAAGCCACCAACTACTCGGTCTAGGAAGCAGTCGATAGTGACACGAGGAAATTAGGTATTTATTAGGTATCAGAAGATCCAAGTTCAAGTCCTGTTCTGACACAGTGAATGATTTTGTGTAAAGCACTTAAGCACTTTGAGTCTATCTTTCCATCTTTAAAATTAAAACAATGAATATCTATTTATATGGTTGTTTTGAGCTTAATTTGCTAATCTCTGGTCTAGAGGAATTCCCCCATTACTGACCAGATCTCTGGAATAGCAAACTTCCAGGAAGTTCATTAAAGATAGGGAACAGCATAAGACGTGAAAATTGGGAATTCCACTGACTTCATTGGAAGAATACTTTTAGAGCTTATCCAAGAGGGCCATTTGGGGCAAGGGGGAATATTGAACAATCGTTGATTACACATTTGAAGGTACTGACCAGATAGCGTCCCTAGATCCAAGCATAAAGAATAAAGGAAGGATGTTCACTGAAATCCCATCTGCCTAAAAATGGGAGAAACAGGATCTCATCAGTTGCTTTTAGGAAAAAAATATCTTTGGGCAGGAATCACAAGTCACTAAGAACATGCTTTTATGCACTATTTAAAATAACACTGCTATTGAATTGTTTGATATCAACCTAGATTATTTTGGCTGAAAACACTAATTGACAAGAATCTTTTCTAAGCCTGCACACTTGAAAATATCTTCTGTTTTTTATTTATTTTTGTTTGGTTGATTGGCTGGTTGTTTTATAGCCACTACTGAATGTATTCTGCTGCAGTTTTCAACAAGACCCTTGGCTATTTTCGGCTTCTTAAAAAAAGATAGCATATTAATACAAAACTAAAATACAAAATAGGAAAACACATGTCTGCAGTTGTATCTTCTCAGATTTCAATCATTCCAATGTATTATTTATCATTTTTGATTTATTTTGTTTTGTTTCAAGAAGTCATTATAAAATAAACCATCCCTGTTAATAAGTTACTTTAAGTTTTTGCATTTCTACTTAGGACCTGCTTTTCTCAGTGGCCCATGGAGCAATGTGTGCTTTTATGCTTTTGGGTAAGCTGAAGGTTACAAAGTTTACCAAAGTCCTCGGTGACCTCCATGTTCATAATTCCACCAGATGTTTTCAGTCCTCACTTTTCATGGCCTGTCACCTGTATTTTCCAGTATGGGCCACTTCCTCCTTCCTCTGGCTTCCATGATGCCACACCTTTTCCTCTGTCGTCTTTGTGCACTCACCACGCATCACCCAGTGATTAATGTAGGACTTCCTCAGGACTGGGCTCCTCTGCCTCACTCTGTAGGCCATCTCTCCTCTTGGGCAATCTGATCAATACCTTTGACTTCAGTAGCAGCTATGCTGTACCAGTGACCCCAAGCTGTAGATCTACAGGCCAGACCTCTTCTCTGCCCCAGAACTAGTGATCCAATCTTCTATTCTATGTCTCTCTTTTTATTCTCAAAAGTATCTCAAATTCATTATGTCCAAAACTGGATGAATGACAAGTTCTACCATCACCAACACCACCACCACCTCTGTGTTCTTACACTTGCCTCTTGCAGTGAATAGCATAAGCAACCATCCATTGGTGCAGGCCAGAAAGGCAGGAGTCCTCTTTAGACAGCTCCTTTTCTTGTTCCTCCATATCTAACCTTTGGCAGAGAACTATAGACTTTGCATTCTGTCAAATCCAGCATTTTCTCTCCATTTCTACTGCTTCTCAGTGTGGGTCAAATCCCTGGAGATCCTACTGTGAACCCCAAGCTGGCCTTTCATAGCATGCTTGCTCTTCCCTAATTCATTCCCCAAACAGCAACAAAATGATCTTCAGGAATGCAAACCTGAGGGGCACCTAGGTGGCTTAGTCAGTTAAGCATCTGACTTCAGCTCAGGTCATGATCTCAGGGTCCCAGGATCAAGCCCCATATATGGCTACCTGCTCAGCACAGTCTGTTTCTCCTTCTGCTCCCCTGCTTTTCTCTCTCTTTCTCTCTCTCTCTCTCTCAAATAAATTCTTAAAAAAAGAGAAAAGAATGCAGACCTGACCCCTTCAGCACCCCAACCCTCACACACACACACCACCAAGAACTTTTCAGTGGTTTCTTGTTGCCCCTTGCTCTGAACTAAAATCCTCACTTTGATCTCATGGCCCAGCACAATCTGGCCCCTGCATACCTCACCAGGCTCTTCTAAGCTAAGGTTACTCTCACCTCTGTCCTTCATACATGCAGGGCCCTCAGGGTAGAAGGGCTGCCCTACTCCCTTCTTTACCTACTTATCTCCTCATTTTCATGATCTTAGTTCAAATGATCTTAGTTCAGCCATTGCAGGGGACTCTCCCCTGATTTCCTAGTGTGGGTCTTACACAACTCTCTCTTTTTTCTCAGTAGTTATTATGTTTGTAATTACATACTGATTTATGTAATCATTTGATTAATTTCTATTCCCTCACTAGGCTGTGAGCTCCAAGATATATGGTGGTTCCATTCACCATTGCATCCACAGAGCCTAGCATAGCATATGAGAGGCACTAGGGAAGTATCCCATGAAGAGAAGAAGGAAGAAGGGACAGCAGGGGTAAAGGAAGTGATGCAGGGAAGGAGAGAAAGAGGGAGTAGAATAAAATGAAGAACAAATTATCCCTAGATATGGTGCCCAGGAAATCACACCATCTTGTAAACATATAGAATCCCTTTTTATATTACAAAGAGGAGGTTCACCCACCTGCATGCCCACTGTGGAAATATTCTCCACTTGAGCCCATAAGCTTAGAGAGGTTTGTATCTTTCACTGTGAAAAACTCCGAGATCCAACTACTAGAATTGTGCTCATGGCATTTCTGAGCCCTTTTTCATTGTGTCACTGTGGTTGAGACAGAAAGTACAAGACTTGTACCTCTTTACAACAAACCAGGTGTCCCTGAGACTCTGGAAAGACAGAAGATGAATAGACATGTCATGACTTCTCACCAGGAGAGTCATCTTGAGGCCTAGGGGAAGTTCTTATTAGAAAATGTCAGGCAGCATAGAGACAGAATGATTCACTGTACGTGAAAAATGCTGAGGAAATCCTCCCAACAAGAGCCTTCGCAAGAATTATTCAGAATTGGAAGATAAAAAATACATATTCTGGAGGGAAAATAATTTTTTTAGGATCTGGGAAACAAAATTTGCTAGTAGGATAGGTAGGCCTCTTTGCAGGAAGATTTGCTATAAACTGTGGGCCTGCATGTATGCATGAGGTTAGAGACCTCGAGATGGCAGATGCAACATCTCCTCTTTGTCTTGATCAGGGTTTAGGACTCAGGGTTGAAAAATTGAATTCATTTTCTGGCCTTATAAATATTAAAATGCAGTTTTTAATAGAACCTGAGATCTCCTTCATCTTCATCCCTGTCCAATTGGTCTGTGGGTTTCTACATCGTGTCTATTGTCCCTGGTTTCCTTCTCTGAAAACCAGAGAGGCAGTCCCAAAGGCAAGACATAAATTCACATAAAATAAGGCCTTCCAGAAAGAGGTTTAAAGGTAGAGAATCTTACAAAAGCAGGCTAGAGACCCAAGTGTATAGATTTGAGATGCTTGGGGAGAAATTGTGGCCAAAAGAAGCTAAAACCAAGACTGAGGAGGCCAAAATAGGACTCCCCACCAGCCCTGCTTGTTTCAGTTTGTTTTATTAAGACATTAAAAAAATAGTTTTAATGACAGGGATGCCCACTTTCACCACTGTTGATCAGCATAGTACTAAGACCTAACCGCAGCAATCAGACAAAAAAAGAAGTAAAAGTCATTCAGATTGGCAGAGAAAAAATTAAACTCTCACTCTTCACAGATGACATGATTGTATATGGGGAATTCAAAAGACTTCACCCCAAAACTGCTAGAACTCAAACAGCAATTCAGCAATGTGTCAGGATACAAAGTCAATGCACAGGAATCAGTTGCATTTCTATATACAAACGATGAGACTGAAGAAAGAGAAACTAAGGAATCAATCCCATTTACAGTTGCACCCCAAACCATAAGATACCTAGGAATAAAACTAACCAAAGAGGTAAAGGATCTGTACTCTATAGAACACTTCTGAAAGAAATTGAGGAAGACACAAAGAGATAGGAAAACATTCCATGCTCATGGATTGGAAGAATAAATACTGTGAAAATGTCTATGCTACCCAGGGCAATTTACATGTTCAGTGCAATTCCTATCAAAATACCATGGACTTTCTTCACAGAGTTGGAACAAATAATCCTAAGATTTGTGTGGACCTCGAATAGCCAGAGGAATGTTGAAAAAGAAAACCAAACCTGGGGGTATCACAATGCCTGACTTCAAGCTGTATTACAAAGCTGTGATCATCAAGACAGTATGGTACTGGCACAAAAACACATAGATCAATGGAACAGAATAGAGAACCCAGGAATGTACTCTCAACTCTATAGTCAACTCATCTTCAACAAAGCAGGAAAGAATATCCACTGGAAAAAAAGTGTCTTCAATAAATGGCATTGGGAAAATTGGAGAGCAACTATGTAGAAGAATGAACCTGGACCATTCTCTTACACTACATACAAAGATAAACTCAAAATGGATGAAAGGCTTAAATGTGAGACAGGAATCCATCAAAATCCTAGAGGAGAACTCAGGCAGCAACCTTTTTGACCTCGGCCACAGCAACTTCTTGCAAGACATGTCTATAAAAACAAGGGAAACAAAACCAATAATGAACTATTGGGACTTCATCAAGATAAAAAGCTTCTGCACAGCAAGGGAAGCAGTCAACAAAATTAAATGGGAAACTACAGAATGGGGAGAAGATATTGCCAATGGCATATCAGATAAAGGGCTAGTATCCAAGATTTATAAAGAATTTATCAAGTTCAACAATCCAATCAAGAAATGGACAGAAGACGTGAGCAGACATTTCTCCAAAGAAGAACTACACATGGCCAAAAAGCACATGAGAAAATGCTTTATATCACTTGCCATCAGGGAAATACAAATCAAAACCACAATGAGATACCACCTCACACCTTACACCAGTGAGACTGGCTAAAATTAACAAGACAGGAAACAACAAATGTTGATGAGGAAGTGGAGAAAAGGGAACCCTCTGGCACTGTTGGTGGGAATGCAAACTGGTGCAGCCACTCTGGAAAACAGTATGGAGGGTCCTCACAAAGTTAAAAATAGAGCTACCCTATGGCCACACAGTTGCACTACTGCGTACTTACCCCAAAGATACAGAAGTAGTGAAATGCTGGGACATCTGCACCCCGATGTTCAAAGCAGCAATGTCTACAATATCCATATTGTGGTAGGAGCCAAGATGTCCTGTGACAGATGAATGGATAAAGAAAATGTGGTTTATATATACAATGGAGTATTACTCAACCATCAGAAAGGATAAATACCTACCATTTACATCAACATGGATGGAACTGGAAGATATTATGCTGAGTGAAATAATAAATCAATCGGAGAAAGACAATTATTATATAGTATCACTCAGGTGGAATATAAGAAATAGTAAAAGGGACCATAAGGGAAAGAAGGGAAACTGAATGGGGAAAAATTAGAGAGGAAGACAAACCATGAGAGTCTCTAGCTCTGAGAAACAAAGGGTTGCAGAAGAAGTGGGTGGGCAGATGGGGTAACTGGGTGATGGGCATTAAAAAGGGCACATGATGAGATGAGCACTGGGTGTTACACTATATGTTGACAAATAGAATTTAAATAAAATAAAACAGTTTTAGGACTGCAGCAAAACTGGGCCAAATGTATAGGAATTTCTCATATACTTTCTACCTCCCAACATGCACAGCCTCCGCTACTATTACCATCCCCCACCGAAGGGGTGCAGGTTTTACATGGACCCATCATCACCAGAAGTCCCTGCATGGCATTAGGGCTCAGTCTTCATGTTGCTCACATCCACTCTATAGGTTTGGACAAAAATGTACAACACTATAGTACACATATTCACCATCCAGAGTGTTTATGCTGACCTAAAAATCTCCGTGCCCCACTATACATCCCTTTTCCCAGACCTTGTCTTTTTTTTCTTTAATCAAAACTAGATCCTTGACATTGATCTAATTATCATACATGAGGGAAAGTAAATGTGATTTGGCCCCTACAAATATATGTCCCCTAGAGGTTTTCTTTCTTCTTTTGAGGTTGAAAGATAAAGCAACTAATGCCAAGTAACGTACCATTTGATATGTTGAATTTTCCACTTAAACATATCTATTTGGGAAAGGAAGGCATGCCAAGTAGCTCCTGGTTGCTGGCCTTTTTCAATGGGAGTTAAGGATGTGACATGCTTTTGCTTTAATCATTCTAACAGAAACTTTGTAATTATTCCCTACTATTTCTTTTTTTTAAAATTTTTATTTATTTATGATAGTCACACAGGGAGAGAGAGAGAGAGGCAGAGACATAGGCAGAGGGAGAAGCAGGCTCCATGCACCGGGAGCCTGACGTGGGATTCGATCCTGGGTCTCCAGGAGCACGCCCTGGGCCAAAGGCGGGTGCCAAACCACTGCGCCACCCAGGGATCCCTATTCCCTACTATTTCTAAAGCCTCAAGTGGATTTCATCTCATTTTTTAGTTCATGCCAAAAAGTTGAAGTGTTAAGATTTTGCTGCCAATCATGTTTTCAAAATTATCCAAAATGTAAGAGTAAACTTTGTCCATGATATTATGAACTTCCTTACATAGTGTTTTATTTGTAGATAGTTTTCATTATTAATTTAACAAATGGGAGCCACTGGAAGCAAAGCCAAAATCATATGTTGTTGCCCTGATTTGCTAAGTGACTATTCTTTATAGCATTAACTGAAAGATATTAATTATATTTTAAAAGTAATAATCAAATGGGATTCATCCCTAAGTGCCAAAATGCAAAGATGTTCAACCATGGTAGTTAGACAAAAGAGAAAAATGACCATTTTAATTGATGTCAAGAAACCATTTTCTAAATTCTTTATTTTTTCTGAAACATTGTTGTTAAATGTATTTATATATAAATTAGAAACACCAAGCATAATGGTAAAAACAAAAAACAGTATCCTTTGAATTACAATGAGAATCAGTTTAGGATTCACGAATTTCTTTTATCATTAATTTAAACATGCTGACAAGTGCAATTAGACAAAAAGAATGAAATAAGAGCTATTAACAATGGAAAAAAGGAAGCAAAAGTATGGTTATTTTTTATGGACACACTTTTACATATTGAAAACCTAGGGTTAACATATGAACAAAAATTAGGAAGAATAAGGAAGCTTATGAGGTGATCATTTACAAAACAAATACTGAAAAATAAATTATTAAAAGGAAAGATGTCAAATCTCCGTAATTATCTATAAATTAAATATGTATAATTTCTGTATAATTCCCAACAGGATGACATCACTGAACAAAACAATTCCATATTTTATCTGAAAAAAATAAACACATGGAAATAATCATAAAATGGCTGAAAATAATAGGTAGTGGTCAGCCCAGGATATGTGGGAATATAGTATATTGCCTAGTTAACATTTGTATCAATGGGAAAACATCTGAGTATACAATAAAGAAAAACAACAAATATCCAATAAATACATGAAAAAAGATCAAACTCAGTACTGATTAAACAAATCCAAATTAAAACAGTTGGTGGGAAGGTCAATTGGTAAAATTTTCTAAAGGGCACTTTAACAAAATAACCTAAAGATGTTTCAGTAACTCTGCATCATAGTTCCCAAGAAGCTGCCTGTAGGAAACATAACTGGCATATCAGCTGGGAGTGGCCCCTGCCTACTGCCCATCCAACATGCCACATCGCATCTGAAGGGAAGTCCTGTTAGTTCTACCTTCCAATTATATCCAGAATCGTACCACTGCTCACTACTTCCTCCTCCACCACACTAGGCCAGATACTATGATATATTGCCTGGATTGTTAGAATACCCTTCTGGCTGGTCTCTGTGTTTCTAAAATTACACACTACCATATTTATTTTCAGCACTATGACCAGGAGGATTCTTTCAAAGGACAAATCAGATCATAATGTTCCTTTCCTCTATACTCTGAAGTATCCCAGCTCACTAAGAGGAAAAATAAAAAAGTGAGTCCTCTTGGCCTAGAAGGCCCTCAAGATCTGGTAACTACTCCTAGTTAATCCACCTCAGTCTTTGTGATTTATATCTCCCTGTACTCACCTCTTACTCATTTTGTTCCAGCCAAATCGGCCTTGTCACTGCTCCTCAAGCAAGCTGTGCAGGCTCTCCCCTCAGGCCCTTTGCACTGGTTATTCCTTTGCCTGGAAACTGCTCGGTTCTCCTTCAACTCCTTCTGGTGGTTGCTTAAATGTCACCAGCTCAGTGAAGCTTGTCTTGGTCACTCCCCACTCTCCCAGACCTCCTCAACCTGTTCTGTGTTTTCTATTTTTTAGACCTATGTATCATTTTCTAACTGACTCATCCACCTGGTTTCAATCTATGTTGATTATAGTCTGTCCCCTGTAGTTTACAAATTTCATAATGGCAGAGATTTTTGTTTTGTTCACATAGATCTGGCCCTAGCACACAAGCAGCTACCCAGAGATGTTTGGTGAATGAATTGCTGAATAATATTGCAAGGAGCCTTCCTACCTGGTGAGATTTAAAGAAAGCAGTACAATAATCAAATGGAACTCACAGAAGCGGAATACTATCTGACAGTCTTCAGGAATGCGAGGGAAGGCACGAAGGAAACGGTTGGTGTTTTCCTGTGCAATTCTAGATAGTCATCTGTTACTTCTTCCAAAAGATTCTCTGGCTGGTTACAGGCCCACACCAAACTCCTAGCCACAGTAAGAATAATAATAAAAAAATCAGAACCATAACATGAAATTAGTCCCTTATGTTTATATACCATTTCACAATGTACTAGTATTTATCTCGGTAAATTAGGTAGGCAAGGTAGATGTCAACTATTTGATGGATTAAAAATACTACTTTTACCTTGAGGCTACTTCTCCTTCTTTGATTACTATTATAATCTTTGTTTTGGATTCACTATTAAGAGAGGTTAAATTATACTGAAAGGATATTACATAAGGGAAAAATGGTTGATGATGCTTCAGAAATTATCCAGAACAATTGGATAAGGATGGAATGTTTTATATTTGTCATTTTTGTCACAGATAATTCGTTCAGAGCTGAGAATTTATATTTTATTTCAAAGCTACTTAAAGGCTCCAAAGAAGCCTTTTTTGGCTTCTTTTAAAAGTCCATTTTCTGGGATGCCTGGGTGGCTCAGCGGTTGAGTGTCTACCTTCGGCTCAGGGTGTGATCCCAAGGTCCTGGGATCAAGTCCCGCATCAGGATCCCTGCAGGGAGCCTATTTCTCCCTCTGCCTGTGTGTCTACCTCTCTCTCTGTGTCTCTCCTGAATAAAATCTTAAATAAATAAATGTCCATTTTCTGAAACCTGCCACAAGCTGATGGAAGTTTTATAGGAACCTTAAAGCCAATTAGAAGTCTGGGAACACTTGGTTTGTAAATGGCCCATAAGTTGGAGAGGCTACATTAGGGGCCAGGCTGAGAGCAGAAGCAGAGAGGGAGAGTGGGGAGCTTTTTGTTCTGCTGCTGTGAGACAACCACTGCCAGATGCCAACTCCCCCTCCTTGCCCCTAGTTCTGAGGTTGTCCCTATGGGTTTCAAAATAGGCATAGGCTTTGCCATTTTGTTTTATTCTATAGATGTCCTCCTACAACAAGGGAGAAGATAACCTTTGCTAAAATTTATGAGGCTACTTCTTAAAAAGAGCTTTCATTTAGGCTTTCTGAATTTTCCTCAACATGGAAGATTAAAGTTAAAGGACCAATTTACTCATTTTTCTCTCTGTATCTAATGCATTAGCAAAATAATCTCAGGATTGTGAGTTTACAGTTGTGAGTTTATGGAATGGCAAAAACAATTGGCTTAAAATGGATCCTATTATTTTAAATTCAACCATTTGAATCCAGTTGATGCATTTAATCCCCTAGATCACCACCCAGCCTGCCTTCAGACTGGACAAGAGCACTGTGTGTCCTAGCCAAATATTTCTACATCAAGGTCTGGTATATTGACATATATTGATATATATTACACTTACATCTTGTAAATGAAAGCTACTTCTGATGCAAAAATGTGTTTTCAGGTCATTTTGTATTTGATATTTGATAAGAGGAGAGATGGGGAATTTGGTCATGGGGCATGGAAAAAGAATGAATTATGATTTCAAGAAACATTTGCAGTGGCAAACTTGGGAGGAAATAATTTTGGTTAGGGCCAAATATGTGAAATGCCAGTGTGTGCACATGAGTATGTGTGTATATGTATGTATTGAGAGTGTTGTCAATGAAAAAGTGGTTATTTTATTTGATTAACCTTCAGAGGCAACTGATTAATCACAAATGATCTGTTGAGAGTCTCTGAGCAAAATATTTGCCATTAATTACACATACTTAAAAGTTTTATTTACTAAAACTCTCAACCTAACTATATTTAATCATAGAAAAATAAATGTAGTCAATTTCTTACTTAATAAATTAAATAATGGCCAAGTGTCTTCCTGTGGCTTCCTGGACACAGGACATGGCATGGTTTAACTGAACCTACCCTCACACTGATCCATCACAGATGGAGATGTGCCTACACCCATGCCCTGGTCATTTTCAATTTAGATTCTAGTTCAGCATAAATGGAGTTCCAGAGGTTCCCCAAGCCTCCAGAATGTTGATCTAGTTGAGACCATCCTTCCTAAAACAAGGACACAAAGGGACCTGCTGGAGAGGGCCAGGCAGAGAATGAAGGATATAGATAGGGGTAACAAGGAAACAATCAACATTTTGCAGTGCATATTCAGGCCAGACCTTCAAGTATATTCATTGGAATGACAAGGAACGCATAGACATACATGAATAATGAGGGCTTTAAGACAAGAAGAGGCCATTCCCAAGATAGTCTGTTAATGGAACCTGAGGTACTGGTGGCACATAGAAGGATGGAAAAACGTAGATGGGATCATGGAAATGACACTGTAGTCACAAACACCATGTGACCTCTGGGTTATGGCCACAGAACCAGGGTTCCAAGGAACCCAGTTTGAAATCCCCTTCTCAGACCCTCTCTGATGTTCCTCTGCCTATCTCAGCACTGTGAGACTTTATTTTTAAGAGATTTTATTTATTTATCTGAGAGACAGAGAGACAGAGAGAGAGAGCAAGTGGTAGGAGGAGCAGAAGGGGAGGGATATGAAGAGGTAAAGAATGTCCAGCAGGTTCTATGCTGAGTGCAGAGCGTGGTGTAGGGCTCAGTCTCACGACCCTGAGATCATGACCTGAGCCAAAACCAAAAGTTGAACACTCAACTGACTGAGCCACCCAGGTGCCCCACTTGTGAGACTTTAAATAGTACTTTCTGGGTATGAAATACAGTTCTTAAATTTATGTTACAATTTATAAAGGAACAGCATCTAAGTGAATGACTGGCCCTGTCCACCTCTAATGTTTTCCCATAAAACATAGAACCTAGGCTTCATTGATATACCAACTTATTTGTTTAATGGCTATCAAAATTCAGGCCATATGATATAAACCAAATACTTATTAGGGTCTGTAGTAAAACAAAAGAGTTGAGGGGCTCGTGGCTTTTGAGAAAACATATTTCCACAGCCTTTGTAATATTACTTCCATACATAATAAATACCACCATGATAAACAACAACTACATGGGTAGCCTCCCGTAATCCCCAGACAGAGAGATAGGTAGGTGATATGTTTCCACTGTTATAGATGCTGAGTATGAGGCACCAGGGAGTGGAGTTGCTTGCCTGAGGCCCACAGCTGGAAAGGATATGAGCTGGACAATGGGCCAAGACTGTGTGATGGCATGTCAAGTGGTCTTCTTCCTGCACCATTCACCCCCTTGACTTCTAGTCTGATTTTCCAAACTCAGGCATGTTTCCTGAGTCTTGAAATTGTTAATACAGACAAGTGAACATTCATTAAAACAAATGTCACATCTAAGCCAACTTCTACCCGAGATGTATGTTCTTCCTGTGCTTGTGTGTTTCAACAACTGAGAGAGTAACTTTCTAGCATCCTCAGACCATTTGGGTAAATAAATTACGAATATCCAAGAACAGTTGCCCTGTGCCTTCTTATATACCACATGCTAGCCCAGAGGCTGGACCTGCGAGGGTAATTTGGCCCCTGACTTTGAAGAATGGAGTTGGAGAGGCCATTCAGGTGGCTGAATGGGCAAAATAATCTCAGGATTGTGAGTTTACAGTTGTGAGTTTATGGAATGGCAAAAACAATTGGCTTAAAATGGATCCTGTTATTTTAAATTCAACCATTTGAATGCAATTGATGCATTTAATCCCCTAGATCACCACCCAGCCTGCCTTCAGACTGGACAAGAGCACTGTGTGTCCTAGCCAAACATTTCTATATCAAGGTCTGGTATATTGACATATGTATATATATAATACACTTACATCTTGTAAATGAAAGCTACTTCTGATGCAAAAATGTGTTTTCAGGTCATTTTGTATTTGATATTTGATAAGAGGAGAGATGGGGAATTTGGTCATGGGGCATGGAAAAAGAATGAATTATCTTGAAGGGGACGCCATAAACAGAAGGTCCCAAACTGGAAACGCCAAGATTTTTGCTGAAAATGATGAACATGTGGATATCACAGAGGCTTAAAATATTTTTGGGTGTCATCCTGAGTGTTAACCTGCTCAGAGGCACCTTCCATGCCATTTACCATCACTGCCCCTCCTCTTCCATGTCAGAACAATCCGTTTCAGTTATTTGTGATGTAGGATTTCTGTATGTGCATCTGCTCTATTTCCCTTCCACTGGACTGTGAAACCCCGACGCCAGAGACCAGGATGTTTTGGGGCTCTGCTGGAAGCCAATGCCTTACCCACCTCGGCACCTGTAAACAGCAGTCATCTGCTAACTACCGGGCAGTTCTGCAGCTGGAGAGGCATTTGGAGAGGTTGGCAGGTAGAGATGCTACCAGCCTGAGACATCAGCAAGAACACAGAGAATAGATGCTACAACATACCTAAGCATACCTAAGTTATACCTTCAGTATAACTGCTGAAGAACATGCCTGGAAGGTCTCTCTCAGTCCATTTGTGAGATCCTCAGCAGCCAGCTTAGCAGAGGGTGGTTTCCCCTGAGATGATGGGACATCCAAAAGTTCAGTCATCTGTAAAGTCGCACAAAGCTAAGCTCCAAGTAAGGTATGGCCCTGAGGTTAAGACCCAGCTGCACAGAATGAAGAGCACACTTACAGTCTCTGCCCGTGGTGAGCTAATGACCACTGATAATAAACCAAAGTCATGTACCAATGTGATGCTGGTGCACTGAGGGTCAAATTCCCCAATGTAACAATCTCTTTACCTTGAGCTGAATATTAGTAAAATGGCTGTCTTTATGGGAAGCAAACCATGAACACATGTAACTTTATTCAAAAATGCCAACACTTCATCTGAAGAGAGAATTTATAAAACTGCAAAGTGAGTGATGGAGTGGCATGGGGGATAGCCCTGTTGTCCCAGAAGAGAAGCCCTGAAGACTTGGTTCCCCACACTGTCTGTGACTCCAGACAAGTTATGTCACCTGCTGGCCTCATTGTCTCGTCTATACATCAAGTGATGGGTTCAGCTGAACTCTCTGGCCTTTGGAGATGTAATAAGCCTTACATGGACTCAAGCTTTTCTAGCATTGCACTTCTGAGCTCTCGATATTTTTGTTAAACATTATAATCTGCAATTACATCATTCGGTAATATCGTATGAAATTTATTTTTCACAATTCTGCTGAAGTGCAGGGTGATCACATAAGCAGCATTCTTGTATTGGAGTTTGTCCTTTATTAAACACTAAATTCTACATCCTTATGTTTTCAGCTGTCTCTTAAAATCACTGGTAAAATGCAGTTAACACTCAGAAACATGAGTCTGGGCTTATAAAAGAACTCATGAAAAACACCCTGATATAATTTCAAAATGAAACACAAAATTGCTCTTAAATATTGAGAAAAGAGAGGCCCAAGGCCCAAGCTTTCTAGACATCCCTTCTCTCCCCTGCCTACACATGTCTGCATGCCCCACCGTACATTTCCTGAGGATGGAGACTTTCCTCTGTGTCCTTGAGCCGCCTCCCCCTGCTTCTGTGGGGACCTTGCTTGATTATTTATCCCACTTTCCCTCCTGATGTATCTTCATCTTCTGTCTGTCGAACAGTTCCCTCCACTCAATCTATAAACATCCCAGGTCTCACTTTCTGAATATGCTGTATTTCATCAATTCTAAGATATACATTTTTCACACTTAACATCTCTGAAATCAGGATGTTTCTTACAACTTGCTATTCTTAAGGAAGATTTTTTTTTCTTTCTTGGAACATAAAATGGGGGTGTGCCTTACAAATGATGGTATTTTAGATTGGATGTAACACAATGCAAATCCCTCCTCTGTCCCCCCATAACACCTGCCATGGGTTAGGCTCTTCAAGATGGTCAGAAATGGAACCTATCCTTTGGATATCTTAGTTAATGAGGATTTAGTATAAGGCACCACAGACCAAGGGAGGAAACAGTCCTAGCAGTGCCCCACCAGGAGCAGTGGAAAGTTGTGGCTCATTGGTGAACAGCAGGTGCTCTAATGATTCAAGACAGTGCAGATGGTCTAGAAGCAACTCTGGTGCCAACTCATGACTCAGCTGTCCCATCTCTGCTCTACAAAGTCAGACTCACATTCAAGATCCCCAAAAGTAAAGGTAAGATTAGTTTGGTCAGTCACCATTTATGCCATCAGCAAGACTCGTTTGCCAGACTAATGGCAACCTATATAGATTAGACACCCAACCATCCCAGATTGAATTAGATGTGGCCAGAGCAGGAACAAGACATGGCAACCTGCAGGTATGTAACCGCTCAGAAGAAGCTATGGCCTAGGACGTATTCAGAACTTAATGTTTATCTCCACATGTTCCTCTAGCTGGTACTTTATTTTCAGATTTCCTTTGCAATCCAAGTTTTTTAAAATGTGGTCTAAACTTCTTGTCCCCACCTCCAGTCTTCCACCTGATTCAATCAGATTTCCTTCCCAATGCCTCTACACACACTGCTCTAGCTGTACTTGTCCTCAGCATGACCTTGTGTTTGATTTCTCCAAGGAACATGTTTAGTCTCTATCTTACCAGCCACTGGGGCTGCAGCAGATGCCAAGGGAATGCCATGGATGGCCCACCTAGGGGCCCTTCCTCAGGCTATACACTCTTCCTCTGGGTGCTCCCCACATTGCTGAGGGCTCACAGCAAAGTGCCTCTCCAGAGAATAGCTCTGAGCTGATGGGAATGCACATATGACTCCTGACTGAAAAGGCTGCCTTGGTGCTGTGGGGGCTGGTCATGCTCCAGAGGGTCCCATGGGGTTGGTTTGAGGCCAGATGGTAACTAACTCCCATCTTCACTTCGCTTCTTTCCCTGTTGATCCTTTGCCCCTCACCTCCTTATAGATTTTCTCTACAAGCACTCCTTTAACAAATCACCTGCCCCAGAATCTCCACTTCAGGCTGTTTCTAAGAAACCAAGACACCTCATACCTTGCACATCTCTCCTGCACTGACTTCCTTGTTACCATGTTCCCCTCCTGCCCCCATGGCCCTTAATCCTATGTCTCCTACAGTGGCAAGCTCAACCCTTCCCTTCCTCCCCTCCATGGCAGTGGTTCCCAAAGCAGCAGACCTTACATCCATTTTAAATAACAACCATTTCACAGCACTCCCTTTACTGTCCTGAGTCAGAGATGACATCACTGCCTGGTACAAGTCTCATTTGCTGAAAGATGCAGCTATACATATGTGTGTATGTGCGTGTGTGTGAGTATATGTCAAGTAAAATTCAAATGAAACCATATGACTAACTGAATGGTAATTTTATTAGTTCATTATTAAGATTCAGAAAATCGTTTCTTCAGAAAATGCTATGAAATATGAGAAATCAAAATATAAATTAGGAATAAAGAGGAGGATAACAGCAAAGAACAAGGGTTCTGGAACCAGACTGCCACTAAATTTTAAAAGCTATGTGGTCTTGTGCAAGTTGCTTAACTTCTCTGTACCTCAATTTCCAGTTTACCTACTTGAAAGAGCTTTACAAGAAGTAAATTGCAAAAAAAAATTTATGTATGCCTGGCATACCACGGGTTTTCATTTATATTTTAAGACAATAAGTCATGTTTTCTTTTAGTTTTAGCACGGTGTTGACAACCTCCTCTTTTCCCCCAGAAGGCCAGATGGTAAATATTTGAGGCTTTGTGGGCCGTACACAGTCTCTGTCATACACTTTTCTTCTTCTTGATTACAATCCTTTAGAAATGGAAAAGTAAGGCTTGTGGGCTTTCGCTGGCCAGCTCTGTGTCAGTTAGAGACCACACACAGGTAACATGCAAAGAAAAGATTCCATTTGCACCCTTTTTGTTCTTCTCAAAACTGTGAAACATTTAAACATAAAGAGAAGGATGAAGAATAATACGATACTCAGGTACCCTTCACCCAGTAATTACAATGTTAAATTTTGGATATTTGCTTTACCTTTCTTCTTTTCCTGACTCCACATAGCAACTATTCACAAGTTACTGTGTACCCTTCCCATCTGTGGCAAATCACCAAAATCAGCTACATTTTCTTCTTGGGCCAGATGTTAACCTGCAGTTCCCAGACTCCCATACAGTTAGATGTGAGCCTGTGACTGAGTGGTGGCCCCTGGACAGTGGGCATCAGTGATCGTGTCACTTCTCTGCCCAGATAAGGACCTGAAGATTTGCCTTGCACCTGGTCCTTCTCTCCATCTGCCACCTGAAGATGGACCACAAGGTGGAAATAGCCAGGATTCTTGAATGGCCATGAGGAATGAGGAGCACCAACATTAGATTGTGATATAAATGAAAATAAATAAGCATTTATTGAATTAAAGCCATTAAAATTTCAGGGCTTATCTGTTAGAGCAGTAGCTGGTATTATATGAATTTAATTCAACATGATCCATGGTTTCATAATTTTACTAAATGTGTATTTATCCACATATAATATATGGTACCACTTTGGGTTTTTTTATTTTTATTTATTTATGAGTCACAGAGACAGAGAGAGAGAGAGAGAGAGAGAGAGAGGCAGAGACACAGGCAGAGGGAGAAGCAGGCCCCATGCACCAGGAGCCTGATGTGGGACTCGATCCCGGGTCTCCAGGATCACACCCTGGGCCCAAGGCAGGCACTAAACCGCTGCGCCACCCAGGGATCCCCCACTTTGTATTTTAAAAAAAAAATGGTACATAGCATTCCACAACTTACTTTCTTTTTTTTCTCTTTGCTCAACAGTATGTCCTTGAGATGCATCCACATTGGTAAAGACTCACACTTTCTCAATGGTAGTTATTTGCTTGATTTAAATAAGCTCTCTTAGGTCTATAAAAATGAATTAAAATATCTTAATATTGAAAATTATAATGCGTTCAAATCTCTAAAATGTTCTAAATTGTTTTCAGCTGGCATGTGATCGGTATCCAGTCAGCTTGGGAAGTGTACTGGCAAGCTAGCTTGTTTTCATTGCATTCCCACATATGTCCTTCTACATGCTTCCCCCCAAATCCTGTCAGAGAAGACAAGACAAATCCAGACAATGAGGAACTGGACAGGTAGATATTAAGAACCAGCCCTGGGTATGTGGAGGCACGGGTTCATACCCCAAACACCTGCTAGTTCTGTGACCTGGGATACACAGCTGGACCACTTAGTCATTCAATTATATTCCTCCCGGAAGTGGGAAACAAACTTGTAACCATATCTTGGGTTCTCATGAGGATTAGATAAGCTTTTACAAAGAAAACACTTAGCCCAATGCAGGCCACATAGTAAGCATTCAATAAATGCCACCACCATGGTCCCCTTAGCAGAAAAATGTGCTTCTATTATATGTAGTTAATATAAAACTACCACCCTCAGCACACAAGCTTACTGAAGGCAAGCATGCTGGTTGGCATGACTGGCTATTTTCTGAGACTTTCTACCATCTCTCCATTATTCATTTGTTTTGTGTTCACTGGGATCTATTCGCAGCTACTAAATATTGTTGAGTTTGGTCTTTCAATTATGAAGCAAAAATTTAAAATTTCAATATTCTGCCAATTTACTTTCTCTCTAGTGAATATTTTAAAAATGTCTGACATCAGTGAATTTTCGGGGTAGTGCATTGGACCCCACTCTCCAGACCTCACCCCTGTCCTGCATCAGGGACACAACTTAATCTTTCCTCTGGAGAATCCCTGTTCACTTAAACCTAAACTCTTATTACAAATGCCTCACATGTAGCTTCTTTTCTTTGTCAATGATGAGCATTTTTTTCTACTTCTTTCCTTCTCCTCCAAGTTAAATCTCTAAGTTCCTCCTATAACATTTCATCCCTCTTTACACTTCCATATTGTGAGCTTTTGATCCTAATTTGCTGTCAACTGAGATGTTGCTGAATTGTTAACAGCTGTTCTTGTTTAGTTCGATATTAGTGGTTCCTTAAAACCAAATCTGTACATCAAAATTCTGGGTTTTGTTTGTTTTGTTTTGTTTTTTGTTGGTTTTTTTTTGTTTTTGTTTTTGTTTTTTTTTTACAGAGAGCCTTAGGGACACGTAATCTTATTATTGAAAACAAAATAAGACAAAACATCTTTACATAGTCATACTGCTAATATGGCACTGATCTGGGCCATGACCAGGTCTTTTGACTGTAAGTCCAAACTGTTTTCCTCCAAGCTCCACTGCCTCCCTGAACAATGCTCTACAATTCCCAAAGGGGCATTTGTTCATGTCCACAGTGTGATATGTCTATTCTCATAATAAAAGAATAAGCCTTATTTCAAGCAAGCAGGATAGTGGAACTTAAAAGTGTCTCTAGAAGTTAAGGACTGAGATGTCAACCCAGCAAGTTTCCAATTAATGAGACTTTTATACCATAGTTTATTGACTATGGGCTTTACATATATTATATTGTCTTAATAACTTTGCAGGAGGTAATAATTCTGTACAGATGAGGAAACAGCTTGCGTAAGGTAGCACGCGTGTCCAAGGTCACCTAACAGGTAGGTAGTTTGATTCATACTCATGTGAGTCTGACTTCAGAGTCCTCAGCCCCATTCTGCCTCTCTTAAATACCAGCACACATGCGACAATGCTGCATTGTGACATTTGTCATAATTTGTACATTTGTCCCCTTTCTGATCTCCATTGCACCCTCAGGCACAGCCCTACTTATTTGTATTCTTCATGTACATAGATGAAATATATGTATGGGGAGATAACATAAAATATTACAGTAGTTTATGGAAATAGACAAGATGAAAGGGAAAAGTAAAGCACCACACAAAGAATCCGTGATAATCCCCGAGGAAGGGCTTCAGCAAGAGAAAAATCTAGCTTGTTTTCCTAATTTCTGGTCATTAAATTACTTATCGTCCTGGATTCTCATGAGTCATACTTATAAATAGGACAGCTGCTACAGGAAAGGAGAAGAGGTGAGCAAGTACAGGAAAGAAGACGTCCCGGGCTGGCAGAGAGCAGAGGAAGCCAGCGCAGGAGGGATGGGTGCTCTGCTCAGCGCAGGAGGGATGGGTGCTCTGTTAGCGTGCTGCTGAGGGACACACTCCTCCTTGCCCAATCCAGCCCTGTTTCTGTGTGGAGGCAGCATCTTCCCCAGAGGGAGCTCTGCTGTTATTTAAGGACCCAACAGAATCAGCAGAAGGCCTACTTGGTCTTACCATTGGCAATGTGCAATTCCACCCATTCCATTTAATGTCTTAGACCTATAATTCTTTCATTTCAGATCGCAGAAGCAGAGATAGCACCATACACTTTCCACAGCATTTCAAGAGAAATATTTAAGCTTCTTGAGCTCCTTTGACTCTGTGCCTTGCACACCAAGCCCAATCCAAGATTCAAGAGATAGTATCAGGTTCAGGAGCATTAAGTTGCATGAAAATAGGGCACTGCATTTAGACGTTCTCCCTGGAGACTCTGGAGAGGTGATGTGAAATGGCATGCCTAAAGATAGAAGTTAATTGACGAACTTAAGATAGTTGACCAGAGCTGTAGATTAATTATCTGCTGTGATGGAGAAAGGGGGGCTACTGGATAGCTGTATTATTTTTAGATGTAAGGTCAAATGGAAAAGAAGTATAGGAAAGTAGTAGGCTTTTAAAAGGTGTTTTTTTTTGTTTTGTTTTTTTGTTTTTTTGTTTTTTTGTTTTTTCCTTTGGACTGAGGTGGACACTCTGGCCAGCCAAGAGGTAAAAAGATAGGGTTTCTTCCTTCTCACATCAATGACGATCAGTTTCCAGTTCTTTCCAGGGTAGGAAAGGGAAGAATCTTGAATTAAATTCTTCACCTTTCTTACAGTCTTACACTTTTAAATTGTACCAATACTCAGAAATCTTTCATTTCCCATGTCATAGAGATAGGTGGTTTTGCTTTCCTAAGATTACTTCATGATAATCTTATAAATCTAGATAAAACAATGATAGAATCTATTTTATTCATCACATAAGAAGAGAAATAATGATTTAGAAGCTTTCATAATAGGATTCCTAGTATAGTTTCTCAAACTTTTCTTTATGGATAAAGTATGTATGTGCAAAAACTGAGTCTGTTTGAAGTGTGCATTTCCATGAGCCTTGACAGTTCTACACAGCCAAGAAACCACCACCACAAGATACAGAATATTCCCATCACTCTCAAAAGATTTCATCCTGTCCCTTTACAGTTTCCCCCTCCCTCCACCCACAGTCACAGGCAACCACTTTACTTGTTTTCCCCACAATTATTTTTAAGGCAGGCATTTGTTTGTATCCACTTCTAGCAAGGAGTAAGAAGTGGCTACAGGATTCTAAAGAAGTATTGGGATTATTTTGAAAGCCTTCCAGTGGCCATGTCATTCACAAGTTCACTAAAGTACTTTGTCTTTTTCATTTTTCTAATGCCAGGGTGCACAGAGAGGGCTGAAGTAAAGCAGATAGCTCTCGAGCATCTGAAGAAGGGGTGCAGTGAGGAGATCAGATAGGCCCTCTCTTTTCTCTGGTACATCCGACAACGCAGGTTTGATAGCTACAAGTGTTAGCCTAAGTGTGTGTTCCTGGGGGTGGCGGAGAGAATGCGGGGCTACATCAGGTAGTTTCTACCTGTGTGGTTTCAGGTGAGTGATTCCACTTGCCCAGTAGTCTCTTTCGCTCCAGCAGTAAGGTGAGAAGGGAGAACTGAATGATCTCTTGTGTAACTCTTTCCCTAGAAAGCCATATCCCAGCAATGAAACTTGTGCTACGGTGTGTACCACCTATACATACATTGTATAGGCCATCTGTAAATATCCCAGAGGACAGATACTGTGTCCTTTTTATTTTCCTAATGCTAAATTGGACAGATAGGTCTGATTTGCAGACCCAGAGAACAGTCGCTATTCTTAAGCACTCTGAAAATATTTCTACATAAATTGTTGTAAACCTTTTCAACAGTTTGGAACAATGGCAAAAGGGTAAATAAAGCAGGTAATTAAGATGACACTACCAAAAAATGTGTGAACTAATTTTGATATACGAATCTCTGTTTAACTGTAAACAAGGCCTTTAAAACATCAGTGATTGGGTTGTTATAAGTCAACGTAAGCAACTGGAATAAGAAGAGAGAATAGAAATTTTGTAAAAGAAATATTTTATAGCTTTCCATATCTCTTGCAGAGATTGTCCTTTCACTGAGGTTGCCTGAGACAAACAGTTCAATTGTCTTTCTTGGCTCTTTTTAACCTTTCTTTTTTTGATTCTGTCACTGTGACCTTACTTTGAAAATTAAGAGGAAAATTCATAAAAATGTAAACAACATTAATGTCTCTGTATCTTGTTGAAAAATACTATTTTCCCTGAAGGAAGTATTATGTTTACTTTTTCCTTAAGGCTGCAATATTTTAACTCAGCCTCCGGGTCACTTTTATCTCAAGAGGCTTTGAAACCAATTAATACCAAAAAATAGAATTCTCTAAGACTTACTTTTGCAACTAGAAGAAAAACAGAAAAAGACTTGAACCCTCTCAAGTCTATCCTATTGCAAACTGATGACCCATTGAGGCAATTGTAACATTGTTCCAAGACAGTATATAACTATTATATCATCTACTTTCTTTTAATAAGGAAAAATATTCAGAGAAGAGGCAAGTCAAACTTGCAAAGTACTTTTCTGCTTTTTCAGTGATAATTCTACATTTTCTTCTAAGTCTTAACAGTTTTTAACTTTGGAGACATAAATCTTACAAATGTACAACTCAACTGTTGGAGGGTTTCTGATCCAGTGTGTGGGTTATATAACTTTTTTTCTTCTCTTGATGATCATCCGCTATCTCACAGGAAAAGTCAAGGAGGTCCACTTTGCAACTCATTATTATGAAATTTTTAATGGAATAAGACTTGAATGATGAAATTTGTGGATTTTTTTGGCAGCAGCTTCTTTAATGGAACCTAAAGAAGTCACAGGAGTTTTTTAAGAGCTTCAGTCTAAATCAAATCTGACTTTTTTTTTTTTTAACTTAACCCATTCAGCAAACTAAAGACAATGAGAAATATATATTTTAATGGCAAAGTTGAACATTTTCTAACATTGTTTTGGAACATGAAAATAATGTCTGAACCTCAACCAAACTGATAGTTATTTGATTTACGTATCAGTTCTATGAATCTCTAGCTTTTATTTGTTATCTCATTTAAAAGATAGTATGGACATATCATCCTCTAAAACTAACCACGTAGATTTTATTTTTCAATAGTCATATTAGTATAAATGGTGCTCATGCAGCAAAGTTGTATATTATTTCAGAAACTTAAACCATGTGTAATGTATGTATGTATATAGATATATGTAATATTGCTATATATACCTCACAGATAGCTTATAAACTTTTATACAAAGACATTTTAACCATGTATCTACGTTTCCTGTGCTTTTTAAAATCAGTCTTTCCCTGGTGTTAGGCAAAACCATTTTTCCAGGGCTGTGGAGTATATTCTAACTTTTTGGTTAAATTTTAAGCTTGTCCATCAACCCATTTTAGATGAGCTCCATTTCTTTCAAATCTTGAGCTTATAAACCTCTGCTAATTTGCATAGATGTTCATGCAATCTTAAATGTGAAAAAGATTAACAGTAGTGAATTGGAACTTGCTGGAAGAGGGGTCAGCTACTTTGGTTGGTTTGTTACCCATGGGAGGTGGGGAGGCAATGTCTCAGGTGTCGGGTCTCTTTAACTAACACCTCTTACCTCTGGGATTTGTCGGAGACAGACAATGGGCTCAGCCCGTATCAGCCAGCATGCTCCAAGTCAGACAAGCAGAAACACCAACAATGCCTTTATTCATGCTTCCACACACTAAGTAGGGGCAAAGGCACACTAAAGGTCAAGAGGGACTATAGCTATCAAGAAAGACAAGCTCGAGTGTCACACTGAAGCCAAAACTTGTACCTCCTGCAACTGCAGCCACCAGGGCAGATCACCACGCCAACAGGGCCTCTGTGACCTCTGGAGACAGCTCTGTGCTGAGAGGCCTCAGGAGAGGCCTTGAAGATTTGAAGCCTCGATCCTCCAGTTCCTCAGCCGTGGGTGAGGCCATATTTTAAGCAATATTAAAAATGTCAAGAAAGAGAAGAGGTTCATTAGAAAATCAGGAAGCTTAGCCCACGGTGGTCATATCCCTGAGCAATGTGCCTTGGATAAACAGAGTTTTGGCTTCCTGGAAGTCATGTTGCATCCACGATGAAACAAATCAATTAGATTCTTCATAGCACCATTATTGACTATATTTGCTATAAAATGTGAATATTTATGGAATACTCACTACAAAAAATATGACCTCCATGAGCTTTTGAGGTGTGTGTGTATATGTATGTGATTTGGAGTTTGTTTTGGGTTTTTTTTTTTTTTTTTGGTACATTGTTATTTCCCAAATGCCAAGCACAACATCTATCATTGGCACTAATAAATATGTGTTGAGTGAGTGATTGTTTGAAGGCCTGCCTATAGGCTCTAATATTTTACATATAGTATTTCACTTAAATTTAAGTGACTCAAATAACACAGGTACTATGCACGCCCCAGTTTACAGATGTGAAAACTAGTCACAGAGAAGTTAATTTGCCTAAGATCTCACAACTAGAGATGAAAGCCTTAGAATTCAAGCTAGTAGTCTGTTTGTGGAGTTTGTGCTTTCCATCATATGTACACGGACTCTCATTTTCTTAGCAAGTCATACATAACACTTATTTTATACAAAAACATAACCAACCTTATTTTGCTCCAAATATCTCATGACCAGACAGGTTTCCCTGCTTCTAGAATGCTTACTATAAATGCTCTGACACTTTGGAAATATTACCTTTCAGATACACCTTTCTTCTCTATCAGCCCCTTTGACTGTTTGTGTCTGGGACTCCAGTGAATTTTGAATTGTCCAATCTGAAGAAGTTAGCTTATAAAGGCAACTGACAGACTTCGGAGATGGCCACATTTTCCATCCTGTGGGGAATCCTGACTCTTACCTAGATCACCAACTTCTACTCATAATGGAAGATGAGTTGCTTTTCTTTTGGAATTTTGAATGAATTTGGCTCCAGAGGTGGATGCTATATTGGAACCTCTGGAGAATAAATTCCTTCAGTTTCTGCTTACTTGGGGACTGTGTGCTGAGGGCCATAGACTGTTACAACTAATGAGCCAAAACCCTACCCTCAAGTGCTCACTGAGAGAAAGGGCAAATGGCTGAGCTTCCATGACTGCTCCCTTCTGAGCCAGTGGCAGTGGACAATAGATTTTATAACACCAGGAGCTTGAATGAGGAGCTGGACTGAGACCATAGAGACAGCAGAGTGGCTATAAAGCAATGTGATTACTTTTGGCTGTGATAGGACTGGGCCATGTGAGCTGCAAGTGATAAACTCTATAATCCATTAGTGTTTCTCAATTTTATCCATTTTCCATAGGAGGATATGATTAGCTTTTTTTATTTTTTCTTAAAGAATTGCTTTCCCATTAAGATTGTCTTTTAAAAAGGTTTTATAATGGTCTCATTTGCAGTAAACTTCATTTATATCCTGAGAATGAAGCTTGGAATTGCAGCAAAATAATCCAGAATACCATGGAAGGAAAAGATTATAATCTACCTCCAGGACTTTTTTTAGGTAATAGTCAAGATATGCAGAAAGAGGAACAGGTTATTTTCACCCACAGAATTCATGCCCCATTGGAAACAATATGAACTGGGCAATAACATCAGCAATAACTATTTGTATTTTGGACATGTTCAATGCATAGATATTAGAGAAGAAAAATGTATTACAATTTACCAGTCCATAACCATTAAAATAAAGCACTCTGTCTGAAAGTCAGACTAAACTATTCTCCTCTATCTTATTTCACCCAACTGTCAAAAAATCCAGCAGGGTAATTTAGAAAGTTAAGCTAGAGAAGGGCTAAAGTTTATTCATGACTTCATGAAATAAATATTACAGGATACAGAGACAAAGAAGCATGTGTGTGCTTTAATCAAGATGCAATTGTTAGTGTATCAGAGAGAATATGCATTCTTGCCATCTGGAAAAGACAATATGAGGTGTGTAGGGAGCACCTGAGTGGTTTTCTGAGGAGCAAGTCCATAACTTCATCAGGCTTACATGGATGGTCATAATTTATTAGGTTATGAATCATTGCTCTAGCAAAGTGTTGAATCTGTCCCACTATGACAACATTTACCTGCGAGTCATTTAGCTGGGATGTCTGAATGTGAGGACTAGATTCCAGCATCGTCCCCAGGGAGAGAGTCAGATCGGGATCCAGGGTGAAGGAGCTACACTTTGGAAGTAAACTAATCCCAAATGAGCCAACATAAGTAAACTTTTCAGGGCATTATTAAGCACACAGAAGAAAATGTTGTGGCCTATAAAATAAAGTTCATTTCCCTCACTTGATGAGCAGGTCGTTCTCAGAGATATCTCCAGGTGTCCTTTTGACGAACCCCTCCTCCCCCCAAGACAAAGAACAAAGAAGTTGAGAGTGGAAATTAATTTTTTTCTCTCTAAGTACTATCCGCATGCTGCTTGGTCCCAGGGATTGTGACCCTCGTCTATAGATGAACAGATGCACCAAATGTTTGTCTAAACTATCGACTTTAAAAGGTAAGATATTCTGATATATGCTACAACATAGATGAACATGGAGGATATGATGCCGAGTGTAAGAAGTCAGATGTTATATGGCTCTGCTTGTATGAGGTATATCTAAAATAGTCAAAATCATAGGGACAGAGAGTAGAATGGTGTTTGCCAGGGGCTGAAAGAAGGGTGGAATGGAGAATTACTACTTAATAGGTAGAGTTTCAGTTGAACAAGATGAAAAGAGTTGGAAATTGATGGTGGTATTGGCTGCACAACCATGTGAATGGACTTCACGCCACTGAACTGTACACTTAAAACAGTTAAGATGGCAAATGTTATGTCTTGTGTATTTTAATACACATATATACACAAAAATAGAAAAAAAAACACAAAACCATGGGGCCCACCTTAAAGCCATCACATCAGAATCCCAGAGAACAGGGCTTGCACATTTTGTTAAAATTCCCCCATGTGATTATGACCTATAACTAAGGCTACAAATTACTGATTGAGAGTAGGATTTTTCATCTTGACACTATTAGAATTTTGGATCCAATAATTATTTATTGTGGAAGAAGGAGGCTGTCCTGTGCATAGTAGGATATCAAGCCGCATCCCTGGCTTCTACTCATGTGATATTAGAAGCACCTCCCCTTTCCTCAAGTTGTGATAATCAAAATTGTCAGACAATGCCAAAGGCCCACTTGGAGGGGACATGGGCTGAGGAGCAAAATCTCCTGGCTGAGAAAAAGAAAAGCTAGTATTGATAAAGAAGCAAGTAATATTCTCACAGCTACTGCCCAGCCTCTGTACTTCAAGAGGGGAAATTCTGTCCCCTGAGGCTTGGTGCCTAGTGGACCAGTGGATCTTCTTTGGATCCACATGTCCCTGTCGGCTCTACCCTGTACTAGTGTACTGGGAAGGTTCAGGTCAGGGCTGAGAGCAGACCTGACCAAACAAGTACTCGCAAATTTTCTCCCTTAGTGAGGGTTATTTGTTTTTGTTTCATTCAATTTTGCTTTGTTTGCATTAAAAGGCAAGAATTTGACCTCTTCTTTTTCCTGGTTCAACTTTCATTTGGGGCTAAGAGGCTTCAGTATTATCTGATCATTAAAACATAAACAAGGTATAAGACAGTGTGTACATGTGTGTGTGTGTGTGTGAGATTGAGAGAGAGAGAGAGAATTTTGGGGTACACATCAATTAATTCTCAAAATAATCTTGTCATATATCATGCCACTTAATCCTCACTAAAACTTCATAAGGAAAATACTATTACTCTAATTTGACAGAAGAGAAAACTGAGGCTCAAAGATGTAAATATATAGCATCTAAATGGATCATGAAGGTGCTAGATGTTGTATCCAGAGCCCAATTCAAATCTGTCAGATTCCAAAGCCTATGCTTTCTTCAACCATAGCACATTGCAATGGTTCCGTTTAACCCGGAACTTTACTTGCATGGTCTGGACAGCGTATTGGTACCTCATCTGCTTCCGCCTATTACCATTTGCTTCACCAGCATGTAGATCTAACATCCATTAAAAGATTCACTTCTGATCCTGTCAGAATGGCCAACAGATGGTATTTTCTGCTGAGAACCTATAGCCAGTCTGACTGACAGATTCGTCTTGCCAAGGCACAGGCATCAGTGACCACAACCATGCATCCATTTTGTAGCCCCCAAATGTCCCAGCATTTGATGGCACACACAGGGGTGTAACCAAACCCAGTAGTCATCCATCATTTAATCCATCCATTTGGCAGTACTTTCTCTTGCAAGAGCAAAAAGACCATCTTAGGTGTGTGAGTTGCTGACACTGAGAGTCAACCATCCCCGTGAAAGCGCTGGGGCACCCTGAGACTCCACCCGTCTGGAGCAAAAGCACCACATTTGCAGACACCTGTGGTTTGCCTAATTACATTTTCGCAAACCCTTGGAAACCAGTGAGCGCTTCAGCTGCACCACGCGTGTAGTCTAATGAGGTTTCAGAACCCTATGTTATGAAATTGTCACAGGTTATTTGTCAGGAAGTGGCTGCCTTGTGAATCCAGCAGACTGAAAATATGGGGGACCCACATTCTAATAGTAATTCTTAGTAAGTATAAAAAATAAACATGACTTCAATCACATGCAACAAGTAGTTGCTGAGCATTCATTTCATACGCCTGTGAGTTTCCCAGGTCTTTTTATTCCCCTGAGCACCCTGGAGGGATTGAAAAGCAAGAGCCTCTGCTACCCACGTCCTTAAATTTGAGAAAGATTTGATTCCCAATGAAAATGGAGATCTTACCTTGAAATGAATTGATCAGTATTGATTTCCTTTCCTTGTAGATGGATTAACTACCCTATGTTCTTATGCTGACCCTTTTTTTTTACAAATTATTGTGTTCTTTGCATTCATTCCTTTTAAAGTGTATTTAACATAAGTATTATCACCCCTTGGTTATTAAGAGATGGATGATCTGGTGGGGGGATTATTCTTGCCTTTGGCTGGCAGGTTATGTTTCCTCCCTTTTTTTCTTTTTTTTTGGGGGGGGGGCTCCTTGCTTCTTAATCCCGCTGTTGCTAATTATGAGTTCTCTACACCGACTGGAGCATTGCCACAGCATCCCAGTCTCTGCCTGGGCTCAGTAACACCTCCGTGGCCCAGGGAGTCTCCTGTCACAAGTGCCACCGGGCCTCATCTCAGAGCCAGGAAGCCCTCCCTGTATAGGCACTTCTTAGCTGCTAGCAGGTGGGGTTTGGAAATAAACTTGTACCATGTTTTGTCCTAAGACCACACTGCCTGAGGTTTATTGAACTCCCACTATTTACAAAGCCATCAATATAGAACTTCTCCAATCTTTGGGGGAAGGGTATCTCATTGTCTGCATTCCTTCTGTGGGCATCTCCTAGGTACTTGGGGTTTTCCTATTCTGCTCTAGGAATAACCCAGCCTGTATGCCAGAGAATAATTGCGTCAAATTATGATTACACGTTCACTATACAGAATTTGGAAAATGCAGGAAAATTAGCACACATACAAAATAAGTGTAATGACATGACCCAGCAGTAACCCCAGTTTTCAATCTCTGTGTATATTTCTATGTTTATTTTATGAAAAGGGATTGTAACTTAATACTGTTTTATTAACTGATTTTTAATTAACATATCTTATTATTTTCAATGACATGAAACCCTGCTAAGTAATGCATCATATGACTGTATCATTACATACTTAACAAATCAATCGCAGCCCATCTAGGCTAGTTCCTTCTTTTTATTACAAATAATGTGCAATATGAAAAGATTTTCAAGGGTATTTGTGCATGTCTTGTTATTCCCTTGTGATAAATTTCCAGACTTGGAATTGCTGCATAAAAAGGAGGCATATTTTAAGTGAGGACTCTCTTCTTGACCTGACTCTACCAATTCTGCTTCCCATGGCTAGATTTTCCTCATCCTGCATTTGTCAGCTCTGATACTTAGACCTTCCTCAGCAGAATTACATGAAAATTCCTGGGTGCCACCCCCCATCCCCATTACTGGAACTGCAGCTCAAGGGTCTGCACACCTGATCTTCCACAACTGCATTACGTAGCAACAGGACAGACAGGAGCCACCACTGGGCCTCACGTGATCAGTCACCCTGTGGAGTTAAAATGTACTGATTTGTTTCAATCAAGTATAATAGGACAGAAGACACAGAAATGATTTGTCATGAAGGAAGAAATTTACACTCACGGATCCCTATAACAAGAACGCACACTGAGTCATGCAGAGCCACGTGAGAAGCACCAGGTCCATCAGGAGACAAAAATGAAGGGAGCAGAGTGTGGTCTAGGGCCCATCTGGGGTTTTCCAGAGAAGGAATGGGGAAGGCAGGGTAGGTGCACTAAGTGAACTTAGGGTTGGATAGTTTGAATAATTTCAGTGGTCGCTGGGCTATACAGGGTTCTGGTTTCTAGTAATCTGGTAGCTGGTTCTGGGAGGCAAAAATGTCAGGGCAGGGGGAATATGATCATGACCTCCTTTGGAAATGAGGAAATAGATATTTACTGGAAGTGAATTAGAATCTTGCCAACCTCTCCAGCCTTGATTCTACCCCCATACCCCCAAATTTCCTAACCACTGGCACTAGGACTAGGCTTCTAGCAATGCCCACCAAAGTGGCACCTAACGGGGCCAAGACTCTGATAGATTCACTTCTGTGTCAGTTGACCCAACATCAGGCACAAAGAAGCTAAAATATCCAAGCCCGAAGCAGGTTTGCTGAGTTTTGTGCTCTATATAAAGAGGTCTCCTGGGGGAGAGACTGAAATTCTTGGCAAGATGATATTTATGAATTAGCTATGAATTTCAAATATCCCTGCATCCGTATCACTTCATTAGTATGGAATCAAAAATTCTAATTATGGAGTAAATGTTTTTGAAAGGGAGAGAGAAAAAGAGTTTTCACCACAATCCTTGTTATTTCTCTTGTATAGGAAAATCTAAAATTGGACCAAAAGGAAACGGGACTATGAGCTTCCAGCATTCTCCCTGTGACTGGATTACTCCATATTATTATTTCTATTCATAGTTTACATTGCTTTTGTAGAGCTGTTATTACTGGAAACAAAAACACGACAATAACCCTTTGAAATCTTTTCCAGCAAGTTCTCTAAAGAGGTAGGCCTCTTCCCATCTCATCGCAATTCTTTTCTAAGAGGTCAGCTAATTTTTCCTTTTAAAATCATTGATATTTAAATCTGCTCTTTCTTTAATAGTCACTTGCCAAGAATTGTCAAATCTCGTTTTGAGCACGGAGGTAAAAATGTCCTTATCCGTTGTTGAGGAGGCAAGTGTTCTCTGTCATCCCGCGGGGAGGTGGCGGCCCCTAAACCCGCGTGGGCCGCCCCCTGGGCTACTTCTCGCTCACCTGCCTGCGCTCAGGTGTGAGCAGCAGCGGAGAGTTGCCTGTGTGACAAGGCGACAGCCCCAGGCCCGGCAGAGACACCAGTAGCACAGCAGCAGGGACGTTTGCTCCTCGTTAGCCTTTCCAGAGCTGCGGGGCTCAACCACCAGGTCTTTTTGTGGACAGGCAACAGGTACGCGGACCTCACAGCCTGCAGCACCCGTGGTGCTTCCAGAGAACTCCATGCGCCCCGTTCGCCGTTGTCGCTTGCGTGCCAGGCAACCCTGGCCGTTTCAAAGGCACAGACCGCACAGGCCCGCATTTCCTTCCTGAGGCCCCAGACATCTAGTGCCTGCTCCGTTCCAGCCACGTGGGCAGGGTGCTGGGCTGGAGCCCTCCCCCCCCCACTTATCCCCTGCATGTAAATCAGCCTCCCCCCTCTCCCAGGAGCAGCAGAGACCCATATAAAGCAGTCTCCTGAAGCTGGGTTTGCTGTAGCAATGTCCTTGTCAGAGCTCAGTTTCTCTTGTCTCTTTGTACGCCCAGTGAAAAATTCTGGAACAGTAGCCCCAAGAAAGCTTTTCTTCCCCCCTCCCCCGCCAGCGCTCCTGCGGATGGGGGCGCCTTCTGAGGCCTGCGCCGGCCCCTCTGCTCCTTTGATGGCCCGGGAATGTACATTCCTGTCTATTTCAGCTGCGCTCCCTCTAAAGGCGTTTTCAAAAATGTTAACTGCTGAACTCTAGCCAGCGTGAAGCCGTTTCATTTTGCTTCAGCCAGACTCTCAATACTAAAGCTCCCACAAAGACATTCACACTGTGTTTTAGAAACGAGAGAGAAACACAAGTTTGAGAACACTTTGCAGGAGTGAAATTGCGATCTTTGCAGCAGCCGTTTTGACTTGTGTTTGGAATGAGTCAGTCGCAAGATAATGCGAACTGGATTCAATGGCAGAAAATGGTACGAAAAGGCCCAGATACACCATTATTCAGTGTTTCTGAAACGGCATGGAGAGAGCTTTTAGCAGGATCTACCCCTGCTTACAAAATGTGTACACCTTTGCCAAGAGGAAAAATGTGAGAGCAGATTACATCTTCTGTCTGAAGTGACAGTCCCTTTCTTTACTGTCTTCGTGATATTTGGCTCAGCAAGCACCAGCAGCGGCATGTCAGCTGCTTGTTCTACAATGAAGAATGCTCCGCACACATTGCGGTTGTAAGTAGGTAATCAATCTCCCATGTGGGCAAAAAGGGAGTGATCTCCCAAATCTGTATAGACCTTGTTTCTCTGTCTCCTTTGAAAGATTCTATGTGCTCAGAGAAATTTCTGGTGCTCATCTGTAGCATATGTGGAAAAGCACGCACATGGAAACGGAACGCATATTATCCAAAAACGTTGTGACTACACCAAGCGAGACTCAGGGGACTGAGCCCCGGAGGGAAGAAGGGAGAAAGCTCTTCTTCGGGGAGCTGGTTTGCTGAAATATTTTGTTTCCCATCTTATGGTTTGGGAGCAAAACCTGATTGCAGGAAGGAAGCCTCCTTTTCTGGAGCTTGCTTGTCTGTAGTCTTGCAAGTGCAGAATAATTTCTGTAATTTGTTTTTTGGGGAACTGAGCATCAAAGCCTGGGACACGTAGCTTTTGCAGGCATCTCTGGAAAGAAGGCGGGGCTGTCCAGGGCTCTTTGCCTCTCTGTCATCTTGGCCACCCAACCAGGGTGGCCCACAAATCCTTTCTGATCTGACATCCTTATTATTTTATATTTGTTTGGACTCCGGCTAGTTTCTGTGCTCCCAGGGAAGCAGCTCTAAGGAAGTACGTATCCGTGCCTCCAGGAAGTAAAGCAGGAACTTGCGCGTTGGACAAAGGGTCTGAATATGAGAACAAAAACAAAAACCCCAAACACATGTTTTCTAAAACTGTGTGGTTGTGATGCTCTCCATTATGGTTGCTCAGGCCGCTTTTTTTTTTTCTTTTTCCATATATGTTACTCATCACCAACGTGTTAGACAATCGTGTCATTTTTTGAGGAGTGCCTTAAAATTTTTTCAATTTAACAAATGATCAATATTTAAGTAATTAGATGAAACCAGTCATGCATTTTCTGTCAGTTGAAAGACACATGGTTAAATAAAGGAGGTTTTCTCTAGGCCGTTTAGCAAAGGGCATCATTTCTAGTTCAGGAAGTCACAGCCATTCACATTCCGTGATAATATCGTTGGGTGCAGCTCACTCTCCGGCTGGTGCACATTGCAGGGTGCCCCGTTAGTGACTTGGGCTCTGCTCTGAGCTGGGAGAAGAACACTCACGGTGCAGAACAGCAGCTTTGCTCGGCTGAGCCCGGCCGGAGCCGCCATCAGGGGCTCAGATGGGATCAATGCACGACTTGCAGCTAGTGATAGAGTTTCAATTCTGTATCCATCATACTTCAGTAAGAACAATTATAACAGGATTTACTGGTAGAAGTATGCAAAGGTCAAATGATGTTTGACTTACAAGCACGAACACCTGGGAGCTAGGGATAATTTTAAGTTCTTAAGCTCACAGAAATCAAAGTGAAATCATCCAGTTGCTTATTTGAAGGTGTGATCATATCAACATAGCTTGTTATAATTTTTTAAGTTCAGGAAGTCTTGTGTGTTGTCATAACAACCCAAACAACAAACACTACTACATAGTTAAGTGTCATATGTCTTCTATTTGTATTATTTTGTTTTGTTCTTACGCATGTGGGCAGAGCATGTATACCTGGAATAAAAGTGACTGATTCGCTTTAATTTTTTTTTTTAAAGTTTCAAAGTGTTCGGCAATGGCTAGGAGAGACTCTTTTCATTTACCAACTTGCTCATGTCACCCCTAAACCCCCTTTCATGTTGCCTGACTTGGTTTAAATTTGGAATGGTATAAAGACAAAGGAGGGAAACAAAAGCAGTATGTCTAATAATTGGATTGTATTTTGACAAGTTAATTCTCCACAGATATCTGGGCTGCCAGTCTAGCTGCTACCTGGCTTCATTTCACAATACAGTCTTACGGGCTCCTTACCAGGAAGATCCTTTTTAAAGACAAAACAGAGTGTCATCTTATATCAGAAGAAGGAACTACCTGTCTCTCAAAGTTGCTTTCTGTGTGGACAAAGTTGCTACATCCAGTGTCTGAAATACCAGACAGGATTAGGAAATTAATAACTTAATAAATTAATAACTTTTTATCTTACCAAGAGAGGATGTGATTGTGAACGGCTTCCCAATGCTTAATTTTCAGCGCTCTAAATGGAATTTAAGCTGCAGGCAATAAATCAGTGACACCTTTGATTCATTATAGATAATCAAGAGGAAGCTCTTCTGATTATCAGTGCTAGCAGATTCATAGCTCCTCATTTTCTTCAAACATACACGATCAGTCAAAAGGAGGGACTGGCCAGTGGCAGAGGTGGGGTAGTGGTAGGTGGTAGGTAACAGCCGAGTGTCCTACCAGAAGCCAGATGCTTTAGGTCTATTCCACTGCAGCTCTACATAGTAGATGTCATACCTGCCAGGGCGTGGACTGACTACATTTGAGGCAGGGTGATGTGGGCAGGTTTTCACCTTCTCTGGGAAATGAGGGTATGATGCTACCTACCTTCAAGGCTTTTTTTTTTTTTTTTTTTTTTAAGATTTATTTATTTGAGAGTGCATGTGCAAGAGCAGGAGTGGAGGAGGTGGTGGGAGGAGAAGCAGACTCCCTGCTGAGAAGAAAGCCCGATGTAGGGGCTCGATCCCAGGCCCCTGGGATCATGACCTGAGCCGAAGGTAGATGCTTAACCTACTGAGCCTTCCAGGTACCCACTCCTGAGCTTGATGAAACCTATCGCACTGAGCGTAGGGCCTGGCACAGTCTGCTCTCAGGATGAGAGGTCTGGCAGTATCACTGTGGAGGAGAAACGGCAGCTCAGAGGGATAAGGGCACCTGCCAGGAGCTGCTCAGTCAGCAGATAGTAAACTTCAGGTCCCAAGCCAAGCCCTTCTGACCTCAAGGCTGGCCTCTGCACCCAGGGGCCCTTGCTCCCTGAGGTCCACAGGCCCTTTCCCATCTATTTCAGGGATTTACACTGCTCCTTCTAGACTCTGCACCTTCTCCTTGAGAAAGGACATGATGGAAACTCATGCAGATAAAGGCCAGGGATTTTCGTTTTAGGGACATGGGCTTATTGTTTTGGGGTCAGGTTTTGTTTTTTTGGGGGGATTTTTTTACCCCAAAAGATGCTCTAAATTATTATAGTTGGACTGTCCTTTCCACATAGAAACGTGGGTTTTGTTTTTGTCTGATTCTGCTTGTCCTGACCAAAGCAAGGCCTTAACTAAGCAGTGCGCCATCGGCTTGCTCAGGCCTTGGCCCTAAATTAGAACACATAGCCCCTGTGTCAAAAAGACCATGGGGAAGGTCACCTGCCAACAGGCTTTCCGAACATGAGACTTTCTGCTGGAGAGAGTCAGCAGAGTTTGTTGCTGGAGCACAAACATAGGCTCTGTAAGCTGGCAAGTCCCTGGGCATGAGATTTGAACCCTAGAGCAGCCCCACCTTTCCTATGAGTCCCTTCCTTTTCCTGGCCTTGACTGGAAGCACCAGTGGTTCCCACCATGGAGAAGGAAGATGTCCCTGACAATGAGAGAGCTTTCTCGTTTTCTCCCTTTGCAGATCAGTCTCATTGGCTTCTTTACTCATTGGACTCACCGATGGCCAGCCTGATAGCAAGTCCCGCAAAGAAGGATGCAAGAAGGAAGCAAAGGAAATATTAGTTCAATGCAATAGACTCGTATTGAGTCCCTGCCCTATGTGGACCAGACACTAAGGACAGAGGTGCATGAGTGAGCCAGCTCATCAGAGACTTACAGTAATATATCCGAGAAGAGGAGGGATCCAATCCTGGGAGAAGCAAGTGAGGACACCTGTGAGCAATAATTTTTCAAAATGTTTTTAAAAAATATACGAACTTATAAGAAAGCTGGTTTCTGATTGGAGCGATGATGGGGAGGAAGAGCTAGGATCAGGTTCCTGGAGAGAGTTATGGGTGATGAGAGGGCCCGCGAAAGCCCACCTTAAGCCCAGTCTGGAGCTTGCCTTCTGCCCCTACCTTGCCTTCAGAAGCACCTGCTGCTGTCTGACCACAAGGTAGGGGCCAACGGCCACCCTCTCCTCATGGCAGCCCCTCCTCCACATCACAGAGAGACTCCAGTAGGCGCTGACACTCAGGCCTTCCTTAGGTCATGTCCCCAGAAACCCCTTCATCCTATCCGCTGAGTTTTTTTTCTCCAGGCTCCTATGGACTTGTACCGAACTGTAACTTCTCCTGCAACTCTTTGAAAGTTCAGGCTCTGCTAAGGTTCTTGCTCCTTTACCTCCAGGACACTCCACAGAATAGCAGAAATACTATTTTCCATTGGTTCTCAGATCCATTTCTACTTCTTCCCATTTTCACATAGTCACATCCCTGAAAGCAGGGTGTGCTTGAGTGTTGATAGCATTTTACAATTAGAACTGGCAGCAACTTTTTAAATTAGTGGCACATAGAATAATGGCACATTCTACAATTAGCAGCATCCTAGATTTAATCAAATACAGCAGATTTGTAGATGCAAAGCAGTGCTTGGGCAAAGGGGTGGCACCCCCATCACTGGTACAGAGGATCCAGATCCCAGCATAACTGCAGGTCAGGGTCATGTGCTACCTCCCCACCCCCCGAACATATGAGAACCTCTGCATGGCAACCGATATTTCCTCTTATTTCCAGAGGAATTGGGAGCGTGAGAGTCAAAAGACTTTCACAGTTCTCATTACACAAAGGGGGAAGGCTGCTGTCTAGACATAGACTATAATTACTATTATTATTTAAAGTCACTGAAATGCCTGAATTGAAGAAAAGAGCAAAAGGGCTCATATATGCCAAAAGCCCTATTATGGTCCCCAGTAAACACCTCCCTGTTTCATGTGACATCTCTTCCACCCTTCGTCGGGGAAGCTGATAAAAGAAGCTACCAGAATCTCAGAGAAGTTTGTGGTTGATATAACCCATAGACAGTATTTCTACAGTAAGCTATTTTTTAAAGTGCTCTCAATTTAGTTAACTCTAAGGTCAATTAAAGTCTTGAAATGCCTATGCAAGGCAGCCCAGCATGCTGAGATGAGCAAAGAACTTGTCAGTATTGCACTACATTTTTGTAATTGTCACCAGATCCTACAGAATGCCCCTGCTTTTATATTTTAAGAAATACAACATATGATTCATACTTAGATCTATGTTGGTCAAGGCACAACATTTGAAAAGCAACCATAAGGCTGTGGCAGTGTATATAAACACTGCAAACTGCTTCTGAAAACAATTTGACTTCCAACATTTTCTATTTAGCTGACTTTAATCGTATTTATCAACATATTTGCTCTTCTTACTAACATCTGTCTCCTCCTGCTTCTCTCAACTGCAAAAACACCTTCCTTTGTGGGAGGATTGGGGATCTGTGTGTAGGTCTGTTGAACCCCAGAGTGGAGTTGGTCCCCTGAGTCATTGAAATGAGTCACCATTTGACTCGTTTCAGCCATGGCATCTCTTCCAGCCACAGCTGTGACCTACTGATCCCCACCTGCAGGTAGGGCCACCCTCATCTCCCCAGGACCATCCAAATCGAAAATGACACATACGTCAGTCTTCGAGGACCACACTGTAGTCAGACTCCTACCAGGGTGCTCTGGGTCACTACTAAGGCCCAGCGTGGCCCGGGCCCCGGGCTCACCCTGTGCCTCCCACTCTTCTACGTGAAACGTGGGTTCCTGGTGAGTTGCCTCATTGCCTGTGACTCCTGAAAGGACCTTTACTTTCCCGCCTCTACTCCGAGGGCCTGAGCCTCTCTCTCCTAATCCCCAGCTGGATGGTGGGGATGGCTCCCTCACACAGATCTGCCCAAAGCCATTTGTGGCCTCACTTTCTTGAGGATTCCCTGCCCTGCATCCTGCTGCTACTGTTCCTCTCCACCACTTAGGACCCTGTGCTATGCCATCTATGTCATCCAAACCACACTCTTCTTAATTGGGTACTGTTTACCTTAATTGCCACCAACATTCCAGCCATTCCAGAGATGCATACTAGCCTGCTAGATCGATGCTTTTTTTGATAGCACCTGGCACCTGGTCTGTCCTTCAGTCGCTGTCCTCAGCCTTCTCATTCGGCTTCACGTAGCTTACCATGCCTCGTCGATTCCAGAACTATGACCCTTTTGCTAAAGGCTAGGCTCTCACCTAGAATGCCTGGCCATCTCTCCTATCCCCCTCCATCCTTCATGTCTGAGTGCACAATTCACTTCTGTGTTTCTTGTTCATTTCATTCTTCATAACTTTCAGTAGGAACCCATCACACGATTTATTAAATGGGTTGGACAGCAGCATGGGTCAGACCTAAGGTAGCCAGGATACACTGAAGGCAAAAGAGGAAACTGAGGCTGCATGTGGGAGCTGTCAGAAGACCACACCAGGTGGGCAGGACTCTAGCCCGTGAAACAAAGGGAAGATCAAGAGGGCTGGAGTAACTGATAGAAAACCAAGGGACCCAAGTATGGAAAAGAAGGCTACAGGGTACTATTCAATGGGAACCTTAGCAAGAAACCAGCAAATCCGGAAAGGATCATCTCCATTCAGTGATCTCTGAACCTCCTGAGTTCTTGACCAAGTATGACATGGTCAGTCTTGATCAGTACAACATGATGTGTGTCCCAGGGGCTGAGAATATGGGTATCTGAGACTCTGGGCTGGTGTCTGCTTTTGCAGTGCTCTGGTCTAGAATTTCCCAGCCTGCACTGCACAGAGCAGTCTTCATGAGACAGTCTAGGTGTGCCAGGTCAACTGAGTGCCATGATAGGATGATGTCTGGGCAATGCTGCATATTCAACATTCATGTGGTGTTTGGATGCTCTCTCTATCTGATTATGAAATTGCCTGCATATCACTTGAAGTATTTCCCAGAGATGTGGTTCTGTACACTCTATTATTTCACCGTTTCTAGAATCTGGAATCCCATTCATATTCATGTCTTAGGAGTTTCCAATTTCAGGTATCAATTTGCCCCAAAATTTAAAATTTTTATTTCTTTCATGTCCCATTTAAAAGGGTAAGTATTTACTCTGTTTATGAGAGTGTAAATTAGCACAAACATTCTGGAGGGCAATTTGGTAATATCTAGGGAAGTTAAAAATGCCCAATCATGTCTCTAGCCACCCTAAAATTTTGATGTTGAAGCTTTAACCCCTAATGAGGACCTAATGAAGTCATAAGAGTAGGGCTGTAATCCTGTAGGATTGTGGCTTGTAAGAAAAAGAGAGAGAGAGAGAGAGAGAGAGAGAGAGAATGAGAGAGATCTGTCATGTGAAAACACAACAGAAATGTGGCTGTCTGCAAGTCAGGAAGAGAGCTCTCACCAGAAAAGTGACCATGCTGGCCTCATCGCCAGCTTCTGGCCTCTAGAACTGTGAGAAAATTAATTTCCATTGTTTGAGCCTCCCCAACAGTATGCAGTATTTTATTGTATCAGCCTGAGCAGACCAAGACACCTACAATATAGAAATTTAGAAATTCAAGTTCTAGGTATGTGAACAAGAGAAACTTTGAATGTGAGTCCAAGGAGTCCTGTACAACAAAAATGGAAACCCAACTAACTCTTCATAAATAGAGGAATAAAGGAATACATTATCTTATATTGATAAATAGAACACTATAAAGCAGTTACAAATAGCCAATCTACAAATCTGCAGGTGCCATGTAACTATATCTCAATCTTTTTGCACAAAGTAAAAAAAGTCAAGTTGCACATGGACATGTCAAATATGGTAGCAGCTGTACAAACCTTAGAAACACAAATCATCTTAACTGCATAAATATGCATACAAATGCATATGAAATGCATATGAAAATAAAAAAACATGGTGGAAAAACCACCAGTTTCAAAACAATGATTCACTCTGAGATGAAAGGGAAGTGATAGAGGTAGGGGTATCACAAAAGACCTCAGTTGTATATGTATGCTGTTTATTTTTTATAGGTGGGTTGATCCATCCTTGTTTCCTCCCATTTACTCTTAAGATCAGTCCAGTCCCTATTTTGCCCTGATCACAACAATGAAACAGCTCTTGTGAAGGTATCCAACCACTTCTATTGACACTTCTTTGTCCACATTTTACTTGACTTTAGTGAGATTAACCCCTTCCTTCTTGATAATCATTCTGTCACTTAACTTCTGATGTCATTTACCTCTTTTTTAAGTTTCTGTCTTAGCTCCTCCTCAGCCAATAGTACAATGTCCATCCATCATTCCTGGGTTTCCTCTACTTTACCTAGCATGTGTCTCCAGATATTCTCATGCCATCTACATGTTAATGACTCCCAAAGGCATACATCTGTCCTTGAGCTCTACTCATATCTACTGTCAACTTGGCATTCTGACTTGGATGTCTACTAAATATTTCAAATTTAATGTATTCTAAACTGAGCTTCATGCTCTGCATGCAACCCTAAACCTCTTTATCTCTTGAGCTCCTACACCATTCCCTTCCTCCAATATTCTAGGGATTGTGCTTGATTTCTCTCTTCAACTCACTCCACTAATGCATTACCAAGTCTGGTAGGTACTACCTTGATTTTTCCCCATCTCCACCATTTCTTGCATGGATTAATGAGCTAGTCAATCCTCCACTGGTCATCTCTGCTTTCACTCTTGCTTGTCACTTTCCACAAGTGGATTAAGGAATCTTTTCCATTTATGCCTGTTTCTGGATCTTAAATATTTCATGATAATAATTCATTTTGTCTTTTAAGTTTAAATGCAATTTGCCAACATATAGTATATCATTAGTTTCAGATGTAGTTTTCAAGAATTCATCAGTTGCGTACAACACCCAGTGCTCATCACATCACGTGACCTCCTTAATGCTTGTCATCTAGTTACACCATCCCCCCACCGACCTCCCCTCCAGCAATCCCGTTTGTTTGTTTCCAAACTATGAGAGTTTCTCATGGTTTATCTTCTCTGTTTTTTCCCCATTCAGTTTCCCCTTTTTCCCTTATGGTAACATTTTGTAATGTAAAGCCAACAGAGCCTAAACCCCCCAAGTCTACCATATACCCATAGAGCAGCTTAAGAAATAGAATATTTCAAGTTAGTGAAAGCCTTTGGGTAGTAGCCCCCTCATTATTCTTCCTTTCTTCACCATCAAAAGTAAGCATTAAATTTAATTTTGTGTTTGTCATTCATATATATTTCTGCATATTTTATCCTTGTGTTTGATTTTCTAAACATCACATAATTTTTGTATATTTTAAACTTTATTTATGAGTAGCATACTAAGTGTATTCTTCTGCAGTTTTCTTGCACTCCAAAGTATTTTTATGAGATTAAGCCATTTTGATACCTATGACTCATTCATTCATTTTTCACTGCTGTATAGCATTCCAAACATATAAATTAATTTATCCATCTTCCTGTGGATATTTAGTTTCTTTTTCTTTTTCATTATTTCAAACAATTCTTTCTATTGCTATTGCCTGAGTGTTTGTGTTCCCCTAAAATCTGTATGTTGAAACCTAATCCCCAAGGTGATGTTATTTGGAGGTGGGACCTTTGGGAGACGATTAGGTCATAAGGATGGAGCCATCCTGAATGTGATTCATGTTCTTATAAAAAAGGTTCCAGAGAGCTCACCTGTCCTTTCTGCCATGTGAAGGTACAGCAAAAAGTCAGCATCTGCTACCAGAACATTTCTCACCAAAACTTGACCATGCTGGCACCCTGATCTCTAACTTCCAGCCTCTAGAACTATGAGAAATAAATGTCTGTCATTTATAAGGCACGAAGTCTACGGTGCTTTAACAGCCCAAACAGCCTGAGGCACCTGCTATGAACATATTTAAGATCTTTCCCTGTCTCATGCTCAAGAATTTATCTAAGACCTATGTTCCATGGTAAAATTCCTGGACTAAAGAGAATGAGCATCTTCAGCTCTTCTTAAGATTACTGAACAATTCTCCAAAATATGTCTTACCAATTTATCATCCCCCAGCAGCATGTGGGCTCCTATTGCCCTAAATCCTTTCCAACACTTTATATTGTTAGCCTAATACTTTTTAACAATCAGTTGGGTGTGAAATAGCCTCTTGTGCCTTTTGAAATCTAAATACCAATCACGGACAGCCCAGGCGGCTCAGTGGTTTAGTGCTGCCTTCAGCCCAGGGCGGGATCCTAGAGACCCAGGATCAAGTCCCACATCATCCCTGCATGGAGCCTGCTTTTCCCTCTGCCTGTCTCTCTCTCTCTCTCTCTCTCTCTCTGTGTGTGTCTCTCATGAATAAATAAATAAAATCTTTAAAAATAAATAAATAAATAAATACCAATCACAGTGAGCATCTTTTACATGCTTATTAACTTCCAGTTTCACATCTTCAACCCATTTTTTCCATTGATTTTTTTCCTTCCTACTGATTTTTGGGGAAAAAATGTATATATTATACACTAATCACTGGTTAGTTTTCTGGTTGTTGCTTCACTTTTCATTTATTTATTTATTTATTTTTATTTAAATTCAATTAGTCAACACATTAGTTTCAGATGTAGTGTTCAATAATTCATCAGTTGCATACATCACCCAGTGCTCATCACATCACATGCCCGCCTTAATACCTGTCCCCAGTTACCCCATCCCCCCACCCACCTCCCCTCCAGCAATCCTCAGTTTGTTTCCCAGAGTTGAGAGTCTCTCATGATTTTTCTCCCTCTCTGATTTTTTTCCCATTCAGTTCCACCCCCTTCCCTATGATCCTCTGTGCTGTTTCCTGTATTCCACATATGAGTGAAACCATATGATGATTGTCTTTCTCTGACTGACTTATTGGACTCAGCGTAGTACCCCTAAGTTCCATCCACATCGATTAAATGGTGGGTATTCATCCTTTCTGATGGCTGGGTAATATTCCATTGTATATATACACCACATCTTCTTAATGCATTCGTCTGTCAATGGTCATCTCAGCTGTTACAGACATTGCTGCTATGGCTTCACTTTTTAAATCGTGTTTTTGATAATAGAATTTTTAAATTTTAATGCAGTGAGATTTATACATCTTCTTTATGATTTGCTTTTTATGTCTTTTTTTTTTTTTTGTCTTTTTATGTCTTTCTTGTTTAAAAAAGCCTGCCCTACCCTGGCCTGTGGAAAGTGATGTAAATCATACCACATCCATGTCCTGCTTAAAATCCTCCAATGACTACCTTCACTGTGAATCTGAAAGCCAATTTCCCTCCTTGCCTGCATCTCTGAACTTGCTGCCCCACTGCTCCCTTGCTCACTCCTTGCTGTCTTCTCTTCAGTCCTCAAACATGCCAAGTCTGCTCCTGTGTCTCACCTCTTTAAACTTGCTGCTGCCTCGAAGCATCTTTGCCTGCCTAGGAATATGGCTGGTTTCTTCTTATCACATGGGTCTCAGTTTGGAGATCACCTCGGGGAGACCTCCTTTGACCCAAGTATCTAATGCTCCTCCCCCATTCCTTTCTAGAACATTCCTCCCATTTTATATTCTTTATAGCACTGTCGTGTTGTGAAATCATCATGTGTGTTTGTCTATTTGGTGTATTGTCTGTCGCCACCATTAGAAGATAAGTGTCTACAGAGCAGGGGCTTTGCCATCTGCTCTCCTCGATACTTCAGTCTTGTGCAGTGATTAACACACTCAAAGGCATGAATAACTATCTGTCAAACAAGTAAATAAACAAATGAATTTGAGGGAAACTTACCAAGATAATGGGAAAGCAGTGATCTGTAAAAGTGGTAGATGAGTGATGTGAGATACTGACCAAGAAACCCAAAATATGTGTAACTCATATTTCTGAAGAAACTACAGGATACATTGAACAAACACAATGAAAGATCTAATGAACTTTTTTAAGTGTTTCTGAAGAAAAGGAGGAGCTGAATCTTCCCATACCCTAGTCTATTCCATACACAACTGTCAAAATATTCCTTTCGTGGCACACGTCAGGTTTTTCTTGCACTCAAAACCCTGCAATGGCTCTCATGTCACTCAGGGAGAAATCCATATAGCCCTGCTGGCCACAGAGTCCTGTGGGGTCAAGGCCTGGGGACTCATCAGTCTCCCCTCCTTTACCTCCCACCCCCTCTGCTACCACACAGGCTGTCTTGAGACTTCCCCTCTGCTCTCCCTCTCCCCCTGCCTGACCCTCCATCATCCAGAATAACCACCTGCCTCTCACCTTCCTCTTCTTCACCTCCTTGCTCAAATGTTATTTTTCACTCAGGCCTTTCTGAATCAGCCTATTTAAAATTGCAATCCACCTCCATCCTGTAGGCTCTTTACCCTCTTTCAGAGCACAGATCGCCCTTCCAAACAGTGTTTCACTCTTTATATTATGCTTACTGATTGTCTTTTCCCATGAGAATGTCACCTCTGCAACGACAAGGCTTTTGTCTGTGTTGTTCACTGCCATATTCACAGCACACGGTAGGTGCTTAATATATACTTGCTGGATGAATGAATTCATTCAACAAACCTGTGTCTTGGGGGAAAAAATGAGACAGAATGACCAACGCTGAGACACACTTTCATAAATTTACAGAACCTCAGTTTCAAGAAGAGTCTTATGGAGATCCAGGCAGAAGAACACACATATGGGGAAGAAGGAGGGAGGAGGAGCCTCGGGCTTTCCCTCCACCATCAGTGCCAGCACAGTGGTCCATGCCTGCCACATTCTGAAGCAGAGAGAGCACTACACCAGCACAGTAGAAGGAGCCACTCTGTTCTTTGTGTATAGAGGGAGGACACTCTCAAGCAGCCAAGAACTCAAAGGAACTGGAACTGCCCACTTTCTTTTCTTTCTTTTTAAAAAGCATAGCTAATTGGCTTTATTCAATGATTCTTAAATCAGACAGCGACCCATCTAGCAAGTAGAGTGGTGCTCCAAGGAGTTAGTTGTACAAAATGGAAGGTTTTTATAGAAGGAGGGTGGGCCGAGGAAGTTATTAGCAAAAGTAAAGGATGGTTCCAGACAAGGCTGCTTTCCCTTAAGGGAAAAGGAAGGAGGTCTTATCCTGCAGATGACCTCATCCTTCTTTGGGGGAGGGGAGGAGTGGACAGGGCCCAAGTAGCAGACTCACTGGTATTGATGGAAATATTCCTAACTGATCAGTTAAGACCACATTTCTGGGGGAGATCCAACTGCAATGAGGTTCTGTAGTAAGCCCTGGCTTGAGAACTCGGTTTAAGTGCCACCATTTCAAGCCTGTCAGCCACCACTGTCTAAACTAGTTTGTGAGAACTGCATGGAGGAAGGAGAGACAACATTGTTTGCTGTGTGCTGTCTGTTCCCCTAGCGTTGTTGTGTCACTCCAGCCGGGGACCTCAGGGCTGTCATTTACTGAGTGAGTGATTGCTATGGGTCTAGGCTTTTCACCTCCTACTCAATGAAAACCTCACACTCTAGTTGACGAGAAAGCCCCATTTTATACATGAGAAGCCTGAAACAGAGCAAGGTGAACCTACTCCCCAAGGAATGCAGTAGCCGAAGGAGGATTCAGTGTTACACAGCATTGCAAATATCAGCCTTGCACCCATCAAACTCCAGGGAAATCCTACCTACTGGCCTCCTAATAAAGCCGAGACCACCACTGTGCAAAAGTGATTTCTAAATCTCCATTTCCTCAATTTCTGACAGCTCAAGAAAATATCAGAAAGCAGAATTCCCTCCCAGAAATAACACAGAAAGGATTGGGACTCTCCATCTAGAAAAGAAAAGATGAATGCAGGACTTCATGAATATAATTTTTAATGTTGTGAGTAATGTGGATAAAGCCGATGCACTTTATTTTATTTATTTATTTATTTATTTATTTATGATTTAATTTATTTATTCATGAGAGACAGACTGAGAGAGAGAGAGAGGCAGAGACACAGGCAGAGGGATAAGCAGGGTCCATGCAGGCAGCCTGACATGGGACTCGATCCTGAGTCTCCAGGATCACACCCTGCACTGAAGGCAAATGCTTAAGCACTGAGCCACCCGGGCATCCCCGATGCACTTTAAAATTGAGAACAAGTAAGAAATAATGATTATGGTCAGTTATAGTCAAGTTATATTTTAAACTTCAAAGTACCTAAAAGACTAGATCTTAAGTATTCCTACTACCAAAGAACCCCCAAACAAACCAAAAACAACTAACAAATAATTCTGTGACCCGATAGAGGTGTTACTGATGCTATGGTGGTAATCCTACTGCAATATGTAAATATATCAACTCAACACGTCCGGCACTGTTGATCCTTCCACAACGTTATATGTCAATTTGATTTCAATATAAAAAAGAGGGACAGCTTTTAACAGTCTATGATAAAGCTGTGTAACCCCTACCCATAAAAGTGAGAGTAGCAGGAAATAAAAATAGGTCCAAGCTGTTTAGACACATTAAAGAAACTAGTGCCCTGACTATTTCCCAGGTGGGCATGAAATCCTCAGCAGGAGGACTATCAGAAAGACCTGGATTTGAGCCATTCTTATTTAATACTTCTTTTTCCTCACCCCACATGCTTGCTGTTAGAAGAGAGTAATAATTGGTTTCACTCTACTCTTATGACTGACTTCATTTAATTTGTAAGGAATTATTTATTTACCTCGTTTCTGTTGCTACTTGATAAAGAAATATTGCATCTTTTAAGAAACGGTTGGAAGCCCAGACAGCAAAACAATAAAGAAAACAGAAATATAGCTGAAATGAAATAGAAGTAATTAGACTTGAATCTGGCATCCCTTTCTTTAGCTAACACAATATATTAGTACAAAAGGGAGAGTAATGGTTTTTCATTTACCTTCATATTCACGATCATTATGAAAAAATCACATAATCATACTTAAAGAAATCTCCGGTTTAAGCCAGTGTTTAAAAAGGGTTTTACTTGAACTGTATTACACTAGTGATTTCTGAGCAAGTCGTTTTTCTGTACAGCAAAAAAATATTTTTGAAAAAAAAAACGTTATAAGCATTAGTCTTTTTTATTTTAAATTTATATATTTTCAAATTATGAGTGCAATATCTGCCACTGTTGTAAAATCTTCTTCTGCGTCACCAAAGAATATCCTTTGGGGAATTAACATTTCAGAAATTACTGGAATATGCTGGAGCTACTTGTCACGTTGTTGCTCTATAAACCCATTTTGTGTTGAGTAAGACACTATAGAGGTTGGTTTATTTTTACTTTCCTTAACTGGACCTGTATTATGAGATGAGATTTATTTCTTATGACCTCTTACCATTATTTTTTTTTAATTTTAAAATTTGGAAATTATTATTTAAAATATATATTTTTTAATTTTGAAAAAAATTAAGCTTAGAAATTGTAGTATAAGCAGCACAATTACAATGAATTAAAACATTATCACTCATCAGCACTGTGGTTCCTCAGCTGAGGAACTCCACATCTCATGCCTGAAAAGGAAATAAAAATGAAGCTGAGCCTGGAGCTCAGAGCTCCATTATGGACTCAGCCTGGCTCTCATCAGGCCCCTCGATCCCAGATTGATCTCCTCATCTCCTCTCTGGGCAGAGCCATCAGGATGGGTGTGGCAGAAGCAGCCCTTCTTGCGAGCTTGTAGGGCTCTGCAGGCATTTGAGCCAATTAAGACATCTCACCCATGTGCTGCAACATTTCTCGTTCCCCATCGTCTCTGACTGAAGCCATTGCCAACTCATGCTCAGAACCACTGCTCACACAAATGCAATTTTTGATCTTCCTCCCTGTCAGAACTGCAACACAAGAAGCCCAGAGTTAGAGCAAGGATAAGCTGAGTTTGGTGGCCATCTCATGGTTCTCCAGGGCTGCACTGTCCAAGAAAGCAGCCACTAACCACTGTGGTCTTTCAAATTTAAAAGTAATTAAATATAAATAGAACTTAAAACTCAGTTCCTCAGTCTTACTATTTCACATACTCCATGGTCACATGTGGCCAGTGGCTGCCATATTGAACAGTACCAAGTATCTACACGTAGAAGATCATAGAAGATCTCAGTTATCACGGAAAGCCTTCTTGGACACAACTGCCCTGGAAGGTATTATATGTCCTATAGGTGATAATTTTGGGTGAGAAAGTGCTGCTAGGTCGATCTCAATGGAGAAAACCCTATCTTGTTCTCTGGCTCTGTCACCAACCTACTGGAAATTGGGGTAAGTTATCTCCTTACTCATGAAGGCTTTCTGGAACTAGATTTGGGTCCATGATGGAAGAAGGGCAGGCTTATATGGCATGTGGGTCCTAGAGCAGTTATTTCTGTATGGCTTTTTATAGAATTGGTTTTACCAAACTGTGGTTTTGTATCATGTCTCCCACTTATGTAAGGACAATCACATAAAATTCAGTACTGCATTCATTTCAGGGATATTTTTGAATATTCTAAAAATTATATTGCATAATTTTCTTTTTATGAGACCCAGAGGGGAAATTTCTCTCAGGTCTCAGGACCAAGACAAAATGTGCTTCTTGTAAGCAACTTGTGGGCATTTAGTTTTCAAAACAATGTGAATATTGTAACTAATCTTGTTTTCCTTTTGGTTCACTGCAAGGAAGTTCAGAGCAATAATGTTAGAAGCAGTTAGACAGCATTTATGGTATTCATTCCTCTTTCCTAATTGTATCTCTAATAAGAACTTTTTGCAAGCCATCAAAATATTTGGGGGAATGAATAGTAATTGAAGAAATTATTTTATTAATTGAGAGAAATAAATGTTTAGACCCTCAAAGCCCTCAAATACATCATGAAATGCATAACATCAAGTCCATGCTAAGAGAATCCATCTGCTGGGAAGATATCCTTACAAAGATGGGCTGTAAGCAGACTTGACCTTAGATTTGGAAGTTTGGTAGATACATATTTCTAGAGTCTAGTATGAGACTAACAGAAGTTAGTGTGCCTGACTTTATAAACTCAAATGTTCTGGAGATTCAACAATAAAAATACATCACTTTTTTTTTAATGGAGGGTTTTGCTGTTCTGGTTAAAAAATATGTTCTTTGAATGTTTCTAAAACTGTTGAATTCACAGATTTCTCACCATTCCTACATCAAGCATAATCTAAGAATATGCTACTTATTCCTAAATGAAGGCATAAAAAACAATACTGAGTTTTCTTTTTATTACACATCTGAAAGTCTATTCCTTACATATTAGTAACAGAAATGATCATTGATATATCCATGTCCTCTCAACAATCGTGCCAAATAAAGACACAACAAGGAGTATTATTTAAATAATAATAAATTATTTTTACAGGGAATTTAGTACGTTCCAGGCATTCTAGATGGATTGTCTTGTTAACGAACTATGAGGTAGGTACTGCTTCTGTTCTCATTATAGACTAGATGAAACATGGGAGCTAACTTCTCTGGCTCCATAACCACTCAGTAAGGGACAGGACTCCAGCCTGAGACTGACTCCTTAGCTATGCTATTTGTCCTCAGCAGTGTGAATGACCTCACTGCAAGTTAATGTGGAAGTTGAGAAAATCCCAGAAAGGTTCCCATTCTCACCAACCGTATACCCCAAGTAGCCCTTCTGAGCTCCTTCTCCACTGCCCAGAATAAATGAGCATGAACCAAAGGCACACACACAAAGACCTGGGACAGAAGACTACCCAAATAACTAGGAGAAACTTTTCTGGCCTGGCTTCTTATCATCTACTGGCAAACTTTTTCATTTGCTTTTCCCTAAAGAGAGAATAAATGCAGTTGCACTTACACACAATTAATTTGCTTATCATGTATATAATAATAATCATTCTGATTATCTAAGTATTCTGAGGCCAGATAGTTGCAACTCTGAGTAGGCTCAGTTCTCCTATCTCTGCTTCTAATTCTATTAAACAAGGATGGATAAAAGGCTTCCTTATCAAAGTACCTTAGTGTTTGATGATGAGTGCAACAAACATATGCTGAACTGCCTTTGTATGCAGCTTAAAAGGCCAAGAGTTTTCCAGTGGAGCCTCTAACCACATGTAAAGGCCTAATCTAAATACAGCTTCTATAACATAATTAAGAAATCATACTTGGGGCCCGCATTTTACCATTCAAAAATAATTAAATGCTCACAACTGGCTAGGCATCTCTCCACAGATCGTGGTCCATTTCGTCTTAGAAGATGCCTTACTTATCTGTAGAATGAACATGTGACGACCCATCCTCCCTTTCAGATTGAGTAGAAGCGGTTGGGGAAGAGAAAAGATGGGTCAGACCCTTCTTCCTTCAGTGTTTGGGAGCTAGAGCATCTCAGCTTGCAGAAGGCTCTGTGAGCTGCCCCCACAGTGCAGCCCCAGAGGACAAGACCACCTGTCTGGGAAGGAAGGATGCCATGCTGGGCTTGCCCAAGCCCTGTGTGCTGGCAGCTGCCTCTTACCATATAAAGGTTTTTGCCGGCCTGTCGGACCACTGGGTAAGCAGCCCCCAAGGAGCTATCATTCAAAAATGTTTATGATACTATCCAGCTCTCCTGGGAACTTCCCCCACCATATTTAGACTTGGGCTCCTATAACTCATTCTGTGTGAAAGCGAACAATTGCCTGCATTTTGGTCTGAGATTGCACTTGCTGTTATAAATCTTGGTGATCCATTATTGTCTGTAAATATATAGATAACTAGTGTAGGTACATTTATTTGATTAACATCTGCTGGGCTCCCTTTATGTCTGTTAACTTTAGCACTGTCTCCTGACCAAGAAAGAAAATAGTGTTCCCTGGGCTCCCCCTCTTTCTCTTGCTCTCCAAAGCAGAAAAGAACTTGTCTCTTGTTGACCAGCTACCAGTCACCTGGGATTCTTGAGAGAACTTCCCACCCCTCCTCAGTCTCCTACCTCCCACCTCACCCTACACCTGACAGCTCAAAGCCAAGGGCATTGACAAACACACCCTGGACTTCCCGTGCACTCTGGCTTTGTGAAGTCGGTGCCATAGAGCAAGGCAAGACTGAGTGATGAGCCAATGTAAACAAGAACTACTTCCGGGGGGAACTGGTATGGGTCCTAAGAGGACCCTCTCAGAGAGTTTGCTGTAGGAGGGCCCTCAGCAGACTTGGATGGTTCTTTCCAAGCAAACAGGCAGATCAAAAGCAAAATGATCAAACAGAGTCTTAACAAAGACATTGCGCCCGAGTGTGGTGAAGTGTGAATTTTAGAGCTCTGCTTATGTTCCAGCTCCTTGGGGAGTCAGGTACAAAGGCAAATTTTATTGCAGTAATGAAAAAAGCCATTGATTTACATGGTACTGGAAATGCATCTAGCCAGATGAAAGAACTCAAACAAAACAAGAACTAACATGCTCTCCTCCTGTCTCCTCCCTCCTCCTCCTTTCAGGAATGTGAGTTTGGGAGAAAACCCAAGAAACTATTTGTGCATGAGGCAGATAGCCGGGGCAAACGTCACTTGCTGCCTGGTCCCAGCCCTCGGCATCCTGCTGGTCATCAGTACAAGCGGAGTTGCAAGAGAAAGGCCCCTTGCCAACTCTGGCTGTCCTCACTCACCCTGGTCCTATGCTCCACTTTTGACAATTACTTGGATAAAAAAAAAAAAGTAGGCATAGAGCATATAAAGTCCTTGTTTTGCCTGCCTGGCATCTGAACCTCCTTTTTTTTTTTTTTTTTCAAGATTTTATTTATTCATTCATGAGAGACACAGAGAGGCAGAGACACAGGCAGAGGGAGAAGCAGGACCCTGCTAAGCAGGGAGTCAGATATAGGTGCTGGATTCAGGACCCTTGGATCATGACCTGAGCCCAGGGCAGATGTTTAGCTAGCTGCCTGAGTCACACAGGATCCCCCGAACCTCCTTCCTATATTAGGGGAATAGCTTGTATAACAAGCCCTGATGGGAGGCAGAGCTCACCTCCAATAGTAGATCCAGAAAATACCAGATACTTGCATTCCCAGCTCGCTTCCAGCTAGGGTGCAGGTAGGTGACCCAGGACTTGCCACTCAGGCTAACGCACCCTCAGTTTTAAGCCAGAGGATGGGAACTCAGAGAATGATAGAGGCAAATCCTTTCCATGGCAGAGATAGGTTGTGGCAGTGGCTCTGGGTTTCCATGCAGCACTGGCACGTCACAGGGCCTGCGTCCACGGTCCAGGGCCACAGGCTGGGCAGGCGGGGGCCATCCAGGCACAAGCAGTGACGTCCTCCACAGTCGGGTCTCGTACCCTGGTCTGTGGTGGCGTCTTTCCTGCTCCTTCCCTGCCATGGCACAGGGTTCTATGGCCTCCCCAGTGATTCCGGGAGCCGCCCCACATCTTTGCAATCAATTGTTTCTCTATTTACATCAGCCAGAGTTGATTTTGTTGCTTGCAACTGAGAACATTGACTGGTAGCATACTTTTTAAATCTGCCAAAGGCATGAAGCTGGAAGGAAAGCAAGCTCTGGGATGGGAGAATTAAGAGTAAAAAAGATCACCAGGACTGGAACCTAACAAGACGATATCAAACAGGAATAAATGTGTTTGCCTTAAAGTTGGACCCCAGAGCCAACTCTGTGAAATCAGACTTGAGCAACACTTCCCTGGCCTGCATTGCAAAATCCGCACTTTCATGAAACAAAGGGATCCCTTCGGGGTTGATTTTAATTTTTTTTTTTTTTATCGCATTGCTACTCAAATATAAAGTAACATAAAATTAGGTATAAAGTCCTTATGATCATGGCTCGTTTACAGTTATAAAACCAAAACAAATTTACAAATTAATTACAAGCAGAACTACAAAAGCAATAACATTCAAATTAACATCATTAATTTAATGTGAGAGATGATGATGTTTTGCTGAAACTGGATCATTGCTCACCACATGGCTCTGGCACCAACTGCTGAGGCACAGGGGGTCTTGACGTGGGGGAGGCCTGTCTGCAGGCTTCTAAGCTAGGAATCCACTGAGCCAAGGCACCCCCCCCCCCCATTCACCACATATCAGCTTCCCCCTTATTTCCCATGACAGTGTTCTGTCCCTAGAGTCGGGCTTTTGTCTTACTGCCCTGACTTACACTGAAATTCCTTCTTCCCTCAAAGTTATCCTTCCTTAACTGAGCTCCAGTGCCCTGGGACTCATTGGCCCTGCATGAGGCCAATATTGATCCCTGATTAAACCAACTGAGGTGAAGAGACAAGATCAAATGGTGCTAATGCTATGGCTGCTTTAGATTCATGAGGATAGGGAGGAGGAGTCACAGTACAGTGCTGCACACCTATCTCAGCGACATGCCATGGCTAAGTCCTACATTTCTACTCTAGCACCATGGGAATTCTGATGCATGGCCTTCGGGAGACCTGCATGAGGATGTTCACTGAAGCATTGTTTGTGGTGGCCAGGTGTTGGGGGTGACCTGGTTCCCATTACTGGGAAAGCAATCCACGGCAGATATACACCATGATCTACCAGTAACTATTAGAACCAATGGAAGTTCATACGTCAAAGGATGTGGACTTAAGAAACATGGTAATAACGAGAATGAGATTGAAAATACTATTTACATAAACTAGTGATACATACAAAAAGCAATATGCACTTGGCAAGAAGGTATGCAAATACAAAGATGCAGATTACATTTAAATATTTGCTTGTAATGGTGAGACGGGAAAGGTAGTGGAGTCTGCTGATAAGAGACATCAAACAAAAATAAACTCACTTGCTTATCAACAAATGAGACAAAGGCCATATAAGGGCCAGTGATAATAACGTCCACGAACATTAATGCTTAATGAATGCTTACGTCAACCCTCTGTACCCAAGGTGGAAAAAAAAAAAAAAAAAAAGAAGAGAGAAGGAAGAAGGAGGTAATAAGGAAGAAAGGGAGTGCTGGATATAGCAGGGATCCGCCACACATGCAGATTACAGAGATTCTTTCTAAAGTCTTACTTCACCTGATGAGAAAAAGTTTTTGGAAAGTTGCAATTAGAAATTTTCCCTTTGAAAGGCAACAGCCATATTGCTTGATACGTAGTCAGGAACAGCTATTTGGACTTTAGCGGTGCCTACTAAAAGCCTGCCTAATATCCCACAGATCTACATCTTAAAAAGTAACCCAGTCATTACTCTAACTTTGATGTATCCAAATGCTAGTCTACCAAGCGTGATTTGAAGGTAATGAACGTGAAGGTATTCTTTATTGCATAATAAGTTCGCACACAGCTTTATCTTTTCAAGCCAGAATAGGCTGTGCTATTTCAGTTACATCTGAGTGAGATACCCTAGTCATGAATCATGAAAACATTTCATTAACTGATTATAGATCTTGTCGCTTCAGCAGGGGAACTGAGAAGTGCACTTCTGACCTGAAAATCCTTCGGTACAGATTGAGTGACAGTGACACACCAAGTGTCACAATTCCCTGTTTGGTTGCTAGTAAGAGATGCTAAGAAAGTGACATTTCTTTCTAGCCAGGCATCAACCACATCTTAAATAAAGAGATGATTTCCATAGTCATCCTGGGATCTATGAAAATCTTTTAAGACTTTGCAAGTAAGTTTTAAAAATAATGGCTTTGTGTACAAAAGAATCACCACCGGTTGATACTTAACTCCAAGGCATGAACAATAAGCTTGTTATGGTTTGACCCCGAATTGAGCTTTTACCTTAAATTAAACCACACGTAATGAAGTCCCTATCCTCAATATGCAAATAAATTGAATAACATTTTTCAGCTGCATGAAACAGCTACTGTCTTAAAACTTATCTTCTATGTGGTCCATTCTAAGTAAGGTCACAATTTATGTAGCTATCTATTGCATTATTCATGATATAAATAGTTTGCTTCAATATCTATGTGCTGTCTCAATTTCCCACTCCCCTTGCAGTTAGGTGGAGCCAGCCATGTGCATTTCTCTGGTCAAAAGGCAGTGAGCGGGAGTGATGAGTGTCACATCTGATGGAAGGAAATTAAGACCTGGAGAATGGAACTCACCTGTGGAGGGTTGTAGTGTCTGTTAGCCCGGGTCTCTGAGAGCCCATGAAGGGCAAGCTCCCACAGCTTAAGGAGGGCAGATGAGAAAGAAACTTCAGCTCTTTTAAGCCACTGAGATCCACGGGTCACTGGGTTACTGCAGCATAACCTAGTCTATACTGACTAATATTCAAATTAATGACTCAATTAACAAAGAACCTAATATATCACATCCTAGGAGGAACAAAACAAAATTTAAAAGATAACTGAGATGGGAAAGTTAGGCAACGATGTTTTAAAAATACAGTAGAAGAATTTCTTGAGCCCTTATCATGTGACCAAGTGAACTGTAAGTGAATGAGGGCTCCAGATTCAAAGAGGTGTCACTGGGCTGCAGGGCTGGAGGAAGAATTCATAAAATAAAGTGAGATTCAAAATAACCCTTGTAATTGAGGCCAGATTTGGAGAGTCTGGAGCAAGAATGGGAGTAAAGGTCTGTAATTAAGTATGCACTGGGGTGGTCCAAAGATAGTAGAAAGAGAGATTCTGTTAGGAGAATAACTGGAAATCAAGTTTGGAAAATATTTTGATATCATAACATGAAGTCCATCGAAAACTGAGCTAAGGATTTTATACTTATATTTAAGGCATCAGAGAGTTGGCTTGGCTTTTCAAATATGATGAAGAAAGAGAGAGAGAGAGAGAGAGAGAGGTCACATACTTTCCTATTTAATCTGTAAGTGAAAGTGATTTCAGGGCGCTGGGCAGGTCTGAGGACTGGACTGAGTGGAGGTAAAGGTCTGGAGAACGTCCCCTGGGGTTGTGGTCATGAAAAGAGAAGGAAAGGATAGGCATGAAAGGCATCATGAAGAATCTACAGATATGAGTGACTTCGCAGATGCAGAGAGCGAAGGAGAAGGATGACTATCAAGCCATTCATTCATTCACTCACTCACTGATACATTCATTCATTCATTCATTCATTCATTCATTATCAAATACATAGTAAGTACACACCACAAGCCAGACACTATTCCTTGGAGGGAATGTGGGGGTTTTGGACATTTTAATGAGAGAAATGATAGCATTCTTTCATACCAACGGGAATGGGGTAGTACAGGAAGAGCTTTGAAAACACAAAAGCAGGAAGAAATACTTACAGGAGAAAACTTCCTGAAAACAGGAGGCAATAGGATCCAGAGAATCACTGGAGACTGTGTTAAAGAGGACAATTTTATCTTATAATTTGAGGGATTATTTAGGTTTTACTTGTTTCCTGTTTCAAGTTAATAACGGAGTCTCTGTTCTCTATACTTTCTATTTTTAATTAAATTGAATTTGTATCTAATGCTTCTTGTTGGCTATGTTATGATGAAAAGATTTAATATTTTAAATACTTTAGAATGCCTGTTTTAGAGTACTGGAGAGGTGGTGTGGGAGAGAGGGAGGAGCACTTTTCAGGGGTCTAAACATGCTTTGATTGGTGATGTAAGGAAATTTAACGATTGATCAAGAGATTTAATGGTGTGCTTCCAAGGCGGTGAAAACATTGCTTTACACGTATCACACCACCTTAAAAACCCTTCAGTCACTCTCAGTGTGTAACAAGTTTAATTGTGAACTCTAAATCTGGACTCCTAGTGCTTCCTCCACTCTTAATTGTACAATTTTGGACATATTCTAATTTCCTTATTTGTAAATTGGGGGGAGTAATACTTCCCTGACCAAAGGTAGGTGATCACTAAGTGTGATATTAGGCCAGTTATTATTGACTTGTAGGATATTGTCACAACCTCTCAGCATTTGTTCCAACTCTTCCCCATTGGGTAGAAACCATGTGGTTTTGTAGTACTAATTCTGCTTCTAACTCTCTCTCTTCTAGCAAGGAAGCAACGGAGAACATCTGGAAGTTATCTTAAATTCATGAGGGGAGTTAATCTTAAGATAAAGCAGACACCATGAGAGACAGAGGAGAAATGGAAAGGAAGGAGATCCATGATGACATGTTTGAGCTACTAGAATCAAGCCAACACTTAAAGTAAGTTATATGAATTTTCATTGTTTTACCAATGTGAGTTGGATTTTCCATTACCTACACTTTGAGGGAAATTTTTTAAAAAGCACAGACTCCAAGTGTAGAGTAAGATTTTGCCATTTACTAAGAGCTGAATCCTGGAGGGCAGGAGAAAGCCTTCTCCTGGCAGAATCGAGATAGTTATACTCTACCTTCTTGACTGGCTGCCAGGTTGGAAGTCTATATCTACAAGTATGGGGGGGTATGGAGGGAGGTGAGCAGTGATGAAAGGCAATGGATTTTTTTAGTCACGATAACTTCTAAGGGGGCACCTGGGTGGCTAAGTGGTTGAGCATCTGCCTTCAGCTCAGGTTGTGATGCTGGGGTCCTGGGATCGAGTCCCACATCAAGCTCCCAGCAGGAATCCTGCTGTGCTTCTCCCTCTGCCTATGTCTCTGCCTCTCTCTCTGTCTCTCATAAATAATAAATAAAATCTTAAAAAAACTCCTAAGAATAACTCATTGTAGCAAAGGGCTATACCATTGCAAAGTGTGTGACATTGAATAGAAGTCAGTAAATGTGGAGAGCTAGCTACGCAGTGCTGATGAACACCCTGGTCAAAGGGATCAAGTACATCCAAGAAGAATAAAACCCAATGGTCTTAGTGTATCAGGCTTTCACCATTTCTCTAGCTATGTGAAATGTAACTCTGTTATGGGGATGATAACAACAACAAAAGGCTTTTACTGACACATTTATTGACACATAATTGAACTTTAATTGAATAAAGTTCAAACTCTTTCCTCCCTGTGACAGCACTGTGAGGGATGCTGGGGGGAAAGGATGAGCAAGATGAGAATGTCTCTGCCCTCATGGAGCTTATGTGGCAGCAGAAGACACAGATGTTTAGACTCAAAGACTTACAAATCCAGGAATCATACACGTACAAAACGTTAGTGGGGGTGCTGTAGAGGAGAGACAGATGTGTGACAGCATGTAAGCAGTGAGTGACAGTCCCAGCATTCCCTGCCATACTCTCCTATGAATGGTGTTAGTGGCCTGTTGCCCACTCTTTGTCTCTTATCTTCCATCGACTTAAGTAACTTGTCACTGATGATTTCATTAACTATTAACATCATTATTGGATTGTCAGTGGGAATCTTCAGATAAATCATGAGTAAGTCAATTTGCCTGTGAACAACTATTTTTTTTTTTTCTGGTTGAGAAGGCTAATGTCTAATAGCACTTGGTTAATTTTTATTTATTCAATGGTTAAAATAAGAAAGCATTGGAAAGAGATGAGGAAATGGACATACTTACACAAAATCAGAGAAGAAGTAAACTGATACAACCAGTTTCGAAGATGATTTGGCAATAGCAAAATCATGTATGTGTATAAGCAGAATTTCCACTTATAGGACACTTCCCTACACAAGTATTGATGAGTATATGCAAAGACTTTTATATAGAGTTGAGCATTGCATCATTGCCTCTATTAGCTACGTATTAAACACAACCAAAATGCCCATCTATATAGAAACAATTTATAGACACTTATATTGTAAAATACAGTGTAGTTGTTAAAAAATGATGATTTTTATAGAATGAGATAGATCTCCATGAAATATTAAGTAAGAAAAGCAAATCATGGAACTATATATTGTGAGTTTTAATTTTTGTAAAAAATAACTAGAATCATGTTTGTGTGTGTGTGTGTATATGTAATAAACGTAAATAAGAATATCTGGAAGGATAATAGCTACCTAGGGAGGGAGGTTAAGAGAATTAAGAGAACCTTAGTTTTTCACTCCAGACTTTGAATTTTTTACATTACCACAAAAGATTTTTTTAAGATTGGAAAGCAATAATTGTTGTTTAACCATATTCTAGGGCTTCTGGAAGCTCTAGCCAGCATAATAAAAAGATTTTTAAAGCAATTGAATATATAAATATTGAAAAGGAAGGCATAGAACTACAAATCTGTGATGAAATGATCATCAAATTGACTATTTTAAATTGAATCAGTGGGGAAATGGTTCAGTGTTAGCCACTTATCACACAAACACACACATACACACACACACATGCCTGTGTGTGTGTGTGTGCATAAATGCATGCATAATCACACATTAATGCAAAACTTTCTAACTCTATTGGCCAGAAGAGGAAGGTAGAGATGTGGAACCAGGCTTCTAATCCTGTCCAATATACCAGAAACCACACTGAAAGTCAATATATTCCTGAAAAGTCTCACAAATGTCTCCACATCTGGAGAGAAGCAAACAGTATCACAAATCTTTTTCTTCTTTTCTGACTGAAGAATTACAGAAACACCTGCTGGGAAGAAATTGGGAGATGGGGAGCAGACATGGGAGGAGATGGGACAGTGCTGATCCTCACCCTGCTAAGTAGTAGGGGACAATCCACTGATACTTTCTAAATCTGAAACATGTTGATTTTTAATAGCACAATAATGCTGAATGGTTGTCATAATTACTTTTACTTAATTCCAGAAAAAAATTTTATAAAACAATATATGTTGAGAGAATGGCATATTTATAGAAAAGCCAACAATTCTTTTTTATTTCCCTTCAGTTCCTTTTTTCTATGAAATTCAGGTAAAATTAAGACTACTATTTTTATTAAAAACAAAAATATTCCATCTATTCTCCATTTTTCTGTCTGCCCACCATTTTGAGCACATGCATGGGCAGATGTCTACAAAAAAGGCCCACTGAATGGCACTTCGCAGTATTTTTCAGACTTAAAATAGTGTTTTACATTTCACCTTCATACTTTTTCCACATTATTTGAGTTGTCTGTAATGATTGCGTGTCACTTGTACACAGTTGGCATAAGAGTAAGGGAAAATCTTCATCTCTCTTTGAGCTAATAAGTACACTGTGGGGTTTCTCTCCTATTTAAAAAAAATATATATATACATATATGTATGTATATATATATATATTTGGCCTATTTTATAAGTCACAATCATTTTGTAAAGTCAAAGTCATATTACTCCTTTTTTTCCTTCTTATATAATTTTTAATTATCCATTGCTGCAGTCCATTGCTGTGAGGCAATAGAGTATGGGGCAGTAGAGTATAGTGGGAAAGAGCCCACTCTCAGGTTCACTGCCTACATCCCCTGGACTTGCTATGACTTGCAGGTACTTGGTTTCTCTGATTTCCTAGTTGCCATAGACAGATGCTCAAACAATATCTAGCTCATAAAATTATATAAGTCTCCCTAATGCAGAGGAAGTGTTCACAACAGTCTACTGTAATACTTTGCTCTACTTCCTCTTCTAATAACACAAACAAAATAGGTTCACTTTAGAAAACAGGTCAATTTCAACTAAGCAAAAAGGGAAACAGGGAAAATAATTTGAATCTCTTTACCTACAAATAATTACATCTCAGCATGGTACTGTTATGTATTTTCTTTCTTTTTTTGTTATGTATTTTCTTATGCTCTTAATGTTAGTCCTCTTATGTTGTTATTCAGGAAAAAATAAAAAGCATTTTTTTTCTCTCACTCTTTCTTCAGGAAAATACCTTTTGACTAGATATTATAGATACATGGTTGAAAGGTCAAAATGTACAGAAGCATCTGTCTACACTGGAAGGTAAATCTTCCTCCATCTCCAGCCACTACCCTGCTATCCTCCCTGGAGGCAACCACTACGAATTAATGAATAAGTGAATGCACACATACACTTTTTTGCTTACAGTGCTTTCTTAATGGATTTTTTTTAATTGAAGCATAATTGACATACAATGTCCTACTAGTGTCAGGTGTACATCATAATGATTAGATTTTTTTTTATTTTGTATACATTACAAAATGGTCTGCCCTGTAAGTCTAGTTACCACCTGTCATCATCTGTCACAAAGTTACTATGATATTACTAACTACATACCTTGTGTTGTGAAAAAAAAAAAGTCTTATGACTTATTTACTTTATAACCCAAAATTTGTACCTCTTAAGCCCCTTCACCAATTTTGCTCACCCCCACAACCCTTTCCCTCTCTGGTAACCATTAGTTTGTTTTCTGTATCTATGAGTCTCTTTCTGTTTTGGTTTGTTTGTTTTGTTTTTTAAATTCCATATGTGGGGGATCCCTGGGTGGCGCAGCGGTTTGGCGCCTGCCTTTGGCCCAGGGCGTGATCCTGGAGATCCGGGATCGAATCCCACGTCGGGCTCCCGGTGCATGGAGCCTGCTTCTCCCTCTGCCTATGTCTCTGCCTCTCTCTTTCTCTCTCTGTGTGACTATCATAAATAAATAAAAATTTGGGATCCCTGGGTGGCGCAGCGGTTTGGCGCCTGCCTTTGGCCCAGGGCGCAATCCTGGAGACCTGGGATCAAATCCCACGTCGGGCTCCCGATGCATGGAGCCTGCTTCTCCCTCTGCCTGTGTCTCTGCCTGTGTCTCTGCCTCTCTCTCTCTCTCTGTATGACTATCATAAAAAAATAAATAAATAAAAATAAATAAATAAATAAATAAATAAATTTTAAAAAATTCCATATGTGAGTAAAATCGTATTGTATTTGTCTTTCTCTGTCTGACTTTTTTCACTTAGCATAATACCCTCTAGATCCATCCATGTTGTTGCAAATGGCAGGATTTCATTCTTATTCCTTTTTTCTGGCTGAGTAATGTTCCATGTGGTATGTATGCTACATCTTCTTTATCCATTCATCAGGTGATGAGCACTTGGTTGCTTCCATGTCTCTGGGCTATTGTAAATAATGCTGCAATAAACATAGAGGTACACATATTTCTTTAAAGTGGTGTTTTTGTTTTCTTCAGGTAAATGCCCAGAAATAGAATTGATAAATCATATGGCATTTCTATTTTTAGCTTTTTGAGGAAACACCATACTATTTTTCACAGGGGCTGTATCAGTTTTCACTCCCACCAACAGTGCACGAGTTTTCTTTTCTTTTTTTTTTTTTTTTTACGAGTTTTCTTTTTCTCCACATTCTTGCCATCAGTTGTTTTTCTTTTTTTTTTTTTTTTTTTTTAGTTTTTATTTAAATTCTAGTTAGCTAATATATAGTATAATCTTGGTTTCAGGAATAGAATTTAGTGATTTCATCATTTACATATAAAACCAGCACTCATCACCACAAGTGCCCTCCTTAATGCCCATCACCCATCTAGCCCATCCCATGCTCACCTCCCATCCAGCAACCCTCTGTTTGTTCTCCATAGTTAAGAGTATTATTTCTTATCTCTTTGTTTCTAGCCATTCTGACAGTTGGAGGGTGATGTCTCATTGCGGTTTTCATTTGCATTTACTTGATGATGAGTGATGTTGAGGATCTTTTCATTGGTCTGTTGGCCATCTGGATGTCTTCTTTGGAAAAATATCTGTTCAAGTCCTCTGCACATTTTTAATCAGGTCGTTTGAGTTTTTTGATAGTAAAATATGTAAATTTTTTATGTATTTTGGATATTATTTTTTATTGGATGTATGATTTACAAGTATTTTTTCCCATTTAGTACGGAGAAATGCTTTGTTTTGTTGATGGTTTCCTTTGCTGTGCCTCATGAAAAATTTTTAAATTAAACTCATTTCTTCATGGAGGAGCGGGAGGAGGACATTTCAGTTAGCCACAGTCAACCACAATCCAGAAGCAGATGATCATCCTTCTGACATATAGTCTGGTCAACAGCAGCCTAACACTGCATCACATGCCCACATCATTGCCCTCACTTCCTCCCATCACGTAGGCAATTTCTTTGCATCTCACTGCATTATAGTACAAGCTGTTTTGAGAAAGGGACCACATTCATATAACTTTTACTACAGTATATTGCTCTAAGTATTCTATTTTATTATTGTTGCTGTTAACCTCTCACTGTGCCTAATTTATAAATTAAACTTCATCATAGATATGTACAGTTAAACCTCAAACAGTGCCGATTTGAACTGTGCAGGTCCTCTTATACACAGATTTTTTTTTCAATAAATGCAGTACAGTACTGTAAATGTGTTTTCTCGTCTTTGTGATTTTCTTAATAACATTTTTCTCTAGCTTACTTTGTTGTAAGAATATAGTGGATAATACATATAACATACACAGTAGGAGTTAGCAAACTGTTTATGTTATCATTAAGGCTCCCAGTCAACAGCAGGCTTTTCCTAGTTAAGTTTTTGGGAAGCCAAAAGTTACACACAGATTTTTCGACTGTGCAGAGTGTGGTGCCCCTGACTTCCATGGTTTTCAAAGGTCAACTGTATGTGGTTCAATACTCCCTGCAGTTTCAGGAATCCACTGGGGGTCTTGGAAAGGAACCCCTGTGGCTAAGGGGAAAGACTTTCCTTTTCTTTTTCCTTCTCGTGAATCTTTAAGAAATTCAGGAGAGATCTCTGCCTCCCCAGGCATAGTCTAGAAAAGGAGTGGACACTCACTCTAGCCTGGGGCCTTTTCAGATCATCTGCTTGCCTCGTGATTTGGAGGAGATTGCTGGACACAAATCTCCTCCACATCTCTCCTCAGATAGGATTTCAGGGTGGCACAGCCAGTGAACTCCCCTCCCACAAAAGATACAAAGTTCTGAATCAATTGTTCCTTTATTATCTCTTAATGTAGAGTTTCTTTCTTACTGTAAAAGTAATAGATACTCATTAGTTTAAAACTTGGAAGAAAACATTTCAAAGTATGCAAGATAAAAATAAGCATTTGAATAGTTATAAATTCACCATTCGTAAAATTGTTTTATCCTTAAATATTAGCTCTTGAGCTAATAATTAAAAATACACTAAAGCAAACAAAACAAGAAGCAAACAAAATTTCATATTTAAAAATCACAATACAAAGAAAAGGGGGAGTGAAAATGTCTCAAATGAAAAATAGCCATTATTTTAAGTAATTTTAATATTTCTTAATAAGTAAGATTCCAATATGATATTTGGACTAACTTAAGATTCCCTTACCCTGTGTCATTTCTTGACCAGGATATCAGTATTTGGGAGTGATAAATATACTCCTTGAGGAATGAATTTTAAAGCAAATCAGCTATGCCAAATAATTATCATGTGTGAAAACTGGTCTCATTTAATTGTTGACATTTGGTTTGCTAAGCTCCTTTGTAGAAGTTAGGCATGACGTTTGCCCCTCCTTCCTTTCTTTGACTCAGCCTCTTTCCCTTACACAATCAAAAACTGAGATTGTCACTTCACAGAGAGAAGAAAGACAGGAAGTAAAACCACCAGGGAAAAAACAGGTTCTATTTGAAAACTGTGATTACGTGTGGATAGAGGCTGATTTTTCAAACAAGTCATCTTTTACTGCTAGAATAAATTAATAGCTTAATCAAGATAAAATGTTTAAACCATTTATAATAAACAAGCTTGGCTTCCACATATTTTGGAGTCAGATAACTCTTATTTGTTCATTATAAACAACTATTTTTTTTATCCTGGCTTATGTTATGCATAATAATTATGTTAAGGCATTAAAATATTTTAAAATGAAATATTCTGTTTTTTTCCAATCAGTCCAAAATAGTGAGATTTTACTCTATCAGGTATTCCAGAAATTTGCCTTTTCTCCTTTGTAGGTTTTTTTTTTTTTTTTTTAATTTTTTTATTTATTTATGTTAGGCACACAGTGAGAGAGAGAGAGGCAGAGACACAGGCAGAGGGAGAAGCAGGCTCCATGCACCGGGAGCCCGACGTGGGATTCGATCCTGGATCTCCAGGATCACGCCCTGGGCCAAAGGCAGGCACTAAACCACTGCGCCACCCAGGGATCCCGGTTTTATATTTTTTTAACTATACACAATATGTGTCCACTATAGAAAAATAGGAAATATAGCTAAATTTTAGAACATTTAAAAAATTTAGAGGTCTGGATTTCAGCCATTGGTGAGAAATAAAGTGAAGACATCTACCAGAGATATTAAAATGAAATTTATTTCTCAGGACTTAGTTAAGTACTTAGAACACACAGATTTATCACACACCTTTATTTTATTTTAAAATGATTTCATATCATGGTGCCTAGGTGGCACAGTTAAGTTTCGAACGCTTGGTTTTGACTCAGGTTGTGATCTCAGGTTCTTGAGATCGAGCCCTGCATCTTGCTCCACACTGAGCATGGAATTTGCTTAAGACTCCTCTTCACTCTCTATTCCCCCCTGCTCTCTCTCTCTCTCTAATATAAATAAATCTTTTTAAAAATGTAAAATGATTTCATGTTGACTGTGACCATCAAAGTTGCTACTAGTTTTTCCTCTATTATTAACCAAATAGAGAAGATGTTGACTAATTCAACCCATAGGCTGAACTATATCCAATTAGTCAGAAACAAGTGATTTTTAATTCCATTTATAAAATATCCAAGGGAAAACATCCTACCTTGCCCAAATAATCTGTTACTAAATTTCCTTCCTGCTCTGAATAGCTCTACTATAAAGAAGCTTTTCATTACAATTCATTTGAATCTCTTAAGCCATAACTTCACCTCATTTCTTCTCATGGAATCAGTTGTATTTGAATCTATTACCTGTGATTTTCACTTCCATCAGGGCATTTGTCTCAGTTTCTAGACTGTTTTTGGCTTTTCCTTACCTATAATCCACTTGTGTTATTTGTTTGACAGAAACAATTGTTGAGTTATGTGCATGTAACACATAACCACAAATTCTACTTCCAAGCCCAATTTCTAAAATTTTTTTGGTAAAAATTTGTAAGACTTTATAAAAATTACACAAGAAATGCACAAATACATTCTTACCATAAAAGATTTAAAGATATCAAAGTATATAGAATGAAACACTAACACCTTTCCTCATGTCTCTCCACACTAATTTCATAAGCCGTTACCATCTACACTATCCATTCAGTTCCTATACATTGTCAACCTATTCTAATAAGTCTTCTAAGACTTTTATGTCTTCCCATAGAGGCTCAATACTCACATTGAGTAGCTGCTATTTGACCCAGCCATCCGGAGTCATACCAATGGTTCATTGTCTTCAGTGTCCAGTCTCTGCTAATGAGCCAGGACTCACTCAGGTAGAAGAGCTCCACAGATATCCTCAGCAAAACCCCACTCTAGCCTCCCACCTCTCCAAAAGCACTATTTCACTTTACTTATCCTCCACATACCTATGGCATTTAAATAGTATTCCTCAGGCACCTGGGGGGCTCAGTGGTTGAGCATCTGCCTTTGTCTCAGGGTGTGATCCCAGAGTCCTGGGATCGAGTCCCGCATCAGGCTCACCACAGGGAGCCTGCTTCTACTTCTGCCTATGTCTCTGCTTCTTTCTCTGTGTCTGTCATGAATAAATAACAAAATCTAAATAAATAAATGGTATTTCTCACTATTAATGAACTTAGTAACTAGTTGAGTGATGTTGGGAACATCACCTAACCTCGGGGGCCTCATTTTATCGTGTATAAATAAATCTAGTAGTCAGATTATGCCATTTCTAAATTTCCTCCCTGCCTCTAAAATTCTTTAATATCAGGCTTAAAATAAGGTAATGATATTAGTAAGAATAATTTATAAAAACATAGCAAGTATTTTTTTCTAAGGAATTCTTCACCTTGTTTTCCTACTGAAAATATTGATTGACAGACCTTGACATCAATGATCTAGAAATGGTTCCCATACCGCAGCCCAAATGAACCAAGGAGTCTGCACTGAACTGTAAAGTCATTGAGAGGGCAATAATTAAGGAGACACACTGGATCCCAGTTTGAGGAAAGGAATAAAAGTTCAAGGTCAAGAAAAATTTGTCAAAAGTCAAGTTCCACAGATGAGGTAAAGCCACGAAGGTGAATAAAAATCACATTTCCAAAATGACCAGAAATAGAGTGGGTATCAGAGTAAGAAAAGATATAGTGGCATGGTGGACAATGTAAGGTTTTTCATACTCTGTATTGGTTATCTACTACTACATAACAAATTACCCTAAAAGTAGCTACTTGAAACAACATACATTTATTTTCTCATATGCTTTCTGAGGGTCAGGGAGCTAGAAATGACTTAGCTGGATGGCCTGGCTCAGGGTCTCTCATAAGGCTGTGATCAAGTGTTGGCTAGGGCCATAGTCTCGGAATTTTTGACTAGGGCCAGAGGATCCACTTCCAAGCTCACTCACATGACATTGGCAGGAGGCTTCCTCTCCACATGGGCTTCTCCATAGGGTTTCTTGCAATATGATTTCCCCAAGCCAAGTGATCTGAGAGTGAGAGGGTAAATATATAATTGACAATATTGAACTAAATAGAACCAAAACCAGACATGGAGCAGACCAAGGTTTAATTCAAAACTCATCTCATCTGTTTTGTTCTTTTGTTTTGTTTCTTAAATTCTACACAAAACAAAGAAAAAAAAGACTCTTAAATACAGAGAACCAACTGGTGGTTTCCAGAGGGTAAGTGGTGAGGGGAATGGGTGAAATAGGTGAAGGGGATTAAAAGTACACTTATTCTGATGAGCACTGAGTAGTGTTTAGAATTGTTGAATCACCTATATTGTATACCTAAAACTAATATGACACTGTATATTCATTATACTTTAAGAAAAAAACCTCACATCATCTTTTAAAAATGAAAATACAGAGGTTAGTTTACTGCTTTGTAAACATTTCATTTGATCACATTTACTTGTTGAAAATCTTTCCTCCATCTTTTTAATAAAATAATTAAAAATCATTTAGTATATAATTCAGAGGATGTAAGCAAGTTAAGCCAAATTTATTTCACTAGGAAAAAAAAAAGAGTAAAAGTAATTTGAAATAAGAACTTATCTTTAAAGAACTGAACTTTTGGAACTAATGTGACTTCCAAACAATAGACACTTCAAATTCATGAGCCAGCCTTAGTAAAACTATAACAGAATGGCAGGACCATACACCAAACATCTCCAAGTGTGTGATGATAGCTTGGGAGAACGTTAGTGCTGATACCTGAACTCTTGCTCTTTTGAATTTTATTTTCTCTTTTATAAATATGAGAAATACAATAGAAAAAATTATTATACATATTATTTGAGTTTTCCAATTGGAAAAAGAAATTGGGCTGTTTCCTTTGATGATTACTTATATTTCATTTCAAAAGCGTGCTGAATACGTGTCTCTTTGATACAATAATAGACAATAAGCCATCTGCTGGTTAGTATCTTCCTACCGCTGATGGTGTCAGAACACAGAGACCTCTCCACCATTCCTAGGGTAACTCAGCTGAGAAGAAAGTCCATCCCCAAACTAGCTAAATCACCATAGAACTGTGCCACCCCATTTCTCAGTCTCATGCATTCATTCTCCTCCATCAATCCATCCATTCAAACATCTACTGTTGAGTTTCTGTTATTTCCCAGTCCTGGACTCCACATAAGAGACCCTCTCTCCGGTGCAAATTTGACCTAATCTCAACAAGGTTACAGAGCCCTCATCTCTAACAGGCTTTCCTCAGTTGTGCAGTCAGAGAAATTCAATTCATCAGCTTGCCTTGACACCACCTATAATAAAGAACAGTGCCTTGGAGCACCTGAGTGGCCCAGTCAAGCGTCTGCCTTTGGCTCAGGTCATGATCTCAGGGTCTTGGGATCAAGCCCCACATAAGCTCCATGCTCAGTGGGGAGTCTACTTCTCCCTCTCCCTCTGCCCATCCCCCACTCCTGCTCTCTCTCTCTCTCTCTCTCTCAAATAAATAAATAAAATCTTTTTAAAAACCCCAAATCAAACAAAAACCAGTGCATTTTTTCATTGACTTAATCTTTGTAATTTTTTAAAAAGATTTTATTTATTTATTCATGCAAGAGGCAGAGACACAGGCAGAGGGAGAAGCAGGCTCCATGCAGGGAGCCTGATGTGGGACTCGATCCAGGGTCTCCAACATCACATCCTGGGTCAAAGGCAGGTGCTAAACTGCTGAGCCACCCAGGGATCCCCAATCTTTGTTATTTTTAAATGCAAGTAGCAGCCAATGCTCAGAAAAGCCCAAAAGCACATTCTTACACTGATTAATAAACAAACCTAATATTTATTTTACATATATGCCTGCTAAGTAATAAATCTGTATCATTAAATAGGAAAAAAACCCACAGAAACAGTATTTTTTTAAAAGACTTTATTTTTAAGTAATCCCTACACCCAGCATGGAGCTTTAACTTACAACCCCAAGATCTAGAGTCACATGTTCTTGTTGACTGACCCAGCTGGGTGCCCCCAGAAACAGTACTTTTATTTTATATTATTTTGCTTTTCATTTTAAAAAATATTGTATTTATTCTGTTATTCTAGAGAGAAAGGGAGGAAAGAAAAGAGTGTGAGGAGAGGGAGGGGCAAAGGGAGAGGGACAAGCCAACTCAGTGCTGAGCATGGAGCCCAAGGCAGGGCTTGATCTCATGACCCTGAGATCAGGACCTGAGCTGAAATCAAGAGTTGGATGCCCAACCAACTGAGCCACCCAGGTAACCCAGAAATAGTACTTTTAACAGTTGTCTTTGACCCTAAACAGGGTGTCACTTAATAAAAAAAAAATACTTCTCTGTTGTTAGATTCTTAGTTCAGAGAATCTTCTGAACATTCTTAGTTCAGAGAATTAGTGCTTATAAGCAGACAAAAGGACTGTCTGGATATGCTGCCTGGTGCTGTTCTCCCTTCTCACATCCAGAAACCCAGCGTGACATGTCAAAGACATGAGAAAAAGGAAGACATGAGCTAGATAGGATTCTGCTCATAGATTGTACAAGCATTGTCAGTTATCAGAAGAAGCTGTTTTATTTGGATGGGCTATTGGATTGCCCTAGGGAAATCTTCTGATTCTTTATTGATTTAATTTGGTCAGGGCATACACTGCTCTATGAACCACTGACTTCATTCTTATGAGGTAGGGCAATTAGTTAGAAAGAAAAGAAATGTACTATTTGAAAGAAAGACCATGAGAAGGGACACTCCTGTGCTTGAACTACTAACAATCCATTAGAAATCTCATAAAAAACAAAAAAGAGATCTCATAAAAGTTGGCGTTTTTTATATCTGAGCTGGGATGAAGTGTGGGAAGACAGGCACCTCTGTGTCATTGCTGCATACAAGGCCCTCCATTTTCTCACTCAAGCCTGTGAGGCCATTAACCCAATGTCCTCCAGCTCATTCCTCTTTCCGCCACATCCTGACCTCTGGAAAATTAGGTCAGTTAATACTTTAGGACATTTATCAAAATGATAGTTCTGAACTGATTTAGATGAGAAAGAATGCATATAATTTTAAAAGGTTTCTTTATCATGCATGATATATTTATCCATAGTCATAACTGAATGAGAAGAAGAAAGAGCATTCATCATCACGTGAGGAAAGAAATATTTTCTCCATTAGCAAAAAAGATATACATTCGGTTAGGTAAGCACCTAACTGCATATCAAAGAGACTTACACATCTTATTTCTTATCTTTCAGGAACTGCCCATTCTGAGTGGAAATCATGTAAATGAAACAGGAACTATGGCATAAAAGCAATAAACCAATTCATGAATATGCAGTGCCTTATTTACATCAAATTCAAGTCAAAAATGATTTAAGGCTAGGGATTAGGAATAACAGTCTATCTGGGGGTGAAACTAGTGAGGCTAGGGGTACAATTTCAATTCTACTCAAGAGGGAGAAGTTTTCAACTCTTTCTAATCAATACAGAATTTTCCTTAACTGTGTCCTAAAATAGCAAACTGTGATTTGAAATGATGACCTGAGAAAAGGGTCATTGTTTCTTCTTAGAACAAGGAAAAGTGTGCTCTTTTGCCCACAGAGGGCCTACACTTGCCCCTGGGGAACTCACCTGGCCTGTGCTCATAGACCAGAGGCTGAAGGCCTCAGGGCCTAATGTCTTAGGCTGGATTTGGGCACACTCGAGGTGAGCCCCAGAAGAAAAGTGAAGGAAGTAAAGTGGGAAAGACAGGAGGAGTTCAAACCACTACAGTGTGTACTATTGACTCAGCACTTGCTTAGGCTTATTGTAAGCAAGTCCCTGAAGCCCCATGCAGAGAGTAGCTCTAAATTGTCCTACAAAAGATGGGAGACTGGTTTATTCATTTATGACAAAGATTCCAAGACTACACAATGGGGAAAGGACATCCTCTTCAATAAGTGGTGCTTGGAAAACTGAGTAGCCACATGCAAAAGTAAATAAATAAATAAATAAATAAATAAATAAATAAATAAATCTGGATCATCTCACTACCAAATACAAAAATAAACCCAAAATGAATTACACACTTGAACATAAGACCTGAAACCATAAAACTTCCAGAAGAAAACAGAGGGTAAGTTCCTTGACATTGATCTTGGGGATAATTTTATGAATTTGACACCAAAAGCCAAAACAACAAAAGAAAAAAAAAAAAAAAACTACGTCAAACTAAAGAGCTTCTACACAGCAAAGGAAATTATCAACTAAATGAAAGGCAACCTACAGAATGAGAGAAAATACTTGCAAATCTTGGATCTGATAAGAGGTTACTATTCAAAATACATGAAGAACTCCTACAACTCGATAGCCAAAAAAGGAAATTTGAGGAAGTGAATAGACATTTTCCAAAGAAGACATACAGACGGCAAACAAACACAAGATGTTTAACATCATTTTTTTTTTTTTTTTTTTTTTAGAGGATTGGCACCTCTAATGTAGTTAATGGGCCGATCATCACTTTCACCTCAACAGTCACTGTGACTTAGAGCTCTTTTATGGTGATAAACATCAGGCTTTTTTTTTTTTTCCTTTTCCTTTTTAAAAATTTTTATTTATTTATGATAGTCACAGAGAGAGAGAGAGAGAGAGAGAGAGAGAGAGGCAGAGACACAGGCAGAGGGAGAAGCAGGCTCCATGCACCGGGAGCCTGACGTGGGATTCGATCCTGGGTCTCCAGGATCGCGCCCTGGGCCACAGGCAGGCACTAAACCGCTGCACCACCCAGGGATCCCCAAGATGTTTAACATCATTAAGCATCAGGGAGATGCAAATCAAAATCGTAAGATCACCTCAAACCTGTCAGAAGGACTATATCACACACAAAACACAAGAAATAACAAGAGTTGGTAAGGATGTGGAGAAAAGGGAGCCCTGATGCCCTGTTGGTAGGAGCATAAATTTTTGCAGCCACTATGGAAAATAGTATGAAGGTTCCTCAAAAAACTTAAAAATAAAACTATCAGGAGTTCACTTCTGGGTATATACCCGAAGGAAATGAAAACAGAACCTCAAAGAGGTATCTGCACTCCCATTTTTATTGCAGCATTATTTATGACAGTCAAGACATGGAAATAACCTAAGTATCTATCAGAAGATGAATGGATAATGAAGATGTCACACACACACACACACACACACACACACACACACAGACGAATATTATGCAGCCATAGAAAAGTAGGAAACTCTGCCACTTGCAACAACATGGAGCATTATGCTAATGGTATGTTAGACAGAGAAAGACAAACTGCATGACCTCACAAATATATGGAGCCTTAAAAAAACAAAGTCATAGAAACAGATTGGTAGTTGTCAGAAATGAGTGGGGTTGGGGGGGATGTGAAAGAAATGGATGAAAATGGTCGAAAGATACAAACTTCCAGTTATAAATAAATAAGTCCTAGGGATGTAACGTACAGCCTGCTGACTATAGTTAACAATACTGTGTTGTGTATTTGAAAGTTGTTAAGAAAGTAGATATTAAAAATTCCTATCACAAGAAAAAAATGTGTATGCCTGGGATGCATGTTAACCTTATCATAGTAACCATTACACTATATGTATAGATCGCAAATCATGATGTTATAAATCTAAAACTAATATAATGTTAAATGTCAATTATATCTCAGTAAAAGTTGGAGAAAAGAAAAGATAGGAGGCTGGGCATTATCAGTTTGGTCCCATCTTCTGTTTCTCCAGGGTTCTTCCTGAAGGCACTAAATCCCTTAAGCCTTGCAGCTACAGTGTCTCCACCTGAATGAGCTAGTGCAGCTTCAGTGGAAGTTCTAAGGTAAGAATCAGAGACAAAAAAAGTTGCTTGAGACAGGACACTGCAGCATGCATGGGAACTGTCCACTGCTCCTGCAGCCAAAACCGGAGGCAGGAGGTAGGATGTGCTATGGACACCATGCATGTCTGCTGGCTAATCTCCTGCAGCTGTCAGACCTACTCATGTCCAGACTGATCCACTCAGTTGGACTCACCCATCCCGGAGCAGTTACATGATGCCCCAGTGAATTCTCTGAATTCCAGATATGTGTCTCCCTGTCACATTATAGCAGCAACAGTGGCTCTTCGTGATCATCAGAACTGATTTCTCCTGCCAGTATAGGAATTCCTTCCTTGCCTGACAGTCTCCAGTTTTGACACCAAATTGCCCAGGCTGTAGACTCACTATAGTTTAGCTTCCATGGAACCCGTAATGTTCCCAAGTCAGAGCCATCTTCTGCAACCAGAATTTTCAATCCATTAGAACTTAGAGTCACAGGATGGATGGGTGCTGAAAGTGATGGTGAGAAGGTCAATCCTACTTTTGTTTCTTAGTTCCTGGACCCATGAAGTCTAGCTATCAGAGAAGCAGTGCTCCGTACCAGTGAGTAGTCCATTGCAGGTGCCCCATCCTGAAGGACATCCCCAGGTTCATGCCTCTTTGAGACCTTGAAGAAGCCATTCCAATGTTCTTACTCTTTCTAGGTAATGAGATATGTGGGAGAACCACTGTGATCCTGGTCATGTGCCCATTGTCATACTTACTTTGCCATAAAATGGACCCTTTCATGCAAGGCAATGTTATCTGGGATCCCATGCCTATAAATGAAGCACCCTATATGTACCCAGACCACTGTGCTTACAGATGTGCTTCAGGCATGGAATACAACCCCAAATCTAGGACAGTCATCAGGTTCAATAAGGACAGATCTCTTCTCCTTCCAGAGTTGACTGCGTCCAGTGTAATTTACCTCCCATCAAGTGGTTGGCAGTTCAAACACATCAAAAATAGAGCCCCTGATATTCTCCCTCAAACCTGCTTTCCCTCCAGCTTCCCCGTCATGATTTATAGCAACTCTATCCTTCTAAAGCTAAAAAATAAAGCTAACGACTTTGGGAGAAGCCCGGACTCCTCTCTTTTCCTCATGTTCTATAGCTGATGAACCAGCAAATCGTGTTGGGTCTGCCTTCAAAATATATCCAGAATATGTTTCTTCCCCATTGCTACCCCAAATTTACCTCTGTCAACTTTTTTTAAAAGCTTTTATTTATTTATTCATGAAAGACACAGAGATAGAGATAGAGATAGAGATAGATAGAGATAGAGATAGAGAGAGAGAGAGAGAGAGAGAGAGAGAGAGAAAGGCAGAGACACAGGCAGAGGGAGAAGCAGGCTCCATGCTGGGAGCCTGATGTCGGACTTGATCCCGGGTCTCTAGGATCACACCCTGGGCTGAAGGCAGCGCTAAACTGCTGAGCCACCTGGGCTGCCCACCTCTGTCAACTTTTATCTGGATTACTGGATTAGCTTTTGACTGGTCTCCCTAACTCTGTCTCTGGCCTCATGAAGTCTATCTTCAATCCATCATCTGGACCAATCCTGTTAAAACACAAATCACATCTTGTCATTCCTCAGTTCAAAACTTCCTGATGACTACCAGTGCCAATCAGAGAAAAAGTCAAAGTCCTTATAGGGCCCTTATCTCTTAATGTGATCTGAGGTCCCATGATCCTCTCTCCTAGTGTCCATGCCTTTGTGTGATCCCTTCCTTTTGAGTGTTGGTGGGAGCTGTGACTGGCTTCCAACCAAAGCATATAACAAGGATGTCAGATGACACTCTTGCAATTACATTTATGTAACTTCATGTTATACTCCCTCTGCTTGCAGACTCTCTCACTCTCCCGCTGACCTTGAATAATAAGCAAGCTGCCATATTGTGAACTTCCTATGGAGTAGGCCATCTGGTAGGCTTAAAGCTGAGGGTGGGCTCCACTGAGGCCCAAGAAGAAACCCTTACAGCTCTCATTCTTACAGTAGCAAGGGAATGAATTCCAACAACCTGAGTGAACTTGAATGTGGATCCCTCCCTAGCTGAACCTCCAGATGAGAACACCGCCCATCTGATACCTTCACTGCAGCCTGGTGAGACTTGGAAAGAACCTAGCAGACCTAGCAGAGAACCCAGTTAGGCTGAGCATGGACTCCTGACACAAGGAAACTGTGAGCTAATGAAAGGGTATTGTTTCAAGCCTCAAAGTTTGTGGCAATTTGTTATTAGCAGCAATACATGACAAATGTAGTCCTGTTTCTTTTCTGAACACATCTCCTCCTACTGTCCTCATCATCTGCTCTGCTTGAGCTACACAGGCCTCTTCATTGTGTCTCAGATGAGCCAGGCACATTCCCATCACAAGGCCTTTGCATTTGCTATGTTCCTCAGCTTGAGATGTTCTTTCCTAGGATACACACATGGCTTTGTGCCCTCATTCAGTTCTTGTTTTCACATAAAAGGAATCTTCTTAGTAGGCCTTCCCTAGCCAGCTTATCTAAAATTTCATCACTCTCCCTCATTTTATAACTTCCTTCCCTGCTTTTTTTTTCTCCTTGGATTTCACCATCTTATAACTTACTATATACTTTAATCATCTACCCTACTTATTGTCTTTTCTCTCTCACTAGAGTGATGGCTCCATGAGGACTGGGAGTTTTGTGGCTTTGCTATATTTATTCCACAGTGAATCCAGTCTGTGTGATTGTGATTCCTTCCTGCCACACTGAATCACTCTGCAGCAGGCACAGAATGAGAATATATTTGGGTTTAGCCAGAGTTGGAGTATGATGAGGAGACAGAGCAAGCAGCAGGAGGGCTGTGTGTGTTCTGGGGAAAGGCTACACCGTGAGATCAAGTCTAGGAGAGAAGTGGGGACATTCAGGAAGTGGTGGGTGATTTGAGGTCTCATTAAAATCTGAGAGCTCCTGGGCTGGGCTTACTAGATATTCAGGAGACTGGGAAGTTATATCTGGAGAGATGTTTGAAATTGAGAAGCTGGGAATGTGCTTGGTAATAACAAGGTCTGGGGTGTGGCTTTGTGAGTGGGTGCCTGAAATGAGGTGGAATAAGAGATTAGTGGCTGCAAATGATTTAGGAACTGAGAGATTAGTGTGTTAGATGGACAATTTATTAAATTACGAAGTCTCCAAGAATGGTGGTAAGGTTGTCAGCAAAGTGACTCAAGTGTTCAAGTCATTAAGGAGTAAAGGAACACAGCAGAGAGATCAGCAATTCACAGCTGTGATCTTGGATGTTTGTAAGAGGGAAAAATCACCTTTGCCTAAAAGCTGAGGAAAACAGGAGGCTTGTAGGGGTGGCCAGGTTTTTGTTAGATCAGAGACTGGAGAGCTACTACCCTTGGGCCACATCTAGCCTGTCCCTGATTTTGTAAAGAAAGTTTTATTGGAACACTTTGTTTATGTATCTTTGATGGCTGCTTTTGCACCAGAATGGCTAAGTTTAGTAGTTGCAACAAAGGCTATGTGGCCTGCAAAGCCTAAAATAGGTATTACCTGGTCTGACAGAGGAAATGTTTGAGGACCTGGGTTAGAGCAAGAAGAATGTTCAGGCAAGAGGTTGAAGAATCACTGGGACTTTGTTGGGATGGACTCTGAATTTCAAAGGGACCTTTAGGAATGATCTGGGAGGAGGAAGAAGGGTGGAAGGTGAGGGCACATTAGGGCAATGTGGCCACGGATGGCCATCTTGAGGCTTGGGCTTCTGATGGTGATGGAGGCAGCCAGGATGGTGAGAGGCGTGATGAGTCAGAACCTTAGGACACCCCAGACTGGGGGAGCTCCCCATGCATAGAGATGCTGCCCCAGCTACGGGAGCCAACAGCAACTGAAGACCTTGGAAGGTTGATTTGCCCTCGGCTGATGCAGAGGAACATGCAGTAGTGCATGTCTTTGGGGTCTGGGCTTGCAGGCATCTGGTCTGGGGTCAGCTCCCAGAGGACAGGCACTGCCTAATTCCTGAATGTGTTCCTGGAGTACAGAGGAAGGGGGTAAGGGGAGAGAGGGAGCAAGGCAGGCACTCAAACCAACAAGCCATGTAAATAAAAGTTAAAATGACAACTCTGGGTTACATATATTAGTTCTAGGTGCTCATAAGCTAGATAAAATATTAGCAAGCTTTTCGTATTAAAAAGTCTCTTTATGACCTTAGACAATCAAAGTAAGAAATCTTATAATCATCAGGCCTGTTCTGAGACCTAAAAATCCATGGCTCAATGACAGTGAGACAGATACTCTGTGTGTCTTATTCTCCTTTAATGCATTATCCTTCTAATCAACTACCTGTAGTCCTAAACAGTGATTGGGGCGCTCCTTTAAAATTTACCCACACTCTTAACTGTGTCAGAATGCTTGTAGGATAAATGAGTAACACATGGCCGCTGGCTAGCCCTGGTATTCCTGCTCTCCTGCTGTTAACTACAACTTTACCTGTCTCAGCCACAGGCAACCTTTCCCACCTTCCATCAGAATAATGAAGGGGAAGGCAGCGCTGCTCCTGTCTCAGCCCCACTGTGCTAAGATCCACACTCTACTGCTTCCCATGAGGGTACACAGTTTTGTTACACCCCCAGAGAAACTTAACCCAAATTCCCAGTAGGAAACCGCCAATTCTAGAACACTCCACCAGTTAATGACTGCAGTTTAATACATTTCCTTTTCATAAGAGTAGAACAGCCCCCTCCCTTCCCTTGTAGTCTGGAAGCTGCCTGCTGGATTCACATACTGTTAAATATTTCTTAACTCTGCTGCCTTTAGCAAAGGTCTCTCCCCTATAAACTTGATCAGAGTAAATGGCCGAGACTCCAACAGGAAAAATAAAAACAAGATTCTGAAAAGATTTGATACCAATTTGCAGCAGAGTTAATCTGGTTTGGTCATAGATATTGGGGGATGGTTTGTTTGTTTTGTTTTGTCTTTAATTTGAAAAAGAGAGAGAGAGCAAGAGAGCACAAGCAAGGGGAGAGGAGAGGGAGCCTGATGTGGGGTTTGATCCCAGGACCCTGGGATCACCACCTGAGCCGAAGGCAGATGCCTAACCAACAGAGCCACCCAGGCTCCCCTATCATAAATATTCTGCAGGGGGAGGAAAAAAACTAATTCAAAGGTGGGGAGTGAAGTAACTCTGATAGCCAAAAGTTCTGAGAATCTAAAATGACATCGAAAAATCATATTTGTAAATGTACCCAGAGGCTATTGAATGATGGGCACCCATAGGAGCAGGGCCCCAGGCATTTGCCTGTGCCTCGGGCTGCTTGTGTTGATTGGCCAAAAATAGCAACAGCAAGTTTTCACCTAGGCTTCTACCATCATTCCCCCCAGCTACAAATGTAACTCCCAACCTAAGGATCAAAGTGATTCCCTTCGAGAATGTCTTCCATCCCATTTGTGGGCAAGTCTGCATTTTGCAGCAGTGCAGTCTGTTCTCTTAGGAGCCAATGAATTTCTGTTAGCATCCTTATAGCTGCTGTGTCTTGGGTTTTCATATTTACCTTTCTTTACTTCCTCTTGTCTCTGTGCTTTATCTTTCCTGCCCATTTCTACCTGTTCCTCTGGGCTTTGGAAAGCCAAGGGAGGAGCAATTAATTCTGATATGAAAGCTCTTGGGCAGACTTGACAGTATGTATAATATTTGAGGGAAAGACTGAGGGAAAGACTTTGTAGCTAAAGCAAAGCACATGTCCAACCTTGGGTCCAACTGTGAACCTTTATCCTAGAGGCAGTGGTCAGCCATAAAAGATTCAATGCCAGTGACATAACTAGGTTGATGCTATAGAAATATCTTTGTATTACAGAAGTCTTCAATAGTTTATCTATGGTTGCATAACAACTCATTCCAAAATTTAGACCTCACATAACAAAGTTTAGGGGTTTCTGTGGGTGAGGAATCCAGCATGGATAGCTGAATGCCTCCTTCAAAGTCTCTCTCAAGGCTGCAATTAAGGTGTCAGCTAGGATGGCAGTCTTCTCAAGACTCAACTAGGGAAGGATCCAGTTCCAAGGTAACTCAAATGGTTGTTGGCAGGACTCCTTTCTTCCCTGGCTATTGCTACCTCAGTCCCTTGACACTTCTCTCTGGGCTTTTTTGTGGGATGCCCATTTTCTGTAGGCTTCTCCACAGAGCAGCTCACTATATGCCAACTGGTTCCATCAGCATGAGCAAATGAGGGTGCAAGTAAGAGTGAAATTGGAGTCTTTTTGTAACCTAATCTCACAAAGGACATCTTATTATTTTTTGTGTGTTCTGTTCATTAGTAGGAAGTCACTTGGTCCAGCCCCTCTTCAAAGGGAAGATATTACAAAGGACATGAATACCAAGAGGTAGAAATCACTGGAACTCATCAAAAAATAGGAGGGGAATCAGGAGGCAACATTATCTATAATCCAAGAAGAAGAGGATTTCAAAAAATGAGAAGTCATATATGGCACAGCAGTATCAATACCCTCCAAAGTTTGCCAGAAACCCACCTATAGTTGAACAAGTTGGGTGTATTATTTCCTGCAGGAGGGAAGGCACACACCATAAGAACCATGAAGTCTCTCGGTAAAATGGTGTTGGAAGCTACTATGAGATCGGGGCTTTGGATGAGTGATTGGGGTGGGGGGAGTCTAAGGAAGCTTCTAAGGAAGCAGGGGCTCACTGGTAACTGGGTATTGCAGCGACAGTTCTGTGATTGGGTATCTCAGTAAATCTTATTGAAAGGGAAGGAAAACCAGAAAGAAAATAAAGCTGTAATTGGTTAACAATAAGCAGTCACTTGTTTTGGCTGAGAAGAGAGGGTGTTTCATATTTTATGATGGCACAGTGATCTTGCTATTGTCTGTTATCAAACAAAATTATGAAGTGGCCTTGTTTTGGCTCATTTTACCATGGTCTAAGGGTAGCCTTCTCTGAGGTTACTGGTCTGTGAGGATGTTTATGTTTAATAGAATAACATAACCTAGCCCTGAGGGACCAATCAGCTTCAGAATGCCAAGGGAAGACAAGAGTGGTTAAGAACATGACTCTGGAACCAGACTACCTGAATTCAAGTCTGACTTCACTGCTCACTAGCTCTGTGTCCTGGGCCCATTGGTAAACCTCCCTATACCTTACTTTTCCCACTTTAGAGTAGAAACTATAATAGTATCTATCTCATTGGCTTGTTATGAGGACTCATGAGTTAATATACTTGTGTGTAGAATCAAACTAGCATGTGAGAACTATGTGCATGTTGATTATCATTATCATCTGTGACCCCTGAAGGAGCAATCTTGTTAGAGTGGTAGAAGGCAGAAGCCAGACTGCAATGACCAAAGATAAATAGGAGTTGATGAAGTAAGGTCTGTATGTGCTAAACAGCCCCTCAAGAGGGATCATGACAGGAAGATCTGGAAATCCTGCAGAGAGAGGAAGGGAACTGGTTTATTCAAGGTCAGTATAGAGCAGTGCCTTTCAAAGATAGTTAGAAATGCAAAATCTCATGCCCTCCAGGTGACTCTTTTTTTCCAATTGCTGAAGTATAATTGACATACATCAAATTGCACCTATTTAAAACATACAATTTGGTAAGTTTTGACATAAGCACGCACTATGAAACCATCATCACAGTCAAGAATGAATATTTTCATTACCCCTTGGTAATCCCTCCCTCCTGCCCCCCCCACCACCCTCACAGTCCCCAGGTGGTTCTGATGCTGACATGTGAGATCCGCAGGGGTTGTGAAACAAATTCTGTCATTAAAAGGACCTAGAGGGGGACGCCTGGGTGGCTCTGTGGTTGAGTGTCTGCCTTTGGCTCAGGATGTGATCCCAGGGTCCTGGGATCGAGTCCCACATTGGGCTCCCTGCATGGAACCTGCTTCTCCCTGCCTCTCTGTGTCTCTCCTAAATAAATAAAATATTAAAAACAGAAGATCTAGAGTCATGGCTCAAAAAGCAGTAAGAAAGATGAAATCCTAACAACTAATAAAGGGAGGAAATGGGAGCTAAGTGACAAGATCAGTGTCTGGGAAAGGCTGAGGAGGCCTGCCAGCCCCAAGGCTGAGAACAGGGCCCTTGCTGAGCTCTTTCACGTAGAGGGAGCAGTGAGGACATACAAGGGCTGCTCTGTGGCCCAGGGCCTCGCTGAGGGGGCGAATCCCCCAAGGCCCAGGCTGTGCGCCCCGACTCGCACCCGGCCCCGAGCGTCCTCCCTGAGCGCGTGCCGGCGAGCCAGTGGACCAAACAACCAGTTCGCCTACTTGTCCACCAGGCTTTTTCAACCCGGGCACCTTTGACGGTTGCGGGGGGTGATTCCCCGCGGGGGGCTGTCCTCCACGCTGTTGGAGGCTGAGCAGCATCTCTGGCCTCCGCCGCTAGATGCCCGGAGCACCGCCTTCCCAGCGGGAGGACCGCAAAGCCTTCCCGTGGCTTCCCGCGGCTGGAGGGGGAAGGAGAGCATCACCCTGGTGGAGACTCTTGAATATTGACTTCCCGGGAATTCCATAAAATTTGTATCATAAAAAGTATCGTGACAAGGATCTAATTCAGGTCAAGAAAAGAAGAAAAATGTTTAACCCTGGGAACACTTCCTAAATCCCAGGAAACCCCCTTACAGTGTTTTTTTCCTTTTTTTTTTTTTGGTTTTATTTATTTATTCAAGAGACACACAGAGAGAGACAGAGACACAGGCAGAGGGAGAAGCAGGTTCCCTGCGGGGAGCCTGATGAGGGACTCGATCAGGACCTGAGCCAAACGCAGATGCTCAACCTCTGAGCCACCCAGGCATCTCCCCATAGTTTTCTAAGCGGCTTTCTTTCTTTCCCCTCCCAACTTGGTCCTTCCCTAGTACCTGGTGCTGTATCCCCACATTCCGACCATCAATTCCTGCTAACAGCAAAGGAAAACAGAACCAGAGTCGTGAAGCTTTAGGAATGGGAAGGCCTCAAGAAGTTGGTATTTTGAAATAGGGTGCCCATTAGGTTCCTCAAACTGAGCTCCGCAGGTACCGCTCACTTTATCTCCTCCTAATGCCTGCCGTGTATGATCTATAACCATCTGTTCTCAGGAACTGAAGACGGTAAATCACTTCTGCACATTTGTTATGAGATAAAATGTTTCCCATCTTGACTTCATGTGGACAAGTTCTGAAAGTGACAAAGTCAGGAAACACTGATTCATGCTCCGTCTCTCCGAGCTAATCTAGATCTTTACAATCCTAAGTGTTTCTCCCTCCTTCTCCTAGATCCAGTCTTGGTTTAAATAGAGTCATTTTCTTCCTTATTATAATATGATATATGGTGTTCATTTCGCAAGACTAATTCAATGAACTATTTGCTCAATGGCCTATTCAAATGGAGGAACGGCCTGTTACCCTAAGCCTCCTTCTGATTGCTCCGAGTCCGAGCATCCCTCCTACCAGCACCACCCGCTGCTCCCACTGCTTGGCCCTCCCCAGCTGCAGGCAGGTTGCTGTCTTTCTCCTTTGCAGCCCTTCTTCCCACTTCTTCCTTTTCTTCTTTATTCTCAATCTACTTCACGCTGACATTCTCCTTTGATCCTTTTATGCTTTATAGACCCTTTGTCTCTGTTCTTATACTCAGCTTCTGTCTGTGTTATGTGCTTCAATTTCAAATCACCGGGAACATAAGCTACATATCACTGTTTTCCTCCTTTAGTCACAAAAGCAAAGAAAAAATAAAAAGGAACTCATCTTTCTGCCTGAGTGAAGCCTTATTCATGCAGTTAGTCTGCAGGTCTGTTGCTCAACACCAGCTGGAGTGAACACTGGACACGATCGTCTTAATGAGGGAACTTCTGATGCAAATGAAAAGCATATGCTTGCGGGGAAAATAGCCTGGAAAAATATGGTAAGATACCCATCAGGAGGAAAATCAAACTTAATAACGATACCCTCATTGAGTTGATATCATAACAATACTCAGCTTTCCATAGAATGTTAGAATTTGTCCTTGATATGATGACTCTGGAGTTCTTTTTAATTTTGAATGTGTCTAACACAAATGGGAAATATCTTTGATTTTGGTCATTAATAAGCAACAAGAGATTCAGCTAGCTGAAGTCGAAGAGCTCATCGGCAAGATTGCCCCTAGAAGTCAGCCCCATGGTGAAGGATCCTGCCATTCTGTGCAGGTCGCTGTGTATATACCCATCTGTTTCTTTCTCTCATTGCTATGAGGAGCATCCTTAGCTGTGGAAGGTATAAACTATCTAAAACAGAGAAATGAACACATAACCAGAAATGTGAGTATACATATAATAGCAGCTTAACAAATGTTATGGACCAGTTTGGAGAACAATGATCCACTATTCATTCCTAAAGCATCACAATCTCTCCCACTGGCCCTGTTCTCTTTTGAACTCTTTTATCGACTTGTCACTGTCCCTGATTACATATGCAGCCTGCAGAACCCAGAAGGAAAAATACTCCAGGTTCTGACTCCTGACTACCAAAAAATCTTTTCAAAACAAAACCAAACCACAAAAAACCCACTTATTTATCTCTTCTGACCCCAGGGAAAGCTGAGAGTTTGACAGACAAGCAAGCTTAGAGAGAGGCAAATGTGCTTTGCCTAAGAGGGAAAGGTGATGGCAACATTTGCAAATAGGGAAATGTGGGCTGCGGTCTATCAGAGAGCCATAAGTAAAATGTGGAGACTTTATTAATTCCTCCTGAGTAGATATTTCACAATGTGGCCTCAGTATTTCATTTGATATGAATTCCCTGAATAACAAATATATTCGGGGGGAGGAGCAAGATGGCGGAAGAGCAGGGTCCCCAAATCACCTGTCTCCACCAAATTACCTAGAAAACCTTCCAATCATCCTGAAAATCTATGAATTCGGCCTGAGAATTAAAGAGAGACCACCTGGAATGCAACAGTGAGAAGAGTTCGCGCTTCTATCCAGGTAGGAAGACGGGGAAAAAGAAATAAAGGAACAAAGGCCTCCAAGGGGGAGGGGCCCCGCGAGGAGCCGGGCTGAGGCCGGGGCGAGTGTCCCCAGGACAGGAGAGCCCCGTCCCGGAGGAGCAGGAGCTGCACCGACCTTCCCGGGGGAAAGGGGCTCGCGGGGAGGTGGAGCAGGACCCAGGAGGGCGGGGATGCCCTCGGGCTCCCGGGGACACTAACGGACACCTGCGCCCCGGGAGAGTGCGCCGAGCTCCCTAAGGGCTGCAGCGCGCACGGCGGGACCCGGAGCAGCTCGGAGGGGCTCGGGGGCGGCTCCGCGGAGGGGGCTGCGCGGCCCCGGGAGCAGCTCGGGGGGCTCGGGCGGCAGCTCCGCGGAGGGGGCTGCGGGGCGGGAGCGCGAATCCACCAGCGCAGGCCCCGGAGCACAGGGCGCCGGGACACAGCCCAGGATCCGGCCTACCCCCAGGACAGGCAGAGGCCGGGAGGGCCCAGGACAGCGAGGACGCTCCTGCCCCAGCTGAGCAGATCAGTGGCCCCGCCCCGGAGCCTCCAGGCCCTGCAGACGGAGTTCCTGCCGGAGCTGAATCCAGGTTTCCAGAGCTGCCCCGCCACTGGGGCTGTTCCTCCTGCGGCCTCAGGGGGTAAACAACCCCCACTGAGCCCTGCACCAGGCAGGGGCACAGCAGCTCCCCCAACTGCTAACACCTGAAAATCAGCACAACAGGCCCCTCCCCCAGAAGACCAGCTAGACTGACAACTTCCAGGAGAAGCCAAGGGACTTAAAGTACACAGAATCAGAAGATACTCCCCGGTGGTTCTTTTTTTTTTTGTTTTGTTTTGTTTTGTTTTGTTTTGCTTTTTGATTTGTTTCCTTCCCCCACCCCCTTTTTTTCTCCTTTCTTTTTCTTTCTCTTTTTCTTCCTTTTTTTTTCTTTTTTTCTTCCCTTTTTTTTCTCTTTCTCTTTTCTTTCCTTCTTTCTCTCCTCTCTTTTTCTCTTTTTCCCAATACAACTTGCTTTTGGCCACTCTGCACTGAGCAAAATGACTAGAAGGAAAACCTCACCTCAAAATAAAGAATCAGAAACAGTCCTCTCTCCCACAGAGTTACAAAATCTGGATTACAATTCAATGTCAGAAAGCCAATTCAGAAGCACTATTATACAGCTACTGGTGGCTCTAGAAAAAAGTATAAAGGACTCAAGAGACTTCATGACTGCAGAATTTAGAGCTAATCAGGCAGAAATTAAAAATCAATTGAATGAGATGCAATCCAAACTAGAAGTCCTAACGACGAGGGTTAACGAGGTGGAAGAACGAGTGAGTGACCTAGAAGACAAGTTGATAGCAAAGAGGGAAACTGAGGAAAAAAGAGACAAACAATTAAAAGACCATGAGGATAGATTAAGGGAAATAAACGACAGCCTGAGAAAGAAAAACCTACGTTTAATTGGGGTTCCCGAGGGCGCCGAAAGGGACAGAGGGCCAGAATATGTATTTGAACAAATTCTAGCTGAAAACTTTCCTAATCTGGGAAGGGAAACAGGCATTCAGATCCAGGAAATAGAGAGATCCCCCCTAAAATCAATAAAAACCGTTCAACACCTCGACATTTAATAGTGAAGCTTGCAAATTCCAAAGATAAAGAGAAGATCCTTAAAGCAGCAAGAGACAAGAAATCCCTGACTTTTATGGGGAGGAGTATTAGGGTAACAGCAGACCTCTCCACAGAGACCTGGCAGGCCAGAAAGGGCTGGCAGGATATATTCAGGGTCCTAAATGAGAAGAACATGCAACCAAGAATACTTTATCCAGCAAGGCTCTCATTCAAAATAGAAGGAGAGATAAAGAGCTTCCAAGACAGGCAGCAACTAAAAGAATATGTGACCTCCAAACCAGCTCTGCAAGAAATTTTAAGGGGGACTATTAAAATTCCCCTTTAAGAAGAAGTTCAGTGGAACAGTCCACAAAAACAAGGACTGAATAGATATCATGATGACACTAAACTCATATCTCTCAATAGTAACTCTGAATGTGAACGGGCTTAATGACCCCATCAAAAGGCGCAGGGTTTCAGACTGGATAAAAAAAGCAGGACCCATCTATTTGCTGTCTACAAGAGACTCATTTTAGACAGAAGGACACCTACAGCCTGAAAATAAAAGGTTGGAGAACCATTTACCATTCGAATGGTCCTCAAAAGAAAGCAGGGGTAGCCATCCTTATATCAGATAAACTAAAATTTACCCCAAAGACTGTAGTGAGAGATGAAGAGGGACACTATCTCATACTTAAAGGATCTATTCAACAAGAGGACTTAACAATCCTCAATATATATGCCCCGAATGTGGGAGCTGCCAAATATATCAATCATTAACCAAAGTGAAGAAATACTTAGATAATAATACACTTATACTTGGTGACTTCAATCTAGCTCTTTCTATACTCGATAGGTCTTCTAAGCACAACATCTCCAAAGAAACGAGAGCTTTAAATGATACACTGGACCAGATGGATTTCACAGATATCTACAGAACTTTACATCCAAACTCAACTGAATACACATTCTTCTCAAGCGCACATGGAACTTTCTCCAGAATAGACCACATATTGGGTCACAAATCGGGTCTGAACCGATACCAAAAGATTGGGATTGTCCCCTGCATATTCTCAGACCATAATGCCTTGAAATTAGAACTAAATCACAACAAGAAGTTTGGAAGGACCTCAAACACGTGGAGGTTAAGGACCATCCTGCTAAAAGATAAAAGGGTCAACCAGGAAATTAAGGAAGAATTAAAAAGATTCATGGAAACTAATGAGAATGAAGATACAACCATTCAAAATCTTTGGGATGCAGCCAAAGCAGTCCTAAGGGGGAAATACATCGCAATACAAGCATCCATTCAAAAACTGGAAAGAGCTCAAATACAAAAGCTAACCTTACACATAAAGGAGCTAGAGAAAAAACAGCAAATAGATCCTACACCCAAGAGAAGAAGGGAGTTAATAAAGATTCGAGCAGAACTCAATGAAATCGAGACCAGAAGAACTGTGGAACAGATCAACAGAACCAGGAGTTGGTTCTTTGAAAGAATTAATAAGATAGATAAACCATTAGCCAGCCTTATTAAAAAGAAGAGAGAGAAGACTCAAATTAATAAAATCATGAATGAGAAAGGAGAGATCACTACCAACACCAAGGAAATACAAACGATTTTAAAAACATATTATGAACAGCTATACGCCAATAAATTAGGCAATCTAGAAGAAATGGACGCATTCCTGGAAAGCCACAAACTACCAAAACTGGAACAGGAAGAAATAGAAAACCTGAACAGGCCAATAACCAGGGAGGAAATTGAAGCAGTCATCAAATACCTCCCAAGACACAAGAGTCCAGGGCCAGATGGCTTCCCAGGGGAATTTTATCAAACGTTTAAAGAAGAAACCATACCTATTCTCCTAAAGCTGTTTGGAAAGATAGAAAGAGATGGAGTACTTCCAAATTCGTTCTATGAGGCCAGCATCACCTTAATTCCAAAACCAGACAAAGACCCCACCAAAAAGGAGAACTACAGACCAATATCCCTGATGAACATGGATGCAAAAATTCTCAACAAGATACTGGCCAATAGGATCCAACAATACATTAAAAAAATTATTCACCATGACCAAGTAGGATTTATCCCTGGGACACAAGGCTGGTTCAACACCCGTAAAACAATCAATGTGATTCATCACATCAGCAAGAGAAAAACCAAGAACCATATGATCCTCTCATTGGATGCAGAGAAAGCATTTGACAAAATACAGCATCCATTCCTGATCAAAACTCTTCAGAGTGTAGGGATAGAGGGAACATTCCTCGACATGTTAAAAGCCATCTACGAAAAGCCCACAGCAAATATCATTCTCAATGGGGAAGCACTGGGAGCCTTTCCCCTAAGATCAGGAACAAGACAGGGATGTCCACTCTCACCACTGCTGTTCAACATAGTACTGGAAGTCCTAGCCTCAGCAATCAGACAACAAAAAGACATTAAAGGCATTCAAATTGGCAAAGAAGGAGTCAAACTCTCCCTCTTCGCTGATGACATGATACTCTACATAGAAAACCCAAAAGTCTCCACCCCAAGATTGCTAGAACTCATACAGCAATTCGGTAGCGTGGCAGGATACAAAATCAATGCCCAGAAGTCAGTGGCATTTCTATACACTAACAATGAGACTGAAGAAAGAGAAATTAAGGAGTCAATCCCATTTACAATTGCACCCAAAAGCATAAGATACCTAGGAATAAACCTAACCAAAGAGGTAAAGGATCTATACCCTCAAAACTATAGAACACTTCTGAAAGAAATTGAGGAAGACACAAAGAGATGGAAAAATATTCCATGCTCATGGATTGGAAGAATTAATATTGTGAAAATGTCAATGTTACCCAGGGCAATATACACGTTTAATGCAATCCCTATCAAAATACCATGGACTTTCTTCAGAGAGTTAGAACAAATAATTTTAAGATTTGTGTGGAATCAGAAAAGACCCCGAATAGCCAGGGGAATTTTAAAAAAGAAAACCATATCTGGGGGCATCACAATGCCAGATTTCAGGTTGTACTACAAAGCTGTGGTCATCAAGACAGTGTTGTACTGGCACAAAAACAGACACATAGATCAGTGGAACAGAATAGAGAATCCAGAAGTGGACCCTGAACTTTATGGGCAACTAATATTCGATAAAGGAGGAAAGACTATCCATTGGAAGAAAGACAGTCTCTTCAATAAATGGTGCTGGGAAAATTGGACATCCACATGCAGAAGAATGAAACTAGACCACTTTCTTTCACCATACACAAAGATAAACTCAAAATGGATGAAAGATCTAAATGTGAGACAAGAATCCATCAAAATCCTAGAGAAGAACACAGGCAACACCCTTTTTGAACTCGGCCATAGTAACTTCTTGCAAGATACATCCACGAAGGCAAAAGAAACAAAAGCAAAAATGAACTATTGGGACTTCATCAAGATAAGAAGCTTTTGCACAGCAAAGGATACAGTCAACAAAACTCAAAGACAACCTACAGAATGGGAGAAGATATTTGCAAATGACATATCAGATAAAGGGCTAGTTTCCAAGATCTATAAAGAACTTATCAAACTCAACACCAAAGAAAGAAACAATCCAATCATGAAATGGGCAAAAGACATGAACAGAAATCTCACAGAGGAAGACATAGACATGGCCAACATGCACATGAGAAAATGCTCTGCATCACTTGCCATCAGGGAAATACAAATCAAAACCACAATGAGATACCACCTCACACCAGTGAGAATGGGGAAAATTAACAAGGCAGGAAACAACAAATGTTGGAGAGGATGTGGAGAAAAGGGAACCCTCATACACTGTTGGTGGGAATGTGAACTGGTGCAGCCACTCTGGAAAACTGTGTGGAGGTTCCTCAAACAGTTAAAAATAGACCTGCCCTATGACCCAGCAATTGCACTGTTGGGGATTTACCCCAAAGAGACAAATGCAATGAAACGCCGGGACACCTGCACCCCGATGTTTATAGCAGCAATGGCCACGATAGCCAAACTGTGGAAGGAGCCTCGGTGTCCAACGAAAGATGATGGATAAAGAAGATGTGGTTTATGTATACAATGGAATATTACTCAGCTATTAGAAATGACAAATACCCACCATTTGCTTCAACGTGGATGGAACTGGAGGGTATTATGCTGAGTGAAGTAAGCCAGTCGGAGAAGGACAAACATTATATGTTCTCATTCATTTGGGGAATATAAATAATAGTGAAAGGGAATATAAGGGAAGGGGGAAGAAATGTGTGGGAAATATCAGAAAGGGAGACAGAACGTAAAGACTGCTAACTCTGGGAAACGAACTAGGGGTGGTAGAAGGGGAGGAGGGCGGGGGGTGGGAGTGAATGGGTGACGGGCACTGGGGGTTATTCTGTATGTTAGTAAATTGAACACCAATAAAAAATAAATTTAAAAAAAAATAAAAAAAAATAAAAAAAACAAATATATTCACATTCGTATTGCAGTCCAAAATTTATTTTCCAAAACCAAATAGAAATAATCTTTAATATTCATGCTATTGCCTTTCAATAAAAATGAAGATATTTTTCCTTATGCATTATTAATCAGAAAATTTTAAAACTTGGCTGATTTTTTTAAGATTGTAATTTTATTACATAATATAAAAGGAGTATCAGTAAAAAATATCTCCTTTTTATTATGACATTGACATTTCTCTTCATGAAGAGAAGCAAGATAATGCCAATACTATTTTAGCCTTTCTCCATTATGAACTCGATAAGTTCATAAGATAATGTCATAAACAGAGGTTAGCGATCATGCAATATATATTATGAGGGATTGCATTTTGAGCTGGCAAGATTTTTGCTTTTGCAATATTGTAAAAATTATTGTAAAATTTCAGAGGATTTTTTGTTTTTAATTTTAGTTTTTCAGCTGATGTATTTTCTTTCTCTTTCTCTCATGAGTTTTCTTCTTATCTTCTTTTTTATTTTCTGAATCACATTTGCTTTCTGAGGTTGTAGCTCTACCAACCATATATAAATCTATTTTCTATGTTTTTCCTCATTCTCAATTATAATGGACACTTGAATTGTAACCCTTTGGGAAATAAGATTCAACAGTCCATAATCTCAAGTAGTCTTCATGATATTCTGAAGTGAAAACATGGCAAATTGTCAAATCTGGAAGTGAGAAAAGGAATACTCACCATAGTCCTATTTGAGCTCTTGTAGACTTCAAAGTATTTGATAGGAGTCCAAAAAACCCTTAACACAGAATATCACTAATGTGATTTACACATGCTGTATAGCTGCTCAGAGCTATGGCTTGATCATGTAATAATGAAACCCTGCATTTATACAGAAAGTAGATACAAGAACTAGAACATGACCAGCATGACCAGGACTTGAAACCACTAAGCTGGAGGGCAGGAAAATTGTATTGGCAGTTTGAATACACCCAGGTATAAACTTTAGATGTTTGTATAATGTCAGAAGAAACCTGAATGGTAAGAAAGAAGTGCTAATTGTACTGTGGAAAAAAATCTGATAGTAGTGGAGTAAGCAAAAGGTGCTGAAGGAATGTTATGGTTCACTAAGATTCTTGAGAATTTGCCATTATGAATAAATAATCAACCGGCTTGCTTTTGAGATAACCCAGGAGCAGTGCTGAGTCATTATTTATTTAGAAATACCCCCCAGGAACTGGGTAAAATATAAAGGCTTAGAGGATAGTGAAGGTTCTGGACCACAGGAAAAAATATAGTATTAAATTATCTCTCCTTATCATCTGTTACAATGTTCTTGATTCTACCTACTATAAAGAAGGAAGCTGATCCCCAATTACATCACAAGAAAATAGGAGATGATCAAAGTATTCTTTCTAAGGCAGTTAATAATTAGGAAATACTAAAATAAAAGTTGGCTAGAAGAGTTTGCCAAGATTCTTTCCATCTTTTGTAAATAGGGGTAAAAGGAATTTTTGTATTTTTACAAATAGGGGTAAAGGAAGGCTATCATATATTAAATACTTACCATGAAAAGACAACTATTTAAAGCCTCTGCAAATGGTTTTAAAGGCAAAGACCAGATAAAGAAAACATAAATTTAAGAAAATCTATGAAATTTTGCTAAGAAAGTTGAGAGTCTGTGGTGTTTGAACCAAGATTGTTTCTCCCATCCCTCTCCCTGCTGCAGCCAAGAGCACAGGCCAGTCTCTCCCCACAGCTTCCAGTAGGAAGGATTCTTCCCAAGAGGACAGAAACTCAGTATTTCTCACCCACCCCCATCGCCCTGCTGCCACTTCCTAAGTACTAGGCAAGTGTGATTGAGAGGTGGGGACTCCCTTCCTCTGAACAGCTCTGACTCATGGGATGGGGGCTTTACCTTGGGCACAGCTCACTACACACTCTGGAGCCCTGAGAGTTTTCCTTCACCTTGTGGTTCCATGATAGGAGAAACAAGTCCACCTAGCATTCAGCCCCTGGAGAAGCAGAATCAAAGAGAAGGTTGTCATCACCTCCACTTCAAGCTCCCAACTCTTGTTGAGCATCTGCCTTTGGCTCAGGTCATGATCCTGGGGTCCTGAGATTGAGTCCCACGTCGGGCTGCCTGTAAGGAGCCTGCTTCTCCTTTGGCCTATGTCTCTGCCTCTCTGTCTCTCTCTGTGTTTCTCATGAATAAATAAATAAAATCTTCAATAAAAAAAAACTACAAAGAAAGAAGAGCTCACACTCAGAAGCAGCCTCACTGCTGACTTCTACTAAACATTCAAAGAATTAATACCAATTCTTCACAGTCTCTTCCAAAAGTAGATGGGAATACAACCCAACTCATTTTATGAGGCCAGTATTACCTGATACCAAAACCAAACTAAGCAATTCTAGGAAAAGAAAAGATCAATATTTCTTATGAATTTGGACCCCCCAAATCAACAAAATACTAGCAAGCTGAATACAGCAGCCTATAAAAAGAATTGCACACCATGACAAGTGAGATTTAACCTAAGGATGTGAGATTGGTTCTACATCTGAAAATCAATTGGCATGATACATATCTACAGACATTTTTAAAGTCACACAATTATCTCAATAATTTGCAAAGCATTTGACGAAAAAAAATCCACCACTACTTCATAATATAAACACTTGATAACCTAGGAAAAGAGGGAACTTTCTCAACATGATAAAGACCACATATGAAAAACCCACAGATAACATCATACTTAATGGTGAAAGACTGGATATTTTCTCCTATCTCAGGAACAGGTGTCTGCTCTTACCACTTCTATTCAACATTGTGCTTAAAGTTCACACCAGGGCAATTAGGCAAAAGAAAGAAAAAGTATCTAAATCAGAAAGGAAGAAGTACATGATCTTTATTTGCAGCTAGCATAATCTTGTATACGAAAATATCCTTAGGAATACACTAAAACAAATAAACAAAAAAACGAACCCCAGTGAAGTACTTCTGCAAGATCAGGATTCAAGATCAATGTACAAAGATCAATTGTATTTCTCTGCACTTAAACAATCTGAAATGAAATGTGGAAGGCAATTCCATTTATAATAGCATAAAAATAAAACATTTAGGAATAAATTTAGCAAAAGAAGAGTAAGAGCTATACTCTGAAAATTACAAAATGTTGAAAGAAATTAAAGATCTAAGTAATTAGAAAACATCTTGTATTCATGGATTGGAAGACAATATTGTTAAGATGGAAATACTCTTCAAACTGATCTGTAGATTCAGGGCAATCCCAATTGGAATCCCAGCTGCCTTCTTAGTAAGAATGGACAAGCTAATTCTAAAATTCATAGGAATTGCAAAGCACCCAGAATAGCAAAAATAATCTTGGCAAAAAAAAAAAAAAAAAGTAGGAAAACTCACAAATCCCAATTTAAGAACTTACTACAGGGTAACATTAATCAAGCTGGTGTGGTACTAACACAAGAATAAACATAGAGATTAATGGAGTAGAAATGAGAATCTAGAAATAAACCCATACATCTGTTGCCAACTGATTTTCAACAAGGGTGTCAAGATCATCCCATGGGGTAAAAATGGTCATTTTAACAAATGGTGCTGGGAAAACTGGATACTCATATAGAAAATAATGAAATTGAACCTTTATATCACACCATGTACAGGATTAAGTCAAAAACCCCTAAGTATTAGGCTTAGAACTATAAACCTATTACAAGAAAACATAGGGACAAATTTTAATGACTTTGGATTTGGCAGATGATTCTTAGATATGACACCAAAAGCATGAGCACCAAAAGAAAAAAATGAATCAATTGGGCTTCATCACATATTAAAAAGAAATTTGTGCTTCGAAAGATATTATCAAGAAAGGGAAAAGAAAACCAACAGAATAGAAGAAAAAATTAGAAAGTATATCTGATAAAGGACATGTCTAGAATATATAAAGAATCCTTTTAATTCAATAACAAAAGACAAATAACCCAATTTAAAAATGGGAGAAGTATCTGAATTTCTTCAGGGAAGAATGGCCAAAAAACACATCGAAAGATATTTAATATCATAATCATCAGGGACATGCAAATCAAGTGTACATACAATGAGATACCACTTTGAACCCACTGAAATGACTAGAATCAAAAGTCAGATAACAAGTAGTGACAAGGATGAGAAGAAATTGGAGCTGCAGAGGAGGAACATTTTATTTCCTTTTCTAGGTTCTTTTGGCTGGCCTATTAATTAAATCAACATAAGGCAGATCAATGGGAGAAAAATTAATTTAATTTTATAAATATGAAAGCTTCACAGAGACATGAGAGGTTCACAGTCAGGCAGCTAAGATTGCAAGGGCCATCCTGAGCTAAGGAGAAGAGGAAAGGAGCCTGGGGCTTCAAAGAGAAGGAAGACAATTCACAGAAAGATAGAAAGAGCAAATGTTTGGTAATGGAGTGCTGACAATGGAACGCAGAAAAGAATTTGAACAGGACCTGTGGAGCTCCCTCCAGCTTTCGTACCTAGCCTGCACTTTTTGCAGCTATCTCTGGTGATAGCTCTCTTCCCTGAACCAAGCCCTCTATCTAAATTCTCTTTAGCAGTTAAAGGGGGGGTTAAAAGTTTTTCCTGAGCTTTTTGGGTCTTGATTGTCTTCCACTCAAAATAATCCACATGCTGAAGTGGCACATTCTGGCAGACTTGTTCCAAAGCCCTTAAGAACCTTTGTACGTTGCCAGTGAGAATGTGAAATGATGCAGCCTTTTTGGAAAACAGTCAGGCAGTTTTCCTCAACCATTAAATAAAGAGTTAGCATCTGACCCAGCAACCTTACTCCTCAGGTATATATCCAAGAAAAATGACAACATAGGTCCTCATAAAAACTTTTACACAAGTGTTTATAGTAGTGTTACTTGTCAGAGCCAAGAGGTGAAAACAACCCAACATTTGAATGGATACATGGAGAACAGTTAAACGAAATGTGGTATAGCCATACAATGAAATATTATTTGGCCTGAAAAAAGATTAAAGTACTGATGCATGCTATAACTTAGACGAATCTTTCTTTTTTTAAAGATTTTATTTATTCATGAAAGACAGAGAGAGAGAGAGAGAGAGAGAGAGGCAGAGGGAGAAGCAAGCACCTGCAGGGAATCTGATGGGAGACTTGATCCCAGGACCTCAGGATCACGACCTGAGCCAAAGGCAGTCACTGAGCCCCAGATGAATCTTGATTAAACTGTGCTAACTGGAAGAACACACAGACACAAAACAGACTAAATATTATATGATTCCATTCATAAGAAATGTCCAGAACAGGAAAATCTGTAGGTATAGAAAGTAGATTAAGGATTGCTTAGGACTGGGCATTAAGAGTAAGAGAAAAGAGAGGTAATAAAGAAAGGATCAGGAATTTCTTTTTGAGGTGCTAAAAATGTTCTAAAATTGACCATGTTGATGGTTGCTTATATTTGTGAATACACAAAAATCACTGACTTGTATACTTTAATGAGAGAATTGGATGCAGTGTGTGTGAATTGTATCTCAATAAAGCTGTTTAAAAAAGAAAACTATCCTGAGATTAACACAGCACCTACCATTTCTACATACGAATGTCTCATTTCTAGGTTCCCTTTTTTCAGGTGAGGAAACTGAGGCTTAAAATGTTTAAGTAGCTATGCCAAGGTCACCCTGCAAGGAAGTAGAAGAGAGGGCATTAGAACAGGAACACTGACTCCCAATTCACTGTTGGAATTCATAGTTACTGCATTCGACTATGCTGCCAACTAACCACATTTCTATGTATTATACCATTTAACTCTTGAAATGCCTTCTGTGATGTGTAAATATTACTTTTCTCACTTCAGAAATAAGGAAACTGATCTTCAGAGAAATGGTAAACAGCAAAATTTCAAAGCCATTCTTGCTGTGCTTATTGTACCTCATCAGAGCTAAATGACACCTGCCTCCACGAAGGTTGGCAGAAAGAAGCTAAGACCCAAGTCTACTGACACTCTGAGTATAATATCCATATTAAGTGAAAACTTTTAACTACCTATGAAAGAATAGATCCAAGCCTAGAAAAAAATATATCTGCAGGTGAAGCAATATCACCAGCAATTATTAATGAGTCTTATTCTCAGCCCGGTAGACAACAGAAATGCAACGGCCCTCCCACCCCCCACCAAAGCCACAGTTCTCAAATTACTAATTTGATTCTATGGTCATGTGTCTTAAGCCTGCTTTCTATCACCACTGATTTGTTTAGCTGAATTACGGATCAGCTTCAAAAGTCCACTAATGGTGAAATAACCTTTCTCAGAAGGGGAATTGTACAAAATGTATCAGTACTTTTCAAGAGAATAAAATGCTTAATAAGATTTGCCTTCAGAGATTTTTGAAATTGAGGCCTACAGAGGCAAAGCACATCTGCCAGCAGGACCTGTGAGGTCAGCTCCCTTGCAGCTTTCTAGAGTTTTCCTAAGAAGGGCTGGAAGAACAATAAGCAGTGCCTAAGGCTGGGAAAATAAGGGGGTGATGGGCAGCAGGAAGCCATTTCTGGGACAGGAGGAAGGATATCCAGAGGGGGCTTACTCATATGTTTATGCTCCCTCCTCCCTCTCCAGGCTGAGAAATGAATAAAGAGGCAGACAGATTCTCATCTTCCAAGAAGAGAACAGAATCTGCATCGAAGAGCAGAGAAGCTGCAAATTCCACTTGGATTTTCTTAAAGTAGGTCTTAGGCAAGAATTCTTATTGTCCCAGGGTAATGTTCAAGGTATAAAAGCATTGGTTTCTGTTTAAAGATAAAATATCTTCTGTTTCTATACAAGAGTGTCAGAACCATATTTAAAGGGCTACCAGTCAGAAAAATATTTTGGGGACACCATGGGTGGCCCGTAAAAGTGGATTTCACAGGAACAGCTTTCCTTGTATGCAAAATATTTTTTTACATCATCGCCTCAGCAAGGCACCTATTCTTTTTTTAAGATTCTTGGAATGCCAAATGCAATACAATCTTCTGAGAAGAGGGGAGTAAAACCTCAGGAGAGCTGATTAAATACCTGTGCAAGTATTGTCTGAGAGATTCAGGGTCCTTGGGCATTTTTCCAGGGAAGTCAGTCCTCCAACTGCTGGCTTGTCAGATTTCCAAACTTGGACTATTAGCGAATTCCAACTTACAGAGGGCTAAAGAAAATCTTAAGACCCTAAAAGCTTTTGGAAAAAAATTCACAGTCACTTACAGTAAACCAAAAAGTTAACCAAAACCCAAACAAGTACCTAGGTTATCTGTTTTCAGTGTGTTAATAATAGAAGCAATCAGAGTTTTCTAAAACAAAAAGACACTGCTTCTTGCAGCGCAAATGCCTGCTTCATTAGAGCCCATACAAAGTGCTCTACCTTAGTGCATCTTCGGTTGGCTTCAGCTGCAGGCACAATTTTGACTAATTTTGGGAGACGAGATGTGTGAAGGAGTGCTTCAGGTATCCATTACTCTTGTTGAGAAAAGAAGGCCTGCAAATAGGAAGGAAAGTCTGCTTGGCTCATTCCCTCCCTCTCCTAGCTCTGTCTCTGTTTTCGGCAAACGCTTTACCATAGCTTATCTAGACAGCAGCTGACACAGGCCACTGATTCACTTTGGGTTGAAAAAGTGATCTCTTGAGGACAACAATCTCTTTAGTCTGTGATTGTACAATTGTTACTCGCTCTTTTTGTAACACACACACGCACACAAACTTAGAAACAATCATATATATGAAAGTTGTCAGTAGTGAAGTCCTAAGGCAGTCAGATTTTTCATTTATAATATTAGATGGATGAACATGACTTGATGATAGTGTGATATAACTTTCAGCTAATTGCCATTGTCCTCTCAATATGTCCTAGCTTTGGCTTTGGCTTCCTCTTTTTGGTTGGACAGCAATTAATGTGAAAGTGAGATCAAATTTCTCGGTCTTCTCTCCATATTTTCTGATATTCTTTGGCCTTAGGAGCCTGTGAAGGGATTCCATCAGAGTAAGGCTCTTGGCCTTTCCCACATTCACTTCCATGGGAAGACTTGTCACACCTCCCTGGACAGCTTGAGAGAAGGATTAACATGCTCCGATCTGGCTCTTCTGGACACCCTTCAAGGACTGCCTGTCCACAGAGTGAGCTAACATGTACTCTCATTTCCCAGGCTGCTCTGTCTCTGTGGGGGAAGCCAGGGCATGAGAGGGACCTGTGCCTGGCAGGTGGTTGAGTGCATTTAATGCTGGAGTTATTTAGAGTTAAGAAGCCTACTGTAGGCACACATCTAATTTTCATCCTCCAGTCTAGTATTTACTTGTGATAATACTGATTTTTTAAAAAATCTCCTTCTGCCATAGTCAAATCCATAGAGACAAAAAGTAGAACGGTGGTTGCTAAGGCCTGTGCCTGAGGGAGAATATGAAGTTATGGTTTAATGGATATGTGGTTTCAGGTTTGCAGGATGAAAATGGATTCTAGAGATGGATGGTTGTGATGGCTACACAACGAAATGAATGCACTTAGGTACTTACTGTCACTGAACTACACACTTAAAAACAGTTAATATGGTAAACTTTATGTTACATTACATTATGTATTTTGTGTTATGTTACATATTTTAACACAACAACAACAACAACAACAACAAAAACAGAAAAAGCAATTTCCTTCTAGTTCTTTTGCCTGTGTTTCCCGGGGCTGGATAGCTTCCATTGATCATACATTTAACTGTAAGTTTCAGTGATGTAAAGGAGCCAGAAGCTAGAAATGTTACAAAGGAGACTCCATCCCATGGTCTTCAACCCCCCCCCCCCCCCCCCCCCGCCCCATGGTCTTTTATTCTACGGGGGAATTCTTTCAACTTTCTTACCTACTCCTATCCTTGAGAGGAAAGGTGACTCTGCCCTGCTAGGCAAGCTCTCACTTGCCCTTAGAACCAGCTGCCTAGAGGAGGCTGCTGTGGTAGGAAATCTTTACATCTCTGCAGGAAAGGTTTAGGGTTGTTCAGATTTTCCTTGAACTGGATGGGTTACTTAAATTCTGAAACGAAGTATCAGGAAGCCAATTTGATTGTCCATTATGCCACATTCTTCAATCTAGGTTTTGCTAATTTGTTCATCCACCAAGTATTCATTGGCTACTTATGTGTTCCAGGAACTCTTCTGAGCACTTGGGACAAAGTAACGAAGCTGCTATTTTTTTTTTTTATCTCTCTCTGTCCAATTCCTGGGTATTAATGCTTCATCAGGGAAGGAAAACAAAACTGGGGAAGGAAAGAAAAATGTGTTATGTAGTGAATCCCTAAGCTGCTACAATTAACTTATTTAATGTATAATTTACCTACATTTGTTTATTCAATATATATTGAGTCCCTATTATAAGCCAGCCACTAAAATGAACAACAATCTTTGTGAAGCTTCGTGTCTAGTAGGGAAAAAAGAAACACCAGCAAGTATATTCAATACATTATATTGATAGATATTGTGGTATGAGCAGAAGCAGGACTACAATTAACATATTCTTATTTTAATTAGCTCAATATGGAATACATATCAAATTCTCAATATACTCTTAACTGAAAGCAGTAACCCCACCACTTTTTTTTTTTTTTTTTAATTCTGGCAAATGCTAGAAATACAGAAATTTAGAAAGGAAAGCTGAAGGGTAACAATGTCAACAAAAAAACCAAAAAGCTTAATCTAAAATTAGGACAGAGTCAGATATTATCATGCTTGGTGGTTAGTGCTAACAGGAATCAACATAAAATGGATAAGATTAGCCATCTGCAGGAATCATGGCAGGAAATAAGCCACCCAAGAGATGATTCACAAACATATTGCTAGCAATTCCAGGGTGCTTTCTACGTCTCACCAGGGGTCTAGCATGCTTCCCTAAAAAGGAAGTCATCGATTTAAAATGTAACTAGTAGAAGATTAGCAGTAATTTAAGAAATTGCAAACTGTCATAGGAAATGACAGAGGTTTTAGATGACATATAAAAAGTATAGAAAATGAGTGGTATCATAGAATTTGTCACAATCTCCGGGGAAGGAAACTTGCTGATTCTAAAGACTATTAGGGGATATCTTAGAAATAGTCTTAGGACCAAGAAGAGCAATTCATCCTGTTTGATAGTTGGATAACCCCTAGTTACAGCTGAGTCTGTTCTGTAGTCTATGTTCACTAATCAACCTGCTGATCCAACTGATGGCCAAACACCAACTCCTCTCTGAGTGGCCCAGTAGCCATGCACAAATGACCTCTTATGGTCATCCTATAAGGTATAATCCCCAAGGTAAATTAATGAATGGGTATGCTCATTGCCAAACGACTTAGTGAGTTGCATTAAGGGGACTGATCCTCTAGAATCTGTTCATCTTAGATTACTAATAAAATTGATATATATTCTACATGTTTTGCTCTAATTCAGATTCAGGTATATCAAGTCTCATGGCATAAACAACTGATTTGCCTGTCTGTCTGCCATTCTTTCCCTAATCCCCTCAATTTCATTCATGTTACATCCACTCAGGCCAAAACTCTTAAAAACTTTCTTTGAATTCTCTTAATCTACGTCATAGTCTGACACTTATCACAACCAATTAGTTTTTCCTTCTAATTCTTCCTTCCAAATTCTAGGCCTTGAGGATATCATAACTCTGTGGTGGCAGAGTATTTCCAAGTACAAATTGATATAATTACCCATGCCTACTCCTACTCCACCTAAATCACTCATTTGCTCCCTCAGAGCCCCCCTCCAGATGAGTTAGACAGGAGACACCCATTGCCACTGTGGATTCACTACAGAACCAGAAAATGTAGAAAGTCTTGATTCTTGAGTTCAACACCCTGGAGGTGATACTGAAAGATACAGATCCACATATGGGACTTTCTAACCTAGACTAAAAACAGAATCCTCAAACTAGAAAAGAGGGCAATGAGGGGAGAGGCTTGCAGAGAAAAAGAAATAAATGAGTGTGAGAGTTGTGCTCTGCCCTCTGCTCCCTCATGATAAGGCCTGAGAGAGGACATCACTGATCCCCTTATTTAAGTTTGAGGACCCATAAATAGAATGCTGTTCTGATGGAGTAGGGCAGACAGTAAAACTGGGAGACAAAATCTACCCCCCCCCACCTCCCCTCATGCTGCCATTGTGCAGAAGAACCTGCAAGGTGGCTCACATTTGGCTAACTGGAGACAATCCACCCAGTGTCACAGACTGGGTGGTGTGGATGGCATCTGAAATCTCCCACAGCCCTCCATTTCTGGAGACTGGAGTCATTCCGAGAGGGACCTACAAGGTCCTCATGACCAAAATAAGGGAGCTTCTGATAAGGAGGATTCTGTATGGACAGCCTCTTCTCCCAGTGAGAGGCCCACACCTACACAGAGGATAACAAGAGAAATGAGCTTGGGAGCAGGCTCCACAATGATGTGGCGAAAGTGACAATGAGTATCTCCCATGTCTACCATTCCACTCCTTTACCCAGTCCTGAAATAATGGAGCTAAAAAAAAAAAAAAAAAAAAAAAAAAAACCCTGAATAACCACAGAAAAGGCCTTATTTTTACCTGGAACTGACTAGAGTAAATTTCCTCCAGTGAGTGAAATGGAGGCTTAGCACCAGAAATTAAAATGAATTCTAGAAAATGAAGACAGTTATGGGTCTTGTTTATGTTGTTGCACACTTGACTAGGACCTTTAGAATTTGTACCTGCTACTTTCATATTACTAAAATATCTTTTTAATAAGCTCCCTGCATCTATCTTACACACCACTGTCAAATTAATCTTCCTAAATGCCTACTTTAACAGTGCGCTTGATGGCTTCCTGTTGCTTTCAGGATGAAGTCCAAATTTTTCATCCCTGAGGCATTGTGAAAGGCCCCACACCATCTGCTCCCCAGCTACTTTTGAACATTTTACCTCCTGCCATGTTCAATAGGAATCCTCTGTTTCCAGAAAGCCATCCCTCTGACTCCCAGCCTCAATGTTTTGTTCATCATCTTCTCTTACCACCTTTACCATATTGAAAGTGTTCTCCCTGCTTCTTTCTTTTTGAGAAATCTCAACTTACCTCATCATTTACTTTAAAAATGGGTTTTGAAGACCATCCTTGCAGTTTTCTGAACATATCTGTCCATTTTCATTCTGCTATGTTGTAAGAAAAATAGTGATGAGTTGCCACAGGAAATGAGAGGAAGGGCAGATCATCTCAAGATGGGGCTGTCAAGGAAGGCTCTCTAGAAAGTATGCACATGTGTTGGGCCATAAAGGCAGGTAAGATTTAGATATATGGAGATGGTCAAGATAGGGGATAAGAAATCTACAAGGAAGAGACAAAATTATCAGCAAGGAAATTACTCACATATTTGGGAATTGTTGAATGGTTGAGTTAAGCACAAGCTGAGTTTTATTTTCTTAACTCCTAAAATATGTGTTGTCTGTTCCACTTACTTTTTTATGTAACTGATTACCTTTGTCTCTATCATATCATCTCTCTATATATACCACATCATAGAAGTTATCTCTCAACCTACCTACTGGAATGGTTCATGTACATGACTTGTCTCCAAATAGAAAAATAACCGCCTATCATGGGTGGGATGTCTTAAAAATCACAGGTAACTTCTGACTATCAGTCCTTCTGATTTTAACATAAGTAATGTCACCTTTACTAATGACAGTATATGAAAAGCTAAAGAAATTTAGATGCTAGGTCTGAGCACTGACCTATCTGTAGCATTAATTGCCATTTATTTCCATTTAGAATTTCTAGCAAATGAAATATCTAAGGTGACGGATGCTTGGTTAATAATGATGTTTATAGAATCTGAATAAAATAAAAGTAACTAGAGAGAAGGTAGTAGACATGGAAGAGAGAAAAAGATGATCCAACATAAGAATAACTGGTTTTCCAGACACCGAAAACTGCAACAAACAAAACAAAATAAGATGGTGCAAGCATCTAGGGATTTTTTTTCTTTCTGAGTACATTATTCAGTGGAGCCTCTGATGCATGATATCACTGCCGAAGAAGTCAGTTTTTCTGGGAAGAATGTTGAGCTCCTAATATCACAAATTGAAGAATGGAAACTTTTTTCCCCCACAGAAAAAATAAATACTGGTTAAATTCTTTTAGGATCAATTCCGGTAACTTTTGTGGGCTGATTTACATGAAGAGTCAATGTTTTTAGAATTGTTTCTATGTGGAAATGTGTTCTGAGTGTCAAAGCCCTAACTTAGAAGTAAACTTCTAGAATGTAAATCACTTTTTCATTTGGAAGTTATATTTCTTGTGTAATGGCTTCAGAAAATTATACTCAGAACAGGAGTCTAGTAAAACAGTCTAGTCTGTTGGAAAAAGAATGAATGTATGCAGGTGCTTAATTCTGAATTCCCTGGGTGATAAGAGTAATAGTTTGTGTGCTGGATGGGAAATGCTCAATCCTTATGTGATAATTATGAGAAATCACAAGCACCTACCACGTACTAAAAAATTATGATAAATCTTATCACAAGAGGGCAGAGATGGTGCTTCCAGCATGTAATTGTCTCCTCTTGGAAGCCAAAGATGGGACAAAACTGTGAGATGGATGCAGAGTGTATACTTCTTCTATACCACAAAATGATGTTTTATGATAAAACTCCTGGACAAGTTTGGAGATCTGACCTCATAGGGGACCTGTGTCCCCAAATCAGGGCCAACCTCAGGAGAGCTAGATAGGGGTCAGATTTTTCCTTGCCTGATAAATAAAGGACAGAAGAAACATCTGCAGGGTAAATCTGGGCTAAGCTCTAGTATAAAGCAAGGAGCATAATTTACCCTTATCCCTGGTGTGACATAATTGTGGTGAAAGACTTTGGACCATAAGAGATTTCCAAAACCCCAGAACAACAGAGGCAACCTGCCCACAGTTCTTGAGGTAGATCCAGACCTGGAGAGACTGTATGGCCATGATTCCTATATGGACAAGCAGGAGAACCTGACAGGTAGGAGTGTAAATCCATGTAAGCTCCCTGGAACTTGTAGATGCAATGCCACAGCAGGGAAAAAAATCATGAATTGACTGAGATTAGTTTCTACTACCAGTAGACTGAGTTAGAAATAAAAATTAAGGTGAGTTATGGAGAACAAAATTATATTTGTTGCATATCTGAGATTTCTACACACTACATATGAACAGAGAAAGACTAGAGTAAATGCTCTATAATAGTGATGGTAGCTATCACTCTAGGTGTTACCTTATGAATGATTTGACTTTATTGTTTGAAATTATCTATAATTCCCATTTGTTGAGATAATGGAGTATGTATGAATCTCAAATGTGGAAGAAATAATATAATTCTTTATTTTCTCTTACAGTCTAATATAAGCACCAGCCCTATTTAGTAGGAACTCTTCCCTAATTACTCTGGAGCACCTCCCATGTTTAATCAAGCTTCTGGGCCTTATGCAGTGTTAAAGAATTGTGTGTGTGTGTGTCTGTGTGTGTGTGTGAAGAGGAGGGTCTCCCCCCAATCATCACAAGTTATCTGTCCACTTGTGGGAGTTATCTCCCACTGTGTCATCCATTGTCACTCATCCCACAGTTCCTGTGACTTACAGTTTTTCCTAGGATTTCCTTATAATTCTTTTTATTTCTGTAAGGGCAGTAGTGATGTCCCCTATTTCATTACTGATTTTAGTAGTTTTGAGTCTTTCTTCCTTCCTTCCTTCCTTCCTTCCTTCCTTCCTTCCTTCCTTCCTTCCTTCTTTCCTTCGTTTTTTGCCAGTCTTGATAAAAGTTTGTCAACTTTGCTGATCTTTTTAAAAACTGAACTTTTGATTTGTTGATTTTCGTGATTGTTCTTCTACCTTCTATTTCATTCATTTATGTGTTAATCTTTATTATTCTTTTTCTTATACTTGTTTTGGTATAGTTTTTTCTTCTTTTTCTGGTTTTTTAAGGTAGAGACTTAGGTCATTGATTTGAAATTTTTCTTTTATTTTTAAAAATTTTTTAAAGATTTATTTATTTAAATAATCTCTACATTCAACATGGGGCTCAAACTTGTGACCCTGAGATCAAGAGTCACATACCCCACAGACTGAGTCAGCGAGGTGGCCCTCTTTTATTTTAAATATAGGTGTTTACAGCCATAAATTTCTTTTTAAGCATTGTTTCAACTGTATGCCATAAGTTCTACGTTAACTTAAAAAAATCAAGTTGGTTTTAATACTAACTAAATTTCAATAAAATGCAGAAACTTGCTTCAATATACCTATATTCCTTTTCCCCTCATTTGTGCTATACTTGGCATATAAATTACATCTTTGTGTATTATGAGTCCAACAACATAGTTTTGTAAATATTGTTTATGCAGTTCTTTTAATCAGAAGAAAAGAGTTACAAAAATACATTAATATTACCTTTTATATTTATCTATGCAATTACATTTCCTGATGGATTTCTTGTGGATTCAAGTAATCCATGTGGATTCAAGTAACAAGTGCCTTTTCATTTCAGCTTAAATGACTTCTTTTATTGTTTCTTGCAGGGTAGGAATTCATCTGCCAGGAAAAATTTTCAGTTTTGCTTGTTTCTCCTTCATTTTTCATGGATGATGTTGTTGGATATAAGAGTGCATTGACAGTCTTTTTCTATCAGCACATAAATACATTTTCCAACTGCCTTCTGGTTTCTATATTTTCTGATGAGAAGGCAGCTGTTAATCTCATTAAGGATCCTTTGTACATCATGAATTATTTTTCTCTTGCTCTTTCAAGATTCTTTTGTCTTTGTCTTTCAACAGTTTGACCATGTGACTATATACGGATCTGCTTGAATTGATCAAGTCTGAATTTGCTGACTTTTATTGATGTGAAGTTTGTTTTTTTTTTTAAATTAAATTTTGGAAGTTTTCAGCCATTATTTCTTCAAATATTCTTTCTTCCCCCCTTCTCCTTCTGAGATTCTTATTTTGTATTTTTTAGTACATTTCTTGCTATATCGCTGGTCTCTGAAGCTCTGTCCATTTTTCTTCATTCTTTCATCTTTTTGTTCCCCAGACTGTACAATCTTAATAGACATATCCTCAGGTTTATGATTCTTTCTTCTTCCAGTTCAATTTTTTTTTGTAGAAACCCTCTAATGACTTTCTAATTTTCTTTGTTGTATTTTTAAGCTCCAGACTTTCTATTTGGCTCTTTTGATCATTTATTTTTACTTATATTCTCTATGTATCCACAGACAGTTGTCACACTGTACATTAATTCTTTAGATTTGGTTCCTTTGGTTCTTTGAACATACTTACTGTAACTGATTTAAATCTTTGTCTAGTAAAGCCAACATCTAGGCCTTTTTAGGGGCAGTCCTGCTGACTGCTTGGTTTCCCATGTATGGCCACACTTTCCTATTTCTTTGCCTGTTTTATAATTTTTTTTTCAAAGCTGGGCATTTTATATAGTATAATGTGGTAATTCTGGAAATAAGCTATTTCCCTAGTCCCACAAGAATTATTATTATTTTATAGGGTGTTTGTTGTTGTTCTTGTCATTGCTGTTTTTGCTGTCTATTTCTTTAATGACTTTCCAGGATTAATTCTTTCTTCCCTGTGGGGTGCAGCCACTGAAATCTGCTCAATTAGGTTAGTGGTCAGATGATATTGGTCAGAGACCTTCTCAACTAATTGGCTTGAACCAATTTATTGGTCTGAACCAACATATTTCCCACCCTTTTGTGAAGGGCTCTGTGTGTGTGTATTGGCATCACTTTCACCACTCAGGCAGTTGAAAAGTCTGCCTTAGCCCACTTCTTCTGTTTGTGTAGGCTTCAAGGCCACAGGTTAGAAGACTTCAGTTCTCTGAGGTCTTTCCTAGACATCCACACAGCCCTACCCATGTGTGTGGCCTCCAACATCCCAGTGGTATGACAAAGCTTTTCAAAACTCCTTTGGACATCTCAATCCCCAGATCTTCCTTTTAACTTTTTTTTGGTGACCTCTTGTATGCCCCAACTGTGAAGTATCATGGCCTCAAGTAGAGATAATATTAAACAATTACTGGTGCTTATTTTTGAAAATTGCTCTTGGGGTTCTGTGTCAAGTAAAAAAATGACAACATCCTATGAATGGGGCTTTTCCAGGAAGCTGAGGGACAAGTCAAACAGTGACAAAGCCATAGAAATAGGACTTCATGAGGGACTTCAAACTCAGTCTGCATCCCCTGGGGCCTACAAGGCAACTAACTTGAAAGATTTCTTTTTTTTCTATATATTATTATTATTATTTTTAATAAATTTATTTTTTATTGGTGTTCAATTTGTCAACATATAGAATAACACCCAGTGCTCATCCCGTCAAGTGCCCGTCACCCAGTCACCCCCACCCCCCGCCCACCTCCCCTTCTACCACCCCTAGTTCGTTTCCCAGAGTTAGCGGTCTTTCATGTTCTATCTCCCTTTCTGATATTTCCCACTTATTTTTTCTCCTTTCCCCTTTATTCTCTTTCACTATTTTTAATATTCCCCAAATGAATGAGACCATATAAAGTTTGTCCTTCTCCGATTGACTTATTTCACTCAGCATAATACCCTCCAGTTTCATCCACATCCAAGCAAATGGTGGGTATTTGTCATCTCTAATGGCTGAGTAATATTCCATTGTTACTTGAAAAGTTTCTATGGAGTTGAGGAAATGAAAAAAAAACATAATTTAGTTTTTATATTTAAATTGTGACCATTTATACACTGTCTCACACATGCACACACATGCACACACACACACACAAACACACACACACATATTTATATATTCACTATTGACATCAGAAAAACACCAAGAGGGTGCCAGGGTGGCTCAGTCCCCACATTGGGCTGGCTCCCTGCTCAGTGGAGTGTCTACTTCTTTCTCTGCTCTTACACTCTCTCTCTACCTCTCAAATAAATAAATAAAATCTTAAAAAAAAATAAAAACACCAAGATGTATAGTGATTTAAATATCCCTATCCATTTTTTAAGACCTACCTTAATGTCCAGTTTTGGTTTTCTCACTAATTATGCCTTCCTTCCACTAACTTAAAGTCTCCTTCTTTTTGTTCAATAGTGCTTGGTCATGCCCATGTTGTATCACTTCTCATCCTGGATTATTCTTATTTGTATGTGTCTTCTCAATATTTTCAATATTGTAGGAACAAATAAGAAAGGATCATATGGACATGATCACCTCCAAGAAGTAATAATATTCAATAATAAGGCAAAAGAAAACACCTCTGAATTTATCTTTTTTTTTTTTTTTTTTTTTGATAGTGCTTTTAAAGTTTCAAAAAGATACACTTCTGGAATGCCTGGGTGGCTCAGCAGTTGAATGTCTGCCTTCCACTCAGGGCATGATCCTGGGTCCAGGGATCAAGTCCTGCATCGGGTTCCCTATGGGAGCCTGCTTCTCCCTCTGTCTATGTCTCTACCTCTCTCTGTGTGTCTCTCATAAATAAATAAACAAAATCTAAAAAAAAAAAAAAAAAAAAGGATACAGTTCCGTCCTCTATGAGGAAACCATACAATAGAGAGTTGGTTATAAGCAGTCCTGGAAATGAGGCCTAAATCCAGTTAGGCCTATGCAAAAAGTTATTCAGAGCCACTTGGACAAGGAGACAAAAGGAGAGATGGTAAAGAAGTATGAACAAAGAAAAAAATCGAAGTATGAGTAAATAGATCTAGGAGATGGTAGATTTATGGTCCTCCCTGTTACCCATGCCTGGAGTGGGTCTTGACAATGTTCCTTTCCCAAAGGAGATATCATTCTATAGTCAAGGGCACCCACATGGGTTTTAGACTCAGCTCCTGGAAAGAAACAAAGACCCTCTCTAGGGCCAGTATTATATAACTCTGAGCCTATTTCGGTAACAAAGAATAGAACCTAAAATTTCAAAAGATGACTTAATATGGAAGTGTGTCTTTTATAGACATGGTTGATGTGGAAGCCAAGTTTAGTCTCTTTTGATATTTAAACTGAATAGAAGTTTCTCTTTGGAACCATGCCACTCTGGGAAGTTGTGATGCTGTGATGAACTCTCATTTCACATTAGAGGTCTACTGGTTTGTAGCCCCGATCGAGTGGAAAGGAATAGATTCTGAATTAGGAAACAAAGATTGTAAGAACAATGTAAAAACATAGCCATAGTGGGTTAAAAATTCTGTGCCATTCTCCTCAAGCCTAAGTCTTTTAGTTTTGATTAAAAAGATCACAGAGAATGAATTACTTAGATCCCTTCCAAAGGGGCTTGTTAGCTTAGAGACCATACTGATAAAACCAGGAAGATTAACTATACTCCATTTTTGATATGTGGCCCAGGCCCCCTTTGGGTGAATGATGGGGTCTGGCTTTGGTTACAGAGATCACTGATCAGATTTTTCAGGTAGGGGCAAGTAGGAATAAGCAAGAATATAGTACATAATGTATATAATTGTGATCTTTCTTATGAATGGAACACTATGAAAATAATGGCATAAATATGCATATTCATTTATACTAATTTCTTGGTATAAAAATAGGATAAAAATGAGAAAACATTAAAAAATATTTACACTAAGGCAGAGTAAGTTTTATAATCATCAAACTTTGGCAAATACATTTAATATAAATTTATTTTTCTTATCATGGCTAAATAGAAAATGAACACTCCAATCAGTTTGAATTTCTTTCTATGCCCAGAATTACTTTAGTTCTGCTTACTCATTACACATGCTTGGAGACTTTAGAGCACTGGGTGTAAACATTTGCCACTTTGGTCTATTCTGCTTTCAAGTGACAAAGTCTGTTTTATTTGCTAACTTTAATTACTGTGGATGGTTCCTTATCTGTGCTTGCAATTGGCTGATCCCGTCCTTGTAGTCATGGTCTTGGATGACACTGCATGACATTCAGAAGACTCTGGACATCTTCTTTTCTAGGGCCTGGAATTCCTCTACCCAGCTAAGAAGGCAACAACCCCCATGGAAATGGTACTGTCCTTCTAATTGGTTTGCTTACTTGGCAACCACATGAGTGTATCACTCACTCACTGGAAATGGACTTAACCATGGGAATTGCTTTGTTAAATTCTGAGTTCCCATAACTTACAATCATTCACAGTGCTTTAAACTACATTTTTTACTATCCAACCTTACAGATAAAATACTTATGAATATTCTATCCTCTCATACTCATGTTTACTTGTGAATTCCAGACACTTCGAGCTATAGTTGGGATGTCCCTATGTCCATGATATTAATTCCTCACCATTCAAAGAGCTCTTTCATCTCAGTCTCAATTGGGCTCTTAGCAGTAAAGTCAGACTCCTAGAAGAACCAAGTGAAAATGTAAATTGGTGTTCTTTTAATTAACATCATTCTTGCTTCTCATTGTTGTAAGCCTTCCATCTGGATACTGGAAGACAATAATTTTTGGGAAGGACTGGAACTGAGTCAAAAGGAAGTCTTGTCAGCCAAACAATGAGAAAAATAGATGATTGGGAAAATAGGTATAAATTTCTAAAGTAGTGTATCCCTCCCTCCAAAAAATTAAATGCAAATGCTTGTTAAGTAAGGGACAATGCATTCATTATATGAGAAAAAAACTTTAATTAAATGTACTCTGTTATTGGGTATATTTCCAGATTTAACTTATAAAACTAACACTGTGATACATATTCATGATTGTTTCTTTTAAAAGTTCTTTCTTTTTAAAAAATATTGATAAGATTACAGGCATACCTCAGAGATATTGAGGGATCAGTTCCAGACCACAGCAATAAAGTGAGTGAAATGTACTGTTTGGCTTCTCAATGCATATAAAAGTTATGCTCCAATTGCACTGCAATCTACTAAGTGTACAATTGCATTATGTCTAAAAAACAATGTATATACCTTAATTTAAAAATACTTTATTGGGATCCCTGGGTGGCACAGCGGTTTGGCGCCTGCCTTTGGCCCAGGGCGCGATCCTGGAGACCCGGGATCGAGTCCCACGTCGGGCTCCCGGTGCATGGGGCCTGCTTCTCCCTCTGCCTGTGTGTCTGCCTCTCTCTCTCTCTCTCACTGTGTGCCTATCATAAATAAAATAAAATAAAAAATTTAAAATTAAAAAAAAATACTTTATTGCTAGAAGTACAAACCATCATCTGAGCTCTCAAGGAGCCATAGTCACTAATCACAGATCATCATAAGAGATATAATAATGATGAAGTTTGAAATATTGTAAGAATTTCCAAAATGTGACACAGAAACATAAAGTGAGCAAATGCTGTAGGAAAAAATGATGCAAACAGACTTCCTTGATGCAGGGGTTGTCCACAAGCCTTCAATTTGTAAAAACAAACAAAACAAAAACAAAAAACACAATATCTGCAAAGAATAATAAATTGAGGTATGCCAATTTTTCATATAGTGGATGTTTGTTAACTATGAAAATTTAGGCAATATGCTTAAGAAAAAAGAAATCAAAGTTGCTCACAAAAAATAAAAAAATAAAAATTGCCATAACCATAATCCCACCATTTATAAAATGTGGGGTTCTGGGATACTTATTTTCAGAATGCATGGTATTCATAGTTGAAATCGTGTGACACTCAACAAGGTGTAAATTATAAATATAAGGTGGAAACAATAACTCATTAAATAATAAGCTTCCATTATTTGAATTTTAGCAAACATTTAAATTATATGTATAAAAGTCATCTTTCTGTATTTCACCTCTATGCCTCCCTCAGTCCCTCAAGCCCAAGTCATTTTTGATGTGGTTTATATTTGGAATGACAACCACTCTGAATATAAGCAGATAACAATGGTTGGCAATCAAATGCTTAGGAGGGCTTGCAACTGATTTCTAAAATTTCTTACGCAAAGATGAAGTAATATGAAGCCCCCAACCTTGTCACACCTGGCCACAGTTTACCCAAATGGCCCAAGGGAATTTAGAGCTGCCATGGTATTGCTCACTAGGGGAGACACAGGTTCATAGGCATAGGAACCCAGGGGCTAATCTGCACCCTAGTGAGGACATCTCTTCCCTAGGGATAAAAAATGCCAAACTTTCCTCTGCCCTCCAGCAAAATTACATAAAGGGAAATTATTCCTGACTTATCCACAAGAGTTTGTGAGAGTAAATAATGAAAACGCTAAGAGAAAATTAATAGATTTGATGAATTTAAACCTTCAAAATAAAATCTGGCAGTTTCAAAAGAAAGGCAAATGAGCCATTTCAGGTTGGGGAGACTGTGATATTCCATCCTATCAAAGAAATTTTTTTTTGTATATTTTTCATTGGAGTTCGATATTCCAACATATAATATCACCCAGTGATCATCCCATCAAGTGCCCCCCTCAGTGCCCATCACCCAGTCACCCCCACCCCCCCACCCACCTCCCCTTCCACTACCCCTTCTTCATTTCCCAGAGTTAAGAGTCTCTCATGTTTTGTCACCCTCTCTGATGTTTCCCACTCATTTTGTCTCTTATGATCCCTTTCACTATTTTTTATATTCCTCGTATGAGTGAAACCATATAATGATTGTCCTTCTCCAACTGACTTACTTCACTCAGCATAATACCCTCCAGTTCCATTCACGTTGAAGCAAATGGTGGCTATTTGTCATTTCTAATGGCTGAGTAATATTCCATTGTATATATAGACCACATCTTCTTCATCCATTCATCTTTCGATAGACACTGAGGCTCCTTAATTTTGCTATCATTGAAAATAGTTGGGGAATAAATAAGCAGGCAGGGATCCACATGGTTCAGCACTGAAACTGATTCTTACTTTAAATTTTACAAAGCTTCAAAAAGCTGGAAATATAGTAGAATGTCTAAACACGCACTTGACATCAAGCTCTCCTGTGAATCAATGTGCTAAGCCTAATTGGAAACTAAAGGTGGATTGTTTGAAACTAAAATGAGTCATTGGGAGAGCTTTAGTCTGGATAAGGAAGGACAAATTATAGGAATAATGATCTACACGGTGCTTGTTGGGTTACGGATTTATCACGGGACACTATTAGCATCTTACTTTGTGCTGTATACCCTGTTAGCTGCTTTCACACATATTTGTAAGATAATCCTCAAAATAAATCCTGTAAAATTATGTGTTCTCATTTTACATGTAAAGAAACTAGTGTCAGGAGAGTGTAAGCCATTTAGCCAAAGTCCTAGAGCTAATAAGAGGCTGAGCCATCCTTGGACGGTCTTCAGAGACTTGTCGGTTTTAATCCAAGAGGTATGATGTGTATTATAGACTCCACATCTCAGACTCTGGCACAAGCTCTTACTCTAGCAAACATTGTTATACAATTTTTTAGACATATCAGAAGGAATATTAGAAAGCAAATAAATCTTATATTAATATCATAGTACATTTCAGTTTGGAGTAATGGGTGTGATCTTAATGTACATTTCTTCCAAAATAAGATATGTTGGAGCTGGAGAAGGTGCAGTGATTGGCAGTGAAAACAAATCTGCTCTTAGGAAGTGGTATCTGTTCAACTCAGTGTTTTTTAAGGTCCAGCTGAAAATCCAGGATAATGTGCCCATGGATTTATAACATAATCATATCCTCAAAGACCTTCTTTTCATTTTAGAATAGTATTTCCTGGTTTCAGGAATTAGGACCTTATATCTTCAGATGGCCATTGTTCAGCCTTCTCTACCTACCTGGGCAGAATTAATGAGAGGAAACATTATCGCTTTACTCTGGACTCGGGCTTTGTGTATGTGGTCTGCAGACATCTTGCCATCAAGGGGATATCTGCCTGAGAATGACCAGCAGGAGAAAATAGAGCCAAACGCAGACAGAGGGGAGACCTAAATGACATCCTTTCAGGACTCTCTCAGGCCCTAAGTGAGGCCAGCTTCTGGACCAGTTATTTAAACCAGTAAATTCCCCTTTTCCTTAAGCCAGATTTTTTTTCTTTTGCTGAGAGAAGGACGAGCATAAATTATGTCTCCACTATTAGAGCATATCTTCCAGAAAAGTACCTCACATTAGACCCATTTCATAATCATAGGGGTTTGGAAATTTTCTACTTAAACCCAATACTTTGGAATACACGCATGTGCCTTTTATGAACACTGATTCGGAGTCAAAGGTGGAATCCAGTTTCCCTGAGTCCTGTTGGGCTTTTTTGCTTTTTCCATTGTCCAGAAATGCTTCTTATTCTCTCCTTTCATGCTGTTTTTCTTTCTGCATCACCTGACTCCCACTCTATTTCTTTTCCTTTCTCACTTCAAAGGTTTCCTAATTGAAATGTGCCGAAGCAATTGAAATGTGGTACCTCGGTGAATTACTGTCAGACACCGTAACCTTTGGACCAGCTAGCATCTTGTCGTGAGAGGAGACCGCGTATGTTGGTGAAAGTTTAGAAAAGAGTCACAAGCGGTTTCACATTGGCAAAGTTCTATACTAAGAGAAAATAATTTTTAAGAAGTTAAATTGTAAGGTGGGCCATTTGCTATTGACAATTAAACTTACCTCTTTTGTATGTTTTCTATTTATTGACAATTAACATTTTGATTCCAAATATTCTGAGCATATAAAGTAAAAGACATGTTGCAGATAGAGAGATTTGGGGTAATATCAAACAGTGTAGCTTTCAAGATTTCATTTTTAGAAGGTGGCTTTAAGAAAGATTCTTACAGCATTTCTGTTAATAAGATGGAGGAGCCTGGGCTGAGCAGTTAGACATGTAGCAGGTGTGTGACCAGAGGTTTTTTTTTTTTGGGGGGGGGGGGGAGAAAAACATCCAAAATTTATTCTCCATCAAGACAGACAGCATCAGCAGGTAAAAACTACAGGGGTTTCTCCACAGATCATACATTCACACAGGCATGATTTACTTAACAGGGAGAAAGGCTCTGGTGTGTTCTCTGTAACAATATCCACTTCACAGTGTAAACAGGTACTAGCATTGTGTTCTCAACTTACAATTCCAGAAGGAAAGGCACAACACGGCAAAAAAAAATTTTGGATCCTAAAGTCAGGTGCAATAACACAGACCAACTTTTGTTAACAGTCTTGATCTACTTTTCCACAAAGAAGGAGTTTCTCCACTCAGAAATTAAGGTCTTTCTTTCTCCTTCCTTGTTCAACCATCAGAGCACACACTAGATTAAGGGGCTCATGACCAATGTTTACCCAGAGGGAAGTCCTTAGGAGATTTGCCAAAGGTTCTCTTTCTTTTGACATGCTTGTTAATAACTTCAATCAGGCCAGGGTGGTATGTTGATCAAATTCAAGTATGACATGAGCTGGGGGAGACAAAGATTATACATTGAATGGCTGAATCCAAAATGAAACTGACAACCTGGATTTTGAACTAAATCGAATAAACCCAATTTATTATTTTTTTTGAATAAACCCAATTTAAAGAGGCCTCTATTTTAGATTAATATTCAGCTTCACAAATCCAAGATGAGGGATCTATGGATTAACAGCACTTTCTTAAAAACAAAAACAAAAACTCATCCACTTAATTTTGGTTGATTTCTTGATTATCATGACCCAAAAATCTGAAAAAAGCTACCAGAAGAATTAACTGAATCATGGTTCTTTGGCAGATCAAAGGAGTCCAGACCTGCGGGAATGACAATGGCCCTCATGTCCCTAGCTGTCACTGTACTAACTGTACTTGGTGAGAACCAAGTAAATGGAGTTTGGTCCAAAAAACAGTGATGTGGTGATGAATGGCAGGAAACCATGCCATCAAGGCAGTACTGAAAGAACAAGGACTCATGGTGAAAAAACGTATAATTCCTAAGTATTAAAATATGTTTTCAAAATTTTAAGCCGTGCAGAATTCTAGGCCCCATTGTCAGAAATTTGGGTTCAGCAGTTAGGTAGGAGACTTCACACATCTTTCTACAAACCTCCTCCCCCAAGGATCTGACCGATTAACTATTCAAGATCAGATTGTATAACTTCTAGAGCATCTTCCAGCGTATCTTATGCTTCTAAGAATTTTTGCTTCCTGAACAGTACATATATTTTAAAATGTTCTTTACAATGGATCTTGCTTCAAATATACATAACGTGTTTATGCCAGAAACAGAATTAGATTCCAGGCGGTTGCTACTGCTTCTCACACCCTGCGGAGCCCCCAATCTCCACTCACTTGAGGAGTTTAGCTAACACCACACCCAGCTTGCAGCCTCCCAGAGGGAAATACAGGGTGGGGCCCGAGAACCTGTCATCTCTAAAAAGCTTCAATGATAGACAGAATGACATATTCGATGAGACCTTTCATTTGTTAAATAATTTTGTCTTTTATAAATGGACAAGTTTTGTTTCAAGGACTGCTTAGGTAGAAACAAAGGCTAAAAGGTTAACCAACACCACTTGGTTCATCAGTTAACAATTCTACCCCTCTTCATGGAGTGGGTGTCCACACATCCGCAGGTGTCACAGAAGGGTCTAGGCGATCAGAACATCATTTGCACCCCCTTAATCGGTCCTCAGGATTTCACGTGTGTCAACCCCATTACTGCTAATGGGAGTTATGTGCACTCAGCTAGGGAAGAGTCCTTGATAATTGTGGGATTCTGGGTTTGAAAAGCAAAGTCACATTTAATGTTTCAGACTTTTGTGAAGCCTTCCTGGCAGCCTTATTAATTTGCTCTTATTTTGGTAATCACTGTTCTTTCGTCTGAGTGGTTATTTTAAAATGGGAAAGGAACCTAAATTAGTATTTTACATTTTAAGACATACATTTGCATCCGTCATAAACTTTAATTTATACTTTGGCCAAATAATTTTAACAGTTGCTATAAAATCAGTTATTTAATAATAGTTTTTACTACCATATTGAATGCAGCAGGAGACAAGCTTAATAGCCTCGTGTCCACAACAAATTTCCAGCTATTATTCGTACATCCCACATGCCTTTGACAACTCCATGGACTAGTCAAGTTCCCACTGATTGCATTATTTGAATCTCGCTAAAAACTAGTTTGCCACGTGCACACAGTGGTTTTTTAGTGAATACATCTGTTTTCCCAACCTCGATTTCTTTTGCTTTCTCAGATTTACATCATTATAAAAACTACTGTTATTTTCAATAGAATAATTTTCCATAATCATATATGTGCCCCTTAATAGAACATCTGCAATTCAATTCTAAAGCACAAAGAGGAAGATGTGTGTAAATGACATTTAACATTTATATTTGTATTAGTAAACATAAGATAAGATTTCAAGGGGGTTAAAAAATATATTTTAGATACTTGCCAAGATAGTTAAGTAAGAAAATTTAAATTGGGCAATATGAGAAAAAAAGTTAAATAAAAAAAAATAAAAGTATAACACTAACTTGATTTCTGTTTTAGGCAGCTTGCTTTTTATTTATTTATTTTTATTTTTTTGGAAGCTTGCTTTTTAAAAATTATGTTTATTTACTCAAAAGCATGAATATAGCTTTAATTTACTTATCCAAATTTAAGATAACTTTGTCCGAATTTAGGAAAGTCTAAATACTCAACTTATCTTTAAAAAGTTAAATTTCTTTGTATCTTCTAGAACATATGACATCCAGTGCCGTACTTGACATGTGGAAACAGCATACAATATGTGAGTGAATAAGCCTAAGGACTTGTCAAAATATTATTAAGACTTTTTGAACTTGGATTGTTGGTTAGCCGACAATTGTTTTTCTTTTCCAGTGGTACAATAATTCTTCATCATTTAATTTATTAATTCAATAAGTTCTCATTAAATACTCATTATAGATGTTTGGGATACATCAGAGATTTACTGTTTTTCCTAGACTATTTAATTAAGTAGTTAATTAACATTGAAGTATAGTTGACACACAATACCACACGTGCTTCATGTACACAACACAGTGATCCAACAACTCCACTTGTCAGGCCATGGCCACCATGGGTGTCACCACCATTCACCACCAGTTTCCTCTATTCCCTGTGCGGTACTTTTCATCTCCATGACTTACTTATTTTATTACTGGAAGTTTGTACCTCTTAATCCCCTTCATCTCTTTCACCCATCCTCCCATCCCCTACCACTCTGGCAATCACAAGCTTGTTCTCTGTATTTATGAGACTATTTCTGTTTGTTTTTTAGATTCTACATATAAGTGAAATCATATGGTATTTGTCCTTCTCTGTCTGACTTATTTCACTAAGCATAATATCCTCTAGGTTTTGGCAAATGTCAAAAACTTCATTCTCTTTATGGCTGAATAATATTTCATTATATATCTTTATATATGTCACATCTTCTTTACCCATTCATCTATCAATAGACACATGTTAGGCAGCCCGGGTGGCTCAGTAGTTTAGCGCCGCCTTCAGCCCAGCCTGACCCTGGGGACCCGGGATCGAGTCCTGCGTCAGGGTCCCTGCATGGAGCCTGCTTCTCCCTTTGCCTGTGTCTCTGCCTCCCTCTCTCTCTCAATCTCTCTCTCTCTGTCTCATGAATAAATAAATACAAATCTTCAAAAAAATTAAACACATGTTGCTTCCATATTTTCACTATTATAAATAATGCTGCAATAAGCATAGGGGTGCATATTTTTTGAATTAGTGTTTTCATTTTCTTTGGACAATACTGTATTGCGGTTTTTAATTTTTTGAGGAACCCCCATACTCTTTTCCATGGTGGCTGTGCCAATCTGTATTTCTACCAACAGTGCACAAGTGTCCCTTTTTCTCCACATCCTCTCCAACACTTGTTATTTGTTGTCTTTTTTATTCTAGCCATTCTAACAGGTGTGAGGTGATATCTCATTGTGGTTTTAATTTGCATTTCCCTGATGACTAGTGATGTTGAGAATCTTTTCATGTGTCTGTCGGCCACCTGTATGCATATATTCTTTGGAAACATGTTTATTCAGGTCTTCTACCCATTTTTAATCAGATTAGTTGTGGGTTTTTGGTGTTGCAAAAGTTCTTTATATATTTTGGATATTATCCCCTTATCAGACATGTCATTTGCAAATATCTCCTCTCATTCAGTAGGTTGCCTTTTTACTTTGTTGATTGTTTCTTATGCTGTGATCTTTATTTTGGTGTATTCCTACTAGTTTATTTTTGCCTTTGTTTCCCTTGCCCAAAGAGACGTATCAGAAGCATGTTGCTAAGGGCAATGTCAAGTTGGCATTAATTCTTGACAAAATTATTTTCAATCTTTGAAAATTTGCAATGCCTCAAAATAGTGTGTGGAAACAAATGAAGACCAACCTAATGAGAGCAAAGGGTATTTAATAAGATCTTTCTGTAGCAAGAGTGTCAGGTACCATCACTTGTGTTTGCCTAAGACTCCAAGGCAGGTAGGGGAAAGTTTTATGGCTGGAAAAAGAAATGGCTTCAGGCTTGCCTTGCTTGGTGAATCATGGCATGGGGCAACTGTATGCAGATTAGTTAGAAAAGACGCATGCTTTGTGAGTGTTTAGGGGTGCAAATTTGGCTTTCATTGGTTGGTCCTAGTTGGAAGCAGAGACAAAAATTAGAGAAGCTGTCAGTTATTTTTTTTTTAAGCTGTCAGTTATTGATCAAGTTCTGGCCATTTGGGGCCGATTGTTACAAGAGGTAATGGTCTGATCGTGTACAAGTCTCACAGGGAGTTGGCTCCCTGGGCTGGATACAGTAGGTAATGGGTCAGTTTCCTGGACTGATTGTTGCAGATTGTGGGTCAGAGTTCTGTTTTTATATTTGGTCTGACCGTTGCCCATTTATAAACTCAGTGTTTCAAATGCTTAGGAATGGGCAAGTCATGTAATCCAATGAACAAAGAACAAATTAGGGTTAAGAAACTATAACATTGTCCCCTGTAACAAAAAAATATAGTTTGGTAATTTAGTTGACTCTTTTGAGAAAGTTAGTTTATAGTTGTATTACAGTTACATATGCATAAAATCTGTCCTGATGAGCACATTATGATCACACACACGCACGCACGCGCACACACACACACACACACACACACCTATTCACACACACTTCCTGTTCTTAAGGGCAATCATTTTCATCTCTTGGGCATTTCTTTTGCTATTTATCTTCACATAGCTAAATATCCCATTTACATACTCCTAATTTAAGACTTGCTATTGGTTGCCCACCTTGGAGGATAAAGATTTAGCTCTCTTTCACTATCACCCCTCAACACTACCACCCCTTTACCCTTATACAGTAGAACTACCACACTTCTGTGCCCCCATCTTCTCAATACAGTTACATTCTCATTTTGATCAGATAAATATTTATTGTTAACATTATTTTAACAACCAAATGCTGTTCACAGCTGATACATACTGAATCCTATGATCATATTTCCTCTTCTTCCCAAGTTTTAGTAATTAATAATAAACTTGTTTTTTCCTGGCTTAATTTTCGATTATCTAATTTCTATCACCAATTTATTACAAATTCTACCTACAAATATTAAAATCTCCTCTCAGTATGTTTTGATATACTAAAGTCTTCTATTAAGTTCATCTTCTTAGAGCTATCTCTTGTGGACCTGCTGACTCAATCTATTCTTCCTTGAGTTTTCAGCACAGCTTTCATCCTGAGACCTCCCTACACTATAGTTCCTGATAATTCTGTCTTTCCTTTTCTTTTCCTTAAAGATGTTATTTATTTATTCATGAGAGACACAGAGAAGGAGGCAGAGACACAGGTAGAGGGAGAAGCTGGCTCCCTGCAGGGAGCCTGATGAGGCACTTGATCCCGGGACCTCGGCATCACACCTGAGCCAAAGGCAGATGCTCAAACACTGAGCCACCCAGATGCTCCATGGGAAGGGGTTTTTAACATCAATGCATGTCCTGTGGTTACTGGGGCGCCCTTCACAGCCCCCTGCTCAGTAACAGGGCCTCACTAATTAGACTGTCACTGGACAAAATTGCTTGAGACTTAATTTACTCTCCCGGCTTTCCCCAACCTCAGTGGCTTATTAAGACCAACAGTGACATAAACCATGTAAATCCTGGAAAAAAATTAAATAAAAGTGGGACATTATTTTATGGTTGTAAACTCTACCTCAATAGAGCTCTAAACAGACAAAAGAAAAAAAGAGGGGTGTTATGCAGCTGACACGAAGTTCACAGACTGTGGGTGAGGCTTGCCATCTTTATTTGGCTACTTGTATGGTTTCAATGGAAGAATCGCAATGTCAGAATTTATGTCTATTCTCTTGATCTGGTCAGAGTCCTCAGAGAAGAATCTTCCAATCTTTTATCTCGAGAGTAAAATCCTGGTTGTCAATTCTCTGGAAGCTGAGTGGGAGAAAGGGATTTCAAAATTCATTCCTCACCCTGCCACTTAAGCTCCATCTTCAACATGGTGATTCCCATTCCCATGTGTACCTGATATTCCCAAGCAGTGCAGACATCACCTGTCAGGACTTTGCCAAGGCATCAACCTCTAGTCTTTGGCCAGAGCAGATCAGAGGCAGTCAGCTGGCTAGGTGAAGAAATGATGAGCTGGTAGGGGGGCAGTTGATTACATTTAAACAAAGTAACCAATCCTTCTGTTTTGGAGCCCACATAGACACCACTTCCTGAAGCCTTGGGTCTTCAGTGATACAGATTGAGGTGCTTCTCAGGTTTCTCAAATGCCAGCTTAGGATCTGTTTTCCCTTGTCTTGCTGGGTAAGTTGTCAGTCTTCTTTCTTCTTTTCCACTTCAAAATTCTGTTGGCATTACCTGCCCTGCCATATTGTCTATGTGGCTTAGTTACTCCCACCCCACCCCACCCCACTCCTTTTTTTCTTTTTTTTCTTTTTTTTTTTTTTTTGCCTATTTCTTTATTATCATTATCACTGTTTTTGGCTTTCATGAGGAGGCAACAATAAAAGTGTGGGTTTGATATAACATCTTTAACCCAAAGGACTGATGAATGTGTTGGCCTTTCTGCTCTCAGTATCTTATGTAAAAAGGGATGAGATATAGGCTCATGATACTATTTATAAGATACAAAAATTTTCATCTGTATATCAGTTTACATCGTATAAAATGTTTCACGTAAATCTCATTTCATCCTCCTGATACTTTTGCAGATATTGTTGGTCTTTGGCCTAAGTGGAAACCTACGATGGTGGCACTGCACCTGCCCGAAGGTCGCCATGCCAGCAAGGGGTGGAGACAGATGCACAGCTTCTGTGTGTTGCATGGTCTCATGGAGCTATTTGAATGAACAGAGGACAAGGAAAGCAAGAGATTGCTTTATATTGGAGAGTTGATTCTGGAAGCAGAAAAAGTGTACATAATTTAACAAAAATGAGGATATTTGACAGGAATAAAAGATCCTGGTTTCTGTCAAGCCAACAGTTAAAAAATTCCAGGTAAAAAACTAGAAATGAATCAAGATTTTCAGACATCATATTAGATTCCCTGGTAAGGATGCATATGACAGAAGCCATTATCTAAGCACAAAGCCTTATTTCTTAAGGTTAAATACTGATTTTCTTATCTTGGTTGTCCTCTGGGAAGCTTACTACCTTTATGACCATTCTTCTATATCAAAGTAGCAGCGACACCTGAAGTGAACAGGCAGTATCAAGTAAGATCTCTCTTTTCTGCTGAAGAAAAAATAAGGTAACTTTGGGACATATCATGCTTTGTTTCTTTCTAATTCTGTCGTTTTTTTCTCTTCAGCCCCATATTCAATCAATTAACAAAGATCCATGGAGCTCCTCCTTAGGAGAACCCAAAAGAAGATGAAAAAAAGAAAAATGCAACCTCTGCCCTGAAGGAGCTGTCATCTTTTGAGGAAACAAAACATCACATTCTAGCTATACTGTAGTGAGCTCGAGCTCTCATACCCCATTAAAATACAGGATACTCACATCCTGTTAAAATTTATCACCCAAAACAATTCATTCATTTATTCATTCATTCAACAAAATTGAGGTGCTTTCCTGTGCAGCTACTGAGTGATTGTGGCTGACTCTGATTAGTGCCATGTTAAATTTGAGATTTTTGTGAGAGGTATGCCATCTTCTCAGACTATTCTCAGAAATTGGGCCATTGACCTCAATGTTCTTAGGCACCTCTGCCTTGATGTCTAGCCCCTTCTCTCTACTTTCAGGTCCTTTTTAATTCCAACATTTCACTGAAGCTGGAAGGGGATGGTTCTCCACCTCCCATTCTTTTTGACATGAATTTCCATAGTATATTCTCCTCCTTCCTGAAGTTGACACCATTCTGTCCTCTTAGTAGGGGTCATAGTGGTATGGCAAGGAGAAACCCTCCTTTGTGGAAATATAAAGAATACCATCCCTTTAACCTTGGCAATTGAATGAAGCATTTTGAAGGAAATAAACAAAGTGCTACCTAAAAAGATAAGAGGAGAGACCTGTATTTATTGAAGTGGTTATAGAATTGCTTTCCATAGAGAGGGCATTATTTGGAACCCAAAGGCTGAGATAAAACCAACCATGTAAAAGAATGGTTCCTAGCAGAAAGAATCACAAAATAATTCCAAAGGATGAGTATAAATCATGTCCTTGAAGTTGGTGATTAGGGTAGACATGTAGGTAGACTATGAGCTGGGTCTTTCAAGTGGTATTAGAGGTCAGTCCACTGAACAGTCATCCCCAAACACATTCTCCCTTGCTTTACTCCACCCAAGAGGCTGGAAAAAGTATAACTAAAATTCCCAGCCACCACGGAAGTGAGATGTGGCCATATAACACCATTTTTACTGACAAGATGTAGGAGAAAAAGTCATTTGGAGGGCCTTTCGTTCCCCAATAAAACCCACAAGCCCACAAGAAGAGGCCATTTGGTCCCTTGCCTTTCCTATTTCTGTAGTGCAAAGGGAGGCACATACGTTTTGCAAGGCTGAGAATGAGCAGTAAGACAAGAGAAAGCTGTGTTCTCAATGGCTCGGTGATATGGCTACACCACCTGAGCTCCCTACCTCTATGTGAGAAACTAGATACTGGTGACTTATTAGCATTTTCTAAGCAGTTGACTTAAATTCTTAGTTATTCCTCTTAAGAACTTAAAAGAGTGAGTCCCATTGTTATTCCATTTTTAGATGACCAAATTGAGCCATAGAAAAGTTGAATAATTTACCCTACTCAGTGAGTGCAGAAGTTGAACTTTGAACTCCAGCAGTGTGCTACTTATTCCTACACCTTTAGCCATTATTCTATGCGCCAGTGTTGGCTGGGTTTTCTGTTACCCTTGATGATTGGAATCCTAACTACATCCTTGAAGTAAGGCTTGGATGGAAGCTTTCACATCATGATATAAACAAAGATGAGCACAGTGTGTGGCCAAAGGATGGCAATTTAGACAACAATTTGATGAAGAGGGACACCTGGGTGCCTCAGTGTTTGAGCTTCTGCCTTTGGCTCAGGTCATAATCCTGGGGTCCTGGGATAGAGTTCCGCATAGGGTTCCCTGCAGGGAGCCTGCTTCTCCCTCTGCTTATGTCTCTGCTTCTCTCTGTGTGTCTCTCATGAGTAAATAAATAAAATCCTTAAAAAAATAAAACCAATTTGATGAAGAATGTATGGCCAGAAAAGAGAGACAAATGAAGGTGGAAATGCAGCAGAGTGGTCAGGAGAAGAGCTCAGGAAATTAGAATCTTTGCCCATAAATTGCAGCTCTCCCAGTTTATAGCTTAGCTAACATTGCCTATTTTTATCGTCTCATCTTTATAAGATTGAAGTCATTCTACTTTAATCCTCAGTTTCTTCATCTCTAAAATGGGTGTGATGAAAATACCCATCTTTCAGAGTTTTAATGGCCTAGCAAGATGCTTTGTTCATAGCAAGTCTTCAGTAAATATCAGGCCCCACATCATATTGAAATAAGTCTGAATGTTCTCCTCTAAGGCTTGTCTCAACTTGACAATAATGACTGTCTAGAAATCTTCAATTCACAATGCAACATTTGGAAACTTTAAAATATCTAAGATGAAGAGAAAGTAAAGATGATCTTGTCTTTGATGTCAGCGGTGAAATGTTTTTTTCATATTCTCCAGGAAACTCAGCTTTATTACAGATCACAGGACGCAGGAATCCATTGTTACAATAATTTAATCTGAGGTAGGGCTGACACTGTTAGCGTAACGTTTCTTAATAGTATTAGTCAAGCAGAGCTTTAAGGAACATACCTATTGACTTCAAAGGATTTGTTTTAAAGACAGTGAAATAGAAAGGAAATAAGAATCCGTGGGAACAGGGTACAGTGACATGATTTCCACTCCAAGTTTTGGAAGAACCTCACTAACCTCCAAACTGTGCTCCGAGAAAAACAGTTATCTTACAAAAGGCACAAGAACTAATATGAAACATGGGTTCAAAGCCTCTGGGGGAGAAGAGAGGGACACAAAGACAGTTACTCTCTCCTGTAATGAACCCCCACGTGGCAAGTCGCTGCTATGTGGGGAGCTGGGGCCGGGTGCTTTAGAAGTGACCGTGATTCAGGCAGCGGAGTGTCATTTCATGCTCTGGGCTCTCCGAGTGAGCTGGCACACCTCGGACGCTCCCCAGCTCCAGGAAGAGATTGCAGAAGACGTTCTCTCCTAGGACTTCTGGGCGACTTAGACACAAGAGGTGTGTGACTGTCTGGTGACTGCCAGGGACTCTGATAGAACCCTCATAAACCGATGTCTTCCCTTGTCTTCTCCCATATGCAGTGCACCAGCTGGAGACCCCCCCCCCCGGGTGTGTGCGGTGGGGGGGTGCCCCTGGGTCCACTATGTGGCCGGTGCTGCTGCTTGCATGGATGGAGCCCAGCTTCCAGACAGGATGTAGCCTGCTGCTGGCTCTTCTGTCCCGAGGGGCAGGGCCCACAGGCTATTCTGGTCAGAGGGGTGCTTCTGTGGGGGGGCAGGATGCAGGAGGCAGGAGCGGAAGGAAAGGGCACTGCATGACCTGCTTCCCCAGAGGGCCCCACAGCGTGAAGTAGCCCTGGTGTCCTGACGACATAGAGCAGGGAAGTCACCCTGGGATGCATCTGTCCCTGCACAGTAGTATACAAAACAACCCACAGAAATCAGACGGCTGCAGGGATTCTCCAGCAGATCACTTCCTAGAGCCACTATTCTGGGAACTCTAGTTTGGATGTGGCTGGAAAAATGACGTCTTCTAGTCTATTAAGATTGCCATGTAGGATCCACCTTGCTATGGGACCCCCCCGACTAAGTAGAGAGTTTTTTTTTTTTTAAAGATTTTATTTATTTATTCATGAGATACAGAGAGAGAGAGAGAGGCAGAGACACAGGCAGAGGGAGAAGCAGGCTCCATGCAGGGCGCCCGACGTGGGACTCGATCCTGGGACTCCAGGATCACTCCCTGGGCCGAAGACAGGCACCAAACCGCTGAGCCACCCAGGGATCCCCTAAGTAGAGAGTTTTTGAGACTATCAGCCTACCTACTTATTTTACCAAAAACAATGAAAAGGGAAAAGTTCCAATCAGAAACAGATTTTTAAAGAACTATGACCTAAATCTGTAAATTGTGAACTTTTAGCCTCATATGGTAAAATGGCATAGAAGAGCTACATAATAAACTTTAAGTTCATTAATTAGGGATCTGTTTATAAAGAATGTTCATGCCTACTGACATCAACTCTCTTACAGTGCAGTGGGGTAGACAGGACAGAAACAATTCTTCTCACTTTGAAGATGAACAAACAAGAAGGACCTGCCGTGATAAACCATGTAGTTTTACCGCATAGTCTGCTGTTGGATCTGGCAGCTGATGAACTGCAGTATGCCCCCGAAGAAGAGTCTGATGGAAGAACAGGAATATCTCTTGAAGGTCTTGCCATCTAACTGGTATCTGGGCCCAATTCGATATTTCCACCCCATCCCTACTCATACAGAACCCCAGCATAGAACTCTGTGCATACTGGACTCTCTTTAGTATCTGATTTTAAAATCAGCAGTTAATAACAAGAACTTACATGTCACTAATAATGCAGCAGAAACTGTATTAGACACTTTACATTATTATCTCATGCATTTATTTATTTTTAAAGATTTATTTATTTATTCATGAGAGACACAGGCAGAGGAACAAGCAGGCTCCATGCAGGGAGCCCGAAGCAGGACTCGATCCTGGGACTCCAGGATCATACCCTGAGCCTAAAGCAGGGGCTAAACCACTGAGCCACCCAAGGATCACCTATTATCTGATTTAATTCTCATAACTCTGTGAAATGGGCACAATTATTACCTTCATTTTACTGATAAAGAAGCTGAAACCCAGAGAGGTTAAATGACTTGTTCTATGTCACACAGACTAATGGCATGAGGGTTTAGGTTTTTAAAAAGAACATGCAAATGCGTTGCCCTAGTATCAACATTTCAGGAGATCAATTTAGATTCCGAGGGTATTGTGGGCAAAGCAAAGAACTAAAACCTATTACTTCTCCCCTTTTAATTAGGCCACAAGAAGGAATTCCTGGGGCATCTAAAAATTCATCCTAGTGATTTAAGCCTTTATACAGAAGTGGCTTTGAACTGTGCTTGGATGAGCTTTGCCTTTTGTCAGTGACAGGTTCTGACCTTAGGTAGGATATAAACAGCTACAAAAAAGGGCACCTGCCCCTGTTCTTTTCTTCTTCTGTTCAGGTGAGAACAGGGTTTCATTGGTGAAAGTTTAAATGACCTGGTTTCTTCCGACCTTTGTGAAAAACTAATGATGTGTTTTAAATTTTCATCCCATTCCCTTTGGTTTCATGTGGAGTAGTCTCCTCCCAGCCCTTATTTTCCAGGTATGAGAATACTTTCCAAGCCCCCCAGTGCATGCCTGAAACCACAGATGGTGCGGAATCCTATGTATACTATGTTTTTTCTATATATACACATCTATGTTAAAAAGTAATTTACAGGGCAGCTGGGTGGCTCAGTCGGTTAAGCAGCTGCTTTTGGCTCAGGTCATGATTTCTGGATCCTGGGATGGAGTCCTGCTTCGGGTTCCCTGCTCTGCAGGGAGCCTGCCTCTCCCTCTGCCTCCCTCTCTCTCTGTCTCTCATGAATAAATAAATAAATAAAATCTTTAAAAATGTAATTTATAAATTAGGTCCAATAAGAGATGAACAATAACCAACAATAACATAGAACCATTATAACATTACAACATAGTGTAATAAAAGTTATGTGAATGTGATCTCTCCCTCTCTCTTAAAATATCTATTGTACTGAACTCATCCTTCTTGTGATGCTATGAGATGAGACAATGCTTATGTGATGAGTTACACGTTCAAAAGTGAGCGAACCTGTGAAGTCCTGGGTGAAAAGTTCTCTCTGCTACTCTCATGTCTGAAACCAAGTAGAGTAGACGCCAGTGGTGAGTGTGTGCATAGTGCAGGGCTCTGTATAGCTGTGCCCAGTTTCCCCACTGCTACCCCCTGGCTCACGCTTCCCTGAGGCAAAGACAAATGGGGCAGGGGGGAGCAGAGACTGTGATGTGATGCTTGCTTAAAGCCTTGCTTACCCAGAGATCAACGCAATACATAATCAGGTTTGCTCAATGCCTCCCAGTTCACACAGCTTTCACATGTAATACCATTTTCACAAGCCAGGAAACAGAAATTAACTTAAATTAATTTAAATTGCACAGTTGGGACTCAGTCAAGTTGGACTCCAAATTCTGAGCTAGCTTTCTCTGTCTCTGACTCTCTCTTTTGCTCCTTCCCTTCATTCATATTTCCTCCCTCCCTTCCTTCATCCATCCATCCCTCTATCCTTCTTTCTTTTTATTCTTCTCTTTTTTCAAGGACACACTATCCTTCATCAATGAAAGATAATACAGTATATCATTGTGGAAACTTATACAAGCATGCTTATTACATTTCTTATCTCAGAATACATGTTCAGAATCTAAGTGCATCTCTAAAAATGGGAATTAATCACTACAGCGAGGCCTGGAAATGAGAATATAGTAGCAGAAACAAAGACAATCTTTTCTTTTCCTTTGCTGCTGGATCATGATAGCTCCAATTAAGTGATCTTGGCAGGTATTTAAAAGTCTATGTCTATGCTTTTTGGCGGTGTGATACTTTGGATGCAGTAGGGACTTTCTGCATGTGGTTAACCTCCAAATTCAACATAACATTTCAGATAGGTAAGGATGGGTTATGGTCAAATTAGTTTTCTTTTTTTCTTTCTTTCTTTCTTTTTTTTTAGTTTACATTTTGACTTTAATGGGGTTTGGACAAGTTTCACGAACTGAGTAATTGCTGCTAAAGACATCGTCATTGCATAAGGATAGTTGGCAGATCTGCCTGCAGACCCTGCATAATGGGATCCTGCTCTGGCTGTGTGCCTCACAGGGCACGGAGTATCACAACCTATACAAATGAATTTATTAAGGGACACATGGTCACCTCTGTCACTAGGGATCTGGTGCTCAGTGCTGAGAGAGCATAAAACATAACCCTAAACATCCAATCTCAAAACCAACTCTGTTCAGTCCCCAGAGAAACTTCAGAATCCTTGTCCCATGGCCTTGAAACAGTACTGTGAAGGTTTTCTGTGTGCCCTAACATGGCAGATGGACACTCCTAGCTGTGTGGATGATGTAGTGGCAGAGACATTTAGTTAAAAGTCAAATTAATTAAAAATCAAGTCCTTCCTTTCAGATAGCAAGAATATTAAATAGTCTTAATAACGAGTTTTTTCTAGGAGTGGTGCCAACCATCAATTTGCTTGCTTCTCTTCATGTTCTAATCCATGGTTCTGGAAAGTTACACATTAGTATAGTATTTGCATATAGTTGAACACGGTGATTGAGGAATATGTTGCAAAATTAAATAACGTTAAATGGTAGATACAGAGTTATAACTTGATTAATAACTGAAATATTGACATATGATGTGTCTCCATTTACATCCTCTTGCCCCAAGCTCACCAATATGAGGGACTGGCTTGAAAGCCCTAACTCTGACCAGCCATTCTGTAAATGTCACTATTGTCCCCAGAGAGCCATGAGTATCCTGTGGTTTGACTAAAATAAAAAATCTTTCCTGCTGAAAAAAGAAGTGAAAGCAAATGTCCCGCTGGGAGGATTCCTACAGGGTCCCTTCCTTAGGGAAACTCTAATCCATTCATTGTCAATAGAGGCCTTCCATGTGGGCTCACAGTCGCTCTGACCAGTTACCTATCCCTGAGAGGGAATACATAAGATAGTTGTCAAAAAATGGAACGGGAAGGAGCTGCTGGTAATGTGGATTGCAGACTAATAATGGGTGGAAGCTTAACATTGTAGCCTCCTTTAGGAAACAGAGATAATGCAACTCCTTGACCCTTCCACTAAGTTTAACAGGAAGAAGGGACTGGGTATCTTCAGATTACCAGGGTAGCCTTAGTTGGAATCTCTGCAGGGCTTTCTTTCCTTAAGTGCAAGGAAAAGCTACAAGTGCAGCTGCCTCCCAACCCACCACCAAACCAACGTACACATTCCCTGCCCCGGGGTGTCCACTCTAAGGCTGTTCCTCACTTTCTTCCTGAGGCTGCCAGGGAATTGAGTCCCAAGGGCCCACAGTGGTAATCTGCTCATTGATATACCCACACTGGCTTATTTCATTATATTATTTTTATTTTATTTTTCTCCTTTGTCTCATTTTCCAATTCCTCTTGTGCTGCTTCCTGGGATAACTGCCCCAGAAGATATCACTTGCACATATATCCCCACCTCCAGGTCTGTTTCTAGGGGAGCCTAGCCTAAGACAGCCACCAGCGTGCACCATAGCGCCTGACATGAAGTAGGGCCTCAACAGGTATTTGCTGAAAGAATGAACGTGGTTCGCAAATGAAATCCTACCTTCATGTTAACTTCTTCCAACTTAAACACGTTACTCGGAAGGAAAGCAACTGGATTGACTTTTAACCTCCTCGTCTGGATGCTCCATGCATCTAGTAGCTTAAAAGTTCCATTGGCAAGCACATCACCGTTCAAGAAAGGCAAATTTAGGCTTGGTCACAGTGCACACGTGCTCTTAATAAATGGAAAGCCCAGGTTGCAGATTGCAGCATCCTCACTTGCTGCTCCTTTGAGGTATGCGCCTCCCTTCCCCCTTTGACGCTGGCCCCGTTCATTTTGCATGTAAAGACAAGGCTCGACGAGTACCTACTGGTGAGAAGTAGCAGGATGATGCAAAAATCATTAAGAAGTAAATGATTAATAGAGAGCCTTTTCTAAAGCGCACTTCTCTTAAGGATCCAGTAAGTGGAATTCCCCAAGAGAAGGGAATTTGGGGTTGGGACACCGAAAGCAGAAGTCCTCTAGTCCCTGAATTTGCCGCGGAGAGGTTCTGGTCTGCTGGCCGCGGGGCCCCGGGGGCGGCGTGGAGCTCGGCGCGGGATCTGCGCGCTCCGGGGCCTTTGCGAGCCCTGGGGGCGGGGGCGGGGGCGGGGGCGGGGGCGGCGCCCGAGAGCTCGGCGCACACCTGCACGGCGCGGCCGCCGGGCTGCCGGGGTCCTCGCCGGGCTGGGGGCGTGCGTGCTGCGACCTCCCTTCGGTCACTCGGATTTCATCTCTTTTCGAGCCCCTCAATGCGTTGGCTCAGCGAGGAGTGGCGTGTGCACTGTTTGGGGCTGGCTCCGTGTGCTTATTCTGGGGGGGATGGAAGAACCTTGTGGTTGATTGATACTAATTCAGTAATTGGACAAAACGACCTCTTTGCTGAAGCATCCGTAAATGAATAAAAGAGTGGTCCCGAGCACAAAGTGGCAAATTACACATTTCGAGACGTGGCGTGATGCACCCCGCAGCCCCCTCCTCAGCGCCCCCGACACGGACGCCGCGGCCCGGCCCGCTCCGGCCTCGCCACGCCCGGCGGCGCGGGTCCGAGCAGGGGCGGGTCCTGCAAACTACGAGCGGCCCGTGGCCCGGGACAAACTTCTGGCGGAGGCGCAGCCCTGGCGCGGCCCGCCGGCCGGAGCCAGGCGCAGGGCAGACGCCGCGGCCGGGGAGGCGGGAGCGGGTGCGAGCCGTGCGGCAGCTCCTCTCCGCGGGGGCCGCGCCGCACCGGGACGGCGGGGGCGGCGGGGGCGCGGGGGCAGCGGGGGCGCGGGGCGCGGGCGGCCGCCCCGGCCGAGCTCCCTCCCGAGCTCCCTCCCGGAGGCGGCGGCGGCCGAGCGCCGGGGCGCGGGCGGCGGGCGGCGGGCGGCGGGGCCGGGCGCTCACGCCCTCTAGCGGGCCGCGGCGGCGCCGGGCGGCCGTGACGTGGGCGCTCCCTCCAGCCGGCCTGCGGGGCACCGCCAGTCAGTCGGGGAGCAGGAGCCCCGCGCGCAGCCGGCGCGGGCTCGGCCAGCGGCCAGCGGCGCCCCCGGGGCTGCGCTCGCGGCTGGCGGCGACCGGGCTGCGGGCGGGACGCGCGCGCCCCCCGCCACCGCCACGGCCGGCGCCGGCGCCTCGGGTCCCGAGCAGGGGAAGGAGAGCGGCGGCGGGTGCAGGCGCCGGCTCGGCACGGAGGGCGGCTCTGGGCTCCGCGGGCGCGCCCTCCGCTGCCTCTCGCGGCCGCGCGGGCTGCGAGCGGGGCCGGCGGCCGGGGAGCGGGACCCGGGCCCTTCGCCCCCGCCCCCGCCCCCGCCCCGGGCGCTGCCGGAGTTCGGACTCGGGCAAGTGCGGGCGCCGCGGGGCTCGGGCTGTGCTTGCGGCTGCGCAGCTTCGCCCGTGGCCGCCCGGAGCCCCGAGCCCCGTCCGCCCTCCGCCCCCGCCCGCCCCGCGCGCCCCGGGCAGCATGACGACACTTGGGACCTGCCTGGCCACTTTGGCCGGACTTTTGCTAACTGCGGCGGGGGAGACGTTTTCAGGTAAGCGGGGACGCCGGCAGCTCCGGGCCTGGGGAGTCCGCGGCGGGCAGCGGGGCGCGAGCCGGGGCGGGCGGGCAGCCGGGGCGGGCGGGCGGGCAGCCGGGGCGGGCGAGCGCCGAGCGCTGGCCGCGGAGCCCCGACCCCCGCCCCCCGCCCCGTCGCCGCCCGGCCGCGGCCTGGGCTCGTGCTGGGGGCGGGCTCCGCCGCCGCGAGTCCCCGCCGGCCCCGAGAGCACCCGCGGAAAACTTTGCTCGAAGTTGGGCGCCGCAGCCCGGGGCCGCCGGGCGTGGGCGCTGCGCGATGCCTCCGACCCGGAGCAGCGGCCAGGCCGGGCCGTGGGTGTCCGAGTGCGCCCGCGGGCTCGCCCAGACCCGCTCCGGCTGCGGCGGGGGCGGAGGACGCCCGGCGCCCGGCGCTCCCCCCCAACCCCCAACCCCCGGACCCCGGACCCCGGACCCCGGACCCCGGACGGTCGCACGGCGGCTCCGCGGAGCCCGGGCGGGCGCTCCTCGTCGGTCCCAGCGGGAGGACCGGCGGCCCGGGAGGGAGCGTCCGGGCTCCCGGGCTCCCAGGCTCCCAGGCCCCGGGCCCGCGCGGCCTGGCGCTGCCCCGGCCCCGCGACTCGCCCTCGGCCCGCAGCCGAGCGCCGGGGCCGGTGGCAACTTGTCAGCCCAGCGCGGCCGCCCGCGGGCCCGGGGGGGAAGGAAGGGGCCGTGCGTGCCGCGGGGGTCGGTAGGCGCGTGTGCTGGCGCGGGGGCGTGCGGGGCCCGGAGCGGCCCCTCGGCCCGACCACCTGTGGACCCCAGGGTGGGGGTCGGGGTGCGGCCCAGCGCCGCGCGGTCTGGATTGTCGTCGGTACCCGGAACACTCCAAGTGGATGCGGGCGTGCACATTTGCACACTTTCACACACACACACACACACACACAGTTCATTAAGGTCCACGTGTAACGGTGAACTAGGATTCCTGTTTTTATTTTAATAAAACCCGCACGCTTTGGCCATGAACTTGGGTTGCAAAGTAGATTTCTGTGTTTATTAGGGAGGAATGAGTAAGTTGGACCTTTAAAATTATTTGCTTGTTTGTTTGTTTATTTATTTATCTATGAAGGGGTTTTCACTGACTGCAAAATGCATAATCTACACATTGGAGATCTTTGGCTGACTGGCCTGGGGAAACCTACATTTTTACTTTCTTGGAGTCCCAGGTACACACAGGCGCAGATGCTGGCGTTACTGTGTGTTGCTGAGCTGCAGGACCTTTGACCACAGCTGGCCGCAAAGATGAAAATGAGATTGTGGTTGGCAGATTGCTCTGTACTGTGAAATGCAAACTGTCAACTTCAATAAAGAAATGCCCTTTCCCTAAGTTTAATATTTCCTTAACTGTCTGGTAATTGCACGTGCTCCGGAGGACTTAAAACGAGACACTGCTGTCTGCTATAAAATTGATGCAGATTTTGGCCTCCGTTCGTTCTTATTGACAAATTATGGGATAGATTCCCCGGTTTTTAGAGCCTTGTAACTCATTAGTGTTGGAAGCCAAATATGAGGGCCTTAGTGATGGTTTTCTTTTTATTAAGATTCATGACTCCCTGCCTGGGAATTGTTTAAAGTTAAGCCTGTCAAATAGCGTTTGGATGGATTTTTAAGTTGTGTGCACGGGGATGGAAACAAATATTTATGGAGCTTATTTAAAGCATCAGCCCTTCATCATTAAAAAGGATTTCAGCATTAGGTAGTACTGACCTATGTCCTTGTTAAAGCTGAATTAAACTGTCAAACTCAAAGAGACTTTTACCAAAATTTTGCCGTGATTTTTTTTCGGAGAAAATGGATCATCCTATTTGTTATTATAGCATTAACTGGGGTGTGCTTTCTAGTTATCCTAGTATGTTAGTGGCTAAAGGGGGAATGAGCAGTGTCTAAGAGATTGCGGAGAAATGTTGAAATTGTAAATGTTTGAAGTTGGTAAATTTTCTGTGCAACAAACGATCAGACATGTTGCTGTGCATTATGTTTTTTTTCCCCCCTCCACTTTGCATTTTAGATAGCCTACGAGTGGGGCTCTTAATGCTTTGGAAAAGACAGTTTCTTTGTGTATGTTGGGAAAGTTATGAGTGACGTTATGAGTGACGTTGATACTTTTCTTTTTGAGGATTCTTCTGGAAATTGTAATAATTGGCTGCTTTTCACGTGACACACTTGATGATAATCAATTTTAGAGATAGAGGAGATAGATTGCAAGCTCCTTGAAGGCAAAACCAATATCTTTTTCCTTCTTGGTCCCCCTTAAAATACTTAGCATGAAGCCTTAGATCAAACAGGCAATCACAGTGTGTTGAATAAAATGGGAATGTGAATGCTGATCATTTTGCAAACACTCATGCTGTACCTGAATTACCTGACACAGAAGGGAAGGAGAGGGATAATTGTAGGAAGTTAGACTTCAGGGGGCATTTCCCTAAGTTTGAAATGGGGTCTCTCCTTAGGCCACCCAGTGACCTAAATCATGAGATTTTTATGTGTTCAGTGGTGAGTTTTTTTTGCGTGTGTGTGACTTAAGATTTATACACACGGGAGTTTGCTCTTCTCCCTTCTGCAGTGCTCTCAATCTCCTGTCTTCTTTGAGAGGGGTTTGGAATTTATGTAGTTATTAATCAGTCATTCCTGGAAATGGACTATGGGGAGTTTGGATTCCAGAGATCAGAAATAGAATGCTAAACTTATTGGGAAAAAAAAAAGATTTTTGTGGTTCATGTCAACTTTATTCACTGTAAAGATTCCATTTTAAAAATTGTTTTCCATCTTTACGATTTCTAATTTGTTAATATCCTGGGAATTTCTAATGCCCGTATTCTTATTGGAGTCTTACTTTCTGCCTTCTAGGCTTTTAATGGTCGTTAAAAATAACTTTTATAAAGAGGAATCGAGTCAGACTCAAGGAAGTTAAAATCATTTCACTTTTGCTTGAAATTCTCTTTTCCATGGTGAGAAGCCAAAAACTGACAAGTCATTCCTCTTTGACCCAGTTTCTTAAAAGCTGACTTGTAATACATATTATCCGACAAAGTGTTTAGTTGTACATTATAATGGATCTGATGTGTTAAGGTCTCTTAAGCAAACTTTGGTTTGCAGAGATAGAAATAGAAACAGATTTGGCCCTGTTTCTTCTACAGTATTTGGAATAAATTAAGCTTTAACATAACCTTGTGAATTTGGGACTCTTGTGGAAAAATTATTTAAAAAATACTCTTTAAGGATATTTGTGAGAAAACGGGCAACATTGGAATAAAGTCTATAGTTTAGTTGGTGTTTAATTTCTTAATTTTGGGAATTCTGTGAGGGTTATGTCAGTTGTAGATGTTAGGGAAAGGTGGGTAAAGCTTGAAATCTGTACTATTTTATGCAACTTTTCTGGTAAGTGTAGATTATTTTAAAATGCAAAATATTAAAGTACCCTTTACAAAGAATGGGAATAGATTTGTTTAGCAGTGTCATTTATTTTTCTTTTTCAGATAACTATAGTCATGACATTTTACATTTTTATGGTGCTTTAACTAGACTGATAATTCATGTGAGCAAATACTTCAAATTTAAATCAGTGAGCATGAAAGAAATATGCCAAGAAATTACTATAACATTTTTAGTGTTATGTGTATGTAGGAAAGTATTTATTGCTTGAGTGTAATAAACTGTTCTGATCTGGAAAACTACAGATTTTAGTCTCCCATGTTTCCAAAGCGTTATTATGCAGTTTTTTAGAAGTGAACTTACTTACATATCGTGATATATGAGTGTGTCAATAACTTGTGTAATTCTAACAGAACTTTCCTTAATGAACAAATAATCTGATTTTTTGCCTTCAGAATGTATAAATCCTTGATGAAAGAAGCATAGCCTTTGGTTTTGGCAAAAATTGGTTTTAGAACTGAAGTGTTTCTGTGACAATTATATAGAAGTTGGTGGCTTTCTTTGATTTTTTTGCATGAATGTTCTATAACATAGGACATTCTAGGAGCTGATGGGCTTTCTGTGTATATTTTAGTAGGGGAACTGTGTTTTGAACTGAGTATTGCTTCCTTTCACTTTTTGTTTTGGGATTCATGAAATTTTCTAGAAGGAGTATGTATCAATTAAATATCAGAAAACATAGGTCTCAGCTGGGGGTCAGGCATGTTAATAAGCAGTTACGTTTTTTTTTTTTTTTTTTTTTTGGCAGTATAACATTTTTCTTAAGGGTGTTGTCTACCACACTCTGCTCTTTAGTTTAATTCTGAGGTTCCTGTCTTTGAAAACCAACTTTCCCACAAACTTTAAGTTTCATATCTCAGTTACTATCTTTATGAATATAACACATTAATAAGTTTATTTTGTAAGTGAGAAAGGACTTAACTAACGTGTTTCACACTCACTAGTGAAACATTTAAAAAAATGCAAAATAATATAAACCTCCCTTCACAAGACAATGCAGCTTCTTGGGTTCCTGAAATATTGCTAAAATACTGCTGTGGTTTCCAGTTTAGTCATCAGGAAGCTTGAGCTTGCTCTGTAGCTCTGAAAAACTCAACAGAGGAAAATAAGTAGAGCTGGTGTTGGGTGGGGAGCAGGAAAGCTTTAGTCACCAACCTTGGGAGTCCGTAGTACCCCCCACCGTGGAATGGAAGTATGTAAGAGACCAATAAAAGAAAACAGGCATGAGAAGAAAAGTGTTAGGAGCTCAGGCATCAGTGATGTGAATTCTGGAGGTCCTAGCAGTGGAGAGTTGTCACTGCCCTTATACTCTCTTTGCTTTTAAAGAATGGAACTTATGGAAAAGAAAGGGGAGGTATTCAAAAGAGTGACAAGTGTATACATAGGTTGTGCTGACATCTTGCAGGTGAGTGGCTTTAGGTGGCCTTGGGGAGGGCCTGGAGATGTTGAGTCCTTGTTGAGTGCAAACTGTGTTTAGACCTGTGCTTCGTGGGACACCTGCGGGGCTCAGTGGTTGAATGTTTGCCTTGGGCTCAGGCCCTGATCCTGGAGTCCTGGGATTGAGCCCCATATTGGGCTCCCTGCAGGGAGTCTGCTGCTTCTTCTGCCCTTGTCTCTGCCTCTCTCTCTCTCTCTCTCTGTGTGTGTGTGTGTGTGTGTCCTCTCATGAATAAATAAATACAAATCTTAAAAAAAAAAAAAAAAAAAGACTTGTGTTTCTTAAAACTTACTGTGCCCAAGGATCACCTGGAGTGTCCCTTCTAGCTGTTGATTTCTGGGGTGGACCGATGGTGATTCTGGAGAGAAAGGTTCATGGTGGGTCTCATAGCATCCCCAGGGAATCCTGGTTTGTGGCCATGGTTTGAGAAATGTTGATCTAAAAGAGTACTTCTTAAAGTGTTATCCTTGGACCAGAAGCATGAGCATCACTTGGGCACTTATTAAACATGCCTACTCTGCATCCCCCTCCCCCCGCCTGCAGACCTACTGAATCTGGAGGATGGGTAAGGGGGAGCTGGCTGCTGTCTGTGTTGGAACAAGCCCTCGAGGCCACTGTGATGCTCACTAGAACTACTTTTCCCGAAAGAACTGGGATCCTTATTCTGTGTATCAGCCTCCCTTGGATGAGAGTTGAAAGAGAACCAGGGGTAAAAATAGAATTCACATTCATACACTTATTAGCCTCCTGATGAACACAGCCAAAATTATGAACAGGCTGATGCTATGACTCTCAGCCTGTTAGGTGAAACCGCCAGTGTGACATTTCAAATAATAGTCTTATCTAGGGAAGATATTGGATCCAGCCGGTTGTAAAACTTAAATAGAAAAAGTTTTCTATAATTTTACTTACCACAACATAAAGTTTTAATTAAATTTTGCAGTAATGATGAGCCTTTGGAAATTTCTCTGGGTAGATATTGTGTATAGAAGATACTTGTTTTGTTGTAATAAGTGCATAGTCCAATGTGCCTACAAAATAATGCCTTGAGTTCAAATAAATATTTATTGAGCACTTCTTGTTTGTAAAGCCCCTTTCTAGGGGAGCGCTTGGGTGGTAGTAGGCAATGATAAGAAAGATACAGTTACCAAGTCTTTGTCCATTTATTAAAAGTTTCAAAATCCACTGACTTAGAAACAAGGGCTTTCTGAGGAGAGAGCTAGAAATTAATGTACATAAAATTTGGAATTTTAATGTGGAAATGTGAAACTGGAGGTTTCACATTTTTGGAAATGAACTCAGACTTCCTGATAGAAAATAAAAGATTTTCAATTGTACATCTCTTCAGTGTACTGCTAGCACATGTCCTAAAATAGAGCCTTGCATTTCTGTTATCCACAAAAGACAGCCATTGGCATGTCTGTCATTTAACACCCCAGGTAAAGAAAAGCGATCCTGACGTTACTGAACAGATTTATCTTGAAAACATTGTCGCCAGACTTTGAAAGAATCAAGGCGCCGAGTGCTTCCCACGAGGCAGGCTGGCCTGCTCCCCGCTCCTCCTGCTGCGATCCAGCTGATCACTAGGTGTAGCTGCTTCCTTAAACCCACCTGCCTGCTACAGGAGGGGCCCAGCCTTGCCCACCGAAGGCTTTAGCACTCATCTGCTTAAGACCCGAGGAAGGCATGCTCTTTATTTAATGCATCTTCATCTGCTTTTCCATGCTTCTGACTCTTCTCCGTAAAATTAAACTCTTTAGTGGAAGGTGTAGTTCCAGGAGGTTCAGCACTGACCCAAAGACAGCTTGAAACTTATCTGGGATTATCTTTCTCGTTTTTTTCCTCTTTTTTTTTTTTTTTGCTCTGTCTGTTGTTGCTATTTCTGTATACAGCAGTGGAGCTAGAAGTAGTAGTATATATCTGCCAACTAAGTAAGAGTTCATGTTAACTTCTGGGCCCTTCTCGATCAGGCCTTTTAGCAAGAGGCCCCAAAAGGCAGTGGGATGGATGGCCAGGGGCAGGTGTATAACATGGATAGGAAGCAGCCTGTGTACTGTGCTTACCTCTGCAAGAGATTATACTTCTACGGCATTGTCAAATTTAGGTATAGAGTTCAGGAAGTGATTGCAGTTAGCATTGGAAATCTGATCCTGGTATTTTTCTGCTCAGAACACAGACGACTAATGCGTCCTTAAAAACTTTTTGTATGAAACTCAAGTGTTGGACGCAAGGGAAGGGAAGGGAGGAGGACCTGATTGAAGGCAGTGTCACTCACTTTCTATCTGTGCCTGATGGGGAGAGCTATGACCTGGAGGCTGGAGAGCAGTGAATGCAGCATGTGAGGGAGAGGATGAGTGAGAGCAGAGTTGTCAGGCACTTGTCAAAACAGATGTGTTTTTGGAATCTCCCTCAGAAGAAAAGGCCACCGTTTAACAGATTGATTTATTTCAAAATACAACAGCCTAAGCAGAAGCAAAGCATTTGCTTTTTATGGGCTGCAAAGCATAAAAGCTTATAGAGCATCAGTTTGTTTTCAGATGGGTGAATATTCATTTTGATCTCATTCCTATTCAGTATGCAGGAAGCAGATTTATTGCATTCAAGGAGAAGAATGTGTTTTAGTTTGCGTTACTGTGGAAGTCAAAGGCCCCATTCACTCTTGCCAGCTTCCAGCTGTGGAATCCAAGCAGGTTCACAGGTAGGCTTCTGACAGCAGAAGACAGGAATTGGACCACACCCTGTTTACAGTTGCTATTTGATGGATCCTGTTTGATCTCTCTTCTTAGTTGGAGTATTTTGAGGTACTTTAATTCATGTCCCAACCACATGCTTGAAATGAACTCGTTGTATAATCTCTGGATACAAAAACAAGGTGTGACCTAAAGTATTCCTTTGAAAATAAATGTTGATGGGGTTCTGGGTGGCTCAGTCGATTAAGCGTCCAGCTTGTTACTTTGGCCCAAGTCATGATCTCAAGGTTGTGAGATGGAGCCCTGCCCAGCACAGAGCCTACTTAATGCGGAGAAAAGGGAACCCTCTTACACTGTTGATGGTGGAGCCACTCTGGAAAACAGTATGGAGATTCCTCACAAAGTTAAAAATAGAGCTACCCCATGACCCAGCAATTGCACTGCTATGTATTTATTCACAGGACACAAAAATAGTGCTTTGAAGGGGCACATGTACCCCAGTGTTTATAGTAGCAATGTTCACAATAGCCAAAATATGGAAAGAACCCAGATGTCCATTGATGGATGAATGGATAAAGATGTGTGTGTGTGTGTGTGTGTGTGTGTGTGCGCGCGCGCCCGCGCGCACATATAGTGGAATATTACTTAGCCATCAAAAAGAATGGCATATTGCCATTTGTCACAATGTGAATGGGACTAGAGTGTATTATGCTAAGCGAAATAAGTTAGAGAAAGACAAATACTATATGATCTCACTCATACGTGGAATTTAAGAAACAATACTGATGAATAAAGGGGAAGGGAAGGAAAAATAAAATAAGACAAAAACAGAGAGGTAGATAAACCATAAGAGATTCTTGATTCTAGGCAACAAACTGAGGGTTCCTGGAGGGCAGGTGGGTGGGAAGATGGGGTAACTAGGGGATGGGCATTAAGGAGGGCACTTGATGAATTGAGCTTTGGGTATCATATGCAGCTGATGAAATTCTACCCCTGAAACTAGTAACTAATAACTAACACTCTATGTTAACTAACTTTATTTAAATGAAAAAAAAAATTGGCAGTGTTTTTGACATGGAAAGAAATGATTCCATAAAGGAGAAAAAAAAGATCCTCTTCCTATTTCCTTCCCTCCCCCTCCTCCCTCTCTCTAAAAAAAACAAAAATAAAAACAAGAACAAAACTACTGATGATATATAAAATAAAAATTGAATCACTGGGCAATGTATAGCACAAATTAATTACTTAATAATAATATTTATTGAATGAATACAGTGAAGTTCCCCTGGGGAGGAAAAATATCAAAGTACTTATGCTTGCTGCTTTTTTTTTTTTCTATCAAGTTTGACTTCTGGAAGCATTTGGAATAATGTTAATAATAGGCCCAGGCTGGGGATTTTGTGCTTAGTACCCTTAGCAGTTTATAGGCATGTAGATATTTAGTTGCTAAATTTAAAGGAAAAAGCATTACTTTTTGTTACTTAAATATATAAAAGTGAGCCTGTGATTTTGTCACGTATAATAGGAACCTTTGAATCAGTTATGTTATAAAGGACAATTTTGCCAAAAATGGAATTTATCATGTGGTAGGTGTATCGTCATGACTCTAGGGGGATTTGATTTTAGTCACTGGTAAATTAAAAGAACTATGGCATCACTGGTAAGAAGGTTCCAGGGATCCCTGGGTGGCGCAGCGGTTTAGCGCCTGTCTTTGGCCCAGGGCGCGATCCTGGAGACCCGGGATCGAATCCCACGTTGGGCTCCCGGTGCATGGAGCCTGCTTCTCCCTCTGCCTGTGTCTCTGCCTCTCTCTCTCTCTGTGACTATCATAAATAAAAAAAAAAAAAAAAAAAAAAAAAAAAAGAAGGTTCCATAACAAGGAGTAATATATATTATCTCTGCAGGTTGTATTTCTGATTCGGAATGTAATTAATTATACCTACATAGAGCTCACTTTCTCACATTAACGTCTGGCTCATCTTTAGTAGAGCCAGTGTGCTCTAGTTCCTTTTTATTCTTTTTTTTTTTAAATTTATTTATTCGAGAGAGAGAGAGAGAGAGAGAGAGAGAGAGAGAAAGGCAGAGGGAAAAGTAGGCTCCCTGTAGGGATCCCGATGTGGGACTCAGTTCCAGACCCCTGGGATCACGACTGAGCCAAAGATGTTCAACCACTGGGCCACCCAGGTGCCCCTCTAGATCCTTTTTCATTCAGTTTGGTATATACTCAAGTGATGATACTTCATAAAAAGAGGTCATGAGGGGGACAAAAGTCTCATAAATTGTGTTCTCTACTTCTTTGATGTTTGAAATCTAGACCCCTGAATATGGTGTGAAATCTCCACGGTAATCCAGTGGCATTATGTCCTGAGAGTAATGTTGTGGGAGTTGTTGTCCTATTTCTCTTGTCAGTTAACATTTTCATTCCATTTGCGTGGCTTTTTAAGGAGCCCCTCCCTTTTCTTCCAGTGTTGCTGGGTGGGCAAGGAGCTGCAAGCTTATTGAGAGTCCTCTGTTGCTGACCCTCGGAAGGTTTGGGGCCTTCCCAGTCACAGGGGGACTTGGACAGCTGGAGGACATTAAGGCTCTGACGTCAACTGTCGGTTCCCTGGGGTTTGGAAAGAAGGACAGAGGCCCCCAGGCAAATCAGGTGTTGCTGATTTGCAACAAGGCTTCTGAATAGCCTCATGGCCTTGGGTATGTTACTTAATTTTTCTGAGCCTTTGTTTTCTTTTCTGGAAAAGTACCTTGCAAGATTATTGTAAAGACTAACCAAGGCTGTGACATTAGAAGGCCTCTTGAGGTGACAAGGCCTTGTCTGTGAAGAAGAGAAGGTGTTAGCTGGTCCTGCACCATCCATGTCCATTATAGGCTTAACCATGTGAACCCACTGTTCTAGTAAGTCAGAAGGAGTCGAATATGGACAGTTTCATATGGTTCAAGCTAATAGAGTCTTTTTCTGGGTCTTGAGTGTTGATAGTTAGTGGTGCCCGGAGGCTATATAAGTGACATTTATGTCGATGTGGTTGTACACATATATATGTGATAAAGTACATGGCCGCTATTATGTTTTAGAAAAAAAAAAAGCGAAAATGGGAAAATAATCACCTCAGAATTGGCACCATGCAAAGCCAGCACTACTCAGTGGCATGGAAAGTGGTGTTACGTAGGTGCGTTAAAGTCACATGGGACTCCAGGCCTCATATTGGCCCCAACACCCACTGAGTCAGATTCTCTGGAAGGGGCTGCAGAAACTGGTGGGGAAACATCCAGATGATCTTGATGCTTGTAAAAGTTGAAAGACTGTTAACTAAGAAAGTAACAGTGGCTCGGAGACCCTGCCCTTTGGAGAACTTACCACATCTTCTCTGATTAGTGTTAAGAATGCATCTAAAGATCATCACATGGATTTTTAGACCAGATTATTAACTGACCAAAGAATATTTCTCTTATGAGGCAGAGGCTTTCTGGTGTCAGAAGAGAACGTGAATTATGAAACAAGGCATTTTATAGAAACTTGGCTGTTTTGTACCTATCTTTCAACTTGGTGACCTATAGTAAATGTGCTATCAGTCTGGAATTTTTAGGATATGATAAAATAATAAAGACATTTCAGAGTAATCAGAACATGATGACTTTAGATCTTCAGATTTGCAGCTCTGCGCTGCATTTCAAGATGACACTTTCACAGAACAGAATGAGACAAGATGGCACTGGGAATAATATTTTCCAGTACTTATTCCTTTATCTCCTGTTCATTGAAACATGGACACTGTAGAATAATTGGTCTTAGGGGTCCCATAAGGGGACCAAAAGCTTGGCATTTTGATTGTAGTAGTTCCTAAAAGACTCACAAACCTCAACATGGGCATACCAGTCTATTTAGGACACTAGAAATTTCCACCAGCTCATCATTTTGACCAAAGAAGAAAGGTGCTTGTTGAAATGTCATGTCTGGGAGAGGTGGCTCATTAAGTCATCTTAATATGACATCCCCAACTAGCTGTCACCTTGATAAGTTGACATCCTTAGATGTCAGATTTCTTGTTAAAATGAAGACATTCGATTCAAGGATCTATAAGGTCTCTCCAATCACTCGAAGAGTATGAGGATTGTCATCTTAGTTCAAATTAATTTTTCAGATAGCATGGTGTTAAGAGAGTGAGACCTGAATTAATGGGTTATTTTTGATAGATGGGGATGGGAGAAATGTCTAGAACATTGGGTCTAATCTAAGAGACTACCTGATTTTTCATGAAGTTGCTTGTTAAGAGGAAGTTGAAGGGATATCTGAGTGATTTTAGATGCTTTCCACATTTGCCGTAGGCTGCCTCTGTACAAATGAAGCTCACTCTTTTCCTCCATACTTGAGAATGTGTTTGCCATTCATAAGTGTCACTAAAGGCTATATGGCAACGAGTCTGAAGGCTGTGATTTTCTACTTAAATTGAGGTGACAGAGATAGGCCTTACTTGAGGGGGTTGGAATTGATAGTAATAAGTGACAACCGTGCTTTGAGCACTAATTATGTGTGAGATACCATGCTGAGAGGATATGATATTTTCAAACCCATTGCCACACAGTAGCTAATAAAAGCTTGACTGTGAGTACTGATAGAAGCTTCGGGAGGTGAAGCTGTCTCCATTTCTAACAAAGCCAGGTCATCTGAGTGTGGGGTATATGCACCATGTATCTTCCCTCCCTATACACACAGGTACAGGGTTGCCTTTCCCTGATTTATGCTTTGATTTGATGCCATCCATCTGTATTGAGGTGTGCTCTATGCAGAAGCATTTCAAATGGAGTGTTGTGTCTGTTAGAAAGATGTTGAGTGATATTTTAGTACATGATATAGAATCTTTATAATGGCCATCTGGGGAGATTGCCTTCTGGGTCTTAGTTCTAGAAACAGGTGATTCTCCTTTGTACTTAGTTTCTTCTTGTGAACATAGTGAATTGTATAACCTATCAAGTTTTTCTCTTTATGTTGGCTGCTGGAATACCAGATTCAAATGTGTGTTCTGTCATAGTAAGAACTTTTTTGAACAGAAAGCCTCAGTCAAAGCTGGCCTTCATCAAATAGGGAATTTGTTGGCTCTTGAAACTGAGAATGCAGTGGGTAGGAACAGCTGGTCCCAGGGACTCAACACAGCCATCGGTGTTCTGGGTCTTCTTCTCTAAACATCTTTCTTTTTTATGTGGTATTTCTAAGGGGTTGCAGCTGAAGCCTCCAGCTCCAAGCGCGGTGGGTAAAGAGATTCTGTTCCCCCAAGGTACACACCACTTCTGCTAGTGGGCTGGCTGAGTCAGGTTATATCACCTGCTTTCCCATTAACCTCATGCACTACTTGACCTGCCCACTGGACCAGGCATGTGGCCAGCCTACATGCACCACATAGAACCTGAGTGAGGAAATGGAGTTTTATCCATGGAAAAATGGGTTCTGTGACCAGTTGAAGAGAGTGGTGGTGGCAGAAAATAAATGAGTTCCAAATCTTAACATCTGACTCAGTGTTCCAAATGCAACTTTTGTGTGTGTGCATTTCTTTTACTTCATGGTGACACCACATAACACATTCAAAGCTCACTGAAAGTGAAGAACACAGGAATAAGAAGATGGTAGGGAAGTTACTATAGTCTACTGTAGTACTTCTCCAACTTGTTTTTTAAAGCACCAGAATATTTTCATTAAACAAAATTTTACATAGATGAAAAAGCCCCAAAATATTTGGGCTTAACAAAATTTTATGTGGGAAGATTAAAACAAAGGACTCTCCAAATTGGAAAACAAGGTATAATGGTTAGCTAATTACTGTGTAACAAAGCTCCCCAAAACTTGGTGGCCTAAAACAACAACAATTTTCTACTTTTCATGCTTTAGGCAGGGAAGTCTGCTGATCTGAACTGGGATTGGTAGGTATGCTTCATGTGTATGTCTTTACTTAGCTGATCTTGTCCGGGGTCTGTCTATGAGGTTGGTTAGGCTGCTGAAGGATGGCCTTGGCAGGGACAGCTGCTCTTTCCTTCATGTACTTCTTTATTCTCCAGCCGGCAGTTTCCAAAGATAGCAGAAATGTGCTTGGGAAGAGCACATCATCCCTCTCACCTTGTTCTTTTGGTCAAAGCCAGTCCTACAAGGCCAGCCTAGGACAAGGGTAGGGATATAAACCTCAGCCCTTGCTGTGCGGGGCTGCAGGACTACATTGTAAATAGTGTGGACACAAGGAGAGGTGGAGAATTAGACCCCACATAGGGTCTACTGGGCCCCAGTGTCTGTGCTCTGAGATGCCTCTGCTTTGTAGAACAAAGTTGGGGAATCATTGGTAGCATGAGAAAAGGGAATTTAAGATTGAAAGATCTGTATTCAAGGGTCCACCCTGCCACCGTCATCTGAAAAGGAAGCTGTTCAACCTCAGTTAGCTTAGTTCCTTATGTGTAATTAGGGTCATTCAGTGGCATTCTGATTCATTCATAGGTTTGCCTTAGAGATCAAATATGATCATGGGCTGTATTAAAAAAACAACAACAACAACAACTTCGGAAACCGTTGTACTTCTGGGTGTATTCTGAAGGTGATTATAGCCCGATGAAGCCTGAGCTGTCATCCTGCATGTGTCATTTATCAGTGGTGAAAGTCACATTGCCTCTTGGAGTCAGTTTCTTAGTATTTTTTTTTTAATTTTTATTTATTTATGATAGTCACAGAGAGAGAAAGAGAGGCAGAGACACAGGCAGAGGGAGAAGCAGGCTCCATGCACCGGGAGCCCGATGTGGGATTCGATCCTGGGTCTCCAGGATCGCGCCCTGGGCCAAAGGCAGGCGCCAAACCGCTGCGCCACCCAGGGATCCCTCAGTTTCTTTACCTAGGAAGAGGGGATAATGTCTCCCTCCCTGGTCATCCTATGGAAAACATAGTGCCCGGTCTTTTGGAGCTGTTGTCATTGTTCTCAGAGTCCTATGACCACAGAATGACCTTGAGTCATTGCCTGGTGTGTTTCCTTTCTGTCTGCAAACCCCAGAGGGTGTGGTTCCCCCAGCCCCAGATTTTCTTCCATTTGTAATCCAACTCACAAACTTGCTGCCACTTCCTCTGGCTTCCCAAGGGCAAGGGCAGAGGAAATATGAATATCACATCCTACCTACATGTGGGTCCTTCGCATGTTCTTGATCACCAGAGTAGTCCTATAAGGTGGAAATGGTAGCACTGCTATTTTATAGTTTATGAAACGGAGGGCCCAACACATTTTAAGTGTTGCACAGATGGCATGTACACCTCAAAGTGCTCCATTCCTCCAAATGCCCCTTAAGCCCAAAGCCTGTGCTCTTGTCTCCACCTGTGGGCCCAAAGCATATGCCATCATTTCCACCTGTGCTTAATTGATTTGGTACAGTTTCTCATTTTGATGCTAAAAACAGTTGTAAATTTGGCTTAGCTCACAGTGCACTGTAGCCATTGCTGTTTTACAGCTCTCTGAAACAGGAAATTAGGAGGAAAAGCACTTAGCTTCTAAGTAACTTGAATGAAATTAATTGATGAGAGACATTATACATATTTTTTGCAAGCACAGGAGGGTAGAATGTTGTCTTCTCTGGGGTTTCAGCGCCTCTGGATTATGTTTTTATAATTTCTTGTGTTTAGCATCTGGATATGTGTGGGATGAAGTGTGAAATCCTTTGTAAATCTCTTATCTGTGTGTGATAGTGGTCTCAGGGGCAAAGTGCCACTAAGGTCAGTGGCAATTTTATTTTTAAACCACTCCCTTCAGGTGGAGGTGGGCTAGTCTTTGGAAATTGATGTTAAATGCAATCTGTAGTACAAATTGCATTTTCTTTTGAGGTTGGTCAAAGACAAAGGAAGCAAGTAGATCCACATTTGAAGGATTTAAAACAATCTAGTGAGCTAGGTCTTATTGTAGCCACCATGGGAAAGAACTATTTGTTATAGTTTACCATAATTATGTGCTTTGCTTTATTCTTTTTTAAGATTTTATTTATTTATTCATGAGAGACACACAGAGAGAAGCAGAGACATAGGCAGAGAGAGAAGCAGGCTCCATGCAGGAAGCCCGATGTGGGTGGGACTCGATCCTGGGACTTCGGGATCATACTCTGAGCCAAAGGCAGGATGCTACCCATGCATCCCTGTGCTTTGCTTTAAATCACTTTTTTTTTTTTTTTGCAACATTGTTAGGGGCAATTACACCAAAATAAAGAAGAGTAAGTAAATAATAAGAGAATATTAGTATCTTTCACATAATTTTTTTTTCTTTCACATGATTTTTAAAAAGTTATGGATTTAGATTTTTTGTCAAAATCACTTATCCGGGATCACGCCCTGAGCCGAAGGCAGACACTCAAGTGCTGAGCCACACATCTGGAGTTGGGACATTCTGTAGAGCTCACCTGTGTTCCTCATCCTGCCCTGCAGCCCTCCTGCTAGGCCTGCTTTTAGTGAAAATGAAAAATCTACTAGCACCAGGTGATTGTTCTCTGTCTCTTTATACATAGGAAATTGCTATCAAGTTGGCATTTTTTTTTTCTCCTGGGATGATTTCTGAATGCATATTATTTCTTCCATACTGGACCCAAGGTTATTCTCTCATGCTTCAGTTCTATTGATTAAAATTGAACAGGAAGGTGAGAAATCCTCAATAATTGGAGGAATAGTCAAGAAGTGTTTTCAAGGGCATATTCTTTTCCAAAGAATAAATAACATATAGGGATACCTGGGTGGCTCGTTTATATACATTGTGAAATGATCATAATAAGTCTAGTTATCATCTGTAAGTGAGTTTTTGAGGTAGTGGTCATCTACTTACAGTAGATGTGGAAGGGAAGAGGCCTGGGAAATTGGAAAGAGGAACAAACTTCATGTTTTTTGTTCTCTTTTAATTAGAAGATCATGCTGTTGGTGACTTGGCATCTTTCCCTTCTGTCTCTAAGCAGTAGATCTTAATTGCTGCTATATATAAGGATGAGTTTGTATAGGTTGGAAATTTGGCCAGAAGTCGGAAAAGTGCAGGGTGTTAGGCAAGGTTCAGGAATAAAAAAAATTGACTTCTCTTTTATTCCCATACCTGTATTATGGTCCTAGGCTTTCTTTTTCTTCTTTCCTCCTTTCTCATCCTCCATCTTCATCTCATGTCGTAGGTGGATTTTAAAAGACAGTGGTGAATTAAGCAGGTATCTGTATCCCCCTGGACCATCACTGCTCTTACTGTATTAGAATTATCAGAGACAGGTATTGACATCCTATTTCTCCTCTGAAGGATATGGATAGGACAGTGAATATTGATAGAAATAGAAATGGTAAGTAAAAGTGTAACCATTACCATGTCTGGTTGGTGCTTTATCTATTTTATTTCTAATCGACACAGCAGTACTTAAGGGTACAAGTATTAGAACAAAAGGACAAGTAATTCTTATTGAATATTTAAAATGTCTAGGTATTATTTTATGTGATTTTTTTTTTACGTGTATTACCTGATTTGAAATTGATAACCACCTAAATTACCCTAACCTATTTACAAGCCAGGGAATAAGCTCAGAGGCCTAGCAGAGTGACCAAGCTCAGACAAGTTGCAAGGGCAAAGCTAAGGTTTTACTTGATCAGCCTGAACCTAAAGCCACTAAGCCATAGTACCTGCCAGTTCTTTGTATCAAACACAGAAGCCCTCAGCACACACCATGAACTTGACATGCTTCTGTTTCAAGACCCCCAGGGTAGGTGGATGGATGCTCTACATGTACAAGGCATTGGACCCTGAATGACAGGGTGAACAAACAGAGGAGAATGGCAACTCTTGGGACACTTAGGCTGGTCTTTTTATTTTGGAGTATGACTCAAAACAGAGTCAATGGACGAGTTTACTCATTCTGGAGACTATGTTGTAATATAACCAACAAGACTGTTAGAGTCCAGAACAAAATAAGGGATAGATACTGCTTTATGAGATGTTGCTCTAGAGAAATGGTTTTCTTGAACCAGGGCAGATGCTGGTAAGTTCCATGATCCCTGGCCATTGTCCCGGGTCATCTTCAGACTTGTGTATCCAGTCAAGAATTTTAAAAAATTGGACACTTCCTTGAACATTGATAAGTTCACATCTGAAATTTTACATCATAAATTTATACAATTGAGAAGGAGGGAATTTATGCTCTACAATAAATATTGACATTTTAAGGTAAAATGTACAACAATCCTTTAAAGACATCCTTCAGAAGCAACACACAAATACCAAAGAGATTTGATTCTCTCCATTGTCCACTGAAAAATACATGAACAAGCTTGTATTTAATTGAGAGAAATTTTACATGCTTAATTTTTTTCTTGAACTGGTATTTACATTTTATTTCCCCATAGAATCTTACTCTGTTACAACATGGTTAAGCTTGAGAATCTTTTAGTGATTGCTTACCAAACTTTTCTGCAACAACAATGTGTACAAATTGAGATTTAATTCTATCTTTAATTTTATGGGACTGTAAAGCAGTGCTGTAAGTGCTAAATTTTATCTAGTTCAATTATCACTCAAATTATTTATATACAATTGAATTATGGTTAAAATATATCGGAATAGTGTTTTAGATATCAGCTGGGCTTTAAAGAATTAGTTCATGTATCTGTGGATAGACATTATGACATTACTGCTAAATAGGGTTGAGCCCAAATTCTATTTCCATTTTTTTAAAAAGATCTTATTTATTTATTCATGAGAAATACACAGAGAGAGGCAGAGACATAGGCAGAGGGAGAAGCAGGTTCCCAGTGGGGAGGCCAATGTGGGACTCGATCCCAGGAGCTGGGATCACGCCCTGAGCCGAAGGCGGACACTCAGCCACTGAGCCACCCAGGCATCCCCTATTTCCATTTTTTATTTTATAAATCTGTGTTGAGAAATTTGTTCATATATATATAGGTAGACAGTACTGGAGAATTTTTGTTATACCAGTGTCCCTTTGAATTCTTTTCAAGTTACATACCAAGATTCATATTGAGTTCTAGCATTAGAGATATCTGTACCAGTTTAATAGTTTCATTCTTAAAAAAGCTCAAAGCCAAAAATTGGAAACTGACTAATCTGTAAAGATTTTGCTGTCCAGTCATGCACCTTCGTGTTTGCTAGGAAGTAAATCCAAACCGACTGTGTAAACCAAGATTCACCAATGCCTGTTAATTACATCTATTATTTTTAACTTAAAGGTATCTGTTCAACCCAGAAATACAGAAATATACAGAAATCATTCTGAAAGCAAAAATATTAATTTAAAAATTTTAGTCAATGTATGCTTTAAATATACATCTACATACATTTATATACTTTGTGTACATGTACATATATATAAATATACATTTTTATATATTTTTTGTCAAACTTTAGAGATGAAGACTTAGGCTAATCACTGAATGAAAAATATCTATTATATGATTTAGTTAGTATAGTGGTCCTCATCAAAGCTGGCAGTCACATCAGCTTTACTTTCTATGAGAAAAGATCTAACTTAGTTTTTAATTTCAGATAAGTGTTAATTTGCATTTTGGGGAAAAGTGTAAAAAAACAGTGAAAAGAAATAATACGGCAGATTATTAAAAGCTGTTCAGTCAAGTTTAAAACAATGTAGACTTAATGGAATTAATTAGATTTTATATCAGGTATAAGTTCCTTTAACCATGGCAAATTTATTTTGTTTTTCATTAATTTATAGGAATATAATATAAGGGGCACTTAAAATTATGAGGTATTCTAAAGTGAGGATTATAACAAAAAAGCACGCTGTTTTTCTGATAAATATGTGAATGTATGTGTTGAACTCTGGTGTTTGACTTCTGGGAATAATTAAATAAGAATCATGGACATACTTTCAGAAATAACTATATTAGTTTCTAAAGAAAGCAGAATCCAACTTTTTAAATGTCTTTTAAAAAGAGCAGTATAGCTGCTCAAAATAAACTGGCAGAGCAGCAGATTGACATAGCACATTTTTGTTAATATGAGGTAGAAGATGTTAGATATTTTAGAAGATGAGGGTTGACTTTCATTGGGCAAATTACTTCATGAAGGAATGCTTGATAAAGTGGATCTTAGTTATATTGCTGTAAAACGCACACTAAATCTAAACTAAATGTTTTGTATTTTTATTTGTGAATTTTTCCTGTATAATTTGAAAATTTTGGAAAGCATTGAAATTCCACTTAAAAGAATCAGTGTGAGGAACATGCATACTTCCAGTTGTTTGAAGGTTCTTTTATTTCCAGCTGATGTCATGTTGTGAGTGTGAGTATACATGCTAAAAAAGAATTATTACATTTAGGTACACTTAAAGGTAATGTTTTTGCATTTAATATTTACCAATGTCACCCTTTTCATAATTTCACCAATTCTTCAGCTGTGAAATGAGTCCTTTATGGTCAAGGGAAGGAAGATCTGTGGTTGTTAACTTGTGTCATATACCTGATTTTATCACATTCCACAAGGGCTGAAATATTCTAGTTCTAGTACATTGTTTTACCCTTAAATGAAATATGGATATGACAGGGAAAGACATGAAGCCCCATGGTGAGTGTCTGGTGTTTGATTAATCATTAAAGAATGCTTCCTTGAGAGCAATAGCTCACATTGTGTCTTTGATGCCATGGATGTTTTTACACTAGAGAGGCGCGCCTTCATTTTGTAAGGTGTGAGGTCTATTGAGAAAGGGCAGACAGGAAAGCAGAGCCTATCTAAATCTAGGATGGAAATCAGTGCCCTTTCTCCTGTCTGTACTGTGTATCCCTTAATTTTCCTGTGGCTGCAGAGGTCTACTGGTTTGCAGCTCTGTTGGGACTTCTACACCAACCATGGAACTGATAGAGCAGGCCCTGGTGGCTAGGGGTCTGTTGCCTTTTTCTTTCTAGAGACCTAATTAAAAAAAAAAAAAAGAATTAATTTTTTAGAGCAGTTTTAGATTCCTGGCAAAATTCTAAATTCAGAGATTTCCTTTATGCCCCTTCCCCCACGCAGGCATAGCCTCCTTCATTATCAGGAGCCCCCACCATTTGGAATATTTGTTAACGATCGATGAACCTGTACTGACACATGGTTATCACTCAAAGTCCACAGTGTGCATCAGAGTTCTGTCTTCTTAGTGTTGTACATCTGTGGGTTTGAACTAATGTATAATGACATCTATCCTCCATTATAGTGTCATACAGAGTATTTTCACTGCCCTAAAAATCCCCCGTGCTCTGACTGTTTAACTCTTCTCTTTCCCCCAACATGAAAAGGTGGAAACCAAGCTGGTGACCCCTGGTTTATAGTAACTCAGTTCTGGCCTTGACTTACTCCGTGACTTTGACAACTATTTCATGCCTCTCTGCCTCAACTATTCCTTCTGAAGTTGAACCAGATCATTAGGACTTAAAAATAATTTAGATGTTAGGACTTCAGTTTTTGAGTCATTAATAATTATAGGAAAACAGAACAATGGAATAAACTCATTTGCCCTGAAAGAATCAATTTGACCTGAAAGAATCTTGCAGAAGAAAAAAAAAATCGTTTCCCATTATGTAACTAAATCTTCCAGACAATTGGCACTTTCCGGTTGAATTCTCACCTTGTTCCAAGAAGCAGAATGTGAGGGAACAAGAGGCACATAAAGCTGTCGAGATGCTTAACACAGCCTGTGCGTCTCCACGGTTTCCCTGTACACTCAGTGTGGTCTTTCTCATGGTTTTTTTTAATGGGAAGTGGGTGGCAATTATCTTATTACATGGATCTTGAGGCACAGGTTAAATGGTTTGTTCAGGCCTCAGAAAGAGCCAGAGCTCAGGTTCCCCATGAGTTCTTAAAGCAAGGCAGCCAATCGTTTGTAATGTATTACTTAGGAAAATGATGAAGCACATTATCCTTTTACTAATATTCAGTCACATTTCTCCTTTAAATTTCTTTCAGACAATACAACACCAGCATCTTGTAAGGATTTTAGCAATTTTCATACATAAGAATATAATATTATTTGAGTGGGATTAAAAAAGATGGAAAGGATAGTGGGTTATCCAAGGTCAACCCATTGGCTTGTGTTTGTTTCCAGAGTGATGGATCATCTGAAGTAGAGTGTACACACCTGGGGTGTGGAAAGATGATGCATTAGGATGGAAAAAGGTTGGGGCTTTATTAAAATATGATAAATCTATACTAAGGAAATAAAAGTGGACATGTACAGAGAGTCTTCTGCAAGCATATTCACTAAGGCATTTTCTACAATAGTGAAAAATGGAAAGACTTGAATATCCAACAATAGAGAGTACATTAAGTCACAGTATATTCATGTAATAGAATGCCACACAGCCACTAAGAATCTTATCAAAGAATATTTAAGGATGTCAGGTGATCACAATATAGTGATATGGGACAAAAACAAGTGACAAAATAGAAGAAGAGAAGAATGCTAATATTAATGATTTAAAAATGTTTATTTATTTTTTTAAAGATTTTATTTATTTGTTCATGAGAGATAGACAGAGAGAGAGGCAGAGACACAGGCAGAGGGAGAAGCAGGCTCCATGCAGGGACTCCGACGTGGGACTCAATCCCGGGACTGGGATCACGCCCTGAGCCGAAGACAGATGCTCAACTGCTGAGCCACCCAGGCATCACTAAAAATATTTATTAAAAAAATCTATGGAAATGTGTAAAATAAAAGCCAAAATATTTATAGTGGTTATCTCTTGATAGTGGATTTATTTCTATTTTTGCTTTCTTTTAGCTTTCCTGCCTCTGCCAGATTTCCTTCTGTGTGTTCATGTATCCCTTTTATGATGAGAGAAAGCGACTTAAAATATTATTAATATGTATTATATTAGTTATTATATAAGAGTGGAATCCATAAGTATTTAACTCAATAAAGAACTATGATGATTTTGTGCGTATGAATTGGCAAAGTGATGATCATCCCCCCACTTCTAGAAACTGAACAGGGAAAGAGGAAAATTCTCAGGTGGCATAAGTTATCTGATTTTTCTTTGGTCTGAAAGGTATAAAGTATAAAACATGTAAGTGTAGATGTGAAAACACATGCACCACAGTGTGATTTTTTTAAAACAGATTGTACCCTTAGCCAGTTGTCTTCTAATCCTCATTTGGCTAGCTTTTCCTCTGGAATTGTTTCTTTGCTAGAGTGTTAATGGATTGGTTAATTTGTGAGCAACACTCTTAATTGTATTAAATCTCTACAACCTTATTAAGCATTTGTGCAGAATTAGATCAGAGAGCTTAGGGAAGCAGCCTGCCAGTGGTTGGAGAGAGGGAAGGAGGGAGGGCTGAGGGAGGCTAACAAGCGTGTCTGTGCTCTAATTGAGCACCCCCCCCCCCAAAAAAAATAAAACAACACAGATTGAAAAACTCACTGCTAAAAGTTCAGAAATATTCTAATGCACACAAAACAGCTTTTTTTGTATGTTTAAACACCAGTAATGACAGAGAGATAGACACAGACAGACCCTGAGAGAGGGAGAGCCACCTTGCTTTTATTTAGCTCTGTTAGGATTTGCTTTATTTGAGGGAAAAGAAATGAGCAAGAGTTAACAAAAATCTCAAGAGAGCTAGATTTTAATTCTGGTGGCCTGTGTTAATATTTAGACACCAGGTTGCAGGTATTTGTGCTTAGAGAAACAATGTCAGGAAATATAATTGGACCATGCTGATTTTGAGAACTAATGGGAATAGCCTGAAATACACTGATTTTTAAAAACCACGACTGGTGGCTGCTTTCTTCTGCAAGCAGTGGGGACTGGGAGAGCAGATGAGGAAGCATTAGCACTGACCTCTGGGAACTCCGTGTGTCCCATTGCTTATACCTACCTACTGGTGTTCTTTTCCCAAAAAAAAGTTGAAAATTTTTACTCAACATTATCACAATTGTAATGGAACTGGAAGTAAAGAATTTCAGCAGCCTGTTGTTTGACTGATTCCTTGGGTTATGTATTTTAGCGGTTTCGAAGTCAGAAATACTGATACACTGTTAAGGACAAAAAACTATTCAGGCCTTGAAGAGTCAGAATTTTTACTTTCTTAATAGTTCCACTGTACCCCACTCAGAGGGTTTTTCTTGTTGTTTTAGATCACACAGTTCTGTAGGTTTTTAGGGTCACCTGCAAAATAGAAAAGTAAAGGCTGTGACTAATTTTTGAAATTTTACGTAGTCACGTTTGTGCAAACAACTTAGGCTTGAAGGGTAAATAAGATAGAAAAGTAAGGAAAGAGGAGTAGGTGGTACTGCCTTCTCCACTCACGGGTAGCTCTATTCCACGTGCCACTTGGAAAATCTATGGAGATGTCCCAAGGGTGTCCCCCGGCACTTTCCTGTCCTCTTCCAGGTAGGCTCTGCTGTTTCTGCTGCATCGAAGGCTGTGTGGGAGGCCCTGCTCCTTATGGCCCCAGGCATGGACCAGACTAGTGGCCTGGCTTCTCTGTCTCCGGCTACCGTGTCTCACCTGTTCTGGATGTTTCCTGCTCCTGGGCTGGTGGGCCGCTGCCCTCCTGAGGCGGGGAGCCCACACCCAGGTCCTGGCTCACAGCTGCCTGCACTGCTTCAGAGGCATTGGCAGCGGCCCTTTATTTAGTAGCCCCTGCTCTGGGCTTGTTGGGGAATTGGCCTGACAGTCAGCAGGGTTCTAGAATGGGGAAGCCTACGGATTGGAGCACATGTTAGAAGAAAGGGGTTTAATTAAGAAGTAGAAGGGTGGTATAATGTGTGTGTGTGCATGGGTGTATGCTGAGCAAAGGGAATTGAGATAAGAAGATAAAATTGCCCTCTGCTTTGGAGCCATCCCTAGAGGGTTGAAAAAGCACACTGAGAGGTGGCTTTCCATAGTTGTGAGAAGTGAAAAAGGAATAGGCTTTCATTATAACTGGGACTTGAACATTTTCTAGATAGATGCAGCAAGTTCCTTTCAGATTTTCTAGGTCCTTGTCATGATGTAAACACATTTCACTTATTTTTTTCAGTCAGCTAAATATATAGGATGCTTCCTGGAATAAAATGTGTGGCAAGGAGAGTGCAAACTGACTGCTTAGTTAATAATTGCTGGTCTGGAGTGTTCTGTTACTTTGCTTTTTCCCCCCTTAATTGGTTGAGTATTAATAAACTCATGGTTTGTTTCAAGGGCACAGCTAGTTTTTAATGGTCTTACAGAAATTTCAGGAAGAAAGGGAAAGAATTAACATAATAAATAATTATTGCTTCCAGAGATTTTTGTTGTTAAGATAATAAAATGTTAAAAAGCAAGCCACTTGAGCGGAAAGTAATTGCCCTGACAAGCACCACACAGGCAGCATTCACAATGAAGCAGCCCTTCCCTCAATGTCAGCCGGATTTGCGTCCCACGTAAACGTTTCCTCACATTTATGGAAATCTACTTTTCCTATCAGCAGTGGAGAATGAAACTCCAGGCTTCTAATTAATCTTGGCTGACGTTTGATTTCATACGCAAGTTAAAGGCAAGAGGCAGTGGGTCTCCCCCCCCCCCACGCCCCCCCACCACGTACATGACCACAGGCAAATCTCTCCATTAATGTCAGGTTGCATCTGTGTGTCTCATTGTCGCTGCCACATGTCCGTCATTAATGCATTAGCGATCACTAAAGTCCACTTCCTTCCCACCCTCCTACCCACCCGGTCCCTGCTGCAGGAAACAGTGTTGCAGGACTTTTACTGGGCAGGCCTTTGACCTTGAACCTCTGTATTAAGGAGTTAAAGACCTTTCTCAGATACAGTGCTTTACACATTATAAGTTGCTTGTGTCTGTTCTACGAGTCCTGAATCTTAGCAGCTTGGTGAGGAAGGCCATACTCGCAAGTCTTGGACACCAAGATTCAGAAAACCTGCATAGCTTGTCTAGGAATTGGTGGCAAGTGGGTGGTGGAGTAGGGATTTGAACCCAGAACTTCTTTAGTCAGGTGTACTCATCTTGTTCCTTTTTTGAGGGCTCCTTGAAGGCAGAATTAGGTCTTAACTTTGTCTCTCTGTAACACTCCTCCTGCCTTTTCCTCAGTTTACTTCCTGTGGATGTTAGGGAAGCAACAGATACTTTGGATTGGCAAAAGACAAAAAACAATGAAATGTATAGAAGAAATAGTAAAATCAGTTTCATTTAATTTAAGTGGAGCATAAAAGGATAAGAGAAGAGTAGTAACAGAGTGAAACAGAAAGGTGTACACCATGAACTACTGGTTTGTGAAGATGCTTGCTGCTCTTTGGTTTCCATCCCCCCAAGGCTCTCTTGTCAGGAGGTTGAGTGACATAACGGGGTGGGGGGGCTGGGGATGTTCCGCTCATGAACAGCTTCAGCGTCACTGTAGCGGCAAAATGTATGCAGCTCTTTCCTTTTTTCAACCTGACCTCCAGATTGAAGGAATAACTTGAAAACAGCTCAGGGAAGGCAACTATAGGGCACAAAGATGATGTAGGGCTGATTTGATTTAAGGACGGAAATCAGCATACATACCTAGCAGAGTGAAAAAAACTGCTTGTTTCTCAAATTATCATCCTTGAAGCTCACTTCTCTGCATTGAATTTTGAGTCAAGGGCACAGCAGTATTGTCGCAGTGCTTTGGAGTTCTAGGGTCTTTCTACTGTCTGAATGGCTTGTCCAAGGACGTCAGCCAGGCTGGATGTGGGCAGGAGCCAGGAGCCAGGGTTCTCTTCAGGCACAGGCAGGACTTGGCTGTGATCCCAGAGCGCCACCGCCCACCCCCCAATGATGATGGCAGAGATGGTTTTTGCCTGGAGGATTTTGGAGCAGGTGGTACCCAGGCAGTCACCATGGCTGTGGGAAAACCTCAGGAAGATGCCCATCAAGTACTGAAATCTAAGCAACATCAGTGCCTTCCTGATGTGCCTCTGAGGAGGAATTGGCTGCCAAGGGCCCCTTTAGGAGTGAAACAGATTGACCTGAGTGTGGAATGACTTTTTTATTGGCTACTTAAGTGTTGGGGAATATCCATCAAGCAGTTGATTTCTGTTCTGGCCTAGTTAATGTTCATCTGCTTTTGGGGGGACAGTAATTAAGTGAAGGAACATCAGTTGGTGGTAGTGTTATCCTAGGAGCATGTAGCATTGCCAGGGAGGCCCGGATGTCAAATACATTTTATACAGTGTCATTTGCTTACATTGAGAGAAGAACATGGTGGCATAGATGCTTTAGTAACAACGTTCCTCTATCCACATTTTTAATATGTTTTTTTTTTCATTTTTAATATGTTTACTGTCAGGAACAGATGCAGATCTTCCCCTTGGTTATATAATGAATACTTTGGGGCCCATTTTCAGGTCTTTGACTTGCTCTGCTGTTCACCTGTGAATATCTGGATATGGTGGGCATCTTCTGTCCTGAGGTCCCAGGAGGCTGAAACAGTACAGTCTTCATTTATCAAGATAATAATAAAACATTTCTATAGTTGTGCAGTTTTAATTTTTTCCTCTCTCAAAAAATTAATTCTCTCCTAAAAGATAATCCCATGAGACTGGTAATAGCACTCATATTTTAGGAAGAGGGAAATAAACTTAGGCCTGGAATGACTAGTAACTAGTAGAGCCCTGGATGTGAACACTGGCCTTTGTGGGGCATATCCAGTATTCTTCCCCTGGTCCCACAGCAGCCCTCATCTGGAATAGGAATCTGATTCTTAATGCCTGTTCCCCATCTGGCCTGGAGAAGAGAGTAGTGTGTTTCTTGGAATGAAGCTAATCTAACTCCTGAGAAAACTTGGGACCTAATTATCCTTATGTTTTAATGAGTAATCTCTCAGTCTTCTCACACCCAGGACTCTGTGACTTTTACTTACCTATCTTTTTAGTTCCTGAATGCTTAATACTATGCTGCGTAGTGGAGATCAAGAGCAATGTCCTCATGGACTTGCATTTCAGTGAAGGGGGCAAACAAAAACAGGCCGAATGCCATAGCAAGATGATTGTAAACTGGGAGCTTATGTAATGGGGAAGGCTTGGGCTAATCAGGGAAGGCCTCCTTGAAGAACTGACTTTTGGGATGATCATTCTTGTTGCTGTAATGACAGTGTGTCAAGAAAACGTCACAGAATTATTTCCCCCAGTTGTTTGTTTGATAGAGACTAGGAGAATAAATACTCATGTGTTAAAATGGCAGTCAATCTTTTGCTTTGAAAGGATTAAGGATACTGAAATAGTGATCCAAAAGTGAACAAAGCTAATAAAAATATAATAAATTAGTTTTAAAGTTACTTTTAAAAAATATTGTAGTGTAATTTCTTTCTAGCCTTCTAGTTATTGAATCTTTTTCACTGAATATTTAACCCCAAGTTGGGACTAAATACATAAACTTGATGCTTAGAGTGGGTGAGTTTGTTTAAAAAAAAAAAGAAAAACAACTGATAAATGTTACTGACTTAAAATCCCATTTGCCAGTTTTAGAAAATGGCCTAATTTTTCTCATTTTGGAGGTAATCACTAGATAGTATTTTTTTTTCTCTATCCATATACTTTTTTCAAGGGGTTATGTCCTCTCCCCAGTTAAGTAGGCGGGTGAACCTTAATAATTCCAATGAAGGCTCTTGCCATGCAGGTGCTTAGTTTATAATTAAACTAATTGTTTTTATTTTTATTTTAAAAACTTAATTTATTTTTTATTTAAATTCAATTAATTAATGTACAACATATTATTGGTTTCAGAGGTAGAGGTCAGTGATTGAACAGTTGCATATAATACGCAGTGCTGATCACATCATGTGCCCTCCCTTAATGCCCATCACCCAGTTACCCCATTCTCCACCCCCCCTCCCCTCTAGCAACTCTGTTTGTTTCCTGTAGTTAAGAGTCTCTTATGGTTTGTCTCCCTCTCTGATTTTGTCTTGTTTAATTTGTTCCTCTCCTCCCTATTATCCTGTTTTGTTTCTTAAGTTCCACATATGAGTGAGATTGTATGATAATTGTCTTTCTCTGATTGACTTATTTCATTTAGCATAATATCCTGGAGTTCCATGCACATTGTTGCAAATGGCAAATTTCATTTTTGATGGCTGAGTAATATTCCACATCTTCTTTATCCATTCATCCATCAATGGATATCTGGGCTCTTTCCATAGTTTGGGTATTGTGGACATTGGTGCTATGAACATTGGAGTGCAGATGCCCCTTCGGATTACTACATTTGTGTCTTTGGGGTAAATATCCAGTAGTGCAATTGCTGGGTCTTAGGGTAGCTCTATTTTCAATTTTTTGAGGAAGCTCCATGCTGTTTTCCAGAGTGGCTGCAAAATGTGATCTTTCTGTGTCCCTAATGGTTAAAATGGCATGTGGCATGTGTCAGCCTCTTATTTCTTCAATAAGTGAATACGTTTCATAAATTACAGCATTGTGTAGCTTACCTTTTACCTTAAAACCTCTTTAGTGGAAGTTCCATTTGTAGATAGCCTTTTAAATGAATATGGACATGTATTTTGAATTTACATTTTCTAGGAATATTTTAGTAGAAATATTATTTTACAGTTAACTTATTTCTTTACTTTTTATATATTGTGTAATTTACCTCCCCTTAGACTCTTATTCGTTAAAATTATTTTTTTTCAGAGCGCTTAGTGCCTCATCTGCCTTTGGCTTAGGTCTTGATCTCGGGGTCTTTGGATCAAGTCTGGCGTTGGGCTCCCCATGAGGAGCCTGCTTCTACCTCTGTCTATGTCTTTGACTCTCTTTCTGTGTCTCTCATGAATAAATATATAAAATAAAAAACTTTTAAAAATTAAAAAACATTTTTTGATATAGCAAGTTTGGAAAACAGGAAAAATATAAAGAAGAGGCAAGTTAATAATGCTGTCATTCATCACTACTATACTTCAATATATTTTGTTCCTGCTTGTTTGCAATTCATGTGTATTTTAAAAAATTAAAGTAATATGTATATAATTCGATCTTTTTCTTTTTCTAACTTAGTCTTAAATTGTGACCTTAAATTAACCTTAAACAATCTTAAACTGTACTTTTCTGTGTCCTTAAAATGTAAGAAGACCTCTGAGAGCATGTTTTTCCTTGGCTGTATAATACTCCTTGTTACAGAAGAACGTGCTTGTTATGCAACATTTTTGTGGGCTGGATATTGTTTCCAAGCTACTGCTGTTATGCAAAATACTAAATTGTGATGTGATTAACATTTTTTCACACACATCAACTTTTTTGCACATGCCTTATTATTTACATAGAATAATCACCGTAAATGTATTCATGGATTTTTGACAAACTACCCTCCAGAAAGGTTGTATCTATTTCTATTCATACTCCCAAAACACACCAGAAATATTTTAATCTTTGCCAGATTGTTTGACAAAAGACAGTGTTCCTTGGAAATGTATTGAAAAAATATTGGTAAAGTTTATCAGCCATTTGTGTTTATATATTGACTTGTCCTTTGCTTTTTTTCTATGGAGTTATCATCTTATTTATTGCTTTGTTGAAATTCATGGTAGGAATGTCATTTACCTTTCTCTGCAACAGTTCACCTGTGAACAATATAGGTTTAAACTGTGTGGAGCTACTTATATGTGGAATTTTTGATGAATAAAGTTTAGTACTGTGAATGTATTTTCTCTTCCTTATTAACATTTTCTTTTCTCTAGCTTACTTTGTTGTAAGAATACAGTATAGACTACATAATATATACAATATCTGTTAATAGGCTGTCAACAGGTGATTAGTAGTTAAGTTTTTGGGAAGTCAAAGTTATACACGGTTTTCGAACTGCGTGGGGTATCAGTACCCCAATCCTCGTATTGTTACAGGGTCAACTGAATTTTCCCCTGGTTTCCTTTATTTATCTTTTAGTTCCCATCATTTTCTTAACATAGAGAAACTCAACTGTGTGCATGTGTGGATGAGCGTGGATGAAGAAGTGTTTTGTGATCAGCAGTACAGGCCTTGGGGTAGTGATGGACAGGGGCTGAGTGGGCTGGGAGAAAGCTGTCTTTTCCTTTCCTTGGCTATTTTCTCCATCTCAGATGTGGATGCTAGTCATTTCCTCATCCATCCTCTGGATGTTATATGTGGAGATCAGCTGAGTTCCTTAGAAAGTTATTTCTTTGTGCTGAAGTTTCTGGCCTCTTCTCCCAATCTGATCTTCTCCACTACGCTGCACTGGTCAGCAGGAAGAGGGAGGACAGTCAGAATGGATTATAGTATGTACAGTGGACCTAGATGATGTATAATTCAGGTTTTCAATATTAGCTTATATTCCAGATCTTTTGTAAAATGCTTGTTTAGCTGTATGTAAGCATTAGATTTTTTTTTTTAGATTTCAGAAACCACAACTGTTTGAAAAAGTATGCAAATTTGCAAAGAATAAAAATGTGACAGCAGGAGAAAAGATTCTTCCCCCAAACTGTCCAGATATGGGCAGTTTAGGATTACATGTCAGAACATTTATAAATAACATACATTAGTATTAATGAACACTAAAATGTTCAAACCTTGGAACGATGTATTGCAGTTCCCAAAATGGGATGGTTTGCATTTTCAAAAATGGCCTTTATGGAAAGAGCCTTTTTGAAATTAGAAGTTTTAGATACAACATTAGATCAGATTCTTCAATATGACAGGCTGGTATTTTAAGAAACTCTATATATATACAAGTAAAACAAAATGAAGTCCTTTTGCAGTTAATCAGAATATATGTTCTTAGGCATTTCTTGTGTTTGTGCCCAGAATTACCCAGAAAATCTTTGGTTTCTCAAAACTCAGAATGTTTACTAGTGACAGCTAAGTAATATCTTCTAGTAAACAGTGTGGTCCAAAATTATGATCCTATGTTTAACTAACTGAAATCTGAGTTAAGTGCTTGTGACTGTATTTGAACTGACACATACTCTCCTAGGAATGAACTCAAATGTCTGATGTTAAGACAAATTTGTGTGGTGTTCATTATCTCTACATGTGTTTATGGATCATCTACTGTTGCTCAAGTCAGTGCTCAGTTCTCTGGGGTGAGGCAGAAGAAATTAGGTACTCAGAGAATTTTCTAGAATTAAGTAACATTATCTGTGAAGCAGACATAAAATAGTGCTAATCTTGTGTCCTTTTATAACAGGGTTGCCAACCATTGTTGAGCTTTGCTGTGTTAATAGCATTGTTGATGTCAGCACTTTCTTGGGAGAAGTGTTTTTTGCTTATTCAACTTTTGTGTCATGTTAGAATTTTTTTCTGCTAAACGTTGCTGTTATCTTAGTGTTTGTTTTTTGTTGAACTACTATTTGACCTGAGAATCCAATTTTGAATCTTTTGTTTTATTTTAAAGCAACATAGAAGACTAAGCAAGCAACTGTGTGTGTCTCTTGGTACAGTAGTCTATTTACTATGACTTATACCCACTTACTTAGCAAGCAAGTCTTATTCCTAAAGGATATAAACTTTATATTCCCTGTAGGGACCCTTGAATTGTTGGAACTCTGAACATGTTAAAGTGTTACTAAGTTTTAGACCACATAAAAATATTCTGTCTCATTCTAATTTTTGCCATTCCAAAATGCAGTGGCTCTCTGTGGCTTGAGTAGTGCAGTCCAGTGTTTAGAATTTCTTGGCTGCAACCTGTTTCAGAGGGTTTTAACTCGGTTATTGTTCAGGGAGGTCATTCTTCAGCCACTGTTAAGCTTTGTAAATATGTTATTGTTAAGAGCTGTTAAGGAAAAAGGAACTTTAATGTCTTGTTTAGAAAATAAGATGTACTCATTATGCTTTGTTTTGAGATATTGCTAAAATACATATTTTTAATTGCCACAGGGCAGTGTTCAAACTTGAAATAAAAAATGGCTCTACTCATAAGACAGATTGAATTTGTAATTAAGAGCTGAACTGCTATAGTGAAAGCATAGATTGTACTAGGAGAATTAATGCAAGCCTACTTAGTCTCAAATGATTCTGCAATTTGTACAATTACAAGTTTAATAAGTACTATATGGAAATTCTGCTGTCTAATTGGGGCTCTCCCATCTTTTGCCTGGAACATTGCTACAATTGTCCCATTTACCACAGCAGAGTTTCTACCCCCTTAGGGTTCACAGTGTCATCTGGTGGTGGTGGGGCTGCTAAAGCATGGAGAGCTGGACAGTTTTGATCCAGGAGCCTGGAAAGGGAACTAGAAAGTCTAGAATTAAAACAAAACAAAACATTTCAGGTGCTCATGAAGGCCTCTTGAGAGAAAGCAAATGCTTTTTTTGGTGGTCGGAGGCTGATTTGGCCTCCTTTCCCATCACACTTGGTGAATTTTGTGGGGCACTCCTAGAGATGGCTGTGGTGTTCCTCATGTGCCCTCGACAGTCACCTTGCAGCCCATTCTCTCGCCCAAGTTCTTCAATGTGGGGCCACCCCGCTCCCTCCTGGCGATCTCCTCATCGTCCAAAGTCTAATTTCATGTCACCACTTCTCTGTACTATACTTTTCTCCCACAACACACCCTACTTTGGTGTGATGGCAGCCACCCTCTTATCAGTGTTCACATTATGCTTTAGTCACATCCCCTGTCCCCTTTCACACTTGTCCCAGTGGCTAAGAGCAGGACTCTGGAGCTCAAGCGTCTGGCTACTCCTTTCTAGTTGTTTGATGAAGGGTGAGTTACTTAACCTCGCTGGCCCTCAGATTCCTCCTGCAAAGTGGGAGAATAGTGGCCACCTCATTGTTTGTGGCAAGATGGAATGAAATAATAAATATGTGAGACTCAGGACATGGACTGTTAAGTGAGAAGCATGCAGCAAAGGTCAGACGTTGCCTTCGTGATTGTCTCTAACGTTATCTTTTCATCATCATCCTACAGAGCTCCTCCATGTCCAGAGACCTGGAGGGCAGGAATCTTGTCTTCCCGTCCATTTCCAATACCTAACCCACCACTCCCTCCGACCGTTCTGCAAATGTTGATTGCATTGAATTGAATTGACTTTGCTTGCAAATACAGTTCCTGGCTTGGATGTCACCAGACCTCAGCAGTCTGTGGCTCCAGAACACATGTCTTCATGATCCCTTGGAGCCTCCCTGAAGGACATACTTCCCTTGCTCGTAAAGCAGTCTCCGTGCTACACCCGCCCTGCCTTTGGGTCCTCATAAGCTGCAGAGAGGAGCACCTGTGGCAGCTGCTGGCCGAGTGCACTGTGGGCTATTGGCTTCTGCACCCACAATGCTCCTCCTGTCCCCAGACAGGTGCCGGCAGCTTCCAAGAGCTGCGCTTGAATCTCTTGGGGCCTGCCGGTGCTGCCTCAGTGGAAACTGCTCCTTCATCTGCAGTGAGCACTGCTTGCCTAGGAACAAGCTCATCACAGAAACCAGAGCCTGGTTTCCTCCGGAAGAGGCACAGCCGTCCACAGGAGGAGACCCTGTAAAGACCACCTGTGCATAGACAGAGCCTCCGCTCCTGAGTTCTGGGGCTCTGCCCTGCAAGGGAACAGATGGCACATTCCTACCTCTTAGAAGAGACAAAACTGGCCAAAGTGTCTAAATGACCATTTCCCAAGACTCGAGTTTCTAAATAGTTTCCTGGATCTTGGGTCCACATCTTGGTCCACTTTTCCTCCCCTTTAGCATTTTTTGCAAGAAGCATAATTCTAGCTGTGGAAATTCTTCCTCCTTGTATTTCTTGCTTGACAAATGACTGCGTTTTCTCTGCTGTGGTAGCTTCCTGATTTGATGATTTGAAACAACAGACACTTGCTTTCTCAGTTTTGGAGGCCAGAAATCTGAGTTCAAGGTGGCTCCCTGAGCTCAGCAGGGTTGCACTCCTTCCTAGAGGCCCTGGTGGACCAACCATTCCACGCTTTTCCCCTGGCTTCATTTATGGTGCTGTGGTTGTCCTTGGCTTGCAGCCGCATGGCTCCCCTCCCTGCCCTCCTTTCACCTGACTGCCTCTTCCTCTTTCTTCTCTGTGAGTCTCTCTCAAGAACCCTCATTAACTGTAGTTAATGAGGCCCACCGGAATTTGCAGCCCACCCTGAATAATCCAGGATTATGTTCTCATCTCAAGATCTTTAACTGTATCTGGAAAGACCCCCTTTTTTCAAGGAGGGTAATATTTACAAGTTCCAGGGATTATGATTTGATATCTTTGAGTGGCCATTACTCAACCCACTACAGAAGGATAGTAAGAGTTTACAGGATCATGTGTTGTTGCAGTGTATGAATTTCATAAGCTGTTTGTGTCCGTTAATTTTAAGGTAATCTGGTTGCTGCCCAGCATCTTTCATATTTGAGGGAGAGAGAATAATGAGAATTACAGAAGCAGTCTAGTGTTTGAGTAGACTTGCGGTGTGCTAAGTACTGTGTGCTAAGTACTGTGATACGCACAGCCCTCACTGCCCTACCATTCGCCGTTTTCCTGATGAGGCGACTGATGCCCGGGGCATGTCAGTAACTTGCTAAGATCTGCTTATCTAGTTGGTGGCCTAAGCAGCAGAGCACTCCTGGTGGCCACCTTCAGAGTCTGTTTTGAATGACTCTCCCAGCTGCAGAGAGGTGGCCACCAGTCAGGGTTGGGCAGGGGTCCTCATATCCAGCACTTATGTGATGATAAGACCATGGGCAAGTTACTTCACTTCTATGAACTTGATTTTCAGTCTTGCCCAGTAAAGGGACTTTGAAGAGGGGATTAGTAAGGAGGGGAAAATCAAAAGAAAGCCAGTGAGAAGCTTTGGAGAAAGGCTTTGTTGGACTAGATGTTTGGGTGATCGGGGAAATTTGGGACAGAGCTTCTACACAAAGCACTGTATAAGCTGGTAAGCACTATACAAATTTAAATGGTACTTTTATTCATTTAGCCCCATTTCCCCTTGTACTGCAACCTTGGTACCTTAAAGTTGATGGAATAAAAAAAAATGCCTGTTACTGCTTCAGTGAGTTTAAATATATATGTCAATATTTGACATGAATATTAGGAGAAAGATGATAAGCTATTATGAAAGTATTTAAGAATAATTTCTTTGGAATGATTTTTATAGTCTCCGTTGATATTAACCTTTCACTTTATGATAAAGAAATAATTAGAGTTTTCCTTAACTGGGGACTTGTTTGGTTGTGGTCTACTCCAAAACTCCAGGAAATACCTTCTTGCGACTCCAGTTTAGGAGAATCATTTTGCATCTTTCCGGATGTGTCTGACTTGGATGTTAAGCTACCTTTTGCCTTGGGTTCCTGCCTGTTAACATGTGCCAGGCCTCTGCCTGTCTGGCATTGGCGTTTGCTTGTACCCTTGCTGGGGGTCTGTGAGATGAGCGTGAGGAGAGCATGGCAGGCAGGCTGTGAGCAGGCCAGAACCTCCTGTCTTCTTCTCCCTCTTGTGCTTGGCTGTGTCGGGTGGTCTGTTTGAGGCCTGCCCATTCTTCGTGTTCCTCTAGCTCCGAGTCTTTCTACGGCTCCTCTGTAGCTTTGGCTTTAAAGTGGACAGACCTCCTGCTCCCCTGGTTCAGAATTAGTGATTTTTATCCTTTAAGGGACCTTGCTGTGAAACACACAGTAGCCTGTTGAGTTTCTGCTAAGCCCGCCGGCTCACAATGGAGCATTGATTCCTGCGGCTGAGTGGCACCCAGACTTGTGCAGCTCAGCGTGAGCTCCGGTCAGAAAGCACTTTCAGTGGGTGTTTAGATCTGACACGCTGGCTTCTGTTTATAGCTAAATCAGGGGCCTGCTTCCCCTTCATCTCCAGTCTTTATAAGGTGGCGATTAGTTCCCTCATAGATTTTTGATGCCAACATAATCATTTATGAAATCATCACATTACATCACATGTGCTGATTTTTTTCCTCATACAAGAAATGGCTTGCAGTTGATGTATTGATCAGTGTAGTTACTGCGAACCGAGCCTGATCCATTTATTCTCTTTTTTTGAGATTACTGAAATTGCCTCTGTCTTGGGGAGACCGAAAAATGATCCAGGTTGCGAATGAGTTGTTCCAGTTCTTTTCGTGCCTGGCAAGTCTCCATGCTAAATTTGGGACCTCAGGAGACAGATTTAGGATCCGGAGAGTTAAAAGTGAGACATGGTGGCGGCCTGGCCACATGCCAGATGCCAGGAGGTAAGGCTGGAGGTTCGTGAAGGGGTTTGGACATAGCTGCTGCTCTGTTAAAACAGAACAAAACAAAAAACCTTCCACCTGATTCCAGTGGAATATGTGCTAATATCTAGAAAACCAAGATTCTGTGGTGTGGGAAATCCCATGAAGTGCCTGGCTTTAGTGGTAGCACCTGGAAATACTCATTTCAATTCAAATTAGTCTGAAGTAGGTTCCTTAGGAGCTATAGGAGGAAATTTGGTGTTTGTGAAGTATTGCTGGCGATGCCAAATGTATGAATAGTGAGGGAATGTGTGCACTCAGGAGGAGGAAACAAAAGGATTTTAAAATTTTATTTTGACATCTCCATCCTGTGAAATGCATGGTCTAGAAGTAACTGTAAATGAAGATAGAGGCAGGGGAAGGTTTGGTTCCTGAGAGATGCCCATGAAGTATCCCGTTCATCTGGTGCATGTGCGTTCCCCTGGGAATATGGGTGCAAGTCCACAGGGCAGGCACAGGTTCCTTCAGCTGGAGTTGGAATAGAAAGATTTTTTTCAATTTAGTTTTGGTTGGAATGATAAAAGTAGTCCTGATATTTTCGTACTTCTCAGTGGCATTACCCAGTAATACACATTACACAGGAATTTACGTTTTCAGTTTCCAATTTACTTTCCATTAAAGCTTTCCTGGGCTCCTATGATAGTGTTTTTGGCTCTTCTCTTTTGGGGCTGACACTTTGGTATAATTTGGAATACTGAGAAAAACTTGCAGTGCAACACAGATGAATTTTTAATGTGATAAGCTAACTCATTTTTACTCACTAGAATATTAATAAATATATAGCCAAAAGGCTTGTGCTTATGTAAAATTTCAGTGATAGTGTCTCAGAAATTAGCCATATTCATCCCCTTATTTTGTATTTTATTTTCTGGAAATCAGCAAAAATATCACACATACCACCCTCCACATGCACCTTTTTTTTTTTTGGTAGTAAGCTTCATAGCAAAAAGTTTTAGGAAGGAAAAGATGTTCTTGTTCATAGCCCATCAACATTCTTTTTTCCAGTAGAATTGTAAAGGAGGCAAGGTGAAAATCAGCTTGTCTTTTCAAGACTTTGCAGTGGATCAAGCCAGATCTTCTCGGTTATTCTAAGGATTAGTTCCTGGGTTACATTGTAAAGTAGAACTTTGTGGATGGCATCAGGGTTAACCATGCACAGCTCATTCTGATGTCACTTCTTCTGAACAGCTTCAATTTTGCATAGGTTGCAATGTATGGGCCTTCATGTATCAGCTCTGAGGCCTGTGGCAGTGATTTGGGGAGGGGTCTGCTGTGTTGACAGCCTAGTCTGTCCTGTCCAGCAACCCAAGGCTTACCTGGGCATAAACAGAGAGATGATACAGGGTCAGTCGGTACATAGAGGGGTCTGGTTCTTATCCTGAGATAAGCCTTTGCAAAACAGAATAGATAGGGAGAGGCTGTGGTTTGGAACCAGGTAAAGCCCCCCAGAATAGTCATTCCCTTCAGCTGTCCTCTGGATGGAGCAAGGCAGGGAGTAGGGAGGGGCGTTTGCTCCTTCCATGACTGCAGGGTGGCTGTCTTGCTATCTACCACCTGCCCTTGCTACCTACCTGCCTTGTTGCTTAGCTACCTGCCCTCTCTCTTAACTAAAGACAGACCATCCCTAAAACTCCCAAGGATATAATGGCCTGGTTTGGGTGTTTTGGAGAAGACTCTTCTGGCTAGTGGTGTTGAGGCTGGAGAATTCAGTGGTTGTCATTCCTAGTTCCCTGCACATAAATGATTTAGGGGGCTTTTTGGGTCTGCACAACTCCAGAAAGAAGAATCACTCTCACTTGGTTGCTTCAGTAACCATCACCCTCCTTCCTCGAAGGACACAGATCAGACTCAGGTTCTGATATCGCATGGGTGGCCCCAGATGGGGAGGGGCCATCAGGAACACTGCTTCTCATTCAACACCTCCCACAGATCAGATGTGGAGGTGAAGAGCTGCCTTTTTTTTTTCTTTAAAGATTTTATTTATTTATTCATGAGAGACAGAGAGAGAGAGAGAGAGGCAGAGACACAGGCAGATGGAGAAGCAGGATCCCCTCAAGGAGCCAGATGTAGGATTCAGTCCCAGATCCCGGGATCACGCCCTGAGCTAAAGGCAGACACTCAACCGCTGAGCCACCCAGGCATCCCAGTGACTTCTTATCCTACGGTCTGGTTCTGAAGTCAGTAGAGAGGGTAAACATCATTTTTGATGTTTTTTGTTTGTTTTCACGACTGGCTTTGAATTGGTTGTGTTCACCCAAGGGGTGAATGATTCCTGTGTATCCTGCATGCATACAGTACTCATACTACATGGTAGCAGAGTGTGGTGGTATTTTCCAAGACCTACTTTGTGGAGATGAGCAAAATAACTCTAGTTATATGACTAGTTTATATTGGTTTAGAGCAGGAATTGGCTATTTGGGCTCTCTTGACCTTTCTTATCATTCTAGTTCCCAAGCTTTTCTTCTAGACATAGCCCCTGGCTTTAGTTGAAGGAATGGGAGTTTTGTATTGTTTTTGAATCTTCAGTCTGTCCCAAAGATGCTGGAGGAAGCTTCCTTGTTAGTTTCAGATCCCTGGATTCCCTCAGAAGCATATTTTTCTGACTTTGGCCTTGGTGTCTCTGCATACTCCCTTTTATCTCTTTTGATTGAAACCATTCTGCTGGAGGTCCCCTAACCTGCTAGCTCATCTGGTGGCTCTCTGAATTTTACTTCTACTCTGTCACTGACCTCCCTTTCTGCTGCTTGCAAACACCAGCTGCCTTACCTTGGAGGTTCCTAACCCGCACCTGGAGTCTTGTACTTGGACTTTACCAGTGGCCTCTGGCAGGTGGAGAAGGAGCTGGGTGTGTGCCAGCCCTCAGTGCAGTGTTGTACAGGTGCCACCTCGCTAAATGTTCACACCAGCTCTGAAGGGGAGCTGCTGCCATTCCCACCATTTTAATGATGCAGAAACTGAGATTCAGAGCTGTAAGGAATGTAGACATCCTTCAGCGTATTTCCTACAGAAATTCTCACCACAGCAGTTGGTGCTTCCTTTCTTTGCTCACTGCATGTGGAAGAGCATGGAGATAAATTGTGTTGAGAGTGACGTGTTCTGGTGTGCCAAGCTGTCTCCTCGGGTGCATCTCCCACCTGAGGGAGGAAGCTTATCTTGAGGTTTAGACCACAGCTTACACTTTGGAGCCAGATTTCTGGCTCCTTGAATTGCTTTGTGATGATAGGCAAATTACTCAACCTGTCCATGCCTCACAATTAGAGATATTGGGGGGTGCCTGGGTGGCTCAGTCGGTTAAGCATCTGACTCTTGATTTTGGCACAAGTCATGATCTCAGGGTTGTGATATGAACCCCGTGTCACACTTTGCGCTGGGCATGGAGCCTACTTAAGATTCTTCCCCTCTCCCACTACCATCACATACATGCGAGCATGCACTCTCTCTCTCTCTCTTAAAAAAAATAAGAGATCAGAGATATTAGTTACATAAATTAAGCATTTGAGTATTCTTTTAGTAGTCTCTTGCCAGAAAATGAGCAAACATCACTTCTGCATGTACCAGCTTGATCTGTTAGAGGATAGGGTTGTGGGGCCTTCTCTATGATAGCCTCCAGGCTGTGAAGTTTCAAGTTGCTGACTGCCTGCCGAAAGCTAAGATGTCACTTTCCTAAAATAAGAATCCTGGATGCCATAGGTAAGCTGCCCATTCCTCTCCTTGCAGTCCTCAGAGAATTGGTAATCCTCTCTACATATGGCAAAGCCCTGTTGATGCCCAGGCAGTGCCCCCCCCCCCCGCCCTACCCCACCACAGACATGATTTTCTACTGCCCACCAACTGATGTTTAATCCTGAATGGCCTGAGGGGAGAGGAATGGGGAGCAGCTCAGTAGCTGGCTTATTGCCCTTGCTAGCCTTATCAGCTGCCCATCTGCTGGCCTTTTAGGGACATTGGACCCTCTTGCTCTGCGGGATCACTCTCCCACCTGTTCCAGTAGTGAATGAAACCATCAAGCCTTCCTTTCCCTAGTTAGAGAAGAGACTGTAAAGGCTGGAGCTCCTGACAGAGGCACACATCAACTCATATTCACATCAAAGGAATGAGCATCCCCTTTGCTTCTGAGTAGGCTTTTTAGAGAGATGGCAGGATAGAAGGACCATGAGAATATGAGATGAGATGGCAATGAGAAGCAGGGATAATCTGGAGAGATGAAGAATCATTTTTCCTGATTTATGTTTTATTCCAGGCTGGCATGCTTCTGCACATTCCTGACATCACATGCGTTTAAATACAGCTTGTTCAAGATAAGGGAGTTTCTAGTAATTTTTTACATTTCATTTTTATGAAAAATTTCAGAGTTCTAGGTAGAAAACACTCATTGATCTGTGAGATTGCATCAAGAAACTATTGGTTATTTCAATTTTTTCCATTGAAACTCCACAGTGATCTCTGGAATTAATGTTATTACTGTCAGTGAGCTTTTGAGGACTCTAAAAGGAGAATGGCAATTGCGATCCCTGATTAGGTAACTCAAGTTGATGTGTGGTTATCTGGAGTCCAAATTTCCTTTGGATTTTCCACTTAACCCCCTAAGCCTTTCAGAATAAAGCACTGAATTTTCCCGTGTAGGGCTGTTTCCATTTTTGTGGCCCATTCTTGAACCATGCAGATTTGGGGATGAACTGAAGCTTCTGCATTCACCTGCCTTCCACTGTTCTGAAGGAGGTGGAAAAACTGTTAGTAGTATTGCTGGCTCTGAAAAAGCTTTGAGAACTTTTAGATGAACTCTCTTGGAAGAGTAGGGTAGTGGTGTGGGAATTGGAGCAGTCTGATTAAAGAGTAGCCTCTCCCAGTTGGAACAGATGTAAGAAGTAAAGAGAGCAACTCTGGCAACATCTGGAAAACTCTGAAGTGCTTACTCGTCCCCTGCACCCTGGAAAGTCAGCCTATCAGAAGCGATGGAGGAGGATAGGCTGTCAAGGTTAGCTGTCTGGGATGCCCTTTGTCATTCCTGTTCTCTCCCCCAGGGTATGTTTATGCTATTATTAAATGATTGCACAGACTTCTTAGTGTATATTTTCTGGCTAATGTCATTTAAAGCTAAAAATAATTCAGTAGTCCTTAGAGTTCTTGAGATTTTTCTGTCCTGCTCTCGTTCTTCTTCTGCGATTTTTGGTCTTCTAGAATTGTAGTGAATATTGACCTCACGTTCTTTTTTTCTCCTTGTTGTAAAATAATGGGAGATTCTTGATGACGACAATGAGTTCTCATCTCACTAAGAAGCTACAACCGGTGTGGGGACCGGTGCACAGGTGGGTCCTGTATGCAACATTGCCTTGGGCACAGGCCTAGCTGTTCTGTTCCTACTGCTGCCCCTGGCTGCCTGTTACCTGGGGCCACTATCTCCTCTTGCAGAGATGCAGAATTCTTTGCCGTGGAATGAATTTTGGGATAGCGGTGCAGTCCAAAAACCTGCTCCTCCCCTTTCAATAGCAGGGGAGGTCCTGTCTTCAAATAGCTTCATATGGAGCCTGAGTTTAGAAAATGTGTGTATGTGATACATACATAGGGTAGCCATCCAAATTAACTTTCCCTCAGGTCCTATTGGGGCCCCCCGTCCCTTCCCAGTTAAGGAAAAAAACATAACTTTTGATCTTTTGGAATTAGAAGAGCAACCCCAAGCCCTGGGGGATTTCTGGGATTTCTGGTTATTCCTCAGTTATGGTTATTAGCCTGAGGTTAGGGAAAGTATTTCCTCAGAAGTAAAACGGTAGTTACAGGGCATTTCTAGTGGTTTGGGGGAAACTGGCCTCACCAAATAGTGAGAATTTTACTAGTGATAATTGCTAACAAAGATACTTCTCATGTTGCTGGTGGGGAATGATGACAACTTTATTTCTCTGGGGAAGCCCTACACAAATGACGTCCACTTCTTTGTCAGTATTGGGGATTGGGAGACATTTTAATGAAAGTGGTAATTACCGACAATAGAGAGACTCCTTAGACAGATACAGGAGGATGTGAGAGGCACGAGACAAATTCTTTTGGCAGTTGGAAAACTTGACAAGGTAAATGGTCATTTTAGGAAATGTCTCATAAAGACTCCTCAAACTGAAAATTTTCTTTTTAAAATTTTTTCTAGATTTCTTTTTTTTTTTTTTTTTAATTTTTATTTATTTATGATAGTCACAGAGAGAGAGAGAGAGAAGCAGAGACACAGGCAGAGGGAGAAGCAGGCTCCATGCACCGAGAGCCCGATGTGGGATTCGATCCCGGGTCTCCAGGATCGCGCCCTGGGCCAAAGGCAGGCGCTAACCCGCTGCGCCACCCAGGGATCCCTAAAATTTTTTCTTTTAAAGATTTTATTTATTTATTCATGAGAGACACAGAGAGAGGCAGAGACATAGGCAGAGGGAGAAGCCAGCTCCCCCTGGGGAGCCCGATGTGAGACTCGATCCTAGGACCCCGGGATCATGACCTGAGACAAAGGCAGATGTTCAACCACTGAGCCACCTGGGTGCCCTGAACTGAACATTTTCTTATACTTACCTTGAAATTAGAACAGACTGACAAGAGCAGTTTGTTTGATAGAAATTACTGGGTTTTTTGCATAGTTGTCCTCAGTGGGGCTCTCAAGCTTGTGTTCGGATGATAATTCTTAGTTGGTGAAAGTTCCACAGGATTTGTAAACTGTATCTGATGCCTTAAATTATATTTTATCAGTTATGAAGTCTTAAGTTTTCTAGGTTTTTTTTTTAAGATTTTTATTTATTTATTCATGAGAGACACACACACACACACAGACAGAGACAGAGACAGAGACACAGGCAGAGGGAGAAGCAGGCTCCATGCAGGGAGCCCCACGTGGGACTCCATCCCCTGTCCCCAGGATCAGGCCCTGGGCTGAAGGTGTCGCTAAACTGCTGAGCCACTGGGGCTGCCCAAGTTTTCTAGTTTTATTTTTTTTAATCTTTTATTTATTTTTATTTTTTTAAAGATTTTATTTATTCATGAGAGACACAGAGAGAGGCAGAGACACAGGCAGAGGGAGAAGCAGGCTCCCCGCGGGGAGCCCGATGTGGGACTCGATCCCGGGTCTCCAGGATCAGGCCCTGGGCTGAAGGCAGGTGCCCAACCGCTGAGCCACCCAGTTTTCTAGTTTTAAATTAGTGTTTCTCAAGACAGGGTCTCCCAGAACCCTTTAGTAGGGCATTTCTTTGGGTCCCAGATATCTTCAGAAGGCTTCTGAACCTTATTCAGACTTGAGAAACACTGACTTTGAGAGATATCAAAGTCACTAATGCCATAGATAGCATGGTTTTCTCTCATACGTTTGGGATAGCATCTTTATTTCTTTGTCTCTCTCTCTTTTTTTTTTTTTCGAAGACAGAGAAAGTAAAGGGAACTAATGTGCGTTGTGTGTATGTGTGTGAGAGGGACAGAATGGCCTTCTGTATTCTCCAATTTACTTTTGCTCTCTGTTCTGAAGAAATAGCCAAAATGTACATGGAAGCTGTAGTTGAAGTGCTGGTCACATTGCAGGTCCCTTTAAGGACACACGATCCTTATTCTGCGTGGAAAATCTTCACTGACTCCCTTTTCACTGCTTCGGATAATTTATGTCTGGGTTCTGGGCTTTCCTTAGACTGATTTCATCTTTCTGGTCCATTGCACTTTCTGTTATGTCCCAGCTTCTCTTAACCATGCTTGTCAGGCCTGTCCCACAAAATCACCTTGATTCTATCTACCTTGGAACCTTGGTTCATATTAAACCTTTCGTTTAAAATGTCTCCACTTCCATCCATCTAAATCCCAACCATACCTTGATGTTTGTACCAACTCATGGCTCTGTGGTAAGTGAGAGTGAGGCTAAGCTGGAATCGTATGTTCAGGGGATCCCTGGGTGGCTCAGCAGTTTGGCCCCTGCTTTTGGCCCAGGGCATGATCCTGGAGTCCTGGGATCGAGTCCCGCGTTGGGCTCCCGGCATGGAGCCTGCTTCTCCCTCTGCTTCTCCCTCTGCCTGTGTCTCTGCCTCTCTCTTTGTGTCTATCATAAATAAATAAATCTTAAAAAAAAAAAAAGGAATCGTATGTTCATGCCAGATCCTGCAGAATTGGACACATGAGAAGGAGGAGACACTCCTTGTGAGTGGCTCTCACTCATTTCCATTGCCCCTTCCATTGTGACCTCACGGGTGCTTTAATTCTTTCTGTGAGGTATGGATGATGCTGGACCACCCCAACAAGGCTTGATAAAAAAACCAACCAAACAAACAAACAAACAAAAACAAACAAAAAAAAAACCATGCAACTAGGTATTTGGGTTAACGAAGTAGAATTTACTCAGCTTCAACTGGGAGGTTGCCTTCAAGGTGTTTGCTTGAACTCCCCAGGCTGCTGCCATGTTTCTCCTCAAGAGAACAGGACAGCCACTGCCTTCCCACCTGCCTAAGGGAAACAGCGTCCTCTCTGTGATGTTACTACCTTTTGCTAGTGATTGCTACGGTAATGCATTTCCTCTTTAGGGGAGCTATCATCCCCAGTGTGTAAGAAAATAGCTTTGCTTATGACCTCGAAGGACAATTTGGGGTTTTCAAACTTTAGTCTGTGATACTCTGTATCTAGCTAGCTAATCTGTATTTTGGGTCTCTATATAAAACCTAAAAAATAATTAAATGTAGACATTTTGGGTCTTTATGTATTCTGTAAATCAAGATCAACTCTTAATTTTAGGGTTAAACACAACTTACCCCTTAATTATATATTGTCCTTACTTTTGTTTCATTCAGTAGGCGCTCAATAAATCAGGCTTGTGGCTGATGCTGACCTAACCACTGTGTCTGTTCCAAGAAGTTGAAACTCCCCTGAGAGCTGGGACCCTGTTGCCCTATTGCCCATGCAGTTATTGATCAGGAAATAAATGCTTGGTTGCTTTCAGTGCAACAAAGAGGTGACCCTATTTGATTAATCTCCTGGGATAGCAGATTACTGTTGTCAGCTCCAGCAGGGCTAACCTGTAATTTTTTTCACTTAAACCAGGTAGATAAATTGTAGTATTGTTTAGGTGGAAAAGGCCCTATTGAGTGAAAAATCTGAATTTTCCTTGATAGCTTTATTGGGCATGCTGGTTAGGTGTTGGAAAAAAAAGAAGGCAACACATGCATGCTTCAGTGGGAGCTTGCTGGATCTCATTTGCTGGCAATGAATGGAGCACAGTGGATGAAAACCTCCACTCTCCCTAGAAAAACTGAGGGTAAGAAGCAGAACCAGAGAACGTGTGTTCAGTAGATCCAAATCAGACCTGCTAATTGTGCAAATGATTTAAGGGTTATTGTGGAAATTTACTTAAACCGCCAACTCAGCGTAAAACAGCACAAACATGAGGCAAAACTGGCGTTGCCATAGTAATAAAGTACACACAGGGTAATGAGCCTTTGGGATATGCAAGGCAATAGTTAGAGCACATCTGGAATGCCGGTTTCAGAAACAGAAAAAGATGCTAGAAGTTTGATTCTGTGTGATCAAAGATCATTTCAAAGCTAAGGAACTGAAGGAATATTAAAGAACCCGGAATGTTCATGTTTGAGGTGATTAGGGCTTCTTGTAAGCTTAGTAATAGGGAGCAAATGATAAGTGATCCTAAAAAGAACAAAATAGCTTGTTACTCTGAAGGGTTGTCTTTCTCTTTAGAGAAAATTGGATCACTTATAGGCAATTGATCTAGTTAATAATCTGAATTTTATCAGACCCAACCAAATCATCCAGATGAATTTTTCCTGCCTTCTCTGCCTGATGTGAAAGCCTAGTTCAGTATCCCTCTCATTTTTCATTTAGAAATTGTCAGCTGCTGTTGACAAACAGATAATGAGCTTGACACAGGATCAATATTGCATCAGTTGTGTTTATCCCATAACGTGGCTTCTACATGCATTTGCTGAAAGAATTGTTCTTCACTCCAGGGAACACATAAATAAACTCATTCTAACGACTATTTTTAGAAGTTTATTTAAATTTTTAAGAGGGATGAACAGTTTTTCATTGTTTTTTACTTTGAGCTGGGATGAGTTGAGGCTTTAATTCTGACCCGATTTGTCTGCCCCCACCCAACCAATACAGTATTATAATAAAATTCAGTAAATGGTTTATTTCTCCATTTTAAGATTTCAGTTTGATGTTTCAAGAGGTTGAGAACTCTAAGGAAGGTTATCTTCAAAATCCCTTGTTTAACTCTGATAATTTTTCAATTTGGGGAACTGGTTTGATTTTGCTTAAAAAAAAAAAAACCCTCCTCATTTAAAGACACTTAATTACAATTTCATTACAACAATAGAGATAATTTGGGAACTCTTAAGGGGGGAAAATCACCCATGCTCTTATCACTAATAGAAGTGCACTAATCGTGAGTTATTTCCATTCTGGTTTTTTTTTTTTTTTTTTTGAGCACTATTTGTTTTGCATACTTTGTTCTTCCATCTTATTTGTTCTTCGTGTGCCTACTCAACACCCAAGGAGTGGATATCAAGTGTGGAGAGGTGACCCTGGCCCTGCAGATTATCTGTGACTATTCCTTTACATAAAAATAGTAATAACTGGCTTGGTGTTGAGGGTCAAGGGCTGGTACAGGGGGAGAGACGCCAGCGCTTCCTGGAATGTCTAAGGCTGAGGGTGCCAAGAATACAGGACTACTGGGGACAGATGGCCCTCCCCCAAGGAATCATCATTGCATGAAGGATGGTGTGAAGGGTGGCATTTCCTGTGGTGGTGCGCTTCAGAAATTTGTTTGCATAAAACAATCTTGACTTGTAAGCTTTTCACTGTGGGCTGAAACATATTATGTATTACTATTTTCCATACATATGTTTTCTGCGAAAACCTTGGAGCTACAAAGCCTAATTGGCATAGCCAGGCCTTGCCATCAAACCAAGTCAGCCAAATCTGACTTAACTCTCTTCAGCAAAGGCCTGAGTTTGTTTTTCGCATCATAGGGTCTCCCTCTGTCAGCCCTCTCACGTCTGCATTCTGATTCTGAAATAAAAAAGGAGGTTGTTTTTGTCTCCTCTGTCTCTGAAGTTCTCTTTCCATTGCACTCTAGTGACATCCCGCAGAAGGCACGGGGGTGGGGGGGGTGATGAGGAGACAGGCACCACTAACTGTGAGAGGAGGGTGCACAAGAGTCCATACTGGATGGGGGTTGGGGTGCAATGAGAGTGCGAATGGAGCAGTGGAAAGGGGGTTGGGGAGGTGTAGACCCTGGGCAGACAGGCCCTCAGGCCAGCGAAGGGCCCACCTGAAATGGATTCCCTTGTCCAGCTCAGAATATTTTCCAGAAAGCCTTGGGCTACCCCCCACCTTCCTCAAAGTATAGGGGCCTCTCTTCAAAGGATGTCTGATAAACAGACTCTCCACATGTTGCTTATTTGAGGAGCTGGAAGTAGTTTGAGACGACCTGATCTTTTTAGAGACAGCCTTTATTCTTAAAGCCTCATCTCTTTATTTCGATGAGTGTTATAAAAATGCAGTTCCTTGAAGACCTGCCATTAAATGTGTCAGAAGAGTCTCTGTCCTTCAGAAGCAATTAGATTACTTATAGCACAAATTAAAATCCACCACCACCACCACCACCACCAAAATTGAGAGGGGACAAGGGAGTTCCTCAGAGTTCTCTATGTAGGCATTTTCATTCTTTCTTTTTTTCTTTTTAAAGATTTATTTATTTATTTGAGAGAGACCTGGCATGTGCATGCAAGTGGGGGGAGGGCCGGAGAGAGAAGCAGCCACCCTGCTGAATGTGGAGCCCTACATGCCTCCATCCCAGGAGCCTGAGATCATGGCCTGAGAGAAACCAAGGGTCTGATGCTTAACCGATTGAGCCACCCAGGTGTCCTCAAGGCAGGCATTTTAAAGAGGGCGACTCTGATCTCTGTGGCTTCAGGAGGGACAGCTGGGCTCCCTGGTGGAAGGTGATAAAGGGGCAGGTTTGTGCCCAATGCAGCAAGGTATTTTCTTGCAGTGCATTCCACAGGTGGAATGAGTTTGCTTTTCTATTATGTTACGTGAGGTATGGTAATAGGTTTCACAGGAGAAAACCTATTGGTTTTCTATTGGAGGAGTTGGTTGTTTTTGTGAAAGATGTGTTTTTTTTTTTAATTTTTATTTATTTATGATAGTCACACAGAGAGAGAGAGAGGCAGAGACATAGGCAGAGGGAGAAGCAGGCTCCATGCACCGGGAGCCTGATGTGGGATTCGATCCAGGGTCTCCAGGATCGCACCCTGGGCCAAAGGCAGGTGCCAAACCGCTGCGCCACCCAGGGATCCCGAACGATGTGTTTGACGCAGGGCTACCCAGGTTTCTTTATTGAAGTCCTGGGTGCGCAACGAGCATCTGACCCTCCAAGACGGTGATGATTTGCAGCATATCTTAATCACACTCACTGCGGAGCCCTTGATTGGCTGGTGTCCCTCGGGACACACTCTGGTATATGCTGGAGTGACCGAATAATAGCTGCCTGCCACCAGCTGCAGTCCACTGGCCAGGTAGGTGGCCCAAGTATGTGCATGGAGGTGGTGAGCCTTGGGGCCCCTTATCTTAAAGTCAGACGTGTGCTTTGATGAAATAGGGAGAAAAAGGAAGAAAGACTATGTAATGGAATGAAGCAGAATTTTGGACTAGGGCCAAGACTGTGTCAGTACTCGCACCTTGCCATCTCGGTGAAATGAAGCCCCGGGAGTAGAGCCTTCTCTGTTTGACCTGAGGGGCCATCTCTCACATCAGAGGGGACAAGGAAGGGTGCAGAAGGCCTGTGCCTGCCATCCTGTGGAGCAGAGAGAGGATGAAGGAGCGGTGCCCGTTCTTTCTTCTTTTGAAGAATCCTTCTGTCCCTCTTGTAAAGGACTTCATGAAACTCTCCTTGGATTCCTGTGCGGGGATGTGGCTTCTGTTACAGGCACACATGGCAAATGCCCTTCTGCAGGGAGTACATGGCCATAGGCCTGACCCCAGGTAACATCCCCAAAGCCTTGGGGATTATGTGCTCATGTCTTTTGGTTGTTGAGACTCTAGCTGAGTTCAGCTAAAGAACCATTTTTAGTTCTGGTTCCTAGGAGGACCCTCGGTTGCTCTGCAGAGCTTGGGGTCCCCTTACCAGGTACTAGCCTGGGCAGTGGGTGGGTGGCATAGCTCTCATGCCTTGGGCCCCCTTTTCTCTTTATTCCCAGCCCAGGGCTGGCCTCTTAGGGACACCCCAGAGCCAGCAGCCAGTTTGTGTTTGGAGAAAAGCATAGTCTCCTCCCACTTCCCCAGTGTTAGTATTTCCTCCTGCTTCCCCTCAGGACTGCCTTCCCAGGACAGCAGAGCTCCTGGTGGCTGCTGGGGAGAGGATTTCGGGAGGCCTAAGGAGACCCGCCCGTTCTCACCACTCACATGGCTACATTGTTCCTGGTGTCTCTTGTTTGTCTGGTCTGCTTTCCTGGCTGGTGCCCAAGACGGAGATTTCTTAGTGTTTCCACATGTGAGTGGCTGGGCTGTGCTGGGTCATTTGACTTTGTTCTCACCATCAGCACCTCCTCCATCAAAAGAAGTACAGAGAGGAAGGTTGTGTATTCACAAGAAGCAGAGGGGAGTTTATTTTTATTTTATTTTTATTTTTTTATTTTTATTTTTTTAATGTATTTATGATAGTCACAGAGAGAGAGAGAGAGAGGCAGAGACACAGGCAGAGGGAGAAGCAGGCTCCATGCACCGGGAGCCCGACATGGGATTCGATCCCGGGTCTCCAGGATCGTGCCCTGGGCAGAGGGGAGTTTAAAATAAATGGGTAGATGCTTTCGAAATAGTTCACAGCTGAATGGGGCCCCTCGCAGTACAAGATAAGTAGAACTCTACACTGCGTCATGTGTGGCTTGTGTGAAAAGCACCCAGGCATGTCAGTGGGTGTATGGAGGTCATAATTCCAAGCACAGGTCTTTGAAGGGGGCTGTTACAATTTTAAAGTGAGTTTGGAAAAGGAAACATGGGAGACTTGAAATGGTGGAACAAAAAATTTTATTTCTAAGTTGAAAAAATTAAAATCTTTCTCTGCTTTTAAGCCCTTGCTTAAATGTCACCTCTTCCCTGAAGCCTCCCTGGATTCTTCCTGACTGGAACTAATGTTGCCGTGCTTGATGGTTTTCTAGTGCCCAAAACACATGACCGTTGTACATGACAGAATGTACTGCTTTTGTTTAAATGACTTTCTCCTCTATTAATCTGTAAGCTCTTCGAAGGCATAACTTCCCCTTTTCCATTCTGTTTCCCTGGAGAAAAATTATACACTCAACAAAGATTTATTGAATGGAGTCAAAATATATCAGATAGTCTTTCTTTTCCATTTTTGGGAAACATAGAGTTTTCCTAAGTAAATTTAGGAGTTATTTGCTTAAAAAAGATAAGCTTTAATTAAAAAACCAATTTTAAAGAGGGTTTGCATCAAGCTTAAACACTGGGAATAGATATAAATATATATTTGTATTTCACTGTAAGCCTTTCGTGAGAAGACAATAATCGTTAACCACATGAGTTAGTGTGGCGGAATGTCTGGGAAGTGGGAGGTTCAGGAATGCTGCATCGTTGAATAAATTGTGAACATTTCTGGTTTCAATTTGGTTTACCTACTCTTGGTCTGCAAGATCTGGAACGCTGCCCTGGACTTTTGGTTCTGTGTGAATTGGCTCTGAGGAGGAGGAATGCTAGAAGTAGCTGCTGGAATTATGAGCTTCAGGGACTGGGATCATGAGAAGTCAGTGGACTGGAATCTGTGTTCTGAGATGCTGCCCTGAGTCTGTCTCCTTGCTGACAGCCCCACGTTGGAAATACTCTTCCACTGTTAATGAATATGTTTTATTTTCACATGCAGCTTGCTAATAATGTAGCCAAAAATCCTGAAACAAAACACAACCCTCCCCCCCCCAAAGAAAACCCACAAAAGCTTTCTGGAAGTGATTACTTAATACTGCACATTTCGTAGACAGTTGAGTAGAACACTACGATAAAGAAAATGTTGTCTTTCCTTCCCCGAGGGAAGAGAGGAGGGCTAACAAGCTTAAATATAGAAGGGGATTGCCGTCAAGTACATTTTCATGCCTCTGTTTTTCCAAATTCTCATTACTGCCCCTTCTCTTTTATGGATTTACTATTTATTCTACTTGAATAATCCATTTTTGGGGGTGTATTTCCCCCCTCACTTCCATTCTGATGTGATAACACATTTCAGAATGTCTATTTAACACATTAATAAAATTAGCTTTAGTAGGAGTTGTAAATCCAGGATGTCACACCTAGATCGAGTGAGCAGATTGGCTAGGTATTGTGCCTGAGCCTTGGTGTCATTTTTTTGCTTTTGATTATACTTCTCAGGCCCTTAAACCTGCAGACAAGTCGTCTTCGCTGGCACTTGTCAGGTGCACTGTGCCCACACAGACCTTCAGCCTTTCTCTTCTGTGTGGCACATTGGACTGCACAGAGTCAACAGGATAGGATTGGCTCGCTGGGAGAAAGCACATTTCCTAGCAGAAAGGTCATTCTCAGCAACGAGGATAATACAATTTAAATAATGACAATCGAAGCTCACTTACCTTCTCAGTTACTTTAGTTTGGCCTAATATCCAAATCAGTTTGTCAAATTAAAATAGATTAAGGGTAGCAGAGTCCCCAAATGTGACACATTAGTAGGAAAAACCAGATTAGAATTAAAAATGTATATTTAATCATGAGGTAACCTTATCAAATAGGAAGTCTTTGTAGTTAGGATATTATTGAGAAAATCTCCAATTTTTAGTAGGGTGCTTCCTGAATCTCTTGGTCAGGAATAATAAGCACTTAATTTTCATTCATTGCCCATAATGACAAAGCTAGAAGGTGCCCTTCTATAGTAAAATCTTTTTTTTTTCTATAGTAAAATCTTAATACTGTTAGAAGCAAACCCAATATAAAAGGCTGTAAAAGAAAAAAGGAAGTTATGATGTGTATTTGATTGTTGACCTATAGAATACCTGGAAGTAAAAACCACAGAAGTAGCTGTTCTAACCTGATTCGAAAATGCTCTCTTTTCTTCTAAAGGATGTCTTTCAGCTATTGGTTGGCCAACTGAGTGTGTCCTAAAAGAAGCCACCTCTAAAACCCCAGTCAAGAACAGAAGATGTGGGGCACCTGGGTGGCTCAGCAGTTGAGCATCTGCCTTTGGCTCAGGTCGTGATCCTGGGGTCCTGAGATGGAGTCCCACATCAGCCTCCCTGTGAGAAGCCTGCTTCTCCCTCTGCCTATGTCTCTGCCTCTCTCTGTGTGTCTCTCATGAATAAATAAATAAATAAACAAAATCTTTAAAAAAATCCCCCAAAGAATAGAGGATGTATGTTTGGAGAAAATTGTGTCCTAGTGTCATAAGACGTACAGAGGCTCTTTAGTGAGGTTTGTATAGGAGAAACTATTATTGAATTAGTGCATCATTACTGTTTTTTAAGTCCAAATTCCGGGAGGTTACCAACTGTTTTTTTTAAACTCCACAACAGAAGTAACATAGAAGCTTTTCCTTTAAATGACTGACAGAAGAAATGGATTTTGTGGAGAGCGATACCAAGGTACCGACTCCAGTAATTAGAGAAGAGTTTGGTTAGTGGGTATGTAAAGAGAGGTCATCCCCAAAATGTAGGAATATAACTCCGGATGTCATCAGTGGTTCACCTGATGATCTTGCTACAGTGTTTTCCGTGAAGGAAACCTTTCCATTGCTACAACAATCTTGATGACTGTTGATGACTGTTCGCACGTATGTGTTGCTGGGTTGTGGATGTGGTGAGGGAGGTATTGGGCATTGTAGAGCAGTTGAAAAAAAATTGCTCTAATGTACTGGTTTTCCAAATAGTCCTCCACTGGAGTAGATGGCCTGCCTCACCCTGGTTCTTTCTGAGGAGGTTTACAGGCATATCAATTAGTAGAGGCTAAAAATAAAACAACTTGAAAGAAAAGAACCCCCAAAGAAATACTCCATAGCGACCATCTCTCAAACCCATACAATAAGAATGTCAATCCTACCACATCTCTCTCCATTCTTCTTTTCATAGTTTAGTGTAACCTTAGGGTTGTATTCAAATGAAATGTTTCGTACCAGCTAAGATGAACCAACCTGGAGCTGTTATTTCGAATCCCCTCAACAGATCTCATGAAAAGCATCATTGTGATTGGACGTCACCTCTGTGACATTTAAGATGTATACTACACAAAATACAGTAGCTGGCTAACCAGCTCTATAGCGCTTGTTAAGCTTTTTCCATTCTGCAAAGGCAATAGCTCTGCAATACAGAAAGTGATTGCATTAAATCCTTGGCTGGCAATTTTGTGTGGGATTGGGTATTGAAATGCAGCAAAGCAAATAATGAAGGCATATGTTTACCTATAATTCTTTTTACCTTGGGAGAAGGATTAAATAGGAACAGTTTGGTTGTTGTCAAATTCTTAACAGTTGCTTTCAAGCATGAAACAGTCCCTGGGCTCTCGAAGGATTTACTTAGCAGTTTGAATAGAGAGGTCTTTACCGCTAATGGAACTGAGATGGCAGGCTTAAGCAATGGGGTGCTTTATAGCGTCTTTAGCCACTTGAGAAGATGTAGCATCAAATAGCTAAAACCATCCTGGTCTCCATTGGTGTTTAAGAAGTTGTGTAAAATTGGTGAATAAATAATTCAGCGTTGTATGAATGTCTGGATGCCAAAAGTGTGGAGAGTATCTAAAAGCTTGATTCACGGAAGGTTTAGTTCTGGGAGCAGCTCTGGAGCGCCTACTTGAGCTGGGCCCCAGGGAACATTTACAGACGATGACATTTTCTAAGAAAGAAAGAATTTTCACTTAGGATTTGACTGAGCTTTGTAAAGAAACATTTCACTGGGGACTCCAATCCTGGAAAAGTGTTATTCATAAAAAAAAAAAAAGAATATTTTATTTTCAGTACAGATGGTTGGCAGTGACTGCTTGTGTTTGTATGCATGTGTGTGTATTTAAAATACGAGATGTTGATGATGATGTAGAATCTTAAGTAACTATTTAAGCTCTGTACTATTTAACAGTTAGCTTTCAGAAAGCACTTGTTCAAGAGGTGGGGGAGACACAGTCACAATTTGTCTTGTAGCCAGTTGAAGCTTCTGCTTCATACTCTCTCATCATTTTGTGCAGTATCCGGGGACCATGGTGGAGATGTTTCTGGATTGTGTTCTTTACTGAGCAGGTGGAAAGCAGCTCTGAGGGATCTTCCAGAAGAGTGGATATTCACAAATATTCTGACTCTCCCTCTTGGCATGTACTGTACTTTCTGTCCATGCGGCCATATGACTTGGGCTAATTCATTGTCAAATTCTGAGCAGAAGCACTGAGGGCCAGTGTGCGTCTCAGTAATCCCTGTGGCCCCTGCCATGGCAGCTTACCGTATTTTGGCTCCAGGGGTGAGGATGACTTGGAAAGAGCCCCTGCCTGACCTGACCCGCAGTGGGCATGGAGTGGGGGCGAGAAGTGATACATTCCCCAGTATCTTGTAATTGTACAACTCGGCCTACCCTGAGTGACATAAGCCACAAGGTGTTAGATCCTTCTTGAGGAAGAGAAGTGTGCTCAAGAGTTCCATTGACATTTCATGACCTTAGGCTGAGTAAAGCAAGTCTTGTGCTGATGTGGTGAATGCTAAGTCAGGGACAGATAGACCTTGGTTCCTGAATGAGAACAACTTCATGGGGGGATTGGCCTTTCTCTTGACTTTCTTTTTTCCCCTCCTGTTATAGCTCACCTCCAACATTCTTTTTCTTCCTTCTGCCAGTTGGAAGAAAAGACCCCCCCAGGGAGCTGTCATGGGATCATGCCAGAGCCTTGTCAGTCTTTGTGAGGTGCTGTCAGGTGGAACTTTATGGGCACAAATGCAGCCGAGACTGGCCTGGCTGGTACATCCCCTCTGGGCTACCCTGTGGCAAGGCCCCACATAAATAGGGTGCTTACAGAGAGGCAAGCCTAAGAGGGGGTGGCAGCCCTGCTGCTAGTGTAGGAGGTGGTCATTGAGCTGGGGGCAGGGGAGAGAGAGCAAGCCCCACTGCAACGTTGAAGAGGACAGGCATGCAGTGGGTGAGACCTTTAGGGAAAGCTGGACGGGTTTAATCTGAGCAAGTCAAGAGTTAAATACTTGATGAGGCCTGGCTTTGTGTGAGTCTGTGTGTGTGTGTTGAGGGAGAGAGAAAAAGAACAAAAAAAGGGGTTGTTGAAACAAGCCAAAGTTCGGCCAAGTTCTCCTCTGAACCCATAATCCCTCCAAGATATTTTTTCCAGGCATAAGAGGAAAAATCATTTTCTAAAACTTTCCATTTCTGATTTTTCTGTGATTCTAGGCAGTCACTTGTATAAAATTTTTATTATGCCTTTTTTATTTTTAAATCTTCAGTATGTGTAGCTTGCTTATTTTAATGCTATTTGAATTTCTGGAAATTATTATTTTTTTATTTTTCTTTTATATGTAAGGTGATATCTTACTGGGGTGTTCTTGTATAATTTAGTGGCTTTAAAATGGTTTTGCTTTTAGTGTAAATCCTAACTTTTTTGGAAAAATATATATTTGTTTTGTCAAAAATCATTTTATATTTTTAACCCTTTTTCTGATTATACGAATCTTGCATTATCATTGTAGGAAAAATCAGAAAATACCAGAAAGTTTCAAAAAGAAACTAAAACATGATAAAATTACTCAAAGGGCACTATTAACAATTTGTTGTATATTTTCCAGCTTTCCCTGCATGTGTCTATCTGTATTGTACATGTGTACTCCTGTGCACAATAGTGAATATGTTATGAATGCAATTTTTGCAGCTTGCCTTTTTCAGAGATCAAGATCATCATTATTTTTTCATTCTGAGAAATCATTCTGGAAAATATGATTTTTAATAGCTGCCTATGACTTTAGTACTATTCCACAATGTGTATTCTCTTACCTTTCTTAGTGTTGGGCATTTAGGTCATTAGCAGTGCTTCACTATTAATGCTACATCGAGTGTCTTTGTTCCATGTTTTCATTAATTTGAGAGTTTAGGTAAGAGATAATTAAGGCCTAGAGTAATAAAAACAGCTCCTTGTGTGTTAACAGGCCCTGGACCCTTTATGTGCCCCAAGAACAATGATAGGAGGTGAGTGGCATTGTTTCCCCTGAGAAATAGTCAAATCAATCCAGTGGCCACAGCTGGTGGGCTGTGAATGTGAGTCCAGGACTTACTGGGCGAAGCCTCAGTTCTTCAGTGCACCCCTGTTCCATGGAGAATCCCCCATGGAGAACAAGGGGACTGAGTGGTGAGAGAAGAGCTCTGAAAAATGTATGGGAACCATCATGATTAAACAAAAACCTGCCAATATTGGAAGATCTAAAACCAGCTCATATATGAATATACTGTAAACTATCCTACCAGCCGTCCTTTCCTGGCTTCTGGTATTTTAAATTAGAACAAACCAAGGCCTAGTGATTTACACAAGTGAATATTTATAGGTGTGAGTAGGACCATAACCCCTGTTGGCCTTCCTCATTCTTTCCTTGCACTGCTCCAGACTCTCCAGGCTTCCTAAGGAATGAAGAACTAGAAGTCCTAATTCTCTATTCATAATGAGGTCAGATTGCATCTTGCACAAGGGGCTTCCCCCCATGTTACCTAGTCTGAAAGCAATCAGTATTTGTTGAAGTGCAAGGGTGACAGTACTGGGGGACTGGCTTGGAATCCCAGCTCTGTCATTTTCTGGCTATGTGGCCTGGGCAAATTACTTCACTTCTCTGTGCCTCCATTTCCTTTTCTGTAAAATGGAGGCAAGTCTCGTATCTACCACACAAGGTTATTGTGAAGATGATACGGGAGAGCATGTGCAGGGCTCCTAGGACTTGAGGGTGTGTGCAGGTGAATGGCTGCTGTCTGGGGAACCAGCCATTATGTTTGTGCCACTTCCTTCCTTTGGCTAACATTTTCAAGGACCTGGATGGAATCAATTTTTGCCTCTAACAAAATTTATAGAGACTTTACAGGAGCTTGGAGTATACCTATTGCTGTCATTGAGCGCATATATTTAAGGGTAGTAGTGAGATAAAAGTGTGTAAAAAAAGCTTTAGAAGGTTAAGAAAACTCCCAGATTTAAATATCTTTTTTAAGCAGGCAGTAGAATGTCATCACAATTGTTTCCTTTATTTCCTGATATGAAAGTTGTTGGAATAAAATTAAAAACAACCTAATAGCATATCAAGAAGTCAGAGATTTTCAGATTTCCTGATTTGGTTTTACCTACTAGTTACTTTCCAGCTCTTTATCATAGTGAATGCAGATAGATTTTTGTAAAAGTCACATGAAATTTGAATCAGTTTTGCTATTTTTGTCTTAAAAATGAAAAAGGACTATGACCTAATCCCTGCCCTGTGATAAAATTATATTGAGGTAAGAGAATAGAAAATGCACTAAAAAAAAAAAAAAAGAAAGAAAGAAAGAAAATGCACTATAACTCTTCCATGCTTTCTTTTTCTTTTTTAAAAAATTATTTATTTATTTGAGAGAGAGCGTGCAAGCAAGCGCATGAACAGGGGAGAGGAATAGAGGGAGAGGGAGAAGCAGATTCCCTACTGAACAGGAAGCCTGATATGGGGCTCCATCCCAAAACCCCGAGATCGTGACATGAGCCAAAGACAGATACTTAACTGACTGAGGCACCCAGGTGTCCCCTCTTCCATGCCTTCTTGAATGAAAACATTGAGAGATAGCAGAGGTTCTGGGATCATCAAGAAGCACTTATTCTGTTCTCATCAGTCACTGACAAAGTTGCAGTGAGGCCACTGATGTTAATGTGTGACATTAGCAGTTATAGGTCTTGGTTTGAAATCCATATCCACAGTGTACAGCTGAGGGGCACACAGCGTCCTGGCTTCATTTCTTCTTTCTTTTTCTTTTTCTTTTTCTTTTTCTTTTCTTTTCTTTTCTTTTCTTTTCTTTTCTTTTCTTTTCTTTTCTTTTCTTTTCTTTTCTTTTTTCTTTTTTCTTTTTTATAGAGAAAATACTTCCTACTGTGAGGATTGAATGAATTAACATTTGTGAGATTGCCTAATGCAAATACTCCCCTGACTTTGCCCCTTTTCCTCTGAGGATGTTGACCAAGGCAAAGGGAAGGCTGTCCATAGACCAAGCTTAATTCTTGAGACTACATTCTAGGTTTGTTTTTTAAAGTGGGCTATTTTCTGATACTGTCTAATCAGATGATATGACATAGGACATTGTGTGCCCTCTGTGAGACAAGCACTCTTCTTTGGTAAAGCTCTTAGTCCCTGCCCCCATTTAAAGGTTTAACAATTTTTGGACTTTAGCAGGGTCCATATAGGCCTAACACACAGACTTAAGGGAGAGAGAAAATTTTCTATTTCAGTCTTGTACTTAGGGACCTAAAAACTGCTGTCAGAGTTTTCTTCGATGAGTTCAACTGTCAACCCGTGGGTAGATGGCCAGAAGAACATGTTGGGACCAGGGACATGGTATAATTTGCTCAGGGAATGGGAGGGAGCATAGAGATAGCTTCTACTAGCATTATTACCTTCCACGTGACCCCCATCCCTGCAACGAAGCTGGTGGCTTTATGAACATAAGAGGTCTGCTAGTCATGAAGTTGTAATCTGTACAACCCCAATGCCCTCGCTCAGGGTCTAAGCCTAACCTGTGTTCTTCCAGCTTTCGTACTTGGGTTATAATTGTGAGATATTTGACAAGCTCTTATACTCAGTCTGATTACATCTCCCATTGGGAATTAATTATACTCGACTGCCCCTTACTTGAGCATTGTAGGCCTTATAACTATGCAGATGGCTTGGTGTCCTTCCTTGTCTACAGAGGGAATTCCCTCTGAAGGCTCCAAAATGATGCCTAATGGAACAGTGGAATTAGGAATCCTTCTGGAAGCCACTGTCTCCGTCCCATGCTGTTTGTACTCCCCTCCTGACCCCACTGATTTGCACAACCAGTCACTCTGTCCTCACTTTGAGCAGGATATTTTCTCTCTTCAGTTTTTGAACACCAAGCATCACAGTCCTTTTGGGCCTCAGACATTGGCCTTTCCTTCATCAGGGTCATAGCTCCCTCCCTGGGGGACCTGGTTAAGCCAAGAAGCTGAGCAGGGAAGTCATTTACATTTCATTAATGTGGATTGTATGTCCTGCTCTGGGCCATCTTGTCCTTACCCTCCTATTCCCTGGGAGGGAGATGTTGTCTGCCCAGAAGAGCACTGGCCAGACAGACTGCATACCCATCTGTTGTGATAGTCTTTGTCCTAGTGTTTTAGGGCTGGACTCTGGGCTTTGAGGTACCACGGAAGGGATCCATCAGGATATAGATTACCTAGGACCTGTGATGATGCTCAGTTCTTTCCAGCAAGTATTTAGGAAGCACCTGCTCCCTCCCCGCCTCATGCTGTGTCCAAGGTAGTATGAATATGAGGCCTCTGGTGTATACCAGGGGCAACCAGAGGCCAAGTACATGGGCCATGCTTACCTTAAATACCATCTTAAATATTTCAGGTGGGAAGTTTTTGTGGTATGGAGTAGAATCAAAGTTAAACCCAGTTATTTTTCCTCTAGAAGGACCAGCACAGAAACCAGCAGTAGAGGTTAGTTAGGAAGCATGTTACTTGTGGCCATGCTTGAGCAGAGTTCCTTTTGTTACTAATAAGAGGCCCTGTGGAAATGGAAATCCTAGTGTGGGTAGCTCTCCTTTTGGAAAAAAAAAAACAGCTAATTTTTTTCTAAAAGATTTTTGAGAATTTTCAAATGGCCATGTGACAAATATACTAGGTATATATTTCCATAGTAATATAAGAAATATGTATGTTGGGGTACATATTCTATGAGGCACTATTGGGTTTCTGTATACTAGATTGGGTTTTTTAAATGTCTGAGACATTCACTACGTTTCACTTTAATATTAATGAATTAAAATAATTCAGAAACAAAAATTGTTAAGTAGTTTAATGATTTGACTTAATGCAACCGATTTAATGCATTTCTGTTACTCCCTAGCGTACTATTGTTGGATGGTAGATACTGTCTTTGAAATGAGATTGGAAAAAGATAATACAGTTTCCTAAAAATTGCAAATAAGGTACAAAGTCTTGATTCTAAATCATACTTTTCTTATTCGATTTTATTTAAAGGAATGAAACATTTAAATCACTATATGATTGGTCAAAACCATTGGTTGGCATTTTAAGGGTCATCTAAAGAATATACTTTAAAAGGAAAACTAAATTGGAATTCCTTTCCATCTTAGTTTTTTTCTTTTTTTTTCTAGCTATCTTCAAAATCAAATATTTTTTTATTTTATTATTATTTTTAAAAGATTTTATTTATTTATTTGTGAGAGACACAGAGAGAGAGACAGAGACATAGGTGGGGAGCCTGATGTGGGACTCGATCCTGAGACTCCAGGATCACGCCCTGGGCCGAAGGCAGGTGCTAAACCACTGAACCACCCAGGGATCCTGTGTTTTCTTATTTTAAATTCTGCTTTTGCCCACCACTGTTAATGATTCAGTCATTCAACAAATAATTGAATGCCCACTCTGGGTCAAGCAGTATTCTGAATGCTGGCAGTGCTAAACAAAATTGTCATAAAGCTCTGTCTTCAGGGAGCTCACATCTATTTATGTACATTTCTGTGTGACAAGCACCAAGCTCTGTGCTATCCATGCATGAGCTATTTTAATCTTTATATTGGCCCAAAGAGGAAGACACTGTTGCTATTTCAATTTAGCAAATTAGGAAGCAGAGACTTGGTGTGGCTTGCAATCTTGAGCCTTCCTAAGTGACAGGCTAGGTTTCCAGTGCATATCCATTTTCCCCACTACTGGCTTCATGACCAGTGTGCTGTTGAGAGAGAACCACTAAGTTAGCTTCAATGAAGAATTGGCCTGGAACCATTGAAATTTGGCTTTAGGAACTACATTTCAAAATGGTGGTGGACTATGGACTCTGGGCAATAATAATGCACCTGTAAATTATCAGTTGCAACAAATGTCTGATATTGGTGGAGGATGTTGATACTGGGTATCCAGCTGGCAGAGGGGGGGTACATGGGGAATTTCAGAAACCTCCCCTCAAATTGCTGTGAACCTTAAAGTGCTCTAGAAATATATAGTCTTAAAAAAATAGTAGATGCATGGAAGCAGCTTCAGAGGGAAAACATTAAGATGGTGGGATGTCAACATGTCCTATGAGGAGATTTTAATGAATTAATGAAGTAGAGCAATGGGTAGAAAGTTCTGGGGCACAAGTTTCAGGCCAGTATAAGGAAGAGCTGTCTAACCTGTCCGTAGGAGTGGATTGCCTCATTAATGGTGATCTTGGCCCCATGGATATGATCAGGAGGGGTCAGTCAAGTGTTTGGAGGGATAATTAGTTATATTAGGTCCCCAAACCTACTTAACAGAATCATGTGGTCATTGTTGGAAGGATGTATTGGGCTACTCTGAGATGTTTTGATTCTTTAGGTTTAGGCTGAAGCCTGATCATCCAGATTTTTAATCAACAGTATAGATGATCCATTTTCAGGGTAGAAGTGGTGGTGGTGGTAGTGGTGTAGCAGAGGGCACCAGTGTACAAAAGACATTTTTTTGAGCAGGGTGTATAGAATGTTTTAGAAACTGTAAGGCCAACATGTCTGTAACACAGAATAGGGTAAGGTTTATTAGAAAGAGTAGGGATGTAGGTGGGGACCAGAAATGGGAGAGTCTTCTAAACCATGTGAAGTATCTCAGGTACAGTTGGAAACTACTTGAGCCAAGAGCAACACGGACTAACACAATTTTTTTTTTTGTGTGTGTGTGTGTGTGTGTATGCACATTCCCACACAAATACACATAATGTTTTTAAAGATCACTCAGGTTGTAAAGATAATGGATTTAGAAATGTGGTGGAGAGAGCAAGTATGGGTTGTGGTAAATGGGTTCATGGACTATGTCAGTATTCTGGGTAAGTGACAACAGGGTGAGGTATTTGGGAGCTAAAATCAGCAAGGCTTGATGATAGATTGGATAAAATAGGTGAGGGAAAGGGGAAAATTGAGGTTGGAGGGAGATGCCATTTACTCACCAAGGAACACAGGAGGACAACCAGGGCTGTGGGGATGTTTTGAATGTGTGGGAGTCAAGTTGTGGAGATGGCCGAGGTGGGCCGAAGGGGAGGCCAGGCTACTGAAGCCAGGGGATAGATGAAATATCTAGAGAGCAAGAAGAGAGCTAGAAGAGGATCCAGGGAGGAGTGCAGACCCTCCTGACACTGGACACCTGGTGGAGGAGGAAGAAACACAGGAAGCCCTGGGAAGTGAGGGCCTTCCAAGATGGTGAGGTGGTCCAGACAGGAGGGAAGACAGAGCTTAAGAAGAACAGCCTTTGGCACCTGGCCTGGAGCCGCCAGGGACTTGGTTGGGCACCCGATGTGTGCTGGGGGCTTGTGGTCACTTCAGGGGCGAGGGACCTATGGGGATTGGCATACCAGTCTCCTGAGAAATGGGGTTGTGAAGAGCAACAGAGAAGTAGGACAGTTGCTTGCAGAAAGTGTGGAAGGGAGTTTTGGAACAGTTAACAAAATGGAACAGACTTGTGGCTTGTTTGCTGATTTATTTTAGAGTTGGCATGTGAGGGGATTAAAGAAAAAAATTGGAGTGATGCTTTTAAAGTTTCATCTTTGTTATTTTAAAAATGTTTTCTATCGTGAACTCTGAAGAAATCCTTGAGAGGATGATGGATTTCCATGGCCGAGCTTGTACACAAGTGAGTCCTCAGGAAGGCACTTTTTTTTTTTTTTGAACCTAAGGCTTTGTTTTTCTCTCCTCGAGATAAGATAGAACATCATTAACACCACATTTTGCCTTATCTAGGAAGAGGAGAATGGTTCCAGATGTATGCTGCAGCACTAATGCGAGCCAGTGGATCTGTGCTGGGGGGCCTGAGGTCAGCCCGTTTCACAGGCTGCGTGAAGGGGGGACCCACATCCAGGACCTGAATTTCCTCTTAAATTGAGTATCACGTTAAATTTGGGAGCCTCAGGGACCACCATTCAGAACCTTTTCCCTCACACTGATTTGCTTTTCTGGTCTGCAAGTCCATGTCCCATTTCATTTAAAACAAATGTAAGTCTTTAATTAAGAAGGTTTTAAAGTCATGAGATTACAAAGTAATCTTGAATCTAATCCTCTGGAATTTTAACCAAATCACCCAATATCTCTAAGCTGGGAGTCTTTTCAGCTTTAAATTGAAACTGAATCCCACCGAGAAAATATAACCGAGCCTCGTCAAAACCTGTGCTAATTTCCTTCTTTGTTTTGACTCTTCCTCTTAAAAATAATCAATAAACTTGATTTTCTACAGCAGTGATTTTCAACTTTAGTAACTGTGATAAAATATATTTCTTCCTATTAACTTGGCTGTAATAGCACATTTGTATTCAGATGGACAGAGAGTTAACTAACACAAGGCCAACTTTTAAATTTCATGATACACCAGGGGATTCATTGGGGTGCTTCTGAGGATTACTGAAAGTCTAGTTTGGGAGTTAGATAATGGTCCCGAGATACAGAACTGTTTCCTAGATAGATGGGTGATTTCCCTGACACCTTTCCCTTCTCCCATGTCTAGACTTTTCCTGGTGATTGTTCTAGTGCCACGTATCTGTCAAGGGTGAGGTAGTAATAGTAGCTGTGGGTCGTAATGAATTTTTTTTCCAGTTTTATTATTAAGGTATAATTGACAAACATTGTATGTATTTAAAGCATGCATATACATGTACATTGTGACATGATGACCACAATCAAGCTAATTATAATGCATCTATCACCTCACATAGTTATTTTTTTTCCTGTGGGGTGAACATTTAAGATCTATTCTCAACAAATTTCAAGTGTACAGTACAGTATTATGAACTATAGTCATGCTGTGCATTAGATGTCTGTAGCTTATTCATCTTGAATAACCAAAATTTTGTACCCTTTGACCAGTACCTCTCCATTTCCTGCCACCCCCATCCCCCCAACTCCAGCTTCTGGCAACCACCATTCTCCTCTCTGCCTCTGTGAGTTTGACTTTTTTAGATTCCATGTATCAGTGAGATCATACAGTCTTTGTCTTTCTGTGTCTGGCTTATTTCACTTAGCATAATGTCCTCCAGGTTCTGGATGTTAATGAAATTTGATTGTCAATATATCCTGTGCTGATTGTACTCCAGTTAAACAAAATCACAAGGTGCATATGTATAAAAATCCAAATGTCAAATGCTAATCTATCAGTTTACAATGAGAATGTGACAAAGCATTCTGTGAAAGGCACATTGTACCCAGATCTAAACAATCTAAAGGGAAGCCAAGTTAGAAGGTTGGTTATGTATGGAACGGGGATGATGTCAATGGCCAGTTGTCATCAAGCTGTTGGACCAGTGTATCCATTTCCTCTGTAGTGACACACTTCTGGTAGGAACCAGACCATGGTGTTTTCTGAATCAGTGGCCTGTTCCATTTTTCTGGCAGTTCTCTACTAGACATTTTATATGCAAAGGCATGAAGTGATAACCTCATTTTTATAGAAGAGCAAAATGGAGCTCAGAGAGGTGGTGTAATTGGCTTAAAAGTTGCACTGATAATAATGGTCATAATTATAACTGGAGCTCATATTTAATTCCAAGGGCTGTGTTTCCATTCACTGTGCTATACTATTAACATTTGGGTGGCCCCTAGGTCTTCAGTGGCACCAATCATCTCTAAGAAACTTAAGTGTGTCAGCACTTGATGGCCCTTCCATGAGCAGAGCATCTGGTTCACTTTGCTGAGGTGTTTCTAAGCCAGGGTGGCCACATCTGTTCTAATTAGGAACGTGTAAAATCTAGCCATCAACTGTGTCTGAAGTCTGGATAGGGTGAATACAGCAGATAAATGATCTAAGGCAAATGATCTGGATTTAAGGATGGTGTTTGGGAAGGAGTTACAGAGATGAAATGATAAAAGAGAGTTTTAATGGTCTCTCACCAAAGCTGTGTGCTGTTTACTGTTGGAATTAGCATGACTGATGAGTACAGTGCTCTGAAAAGCTGTGAAAACATCTAAAAAAATTCAGCGATTGCCTCAGTGCCCTAAATAGTCTTATGTCAGCAATTAGCATTAACAGTCTTTCATTAATCCGTCAGATTTCTGATGCTGCACATCCTAAAGCAGGAGATAATAGAGAATCCTCAGGATTAGCCACCGATGCATCGCACTACAGCATGTCATTACGGCAGTGGTGTTGAGACAGCACTTGGAAATGGAAGAATGGGAGGGCAATAATTCTCTCAAAGCAGCAGTGCGTTCCTCTTCTTCATTCAATTCAGAGTGCTACCTAATGTGGCGCATAACCAAGGGGGAGTCTTTATCATGAACTCTTCCTCTCTATAGAGGTAAGTTGGCTTTTTAGTTGTTGTCTTAATGAGACATTGTTGTAAAAACGACATTCCAAGTGCCTCCTGGAAAGAGGAATATTGCTGCTGAATTCAAAGCAGTTCAGATGGTGCAACCATTACTTGCTGAAACTTGTCCTCCATCATTTATTTCATGAACATGTTCTATTTGAGCAGCATTCTCCATGTTCTTGTTCTTCCTTTCATTCCTCTCTGGTGGTTTCTATAGGAGAATCATTCAGCAAACAGTCCACATCTTTTCTGGTTTCTGTGAGTTCCCAGAAGACTTCTTCTCCCTCATTCCTGGTATGCTGCTTTCCCTTCAACTTGACTTTCCCTTTCTTGTCAACTCTCCCGTCTTCCCTTTGCTCTGCTCAGAATTCCTCATGTTGTCACCCATCTGTTCCTGCATCTCAGCCTCCATCAAAGCTGAGTAGAGCATTTGGGCACTGGAGTTTGACAGATCTGACCTGCTCTTTATGGCATCCTACCAGAGTGAGCAGGACCACTCTCCTGGAACTCCTGATTCTCCTATCTTTCTTTCCAAATGGTTGTCCTGCTTCTTTCCCATCTCAGTAAATAACAATACCTTTTGTCTGGTTCTCAGGCTAAGTAACTTGAAGTCATCCTTGCTCCCTTTGTTTCTCTCATACCCGCCTTCAACCTGTTAGCAAACCCAGGTGACTCAACCTTCAGAATATTCCCAGCCACCTTCCCTGCCATCAGGTAGGTCTTCTTGGCATTATTCTTCTCCTGGATTATTGCATTAGGAACTGACCTTCCTGCTTTCCATGTTGTCCTATGATGGTCTACTGAGATACGTTCAAAATATGAATCTGGTCATGGTACCTTCAATGATTTCACATTTCACTTGGCAAAATACAGAATCCTTGTCAAGGCCTCACAGGTGCTATATGACCTGCTCCCAACACTCCTCTGATTTTATCTCTTCTTCTCTTCTCCATCACATGGTCCTACTATACCTTGCACATCCTCACACACTTCATCCTTCAAACTTATTCTTGCTGTTCCCTGCCTGAGATACACACTCTCCATATCCTTTATGGCTTCTTCCAATTCCTTCTGGCCAAATGTCAATCCACATTAAAATATCTACCCTTATATGTCACCATATCATGTTTTTATTTATTTTTTTGTGTTTTAGATGTCTGTCTTCCATGAGAACATTTCCGCCTTTGTAAAGAATAGGATTTTATTCTCATTTTGTTTGCCGCTACATCTGTTTCCCCTGTCTCCCTCCCCCTATCTCCCCTCTCCAATTTGAGAAATGTAGACCAATAAAACAAAGTTCTAGCTTCTTATCATGGCCTTTGGTCTTCTCTTTAGGGCCTGGTTCCCTGCTGAATTCAGGCCATTACTGTTAGGACATTCACAGGAACCCCTCCCCCCACCACCTGAGTGTTTACCTCCCTTCAGGTTTTTGCCTTGTCTGCCTTTGCCTTGACTGAGGGCAGTAGATGCAGGAAATCTCTCTCCTCATTTTTGCTTGTGAAAGGCCTGTGCCTTATCTGTAATGCCCAACTCAATCGTCATCCAGAGAAAAATGTCTTACATTCTTTCTGATAAAATTGTATCTGTTTCTCCTGAGTTCTGCTACCACTTACACAGCATCAATCCCATTGGGCCTTGCATAAGCTATTTGTGAAACTTTCTCCTCGTTATCCTTGAAAACTCCTTGATGATGGATTTATTTTTGTTTCCTTTTTGATTGTTGTATTCCTACTTATCACCTTATACGTTATGTTTACCCAGCTTACTTACTGAAACAGCTCTAAGTTTCATATTTCAAATGATCTCAATTAGCATGGGAATTGTATGAATTATTTACTTGAACAAGAAATAACATGCATATAATAAATTAGAATGTATTATTTTCATATTAAATGCCTCTAAGATAATAAACAATGCATTATTAATGTACCACATAGGCATATGTCTTATTCCACTTTTGTTTTTTTAAAAAAATATATATAAAAGCTAAATTGGTTTTAATAGGACGCTAATAGGGTGTTTTTAGGATTCCAGGGAAAAATGAGTATTTTTACTTAAAACAAAATCTTTAATTAAAAAGAAAAAAAAACTGTTACATTTGCATTGAGTCCTCTAAAATTTTGCAATATATTTGATATATATGCTCCGGGAATATTAGAGTGAATATTTCATACATGTTAGGGTTTTAAACATTTTTATAAAATTATGGAAACAGATAAAATGAACTTTCTGGGTTTTTTTTAAATCAACATTTAAAAAATATTCCAGTAGTTAAAGTTATTCTGACTTTAATGGCTAAGGCAATTTTACAGAGCAGGGCTCAAATCTCATTTTCTTCCTGTCTGACCTCCCACCAGATAAGTAGTACTTCATGATTTAATGCGCTAATATTTTGTGTAAAGTGCTTAGCATGGTACTCTATGCTTAATATATAGTAAACACTCAATAAATGCTAGCTTTTATTATTCATAAAGAAATGACCTTCCCTTTTTCGACTCTTTGGACTCCTTCTTGACTTTTCAGTTATCATACATTGTCTTATGTCATACTTATTTTTATATCTCTTTTCTAGCAAAGTATATTTTAAGACTGTAGAGAATTTTGTACATTGTAAAGGACTGCTAAATTATTTATCTGCTGAATAAATAATAAACTTGTGAACATTCTTTTAAAATTTAAGTAGCTTTGATTATTTGATGTTCCATAACACTGGGCCCAAGTATGGTGGAAACACTTGAGCACTGACAAGTTAATTCCTAAATGATCCTAGAAAAGCCACTAGAGACAGAAGGAGCCCCTGGGGACTAACCAGAAGTTGCATTTGCCTGTCTGTGGCTTCCTTGCTGAGGCAGTTCTACTAAATTAACAGGGGATATATTACAGTGTTCAGAGAGCTCTAAGGTACTGTAAAACCCATAGAATGTCCACTTCAACTAAATTTGATAAGAGTTACCCATTTGGTTAAGATTAATTACTCAGTTTATTTATGGTTAATGACTCATTTAGCTTCCATTTGTTTAGAGAGAGGTAGGAATGGCAAAGAAGAGAATGTTGGAGACTGTGCACACCGGACAACTGCTTCTATTTTCTGACTGTGTAGTCACATGAGAAAGAGAGCCTTTCAAAAGCTTTTGCCTGGGTGCCTCACATTTAGAATGAGAGCAGTTGGTCTTTATGAGCTGGGACCTTGCTTATAACAGGTTCTTCTTTGTATACCCATGAATGTCTGCAGGACTCAGAGTATAGTAGGCATTCTCAGTTGGCTGGGTGACAGCCTGGACAAATGAGTAGTCCAGGTGGAGGAGGTAGATTGCTCTAAGGAGATGGCTCAGTTGAAGCCTCATTTGGTTCTCCCAAGACTGTGTTTTGCTGGAAAGTTAAAATCATTTTCAAATCAATGAATGGAATTGATCATTACATCATCATTCTATGATGCCATGTATTTTCAAGTACAACCAATCTTCCCTGTCATGTTTATATTCATTTTGTGTATTCCCTCAAGGATGCAAAAACACTGTGTATCTCAGAGTTGAGAGTCCCTTTACCAGGCAGTAGTGGGGCTAACATGAATGAAAGGCTTGCATTTTCTTGAGGTTCTTGCAGCCTCAGAGGGAACAGGAGCTTCTCATAACAATGTCCATTTGGGACAGAAGGCCTGCTACCTGCTGAGGGCCTTCGGAGGCAGGAGGCACTGTGTACAGCTGGAGAAATCTGAAGAACTTTTTCTCTCTTCTACTCCATTAAAGATTCTTTGGGGGGAAATAGGAAGTTCTTATCAAATAAGTACATATTTTAAAAATCTCAGAAGGGAATTAGGACATTAATAAGCAAGATGAACTTGTTGAAAATGCCATTATGGTTTTGGACTTGAGTGCAAATATTAAACACTGTGTGTCATAGAGCTTCATACAAGGGAATGCATTTACTACTTTTGAAACTTTTCTGTGCTTTGCATTAATGTGATACATGATTCCATAAGTGAACCAGATCAGTATTAAAAAATATAATTTTATATTTTGGCCAACCTCACCATCAAATAAGGTTTTGGTAGTAATTTAAGCGTGAAGGACTTTTTTTTTGCTTTTACCAGAATAGGTATTTAAAGTTCTTTACACATTTATTAATGCTAAAATGTCTTTTACCCATTTCAGCTCTGATTTGAAGATGAGAAAAAAAAAAGTCAACCAAACAAAACAAATATTATTAGTTAAAACTTCACAGGATATTTGTTTCCTCTATCCCACCTCTAAACACCCAGTTAATCACATTTATTGGAGAGACACAGCAAAACCGGATTAGTAGAACAAGGTCCAGAGTAAATGTCTCATGAAGAACATTGCATGTATAAGCAGAAACTCTTTTGGAAGACAGAAGTTGCAGATTAACAATTTTGACTTTATGTGATTAATCTAATTGTTTCTTTTTTAAATGTATACTTATTATTTTGGTCTAAGGTTCAAGTTTTCAGGAATGGAGAAAGATACCATATGACTACAGTTAAGTTTCAAAGTCTGAGAACTATCCATGTTTCTGCCGACCCTGTGTTGTATAAACTTCTCAGTGGCTTATAATTTCCTAAACTTTGGTCTAGTGGTAATGCTTGTAAGAATTTACGTTTTATGTCTATTCCAGTCTTTTAATGATTTTAACTTCGTTTTCATTGGTTGAGAATGTTATGTAGACTGTCCTTGGAGGAAAAAAAAATCACAAAGTGCTACATTACAGTATTAAGTTATTTAAATTAGAATCGTAGTTTTAATCCATTTGTTATTTGAGTATTATTAGGCTGATTCTTATGTTAATTTTAGATTTATTAACAGATATGCTTGTGTCTGCCAAGTATTAATTTTTTTCTCTTGATTCAGCAATAATTTATGTAGTCCATAATGCATATGAATTTCTCATAGTCTTTTAGAAAATGATTTTCTTTAGATTTAATCACTTGGTACAAGACAGATTTCATTAATAACACTTCTAAATTCAATTAAATATTAAATTCTTCCACAGGCAATGATCATTATAAACTCTTTTCTCACAGCAGAAAAGTTGATCTTCTTAAATAAACTTAACTTGTAATAAATTTTCTTGGTTTCCAGGTGATCCATGTAAACTGGGTATCTCATTTCCACTTTCAAAGCATTTTTTTCTAATTTGATTGACTTTCACTATTCTAAATGCTTTTAGTTCTTATGTATGTTGAGCAAGCAAATCCTGTCCTTATGTTGTTGTTTCCATTGACTCATTTCCCATGAACAAATAGATTGTCTTTACATTAGTTTTATTTTCCAGTTAGAATATATCAGTGCTTGCTAACTTAACCCGAGAATGCTGCCACATGTTAATGGGTGGATTAGAGCTTTGTTACTATGCTTTATTTGACTTGTAACCACATACAAGTTACTAAATCTTTCAATGGAAATTAATAACTAGTATTTTCTGGGTAATTTATTTGGTGAATAGTGGCGGTAGATACAGTGGTCTATAGTGAAAGATGAATGAGAGAATGGAAGAATAATTGGCAGGAACAGATACTGCCCTAAGAAAGGAGACTAATCCTTAAAATGAGCTATCTTAGAAGGTCAAGAAAAATATTACATTATTATATCAACAACTGGCATTTGGGGGGGTCTTTCTTCTGTGTATCCGTATCCACAGGCAGTTGGAAAATCAGAACTTGCTGCAGAAAGCAGCTTTTTCCCAAGTGTCCAGTTGAAAGAATTAGTTACAAATATTTATACCGTTCTAAAGTATAGGATAATTACATAATTTGAAACAAATGATTATATGAAAGGAGCTTTAGAGAGTATCTTAGTGGGAGGAATTTTGTGATAATGAGGAAAACTGAGCTTTGAAGAAGTTTAATTTCAAAGTTCTTGTGTGTTAGGATGCCCTCAGGTGCAAGGCCAGAATCCCCAGTTGAAACTAGTTTAAGCAACCTTAAAAGAGAGAGAGAGAGAGAGAGAGAGAGAGAGAGATTGATTGATCGATACGACTGAGAAGTCAAGGAGTGGATTTGGTGCCTCATCAGAATGGCCAGGACACTTGGCTTGGCTTTTCTGTCAGTGTTTCTCCTTTCTCCTTTCTCTCCTACAATGGCAAAAGAAGATTACAAGCTAGTATACAATTGTGCATCTGCTTTGTGTTTTCTCCACCAGGTCCCTGAGGCAGTTAAGAATTTTATTAAGAGTAGCAAGGGAGCCTATTCCAGATTAGCCATCCCAATAAGAAAAGAGCAGAGTTTTCTCCTGTATATTGTGGCAGTATTTAAAATAACAGGAAACAACCTGATTTTCCTGCTTTGGGTCATGTGAAGCTCTCATTGCTGTGGCCAGGGGACGGGTATCATAATTTTAGATTATGTCCCCATTTCTGAGGATGTGATGGGGGAGGGACACATGGTGGCACTCCACTAGAACTACCTGCAGGGAGACAAGCATGTCTCTGAAAAAGGAAGCAAATGACCTAGAATAATGGTAGAATTGCTGGTGGAGTCTGGCCTTTGGACTTCAAAGCTAGAGTCATTTCCATCAAAACCTTAATACGTTGTAGGATGGCTGGATTGATTAGAAGGATTCCTAACTCTTAGTTGAGAAAATTGCATATTTAGTTGTCACTTTAGGGCACCTAGGAATGTGGGTTCCAAAGCCTTGACTCAATGCCAATAAAAGCTTATAGCTACAGTCTTTTGGAGGTTAGGGCATTTATAAAACAAATTCATTGTCAATGATGTAATAAACATATGCCAGAATAAAGCATGAATCGGCTAAAACAGTTGGAAGGTGTGTGTGTATGTGTTTCAGTGAGGTGGAAATAACTTGTAAGAATATGCAAACCATGATCTGTTTTCTTAGGCCTCTCTCTTCATCCCACAGCAAACCTGATCATGGCCCTATGTGTCCCGTCTGGGACTGCTGGTCCTGGCCCTTTCATGGAACATATCCTCATCTGTTCCAGCCAGTGTATGGTATGCCTTCCCTCTCCAGGGACCTATTGTCATCGTCTCGAGCACTTTCTGTTCATTTTAATAGATGCTCCCATTAAGTGCCTTGAGAGCAGGGCTCATCTTGAGTTTTTCTGAATTCCCTGTTTTTCCAAGTACAGTGCTGAGTATGAAAAAGGAGGTTTATGAATATTTTTTAGGTTTTTTATTTGATTTGCTGTTGAAGTGTCTTTTACATTCAATGGCCTATGCTAGGCTCAATTATATTCAACTAGTTCTTCATTTCCTTAGTCGTATAAAAGTTCCTATGGTATTGACCTACAGAGAAGTGTAAATTATAAGGGAGTGAGGTCACCTGAAGAATAATAGATGTTTTATTTCTGTGTGTGTGTGTGTGTGTGTGTGTGTGTGTGTGTATCTCACAGCTTCTTTATCCATTCATCTTTCGATGGACACCAAGCCTCCTTCCACAGTTTCACTCATATGGGGAATATTAAAAATAGTGAAAGGGATTGTAGGGGAAAGGAGAGAAAATGAGTGGGAAAAATCAGAGAGGGTGACAAACCATGAGAGACTCTGGGAAACGAACAAGGGGTAGTGGAAGGGGAGGTGGGCAGGGGGATGGGGTGACTGAGTGATGGGCACTGAGGGGGGCACTTGACAGGATGAGCACTGGGTGTTACATTATATGTTGGCAAATAGAACTCCAATAAAAAATATACAAAAAATAAAAACGGAAAAAAAGTTTTATTTCAGCCAGTAGATTTGCTTTTTTATATTATATACTAAATAAGTATGTGCTTATTATGTGTATGTATTTAAGTTTTACATTTGAGTTTTTCTAATTACTCTTGGTGGATTGTTATAAATGTGATCATAAATATTCCATACTATCAGGACAGAAAGAAAGAAGAAAAGCCTTAGTTAATCAAAACTGCATAATATATCAAGATATGATTGCTGTCACATTAACAACAGACTGTTTCTCTCAATAAGACGTACATGTCTTCCAGATATTAATAACAGAAATGGATATAGTTTAATCATACCCCATACATAAAACCAGAGGGATAGCATGAATCCTAAGAAGAGGGTAATTACCCAGAGCTGTATTTCTGTATTGGATGGATAACTGTAATCACTACTCTTTCTTACAGGATTTGATATGATACTGAGAACATAATGATTAATCAAAGGTAATTTTAAAATGGGAGACTTTCATTTATAGGCTTCAATTAGGGTCTGAGAATAGGGCAGTAAAAAATAGGTGAACATTTTATTGAGTACTTGCTCTACTTCCAGTACTGTGCTTTACAGACATATTAACGCCTCTCCCCACCCATCCGTGAGTACTATTGTAGATAATACCCCACTTTACAGATGAGGAAACTGAGCCTTTGGTAGGTCAGTAAATGATCTAAGGTGGGTGCAGGTCTGACCTATGTCCTTGGGTACTATGGGATGTGGACCCGCCCTGGGCGCTGTGTAAGACGTATATGGAGGGGCAGACGTCTGATTTCTCAACTACCCATTTTTCTGTCTGCATCCATGGCAGACATTGCCCCAAATATCTTAGAATCTGAAAGCAAGTAGCTGTATGAGGCTTATTGACTTGTAGCTCTGTGAAGAAAAGAAAATTGGACATTTGTTTCTAAGAAAAATTGTATCAGAGTAGAGAGTGCCTTTAAATTGTATCGACTTTCGAGAAGAGCTACCAGGTTTTTTTGTTTTTTGTTTTTTTGTTTTTTGTTTTTTCCTAGAGCAGTGCTCCACGGTGTTATACCCTGGGAGAAATGGAATATACATTAACCTCCTTCCAGAGAACTATTTGTTCTCTCTCTCTTTTTTTCTTCTTCTATTTGTTCTCTTTTAGAGATAAGATCAGGTCTTAAAAGTTGGGCAGACTTCACATCTAATTATTCTACTGTTGTTACAATTCCCTATCCTAATCCTAAACCCCTTGGAGCTTTTATTACATTGGTTGGTGGCATTAGCCTGTCAACAGCTGGATAAGACAGGAGTTGGAAAATGGACTTTTCGAGGTCAGAAAGCTAGGCAACCAGAAGAACCAATTTGTCAACTTAAATCATCTTGGGAATGGAAAAAATTATTCCACAGTGTGGGAAATAAAAGACAGCAATGAGCTCCTGTTTTGTTTTTTTTTCTTTTTCCAGTTTGTACTTCTTCTTTCATTGCAGCATCAGGTCTGGATAACAGTGTTTAAATGTTGAATTTATTTCTGAGAAGCCATAGTATGTGGTCATTTGGTGTACTTATGTGAACATTATCATAAAATCTGTGGGTGATTTTTACCCTTCTGCTTAATTACCTGTGGCCACATCAACCTGACAGCATTTGAAAGAGAAAGGCTTCAGAAATTGCTTCTCATTTCATGTTTTATCACTTAAAAAAAAACCTTCCATCTTTGTATAATTTATCATCTAATAATGAGATATTAATATATTTTCCATATTTGGGATGCCAGTATATGGAGAATGAGCTTCACTTGCTGATTTGATAAAACATTTTTTTCAATATTTAGGAATATATTTATTATAGTATTTTTTATTATAGTATTTTATAAAATTTAAATATAGTCTTCTCTTAAACTAGGTATTTATGCTCTGTTGCAAGAGCAAAGACAGATTCCTTTACAAAATCATGAGATGGGGGTGTTCATGACAGTGAAAACATGTGTCCCCTCATGGGTTATTGGCTGGATATTCCCTTTCGATTATTTGTGCTTTATTTTTCCTTAGTATAATACTTTGTAAAATAAAACTTTTATGGACATAGCATGAAATAAATGCTATGATTGGAAAACCTCTGTTTCTTAAGATTCAAAGCTATGATTTTTTATGATCTTTATTTTTAGTGTGAATCCATGTTTTTCAGGTTATTTCAATGAACCATGAAATCCAAATTACTGTTTCTTTAAATAGTAAAGCAAATATGCAATTTAAAATAATCCAGGCTTTTTTTTACAGCCCAAAGAAAAGTTTTACATTTTTACTCAGATTGTCTTTTTCTTTTTTCCATTTTATTTGTATATGTAGACACAGCTTATGAATGGATAATCTATGGATTATTTTCAAAATATTCTGTTATTAAAACAATTTAATATTGATGAAATCAAGTTTTAAAAAGCTAAATGGCAAGAAAACTTGTAATAACCATAAATTTTCAGTGCATATTTAAACATAGTAATTTGTGTAGGAATTTGTTTTTAAACAGACTTCCTGTACGCTAATGTAACTTATTATAATAAGAATGTTTTTCTTTTAAATGTTGCATATTAATTGAAATGCCATAAATAGAATATTTTATAACATTTTGGGGTTTGTACTTACTAAAGAGGCTATGAGATGAATTCTTTTACAAAGTAAGGAATGGCTTTTTAAAACAAATACCCTGTTACTTGTTTTTATAAATTTCGATAGTTCTATACTGGATAATCCTTTCTTAGCATGAAGTACACTTTTATTTATTTTATTTCCAAATCAGAAAATCTTTATTTACTGTGGAAACATTTAAAAATAACACAGTTGACCAACTAATACTCTCTTTTAATTCAGTAAAACATCCTACCTAATGTCCACCCCAAGCTATGCGCAATAGCATTGTCTGCCTAGAAGAGTCATCTCTATATGTCCTCAACCCTATTTATGCCAATTGTGTTTGCAATTTAATTCGTTTGCAAAATTACCCTACCAAGAAAATTGGTGAAATTGAGTCGGGGATGGAGAGAGGGGGTTGTCCTACAAAAATTTAAATGAATTTTCTGGAAACACTAAAGGTGAGCTGCTTCAGAAAAAGAAAAAGAAAATAATGCTATTGCATTAAGGTAAGCAAGTCAGCTGAAAAAAATTACAATGGGATTGGAGGAAATCTAAACCAGAAGTTGGAGAAAAAGCATAAGTAGGTGAGGTTGATGCAAAACGAAGGAATGGGACCTCTGATCAGCAGACCTACACTCTAAGAAAAGACTGGCCATACATGAAATGAGAGAATTATGTACATTTACATCATTACAGTTCAAAATAAATTGTTTAATTAATTTATTATTTTAAAATTCCCTTTTGAATTTTAAGTTCCCGTTAACTAAAAGAACTAATCATTCTTTCGGGTTGAACAAGAGGCCTATCGCTGTATTGATTGTTATATTCAGTATGTGTTTGCTTCCTTTCAGTAAATATGTCTCCCTAAAACCTCTGTCGACTCTTTTAAACAGGTGTGATTCTTCTGTCATATTAAAGTAGTTAAATAGAAAAAAAAATGTGTTTCTCCCTAAAACTCTTCAAATACTTATATAGCTAAACTTTGGAGTAATTTTACAGAAATGTTATGTTTTTAAGTGAAACCCAGCAAGTATTTAATTAAAATTAAAGTCAGTTTTTAATTTAATTATATGAAATCTGATGTTAAATCAGCAACCTCATTTGCCACTATTTATTAGGGTGTAGTTCAGTATCACATGCACTTTGCATGCCTAAGATTTAATCATGTTTCAATTCTAATCGTGTAACCATGTCCACAATTCAAAGAAAATCCTTAGTGTTTGGAAATGAAATTGCCTCATGATCCACCTATTATATCGAAATCGTTAAGCTTTGGTTTCCTTTTGATTGGATCACATCTAATCATTAAAAAAAAAAAAAAGATATTTTGAGAAAGCCTGTGAAGTAAAACTTATAGCCACTTTAGTGGGAGAATGCTAAAATGCACCTTGGTTGTTGTATAGTTTTAAAAGCACAAGGCTAATACCAACCATCTAGTCTCAGAGGCAATAAATGCGTGAGCTTTCTTCTTTGCTACTGGAATCCTGCTCATTTTGGCTGTCAGACCAATAATAATTCACTATATAACATAGATAAAGACTAGTCCATGGTGCTGTTCTCTTCTGGATTTATAACGCCTGCGGAAATTAAAAGTCCATTTAGTGAGTGACATTGTAAGGGAATATACTGTTTAGCTGCCCAGATAAGCTGGAGAGGACGGTGTCTCCTTTATGAAGTTGCTAAGATCCAGAGTCTTTGGTCTTTGGAGAAGCAGAAGTCGGTTTGTCAGTTCACCAAGATTGAGTCTCTCCCAAACTGGAGTCATATTGGTATTTTATTACTTATAATGTGAAAGTCAGACCCACTTAAAAGAATTGGGCACCCACAGCCTTTAGTCAGGGCAGCCTTTCTTTGTTGGTAGCTCTGTAGGGAACCCATTAAATCACACTGTTCTTGGTGAGCCTGGAAGCAGGGAATGGAATGTACTGGAAGGCTTGAGTTTCTTTTGTAAACATACACCCAGATTTTAGGCTGGGGTTATGTTCACATTAACAGTAATGCATTCTTGTCCCCTCCTGCATCCTGCACATACTGATAATAAGCTGTACAAGCCCAAGTCCTGTCCTTACAGAGTTTACAATCTGTGGGCGAGGCATCCTGGATACATCTGAGAGCATGGGATGGGGGATCAAACCACGTCTGGGGTCCTTGAGGACCTGACATCCATCTGAGACCAGAAGGAAGAAAGGGCTGACTTATGTGGAATGTGGGGCAAAGAGCACAGGTGGGAGAGAAACCCAGAGTACAGAGGCCAAGAGATGCGGAGGGAGGGAGCTCCAAGGACACAGGAGGAGGCCAGTGCTGAGAGTGAGGCGAGTTGAGGAGAGGGAAGCCTGGAGGCTGCAGAGAGGCAGGCAGTGTCCTCTATCCACCTGTAGGTCCCTGGGCCTGGCCTTATTACCTTCTGGATACCCCTGCTTCCTCCATGGCTGCCCCATGTGCCTACGTGAGGGCTGCCTTCTTCCTTCTGCTACCACTTTTCTTAGAGGGGATCCAAATTGGCGGTGTTGGTGGCCATAGTTGTTGTTAGTGACATGGTCTTTGTTCACACTAGAACCTCCTCTGCATAGCACTTGGCTGTGAGTTAGTGGGAGTCTGAAGCAGGAGGCAGGTCTCAACAGCTCTGTCATGGTACCAGAAATGTCTCCCTGTCCTGACGAGGGAGGTGGCACTGCTGTTTCTTTATTCTTTAGCCTCCCTATAGGATCTTTTTTTTTCTTTTTTTAAATTTTGTTTTTTTTTTTCATCATGATAAATGTACACTTTAATCCCTATCCCATTTCCCCTAACCTCCCGCTTGTCTCTTCTCTGGCAACCATCAGTTTGTTCTCTATAGTTGACAGTTTTCTGGTTTGCTTCTCTCTCTGTCTTTTTTCTTCTATGTTCATCCATTTTGCTTCTTAAATTCCATATCTGAGTGAAATCAGATGGTGTTTGTCTTTCTCTGACTTATTTCACTTAGTATTATATTCTCTAGCTCTATCTATCTATCTATCTATCTATCTAAATGAAATCTGTCTCACATTTTCTTTATCCATTCATCATTTGATGGGCACTGGGCTGCTTCTACAGTTTGGCTATTGTAAACAATGCTACAATAAAGATAGGGGAACAACATTCCCTTTGAATTAATGTTTTTGTATTTTTTGAGTAAGTGCCCAGTAGTGCGATTACTGGAATGTAGGTAATGTAGTTACCTACATGTACAATGTAGGGTAGTTCCATCTTAAATTTCTTTTTTTTTTTCCATCTTAAATTTCTTGAGGAAGCCTTTTAAAGCCCATCTCTTAATAGATTGAAATCTGACGTAATGATCACAGCACACATTTCTTTGACTTCAAAGGGTGGTGGAGCTGGTCATATAGAATAGATCAGATGTTCTCAAACTTTAGAGTGCAGCAGAATTACCAGGAATATTTGTTAAAACAGAAATTGCCAGACCCATCCCCAAAGTTAGGGTGGGAATTAATAATTTGCATTTCTAACCGATTCCCAAGTGATGCTAGTAGTCTGTGGACCACATCTAGAGTACCATCGGTATTAATAGCTATGTCAAAATGTTTTGTAAGCTAAGTTTCTATGATATTCATGGAATAAAAGGTGAATTTCAATCTCCTTAAATTAGCTTTATGCTTTTTTATAAATAAAAGGATAAAAAATCTTTTAAAACATGGGCAGCCCGGGTGGCTCAACAGTTTGGCACTGCCTTCAGCCCAGGGTATGATCCTGGGGACCTAGGGTCAAGTCCCGCATCGGGCTCCCTGCATGGAGCCTGCTTCTCCCTCTGCCTATGTCCCTGCCTCTCTCTCTCTCTGTGTGTCTCTCATGAATAAATAAATAAAATATTTTAAAAAATGTTTTAAAACCTACTATTCAGTGTGTCTGAAACCAGTGATTGCTTTGCTTAATGAAATTCTTATTTTTTGAGGATGTATTTATTGGGGCACCTGGATGGCTCGATGGTTAAGCATCTACCTTTGGCTCAGGTTGTAATCCCAGGGTCCTGGGATCGAGTCTTGCATCAGGTTCCCCACAGGAAGCCTACTTTTCCCTCTGCCTATGTCTCTGCCTCTCTGTGTCTCTCATGAATAAATAAGTAAAATCGTTTTTTAAAGATGTATTTATTTATTTTAGAGAGTGAGCTAGTGTGGGAGGGAGGAGGGACAGAAGGAGAGGGAGAGAGAATATCAAGTAGACTCCCTATGGAGGGTGGAGTCTGACTTGGGGCTCTATCTCAGGACCATGTGATCACCAAAAGTGAAACCGTATGCTTAACTGACTGCACCATCCAGGTGCCTCTTGCTCAATGTTTTTTTTTTTTTTTTATTGATTTATTCATGAGACACACACAGAGAGAGAGAGAGAGAGAGAGAGAGAGGCAGAGACACAGGCAGAGGGAGAAGGAGGCTCCATGCAGGGAGTCCGACGTGGGACTTGATCCCAGGTCTCCAGGATCACACCCTGGGCTGAAGGCAGCGGTAAACTGCTGAGCCACCCAGGCTGCCCCTCAATGAAGTTTTTAATGAAAAAAAGTTCTTTTATGTATATATGTATGTATAAAATATATATATGCATATATATATTTTATTGGAGTTCGATTTGCCAACATATAGAAAAAAAGTTCTTGATTGTATATTTTGTCTATTACTGAAATAGCATAGACATTGCAGATTTTTCCAAACTGTAATTTATTGTGGTTTTTGGCAAGAAGACTTAAAAAATTAATAGGAAAGCTTAGATATCTTAATTTAAAAATATTGAATTCTTAAAGATTCTTAGTACTTTATCTGAAGTGGGCAATAATATTTTTCTTTACCCTTGTCTGTGACTGACCCATACATTCTTATTACTAGAAAGGCCACTCTTTGTGTACAGTATCAAAATGATATAGAGATCCACGATCCAGACTGGACTTAAACATCTTATTCAGTCAACATTTGAAGCAGAAAAAGTTGAAGGAACTTTATGAAACACATGAGTCTTTTCAATAAATGGTGCTGGAGCAATTGGACATCCACATGCCAGAAAATGAATCTAGACCCTGACATTATACCTTTCATAATAATTAAGTCACAATGGTCATAGACCTAGATGTAAAATGCAAAGCTATAAAACTCCTAGAATAGGAGAAAATTTGGGTAACCTTGGATTTGATGATGCCTTTTTAGATAACATTAACAAAAGCATGATCCATGAAGTGAAAGATTGATAAGTTGGTCTTCATTAAAGTTATAACTTCTGTTCGGCAAGACAGCATTCTTAAGAGAATGAAAAGACAAGCCACATGCTAGGGGAAAATATTTGCAAAACATATATCTGATAAAGGACTCATATCTACAGTATACAAAGAACTCTAAAAACTCAACCATAAGAAAACAAACAATCCAATGAAAAGTGGGAAAAGATCTATCTGAAATGACAGCTCACCATGGAAGATATGAAGATAGAGAATAAGTATATGAAAAGCCACTTGTGCAATATAATATACAATTATGAATTGCAAATTCAAATAGCAGAGATACCATCACATACCTATCAGAATGACTCAGATATAAAATGCTCACAATGCCAAAGGCTATATCAAGGTTGTGGGGCAACAGGGACTCACACATTGCTGGCAGGAATGTAAAATGGTACAACCACTATGGAAGACAGTCTGGCAGTTTCTTACAAAGCTAAACTGAGTCATATCAAATGACTCAGCAGTTGTGCTGCTAGGTATGAGTTGACAACTTATGTCTGTACAAAACTTGTGCACAACTATCATAGCAGCTTCATTCATAATTGCCAAAAACTGGAAGTAACCAAATGTCCTTCAATAGTTGGATGTATTCTGGAGATTGACTGCACAACAAGGTGAATGTACTTAACACTCCTGACCTGTACACTTAAAATTATTAAGATTATAAATTTTATATTATGCATATTTGATCATAATTTAAACCAAGAGAAAAAAAGATCAGTGGTTGCTAGAGGATGGGGAGGGGATGGGGGAGGAATAATTAGGGGGGAGTAAAGTGGATTTTTAGGGCAGTAAAATTGCTGTAATAGTGGATGTATGACATTACACATTTGACAAAACCCACATAACTGTGTAACACAAAACACCTTTTTAAAAAACATTTTATTGATTAATTTGAGAGAGAGAATGAGAGAGATAGCACAAATGGGATGAGGGGCAGAGGGAGAAGCAGACTCCTTGCTGAGCGGGGAGCCCCCAGTGCAGGATTCAATCCCTGGACTCCGAGCGAGATTCTGACCTGAGCCCAAGGCAAATGCTTCATTGATTGAGCCACTCAAGCGCCCCCACAAAGTGAACTCTTACGTTAACTATGTTAATAGTAATGTATCAATATTAGTTCATCAGTTGTAACAAACGTACCATACCAGTGTGAGATGTTAATAACTGGAAAACTAAGGGTGAGGGAGGGAGAGGAAACAGGTAGGTACTTCCTGTCCTTTCTGCTCAATTTATAACCCTAAACCTCAAAAAAATAATGTCTCTTAATTAAAATAAAGCAAAAAAAAAAAAAATCACTTGGGCCTAAAGAACAAAATAGTACAATGGGGCTAGCTTTTGAAATGCACACTGGAAGTAATCTGAGTAAACCAACTACCTGAGATAATTGAATCACCACTATGAGGTATGATTAAATATACTCTCTTCATGTTTCCCTTTGCTGCCTACCCTGTTACCATATTCAGGAATTCACTGGAAAGAGAACAAAGTCCATGCTTTTGAGCCGAAGTGCAACAGAAGAATATAGATGATGAGAATACGTTAACATATGTGAAGAACCTTTTTTGGAGGTGTAGTTCTTTTCTGTGGCCATCTGGTGGTCCGCTTGTTTACAGGTGATTGGATGCTTCTGTGCCCTGTTCTTTGAGAGAATGAGAAGTTTGTTGTTTTCCTGTCTCGTTCTTTAGGGAGAGGATTCCCTTGTGCAAGTAGTTTCCTCTTCTCTCCAACGGACTTGTTCCCCTGGTGGGGGGAGCAGTCAGCTTGTGGGAGCAACACCTTTCCCTTGGAGAGCACCTCGTGGTCTTGCCCCAGCTTGGACTCCTCTGCAGAGAATGTGGACAGTGATAGACTCCCCGTTTTCCTTTCATTTCATTCGGAATCTTTCTGCTTTTTACTGGCCCCACATTTTCAGTCGTGGGGTTGGATTTTAAGCATTTTTAAACCACCTTTTTCTTTGTAAATTCTGCTTATTTTTGGAACAGCTAGGTTTTGTGTGTTATTTCTGCAGCTTTCAATTTCCACTCCCCGTGTTTAATATAAAGTACGTAATGGAGAGGTTTTGTTGTTGTTGTTGTTTTTAAAACCAAGAGTTGACTAGCTGGTTCATGGATTAATTCATAAAATTAGAACTATTTATTGAACAAAAGATTGAGAGGAGATAGTTGTGTCCATGTCCCTGTACCAAATTATCATCCCTTCCCTCCGGTGTGAGCGTTGCCCAAATCGTCGGCAGGGTCTGAAGGCCAAGGTCCTTGTGTGCTGCTATTTCTGGATCTCCCATTGACAGCAGCTAAATTAGAGCGAAGCCCCTAAACTGACAGTTTAGGGCGGGCATGCTATTGCCGTAGGCAGTCGGGGAAGGCAGGCCCCCCCATCCTCCTGACTTAGGACATTCATGCCTCCTGAGGTGGCTTGTCCTTTCTGATGATGGATTGAGGAAGACAGGCAGCACATGGGCAGACAAACACCCCGCCCGGGCATTTGGTGCCATTTAACAGTTTCTTCCTGCTCCTGACATTTTCATTTCCCTCCTTCACCCTGCTCATCACTAACTATTTGCATCCTCCTTTCTTTACGCAGCAGTAATACAGAATGACAGGATACACATACAAGCTCCATTACTCATTTCATATGCTATATTCTAGTCAAATTACACAGTGGGTTTTACATGAGCTGAGCCATGAAAGGGGCATTACGATTTTAATTGTATGCTGGCCTTGTGCAGGGCATCATTCAAGACGGACAGAAATTTTCATGAAACAATCCTGCTCAAAAAGCAGCCATGAAACAAAAAGGTGTTTCATTTATGTTTTGCTCTTGCCAGCATGGGCTTGCGGTGTTTATCAGCAAGCCTCTTTCCCAGGAAAGAACAATGAGGATTTTTAGTCGCATTCCTTTGGGAAGAAGACCCTGATGGCTGCTGTTTATTCTTGAATGCTCTTCTAGGCTGTGGGGTGACTCAAATGCAGCTACACAGAATTTGCCTCTTTATCTCCAGAACGAGTCCTAGGAGGCCTGAATGTCTATTTAAAACTTTTAGACCTTCTTAAGAAAAAAAAGGTAGCTTTGTTTCATAAACATATGTACTTAAAAAGTACATAAGCTTAGTGCAGAGAGTAGCAGAAATGCTCGGTGATTTATGCAGACATTGTCCAGGCATTTCTGCTTCAGACTTGGATTGAATCAATGGGCCTCTCTGCTTCCTATTTTCAACATGCCAGTCACCAGCTGTATTAGAATTGCACACTTACTCTGCTTTGAGTGCTTGCTTTCTCTGCCATGTAAAGACTTTATATATGGGGGGGATGGGGGACAGGTAGGGCCTGAAGTATGACATGACCAACAGAGAAAATGCAGCACACAGTGTCTTACTCATTGTAGGTCCTCAGTGTCTTACTTGGTTGACACAGTGAGTAGCTGAAGGCAGGAGAATGTGCTGTTTGTCTCATGTGAAGCTTTCCTGGTAAGTAGATCGAACAGTGAATGTTTACAGCAGCTGTGTCTTCTTTCTCTTCGGGCCACCTTGCTTTGGTTTCCAGGAATGCTTTCATGTTGGTCACCTCTCTGGCTTCATCTGTTTCCCTTCTCATTCTCTGTGCTTCCGTCACCCTGATGACATTTCTAGTCTTTAATGCTCTAACCCTGTTTCCGTCTCCGGGCCTTTGTACTTCCTGTCTTTCTACTTGAAGCTTTACCTCTAGTTCTTCAATGGGCAAATTTCTCTGTGCAGATCTACATTCAAATGGTAGATGGGGGGTAGTAGCCCCAGTGGCTTAGCGGTTTAGCTCCACCTTCAACCCAGGGCCTGATGCTGGAGATCCAGGATCGAGTCCCGCCTCGGGCTTCCTGCATGGGACCTGCTTCTCCCTCTGCCTGTGTCTCTGCCTTTAACTCTCTCTCTGTCATGAATAAATAAATAAAATCTTGAAAAACAACAACAACAACAAAACAAATGGTAGATGGTTGCTAATGAGGTCCTATTTGGTGACCTTATTTAAGATAGTACGTACACACGCACACATACACACACAAACACACACATACTCCATATCTCCCCTCCTTTGCTTTATTTTCCCCCCGCAGATTCTTTTCCATCATACATACTAAATGTTTATTTAGTTTTGTCTCTTATTTTGTTTGTCTCTTACTAGAATATGAGTCCATGATTTCAGGAATATTTTTGCTCTTTCCTGTCTATGCATTCACTTCTGAATTCTCAGTGTCTAGAACAATGCGTGGCACTGAGGAAATTAGTAAATATTTATTGTCTAAATGAGTACATGGTGGCTATCCCTGACCACCCTATCTACAGCATCCTCTCCCTTGCCTCAGTTCATTTTCTGCCTACAATACAAAGTTGTCTTATTCATTTATTTGTTTCCTTAACTATCAGCTGCCTCTACTTTCTCTAAGTGAAGAGAAAGTTCCAAGTGAGGAAGGGCCTGCATATCTTATTACTTACTTAGCTGACATTCCAGAACCTGCAGTGGTGTTTGGCAGAGAGTAGATGCTCAGTAAATAGTAGTCGGGGCATTGATCGGTTCTTCTTTCTACTCACCATCTTCCCTGTCACATTCATTCTTCACAGAGCAGCCTCACTGAATAATCTCTTTTTCTCATTTGTGACGCATGTCTTTTCTTTCACCTTGGGGTACTCTGTGGATGATGGAAACTCAAGTGTTCAAGTGTGGCTAGATTAGTGGAGAAGGCTGGCACCAAAGAAAAGTGATTTGGTCTTTCCAGACTGGCTTGTTCTCATGGAGAAGCCTTAGATTGTCCCAGAAAGTCAATGATTTTGATTCTTCTGCCTCATTTTAAAGTTTCTGTCATTTTTCCTCATTTGTTGGGGAGTCTTTGGACAGCATGGCTTGAAGAGTTCTCCACCCAGCCTTCTAGAGGGTGCCAGTGGGCCCTGGAAGGTGCTATACTTGCACACAAGAAGGCAGACTACAGAGCACCCATAGAAGGGAAGCTTCTAAGGAGAAGTTCAGGAACCTTTGCAGGGAGGTCCACAGACAAGCAGAATTCTTAATGATTTATTTATTTGAAAGAGAGAGAGAGAACATGAGTGAGAGGGTCAGAGTGAAAAGGAGAGAGAATCTCAAGGAGACTCCCTGCTGAGTGCAGAGCCCTGCATGGGTGCAGCATCACGACTGAGACACTAACCCCAGCCTAAGATCGCAATCTCAGTCAAAACAAAGAGTTGGATTCTGTACCACCCAGGCACCCCAAAACTTCTTAAGCACAACATTAGATCATTCCCTAATATCTGGAGACCTAACCTCAGCAGGTTATACAATTCAGGGAGAGCATGGGCTCCGTCCTCCTCTCAAGAAGAGCCAGCTGGCTTTCCTGATACCACAGTAGAGTCACTTCCTAATGTACCCAAGTTAGCTTAATGGTGAGATGAATCACTGGGGCAACAGTAGAAATCTGTGCAGGAGAACAGGATGGTCTTTGCACTGGACAGAGGGACAAGGAGGCAAAGGGAAAGATCTGCTCAAGAAATCATGGATGCATTTGCAACAGAATTTTATTTTTAAAAAGCTGTTCTTCTTTTCATGAGAAATGAAAAGATGTAGCACCGATGTGACTTTTCGAAGCTCTCATTATAGTGTGGTTCAGTTTCTGAATTCCTCCAAGAGAAAAGAAGACCCGAGATTGGCAGTTGGTTCTGTCTCTTGCATCAGCTGCATCTGTGAGCCATTCATGACGCTCATGTGGGATTCTTGCCAGTGAGTTTGCTGCTCTAAAGATCTTGGCCCGGACTGAGTTCTCAGTAGGGAAAGGTTGGGAAGAGTCCTTGGAAAAGCAGTGACAATGAATGTGCCAAGAATAGAGAGAAATTAGTCTCTTGCCAATTTCCAGGCTCGTAAATGGAAACGTAATCTATAATTGGTCAGAAGTATAGATTTATGTATTTATTTGTTTATTATATGTGTGTATGTATATATATATATATATGTGTGTGTGTGTGTGTGTATATATATATATTTATTTACCCAACCATTCATAAAAATGAAGTCATGATTTGAAATGATCTGGGTGGTCCAGAAAGATCCAGTTGTCCTATGGAAAGGTAAGGCTGTTCCTACTATGGACTTGTAGCTCCTGCTTCATGGAAAACTACTTATACTGTCATCATCTGGTACTCCTTGTAGACTCCTACTGTATACCTTCTTGGTTCTAGTTGGATAAATACCTGACATCTGACAATGAGGGGCAATGTGGTATGGAAAACACTTGAATAATAATCATTACTGTCATTAATGGTTTTGTTCTCACGTGGCCATATAGTTTGCCAAGTATGTTCACATATATAATCTTAATAAAAGATTAATGCTAAAGACCAGTTCTGATTCATGTTTTCACTTCCTTTAATGGCCAGGAATACGTCTTTGCATGTAGTAGACATTTTGTCCATGTTTGCAAAATAAATGCATTCTGCCCTCTGCTCCTCCCTGCAGACTGTGGTTACGGTGGTCACAGGCCAGGACATTATATTCTGCGGGGTAAGCCGATGGTCAGCATGGAGAAGGGCAGTCCTGTCTGCAGAGTGCTCACTCTGTGCCCTCTTCCCGGAACCACCAGGTCACTGATGGCTGGAGGAAGGACCACAGCCTTCCTAAGCACTGGCCATCAGCAGGGATGCACCGCATATTTTCCCAGCTACTTCACCCTCAGTATTTTAAGCTAGTGACATTTTCCTGTACCAGTCACCTGCTTATTTGTAGCCCCATCTAAAGATAAAGTTTCATCAGAATGAGACTTCAGTTCATTGGGCAAGTATTTATTGGACAGCTACTATGTGGGGCACTGTTCTAGGTACTGGAGGTACAGCACTAAAAAAAAACACTCTCAACATCACTGCATGTGTGCACATGTGCGCACGTGTGGTGGGGGCAGGAGTCAGGAGGTAAACAGCCAAGTAAGTGTTCTAGTTAGCTTTTACTGCACAACTGGCCGCCCTCAAGCTCAGTGACTAAAAAGCATAGCAACGTTTCTCTTGCTCAGGAATCAGTGGTTTGGGCAGAAATCCTTGGGGAAAGCTCATCTTGGCTTCATGGGGCCTCCACAGAGGCAATTCACAGTGAAGGCCACAGCAGGCGTATGCACAGTGAACTTCAGAGCCCCTTGTTGGAAGGGCAGCAAAAGGGGCTGTTAAAATATTAAAATTCAGAACATTTGTTCCTCCTTTTTTTAGATTCTTCCTGAACAGGACATGGTGTTTGTTATTTGCTTTGTAATGCTGAGTTCCCTTGGGCTTGGGGAATCATACTGAATAGTGCAACTGCAGGCCTTGCCTTGCCACTCAGCACATGCAGCCCACTGGCTTGCAGCCAGAGGACAGGCACCTTGTGATCTGGCCAGGGGTGGGGGAGGTCAAGGCAGGCCTTTTCCCTTGGGCCCAACACCAAATTGGTAGTGTACTGGTGGCCCTCAAGGGAGTCTAGCCTCCATGCAGGTTGTGCTTGGTACCTGGATTGGGGATGGAAGAGGGCCTGCCCACATCAAGTCACTTGTCATACTCACCATGGCTGCCAGCTCAGGGTGGGGATGGCTCTTGACATGCTGTACCTTGAAATGTTACAGATACCCTCCTTATGTTTGTACCCAGGCCCCTGCCTCGGGTAGAGGAGGCAGAAGTCACTGTGTGATAGTGAGCGGGGGGAGGAGGGCAGTGGTTGGGGGAGTGGATAACTAAGAATGTCCCACAGGTGAAGGACCACAAGGGAGCAAAGGCTTCAAGTCCCCAACTCATGCTCCATTGTCCCATCAAGCTTCACATGCAGAATACAGATTCAAAAGTAAAATTGTTAGGAAGTGCAAGACTGGCCACAGAGCATTAAATCCAAAGTGTAAACCCTTGTGAGTACAAGTCCCTGTGTGACAAAACTGGAGTCCCGTCAAGAGCCTTATGGCCGGAGAAAGTGCTTTCAGGTGACTCACTCTGGTGGTGTACAAGTTGGTGCTGGCTCTCAGCTGGACTGGGTTGATTTTTCTCCATATGAGCCTCTTCATGTGGCTTGGCCTTCCTTGCAGCATGGTGGCTAGGTTCCAAGAACAAGTATCCCAAGAGAGCCAGGCGGAAGCTGCATTGCATTTTATGGCTAGTTTTGGAAATCACATAGAACTACTTCCACCACACTGTTAGTGGAAGCAATCACAAAGGCCCACCCAGGTTCAAGGGGAGAGCATATAGATTCCACCTCTTGATAGGGAAATGGCAGGGTTCTAGAGGAACATGTGGGTCTGGATGTACTGTCAGACCTCTATTTTTAGAAAACAACCTGCCACAGTAAGATAATATATGAGACAGGGAGAAGTGCTGTGGAAACAAAAAAAAAAAAAGTAAGGCAGAGAAAGGCGGAAAAGGAGAGCATTGATGGGGATAGGTGGTTTGTACCATTAAATAGTGTGGCCAGGTAATGCCTCCCTGATCCTTGAAGAAAGTTAGAGATGGAGCCATGCAGATATCTGGGGAAAGAATGTTCCAGACAGAAGAGAAAGCCGGTCTGGAGTGAATTATGAAAGCAGAGAGGCAGAATCAAAGTGAGGGTGGAGGAGAGTAGCAGGAGGGGGGTTCAGAAAGGAAACAGGGACAAATCATTTAAAGTCTTATAGGACACTCTAAGGCTTTTACTTGCACATGGGAAGCCATTGAAGATTTTTGAGCCAATGGTGTCATATGGTCTGACTTATTTTTTTAAAGAATCATTCTGGCTGCTTTTTATAGAATAGATTGTACAGGGACAAAGGTGGAAAAAGAGTGACCCATTAGGAAGCTTTTGAAATATTTAATGCAAGAGTTGATAGATGCTTGGACCAGCTGGAAACAATGGAGGTAATAAGGAGTGATTAGCCTCTGGATATATGTTTATGGGTAGAACCGTAGAATTTGGTGACATTGGATTTCATTAGGAGTAGACAAGGTCAAGAGTGACTCCTTTGTGTTTGGCCCAAATAGGCAGATTGATGGTGTTGCCATTAACTGAGGGTTGAGGGTTGGAAGACCATGGGAGGAATAGGTTTGAAAGAGGAAAGGTGATAGGGAAAATCAAGAGTTTGGCTTGGGCATTTTATTTTATTTATTTTATTTTATTTTATTATTATTTTTTTAATGATAGTCACAGAGAGAGAGAGAGAGAGAGAGAGGCAGAGACACAGGCAGAGGGAGAAGCAGGCTCCATGCAGGGAGCCCGACGTGGGATTCGATCCCGGGTCTCCAGGATCGCGCCCTGGGCCAAAGGCAGGCGCCCAGCCGCTGCGCCACCCAGGGATCCCTGGCTTGGGCATTTTAAATTTGAGGTGTCAAATAGATATTTAAGTGGGGTCGCTGAGTATGCAATTACACCTATAGGCTGATGTCTGTGGGAGGGGTCTAGGTTAGACATAAAAAACTTTGTAGTTCCACCAAGACAGCAATAAGAGAGTGAATATTTCCTGGCAAGAGTCCCCTCATGCATGTAGCTACTTTGACATTGAGGTGAGCATTCTTTTTATTTTTAGACTGATGAATAAGTAGATGCTATTATCACATTTCCTCATCCTGTATGTTTGGATAGAACACACTTTCATTCAGGCAACCAGTTTTCCTTTTAAGGGTTTTTGGTGTTCCCATGTGTGTATACATATGCATTACATTCTAGAAATCTCAGCCAATGAGTTTTCCTTTGAGATATTGGCCATTTATGGTTTATTATAGCTGATCTAGATTCTAAGATGTTCAGATTTTCATTTAAATAGGTATTTGTTTGCATTTTATATACTAACTTGTACATTTGATCAGACATAGTATGTAGACATAGATCAGCTCCAGCCTTAATAGTGTTTCCGAGATGAGAGATCAAATTATCCCTCCTGCTGTCTCCAGGCAATCTGCATCTTTTTGAAGGTATTATAATTTAAAAGAGCATTTAAATTAGAATCTTTGTAGCTTTTCCTTGAATGTGTATGCTTAACCTACCTATACTTGAATCAGGGTTTTATAGAGCAGATTTATTTAACTTTTGTTAATATTCTGTGAATATAGATGAGAAATATGCTATTAGATTGAAACAACAAGATTAATTGTTTGATGGAAACACGGTGTGTTTTGATCTTAGGAGAAAGACATGCCATAAGACATTTCAAATATATATCATTAAGATACATTTCACTAAATAAAGAATATTTTGATAAAAAAAAAGTGTTACGAGGCTAAACTATTAATGCAAGTTTTGGTTAAAAAAAATTTATTCCTGGATTCAGCATCCCCTTTCTCTCTTTTCCACCCTTTGCCCTTTAATCCTCTGTATATATTCCCTTCCTTTCCCTTGATTTCTCTCTTTCCTTCCCTTTCTTTGGCTTCTGTTCCCTTCCCTTCCCAGGACAAAGATTGTTGCTTGTGCGGGGGAAATTGTAAAGTAGGTGGAAAGGAAATCCCAAGTTAGACCAATAATACTGCTCATATCTGTATTACCTCGGCCTTCCCCTGTCACTACCTGGACACAGAGTAAAGTTACCAGGGTGTTCTTGCTAGGGTAAACACTGGGGCAGCCTTGTGCTTTGGTCAATAATTCTATTTTAGTTTAATTAATGGAAAGGCTCCAATGCCCACATAATCTTCACAACACTTTGTCCCAGCCCTCAGAGCTGTCATACAGATTTAATTCCATCTCCTGTAGCCGAGTCTTCTGGACACTCAGCAGATGGTTTTTCCCTGGTCCTATACTCTTCCACTTTATATCTCAGGAATACAGTCTTTATATCCCTGGTATTTTGAGCTACGCCTTCTTGTCTTTGTTTATCTTTCTCAACTAACTTTCTCCCGACTATTCCACTATAAAAATTTTGCATAGTAGTTTACTTAATATGGGTAAATTGTATTGTATTTGGAGATTTCAAGGCAATTGGTAGACTTTGAGGGACTGGATGTTGGGGGAAGTAGGTGAGAAGGTATTCAGAGCAAGTCAAAAGCCAGGGACTAATTATTTTATTTTAGGCATGGCCTGAGAGGCTCATAGAGAAAGAGTGTCTGCAGGTCCGGGCCACAGTTCAGGTGCACACTAATTGTTTTGCATTGAAGCACATTTTCAGTAAATAATACCAGGGCCAACTCTATTAATATGCTCAGCGGAGAGAAAATTAAGCAGTTGCTTGACTGATAATGATGCTGAACACTTTCAGGTGTTAGAATTTCATTAAGACTATGTGTTGTCTTTTACCATACCATTTACATTTTGTGTTGGGTATTTCAAATTAATCATGAGCATAATTAATAGTTGTCGTAATTAGATTACCATTTTGTGATGATCTGCAACATACCAGAGAGTGTGAAGAAGAAAAATGAGGAGGACCACTCAAGGTTCTTTGCAGTGGGAGACTTATCTAAACAGGTCACCTCTGAGGATTAATGCACTAGTGCTTCATTCCGCATTGGCTTTTTTGTAACAGCTAAAAATGGAGACAGTTTTAATGGGAAGTGGAACTCTCTGAGGGCCTTTCGTCCCAAGCCACCATGACTGAATTGTTTTAGGAGGACATTATTATAACAATGGTTCTAGTGGAAGTATAGGTTACTTTTGATAACCATAGAGAAGCCAGGGAACAAATATATAGTTTTACATTACTTAAAAGTTTAATTGAGTTAAGGATTAGTATTCATAATCTAACAAAAAAAAAAGAAGTTTAGTACTTTAGAACTTAAATGAATTCTTGAACATATTTCAGACAGAATTTTTTTTTTTTTTTACCTCAGGAAAGGCTTGACGAGATTAAAATACCAGACAGAAAATTTTTAAAAAGCTTTTGGAATAGCTCTTATTAACCTGAAGAGACACTTAGTTAACTATCCATAGGCTAAAAGGAGAAGGACATTTGCATGGAAGTCACTTTTCAGCCATGGTTTACCCTAGAATGATTTCAAATGATTGTATAATGAGGGCAAAAAGTTGCAGGGCTACATATAAACTGCATGCTACTTAATAAATTATTCATGTTAGCCCAAAGGTATAATTATTCAGTGAAATGAGAACTAAGAAAATTAGTTCTGTATTAATGTTTGTTTATACAGATAATTTTTTTTCTTTACATGGTCACATTTTCCTGCTAGAGGTAATCTAAAGGCAATCCACATAAAATGTTAAATCAGGTTGGAATTCCCAGGGTCAGTTGTGTTCCATCTTTTTCTCTTTCTGCTGTTATAGTTTGTTTGTTTCTAGAGAAAATTTTTCTTTCATAAAAAAGAGAAAGGCAAACTCCCTTAAAGCAGTCCTTTTTTAAAAGGAAAGGAGCAGGGACACTTGGAAGTTCAGTCGATTGAGCATCTGATTCTTGTTTTGGGTCCAAGTCATGGTCTTGTGGTTGTGAGATTGAGCCCTGCGTGGGGCTCTGTGCCCAGTGCAGAATTTGCTTGAGACTCTCTCTCCCTCTCCCTCTGCTCCTCTCCTGCTCTCTCTCTCTTTCTCTCTTGCAAATAAATAAATAAATACATACATACATACATACATACATACATACATAAATAAAATCCTCAAAAAAACATAAAAGGAGGGAGCAGCTAGATATTTTACCACAAGCATGCCTGAAGACATTCTGAATGCCTTCCATACCAGCTCTTTAGTGCAGAGTCAGAAGGACACCATTTTGTGTCTTGGCCAAGACAGGCTTTGCCTAACATCTCCCACTTTACCACTCATAGCCTCTTTTCCCACAGACCAGATCAGAAACCATGACTGTTATTTTTCTTTGTCTTGTTATTTAGCTTCCAGTTGTGACAATATTAAACACATTTTTGAATAGTCTCTGCTTCTACCCTTAACTCCTGGAGTATCTAGAACAACAGATAAGATGATGAGTTCAAAGAACACTCAGAGCAAATCATTCTTCTGCTTAAACCCTTCCAGCAGATTGTTGGCTCAGAGTGAAAACTGAAGTCCTCCCAATGGCCCATGAATCCTGCCTGGTCTGGCCCTTAGCTCTGTGGCCTGTGACTCAGCCTCCCACCCAGCTGACTGCTGCCATACTGACCTCCTTTCTGTGCGTGGACCATGTCCGCCCTGCTTCCCATATAGCTGCCTCCAGCCCCGTCCCCAGATGCCATCTCTGGGGCTTTTTATAAACCCCACCTTCTCAACCACCCATATAACTATAATACCCTCAGCCCTAGGCTTTCCCTGCTTTTACCCCACACTGTGTCTTTTCTGCTTACCATTCATTACCTCCTAGAATACTGTGTAATTCACCTATTATGTTCTTTGTTTATTTTCTGTCTACTTGCTTGAACAGATGATCGATCACCGTCTCTTTGTTCATTGGTGTATGCCAGGTGCCTCAGAACAATGCCTGGCACATAATAGGAGCTCTGTAAGTATATGTTAAATGAATGAATGTATGTATTTCATGACACTCTTCCATGAAATGCTACATCTGCTGCCCCCAAGGTGTATTAGAGACTGCCCAGGTGCCATGTGGTGAATGCTCCATGACCAACAGTTTCCAGTTGTGGAAATCTAGGGAAGCCAGGGCAGGAAGGTACAAAGCAATGGAAGCAGTGGAGAGCTTAAGTGAGCTTAGGGCTAGAGTTTAGCACAGTCATACGACCCATTTCCCCAACTCTTTGTGGTGACCATTTCCATAGAAAGAAGACCTCTGTTTGGTGGCAGTGATCTAGGATGAGAACCACACGTGTGGTATGGGTATTGCGAGGATGGCCTGATTTGGGCTGATATCCTGCTTGCATTCAACTGTGAAGTGAAGGACATTTTTGGAAGAGTTAAATGTCAGAGATCAGGCTAAAGGCAAGGAGTTGAATCTTTTGTTTCAGTAGCCTTCTTGATGGACAGCTATGCTGTTTCCTACCCCTGCAACACATACAGGAGAGTTAGGGAGACCATGCATGTCATCTTATAGCTTCATTTAATCTAGTGGATGGTTGAATTGCCTCAGACTATTTCAAATCACTGTAAAAACCACACTGTCCAGTAGAAATATCATGTGAACTGTAATTATAACATTTTCTAGTAGCTACGTTTAAAAAAGTAAAAAGTTTAATGTATTTTAATTATATATTTTGATATATTTTATTTAACCTGAATATCCAAAATATTATCATTTGAATCTGCCATCAATATAAAATTAAATAATGAGATATTTTACTTTCTTTAGCTAAGCTTTCAAAACTTGGTATTTTATTTTTTATACTTACATCTCAACTTGGACTAGCCACCTTTCAGTACTCAATAGCCATATGTGGCTGAGGGCTATTATATTGGACAGTGCAGATATAAAGAGTATATGATGAGATATAAAACTTACTATTTATAGATTCTTACCCTTCCACTTTCTCTTTAAAAAAGTTTGCTTTGATTCAAAGTATATTTTCAGTCCATAAATTATGTTTCAGCATGCTTGATGTTATAAAGTCAGACTGAAACACAGGAAGAAAATGTGTATTTCTCTATAGCTGATCATGAATGTAGTTATTAGCAATTGTACAATTAGCAATTGTATTTCACCTTAATTGGTGAATCAAGTAGCAAAGATATATCTTTGAATAGATATAGATATCTATAGATGTAGAGGCAGAGAAAATAAGTGGGGACTATAAAAACATTCATGCAGCAGTGTGATATGTTTCTGTTTTGGTACTTGAGACTTTGTGGAGGTCTGCCTGAAGAATTGGTGTACTATTTGCTCTTTTGTATTTTGCAATATGATTATCATTTCAAAACTGAGATGAAACTTACATAGAGCCGTTATGTCTTGGATCTCTTCCAAGGTATTTTAGCTATTAAGGACCCCGAATGAATTCTGAAGATTATATTCTAAGGATGCTTTGTGGTATGGTAAGCAACTTGATTGGCTATGAAAAATGATGGGAAGTTGTAACACATGCTGAGAATCCTACAGCATTGTCTTGATAAAGATGGTGAACAAGGTAGGTCTTCCATCGGGAATAATACCCTACATATTTGCTCTCAATCTTCTGAGCGACCTTTAGATTTAAAACAACAAAAATATGTTGCTTAGATGTTAAAATGAAACAGGACATTTTTAATGTTGGAATGGGTCTTAGCTCTCTTTTACATCATCAGGTCTTCTAGTTTATTCACTTCTGTAATCACTTTGCCCCTCCTTGTCGTGTTTGCCCCTCCCCACCAACGATTTGGAGAGACAGATAATTATATACACACCAGCTAAATGTCTGGTAAAATATCTGGGCAAAACTGATTTGACTTGTGTGGAACTGAATTTAAAAACACTTGATGGAACATTGCTTCAGTCTCTGAACACTTGTCAGGTTACATTTCTTGCTTTGCCTCCATTAGCACGACATGTGGTTTGGTCCTGAGAGACGCTTTGCCCAGACTTCCTCCCCCCTCCGACCCCTACCCGTTCCAACTACATAACTTGCTTCCAAGGGGTCATAATCTATCAGCTCTTCATTTTGTCACTCTTAACTAGAAAAATATATATAATAACCTGTCCAAATGTTTTATGCCTAGGTAACCATCTTTTTATGAAGTTAATGTTTATATTATGGAATAGAGGAATGTTTCAGTATTGTGTAAGTGGAAGATATAATAATATGGAATACGTATTATTATTTTTGAAGTATTCTGCCAAAAGAAAGTAATCAATTTAGAGAAAATCAGTGATCATTTCTAAGTCAATGTTATATAACTGGCCATTGTACTTGATTGTGATTTTACATTTGAGGTTCTGCTAGCTGAGTGGAAGAGAAAGCAGGGCTTTTAAAAGCCCAAATAGGGGGATCCCTGGGTGGCTCAGCGGCTTAGTGCCACCTTCAGTTCAGGGAATGATTCTGGGGTCCCCGGATTGAGTCCCACGTCGGGCTCCCTGCATGGAGCCTGCTTCTCCCTCTGCCTGTGTCTCTGCCTCTCTCTGTGTGTCTCTCATGAATAAATAAATAATATCTTTAAAAGCCCAAATAGCTGATCTAGTTTAATTTTGTCATGATTTACAAAAGAAACAAATAAATAAAAAAACTTACGACATAAATGGTGACAACCTTAGAATTTTATATTGGCTAGTATACCAAAGTACACAAGTGATGGGAGATGGTTAAAGCTGGATTCACACTTAGCAGAGTGAAGAGAGAAAGGTGGTTGTCTTTGATCATCACTCTTAACTTTTAGATGTAATTTCTCAGGGAAGAGCCTACCCTTCTCAAAGCACTCAGCCTGAATTTATTCAGGATCAAGTTAAATGAAAGTTAATTCCTGGCATTGGTAAGGTTTATAATCTTCCAAGCATGTCTTTCAAGAACCCATTTTAAAAAATGGAGTTTAAGCTCAACAAGCATTGGAATCAATGGTCACTGAAATGGGGAGCCTTTTCTCATTGAGATTGTTAATAAGTAGAAAGCAAAATATATATTTATCACTTACATACAATGTAACATAGTAAAATATGTTGTCTTTTAGGAATGAGTCCAGTCTGGAAATATTCAGAATAGCAAATTGAAGCCTAAGTGATTCTTTTGTAATTTAATCAACTTAATAAGACTTTTTGGATAGTTAGCATTTGGTTGGCTTCCCCCCAAAAGGGGGGGTGTTGGCCTTAGTTTAAACTGTTTAAAAATTAAACAGAGACGTAGTTAAAGATGGTGGAGCAAAGGAATTTTTATTCCACTTTTCTGCCTGAAGCTCCCAAAAGGAACAAAGAGAATGAAAAATAAAGAAGAAAATCCTGTCTCCTGTTAAGTAGCTATACCTCAGATCACAAACTACAAGGAATATCTGCCAAATACAGTAAAATTTGAACCAAAGAAGAGAGGATGCTCTGAGCTTACACAGTCCTCAAATTTGGGGCAGGATGCAGATTTCTCAAGCAGTCGGGCCTATAAAAATTAAATGGCTTCCCTAAAATGATACGATGGGGGAGGAGGACTCTTTCTATAGCAGCTATGTTGGAGCTGATAGAGCAGAAGAGTCACTGGGTAGCATTGGACAGGTTGTGCCCTAAGCAACTCTAGGGACTCCATTAACATCAAAGTCTATGTGAATGGAGTTCCCTGGAGTGAGTGCCCAATTTGTGTGCCTGTGTTGGCCACCATGGTGACCACATGCGACTTAAATGAGTAGTATCCCAGAAATATGGGACTGCTCCAAATGAGGCTGGGAGAGAGGTCAGGTAGTGGTGGTCATGAGATGACCACACAGAGAGCCTGTAATATGAAGAACTTCTTTCTAATGACTTTGCATAAGCTGAGAGAGTCACACCGAAAACTCCAGTGTGAAGTACTCCCAGGGTACAAAGAGGTGGAGAGAATGTTGGAATTAATTCCTTTCTGGATTTGAAGCTTGCAAGTCTACTCTCTTACTATTTGGTACATGTCTGATTGTCTCCATTCCAGCATGGATACCTTCTGGTAAATACCACACCTTGGCAGAGAGAGTGCAAACTCAGAGAAGAAAGGACCACAGACAAAAGGTAGAGGAAGAATGTATATCAGAAGACAAAATATCTCATAAACAGAAGACAAATTTTGACTCCGTTCTTCATGGTCTCCAAGGAAGAATAATAGCTGGGTTTTCTACAAAACAAACAAACAAAAAGTTTAAAGAAAAGATACCTAGGGTGAAAGAAGACAGAAGAGAGAGAAAAGCTGAGCCAATCAATCATGGTTAAGAGATGAGAGAGAAAAATAAAACCATTTTAAAGATGAAAGCCACATGAGAAGCCACAAACAATAATAAACACAAGTAAAAACAAGGGATATACCAGTCAGATTTGAGAGCCTCCTACAAAAAAAAAATAATCTGATAGAAATGATTTCTCTGAAGAGGATGCATTGAAAGACAAAAGATTATCACGTATTTGCTTGGTTTTTTGAAAGTAAGAGAGTAAGAGATGGGAACAAAAAGTATTCAAAGGCATAGTAGAAGATGATGTTACTGATAAAGAAAGATTGTTATGTGGAAGTTGGAAGGGCACACTGTTTACTAGAAAAAAAACTCTAGGAAGTAGGAATTAGACAAAATATATTGCTGAGTGGTCAAGGGCGCTAAGGGAAGCAGGACTGGGGAGTCCACTGGTGTTGGCAATAGGGTCACTGCTGGCTGTTGTGAAAGCTGTACGAGGAGGACAGTAGGGCAGACGCTGGAATAAACTGGGTAGAGAAGTGAGTCGAGGTGAGGAGGTGAAAAGAGCATAGACAAATCATCTAAGAAATTTCATCATGAAGGAAACGAAGGGTTATGGATGTACCTACAGAGGGACATGAGATTTAGAGAGGGTATGTTTTTAAGATGGGAGAAACTTGCACGTACTTAAACATTCTTAGAAGACAGAGGAAAGCAGTGCTCAGCTTTATCTGTGCACCGGAGGCACCTGGAATCTTCTAAAAAACACATTTTTTTCCCCTTAAAAACATGATGTTGGGCCCCACCCACAAAGGCTCCCCTGCCATTGGTAATGGATGTGGTTGGTGCTGGGATTTTTAAAAGCTGCCCAGATGATTCTAAGGACTGGCTGAATTTGAAAACCATTTTCAGGAAAGTTGAAACCGCATCCCAAGAAGATGAGTGGTAAACTGATCCTACGCTTGATGGAGGGATTATCCCAAAATTAGAGTAGGATTTCCTCTTCCATTGTGGCTGCAGGAAGTGGTGGGAACACTTTCAGACAGATGGGAGCTAAAGGGATTTCTGCTCTGGCTTCTGTTTTCTCTGTGAAGGTGCAGAAGGTAGAAGAATGTGCTGGGAGGAAGATGGGAAGGTCTGGAGAGGAGGAGCAAATGTGCAGCAGTTTTATGGGGAATGAAGGAGAACACCAGGGAGGAACCCAGAGGCTGGGCGGGCAGTGTTGAGAGGCTGAAGTTCAAGGTCATAGTTTCATAGAGGCAGTTCCTTGTCCTTCCTAGGTGTAAATAAAGCATGACACAAATGAGAGAGCAGTCAGTTTTCCAGTGAAGAGTAGAGAAGTTAGTTACTCCTGAGGTACTCTAATTTTGTCCATAAGACAGAGAATCGACGCTGGTGGAAGTAAAATAAATAAAAATAACACATTAGATTAAATTCTGTCTTAATCTCCTTTGGCGAGGCTCTGCGTTGTTTCTGTGAATACTGCAGAAATGAAGCCAGACACTATCATTTTGCTCAGTTAAATGGAAAGAAATGACTTTTAGTCCTACTGGTTCAAAAACACAAGTAGTAAGTGCTCAAGGCCCTAACTCTTTCCCTAGGGTGACGTGTATGTTCTAGAACTAGTATGAGGTTTGCAGTAGAGAGCGTGTTGGCACCATAGTAATTAAGTGTTGAAACAATGTGTGCACTCAGGCTGCATCTAGAAATATATTTTAGTCAACTTGGCAGGAGACATAAACTCAATCAGTTTTAATAAAACAATCCTGCTTTGTAAATATCACAAATAGAAAGTTACTCTTTTTGTTAGGTCTTGCTGGCAGGGTCCTGGGAGTAGAGATTTTAGTTTTTTAGCTTCAGGCCTCCGTTCTTTTAGTGCCTTTTCAGTTGCACAGATAGTTTGCATTTTAAATCATCTCACATAACTTGCCAGAAGCTGTCCTTGATGCTGAGGACATTGTGACATTTTCAAGGAAGGCTGAAAAGCCCTGGATGCAAGAGAGCCCTCATCCATGGGGCACACCGAAAGCACACCAGAGCTGACTTCCACGAAGAGCCCATGCAGAGACTGTGCAGTGAGAAGAAAATAAATACATGCATAAAAATTAAATCCAACCCATACAGCCTGAAACGTCTCTGGATGTTTACTGATGTCACAACTTCTTTTCATTCCAGTGGCGAGGACAGAATGAACATTGATTGTTGCTTGAACATGTTTTCAGAGCAATTTCCTGATCCTCTTATCACTTGGTAAAGAATACGGGTACTGTGTACCCCATGTCTGACCCTTCTCCACACACTGACTTTTGCAGATAACTAGCATGACACAAAACTTGGCGGGTGATGGAAAAAAAATTGTTTACTCTCACATTCACTACATTTTTTTAAATTGTGAAATTAACTGTGGCACTCTGCTAGGCATCAAGGGATGAAGACATAATTCAGACTTGGCCTCTTGTTCTCAAAAAGTGTCGTCGAGGCTTCTAGAAGTCCAGGGAAGCAAAGACATTTTCTTTGGCTTACTTTTTCATTCTTGGCTATTCGAATACAGAAATCATTTATTGTTGTGATGTTTGGAAAAATTATTTTGTCTCCTATCTTCTTTAGTGACAGGTTAGTAGACAGATAACTTCTTGGTCATCTCAGAGCCTTGGCGTTAAAAAAAAGAAAAGTTTGTGCCTCCTCATGAGTTCCACCTATGGGGGCAGAGCCTTCCCTCTGTCCAGTGTTTTGGTGAGCTTGAACTTCATATCTCATCCTTGTGCATTAGCCCGATTTATACTGTCTCTAGCTTGCAAAGGTCCACTGTAGAGGATTAATATGTAGCCAACATCAGCGTCACTGACTTTTGTATCTAAAGTACCATCCTTTCACCCCTCATGAAAATTTTATGTCTCAAAATAGTTGGTTGATGTCCCATCTGGGCAAGTTTTCCATCAGCTGGAGGGTGATTCTAGTCCAGTGTGTGTGTGAATTTTAGAAGATAGCCCCCCCACCCCCGCAATCTAAAGATTTAACTGCACAATTCTTACTGACAAGCGTTCTATTGATTTGAGTGTGGCTGATTATTTAAAAACTAAAACAATATGAACAAGATGATTTTTGTTAAGTCCTGAGAATATGAAAATATTTTTAAAAGTACTCTTTTAGTTCTTTGACAGGCACTTGTAAGTCTTTGAACTGATACTGTTTTTTTGTGCTTGGCACAGTTTTGCCTATGAATTCCTGATAAGCCAAGTCTAGGGACAGATGTCAAAATTATTCGGGAATTTAATTTGGGATTTAAGGAGTGGCATTTTCTCTTTACCTAAAATGCTGACACTTTCTAGACAGACTACATTGAGTGTCCTACTCATCCCGTTTTTCCAAATATTTTTCTCTTTCCAGTTTGATAAACCAGTTGTGTAAAACCCACATGTTGTTTTTAGAATTGCCCCGAAGCAGCCAATGATTACACATTTCTTACAGTTTGTAAAACCCCACCAGATTCTTCCCTGAAGACAGGCTTTTGGAATTGTTTGGAAGTTAATAAGTGCATTGTGTAAAAGAACTACTTTACTTTTTCGTAGTAACGTTGGATTCTTGGAACCAAAAATGACAAGTGGTTACTGGCTTTAATGGCTGTATGGTTTAGCAAATACAGCAGAACAGTTAAGTTTTACTATCTAGACATAGAGATGGAATCCACCAGAACTTACCCCTCTTATTTTGAACAAGAGAAGCAGATGGACCACAGTTGAAAAGGGAGTTGGTGAGAGGCACCATCCTTGGAAGGCCTTTCTCTCTCTGGTTGATTAATATCTCACTGCCCCCACTCCCAAACATGAATTCCATTAAGACAGAGGCTGCTCTGTTTCTGATCATCATGTGGCAGAGTTCCTGGCACATGTTCCTTGGCCCGTTTCTTGGAGTAAAACCCAAAGTCTTCCCCTGTGTGAACAGGCCCCCTGCCTCCCTCGTGCTTACTCCTTGAGTACCATGCTCTTCCTTTGGAGCCCTTTGCAGTGATTTCTCCTACCTGAAATGCTCTGCTCTCCATCCCTTGGATCTCTGCTCAAACACTACGTTTTCAGCAGACAGCCTCTCCTTTGCTGCCCCGCCTACCATTCTCTTGTGGTGTATTCAACAAACTTCTATCTTCTTTAAAAACAAAAAGCAAACAAACAAAAAACTACCTTTTCAGAGAGGACAGCCCCACCTTCCATATGAAACAGAACAGTTCCCACTACTTTCAACCCACATTCCCTATGCCCTACCCTGACTTATTTTTCTCTGTGGGCTTATCACCTAACCTATTACATATCTATTTCTTTATTGTGTGTCCAGCCCAAGCAGAATGTGACCTCCACAAAGACAGGGTGTATGCGTATGTACTTGGTTATTACCAGAAGGAATGAACAAAGAAGGCAAGGTGCTCAGTGTGTATTTGGGGATGAACAAATGAGTGAGGAAGATGTGATTTTTCTAGCACCTAGGTGAGGAAGGGCTTCAGACATCATCTTTTAGCAAGTAGGTAGTCATTATACTGGATGAGGGAGGGCACCCATACCTACAAAGGGGACATCTTGAGGAAAAGGGGTGGTTAGCCAGTCATGGCTCAAGGGTCATGGGTAGGGTGGCTATATGTCTCTTTTTTTCTTAGAGTAGTCTTGACATACATCTTTTTTTTCCAGCTTAATATTTAATGGCACCCTTTTTCATCCTTAAAAGTTTCCCTGGTTGGATTATAAGATACACAGATGTTCCCCCAAGTTATGGTGGTTCCACTTAAACGATTTTTTGACTTTATGATGGTGTGAAAGTGATACATATTTAGTAGAAACTATACTTTGAATTTGGAATTTTGATATTTTCCCAGGCTAGCAGTATGCAGTGAAGTATTTTCGTGATGCTGGGCAGTGACAGGGAGTCTCAGCTCCCAGTCAGCCATGCTATCATGAGGATAAACAACTGACATACCTACACTATTCTGTACACGTACATTCATTCTGTTCATCACTTTCAGTAGAGTGTTCGATCAACTACATGAGATATTCAGCTCTTTATTATAAGATAGATTTTGTGTCAGATAATTTCGCCCAACTCTAGGCTAACGTAGGTGTTCTGAGCATGGTTAAAGTAGGTGAGGCTGAGCTATGATGTTCAGTAGGTTGAGTGTATTACATGCATTTTTGACTGATGCTATTTTCAACTAAAAATGGGTTTATTGGGATGCTAGCACATCACAGATCAAGAAAAATCTCACGGTCATCCTACTTAAGAGATTTGATTGCATCCAGGGATGCTGTTCTGTGTGTGAGAACTCAAAGCCGGAAGCAGTAAGAGAAGCGACTTTTGGGACACAAGCATGTTTCATCCTTGACTGAATAGGGCCTCAGGGGAGTGAGAAGGTCTTCCCTCAAAGAACCACTGAGCATGTGCAGCTCTGGACCAGCAAGCACTATCACATCATCTGTCAGGTCCTGTGGAAGGAGACTCAGCAGTGACTCAAGAACAATACTGATCTAAGGTGATTCCAACTGTCCACATGATCCATGCAAGCCAACTGCCCCCATCCCTTTCACTTCCCCTGATCCTGCAAGCCCTCACCCAGGCTAGCTTCAGCTCTGGGGGTCTGGGACAATTTGGTGGTGGTAGTAACCTACTTATAGGAAGCTTGTGCCGTTAAATTTAGGAACTAACAGGGCATGACGAGAAGTACATCGTGAGTGTGGGGAATGGTCAGTATCGGACAGTTATTTAAGAAGAAGATCACATGGGCTATATTTTTATAGGTAGCAGTTAATAGTTAACTCAAACATTATATCTGTGTATGTTCATATATAGTAGATAAAGTATGTCAGTCTAAACTTTATCCTATACTTTTCAATTCTTCTCATTTTTATTACAAAATAATTTAGGCTTGCTCTTAGAGGAGTTAAATCTTTCTTTTTAAAACCCAATTTTTTGAGGTTTTACAGATATGGCATTATGTCATACTCAGTACTTATCAAAGTCTTTTTCACTTAGCATCTCAAAACATCTCTGCTGGTCAATACATATCAATCTCCTCCATTCTTTTTAATTGCAGCTTAATATTCTGTATGTGGATGTAGCATCATTGATTCAGTCATGTTCCTGTGATGTACTTTCAAGCTATTTTAGTTTTTACTATTACAAATACTTTTTAAACAAAAGATACCTATCTGTATCTATCCTTAAATGCTGATACTTTTATTTCTATGGAATAGATTCCCGAGAGCAGGATTGCTGAGTCAGAGGGCATGTGCATTTTAAATGCTAACTGCCATCACCAGATACTTTCCCTAAAGGATGTATAATTCATTCTCCCTGTAGCAATAGGGGCATTCCTGTTTTCTCACACCTCTGCCAACAGCAGATGCTTAAATCTTTTTATTTTTTCTAATCCTTCAGGTAAAAAATGAGATTATCTTTATTTTTGCCCTTTATTTTTAAGCATGTATTTACACATAGTCAGGTATTTTGATGCATTCTGCAACTTCAATATAGTAGCATTTACCAAAACTGCTAATATTCATTAAATAAATAGTTTAGACAACTAGGAAACTAGGAAAACACACTGTTCACATTTTGAAAAATCTGAATCCATCTTCCTATGCCATGTTGAGTGACTTATTTAACATGTAAGGACCTTTTTTTTCTCTTTTTTTTATATTTTTCCACATATGATTTTAAGTATGAGTAATAAGGGACTTTCAGATCAGGGTTTATAATTGGGGATATTTTTATTTTCTCAGATCTATATTTGGCATTCAAAGTTTTATAGTGAATTGTGACTATTTCTTATAGACTTTATGAGCCTAAAATGATATGGAAGGGTCACAGACTATAATGACACCTCACCAAAGAAGACATAAAGATGATAAATATATAAAAAGATGTTCAACATCATATGTCATCAGGGAAATGCAAATGAAAACAACAGTGAGATACCACTATATACCCATTAGGATGGTCAAAATCCAAAACACTAACAGCACCAAATGCTGTTGAAGGTGTGGAGAAACAGGAACTCTCATTTATTGCTGATGGGAAAGCAAAATGGTACTGGTACCATTGGAAGATAACTTGGCAGTTGCTTACAAAACTAAACATACTCTTGCCATACCATGTAGCACTCCACTCACACTCCTTGTGAAAACTTAGGTCCACATAAAAACCTGTAGTTGGATATTAATAGCAGCTTTATTCATAATTGCCAACACTTAGATGCAACCAAGATGTCCTTCAGTAGATGGATGAATAAATAAACTGTGATACATCCATCCAATGGAATATTATTCAGAGCTGAAAAGAAAGGAGCTGTCAAGCCATGGGGAGACATGGAGGAAACTTAAATGCATATTACTAAGGGAAAGAAGCCAACCTGAAAGAAATCAATTCTGTATGGTATCACCTAGTGACATTCTGCTAAAGGCAAAACTGTGGAGACTGTAAAGAGATCATAGTGGTTTCCAGGCTTGGATGGTGGATGGAGAGATCTACACAGAAGATTTTTAGGTCAGTGAAAATATTCTTTGTATTACAGTGATGGATACGTGTTATTATACTTTGCCCAAATCCATAGAATTTACAACACCAAGAATGAATCGTAATGTAAAATTATGGACTTTGGGTGATTGTGATGTGTCAGTGTAGGTTCATCCTAGGGAAAATAGTTACCATGTTGATAATGGGGGAAGGTTTGCATGATAATGGAGGTCAGGAAATATATAGGAAATTTTTGTACCATGCTCTCAATTTTGGTATACACCTGAAAATTGAGGTGTATTTTTACATACACCTCAAAAATGTTTACATACACCTCAAAAAAATTTAGATGTATAACAAAATTGCTCTAAAAAGTAAAATCTTTTGGGAGTGTCCTGGTGACTCAGGTAAGCATCTAAATCTTTTTTTTGGCTCAGATCATGATCTCAGGGTCATGAGATCGAGCCCTGTTTTGGGCTCTGTGCTAAGATGGAGGCTGCTTAAGATTCTCCTTCTCCCTCTGCCTCTCCTGCCTGCTTACATGCTCTTTTTCTCTCTCTAAATAAATATTAAAAAAATTTAAATATAAAAAAATAAAATCTTTTACAAGAAAGTAATACGGAAGACCGTGATGTATTCATGTGTCATGTAATTTTTAAGTTAATAGTTAACTTTAGCAATAGGCTTTTTAAACCCATTATTGAAATATAATTTAGTGGAAGCTATGAATTCTAAATATTTCAAATATGAAGGACTCAGACATGTTGCAGAGGGGCAGGTTAATGAGTGGTGGTGTCCTTTGGCTGCATGTGCATTCTATAATGGCATTTCTATCCCTTAAACCAAAGGTGACTATCTGAACACAGCTTGCTTACAGCAGCGAGCTCTATTCAAGGTGGCAGGTTTCTGTCTCCAAGGGCCTTAGTGTATTGTGAAAACTTCATTGATTGATGCTTGAATTGTTGCAGCACAACATAAAAATACATTGTTGTCTGGTAGTGATGAAGGGAATTGTGTTATTTCACATCATGCTTGTGAGGGATGACATTTTCGAGGAATATTCCCACATGTTAGAACTGTTGTTTGTGTCCTCTGTCCAAATGCACACAGACAAGGGACTAATAAGTTGGGAAATTCTTTTACCTAGGAAACTGGGCATTTTTTGCTTGCACAGAGAAAACTGAAGAAGTACCTATTATCCTACAACTTTATGGTATAAGTATTCCTTGGAAATAATGAAATGTATCCTTTTTGGTCCTTACAACTTGCACCAGCTGTGACCTCAGCTAACTGAGTGATGTGCCAGGTGTTACTCTTCCTTCCTTTACCCACTAAGAATAGCCACTCTTATTCTGTGTCTGCCCTGAGTGGCTGGTTCAACATTTGGCTCAATCCATAGTGAACCTGCCCAGCCCCTGGGACGTAACTCTTCCCCCTGTTCTCTAATGGTTGCAGACATACTTAAATAAATCTTGGAATCCAACATGTAATGGTTGATGGAGTCAAGGGGAAATGTGAGTGAAGTGAGTGCTCAGAGAAAAAACGACACTGTGCTTTAGAAACCTTTAACTTTCTTAAGGTTAACATGTATAGAAAAGCCATACTTGTTTTGAGGATTTTCCCTCCTTTTGTAATATAGTTCTTTTTAAAATGTGAATCTCAGAATTGGCTGAAAAATGATGGATAAACTTAATGAGTCTTTCTCAAAAACTGTTATGCACTATTTCATATAATCCTCAGATAGCTATGAGAAGGTAGCTCTTGTTACCCTTTTTGTTTAAATTGAGATTTAGTGTTCAAAGTATTTCACCAGGAAGGCAGCCCATGATGGCATAATAGTGAGGCTCTGAACTCACGTTCTCCCCTGGACACAGAATCTACACCTACATGTAGAGTAGCTCTTGCTGAAGAACTGCGGCTAATTGAACAACTTCTGCACAACAAATGACAGAGAGACTAATAGAGAAGGGTAGGAGAGATGGGGAAATGATAATGATGGGACTCCCACTTCTGATACGGCAACCTTTGTAAGGGAGGGATATCACTAAAGGGCTCACTGCGGATTTGCCCAACCTGGGGCATAGATTAAAATCAGTGGTTTAAAGAGCAACTAGAATATAAATAAAGGAAATCCATTAACTAACCCTACAGTGTTTGCCAAATTGAAATGGAATGCTAGAACTTTCTCTGGGGTTAAAGGCTCTGGTGCCACTTTTTATGCTCCCATTCCACCTTGATAACACTGATGGGAGCAGGGTATAGGTGTTCTTGCTGGCCTGCTAGGGCTACCCAATGTACCTAGGGCCCCTGGCTTGTATCTGGTCCAGTTCCAACCATCCTAAGGCAGCCTTGGGATGGCAGGTTCTGGGATTCTCCCCACACTGCTGCTCCCATGGCTTGTATCCAATACAGCTCCAGTCAGACTGCCCAAACCACCAGTCACATTCAGTATACACAGGGAATGCTCTTACATAGGGCTATGGCTTTGAGAGGTAGCTGTTCCTCATCCTTTGTAGAAAGAAATACAGAAAGCCAAACAATATGAGGAGTCAGAGGAATATATTCCAAATGAAAAAACAAGATAAAACTCTGAGAAAGAATGAGAAATTGAGATGAGGAATTTACTTAATAAAGAATTCAAAGCAGTGGCCATAAAAAAGCTAACCAAACTTGGGAGAAAAATGGGAGAAAACAGTAAGAACTTAAATGAAGAGTTAGAAAATATAAGAGCGAGCCAATCATAGAAGAAGAGTACAATAACCAAAATGAAAAATAAACTAGAGATTCAACAGATGATACCAAATAATGGATCAGCAACCTGGAAGACAGAATAGTAGAAGTCACCCAGTTAGAACAGCAAAAATTAAAAAAAAAGAGCTTAAAATATGAGGATGGTTCGGGACGCATGGGGGGCTCAGTGGCTCAGGGTGTGATCCTGGAGTCCTGGGATCGAATCCTCCATCAGATTCCCCACAGGGAGCCTGCTTATCCCTCTGTGCATGTCTCTGCCTATCCCTCTGTGTCTTTCATGAATAAATAAAATCTTTTTAAAAAATGAGGTTAGTTTAAGGGACTTCTAGAACAACATCAAGTGGACTAACATTCACAATAATGGGATCCTAGAAAGAGAAGAGAGAAAGGGGGCAGAAAACTTATTTGACGAAATAATGGCTGAAAACTTCCCTAACTTGGGTAAGGATTCACAGAGAGTCCCAAACAAGATGAACCTAAAGAAATCCACATCCGAGACATATTATAATTAAAATGACAGGAGTTAAAGAGAAAAAGAGAACCTTGAATGCAGCAAGAGAACAATAGTCACATATCTGGGAAACACCATAAGACCATAAGCTGATTTTCAGCAGAAACTTTTCAGGCCAGAAAGGAGTGGCAGGTACTAAAAAGGGAAAAACTAATAACCAAAATACTCTACCCAGCAAGATTATCATTTAGATTTGAAGGAGAGTTAGTTTCCCAGACAAGAAAAAATTGAAGGATTTCATTACCACTAGCTTGGTCTTACAAAAATATTGTAGGCCATAACTAGGAATAAGAAAACATATGAAAGAAAAAAATCTTACTGGTAAAGGCAAATGTATCATAAAGTACGGATCAGCCTTACTTACAAAGCTAGTGGGAGGATTAAAAGACAAAAATGGTGAAATCAACTGTAACTTAACTAAAAGTAGGTGAAGGATATAATATAATATATAATATGTGTGTATACACACACACATATTAATGTATAGGAACTTCATGGTAACCACAAACCAAAATCCTACAATAGATACACAGCTGCTTTATACCATAAGCAAAAATAAATTAAAAATGAATACACACTTTAATCTTAATGTAAGACCTGAAACTATAAAACTAGCAGAAAACTTAAGTAATGAACTCTTTGACATATATATATTTATATTTTATATAATTTATATAATTTATATTTATATATAAATATATTATATATTATATATTATATTTATATGTAATTATATAAATTTAAATAATATATTATATAATTATAATATATTACATATATATTATAAGTTATATATTATATAATTATATGTTATTATAAATTATATAAATTATATAAATTGTATAAATATAAATATATGTTTTATATATATATATATATATATTTTTTTTTTAGAGAGAGAGTAGGAGCCAGTGGGAGGGTCAGAGGGAGAGACAAAATCTTAAACAGGCTCTATGCCCAGCATGGAGCTCAATGCTGGGCTCCATCTTATGACTTGAGATCATGACTTGAGCTGAAATAAAGATTTGGATGCTTAACCGACTAAGCTACGCAGGTGCTCCTAATTTTCTTTTTCTCTGGACTAGTCTCCTCAGTCATGGGCAACAAAGCTAAAATAAACCAGTGAGATTACCTAAAACTAAAAAGCTTTAGCACAGGGAAGGAAACCATCAACAAAACAAAAAGGCATTCTACTGAATAGAGGATATTTGCAGGGGTTAATATCTAAAATATTGAGAGCCTACACAACTTAATATTAAAAAAAACCCTAAGCAATCAAATTAAAACATGGGCACAGGACTCAAATTTTTTCAAAGAAGACATACAGATGGTGTTGGAGGGGTGGGGGTTCACATAATAGGTAGAAGGGATTAAGAGGTACAAACTTCCAGTTATAAAATAAATAAGTCATAAGAATGTAGTACAGGATAGGGAATATGGTCAATAATGTTGTAATAATTTTGTATAGTGACAGATGGTAACTAGACTTACCAACGGGATCATTTTGTAATGTCTAAAAATATCAAATCACTATGATGCACACCTAAAACTAATAGAATATTGTTTATCAATTATACTTCAATTTAAAAAATTAAGTAGCTTGCCAAGGTTAATCATAGCCAGAAAGTAGAGTCTGTCTGCCTACCAAATCTGCATTTTATAGAACTTTGCTAAAAGTGGTTTTTCTTAATGAGCAAATTTGTAATTATTGGTTAATGGGCAAGTGGAGCCTATTGGCATATACCATCAAGTGTTCTCCTTATAATTTTGTTTTCAGCATCAGTTTGATGCATATCTCTGTATTCTGTACTCTCTCACCTACTGTGTTCAGAAATTAAAATAGTGTTACATTCCTTTTTTAAAATTTATCTATTCATGAGAGACACAGAGACAGAGGCAGAGACACAGGCCGAGGGAGAAGTAGGCTCCACCCAGGAAGCCTGATGTGGGACTCGATTCCGGGACTCCAGGATCACATCCTGGGCCGAAGGCAGGCGCGCCAGACTGCTGAGCCACCCAGGGATCCCCCTAGTGTTACATTCCTAAAAAATAATCCTTATTCACATCCAAGAAGAGCTCCCAAACACATTACTGGTTTATTTACTAAATATTGCTAATTTGCTCTGCCTTCCTGATGACCACAACCACTTTACTAGCCACGTTACCTGCTTGATTGTTGGCTACTTAGCTTTTAATAACAACTCTGAGATTTTAAATTCACTTTACAGTAATTTTACATTTATATTTATGTACTAAAAATGTGGTCCTCTCATACCTATGGTTGTACGTTAGTATATTTCTGGTTTAATTGGGAATATGTAGGGATGGGGGTCCTTGGAAAAGAAGACCCTAGAAGTCTCTTCTGGTTGTCTGTTAAGTGCTGACAGTGGCTGTAGAGGAGAGTGTATAAATATAATAGAGCAAAACATTCATCAGAACTGATATTTATAATCATGCCTGACACCTAGTAAACACTGTATAAGTACTTTGTGAATGTTAATTTATTTCACCTCTACCATCCTGTGGGTGGTACTGTGATCTCTGTTTTCCAGAAGAGGAGGCTGAAATTGTGTATCATTCTCAAGAACACTCAGGTAGGAAGGGCTGGGATTCCAGTACAGTTGGTCAGTTTCTGGAGTTCCAGTTCATAACCATAGGCTGGATTTTTGCCTTATCCTGGTTCACGTGTATTTAAATATTCTGGCTGGAGAGTATCTCAGATAGAGCTATCTCAGGGGAAAATCCATAAGAATGTATATGAAACATAGCATTGAATACATACTAACTGGCATTTTTATTTAGAATTACTTGGCTATGGGGCTATGTCATCGATGCTATACATCTTCTTTGGGCTCCTAAGTGGCCCAGTGGTTAAGTATCTGCCTTTGGCACAGGTAATGATCCCAGGGTTCTGGAATTGAGCCCTGAGTCAGGCTCCCAGCTCAGCAGAGTCTGCTTTTCCCTCTCCCTCTGTCCTTCCCTCTGCTTGTGCTCTCTTGTTCTCTTTCTCTGTGAAATAAACAGATAAAATCTTTAAAAAATATTATAAATTTTCTTGAAAAAACAAAGAAGAAAAGACTGTGGCATATTAAATTTCACTCACTTCTGTTCCCTTTTATTATGCTATACCTGATTTATTCCAGCTTTCTAAGGATATGGGACAATTGTTACATGATTGGTGCAGTGTCTTCTTGGCTTGCATTTGATAGTAGAAAGTATTTAAACAACTCTATTTGTTAGGTGCCAAAAACCAAAATCAAAAAAGACTCATTGTGGTGTAATTGTAGGGTTGATGAAGATATATGACCTCTTCAAGTTACTTTTAAAATGCAGCTTAAAAATCAGATATTATTTATTTATAAGAAATCACAAGTGTTTTGTTTTGTTTTGTTTTTCACAAATAGTTTGCTACAGGGGCTTGTGGGGGAGTTAAGAAGTTTTTATTTCAAAGGCTCTGTGAGAACATCCTTTCCTTCTGTCTCAGGGATGGAGAAGTGTTTCATTGGCCAGAGCATCCTGAGCCTGAACACTACTGTTTGGGTTTCTTTAGTGTCCTATGGTTTAGTGTCCTGTGGTAATTTTTGGGTAAGTATAATTTGGGATTAATTTAACAGTGAAAACCCAGTTTGGAGAATATTTGTTTCATGTTTCCTCTCACCTGCTGCTGTGTACTTTGACCTTCTCTGTCACCTACTATCTGTGGTGGCTTAGTTTCTTTTTCTGTGAAACGAGGATGCATTTTCTCCTACTAGGACTGCTGTGCACATTAAGTGAAGACTACTTGTAACATCCTGGCCCTGAATTGTCACTCATTCGTTGTTGCTGTCCTGTTCCTTCCTTCTGTCTCTTCGGTGATAGCTAGAGGATCTTAGTGGGTATGGGGAGTTGGCAAAGGAACTTAGAGAATAATTGCCCACAGACACTTTCTTTTCTGTAGGAAGACACCTAGAAGCCCTGGTATGAGAAGTAATTTTAGCTGATCAAGAGTTTCCTTTAAGATGTGTGTGTGTGTGTGTGTATACACACATATATACATGTATATATCTATATCTATATATCTTTGAGAGAGAAAGAGAGAGCATGTGAATAGAGGGAGGGGCAGAGAGAGAAGGAGAGAATCTGAAGCAGACTCCCCACTGAGTGTGGAGGCCAATGCAGGGCTGAATCCCATGACCCTGGGATCGTGACCTGAGTTGAAATCAAGAGTTGAGTACTCAACCAATACAGCCAGCCAGGTTCCCCTAAAACCTTTTTTTTTTTTTTTTTTTTTTGAGAGAGAGAGAGAGACTGTGAGTGGCAAGGGAATGGATGGGAAGGGTAGGAGATGGAGAGGGAGAATCTTAGCCCTGCGCGGGGCTCAATTTCATCACCCTAAGATGATCATGAATTACCTGGGCAGAAATCAAGAGTCAGACACTTAAATGACTGAGTCACCCATGCACTCCTATAGTTTCCTGATCAAGGGCTGTCTTTGCTTTCTGTTCTTGTGTGACACGTTGCCATAGATGTAGCAGGTTAAGAGAGTGGGCGCTGAATAGCTCCCAGTTCTCCCAAGTCAGAAGGCTGGGCTGGCTTTGTATGCTCAGGGCACCAGAAGGCCAAGATCAAGATGTCCCCTGGCTGAGTGATTATCTGGAGGCTCTGGGGAAGAATTCATTTCCATGTTCATTGCTGGTGGAACCCCCTTGCTTGTGGCTGGGCTCTGAGGACCGCATTTCCTTGCTGGTATTCAGCAGGAAGTTGTTCTCAGCTTGTCTAAAGCTATTTACATCCTTCTCATGGCCCTTCCATCTCCAGGACCAGCAAGGGTTCATGTAATCAAATCTTTCTGACTTCTCCCTTTTGCTAGCAGCCTGAGATAGCTCCCCACTTTTGAGAGCTCAGGAGATTAGATCAACCCCAGAGGGTAGAATGTCTCACTCTTAAGCTCTATTCTGCCATATAAAAGCATGGCATAATCATGTTATCATAATCCTAAGTATACATATGATGATATGCAAAATAATGAACAAGTCACAGGAGTGATATGTCATATTCTCCAGTTCTACAAGGTGTGGTATCTAGGGGTGGATGTGGGTGCATTTTTAGAAATCCACCCACCATAAAGGATATCTCAGAACGCCTCCAAGTGTTCCTAGCTTTGTCTGAGCTCTGCTGGAATAAGCACAAACCTGTGTGACCCAGCTAACATCGTATTTCAGCAGAGATGGCTAGTTTCATTTGATTTAAGAAGTTTGTAGGTAGAATTTTTAGCTAAAGTATGATCATTATATCTTGATGCCTCAAAGGGTGTTAGAGATTCCTAAAGATAATAGTGAACATATTAGAAGAGGGGAAAACATTGTTCAGGTCTTTCCAAACTGTTTATATCCAGACTCTTAATGTGTCTAATAGGTGAGATAGAAACATATTAGGGGTCAATTCATTGCTTATTTTATTGTAGGAATGAGTCTGTGGAACTGAGTCACCTGGGGTTTTTATAAATATAATTGAGATTATAGGTCATAAGTTAGAAGGTCCATTATATAAATGGGCAAACATAACATTACCAAGGTGATCAGTTACCAAGTCCTAGGGCGACTTGGCAACAGCAAAACTCTTAGAAGCAGTTCTCCTAAGGCTATTGATTTCTTTGAATTTACCTCCTAAGGCCTCTTCCAGGCCACCAGGCAAGGCCAGGCAATAATTCATCTCTTTGAACAGCACCTGATGGCTAAAATCAAGTCAGTATTCATTACTTTATCATAGGGATAATCTCAGAAAAGGGCATTTGTATCAGTAAGAATTCTTTGGCTGCAAGCAATAAAACTGGACCACAGTTAATTTAAAGCAGGAGAATTTATCCTAAGGACATCAGGAAGCTCACAGAATCCAGTGGCAGGCTAGAAAGCTGGACTCAGGGTAGTGACTGTCAGGAGCGAGCCAAAGAAGTTTTAGGAAGATTTATTACCTAACTACTGCCCTGTCTTTTTTGGGGCATGCTGCAGGCAACAAGATGGAATCCTTTCTTCTTTCTAGGTACCACACTCATCAAGACTGAAGAGAAGCATTCATGGACCTTTCTGCAGAAAGGGAGGGGCTCCAAGTCTGTACCCACTAATGGAGGGATACATACCTTGAAGGAACTCAGGGTGTGTTTGCCAGACACAGAGGAAGTAAATGCTGGGGAAAAGCTCTAAGACAAAAAGCCAACCTTCACCCTGAAATCTTTTTGCTTAAAGTGCTTTCTCAAAAACTATTCTAAAAAAATATATTGAGTGGTGATTAAAAAAAAAAACACACTTCTGCCTTAAACAAGACAGTTTTTTATTGTTACACAATTGCTGTCTTAAATCATAGAAACCCAAAGCCCCCCAAAGCTAATGTTAAATTAGAATATTTCAGGCATATTCCCTGATATGCATAATATCAATGAAATCCTTTGACTAGGTGGATATGAAGGGGCCATTTAGCATATGACAATGAAAACCTGTGGCAAAAAAAAAGATATAAAAATCCCAGCAAATAACACAGGAGCAGAAAGCATTGTTTGTTGTCCTGGAGTCATGTTCACTGATTATTTATTTGTAAAATGAATACAAACTACAAAAATAATCCCCATTCTATTTGTTGCCTGATAATAGCTTTTAAAATGAACAACATTTGTGTCTAACATAAAAAACCCTCTGTATTTGACAATTTATGGGTAAGTGATCATGTTGTAATAGCATTGTATCAAAAGCTGCTTTTCTTTATAAACCCTTATATTTAATCCCTCCGACCAGCCAACAAGCTATATGCTTCCCAGGGAATTAATTTAAGATTGAAGATAAAAAGAGGGGCCAAAGTTAATGACATCAAAGAGAAAGCTCCTGAAAGAAGTAATAGTTTCAAAAAGATTTTGACTGTTTTATAAAACAAATATAAGCTTCTGTAGAAAGAATTGGTGTAAAATAAGGTTATTTCTTCTGACTTATTCAAAATTATTTTGTTCTAGTTTATAACCTCATCTAATCTCATAATAAATGTTTTAAAGTAAAATTTTAATGTGTGCATTGGGTATGCACAAAACTGACCAGTTTTACTATTAGATTGCAAAAACTGTTTTAAATATTGATAATGTAATTTTGATAAAGCAAATCATTACTTTTAATAGTATGGGATTTTTTATGCATGAAGTATGAGATTTCTAAATGGGTAAAATAGGCAAAAAGAGGTTCATTGGTGAGTTAGAGAAAATCTGAGATTTAATTGTGCTCTGGCAAGGAGATATAATAGTAGCATAAAATCACCGGGGGGGGGGGATCACTTTTGGCGAATACTCTCCATTTTCAATAAAAACCTTTCCATGTAATGCATGTAATGACTTATACCTATAGTGTAATTGAAGCAACACATTATTTACACATTTAATCTTATTTTGATTTACTCTAATTTATCTGATATCAGCAGCCTGTTAGATGATAATTTAAAAATCCACTGCTACCGTAATTGCTTTAGGAAACCTTCCTAATGATAATTTTATTCCCTAGAATAATTTAACTTTCCATTTAAAATGCACATCTAAGCACAGTAAAGTATGTATTGGCAACAGAAGATGTTTATGTTCATGTAGAATGATAATTTCCTTAATGGACAGCAAGCAATACTATGCTTCATATTTTATGGTAATGGAGATGGACTGAAATTACATTAGACTACATGTACCTTCTATATTTGTATGGGCCATAAATAGGGAGGTATATAAGAGTTTAAAGTATTAAAAAAAATTCCCCAGAAGTGTGTTCATGGAACCAAACTGAAGCAAACTGAAGTTATGACATGGTGTTTTGTCAGCTCTCAAGACACTCCAGTGAAAGCTGCTTCTCCAGCATAGTAGCACTTTGGAAGACCTATGCCTGACTCTTTCCTGGAAAGATGGGCGGGAATGGTTCTTTCTCCGAAGCCACAATGCCATGTTTCCAAGTCTGTGTCCCATGCCTGAAAGACAGCACCCTCTCCTGCTTATAACAGTGGCTCCCCTCCAGGGAGTTTTACTCCATAGGGAGGAAATGCTAGAGAAATCTCTGAATGTGCTCTCACTAGAAGAAAGGAGATAGAATGATGGAGAATCTCAAAAGGAAAGATGGTGTCGGAAATACAGAGATAGTCCTTTAGAAAAGCTCTGGGGATGCTGTTCCCCCAAGCTTCGATGCTGTTGAGTATCTTTGGCCTATCATTGGAAGTTGAATACAAGGTAGAGGTGTTGGGGAAAAAGAAATCCCAGATGATGGCATTCAGGAGAATCCCGGGGGTTCATGTGTGATGAGGCAGTAAGTTGTAGATGAAGGTTGATACCTTTATGTGTAAGGTATCAACTGAAGCAGGTGCTTCCAGAAGTCAAGAAGAGATCAGTCCAGACACTTCCAAGCTATAAGGATTTGCTGTTGGGTGATAACAGTTGCCTTTTGTGCATCTTTCCCTGTATGTTTTACTTTTGTGGGAGCATGAGGACAGGCAACAGTCACTGGGGGGGGGGGGCGTGTAGCTCACAGGAACTATGACTTTCATAGATGAATTCAGCTGGTGCCAAACCAGAGCCTTCAGGGATGGAAGCCACAAATTAAAATGCCAGATCTCTCCTTCCTTTAGCCTTTGAGCCTCCTCCTGGAGCCCCCTGTTCATGGACCCCAACCAGAGGCTGAGCCCATGTAGGTTGGCCTCGTGGGAGTGGTAGAAGGGTAGAGAAGGTGGGGGTGGATTTGGTAGCTAGTGGAGAATATTGAACCCAGACTTTATGTAAAAGTTGGAAGTGGGGATCCCTGGGTGGCGCAGCGGTTTGGCGCCTGCCTTTGGCCCAGGGCGCGATCCTGGAGACCCGGGATCAAATCCCACGTTGGGCTCCCGGTGCATGGAGCCTGCTTCTCCCTCTGCCTGTGTCTCTGCCTCATTCTCTCTCTCTCTCTGTAACTATCACAAATAAATAAAAATTAAAAAAAATTAAAAAAAAAATAAAATAAAAAGTTGGAAGTGCACAAATTTATATATCATTCCATGTTATGATGAATAGTTGAAAGCATGATGAATTATAAAGGTAGTTTACTGATACTATTTAGTTTATAAAACCTTACTCATGCATCTCATTCTTCTGCACATGGCTAGGTAATTGGAGGGATTCATCACCCAGATTTTTCCTGACACTCCAAAGCACTTCCAGAGATGGAAGGATACTGAACACACAGAATCTACAAAGAGGGAAAGAAGTCTATTGATATTCTCTTCTGTAGGGAGGAGGAGTGGTTATTTACCTAACCATGGAGACCTTGAGCTATGATAACTTTTCATCACCCCTTTATGGTGTTATATTTTTAAAAGATATAAAGTTACTAGAAGTTGTGCCATAGGAGGCTTTAAAATGAAAAGGAATCTTGTCAACAAACTAGGACCCTAATATGGATCTTTGAATGGAGAACTGAAGCCTTTGAGATTGAGACAGACATAAACCCTACAGTTCAGGATGATCCTACCTCTCCTCTTTGTGTGTGGTGACCTGGCTTGTCTACTTCATATATTGTTCATATATAGAGTTTTTGTTGCCTCTGGTATTCATAACACACTGCTAGCTCAGAATTTTTGTATATTACTCTGTAAAATATAGTGGATTATTTCAAATTTCAGAAATGCTGCAGAGAACCATTTTTAATTTGAGAAGCAAGATAAAAAGTGTGCCCCCACACAGCACAAGGGAGAGATGTTCTTAAGAAAATTATTTATTATAGGAAAACAAATAAGGGCGTGAAAGGATAGTATTAAAATTCTAAAAGAACATTTTTGTCATTCGTAATAACTCCTGAATAATAAAATTGTATATGTATCTTTTAAATATGCAATAATAAAAAATATGACCCTTAAAATATGTTACAAAGGTAACAAAGCTAGTGAGGAATCACACAGAAAGTCTTGTACTTCATGTGGAGTGAATCCAACAAATACAGATACTGAGAAGCTATGATAAATATAGTTATTGTTTTAGGAATAAAAGAAGGCTCTTACAGAAGAACAAACTCCTGTATGTCACCTTTACCCTAAAAAGAAAATGTTATAAAATATGCTCTTAACTCACATATAATTTTGTGTGCTCAATCTAATATTGGAGCTAAGTAGAGAAATTTTAAAGCAGAAAGGTTATACTGTTTAACTGCTTGATTCTTGGTAATCTGAAGATGAAGTTATTGTTGCATTGCATTAATTTAGTTAATTGTAGGTAAAAGCTAGTGGAGTGTGTACAACGTCTAAGATCTGTTAATCATTTTCCTTTGCTGAAAAAGGTCATAAAATATGTTGAATTACACAAACTTGTGCCATACACGTTGGATAAGTTGGTAAATAATTGTTTTTAAAATTTCTGTGTGTGTGTGTGTGTGTGTGTGTGTGTGTGTGTGTGTTGTTTTACCAAAGTGAGGAAGGTATGGTTTTCTTGGAGGATTTTTTGACTTTTCATCTTAAGTCAAAGCAAGCACAGTAATAGTGTTTTTATTTTCACTACTTCTCTGCAAATCCACTTGTATCAGAATTTTTTTGGTAACTCTAAACACAAAGACATTGAAGGAGTCATATATTATCTTGATCTCATTTAACTCCCCTTGATAGGTCCATGTGAAGATCACATATTAAGTGCACTGAGGGTCATGATCATCTAATTCATATGGTGCAGATGGTGTAAAGGGGAAAATTTTTTGCAGAAAAGTATAAAACACTAAAACTCTCATTTTTAATTGTTTATGTTGTCTTTTTAAAAATATAATGGCCATACACTACCCTATTAGTTTTCAGGTGTATGGCAGAGTGATTTGATATTTTTATGCAGTACGAAATGATCCCCACAATAAGTCTAGTTACCATCTATCACCATACAAAGTTATTACAATGTTATTGGGCAGCCCGGGTGGCTCAGCAGTTTAGTGCTGCCTTCAGCCCAGGGTGTGATCCTGGAGACCTGGGATCAAGTCCCATGTCGGGCTCCCTGCATGGAGCCTGCTTCTCTCTCCCTCTGCCTGTGTCTCTGCCTCTCTCTCTGTGTCTCTCATGAATAAATAAATAAAATCTTTTAAAAAAACAATGTTATTGATTGTATTTTCCATGCTGTACATTACATCCCTGTGACTTACTTATGTTGTGACTGGAAGTTTGTACTTCTTAATCCCCTTCACCTATTTTGCCCACTCCCAAACCCCTACCCACTCTGGTAAAACCAGCAGTTTGTGTCCTGTATCTATGAGTCTGTTTCTGTTTAATTTATTTTTGTTTTGTTTTTTAGATTGCACATGTAAGTGAAATCATATGATACCTGTTTTTTTCTGAATTATTTCACTTAGCATAATACCCTCTAGGTCCATCCTAGAAGCAATATGGCAATATTTCATTCTTTCTGGTGACTAACTTTCCATTATATATGTGTCTGTGTGTATGTGTTTGTGTGTATCACATCCTCTATCCATTCATCTATTGACAGACACTTGGGTTGTTTCCATATTATCTATTGTAAATAATGCTGCAGTGAACATAGGACACATTCAGCTCTTATATTTGATGTTTTCATGTTCTTCAGATAAATACCCAGAATTGGAATTGCTGGATTATATGAGTTCTATTTTAAAATTTTTTGAGGAAACTGCATACTACATACTGTTTTTATAGTGACTGTATCAATTTGCACCAACAGTGTACAAGGGTTCCCTTTTTCCCACATCTTTACTAACACTTGTTATTTCTTGTCCTTTTGGTTATAGCCAATATGATAGGTGTGAGGTGATGTCTTTCTGGTTTTGATTAGCATTTCTCTGATGACTAGTGATGCAGAGCATCTTTTCATATGCCTATTGGCCACCTGTATGTCTTTTTTTGGGAAAATGTCTATTCAAGTCTTATGTCCATTTTTAAATCAAGTTGCTTGTTTCTTGGGATATTTAGTTATGTAAGTTTTTTAATATACTTGGTATTAACTCCTTATCAGACACATGATTTGCAGATATCTTTTTTCATTCATTAGGGTGCCTTTTTGTTTTATTGATTGTTTTCATCACTGTACAAAAGCTGATGAGTTTGATGTAATCCTATTTGTTGCCCTTGCCCGAGGAAACTGGTCCAAAAAGTATTGCTAAAATTGATGTCAAAGAGTTTACTGCTTGTGTTTTCTTCTAGTTTTATGGTTTCAGGTCTTATATTCAAGTCCTTAATCCATTTTGAATTTATATTTGTGTATAGTGTATGATAGTGGCCCAGTTCTTTTGCAAGAAGCTGTTCAGTTTTCCTAGCATCATTTATTAAAGAGACCGTTTCCCCCATCTTGTATTCTTGCCTCTTTTGTCATAGAGATTAATTGGCCATATATGCACTGGTTTATTTCTGGGCTCTCTGTTCTATTCCATTGATCTGTGTGTCTGTTTTTGTGCCATTGCCATGCTCTTTTGATTACTACAGCTTTATAGTATAGATTGAAGTCAGGGAGCATGATACCTTCCACAGATCGCTTTGGTTATTTAGAGCCTTTTGTGATCCCACACAAATTTTAGGATTCTTTGGTTTAGTTTGGTGAATAATGCCATTAGCATTTTTATGGGGATCACGTTGAATATATATATTGCTTTAGATAGTATGGACATTTTAACAATACTGATTATTCCAATCTATGAGCATGGAATACTTTTCCATTTATATTTGTTGTCTTCAATTTCTTTCATGAATATGATATAGTTTTCAGAGTACAGGTCTTTTACCTCCTCAGTTAAATTTATACCTGGTATTTTATTCTTTTTGATGCAATGGTAAATGGAATTTTAAAAATTTCTTTATCTGATAGCTCATTAGTGTATGGAAATACAACCAATTGCTCTATGTCAATGTAGCGTGCAACTTTACTGAATTTAATAGTTTTTTTTTTGTAGAGTCTTTAGGATTTCCTATATTTAATACCATGACATCTGCAAATTTTACTTCTTCCTTTTCAATTTGGATGCCTCTTATTTGTTTTCCTTGGTTAATTGCTGTGGCTAGGACTTACAGTATGATATTGAATAAAAATGGTGAGAGTGAGCATTCATGTTTTGTTCTCAGTCTTAGAGAAAAAGCTTTCAGCTTTTACCATGGAGCATGATGTTAACTGTCGTGCTGTCACCTTCTTTAAGCATGAAGTACTACTTTGTAATTCTCAGAGAGTGTGAACAAAATATAAAGATCATAGTAACTTTCCTAATTATAGGTAAGTAATTAATGTGGTGTAGATTTTCACCTAACTAGGTTTACTTGAATCAGGCTTAAATGAGCCAATGTGTTATCAATTTAACCTCTGTGTGTGTATTTGTGTGTCAGCGGGGAGGAGGGTAAGCTCTGGGAAAACTGATCATTGAGAAATAGTAGATTTTAAAAAGAGAATGGCAAAATGAAAGAAACTGGTATAATTTTTAGAGGGAGAAAAACTGTCTCTCCTATTCATTCCACTGATGGACCCAGCATGACTGAATTCAGTAGAATTCAATGGGATTCAGTAGGTATTTACTTATAGTTGGCTCTCTCTGCTATTGTTGATCAGACACTGACCAGTTTCCATTTTTTATTCTTACTGTAGTTTTATTTGAATAATTCATAAGCACAAGTTATGGAATGATACAGACCTCAAATAACAGAATCAAAGCTATAAGTTAATAATATGCCGAGATATTTTGCAACTGAAACCACAAGTTAATAATATCACGAGATTTTTTTTTAAGGTTTACATGCTGATAAGTAAGTGTATCTTTTTTTTTTTTTTTTAATTTTTATTTATTTATGATAGTCACACACAGAGAGAGAGAGAGGCAGAGACACAGGCAGAGGGAGAAGCAGGCTCCATGCACCGGGAGCCCGATGTGGGATTCGATCCTGGGTCTCCAGGATCGCGCCCTGGGCCAAAGGCAGGCGCCAAACCGCTGCGCCACCCAGGGATCCCAGTAAGTGTATCTTTAATGTTGAATTTTTATCGTATTTTATTTCTAGGTTTAAAATAAAGGTTTTCAAAATTATAAATGCTAAAAAAATAAAAATAAAAAATAAAAAAATATTATAAATGCTGCATAATTTAAACTTATTTTATATCCTTGAAGATAATTTTGTTTTTCTGCTGTACTTTGATGCACATTTAATAAGCGTATAATATTCAATATATTAACAATATAAGAGGCTTGATTTGAAACGCCAAACTTTTAGTGTATGAGGCTAAAATTAGGGTCTCAGTCTAGTCCACATTCAACACTGACTAAGCAGCTATTTCCTCAATGCTTATAATTGGCAGGTTTTGTTAGGTGCTATGAAGAATACTGAATTACACTGATATTCTATTCTTACATAGCTTGTACCCTAGCATGTGAAACAGATCAAGTAATTAAGCTTTTGTACTTTAATAGATTCCAGAAAAGAGTTAAAATGCATACACTCACTGAACAAACCTAATGAGAATTTATTAGGTGTAAGCACTATATTAGACATACATCAATCATATAAAGGGCTCTGGGTGTTAAGGAAATGAGAGATGATGACACAGGGTCTCCGGAGACAAAGATGGGTACCCTGAAGTGAATGTGTCTCTCGGTGACTGTATGAAGGGTGTCAGCATGGGAAAGGTGCCAAATTCCAGGGTGCACAGACCGTAGTAGCCGGCCGTGCGTGTAGGATAGCTGGGTTGGGAGGAACACGCAGGACAAGGAAGTTGTTAGGTATGCTTGGGGTATAGATTGCATAAAGAAGCCTGGAGAGGTATTCAGAAAGGTTGCTTAGGGTCATGTTTTGGAAGAAGGCAGAAGGAAATGTAGTAAGGAATTTAGACACTAAAGGCAATGAGGAGCCACTGGAAGCTTTTGAGCAGTGACTTGATCTAAGTAGGATCCATCTGAAAACAGATTGGATCAGGGAATTGATGCATTGAAGAGGAGTTAAACAAGACAGAGCTAACTAGCATCTGTACCTGAGCTCCGGGCAGTGTGACCTCTGACCACGAATGATTGGATTCCTGGTGCTGGAAAGAGGTCTCATGCCCAGCCACATTGAGTGCCTATGCTCACCACTGCAGCCTGCCAGTGCTGTGCCACCCACTCCCACGTGGCCCTTGGGCCTATTGTAGCAGCCTCCTCCCACCCTGCTTATCCCTGTCTTTGAGGCAGCTTTCGGATTTTTTCCCCACCTAGGAAACCTGCTAGTCTCCTTATACATAGGAAATATTCCACAAACACTTATAAACTCCAAATCCTCCCTACTCTGCCTATACTTCTGACTTCCCATGTGCCCTTTTCACTGACTCAATCTTAGATCTGAAGATCACCAGGAAGATCTCATCATTTTGTGGATTCTTTCTCTGGGCATATCTTTTGGAGTTATTTGTCCAGCCCTTGGAATCTTGTGATTTCCTGGTTCATAACCACGTCTCACCCACCTGGCTGGCCTGGAGAACATTGATATTAACTTGTGTTTCAGGTTGCCCATCAGCACAGGAATGCTACCATGAGCAGTATGACCACCCTTTGGGGACTGCAGAGCCTTCTCTCATAAGTTCTCCCCTTTGATTCTTCTGATAACCCACCTCTGGGGCAGGTGACACTCCTGAGCTTAGTTACAAGTTGACACAGTTGCAGTGAGAGACCGTTACATGACTGAGGTTTCAGAGTAAGTGATGGGGTGGCAGTTTTTGTATGGAGAGCAGGAACGAGGAAATACAAGCACACTTTTTTCCCCTAAGATTTTATTTATTTATTCATGAGAGACAGAGAGAGAGAGAGGGGCAGAGACAGAGGCAGAGGGAGAAGCAGGCTCCATGCAGGGAGCCCGATGTGGGACTCGATCCTGGGACCCCCGGATCACGCCCTGAGCCAAAGGGAGATGCTCAACCACTGAACCACCCAGGTATCCCTAGAAGCACACTTTTATTACATTTGTAAGCACCAGGCTTTGTGGGAAGCAGATGGCTTATGTGCTCCCCTCAGCTTCATATTTTAGAGATAAGGAAATTTGCCCTGGTTAAAAAGTGTCAGAACCTAGGCCTTCCTACAGCGGAGCCAGCAAGTTCAGCACACAGTGTGTGCCTTGCCCCATGCTCTGGGAGCACAAGCCACTGTGTGTTGTTTCCCTGTCGTGGCCAGGAGCAAAGGGGGCTGGCACCGACCAGCAAACCTGTTGGGTACTATTTGAACGTGAGGGAGTTGAGTGACCAGTACACAAGTGGACTTAAAATTAACCAGGATCTCCTGAAAATTTTACAGACCAATGTCAGAAAATAAGTAATCAGCAATGCCTGCTGAGTGAATTTACTTTCCCTGTCAGTCAACATCCCTGGCTTTCTTCTTCTTCATTATGCTCATTAAAGTTGTAATTAGTAGTAAGTACCTTTTAATTTTTAAAAAATAATTTCCTTACTTCATATCAGTGCTTTATACTCAGCCAGTGTTTTTACCAAATAATGTGCCTTCCTCAAAAGGGCTTATTGACCTTGAAGGTGATAAATCATTTTCCTTTATCATTGTACCACAAAGAGCCTAATTAAATAATTGTCAAGCAGCTCTATTTACATTATCTTTCACATCCAGGTACCTTAGGGATATATACTTGAGGAAAAGATGATTGTACTGACACTTAGTTTGTCGGTCATGGATCGGCAGAAATCAGAGGAGCCATGTGCCACATGGGTACAATCAAGATCTTTTATTAATAGCTGTAGAAATTAATGTCATTCAGGAGCAAACCCTGAGCTGTGAAAGGTGAGCTCTCTACGACAGAAGCTCCTGGAGGCCAGACGTCCCTGCTACTATTCCTACCTGGAAAAGAACGCAAAGTAGATACAGATTCACAGTGGTCCCAGGTGGCTCCCAGTGTGGAGCATTGAAGGCCGCGTTTCTATAATTAATTCATTAGTTGTTTGGAATGGTTTATGCAGAAAAATCACGTTCATAGAAAAAAACCTGTGATTCGGTTCTGAGGCTAGCACCAAAGTTCATATTTAACCGCTGTATTTTCTCCCATTGTTCTGCCTTATGTGTTATTTACATTATTATATGTAGTGCCTTATATTACACCTGCTTTAATTTGTCTGTATTGCTTATTGGGCTGAGAGTTCCCTGAATGGGGATGTTTTGTCTCAGAAAGTGCTCAGGCCTATTCTGACATATACAATTTTTTTTTTGACAGTGTATGACATTTTGTAAGTTCTAGTGAACTACATGTATAAATGTTTTCAAGAGAGAAAACTATTCAGAACTCCAAGTCTGGAAGTCACAAAATACTCCTGGAATAGGTAAATTGAAGACCATATGCAAGCAGTACAGCTCAGTATTTTAAAATTACAGTCATTACCTACACTTCATTAATTCTGACTGCCTTGATAAACCCTTCAGGAGAAGCCTAACATTTCTTCAGCTGCACAGTGATATGAAATGAAGGGTTAGTACTGGGGTTTTAGACAGGCCTTCTTCAACTCTATATTCTTTTCTAATCCAATGGAAAATTAAATTATGATTATATGTTGAGTTATTTTCTAGAATTTTAATGGAATGGGAATAGTGCTATTTATAATAGATTTCTTTTTTTTATAATAGATTTCAAAAGCATTGTCCTATGACCCAGAAAAAATATTTACCTGTTTTCACTTTGCAATGGATATTTCTTTTTTTTTTAAAGATTTTATTTATTTATTCATAGAGACACAGAGAGAGAGAGAGAGAGAGGCAGAGACACAAGCAGAAGAAGCAGGCTCCATGCAGGGAGCCTGATGCAGGACTCGATCCTGGGTCTCTGGGATCACGCTCTGGACCGAAGGTGGCACAAAACCGCTGAGCCACCCGGGCTGCCCACAATGGATATTTCTTATATGCCACATCTGAATTAAGTAGTTTTTAAAAAGATAATTGTTTAGTATAAATGTTTTGATTATACATTTTGGTAGTTTTGAGATCTTTACTCCAGCCAACTTCCATGTGGGGAAATATGAAAATCAGAGTACTTTTATTTTTATTATTTATTTATTTTTATTCATTGAGAGAGAGAGCATATGTGGGAGTGAGGGGAAGGTCCGAGAGCGAGGGAGAGAGAATCCCTAGCAGACTCTGCACTGAGCATGGAGCCTGATGTGGGGCTTGATCCCATGACCCCGAGATCATGACCTGAGCTGAAATCAAGAGTCAGATGGTCAACCAACTGAGCCACGCAGGCATCCCTAGAGTGCTTTTATATTTGGAAATATTGGAAGCAAAATTTAAAAAATTTTTGTATTGAACATATGGGAACAATATGGAAATTTTTGAACAGTGCTTTAAATAAGAAATTGAATTGGGTTGTGTTTATATTTTGAAATTTAAATATCTGTTAGACTAGACCACTTTCTGACTGCAATCCCCTTGAGAAGAGACTGTGTTCTAGTTTTTATCCAAAATGACTTTCATAGAGCTGGGCACATAATAGGAACTATTGATGTTTGTAGAATGAATGAATTATGAAAAATTGACTCAGGTATGTTGAAGTCCACATTATATATTACTTTACCTTTCTCTGGGAAACTATCCCTCATGTAGTTCCAATCTTATGTCAAAATCTATGAGAGTGCTCTTGAGCAAGCCTAAGAAGTATTAAATAGTTTTTAAAAGTCAGAGTGTGGATAGCAGAATGTTTTCATGGGAGCAGAAAATGTATTTCTATAATGGCATTATTAAGAGTCACCAACATTTTCATTTTGAAACATTATGTGGAAACAGTTGTGAAATTAGAAACTTTTAAGTGATTGGGAAGCCAACCATGATTATCCTTGGTTTTCATGGATGAGTATCACCAGTCACAAAATCCTGTCTTTCTCTGTTTTTGCTGGTTAAAACCAAATTATCTTTTTTTTTTAAGATTTTATTTATTTATTCATGAGAGAGAGAGAGAGAGAGAGGCAGAGACATAGCCAGAGGGAGAAGCAGGCTCCATGCAGGGAGCCTGATGTGGGACTCTATCCTGGATCCCCAGGATCACACCCCGGGGCTGAAGGTAGCGGTAACCACTGGGCCACTGGGGCTTCTTTGGTTTTTTAATTATGCCAGGAACATGCTATCCCTGTGTCCACCAAAAGACATGGATTACTTGATAATTGGAGAGAAATGCCATGATCCTCTAGAAATGACATTATTGTATAGTATACATGCACAAGAGATTTGGGTGGGAGGAGGTATATTTATCCTTCCTCAATGAACTTTCCAGCAAGAAACAGAGAACAAAATCGTGAAAGTTACAGAAGAATACGAAGGAAAAAAAGATTTCCTGGAATTAGTTTGCTTATATTTTGAAAGTAGTTTTTCTGAGCACGGAGCTCACACCAGTATCTTATCAAATATGCATTACCCAGAACTAGTGTAAATACCACAGGGGCTCACTCTGAAGATGACTCTGCTGGCAGGGTGACATGGGCTACAGACATTGCTGCTTTTATTCTTGTGTGAGAGAAACTAGTGACTTATGTGAATGTGTTTTTATAAACATCTTAATAGCTAACATTGGAAGGGTTACTACTACATAATCTATTCCACTTTCTACCCATCCTATGAAAGTAGGAGCTTTATCTTCCACTTTCATATATGCCTCAGTTGTTGGGAGTGACTTAGTCCCACAGCTAATATGTGGCAGAACTAGGATTGGAAACCAGGCAGTCCAATCCCAAAGACTGACCTTCCTACTACTTTGTAATGCCCTCCTGTTTTAGAAATACTAAAAGGCTGATGAACAGAAATAAACAGAAACACATGGTACATTGGTATAACATTTAACTTAATCCACTCCTTCCACCAAAAACAATATATTGACTCTCTACTATGTGTAATGCTGCGTGGAAAATATGAAGACAAATCCCCTGCAGGTCTGTTGTTCAGGAGAGTATAATAGAGGCAATCTAGAAAATCAGTGAAGAACTCTAGTTCAGGTGGAAAATAGGTGCCTTTTAAAGGTTATAAGGAGAGAGTAATTGCACCCAAGGAGAATTGGGGAAGGTGTGGTAGAGGAAGTGGCATTTTCAACCGGGTTCTGGAAGGCAAGGGCTATCACAGATGCAGACTAGGGCTTTGGGGTTGAGGGGGTGAGCCTAAAGGAGGTGGGGGGGCAATTAGGAATAAGTATAGAGAAAGGAGAGATGTGACTGGTGTTTTAAAAAATGGGAAGTGTAATTTGAAGTGTAGTGGGTCACAGAGAGAAGCTTGATGATGCTAGATCTTAGAAAGCCACAGGACCCCAGGTCACTCTTTAGAGGCCATAGTGTATCACAGACAACTTTGGGGGCTGGTTGTTTTAGGCATGACTGGCCTCTTCTGTGCCAGGCTAGGAGTAGCACAGGTGATCACAGAAGCCTGGTGGCTTGCTTCCATGAGGTCTGGTCTTTTTGGGTCTTGTAGTGACTACTCTGTCCCTATTCCTTTCCCTTGCCCTTGTCAACTTCCCTTAAATTTGAGGCCTCACCAGCCCCAAAACATAGGAAGGGTGTGTATTCTAGTCTTAATAAATTCCACGTGTCTCATGTTTCTATAGTCATTTTCCATTCTGCCACTGTTGTGAGACATTAATGACTATTCTTCCTCATAAGAAGAATGCTTGGGGAAACACTTTGATTTTGATCAGGTGTGGATAGTTAATAGCAACAGGCGAAGGAAACTCCTTCCACATGGTATTAATATAAAGAAAAGGAACGAGATATAAGAATATAGTCATGAAATATAACACGAATGTGGTAAGTTTCAAAGGTCAGAATGTATACATTTGAGATAGTATTTTAAAAATTGAGGTTAAAAAAAAACTTAAAGAAAAAAGAAACCGACACAAAGCTTTATTGGAGGCTTCTGCGAGCAGCCCTGATTTAGTTTTTCCTAAGCATTGTCTCATTTGATTCTGACTGTAGCCCCGAGCCAGAAGTGTCACTGTTATCCTTGGTTTGCAAATGAGAAAACAGGGGCTTCGGGAGTTTGGTCCCTTGGACCAGTGTGCTGGAAGTGCTACTATGTGGCAGGGCAGGGGCTTGAACCCACGTGGCCTTACTCCAGAGGCTGTTGTTCTCTAGCTAACCTCCCCTACAGCTAGGAAATCAGAGCTTATCATGGCAGTGAAATCCCCTAATAAGACCTACAAACCAAAAAGGAGCCCCAGGTCCTTCGAGTTACTCTTGATATAAAAAGGTAATTTTTCAGTGTCAGATTGGTTTTGAGAATACTTTGCCTTTTCGGTTGCTGGCCGTGTCTGCATGAGTGCAGGGACACGTGGCCTGGTTTCCTGCAGCTGATAGAGACAGGCTGCCACGCTGTTTTCTGTGCTACAGCACCGTGCACCAGGCCGTGGCCCTGAAGGCACAGAGGGGACGAACTATGGCTGGTGGGTGGGTCTGCTGCCTTGCAGTCATCTCTGAAAGTTCTGAGTGCATTCAGCAGCATGTGCTATGTAATAGGTTTCAGACAATTTACTTGATATTTCTGCACATCATCAGGTAATTGTAAGCATTAAAAATGCCCTGTCTATCTCTGACATATAGTTATTTATTTTCTTTTTAGTCGGTATTCCTTGCTTGGATTTTATCTACCTTAGATGGCTTTTCTATAGATTTAGCATCTCTGGCTTTGTCAGCTTCTAGAAGGTGGTGTCTGGTGCCATGGTGCTTATTAAGTAGTTCAAGTGGTGTGGTTCACAATTTGTGGCCAAGCTCCCATCCAAATGCAAGTTTTCTCTTTATACCTTCAGTGAAGCTAATGGGTTTTGACAGGAATATTGACATTGCTCTCATGATGGTTTGAGGATAAGTAGATAAAAATGTTGCTTAAACTCCTTAATGTAAAATTAGTTCTTTATAAAAGTTCCTTTTCTCTGTGCCTCAGTGACACTGACAGCCTTATTAATACTTTTCAATATTCTAATGTCAGCAGTCATTTAGTATCAGCTTAATCATTTTAATGGTTAATGTTGGCTTTTCAGCATGATCATTTAAATGTCCCAAAAGATTGGATTTATTATTCCTCACCAAGTAGATTCATTTTAAAGTCAAGAAAATTGTATTACTTGTAACATCAGACATACCTTTTCAGGGATTTTTCTTTAAATCAAATCATTGTAGCTTATTGTTCTGACACTGAGTTATAGATCTATTTTGACTTATTTTATTTCTTAATAGGCTCACCAAAGAGCTTTTTTTTTTTTCAAAATAAACCTTTAGAAAACGAAAAGTCTTGTTTTTTTTTCCTGATTCTAACAATACTCTTAAAAGTTTAGCACATGTTATCTCAATTTAAATCTTCCTAGAAACAGGTTTTCAGAGTCGATGTCTTTTCATGTACAATAGCCTGTTTTATCTGTACCACAGATAATTGTTTGAATCAGATTTATCACTTTACTGGCATATTTTGAAATATTAATTCAAAGGAATGTGTAAATGTTTCATTAACTATAGATATACAAATTTACTATGTAGGAATCATTGAAAACTTCTAATAGCATGTGTGTTTTTATAGTTACCAGTTCACACTGGTCATTCTATTGCTGGGACTTTGTTTTTGCCCCTTTCTATGCAGAGCCCATTCATGGGGCTGTCTTTACTCTGCAGCCTTTATACTTGCAGATGATCCATAGAAACACAAACAAGGAATTCTAACAGCAGTATTTCATTCCTAAAGCTGAATGATGGCAGGCATAATTACTCCAGACTAACATCTGGAGTGGTTTATTAAAGGGAAACCTGCCAAGATTGTTAGCATATACCAAACAGCATTATCCATATGTGCCGCTTCATCACTATTGAATGTCGGGGTGTGTTAGGAGGAAGGGAAATGAATAAAATCCAGCAAAGGATCACAACTAACGAATTCTCTTTCCAGAGCTGATTTTAGTTGATCTCGATGGAGTAGTTTGCAATAGAGATTTTTAAGATCCTGAACATCAGTCATCTGGAGGGTTTCTAAACATACAGGTACCTGGTTACTTGGTCTTGCCAGAGTTAAAATGCACCTCTTCATTAAACTCCTGCTTCTTGTTTTATAAATATTCTACAAATTCTAAAAAGAATTAAAGGTTATTATTTACAAATAAAATTAGCAGATATTGAGGGTCTCCTGCATATTCAGTCTTACTGGAAGCTTGGTACACACTCTTAAGAGGGAGTTTAATGGGGGTCTTGTCTAGTAGGGTGATAGAAGAGTACTGTGGTGCCGTTGTCATATTTCTTGGGGTCATGACACTGACTTGCTGTTGACTTTTCTCATTATTGGACAGCTCTGTAGTTGAAAAGAGGGTATTAAATCAGTAGGCTGGTCCTTCTCAAGCCTTTATGCAAGGCTCAATTCTTATGAATACTGTGTTCTAATAATCTGGCAAGTCAGTTTATTTAAATAGTAACCTAGAGAGGCTACCCTGATCTGGCATGGTAGTGTCCTTGTTGGACACTAGTAGGGGACATTATGCCCATCTACTTTCTGTACATGGGAGTGGAGGGAGAAGACACAGATCTTCAAAAGTCGTACTTGGATGGAGAAAAATTTGTTCCTCAGAAAGTGCTCTCAGTTTCCCCTCCATTCCAGTCACTGCCAGGTGCCAAAGGCTGAAAGAAGAGTGAGAAAGTACATTGCCATCCTTTGGCCCCGTTGTCATCAGGGTGACCAATTGCGTTAGTAAATAATATCTGGAGATAGTTCCTGAGTTGAATGGTGGAGGTACAGGCGAGTGCAGAGGGAATGCTGTGGAAGAGATAAGTGATTTAATGTGCTTGTTGGACAAACTTAGTTGATCACAAAATCTCATCACTTGCACTTGAAAATGACCAAAGCAAACTCCCTCCCAAACCATGCATATGGTCTGTCCTTTCCTCACCCCTCACCCCATACAGATACTCCCTTGACAAAGTCTGTACTGAATACAAGTTCCTCTTCCCACAGAAGTCCTGCTGCTGCTCTTGCCCTCTCACCTCCTCCCATCTCCATTCTCTAGCCCCCTAGGGCTATGGGCCCAGAGCAGCCCCCTTCCCAGCTGGGCCTTTGAAGTTGGGTTTAACTGGTCTTTGTTGCTATCATTTGTGCAGTGCACACATCTCCCCTTCCATAAAAGTCAGACTTCTTGGGAAGATCCCCATGGCCTTCTGCCATTTTTCCCACATTCTCACAGCAGGCTGTGATGTCTTCTGTGGTTTTCTTTCTGCCTTTTATTCCACCTGAAGGATGCTTCCCCCTTTGTCTTGTGAATTCCTTGTCAGCCTTTCAAAATGAAGGTCAGGCCTTCACATTTTCGTTTCCAAGGGATGGAGCTTCCTCCTTCAGAGTCTGGCGCCCCTTCCGGACCCCAAGGATGCACATATCCCATAGCATTTCAACTTTCTGCCTCCTTATATATTCGATGAGCTCCTTGAGGGTAGGGATCTGTCTTACTCAGCTGTGCATTCCCAGCGCCTCACACATTGTAGGTGCACAACACGTGTTTGTGGAGGAAATGCCTGACTGAGGTGCTAATGGAACTTGCCCTTGAAGGAGTAAAATTGATCAGTAATGAATACTGATTAATATGCACTTACCATTAGACAAACTTAGGCAGATCCCTCACTTTTAAAAATGTGTTTTAGCAAAATAGATGTCCTGTTAGTGTATTAAAAAGTGGGCTATGGAGGAAGCCTACAAAGGGATGCAGAGGGAGATGGTATATTTGCAACTGTTATGTTTCTGAGACATTTTAGGTCTATGTCCTAAATGTATGCAGTTTAAAATAATCAGCTACGTAACAGTGTGGATTTAAAGATTTGACCCATTTTTTTTTTTTGATAGTTGGCTTCTTTGATTTTCAGACATTCTTACTCCCGAATTGCTACCTTGAAGCTTTGGAATGCACCAAACCCCAGTGCCTCGGGGGCTTGTGCGTGCATGTATGCACAAAGTGTGCACACACATACACATCCTATGTATGAAAGAATTTATAGTCAATAAAATCATCTATAAACATTTTTATGTTTCTGAATTGTATATAACTCTAGCAGGAGAAGGTTGTTAAGATCCTCTGATCCCAGATGTCACCCTGAAGAAAAAAGTACACCATTGGTAAATACACATAATTAAAAGAGGCTGTAAGTTAGGGCTAACAGCCTGTGTGGTAGTAGGGGCATCTACAGTTGTGGGCATTTTGCCAAATATAATACTGAACATCTTTTTTCTACCTTTCTTTCTATCTGCTGCTTTTTTTCCCTCCTTTCCTCTCCGCCTTTGCTCGTCCCTGCTAGTGGACTCCCTGCATACTGTTTATTGCCTCCTGGTGAGCTGACAGTTGAGAAGACTGGGTAAGCAGACACGTCAGACCAGAAGTGATACTATGACATGATCTAACATGCAGAAGGACTTTAGGAGGCTCACTTATTGACTAATTATGGACTTATAGATCAATAGTTGTGGAATGTAGGCATGTGTCCAGAGCACCGATTCAGACTGTCTACCACTGAATTCTTGCTCTTGAAGTAGGTTGGTGGAAGGGAGTTTATTTTTATAGATTAATAGTGAATTTGAACCTCAGCTAGGATTTTTATTGTTCTCTATTCCTTCTTTTTAATATATTTTGCCCATTTACCTGTTAGGCTGCTTTGGTTTTAAAGAACATTAGCATTCCCAACAAAGAACTACTTTGTTGGTGTATCCTTTATAGCTGTAAGTAGCTGGGAGCAAGATGTTGCTGGAGAGGGTTGAGAACAAGACAGGGATTTTTGAATTTCTGAATATCCTGCTTATTGATGCTTAGTAGTCAACTGTAGAGGCAGGGTGGAAGATACCTCTATATTCTGTTTTTCCTGTTTCTTCTGAATATTAATGGTATGAGTCCACCCTTACTCTTAACTGGCCCTGCAGGTGATGTTTTGTTTATATGGTGTGTTGTTTTGCTTTGCTTTTTTTTTTTTTTTCCCCTATAATAGCTTTCCAGAGACATATCTTCTGGCTCAAATTACTCATTATCCTAATCTCAGGATTTTCCAGTTTTACCTAGTTCAATGCAGTAAGCATCTTATAATTCATACAAGTACATTATTTTTCCAGCATCATGATAAAAGGAAGGATATGTATAACATGAGTAGAATTTTCTTGGATGATTAAAACTTACTAAATACAAAATTTTGCATTTTAACCATTTTGTGGGAAAATTGCCTAAAATATATCATCTGTATCAGACTACTAACATTTTAGTACCATCACTATTTTCTGATGGGTATATATGTAGAAGTGGAACTAATGAGTCATGGAGTATGCATACGCTTAGCTTCAATAGACAAATGAAATTGTTTTCCAAAGTTATTGTATCAATTTACAGTCCTTCAACAATGTAAGAGGGTTTTGGTTTTTCTACACAATACTTGGTCTGTCACTTTCATTGTAATACATCCTGGTGACTGTGTAGTATTGAAATATTGCAATACTGGTTTGCAATTCCTGGAAGACTTAAAGAAGCTCATCACCTTTTCTCATATTATTAGCCATTTGAATATCTTTATGTGAAGTATGTATTCGAGTCTTTTGACCATATTTCCTTTGGATATCCTATCTTCTAAATGTTCATTTATAGTAGTTTTTCTAAATTCTGGATTTAAGTGGTTTGTTGGATATATTTAATTAAAATATATTTTCTCACTTGCTGTGTTTCATTCCTACTATCTTATGATAATCTTTTTTAAACAGAAACTCTTGATTTTAATATATTCTACTTGTAAGTTGTTTCTTTAATAGTTAACATTTTCTGTGGCCTGTTTAAGAACTTTTTGCCTAGGGCAGCCCTGGTGGCGCAGCGGTTTAGTGCTGCCTGCGGCCCAGGGTGTGATCCTGGAGACCTGGAATCGAGTCCCACGTCGGGCTCCCTGCGTGGAGCCTGCTTCTCTCTCTGCCTGTGTCTCTGCCTCTCTTTTGCTCTCTCTGAATAAATAAATAAATAAATCTTAAAAAAAAGAACTTTTTGCCTATACGAAGGTCACTAAGATATTCTCCTATGTTTTCCTATAATATGTTATTATCTTCCACATTTATATTTTAAGTCGTCCTGGAATTGATTTTGTGAATTGTGTGAGGTAAGGTCAGTCTTCCTTTCTTCCATATCCAATTGACCCATCACCATTTATTGAAAAGACCATCATTTCCCCCATTGCACTGAAATGTCATTGTTGTGATAAATCACTCTATTTTGCTGCCTTCATTGTGGGATACTATATAGACATACAGAATTTTGTACACATCATGAGCTTGTTTCTGAAAATGTATAGATTAAGATATGCCATCAGAGGGAGTTGATAAGGAAGGTCCCTTATCTTTCTTTGCTGGTGAAGCCCTGGACTAAGAAACCAGCATAAAATCTGAACAAGTACTCTTTTATCACATTAGTCTGGGGTAAAGACAACCATAGAATCATTCCAAAGGAATTTGGCACCCCAGAAGAAGATAATTTGTAGTAAAGATGGTAAAAATTTACAAAGCACTACAGGTAGAAAGGGAGACTATTAAGGACTTTCAAAGAGAATGGGCAGATTATTGACCAAAAGAAGACAAAAAGAGTGACTACAGATCTGTTATTAATAATAGATTATAGAAGACATTGGAATTTAAAGTACTAAGAAGAAATGTGTTAACCTAGAATTTTATACCCACCTAAATTGTCACTAAGGCTTATGGATGAAATTAACACATTTTTGACTTGAATAGAACTATAAGATGATTTTCGGAAGAAAACTACAAATAGGGAATGAATGCAAATAATCAACTTTACTGATAATTACAGAGATTAAAGTTAAAATAACAATGATTATATATTCAGTCCATCAAATTGAGATAAAGGCCAATAATGTTGACAAGACTCCTAGGACGTATAACTGTCTCACAGTTAGCTGATAAGTTTACATTGCTTGCTACATTTTTAGGAAACAAGACAGCAAAGACCTTAAAATTGTACAAGGTCTTTGAGCCTGCAATTTTACCTCAGGAATATATTCTAAGGAAGTAATTTAAATTATATAGCTACAGAATTTTTGTTGTAGTGTTTTTAAGAGCTCAGGTTGAAAATCAATGTCAAACATGGGATGATTATTATCTGTAATAATAGAATACTATATAGTCACTAGAAACAACGTTTCAGTAATAAGTCAACTGATATGAAAACATACATTAAATAAAACAAATATACTAAATGAAAAAAATTATAAAATTTGAATAGCATGATCTCTTTTTATAAATCAAATAATTTATACCTAAAATATTTGAAAATATATCGATATCTATATTTATTTCCTTATATACCTCAAAGATTTAATAGTGGTTGTACTTAGGTTGTTAGTATTGTGTGGTTTTAAAATATTCTTCATTAGTCTCTGTTTTATTAGTTTTTCAAAGTTAGATTATGATTTTTTTAGAAAAAAACAAATTTCACATTGGAGGAAACACAAAAAAATATTGTGAGCATTATAATGTAATACTTAACACACACAGCAGCTTGATGTACTAGTTATTGTCAGAGTCCAATCAGCTGTGTCTGGTACATAGTTTTTTCATTTATTGTAAGGATTAAGATGAAGCTTTTTCTGTATTTTAAATTCCAGTAAATAATTTTAACTTTTTAAATAAACTTTCATTATAAACTCAAAGGAGAAAGAAGCACTATATTAATTATTCAGTACATAGAATGTATAAATATTATTTATCTTATTTTGTTTAATAGTTATATTTATAATAATCTGCTGTAATTCTTTTTATATATATTTTTTCTGTCTAGATAACCAAGGGACATTGCTTTGGGCCCAGATCATCTGAGGATGACATGTAGTGATCATCTGTTATAGGCATGAGGGTGTGAGAGATGTCAAGAATGAGGCAATGATGAGGGTTTGTGTGTGCCAATTTTTTTCATTGAGATTTAAAAATAGCTTAAGAGAGGTGCCTGTTTCAAATAGAAGACAACTTTAAAAGGACTGGAAGCCAAGATTCTGGTATGGAGGAACAGACTGTCCCAGTGGAACACAATGCAAACTACACCCTTATTCTTGCCAAAAGGAAATTTGCTTCCACCTATGTAAAAGAGATTATTCTGAAAATAGATACTGCACATATTGAGAATTTTGAGAGTAGTGGGGATGAGTTATGATTTAAAACAGAAAAAAATTATAGGAAGCAACTATGCATTATTAGCCAACCAGCCTTGAAACATTTCCTATGAAGTACTTTTTTTTGAGACTAGCCATGTAAAAATTGTTAAAGATTTGGGAGCGGGGGAGGAAGGGAGTTGAATAAATACAAGTAATTGGCCTTTACAGTGGTAATTTTTAGATCATTGGTATTTGGTGTCTCTTGATTCTTGAATTCCTTTTGGAAATAATTGTGGAATCAGTTTTAAAAGCCTAAATGGGGACGTCTGGGTGGCTCAGCAGTTGAGCATCTACCTTCTGCTCAGGGCGTGATCCCAGGGTCCTGGTATCAAGTCCCACATCAGGCTCTCTGCGGGAAGCCTTCTTCTCCTGTGTCTCTGCCTGTCTCTCTCTCTCTCTATCTCTCTCTCTGTGTTTCTCTCATGAATAAAGAAATAAAATCTTAAAAATATATATAAAAATAAAACCTATGTCATTTCTGAGAGAGCATTTATAAATTTACTATAGGTGGATATAAATCATTATTAATTACTTGAGACACTATTCTTTTAACTTTGTATTATACAAATTAAAATCATGAAAGAAAGAAAACTATTTTATCAGTCACCTGCAGGCTCTTTTTAAATGACTTAAGGGAACTTTTCCTCTAGGTCTTTAAGCAAAATATAAATTGACATCCAGTGCCAGCTACCTAAAAATACACCGTGTAATTCTTTACAATATGTGTCCCACATTCTCTTGTGTTAGCTGTGGTTTAGAGAGAGAAGCAGAAAAAGTGGAGTTCATACTTGATGGGGAAACCCAAAACTAGTTCTGGCTACTTTTTTAGGAAACAAGACAGCATCCAATCACTGGATATGTGGCTTAGAAAATCACTTGACCTCCTTGAGTTCACTTTTTTTTCTCTATTAGGTGAAGGGGTTGAATGTGTTAGTAGGTGATTTTCAGCGTGTATTAGTGATCTTCAGAGTCCTTGCTACTATAGTATTGTATTTGTGTGTTCAGACACAGTGATCCCAAATGTTGAGACCCCATGTATTACCTTTTTCCAGCATTCTATTGAGAATTACTTTAGCACTAGAATATGGTGGAATATGCTATTTAAAAGTGCTTTTGATTATTTATACCCAACTGCTATATTCAGTTTTTCAGTTGGTTTTCAGAAAGCACACGGAGAGGTAAAGAAAGTGAGTATCTGGACTATAGAAATAGAAATTAAACAGGGGATTAAGAATATATATTTTTGGTAGTATATCTGACTTTTACAATATCATATTGAAAGCCTTAATTGTAACCAAATAATGTTTTCCAGTCTGTGTTTAACTATACATCAACTCAGTGGACACGGTTCATAAAGATTATAATTGACAGCTAGTAAAACCCTTGCAAAAATGAATCAGCTTTTAACTCATATTAAATTATTCTTTTCTGAAAGACTGAAAACTATAATCAAGTTCTTTCTGTGTAATTTGCTATAGATTACTACTTTAAGAAAATAACATCCTTTGTTAAAAAGGCTTTTCTATTATTGGCTTATGGTGTCCCCTACTCCCACTGAATTAAAGCTTTCAACATGCTGCTAGATGCCCTGAGCTTTTCACCTGAACATTTTTACAATGAGAGCGTAATGAATGTTGAAACTGGTATAGATTATTTAAAATAAGCTTAGATTAGCTCTCTGTTGCTGCTCTTGACCTCCAGAGAGAAAAAAAGAAACAAGTCTCTTAGTATAAAGGTAGAATTGTTATCAAATGCTTTAAAGCTTAAATTGTACAGATGAATTTTGTGGCTTCCCACTGTTACTTTTTCTTTGTTTCTTGGGTCCACTTATTAGATGAGCAAGTACAAATCCTCTGACAATTATAATGCACTCATTGTATATTATAAACACTAGAAAATGATATAATAATTGATATACAGAAGAATTAGGAACTTAAAATTGCTCATTTATGCATTTATTACAAATAATACTAAACTTTATGAGTGAGTATTCTTTAGATAGAGTGTTGAAAATGCAGCCAACGTTTCTGCCTTTGTAGAGATTTTGGGATTATGGTCAAGATTTTTATTATGATTTTCTTTATAGATGCTGAGGGCCTGTATGAAAATTCAGCACCCATTCCTGACTTTTTAAAAAACCAAAGCCAAAACCAAAACCAAACCACTCAATAAAATAAGAATTGGTAAGTCATTCTGTCACATTAGCTAGAATATTTAGACTGAAGAAAGTCAGCATCTTACTTAATGTTGAAATATGAGAATCATTCTCACTAGGCCCCAATAAGACAAGGTTGACAGCATCTTCATCTCTGTTTATATTTGAGGGATTAGTAAATGAAAGCAGACAGGAAAGATAATTAGAGGCATAAGAATTGTATGATAGGAAGTGGAGACTATTTCTTTGCAGGTGACTCCTGGAAAATCCAAAAGAATTGATGAGGAAACTAATACAAAGAATAAAAAATTCAGTAAGGTTCCAGGATATAATATTAGCTTACAAAAGTAAAATATTAATCGACCAGAAGATAAAGTGGTAGAGAAAATCCTATTTATAACAGCAATGACAATAACAGTAGGAAAATAAAATACTTGGAAGTAAAATTAAGTGTACATATACAATAACTCTATAAGAAAATTCCAAACTGGGACGTATGGAATGGTGGTTCAGTGGTTGAGCATCTGCCTTCGTCTCAGGGCATGATCCCAAGTCCAGGGATCAAGTCCTGCATCTGGCTCCTGGTGAGGAGCCTGCTTCTGCCTCTGCCTGTGTTTCTACCTCTCTCTGTATCTCTCATGAATAAATAAATAAAATCTTAAAAAAAAAAAAGTAAACTCCAAACCTTTCCTGGAAGATCCGGTAGTAGACTTGAATAGGTGGTTATAACCTCTTCTTGAATTGGATAGCTCAACATGATAAAGATGTCATTTATCTTTAGGTTAAAAAGTAAATACAACCAGTAAAAATGATGGATTTTTACTTTGAGCTTGACCATTTGATTCTCAAGTTCATATAGAAAATAAACATGCAAGAATATCTAGGAAAACCTGAAAGATGAGTCATGGAGAGTTTGCTTTTTCTAATACTCACAGAGCCCCAGTAATGAAATAGTGTGATGCTAACACAGGAGTTGGCCACTGGGGGAAAAAAATCCAGAAATAGACCCAAGGACATACAGAAATTCAGTATGATGAAATTGGATTCCCAAATCAGTGGGAAAAGATATACTTTAAAAAAATAGTAGGTTTTATTTATTTATTTTTATTTTTATTTTTATTTATTTATTTATTTTATTTTTTTATTTTTTAGTTTTATTTTTAATAGTGATAAAATGCACATAAAACTTCCCATCTTAACCATTTTTTGTAAGCAGTTCAGTAAAGTACATTTACATTGTTTTGCAACCAATCTCTAGAACTCTTTTCATCTTGCAAAACTGAAACTCTGTACCTATTAAGTAACATCTCCTTATCCTCCCAAGCCCAGCTTCTGGCACCCACTCTTTTTGTTTCTATCTGTATGAATTTAACTACTGTATATACTTTATATAAATAGAATCATTCAGTATTTGTCTTTTGTGACTAGCTCACTTCACTTAGCATAATGGCCTCAAGATATCAGAATTTACTTATTTTTAAGGCTGAATAGTATTCTATTATATGTATAGACCACATTTTGTTATGGACATTTGGGTTGCCTCCACCCTTTGGCTATTGTGAATAACACTACAATGAACATGGGTGAAAAAAACTTTTGAGACCCTGATTTCAATTTTTCTGGGGTGTATACATTTAACATTCCTACCAAAAGTGGATCAAGTTTGTGGTTTCTCTACCTTGTCACCAGTACTTACTACTATTTATTTTTTCAATAGTAGCCATCCTAATTGGCATGAGATGGTAGCTTATTGTGGTTTTGATTTACATTTTCTAATTATGAGAGATGTTGAGCATCTTTTCATGTGCTTATTGGCCATTTGTATATTTTCTTTGGAGAAATATCTATCCAAGTCATTTATTCAGGTTTTAATATTTGTTGTTATTGAATTGTATATATTCTTCATATATTCTGTATATTAACTCTGTACCAGATCCCTGATTTGTAAATATTTTCTCCCATTTGGTAGGTTGCTTTTTCATTCTGTTGATTGTGCCTCGATGCACAGAAGTTTTAAATTTTGAAGTAGTCTAGTTTTTTTTTCTTTCTCTTGTTGCCTGTGCTTTCGGTGTCATATCCAAGAAATCATTGCCAAATGTGATGTCAATTTCTACAAGATTTTCTTCTAGGAGTTTTATAGTTTAATTCTTATGTTTAGGTCTTTGATGAATTTCAAGTTTATTTTCATATATGGTGTAAGGTAAGGGTCCAACTTCATTCTCTTTTGCTTGTGGAAATACAGTTTTCATCCTTTCCCCGTTGAAAGGTCTTATCACCCTTATAAAAAAATCTTTTGATTATATATGTGAAAGTTTATTTCTAGGCTGTCTATTCTCATTTCATTGTTCTAAGAACCTTATTTTTTGAGTAGTTTAGCTTTATAGAAAAAAAATGAGGGATGCCCGGGTGGCTCAGCGGCTTGGAGCCTGCCTTCCGCCCAGGGCGTGATCCTGGAGACCCAGGATCGAGTCCCATGTCAGGCTCCCTGCATGGAGCCTGCTTCTCCCTCTGCCTGTGTCTCTGCCTCTCTCTGTGTGTGTTTCTCGTGAATAAATATGTTAAAAAAAAAAAAAGAAAAAAAATGAGAAAAGTACAGAGTGCCCACATACCCTTTCTCCTTGAGTTTCCTCTATTTTTAACATGCTTGCATTAATGGAATTGCAACACTTGTTGCAATTGATGAGCCAACATTGATAGATTAGTACTAGTATAGTATTAGTATAGATTAATATAGATTAATATTAACTTAAGTCCATAGGTTGTATTAAGATTCACTCTTTGTTTTGTATATTCTGTAGGCTTTTTAGGTTTTGACAAATGCATAATGACTTGAGTCCTTCATAACCTTATATAGAATAATAGTTCATCAGCTCTAAAAATCTCCTGTGCTCTACCTATTTATCCTTGTCTTCCCTGCTTCCCCTTTCATCTCCTAGTTTTTCCTTTTGTAGGATCATATAGTTGGAATCATATAGTATGTAGCCTTTTCAAAATGGCTCGTTTCATTTAGCAATATGCATTTGAAGTTCCTCCATGTCTTTTTTTGGTTTGATAGAGGATTAAGAAACATGGGGAGGATAAACCATTAGCTTTTTACTGTGATTCCTTGAAGAGGTAGGTGGAAATATTTTTAATAAGGGGTGTTGTGACAATTGGATAATTATCTAAAAAATATAAAATAGGATTCACGTTATACACCATACCGCAAAATAAACTTCAAATGGGTCAGGGATATAATTGTAGGAAAAACTTAAGGGGAGAAAAATCAAGGGTTAAAAATGAAGCCAGACAAATACTAAAATGAAACATGGGTGAATGCATTTATAAACTGCATATAAGGAAAGCCTTTCTATGACTTAGAAGCCAGATGGAGTAAAAGAAAAGATTGATGAATTTGTAACAACATAAAAAAAATTAAAGAAAAAATTTGCATGACAAAAACCACTCTAAGCAAAATCAAAAGAGAAATGACACACTGGATAAAAATACTTACAATGTCAAAAATAAACGGATAGGCTCGTAATATTAAATAATTCTTAAAAATCAAAGAAAAAGACCAAAACTCAGGAGAAAAATGGATAAAAGGCATGAAAAGACAGTTCATGGAAATGGCTATGGATATGGCTTAGGCCTATGTGAAGATGTTCGAGTTCACTCAGAATAAGAGAAATGCAAATTAAGGCAGCTCTTACACCGAGATACCATTTTTCATCCAACAGGTTGGCAAAAATTCAAAATCTTGAGAAATTCTATCAGCCGAGCTGAGACAAAACAGGCCCTCACTTACATTGCTGGTGTGAATACAAGATGGTACCCACCCGGTGGAGGGAGATTTGGCAAAGTCAAAGAGAATCACCTTCCAGGATCTGTCTTTGCCCTTTCCCTCCTGCCCATGGATGTTTCAGTGTGCTATGAGATTTCCACCCCCAGAACCTTGAAAGTTTCCTCTGCCTATCATCATGGCAGGCTGGAAATGCCTGGGAATTAATATTCCCTGGGAAAAGCTGTCAACCAGTGAGTCCTGAGCATGAATGATGTAATTCCTCAGGTGACTTAATTTTGAAGCCTGTTCTTTGCACCATTTCCCAGGGTTTCCCTTAAGGATTAAGCACCTGTCTCAGCTAGGGCAGTGGGGTCAGCAGAACACCCTTTCTTGCCAACATCGGTTTCTTGGTCATGAGGTCTGCTTCTGAAGAACCCAAAGTAAGACCATGTTATATGCAGCTACCCTGGGACCCAGCAATCCCAGGCCTTAGAGTTTAACCTGAATATCCATCTCCCCAAAATGAAACATTTGAACCAACCATCTCCCTTCCCCCCAAAAATAAACACACCAAAAATAAGACAAAAATACAAACAAAAAAAGATAAAATAGAACAATGTTTCTCAAGACACAGACATGAGGCAAGGAAGGACAGTGATCCCTGAAAGGGGGCAGGCAAAGGAGACAAGCCCTATAATGGCCTCTACTGACTTATGGGGAGAATTTCCAGACCATGGTTCAGGGAACGGCAGTCTGAGTGGAGCCCAGTGGAATCTCTGAATGGAGGAGACAGATAGGAGTCTGCAGAGACCAAGACAGCTCGTGTTCATAGCATAGAGCATTGGAGGGGAGAGAGACACCCAGAGTGGGCACCCTGAAGATTCACAGTGTGCCCCTCCACTGTGCAGCAGCTCAGTGCATACAGGTGAGGAAACTTGTCCAGTCTAGGAAATGAATCATCAGGAAGGATTGGGATGAACAGGGTCCTGTGAGTGGTGCTTGTTCCCATCAAGCAGACAGAGAAATCTAGACTCAGAAGTGGAGAATCATTTTTTTAAAGACTTTATTTATTTATTCATGAGAGATACAGAGAGAGAGAGAGAGAGCGGCAGAGAGGCAGAGACACAGGCAGAGGGAGAAGCAGGCTCCATGCAGGGAGCCTGACATGGGACTCGATCCCAGGTCTCCAGGATCACACCCTGGGCTGAAGGCGGCGCTAAACCACTGAGCCACTCAGGAGTCCCCAGAAGTGAGGAATCATTAATCCCAGACTGAGGTCTATTTAAACCCACCTAACAAGTCATTAATGCAAGACCTGAAAGATTCAAACTGTGTCCAAGGAACTTAGCTGTATTCCAGAACAAAGTACAGAAGGGTTATATGACTGCTTTTGTAGTTCGAGAGTTTGAAATGATGAAATATTTTAAATATTCAAATCTAAAGCCAGAAAATTAAGGTTAGGCAAATGAATCTGATGATGACATAAACACACACACGCACAAAGGCAAATTGAAAGCCAAATTATTAAATGCTGGGCTCTGTACATAATAAATTCTCTATAGGAAAAAACATCCAACTGCAAAGCGATCTTGAACTTTACTTAGGGGTATTGGTGTAGGCATTCTGATTTATATTTGTGTGTTGTTGAATAAAGTAAATGATTAAATATATTGATGTTGAGAACCAGGGTTCTCATTTTAGAATGGGGAGATAAAAATAGGAAATGGGTAGATCCTGATACTTTAGAAAACTATTCCAAGGCTATATTGAATCAGTACATTTTATAAAAATGTACAGGAATTTTGGGTTGTCTAATGCAATGCGAGAGAAAGCTCCCTTACATATACTTCTAGTGACTGAAATTGCAATGCATTCTGTGTCAAGGCTCTACCCCTACCATCTTCTAAAAGTGGCCTATTTCTGAATTCCTATTGATTTGCCCACCTATTTCTTATTTGTTTTTGACAGTAAGTATTTTTATGATTTTCTATTTATTTTCATGAAACTTACTGTAATTTTTTTCTGTGTACTCTAGTAATATGCTCTTTTTAAAATGTATGGTATGAACTCTACAAAAACATGTGACCCTCCAGGGGTACAAGAGCCTTGTACATAGCTGTTACTCAGTTACATATCTGTTGAATGGAAAGTAGTAATACTTTGCTTTTTCATATCATCATTATTGAATGTACTAGTGTGATGTTTATAAATTCTCTCTTTTTTTTGTTCATCAACTATTATGTTAGGAGTTCCAAATCAAATAACCATCACGAAGGTTTCTATTGTTGGAAAAGTGTGGCTTTACTTTTTTACACTTAAAATTTTTAAATTAAAAATATGGAAAAAACATTGGCCCAGTAAAACCTAACTTGAATTAGACCAAGCCTACAAGGCACCTGGCCCTTTGCAGGTAGTGACTATTGTAAGAGGAAGATGGATTCAGTGAGTCATGATCACATCTCTGCATGCTGGTGCATTGCATTATCCCTGCCACATGGTTTTCTACAAGGATCAGTTACTTGATCTTGACTGTACGGATTTTTCAGAATCCAGCTGTGAACTTTTATTATTTTTTAACTCCATTGTGGGTACACCAGATTTATACAATTCCCCATGGTCAGAGCACACACACAGGCCAAATTAACAGTAAGGCAGCATATATTGCTTGATGTGAAGACAGAGATTAGCAAAGATTAAGAAAGTGGTATGAAATGTTTGTTGGCTGTCCCTGGTATAAACATATATTTGCAATAAACTTGTAAATTCTTAGGTTAATGGGACTATGGCTTTTATTTTTTTTTATTTTATTTTTTTTTAAATTTTATTTATGATAGTCACAGAGAGAGAGAGAGAGAGAGGCAGAGACACAGGCAGAGGGAGAAGCAGGCTCCATGCACCGGGAGCCCGACGTGGGATTCGATCCCGGGTCTCCAGGATCGCGCCCTGGGCCAAAGGCAGGCGCCAAACCGCTGCGCCACCCAGGGATCCCTATGGCTTTTATTTTTAAGCTATTGTTAATAGTAGTGTTATTGAAGATTAAGTGTTGAATTAAAATGTTAAGGTTCTTATTCATTACACACATTGCTAGTATTTTAGAAGCTACATTTCAGTCTAGATTTTAATAGATCCAGATGATTTTTCTCAGTTGTAGACAGTTCATCCATGGTAGCTAGTTTGGAAACTTATTCAGCTTCTCCCTGAACTTGCTGTCTTTAGCAGGGAGAGAGCGCATTCTAACTGTTGGCTACATGTAAATGATGGACTGTCACACTTTATTCTGTCTCCAAATTTAACTTTCTCATTCTTCTGAACACTGATGTTTAGGTCTGCTTTCTGAAATGACACTGAGTGTCATTTTTCCTTTTTTAAAAAATCATCTTTATTGGTATATTATTCACACACCATACAATTTACTGATTTAAAGTATACAATTCAATGGTTTTAGTAGAAACAAAGGGCTGTAAAACCATCACTACAATCTAATTTTAGAGCATTTTCATCACCCCTTGAAGAAATCCTATACATGTTAACAGTTAAACCCCATTTCCACCACTCAACCCCAGCCCTAGGCAACTGCTAATGTACTTTGCGTCTCTACCAATTTGCTTATTCTGGGCCTTTCGTATAAATCGAATCATATAATACAGAGTCTTTTGTGACTGAATTCTTTCACTTAGTATAATGTTTTCTAGTTTCATTTATGCTGTGGCATATATTAGTATTTTATTCTTTTTTATGGTTTAATAATTCATTGTGTGGATATACCATATTTTATATATCGATTCATTAGTTGATAGACTTCTAGGTTCTCACTTTTTGGCTATTCATGAGTAATGTTGCTATCCATATTAGTATATAAGATTTTGTATGAATGTATGTTTTCCTTTCTCTCAATTCACTTACATAGGGGTAGAATTTCTGGGTCATATGGTAACTCTATGTTTATATTTTTAAAAAACTGCCAAACTTTTACAAAGAAATTGCACCGTTCTCATTCCCACCTGCCATGTATGAGGGCTCCATTTTCTCCACATCTTCACCAGTTCTTGTTACTGCCCATCTTTTTTTTTTTTTTTTTAATTTTGCCAACCCAGTGGGTGAGAAGTGGTACTGACTATGCATTTGAGTTGCATTTCCATAATGATTGAAGATGTTGGGTGTCTTTTCATGGATTTATTGGCCATTTGTATATCTTCTTTTGAGAATTGTCTCTTCAGAGCTTTTGCCCATTTTTACTTTGGTTTATTTCTTATTTTGTTTTAAGAGTTTTTTTTATATATATATTCTGGGTATCAGTCTCTTATTATCTATGATTGGAAAATATTTTCTCTCATTCTGTGGGCTGTTGAGAGTATTGTTAGTATTATAACAATACTTAGTATTATTTCTAACTTTGTTTTAGCCCTCATAGGTCTTCAAATATTTAAAGATTACTAATCTGTGACTTGCACAGTGCTGATACCTAGAAGGTCTTCAGTAGATGTTTATGAGTAGTTATGTATCTTCACTTTCCTTCTAAGCCTTCTAACCACACTAAATATACTTCATTCCTCAGTTGAGTCTCAAATCCTGCCGTCTCTCACTAAGCGTGAGGATAGCCATTCTTTGAAAGTGCTAATTTGCCCTTGTCCCTTACTAAAGAGTGATGTTCCAAACCATATTTCTGATGCAACATCACTAGTGTAGGTACACTGGGACCATCACCTCTTTTGAACTTGACATTGTTTTCTATTTCTGTTTCCTACTTCCTACTTTTTAATTCAACTCTTATTTATTTATTTTTTTTTGCAAATACATGAGCTCTAATATTTACCTTGAAATAACAGATCTGTGCAATGCAAAGCTATGCCTCTAGTTTAAGAAGAATCAGTATATGAGTAAAGAACACAGGGCATCAGCTGTGATTGCAGTTCATATGACAGTTCATATGACAAGACCTGGGTTTTTTTGGTTAGCTTATTAGCTATAATCTATTAGTTGGACAGAGTTTTGCTTTGGCTTCATTTTGTTTTGTTGGGGATTTCTTGATGGCTTTATTTATTTATTTTAAATTCAAATTAGTTAACATATATTATTAGTTTCAGGGGTAGAATTTAGTGATTCATCAGTTGCTTGTTAATACCCAGTGCTCATTACTTCAAGTGCCCTCTTTAATGCCCATCACCCAGTTACACTATCCCCCTAGGCACACCTCCCCTCCAGCAACCCTCAGTTTGTTCCCTAGAGTCAAGAGTCTGTTATGGTTTGCCTCTCTCTCTGTTTTACTTTTATTTTTTCTTCCCTTCCCCCATGTTTATCAGTTTTATTTCTTAAATTCCACCTATGGGTGAAATCATATGATATTTTGATGGTCTTATTTTTAATGAAGAGCTTTGTATCAGTTAGAGCTGTCAAAAAATGAAATGGGTGATTTGAAAAGTGCTGAGTTCCCTGTCATTCAGAATATATAAACAAGCAGAGGCTGGGTAAACACTGGTCAGGGAGATGATAGAAGGGAGTTTTGAACAGGAGGGACTTTGGACTGAGTGACTCTTAAGACCAGCCTCTTTCTCCTCTAATTCTATTATATGCCAAAGATACTTATGAGAAAATCCAGTTCATTTTGTGCTTGTGTGAATTCTGAGATTATATTTTCAATTTATTTTTTCATTGGATACTTTTAAACCTCAAAAGATGGCATTTTTTCCCTAAAATTTTTAGGCTTGTAAGGAAAATATGCTGTCTTTAGTATTAATCCTTAATGAATTTACGTGTATACTCAGATAAATTTTGCTTAGTTGGGTATTCCTGCTTTTTTTTTTTTTTTGTCAAGTTTCACAGCTGTATTTAGTAGAGTCTTTTGAGAGACAGCCAAGTAGCTGATTTTTTTGTAGCAAGCCAATAGCATGTCAAATTTGAATTTATGTTGGAAAGCTGTTTTGCAGACATAGAAATCCAAATAAACAGCCAAATTACCATTTCTCCCCAATTTGGATATGGGAAAGTGAGTATGTGTTTGGCTTTTATTTCTAGAATAACTGGAGAATGGATAAATAGGTTTTCCTGTGTGCTGTTAAACATTTGCAATTTTGCAGCAAACCCAAAATGTGAGAAATTTAACCCCAAAGAATTATGCTAAGTAGTTGAAAAATATCTATTACTTAAGATCATCTGCTGTGTGCTGAGTGTTTTACAAATGCTATCTTTTAGAAATGTAATCCCTGAAATAGCACTGTAGCCGAATCATTTCTGTGTTCTAGGCTCTACAATCAAGGGCAGCAGGGTTCAGGGTGATTTGGTCAAGGTCACAGAATCAGTAAGCATGAGTAACAAATTGGGACTTAGAACCCAAATCTTGTTTCCAGTCACAGGCCTTTTGTTCTAAGATTTCTCCAAGTTCTTCCAGTTTCAGTTCTTTTGTACCATGATATGAGATGATCCTTAACAGTCAGGTATTTTGATATTTAAAAATATTGCTTCTAAATCACATTACAGTATTTCAGTGGGTTAAATTATTCTATTTTTTCATGACTATTTAATGTTCAAAATAGCATTTCTTTTAGTTGATGGAGACAGGAATAATTTATCTGTGCACTGGACTGTTTCTGAATTCTACTTCAATTTAAATGTATGTTCATAAGGAAAAAAAACAAAGGATCATCAAGAAATTAGCTATTAGTTGTTTTTTGAAAATTATTTTCCCTTCAACTTTTTATGTGGGGTGTTCTTGAATGAAATGCTTTAACCTTTGTTGCGCATCAGAGAAATAGAGAAACTTATTAACTTTTTCCCCAGAGGACTTTGTAAGGATGCTTGTATGTCCCTGATTCTAAGAAGTGGATGATCATCACAGGGCAAACTTACAGAATCATGCTTAAGGCTAGCTAGACCCTGGGTTCAGGATTAGCTGTTTCCCCATTTTCCCCTTATTCTTTAATTTTCTGCTATAAGCAAAATCTCTATTGTACTTAAAAATAGCATCTATTTTGTAGTGAGGCTGAAAGAAAAGCAAACAGTAAAAAAACATTCAAAAGAATATGGTCAAAGTGGAGTTCCTGCCAAAAGGATGTTGTAACATTCATTGAAGTAAAGCAATTAAAAATGATCTTGGGACTGTTTTACTTTCCCTACTGTTTGTTCTGAAACTGTTTGTTCTAGGTGTTTTTCTCCTTCTTGTCCCAGAGCACACATTTGAGTTTATTATTTAAATTATTATTCCAATTAGCTGCTTTAGTTTTTTTAGATACCATAACTGTATAGATTTTTAAAACCTTTAACCAGATAGAATCATATAGAGCTAATCCAATTTTAAATCCCAGTCTCTTTTTTTATCTTAATGATAAAATAATGAATTAAAATCAAGCTTTAGACCGTGATGCTATCTTTTGTGTATTTAGTGAAAAGTAAATACTCAGGGCACAGTTAATTAAGTGCCCAACTGTAGATTTCAGCTCAGGTTATGATCTCAGGGTCATGGGGTCAGTTGAGCCCCAAGTCGGGCTCCACGCTGCATGTAGAGTTTGCTTGAGATTCTCTCTTGCTTTCCCTCTGCCCCTCCCCCCACTTATGCACATGCTCTTTTTCTCTCTCTCAAAAGAAATAAAATCTTTAAAAAAATACTCTAAACATATTGTAATGTTCATATGAAATGCCTTTCAAGTGTCAAGTATTTATGGAAAAAATACTCCGCTTTGCCCCTATATCTTTATTATGCCTGAAACTTCACTGTAACTTTAGGTTATAGTTGTGTAGATGTGGAGGGTCCCATTATTAGAAATATTTGGTACTTATGTAATAAGATCTGTTTTGTAAGGACCAAGAAAGTAGACTCAGTATTATGCTGAAACACGTATCTCTAAAGAATCTGTATTCCCAGGTTTTTGAGAGTATGTCACCACGGGATGATTGATGATAGAAATTAACCATGTCATGTTCACTTTTCCTCTGTTGAGCATTTAAAACTTATTTATTTAGAAATTTGGTACATCAATTATTTTCTTTAGCTGTTTAAGTATTTAAAACTGTCAGTCGTCTCTCTGATAGTTTCTCCATTACCTCTCCACCTTATAAATTCTTGCTTTTATGGCAGGGAAGTGTCTGGATAAACCACACAAGTTAGAAACATGCATGTGCTTATTAGCACATACAAACTAAATCAACACCTATATCGGTACCAAAGTCCAAATGATTATTTTTTGGATTACATACAGCTTAGCTGTTCTGCATCACTTTTCATTCAAATTTAGATCAGGTAATAAAAGTCATTTATCAGGGCGCTTGGGTGGCTCATTCTGTTAAGGGTCTGCCTTTGACTCAGGTCAGATCCCAGGGCCCTGGCATCCCAGGGTCCTGGGATCGAGTCCCACGTCAGGCTCCCTGCTTAGTGGGAGTTTGCTTCTCCTTCTCTCTTTGCCACGCCCCCAGCTTGTGCTCTCTTTGTCTCTCACTGATGCTCTCTCTTTCTCAAATGAATAAATAAAATCTTAAAAAATTAAGTCATTTATCTGTTATTGTTGCATTACTCTCGGAACATAAAGTACAAAATTTTTCTTTCAGGATCTCAGTAAAGTCTTTCCCTCAAGGCAAATATTTATGGAGCCAGGAACATTTTTTTTTTCCTTGGGGGCAGGGCTAGGATTGCCTAGAAAGCCTATTTCAATGTCCAAAACACTGCAGATGTGTTGAGTTTCACTTCACTGACGTCTTGATTGCACTTCACATCACACAAAATACCGTGGGACTTATTCTGTAAGGTTTCTGGCCTTCCCCTTTATCATAATTGTGGAGTGTCACATTGGTCTGATGGAGACAGATTCAGAACAGTTGTTGATTGGAAGCTCTTGATGAAGACAGGGAGTTCAAACACAGGCTCTGCCTGGAGATTCAGCTGTGAACATCACTCATCTATCATAATTTAACAAATGGAAAAGATCAAGACAACCTGCCATCCATCATATCTATTTAACTGTACTCCAGAGTGGATTACATTGTATTTAACAACTTTTATCTTACAGGATTTACACACTCTAAGAAGGACTAACACTTCTTCATCAAGGTTTTGCTTTCTGTTTATCAATGTGGGATTTTGAAATTTGTTCCAAAACATTCAGTATCTAGGAAATTCTTTTCAGAGATTTTATGGTTCTCAATTCCCCCCCCCCCCATTCTGTTTTTAACAGAGTACCAATTTAGTAGAATAGCAGTGGAAATGCATTCTTAGGATACAATGATATAAAAATAGTCACTTAAATGTCAATGTTCGGAATTGATGTAAGCTTGGGGTATAGCAAGTATTAATTTGGAGCCCTTAAAGAAACTTTAGGTGGTATTATTTTAGGACCATAGAGCCCTAGACTTAAAGAGCATTTAAAGGTCTCATCCAGGGATCCCTGGGTGGCACAGCGGTTTGGCGCCTGCCTTTGGCCCAGGGCGCGATCCTGGAGACCCGGGATCGAATTCCACATCGGGCTCCCGGTGCATGGAGCCTGCTTCTCCCTCTTCCTGTGTCTCTGCCTCTCTTTCTCTCTCTCTCTGTGACTATCATAAATAAATAAATTAAAAAAAAATAAAGGTCTCATCCAGTGCCTTTAGTTCACAGACTGGGCACTGGGAGGTAAATGAGGGTCACAGGCTCATCAAGATGATTTGCTATAGTGCTGGGATACAATTGCAGTTTCCTGACTTCTAGGGACACCTTTTCTTTTCATCCATCCCCACCATACATCTTCATTTATCAATTCTACATGGGCAAGGGGAAGGATGATCACAGTAAGAAGTAATGTGACCTTAAAACCTTGATACCATCAATGTTGAGTTAAAGAAGAAATATGTAGGGGAAAGAAAGGGAAAGGAGAAGACTCCTTGTTCTTGCTCCTCTCCAGCTTGTTTAATTAACACTTGTGAGCGGAAGAAAAATTTATAAATTTTGCTAATAGATTTGCTGTATGTTGCCATCTTGGATAATGGCAGAGGCGAAGACCAAATACTAAAGTTTCCCTTTTATTTATTTATTTTTTACGTTTTCCTTTTAAAGAGCAAGAAAATCCAATAAGAAAACATTTCCTAACATCTTGATGGAAATTATTGGTATAAAGCCTTATGTTTTCATTAGGATTAGATCCAACTCAAGGTCATGGAAAACACAAAATAAGCATGAACTAAGCAAGTAAAATTTTATTATATTTTCTAAGTGAAAGGAATGCAGAAATAAAACCAGTGACTGGTATGGTAGGCTTCTTTTTTCTTGGTCCCCGTATGAGCCTAATGTGACAACTCAGGGATCAAGATGATTGTGCAAGCTCCAGCCATCATGTGCTAATTTTAGCTAGCATTAAGTACAAGTGATGAAGAAGAGTTGCAGGGAGAGAGGATGTGCCAGGCCAGTGTGAGGTGGTTTATAAGTGGATTTCTGGGAGCAGCCACATGATACTTCCACTTACATTTATTTTCGTTGGTTAGCACTGTTATAGGAATACATCCTGCCTGCTGCAAAGAAGACTGGAAAATTTGGACTGATTTTGGAAAGTTCTAGGGAGCAAGAAGTCTAGCTACATCAAGATTACATTGCTGTGTTTGATTTTGATGCATTACACTATTTGAAGTTGAAAGTCTAGTCTGCCATTTTTTTGTTAGCCTAAGTTTGCCATTGGTGTCCAGTGGCACCATTAAAGATTCTCCAACTTATATTCTGTCTATAAAGTCCATGTTTGGAGACATTGCATTTGCCGGTGGCCAGTTCTTTTTTTTTTTTTTTCTTTCTTTCAGAGCCTAAAAAATGAAAAGTACTGTGTAAATGCCCTAGAACCATCTATCAAAGCCATTTTGGGGGAACCCCTATATTTATTTTTTCAGTTGTTTTTGATTGTCTCTTACTTGAAGTGAAGAATACAATTCAGTGAAAAGTCAGACCCAGGGAAGGATTTCTAGGTCCATGACCTCTTACTGGTAACAGCCTATTTCTAATAGACCTATCTACACAGAAGATACAGGGCTGTTGATATAGAGAAAGGGTCTCTCTGAAGCTTTGATTTGTTACAACCTGTATTTGCAGGCTTCTTTTCTACCCAACTGGACTCTCGTTAGTTCTTCTTCCTCTGGATTCATGCACCATCTTCCAAGTGCCTTTTCTGGCCTCCCCCATAGGTTTAACCTTGCTTTATCCTTGAGAGAGGAGGTTCAGTGCAGCTCAAACCAATAGGGACGTTGTTTCTTTAGTCTGCTTGATCTTTAGAAACTCTTGGGGAATATATTCATAGTGTGTACTCTTGGGTCTCATATCTGAACCACCGAATCAGAATCTCTGGGCATAAAACTTGTGGATTAGTATCCAGAGCTTTTCCATGGCTCCATAGGCAGCTAGCTTCCTGCTGTGTTTGAGGACCTTCACAGCACAATAAAGTCATTCAACATAAAATCCCTCTCCCCCAAAAGAAAAATGATATCTGCACTAAACACTGATACCTATATCAGGCCGGAAACTCCCCACCTTATGTTCCACACCTATATGCAAGGCCAAATGAAGCTCAGTCCAGCTAGTGAGCTCAGAGGATAAATGATTAATGTTAATGTTAGGCACCACGAACAAGGACAGGGTGGGTGCTCCATGTCTGCATGTGTCAGAGGTGGCATGGTTTGGGGAGGGGTTTGGAGAGGGGTTCGTAGGAAAAGAAGAAACAAGGCAGTATGTTGTTCCCGTAGATAATAAATGAGGTTGGAATATAAATGCAGTGCATTCACCCATTCCCTGTGATATTCCAGCTTTAAATTAGGTTTTGGCTTATCTATTAAATCTGGAATATGTTTATATAATTGTGATTTTATGTATCCTTAAGAGTGTAATTTGATAGTTAAATTGTTAATAGTGTTCTCCTAAATGAAGAGTGTCATGTAATTTTGTGAACAGATAAAAATTTGGGGGGCATGGGCATGCAAATATGGCTTCTTGTAGAGTTGATATTTGAAATTTATCAGAGTTGTCATTTCTTAAGAGAAACAGACTACAGATTAATTGTATATGTTAATTAGAAAAAGAGAGAAAATGGGATGGAATTCTACTGCTTGTAAAAGCCTTCCTGATATCAGGAAGGAGGTATTGTAACATTGCTCAAGTTCAATTAAAAATAGTCTGTGGTTGCCCCATTGGCATACTAGGGAAAAAAAGCCTTAATTCTCTTAAGACTGATGGTTTCAAACTCATTAGGACAAAGATTACCTGTCTTCCTCTGGGTATTTATTTTTGCTTCACCTTGGCTCCTGTCTTAGCTGCAGTGCCACTTTATAGCATGGGCACCCAAGGTTCCATGGCAAGGGCCACAAACCCAGGTGGCCTCTCATGCAAAGGACAAGAGACATTAGTTAGTGAAGCAGCCAGGTGTAAGAGGGGACACCACCGTTCAGCTCCAGGTGGATAAATGGCCCCATTTCTACTTCTACCAGTCTTCTGAGTTTCCATAAAAGCCCAAGTCTGGCCTTTTAAATTGAAGTTTCCTGATCTCTCTGTGCAGCCAAGTAATTCACAGGAAATAAAGAGCATTGGGTGTTCAGCACTTTGTGAGCAAAATGAAGCCTGAGTATGGTCTTCAGGTCACTGTTTGCTTTTTCTCTGTCCTGTGGTGGAAGGTTTTCATTTGACCCCACAGATGAGATAAGACTCCAGACCTCATTTTCAACCAGTATGGAACTGGTATCTAAAATGTTACTGTATCTGTGGATCTGTTGATGAGTAGCTAAAACAGTAAATTCAGGAGTTGGTGCTCCTGGAGAAGCTTTGTGTGTGATTGACACTGAGGTCTGCAGCAACCTGTCCCAGATAGTTTCTCTGCCCTGGTCCTCATCCAATGTACCCTTTAGGCCAGTGTGGGCCCAGACCCTAATGGGGACATGGCATTCCCAGTAGGGTTGTGATGAGACATACTGAAAGGCAGATATCTGGTACCTCATTGGCCCTTTGCTTCTCCAACCTCAGGTGATGGCTATTGGCTACCCATTGGCATGCCCCAGTGTTGCCTTTGTGCCCAGTTGTGGGCGCTGTGGCTTCCCAGTGACCGTACTCATCAAATATTTGCAATTCTCAAACATGCTTTCTCAATATATTTTGCCTCTAATTTAGAATAATCTATTGCCTTGGACACATAATTTTATTTTTCATTCCTGTGTATTGGTGATGCTTTTCTCTTGATTTGTAGACCATTTTCCTTTTGTTTTCTCACTTTTCAACCTTATGCAGTGAGTTAACCTTTTGTTTATAATGCTCCCATTGCTTAGAATGTTCTTCTTGCTTGTACCACTATGCTGCTGTGGTTGGTTCTACTTTGATTTTCTATAAGTGTAAGTAATGTCTTCTTCCTTGAATCTTAAAAGGAAGAGGGTCCATCTGAATGTCTCAGAGAATTTACTGCTTTAGATTTCCTGTCCTGTATTGACACTTCAGTAAAAAAGTCTTTGGTCTCTCCTAAATTCTAAGGCTGCACTGTCCAATATGTTAGCCATTGCCTTTGGCTCTTTAAATGAATAAAAATTAAATAAAGATAAAATTTTTCTTCCTCAGCGACACTAGGCACATTTCAGGTGCTCCCTACCCACATACGGCTGATGCATTGGACAGTTTTAAATATTTCCAGCATCAGAGAAGGTTCTATAAAGATAGGACTGCTCTCAAGTCTTCGAGGGCTCTGATTTTCTCCACCCCACCCTTAGCTCCAAGCTGTCACTCCTGTGGCCATCCCTATTTTTATTGCAATTGCAGAGGAAGCGGCATGGGGTAGTGGTAAGTATATAAACAGGTGTTTAAGTACCTGGCTTCATGAACTGGAGCAAGATGCAAACCTCTCTTAGCCTCACTTTATTGGTAAATGGGAATAACCATAATATATAGAATACATTGTATTGTTTTCAACACAAAATGAGAAACTTCATGAGAAGTTCTTACCATAGCAGTGGCCATGAAGCAGGTGTTCAGTGAATGTTTTTTTCCGTAGGTGTTCAGTGGGCATTACTCCTGGGAGTGCATACCTCTTCGTTTTGGCTGTACTCAGGCTGCAGCAAGGAGGTGGGCAGCCACCTGGTCTGCAGCCCAGGGGTGGCATCAGTTTTACTGAAGACGGGGAGAGCCTATTCAACCTGCTGGCATGCCTGCCTTATTCCAAAGCAAATGTTTGTCATTGCCATGGAGCTAGGTCACCCAGCCCAGAGCATTTGAAAACATGGACAGCAAGAGATTAATTTTGTCTTGCACAATTTCCTTTGTGCTTTTTAATAAAACATTCTATTTGTCAGTCACTAATATTATCAGTTGATGAAAACACACAGGGATGGCTCTGTGTTTCCCCTGTGGCTTCTGCGAAGTGCTGAAGGTGGCCACTTTTGACAAAACTGTTATAACTCTTAGTAAGTGGCTTGACCTTTAAGGCTGGAAAACTAAATCTTAAGGGGTTTTCATCTCAATAAGATGTCTGTGCTTCTGATGAGATTGGTTTCATCTTTCAGGGCTCTATTTTGAAAGAAACCATGAATTCCTTTAGTATAAATGAAGCCCTATCCCAGGCTTCGCCTGAACAGATGCAAAGGAAATCAGCCTTTCTGTCCTGTAATTGCTTTCATCAGTTCTCAAAGGCAACAGCCAAATTACAGGTCCCAGGGGTGGGGGGAAGTTTTCCTGCAGGGAAGTTCCTGTTTACTGGAATGACTGTGCACCCATTTGTCAAGAGCTATTGTTATTCTGATGTGCCACCTTCTATTCCTCCCAGTTCTATAAAAAAAACATTATATCTTTTAGAGCTTGATTACTTATGTCATTAACACATTATTCCCCACTGTCCTTCGCTCGATTTTGAAGAGAGACAAGATATGAGTGTGTGGGAAGGCATGGGTAGATATCTTCAAATAGCTAAAAGTAAAGGTAATAAACTTGGAAGTTTCTGGAAAAAGGTGATCTGTGATAGCGCAATGTGAATCCTACATAGAATTTTCATCTTCCCATTTTTAAGGCATTGTATACATTAAGTTGCAGTGAGTGAAAAATATGTTAGCTATTTCTAGCAACTGTAAAAAATAATCTTAGAACGAATTGGGAATAATTGGGTGCAAAAATGGGCTTTTAATTTCTTTTCTTATGTGGTGCCTGAAGTCCTGGGATTTTCCCACTGATTAGGTGAAATAGCTGAGTCCCTGGATTTTTCCTATCCAGTGACGTGTCTTTCCATTCATCACTCATTTGTCACTGAGGCACAAGAGCACCTGGCTCCGAGGTTCTAAACAGACCTGGTGCAACTACTCACTGCTGACAAAATCCAAAGGCAGAGAAACCAGTAGTGGTGAAACAAAAGGGATTTATTTCAGTGAGGCGGACACCTGGAAGATGTCTCAAAAACCTATCTCCAAAGTGCTGAAAATACTTCCAGGTTTGTATAAAGAAAATATGGACAAAGGTGGGTGGGTACATGTAAGTGGACTGTGAAGGTCCAGTTGGTCATTGTCTTGGGGTCCTTTACATGGGGTCTGTTGGCTCATGGCAGTAGTCCTTATTGCTTGACAGGGTAGTTTGGGTTCCTGTCAGGGGATGTTTGTCTGCAGGTCTTTTGCCCGAGTTAAGAAATAATCTGGAAAGAACTTAATCAATTAGAAAGTACAGACGGAGGTTGGAATGGAGACAGTTGACGTCTCCTTTCACATCCATTCACCCAACTATCTTGCTCCTCATTTCTACTTAAGGTATTATATTATGAAATTAGATAAATAAAACAATGTATATTTGAGAAACTAAGTTCAATCTTTTTAAAGAACTACTTTGAAAACAGACTCAAATACAGAGAACAAACAGATGGTTGGCAGAGGGGAGGGCATGGGAGGATGGGTGAAATAGGGGATGAGGATTAAGAGAGTCCATTTACCATGATGAGCACTGAGTAATGTATAGAATTGTCGAATCATTATATTGCACATCTGAAACTAGTAGAACATTGTATGTTAATTATACTTGAATTAAAAACAACCTATTAAGACAAGTAAAGAACTGCTTTGGTTTGATGGAGGATTCTGTGTAGCAGATCAGAGTTCAAGCACTGAACAAGACTCTGAGGCATACTTGAATTCTAAAAGATGGAAGTGTGAGACATAGCCAGAGATGGATTATGTGTGATAAGCCTAAATTTATAAAATTGTTAATAATTTCTGCCAAAAGGAGAAACAAATTAACAAAATTACAAATTAAGATGCATAGATTTATATGGAAGAGTATTTGCTTATTACCCAGTTGCCAGTCACAATGCTGTATATACTTTTTCTGATATAATTCTGATAACAGTGCAATTAAACCAGTGATCATATTCCCATTCAACTGATGAGAAAAGAGAGAGACAAAAGCATTAAGCAACATGTCACTTAACTGAAGCATTCAAATCTAGGTTGTTCAAGGTAGAACAGGTAGAAACAGGAAAGAACAGGTAGAAAGGAAAAGAGTCCAGATATCCAATTCAGTATTACCACTTGTGTAGCCACTAATTGTCACTTAACTTTTCCTTGCCTAATTTTTATCACCTACAATGGGAGTTGTAATACCTGTTTTATCAAACATAATACACTATTGTGAGGATGTTATGGAATAATGCATGTAAAAAATTGTTTAGTGCAGTGCGTTGTGCTATGTAAATGAAAGTTAATATACTTACCTCCTTTGCATGTTTTTTTTTATTTTTTTTATTTTTATTATTTTTTTTATTTTTTTTTTATTTTTTATTTTTTATTTTTTTAAAGTAGTCTGCTTATGTGAATGTTGATCACTTTTTATTTTACTTTGGGAGGTAGGAAGAAGGGTATTGATGAAGGGAAGTTTCTTTTTTTTTAAATTTATTTTATGATAGTCACAGAGAGAGAGAGAGAGAGAGAGGCAGAGACACAGGCAGAGGGAGAAGCAGGCTCCATGCACCGGGAGCCTGACGTGGGATTCGATCCTGGGTCTCCAGGATCGTGCCCTGGGCCAAAGGGAGGCGCCAAACCGCTGCGCCACCCAGGGATCCCTGTTTTTTTTTTTTTAAAAAGCATTTATTTATTTTTTTTAGAGAGAGATAAGAGAGGGAGCCTGAGCATCAGGAGGGGCAGAGGGTGAGGGAGAGAAAAAAAAATCTCAAGCAGACTCCCCACTGAGCGCAGAGCCCATTCAGGGCTCAATCTTAGGACCCTGAGATCATGACCTGAGCTGAAACCCAGAGTCTGACACGCTTAAGCTGAGCCACCCAGGTGCCCTTGCATTGCATTTTTAAGTGGAATCTTTAACAACAGTTTAAGAAATTCTTCTGTCCTAATGTCAGTGAGTTGTGAATTTGTTCCTAAGTATTTGATGAGTGATTACTGTACTAGAGTGATAGAAATACAATTACTTGAAAAATTTTTAATAACATTCATAAAATAAAAAAAGCTGGCTAAAACCCAGTATTTTAACCAGCTAGACAAACAGAACTCCTGTCTTATTTAAAGGGTAGATATAGGGCTTTACCACTATAGGATTAAGTGTGTAACTGGCTAATGTCAGTGAATTTTCTCTTAAATATTTTGGACATAAAATTAAAAAGAGGAATTTATATGTAGTATAAATTATTACATGTGGCTTGATTTGTAAACTGGTTTATATAGAAACCTATGCGCTCTTCTTTTAAATTGTAGATTAAGAACATCCATAGAAGCTATCAAATTAATGATACTTTTGTTTACATAAAAGCAGGAATACATTATTCAGTAGCTCTTATTCTGGGCTTAGTGTGTTCTTATCTGAGAAGCTTCGTGAGTATTCTGAAATAACTGTAAAATTCATCAAACAAATGGCATTGATTACCATGAAATCAGGCTTATGACTTAGATTTTTCTGCAATTAGGGGGAAAGCATCACACTTGGATTTATGTTATTTAGATTGACTGAGGAAATCCGTTTTAAAGCCTAAACCAGACTATATATTTTCAAGAATTACTCAGTAGAGCTTCTTTAAAAGGTTTTGTGAAAAATACATAAAATCAGGCTTGAAAAAATCAGACCACATTTCTCTGCAGATTTGGGGCTGAAAAAGGCCACAGTGTGGAGGATATTAGATTCTGTTGCAAAAGAATAATTAGTGTATTTGTTTTCTTGTAAGTCATAAAGACATAGTAGCTACTTACAATGAATCTTGAGTGCTAAGGTTTTTATCCTAGGCATTTAAGGATGACAGGAAACTGAATTTGCAGGTGGAAAAAAAAAGCCTCAATTAGTCTATAAAGAAGCATGTTTTTATGATGAATAGAGGGGGAGTGAGGTGAAGCAGTTATCTATTGTAGTTTAGAAAGTCTTATGTAAAAGTGAAGTCCTGCAACCTGCTCTTTATTTCCTGTCCTGGTCCCTCAATCCTTTTACACAGCTCTCTTCCCCCTCCCCATAGAATTTAGGATTTGTATAATTGGTTAATTTGCAGTATTTCCATTTCTATTTTGTTTCACCTACTAAAATATATCTCAAGGGCCTAGAACAATGCCCGGCATGTAGTAGGTAATAGTAAAACATTTTTTGAATGAATAAATGAACCAGTAGCCAAGGTTTTTATCTTTGTAGTCTTCAGTTTATTTGTCTAAAAAATGAGAACTATGTTGGACATCACCACCACTTCCATTTTCCTGGAGAAACTATGAGGATAACTGGGATCATAGATAATATCTTATTTTCAACTGAAATGTGATGTATCTCAAAATGTCATTTGTTTGAAGTTCACATTTATTTTGCTATAGGAGAAAACAAATCCCAATGTGTTTAGATTCTGAACTCCAATAGAAAGACCATCATAAGGGTGGGAGTTTGAAATCAGCTATTGAAGTCAGAATATGCTTGGAACCTTAGCATGTCATTTTGTGAGTTTCTCTATTGCTTAGGTTGTATTAAGGATCAAATAAGAGAAAGTACAGTGAGTAGTTGTTAAAAGATTTCTCTTTTTTTGTTTAAGGTTTTATTTATTTATCCATGAGAGACACAGAGAGAGAGGGAGAGACATAGGCAGAGGGAGAAGCAGGTTTCTTACGGGGGCCCCAATATGGGACTCGATCCCAGGACCCCAGGATCACAATCTGAGCCAAAGGCAGACGCTCAACCACTGAGCCACCCAGATGCCCCAAGAGATTCAACTTTAAAGTCCTACAGAACCCGGTTCAAATCATGACACCAGTAGCTGATAAACTGGGTAAATTATCAAAACTCTTTAAACATTCATTTTCTCTCCTATAAAATGTCAGTAAAGAGTAGTACTTCCTATAGTTGTAACAATGGAAACAAAAGTTTATCAGCCCATAAGTCAGTGGCAGTAGAACTAATCTGTCTTAGGTCAACTCTTGCTGAGAACGATTAGAGAACTGGACCATATATATACAGCTGTCTTTTTGGAGATGTTAAATAAAGGTCTGCCAAAGAGTAGTTGTATAATCCAGGAGGCCCAGATCTGTGCGTCCTGCATTTGGGACCACTTTTCTCCTCAAGACTGAGTATCACACTTCTCAGCCTGTGCTTTGATTACTGACAATAGATATTAAAGAGCACAGCTTTCAAGAGACTCACAGGGCTAGAGCTAGGGCAACTTGACTGAAACTTAGGGCTTGCCAAGGTGAAGATAAATACCCCAGGTCCCCAAAGGCCACATCCTAGATGTTAGGGTAAGTAGGAAGTAGACAAGCTCAAATTATCTTGATCTCTGATTAGATTAAGATGACCTGGAATTGCTAGTACCTCAAACCTGTCTACCTGTCGGAAGCCCATCAGAAATAACCAAGCTTATGAAGAGATGACACAAACCTATGACCAAAAACCAAGAGAAAATACAAACAGTAGTAGCAGATCTACAGGGTATCCCAAAATAGGAGTTGAGCTGTATGAGCTTTAAAATAACTATGATTTAATATGTTAGAAGAGTTAAAAGACATCAGAATTTTGACATCAGTTACATGAAATTCTGAAGTTGAAAAGTACAATAGCTAAAATTAAAAACTTAATAGATGATTAAAACATAAGAAGGGAAAAGTAGTGAAAAGACAGAATAAATTATCCAGATTGACGAAAAGAGAAACAAAGATTAAAAAAAAAATACAGAAAAGAACCCAAGAGACATATGGACATGATGGATACAAAAAAAACTTAAATGGACGTAGAGAAAAAGCTGAGAGAAGAATGGAACAGAAGCAATGTCTGAAGAGATGGTGCTTGAGAATTTCCAAAATTAATAAAAGACATTTGGCAAAAGGTTTGGGAGAATTGTGAACCTCAAGAAGATAAACACAAGGGATACTATATCTAGGGACAGCAAGGTCAAATTGCTGAAAATCAAAGACTAAGAGAAGATGCTAGAAGCAGACAGAGAAGGAAAGATATGATCTTCAAAGAAGCAACAGTGAGATTTTGAGTTGATTTCTCAACAGAAACAATGGCATATCCAGAAGACAGTGATACGATATTTTTGAAGTTCTGAAATAATTTGGCCAGTCTAGAATTCTGTATTCAGTAATGATAGCCTTTAAAAGTGAGGACATAATTCAGACATATAAAATTTTATCAGCTCGCTAAATTCTTTAGAACCTTAAATAGACCCACAGAATAATATTTTAAATTAGTAGAACCTGACCACCATGTACAGTGATCTTTCTGTGAAACCATGTGCTTGGAGTTCCACTTTGGGATACACCTCGAGCGCCTCTTCCCTTGGCCTTTGCATCCCATTACGGCCTTGACAGTAGGATGAGGCCCCTCCTTGTATTTCTGGTGAATGTCTGGTGACAATTTCCATAGAGAGCTTGTTCCAGCGAGGGAGAGTAGAGAGAAGCAGAAAGGTGTCAGAGGCTGTATAGGCATAGTCAAGGGACAGAGAGAAGACAGTAGAGACTTGTATGACTCAGGGTATCTTACAAGCATGAGGCCTCAGTGGAAATAGTCACATGTGGCTAGAAACCCTGAATTGAGCCCCCAGCCCCCCACTGTGGCTGTATGTGGAAATGCCCTGCACAGATCCCCCAAGTGCCTTTAGAGGAGGCTTGTGCCCTTATCTTCCCTCCTCCCACCTTTCTCATGGAATGTGAATGGGCTGGTTGGAACTCATCTTGACAGGGAGGATCAAAGCTACCCCTTCAGAGTGTGAAACCACAGGCTGGGAGGGTTCAGGGTCTCCGGGGACACCTTGGAGCACAGCTGCCATATCAGCCCTGGGCTACTTAACACAGACTTCATCTGTTTGGGAAGAAATACTCTGGGGTCCTGTTTAAGCCACTACCATTTGGTTTTCTTACCCTTTTTGACTAATCGAATCCTAACTAATACAGGAGGCCAAAGCCAAGTATGGTTTCCCAACCTCATTAGTGATGATGATAGATTAATATTTTATGGCACTCCAAATCCTTGCTGTCGCCATTAAAACAAACCAACTTCCAAACGGGAGGCAGAGTTCTTGACTTAGGGACCCCTACCCTTCTATTCCCATGATCGGGGAAGGTACCATTAAGGAGGCCCAATTTAGTCCCATCCCCATTGGAATTAACTTCCAAAATGGATGAGATATCCTGGAAATTTCTGTTCACTAAAAAGTTTAAAGCAATTTGCCCATGTTTCACTCCAGGATAATTTTAGAATTCATCCGTTGATATTTCCTGATTACAACCTAAGTGGTCTCAGTTTGCTCAGGGTGAGACTGCTTGTATTTGAGGAGCAGTTTCACTTAGTGTGACATGCTTTGAAGGTCTACTAGCTGCTGGAACATTTGCATTTGGGGTTACCTGCCCAGATGGCCTTGTTAAGAACCAGGGGGCTCTGCAGGAACAGGACTGGGATGTGATCACGTGAGCTGCTGCTGGAAGGGGGTCCAAGGGAGAGAGCAGAATGGTTCTTCTCTCCCCTGCCCCCACTACAGCACCATTTTAGTTGGCAGAATTACCACCCACTGTTTTTGTTGGCAGCACTACTGCAAGCTGTGTGTGTTAAAAACCACCATTTTTTTTGTCAAGCTGTTTTGACAGGGATTTGGTCTTTAAATAGTAATTGCTCATTAATTGCATTTCTCCCTACAATCCACAACCTGCATGGTCTCCTTGTATACTTTGGAATATCCAGAGATGTAAGCCAATAATATTTTTATTTTAACTGAGATTATGGGTGCGTTAAAGAAAATTCCTTGGGACCATGTGGGAAATGCATGTCTTGCCTGCAGTAGGACTTGGAGCCCTATTTAAGTTAATTACAGTCTGACCCCATTGGCTCCTAATAGCCTGAGCCGTCGTAATGTGCTGACATATGGTTTGTGCTTACAGGGTCACAGACAGGAAGATGGGGCTTGCTGGGAGAGTCACTCACTTTAACGATGATTTACCTGTATCTCGTGCTTTGTGGTTTATAAAGCATAGATGTATATTCTCAATCTCCATGCTAGGGATATTAACATCAACCAAAAAACCTCCACAAAAGCCTTTGCAGAAATCCCTAAGGTTAAACAATTCTGTTTTTAAGTGAAGTTGCTTGCCTGGTGAGGCCAGATCTGTCTGTGCTTTGTCAAGCATTTAATAATTTCATTTAAAGCAAGTCGGATAAAAGCCTGTGTTTGAGGATGGCTTAAGAAGGCTAGTATCTAGTGTTATAATGTCAATTAATGTTGGTTAACTGCTGCTTTTTTGACTTCTTAAGCAAGGTCCCTATTCACTTTAGCTTCTCAGACTTGGTATCCAACTTGATAAGGGTTTCCGTATAATCCCCAAATACATAATCTCTTTCTAGGTTTTGCTGAGAAAATTGGAATTACAGGATAGTTTTGTGACTAAAGGATATTTTCTTCTGTTATTTTAATAACTGTTAAAGGAAATACCATGGGGATAAGTTTAGTTCCGATAATCTACATTTAAATTTATAACTTGTGTTTGCTTTTAAATTCTGTTAATTTTTAAAATTTTTCTTTTAAGATTTTATTTATTTATTTGAGAGAGAGAGAGAGAGCGCACGCACAATGGGTGAGTGAGAGGGAATAGACTCCCCACTGAGTGGAAAGCCCAGCGTGGGGCTTGACTCCAGGACCCTGAGATCATGACCTGAGCCGAAAGCAGATGCTTAATTGACTGAGCCACTCAGGCCCCCTTATTTTTTAAAAAAAGAACTTTCAGATGATTTCTAAGCCTCTTAGTGAAACAAGCTTGTTATAGGCTGTTTTGTAACATACTATCTTTTATATTGCCAGATCTTCCTCCAAGATACTTGGTGGATTTAACCCTTTTTCCTAATTTTGAAGCCAGTGTGTTCCTTGGTGATGTCTGGTCTCTCTTTTGTTCTGGTTCATACTGTGCAGCTGCGGATAGAGTAGTTGTTCTCATGTCAGTCTCTGCTCAGGTGTCCAGAAAGGCTTGTTACTGACCGTCAGAGCAAATAAAAATTTTCTGTTTGACATGTAGGACCCTCCAGGACTTGAACATCTGACATTCTTACCTCAACTATGCCACATCCCTGTTTTATCCTTCCCACCTTTGGTCACTTCTGGAACAGTTCTTTTCTCCACAAATGTGGATCAAAATGTGCCATCAAATGACCAGTTTATTTCAATCTCATTTCTTCATTTTTGGATAAGTGCCTGTCCACCTAAAATTATCTCCTTCACTGTCTCTGGTCCCAGTAAAACTGAACTCCCAGCATAACAGCCTTTTTCAATGTCCAGAGTTGAGCATCCAAGGCAGAAGTGATCAAGATGGAAGCCAGTCCCCTTGCGATAGGAACAAAAATAGTTTCTTCTTGGTCCCTATGGCAGAGCAGAACTTGCCAACCTATGTGTCCCCGATGGGCCCTGGGGGTAATTTTTCTCCCAAAAGGACAGAGACTGGGCTTGTCCCACTCTACTCCAGTGAAATGTACAGCTATTTGTTTTCTGTATGTACTGTGATATGAGGAAGGCTGGGTGCCCAGCAGTCAAGCCAATATCAGTTTGTCCCCAGCTAATGTTTCCAGCCTGATCTTCTGACCCTATATATATGTAGCTGATTTGTTCTGTTTCTCTGGAGAACTCTGACTAATATACTGGCTTTTGGGGGGGCCTATGTCATAATTATATATGTGTATATATAACATATATATAATTTATTTATTTATATAAAAATATATAATTTAATATATTTTATGGCTTACATGATTATGGAGGCTGACACATTCTGTGATCTATCATCTATAAGCTGGAGACCCAGGAGAACTGGTGGTGTAGTTCTGAGAACCAGAGGGCTAATGGTGTAAGTCCAAGTCCAAGGGCAGGAGAAGGCTGATGTTTCAGCTCATGCTGTCAGCCAGAGAGAACAAATTTTCCATTCCTCCACCTTTTTGTTCTAGTCAGGCCCTCAATAGATTGGATGATACCCATCCACACTGGGAAGGCTATCTGCTTTACTCAGCCGACCGATTCAAATGCTAGTCTCTTCTGGAAACACCCTCACAGATGTACCCAGATATAAAGTTTAGCCAAATATCTGGGAGCCCCATGATCTAGCCACTGTGACGTAAAATAAACCATCACAGCTGTTATGGCTGCCTGCAGAGAGGAAGAGTCAGATGGAGGAAGGTGGTATTCACCTTTGAATTCATTTGTCTTAGATTATCCTTTGGCCAGAGCAGCACTTCTTTTTTTTTTTTTTTTTTTTTCCACATTTTGTTTCTTCACAAGATCATGACTCTCTCAAACAGACCTTTGGAGAAAAGACCAGTCTTGTTCACTAGGTGGTGGAGTCTTGATATTCACACTGAGCTCTGTTTACATTGTGTTTACCACCATATCACAACGCTTAGTACACAGCCCAGCACGTACCTGGTGCCTGTGCATATTTGTTGAATGAATGACTTTTCCATCTGGCATTTGCCAAGCCTAATAGCACCTTTTTAAAATTATTTTCCTCCCTCCTGTTCCCCCTCCAACTCATACGCATTTATGTTTATAATCAAATGAATTCAGGGTTTTTGGTTTTGACTCTTATTGAAAATCTCTTATTGTAAGGATTAGCCAAGTTTCCTAAGTTAATAAATGCAGTTGAGTTCTGCTGAATGCATTTTTGTGTTTTCTGGATCTTATATTTGTAGTGTGATTTTGAATGCCACTTGTGCTTGGACTATACAACATTCTAGAAAAGTACATATGATAGGCCATGGGTACATTTAAAAAATATTTCTATGATTTCTACAAGTAGGAAACATGAAAGTAATGGTTGATTTTAGGATTTACTAATGTTGGACATGAACTTGTAGGCCATGGAAACAGTACTCAGAGAAAACTACCTACTCAACTCAGCTATTTTGGTTTTTCAGCTGTGGCCACTTAGCAAAGAATGTGTTTTCTAAGTTAATCAGTTACTTTGGTGGGTGCTCTTGGCTAAAAATCTATTTTGCTTTTTTTGGTGTGTGTGGGGTAAACATTCTTGATTTTCTAACCGTTCTTTAAAGGAAAAAGTCATTTAGGGGCTTAAGAATTGGGGAAGGGTGGATTTTAGAAATGTTACGATGAACAAGACATGGAGGAACAGTTTACAAATCTGTGCTTTAGTAGAAGACTTAAGCTCCTTTGGAAGAGGATACCGATATTTTTCTAGCCATATAAATTTGATTGAAACTGTTTGGGAAAATTAGTAATTTTATAAAACATTTATTGAGAGGTAACCAGTGATCTCGAAATGCAATTTTTGTGAAGGGAAGAAAATGAAGTGGATGGATTTTAAAAGCAGGCACATCTTGATTTGATGCTAGTTCTGGTTTTTAACTTGCTTATATAATCTCAAGACACTTATCTTCTAAGCCGTGGTTTGTTCATCAGTTAAACAAGCACAGTGCTTCCTGGTAGGGCTGTTGACTGGGAGTATTAAGTGTGATATGATAAGTAACTGCTACAGAGTAGGCAAGATGAGTAAGGATCAGATTCTTTTCTCATTCCCTCCATGTAATATAACCAGGGTTTAAATCAACAAAACTAGTTAGTTCATATATGACTGGCAGGGTAGTTTTGCCATACTATGCTACCTTCGAGAAGTTTCAAATGGTTAAATTTGCTTCTCTTTAAAATGCCATTTTTATTCTTGTTCCTATCATTTGGTTTTGGCTCTATTTGCTAATGTTTTTGGTGGAATCATACCATTTTCTGTTGGCTTAATTTATAATTCTATTTTCTTTTTTGGCTGTATGCATTCTATTTCATTTCAGGACCCATTACACTGTTGGATTTTTGGCTCCACTCACCTTTCCACCCCCCCCCCCCTTTTCCTCTCTGGCCCATCTCCTCCTATTTCATTTTGGCATCACTAACATAACTGTTCACGCGTGTGCTGTAATTCTTCCCAATACATCTTTAATGGGGCAGTATTCCTTTTTATTCTTTTTTTATTTTTCAAAATGGCAAGTTTATATTTCAAGTATGTGAAAATGCCTTAGAACTTGTTGTTGAATATAGATTAGTTAACATTTTAGACATTAACCAGGGTTGTATATTTGTGTTTTAGTTCTATTTCTTCTTTACCCTTTTCATCATATAGTTTCTGTCTGCAATGAATATTATTAAGGATCCTACGTGTGTGGCTCCGTGCTGGACCTTGCATGGAGCAGTGTAAAGCAACCCTGTGCAATCACCTTCCATTTCCCTTGTGCTTATTTTATGAAGAATTTTATAGAATACGAATTGTCATCTTCTAGTTGCTTGAAACTAACACAAATATGGACACATAGTCCAAACAAATATTTAAATGAAAGTATGTGTAAATAGTAAACAAATACATATGAGCATCATTGATTGTAGACTAGACTCTAGCTCCCAAGATATTACCTCCCTGCACTCTCTTCATTTTCTCTCACTATTGAGCCATCGGGCTCCCTTCCACATCACCTAGAATAATTGCTAGGCAGTTGTGCCACTTGAAAATGATGTAACAAGCCCTTTGATTGGACTGGCAGTTGTACTATTGCGATAGCATCTTTATAGCAGTGCTGCTTTATTCTCTTCATGATCTGTTCTCTTGAGGGATAATCAGTGGGGCTAGGTAGCGGTGGTTGGGGGGATCTCAGGACAAGTGGGAGACAGGACTCATCTCCCTGTGAAGGGGCCAAAGCAAGGTGGAAAGTCCCTCCGTCTTTTCCCTGGTAGCTGGAATGTGGTTCATTGGCCACATGCAGCCAGCGAGAAGCTTAAATGCAGGAAACGGGAACTTTGAGGAATGAACAGTGGGGTTAGATAGTGATGATTCATGGTGTGGCTTTTGCAGAGCACAGAGTGACTTGAGAGTCTTGTGTTCCTGAGCAGACTGTTCCTGTCTGTCTCTCGTCCCTAGGTCCATGCAAGAGCATGGTTCTCCAATCTGCCATTTATGATTCACCCTTTGATGAATTGCTCTCCTGTTTGGATTGACCAGGCTATGCTCTGTGATATTTGGATCCCAGAATGGGAATATAAACATCAGGCACATCGAACAAACTACCAGTAGTAGAGGGACATGTCCCCCTACAGGAAAGGGTAGATGGCCTGAAAATAAAAAGGCCAGCCAGAAGGAGCCAAAGTGGATCTATTAATGGTGAGAATGGAAGATTGTGGCTGAACATCAGAGGACTTAGCAAAGAAGAAAGCAAGTGTGATTTTCATTTCCTAGGTCCTTCGAGGAGTTAGATGTTGTAATTTGTCCAGCGAGCATGGTTCTTTCTCATAGTGAGAAGGAGGACTAGAATTGAGGAGAGAAATAAGGAAATGAAAACACACTGTCTTAGGGCATGGACAAGGATAATCTGCCTGCCACAGCGAGAAGAACATGTCTGGTCCACATGGAAGGGTAATTGGAATGCTTAGTAGCTGATTGAATTTGGGTCCAAAGCAAAAATAGGATTTGAGACAGCGCAAGAATTTTGTGCATTGTGTGTTCACTTGGCTTTTAAAGTGATTCAAAATAAAATGAGATGAGAACAATCTCTCCCATTTCTTTCTCTTCTTAAATATCGTTGGCCCAGTGTTATGACCAGACCTTTTAAATAGAAAAGTCCTACCTTCAGAAAATGATGGGAAATAATTAATTATGCTTGTGCTTTTCTACATTTTTTAAAAAAAATTTGTAGTCCCTTTCCAAATGTCTGCTGCTATGTGGGAGGCAAGAGTAAGAGGCAAGGTAAGAGTTTCAAGACCACTGAATTTTACGCTGAGAGATGGCTCTGATCACAGCCTTTTCAACACAAGCCTTGCCCTCCCACTGGAGTTTCACTTGGGCAACTTTGTTCCATTTTGGATTCTTTGTCAGGTCCATCTTCATTTCCTCTATTCCTATCAGACCCCTACATTTCCTTGTACTTTTTGACCAAACACCATTGTTTTCTTCCTGCAGGTGGAACAGTAGATGCTGTTCCATCTCCAATATTAATTTCCTTTCTGACACAGCACTTCTGAGCTGGAGTGCATTATCATTTCTTTTCAATTTTGAAGGGAGATTTGATCTCCTAGCACCCTGCCTCAGTGTCTGTGTTTTCAAGCTTGTACATTGTGGCTGTTTTTCGTGTAAGGTCAGATTTCCAGCGTAAGTGAAAAAGCAAACAAGCAGTTATTTTTGCATGTCTCTGCATATTGCTGTAAACATGCCTACCTCAGTGTATTGCTTCTCTGAGCGCTCCTGCTTAACATGCTACAGTTTGTAAAGGATTGATTTGTTGGGCAGAATTATCGGTAGTTGATTCTAGGAGTGACTTTTCTCTGATATCTACTTAAGGAGATAAATCTCACTTCTCCCTGCCTTCCCTTAATTAACTTGATATTGTTGCCACCGAATCTTTTTTTAATAAGTGTGTAAAGGATCTTCAGTGGCATTAAGATGTCAGTGCTGTTTGAGGATGGTATTCAGGGGTGACATCTAACGTGTTCATTTTAGCAAAAGTGCAATTTATTTAAGTAGTAAACATGGGAGGAGCATCCATGGAATAGTCCTTTTCCTGTGACTGTGTATAGCAGTTATACTGTACAGGAATCCTGCGTCTTAGGGGTTCGGAAACCAAGGATCAGCTTCCCCCTCTGCCATTACCCGCTTCTTTACTATAAGTGAGTCAGATCACTGTCTTGACCTCCTCCCTTGTCTGTACGATGGGGTATCTATTTTGCCCTCTTTTGTCACCTGGCTGCTGTGGGTGACCTTATGGGATCATGAATGTGGCAGTGCAGTAATCCCATTCCTGCCCACGGTGTACCCTGCCTGGCACTGTCCTGCTCTGGTCTGCCTTTGCAGCCTGATTCAGCCCCCCTTTCTATCATTCATGCTGAGACGAGCCCTGATTCCATGCCTTCTTTAAGTGTGTGTTTCTCCCCTTCTGCCTGGGTGTTTCTGCTCTCTGGAATCTCTCTCTCTCTGCCCCCCAACACTTGACCCATCTTTCCCAGCCACATCTGAAATGCCTTCTCCCCTGTGAATTCCCCCCTGTTCTTCCTAACCTGAAATAGCCTCTTACGAATCTCTGGGACCACGTGTCCTTCTCATCACAGGGCTGAACTAGAGTTGGTCACACATCTGTCCTATATTGCTTAAGTATGCTGAAATTGAGGATCGGGACCTTGTGTTTTGCCATCTGTTGCCACATTGAGCGGTGCCCTTGTATGGGTCTGGACTTACCATATGGTGACTGGAATGCCTTTGACAAAGCAGGCAAAGCCCCCAGCCTCATTTTCCTTATAATATAACACATTGGAGGATGTCTAATGTCTTTTTGGCATAGCCATTGGAGGGGTGACATGATACATGTTCCTGCGTAGCAGGTAAGACAGGCATCCTTCAGGCTTACTACAAGCAGATAAGGAATAGGCATCCTGGACAGCCAGACATTCTTTCTGCCGTAAGCCTGGGGAGAATTATGAGCTGATTAACTCAGAAAGAGAGAGGAAACCAGTACATTTTGCATCAATGGATCTTAATGAAAGAGTGAACAACAGTTTGCTGGAGGTTGGGTAGGAAGTGGATGGTAAAGGTACACAAGAGTCCAGGAGCCTGTTGTGCATGGAAGTGGGGGTGATTGTGAGTGGAGCATGCAGGGTGGGTGAAGATGCTGAGGAAGATGCTCTTAGATCAGGTGCAGATGACAGAGGCTGTGCCAGGAGTGGTGAGTGGGTACCAGGGGAGCATCTGTTTCCAAACCAGTTGATACCATGAGAGGAAGGGAAAATGGCCAGAACAGAGGATCTTAACCTGTTTTCAATCAGCAACAGAATGATTGGGAAGTGACCTAAAACTCAAAGCCTCAACCTCACCGCAGCAATTCTGATTCCATTGATCTAGGGCAGGGCTCAAGATCTGTGTTTTAAGAAATTATCCAGTGATTCTGATACAGGTGGTCAGTGAACTGCCCTTTGAGTAAATGTTGAATTGTTCTTAAGAATGTTGTAAACACAAATTATAAAATTTGCACGTATACACATTTGTTCTGGGAGACAGATCACGGATAGCTCTGTTCAGATTCTCAAAACGATCTATAAACTCCCCAAAGTTTAAGAATCACCGAGGTAAGAGGAAAGTTTATATGCTTTTCTTAAGCTTATACAGAATGGGAACAATGCCACGGTAGGGATACTGGAGATCAGTAACCTTTAAAAAATATTCTGTGATACAGGGAAAGTTGGTGTTTTCAGGAGCCCTATGTAAACCCTTGAGGGATTGTAAATTGGGATTTATATTTGGGTTCATATCTCAGTGTCTGAAGAAGATATAATGTTTGGTTGAGCCAGTGATTTAACAGTTTATCTGTAATTGGGTTAAAATTTTTTTTTCTGACCTAATTAATTCTTCTGGTTTCCCCTGGGTTTTATTTTTTAATTTTGAAGTTAGCAGTATATAAAGTTCAGTATAATGAAGGCCTTTATTGAGAAGTATTAGTAATGGTGCCACAGTTTGCTCTCCTGTGGTTAAAGTCATGTCTGCATTTCTATGATAAACATCTTTCTGAAATTTATGGAGCACATGGAAAAAAATTGATATTGATACAACTTGGTTTTTACTCCCAACCCAGGAACTTTTGTGTCAGTCAGGTGAGCTGCTGAAAAGTGGAGCCTGCTCCCTCATTTTTTCCTAAACCAGTGGTAAAGAGAGCATGTTGTTTATCCTGGCAAAATCAGTACCGCAGAAGGGACCCAGGAACTCTGGCAGGGGGCGGCTCTGATCAAAAACATGTTTCCTGGTGAGGGCTGAGCCTGGGCAACCCGCTGCTAACTGTACTTGTTCTTAGCTGTGAGGCTTGGGTCTCAGAGTCCACATTTGATCATTGGCTTAAATGTTATAGAAATAAAGTTGGCCTGGGAAGTTTCCTATAGGCACATTTCTGCCCCCATGAAGGGTTACTGTTTCTTTTTTCTTTTTTGTAAAGATTTTATTTATTTACTCATGATGGGGAGAGAGAGAGAGAGAGGCAGAGACACAGGCAGAGGGAGAAGCAGGCTCCCCATGGGGAACCCAACGTGGGACTCGATCCCGGGTCTCCAGGATCACACCCTGGACTGAAGGCGGCGCTAAACTACTGAGCCACTCAGGCTGCCCCGAAGGGTTACTGTTTCTTAAATCCACTCAATATTATATTGATCCACAAGGTTTATTCTCAATTCACGGAGTACTCAGTGCTAGGTTAGATACTGTTACAGGTTAAGTGTCCAGTATGGACAAGGGCCAATGATAAGCTTACTAAAAGAGCATCCCATAAGAAAGAGACATCCAGGCCATATTTAATCAAGCATAAAATCACACACTCAGATGCTTAAAAACAACTATATGGTGACACTTTGATTAATCCCACTGACTACAGCTTCTTCTTCTTCTTCTTTTTTTTTTTGACCACAGCTTCTTATAACAAGCTAGCTATATTAAAATATAATAATAAATTAAAAAATAATCCTGAGAAGCAGGGTTCTCCATTCTCTTGGCTTTATGTTATAATTCCCAATGAATAGTTTCTGAAGCAAATAGAACTTATCCCAGATATATTAAGAAGTCACTGAATTGGGGCATTATCTTTTTGTGAACCTGCTCGCCATCAATTTTTCCTGTGTTTAATGCCCTAAAGTGATCTTTATCAAAATAAGAAATATCTGCAATGCCTGGGTGGCTCAGCGGTTGGGTGTGTCTGCCTTTGGCTCAGGGCATGATCCCGGAGTCCTGGGATTGAGTCCTGCATCAGGCTCCTTGCAGGGAGCCTATTTCTCCCTCTGCCTGTGTCTCTGCCTCTCTCTCTCTCTCAATCTGTCTCTCATGAATAAATAAATAAAATCTTTAAAAAAAAAACAAGATAAGAAATATCTGTATCTAACATCTAGTTATTTGTATGTATGGATTGCTTGCATGGCCCTGAATATGGTCTAAATAAGTATTTTTACTGGAGTAGATGTGGTTACAGGACTGGTCATATGCATTCATTTTCATGTAGAGTTTTAGATTTTGAGCCTCTTTCACCTCTTTCTTGTAGTAGAAAATGTAAATGGATTCAGATGCTTTTAGACGTGAGTAAGTAGCTACTGAGGAGTGGGGCAGGTTGAGAAGAGTTCTACTGAACTTAGATATTCTCAAATCCTTTTGGCAAATAGGATGCGTATCTTTTGGGGGTTGATTCGGAAGGCAGTGATCACCTCAAATCAGTTCCAGCCCACACAGGTTTGAGAATGGTGGGTACCCAGTCCTATGAATTTGTGTCCTCTGCTTTTCCTAGGCCAGGAACCTGGCCGGCCATTGCACAGATGTTCAAAATGTTTTTTCACCTCTTCACCACCTCTGCCTTAACCTTCTCTCTTTAAAGTTGAGCTCCGCTGTCCTTTTTGCTTATATTATTTGACATTATTCTTCTTAGTTTCTATATTATAATCAGACTCCTCTTTATCAAACACCTGGATACATACTGACAGATTTTAATCTCTGTCATGTTCCCGATAAAGAAACATTGCATTTATGAGAAGAGAGAGAAAAATCATAGAATGTATAATCTTAATATGGAAATCTTACCTTAGAGATCATCTAGACCTGAAGTTGTCAAATATTGTTAAATGTTAGCTTTTTAGGGCACAATTCTTTCATTGCCCATGGAACACCAATATTTAAAATAAACAAATGTTGAACACAAGAGGTTGAAGCAGAGTTTTAGGAAGGCCTGCAGCAGGCTCATTTTTTGCAGCCTAAGGGAGCCTTAGAGTTCTGAGAGTCATACTGAAAGAACAGTGATCTAGTTTATCTAGGCTATTTTGTATAGATGAGACACTGAGGGCCAGAAGGGAAAGGGAGCCAACATTTACCAATTTACTAGACGGAGAGTAAGTGGGGTAGGGAAGTGGATATCGGTTTGGTAGATCAGCAAATAGATAATATAAAATGTGTGTATATAAACATATATACAAAATTTAATTCTTATAATGTTCTAGAAGGTAGATGGTTTTACACATGAATATGTGAGGAGAGCTGCTAACTGGATAGGGCTCACGTCTTTTTGATGGTTAATCTACATTCTGTCCACTGTATCTCCATGTTGCCAGCTGGTTGCTTTGCCCAAAGCCACATACAGACAGGGCAGAACTAGGAACCAGACATTCTCCTTCCTGGTCCAGGGCTATTCCCTTAGACTACTTATTCTCTTTAGCCAGTGACAAAACAATACCTGTTAAAAAGGGAACTAGAATATTGAGTAAATACTCACAAGAAGAAAGACACTTCGATTGTGTTGACCTTGAGAAGGGGTTCATGTTCTTGGTTTCCTATATCTTAGCAACTAATTGTTCACGTAAAATGGCTGGAGGGAAGCTGACTCACAGCCATTTTTATATTATGTGAATATTGTTCTTAGCTTTGAGAATAAGCTTCTTAGTTTAAAAAATTATACAATGAACTATTTTATTTCAAAGTTTACTTTCTTTATGGCCTGAGAATTGGGAAGTTTGATATTGATTTCTTATTCACTACTTTTACATTTCATCAAGGTGAATGATATATAACATGTAATCCTTAGCATTCTTTTTATGTTTGAAACATAAAATCCAAACACCCGATTGAGGCATTAAACCAGAGTTCCAGTATGATACACAGAAAATCCGTATGCTTTTTGTTGACTTATGCTGAGGTCTGCCAAATAACAGCCTTATTATGCAGATTCTTAGAATAACAGGCCATGGATATTTTAGATTCTTACATCTAGTTGCTGACTCTCTGGTTTTCTTTTTATCTGGACCATTTAGGGACAGGAGGCCTTCAGGATGAGTTTTGGGTCTTTCACTTGGCTCCTACAGAAGTTTTCCTCTCTTCCCTTTAAAAAACTTCCTTCCCCCCCTACCCAGGTTATCTTCTCTGAGGACAAGGATTTTTTTTTTCTTCCATGTATTTCTTCTAACCCCCTCTCCCTCTCTCCCTTCCTGTGCCTAGCACATGGGTCTACAGTAGAGAGGAATTGGGCAGACAGGGAAGGAGGGAAGAGAGAGAGAAGGAGATGCCATGAAACAGATAAAAAAGACAAAGAACTCTGGAATCAAAATTTCTTCTGGTATAGTCAGAGTATTGAGTGAATAGAATCTGTCAGTATTTTTTTCCTTCAGTGTTCATTTCTAATAAAGATAGAACAGTAGATGATTTTTGTGCTTACCTTTGTTATAGAAAAGTTCACAAAATTCATTAAATCTAGCAGATATTTAATGAGAAACAGGCAACTCTCTAGGACTGAGGATACAGAGGTGAGGAGAACATTGTTCAGACCCATAGAACTCAGGATGCAGCAGAGAAGACAAACATGTCCACAGTCATTTTGCTGTATGAGGTGATAAGATCATCTAGAAGGCCTGTATATTTTGCAGTGATGGTACATAGGAAGGAGGGATTGATTTTATCTGTGGAAAGGAATCAGAAATGGGTACCCAAGAGAGGTAGCATGTGAACTGGTATTTGAATGGTGCCAGCCAGACTTGGGTGTGCATGCAGGGATAGTGTGTGCAAACATGTGGCATGTGGGCAACACAGTCCTTGGAGTGAATCTACAGATGGTCAGGAATTACTGGAGTGTATTGTTACAGTGAAGTGATAGTAAGAAATGAAAATAAAGAAGATAGCAAGGTTCAAATCCAAAAAAACCTCCTATGTTACATGATAACACTTGAATATTTTCTCATGGGCACTGAAGGGCCCATGAATTAAGTAGGGAGAGGCCAGTTTTAGCTGTGTGTCTTATAAAAGGTCATCTTAGCTGGTCATGTATAGTATATACTGGACAAGGAAGAGTCTAGATGTGAGGGGATAGGTCAAGGTCAGTGGGGACATGAGCTGAAACTCAAGTTGTGTAATGGTTGAGAGTAGCAGGAATGGCAGAAAAAAACATCTGAGAAGGTGTTTGAGGGGTAAAGTGTTGGGAAGAGAAGTGGTTGACTCACAGGTTTTTGGCTTGAGCCTCTGATTTATGGTGCTTCAGCCACCATAGGGAGTAACCATGGAGATGTCTGTCACTTTAATTTCATGTTTCGAATAGCATACACCAAACACGGCTGTGGCTTTCTTTGATGCTCATCATCTTGTAACAGTGAGTATGCTTTCACACACCCCACCAAGTTCACCCTGCACCATTTCCCTAGGAGATAGGTAATAAAGAGTACAAAAGAGTCATATCTTCTATAGGACATAAATCCTCAGAGATTTGCCTGAGGTCAGAATTGCCCCAAAAATCCTTTAGGGAACTTCTGAGTTGAAGACCAGTGCACTGTTTCTCAGTAAGCCCAGCAGAGCCACTGCCCGACTGTTGGCACTGGAATAGATGCTGTTTCCTCATTTGAGCACCATATTGGTAGGAGACTTGGATTTCAGATCCATGCTGTATAAAAAAATACAAATCTTTGGAATTGAGAATTATACCAAACCCATTGTGGTGTACCCTCTAAGAAAGGCACAATGGATAAAGGAACAGTGACTGATGGGTGGGATGGGGGCCACCAGTTAGTATTTCTCACTTCCAGCTCATGGGGCCATATTAGTATTAGGCTCTTGAAATAAATGGAAGACTTTTGTATTATAATCCCCCCATTTTCATCATTGACATCATGTACATTAATTGGTCCTGTAATGTGAGCCTTGCATCTCCCATTTTCACACAGAGAACAAGACACATAGTCTATGACTTGTCCTAAGATAGAATAGGTAGTTGACAGATCCAGGATTTAATGTATCCTGGGTCTCAGATTCCAATTAAATAGAGTCAGTCTTACAAGTTACCAATTTTTGTTTTAGAATAATTACTCGTAATGATAGGAAATTGGAATGAATGTTTTACCAAGAGGATATAGGAAATTATATTTACTTTTTCCTTATAATTTGATTCTATCCAATGAGCATGAATTGTAGAAAAAATGTTCATTGAGGGAAATACATTTAGTTGAGTTTAGGTTAATCAACATCCAGTAAAAATAAACAATTGGCTGCCTGTTTTAAGCTGAATAACATGGCTTGGCTGTACTGCATACTGGTGAATTCAGGAGTTTATTTTATCAGCTTTCCCAGATAATGATTTTGTGCTAATAAAATCATCAAGAGATGGATTTGTAAATCATTCTAAACTGGCAGGAGCGCTACTGGGCATAAAATGAAATTGTGTGTGTGTGTGTTTTATTAACTTCTTGGGTTTCTCTGACCAACAACCAGGATCATTTTCTATCTAGGATATCTGCTCTTGTTGAGCAGTTGCACTCTCTTAAGAAAAAATTACAGATGGGGGAGGTTCTTAGCATGAAATTAGAGCATGGAATTCAACGCTTTGATCAAGCAATGTTACTCGGTTGCTCTTATTCACCTGAAAGATATTTATGACTAAAAGGAGTTATTTAGAGCAGTGATCTCCAAAAGGCTATCTCCATACCCTTTGAGATGTATAGTACAATCCTTTGGTGCATGAAAGAAAATATTTGAACTTCAATTTATATTTACTTTGTAGTTCACACTTTAAAAGGTCAGCTATGTGTGTGTCTATAATAATCTGCGTTATATAATTTATAAATAAGTAAACGTAGGATGGTTGTGACTTTTTTTAAGAAAACTGATAATATCTTTTTTTTTTTTTATAATATCTTCTTAAAAGTGTTTGAAGCCACTGATCTGGAGCACTTTTCTAAAAATGGGTCAATGATTAGATTATTCTGGGAATTTTTTTTTTTTTTTTGAAAGCAGATTCCTGGGGCTGCTCCCAGAAGAGTCTGGTTAAATAGGTCGGTCTGGAACAGTGGTTATCATACATTAGTAAGCACCAGAATCACCTGGAGGCCTGACTTGTTAAAACACAAAACCCCACCCCAGAGTTTCTCATTTAGTAGGGTGGGAGCAAGGGCTTGAGAATTTGCATTTCTAACAAGAGCCCAGGTGATGCTACTGGTCCAGGGATCCACTTTGAGAACCACTGCATGAGTGTGGGAGCCAGGACCCAGGCAATTCTGAAGATGAAGTGATAAATGCTCGTCTTGATTTGACCATCTTCTCCTCCAGACAGTTCTTGGAGATATTGTGTCATTTTGTTTTCCTTTTTTTATGGCTGTTGCTATGATAGAGGCAGAAAACTGTTTTTTCATACTGTAGTTTTCAATATTGGTGTGCGCAATAAGAGGGCTAGTGTTAGCTTCAGGTAGACTAGAATTTATAGGGAGTTTATATGAGTGGTTTAATTAAATTCTGTAACAATTCTATAAGATCCTTATTTGTGAATGGAAAACTGAGGTCCCTAATGATTTGGATGCATCTGTACAATAGTTGGAAATAGAAATGACACTCTTACTCATTGGGAAAAAAGAAGATTTTAAGATCAATAAGAAAAATGCATGGTTGTTGCAGTCAGGCCTTTTTTACAATTAGGAATCAATAGATGGATATAAAATGAAGTATGCAGTAAGTATAATAAGCCATAGAAACTTTAAGAACAAGACAACTCATTTCCTTTGAATTATATAAAATATATCCAACGGCAAATAGCACTTTTTACAATAGAGCATAGCATTAGCCATTTAAATGCCTGTGCAATGTGTAAAAACTGCTTGCTAGATTAAATTATGTAGAAGAACAATTCTATAATGCTTAGTGTCTGATTCACTAACCAACGCCAGGGCACTCAAAGTTTAAGAGGCTTTATATATTTGCATTGTTTGGCAGGCAATTGAACGTACACATCACTGGGATTGATTTATAAGAAGAAATCAGTGGTTTCACTATCTTGGTGTAGGTTTTTTTTTTAATGCTTAAAACAATTATGTATATTATAGCTCACTTTCTGTTATAGTTTGAAATGTATTAATTTATAACCATTTATCTGACAGTTTTAATTTGAAATAAGTGGATAAGACCACCTGAGATTACATGTATTTTAGGAAAATAGAACATATAACATTAATTTTTTTGTAGGGTACTTTTGCATTAGTTTGCGATTTGCCCTCTCTGTAAAGAGACCCATTTAATACTTTATGCATTTGGTAAAGGCTGCCTTAAATGAGGTCATTCTGTATTTAGAACAAATGAGAAAAATGTTCCAGAAATCTCCTCAAGGAGTATTGCAGTCTTTTCACAAAATAACTTTAAATGGACTGTAATTATAACAAGACGAACTTGATTGCTAGAGTATATAAGTCAGTTTAACCTGTTAAGGGCAGAACAATTCAAAATATCTATGTATCTTATAAGTCAGTTTATGAAATTAACATTTGATTGTCTTCCACCGGCTTCTTAGAACCAGCACTTTTGAAGAGCTTATTTGCAATGCAATTCATGCAACAGTCATTATGTAAATATTACACATTGTTGTTTACTTTATACAGGTGCATTTAGGATAAAAATGTACAGACTGGAAAGAGTATGAACTTTGGACTCAGACCTTGGGTGAACTACTAGCCCTACATCTAACTCTGTGGCTTTGGACAAGATATTTGACCACTCCAGACTCCCATTTATAAAAACAGGAGACAGATCCACACAGTAATTGGAAGAGAGAGAGTTTCACTTAAAGAATAATTAACTGTAATAGTGGACTGGAATATAGGAGATTGGCTAGAATTCCTCTAAGAATAAAGGAGTAGCAGATAGGAGGAGCAGGCACTGCTCCAGGGAAGAAATAGGGGTCCAAGGAGGAGACCCTTCTAGAGCTGAGACCTAGGGCTCAGTAGATGGCCGGGAAGTCACTGTGGGGCCTTGGAGAAACAGTGTCTTCTAGAGTAGTAGGTGAAGCTGTTCATGGGAAGGATCTTTCTGGGGGGTTCCCCACCACAAAACTGCTCAGGGAGTGTTGGCACTGGGAAGGCTTCTGCATTGTGGGTCAGGAGAAACCTTGTGGGCTGAGGAGCCTTCCAGGGTACCCTGCAAGCCTGTCCTTTCCTTCCACAGTGCCTCTCCAGAACCCTCTATTGTTAGAGCTTACTGTCTTGCCACCTGCAAACAGGAAACATAGAGAGGGCTTGGCTACAGTTTTGCAGAGCAAGCAAGGACAAGTGAATTTAGAACTGAGAGGTGATACATTGATAACTGGCATAAAGGATATCAGTGTTTGCCTTTAGGGTTTTTAAAATTAAATAATACATGTAAACATATGCATGGTTTTGTTATGTAACAGACACATAAACAGTGCCAGGTCATGGTTCTCATTCCCAAACCTTAAAGACTACAGGTAGCAACCTTTGAAGGATCCTGAAGTCAGTTTAGTGGATCTGGACTAGGCTTTTCCAAAACCAAATAGAGATGAATAATATCAGTGTATCTCAGTAGAGATTAATTTGGTTTGTAACATGTACATGTTTGTGTGCTGGGTCAACATATGATCCACGTGGGTCAGGATGTATATATGGAATTGTTGAATCATTATATTATACACCTAAAATTAATCATACTGTATGTTAATTACACTTCAACAATAGAAAGATAAAAATATGTAAACTCAAATGGTGAGTTTACTCAAACTCACTACTCTAAATGGTGGGCTTTAACCCTTGTCCATTTGTTTTTGTCTGTTCTCTAGGGCTGATGCTTCAGCAGGACATAGAATAGTTACATGACAGATCTTAAAAGGTTTCCTTTGGGGACAAACTGGACCATCCTCTCCTTTATAGCTTCTATCTCAATGATGTAATACTATTCGTGTATCCACTGAATAGTTCTATGCTACTCCAAAGAACGAAGAGAGATAAATCCCTTCAATATGCAAATGATAATATTTTATTTTCATAAATCAAGAATGACCTTTATAGACAACTAGCCTTGCTATCTAATTACTGCCAAAAAAAGAGTTCAACTTTTCTAAAGCAAGAGCCATAATTTGTGGAGACTTCATTAACATTCAACCAGCTTATGGTTTTCAACCATAATAAAAATGAACATGTTCACTGATTTCGTCACATTTATAACTTACTCATTTGGAATACACCAGGACAGGGATGGCTATTTTGTGGAGCTATATTGAGATTGCTTTCATTGTTCAAGTCGATATTACATTATACTTCTTTTAAACATTTCCAGCCAAAATTATTGCAGCCAAATTCTACATAGAATTTGGGGGAATTCATTACTCATTTTTCTAAAAAGCATTTATTGGGTGCCTACAATATATGAGTTCTAGAGAGTACCAAGTTGATTAAGACCAGAGTTATAATGAAAATTACTTTTCAGCAGAATTCCTACTCTATCTATATGCTTTCGTGCACCTGTTTTTTGTTTGTTTTTTAAGCTCTGCAATTCTTGTGAAAATAAAAAGGATAAGGACTGATGATTTCTTTTTTAAAGATTTATTTATTTATTTGAGAGAGTGAGATCATGAGGGGGAGAGAGAATCTCAAGCAGCCATTTCATCTGATTTCTAAAGCATGTGGCTTTATGTTTTAGTCATAACACAGAGTAGTTGCAATTTTTAGTTGGGGAGTAAGTACACAAACTCACGGTAGCCCACTAAGGCTTTGTTGAGAAAAAGAATATTCATAAAGACCATTTAACAGGATATTAGAGCTTTTGTCCTAGAATGCACTGAGCTCCCATAAAATCAAGTTCACCGAATCGAAGTTTGGGGACATACTACCATAACATGTTTCTAACTAGACCCTAAAGCACGTTTTATTCTAGTGGATGCTTTTGAGAACTCTTCGTTAACTTATGTTTTTTACTTCTTACTAGGGAGGACAGTTCTCTCTGGATTTAGGACTAGGGGTAGTCAGGTGTCTTTTGGGTTTTCAGCTTGGAAGATACTATCACATAGTGTTAGGAAAATGGGCTCTCAAGACGAGATGGCTGGGTTCCAGTCTCTGCTTCAGTACCTTGCAGCTTTGAGACCTGTGTAAGCTGTATAACCAGCCTTGTGTGCCTCAGTTTCTGTATCTGTGAAATGAGGATCATAGTATCTATCTGATAGGTTTGGTGTGAGGATTAAACAAGCCCTCAATAAAAGAGCCCTTATCACATTTAGCTCCCATTATTAGTTTTTGTAGTAACATCATGGTCTCATAGATATGTGAACTATGTAATCAGTGATATCTTTCTCTCTGCACTGGTTACCCCAGAGCTTAAAGTGAGTTTTGTGGCTAACTTCCAGTTCATGAGGCTTGTGACATTTTTTTATTACTTGGCAGTGATGGTAGAGTCCTAGGCATATTCCTGGTATAATCTTCTAGTCCTGTTTTTCTGTGCTTTACTTGCCTTGCTTTTGAACCTTTAGCTTTTCTTTGATTTCATTAATTTAATGTTCATGTCATTGTGCTGCTCTGCATGTCCTGGAACAAGCCATGTAGTCATCATTATTGTACAGAAGTCATCATTGTTGTCAGTTACCTGAGTATTTGACACCCATGGACACTTCCTTTTGCATAATACCTCTCTCCTCATCTAGCACATGTTGTGTGTTGTATTCAGAGTTGCTAAGGAGGGGTACCTGAGTGGCTCAGTGGTTGAGTGTCTACCTTTGGCTCAGGGTGTGATCCCAGGGTTCTGGGATTGAGTCCTGCATCGGGCTCCCCGCAGGAAACCTGCTTCTCCCTCTGCCTGTGCCTCTGCCTCTCTCTGTGACTCTCATGAATAAATAAATAAAATCTTTAAAAAATTTGCTAAGGAAAAGTCTTTCCCAAGGTCTGATGAGGGCACATAGGCACACACACATGTGTGTTAGTGTGTACGTGTGGGCAGGGAGAGAGAGAGGGAGAAGGAGGGAGAGGAGGCAGCCGAGAGAGAGGAGGGGGTAGTTAGAGCCGGATGAGGAGGGAGAGCAAGAATGTGAATGATGAAGACCATCATCCCATCCAGCTTGCATCACTTTTGCTCCATCTTGTGCATGACTTTTGGTTTAGTACTGATTCCTATCCACAAAAGATAAATAATTTAATTTGATTTGATAGAGGAATATGGTCCAGCCTTGAGCTGTTGGGCATTAGTCCAAACAAGACAACTTGGGAGAAACTGTGGCTATTCTATTGCTGACCACATCCCTGTATATTCCTGTACAAAAGCTGTGTTATTCTGAAAATCAAGAAGGTTTATTTTTGGAAGTGCTTCATTTTACTGCATCTAAGGACTTTGCTTTCTTATCACGTTCTTCATTGGCCCCAAAGCATTTCTAGCAACCCTCTGTTCTTTGCTCCTACATGACTCCATAGAGGAGCCCACAGGAGTGTGCCTGCATAAATGCTTATGGCTCTTCACCTTCTTGTGACACACACTTTAAAATTTTTCAATTACATATTCCAACTACTTGCAATGAAATGAACCCATGAGGGTAATTGTAAGTAGGATTTAAGAACTAATAATAACTGATAGTAGTTTAACATGCCTGACACCATGATACACTAACTTAACATTTGCTATCTAATTGAATCATCAGAAATATTATGTGAGGTATGTGTTACCTCCATTTTATAGGTGGAGAAACCAGGATTCAGAGAGCTGAAGCGATTTGTCTATAGTCAAAAAACCAGCAGTGGAAGAATGGGGATGTGCCACATGTTTGATCCTGTTCATGTCACCATTGCACAAAGCTGCCTTGAAAACCAAAGTTTAATTTTTCTCTCTTTAATTGGTTATTTTAATTCAGATATAAACACCTTAATTTCATCTCACTTTAGCTCAATAAACCACCTTTAGCTATTTTTAGGGTCTCAACTCTCTTGGATAAAGGCCAGCGGTGGCTCTGAAAATTGGTGTGCAGGGGAATATATCTTTGAGCAATAGGAAACTCGTAGTCTATCCCATTTTCCAGTGGTTTGATAATCATACATGGGTCCAGAAAGAACCATATCATGCATTTTATGTTTCCTTTCAAGTGATAAAAACAGCTTTATATAATGGGAAATTATATTCTTACACCAGCATTGTATTAGCCTTTGGGGTTTGCTATCCACCATACACGCTTTTTTGCCTTTATATTTGGTTATATCTTCAGTACCAGTGGTGGTTTTGTAAACCAGATCTTTAACCAGCGTTGAGTTGTTTTGTGGTCGCCTATAGCTATTTTCACTGTTTAAGATTACACTGCAGGACTTCCATCAAAGTGCTATCTATGTTTCTATCGGGGAGCCCCTTTTCTGTCAAAATTCATGGTTGTTTCTTTCTGTTTGAATATTATTAGTGCTATTGCTGTTTGAGCCTATTTCTACAGAACTGCAGTTATTTTCTACATCAAAATTAGGGTTTGCAACCGAAGGAAAATATTTCTCATAGATGTTTGCATAGTCTTCTAACATTTCTTACCCCAAATTGGAAAGTTGTTAGCATTATGTGCTTTTAAACAAATCCACTTTGTTTCTGAACTTGTTAAAGCTGAGTAGGAGGGAAGTATAAATTACCAGTTGTTGTCAAGGTGAAATATTGAGCTAGTGCTGTATCTTTGTAATGAGTTTCTGTTCTCAGTGAAATGTTTAATTGACCAGTTCTGTTAAAGTGTCACAGAAGACAGTGTCCAGGATCACTAATTTCACCGTCATGCGTGGAGCTAATAGCTAAGACAGAGACAGAAAACTGAGAGAGACCTCCTAAATGGTCTGAAGTCCCTGACTCGGCCCTGTTTAACACTTTTCTATCAGCGATTTGGAGATAGACATAGAATGTATGCTTATCAAATTTGCAGATAACCCAATCTAGGTACTAACATCTGAATGATAAAATCGGGATTCCCAAAGCGCTCAACAGGCTGGAGTAATGCATAGAAAGCAAGGAGATGGGATTTAGTAAGGACCCATGTACAGCCCTGAGTTCAAATTCAGAAGGTCACTTCCCTTATTGCAAGAGAGGCAGTGGAATGAAAAAGACGTATGGGACTTGAGGCTCACAAAAGCTTGGAATGGACCATCAATCTCCCATGAAAGAACTTGAGGTCTGAAAAAGTAGCCAGTTGAACTCTAGCTCCAATACTGGCAGTCATTGTTTTGGAAGAGTGCTAATAACCCTGGGACTATCCAGAGAACACCTGCCAGGGCAGTGAAAATCTGAAAACCTTCTAGCAAGAGGAATTGGGGAAAGCAAAGCATGTTTTGTCTGGAGAAGTGAAGACTTAGACCATGACAGCTCTTTTGAAATAATCAGCTTTCCTGTGTGAGAGCAGATAAATTTTTTTTTTTTTTTTTTTTTTTTACTATTTCTTCATAGGGTAGAGCTAAAATAAATGAGTATAGATTTGAAGAAGCAGGGTTTGGGCCTTTTTAAAGGGGGAATTGTCTACAAGGTAGGGATGCATTTCTCAATTTTCTGAATGCCTCACCTGTTCAAAGCTGTCTATCTAGAAGGTTGTAGAATTTATGTAAACATTTGGATGGAGGTTGGCCCAGATGACCTCTAACATCTGTCTTTACCTCTGAGTTTGTACTTGCTATTTTATTTATCTTCTCACTGACAGGGCATACATTGCAGACATAGTGAAATAACATTCTTATTTTTGTATTTTCTTGACCAGAACCCTTAATTCTCATCATTGGAAAGTAATTATAGTTAATAGTTTTAATTAATATAAGTAATATCATTATATAATGGATATTCAAATTTTCATAATAATATGGTCAATATAATCAGTCCTTCTTGCGATGTGAAACACTGGTGAAAAGATTTGATATTATAATAATTCAAAGTAAGAGGAGACATTTAAGAGGATGTGGGTGGGACTTAAAATCGTCAGTTTGCCCCAGGGTGCTGAAACAGCTGAATTGCTTTGTAAAACTGCATCTTCTTTTATTCTTTGTTTCTTTAAGTAGCTTTATTTCTAGCACCAGAATTAAGCAGATGTTTACCACATGTTTAGTTTTGAATTTATTCTTGCCTTTAAAAATTGTGTGGACTGTAAGCAAATTTATAATCTCTTTTAAATTTGAGACCTCAAATCTCCAAAGTGTAAAGTGAAACCTGTTTTTATCTTAGATTTAGGATAATTCTTAAAAAAATATTTTGTACACTATGTTCATGGTCTCTATTGCATTCCCCTCCCCCTGCCCCAACATTGTTCCAGTGTTATGGTGAAAGCATTTCTCTTTTAATTTTTTGGACACATTATTATGTTTTTCTATTAAAAACATGTTGAATACCTAGGGCAATCCTATTAAAGTTTTGAACACAAGATCACTTTTTCCAAATTCTTGCAAATCTGGAAAATATGAATTATAAATTTGTTTATGTCTACTTTCATTTGGATTCTACAAAGATTGGATTCTTTGGGGGAACAGTATAGTGTGGCAGTATGGCAAAGCATGGTTACTCAGCTTGGTTAGCACTTAGGGTACACTAGGATCAAGATCTATACTACATGGACACAAGGGTCAAATCAAATTTAGTGTAGTATCAAGTAGGTTTACAGTTACCTGCCATCATCATAGCTTATTCCTGAGGTCTTTCTGTTGCTTACATTACTTTTCATTCTTACATTTTAGGTGGTTGCCTCTTTGATGAGCCGTATAGCACCTGTGGATATAGTCAAGCTGAAGATGATGACTTCAACTGGGAGCAGGTGAACACCTTGACCAAACCAACTTCTGATCCATGGATGCCATCAGGTTTGCATGTAGTTTTACATTTTCTTTTTCAAATCGAAACTTCATAAGAGTCTGAATCACAGTAAATATTCATTGGGTATTAGCAGGGTGAGTGAGGAGGTTGGTCTTTGAGCACGGCCGTCCAAGGTGATTAACTAGTGAGAATAGTACAATTAAGAGGACTGGTTCCAAAGTACAAAGAATTTACCTTTGTATCTCTTCCTTTAAAGCCTAATTAAAGTTTATTTCCTTTATCTTTGGGTACACCTGAGCTAGATTAATGGGCATTCCCCAGTTGATCCTTTCCCAAGCAGCAGATACAGGAAATAGATGGATGTCTCTTCTGGCAGATGTGTCTAGTGGATGGAACTCTAGCTGGGAAATCCAAATAACAAAGTCTCCATCAAATGGAAGACCTTGGAAAATAACTTAAACTTTGTCAGCCTCAGGGGCTCACTTGGCACCGAAGATAAAATGGTGATGCACCCATGTGGATACATTTTTTTTCTGTAGAAGTGCTCAGTAAATTTTCCAATGAGTGGAAGGCATTTGTTCCATCGAACACCAGCAAGAATTCTACTTCTTTTTTTTTTTTTTCTTTTTCTACTTCTTATTTTGAAGGAAGAGTGGGAAGGTGGTGATGAGCCAATCAATATTAATCACATTGGAACTTGGTCATTTTAAAGGGTCACCACCCCTTTGCAGGTGGTGGCGTTGGACATCACTCTATGAGTTTAGATAGGCTGATTCATGTTACAAAGGGGTGCTGAGTGTGCCCTAGTCAGGATTCAAACTGCAAAACATTATTCTGATTTGGATTTTAGATAAAGTACTTTTTTTGGACTTTTTTGTAACCGTAAAATTCTTTGTTGATACACCCAAGTGTAGCACTAATTGCATTTCATCAATCATCTTGTAATGGTAGTTTTTATGATGCCCTGCATGTTCTTGCCCTCTCCTTCCCACATTTAACTCCTTATAACTTCGAAGAAGGGAATGCTGAGCTCCTTATTAGCATTGTGGCTTTGCTGGACTTCAAATGGTTCTAGCTTTTAGTTATTTCCCCTCAGCTGACATTCTCTTTTTCTGGCTCTCCTTTACTCTTGTATGTGTGTATGCTTTTGAATATGACTTGTGTTTGAATCAGTGGTACTGTAGTTGTTTTTACAGATTCCAGCTGTTGCTTTCATGCCTACCAGTGAATGGGGAAAGAGAAGAGGAGCATAACAGAGCTCCTGCTGCAGAGCTGTCCTTCCCCAAATAGGCTTCTCATCCCAAAAGGCCTTTGGGGTGTTGCCTGTTATCTTTTGAGGACCCAGCCTGTGTCCAGAAAGGCTGGGGATGGCTTGAGGCCATGATAGTGGGAAGGTGCTCAGATTTAGTCCTGGGGGAGTTCTCCGCAAGAGTGCACTCAGCCTTTTCTCATTATCTTGTGATTGTGGGGGATGTGTGGGTGGTTGGGTGTCAGGATGTCTGGAGGGAGCTGGGGAAAGACTAGCAGTCTGATTCCTCTTTCTTCCGACGACGTCAGTGGGCATGGGTCCAGATGAAATTTCTGAAAATTGGTAGTTGTTCCATCAGACTGAATTTTTGCCATAACACATAGAACTGCCAATAATGGTATTTTTTCCTCCCATTCATTAAACAAACTTTAGCCATTAAAAAAAAATTCCTTTGAGCCCTACTATATGCTAATCATGATGCTGATTACTGTGGGGCATGAAATGTTATAAGAAATGAAATCTTTCTCTCTAGGAAGTTATGTGCTTGGGAAAGAGAGTTACAAAAATATAGTGAACAATCTAAGTCCGATATTATTAAGTGTTGTGTAGACCGGCAGTGTTATAAAAGCAACAGCCCCTATGGTAGTAAGGTTGTGGACTGGTGCTCAGCTGACCTATATGCCTACAGTGAGAAGTTAAATTCTCAATGCGATTTCATTATTTAGGAATAAGGAAATATCATCTTATAAAAACTTTTCATATAGTATCCTACAGTATGGATTTTAAAACAGAGTTTCCAGTGTATATAGACAATATAACCATGAATTGCTTTAAATACTATTTAGTTACAAAGGTTTTCTCCTCTTCCTCCTCCTTTTGCATTAATGTGTGTAACATGATTTATTTGTTACCAAAAACAAATTCCAAAGTTGGCCCTCCTCCACCAAAACAGAAACTAGTGTTATGGATTTGTCTGAGTAATTGGGTGGCAAAAGCAGATACAACCAAAGTTTTCTGAAGGCTAATTTCTTTAAACGTTTATTTCATATATTATTGGATTTTTTCTCACATGTATATTTGTATGTAATGCCTTAGACCTGTGATGCCTTAGACCAAGGATTGGCATATTGTGTCCTACAGGCGAAATCCAGCTGCCAGTTATTGGATGGCTCAAAAATTAAAAATACTTTTTATGTTTTTAAATGGTTGAAAAAAATCTAAATAGTAATATTTTGTGACACATGAAATTCAAATTTCAGCGTCCATAAACAAGATTTTACTGGCATGGAGCTTTGTATATTTTAGTAAATATCATCTGTGACTGGTTTCGAGAGACAGTGGCAGAGCTAAGAACTGACACCACAGACACTTGACAGTTCACTAAGCCCAGATCTTTACAGTCTGGTCCTTTATGGAAAAATTTTGCTGACCCTTGTCTTAGACCGTTTTGGCATCAATCTACAATTGTTGGTTTGGATTCAGTTATTGTTATTGCTTCTGTATTCATATAATTATTAATACCCAAGTATTATTTTGTATTTTCAGATGATATAGTTTCCAAACATTAGGCCATTAAAATCAGTAAGAAAAAAACTTGATGAATAGGGATTTTCTCTTTCTCATAAAGTTGTTTTCTATTAAAAAGTGCTGTGTCGGGACACCTGGGCGGCTCAGTGGTTGAGTGTCTGCTTTCAGCCCAGGGTGGATCTCAGGATCCAGGATCGAGTCCCGCATCGGGCTTTCTGCATGGCGCCTGCTTCTCCCTCTGCCTGTGTCTCTGCCTCTCTCTCTCTCTCTCTCTCTTTCTCTGTCTCTCATGAATAAATAAATAAATCTTTTTAAAAAATTAAAAAAATAAAAAGTGCTGTGATTTTCTTTATTGCTTAATAGCATCATCCTTGTTGGACTATAGTGATTCTAATAAGCAAATAATCCATCAAGATGAATTTTTAAAATTCTGACAGTGAAAGACTGATATTTTTACTCTAAATTTGCTCTGATTAAAATTTTACTTTTTCTGGGTCCTTTTTTTTGAGATGGATGCTTCAGTGTGTTTAAGGTTTGTTTCTCTGTATCTTCCTGTGTGAGGTTATTTTTAGCCATATTTAAAAAATTTAAATATGGTCTGGGCTATTAAATAAGCTGACTTGGTAACTACCCTAAGGCTGGAACACTGGCTGGAGAAATAAAGGTTTAGGGCAAATAAAGACCAAATACCATTTAAATGTTTGTATTTGAAGCTGACATTTATGTTACAGATTATACTTGTGCAGTTAGCTCTGCACTAGTTAGTTTGTTGGTGAAACTGTACCATACATGGTTCCTCTTTATTGGTAAGCATGTAGTTCATTGCCTATCAATTGATCTCCATCAGCAATGGAGAACTTTCTTAGACTTCTGCTTAAAGATTACTACTTTGGGTGCAAGAACCCTTGATTAAGTAACCAAATAATAACCCGGTACACTTTGTTAGCACTGTTGTATTCTGTCATTTTCTGTACTGCAGTACGTTGTCTAATTATCAGAGTATGAAGAAGTATTGATTGAAAAGTATTTTATCTTGTAAAAACACCTGCACAGTTTGACAGTAGTTGATATTTTTATATCTCATTTCATATCATTAAAGGATATTCTTTGTACCTTCATGTTCCAGTTCTGTAAAATGGATATTTAACCAATTCCATATCTGATGTACAAACAAATGCAGCTTTATCTTATACAAAAATTAAAACAATAAACCTCTTCATAATATTAAAAATGTAAAGGTAACATAACCATAGCCATTTGATAACTCATAATATTGACATTTATTTATACCTGACACTATCCCCTTAAGAAATTGTGCCCTAGCAAAGCTGTAATTATGTGAATTTGGTTCCCGGTGCTAGGAAAACTTAACATGTTTTCTGGGAAGCGTAGCATGTAAGCATGTATAGGATAAAGCTAGGGAAAGCTCCTGTAGCCTTCTACACTTAGTTTATATGTTGCAAACTGGGAATGGTGGTGTTTTTGATCTTCACAGACGCTATGACTAAGGATTGAATCATCTCTGTGGGTGCCGCTACGAAAGGCAGAGAGAGGGCAGTGCTGGATGGAAGGGCAGTCTGCACTTTGAGTGTGATGACCCAGAAAATAGAAAAAATGACTGCATCTATTTAGGCAGGGTCAGTTTCACATTTGGGAAAGATGATGGATTGACAGACAAAGGAATGAGAGTTTGGGTGCATTCATCAGGCATATTTTCCTCTTGCTGGGGAAGACTTGCCTGTTTATTCACACTTCAGGGCTTATGCAAGGTTTGGTGAGTGATGAAGAGAAAACAACTTTGGGGTTGAAAGGCATTTTTCCTCCTTAAATTTCTTTTTTTTTTTTTAAAGATTTTATTTATTTATTCATGAGAGACACACACAGAGAAAGAGAGAGAGAGAGAGAGAGACAGAGACATAGGTAGAAGGGAAACAGGCTCCCTACAGAGAGCCCAGTGTGGGACTCAATCCCAGGACCTTGGAGTCATGACCCAAGCCAAAGGCAGACGCTCAACTACTGAGCCACCCAGGCGTCCCTCCTCCTTAAATTTCAGTGTGTATCTAGTGAGTAGTATTTTTGGCACAGAATATTCAGACAGTTGCCTAATTATTTCATTCATTCTTTGAATCTGTCAACATTCGACAAATATTTACTTAACACCTGCAATATGCTAGGCATTGTTATTCATCACATCGGGATTCATCACTGAGGGAGCCACGTAAGGACCCCTCCCTGGTGCACTTTTCATTCTCAGTCTGGTAAGATTGTTCTTGGATTGCCAAAAGATTCTATCCTTTAAGACCACATATTCCCTGACTTACTAACGATTTTCTGGAATTGAATATTAAAAGGTAATACAAAATTTGGTTCATCAGACTCAGCATGCTATAGCATCAAATGTAGCTTTCTTGGATGCTTTGTTCCTTCAAAAAAATAAAAACAAAGGCAAAAAAAAATCTATATTGCAGGCAAGTAGCAGCCTGGCACCCTCTGATCTCATTCTCCTTTATCAAACAAAGGAATTTTATACATGGAAATGACTCTGAGCAGTTAACAAAGTTTGCTTCTTTGCTGTGTGTCTTTGATCTTCCTGGGGTCCCTGGAAGACTGGAAGGCATTATCTCTATTTTATACCTTAGGAGACTGAAGTTCAGAGACGTTAAACCTGCTCCAGGCTTACAGGTCAGAGAGCAGCTCCCAGTTTTGCTCTCCTGAGTACTGAGGTATGCTCTTCCCGCATGAGGACATGCACCTAGGGAGGGGATAGTCTTCCTCCCAGGGGGGCAACTTTCTGCATCTTCTGAAAATGAACATGAAGGCTTATCCATTGTGGGGGCTGCGGGTCAGATGCTGACTCTGTCACTTTGCAGGCATTGACCTTGAGGAGATTCTTAAACTCTCAATTTCCCAGCCTCCTCTTCTGTAAACTATGAGTTAGTAATGCATGTTTGTGGGGGTGACAGCCGTGGGCCTGGCTGTCCATGCTGGAGCTGTGGTAGTAAACTTGTTCCCTCGCTGATTGCATCCTTGGGAGAGATGGACAGGAGCTAATAGGCAGAGACATGCACTGTGATGGTGAGATGTGCTAAGGGCTGTGGAGAAAAGCAACATCAGGAGAAGGGTCTAGTAAGTGATGGGAGCAGTAGACAGGATCAGCCTTTCTGCAGAGGTGACCTGGGGCAGAGACCAGGATCCCACCCAGCACAAGGAGAACGTGGAGGTTGAGTGATCTGGGCAGATGGAAGAGCAGGAGCCAAGCCTGGGGCAGAGGTGAGCTCTGACAGATGGAGTGGGGTGGTCCCGAAGGTTGTGTTTAGAACCTGCCTCCTAGGGTTGTTGACCAGGTGAGACAAGATAATCCACTTTGGGAACTCATACCTGGCCCAGCACAGTATGCAAGGAATGTCCTTCTTTTATTATTATGAAGTAATTTTTCAGGAACAAAATTGGTGTGAATTTCTCTCTTAGCTTACTTAATTTGGATTCTGAGTAAAGTTCATGCTAAGTTCCTATTTTCTCTTCTAAATGGTATCGACTAAGAAGCAATAGATAGAGACCTTCATATGATTTTTTAAAATTTTTATTTATTTATGATAGTCACACACACAGAGAGAGAGAGGCAGAGACACAGGCAGAGGGAGAAGCAGGCTCCATGCACCAGGAGCCCGACGTGGGATTCGATCCCAGGTCTCCAGGATCGCGCCCTGGGCCAAAGGCAGGCGCCAAACCACTGCGCCACCCAGGGATCCCCTTTCATATGATTTTTGAATAGATTAAAAAAGCAAGCTGAAAGAAGTCCATTAAAATATAGACAATGTTTATTTTAGGATGGGAGGATGGGGTAATTGCCTTATTTCTATGTCACACATTTCCTTTATGATCAAGTATATCTTTGTAATCAAAAGTAACACTGAATTTTTTTTTTAGGGGACAGCCTTTAAGTTGGCATCTTTTGGGTTGATTCTGACTATTTCCAGTCATCTTACTGAGGGGAAAAAAAAGTTTCATTGTCCTTGGGAACCTCTTTCAGGTGTCCTATAGAAAAATACCTGCCTGCCAACTTGATGTAAAATAGTCATTGATAGACACTCTACACATCTCACTCAGATAGCCTTGGTGAGGCTTGGGATGGGTTTCCAGTTAGCTCTTAAACAGTGAATGATGAGACATAGTGAAAGAAATTGGATTGGAGTTGTCGTCTCTCAGTAGTTTCTAAATTATAAAATTGAGAAAAATAACTTTAGAATGTAATTTAAAAAAACCATTTCAGATCAGTGATCTGTGGGGAGTTCTTAATTAAACAGGATGGGGTGCTGAGTAGCCTCACTTCAGCATGGGTGTCAACAACATAAAATTTACCATCTTAACAATTTTTAAGAGTTCAGTGGCACTAAGTACATTCACGTTGTTGTGCAGTCCATCTCCAGAACTTTTTTCATTTTCCCAAACTGAAACTCTGTGCCTGTTAGATACTCCATCCTATCCTCTACCCTGGTCCTGGTAACCACCATTCTTTCTGTCTCTGTGAATTTGACCACTCTGGGTCCCTCATATATGTGGAATCATACAGTATTTGGCCTTTTGTATCTAGCTTTGCATCTGGTTCACCCCATCTCCTGCTGCCTATGTCAAGCCAGTAACTTGACATAATGTTTTCAATGATTCCGTTTTTATGTGCAAAGCTTTTAAAGATCAGAGCGGTCTTGTTTTTGTTGTTTGTTTTTTGAAAAGTGTCTTGGTGTATAATAGTTGTTTCAAGAGGACCAACGGCCACTTGTAATATGTATGATCACATATTTCAATCATTCATAGTCAGTGTGCAACAAATATCCTCCTTTAAATTCATTCCAAATTCTTGTCTTGGCTGATTCAGAAACTGTAACAAAAGGTAAAAACAGTGGCTAGCTATTTTTTTAATATTTCCTAAAAAAGATACAAATGAGTCCATATATATATATAAAGATGTGTTTTTAAAATACGTTAATTTCTTTCTTGATTTCCTCCAAAATTATATGACATCATAAGAGTTATGTGAAGCCTAGTAATGGAATAAACAGACAAGGCCAATCATGAGAGATGTAAATCTCTCAATCTGAGTAGAAGAAGGGATTCAGGAAGGGTTCAGACCAGGCGATAGGGCCATTATGTTAGCCAGCCTGAGAAAATCACACTGAGGAGCTGGGCAGCTCTCACATACTGGGTGTTCTGTGTGCAGGGCCCCCTGGAAGTGGAAAAGAGGAGCCCACTTTGGCCTAAAAGTCAAAAGAAGGGTCAGTGGATTTTGATGTGGAACTCCGTGTTGGTTTTTAGAGTGCAGATTCCTCACTGGGCCTGCAGTGGGGGGGTAGGGATGGGGCTGATTTGAAAAGTTTCTCTAGAGACCAGAGAGCCTGAAGCCTGAGGGAGACATTCTGCTTGGGTCTGGGGCTGCCAAGCAGCAGGATCTTTGGATCTTGGGTAGGCTACTGATACACTAGCGTGCATGGCTGCTAAAAGGTTAAAGTTGCCCTTGCACAGCACAGAGGGGGCCTTGGAAATTCTGTGTGGCCTGAAGGCTCTGGTTCACCCCGTCTCCTGCTGCCTGTGTCCTCACAGATGCAGGTCCTACCCTGAGTGCCTCTCAGACTTTCCATGGTCCAAGGAATACAACAGATGAATAAATTTAAATAGGAAATACTTAAGCCTGGGTTATTCTTTTTACCTGAAGACCAGGAAGAAATGGAAGTCCTCTTTTAGAGCTCCAGCTGTGTGTGAAGCCCTGGGGATATATGTTCTGGGCACTGAGATAAAGCCACAAATTGTGCCCCATCTTCCAGGGGATGTAGAAGTGGTGTGGCCAGTGCTGTGGTGGGGCCAGGCTGCTGCCCAGGCAGAGACTGGTGGGTGAGGGCAAGCAGAAGGCCTCCAGGAGGAGGTGCTCCCAGGAGGGGCCATGAGAGCCTGAGTAATGAGGCCAGAGCAGGGGCTGAAGGAACATCCTGTCACGAGACAGTGAGTGGAGGTTGGGGAACTAATGCACTCACAGTACTGCTCAGGAAGTTGCAGAGTATCAGGGGGCTACCAACATCATAGCCTGGAGGAAAAACTACTTTTAAAGGCTGTACTGAGCTGGTGAAGAAGCAAAGGAAGGAGGCCATTTGTTGATTTCTGGCAAAGGATCAAAAAAAGAAATCATTTGACTGTATATACATAGAAGAAAATTCCAAATTTCTCCTTGGAGGTATCAGGAAAACATGCAATTAGAAAATTTGGTTATTGAATAAAGCATATGAATATGTAGGAGAATGCCCTTGTTCTTGGGAGATCGGTGCTGAAGTGTTTAGGGGTGACTGGATGTCTGTGTAGAAAATAAAGTATGTGTATGTGCGTGTGTTTAGAGAGTGTGCAAATGCGGTAAGATGTTACAGTCGTTAAGTCTGGATCAAGTGTATTAGTATTTACTATACTGCCTTTTTAAAACTGTTCTGTAGTTTTGAAACCAAGCAAAATACACTGTGTATGTGGGGAAACACAGGGCACTGGAGTGAGGTACACCAGCTTGGTGCTGTGCCAAAGCAGTTCTTGTACACTGGTGCATTTTAGGCAAAATGTCATCCTGTCACATCGCATTGAAAACATTTAGATTTAAACTTGAAAAACCTAACTTGACCCATATCTTCCTTTTCTGAGCATATCAGGTTGATTCCTTGGTCTCTGTTGGAGAGGTCTCATGGATCCGATGCTCTGATTGAGAGTGACAAACTTCAGAGATGTCATTTTAGGACTCCCTAAAATAGGGCACAGGCTTTACACTGGGGTATCATGCCTCGTTGCATGTACCAAGTATAAAGATCCTTATCCTATTGGTAGGTATTTTGGTGGCTAGCTGCACTTTGTAAGAAGATGCGTAAGGAATTATTAAATTTTATTTTTGGATATATGCCTGTATTCATTTGTATCCTGTCCATGATATGGGACTGAATACAGAAAAAAAATCATACATGCATTTCTTGGCAAACCCCATGAAATTATTGTGCAGATCATTATTTTAAATAAGTGGCCTTTAATGCATGGTTGGCTGATACTTTATTCTAGGAGATTGTGATAAATTATATCTTAAAGATAAATTATATCTTATAAATTATATCATAAAAGCTTAATGGTAGAAAGAGAAATAAATATGGCTATTTAATTCATTGTCAGCTGGACAATCGTGATGCCTCTCTCTGGTGGGCGGACAAATCCAGACCACTGATAATGTAGCAGTGTCTGAATTGGATACGTGGGGTGACATGTGACTGGAGTGGCATTCTTACAGGATGTCATTGGAAACGTGTTTTTCAAAGGGCCCATCCTTATTTGTATGCTTTAGGTTGTCTGATACGGGGTTGTTTCTTAATTTTATATTCCCTAGTTCCTTTTAGGGAACTTGAAAGAGACATCTTTTCTATTTACTCTTTACCCATAGAAAATGTACAAAATATTGAAATCCTTAGCATCAGACTTGGAGACATAGACTGGGTTTGATTCAATGCATTTTAAAGCAGATATACATCAGTGAGGTTTCTGGTAGTCATCCTGGAAAATTACGAAATATCCCTTACAGTTATTCCTTTTCATGCTCTTTTCTCTTTCCATCTCTGTTGACTGTGATACTCATCCCGTTAAACACACATCTGGTGAAAAATGGTGTCACCTCCTCAATTGTACTTTATAAGCACAACATGCCTTAGTTCCTCCTGATGGTCCTGGCTCACTGTGGAGTGACAGGCTGCAATTTGCCAGCAGGTCAGTGACCCAGCCGATGACAAGTGACCTTTCTAACACTGCAATCAATGCTTGTTATTTGGAAAACAAAATGATACAGTTTGTATTTTTCAGCAGATGGGTCATTGGGTCAGCCCACCATTGACATGTGAATTTGTTACTTGGGCTGGGTGAGTCAGTTCAGACAGGAATGTTAATTTATTTGAATTGATTTGGGTCTTGCTCTTATGAAAAGGTGTTGGACATTTGTTAGTGGCACAAATTATTATAAATAATTGGTTTTATACGTCAGTCAAATGAAGCCTTTTAGAAAGCCTTTTTAACATAATAGTGCTATATACACTCGTTTAGGCAAGTGTACCATAATATGTTTTGTTGAGATTTGATGTTTCTCAATTATTTTGAAAGAAAATCTTAAATATGTGAACTTGAATGTGTCATATTTAAATATTTTTTCCCTGTGTGCTTCCTGAAATGTGCTTCATGGGGTCCCCTGAGTACATGGTCATGAGGGTGAATAATTTTAGGAAAAGATGCCAGGAAGACATCAGCTGCCTGAAGAGATAGTCCTTGTGGTAGGTAGTAGTGTTGTTGAATAACTGCTTTCAGCTTTCACCTTCTAGAAACATGAGAGGATTGTGTGTTTCTGTCCCTTTGATTTAGATGTGGCTACACCCGATTTGGCTGGTGAAATGTGAGTAGAAGTGACATGTGTCACTTTCAGGCAGAGCTTCTACAGCCAGTTTGAGATTCCCCATATTCTCTTCCCTTTTTTCCTGCCATGCTAATTGTGGAAGCTTTGGGATGCTTTTAGCCTGGGTGCCTGAGGGAGGAAATGTAAGAATGACTTCTTCCCCTTCCCCCCAAACTTAATCTGTTGACTACAGGGGGCAGCACCTGGGGGACATAGAGAATTTATGCCACTGAGATTTTGCAGTTCTGTGTTGAGTGATTCTCAAACTTTGGTTTTAGGATCCCTTTGCACTCTTAAAAAAATTTTTTTTTTGAGATATTTAAAGAGCTTTTTGTTCATGTGGGTAATACCTGTTTATATTTTCTGGATTAGAAATTAAAACTGAGAAATTTTGAAAGCAGTGCATAAACACACATTTCATTAGCCATCAGGGCACCAATGTATATCTGTTAGTAAATGAGATTGAAATGGGAATAATAAAGTTAAATAATGTCATATAATTATCATGAAAACTGTTTTGACCTTGTGGATTCCTGGGTCTTGGGGATTCCAGGGTCCCTGGAAGACACTTTGTGAACCGCTGACCTAGACTATCTTAAGTGAAATGCCTACGCTGGCAATTCACAATTAAAGGCTCAGACAGCTCTGGGGGGTGGAGGGGAGAAAGGAAGACAAAAAGATTCTGGAAATACTGCCAAAAGGGTATCTGAATGTCATAACTCACTTTTTCTTTTTGAATAAAGACAATATAAATACTTCATTCCCATTATTATCTTAGTGTAAATCTAATATAAATATTATATATTTAAAAATACATAAAGTATATTTGTTATTTTTAATTTATTAAATAAAAATATTGAACATAACATATAAATATAAAAATAAATATTTTATTAAAATAAAATAATCTCCCCAAATTACATCGTACAAAATCACATAACTGAATTTTACAAATTCTACGAAGGTCAGGTTTATTAAATGTCATGCTCTAGAAAACTATAAAAGTGGAATTAATACTCATATATTTGAAACTGGTTGGAGGCTTTCTGGACAGCAAAGGGTTGGATAAGTGAATTATTTAAACTTGTATGTAGGGAAGGTGTATAAATTCATCGGTAGTGCTACTTGCTGAGATTTTTAACTGCAGAATTATCATATACATTGTTATGATAAAATAAGTTCAACTCCTTTTATTATGAAATGTGCAGTGACAAAGTGATATAAAGATGGCTGAACATGATGCAGGGAGACATGGAAATTGTGCTTGATAGAAGCTACATATGATCTGATAACAAACCCTGTAGGTGAACCTACCAGTCATGTATTTCCCCTACACCGGTAGCCACATTATGTAAGATAACACATAATAAATCCAAAGATAGGAGTTCTAACAGCATTTGCTAATGTTTAAAAGGCATGATAGATAAGCATTTTCTTTTTTAAAGATCTCATTCATTTATTCGTGAGAGAGACACACACACACACCCACACACCCAGAAAGGCAGGCGGAGACACAGGCAGAGGGAGAAGCAGGGAGCCCAATGTGGGACTCGATCTAGGGTCTCCAGGATCACACCCAGGGCTGAAGGTGGCGCTAAACCGCTGAGCCACCCGGGCTGCCGGCCAAATCACTTTCTAATTTGGGTAATTCCTTGAGTCCCCCAGCAGATGGAGACATTTAATTCTTTGCTCTTTTATTGGGTGGGCTGCTTTTTGCCCCAGGTGACGACACTATGCTTCTCTAGTTAAATTGCAGGGTCAGGTTTTGCAAATGAGCTAATGAATATGCCCTGTGCACTTCTTCCTCCTCTCCTTTGGCTAGGTTAAGAGTTCTTATTTATTCTTGTGTTTCATAAGGTCTTTATCATTAGTGACCTTCCCCGGTGGATAAGAACAATTATTTTCTTTAGTGACAGGTTCTCTGCAAAGAACAGAGAGCCCCTGGAGCTCCAGGGGGGGCAGATTTAAATCCTATGTGATTCTTTCCCTTCACAGCCTGCCCGTGTTTTGATTCAGAGTAAAATCCCAGAGGTCAGATCTTTTTTCAGCCAGCAAGGTTAACTTTGGTCCCAGATTTTCTGAAGTCAGCCTAGGGAGTAGAGAGAGAGGCTATCCTCATTTGCCTCTTTACATAGTCAACTCACCCAAAGAGAGGAATTTAGAAACAGTCTTGGTTTCAAGGGATCTTCCGATTCAAGTTAATAGTTCCTTTCTTTCTAGATTAGCTTATACCATTAGGTTCAGGTAGATCAAGGAAGAGATCTCTAAGACTTCATCTTTGACAAATTCAGCAAAACCTTTCAAAAATATTAATTATTGTGAAGTCCTTTTAGAGTCACCATTTGTTGCATTTCCTGCCTTTCTTGCTATTTCTACTACTCAGTGGGTAAATTACTGGCCTTCAGATTCTAAGTCCAGTACTTTCTAAGTTGATGAACTTTCCTTCAATACATTAATAGAAAAGAAAGATAACATCCTGAGGTAATTTATGGGAGTAGCTGCTCACCCTTAAGAATTAGAAACGAAAATTGGTTCACAAAAAAACAAACACAGAAAACAACTCACCAACCAACAAGAACAACAACAAAATGTGACCAAAAGCATTGTTCTTTAAGGAACTAGTAATTTATCATATTTTTGTATTATTAGGCTTTCTCTGTAATTTGAAGATACAATTTATAAATAGGTTGTTTTCCAAGCTAAGTAATTAATTACATTCATGGGAGACATTTTCACTTACTTCGTAAGTCTTGGTAAGAGCAAATGAAATGATTATTCTACAAATGTCTATTAACTTATTGAATGAGTTCTGAGAATAGGAAGAGTCCAAATTCAATAGGCCTTGTGATCTAGATCCTTACTGTAAGATTAAAGAGCTTTCTAAAGAAAATTAAGCTCTTTTTTTTTGCTAAGAATTTATAGAATACAAAAAATGTACTAGATACTGGGACAAATAAATCCCCAAATTGCAGTGACCTCAACACTGTAGACATTTATTTTCCATTCCTATAGTAGTCTAGAGTGCTTCTAGGTTGGAGGTTTTGGGGTTAGGAATGCCCTTCCACGTACACAATCCATGTTGCAAGGACTCTGCCATTTTTAGAATGTGTTCTCCAAGATTGCCCTCAAGTGGATATCTGGGTAGCAAAGGAGAAAGTGGAAGATCCATGTGGGAAGTTTCTATGGACCAAATTCAGAAGTAGAGAGAATAAAGTCATGTGGTTCCTGAAACCTGCAGGGACAGCTGGGGGTATAGTTTAGTTGGATGCCCAGGGGGAAAAAGAAAAGAACATTTAGTGACTAGCTAGCAGCCTCTGCCATTCTTGTATTTTCAGAAAAGTCCATAATCCTTGTAAATTATTACAAGAAAAAAATTACTTGAACTTGAATATAATGATGACTTTTCTTCAAAATGGATACTGCCTTTAAGAAAACCAGTTAATTGACCAAAATAAGTTTTTTTTTTAAATTTTATTTATTTATTCACGAGAGACACACAGAGAGAGAGGCAGAGACACAGGCAGAGGGAGAAGCAGGCTCCATGCAGGGACCTTGATGTGGGACTCAATCCCAGGTCTCCTGGATCAGGCCCTTGGCTGAAGGCAGCACTAAACCACTAAGCCACCCGGGCTGCCCCGACCAAAATAAGTTTTAAGAATCCTCTTCAGTTTTGTGGTATTTTCATATAAAAGCCAGTGAAAGCATAACTTACCCACCTAAAGACTTTCCTAAGCTTTATGTTATTAAACCATGCTCTAATATTTCTATAAAACAGATATTCTTTTACCTTACCTTAACTCTGAGAAGATAATTTTCCAGATACAGCAAGATATATGACATATACTGCTACTTAATTCAGTAAAGTAAATATCATTGAATAAATGTCAGCTTTTCCAGAGAAATCACTGCATATAACCTCTCTGGATAATATATTTATCAAAAAAATCAATACTAAGAGTAAACAGATTTTTAATACATCTTAAGGAGCTTCCTAATAAACCAGAATGCCAACTCATAATTTAAAGCTATTGATACCAATAGGTATTTACAGATGACATCATCATAATTTTTATAGATTATTCTTCATGGTGTTCTGATGCAATATATTAAATTCAGTTTTAACCTTGGGCCTAGCAGAAGTGGTTTATTGTAGAGGTATATAAAGACCACTCTGACTTCTCTTTCTAAGTGGGAAAACTAGAGGATGCAGAGCACATGGCACTTCCATTCCATTCTGTTCTGTTCTGTTCTGTGCTATGTGGTTTTGCTGATCTCCTGTCTACCATCCCTCTGACATCTGTGCTCGTCTTTCTGAGGCTTGTACCTCTCCTAGGAGATTGTGTTTCTCAAGCTTTCGGTGCCCACTGATGGTATGACTGACACTTAATACATTTTTTAAATGTCAATCACAAATTTTAAAATTAATTTTGAAAGGTTGTATTTTAAACTGATAAAAATAAAAATGGTTTCTTTCCAAAGAAAGGATTTTTTAAACATTATTTTCAAGCTATTTGCATAGCTGGGCCCTGAGAGTTCACTCAGCAGACTATGCCAGGGCTGTGTTAAAGGAACATCCACAATTGAAGAATGGAGATATGGATATTTTAACTTGGGAGATAATAATAAATAGATTCCCACACCACAATTTGGCTGTATTCAGTTTGAGAAAATATTTTATTCTACTGAAATATTAGGCTTGAGTTTTATTTCTGTTCTGTAATATGTTCAATAGGAAAACCGCTATTAGTTTACTTACAGAGAGCTCTTTGTAAATAGTAGCTTATGACCTTGACCTCGGTAAACCTCAGTTTTTTTAATGTGTAAAATGTGGAAATCATAACTCATGTCATAATGTTGTTGTAGGATTTCAATGAGAGAATTAGGACAATGTCTAGTGCAGAATCCAATTATTCATTTCTTTTTTCATGGAGGATGCCTCTGGTGGTGTATCTCAAGATCACATAGATTTTCTTCCATGGTTTCTTTTAAAAGTTTTAGATTTACTTTCGTCCTAAATATCTTACATTTAGTATCTATAAAAGTTAATTGTTATATATGGTGTGAGGTAAGGGTCTAAGATGATGATGATAATCATCATAATTTACACATGTATATGCAAAAGTATCAGTCCCATTTGTTGGTGCCCATCTGATGTGGATTAAATTGTGTCCCCCTTACCCCAAATCCATGTGTTGAAGGCCTAACACCTAAATGTAACTGTATTTGGAGCTTAGGTCTTTAAATGGGTGATTAAGTTAAAATGAAGTTGTTAGGGTAAGCTTTAATCCAAAGTAACTGGTGTTCTTAAAGAAGAGAAAAGACCAGCAATGTGAATACACAGAGGAAAAGCCATGTAAAGATACAATGAGAAGAGACCATTTGCAAGCCAGGGAGGGAGGACTCAGAATAAAGCAACCCTACTGCATCTTTATCTTAGACTTCCAAACCAGAGTTACTAGAAAATGCACTTCTGTTGTGGTATTTTTTTTTTTTTGGCTGTTGGTATTTTTTTTAAATTTCTATTTATTTATGATAGTCACAGAGAGAGAGAGAGAGAGAGGCAGAGACATAGGCAGAGGGAGAAGCAGGCTCCATGCACCGGGAGCCCGACGTGGGATTTGATCCCGGGTCTCCAGGATCGCGCCCTGGGCCAAAGGCAGGCGCTAAACCCCTGCGCCACCCAGGGATCCCGGCTGTTGGTATTTTTTAATGGCAGCTCTAGCAAACTAATACACCACTTCTCCATTGAGTTAACTTAGTGCCTATGTGGGCTTCTTTTTATCTCCCAGTTATAGAATGACAGGCTGTTCAAAATACTGAATGTATTTCCAGCCTCTCTAGAACCTGACTCTCTAGGTTTCTAGAGCTTTTATGGGGAATGCTTAGGGGTGGTTATCTCCAAATGATACCTGGAAATGTTACTTTAATATTGGAGCAGCCATGCCAGAAACAGTATGGCTGAAGTTTCTTTTTTCTTTCTTTCTTTTTTTTTTTTTAAGTTTCTTAATCCAATACCACCACCTTGGGGAAAGTCTGGTCAGGATGAGTAAGATTGCAAGAATTCTTTTTTTAAACTGCATTTCAGGAAGTAGGGCTAGTATTATATAAGCAAATGCAGAGACTTACAGAGACTACTTTCAAATACAAAGCCATTTAAAACCTCCAGCACTATTAAAAAATAATAATAAAAATTAAAACCTCTAACACTGTTGAATGAACTGCTCAGAGCTAGAAACAAAAATATGGATGCTTTTTTAATATTGTTATCACTTGCATTAAAAAATATTCCATCTATTAAAAAAAAAACAAAAAGACTATAAAATACTGAAGTGTTGCTGAAATATACAACTTGAGTTGGTCACATGAAATCATAGACTATCTTTCTTGACATTGTCTGTGGCCATCCAAGACATTTCATTGCAGCAAGGAGTCATCTTTCTCCAACCCATGGTGTGCTGGAAATTGGGCTAAAATGTGGTCATTTCCCCATTCTCTCTTTCTTCAATAGTGAATCAAGATGAGAAGGCTTATGATGTTGAGTCTCCCTGAGTGTGTGTCAGTGGAGTGAAGGTGGAGGGACAAGAGGGACAGGAAGGCCATGGCCCAAGCCTCACACTTAGACTTTTAGCATTATCTTCAAAAATGGATAAATTTAGGGCACAGAGACATGTGAAGAGGGTTGAAAGTAGAATGTGTTCATCACATGGCCAAATCTGTGCCTCACTGCTGGATCATGCTGCTTACGATGTGCTGGAAGTTAGTATTTTTTATCTATTTTATTATATGATGAATAGCATGAGTATACTGCATTATATTTTTAATGTTTAAAGTATTCATATGTTAAATATTTAAAATAACACCATTTAAAATTGTATATTGTCATCACTGCATTTTTTAATGTGCCAGAGATTTCAAAAATAGCACTGGCTTGGAACTCTTTGATCCTCAGGTGCTCTGTGCCAACTGGTGCCAATGAATAATAAATCAGGGTGTGGGGTGGTAGCCAGGTGCAGCTCTAAGCCCTTCTGATGGAAGCCTGGCTAGAGCTCCAGTAGGATGACCTCAGAGCACTTTTCCAAGTCTGCATCGTGCCTCACAAAAGAAGCCTCAAATACATTAAGCAAAATACTCTACTCCTGTCAAGCCCAAAAGATGTAGGGCAGCTCTTCCTTCTAGTTCCACCTGTTCTAATAGTTGATTCACAGGCTACATTTCGTGGTTTTCTCCCAGGAGATATTGTGGAGAGCAACTGTCATTTTCTCTTGTATGACTTTGACTTTTCTGTTGCCACTATATTTTGTAAGGAGACTGGTGGCTGGCAGTGTCATTTGATGCAGGAGTTCTGCCGGGAGACTCTTCCGCTTTCTCCCTGCGCGTAATATGGCTCATCAACCTTGCAGCTGGCTTCAGGAGGGTGTCAAAGTGTGATCTGTGTACTTATTGTTTCTCCTTTGAGACCAGTTTTGAATGGTGCCTCTGGAACTGAGGGTCTTCCCTTCCTTTCCCGACAGCATTATTTAGGTTTATGGAGGGAATTAACGTGTTGGTTTTGGAAAATCCCTGTTGGATTATCCAGGGTTGCCACTTTAAGAATGTTGCCAACTTTTTGTTGAGCCACTGTTTGTGAAAATTTTATGACGGTCTGCTTCCTGAAAACTGGGGCAAATGCATTACTCACAGGATCAGTCAAATCTTTGAGATATTTATCATCTCCCTATTTACACTTGATCCATTTTGGCAAACTGTAAGGTACCATCTCTCTTTTAGATGCTCTTATATGAGCACATACTCACTTTCATCGTATATTGCATTGTGGTTTTTTTTCAACAAGATATTATTTTGAACTGTAAAGTTTGTGATTATTTCTGTCATCACTTTTTATTTTAATAAGCCACTTTTAAAACCTGGATCCATAATTGCAAATCTGAGATAAAGTACTGCATAATAGCAAAAAAGATGACAGACTTAACATATGTGATTAGCAGAAAGATGATAATATAAATGCACATCAACCATTGTGAACTGCGAACCTCTCTGAACTTGGCAGAGATGAGCCAGCTTAGTGCTCTGGGCAGCAGGTGCATGTGATCGTCATTCAAGTCGCAGACGGGTTGTGGATCAGATCATAGGTCCCTTTGCGTTGAGAGCAAAGAGAAACGTACACATGCATAACCTTTTAGATTTAGCAAAAAGGCTTCCATACATGTGTGTACTTTGACCATATGGCTCTCAGAAAGGGCAGGTGTGACCTGAGTAATCTAGGAAGAGGGAAGTCAGAGCTCACTTCACTCACCCTGGGAGGTCTCAGCAGGGGCAGTGGTGTCACCTACTAAATAGAATGTCCCTGAGACACCAGACTGTTCCTACAAGAGGGGTTAGACCAAAGGCCATTGCTGAGCCTGAGAATGCCACTCCCAAGGGGAATGTTCTTATGATCTGCTCCCCACCCCCCCACCCCCGTGTACCTGTATAGTGTATATATAACTTTCAGGAGCCAAACTGTTATTAGTATCCTAACAATGACATCCCAGGATGACTGAACAACATCATTCTTTATTATTATTTCGGATCTGTGAAATGCATGTAAATAAAATGGCTTCAGCCCCCTTTCCTCTGCAATTGCCCCATTTGGTGGACCACCTGCTGGAGATCACCTGATAGTGTTAAATGCTTTATGAGGCCAAATGTCAAGGAGAGAATTGCCAGCACTCATCTCTGTCCTTTTTCTGCTGAGTCACTAGGTTTCTGGGTTCTCTAAAAAGAAGGTGGAAATGCCTTCTATGTGGGTTGAGTGTCCAGATGCGCTGTAAAGTCAGTACAGTTGGCCTCCTCCCTTCTTGCCCTCTTTGCTGTCCTGAACTCCTTGCAGTTAGATGCCTGGCCTTATCTCCAACACCTCTGCTGCTCAAGACACCCTCCTTCTCCCCCGCAGAGACTCCCCCTCCTTTCCTGATGTCCTGAAGATGTTTGGTGTCTGTACTGTGTGCTCCTTCTGCTTCCTGCTGAAATTTCTATGGCAATGGCCTTCTTTCTTTGATGCCTGTAGTGGCCCCTTCCTGTGACCCAGGGTTTGCCCCTGCTCAGAGCAGCCCCATCTTTGGCCTTTAGGTTTGTTTGTTTAACATTCAGTGGTCCTCTGTAATTGAAGATGACAGCACTGAGAAGAACTAATTATGCAGATCGTAGCTTAACAGTTACTTAAATGCATGTGAACTATTGTAGGTTTTGAGGCTATTGTCTGGTATCTTGGAAAGTACCTAATTGAGCATAACCCTCACTTCCTCTGGTCTCCCCATCGAAGGGAACACTGCCAAGGAGAGTATGTGTGATCTCAGGAGCAGCAGAATTCCCGGGAACTAAGCCGCCAGAAGCCAGCCTTTTTCCTGGCAAGGGTCTGGTGGCTTCTACAGTATTCTGGGCAGTCTAGTGGGTTCTTTAACCACAGTCTTGGAAGGGGCTGATCCCAAATTCAGGGTCTGCTGCTACTGCTGCTATAGTTGCTGCTGTCACTGACCACTCCCTTGGACTGAGGAATCTTCGTACTGCCTCTGGGCTTTGATTTAGACATTGATGTCTGCCTTGCCTTCAGAAGTCCAAGGTTCCTTTCACCCCAGCAGAGGAGGACCCTCCCATTCAATTTAAGACTCGAATTCACATCCTATTGTCTGCTGGTTATAGTTACCCTAGGGTTAGAACTCCCCTGAGTGACAGAAATGCCTGAGTGTGTGATGTGCTATCTTAGCTTAAAAGGGGAAATTAAAAAGTAAAATAAAATTTTAAAAAGGCGGAAATAAAATACCCATGAAGATTGGTAGTTAAAAAAAATCAGAGATTGGTTGTACAACGCAGATATATTTAATACCTCTGAGCTATGCACTTAAGAAAGGGTAAGATGGTAAATTTCATGTGTGTGTAATTTATCACAATTAAAAAATGTTAATTATTTCTGAAAATCACCTCAAAGCCTTTTCCAGGTTTTCAATGGTTAGTGATGAATTAGAATCCAGAAACATATTTATTAATCATCTCAGTAGGCTAAAATATGCTTCTCCAAACCCATGCAATCAATATGTGTAGAAGTTAATTTTTCTACCAATTGCTTATAATAATTTTGGTATTTTGTATTAGTAAGAATTTATGAAATAATGTAATGTTTCATCTTCTTCATTGTTCTTTTTTTTTCTTCATTGTTCTTTTATCATCAGTAGGCTTCTGACTTCTTGTTATAAATATTTAGACTATGTTTTTCTTTATAATGAGACCTCTAATTTTAGTAGCCTGCTAGACAGATACTCCAGACTCAAGATGTTCAATATTGCATTTATGTTCATGTCTTGATTTTGCCAATCTCTAGTAAATTTACTGAAAACACCTCCTGCTCAAGAAAACAAAGTGTTAAAAAATGAGTATTTCAAGTACCCATTTTGGGGTTTGATTTATAAAATTAGAGGAATGTGGGTGCACCACAGAGCACTTGGCAATATTTTGTTTTAGTGGGTATTTTTAAAGAACTTGTGTCTAAGTTCTAGTATTAAGATTTTTTTTAATTGTGATAAAATATATTCACACTGTTGTGCAACCATTCCAACTCTGTAGTTCCAGGATATTCTCATCACTCCAAATGAAAGCCCTGTAAATTACGATGTCACTTTCCATCCTCCTGCCACATTCTCTACTAGCCTCCAGCCCCTGGAAACCACTAATTTCCTTTCTGTCTCTAAGAATTTGCCTGTTCTGGACATTTCACACAAATGGGTAATATTACTTTTGAAACAAAATTTACATTAGTCATCAGACGATTAGACCTGTTCTCTATTTTTTGTGCATATATGGTTGTGATACTTAGGGAAATCTTAATGTCTAGCAATCTTGGACTGGCTTGGACTGGCTCTGTATGAACCAGTCATGTATGAAACATATTAGAAGACTCTAGCGCCATTAAGGGAGGCTGCAGATATACATTTATTGATATTTAAAACTGCACATAATTTTAACTAAGGGAAAAGATTATAAATATATGGTCTGATTGTGTTCTATAAAATTAAAGGACCAAAGACAATGTCTAGGAGGATATAACCAGGGTACTGACAATGACAGCTAAGGTAGATAGTTTGAGTTTTCTTTATGGCCTTTCTATAGGTCCTTATTTTCTGCTTTGTGAGACCATTAACTTAAATGAGAAATAACGGCTTATCTATTGCCTTAAGCAGAACTAAAATGATTAGTATAAGACTTCATGGTATTTTAAAAATCTAACTAAAGTATATTAATATTCTTTCAATTAATTATATTAGACAAAAATTCATTGCCCATCCAATTTTGAAAATGAAAATATTGCAAGTGCATTAGTATTGAACCATTCAGTCTGTCTTCATGGAATGCAGTTGTGGCAAAATAAGTGTTTGGATTTTTAAAAATGTTTTTAAGGTAGCTCTTTAGATTAGCTCAACCAATGTAGTTCCCAGAAAAGGGCAGACAACTCAACCAAGCAGTAAAATAAAGGAATTAGACTAGATATTTCAAAACTCTTTCATCCTGCAGTTATGTGGTATAGTGATTTTAATGCTCATGTTACCTGTTCTTATGGCTGTAAAAAAAGAGTATCTAAATATGTGCCTTATACTGTAGTCATAAAACTGGCAAAGTGATTGAATTAAAAGAAAGACTAGCTTATGGACATATTAAATGATTCCTTGATGTTACTGTGATTGAGAAGGCAACATCTTTTCAGAGACATATTTAAGGTTAAAAAATATGTTTTAGTCTAGAACTGCTTGTGTCCATTATTTGTCTTTAAGACTTATAAATGTTCTCAGATCCTCTTCACATCCTAGTATAGGAAAAATTCTAACCATGTCTATCTTAGGCTCCTTTAAATCGCCATGTTCTAATGTGAATCATTTTAATTATGTAATATATGGCAATCATGACAATAAGATCAGACATATTTCATACTTTCATAGCTTCTCATTTTGTGCCCCTGGTTTGCCTTTCTGAAGACCTGCACTTCAGACAGTGTTTGACCATGTGCTTCCCATGATACACGATCACTCATCATTGTTATTTTATGTGTCTTTTAATTACTTCAAATTTCTCAGGAAATTTGAGGAAAAGTATGCAGTATTCAGGGTGGCTGGGTGTGGATCATCCATATTTATGTGATTCATTGAAGCTTTGGTTCTTGTAAAGCATTTTTTATTGTGAGATGTAACACAAACATGAGTAAAATATGAATGTACAGTTAAATAGTTTTGATATTGACATCTGCTTAACTATCACCCAGGTCAAGAAGCAGAATATTGTCTATATCAAAGAAACCCCTAGATAACCCTTCCCCACCACAGTGCTTTCCTCTCTCCAGATGTAACCAATATCTTACGTTTTACATGAATAACTTCATTGTTTTTGTAAAAGTAGTTTTAACACTTATTTATAGATTACACCCAATTTTTGTTCCACTGGCTTTTGAACTTTGTCGAAATGGAACTACACTCTCTACATTAGCATGTGTCTTAATTCTTTTTCTCAGTATTATTCATGATTCAAGATTGTTGCATATAGTTGCATTAGTTCATTTACATTGCTTAGTGTAGGAATATACTCATTTTGTTTTCCTGTTTTACTCTTGCTGGACCTTGGGGTTGTTTCTGTTTTTAGGCTGCCATGGAACAATGCTGCTACTGATATTCTTGCATATGTATCCTAATTAATATAATCACATAGAGATTGGAATTAAGAATATAGGATGCGTGACTTCTACTTTATTTTTACTACCAACAAACTTTTTCCATCATGGTTGTATGAATGCACACTCCCAGTAACAACACATGAGAAGTACTCTTGTGCCACATCTTTCTAATGGTGGGTATTGTCAATTTAAGTTGTCAGTTTAAAAACCCAGATGACAGATATGCAATAGAATTTTATTGCAGTTCAAATTTGTATTTCCCTTATTTCCAATTAAGTTCCACAATTGTATACCTATGACCTCTTGGAGTTCCTCTTTTATGAAGCTATTTACTCACTGTTTTTGTTAGTTTCTTAAATATCTTTTTAAAAATAAATATATATACTTATTTATTTTTAGACAGAGCAGAGGACAGGGGCAGAGAGAGAGAGGGAGAGAAATCTCAAGCAGACTCAATGCTGAGTGCACATCCTGGGCTCGATCCCAGGATGCTGGGATTATGACCTGAGACAAAGCCATGAGTTGGACGCCTAACCCACTGTACCACCCAGGTGCCCAAGTTTCTTAAACATTCTTTTTTTTTTAAGTTTCTTAAGTATTCTTATAAGCCCTTTGTTTGTTGTGTGTTAGCCATCTTCTCTTATTCTATGATTATTCAGTCTCATCATGGTGTCTTTTAATGAATAGAATTCTTACCTCAGTCAGACAATTTCTTTTATAAGAACAAAGACATTGTATGTGATATTTAAGAAATCCTTCTATATACCAAGGTCTACAAGATATTCTTCTATATTATCTTTTAAAACCTCTATGTATTTTCCTATTTTTGTTGTTTAATCTACATAGACTTTATTTTTCTTCATGATTTGAAGTATGAGTCAAATTCTGTTTTTTCCTTCCTTCCTCCTTCTTTCCTTTCTTTCCTGCCAGCTTTCAATATGGAGACCCAATTTCTCCAACACCATTACTTTAAAGACCATTCTTTCTTCCCTGTTCTACTACCTTTTCATAAATTAATATAAGGGCATAACTATACACATATTTGTAGTTATGTATCTGGGCTCTCTATTCTGTTCTATTGGTCAGCTTGTTCATCCTTGCACCAATAATTATAGTCTTGACTACTATGATTGTGTGCTATGTTTCCATATCTGTTAGACCAAGTCCTACTTTGTCTTCAAGTACTTTAAGAATATTTTAGATACTATTGGCATTTCCATTCATATTTTACAACCGGCTTGTCAAGTTCTATAAAAATACCTGTTGAGATTTTTATTGGAGTTGTATTAAATCCATAGATGAATTTGGGAGAGATTCAGTATATCAAATAAATCATTTCTTTTAATCACTAATCATGATGTAATATCTTCTCTTATTTAGGTCTTCTTTGTTTTTGTTCAGGGGAGTTTAATAATATACCTTGGAGAGACCTTAAACAGCTTTGGTTACATTTGTTCTTGATACTTGATATTTTTTTCATGCTGTTTTAAATATTACACTTAAAATTTTACTTTTTAACAGTTGTTGGCACATAGAAATGTATTCCTCTTCCAAATGTTTGTTGACCTTGTATCCACCTACTTTGTTAAATTCACTAATTAATTCTAGAAGCTTTTCTGTAGATTCTTTTGGACTTTCCATATACATAGCCTCCTTATCTTGTTCTTGATCTTACAAAGGAAAGATTGCAATGCATCTTTATTAATCAATGATTAAATCAGTGGTGTTCACTGAGGTTCCCATAGTGCTGATCTCATCCATGATTGGGGAACATTACAAGGAAGTATCTGTGAATGTGAGATGATACTACCTTGCCCCAAATCTTTTAAGTGGTGTGAGATGTTTGGATTTATGCATCTACAAATATGTGTCTAAGTTGATCCCAGTCTATAAGTTTGTCCCAATTACCCCAAATCCTTAAAATTAATTGTGCATCTTATTAGTATGATGAGAAACTATTTAAATGCAAAATTGAAAGCATTAAATTTCCCCCCTCCCAAATTGCTAACAGTTACATTCTATAAGCCGGTGAACCCAAAAATCATAGACTACGTCTATTATGGCATTACCTGATAGAACTTTCTGTGATGGTGGAAATGTTTTATATCTGTCACTAGCCACATGTGCCTACTGAGCACTTGAGATCTGGCTAGTGCAACTGGAGAACTAATTTTTTTTCATTAATTAAAATTTATTTATTTATTTATGTATTTATTTATTTATTTATTTATTTATTTATCTTAAAGGTTGTTTTTTATTTTAATTTATTCATGAGAGACACAGAGAGAGCGAGAGGCAGAGACATAAGCAGTGGGAGAAGCAGGCTCCATGCAGGAAGCCTGATGCGGGACTCAATCCCGAGACTCCAGAATCACACCCTGGGTTGAAGGCAAGTGCTAAACCACTGAGCCACCCAGGGATCCCCCATTAATTAAATTTTAAATTTAGATAGCCAGATGCAGTTAATGGTTACTCTATAGGCCTGTGCAGTAGAGATCGCACTTTTAGAAATAATCTTTTTTCTTTCCTTCTCTTAAGTTTGGCAGTCTTTGGCCAGAAAAACTTTTTTTTTTTTTCTGCCACTCTCATCTCTCTGAGGCTTGCTTTTACCTTTTCCAGCTTTAGAAAGCTTGTTAGACACATTTGCTGGCATTGTTTCCTGAGGACCCTTGCCATGAACAACCTGTCTTGGCCACCCATTTCTGTTTCTTACTCTGCTTACTTGGAATCCTGCTACTTCCTCCTGCTGTCACTTGGAAAAGGGATTAAGTGTGTTGTCTCTGTCCATGGGGCCACCGGGTTCGGGAATTGCATTATTCACCCAGTAAAATGTTTCAGTGCTTTCAAAAGGCATGGGGACAGTGGAGATGAGCTTAAATCACCTGGGTGAATCGTTGGACCTATGAAGATTGGGCATAACATTGGCCAATGACGATTATCACTGAGATGATTACTTGTATACTCTTCAACATCAGAAGTATAGTTTATCATTTCTGCCTAGATTTCTGATGTTTGTATATAACAGCCCATTGCTATTATTACAGATGAACAGTATTTAATCTGTATTGCAATTTGTAAAGACTTGTAGACTTATCTGAGCACTTAGTTACCAATGACATTACTTTTGAACTCAATCTCCTGATAAATTAAATTCTGCCTATAATAAGAGAGCTGGTCTGTTTGAATTCTAGAGAAAATCCCTCTCTTCACTGATTCATTCATTGATTACATCATTTTCTCAAATAATTTTTGAGAAACTATTATGTATCAGGCACTCTGGTGTAGTACATATTCAAGGGTAAACAAACCCTCAAGGAATCCTCCATTTATTGAGGGATATAGACCAGTATGTAGGTAATTCCAGGTGTGTAATGGCAGTTAGAATTATGGAAAACCAATGCTGAGAATATCAGGTGTTATGGTAGCACAGAAGAAAGGTGCATGATATTAAGTGTTCATACAGTGCTTCAGAAAGGAAGTGATGTCTAACATGAGACTGGAAGGTTGATAAGGGTTTATAGTGAGAGGGTGGGGGAAGAAATAATGTTTTAGACAGATAAATTAGTTTCCTGTTGTTGCTGTAACAAGTTACCATAAATTTTGAAGATTGAAATAAGAAAAATTATCTTACAGTTCTGGAGGAAAGAAGTAACCAAAATGGATCTCATTGGAATAAAATAAAGGTGTCAGCAGGGCTGCATTCCTTCCAGACTCTCTCTAGAGGAGAATCCATATCCTTGCTTTTTCTAGCTTCTCAAGGCAACTTGCTGTTTTTTGGCTTGTGGTTCCTTCCTCCGTGTTCAAAGTTAGCAGCCTAGCATCTTTACATCTCTAACTCTGACCTCCTGTCTGCTCTTGCCATTTGTAAAGACTCTTGTGACCATCTGATAATCCGGGATAATCTCCCTATGTCAAGGTAGCTTATTAGCAACCTTAATTCCATTGGTAACCTGAGTTCCTCTTTTCTGTGTGGTTTTACAGCTTCCTACAGTTGGGGGATTAGGGTATTAGGAGTCCTGGAGATTAGGACATGGACATTATTGGAGGTGAGGCGAAGGTGGTGTTTTGTCAATTACAGCAGAAAAGAGAATGTAGCATATTGGAAGAGCTGAAAGAAACTCAGAATGACAAAATGCTTACCTTTGTGAGGGAACGAATAACACAAGAAAGGGCTGGAGAAGGAAGTCATGAAAACATGATTGAATTTCACCCTAAGGAAAATGAGGAACCATTAAAGAGTGAAATAATCAGAATTGAATGACTGAAAACTTTCTCTGTCCACACTTGGAGCCTCTTAAGTCATAACACATGCCTACTTCATTGACTATACATTGTAACTAATTAATATAGAATTACCAGAGTTTAATCTGAAATAGGAAATAGTAAGAAAAAAAATGTATGTTGACAGAACACCAAAAACAATTCTGAAAGGTATATGCTGACAGACTCTTCAAAACATTGATCAATATTTGGGTTAGGACTCTTCCACCTAGTGAATATTCAACATAGGTGGACCCCAACCACACAGGAGGATTACTGAATTATGAAAGTGAAATGTCCAAGGATACTCTTTCAGGCCTCGGTGGATCCAGGAGCTCATATAATGCCATCCTTGCTCCCCACTGTATTGGCTTCATTGTCCATCACAGCAGGATTTTCCCTTGCAGAGACAAGAAGTCTAACGATAGCTCCAGGCTCTGATGCTACTGCATCAGTCCCTGTTGCACTAAGGGTTGGCCAGTCATTCAAGTGGAAGTCCTAGAATTGAGTCTCATTGGACCACTTTGAGTATGGTGCTCATTCCTAAAGTAATCACTGTGGCAAGGAAGACATGAAATATGAACTGGGCAGACCTGGCTAAGATTTGTTGTCTACTCTGATATTTAGAAAGTTCACTTCTGAAAGTAACAGTATGTTTTGAGAGTTGTACTGAGCTTTGTAACCAAATTTCGATTAAAATTGCTCAGATGGATGCCTTGTTTAAATGTCGTTGTCACTTATTATCATCAGTGTGGATCTGAAATCTATTATGTTATTGCTGGTGCCTGATTGCTCTCTACATATGGACCTGGATTTGAAATCTTAAGATGTACATGTCTGTGTTCTGCAAAATTATCATTTAAAATCAACGCCAAGGCTTTTGGTAATTGACATCATTTGCCTGACTTTGAAAATGGAAATATTTAATTAAACTTCATAAGAAATGGAATAAAATCATGCTTTTATTTTAGATCACTTTCTTCCCTTAAGCAACTGTCTCTGTCAGTAGATTTAATCTCACTTCCAGTAAGTCTTTTCAGCCACATTATCTTCATTTAAATACAGATGTGCTTTAGGATAATTCCTGTGTTCTTTATATATCGAGCATGTAATGACATCCTGCTCCCAGCATTTCTGTCGTTTGTACCTTAACATTTGTAAATGGGCCATCTTTACTTTTCTAAGGATGCAATTTTATATTGAGCAAATGGAAAATATATTAGAGCGTGGTTATTTCTCTGATTGGTTTTATTTATGTTAAAAGTGACAGAAACACTTGAAATTGCTCTCCATTTTTTTTTATTTATTTATGATAGTCACAGAGAGAGAGAGAGAGAGAGAGAGGCAGAGACATAGGCAGAGGGAGAAGTAGGCTCCATGCACCGGGAGCCCGACGTGGGATTCGATCCCGGGTCTCCAGGATCGCGCCCTGGGCCAAAGTCAGGCGCTAAACCTGACTTCACTAGACATTTTTATTGCCCCCTCCATTTTTATTATCTTCGATTCTTGGGCACTGCCATTCCCAACAGCCTTTACCACCATTTCTCTGAACATAACTTGAAGAAACACCTCCAACTCTGTCGTCTTTCTCTACTTCCATGTTTCCAGCTTTGTTTTAAACATTTATCTGTGGATAACACTTTATTGTAAACTTAGCATCTCTAGAACTGACCTCCTTATCACTAATTTCCTTCAAACTCATTCCCCATGTTCATACAACCACCAAGGCTGGCCATTTGTCCTTCAGTTTCTGCTCATTTCTTTCCAGAATGAATGCTACTGACCTATTTAGTTTCTCATACGATTTCTGAACCTCTGCAATAACCTGCAGCACTCTGTCCCCATCCCTTTCACTTCAACCTTGGTACTACTGGGATAAAAAAAAAAGCTTTCTTAAAAACTATTCAAGTTAGGGGCACCTGGGTGGCTCAGCGGTTTGGCCTTCAGCCCAGGGCGTGATCCTGGAGACTCGGGATCAAGTCCCAAGTCAGGCTCCCTGCATGGAGCCTGCTTCTCCTTCTGCCTGTGTCTCTGCCTCTCTCTCTCTCTCTCTCTCTCTCTCTCTCTCTCTGTGTCTCTCATTAATAAATAAATGAAATATTTTTTTAAAAAACTGTTCAAGTTCAAAGAGTTTTAGGAATTGATACGCTCCTTCGACAGTAGGTTTAGAAGCAGTTTTTCTTACCTTCCTAACCCTTGGGGTTGCATTATTTACTTGATACTTACTCATTCTGTGGGCAACTGTCTTATCTTTTGGTGTGGACTATAAGTTTTTTTTTTGGGGGGGGAAGAAAGCATGGTTTATGCTTTACGGTGTAAAATATATATGGAACTAAGAACTGATCTTTATAAAAGGTTTATGCTCAGTAAATTTCATATAAAGATTATAAAAGAGAGTTTTGAGGTTAGGTGAGAAACTTGTCTTTCTTCAAGATGGCAGAACCAGTTAATGTGAGTAGCCCCCTCCACTCGTAAATCAGTGCAAGGTCTAGAAAAGCATATCAAAGTTTTAATATTCAAAAGATTTTAAAAATACATAGACAAGGTCAGACTTGAAAAACGAGTATCTTAGGTGCCAGGAATGAAAGGGGAACACAGCATTGAACCGCAATGGGGACCAACTTGAACGGATGTATGTTTTAGGGTCTAGAGTTTTCAGTGGAGACAGCAGGTCTCATACCTAATGGCATACTGGAAATGGATTTAGACTTGGGTGGGGAAGACCCAGAGGAAAAACCTTAGTTCAATCCATGTTGGAAATTGGGCCTCCAGCTTGTCCTTTCCTGTTTGGTGAACAAAATTGTCACCATATGGAAGCCCCAAGTTCAGGAACTAACATGAAATTTGGTCTGTAAATCAATAAACCTATAGGACTTCATCAAGATTATGTCTGCAACCCACGAACCTCATGCAGCCTCCATGGGGAGAACAGATTCTGAATTATTATGAGCTCACAGATGAATATTATAAACACATCTGAAAATTCCACTGTCATAGGTATAGTCAGCAGGTACGACAAATCAGATCAGTTAGAGGTAATAAATACTAAAGGAATATAATCTGCAAGGCACAATGAAATCACTGTTGATTTGTGCAGAGCTGGGCTGTGACTGGAGACCATGGCTGCCCAGTGGATAGAAGGTGCTGCTCAGGGTTGCTCGTTCTTCACTTATTTGCCCCCTTTTCACTAGACTTGGGACATTTGATAGGCACAGGTTCAGAACTCCATGCTTAATTGCTTTTTATGCTTAAAAAAATGTAGATCACCCTATTTTTGTTACCTGTGTATACAGAGGTGGAAGTGGTCATCCTTGTTCATGAAGGACAGGGCTACCATATTGGTAAGATGATATGGTGCCTAACCTTGTTCCAGTGATTGAGAGGAGAGAATCTGTGGGAAACAAGGTTGCTTTTTAGAGGATGGAATACTTCCTTCCCCTCCCCCCCACCTTTCCCTAACATCAGTATTCTCTACCAGGTGTTTACTGTCCTCTCCACTCCTCCCCTGACCCTGCTTGAGGTAGCAACAAGTGATATCTAACACATCTCGAGTACCTTGGCAGTGCTCCTTTCTGAGAGTCTTGCTTTGGGAGGCATGCCAATCCAAGATAAGCAATTTTCTTTCTGTATTCCCAGCTTTTTCTCCTTTGATAAACCTGGGTCTGCTTCCAAGGATTCATGTTTTTTCACAGATTCCAATTTTAAGAGCTGAAATTGTTGGTGATGTCATTATTTTTCTTGTGGTGCTGACATAGAGTAGATTTAAAAAAAAAAAAAACTCTGCTGAAATTTCTCCTTTAGGAAAGATTACTTCTGTTTATCCTGAGTATGGAATATTGGCAGCAGAAATGGGAAACAGAAAAACTAAACTTTTTACACATTAACTTGACTAAAGTTTATTAAAATATATATTAGGCAGTCCTGTAACACTTTTGTTGGCACCTTAAATTAAAACACAATAACAACAACACCCAATAACTCTAGATTTTTAAAGAGCTTGTGTGCTACCTACCTACATATTCATCTATGTATCTCCTTCCGTATTTCATTTATTGCACCATGAAGGTATTTGGGATGTCTAATTAAATTATTACTTGAACACCAAAATGGCATTTGAAAAAAAAATATCTGTGCCTGCGATGTGGTTGTTTGCATTTCTTCTTTTTCATTATAATCTTACTTTTTTTCATTTTTAGTACCCAGAAGCTTCTTATACAAACAAGTGCAATGCTATGTTGAGAAATGAAAAATAAGCACAGTGTCATCTGCTAGGACTGATAGTTGATTTGGGGTGGTTTTATGTGTTTGAGGAAATAGACATATATGAATATATGCGATTTTTAACTTTATTTTTGTATCTAACTCAGTGTGAGAGTCTCTGCGGTGTTACCATTTATTGCATGGGCATAGGTTTCGCCTCACATCATTACTCTGGAGGCACAGACATAGCCTTCTATTGGTTGATTTTGTGTGTGTGTGTCAGATACTTAAGATTCTTTTCTAAGTGTAAAGCTAAAGTAGTAAATCTTTCTGGCTATCCCAGGAAAAGACACGTGTTCCTGTGTCCTATTGGCTTATGCCTGTCAATGACATTCTGCAGTCTGTCTGAGGGGGGGGTGGGGGTAGGGGGTGGGAGGAGCTTCTGGGAACACACTGAAGGCATTTCCCAAACCTCACATTTGGCAGTGTTTCTTTCTTCTTCTCCGTTCCATCAGATCTGTGAACTGGAAACAAAACTGACAGAGTGGAATTTAATTTTCCTTCTTTATAACTTTGCACAGTCTTCTGAAGAAATAGACACATGTGATAAAATGCCTTAAAAGCAGTGGGCCGAAGGCAGAGAGGGCAGCCGAGGCCTGGCGTGCTGGTGTTGGAGGCTGGTCCCAGACCTTGCAGAGGGATTCAGTGCCAGCAGGGAGCGGGACCCCATCCCTGGGGAAACTCTGCGTGGTGGTTCCAGACAAAGTCTGTGTCTTACTTCATTGAAACGAACGAAGCTAACCACTTAGGGAAAGCATGGCCTGCATCTTTTCAGGAAACTATACCTTATGAGATTTACAGCAAAGGATTTTGCTAATTTTTAATTCTTCACTGGTTTCAGGTAGAAAGTGAGCCTGGATTTGGTAACATACTTTAGACTTTGATCCCCCTGCACTTAATCTCTTGTTGGAGGAAGGACTGAGGCTGAAATGTTGGAATTGCGTGAGCAGTCATAAAAGATTTCAGCTACTCTTAAAGGAAGTTTTTGGATGTGCACTTAAGCTCTAAATAGGAGGGATGAGGAATTTTTTTGAATATGTAACATTTTATTAGCTTTTTCAGTATGACACTGTAACTATCTCTGGAATTTCCTCCAAAATGTAAATCCCTGATGTTCTGTAAATTAAATGTGAATAAACTGAGTGTGAAGATATTTGTTTGTATTTTCCTGATTTTAATTTGTTGTACTCTACTGATCGGAAGAGATGGAGGCCATGCCAAGACTTCTAGACTTTAATAATTATAATTACATACATATAATTATTGTAGTGGCCAATTACAGAGTCACCAGCTCTACGACTAATGTGGCTCTATGTTTTCCTGTGCAGTTAATTCTTAGTAATCATTACCGACATTGGACAGGTAGGGACCCTGGACGGTAAGGAGGCACGAGCACTAGTGTCAGCCCACTGGGCTGGCCGATGTTCTGTGGACGTCTCTGAAGCACTCAGCAATTCTGTCCTTCCTTTTCCCTTCCCACTTCCCTTCTGTGGGCAGCTACTGGCCCTGCTCTGCTCACACCTTCTCTTGGCCTCATTGGCACCCCTCCCAGGCCAGGGCAGGGTGCACGGAGAGGGGTAACTCTGTGTCTGCGGCTCCTCTGTCCATGCTCTGGTCACTGCTGTCCCATTGTTACTATGCCTCATCTTGAGTCTACAGCTCAGACTCAACTGCGCTCCTTCTTCAGCATCCCGGTCACACAATCCCACCCACTAACCAGCCCTGCATTGACCAAGTGCTCTGGGTAATCTGAGCTCATGTTGATTTTACAGTGCAGGTAAATCTTACCAGAGCCCTTCATGTGATTTTTGTCCTGTTCTTAGAGTTTAGAGTGAGAGGGGAGGGTAGCAGACCAGAGGGAAGAATGAGGGTAAGAACAGAAGAGGGAAGTGTCCTGAGAAGACTAGCAATCCATTTCCTACAAAAGTCTACAGTTTCATGCTTGCTTCGGGGATGGACTTGTGATGGTACCCTTGGCAGAGAATTGTCCAGGGAAAGTCAGTGGTCCTGAGCTGCTGCAGGACATGGTAACTTTGGAATAATAGGACACAGGTGGAGCCTGGGAGGTGGGGGGATAAAAAAAAAAGGCAACTGGAGAACCAGCTGGAATCAGAAATATCCTGTTCTTGGGAATCTACAGGAGCAAAAAAGGCATCTATCTGCTGCCTTTCTTCCACCTCCCAGGCTTTCCTCGGCTCTAGCTCCCATTCCTCTGGACCTTGATATCTGCCCATTGGCAAATTAGGGCAGAGGTACAGATAAGTCCCCACAATGCAAGGCAAACTGCACTTCCTAATCTAGTAGTTAGGTTCAGTAGTACACTTGTTCCATGAGACACAGAGTGTGCCCTGGTGGCTCATTATGTACAGTCTGGAGATGCAAATCACTTGAAGTACACAGTTTTCATAAGAACATGTATTACGATTTTTAGGTAGCCTGCTTACAAATGAATTTCTTGAGCAAAGCCTTTTTATAAGCAGTAGACTATTTGCATTAGCACTTGACTCATAAAGCATTAGAGGTGCAATGAAAATAGTGTGAGCTAAGTACCTTATTAGCCTGAAAGACATCTGCTTTGTGTGTGTGTATGTGTGTGTGTGTGTGTGTGTGTTATGCATATGAGAGAGAGAGAGAGAGACTGTGAGATGGAGGGAGAGATTGTGATTTGAATAGACATTTGGAAGGTACTATCTTGAGTTTGATGAGGGGCATTAAATTTTAGCAAAATTGCTAATGTACCTGAATAAAATGCACTGTACTTGACAAGTCTATCTTATATGAAATACCTTTTCACTGGAGCATTTATTTTCCTTAGCAGTTTTCTCTTATTTGAAATATATAGATTTTTTTTTACCAAAGCACACTCTTTATTTTCTGCTATTTTGAATGAAGATATTAATTTAACTTCATTTTAAATTAATAAAATCAACACTTATCCATGGTTAAGTTTTTCTGAACAAGTGAATACTTGCCGTAGTCTACCTTTTGTGCAGAGATTTTCTTTCAATCAGTATAGGGCTCATTTCCACAAGTCATGTTGCAGCATAAGCACGTAGTGTGCCTCAGGAAACAATCCTGTGGGGAAAAAACATATGCAGACCATGAGAAGGTTTTTGGAACAGTTTTCTGCAGGAAGCATAGGAGAAGTGGGAGTTGATAGAGGGTCCACAGCCTGTGATTGCCAGCCCTGAACTGGCTTCCATCAAAGCCACCCTCTTTCAGAGCATGGTGAGAGTTTCCCTGGCATCCTGTCCTTCTGCAGGAGAGATTTGCCCTGATTACACATCCCCAGTGAGGGGCTTCACATTGGCTTTGCACAGGATGCTGGGAAGACTCAAAAAGTCATGGTGTCTGCACCATGGCTGCAAGCCAGGTTGGAGCTGCAGTGTTTGAGCGTGGCACCAAAGGGAGGGGCACCGGGTCTGGCTTCCCTTCGGTGATGTTATGTCATACAGACAGGCATCTCAGAACCTCAGTGGAAAGTACTGTGGGTCAGTTACCATCTGTATCCTGAATACTTGAAAGAGTTTATGTAATGAGGGTGATTCTGCACACCTATGGTAGCCTGGGTTTGTGATAGACTCCAGATAGCTTAATATCGGGGATTACTTTTGTAAAATTAATTTATAGCATATGCCTTTGGGCTGAAGGTGAAACCCTGAATCTGAAACCTTTTGTATGATAATTTACATCCATCAGGTCTCTTACCCACTGATTCCTAATCAAGAAAAAGTAAATTAAATCCAAATTCAAATGAATGTATTTTCATTAGCAAATCTATCTCTGTGATGACATTAATAAATGAGATATTATTGAGTGACTATCACCTATTCCTCCAGTGCCCAGTTCCTCTATGACCATCATTCACTTTCCTTAAGGCTTGCTTTTCCCCTCATTTTAGTTTTTCAAGTGACTTTTAACTTTTTTTTTTATTATGTCAATTAGGCTGTAGGTTCTATTGGGTCCATTGTGTGCTGTTTTCCCGTTCTTTTATCTCTCCCCTTCTGTAAGCAGGAGCGTTTCTTATAAGCTGCTTTTCTCTTTCCGGTCCACCCAGAGATGGCCCCATTAACATACGTGGGACTGAAAGGGAATGCTCTTTCACAGTGGGAAGTGAGCCTCTTAGATCTTAAGCTCTATGGGTTTGGTGCAGGAGGGGCATGATGTGCCCCAGGAATCTCCTGCAGCTATTTATAAAAGGCAGACTCTTTCTCCTTCCTTAGGGGAAAGAATATGATGGACTGTCATGGCACTGTATGAAAATAAAACTCTACAAAGTATGATGAGAGAATTGTGTAATCAGTCCAGAATTTAAAATGTCCAGCTGCCAACTTAACCACCAAATGTTGAAAACCAAGCCTTGGAAAGGATGCTTTTATTTTTCTCTCTTTTAAAGAGATGCTTGTTCAAAGTACCTTTGCTTAAAGGAAGAATTGGGTCTAGATGGTCTAGCTCTCTGAAGAGTGAGCATGAAGTGCCACTATATGGTGTGTAAATGCGATATGAAATGATAAGGAGTGGCAGGAGTACAGGGGTGCATGGTAAAACTTGTCAATCTCAGGTGAGACTAAAGCAGAAAGAGGAGCATTTCTAAAACCTGTTGTAGTTTATTTGCACTGTCATGTACAATGCAACTAGCAAATGCTCTAGCCACCTCTCCTGTGAGACATTGTACTGATGAATTAATCCCTGTGACTTATATATGATCGCAGATTATGTTCATTTTGGTGAGGTTTCCTTTCAAGAGGGCCTCTTACACAATTTCCCATGAAGATAAACATATACCAAGACTACATCCCCATAGTTTCACATGAGAATGTAGTAGGAGAGAGTAAGGACTGGTGGGGAGGGGGAGAGAGAGAGAGAGAGAGAGAGAGAGAGCGAGGGAAACATAAAATGAGAAGGAATGGGAGTTAAAGATAAGTAGATACACATTATTAATGTATTATGATCTCAAAGAGGAATTTTGCCGGAGAACTTTACAGAAATTGACAAAGGGGAAAAGCTTGGACTCAGTAGAAAGACCATTTCTCAAAGACTGAATCAGTCATTCATTTTTGGGCTTTTCCTTCCATGCTATAGTTTAAATGTAATGTTTTTGGTAGCCACATATGAAATATTCAAGTGTTTTAAGACAAAGGACCTGGTTCTCAGGAGCTTCTTATCCAGATATGAGTCATTGTTCCCTTCATCCAGCTTGGAATTTCACGAGCCCTATTGACAGAGGACATGTGCCTTCAACTCTGCACGTTTTTCTTCTATTATTTATTTGGTCTTTTCTGATACTTTCTCTGTTTTCTTCTTTCAAAGTTCATACTAGACATATGTTAAAACTTCCTGCCTGTCGTAACTTTTCTTTCATATTTTAAATCTCTCCCCCCCACTTTTTCATTTGGTGAGAAGGAAATGACTTGTAGGATAACCCTTTGGCTCTGTCTTCCAGGTTGCTAATGTACTACTAATTAGTAATTAAGTTGTAATTAGTAATTCTTCAACGGTATCCTTTTTTCCTGTTTAGACCAACTGTGGTGTTTTTCATGTCAAAAATCATTTTTTTTTAACATTTTCAAGATCACTTTTTTTTAACATGGTAGTCTATTTCCATTCAGACCCCTTTTAAAATATTTGTTCTAATACTTGTTTGCTGGAGTGTTACTTCTATGACTTGTTGTATTTGCTGCCTCTCTCTCGGTGTTAATTTTATCCAAATGTTTAACAATCTTTGATTGTGTGTGCATCTTGATGTTTGATATTACCCAATCTGTGAGGTTATATTTGTTTTCAGCTAAGAGACAGTGGGTGACAGGTACTGAGAAGGGTGTTTGGTGGCCGCTGTGGGAATTTCTGTTCCTCCAGGGTGTCAGCAGCCTTCTGGAGCAATCTTGCTCACACTGTGGCATGCACTGTGCCAGGTGGGTTTTATCTCTTTGAGTACCCCCAGTAAAATAAGAGCCACATTAAAATTATGGCCTTATGGGAGTTCAAAAAAGGAATGAGTTACATTGAACCAAGGTGAATAAATAATTCTATTTGGAGGATTCTGAGATGAACCTTGAACAGCAGATAGTGAGGGAATGCAATTTAAGTTCAGGGAACTGAATGGACAAAAGGATAAGTGGCACAAAATTTCAGGAAACCTGCATCATCGATTTCACTAAAGAGGCATAAAACTAATAAATAAAAAATGAAATCAGTTGACACATTTGTCAAATATGAGAAGATTTCTTTTACTCCATACATGCTCTGCTCTCCATCCACTTGTTTAAGCTAGAAACCAGGAAGTGGTCTCACCTTCTTCCTTCCCCCTCATCCAGGCAGTTCAAAGTTACAATTCTTTCTCCTAAGTATTCCTCAGATTTGTCCACTTCTCTCTGTTCCTCTTTCTTACCACCCTTATCTCAACCATTGATAAAGTATAAACTAAGTTATACTTTTGTTCCATGAAGACAGAAAAATTGATTGTAGGGAAACGTGATAAATTTGGTTTGGGGCATGTTTCTATCTTATTAATAGTAAGCTTTTCTCATGGTGATGTCCAGTGTGTAGTTAGAATTTGGGGAAAAGGTCAGAGTGAAGCAGTAGATTAGGAAGACATTATAGTTTAAAGTACGGGAATGGACTTAACGTTTGGAAGGGAAATCAATAAAGACAGGCAAAATGAAGTTTTAGTAGAAAACCAGTGAAAATCTCTCAATGTAAGGGAGCGTCTTCATTGTGTATTGTGCTACACTGTTAGAAAGATGTCAACATATGTCCTCTCTCTTTGAAGTGATATTTGGAAATTTTCCAGGTATTTTTATGTTATTAATAACAAATTTAACTCCACCATGATCAGAAAACACGTCTTGGCATGATATGAGTCCTTTTTACATTTATTAAAGTTTATTTATAACCCAGAAATATATACTATCTTGGCAAGTGTTCTTTGTGCCTTTGGAAAGAATGTATAGTTTGCTGTTTGGTTGTAATGTTCTATGAACGTCAGTTAGGTAAAGTTGATTAATAATATTTTTAAAATCTTACTTATCAGTAATAATTTTTTGTCTATTATTCTGTTATTTACTGAGCAAGAGATATTGAAATCCCTGATTATAATTGTGGATTTGTTTATTTCTCCTTGTTGTTCTATCATTTTTTCCCTCATATATGTGGAAACTCTATTATGATGTGCACAAATGTTTAAGATTGTTACATTCTCTTGATGAGTCAGTCATTTCTAATTGTGAAATGACTTCTTTATCCCTGGTAATATTTCCTATTTTGAAGTCTACCTTGTAACTATTCCAGCTTTTTATTTCATTTTTACTTTTTTAAAGATTTTATTTATTCATGAGAGACACAGAAAGAAACAGAGAGGCAGAGACATAGGCAGAGGGAGAAACAGGCTCCATGCAGGGAGCCCAATGTGGGACTAGATCCTGGGTCTCCAGGATCACTCCCTGGGCTGAAGGTGGCTCTAAACTGCTGAGCCACTCAGGCTGCCCCCATTCCAGCTTTTTATTTTATTTTTTATTTTTTAGTTTTTTTAAAATTTTTTTATTTATTTATCGGAGACACAGAGACAGAGAGAGAGAGAGAGGCAGAGACACAGGCAGAGGGTGAAGCAGGCTCCATGGAGAGAGCCTGACATGAGACTCGATCCTGGGTCTCCAGGATCACGCCCCGGGCTGAAGGCAGGCACTAAACCGCTGAGCCACCCGGGTCGCCCCATTCCAGCTTTTTAAAAAAATTAGTATTAGATATACATTTTTCTACTTTTTTACTTTTAGCCTACTTGTATCTTTGTATTTGAAGTGCATTTTTATAGGGACCATGTCATTGGGACTTGCTTTTTTTTTTTTTTCATATATTGTGGTACTCTCTGTCTTTTAATTGGCATATTTATACCATTTATATTTATTGTAATTATCGATATGGCTACTCTTAAATCTATTATTTTGTTGTCTTGTTTTTTCCCATCTCTTTTTTTTGTTGACTTCCCTCTCTTCTTCTTTTATATTATTTTTTATAATTCTGTTTTATTTTCTTTGATGGCTTATCCACTACAACTCTAATAGTATTCATATTGTGTAAATATTTAACTTACCACAGGCTGTCTTCAAGTGATCGTATACCATGTTATATAAGAATCTTCAGTAATGAATTTCTATTTCTCTATCCTCAGTCTTTATACTGTCATTATCATACATTTTCCTTTTGCGTCTTTTATAAACCTCGCAATACATTGTTTTACCTTTAACTTTATACAGTCTCTTATATTATGCAATCTTTTATTTTAAAGAGATTTAAATAGGGAAAATACTATATATTTACCCTTGTAGTTACCATTTCTGCTCTTCTTCATTCCTGTGTGTAGATCTGTATTCCTATCTGGTATTTTGTTGTTGTTGTTTCTGCCTAAAGTACTGCATTCACTTATTAAGGTGTATATTTGTGGGTAATGAGTTCTTGCAGCTTTTGTATTTCTGAAAATGGCTTTATTTTGCCTTCATTATTTTTGAAAAATATTTTTTCTGGATATATAATTCTAGTTTGACAGTTTTACTCTCAATATTTTAAATATGCTGCTCTGCTTTCTTTTCTCTTACATCATGTCTGATGGGAAATCAGCTTTCATCTTTATCTTTGGTCATCTACTCCAAGTATTGTATCTTTTTTCCCTCTGGCTGCTTTTAAGATTTTTCCATTTATCACTAGTTTGATACAGTTTGTTTATGATGCACCTCAGCATAGTTTATTTATTTATATTTTCCATATTTCTTGTGCTTGAGGTTCATGAGCTTCTTGGATTGGTGTGTTTATCATCAAAGCTGTTTTCAAGTTTTCATCAAATTTGGAAACTTTTGCTGTTATTCCTTAAAATGATATTTCTCTCTGTGTCTCTTTCTCTTTGTCCTTGGGAACATATATATATATTTTTTTCACTGCTTCTCTTTCTCTATTTCCTTGAGAACATAATATATTTACTACGCCCTTTGTGTTCTATTGCTATGTTTTCAAGTTCCCTCATCTTTTATTCTGAAATGCCTGTAGTTTTCATCTCATACATTGTGGGTTTCATCTCTAGAATTTCTGCAATTTTTATGTCTTCTCTGTCTCTACTTAACTTTTTGAACATATAGGATATAGCTATAATAACTATTTTAATGTCTTTTTCTACTAGTTCCAGTATCTCCCTAAGTTTGGGGTTCATATCAATTGATTGATCTATCTCCTCATTATGGGTCCTATTTTCCTGTTCTTTGGATGCTTGATAACTTTTTAAAAAGGTTTTATTCATTTATTCATGGGGGGGGGGCGGGGGCAGAGACAGACAGAGGAAGAAGCAGGCTCCTTGCAGAGAGCCCAATGTGGGACTAGATCCCCAGAATGGGCTCATGCCCTGAGCCAAAGGCAGATACTCAGTTGCTGAGCCACCCAGGCACCCCATGATGCTTGATAACTTTTGATTGAATGCCAGACACTGTAGACCTTACAGTATTAGGTACCAGATATATTTGTATTCCTGTAAATATTGCTCAGCTTTGTTCTAGGAGGTGTTAAGTTACTTGGAAACAATTATTTTTTCATCTTGCTTTTAAGACTTGTTAGGTGGGGCTTGAGCAATGTGCCCTCTAGGGTTAATTATTCTCCATTACTAAGGGAGAACCGTCCTGGGTCTGCACAATACTCTGTGAATTAAAAGGTTTTTCAGAATGACTAGTGGGAATATGCACCATTCCTAGCCCAGTGTGGATATTGTCACCTCTAATCCTTTTGAACAATTCTTTTTCCAGGCTTGGGTTGTTTCCTTATGTATTTGGGTTGATAAGTATTCAGCTGAAATACTCAGAGAATGCACTATGGATCTCCAGAGCTTGCTCTCTTTCTCTGTAGCTCTCTTTTCTCCACTACTCTTTTCCACAAACTCTAGCTACCTTGACCTCTCTGAACTCTCTCTTCTTAATTTGCTGGGCTCTGGGATCTGCTGGGTTCTGCCTGAATTCCTCTTACCTACATGTAGCCTGGTGACTCTCTTAAGGGAGTAAGTTGGGGTAGTTGTAGGCTTCACTTCATTTGCTTCCCATCTTTCAATTATTACTGTCCTTCATTTGCTGGGATTCTGTGTCTTGTAAACTTGTTTTGTATATTTTGTATGCATTTTATTTTTTTTCACACAAGATGGTTAATTTGGGCCTGTTACTTCATCTTTGTGGCAAGCAGAGTTTCCCTTTGCAGTGTTTTTCAGATTTTGAACATAGAACCCTTTTTCCAAGGAGTCTCTAATTGGACTAGCATTGCCTTTGGAAAATGCCACTGTAGTAAGAGAGAAAGTGTGTCCTGTTAATGAAGCTGTTATTATTTTAAAGATTTTTAAAATTTATTTATTAATGAGAGACACAGAGGCAGAGACATAGGCAGAGGGAGAAGCAGGCTCCCCATGGGGAACCCAACGTGGGACTCGATCCCAGGACCCTGGAATCAAGATCTGAGCCAAAGGCAGACACTCAACTACTGAGCCACCCAGGTCCCCACGAAGCAGTATTTGTCTGAAGTGGGAATCCTTAAAAGTGAGAGTCTCAGTGTTGGCATGGCATGTAGAGTTGACATAAAGATCCTCCAGTCTAGCTGTTTTCAAACTAGAATTGCTTTTAAACAATAATATACTCCCCTTTATATAGTTTGATATTTAGAGTTTCTCATCATAAGTTATAATATGTATAGAGGATCCAATTCCCAATAAGTTATAAAATTTAATTCAGAATAATTTAATTCAGAATAAATATAATGGTTCAATTGTTCTTTAAATATATCACATGGAATATAAATACCATAGTAATTTGAAGTCCATTTTTTAAATTTTAAATCATGAACAAATTCTTTTTCAACATTGAAGAATTTTGCATTCTTCTTCTTTCTTGTTGGCATCATATTTTTATTCCATTTTCCTTGCTGAATTTATCTTATATGTTGTGTGCTTGCTTCTGTAACACATTTATGGATCACCTATTTTGTTTATCTACATATAAAATAAACATAAAAATAAATTAATACTTCTAAAAAATTTCTCATGACATTAAAGTTCTATGTTTTAAAATCAAATGCTTCTGGATTCACTTGTCATAATTATCTGTAGCACACAGTTGATCAAACAACATAAATATATAAAGGACCATTAAATAACATTTCAACATAATGACTAAAATTTTATTTGAAATGTATCTCTTTGAGAAGAGAGGGTCTTTATTTTTTTTTTCTAGTTAGTCTAATTACCTAGGTGATAATTATTTATTGATGGAGTAAGACCAGGTCAGTAGATTATATTGATAATCCAAGGTAAATTTAACATTAAAAACATGCACTGGTAACCCCTAAAATATTTATATATCATGTGAAATTAGTTGATATAGCTATAATTACATATGACTTCTGTACATAATGAATTTGAAGTTTTGTGAATTTCAGAGACAACTGTAATTTTTGCGTAGAGATAGATATATAATAGCATTAGGTATCATTTTGGGTTACTTTTGTACTACTGCTCTTTTGTAGTAATTGTGACAGTTTGACTACTATATGAGCCTAAACTTGCACAATGGATAAAATAAAAGTTATGGTTTTTTATTATACCAAAAGGATTCCTAGCATTGTGAAGGATTTTAAATGATTCAATTTACAAAATGATTTCTCTTCTGTTTTTCATATCTATTCTGTGAAATAATATCTACCTATGTTGGGATGCACTTTGGCTGTTCTGTTGTCCTGTAACTGTATGATGGATAGAACCATCTCTGATAGGATAATTGGGGTCACGCTGTAAAATTGGACTTGTCTTTGCATCATGTGATTCTCAGAAGTCATGAAATTCGGGCACAGGTCCAGGGCAGTCTGTCATGCGCTACCCTGAGCAGTGTTAATCTCCCTGCTGGTCTTCACTTGGAATGAGTTGCAGGAAAGTCAGTAGGGACTGAGGCTACTGACCTCTCTATCTGAGCGCTTAAGGATGAAAAAGCCTTCATGCTGGAAAGGAATGCTCTGCCGCACAGATGGTACAGGTGAAAAGTGGTGTCTGTCCTTAACCTCACACTCGCAGGTCACACTGGCCTAGGGATTTTACACTTTATTCCCACCTTCTCCCAGGATGCAATTAGTTTGCTTTTGTCATGGCCAGCAGCCTCTTTGGAGGAAGTTTTTAACTAACGTCTGGGAAAGATGTAACTTAATTTCTGGGGAATATGATTCTGTTCAGTGGTACAGTTTCTCTTAAACTAACTTGGTTTATATTTACTTATTTTTTTAAGAGACTTAGGGTGAAAACTAATTCAGAGACTGAAGAAAACATTATCAGTATCCTGGGCTAGATTTGGATATTTTTGCTGCTCAATGAGAGCTTTAAAGTATAACTAACCACATTCACTTTCTTTTACTTCATTCCATCTTTTAAGAACAATTTTAAGTCCATCTTAATGTAAAACCCATCCCTCCCTTCTTTCTATCGCATCTTACCAGGCACAGAGTGACATCTTAGGGCCTATGACACTTAGTTGAACTGTAATGTATCTTGTCTTTGCCCTCTGGACTCTGGGTTTTATTTATCTTTGTATCTACCATAGAACTTGGCATGTTGTGGATTTTGGGAGATAATAAATAAAGAGGTCCTAAGCACCTCTGAACCCTTTCTTGCACTTTGTAGCTGTGATATCTGGGGTGAAGTTTCTTACCTCTCTCGAGTAGGTTTCTGCACTTCCAAAGTGGAGATAATAATAATAATAAACTGCACACAGAGTTGTGGTCAAAATTAAATGTCTAAGCACCTCTGAACCATTGCTTGCATTTTGTAGCTGAGATATCTTGGGGGCAGTTACCTACCTCTCTGGAGTAAGTCTCTGCACCTCCAAGGTGGAAATAATAATAAACACTGCACACAGAGTTATGGTTCAAAATTAAATGTTCAACTCTTAATCATAGGAAACAAACTGAGGGTTGCTGGAGGGGAGAAGGGCAGGAGGATGGGGCAACTGAGTGTTGGACAGTAAGGAGGGCACAGGATGTAATGAGCACTGGGTGTTATATAAGACTGATGAATCACTGACTTCTACCTCTGAAACTAGTAATATACTCTGTTAATTAATTGAATTTAAATTTAAAAAAAGAAAAAAATTAAATGTCTAGGAAGTACTTACACTGTGCTTGTGCCTGTGAATGTTTAATTAACATTAACTGCCATCCTTAGTGTTAGGGATGGCATGAATGCAGGAATGCATGTGTGTGCTGTACTGACTTCTGTGCTATAATATGCAGGGAGTGAGTGAGCCACCGCCCTGGGGGATTCATGTCCCAGTAGAGTGACACCTGGGAATTCATGGTGGAAGCACAGTAGGTGAAAGGGTTTTATTAGAGACCCAGGAAGACTCAGGAGCAAAAAGTTTATTTCTTTTAAAGGTTAGGGTTGAGAAAGTTTCTCAGGAGAGATGAGGCCTGGGCAATGATCTGAGGAAAGAATATCAAACTTTTCTAGATGGTCAGTGTGGCAGAGCAAAGATAATAAGCTTGAGGGATTTCAAGGTGGTTTAGCACTTTTAGGGTGTGACGTTGAAAAGGGGTAAAGGAGAGGGAAGAGGAAAGCAAGCCCTTCCACAAAAGGTGGCCAGGAACCGTGAAAGAATTTCCTGAAGTATGGTGGGGCATGGTCAGATATTTGTGAAAAATTAGTACCAGATGGCTCCCCACTTCTGTTAGTGAAACACATCGCTGATTTATACTTGTTGCTACACCCAGAACCAGCATGAGACAGTGCAGGATCCTCCTGGAGAAGAAATAGGTGGGTCTCCTTTGCTATGTCCACCTGCCCTAGGACTCCCCTGTCTCACATTAGCCACATCCGACTTGAGCTCCTTGCTGTGCTGAGCCCTGGCTGGGGTGGAGCCTGCTCAGGGGGAAATGAAATGCTGTATCTGGATTTTGGCTACTCCAGTTCACTCCTGTTGGTTGGTATCACCAGCTAAACCAAAGGTAGTCATCTTAGAATGCAGCCTCAGAATTCAGAAGGTAGCCCTGGAAGCTACTCACTCTCTACAGTTAAACCTGCTGCTTTTATTTTTGTGTGATTCCTGGGAAAAGAATACTCAGAATCTGTCTGCATCGGATGCTGATCTTGAATGGAGAGGAACTCATGATGACGGAGCCCCCAGATCTCCCATTAGAAACCGGCCCCTTTGAGGTATCCCCCAGGTCTGAGAAGTCTTTCCCTGGGGAGCTCCGCTGCCTCCATGCAGAAATGTTCTCTCCGAAGCCTCCAGTCTTTTCATGCTGCCAGGCTGCCGATCCTCTGGGCACAGCCACTTCTATTAGTGACTCTTGTAGTGTGTCCACTGTGACCTGTGGGGAAGAGTAAGTGTTTTTTTCCCTTCGGCTGCTCTGTCTCAAATGTCGGTCAGACTCTTCTTGGTGGCAGACTGGGCTGCCGTTTACAGTGTGACTTCACCAGAGGTTTAGCCTCGGTGCAGCATAGGAGAAATGCAGCAGGTCAGGACCTCCTCGTGGGGGCTCCTGCTGGCTCCAGCCTGCCTCTAGTGACAGGGGCCGTCTTCCATCCCACAACTGTGAGCCTTCCACAAGTCAGCCTCTCCCAGTTCAGACTGAGGGGAATGTTGACTCTAGAAAAGAGAGGGTCTTCTAGAATTCTGGTCCAAATCCTACTTCCACATGTCCTGCTAGGACTCATCTCAGGATAAGTGATGAGCAGAAAACCCATGCAGTAGTGATTCGTGGGAGTTTGGTTTAGCTCTGTGGCCCTAGCAGGGCAATTTCATAATAACCCAGCCATGAGCACACTACCCATAGTCTGGGTTCTCTGGAGTTCAACATCCCTGTGAAGTATACAAACAGTCTAACTATAAATTGGACTGTTCCTTTTCACGCTGTGTCGTCTAGAATTTAGAAAAATTCCATGAGGCACACAAAGAAGGCCTTGTTATCCAGTGGTTAATGTGCTAAAGCAGCCTATGTTAGGTGGCTATGTAAAGTATTCTATGGCTTGTTTATGGGACAAATGGATAGAGATAAGATAGAGTATTAACATTTCATAGATATATCTGCTTGAAGTGTGACTCCACTTATATTTCTTTACTTCATCAAATAATTTGTTTCATTTATATTTATTGGCAACACCCTGCCATGATCTGTACTTTTTGAACTATATTTTCTCTATGAATTTTAGTATTTTTTTTCTCTCTAACCAGTTTCATTGTAGGCATATATATTGAGCTATTGAGACAAACTCAGGAAACAAAAAATAAAAAGAAATAGTTTGCTTTGGAATGCTTGTCCTGTTTTATAATATGGAAATATTTTCTTCTTTTATTGAGATTGGTTTGAGTTGTTATGATTTCTAGTGACCAAAAAAAAGCATCATTGTAATAGGATTCATTAATTTGTGTTTGACTTGACAGTTTCTGGTCTAAATGGTACTTTATATACTGTGTACTTATAGAATTATATCTATAATTTTTCCAATGGATAGATTATCCAAAGAATGTTGCCTATGACATAAAGGTATGTACAAGTAAGGATTTCTAGGTGGGGTTTAAGTAGCTGAAGCTGTTGATTTGATGTGGTCTAAGGGTGAGATAGAAATGTCACTTCCATCTTTCTCATCATTGTCATTTTTTTTTTTTTTAATGAGCAAAGTCTTCATGGACTACCTTTGTTTTTGTCACTGCCCTTACATTGAAGTCTCTCCAGGCCACTATGAACCTCAAACTGTCAATTCCAACTGCCTCAAATCCCTTTTGGACTGAAGAAAGTTATAAATAAAATGGCCAAATGCAGCTTAATCTTTTCTTAATTTTCAGGTCCCACATGCTGACATGTTCAGTCTCCTGGGACAACATGACCACTCACACTTTCTTTCCTGTAGCAGTTCTGTGGTCCAGACTTGACTTCACAGGGACAGTTGTGTGTGTGTGAGATTCTGGGCTGTCCATGCAATGTAGCATGTTTAGCTGCATCCCTGTCATCTAGTAGATGCATCTTAATGTGTAACACTCATGGCAATCAAAGTTTTCTGTACACATTGTAAAAAAAATGTCTGCCAGGTGCTAAAACTGCCCTGGTTGAGAACCACTGTCCTAATGTCCCTCACATTTATAGTATCCATTCTATTTTTGATGCCTTATTCAGGCCTTGAGATTTTGGTGGGATATGTAAAGCACCCCACCTCACCCTCCCCACACACACAGAGCTGCTCTTGCCTTTCCTCTCTGCAAAGACACAGGATGATACATGGTAATGTTTACACACATGAAGGCAATAATACAAAAACTTCATGAGAACGACTAAGAAAACAAAAGAATCTCATGTGGGAGCAGGAGAAGAGTGATGATTTCACATGCATTCAGTTCCATAGATAGAAAGGTGCAGTTATGGACTGAATGTCTGTGACCCTCCAAACCTCCAAATTCATATGTTGACACCATAATCCACAATGTGATAATATTTGGAGATGGAGCCTGGGATGATGACGTCATGAAGTTGGAGCCCCCATGATGGATTAGCATCCTGATAAGGAGATAAGGGAACAGAAACCTCCACTACCCACACTGCCTTGTGAGGATATAGCAGGTAGATGTTCCTCTTCAAACCAGGAAGAAGGCCTGACTGAGAACTGAATTGGCCAGTGCCTTGTTCTTGGACTTCACAGTCTTCAGAACTGTAAGAAAGAAATGCATAAAACAAACAAACAAACAACAAACAAAAAACAAACAAACAAACAAACAAAAAAAAAACAAAAAAAAAGAAAGAAATGCTTGCTGTTTAAGCCACCCAGTCTATGGTATTTTTATTACAGCAGCCTGAGCTGCTTATGACAGATGTCGAAGTGAGTGGCCCTTAGCAGGCTGCTATAAATTCAAGCTTGGACCAAAGGGGCCCTAAGCCCTGCCCCCCAGTCAGGTGTATTGGCTGATCAGTCTGTATTGGCTTCTCCCACTGGTCTGCACAAGAGTCTCAGCAGCAAATGCCCCTAAGCCCTCCCTCTCTGACATCCTCTATCCCCACTCCAGCCCACTTCCATCTCTCAGAGAAATCCCTATTTTCATGCACGTGACATGGTGGTTCCCCATTCTGCTTCCCCGAGGCCAGGCCATAGCTGTTCTCCTATGAGCAGGATCTAGACCCTGAGGGTTGGCCTCACTTTCCTATGCAACACTTACATGAATAGCATCAGTTTTCAGAATAAACTCTCTAGAGAAAGTGTGATTTCTCAGTGTTCTCCAAGGCAGTGTCAGTCTGGACTCTTGCTCACCGGTTATGGTGGAAACATGAACAACCGTGGTGGTCTGATGGTCCTTCCCAACTTTCCCAACACCACTTGGAAGCAGTTGCAGTTTTGTGGTGGCGATTATTTTGTTTTGATTTTTGCCCAATAGCACTCTCTTCCTTTTGGATAAAAGATTCTTTAGTATTATTTTTTAATTCACTTTATTGCTCATTTTTGTTCTGCATAATTTTCAGTGTTTTCTTCTCATTTCTTTTTTTCCCCTTTGCTTTCACTAACTAGAAAGACTAGTTCTCTCAGCAAGGTACGTTTTTAAATTCACTTGTGTGTTACATTTTCCCATTACAAAGGTTAACAGCTTTGCCTTGCCATTTATAATAAAACAAAACACAACCTAGATATATGGCTCTCCCTCTTAGGATGTAGTAAAAGGGGAAAGACTTCCTTGTCCCAGCATGCTTTGCCCAAAGTGACTCAGAGCTTGTTAGGCACTTGCTGTCAGGCGAAGGAGGCTGGCCCAGGAGCTTTTGGGGAAGCCTGTGCTACTCAAGATGATGCTGGCTGCTTGCTGGGGTTCCTGGGTGACCCCGATCACTACTCTGCTTTCCAGACTTGGGTTTTTCTTCATGGATCTGTGCCAAATGCTTAAATGTGGCTGGCTCTCTGTTCTAAAGATCCAGAGATATTGATCTTCTCTTGCTTCAGTTGGTGTAAGTCAGTGCCATTTCACATGTGGTGGTTAATGGTACTGCTGGGATCAGGGGCTCTGCCCCAGTATTAAAGGAGGAAATTGGATACAAGGGGGTGGCAAGAGGCAGATCTGAACAAATGGCATTCCTAAATGAGTTGCAGTCTATGTTGAGAATAGAGCTGGGTTGCTAAGGCTCTGGTCCCCAAACTGTGTGCCAGGGCACCGTGGAGCATTGCGAAAAATTTACAGGGGTACTGCGGGATGTTTACATGGTCAAGAGAAACACAGCAACATCAGCTGGACAGCATGCAAAACAAGGTGGCTCTTTTGGCCAAAGGATGCCATACAAAAAATCACTGAAATACTGAGTGCCAGGAACCAAGAAATCTTGGGAACTTCTGCTCTAAAGGAACAGTTGGAGGTCCTTCAGGGCCAGGTATTATGAGGAATGGCGGAGTGGCAGGAAGGAGGGTGAGGAAAGAGGAGAAAACATAGATTTGGAAGTTGAGCAATTGGGTCAAAATGACTTTTGTGTAAAAGGCTTCAGATTGGCTGATGGATACAGTGCTCTGGACTCCAGACTCTATGCTTTCTCAACTGTGTGAGACCTGACACTTCTGTCCCTGCTGGTCACCACTACCCTAAACCCCTCCAACCAAGCACTTCACCTCTTTATTCTTAGCCTTTATTTGTTCACTCAGTAAATATTTATTGGCTGCTACCTCCACGAGGAGATAGCAGTAAGCAGAACAGATGGGAATCCCCGATGTTCTGAAGCTTACATTTTTCTGGAATAATATTTAATAGGATATTATCGGTGCTTACCACAAGCCAGGCATTGCTCTAAAAGATTTGCATTTATTAATTCATTTAATCCTCACAAAATTTTTTTTCATAAGCATAATTATCATGGCCATTTACATGTGTCTGGTGTAAAGGATGACTCTCAGACCATTTTGCTGCTCCTATTACTGGACTGCATCCTCACTAATCTGATAGCAGGCAGGCACAGCAGCAGCAGCAAGAACCAGAATGAAACATGCTCCATCGATCTGTTTACATCTAGCACTGTGTGATGCTCTGATAGGGTGGTATGACCCTGCTCGATTTTACCTCCCAGCAAACTACACACTTTCTAGAGTCTAAAAAACGTTCTGAGTGCATTCTCATCTCCATGTACATTTTTCAGACTCAATGGAAGCTGCATTAGCAAAATGTTAAGCCTCACAATGGGCATGTCCCCTGTTCCTGTGTCTTTGTAGGGCTTGCGCTAAACACAACCTCTGAGGTCGATGTAAAACTGGCAGTGCCAGCCAAGCTTCTCCTCTGATCATGATGAAGAGTGGCTGGCTTGTGGGTTGCTGACCAGTGAAGTCAAGCACTGTGACTTCAGAAGCATCAACTGGATGTTCTACGGTGGTTTCTTTCCATATGTTGCGGGGCTCAGTTGTTTCCTACAAAAGCAGAAATCAACAGCAACTAAGGATGTTAGATGGTTGATGGTTATGTCAAATGAAATTTCCATGAAATACAGAAAGTTCATGCTGTTATTCTCTTTCCCATAATGAAGATAATACTGGCTAATCATAGAAAATGCAGAAAGCCATATAATAGAATAAAAGTAACTCCAATCATATCATCCAAAGAAAACGACTCTTGACCTTTTGGCATATTTTCTTTTGCTCTTTTTCTTAGCAATGATCTGCTTCCCTTCCATTAATAAAAATCTACCAAGCATTGACTATATGCAGGACATCATGGTTGCACTTTGGTGCAAAGTAGCATAGACATATTTTCCCATTCATATGGATATACAAAAAGGCAAATTACTATCTACCTAATCTTAAAAACAAACCGACCCAATACTTCCTCTCAACCATAAGCCCCCTCTAATCTGTCTCCTCCTTTTTTTTTTTCCTCACAGCCATGAACTTGATTTCATTAAAGATAGCTGTGGTGTGTAGCTCTTCTCAAATTTTTGTTAAAATTCACTTAATAGCAGAGGCAAAAGAAAATGTGTCCTGTCTTTCGTCCTTTGCTATAATGCTTCCTAGATCTGTGCTCTGGTTTACAAATCTCTGTCCTTTTGAGCAAATTATTTGAGTTTAGGGACTATGGCTTATCCATCTTTTTAACCTCGGAAAGAGGTAAGCGTTCAATAAATGTATACATCTCCTTTTTGCTAGAGCCTTGCTCCAGGGCATCCGTGATCTTGGCTGGGCACAATCACGGAACACCAAGGATCACCTAGACTTTTACAACAGAAGCCAAAGGGGAATCAACACCTGCACTGAGCCTTTGGGGAATCTGCATGCCTCCTTATCAGGACCCATCTGCATGGTTATACATGTGCCCGTGGCAGTGCAGGCATATCCATAATGGGCACATGGGTCCTGAGATGATCAGCAAACATGATTTCCAACTGATTGTGGACACTGATTGTGGATCAGTCACCTGCCAACAAATGGGAGTCATAATCTGCTCATATTGTACGGGGTGCTTTACCAGATGCGTCAGGGTTATAGAGAAGAGCCAAGTAGATTCCATGACTCTAGGCCATTTGTAATCCAGAGCAGCGTGACAATGGCTGACACATCCTGGCAGATGATCTGAATCACTTGGGAAATCTTAAGAGAATTGTGCATGTGTAAATAGGCACATGTCTGTCACATTTACACTTGATCCACTTCATGCTTACTAAAATCAAATGGGAACAGGGATCTGGAATTGCAAAGCTTCCCTCATGGTTCTGATGAGCAACAAGGCTTAGGGACTCCTGAGTTATAATTCTTACGGAATTTTGAAAATTTTGAGAGGGGAACTTGAAACTTGAAAGCGACAAAAGTGTAAAGCCCGTAACACACGGCCATATCTGATGTCTCCTCACATGCAGAGGGTCTGGCCTCTACCCCTCCTCTAGCTGGAAAGGCACCTCACTCCTGAGTTCCCATTCAGCTGGGTTGAGGGTGACAGGAGTGCATCATGCCATATCCATAGGATGGGAAGGATGCTCTGCTTTTCTAGACTGAAATAAGAAGTAAGCAAGACTACAGTAGTGAAAGGATGATTCCAGTGCAATAGAGAAATTGTGTTTCGGAAGCCCTGTAGGAAAACTGGAAGTGGAAGTCCTGCTGGTACTACAGTTGAAGTAATGCCTGTGCTCCTTGTATTTAGTTGTTCCTGAAAAGATAAATGAAGTAATAGGCATGAAAAATATTTGTAAAAGGCAGAATAATTGCATAAATGAATGATGGAATTCTGTAAGTACTGCAATAATGAATCGTTTTTCTTCTTTTTGTCTGGCCTCCAGTAAATTCCAGCACTTCACATTCAGTGCCGCTGAGTCCCATGATACCAAAGGCGTGCATTGACTGTCAAGACCAAATTGTATTCTGAATTCAAAATAAAATAACTTTTCTATTATCTACCATTTGGATTATCTGTACCATTTTTATTATAAATAATGAAAACCTGAATATAGGTGATGATAATAACAGTGATATCTTTGCGATGATGTGCTTGGTTCAGAGCACTTCTGTGTTGAGAGGAACAAACAAAATAATATATATAAATGTTAGACAGCTTTGTGCATAATATTTTCAGGACACCTGAATACCTGAGTACATAATAATTATATATTTGCCTGCCTTAGAATTCAAGATGACACTCTTTTCACATTCAAGATAACAATAGATGCATATTTTATTTCCAGGAAAATGCTGGTATATTTCATCTTAGCTAATCTAGGTATTTGTATTCTAAAGATAGGTGGCCAAAACTAGATTGCTAATGTAAAGTGGCATTTTTGTATCATAGGTTTGTAGATATGCAGAATATCAATTGAAAAATTGTATGTATAAGTAGCCAAAACATGTGTTTGTGTTGTGTTATTGAAATTTTAAAACATTGGCTGTGAGATCACTCAAAGATATGTCAGTGTGACATGTAAATCTCGAGAAATTCATGAAGGATCTGCAAGAGCATTTGCAAGACCCTTGAATATATGCAATTGTGGGTTTCATGAAGTGGAATTCTTCCAGTGGGTCTTGGAGAGGAAGAGTAAAGACTTCTATGTGGTACTTCTCAATTTTTATTTTTATTTTTTAATTTTTAGTGGAAACTAGACTACTCCTTCTTGGGAGAGAACTATCTAGCCAGCATCCTATCCCCCTTGGGAATTTGTGTTTTTCTTCTTTCTGTTTATTTACTCATTTATCTCTTCACTTTTGCCTTCATTTTGGTTTGAGCATTTTAGCAATTGAGTATTGATTATCTTCATTTTTTATTTTCAGGTGGTAACTAAATAATCATTTAACAAATGCTGTCTTGTACTTTATAGAGTGAGTGTTCTGGTTAGCCTGGACCTAATGGAATGCCTCCCTTCTTTCAACTGTCATGAGTTAAATCTCATAACATAGTTTGATACAATTTATGGATCTGATAAATGTAACACCACACAATGTAGCAAATGTTGTGTTTTGTGGGACACCTGGATGGCTCAGTGGTTGAGTGTCTGCCTTCAGCTTGGGCCATGAACCCAGGGTCCTGGGATCAAGTCCCACATCGGGCTCCCCATGGGAAGCCTGCTTCTCCCTCTACCTATGTCTCTGCCTGTCTCTCTGTGTCTCTCATGAATAAATAAATAAAATCTTTTTTAGGGATCCCTGGGTGGCGCAGCAGTTTGGCGCCTACCTTTGGCCCAGGACGCGGTCCTGGAGACCCAGGATCGAGTCCCACGTCGGGCTCCCGGTGCATGGAGCCTGCTTCTCCCTCTACCTGTGTCTCTGCCTCTCTCTCTCTCTCACTGTGTGCCTATCATAAATAAATAAAAGTTTAAAAAAATTTTTTTAAATCTTTTTTAAAAAATGTTTTGTGTCCACTTATCCATTCCCCTTCCTTTCAGTATTAGAACCCACATTTTCATTGGGCCCCACCTGTCTTATTGCCAACCCTATGCTTCCAGTGAGACTCTGCTCCAACTGTAGCAGTGGGACATGTCACACAGGGCTGGCCGGAGCCATAAAGGTTGGTTGAGAGGTGGGATTTTGCAAGTCATTGTAATCCTGTCTCTCTGGCCACCACTACTTATTTAGAGACTGAGTTCATTTGGTTAGAGTGAATCGTTAGACTTATGTCATAGTTGTTGGAAAACAAGCTGTTTCCCATGGGCCTTGAGTACTTGAGTAGGTAGGAGATAGGCCCATTATGGTTGCCAATCATTCTGGCTGAGGCCGGACAGAGCTGAGTGACAGAGATTTCAGCCAGAGGCATTGTTTGAATGTTTGAATCCTTTTCACCTCGTATCTGGGAGTTTTTCATTCCTGGGTCTGTTAATGATTCTGCATATTTCCCTTTCGAATTACCCTAGTTTGATTTGGGTTTTCTGTTACCCCCGAATAGAATAGACACTGGATTTTATGTGTTTACAGGGTGAGGTGCAGAGTTTATCCCAAATCTCTCATCTCACTACTTAAACATGTCAATTGCAGTGATAGGATTTGTAAGGGACTGACTTGGGGGTTCCAGAATAGCTCTGGGCACAATTGTGGGATAACGTGGGGAAGAATTTAAATTTCTTACAGGTTCTAGAAAATCACTGTCTTCAATCTTACTGCACTTAGTTTTGAGGAAAAATACATATCCCTTTTATTTTCAACATGGGCTGTATTGCAGGTGTCAACTATTGATTATCTGTACCAGGAAGTGGAGCCATGGTCTTAAATATTGCCAAAGGTTACTCATATTTTACTTTGTAATCAAACCCTTAGGGTGCAACTCTGCCTTCCTTTTTCATGCTGGTCTTATGCCAACACAAAAGTATATTTATTTTCTGAACATGTTCCAATTAACATTCCAGGCAGGATTACTGGCTGGTGGGGAAAGGCTTCTCGAGTTTTAAATTTTGTTCTGGATAATTTACAAGGAAAAAAAAAAGTGCATGTGATTAGTTAGGAAATAAGTTAAATTAACGTATCAGGGCACTTGTGCATGTATAGTCACCAGGCAGAGTGTTCCTTTGAAGGTATCATAGCTTCAAGCTTTTGGGAAAGACATCTGGAGTCTGTGAGAATCACAGGTCTACTTCCAAAAGTCGACAGGGAAAGTAATCCAAATTTTTCACTGCTCTGGCAGGGTCTAGGCTGGAAAAGCCACGGGCAGGGTGTCCATTCTTCTCTGGCATGATTCAGCTTCCTGTTCAGAATTCAGAGCTCGCTGTGGCAAGAAATTGACAAATGGTCAGAAATGTGCCGTCAGTGACGTGCCTCTGTGATGTTGGGTTTTGTTCAAACGATGGATTGGCTTTATGTAGAATAAAAGCCATTAGAAACATATGGTGCAACAGTTGGCTGCAGAATTTGTTTGTTTTGTTGTAACTCCAGAAAGCTGCTACTGTTTGGCTTTGACATGCCCTTGAAAATCCAAGATGCTTTGGTCAATGTGTTTGTTGTATTCAACTGCATATAAATTTTATGGGAACTTCTGTTGTGTAAGACAGGCTTCACTTCTTTTTTTTTTTTTTTTTTTCAAGTTGATCTGAGATGAAAGGACAAGATGTAATTTGTAAAGTACAAGGAAAGTAATTGGAGAAGCTACAGGCAGGAATCAGGCTTGTTATTTTATAGCCACATGACTTTATTTTAAGTTTCTTTTAAGGTGGAAAAGCAGATCCTATTGAAGGGGTTTCTATCAGTGCTGAAGTTCATGCTGAAATGTACGTGATCATAACATAACCAAAATTGTGTAATTCAGAAAGATCTAGGGGTTATTCTGAAACCTCACTTTTGCTTAATGCTTCTTGATAAAGGCAAGATTGTTGTATTTCTAAGTTTAGGTCAGACAGATTAGGACACTTTGGGCTCAAATCATTGCTTAATGAGAGGCATGTTTAGCACTTGCTTATTCAGAGAGCACTTTGCAGATTATCTGGCACCAGAGTTGCTTAAAATACTCTGACATGATTATAATCATGGAAAGGAAGTGACTTAATGCTGTTGATGATGTGAATGTCCTTTGCTGGACGATTTGAGAATCAAATGCCAAATTGAACCTTAGGTTCAGAAAATTTATAAAACGAGCCCCTTGGCGAGGGAGTGGGAGATGGGAACGGAGTAGAAAAAATAAAACCATCTTACACTTTGAAATTCCCTATCCTGTGGGCATAGAAAGATAACATGTGTACTATGTTGTTTCTTTCTCTTTCTCCCTCTCTCTCTCTTTTAATAGCCTAGGTCAGTTTAAACTGTCCTGATGTTACCAGAGTAAATACTATTTAAACTTTAAAGAATCTGGGAAAGGAGTCACCATAATAAGTGTTTAACACATTAAACACCAACGTTTTGAATTAGACTCATAATTCAGAGAGTGAGTTGCTGTGACGAGCATGAATATAGGTCTAACGCCCCAAGCAAGTGAGGGGATCCGGACCTAAAGAGGGTGATGCCTTTGACCTGCTTTCTTAGAAATGCCTAGCAGTTCCATTTCCTTTTTCCTTTAGAGATACTCACATACAGGTGTGGTGGAGAAGCATGAGGCTGTGTGATCCTCTGGCTTACAAGATTAATTTTTAAGTAATAACCAAGGGACACAAGGGAGCTCTTTATAATTATGTAACAACAATGGGTATAAACGAAGGGTGTCCAGGACATGATGATGGTTATCCCAGTAATAATTAGCTTGCATGGAGCATTTGCTCTCTGTCCAGCATCATGCTGAGCACCTATGGGCATTATCTCACTCCAACCCAATGATAACCCAGTCAGGTAATTACTGTTTTTTGTTTGTTTGTTTGTTTGTTTGTTTTTAATTCCTGTGATGGTTAATGGTATGTGTCAACTTGGCTAGGCCGTGGTACCCAATTGTTTGGTCACAGCCTGGCCTAGACGTTGTTGTAAAGGTATTTTGGATGTGGTCATTTATTTTTTTTTAATTTTTTAAAATGACTTTATTTATTTATTTATTTATGAGAGACACAGAGAGAGAGAGAGAGAGGGAGAGAGAGAGAGAGAGGCAGAGATGCAGGCAGAGGGAGAAGCAGGCCCCATGCAGGGAGCCTGACATGGGACTCGATCCCAGGACTCCAAGATCACACCCTGGGCTGAAGGCGGTGCTAAGCCACTGAGCTACCCGGGCTGCCCTGTGGTCAACGTTTAAATCAGTGGACTCTGAATAAACAGATAATCTTGCATACGATGGGTGAGCCTCATTGAATCAACTGAAGGCTTTAAAAGACTGAGTTCCTGAAAAAGGAATTTACTTTAAGACTGCAACCTAGAAATCCTGAGTTTCCAGCCTGCTGCCCTATGAAATTTGGACTTGCCAGTTTTCACAATTGCATGAGATAGTTCTTTGAAATGTCTCTGTCTCTGATAATATTCTATTAGATAACCGATATGTACTATTGGTTTTGTCTCTCTGGAGAACCCTGACTCAGGCAATCCTGATTTTACAGATGAAATGAAAGCACAGGGAGGTTAATTAACTTATCTAAAGTCAAGTTACACAACTCATAAATGGAAAAGATGAGATTTGAATCTGGATTTTTGGATGCCGGGGCTCAAGCTCTTTACCATTAAGTTCTGTTGTGCCTTAAAAACATAAACAAAACAACAAAAACCCTGATGTGATTTTTGTTTCAACTGGCCTTACTTCCTCTGAGACTCTTGACAGTTTTCTGCTGTTGGAGAGTATCAATCAAAGCCTTTGTGATAGTTTTGTAGTGGATGATATTGGGCCACTGGTACTTCTGGTCCAGACTAGGCATTCTTCAATTGCCCTCCTACAAGATGTGCTCAGGGCATATGAAGGAATATCCCTGTGCATTGTTTGCATTTATGGGAAGTGTTTCAACAGAAGACCTACTCCAGACCTGTCAATGGATTATCATTGTCATCATTAATTAGTGCAAATTCACACATGATGCAATAGGCTGGCATGTTTTAAAACTAGTAAAAGGGGTAATTCTCTGAAAGTAATACTCTGCTAGGCAGAAAAAACCTCAAAACTTATTTTTATAGTACATTGAGAGGTAATTTTTTTGAGAGGTAAATTTTTATATGGAATTTATAATCAAGATTCATACTTTGAATCACAGGAATATGTGTGACTCAAAACAATAATTGTGATCATCTCTCAACATTTCTGAGTGTCATCAATTCAGACAGGGCACAGTGGGAGTGGCTTATCTCTGCTCCATGATGTCTGAGGCTTCACTTGGAGGTCTCAAAGGCCAGGGCCTGGAATCATCTGAAGGTTTGTTCACTCACATGTCTAGCAGTTGATGGCTGTCAGCTGGAGATTTAGCTGAGGCTGCTGATTATAGCATGTACACATGGCCTCCTCGTGTGGCCTGGAAGTCCTCACAATATGGTGATCAGGTTGCAAAGGCAAGCATCTTGTAGGGAAAGGTGGGAAGTGCATTGCACTTTAGGAACCAGCCTTGGACGTCAGTAGCATCAATTCCACCACAGCCAGGAAAGCCCTCCAAGTTTAAATGGATGGAACATAGACCCCACCTTTCAGTGGACATGTGTCAACATCACCTTTTAGGAAGAGCATGTGAAAGAGAACGCATATTGATTTGGCCATCATTGGAAAATACAACCTGCCCAGCGTCCTCTGACTACAACAGTTCGCATCATGTCTCTTCCATGTGCAAAATACACTCACCTCCTCCCCCAAGAGCTGAAGTCTGGTTTCATCAAAGCATAGGCTCAGAGTCTAAGGTCTCACCATTTAAATAAGCTTCAGATGCAGAAGAGCCACCTCTGGGGGGTGTGTGTGTGTGTGTGTGTGTGTGTGTGTGTGTGTTTTATAAAATTTTGTATCTTCAGTCTGAAATCTGTGAACTAAAAAGACAAGTTATGTGCACCACCCTCAACATACAGCAGTGGGACAGCCACTGGAAAATGGGGGCCTTCTATTTGGAACGGGCTGGAATGAGAAACATGCAGGAGTTACTGGTTCACAGAAAGTCTGAAACACTGCCTGGCAGGCGATGCAGCTACTTGATTAGGATTCAGTCCTGCTATCTAGAAATGATTCCCCATGACTTTTGGCTTTTGTCTGAGTCTTTCTTCTCCTTGCATAATAAGTGACCTTTTTTTTTGAGTCTTTTCCCCAGCCTCATATCTGCTTGTAGTAGTTTGAGGATTCAATGGTCTCTTTTCATCAGAACCATCTCTGTCCATTTTAGTCTGAACTTTCAGTGTTTCTATTGGTCCAATCTTTTAAAAAAGACCTGGTAGGTCTGAATTGAATTGAGGTTCACTCCTTTAGACAAAACTACAGTCATCTCTTTGAGATAAGCCCTAGAACTTCTGATGAGGAATGTCACCTTCAAGATGTGGAGAGCCAGCACTGTGTTATGGGCAGAATCTTTGAGGCATTCTGGTTTACGTCTTTCAGAGATTTTATTAAAGGGCAAATGAACCCTTGGCTTTATTACTGAAAGTTGTTCTCTGGGTGGAATTCATTATCATCTGTCCTATAAAAGCATTAAACTGGAAATGTTTGAGGTTCCGAAATTGCTTTTTCTTGAAGCAACAGTTAGAATGTGGCCAATCGAGTTCAAAATTGTTTTATGGGAGCTTGCACTGGGTATGTCTCAGATGAATGTGCAACAGTTTTAAAAGCTTCATGAAGACATGTAAAATGTCCAGACCTGGATGCTTTACCTAAGTTAGGTTATATGTTCTGTTACTTTTTTATGAAGCGATAGAATTTTGCTTATATTCTCACTCATGTGTAAAGCATCTCATCTTCTCATGACCACATAGGTCCTGTGGGATTTTCTTATGATCAAAGCTTTTATTTTGTGAAAACTTTTCACTACACTATAACCAAAATTTATATGGGATAAATGAAATCGCCTGATTAGCAATATTTTTCTGTTACTATTGATTTCTCCTTTTTATAGTCACAGACAAATCTCCCTTTTACTATAAATTTGATAGTACCTTTTTATGCTTGCCCTTCATCTTTCAGTAGTGAGAATTTAGAAACAAAAACTTCTTTTCTTCTTTCTAGAATCCCTGTGGTGTTTCCTGGGGTCTGTAATGGCCCACTGTTGCAAATTGGGTTCCCTTGGATCTAGATCAGCATGCAGGATCTCCTTTAGAGATGCTCTTGGGATCAGAATCTGGGGAAGGGAAAGGGAGGAAACAGCTTTCCTTCTCCCTCTGCCTATTCCTGTAACACAGTCTCAGCAAAGACCTCAGCCAACCCCATGTGTAGCACCTGATGTCTCATGGCCTTTCAGAGTGGTCCTGAGTTGGGGGTGAGGAAGCTGAGTCTTCATACCCCTGTGTTAATCAGTCATAGATGTGGGTTACCTTGGGCAAGGTAAAACTCTCCAGCCCAGGTGCTATTTGAGCTCAACAGCTAATGGCCAGCAGTTCTGTTACATACATGTGAGGCAGAATGGGGTGGGGGAAGGCCAGACGAATTATTTGTATGCCTTAGTGGTAGATCTCTCATGAGATAGAACAGATGGTCTTTTATGTTGAGTTTTTTCTAAATCAAGAAAGAATTATCTTTATATCATTATGCAGCAAATAAAACGATGACTTCTTTCTATGAGAATCAGACATAAAATGAAACACCTTTGAGAGCTTCTCCGTCTTTCTTACAACTAGAACAACTGTTTTCTCTGGGATGTTAGGGTATTATTACATTCTCTGCCCTCATCTTTTGGTCTGAGAAGGTGGGGCTCCCACACGTATCCACAGACATAGCAGGGACTTGTGCGTAACATGATGAGCATGCGTACAAGATTGCTGTTACTAGTTTACGTGTCCTTGTCCCACAGTGGATTGGAAGGCTTGGGCCATATTTTATTAATCTTGTCTCATCTGCCTGGCCAAGCACCCAGCACTTGAAGGTGCTCACAAATTTGTCGTGACTGGCTCCTGCCTCCTGTAGCTGTTGTAAAGAAGGCATTATTTTACTTTCCTTCTTGTCTCTGAAACTCCACTCAGCCATTCTGAGTAGTTGCTCCTGCTCCTATTTTAGCTGATTTCTGATACTTCTTTTTTTTGAGATTTTATTTAATCATGAGACACACACACACACACACACACACACACACACACACAGAGGCAGAGACACAGGAAGAGGGAGAAGCAGGCTCCATGCAGGGAGCCTGACGTGGGACTCGATCCCTGGTCTCCAGGATCACACCCTGGGCTGAAGGTGGTGCTAAACTGCTGAGCCTCCCGGCTGCCCATGATTTCTGATACTTCTTGAATGAACCTGCCCTCTCTACCCATTCAGAGTATCACATTATTTCCAAGGACAGAGCACCAAGTAGGTCTAAGCTAGGAGTCCCTGAAGGTCCCTTAGAATTTAATTTGTAGCTAGTTATCTAATAGTTGCTTCTTGACTGACAGAGTACCATTTAATGTTGGATGTAGAAGGGTATTCTCATTCCCTTGTTTGATGATAGTTTCCAAAACTCAAAACTATCTTAATCATAAAGGTAAATTTATTGGCTCGTATATTTGGGAGTAGGGGGATAAGGAATGACCTCAGGCAGAGCTGGATCCAGGGGCTTAAACAACATCAGCCAGGTGCTCTCTCTCCTTTTCTGTAGCTCAGTTCAATTCCTCTATGCTGTGGCTTTATTCTTAGGCAGAGTTTCTCCCTATGGTATGAGAGATGGCTAACGATGACCTCAAACTTATCTCTCTACAACTCAGGATTGAAAGGGAAAAGGTGCCACCTTTCTTCCTCTTAGCATTCGTATTACATATTTCATGGGGAGAATCACATACCTAAATCCAAACAATTCCTCAACATTACTAGGGGATGGAAAATTCTTATTTGCCAGCCTGAGGCATCTGCACCTTGATTGAGACACTGACATAGACTGTGTGCATTTGGAGAATCTCCTCCAGGGAGAATATGCTGGGCAAACACAAGTGTCATCTGTCACCAAAGAGGGAGAGTGGCTGTTCACATAAAGAGAGCTGGTTCAAGAGAGAAATGGACAAGGTGAAGATAGATGAGCATTTCATTTCTGAGTCAGAATTTCAAATACATGACTTTTCAAAATGTGTAGCCATAGGCTTGCCTCAGTTATTACCTTGTCACATTTACCTCTTTTTTGGAGCTGGTCTCCCCCTTCTCTCCTCTCCCCATTTAGTACTGTACCCAGCCTATAGGAGGTAGCTATCTGCTGGATAAACTGGAACTAGTGTCAAGTTTCTATTTGCATGCCTACTTAAATAGGTAGACTCTTTCAGAGTCAGACTGGCCAGGCAGCTCTGAGAGATTTTGTCTTTTTTGTAGTCAGATACAACAGTAAGAAAAATGCTTGCTTGAGTTGAACCATGCAGGTTGCCATGCTTCTGCTAAACCTTCCTTATGCAATAACAGGCAAACCACCATATTTTACATGGGAAAAAAAATGTGGTTTACTGTTATCTCATGCCTTTGTTTTCATGAAGTTCTAAATTATAAGGAATTACTTAGAAATAAAATTCACTGTGGAGCGCTCCTACTTTACACAGTAAGGATAAACCCACTGCTTCTAAAGTGAAATCTTTTCATTTTCTTTTAAAACTGTGATAATTTATTGTATGAAGTAGCACATTAACTTCTGGAAGCTAAATAGCTTTCGTTGTCAATGTGGCAAATTTCCTTATAAATAAACTCTCAAAGTGTGTTTCGGCCTCAATTCTGGTTTTAGGAATTTGAAAGTTCTTTTCATCCTCAGTGTCACAGGGGAGCATATGGCTATTTGGCTGGTTCTTAGGTGGCATCTGCCTCATTAGTATATAGACATACTTTTTTTTTTTTTTTTTTGTAGAATGTGTTGCACCCAGAATGATTCTGAATTTTCCTCTTACTGGGAAATAGATTTTCCTCCAGTGGCCGACTGTGATGTTTTGCTCATTTTACTTTGGGTGAAATCCATACATCTATGGTTGCAGGTAGAGAGTCTTATAGATTTCAGTGGGGATCCAAAATGTTTCAAGTTATCAAAAAAGCATTCTCCTTGTGGAGAAGTCTGTTGTGTGTTTTAATGACATTCTCCTTGTGCCTCCCTCAGGTGCCCCATGCTCACTCCCTGCCCTTGCTATCTTTATTAAGGAAAGAGAATGAGGGGATCCCTGGTTGGCTCAGTGGTTTAGCGCCTGCCTTTGGCCCAGGGAGTGATCCTGGAGTCCCGGGATCAAGTCCCGCATCACGCTCCCTGCATGGAGCCTGCTTCTCCCTCTGCCTGCATCTCTGCCTCTCTCTTTCTCTCTCATTCTCTATCTCATGAATAAATAAATAAATAAATAAATAAATAAATAAATAAAATCTTTAAAAAAAAAGGAAAGAGAATGAATTCTAGATTTGTCCGTTTTAGAGTTTTAGTCACAAAAATTGTGTTGAAGTAGTCAGATCTGGTAAATCTCTAAAAATGTAAAACTCTAGCTCTAACCCTTGAGTAGGAAATGAGGGAAGATGCTGATGGATGTGTTCCTTGGGGCTGGGGTTGGGATGGGTGGTTGGCTATCACCAACTACAAGGTGTTTTTTGAGCTTTTAGTCTGTCTCAATTTAGAGGAAATGAATATAGTTGGGCTTTCTGCTAATATCTTCCTTTGTGGCTATGAAATGGGGACATGGAAACACCTTAAAATAGTGAGGTGCAGGTGAAACTGCGGAGGAATAAGTGCAAGGAACAGGCTGACCATGCTGCAAAAACCACAATGAGGAGTGTATCTTCATTCAGCAAAGTATGGGAACAGAAGGGAGTCATCAGAAGTAACAATCTCAAGAGAGAAACTACTAGTATAAACCAAGGAACTGCCTTTACAAATGCATCATATGAAAGATGCTACTTACATTAATACTTGTTTTAATAATTATTATTATTATTATTATGAGTTTGCTAACGTTTGTTGAGCTTTCACTCCCTATGGTGGAACATACTTTCCTATGCTTTCAGGAGTTTTATTTATTATTGTCACAGCTCCCTGTGTTACAGGTGGTAAAATGATAAATAGTAAAACAGATGAACAGTTTCAGTAACTTCTCTGAGGTCAAACGTTTGAGGTTTGATACTCCACAGCAGTGGGTAGATCATAGACCCTTGCATCATCTGGAATAAGAACTTGGATTCTAGATGCACGTTTACAACAATTTGTCCTAAAGTATATTTTAAAATATATGCAATTTGGGAGAAAATGCAATGAGAACTTAAGATTCTGAGGCTTTTGATTCTTGAGGTATATATATACACATATGTGTATATATATATATATGATTTTATTTGTTTATTCATGAGAGAGAGAGAGAGGCAGAGACATAGGCAGAGGGAGAAACAGGCTCCCTGTGGGGAGCTTGATGCGGGACTTGATACCAGAACCCCAGGATCACACCCTGAGGTGAAAGCAGCTGCTCAGCCCCCAAGCCACCCAAGTGTCCTGATTCTTGAGCTTTTATTTACTTTTATTTTTTAAGATTTTATTTATTTATTCATGAGACACAGAGAGGGGGCGGCGGGGCAGAGATGCAGAGATACAGGCAGAGGGAGAAGAAGGCTCCATGCAGGAAGCCTGACATGGGACTCGATCCCTGGTCTCCAGGATCAGGCCCTGGGCTGAAGGCAGCGCTAAACCACTGAGCCACCCAGGCTGCCCGATTCTTGAGCTTTTAAATGACAGTATAAGAATTCCATTTCCAATAGTGGCAATAAGCTTGTTTGGGACTGTTCCTCATCAGAACAGCTAGACAGTCTGGAAGCGGTGAAGGATATCCACTTGAAAGTGTTGAGATTTATAAGATAGCAGGAATTTCTGGGGCTGATATCCCAGGGAAGGTGCCCCAAAAAAGGTGAGCCTAGTATTTGGTGCAAGTCTCCTTACTCAGGCACTTGCAGAATTAAGTGTCATCTGGGAGCTGAGAAGTATACTGGAGCCTGTGGAAAACTCGGAGGGTTTGGAAGTCATGTCCTGCTAGGGCAGAGGAGGCTGGGAAACAGCCCAGCTTTCAGTTGAGGCCCCAACAGGTTTCACTAAGAGAATAGGGGTGAGTCTGGAGGAGGGCAGTGACTGCACAGTGACTGCAGCCTTGGAATAAAATAATCTGTTCCTAACCCACCCATATGCCAGAAGCAAAAGTAAATGCTCTCTGGAGGAACATAACATCAACTGGACCCTCAATTTTTCTCAATAATCTATCATTTGGACTGCCATGCAATTAAAAATAACCAGGTACCCTAAAACACAGGATTTAACTGAAAATCAATAGGACAAGAATCATAAAGGTAGAAACCACTAGGTAGTCCAGGTTTTAGCTATTTAACTGTAATACAACATTAATCAGAAGACTTTAAAATAGCAATGATTAATATATTGAGGGAACTGAATGACAATATGGAACAATTTCAGGGAACTGATTCTATTTAAAAAGAAAAACCCATCAAATGGAGATTCTCGAATGAAAGTTTATAATAATCTAAGTTAAAAATCCAGTGGGTGGGTTAGGGGTGTCTGAGGGGTTCAGTTGGTTAAATATCCACCTCTTGATATCAGCTCAGGTCATGATTTCAGGATCATGAGATCAGGGTCATGAGATCAGGCCTGTGTCTGGCTCCACACTGAGAAGGGAGCCTGCTTGGGATTCTCGTTCTCTCCCCTTACCCCTTCCCGACCCACTCATCCATGTGTTGCTTGTTCTCTCTGTCAAAAACAAAAACGTAAACAGACCCAGGGGTTGGTTTAACAGAAGATTGTTCATACCTAAAAGACTCAAATAACCAAAATTTGGACAGAAAAAACGGTCTCAAGTGCAGAGAGGGAAAAAAAAAAAAGCATGGAAAACATGAGACATAGTACCTAGAAGGTCTAGTATGCATCATGGGCATCCCAGAAAGAAAGAAGACAAAAGGACAGAAATAATATTTGAGTAGGTAACAACAATAGTTTTCCCAAGATTGACAAACAGCATCAAGCCACAAATGTGGAGTTACAAACCTAGCATGAGAAATGCTAAGAAAATTTAAGCACACCATAGTCACACTGCTAAAATCCAAAGACAAGAAAAAGTCTTAAAAGCGGCTGGAAAAGTAAGACATGTTACCTTCAAAGGAGCAAGTAAGGCTTTCAGCTACTTCCCAATACAAATGATATGAGCTAATTAAAGAAGGTAGAATGGCACCTGTAAAGTGCTGAGAGAAAATATTTAATCAGTGCAGAATTCTACTTCTGAGGAAGATGAAACAAAATTATTTTTATGCAAAAAATAAAATAAAACACTGAGGAAATTAATTACCAGCACAATTGTACTATAACGAATGCTAAAGAGGGTTCTTTAGACAAAAGAAAAATCCTAGGTGAAACATGAAGGTGCAAGAAGCAGTGAGGAATAAAGGCAAGGGTAAATCTGAGCTTAAATCTGAGTGAAGGGGATCCCCGGGTGGCTCAGCGGTTTAGCGCCTGCCTTTGGCCCAGGGCATGATCCTGGAGTCCTGGGATCGAGTCCCGCATCGGGCTCCCTGTAAGGAACCTGCTTCTCCCCCTGCCTGTGTCTCTGCCTCTCTCTGTGTGTGTGTCTCTCATGAATAAATAAATAAAATCTTTAAAAACAAAAAAGTCTGAGTAAAAATTGGGGAGCTTGGGTGGCTCAGTTGGTTGGATGCCTGACTCTTGATTTTGGCTTAGAATCCTGGGATTGAACCCTGCATTGGGCTCTGCACTCAGTGGGAATTCTGCTTGAGATTTAAAATGCATGGCAGCTACAGCACATAAGTCAGGAAAAACAAAAGGGAATTAAAGGTGTTTTAAACTTCTTGAGTTTGGGGAAGTGTTATTATAAGTACAAATTGATACTGAGCTTTAGTAGCTCAGGGAGCCATGTTGTAATCTCTAGGGTAATCATGAAAAGAACAGAGAAGAAAATGAGTAAACAACAAGCTTCCAGTCTGGACATTCAAATATTAAAACTACTAAATCCAAAAGGGGCAAGTAAAGGGGAGAAAAAGGATCAAAGAACAGGTGGCTCAACAGAAAGTTCAAGCTCAAATATAGTTAAAATTATACTAAATATATGCAAAAAAGATCTCTGCCAAGACAAAGATTGCCAGCTTGGATAAAAAGGATAGGGATATAAAGCCTATTTATTGCTTACAAATGACATATCTTAAATATTAAGCTATAGAAAGGGTGAATAAATGTTGCATGCCTACACCAAAGAAAAGCTGAGATACTAAATTGAAATCAGAAAAAAGTTGACTTAAGGCAAGAAGCATTAGTAGCAATAGGAAACTTTCCAGTGATAAAAAAATTCAACATAGGGATCCCTGGGTGGCGCAGCGGTTTGGCGCCTGCCTTTGGCCCAGGGCACGATCCTGGAGACCCGGGATCGAATTCCCACGTCGGGCTCTCGGTGCATGGAGCCTGCTTCTCCCTCTGCCTGTGTCTCTGCCTCTCTCTCTCTCTCTCTCTCTCTCTCTCTCTGTGACTATCATAAAATAAATAAAAATTTTAAAAAAAAATTCAACAGGGATCCCTGGGTGGCGCAGCGGTTTGGCGCCTGCCTTTGGCCCAGGGCGCGATCCTGGAGACCCGGGATCGAATCCCACATCGGGCTCCCTGCATGGAGCCTGCTTCTCCCTCTGCCTATGTCTCTGCCTCTCTCTCTCTCTCTGTGTGACTATCATGAATAAATAAATAAAATCTTTAAAAAAAAAATTCAACATAACTGGAAAATAGAACCCTTCTAAATATTGTCTACCTAACAGCCTAACTTCAAATTTTATGAAAGTGTTATTTTACCTAATATTCTGGTATTCAATATAAAGAATGGGATTGCCCAAGGCAGAGCAGATAGCTGGCCAGGCATTGGGAAAATATTGATGGTGGCTCCATCTTTTTGAAGCTATCAGCCCATGTCATCTGTTTCCTCATCCCTTTCAAGGGAGATTGGCTTGGTGTAAGGTGAGAGATAACAGACTTGGTCTGCTTCTGCCAGGGGTTGAACATGGTGCTCAGTGGGCCACACCTGGGAGCTCCAGGGAAAATCCAGAATTGATAGTAAGGCTCATTGCTTTTGTATATCAGTAGAAATCCTACCAGAAGTACATTGGCTCCAGAAGTAGCTGGATAAAATGAAGAAATCCAAGAAGAGTGAGAAGCCCATCTTCGCTATTCTTTGCTATTACACCCACCCAGTGCATCAAAAATGTGAATGTAAAGAAAATCACAGTAGGTCTTTGAATCTGTTCTTCATTTTGTACCCCATATTCTGGTTATTCATTGCTTAAAGGAAGCATCCTCATTGACAAGAAATGTTGGAGATGTGGAGGTGCCTTTGGAAGGGAATTTGAAAAAATATTCTTAAAAGAACTTAAAATAACATTCTTTACCAAGCTGATTCTCATTACAACTGCCGATGTCCACCAAGATAAACAGCTTCAATCAGGGAGCGGTTTTCTAATCAGGTTTACAGCTTTGAACTTCAATGAAAACTGATTTTCTAAATTGTTAGTCAGTGGGATTACGTTTTCAGTCTAGTTGTCTTTTCATTCAAAGAAGCCTAGCTAATGAGAGCAGGTGTTGGAGAGAAAATGAGCCATAAAATTATCTTTCTCTATGTGTTGGACCTAGACTGCTGAATTGGCTATTTGTTATGATGCATTTCAGGATTTCCCCCTGAAGTTCCAGAAAACAGAAAATTTAAGCAATATTTAGTTTGTATATGCCATAAGAGAATGAAGAAAGAGAATTCCTTTAGCTAAAGGAAATGATTGATGGAGTTACTCTTAAGGAAATGATGGTCTTCCATTTTCCAGTAAATGTCATTCTTTTTTTACCATGTGACCTCTGGTTTTTATTGGTGAGATATAGAAAAGATAAGAGCATATTAGGGAAAGAATTCGATGAATTTCTAGTTCTGGTCTCATACTTCTTTTTATCCTCTCTTGGCTAAAGCAGAAATAATGAGAATCTAGTAGTCCTTTACATTCCTGCAAAGGTTCTTTTGTAAGAATCAAGAGAACTTTCTATGTAAAATCTCTACAGTTTCTTGTCCAAAAAAATGTAGTGTGGAAAATGTAATGGAATCTAATTTCATTTTACTTGAAACTCCATTCTGGGATGAAAATTTGTAGTATAAAATACTGGCAACTACTTGAAAATTCAGGTACCAGAACAGAACTATTCTTAAGCTTGCTTCCTAAACTTAAAATACTGCTTAAAGATGAATCTAGTATCTAGGAGTGCACATATGAGCTTGTTAGCATTTGGTCATGTCCGACACACGGAATGAAAGGTTTGAGAGAGTGAGAGACTTTTGATTTTTTTACTTTTTAACCTTCAGAAATGTGACCATTTTGTTTGCTGATATGTCATTTTTAAGAAGGGATTTTTAATGACCTAGATTTTTTTTTTGTATAAACATTACATAAGGAGTATGGAAGAGAAGCTTCATTTCCTATCTCTTCACCCAGAAGACCAGATTTTGATCTTTATTTGATGGATTTGTTTCCCAGGACATAATTTTCAATAGCTAATCATTTTACATACATACACCCTGGAGGGTCACTGGTAATATCCCCTATCTTCAGGCATGAGCATACCCACCAAACTCCTAGACAGACAGGCACACTTTATGTTGAGAACTTCCAGGGGGAAAATTTACAGCTTTATTTGCTATGAGGATATTCTTGAGAATATACATTATACATATATACATACACACACACACACACACACACACACACATTCTAAGAGACTCCTGCTACAGTGTCCATTTACTTCACTCTCTCTCCTCAGTTTAGAAGAGCTAGTTATTAGCCTTATGTACATAGCCTCTTAAATGATTAGAATGCTGTGCATAATGGTCTTTGCTTAAAGTTCAGCAGTATTGCCTTTTCTCTCCTGAAATTCTATCTCATTGCAATTGCAATTAAAATATAAGCACAAGGAGTGATGTCACCAAGATGGCAAAATAGCTCATTCTTGACTTCACTCTTGCTCATAAGAAGAACAACTAACAGCTATTCAAGGTCAAGATACCAGTGAGAGAATTCTAGAAGACAGGGGTGAGGCTAAAGCAGTCCTTCACTGGAGGCCAAGACAGCCTGCATTAGAAAGAGAAGAGAGAGGCTTCATGTTTGTTTGTTTTTTAAGATTTTATTTATTCATGAGAGACACAGAGGGAGAGAGAGAGAATGGCAGAGACATAGGCAGAAGGAGAAGCAGGCTCCCTGTGGGGGGACTGATGCAGGACTCCATCCCAGGACCCTAGGATCACGTCCTGAGCCAAAGGCAGATACTCAACCATGGAGCCATTCAGGTGCCCCAAAGGCTCCATGTTGATCACATTGTTCTTCCCCCAGGACACTAAGCACCATGTAGAGAGGTCTCCCTTGAGCCTGTGGCTTCTCTAGTGAGAAAAGAATACTCAGGGGGACAGCCAGCCCACTGCCAGCATTGTGGATCAGTTTCTAGAAGCACCTGTTCTGATTTGGCCCTGTAGGAATTGAGGGGGAATCTGTGGAGCTCTGGGAATCTGGGAATCAGACTGTGAACCACTGGGAATCTGACTGTGACAGGGAGAGCCTTGCAACAACCAGCACACGGATCTTGGCAAACCAAGTTCATGCCTGCAGTGCCCAAGGAGTAGGTCTAACCAATAGCTTTGTTCACCTCCAGAACCAAGTCGGGTACGTTCTGACCAGGGAACTTGTTGCAATACAGATCTGCTTTATTTGGATCCCAAAAGGTGAGTTTTGCTGGTCCTAGAGCTTGGTCGCCCATGCACATGCAAAGAGCCAAATCACAGCCCCATGCACTGTGAAGGGGCTTGTGACAACTTCTGAAAACTGTGTGGCCTAGTAGTGCACAAGCAGGGATGCTGTCCCAGCTGATCTCCAGAGCAAAGCCCAGTCCTGGGTGTGGAGGTTAACCCTGCTACACACAGGCAAGGGGATTAAATCATAGCCAAGGCTTAGGAGACTGAGAAATCGAGGGTAGTTTGGAGCAGACCCTCCCCTTCTGGCCCAGGCAAGGGGGCTGAGACATAGCACCACCTGCCGGGGGGCCCAGCCCCATAAGACCAGAAGGGCTGGCAACAACCAAGTGGCCCAGCAGCGTTTGGGCAGAGAGAAGCTCAGGCAGGGCTAATAGTTTGCAGAGCAAATCCATGGCCCTGTTTGGTCAGGGAACTTAGGCTGGTGGTCTTCTTGACTTAAGACAAATACAAAGAGCTTTACTTGCTTTAGAGTTGTTTCTCCTGCTATACTGAGCAGGGAATCTAATTTGTATACCAGCTCATCACAGAATACAGCTGTTAACCAGTTTGACCAGGAATCCTAAGCAGGGCACAGGGGAGCCCTTTACTGTACAGTGGCACTGGTATAGACCGAATAGCCCCTGGCTCCCCCATCCACGGAGCAGAACCACTGGCCTCAGCTGGCCAGGAAATTCAGTGCACACTCAGGTCTGATCCAGGTCCCCAGTGAACTATACAGGCCCTGGGTCCTGGCCTGCTGCTCTGCCAGAGAAGGAAAGCTCATTCCTAGCTTTGTCTATTGCTGAATATAGTACCCAGTCCCAACCATCTAGTAAGACTGACCAGACAATCCAGGTAACCATGGAGCCCATTCTACAGCCTCACTTGGGAAGGACACCAAGCCTTCAATCCTTTCTAACTGTTCTCCTGGTGTCAGCCAGCAGCGTCCCCCCACTTCCCATCCTCAGAGCTTCAAAAGTTGCCTCACCCAAAACTAGACCATAAAATAGTAGGTTCCCTTCCCCTGCCCCTTCACAAGAACTATAGCAGCAGACACACCCAGAAACCAAGGCTGAGCTGACTGGGGAACAGTCTCTGCCAAAGCAAACCTGTAAAGTCTGGAACATGAGCCTGATTACTCAAATGCACAGGTAAAGAATCAAGGAACACAAAAAAACTAGGTAAATATAACACCACTAAAGGAAACTAATAAAGTTCCAATAACTGGCCATAAAGAAATGGAGATGTATGAACTGCCAGATAAAGAATTAAAAATAATCCCCTAAGAAAGTTTAGTGAACTGCAAGAAAACAGAGACAGACATGAAATGAAATTAGGAAAACAATGCATGAAGAAAACAAGAAGTTCAATCAGAAGATAGCAACCATCACAAACAAGCAAATAGGAGTGCCTGGTTAAGCACCTGACTCTTGGTTTTGGCTCAGGTCATGATCTCAGGTTCGTAAGATCGAGCCCGGCATTGGGCTCCACCCTCACTGAGGAGTCTGCTTGAGCTTCTCTCTCCTTCTCCCTCCACTCCTACCACTTGTACTCTCTCTCTCTCTCTCAGATAAATAAATGTTTACAAAAGTAAAAACAAACAAATTTCCTACAGTTTAAAAAAACAATAACTGAACTGGATATCCAATAGAGAGTTTCAAAAGTAGACTTGACCATGCAGGAGAAAGAATTGGTGACTGGCGGACAGGATATTTGGAATTACAGATAAGAGGAGCAAAAAGAAAGAAAACAAACAAAAAGACTGAAGAAGGTCTATAGGAATTACAGGACATAATGAAAAGAAATAAATTTGCATTATTGGAATTCCAGAAGGAAACAAAAGGATGAACTTGAAAAGGTACATGCACTCCCATGTCAGTAGCGTTATCTGCAATAGGCAAGATAGAGAAGTGAAGCAAGGGGATCCCTGGGTGGCGCAGCGGTTTAGCGCCTGCCTTTGGCCCAAGGGCGCGATCCTGGAGACCCGGGATCGAATCCCACGTCGGGCTCCCGGTGCATGGAGCCTGCTTCTCCCTCTGCCTCTGTCTCTGCCTCTCTCTCTGTGTGTGACTATTGTAAATAAATAAATTAAAAAAAAAAAAAAGAAGTGAAGCAAGTGTCCACTGATGGGTTAATGGATAAAGAGGTTGTGGTATATATTATATACAATGGAATACTACTCAGCAATAAAGAAAATGGAAATTCTGCCATTTGCAACAACCTGGGTGGAAGTGGCTGGAACTTGAAAGCATGCTAATTAAAACATGACAGATAAAGCTAAATACTGTATGATCACATTTCTATGTGGAATCTGGAAAAAAAAAAACACAGAAAACAAACTCAGAAAAGATCAGACTTGTGGCTACATGGGGCGGAGGGTAGGGGAAAGGGGAAATAGAGGAAGGCTGTCTAAAGATACAAACTTCGGGTTAGAAGATGAACACTAGGGACCAGATATACAACATGATGACTATAGCTAATGCTGCTATATGATACATAGGAAAGTTGATAAGAGAGTAAATATTAAAAGTTCTCATCTTAAGGGAAAAGAAAAAAACAATTCAGCTGTACTGAGCAGTGTCCCAGACATTGTGTGATGTGCATGGCAAACAGTGATTAATGAGACATGGTGACATCTGGTGTTGTCGGCATGGGACTAGGGTTTTAGGGCTTGGAAATCACTGCCTGACCCATGTCTCTACCTAGCGTGCCTCTGTCTATGGGACTGCTCTCCACCTACAAAGCTTCACTCTGCTCTTTTTCTTTTGTCCCTTCCATGCTTGGGGAGTGGGACCCACATAAAGTAGGTGGCCATGGTACAACTCTAGACCCAAAGGTTCAAAAACTGACTTGCCTTTGGATCCCATCCCCATTCCTTTGTGGCTGAATAATTATGAATAATGTACCACTTCTCACTATATCTTACTATATCATTTGTGAAATGGAAATAATACCAAACTCACCTTGTAGCATGACTATGTGAGGTTTTTGTCTGTAAATGAGAATGGATCAGCTTAGTAATCAAGCTCCCAAAAGACTTATATAAAGTTAAATTCCGGTTTATTATTTTGCAATGAAAAAAAAAATCCATCAATCAGAGAGGACACTAGTTTCCTCTGGCTAACACTTAAAGAGACATTTGGGTAATTTAGCGAACACAGAATCAGAGTAAGGAGAATTAATGGCCATAATTCAGTTGTTTAATGTTGCCTGGGAACGTGGCTAAAAGTGTCATCCTCAGTGAGTAGGTCGCAATGGAACAATCACAGACTTGGGAATCCAATGTACCTGGATGTGATTTCCACTAGCCTTGGTGACCCAGAGCAAGTTATTCACCATTTCTCAGCTTCTGCAAAATAGGGTATAATACTGGTCATTAGCTCGATTTAATTATTAAATTATTCAACGTGTATAAAGCCCCATGGGTGCTAGATATCCTCAGCCTCCTTTCAGATACTGAGTCATACTGGATATGTGATTAGTGAGGTTAATGTAATCCAATATTCTGGATTTCCTTTTACTTTCCACGTGAATAGAGAACTTTCCTGGTACTTGCTCTGTTCTCATTTATGTATGCTTATATCATGGTGGCCTTGAATAACAATAGCTATATGTCCTGATAGCAAAGGTTTAAAAATATCATCATGTTTTATGCAGACACACTTAGAAACATGTGATACAACTACAGTAACAATTCTAAAAGTGGAAATTAAAAAATATTTTAAGCGATGCTATTAAGTATCAGACTAATGAAAAAAATTCTGAAAGGGTCATTTATATGTCTAAGCTATAGTGAGTTGGTACATTTTCAGGGGACCCGGGGCAATATCTATATTTCCTGTGTTTATGCAGAGGTAATGCTCATCTCAAATACATCTGATTCTAAATAACTCACAGGTAGGAGCATTATCTCCAGGCTGACCACCCTTGCCTTTGCTCCTGAAGCCACTTTTTGGAGAACCTGTGTGTCCAGATACCTTCTCAGTTCCTCTCCTCTTTCTTTCCTTATCTTTAAAGCTCAGATGCCATCTCTTTTGGGAAACTTCTTGACTCCTGCAGAGCGAAGGAGTTGCTGGCCTCTCTTTGCTCTCAGAGACCCATGGAAGGAGTCTGTAAGGAGTGGAGGCACGTGACAGATGGTAGCACTTTACAGGTAGCCTGGGCCCCGTTTGAAGGGTCCGATGTGCCACAAGAAAGATGAGGGGCTTTATCTCATTAAGCAGCTGGGAAACCAGATTTTTAAACCTCGAAATAAAGTCACCAGATTAAATGTTATAGATTGTGTTAAAATAAGCAGCCCAGGTGTCATTGGCACTGTGATCTAATGACTGTGCTAACAGGTAGCCTTGCTATGCAGCTGGGACAGTGGCTTCAGGGAATCCGCATGAAGGAAGATCTTCATGCCAGGGTTGAAAATTACAAGAAAGAATTATTACAAGTGCACAATTAATTTGCTGAGAGAGGAATGAGACTGTACTTGTGTTTACATTTTGCTCTGGGGTATCTGTGGCTGGAAAGGTGAGCCTTTGGCAGGAAAGCTCAGTCTCTTCCACTTGGTCTCTAAGCAGGTGTCCTTACTGCGCTGCCTCCTCCGAGGTGTTCCTCTCACCCTAGGACTCCATCAGGTCACCTTTCCGATAGTAGGCCTGCTGTTTGGATCACGTGTAGCTGCTTCCACAGTCAACTTTTCTGTGTCAATATAGCACTAGGACAATGCCTTTGAATGCCCTTGACATTGGAGGTATGGGCAGGAGTCAAGCTAAGATTACATCATACTATTCATTCTTTACAGCAACAGATGGAAATAGATAAGCAGACCATGGGACCCTCACAAAAATGGAGCAAAGAGAAGAAGGGATCTTACTTATTTTAATGTCTTTTTAAAACTGCTACTGGTAGAGAAGGAGAGGGTGCATCTTCCATTTGAATCTTTCTGACTTCTCAGGTTGTAAGACTTCTTCTATGTGGTTCGTAGTACTCCAAATATTAAATCAGAGCCCATTAGGCTTATGTTCATCTTAGAGTTTATTAAGAATTTGATGTGGACTTTACTCTTCTGATCAAATATGGTAAATAAAAGTGAGGTATGGGAAGGTCACAGTTTCAAAGAGTGCAGATTATGTCACCAGTGCTGTTTCTTTTTTTTTTTTAAGATTTTATTTATTCATTTATGAGCGACCCAGAGAGAGAGAAAGAGAGAGAGAGAGAGAGAGAGAGAGGCAGAGACACAGGCAGAGGGAGAAGCAGGCCCCCTGCAGGCCTAACATGGGACTCGATCACGGGTCTCCAGGATCACGGCCTGAGCCAAAGGTAGATGCTTAACCGCTCAGCCACCCAGGCATCTCATCCAGTACTGGTTTAAATGTGGCACTTAGAAACTGCAAAATTAAGTCCTGGGAAAGTTGGCAATCTATTTTTATTTTTGTTAATGGAGTTACCCATATAACATGATTTAACTTATTTTAAAAAGTGTTAATATGTGTAAAATACTTCGCACAATGCCCGGAAATGTTTTGGAGAGAAATCTTGGTATAAGAATAAGAAGTACAGTTACTGTACTGGGAGATCAATATGATCCTTGTAGGCTAACTTCCTGCATTCCACACACCAGACAAAGAATGTGACATTGTTTGCTAAGCACCTGGGAGGTGCTGGCTGGTGTGTTGAGATGCTGAGGATATACCTGTGAACCAGTCCTCCTGGAGCTGACCTGCCAGTTGACAAGCGGCCAATCAATCTTCAATCAAGAGAGGAACAATTTATGATTTAATTTACCTATTGCTCCAATCACGTGACTGCTTTAAAGTACTGCATCCTTTGATTACAGAAGGGAGTCCCTGAGGCATGTATTTCATTTCTGGAATCCTCTCCACAGTATAGGAAATGTAAAATCCAAGCGTGTAGATGAGATTTGAACAGTTTTACCTCACCCACAGTTGTAATGACAGGAATGAAGGAAGAACACCTCCACCGAGGCCCCATGTCCTGCGTAATGTCTAAACTTCTGCAACATGAATCGTAAAAACTGAAGTGGAAGCCAAATGTTTAATGTCTGCATTAGATCTCCACGTATGTATAGATATGTGGTATGAACATTAATGTACAGGTGCTGGACCCAGTTTACGCCTCTTCCAGGCACCTCCTGGCCCGACCATAGTTTTCTGCTCCACGTCACTGATATCCCTCCAGGGAGATTGCCTGACGTCTGCTGCTTTGTGTAGCCATAGAGGGTAGATTCCCCCTGATGCTTCATGGTGGCGGCCATGCCATCATGGCATCTCTGCTGGGCCAGCCAGGCCCCCTCTCATGACTGTCCCCCACTCCAACATTATTTGTGATCAAGAAGCAGCATTTTCACTGGACGTACCTGGGCTTGCTTGTGCCTCTGAGGGTCAGTGCTCCTCGTGACCCGCTGATGGTCTCTGCAAGCCCGAGCCTCACAGTAGATGCTACTTCTGCAGTGGGCCTTGGCCACTAAGGGAGCAGCAAACCAATCAGAAATATGAGGAGCTGGTGCCCATGAGGCTGACTTTGACCACTGGAGGAGACCGGGACTAGGAAATAAATTCTTCCCTGATGACAATCTGCAGATTCAGAGTGTTTTTACAGCTAATTGACCTGTGGAGTGAGTGCAAACTGTCAGGGCCAGTGACCCACCAGCTCCCTTCTCTTGCCCTCCTGTTGCCTTTCCCCCACACTCCTGCCTTCCTCACTGTTTCCCCGTGCAAGCCAGGAAGCCCTCTGGGCCCTGTGTTTTGGGACCCCAGTGTGAAGTGGTGGTGGATTTAGGATTCATATTTGAGAAAACTTCTGGAGGATTTTCTCATGTTTGTTGAAATATATTTCTCTCATTTTTTTTTCATTTTTTCTCTCTTAATGTGGGAGGGATAAGCAGATTCAGATAAACGGATGGGTTCATGTGATCAGGGAGGCCAGAACAAGAGTCTGTCTCCTTCAAGCCTCAAATCCCAGGCAAAGACCTAGTACACATGATTTGGAAAATCCCGCCACTAAAATCAGAGAACAAGTAGTTTTTCCACATGAGAATCACCTGCTCAGCCTCTTTTCCCACCATTTCAGCTTGTCCTTGTTGTCCTTCTAGAATATCCGCATGTAGCAGACACAAGGTTTGCCCACCATGCAGGGAACTTATCTGAGATGTATATTATAGAAGAATAATTTTATTTGACATGTAAGGATCTGTGATTTGTACCAAATTTTCCCTGAGATTGCAATGCCCTTGAGCACAGGAAAGCCCACTCCTAAATGTATCTCAACTTGTCAGTCTTTATTTTACAGGCCAGCTCCTGCCCTCTAGTTTCTGCCCCTGCTACTTCCAAGGAAATATGCTGACCAGTGCTCTCAATTGCCTCCCACTTGAATCCTTATTCTTGTGATTTTCTGGCTCAGATGGCACACACATCCTTTAAAAAGTCCTCCTCTGAGAAAGAAGCCATTTCTGATCTGACCTCCTATTCAATCCTTCCTACTTACCTTCTTCTTTGTGCTTCCTCTGAACATCCTACCCTGCTGTATTCCTAGGATGCTTTAGATACGTCTGCATTCTCCTGTAGAATGAGATAGATAGTGGTCCTGGAGGCCCAGATCCCCATTCCTGTCCACTCTAAATCTGGCTCCTAGTTCAGTATCTAGACTATTAGGAAATGCACTATAAGGAACTTGAATGTATGATTTCTTGGCCTCTCAGCCTTCCCTGCAAGATTTTTTTTTTTTTAACTGGAAGTTAGAAGTTCAGTAAATCTTCTAAAGAAATTCATGCTTTGTGCTTTTAAGTTTCTAAGTAAACAGAATAATGATTAAAATGAAACACACTCAATATTTATAGTAATGTGAAAACTAAGTGAGGCTAACCATTTTTCACCGAGGATTTTCATGTCTTTAATATTTGAATGCAATCTGGCTTATTGTAGCAGGGCTTCGCAAGTGACAGTGTAATATTTTAAAATATTTATACTTGTACCTAATAAGCATTTTATACAGCTTATTTTGGAAAAATTGAAATGAGCTTAAAACTACAAAATATACATAGAACAAGTCTAAAAATCGTCACACTTTGAAGGCCTCTGTTTAACTTGTGTGTGGAAGTGACAATGGATTCTCCTGAGAATGTGATCTGTTTGGGGAGGTCAATATACAACTGGGCATACGGACTTGGGTCCTCTGGTGGACAGAGGATCTACACAGAAAGGTCTTTTACCTTTTGCTTACAACCCAGCACACCCTTAGGATGGATACTCTGGTATTGGGGTATATGCATATGATTGTGTGTGAGATTGTGTGTGTGTGTGTGAAGTTGTATGTGTGTATCTATGTCTGTGTCTGTGTTAGAGAGAGAACCCTCATATATTCAGGAAGCTAAAGTCCTGATGCAGATAGCAATGTACCTACCAGGAAAAAATAAACAAAAAAACCAAAGTAGACAGGAAATTGTGGGTGATATGTTCGATTGAATATTGGGGAGAAAATTTCTCCTCCATATTTGTATCATATTTAGGTGCCTGAAATTCTGTGTATTTTGAAAACATCTTTAAAATGCAAATGGGCTTAAAGGAAGGGGGAATCATAGAAAGATATGAACATCTAGTACATAAGTTCATAATTGCTTCTATGACATAGACTTCCTCAGCAGTCTGGTGAACCCTTCAGATTCTTTCTCAGAATGATGGTTCTGAACACATAAGATAAAATCCATACAATTACAATGGAACCAATTAAATTGAAATGAAGAAATCTAAATCTTTAAAAACCTGATATAATAAGAATGCCTCTATATTATCACTGTGCTAACAATGAATACATCTATTTACTCTGGTAATTTCAAAGTAGTTAATGTAACAGTCATATGGTAGGAGAAGCTCTATACTTGTCTATCTGATGATAAAGGCACAGTATTACTAACATGACTGTGGTATATCTCCTATAGTATATTTGAAAGAAATGCTACATGCCATCAGAAGGTATTAAATATTAAAATATAATTTTATTTTCATGCAAGTTCACATATCCTCGGAATTTTTTCCATAGCCTCCTCCTAGGGATTTTTCTGATTTTAGTTGGAAAAAAAAATCCTTTTTTAAAAAAAAGATTTTATTTATTTATTTATTTATTTATTTATTTATTTATTTATTGTGCATTCAAGGTAGGGAAGGGGGAGAAGAAGTGGGAAAGATTTCCAAGCAGACTTGTTCTGAGTGGGGGGCCCTATGAGATCATAACCTGAGCTGAAATCAAGAGTCAGACACTCAACTGACTGAGCCACCCAGACGTCCCTAGTTGAAGAAATTCTTAAATAAATTATTACAAGGGCATAGAAGTGGAGGGTAGGAAATGTAAAATGGGGTGAGGAAGGTAGAAGATGAACTTGATGCTTCTGCTGGGGCTCTTTCTGCTAAGACTATTATACTGTGGCCCTGCTCTTGAACAGGCTAAGTGCAGTTCCTCAGTAAATCTGAGCAAATCTCTAAATAATTTCACCTTCATTTGAATTTAAGAGGTCTTGGTGTGCAGCCTGCCTGGGTAAATTCCTAAAGCAGGACTAAGGAGGCAGACCCTACGACCTCTATGTAGATTAGGTTATTGAAAGTCTCCATAAAACTTTGGCCAGGAAAAAATGCAACATGTGCATACCTGTTATTTCTATGGAAGAAGGATGGAGATATCTATAGAAACTCAGTAGAGTTTCCCATAGTCGTACTTACCTTTCTGCCATTAGGTTTGGATGGAAAAAATAAATTTGGCAATAGCACAAGTCATCAGAATCTCACCACCCTTTGACTTAAGTGTCTGTCTTTTTTTTTTTTTTTAAGTATAAAAAGGTAATACAAATTTGATTTAATTGACCTGGGCTTGGTACTTTTGCCTGAGTAGATAAATGATGAGGATTTGCGTTTTTAGATTTTAAGCTTCCCTAGGAAAGAAGTGATCTGTTTTTCTTAAAGTAGCCAGTAAATGGTAGTTATTAAACCACAGGCTTTTTTAGGAGTGCCAATTTCTCTGAGCATGTTCTAATGTAAATATTTATTGAATGCTTTCTGTGGTTTAAGTGCAGCCAGTATTCTGGTTATCTTACCAATGATAACATTTCACAGTTTTAGATCTAGGATCACTTTTAGTTCAAATCTCACGGGTGCCTGATAGAATAAGTGAGTGGCCTGGATGACATCTGTTTGCCTATTCGGTCTTTCTGTTTCGATATTCTTACTCTCTAGGACTTAATTTTTCTTGTTGCTCATAGATAACTCAACTCTCTTTATTTCCCTACCTACCAAAGAATATAAAGTCAGATAGATCATTTTAAATGTAAAACCAGCTGAATGATTTTGAACATATTATTTAAGTTGAGTTTTTTCCAGAATGATTTTTAAGTATTCTTTGCCTTCAGTTCAGTTTTATCCTCTGGGTGTGGAAGTCATTCTGCCTAATGAAAAGGTTTAAAGATGCTCTCTAAAATGCTCTAAAAAGAACTGCCTCTCTGGCAGTTAACTCTCGTGGGGGTAAAGTACCTTTCAAACCCTCACAGTGATGTTTAGTTTTAAAGCTCTGACCTGTTTGTGTGCCAGGTGGGAGTTCAACTCTCTGGAAGACCACTTAAGTCAGCAATACAGCCCATGAAAGAAGTTTTATAAAAGCAAAGAACCAAGCTGTAAAGAACAAAGCATTTTAATGTGAGCCACTATTACTTCTGGAAGAGCTCAGTTGCTTTCCTGGAAAGACACACTGTGATTCCTAAAACAGCTGTAGAAATACTGCTCCCTGTGGGGTCAGATTGCATCTTGATTTGAGTTGTTGAATGTTGGTTCATCCTTTGCACAGTTTGCACCGTGAATAAAGTGAATTGCAAGTATCCTTCCATCTGGTCAGATAAGGAGAATCATTATTTATATTTTTGTGGTGCTTTAAAATTCCCCAGTGATGGTCCAGTTTAGTTTTTAAATGATCCTGACAGTAATGCCAAAGTTACGTTAGCCACTCTTTTCTGCTTCTCTGCTGCTTGGAGTGTATGTCTGGCATACACTTAGAACTTTCTACTCTGATTATTTAATTATGTTGTTGCCTGCCCCTTTAGTCTTGAAACTTCTGAATGGCCATGAATATGTCTTCCTCACGCTAAATATCAGTGCCTGTTACTTATAGGGGCTTCCCAAGTGTTTGCTGAATGAACAAATGCAGACTCCCTAGGCCATTTTCTTTCCACCAGTGGTCTGGCTCAGTACCCGTCTTGGGAGACTCAGCCCAGAGGTCTCTTCCTCTAATGGGCCATCACTAAACACCTACCTCCCTGAACTCGCTTTAGCACCTGTTTTCTCTATGCCCTGAATGATTCTTAGAATATCTCCATCACTGTTTATACTATTATAATATAATTATTGGCTTACCTGCTAGAGTTAATAATGGGGCCCAGGGCACCTGGGTGGCTCAATTTATTGAGTGTCAGACTGTTAGTTTTAGTCCAGATCGTGATCTCAGGGTCTTGAGATTGAATCCCACATCAGGCTCCGTGCTGAGAAGGAAATCTGCTTGAGATTCTCTCCCTCTCCCTCTGCCCCTCCTCTCTCTTTCTCTCTCAAAATAAATCTTTTAAAAAAAATCAGGCTTGAGTCTTATTCAACTTTGAATCAATGAAGCCTACTACAGTGCCTGGCACACAGTAGTTAATCAATACATGTTTTTTTTTGTTTGTTTGTTTCAATACATGTTTATTGATTTAGGAAGTGAAAGAAGATAAGGTTGTAATTATAGACTGGTTAGACCTTGAATGCTTTGCTCAGAAATTCAGAATAGAATCGAGGTACTTGCAAAATGCCTAAAGTTCGATCTTTCTTCCTAGAGTGCTAATTATATAAAGGATAAAAAGGAAAAAAAAAAACAAAAACAAAGAAAAAATATTCCTACCAGTAGGTACATACATTGATTTTAAAATACATCCATTGCATTTTTTGTTTCTAATGTAATCTAGAAGTTAATCTGCAGCTAACAGAGTGCCTTCCATATGCCAGGTCATCTGCAAGGCTGGGAATGAAGAAGTACAAAATGTTGTTTTGCTTTTTGTCAGGTGGAGTTCAGTTGTCAGCATAATATGGAATCATTGGTTTTCTACATAATTTGGGCTAAAAATCATATTAGACATCCTCAGCTTTCTAGCCTCCCAATACCCATTCACACATCAAATCCTTTGGTTGTAACTTAAGGGTCCCATTTATCCTTCTCCACTCCTCCATATCACTGCCCTATGTTGGTCTACCGTCATCGATCTGCTATTCCTAATATTTCACCTACATGTTAACATCAAAAATTATAACATTGTGCATTTACATTCATTTCACTTTGCAATTCTATTCAGTGTGTTTATGTCTACCCAATCTGTTTTTTCAACTGAATTAAGAAGAATACCTGTGTGAGTTATTCACAAAAACATTGGTTAAATTAAAGAGACTGGAATAAAAATACCTAGGGTAATCAGTGTCTTAAACTCTTCTCCATTTCTTCCCATTACATTAGCAGCAGTCACGAATGTATTATTTGTACAGGTGGTTCTCATGGTGACTCTTGACAAAACGTGTGAATGGGGGACTCTTTGTCGAGGAAGAAGATAGAGTGTACTTGGCATCGTCAAGTAGCTTTGCAAATCATCACGAATGTTTCTGACCCCCAGACTCTTTTAGCACTTAGCAGATGATGTTTGTCTTCTCTAGAGTTGTGTAAACTAAGGAAATTGGACATCTGTTTTGAATGATTTGACCTTAAGTCACATTTTTAAGTAAAGCCATATGAGTATTATTGTATCATTTTATTGCATTAGGAAGCAACAAGAATAAACAGCATCCTCTGGGCTTCTGAAGAGATCAGGGGCTGATCTAATTGTTTATACAATATTAAATGTCTTATTTAAAATTCATATTTTCCAGTGAACCTTGGTAGTTTTCAAAGAAATAGATTCGATTCTTATCTCCCTATTTTGCATTTGTCACTAAGCCTCATTTACTTGAGAAAAAATAATAGAACTAATTTTGGCTCCATACTGTCATCTTGAGCATAGTGGGTTTTAATTTGTTTTTAAGGAAGAGAATAGCTTATGTGATTTGAGAGTCAACTCATTTTATTTTTTAAGAGTTGTAATTCGAAGCTGAAGATAACCCTGATAACTTCTAGTATATTTTGGTTGTTATTGTTGTTATTTTTAATTTTCTCCAGAGAGCATACACCACAAATATTTGGTTGACTCTGCAATGTGCTACAAAATCTTGATTATATGTTGGTTTAAAATATCAGCTGTAGAATCAGATTGATTGGATTAAAATCCTGTTTTTGTGTATGACCTTGGGAAGGATTTTTAACACTTCTGAATATAAAATAATAATACTCATCTCAATGCATTATTAAGGGGATCAAATAAAAGAATGGTTAAGAAGTACTTTGCACAGTGAGCAGCACATAGCAAGCACATAATGGAGATTTAGTGACAACAGTAAGAATGTGAAGAAGAAGTCATGGTCATTGGCCACACTTAGAACGAAGAAAGCCATGAGACAGCTTCCTTAAGCCTCAAACCCACTGTCCCATTAGCCAGTCTGCTCTTAGCTAAGGTAACAGGGCTACTTTATGTAAAGCACTGACCATGATCATTAATAAATAAAAAATCAACTATTTTCATGTTTGGAGCAGTTGTTTAGTATTTATATCCATTAATTCAAAACATTGGACAATTAAAAATATATATCCCTTTTGGCCAGCAAATTGGGCCAGCAGGACCTTATTCTGCAGTGTGTTCATATGGATGGCTATTTTATTGGAGGATACTTTGTAATGGCAGGTATTAAAAATGTAGAACTGGGTCCTTATGCTCATTTTGGCCTAAAGAATTGTCTACATTATATTACTGAATAAAGAACAAAACAAACTGCAGAGAAATGTGTCAGGTTATTATTTTTTGAAAAATATAAGAAAAGGCTAAAAAAAAATAAAAGACTCACCTCAGGTATATAAATATACACCTGTGGGGCAGCCCCGGTGGCTCAGCGGTTTAGCACTGCCTTCAGCCCAGGGCCTGATCCTGGAGACCCGGGATCAAGTCCCACTTCGGGCTCCCTGTGTGGAGCCTGCTTCTCCCTCTGCCTGCTTCTCCCTCTGCCTGTTTCTCTGCCTCTCTCTCTCTGTGTCTCTCATGAATGAATAAATAAAAATCTTTAAAAAAAAATATATATATATATACACCTGTATGTATAGAGTTTTGCAGGAAATACACTACTACCTCAGTGGAATAAGTATGTGGCCATTGAAGATACTGTTAGCTTTTTATCAACATTTTTTTATTATTTAAAACTTTTATAATTAAAATGTTTATAATACACAGGATAGAAAGCATATTTCTGTGTTCTCCTCATTAATAATGTCCTCAGACATTATTAGCTTTGGGTGCATAACACACTGTCCCCAAACGTGGTACCTTTTTTTGTTCATTTGTTTGTTTGTTTTGGCGGGAGAGACAGAGGGAGAGGTGGAGAGAATCTGAAGCAGACTCCACGCCCACCATGGAGCCCAAGGCAGGGCTCAGCCTCACATCCCTGACATCAGGACCTGAGCCAAAATCAGGAGTCAGATGCTTAACCCACTGAGCTGCCTGGGTGTTCCCCAAACTTGGTATCTTAAAATAATACCCATAGCTAACAATTCTATGTGTCAGTTATTTGGGCCGGGTTCAGCTGAGTGGTTCTGCTGATCTGGGGGCTTTGTGTGGCTGTTCTTGGCTGGGCTCCTTCATGCAGCAGCAATAAGCTGTAGGATCGACTGGGGCCTGGGTGGGGAAAGCAGATCTCTGCTTCACAGGGTCCCCTTCCTCCAGCAGGCTAGCCAAGACTTGTTCACCTGGTTATGAGCAAGTTTTCCTTTTTCCCTTGTAGCCTTAAGTTTCTCAGATTCGGACTTTACTTCTTTATATACACATGTATGTGTATTTGTGTGTATATTTTATAGATAGATTAGATCTATAGATATATCTGTGTATATATATTATATATGAAATGCAAGTACTATATACACTGTGTACAGTATATATGTATTGACTTAAGAGGCTATAGTGTTCTTACTAAAATTATCTAACTAAAAATCAAATCAAATCGAATCTAACTAATGTACTGCTTCAAAACTGAGAGGCAGCATGGCATCATACTCATGAGCACAGACTGAGTCACTTTGCCTGGGATCATATCTCATGTTTACTAACCTAGCTGTATAACCTTGGACAAGTTACTTAACCTCTCTACATTTCAGCTTTCTTGTCTTCTCTAAGATTTAAAAGGGTAAATATATATACCACACTTAGAAGAATGCCTGGCACGTATTAAATATTATGTATGTGGTAGCTGTTATTACTCCCCATATTAGTAGCCAATATATTTACCTATTTTCCTTTGTCACACTATACATGAGTCAACTCAGGTTTAGACCTTTCATAAGGTCACCTGAAGCTAAGTAAGATTTGTAGGTGAGATTTCTCTCCTCACCTGCTCTAGAAGGGCAAAGAGCATGACTGTCCTTATGATCTTTACTATTGGAATTCTATAAAAAATGACAGTGCTTCCTTTCTGAACACTTGCAGGAGCTTCACCAGAACCTCACAAACATTTGGTCTTTGAAGTTTTTACATATCTAAGAAGTTTACATTTGAAATTGTATCCAACATTTGCTTTATTTTAAATTTCACGATTTAGTGGTAAAACTGAATATTTTCGCAGACCTCTCTTTACTAATTGTATTTTTGCTAATGCAAATTGCCTTTTCATATCATTTGCTATATATTTATTGATATCTAGGGCAGCCTGGGTGACTCAGCGGTTTAACACCACCTTCAGCCCAGCGTGTGATCCTGGAGTCCTGGGATCGAGTCCCACATCGGGCTCCCTGCATGGAGCCTGCTTCTCCCTCTGTGTCTCTGCCTCTCTCTCTCTCTCTCTCTCTCTCTCCCTCTGTGTGTGTGTGTATGTCTGTCATGAATAAAAAAAATATTGAAAAAGCTTTATTTATTGATATCTTGATGTTGTTCCTGATGAATTAATCCAACAGATTCCTTAATTTCCAGACCATTTTGATCATTTATAAATTTGATATTGTATCCTCCATTTAACGTGGAGGCCAGTTTAATTTCCTCTACTGACTAACCTTGTCAAGTTTGGATTATTTCTGCTCTCTCCCCCTCTGACCAGGCAGCGCAAGTCCCTGCGGGGCTTTGGCTTCTGACCCTCTGCCAGGCTCATGAAACATCTTGAGATGAAACATCTCAAAATCTTTGGTTCCCTCTTCAGGATTATGGGGAGCTCTCAATTATGGATGCTAACAGAATACTTACAATGTTTTGGAGAAATATTTTTTATGACAAAGTGATTTAGCTAACTCCTTTTGAGCACCACTAGCAGGCTCCTGTTAAACTGAAGAACAGTTACGTTTGGCTTACATTTTACATAGAAGCTAACTGTGTAATTTCTTCTTAAAGCAAGACAAAGCTTAGTCTGTTAGCAGATACGCATGTGAAAAAAAATTATCTCTAAGTCAACAGTAATTTACGGGGAAAATAAGTAGACACTTATATTGTGATGATTTGTGTCATTCTGAGATTTAGAACAAAACTGAACTAGTTTCTAAAGATGTCAATCAATAAAAAAAAAAAACCTGACGTATGGGAAATTAAGCAGTCTCTCAAGAAAGTTCTGAACAGTATACCTGTCACTTCTCCATTGTACTCATGGCTTTTTCCCCAGATACAGTCATTAGCGTCAGCAGATAGTTAAAAGGTTGTGTTTGCTTTACTTTGTGTTTGTTTTTTACTTGTAAATTATAAAGCGCACACATAGTATTTTCCAGCTAAGTCACTGAAGCGAGTTTTGATGACATACTGTAACGTGAATTAGTTCTCAAAATAGCTTGACTTTTCTTATGAAAGGGGAGCACATTACTTCTCTGGATGGAACCTCCAGGATGTCTTTCGTTTGCCACGAGCCTCTTCATTCCTTCTTTAAAAAAAAAATTTTTTTTAATTGATATTTAGTGTATTATTAGTTTCAGGGGTAGAATTTCGTGATTCAGCAGTTGCAAATAACACCCAGTGGTCATTCCATCACATGCGCTCCTTAATACCCATCACCCAGTTATTCCATCCCCCCACCCACATCCCCTCCAGCAATCTTCAGTTTGTTTCCTAGAGTCAAGAGTCTCTTATGGTTTGTCTCTCTCTCTGATTTTACCTCATTTTATTTTTCCTTCCCAGTCTCAAAACTCTTTTAAAAAAAGAGCTACCAGTTGACAGTTCTAAATCTACACATTTTACAGGCCCTTGGGGTTGTGGTTATGTAAATGTTGGTAAACTTAATGGGTTGGGTTTGTTAATTCTGTGCATTTTTTTTTCTTTCTGTGCTGAATACGAAATATCTAAAACACAATTACAGGTGAGCTGTGAGATTTTTGCTGGAAGAATTGGTCCAGGGTTTATTGTTCATAGTTCTTAAAATGCCCAGTATATAATGGACACTCAGATGTACCCCGCTGTGGCTAAAAGTGGCCAGGTAAGGCAATGAATTTATTTGGGTCAGCTCCGTGTTTTTATGAATAATAAATGGTAAAAATACCCATTCAGTTATGCTTTGAATCACTAAATTAACAATTGTGTATTTTTGAGCCTTTTTATATTAAAATATCTTGAAGGAAGTGTTTTATGCACATTTTTGGTATATGGTATACTTATGATGCTTATTATTTAGGTGTCTGCTATGCTTTAGTTATGCTTATTATTAATTTTATAGCACCTAGATTGATGTGGCATTCCCTTGGGGAGAATAGAGTGCTGGGTACCAGCCAGTCTGACTTGTAGGAAGGCCCCTGCCAGATGAGCCCATCACCTCTTCTCCCAGGAGAGTGCCACCTAGACTCAGGAAATGAAGAAGTGGCACAGTTAGATGGTTTTGCTGGGGCTTTCCTGCGGTGTGATGTTACTTCTTTACCATCTGGGGTATTTTCACCAGCTTATTAGGACTGTGGCAAAAATTAGTGCACTTAACAAATGGTCTTGCCATTGGTAATATTTAAGAATCCAAGAGAAAGACAAGAGAGAGGGCAAAACAGAAAAGCAGATATGATTGTTGGGTGAAAAGACCATTGTTTTATTAAAGTTTTACTCTCTTAGGGTTGCAAAATAAGTATTCAAATTTGTACCAGAGTGAAATTTTTGAGAGGGGCATAGAAGAGGCAGTAGCTGATGAAGGATGCATGACATCTGGTCTGCAGAATATGGATGTGGCTGCGGATGTGGTTTTATCAGGCTGAAATGGGTGCTAATAAGTATTTTTAAAGTGGTGGTGGCACCTCCCTGCAGAGGCTTTGTTCCTTTGAGCCTTGCTCCCTGAGTTCATTTATTTCTCCACAGGCTTTCAACTTCCTTATTTTGTGAGGTTTCTCATTGGAAAAGACATGTTCCTTAGGACCATTGTTAGTACTGGCTGAGGAAACAGGAGGAGGGATATATTTTGGTATTTGAAGGATGAGATCAAATTTAAAATTACAAATTAAAAATGAAAAGCACTCTTATGAAGGAAGCGGATGGAGCACAGTATAGATCTTGTTCGTTTTGGTGATTGGGAAAGGAGTTGCTGTATGACCTGAAAGCATACATGGATGGGGTGTAGAATCTGTTGTGGGTTGTGCCCAGCATTGTTTTACTTACGTATGTTGCAAAATGGAGCAGAATAGAATGGGAAATGTGAGTATAATACACATACACATGGCAGGAGGAATAGTGACACACATTTCTTCATACAAGTTTTGTATGTTTGTGTGTGTATTCACATGTAACATCAGATGTGTGTGCTGGGATGAATATAAAATGTATTTGGTACTATGTTGGGTCAAAGCGTTTGAAAAACGTTGGTTTTAGAGCATTGCATTGAGAGCTTGAACGTGAAAAATTCAGATTCCTTTTAGCTCCATCGGATGCTGTTGGTCGACCTTTTGGTGAATTAACTGTCCTCTGTGTATCTGTGGGTCTTTATTGTTGCGAGGATTTAATGAGATGGGAATGATATAGAACCCAGCCCAGGCACTGGGTGGCACAGTTTACTTCCCTGCATTCTCCTTTTCTCAAGAATAGCCAAGATGTGTTTTTGGAGCTTTCTTCCTCTCTTCCTTGCCTCAAAGCTAGTTCTTTTCTGAATTTAGTCTTGGTGCTGTCTTTCCATTCCCTGTGATCGTGTTTGCCTCTTTTCTCTCCATTCACTTCCTATGTTCCCTTTGTGTTTTCTTCAGCCAATTTCTTTCACAGCCAAAGGGTTTGGCCTGATAGCTTTCATCCTTGGGTTGAGAAACCAGAGAATTTTTTTCCCCTTCCTTTCTTTCAATTTGTCCGTCTTAGTATTTTCCTACCACATTAAGAAAAAACTGTACATGTGGGTACTTGGGAACCAGTATACTATTCCATGCAAACCTTAAGCCTATACCACTTGGTGTGGTCTGCACATCAGAGCTGGTCAACACATTGATCCTGCCCATGACCACTATAGAAATCAAGAGCAAGTCATTAGAAAATTTTATAGAAATTTGTCAGTGATTTGCATCTATTTAATCTAGTAACAAATTTGGGGTTGTATTTTGCAAGTCTTTTTATTCTTTTGTGAAAGTCCATATTTATTGCATTTTACGTAAATTTGATGAGATGCATTGGATATTTTTAAAAAATGGCCCCTCATCATAGAGTGTTCAAAAAACACTTCTCTAGACAACTAAATTGTTACAACTGGTATGTATAATGGGTTAGAAGAAGAAAGAATGGCCATGTTAACTAGAGGCAAGATGTACACCAACAAAGATGGAACTTACAAACTTTCAATTTGGCTTTTGGATTTTAAGTCTATACATTTGAAGACATGGTCATAGAGGAAAAAGGAAAAAAAAAAAAAAGACAAAACAGCCAAAGGAAGAGAAAGGCCGATCATCCATGTGCTTTTACTAAAATTAAGAGGTTTAAGAAGTGAATTTTATAATGGCATTAAAATTTGTTGGGGGGTAACGTTCCCTTCTTGCCTTTGTTAGGGAGGAAAAAATTTCTCCTGTGCCTCAAGGGTTTTTTGGCTGGTCTAGGAATTTAATTGACACAAAACAGATTAACAGGAGAAAATAAAACTTAATTACATATGTATAGGCGAGGGGAAGGGGTTTGTAAGACTATCAGGCCCTCAAGCAGTTAGGCAGTTGAAGATTAGAGGCCATGCAGAACCAAGGAAAAGGAGGTGGACATCCAGGACTTCAAAGGGAAGAAGGATGTTTCACAGGAAGATGAAAAAAGAGTAAATGTTTGGCAAGTAGCTGTTTGCTGGGTCATGCAGAAACAATGGGACATAGAGAGGAATTTTAACAAACAGACTTTTGTAAGTTCCTGCCTGTCTACCACACTTAGCTCATATAGTAATTATCTATGATGATGGCTCACTTTCTGGAGCAGCTCCTCTACCTAAATTCTTTTAGGGGGAAGGTCTAAGTTTCTTCCTGAGCCTTCCATTTCTTAAAAATAATCTGCCTAAAATTATCCATATGTCAAAGAGACACACTTTGAGGTGGCAAATTTTGCCCCTCTGCACCTTCTAGGTTCTTTGCCTGGTCTAATCATTAAATTAATATAAAACAGATTAAGCAGACAAAACAATCAGAAGTTTAATATCATGTACCCTTCCTGTATACATGGGAGAGACCCTAGAACAGGAACTTCCTAAAATGGCTGAAACCATCATCTTAAATACTATCTTCAGCTAAAGACAGAGGATGTTGGAGGTGGTGAGTCTGGGAAGGAAAAGCAGTCAACAAGGGTAAGGTTGTTATGAACATTTAAGTATTTGCCTCTCCATTGATAAGTTTCTAGAAATGTGGTTTTCCCCCTTTTCCTGTAGGGGAAGGGAAACACAAATAGAGCTTCCCATGGTAAGTGTCTCTTATGCAAGGCTAACTTCTACTCAGTTTTGAGAGCTTCCTGTGTCTGCTGTTTAGAATAACCAGCTACTACTAGGTATTTATCCAAAGGATACAAACATAGTGATTCAAAGGGGCACCTGCACCCCAGTGTTATAGCAGCAGTGTCCACAATAGTCAAACTGGAAAGAGCCCAGATATCCATTGATAGATAAATGGATAAAGTTGTGATATAGGTAGGTAGGTAGGTAGGTAGGTAGGTAGGTAGATAGATAGGTAGATAGATAGATAGATCGATCGATCGATCGATCGATCGATCGATCACAGTGGAATACTATATACACATAGTGGAATACTACTGAACCATCAAAAATAATGGAATCTTGCCATTTGCAATGATGTAGATGGAAATAGAGGGCATTGTGCTAAGTAAAATAAGTCAATCAGAGAAATATGGGCACCATATGATCTCACTCATATGTGGAATTTAAGAAACAAAACAAATGAACATAGGGGAAGGGAAGGACAAATAAGACAAAAAATAGAGAGGGAAGGTCAACCATAAGGGACTCTTAACTATAGGGAATAAACTGAGAGTCACTTCTAGGGGGGCGGGGGAGTTGGGTTGGGGAATGGGATAGCTGGGTGATGGACATTAAGCAGGGCACTTGATGGAATGAGCTCTGGATGTTTTATGTAACTGATGAATCACTAAATTCTACCCCTTAGTTTCAGGGGGGGTAGAACTAGTAATCTACTGTATGTTAACTAAATTGAATTTAAATAAATAATTTTTTAAAAAGAGAGGGAAAAAGAATAGCCAGCTTAAAATAATCCCCATGCCAAAGAGACACAATTGGGGTAGAAAATCTTTTCCTTTTCAAGTTGATAAAATGCTGCTTCTCCACCAGCCAAAGTATTTAATAACACCTAATACTCTCTTCTTACTGGATGAAAGAAAACGCTCCTTTTTTGTTGGGCACACAAAGTTTCTGAAATGTATGAGGAGAATTCATGCAGTTTCCTTCGCCTTTAAAAATCTAGAGTTTTTACCACACCAATGCAAATTTTAATGACGGGGTAGAGGGGAATAACTAATTATATGTAGCTCTGGCTGCTGTCACAAACAATGATGGAAGATAGTCCAGTCAAAAACATTTGCCAGTAGATATGATTAAGCTAAATTTAATTCACCCAAAGATTTAAGAATGTGCATTTTTCATGTTCTTGTAAGAATCTTTCCTTTCCAGAGAATCCAAAATAAGGATTCTTAAAGTCCTTCAAAGGGTGCTTTTAAAACTCTCCCATTTGAAGCCAGCTCTGTTCCGTGGAGCTCTTTTCATTTGCCTGCAATGTTATATTCTCAACTTCTACACTTGTGACTTAAGGGTGTTTTGTTATTCGAACACAAGCAGAATTTCTATGCTAATTTGAATTCTGATTTCTTTTATTTATTTGCCCAGTTGGAGTGTTTATTTGTTGGGGGAAAAAAATTGAGGTAAGGAAGCACCTACTGAGGGAGACCCAATTAGTCTTTGAAAATGCATTTCCTCACTGCCAAAACATTGAAGCAGGAAGTGAAAATTAAACATTCAGCCATACAGAGATATTTTTAAAAACAGACTTAATAGTCTAAAATTGAATATAAATGCCTTGGATCCTTTAAACATTGGCAAGTTAATTTTACTTTCATTGCCGATAGGTGATGAATTCAGTTAAAAGACATCTCTTCCATCCTACCTGCCATTTCTGTATTCACAATTGTGAATTCACCCCCAGGATTCTGGGTTTGCCAGAGTGTGCTAAATGTAAGTGTTCACACTTTCTCATGTAAACTCACCATAAGACAATCAAGTAGAACTATCAGGAAATACTTGTGTTGGCTGAAATGTTATCTTCTGTACTTCGAAGCTGTGAGATAAGACCTCATGACCACACACAGAAATAAAGATCTTCTTCCCAAAGCTTAAATGTAGGGGCAAGATCAAGTGTGTTAAAGGTTTTGTAACCCTTTAATACTAATGTTCCTCTCTCGTGAGAAGAAACTTAGAAATTATCACTTAGAGAAATAGGAATAGGACCAGGAGGTTGTGAAGAGGACAGGTGGAAATAGATCAAGCTATATGCTAAGGAATTGCAGATAATTTAGAGAAGCCACACATTTGGTTGAGGTATGAGAAAAACAAAGTAATAATAATACTCATCACCAACAATTTTTGTACTTCTGCTATATGGCATGCAGGGTCCTAAGTGCCTTTATACATTAACATTAATTATGGGAGCTACATTAAAATCCCAATGGAGAGACTCTGGATGGAAAAACAAAAAGGTACTCTCAGGTGACCATACCCCAGGGAAGGTGCTTGGTAAAGGGAGACTTTTCCCTAAAAACGGTGTGTATTGACCATAGTACGTTCAGGCGGCCTCTCTACTGTCAAAAGGAAGAACAACTTTTCTTGTGACCAGTCCATGCATAATTGCTTTCTGAGGCCAGAACAGGTGAAGAAGGTGGCATGGATAGAACTGGCACTTCCAGCAACACCACACCCATGTTCTTGGAAGATCTCTGACTAATTTCACAAAAGCACATACTTGGAAGTGATAGATTTTCTGAGAAAAACGGGTTTGGGGCTGACCACTCAAAAGCTGGGCAGCTCTGTAGCTGGAGAGCCAACAAAAACAGTAACAACGCTTCTAAAAATACTAGTCTTATCAACTCCTCTCTGGCATTCCGAATCCCAGTGACTGCATCCTCAGCCCTGTACCCTACGGCTCTGGCTTCGTCCTTCTGCTACAGTTAAGTCCCTTCTAATAGAGATCACTTTCTGCCAACTTAAGAATAGGATTCAGGGTTTGTCTTCTCCATCAGTCAATGTTCTTCCTTTTCAACTCGGGAGGGGGGCAGAAGCTCCACAGCTTCTTCTGTTCTTGCAGTTTCCCAGGCAGCTTCACAGAATGGAGAGGATGGCTCTGGAAACCACTCAGCTTCTTGCCACTTCTTCCCCTGAGTGAAGGCACCACTGCAGGACTGTAGTTTTGTTTAAAAGGTCATCATGAAGCCCTTTGTTGAGATCGCTTGATAATTTTTAGGTCCTGCAGAAAGTCACACAGGAACCCGAGGGACTTTAGTGTTATATGGATGTCATGCCCCTAATTGCTAATCCGATTTGAGCTAACCTGCATTTCAGAAGCACCCCAGGTAACAAAACAGACTGTATTTTTTGGCTTGAAAAGGTTAAAAAGGAGAAAGGAGTATAAAAATTATGATCATTTGAGTGTTTATAACTTACAATACCTAAATTTCACTTTGACCTCAAGTTAAGAATTTCTGCATACATTAGACAGCTCAGAAAGCTGACGCAGCATTTTGTGCTGGAACGGAGTATAGTGGAGGATCGGTGGCTCAGCTAGAAGAATAATATTTTTTGGGATTCCTGGTGATTCCCTGAACAGTAATGGTAGGAAGCTATCCAGTTTATACCAACATGTGAAAAGAGACTTCTCTGTTTCAGCTTCATCCAGACATCCAAACTAGATGTCACAGGATACAGGAAATACACATTTTGCCATGCTTCTATGTTTACCACCGTGGCTACCTGAGTTTCACTGATGGAAATTCTGCAAGAAGTACTTTCCTTGGCCTTAGGGCACTACTACATGTTTTGCTGATTCAGCATTGGCCTCAAGGCCACATCATGGTGGGCCGTGTCACAATACACATTGTAACCATGTTGTGGGTGATGGAGCCCCACTTGATCAAATACAGAATAGATCTGCTCGGATTTACTACAAAGAGAAAAGTACGATTTTGAACTTGTGTTGTAAACACCAACAGCCAGCTTTAGAGTGGTGATGGGGTTGGTCGACCCTGCCTATTTTGAAGATTTGTTTTTTGTTTTTGTTTTTTACATTTTGTAGAATGTAGCTAACCCCGAATCATTTCAATGATATTCCCTTGCTACTTGTTCCCTTTCTGAGCCCCCAACTCATTCTTAAATCACATTTGTAGTTCTTCCTTATTATTGGAATATATGTTCCATAGATAACCCTTCCCTTGTGGCTTGGCTTTCATATTTCCAGGTGCATAACATTCATCTCTTGAAAAATTGCTCTGTTTTCAAAGAGCGACTATAATTTTCCTTCACTGTCGTGAAGGGCTTTGTTTTCTTCATATATGCTCAAATGGCACATGAAGAAACATGGGGTTATTGGAGTGTAGCAGGGTGAGTAATGGGCTGGAAGCTCAGAGGCTCAAAGTTTTGCTTTGGCCACTAACTCATCCTAAAACCTGGATAAACTGCTTCCTAATCTCTCTGTGACTCAATTCCTGTTTGTCTTTAATGTCATTAACACTACTAGCTCCTCTTACTAACAGCCTTCAGTAAACATTGTCTAATATTGTTCCCTTAACAGTAGCCTATTAATTTATAGAAGATAGAACTACATTTATGTTTTTTATTTTGTCCTTGTAATAATTCTCTGGGAAAGGTGATCTTCTCCTTTTGCTGTTTAGGAAATCACAGTTTGTAGACAAGAAAAGAAAAACTACACTTCTAGTAGTGTATGTATGTTTATAGATATCTATAGATAACATACATACATGTGTGTCCTTGAAAATTATGATTCACAATAGGGGAGATTTTATTTTTTTTTTTTTTTTTTTTTTTTTTTTTTTTATTGGTGTTCAATTTACTAACATACAGAATAACACCCAGTGCCCGTCACCCATTCACTCCCACCCCCCGCCCTCCTCCCCTTCTACCACCCCTAGTTCGTTTCCCAGAGTTAGCAGTCTTTACGTTCTGTCTCCCTTTCTGATATTTCCCACACATTTCTTCTCCCTTCCCTTGTTTTCCCTTTCACTATTATTTATATTCCCCAAATGAATGAGAACATATAATGTTTGTCCTTCTCCGACTGACTTACTTCACTCAGCATAATACCCTCCAGTTCCATCCACGTTGAAGCAAATGGTGGGTATTTGTCATTTCTAATAGCTGAGTAATATTCCATTGTATACATAAACCACATCTTCTTTATCCATTCATCTTTCGTTGGACACCGAGGCTCCTTCCACAGTTTGGCTATCGTGGCCATTGCTGCTAGAAACATCGGGGTGCAGGTGTCCCGGCGTTTCATTGCATTTGTATCTTTGGGGTAAATCCCCAACAGTGCAATTGCTGGGTCGTAGGGCAGGTATATTTTTAACTGTTTGAGGAACCTCCACACAGTTTTCCAGAGTGGCTGCACCAGTTCACATTCCCACCAACAGTGTAGGAGGGTTCCCTTTTCTCCGCATCCTCTCCAACATTTGTTGTTTCCTGCCTTGTTAATTTTCCCCATTCTCACTGGTGTGAGGTGGTATCTCATTGTAGTTTTGATTTGTATTTCCCTGATGGCAAGTGATGCAGAGCATTTTCTCATATGCATGTTGGCCATGTCTATGTCTTCCTCTGTGAGATTTCTGTTCATGTCTTTTGCCCATTTCATGATTGGATTGTTTGTTTCTTTGGTGTTGAGTTTAATAAGTTCTTTATAGATCTTGGAAACTAGCCCTTTATCTGATATGTCATTTGCAAATATCTTCTCCCATTCTGTAGGTTGTCTTTGAGTATTGTTGACTGTATCCTTTGCTGTGCAAAAGCTTGTCAATGTTACCCAGGGCAATATACACGTTTAATGCAATCCCTATCAAAATACCATGGACTTTCTTCAGAGAGTTAGAACAAATTATTTTAAGATTTGTGTGGAATCAGAAAAGACCCCGAATAGCCAGGGGAATTTTAAAAAAGAAAACCATATCTGGGGGCATCACAATGCCAGATTTCAGGTTGTACTACAAAGCTGTGGTCATCAAGACAGTGTGGTACTGGCACAAAAACAGACACATAGATCAGTGGAACAGAATAGAGAATCCAGAAGTGGACCCTGAACTTTATGGGCAACTAATATTCGATAAAGGAGGAAAGACTATCCATTGGAAGAAAGACAGTCTCTTCAATAAATGGTGCTGGGAAAATTGGACATCCACATGCAGAAGAATGAAACTAGACCACTCCCTTTCACCATACACAAAGATAAACTCAAAATGGATGAAAGATCTAAATGTGAGACAAGATTCCATCAAAATCCTAGAGAAGAACACAGGCAACACCCTTTTTGAACTCGGCCATAGTAACTTCTTGCAAGATACATCCACAAAGGCAAAAGAAACAAAAGCAAAAATGAACTATTGGGACTTCATCAAAATAGGGGAGATTTTAAAAAGACAATTCAACTGGGGGAATAGTATCCTCATCCAGTAGAAATCATGAGTCCAACCATATGTGAGTAATACTTTCCTTTTTCATCTTTATGCTCCAAATTTAGGTGCTCTTTCCCCTAGAGCTTCAATACATTTTTCCTCTCTGCCAAAAAGGCTTTATGATGTTCTGTTTTCCCTTTTATCCCTTTTATCTTAGAATATTTTGCTTTTATCTTCCTTTATATTTACATAAGGAAGATAAAGGCAAAATAAATGATATATAAAATTCATATAATTATTTTAATTGCCATTTCTGTTGATCTTAGACATGGGGAGGGCCTGAGTGACACAGTTGATGCCAAGGTATCTGAAAGCCTGAATCCATGTGGAAATTCTTCAGCAGTCATGGGTAGGCTAGTGCTGTGGATATAAAGATACAAATTGCTCATAGATATTTCTGCAAATGACCATCCTTTGGTTCAGTGGTTGCATCAGTACATGCTGTCATATCTGTCACGAAAACATCTCCACTATCAAGAAGTCAGTTGTTAAAGCAATGGGGAAGGGGTGGTAGCACTAAACTGCAAGAGAATTATATTGTATTGACAACAAGGAGAATCACAGGGCCAGTGAAGTTTTCTAGGATTCCACAAATTAGGCAAATCTGTTCTCTCTCTCTCTAGGTTACATGAGAATATTAAATGGCTGCAATTACCAAGTGGTGGTACCAGTAGAGAATAGTATGGTCCCATAGAACTTTCTGAGGTTCTATAGAGAGGTTCAGTATCTGTGCCTGCCAATGTGAGAGCACTGAGCCACATGTGCCCAGCCAACGCTTGAAATGTGACTCAGGACCTAGACTTTTAATATTACAGATTTTTACTTAATTTTAATGTAAATAGCCACATGTGGCTAGTAACTACCAGATAATCAGTGCAGGGCAGCAAATTATGCATATTTTTGTTGCTTAGGAGACTAATTGCAGTAACTTCAAGGGAACTTTCTATTCACTGTTCTTGGCAAACACTTGGAGGTGAAAAGGTATGAAAGAGACAGGACTCTAAAAGCCTAAGTAAGATATGGTGTATTGCAATGTCAACCCACATAAATGATGGCAGCTTGACAAATGACCAGAAATTAGTATTTCAGGCTGTAACTTCCCTTTGATTTTCTTTCCATAGGCTCTTTCATGCTGGTGAACACATCTGGAAGACCTGAGGGCCAGAGAGCCCACCTCCTCTTACCTCAGCTGAAAGAAAATGATACCCACTGCATTGATTTTCACTATTTTGTGTCCAGCAAGAATAACGCTGCTCCCGGGTTACTCAATGTCTACGTGAAGGTTAATAACGGGCCTTTGGGCAATCCTATCTGGAACATATCTGGAGACCCTACCCGCACGTGGAACAGGGCAGAACTGGCCATTAGTACATTCTGGCCTAATTTTTATCAGGTAGGTACTTTGTTTTCATTTCCTGTTTTTGATGCATCTTCTAATTTCTGAAAATATAGTTTGTATATTAGTATAATTGGAGACTATAAAAAAGTATAGTTTTTTTTTTTTTTTTATATTGAGGTTAGGGAACCTTATGCTTCCTTATGGTAAGGAGTGTGTTCAGTGTGTTACCTTGAAAAATGAGTAATGAACACCTTTCAAACTTGTTTATGCATATGTTGTTTTAAGAAAGTAAAAGAAAAATAAAAACAAAAATGTTGTTTTAAGTGACCCACAGCAGGGCAGGAAACATTATCTGCAAGTGCTATATTAAATAAGCTGTATCTGACCAACAGAGACATAGCACTTGATTCTAAAAGAGGAAGCCCCTTTTGTTCATGGGTTTTCTCACAGGAGTAAATGTCATTAAGAAGTGAGCCTCAGTGGACCAGCTAGCTAGATGCATTCCTTGTTCGCATCCCAGTGGAAAGAAAATAACATATATAGGCTAAGTCCTTGTCCTGGAGGGGCTGCTGTCCTGTTACTTGGGATATTCTTTTAAGAGCCACATTACCCATGTGGAGTTCTCCTTTAAAGTAACTAAAGAGTGGAGGCCAGGAATAGTTAAAAAGTGGCACCAAAGCAACCCTGATGTCATGTCCCTTTTGGAGGAGAGTGACTTGTATCACATGATCATCCTGTCTCAGGATCAAAGGTGGGGAATTAGTGACAATGGCATTTGGTGCCCCCCCCCCCACTTTTGTCCACAGTACCTTTAAATAACTTGATATTGAGAAAAATACTCAATTAATTTCAAGGTAAGAGGATTCATTAAGAGGATTGAGATATTTTGCTTCTCTCTTCCTTAATTCCTTTGGCTCACTTAGGAGCCAGCTGGAACATAGATCCAAGATCATCTCTCATATTTAATTGAGGTGCTTGGCTAGACTCAGGGAGGGGAAAACTGAGTCTTCTCAAGGGCTGCTCGTCTTCCTAATGACAGGCACAACACCCAGGAATCCATTTTGCAGGTTTGGTGTTTATTAGGAAAGATGCATCAATCCTGGTTCCTCTCCCCCTGGATTTGATAATGGGAATAAATGGACTGTCACTGTTGTGCCTCATTTGTCTCTCTACCCTTTTACCTGCAACAATTTCTAGAATTTAATGATTGAGAGATACATGTGTCTTGAATAGTACATATGTAAATTGTTAAATAGTACACACATAAATTGTTCAAAATCTTTTAAAAGCACACTTCTTTTAAGAGTGTTAAAAATTAGGTAGGTCTAAATTTAGCAATTTACTGTTAGGAATTCATCCTAAGTAGGGAAAAATGGTTGCAAATAATTAACTATAAGGATTTTCATGGCAGTTTATTTATAATGATGAAAAATCAGAAACAGTATTATTTCCAACATTAGAGCGTTAATTAATTTATGTTACCTCAATACAAAAATGCATTTTGCAACAATTAAGAATAATGTCATGGGAAGCCACTTAATGATCTCTTGAAGCTTATGTTGCTAAGGGGAAAAACTGGTATAAAATGATAAATCCCATTGTTTAAATTTTATATATTATGTTTTTTAATTTTAAAATAATGTTTATATGATAAGGTATATATAATAATGTATAATATATATTATAAAATAAAGACTAAAATATATGCTGAAATAAATATATTAAAAAGTGATATCTCCCTAGCTAGTAGGGTAACAGGTGATATGAACTTTTTTCTTTCTACCATCTGTCATATTCTAAATTTTCTCCAATGTATATGTTCTGTTTTTATTCATAAAATGCCAAAGAGAATGGGGCATCTGAGTGGCTCAGTCGGTTAAGTGTGCGCCTTCTGCTCAGGTCATGATCTCCAAGCCCCAAGCCTTGCATTGGGCTCCCTGCTCAGCAGGGAATCTGCTTCTCTCTCTCTCTCTGTTTTCTCTACCCCTCCCCACTGCTTATTCTCTCTCTCTCAAATAAGTAAATAAAATCTTAAAATCTCAAAGAAAAAAAAAGTTTTTCTTCCACAGGGAAAATACCCTATTTAACAAATAACCTTTTTAATAACTAGATTAGCAATCAGTGGCATAATTTAAAAAAAAATTGTTTCTGGGACAAAGTTTCTTTTTCCATAGTCTTAAAAAGGAATCAGGGGAAGTGGGTTTGGTTAAGCTAGGTTTCAAAAATTTTTATATGATGGACTAGGCTAAGAAGCTGTGCTTTTAGAAACTTTTTTTGGGGGAGACCTTACCAAAATATAGAAGACATAGGTCTATGATGTTCCCATTGTCCCTCTGGAACGTGCACTTGGTTCTGCCTTAGTCTCCAGGCATATGCTGGATAAAGGCAGTGGGACAAACTTGTAGGCAAGATCAGAAGGTACTGCTCATCTGTGCTCCAATTTTCCTCTCTTTTACGTTAGCACTGCCCACCCAGAATCTCTAGGGGTGAACACCCTTGGGCCCCTCACGCCTCTGGAGTCCAATGCATTGGTTTAGTTTTGACACTGGCTGCAATCCAGATCTTACAGTGGTATTTTGCTTTTGTCTAAGCTCAGGTTGCTATGACAAACTACCATAGAGTGGTGCCTCAAATGATAGGCATTCTTTTCTCATGGTTGTAGAACCTGGAGGTCCTCCTGCAGGATTCTCATAGATTCAATTCTTGGTGAGGGCCTGTCTTTTAGATGGCCTCCTTCTTGTCTTCTCACAGTATGCTCAGTGGCCTTTCCTCTGTGTGTGCATATGGAGAGAAAGAGCTCTGGTCTCCCTTCTTCTTATTAGGATGCTAATTATGGGGGCTCCACATTCATGACCTCATCTAAACCAGATTGCCTCCCTAAAGCTGCATCTCCAAGTATCATCACATTGGGTGCAGGGCCTCAACATATGAAATTGGGGAGGGACACAGCATTCAGTCCATAACAGCCTTGGCACATCAAGTTCAGACAGTTTAAATGAGAGGAATGATTTGGTTTAATGATCTTAGGAGATCGGCCTTTAAAAAGGAATTATGGAATTATATTGAAAATGAGGTGGTCCTATTATCAGGCCATTGTGATTTCCAATGAATTCTTCCTTTCTTGGGCTCTTTTGTTTTTGTTTTTGTTTTTTAGATTTTTTTTAATTATTTATTTATTTATGATAGTCACAGAGAGAGAGAGAGAGAGAGGCAGAGACATAGGCAGAGGGAGAAGCAGGCTCCATGCACCGGGAGCCCGACATGGGATTTGATCCCGGGTCTCCAGGATCATGCCCTGGGCCAAAGGCAGGCGCCAAACCTCTGTGCCACCCAGGGATCCCTCTTGGGCTCTTTTGAATAAAATAGTTAGCCGCCCCAATTGTGACCCTCTGACCCCCACCCCCCAGGTCCACCTATTTCCCGCTCTAACCTCTCTTACATGAGCAGTACATGACTTATCAAGTTGAATCAGAACCTAATTCTCACTATTGCTTTTTTTTGGTATATTTTTTATTGGAGTTCGATTTGCCAACATGTAGTATAACACCCAGTGCTCATCCCGCCAAGTGTCCCCCTCAGTGCCGGTCACCTAGTCACCCCATCCCCCTACCTACCTCCCCTTTCACTACCCCTTGTTTGTTTCATAATCACTATTGCTTTTTGGTTCACTGGTTGATTCATTAGGAATAGCTTTCTACTTTTGATTTAAAAGTGGATTTGTAGAGATTCTTTAATACAGCATTGCTAGGTTGTTAAGAATCTGGTGATCAACATCTGTAAAAGGTTTGGATCCACTGAAAGGTCACTTGTTAGTTTAATTTCTGAGCCCTACCACCAAACATTAGTTTTTAAAGTTTTAAAGGCATAGTGAAAAGGCATATTTCTTCTTTATCTGCTGGGCAGTGAACTTACTGAAATCATTACTCTAATAGTAACACAAGCTATCAGATAAATGGCACTCTGTAGATGAGATAATAGAGATGTCAGCAGGAAACCTTCCAGACACTGAACAATAGGGCTTAAAATCACCATGGAAAACCTGAATGATGTTTCCCAGTTGGAATGAGAAAGGTAAACCATATTAACAAAGGCAAGTAAGAAGGAGAATATCTACCAAATCCTATTCCCATCCCTGGCCCAAGGTGTCAACCTAACTGGAGATGACCAGAAAACAGTTAGAAAAGTAAGTTGCCTGTGCGTGGGCAGCACTGCCCAAGGAAAGAGCTTCCTTGCCCAATGCAGTCCTTAGCTCTTTGGGTCAGCTTGCCTTTACTGAGGAGATGGCTATCATATCCTGATGCTCTTAAAAACGTGAATCATGTGTGAGCCCATCTGCTTTTGCATTAATTTCCCACCTCGATTTATCTATCAGAAATTCTGTTAGTCTAAGGATGTGAGTCTGCCCTATGTGACTATAGTTAACCTTTGAACATTGTAGAGGTAAGGAGTGCCAAACCCCCATGCACTGGAAAAATCCATGCATTATTTTGACTCCCCTAAAATTTTACTAATAACCAACCTACTATTGATCAGAAGCCTTATCAAAAACATAAACAGTTGATTAACACAAATTTGTATGCTATATGTATTATATATTATATTCTTATAATAAAATAAGCCAGAAAAATGTTAAGAAAACATTTCAGGTTTCATATTTAGGTCTTTAATCCATTTTGATTTTTTTTTTTGTGTGTGTGTGTATATGATGTTAGAAAGTAGCCCCATCTCATTTGTTTTGCATGTAGCTGTCCAGCTTTCTTAATACCATTTTTAAAGAGCTTTTCCCCATTATATTCTTGCCTCCTCTGTTATTGATTAATTGACCATATAGGCGTGGTTTATTTCTGGGCTTTCTATCCTATTCCATTGATCTTTGTATCTGTTTTTGTGCCAATACCATACTGTTTTGATTACTATAGCTTTGTAGTATAGCTTGAAATCTGGAATGATGATACCTCCAGCTTTGTTCTTTCTCAAGATTACTTTTTGGGGTCTTTTGTGGTTTTATTAAAAGATTTTATTCATTCATGAGAAACAGAGAGAGAGAGAGAGAGAGGAAGAGACACAGGCAGAGGGAGAAGCAGACTTTACGCAGGAAGCCCGACATGGGACTTGATCCTGGGTCTCCAGGATCATGACCTGGACTGAAAGCAGCGCTAAATCGCTGAGCCACCCGGGCTGCCCTCTTTTGTGGTTCTATACAAATTTTAGTATTATTTGTTTTAGTTTTGTGAAAATGTTGTTGGTATTTTGCTAGGGATTGCATTTAATCTTGTAGATTGCAGGGCAGCCCTGGTGGCTTAGTGGTTTAGCGCCACCTTCAACCCAGGGTGTGATCCTGGAGACCGGGGATCAAGTCCCACGTCAGGCTCCCTGCATGGAGCCTGTTTCTCCCTCTGCCTGTGTCTCTGCTTCTTTCCCTCTCTGTCTCTGTCTCTCTCTCTATGTGCCTCCATGAATAAATAAATAAAATCTTAAAAAAAAAATCTTGTAGATTGTTTCACTAATTTGGATATTTTAGCAATATTAATTCTTCCAATCCATGAGTATGGGATATCTTTCCATTTGTTTGTGTTATCTTTAATTTCCTTCATTAGTGTTTTATAGTTTTCCAAGTACAGGCCTTTCACTTCAAAAAGGAAATGTTTGTAGTGCTGTTCTGTAATTATTGAGAAAAAATGCAGGTATAAGCAGATTCACAGAGTTCATACCCGTGTTCAAGTGTCAGCAGTATTACATTTTAAATCACAAAATTTTAAAAATATTTTCTGGTGTCATGTGAGCATAGTTCATAAGAGTCCATTTCTAAATGATGCCTTTTTAGGATATAGACAGACCATTTCCGTATTAGAAAGCCAAGGGCAAGATAGTAGGACATGAACATCTGAAGGAACTGGGACCCTTGGGAGACCCTCTGTCAGTGCACTGGAAATCAGCTTTCCCCCAGACATCACCTCTACATTAGTGAATTTAGGCTGCAAGATACATTAGAGAGATCTAAAACATTTCTATAGAGTGGACATATACTTGAAATATTAGCATATTAAAATATTTCTTGTCTGTAAAGCACTTTATTTCTAAAAGATGCTTTTTACACTTTATTAATAGTTTTGATATGAGTTAAGATTGATGAATTAACTGTTTTTTAAAAAAGATTTTATTTATTTATGAATGAGAGACACACAGAAAGAGACAGAGGCAGAGACACAGGCAGAGGGAGAAGCAGGCTCCATGCAGAGAGCCTGACGTGGGACTCAATCTCAGGACTCCAAGATCACGCCCTGGGCCAAAGGCACGCACTAAACTGCTGAGCCACCCAAGAATCCCCCCAGAATTAACTGTTATAAAGGACTTTCGCATTATAGTATTATTTGGAAATAGGCTGCATCATAGTATAGTAGAACATATACCATGAGTTAAGCAGAACTGACTTAAGTATCACCCTTGTTTACTTGTAAGTTTGGGCAACTGACTTAAACCTATGGAACCTCACTAATTATGGGACAAAATAGAGAGGCAGTACATGGTGTAAAGATGAATGGAAAAGCACATTTAGGGTGTGCTAGCATTTCCATAAATAATGGTAGTTTATTGAGATTAAGATTATAGTAGACAGAACAAGGGAAATAGCTAATATTTGAGTGCTTTCCTCCTAAGTCACTCTTTAAATGTATTTAGTGGAATGGCTGAAGGTACTCAGTGAAAAAGGGTTACAGGAATGAATCCTTCCATGAAACTAGGTGAAATAAAGTGAACCCGGTTTCTTTCCAGCAGAACTTTCCAGAGCTTGCTGTCATACAAAAATGCAAGGTGAGGTTTCCTGAGTGTTCCTGGTATTAGCCTGCTCTGGACTCTGTACCATGGGAAGCAAGGGCCCCACATAACTCCAGGGTTTGCCACCCGGGGCTCCTTGCCCCTGTCCTCTCCTCTCTCTCTCCTCTCTCTCTCTCTTTCTCTCTCTCTCTCTTTTTTTTCTTTTGTTAGGCAATTGGGTTTTGGCTACTACACACTAGTTGTTTCTCAGCTTGGTCAGAGTCTGAATTTTGCAGTTGTTGGATTTGGAGAGGTTTTTGCTAAAAGTAGACACAACTACCCTGTGTACTTTCTCTAAATAGTAAGTTTCCTTGGGGATCTTTTGTTTTCCTACTCTTTCCCCTAACATTATCTTTTTTTTTATAATTTTTATTTATTTATGATAGTCACACAACAGAGAGAGAGAGAGAGAGACAGAGACACAGGCTGAGGGAGAAGCAGGCTCCATGCACCGAGAGCCCAACGTGGGATTCGATCCCGGGTCTCCAGGATCGCACCCTGGGCCAAAGGCAGGCACCAAACCTCTGTGCCACCCAGGGATCCCCCCCTAACATTATCTTAACTCGGCATTTATTGAGTTTCAGAATGTTTCTTAGCAAAGTATTATTGCCATTGTAATTCATTCCATGTAGCTTTTCTCTTTTTCTTTCTTTCTTTCTTTCTTTCCTTTCTTTCTTTCTTTCTTTCTTTCTTTCTTTCTTTCTTTCTTTCTTTCTTTCTTTCTTTCCTTTCTTTCTCTTTCTTTCTTTCTTTCTTTCTTTCTTTCTTTCTTTCTTTCTTTCTTTCTTTCTTCTCTTTTTGAATTTTTTTATTTATTCATGATAGACACAGAGAGAGAGAGAGGCAGAGACACAGGCAGAGGGAGAAGCAGGCTCCATGCCGGGAGCCCGAAGCGGGACTCGATGCTGGGACTCCAGGATCGCGCCCTGGGCCAAAGGCAGGCACTAAACCACTGACCCACCCAGGGATTCCCTCTTTCTTCTTTCTTTCTTTCTTTCTTTCTTTCTTTCTTTCTTTCTTTCTTTCTTTCTTTCTTTCTTTCTTTCTTTCTTCTTTCTTTCTTCTTTCTTTCTTTCTTTCTTTCTTCTTTCTTTCTTTCTTCTTTCTTTCTTTCTTTCTTTCTTTCTTTCTTCTTTCTTTCTTTCTTTCTTTCTTTCTTTCTTTCTTCTTTCTTTTCTTTCTTTCTTTCTTTCTTTCTTTCTTTCTTTCTTTCTTTTCTTTTCTTTTCTTTTCTTTTCTTTTCTTTTCTTTTCTTTTCTTTTCTTTTCTTTCTTCTTTCTTCTTTCTTTTTTAGGAGAAGAGTATTCTACAGGTACAAATCACAATGGTAACCTGCATGGAACACACTTAATTTTAGGTTAATTGCTGTTCATTAAAACATAAATTGTCAAGTATTTGGTGATTAACACATACTTAATTTCTTAATTACTGTTTGTCCTAATTGCTGCTATTTAGAACCTGCTCCTCTGTTGGGTGGCAGCACTGAGCACTGCTGGCTGCCTGCTTTCATAAGGGCACCTGGGGCTGCAGGACCAAGTCCTTTGATTTAGACGTTGACTTCCTGCCATGTTAAGAATAGTATTTTCCTCTCATAAGCACCTTCTTGCTTTATTGTGCTAATGAAAATAGCACAATATAGTGATAATGAATCCAGTCAGAGGCAAGGGAAGCAGTGATCTTTAAGATAAATGGTTGCCTTGAAAAGAAAAAAATGCACAGATGGTTTTGAAGTCCCTTTCCCCATGCCTCTCAGTAAATGGTGGGCTGGGGGTGGGTGGGTGGCGATAAGAGATGTGAGGACCAAATCAGAATGGTGATAGTCTTACTATTTCTCTAGAGCCTCCCACTTAAAACAAATTTTTAGATGTATGGAAGGGTCCTGGAAGAAGATGAGGCATGGATTTCAGCTAAAACCTGTGGTAAATTCTCTGTGGAATGAGGACACAAAGTATCTTGCACTTTGGGAGAGGCTAAACCAAGATCCACCCTTTAGGCTGGAGCGCACCTGGCGGGGCCTTGGGAAGAAGCTGGTGGGTCAGGTGGGGGCTCCGGTTGGAGGGGGCTGTGGCTTGCTGCCTTCGGGTGTCCCGGGAGCACAATTCCAGCAGTGCAGGCCCCGGACCCCAGGGCACGGGGGACAGAGCCCAGATCCTGCGCTCCCCCAGGACAGATGGAGGTGGGGAGGACACAGGACAGCGGGGATGTTCCTGCCGCCAGGCGCCCCCAAGCTGTGTCAGCGCCCCCGCCCCCCAAGAGCACCTAGGCCAGTGCAGACTGGGAGCTGAGGTACATACTGTGGGAGCTGACTCTAGGGCTGGAGAGCTGGCCGCCGCCACTGTTGTTGTTCCTCCTGGTGTCACCCTGTGCCTGGGACAGAGCGGGGCCGCCAGGGAGCAGGGGCCTCACAGGATAAACAGCTCCTACTGAGTCCTGCACCTGGCAGGGGGCGGGGCAGCTCCCCCAGGTGCACACACCTGAGAATCAGCACAGCAGCCCCTCCCGCAGAGACCCACTGGAAGGACAGGGGAAGAGCAAGTTCTTGACCAAGCAGTACTGGAAAGCTCTAGGGGAAGCCGAGGGATTTACAGTGTATAGAACCAGAGGATAACCCTCCGAATTTTTTTTCTTCCTTTTTCTAGTACAACTTCATTTTTATATCAGACTATAAATTTCCATTTTTTTCTCTTTTCCCACCTTAACTACAATATCTTACCACCTCTTCATTTTTAAGATTCTTCCATTTTGACTTTCATATTTCTACAATTACAGGTCCTAGATATATTTTCCACTTCTAGATTCCCTTCAACATACTCAACTTAACTTTGGGAGATATACAAGATATGTTTTTTTGTTGTCGTTTTGTGTTTTGTGTTTTCTCTGCCTCATTTTCTTCTACAATGGCGGAAGTTAATACCTTCTAAAACATGACCAGCATGCACCCAGAACCAAGTGGAATACTGTGCCGGTTCATTCTGTGAGATTCCTCATTCCCATTCTGCCCCCCTCTTTTATATCATTTATATTTTGGTTGGGGCTTTCTACAAGTATTTCTGGTTTATATAAATTTGGGAATGAGCATCTTCTAACATCCAGAACTTAACATACTCAGAAACAAGAGGATCACCCTCTAGAACCCCTCAGATAGACTACATTCTCCCTCCACTACAACTTCTTCACCACCACCATCTCCCAGTCCCCCCTTTTTTTCTACTCCTTTTTTTTCTTCTTTCTATTTCTTTTCTTTTTTTCCCCCTCTTCTTCAATGGGATTCATGGCCTTTTATTTTTTTACTACTTTGTTTTAAAATTTGCTTTTCACTTTAGTGGTCCTTTTGTTTTATTTTGTTCTGATCTTTGTTTTCAATTTCTGGTCTCTGACCTCAGCAGAATCATCTAGAGTGAAATTTACTTAGGTGGTGGTTCATATTCTTAACATAGCCTGCTCATGCAATCACTCTACACTGAGCAAAATGATTAGAAAGAAGAACTCACCACAAAAAAAAAAAAATCAGAAAGAGTACTCTCTGCCACAGAGTTAAAGAATTTGGATTTAAATACAATGTCAGAAAGCCAATTCCAAAGCACAATTATAAAGCTACTGGTGCTTTGGAAAAAAGCATAAAGGGAACAAGAGACTTCATGACTGCAGAATCTAGATCTAATCAGGCCAAAATTAAAAATCAATTAAATGAGATGCAATCCAAACTGGAGGTCCTAACAACAAGGGTTAATGAGGTAGAAGAAAGCGTGAGTGACATAGAAGACAGGTTGATGGAAAGGAAGGAAGCTGAGGAAAAAAGAGAAAAACAATTAAAAGACCATAAGCAAAGGTTAAGGAAATAAATGACAGACTCTGAAGGAAAAAATCTACGTATAATTGGGGTTCCAGGGGGCACTGAGAGGGCCAGAGGACCAGAAAGCATATTTGAACAAATCATAGCTGAGAACTTCCCTAATTTGGGGAGGGAAACAGGCATTCAGATCCAGGAGATAGGCCACCCCCTAAAATCAATAAAAACCGCTCAATACCTTGACATTTAATAGTGAAACTTGCAAATTCCAAAGATAAAGAGAAAATCCTTAAAGCAGCAAAAGACAAGAGATCCCTAGCTTATATGGGGAGAAATATTAGATTAATAGCAGACCACTCCACAGAGACCTGGTTGGCTAGAAAGGGCTGGCAGGATATATATTCAGCGTCCTAAATAAGAAGTACATGCAACCAAGAATACTTTATCCAGTGAGGCTGTCATTCAGAATAGAAAGAGAGATAAAGAGCTTCCGGGGTAGGCAGAAACTGAAAGAATATGTGACCACCAAACCAGCTCTGTAAGAAATATTAAGGGGGACTCTGTAAAAGAAAGAGGAAGCCCAAAGAAATAATCCACAAAATCAGGGACTGAATAGTTATTACGATGACACTAAATTCTTTTTTTTTTTAATTTTTTACTTATTTATGATAGTCACAGAGAGAGAGAGAGAGAGGCAGAGACATAGGCAGAGGGAGAAGCTGGCTCCATGCACCAGGAGCCTCATGTGGGATTCGATCCTGGGTCTCCAGGATCACGCCCCGGGCCAAAGGCAGGCGCCAAACCGCTGCACCACCCAGGGATCCCGATGACACTAAATTCATATCTTTCATATATAATAGTAACTCTGAGCATGAATGGGCTAAATGATCCCATCAAAAGATGCAGGGTTTCAGACTGGATAAAAAAGCAAGACCCATCTATTTGCTGTCTACAAGAGACTCATTTTTACCTAAGGACACCTCCATCCTGAAAAGGAAAGGTTGGAGAACCATTTACCATTCAAATGGTCCTCAAAAGAAAGCTGGGGTAGCAATCCTCATATCAGATAAATTAGAGTTGATCCCAAAGATTGTAGTAAGAGATGAAGAGGGACACTATATCATACTTAAAGGATCTATCCAACAAGAGGACCTAACAATCATGAATATTTATGCCCCTAATGTGGGAGCTGACAAGTCTATCAATCAATTAATAACCAAAGTGAAGACATACTTAGATAATAATACACTAATACTGGGAGACTTCAACACAGCACTTTCTGCAAATGACATATATTCTAAGCACAACATCTCCAAAGAAACAAGAGCTTTATTTTATTTTACGATTTTATTTATTCATGAGAGGCACAGAGAGAGAGGCAGAGACACAGGCAAAGGAAGAAGCAGACTCTCCACAGGGAGCCTGACATGGCACTCGATCCCGTGTCTCCAGGATCACGCCCTGGGCCGAAGGTGGTACTAAACAGCTGAGGCACCCGGGCTACCTGAAATAAGAGCTTTAAATGATACACTGGACCAGATGTATTTCACATATATTTACAGAACTTTACATCCAAATGCAACTGAATACACATTCTTCTCAAGTGCACATGGAACTTTCTCCAGAATAGACCACATACTGGGTCACAAATTAGGTCTCAACCAATACCAAAAGATTGAGATTGTCTCCTACATACTCTCAGACCATAATGCTTTGAAATTAGAACTAAATCACAAGAAGAAGTTTAGAAGGATTTCAAACACGTGGAGGTTAAGGACCATCCTGCTAAAAGATGAAAGGGTCATTGCTGCTAGAAACATCGGGGTGCAGGTGTCCCAGAGTTTCATTGCATCTGTATCTTTGAGGTAAATCCCCAACAGTGCAATTGCTGGGTCGACGTGGATGGAACTGGAGGGTATTATGCTGAGTGAAGTAAGTCAATTGGAGAGGGACAAACATTATATGTTCTCATTCATTTGGGGAATATAAATAATAGTGAAAGGAAATATAAGGGAAGGGAGAAGAAGTGTGTGGGAAATATCAGAAAGGGAGACAGAACATAAAGACTCCTAACTCTGGGAAACGAACTAGGGGTGGTGGAAGGGGAGGAGGGCGGGGGGTAGGGGTGAATGGGTGACGGGCACTGAGGGGGGCACTTGACGAGATGAGCACTGGGTGTTATTCTGTAAATTGGCAAATTGAACACCAATAAAAAATAAATTTTTTATAAAAATAAATAAAGCACACCACCAAAAAAAAAAAAAAAAAAAAAAAAGATGAAAGGGTCAACCAGGAAATTAGGGAAGAATTAAAAGGATTCATGGAAATTAATGAGAATGAAGATACAACTTTTCAAAATCTTTGGGATACAGCAAAAGCAGTCCTAAAAGGGAAATACATCGCAATACAAGCATCCCTCAAAAAATTGAAAACACTCAAATACGTGAGCTAATCTTGCGCCTAAAAGAGGTGGAGAAAAAACAGCAAATAAAACCTACACCAAGCAGAAGAAGAGAGTTAATAAAGTTCCGAGCAGAACTCAATTAAATAGAGACCAGAAGAACTGTAGAACAGATCAACAAAACCAGGAGTTTGTTCTTTGAAAGAATTAATAAGATAGATAAACCATTAGCCAGCCTTATTAAAAAGAAGAGAGAAAAGACTCAAATTAATAAAATCATGAATGAGAAAGGAGACATCACCACCAATATCAAGGAAATACAAATGATTTTAAAAACCTATTATGAGCAGCTATACACTAATAAATTAGGCAATCTAGAAGAAATGGATGCATTTTTGGAAAACCACAAATTGCCAAAAGTGGAACAGGAAGAAATAGAAAACCTGAACAGGCCAATAACCAATGAGGAGATTGAAACAGTCATCAAAAACCTCCCAAGACATAAAAGTCCAGGACCAGATGGCTTCCTAGGGGAATTCTATCAAATGTTTAAAGAAGAAACAATACCTATTCTACTAAAGCTATTCCAAAAAAATAGAAAGGGATGGAATACTTCCAAATTCATTTTATGGGGCAAGCATCACATTGATTCCAAATCCAGACAAAGACCCCTCCAAAAAGGAGAATTATAGACCAATGTCCCCAATGAACACAGATGGAAAAATTCTCACCAAGACACTAGCCAGTAGGATCCAATAGTACATTAAGAAGATTATTCACCATGAACAAGTGGGATTTATCCCCAGGATGCAAGGCTGGTTCAACACTCATAAAGCAATCAAGTGACAGATAATATCAACAATAGAAAAAACAAGAATGATATGATCCTCTCAATAGATGCAGAGAAAGCATTTGACAAAATACAGCCTCCATTCCTGATCAAAACTCTTCATAGAGTAGAGATAGAGGGAACATTACTCAGCATCTTAAAAGCCATCTATGAAAAGCCCACAGCAAATATCATTCTCAATGGGAAAACACTGGGAGCCTTTCCCCTAAGATCAGGAACAAGACAGGGATGTCCACTCTCACCACTGCTATTCAACATAGTACTAGAAGTCCTAGCCTCAGCAATCAGACAAGAAAAAGAAATAAAAGACATTCAAATTGACAAAGAAGAAGTCAAACTCTCCCTCTTTGTGAATCACATTATACTGTACATAGAAAACCCAAAAGACTCCACTCCAAGATTGCTACAACTCATACAGCAATTCGGCAGTGTGGTAGGATACAAAATCAATGCCCAAGAATCAGTGACATTTCTATACACTCACAATGAGACTGAAGAAAGAGAAATTAAGGAGTCAATCCCATTTACAATGATACCCAAAAGCGTAAGATACCTAGGAATAAACCTAACCAAAGAGGTAAAGGATCTATACCCTAAAAACTACCAGAACACTTATGAAAGAAATTGAGGAAGACACAAAGAGATGGAAAATTATTCCATGCTCATGGATTGGAAGAATTAATATCGTGAAAATGTCAATATTACCCAGGGCAATTTATACATTTAATGCAATCCCTATCAAAATACCATGGACTTTCTTCAAAGAGTTGGAACAAATCATTTTAATATTTGTGTGGAATCAGAAAAGACACCAAATAGCCAGGGGCATATTGAAAAAGAAAACCAGGGCCAGGAGCATCACAAATGCCAGATTTCAAGTTGTACTACAAAGCTGTGATCATCAAGACAGTGTGGTACCAGCACAAAAACGGACACATAGATCAATGGAACAGAATAGAGAATCCAGTAGTGGACCCTCAACTTTATGGTCAACTAATGTTCGACAAAGCAGGAAAGACTATCCACTAGAAAAAAGACAGTCTCTTCAATAAATGGCACTGGGAAAATTGGACAGCCTCATGCAGAAGAATGAAACTAGACCATTCTCTTACACCAGACACAAAGATACACTCAAAGCGGATGAAAGATCTAAATATGAGACAGGAATCCATCAAAATGTTAGAGAAGAACACAGGCAACACTCGTTTAGAACTTGGCCACAGCAACTTCTTGCAAGATACATTTATGAAGGCAAGGGAAACAAAAGCCGAAATGAACTATTAGGACTTAAGCAAGATAAAAAGCTTGTGCACAGCAAAAGAAACAGTCAACAAAACTACAAGACAACCTACAGAATGGGAGAAGATATTTGCAAGTGACCTATCAGATAAAGGGCTAGTATCGAAGATCGATAAGGAATCTATTAAACTCAACACCCAAGTAACAAAGAATCCAATCATGAAATGGGCAAAAGACATGAATAGAAATTTCACAAAGGAAGACATAGACATGGCCAACAAGCACATGAGAAAATTCTCCACATCACTTGCCATCAGGGAAATACAAATCAAAACCACAAAGAGATCCCACCTCACAACAGTGAGAATGGGAAAATTAACGAGACAGGAAACAACAAATGTGGGAGAGGGTGTGGAGAAAAGGGAACCCTCTTGCACTGTTAGTGGGAATGTGAACTGGTGCAGCCACTTTGGAAAATAGTGTGGAGGTTCCTCAAAGAGTTAAAAATAGATCTGCCCTATGACCCAGCAATTGCACTGCTGGGGATTTACCCCAAAGATACAGATGCAGTGAAACGCCGGGACACCTGCACCCCGATGTTTCTAGCAGCAATGTCCACAATAGCCAAACTGTGGAAGGAGCCTCGGTGTCCATCGAAAGATGAATGGATAAAGAAGATGTGGTTTATGTATACAATGGAATATTACTCAGCCATTAGAAACGACAAATACCCACCATTTGCTTCGATGTGGATGGAATTGGAGGGTATTATGCTGAGTGAAATAAGTCAATAGGAGAAGGAGAAACATTATATGGTCTCATTCATTTGGGGAATATTAAAAATAATGAAAGGGAATAAAAGGGAAAGGAGAAAAAATGAGTGGGAAATATCAGAAAGGGAAACAGAACATGAGAGACTCCTAACTCTGGGAAACGAACTAGGGGTGGTAGAAAGGGAGGTGGGAGGGGGATGGGGGTGACGGGCACTGAGTGGGGCACTTGATGGGATGAGCACTGGGTGTTATTCTAGATGTTGGCAAATTGAACACCAATAAAAAATGAATTTATAAAAAAAAATAGAGCTACCCTAAGACCCAGAAATTGCACTGCTTGGGATTTACCCCAAAAATACAGATGCAGTGAAATGCTGGGACGCCTGTACCCCAGTGTTCACAGCAGCAATGTTCACAATAGCCAAACTGTGGAAGGAGCCTTGGTGTCTTTCGAAAGATGAATGGATAAAGAAGATGTGGTCTCTATATACAATGGAATATTACTCAGCCATCAGAAAGGACAAATAGCCACTTCAATGTGGATGGAACTGGAGGGTATTATCCTGAGTGAAGTAAGTCAATCGGAGAAGGACGATCATTATATGGTGTCATTCATTTGGAGAATATAAAAAATAGTTAAAGGGAATAAAGGGGAAAGAGAAAAATGAGTGGGAAATATCAGTGAGTGACAAAACATGAGAGACTCCTAACTCTGGGGAATGAACAAGGGGTAGTGGAAGGGAAGGTGGGCAGGGGTGGGTGGGATAACTGGGTGACAGGCACTGAGGGGTACACTTGAGGGGATGAGCACTGGGTGTTATACTATATGTTGGCAAATCGAACTCCAATAAAAAAAAAAATACCAAAAACAAACAAAAAACAAAAGAAAACTGCCCTTTACCAGTCTGACATCTTTCCTGGTAAATAAATTGCTGAGGTAGTTGAATGACTGGATCATTCCATCTTTTCACTTAAACTCCAAACTTCATTTCCTATCCAGCTACCTTGGATTCTTTGCTGTATTTGCCTTCAGCCCACTTACTTAGCTAGAAAGTCATGGAAAGATATTCTGAGTGGCATCAGCTCTGTCTACATTTGCCACGCATATCATCAATCCATCTGTCACAGCCAGTAACTCAGGAAAGAAATGGGTGAGCCCTGAGCACTGCTATGGCCAGCTGCTCTATCCCAGGAAATCCTGGGGCCAGGGGGCGGGTAGGCAAATCGAGAGCATAGTCCCTGGCTGGGTTTGCCAACACTGTTTTCCAACAAACATGGATAAACTCCTCACAAGAGAAGCCAATTACTCAAGAGATGAAGGTTTAGAAAAGAGAAAGGGAGAAATTTATTTTGGGTGCCAGCAGCCTGGGGAGGTGGCAAGCTCAAGCCATACAAACTGGTCTATCTGCCCACAGTGGACACCTAGAGTTTTACCAGGAGAGAATCAGGTACATGCAAGAGAGTACGGAGAGAGCATGTGATCATGGGTAGGGGTCAGTGTGTTCAGTGTGTGACCATGGACAGGGAAGAGGACATGTGGAATGTGGTCTTCTAGGCATTTTGCTGGTATCAAGGCTTTTTTGGTCTGGCGGTTGGAATGTTCCAATTAATACAAAATGTTTTCATCAGTGCCTCAAGAAAGTTTGCTAGGAAATAAGAACAGTTGGGTAGAAAAGAATTGCATTCTGGGGAAGATGGTGGAGTAGGGGGATCCTAAGCTCACCACATCCCATGGATACACCTAGATAAAACCTAAGTGTAAATAATCCAGAAAATGGCTTGAAGACTGGCAGAAAAGGCTCTCAATAGCTAATTGTGGAGAAGAAGCCACTTTGAAAACAGTTCTTCAAACTGACCCAGGTCTCGCACAAGCATACCTGTGCAAATGTTGCTAATATCACATGCCTTGCGCTTGCGTTCTCCTATGGACCTGTCCCCTCTAACCCACCTTCTATAGGAGCCCATCTAAAGTGGCGCCCCAGGCCTGGCATTGTGCCAGCAGCCCTGGCAGGGGACAACACCACTCTGAAGTGATTCCTGACCTGGGGAGAGGGGAAGATAATGATACACACCAGTTCAACTATGACCCCAATAGTGGGCTGAGAGCAGACATGAGGTTTGACTACAAATCTTACCCACCCATGAAAGCCTCTCAGGGGACAGTGTAAGGAGCGCACCCTGACATTTGGTGCAATGGTAGCTCGACAAACGTCTTTTCTGACCCAACTCAAGCTCAAGGCAGCCCCAGACTGGCCTCTTCACAGCACAGGGACTGCATCCTGCCCATGACCGACAAAAAGAGCCATTGCAGATGACTAGATGAAGGCAAATGCAGCTCAGCCACAACAGTAGGGCACACACAACACAGATAGGAGACATCTCTGACATGCCATATTCTGTTAAACATGGGATATTGCACTGCAGAGCAGTACAGGACCTCTTTTTCATAAGGCCACTATTTTCAAGAGCATTAGACATAGCTGACTTTCTTAAAACATAGAAACAGACAAAGAGTTAGACAAAATGAGGAGCAGAGGACTATCTCCCAGATGAAAGAACAGGACAAAATCACAGTAAGGCAACTAAATGAAACGGAGATAATAGAGATAAAGAATTTAAAGTAATGATCTTAATGATACACACTGGACTTGAGAAAAGAAGACCTCAGTGAGACCCTCAACAAAGAAATAGAAGATGTAAAAACAACAACAACAACAACCAGAGATGAACTCAAAACTGAAATTAAAAATACACCAGAGGGAATAGATAGTAGATTAAAGGAAGCAGAAGAATAGATCAGTGAACTGGGATACAAGAGGAGTGGAAAGCAATCAAGCTGCATAGGAGAAAGAAAAAAGAATAAAAAATGAGAATAGAATTCTACGCTCATGGATTGGAAGAATAAATACTGTTAAAATGTCCATATTACCCAAAGCAATCTACAGATTGATTGCAGTCCCTATTAAAATACCAACAGCATTTTTCACAGAACTAGAACAAATAATCCTAAAATTTGCCCATTCAAATTTCCATACCACAGAAGACCCCAAACAGCCAAAGCAATCTTGAGAAAGAAAATAAAGCTGGAGGCATCACAATTCTGAATCTCAAGTTATGCTACAAAGTTGTAGTAATGAAAATATGGTACTGGCACAAAAACAGACACAGATCAATGGAAATGAATAGAAATCCCAGAAATAAACCCATGGTTATATGGTTAATTAATCTTTGAGAAAGGAGACAAGAATATGCAATGGAAAGAAACCAGTCTCTTCAACAAAAAGTGTTGGGAAAACTGGACAGCTACATACAAAAGAATGAAACTGGACCACTTTCTTACACTATACACAAAAATAAACCCAAAATGGATTAAGGACCTGAATGTGAGACCTGAAACCATAAAAATTCAAAAAGAAAGTACAGGCAATAATTTCTCTGACATTGGCCATAACAACATTGTTGTAGATATGTTTCCTGAGAGAAGGGAAATAAAATAAAAAATAAACTACTGGGTTTACATCTAAATAAAAAGTTTTTACACAGCAAAAGAAACAATAAAAGTAACCCCAAAAGACAACCTACTGAGTGGGAGAAGATATTTGCAAATGATATATCCAATAAGAGGTTAATATCCAAAATAAATAAAGAATTTCTACAACTCAACACCAAAAAGCCAAATAATCTGATTAAAAAATGAGCAGAAGACATGAACAGACATTATCCAAAGAAGACATCTAGATGGCCAATAGACACATGAAAAGATGCTCAACATCACTAGTCATGAGGGAAATGCAAATCAACCTCACAATGATGTATTACCTTACCCCTGTCAGAATGGCTGAAATCAAAAACACAAGAAACAAGTGTTGGTGAAAATGTGGAGAAAAAGGAACATTCAGGTGCTATTGGTGGGAATGCAGATTGGTATAGCCACTGTGGAAAACAGTATGGGGGTTCCTCAAAAGATTAAAAAATAATTACAATGAAATCAGAATTCTACTACCAGGTATTTACCCTGATATTCAGTATTTATCCAAAGAAAGCAAACAAAAAACTAATTCATAAAGATATATGCACCACTACATTTATTGCAGTGTTATTTACAACAGCCGAGATATGGAATCAACCCAAGTGTTCATCGATTGATGAATGGATAAAGATGTGATAGATATACACTATGGAATATTACTCAGTCTTTAAAAAGAATGAAATCTTGCCATTTGCAACAACATGGATGAATCAAGAGGGTATATCGCTAAGTGAAGTAAACCAGTCAGAAAAGCAAATGCCATATGATTTCACTCACATGTGGAATTTGAATTCATTTACTTCAAATGAAGAAAACAAGAGGCAAAGCAAAAAACAGACTCTTAACTATAAAGAACAAACTGGTGGTTGCCAAAGGAGAAGTGGGTGGGTGTGGGTGGGTGAAATAGATAAAGAGGATTAAGAGGCACATTAACATGAGTAATATATGGAATATATGAATCACTCTATTGTATACTTGAAAGAAATGTAACAAAGTATGTTAATTATACTGGAATAAAAAAATAATTTAAATTAAAAAATAGGAACAATTAGAGCATGAGTTAAAAGGTCTATTTCTGTTGGAGTCTCTGGCTGAGCAGGAAGGCTTGCTGACTATGCTCCACTGTCAGTATTTCCTTCTATTATTATGGGAGTATGGCTGCCATTCTGAATTTGGCTACTTCCTGCTGGATAGGAGAGAGATGAAGGGGTTTTTCAAAGTGGAAAGAATATACCTGCTGCTATATTGATTATTTATGACTCATTAAAGCATGTGAATTGAAAGAATATAGCTTAGGTGTGTGCCACAGGGTGAGTCTAAATCCCAGATAGAGAGCCCTGCTACAAGAGAGTAGAATGGTCAAGCCCATTTTGATGTTTTCTTTGAGGAGAGACTTTATACCTGTTGGAATCCTTGAAAATAAATATGAAAACTAATCTCTGATTCCTTCCCCTATTCTATCCAAGAAAGGGATGTGCTTGGCCCATGGTTATTGTAACCATGTACTTTGCCATCTAATTTGCTTGATGCTTGTTTCAACCTTTGAAGAAACATTAATATGGACATAACAAGATGTATTAACAATGATACAAATTCCTCGTTGCTCAGCTAGGATATAATCTAGAGCCCTATGGTTACCAGGATGACTTTAGCAGGGGAATCTAATGATTTATGACCATAAGTCACGTTGATTAGAATTCAGGACAAGTTGTGAAGCCCATGTTGATGTGCAGCAACCACCCCCGCCCCCTGCCCCCCCCCATGGCAACCATATAACCAAAGAAATATGCATTCCCATCAGGGATGTTCCCTAGGATAGAGAGGTCATGATCTAGTCTGGTAAATACCTGCAGGGAGCTGGCCCAATGCTTTGTTTCTTGAGCAGGGTGAAGGGCGAAGGCAGTCACCCAGGTGATCAGAGATGCTGTGTTGGGGGCAGCCTGGGTGGCTCAGCAGTTTAGCACCACCTTCAGCCCAGGGCCTGATCCTGGAGACTCGGGATCGAGTCCCACATCAGGCTCCCTGCATGAAGCCTGCTTCTCCCTCTGCCTATGTCTCTGCCTCTCTCTCTCTCTCTCTGTGTGTGTGTGTGTGTGTGTGTGTGTGTCATGAATAAATTTAAAAGAGAGAGAGAGAGAGAGAGAGATGCTGTGTTGGGATAGATTTTGTAACGCAGTCCACAGCCCAGGGGATGCCATATAATTTTCAGATAAAGACAAACCCAGTCAGAGCACAAAGACAAAAAGCCCACTAAATGGTAGCCTCTGCCCAGCTGAACCTGGCTGTGAATATCATCCATGGCTGGAAAAGAAATGGACTGTTGTTTCCACATAGGGAGCTGGTCCTTTTTGGCTTTATGTGCTATCTATTTGGGGAATATATGCATGTTTTTTGTGTTTTGAAAATTACCTGATTTAGGATAGTAATTAGTGGGACAGTAAGACGGGGGTGCCTCATGATCATTGTGGGAAAATCTAGCTATTCTTACCCTATACATATCATCTGAGCCTTAACAATTGGAAGGTAGTTGCCTGGGCCTTAACAATTGGAAAGCAGTTGGCTTCAGAAACTTCTGGGGTATTATAAAGTGGGTGTACCAAAGGGTGTCCATGGTCCAACACCAACTGTTTTTTGGATGACATATCCAACAATCAACAGCACATATAGTTGAGGCTAAAGCCCGAGTTACTCGAACTAGTGTGTTATCTTTCCAACCTAGGGAGAAAGAAAACATGATTTATGCAGAGCACAGAATAAACATAGTTGTTATGCATTCTTTTTTTAAAGATGTATTTTAAGTCCTAATTAGAGTGACTTTCCCAGTAGGAGGGTGTGGTGGTCTCTTCTATCTCCTCCTTTTCTACTTATGGGCACTGGTTTAACTCTTGTGTGATGTATTCACAGCTTTCCTGTGTCTAATTTCAAGGAGGAATGAGTGATTCATAGAACATCATAAAGTCCAATCCAATTTCAGTTAATTTTTTATCAAGTTCATGTTCTTTCCAAGTTTTTACTACGATCTATCCCCAGGTTGAAATGGGTGCAGTGGTTCTTCCAGCAAGAAGGCCACCCTACAGGAAGCAAACTAATGAATAATGGTTAATATTTGCTTCAAGTGTTTGACATGATGTTAATTTTTGTTTCTGTCCTATCTAGGTTGGGGGAGGTGAAACACAATAGGCCAGGCATGATCTTCATATACAGTTTCATAGGGGCTCCATCTGAGCCCACTCTGACATGCCACCCTTATGTGGAGAAGGCTGAGCACCAGTTCCCTATCTCATGTTAAATGAGCTTCTCTACTTTGTGATGATCTTTTTCAAAGGTTTTATTTATTTATTCATGAGAGACACAGAGAGAGAGAGTCAGAGACATACCCAGAGAGAGAAGCAGGCTCCTCCTGGGGAGTCAGATGTGAGACTCAATTCCCATGTGATGGTCTTTTTCTTTTTTTAAAAGATTTTATTTATTTATTCATGAGAGAGAGAGAGAGAGAGGCAGAGACACTGGCAGAGGGAGAGAGGGAGAAGCAGGCTCCATGCAGGGAGCCTGATGTGGGACTCGATCCCAGGTCTCTGGAATCTGGCCCTGGGTTGAAGGCGGCGCTAAACCGCTGAGCCACCAGGGCTGCGGTGGTCTTTTTCAAAGTATGGTTCATTTTCTCCATTTTTCTTGTCAACTGTGGGCTATGAGAAATAGAGAGCTTGTTTCACAAACTTTTCCTCCCTAAAATTGAATACCTTTAAAGCAATGAGCACCAACTGAGAGGAGTTCATACCTGCTGCTCCCTTGACCTTATTCAGCATCTTTTCTATATCAGGGGTGGGAGGGGACTTTGTCCAATAAAGATCAAATTAACCATTCTCAGATTTTCAAGAGCCTCAGGATCCTCGTTGGCATATTTTTGATAGGCTTGAGAAATCCTCTCCAGAAACTTGGAGAGATCATCATTTAATTTTTGTTAAATTTCCTCTACTTTAGTAAGACTTTTTTTGCTTTGGCACCCCTCACTTTAGTCCCATTAACATACACCCTCATCAGTGGCTCAGATGAACCATTTCTTCAGCAACATTTGTGTCCCAATGAGGTTTGTCCACCAGGATTGCCCCTGCTGGTAAGGGAGTATTACCCTGATTTTTGTCATACACATGCCAAGCCTTCTTATGGGCTTTATCGGTCACTTACTAGGAGATGCTCACTGTCAGGAGCATACTTAATAGAGTCTGCATTTATGCCTAAGGAGGCTTCTTGGTGGCAAAAATAGTTGTGAACAATTCAGACATTTTCTGAGGATCCTCTCTACAAAGTATGGTTTGAATTTTTCCAATCTAAAAGGTCTGAGGTAGAGAAAGGATTGTATGTCTAATAATATCTGGCAGGCTGTCTCTGGGGATTCATCCCTACAGGTTAATGCTGCAAAGGAAATGCCCTGTTCCAAATTCGGGTGCCTCCTGACCACATTTGGTGTCCTGGCAGGTCTTGAAAGGGGAGACCAGTCCTGCCGGGAGCATAGCTAGGAGGAGGAGAAACTGGAGCAGATGCGGCTCTGTGAATGTCTATGTTTGGGGCCAGTGGAATTCCCAGGGCAGGGGGTTTGAAGATTCTAACAAGCTGAGTTTCTCATGTTTTCCTCCTTTGACCTCTGTCCTCACACACTTTCACCTCTGGCTTTATCTCAGCAGGCCCACTATCCTCACACATTTTAACCTCTGCCATTCTTTGCATCTCAACCTTAGAGCCCTTATGTGCTGAATGTCTACTACCTAACAGCATAAAAGGCTGAACATATGGAATCTCATTTCATTGACCAGACCTTTGACAAAACAATTCTAATTGGAGGATAGTTTGGTAATTTACTGACTCACTCCAAGTCCTGTTTTCCTTCTGATTCTAGTACGTAGATGGGCCAAGCAATGTTGCAGTAAAAAAACTGTTTATCTAGTCATCGGCTTATAGCAGTATGTGGATGGTGCTGCCAGAGTGCACCCCAAGGGGGACTGTCAGAGGGGATGGAAGTAGCCTTTCTTTCCCACCCCAGAAAGGGAAGAAAGGAATGAGAAGGAAATGAAAGAAACCAAATCAGAGTGCTCTTCCAGATTCCTGCAGAGGGAAGCCAAAATCCTTGGTGAGACAGAGTTGGGACTCTTGGTCATATAACTGTGGTTTCACTTGGGTACCAAGTGTTAGATGGTTTAGCCCAAAAGTAGAAAACAGAGAATCTGGTCAGCACTGGTATAACTTCTCCAGAAACCTGAAGCTCCGTGCTTCCCAAATCTGTTTCTGTTTTCCAATCACATATAAAGGGGAAGCTGGGTCAGCAAGGGCAGGATAGAGACCTTTCCTTGCAAGCGGTCTCTGCAGCTGGCCTGCCTGCCCCTCAGAAATCAGTCCAGCCACTGGGAGGGGCTGAGGCTCCTACCTGGTGCAGATGATCACTCACCAAAGCAGCATGGCCTTCCTGGCTGGCTCGCCAAAGACAGTTACCCACCTCTTATGGCCGTCAACTTGGGAAAGAATGGGTAATCCCCTGTGGCTGCCCCAGCCAACTGCTCCCACTCACCTGGCAAATGCCCAGGAAGCTGGACAGGTGGGAAGCATAGTGGGTCTGCCTATACTGTTCTGAACAAACTTGGATAAACTAGCCACAGGAGAAGCAGATAACTCAGGAGAGGAGAGTTTGGAAAACCCTTGGGTGCTGGCAGCGGGGCCTGAGGGGTGGGTGTGCTAGCATGCTCAAGCTTTAACAATCCACCTGCCCCCAGCAAGATGGACATGTAGAATTTTACGGGGGTGGAGACATTGCACCTTGCACATGGAGAGCGTGATGATGGTGTGTTTAGCACCCCCTCACCCTTCCTACCTCTTGAATGTGGCATCTTCTTTCTATTCAGCTGTGGAGAGTCTCTCCTGTCAGTCTTCCATTGTTTTCTGGGTTATTGACACTGATGGGATGCTATCCAGCTGTACCCATGGGGCAAGGTGAGCTTAGGGTCCTCCTACTCTGCTGCCTTTACGGGAAGTCCTTGTCCTCTGCAGTTTTTGCTTAAAGAAGATGAACAGTGTGTTTTGAGAAATCAGTGGGGACACACGTGGCTGTCACGTTAGTGTGGACCTAGGGCTGCGTTTGGGAAGTGGATTAATTCATGAGATGGTTTTTCATCTTCAAAGATACTATTTTTATTCATTTATTGTTAAAATCTTACCACATCTCTTAAGTTTCATTCTCAGCTTGTAGTTATTATTTGATGATCAAGGATAGGCACTTATTCTGGGGTAATATATCAGACTTTGCTGTGGTCTGTTGCTTCTTGCTTATCTGCACTTTCCTTTGTGACTTTCCTATTTTCCCCCCAAACTTCATTTTCTTCCATACCCCATCTTAAAGAGTGAATGTTTGAACTCTTGTTAGAAAAGATTTGAAAAGAATACTAGTTCTTTTTAAACGCGAAAGGAAAAACAAAAGTGAGGAAAGTCATGTTTATTGGTTGAAAAGCAGGTGAAGTCATCATGTAACAATGACTTAAATGAGTAGCCATCACGAGGCACCAATAATTCACTCCAAGGAGAATCTTGCTGTCCTTTGAATACCTTTAACTTTGGTAAGGTGGGCTTTTACTTTCCTCTGTTAATACGTCCATATAAACAAATATTTCAGCATTTTGTTGCTGGTTTTTTAAGGCCACATAGGTTGTGGTTTTGCTTTGACTCTTTATCATTATAGAAAGTTTTCTTTTACTATCTATGCTTTTGTGAATGAGTATGGTCCACCTTTGCTTTTTATTTAAATCAAAGCCAGAGGGGATCCCTGGGTGGCGCAGCGGTTTGGCGCCTGCCTTTGGCCCAGGGCGCGATCCTGGAGACCCGGGATCGAATCCCACGTCGGGCTCCCGGTGCATGGAGCCTGCTTCTCCCTCTGCCTGTGTCTCTGCCTCATTCTCTCTCTCTCTCTCTCTCTGTGACTATCACAAATAAATAAAAATTAAAAAAAAAATAAATCAAAGCCAGAAAGGATCTCCCAGATTTTGAGCAGGAGGGCAGATATATACTATTTAATCCCTTTTGTCCCAGGGAATTGACAAATGACTTCCACCAACACAGTTTCCGTGGTGAGTGTTTGTGTTGGTAAGCAAACCCCTTTTCTTTGCTCACACATAGCAAGTGGCAGCGTGGAAATCTAATTTTGCCCTTCACTGAAGCAGGAAGGATCAGGGATGCTGCAGTGTTAAACTGCTTTCATCTCCTATTTGGCAGGCTTCTGAAGGATAGCCTGATGTCAAGCCCCTCACAGGCCAACCTCCAGAAGGCTTTTCACAAGCAAAGGAAAGAGCTCTAGTTAGTGGTTTAACCGCTTCTTTGTTACCTGAGAGCCAATGGCTGTTCCTCAAGTCTCCACACTCTGTGGGGATCTGACATCTTATCTCCTGAGATGTTATTTGTTGACATATTGAGTGAATATTGATTCTCTTTATTCTACATTCCTTTACATCCCATGACAACGAATAATATCCAGGAACCATCAGTAAAAATGAGTTTTGCATCCTTCCTGGGCCCGAGTACTTTGATAGAAATGGGGACTCAGTGTGAATCCAGGCACACGAATGGAGTTGATCTTCATTCATGCTTGTTATGCTCCATGAAGTCACAGTGAGTGCTGAACATGGAACTGTTGCTTCTGGGGGATGTAAGGGATGAGTCCTGTAAGGGGTGGTCTCAACATCTTCATCAGCTGAGCAACGCATGTAACCTTTTTTTATGAGTCTTTCTGTGACAGACCCCTTCCTTGATGGACACTGTTGATTTTTAATGTTAAACTCAACCAACAGCATGATAGCCTAGGCCTGAATGAAACTTCCCAAACACACATATTTTCCCCAACACATGTATTTTCCCCATAAGGCACATTGCAGCCTTCTTGTGCTTTGGGATGCTAGACAACACCTCAGGACTGTGGTTGAGCGCCATTATAAGTAGCGGCATCACCAATAAAAGGCACAGAAATAGGAAAAATGCATTACTGAACAGACTGGGATAAGGACCCTTGTTTAGGTATGAGAACTGAATCAAAAGACAGAGCTTTGCCTTCACTGACCTCAGCTGGGATGTGCAGGTTTAATGGTTAGTGGTTAGTGGTTTAACCACTTAAACCACTCCAAAGTCATGTGTCTCAGTAAATACAAACAAAGATATTTCACTGAAATCTAGCTCCTGCCAAAGAACATTGTGTAGAATCCCATAGCTGGGGGGTCAGGATTTAATATTAAAGTGTTATACAAAAAATAGTAATAATAATAATATAAATAAATAAATAAATAAATAAATAAATAAATAAATAAAGTGTTATACATTCTCAAGAGTTCAGTTTCTTTGTAGAAGATTTGACTGCTAAATAAGTTTTTTAAAAATTTTTATTTATTCATTCACGAGAGACACAGAGCGAGAGGCAGAGACCCAGGCAGAGGGAGAAGCAGGCTCCATGCAGGGAGCCCGATGTGGGACTCGATCCCGGGACCCTGGGATCATGACCTGAGCCAAAGGCAGACACTCAACCGCTGAGCCACCCAGGTGCCCCAATGAGTTTGGTTTTATTTTATTTTTAATTTGATATACTTTTTTAAAAAGATTTATTTATTTATTCATTCAGAGAGAGAGAGAGGCAGAGACATAGGCAGAGGGAGAAGCAGGCTCCATGCAGGGAGCCCGACGTGGGACTCCATCCCGGGTCTCCAGGATCACACCCCGGGCTGCAGGCGGTGCTAAACCGCTGTGCCACCGGGGCTGCCCTAGTTTGATATAATTTTTATACAGTGTTTTGATGTCTATGAAGTAATTAGTTTCTATGGTATTATTTTGGTATATTCCAATTATGCTTTTTAAAAAAATGGTAATGAGGGGCACCTGGGTGGCTCAGTGGTTGAGCGTCTGCCTTTGGCTCAGGTCATAATCCCGGGGGCCCTGGGATCAAGTCCCAAATCAGACTCCCAGCAAGGAGCCTGCCTCTCCCTCTGTCTCTGTCTCTCTCTCTGGGTCTCTCATGAATAAATAAAATCTTTTAAAAAATGGTAATGATACTACAAGCTTAAGGGTATTTATTGTAAACAGTACCCAAGTGGGACACTTGAAGCAAGTCAAGCCAGGGGAGGGTTCCTCCCTGCTGTTGCTGGAATGTGAGGCTCCCATAGGGAGTGCAGGGCATGTTGTATTTGGCTGTGACAAACAGTTGCTCTTGATATATGCTTTCTTGTTATCCAGAGTAATGGCAGTTGTTGGGGAGCCAAACAGGAAAGTTTTCTCTTAAATCTGGAAGCCAGGTAGTCATAATTATTTCAGGCTTTGTGGGCCAGATGGTCTCTGTGACATCTACGCAGCTCTACTGTTCTTGTGCAAAGCTGCCCTAGACAATATACAGTTGAACGAGAATCACTGTGTTATGATAGAACTTTATTTGTGGACATTGAAATTTCAGTTTTGTATAATTCTCATATATTGCTAAATAGGGTTCTTCTTTTGACTTTCTGCCACTACTGAAAATTATAAAACCCATCCTTACTTTATGGGTAACACAAAAACCTAGGTTGGGGCAGATTTGGTCTGTTGACTATAGTTTGCTGACCCTTGTCTTAGAATTGATGTTGTTAAAACTATGTCATATAACTGTTTCTCGCATCTACATTTCTAGGTCAAGTAGATGATTACTACATTCCTTACTTAAATCTAGAAGTAAAAAATCTTAGAACTTGTGTGTGTGTGTGTGTGTGTATGAATTCAAGGATATATATTTGTATATGTGTGTGCATGCATGGTTGTGTATTATATATTTATGTGTCTGTGTGTATAGATAGATATGCATGTATATATATAGAGGTCGGGTATATGTACATATATTCTACATATATGTAGTCTCTCATGCCTACTAGTTAAAGTAGTTTCATGATATAGAGTCCAGACTTAAAAGTAAAATAGACCCAGAATTATACCCTGACTCTGCAATGTACTAATTGTGTGATCTCAGAAAAATTACCTAATTACTTTCTGAGTCAGCCTACTCATTCCCTAAAAGGGAATTTACTCACTCACCTCATATGGTTGACTGGGGAAAATTATATAATATAACTAAAATATACCTGAGGCATAGATGGATGTAATATATAAGTGGTTTTTAAATTTTTGAATTTTCCAAAAAGAAAAGACTTGATGCATTTCTTAAAGAGACCCAAAGCTCACTTCTAATCTAGACTTCAGTGCATTCTGTCCTATTTGATAAAAGTAAGCATGGGCACATTTGTAAGTCAGCTTGTTTCACATTTCTTTTTCCTTTTCTGGTGATGCCACTGGCTTTCTTGTGTTATAGCTTCTTTCTTCTGACCTCAATCTTTTTGGCCCTGGATTCTGGCATTTTCAGACATCCCAGGGACCCCCACTGGGTTCTGCATACAGTTGTTATACTTCACTAGAGCAATACCTGTACTTTGAATAGAGCGGTTTCTTATTTGACAAAAATATTTTTGCTTTTGAAGCTTTCTTGGTTAAGGGCACTGGCTAGGAAAAAGTACAAAATGGAAAACTTAGCAGATAACAAGAATTCAAGGCAAGGAAATCTTTTTATGGGATTCTAAAATCTGTTTTTAAGAAACCTGTTTAAAACCAGCCTGATGGTTTCAGTGGCATGTCTTAACCCTCGTGTTTGTTAGAAGCAACAGGGTGAAGCTCTTCCTGGTCAGATGTTCAAACCAAGTGAGTAGCCAGTCAGAGGTGCTTTTATAGCACCTAAATTCAGGTTATCTTCATTTAATCGTATTTATTTCAAAATAGCAAACTTGTCAGTATAAATCAGACCTGCTTTATAATTGTGATATGTGCTGAAACATTTATATACTAAATAATACACTTGATGAAGTAGCTAATAAAACTGGTACTCAGAAGCCCTTTTACTGAAATTGCTAAATAAAAGGTGGAAAATGGTCATCTGAAAAACTTGCTCCAGTTTTTGGAAGGAAACATGGAAGTTACTGCTTCCAAACCTGTAGCACATAATCCACCTTCTCCAGTATAATACCTAAATGTGTCATATAGAATTTTTCTTGGTATATTGTATATCAATTGTGTGTGTGTGTGTGTGTGTGTGTGTGCGTGCGCAGTATGCACATGAATTTACCCATGAAGGTTATTCTGTCCTTTTTGTCTCTGCAGTTAGAGAAATTAAATGAAATCAGTGCTGGAACCTGCCAAGCTTTAGAAGTTTCCTTTCCAAAATTTCTAATTACTGAAAGGTCCATTGTTTTCTTGGTGTATTTGCAATCAGATGCTTCTTGGTATCCCAGCTAGGAGACTGAGAGGCGCAAATAAAGTTTCAGAAATGAGCCTGTGTTTGATTCTTTTGTTGTGGCCTCACTGGCAGGTCTTTCTGCTGGGAACCTGGGATGCATGGACTTGCTGCTGACTCTCACTGCCTCTGGTCCAGCGGAGAAACTTGTTGGTCCTTTTTGGGTCATCTGTGAGTTTAACGAGCAGGCTGAGAATTGGGTTGAAGGTTGTATTGGCTGTGTTGAAGTGTCCTGGTTGGTTTGGTAAGGAAGAGGTGACAGTCCTGTGGTGAAGAAAGATCACAGTCCTGTGAGCTCTTTATTGTTCCCACCTGTTATTTGGCCATTGTCTGTTTCTGTTTGTTCATTGTATTCCTTATTTTTTTTGTGGATCTAAAGCTTAAATTTCATAAAATTATCTATTTTTTGGATTCCTCTCAGAGCTTACACTAAATATCCTATAAATATTTGGACAATAAGACTCAGAAAGTTGAGTGTAAAGCTTTTAAGGTTAATGTGATGAATGACAAAAGAGGTTCAGAGGTTTTAGGGTGACTTCTCTAGGTCTCTAATTTCTTCCCCTCCTTTCTTTCTCTCCTGTTCTTTCATAGGACCACGGTCCTTTATTGGTTTAAATGAAATACAGTGTGTTAAATTTACATATGTTGGCTTCAAAAATAGATCCACAGGAACACGTTTTATATGTACAGTATATTCTAAGAGTTAACATCTTTCTTCAAAAATAAGGATTATTCCATTTTTATAAGAAACATCAACCCTTGTAGTTGATAAAGTAAAAATATACTTTGTTCTAAGAAGGACAGTTTTGCATCTCTTGTTGTGTTCATGAGGCTTATCACAGGACTTATCACCTTGCCTGGAATAAAGAGGACACTCGGTGGAGACTTGAATGAATGTGTAAGAAGGAGGGAAGAAGGAGGAGAGGGTCAGCTGGGAGGAAAGAAGGATGGATGAACATTTCTGGTTTTGACTCTCAAAATGCCCTTTTCATGAGCAGGGCCATGGAGCTCTCTGCTAGCTGGTGGTACAGTGGCCATCGTGACCAGAGCAGGCTGGTTCCCGCACTTCCTGCTCTTGCTGGCTCCTGCCAGGCAGGATGTGACTTTACCTCAGGGCCCCAGATTTGAGGGTGTCTGGAGGGCTCTTTCCTCTACTTGTTCTCCGTGTTCATCTGCTTTTTGTTGTCCCAACTGTCCTCTTCTAGACTTCGGTAGAAAGCTAAATATGCAAGATTCCATTGTAATAATATGCATGCATCTCTTCCTTTCGCAGTGTCATCGGTGAACAAAATTGTTGCTTATAAACAGGACAAAATGTTATTTCATTTCTGTTCTGCGTTGGGCCTCTCCTGTCCCCTGTGTGTTTTGTGTTTCAGTGTAGTGGCATTATGATGCAGTGTCATCTAGTCTAGCAGCTCTTTCTGGGATGACTTCTTATCTAGGGAGCCCCCTGAGCTTTTCCGTTTTGGGCTCTTCTGATTGCTTTCTCCATTTTTACATCCATTGCACACACATCAATAATGTAGTCCTAGGGTTGAAGTGTTTGTTCAGGCAATGTGTAGTAGCGAAAACAGAATTGGAAAGACTGGGTCTTTAACAATTATTTTGTATCTTAATGTCTTTGTTTTTGAAATATTAATCCTTGAAGAATTTTTGCATGAACTGACAAGTAAGATAATGGAGTGATATCTGCCTGGTGAGTGGACCATACTATGTGCTTAGTAAATTGTACTCCCTAGTTACATTTTTAAGTTGAAATTTTTGTGGAGATAGTGTAGAGTCAGATGCAGCAGTAAGAAGTAATACAGATTCCTGTGTACATAGTTCTCCGTTTCCTCCAATGGTAATATTTTACAAACTGAAAGTATAACATTACAACTAGGAGGCTGACATGGTTGAACTCTACAGAGCTTCTCCAGATGTCCCCTTTTACTTGAACTTGTGCATGCCTGTGTGTATATTTAATTCTGTACATTTTTTTTTTACTTTTTTTGCTATAGTAAAAATACAAATACCATAAAATTGATCATCTTAAACATGTTTAAGTATACAGCACAGTGGCATTAAATACCTCTTTAATGTTGTGCAACTATCACCAGCATCCATCTCCAGAACTCTTTTCATCTTGTACAACTGAAACTCTGCATTTATAAAATAGTAACTTTCCATTCCTCCTCCCCCAGCCCCTGGCAACTATCAGTCTACTTTCTATCTCTCTGGATTTGATTGTTCCAGGTAACTCATCCATGGGGTCACGCAGTATTTGCCCTTCTGTGGCTGACTTCATTCACCCATCATAATGTCCTCCAGGTTTCTCCATATCATAGCATGTGTTGGAATTTCCTTCCTTTTTAAGACTGAGTGATATTCCATTGTATCCATCAATGGATGCTTGGTGGCTTTCATGTTTTAGCTGTTGCAAATAAAGCTGCTACGAGCTATCCAATTTTATTACCTGAGGAGATTTGTGCATCCACTATTATAGAGAAAACCTTAAAAGTTCCAACATCATAAGGATTATTCACTTGTGCTGTCCTTTTGTAACCAACCCTCTCATCCATTCTCCCTCCATCCTTAAGCCCTGGCAACCACTAATCTGTCCTCCCTTCAAAAATTTTGACTTTATGCAATGTTATATAAATGGAATCCTATTGTATGTAATCTTTATGGTTGGCTTTTTCACTCAGCATAATTCTTTGGAGATCATCCAAATCGTTGGGTATATCAATAGTTACTTCCTTGGTATTGGTGAGTGGTATTCTGTGCTATGGATATATCATAGTCTTTTTTTATCATTTACCATTGAATGACACCTGGGCTGTTTCCAGGTTTTGCCTCCTGTAAATCTAGCTTCTCATTTGTGTATAGGTTTTTATATGAATGAAAAATTTCATTTCTCTGAGAGTGCAGTTGCTGGGTTGTTTTAAGACTTAGCAAATTTGCATTGCATAAGCCAAAGTCTCCTCGGTGAGGCAGGCATGTGTAAATGGAGAGTAAAGTCATGTATGTGAACCTTTTTAATAATAGCCTGATAGACAATTTTAGACAATCATGTTAAGAACATTGATAATTTCTTACTGGTTCTTTTTCCTCCTGTAACCTCAATTTCTCTGAAGTGGCTCTACAATCTCAAATGTTCATTCTGAGAACTTCAGAGTATGTTGCCCTTCTTTTCTTGCCTTACTTTTCCCATGATCAAGCAGTTGCCAAAGAATTCCTGATTTTACCACTGTAGAGATTTTTATATCATTGTCCTCTTAATTCATACCTCTGCCATCTGAATTTCAGCAGCCATAGCATCTTTATGTTACTAATATAGTGTCTTCCCTGGAGCTTTCTGCCCTATAAGAGGAGCTTCTAACCTGGTCACAGCTGACTTTTATAGCAATAGCTCCCTGTACTCCTCTTCATAGCCACGGCCACCTCAGGGCCTTTGCACATGCCCTAGAAGAAGCCTTATTCTCTTTCCTTCATATTCAGCTGTTAGAAGAAATGCAACCTCCTCATGGGAGATCCTTTTGGTATATGTTTTTCCAGTACCCCGTACTTTTTTTTTTCATAGCACTTATATAGTAGGGTTTTGTTTTTTTTGTTTTTTTTTTTTTTATTTTTAATTTGAGTTGTATGAAACCCAGGGTCCCACATGGTTCAGCATGGTCATAGAATCCCTTCAAAGGAGTTGACCAGAAAATATATTTTCTTAAGGGAATTTAAATCTCAACATTGTCTCTAGTAAATGACTTTAGCCTCTGTTTTCCAAACATCACCTCTTAACCATGGTATTACCCCCTTACCAGGTGAGTCTTGAGGTAGGATGTTGTCTGACCTATCCCTTCCCAATAACTTCCCTGAAAACTGGCTTGGGATCTTTTTTATCTTTGTCATAGAACCTGAAACATTAACTGGCAGATTCTAGGCTCTCCATTAATGTTTGTGGAAACACGAATGAATGAATAAATGAATAAATGAATGAACCAAGTGTTTTCTATATAGGAGACATTTGATAAAACTCTGACAAAATGAGTGAATATTATAAATCTTTCTTAATTTTCCAGGTGATTTTTGAAGTGATAACTTCTGGACATCAAGGCTACCTCGCTATTGATGAAGTGAAGGTGTTAGGACATCCATGCAGTAAGTTGCCTCAACTCTTACCCATTTGGGTCCATTGTTGGGGGTATATTTATGTTACAGAGAAGATGCTAAAGCCTAGGGAAAAGTTGTCCTGCTAAAAGAGTTTCCCAGTAAGTCTTTAGAAGTCCAAAAACATCTATTTTATGTGTCATTCATTGTATGTAACCAAGTGCCTCTAAAATGAAGATCAGGAATGAGGACTAATGGGCTACTTTGGTGTAGTCAACTATCCTTGCAAAGATCTGTGGATTTCCCTTTTAAATAGTAGCACAAAGTTAAACATTGAGAATCTATGCATTTTGCCCCTAAGTTCAGTGTATTACTGACATACTTTCAAACAAGATGGCCCCAAACAGGCCTGGGATCTATCAAACACAAGAAATCTACCTAAACTACTCGGGAGCCCCAGAAATGGCCTGATCTTCATCTTTTCAAAATTAACACTTGAAAAATGCCAATGGATGATAAACACACACTTTTCTTTTTATTACTTGGTATAAACAGCTATTAACAGGCTGTCATATTTGTACCAGAACCATTGTCCTTAAAACAAAATAAAATATTGCACCTAGCCAGTCCTGTTTCCTCCCCTACCTCCCTTGGGGCCACCATAGGAGTGAGGTTGCTGCTGCCCCCTGTATGTGTAAGACTCATATTGTACAAATAGCAGAAACAGACGTAGCAGAGTTAAAGAGAAAAGCTTTGTATAGAAAGGGGATTGGTGGCAGATAGAATCATGGGGAACATTGGTGATCTAAGCCCTAGGAATGGGTGGGAACCCAGAGGGAGGCTCTACAGTCAGGACCGTGGTGACTGCTATGCCTGAGAGGCCATCCTCAGGAGCACGAGTGCTGCATCCTGCTCTTTGGCCACCTGACCCCTGCCACCTGCCTGAACTTTTGTCACTGTCTCTGCACCTTTGCTTCCTCAGGCTTAGGCTCAAGACCCAAGTGGGATTGTCAGGGATTGGCAAGTTAGATTGTGTGCTTGATTCCCTTGCTAGCAATCAAAGTTATCTAGGAAAGCCCACTGTGGCTTTTTCTCCTTCTATCCTGGGAGTCAGGCAAGACTTTTACCAAAAAACATACAATGGGGAATTTCCCGACCACAGAATAGTGCTTTGAGATCTGAGCAAGCAAAATGTGGCAAACATCTGTGTGTGCATGCATGTGTGCATACATGTAGGTGTGCTTCTTCCCATAATCACTATGTGGTTCGTAAAAAGTACAAAAATAGTATTTGCCTTTTGTAAGTTCTAATGAATAGTATCCAGCAGTATAAATTACTCTGTATTTTCTTTTCTCTACTTAGCATTATGTGTTTTAGGTCAATCCATAATATTCTATCATATGAATGTACTATACTTTATTTTTCTATTCTTCCATGAACATTTTTTTTTCTCCCAGTTGTTTGTGCTAGTGCCTCTGGGTGCGATGTACAAGAATCTCAGTAGAGTATATTCTTAGAAGCAGATTTGCTAGGATGTAGGGTAGAAACACTTTTAGTTTTACTAGATGCTGCCAAATTGCTATGAAAAGTGTCTGAACCAGTTTATATTCCCACCAGCAATGCATGGGAGTTTTATTTTCCCTATAACCTTACCCAAAATTGATATTGTCAGACTTTAAATCTTTGGCCAGGTGAGGGAAGGCTGCCTGCTTTATTTTTAGGGTCCCTAGCATTAAAGAGAGACTGGCTGGTTCATACATTTCTGGATTTCTGCCAATGGTCCCTACCCAAATTCCTGAGAAAGTGGTTATATTTGCAGTGGATATTAGAGACACAAACATTTGCACAAGTGTCTCTGCTTTTATTGCCTGGATTGAAGAGATCATGAGCTCATTCCCTGTGGTAGTTACCGAGAGCCCTTAGTGGTTGTTAACCTGATGAGGGTATCATGGCACAGTCGTCTGATTCCTTCTAGAGGGATTTTGCTCTCTCTGAGATCTTTATCTGATGCTCAGAGCTTGCCACAACACCAAAGTTGAAACGCCACAATATCTTGTTCCTTACTGAGGCAGACATTACTTCTATAACACATTGCATTTGCCTTTCTTCTGTCAGCAAGACTAGTGGGTTCAAGAAGATTTTCTCCTCTTTTTTTTTTTTTTTTTTTTTTTCTGGAAAGGCAGGAAAACGAACAACACTGTACCTAATTGGAACAGCAGGGCAAATTTAGGAAGTGGAATATAATTACCTGAGTTGGAACTTGGCCATATTCTCGGAGTAATAGCCTTGGGCTTGGAAAAATGCCATGGGATCTTCTAATGTACATAAATGATCCCGCCTCAGATTTACCTTACCAGGAGGTTAAAGGAAATAGAATAATGATGCATGCATACTATGTGCTGAGCACCCCCTTTTACTCAGAGCAACCTTTGCCCCAAGGCAGATGTTTTTGCTGTCCTGTTGTTGATGCAATTGGTGAGACCAAGTTTGCAGGGGTCTCTCCTGTTCTGCGTCCTGGGTTTGTTCTACATCTGGTCATCGGCCAATAAAATAGCTCTTGAAGTGTGTCTCCTCCCATTCTGCAGGATTTGAGTCATTGTCTTCAGCAAGATCTAAAGACTTACTTAATGCTTGTCCTTCAATCAGAGCCTCCTGAAATGTGTCTCTTGAAGTTTTGTTCATTCCTTCCAAGCCCAGCTGCCTATAGCCATAGAAATGGTATTTATGATCCCTCCATTGGAGAATACTGGTGCTAATACCTAATTGGCTTTGCAAACTGCTCTTAAGAGACACAGAATTGCAAAACAGGCTCTGTACCAAGGTGATGTATGGTGCAACAGTATTTTGAACTGTAAACTTTAAATGGTTTTGATGATGGCCCTTCTATAGTTATTTTTTCCTGAATCTCTAAGTTTATGGGGAAAACATGCAAATAAAGATTTTAAAGAAGGCAATATTTGGTCTTAAAATGTAAAGCTTTGCAGGTAATATTTTAAGGGATTTCCCAGCAAGATTTCTAAATAATAATCAATTATTTTTAAATCGTGATGGTCATTAGATTTAAATCACAAGGGAACATAAATATTTCATAACTGAAACTATGCTTTCCAAAAAGATGCAAAACTGCTGAACTTTATTTACTTCACTCTTAAGGCCCCTGTTTGGATTCATATAGGTTTATGAGTAGGCATTTCAATATTTTTTAAAGTACTTGTTCTGTTAAGAGTATACAGTTGCTCATAAAATTGATTTTAATGTAGTGACAATAAAATGCAGGATCAGCATGAAATGTGGATATGGCTGTGCAGAATCAGCAGCTCGATGGCTTAAGCCCACTTCTAATGAACACAGATAATTTTTGTTATTTGGTATGCACGCTAAAAATATATTTTGAATTTGGCCCAATAATCCTAGTAGGAGAACCTGAAGAAGCATTTTATCAGCTTCATAATGTTGCCTCCTGTTTTTAAGCAGGTTATAAGCTATGCATGTATGGGTATTTCTGTTATAACCTTGTACTCCTTGCATGTATTTTTATGTCTTACAAGCCATGCAGCATTTTAACAAGTTTATTGAGATATAATTCACATATCATGCAATTCACTCACTTAAAGTGTACAAATCAGTGTTTTTAGTATATTCACAGAATTGTGTAACTGTCACCACAGTCAATTTTAGAATATTTTCATCACCCTAGAAAGAAGCCCTGCACTCACTGTAAAGTCAAGTCTCTGTTTCTTTGGCCTCTACTCCCAGCCCTAGGCAATTAGTAATCTACTTTCTGCCTCTATAGATTTGCTTGTTTTCCCATAATTCACTTAGATGGAATCATACAATACATGGCCTTTTCTGCCTGACTTCTTTCACTTAGCACATTTCATGGTTCATGCATGTTCTAGAGTGTTTCAATACTTCATTCTTTCTTGAAGCTGAGGAACAGTCCATTGTATGAATGGCCACATGTTCTTTACGCATTCATCAACTGATGGACATTCAAGTTGTTTCTAATTTTGGGGCTATTGAAAATAATACTGTGATGAACATTTCTGTTACAGGCTTTTGTGTGGACATTTTTTTCAATTCTTTTGGTACATACTTAGGAGGAAGATTGCTGGGTCACAGAATAACTCTATGCTTAGCATTTTGGGTAACAGTGAAATTGTTTATCAAATTGGCTGCACCATTTTACGTTCTGAGGAGCAGTGGACTCTTGCCAATATTTGTTATTTGTCTTTCTTTCTTTTTTCTTTTTTGTTTGTTACCTCAGTGGCTTTGGAGTGGTATTTCTTTGTGAATTTGGTTCCCTAATGGCTAATTATGTTAAGCATCTTTTTGTGTGTTTATTGGCCACTTATTTACCTTTTTAAAGAAGTGACTATTTAGATTTTATCACCATTTCTAATTGAGCTATTTATCTTTTTTCCTCAGTTTTATTGAGAAATAATTAACATACATTACTGTAAAAGTTTAAGGCATCAGCATGGTGGTTTGATTTACATCTATTATGAAATGATTACCACCATAGGTTCAGCTAACATCCATCCCATATAGATATAATAAAATTAAAAGGAAAAAAGATATTCTCCTTATGATGAGAACTCATAGGATTTACTCTCTTACCAGCTTTGCTGTATATCACATGACAGGGATAGCTGTAGTCATCATGTTGCACATTACATCCCTAGTATTGATTTATAGCTGGAAATCTGTTTCTTTTGACCATCTTCTACCATTTCCCTTCCCTACAACCTCCACCTCTGGTGACTATGAGACTGATCTCTGTTTCCATAAGTTTGTTTTCTTGTTTGTTTGTGTCATTTTAGATTCCATATGTCAGTGAAATCATACAGTATTTGTCTTTTTCTGTCTAACTTATTTCACTTTGTGTAATGCCCTTGAGGTCCATCCATGTTGTCACAAATGGTACAATTTCCTTGTTTTTTATGGGTGAATAATATTCCATTGTATACAGATCCTGCAACTTCTTTATCCACTCATCAGTTGACAGAAACGTAAGCTGGTTCCATGTCTTGGCTGTTGTAAATAATGCCTCTCTGAACATGAGTGTGAGGATGATCTTTTCCAGTTAGTGTTTTCAGTACCTTTGGATTGCTAGGAAGCTGGATTGCTGGATCATATGGTAGTTCTATTTTAAATTTTTTGAGGATCCTCCATACTATTTTCCATAGTGGCTGCATCAATTTATACTCCCATCAGCAGCACACAAGTGTTCCCTTTTCTCTACATCTAAACCAGTATTTGTTACCTCTTGTCTTTTTGATGATGGTCATTCTAACAGGCATGAGGTGATATCTCATGGTGGTTTTCAATTGCATTTCTCTGATGACTAGTGATGCTGAGCATCTTTTCATGTACCTATTGATCTTTCATGTATCTTTTTTAGAGAAATGTCTTTCTAGGTCCTTTGTCCATTTTTAATTAGTTTTTTTTTCTATTAAGTTGTATGAGTTTTTTAAATATAATTTTGATATGAATCCCTTATCAGATATATGGTTTACAAATATTTTTCCCATCCCATGAGGTTGTCATTCACTTTGTTGATAGTTTATTTTGCTGTGCAGAATTTTTCAGTTTGATGTAGTCCCACTTGTTTATTTTTTATTCTTTTGCTGTGCTTTAGGTGTCATTTTCAAAGATCATTACTAAGACCCAGGCCAAGGAGCTGTATTCCTTTGTTTCCTTCCAGGAATTTCATGGTGTCATGTCTCACATATAAGTCTTTAATCCATTTAAGTTAATTCCTGTGTTGTTACAAGATATGATGTTAAGATTTCTGCTTAAATTTCATTCTTATATGTGTGAATATCCACTTATCCTAACTCCATTATTGAAAAGACTGTCTTTTTTTCCATTGAGTATTCTTGACTTATTTTTAAAAAATTAGTTGAGTACGTATGCTGTGGTATATTTCTGGGCTCTCAATTCTGTTAATCTATTTGTTTATTTTTATGCCAGTATCATGCTGTTTTGATGACTATAAATTTATACTGTAGCTTGAAATCAGGAAGTGTGGTGCCTCCCACTTTGTTCTTCTTTCTCAGGATTACTCTGGATATCCAGGGTCTTTTGAGGTTCCATATAAGTTTTAGGAGTATTTTTTCTACCTCTTTAAAAAAATGCTATTGGAATCTCAGTAAGAGTTGCATTGAATCAATAGATGGCTTTTGGTAGTATTGACATTTTAAAAATACTAATTTTAGGGTGCCTAGATGGCTTAATCGGTACCTTTGTCTCAGGTCATGATCATGGGAACCTGGGATTGACTCCCTGCTCAATGGGGAGTCTGCATCTTCTGTTCCCTCTGACCCTCCCCCTTGCTTGTGATCTCACTCTTTTTCTCTCTCTCTCTCAAATGAATAAATAAAAAAATCTTTAAAAATTAATAAAGATAAAAATATTAATTCTTTCAGTCCAAGTACATGGACTACCTTTCCATTTATTTGTGTCTTCAAAAATGTTTTTCATCAGTGGGTAGTAGAGATCTTTATATCTCCTTAGTTAAATTTGTTCCCAAGTATTATAGTATTTTGATGCTATTGTAAATGAGATTGACTGCTTTATTTCTTTTTCAGAAAGTTGTTGTCTTAATGTAGACATTTATTGCTATGAAGTTTCCTCTCAGAACTACTTTTGTGGCATACCACACGTTCTGGTATTTTGTGTTTCTATTTTCGTTTATCTAAAGAAACTTTTTCTACCCTCTAATGTCTTCTTTGATCCATTTGTTTAATGGATAGAATAGTTTAATTTCCATGTGTTCATGAATTTGCCAATTTTCCTCATATTATTGATTTCTAGTTTGACTCCATTGTGGTCAGAAAAGATTCTTTTTTTTTTTTTTTTTTCCAGAAAAGATTCTTGATACAGTTTCAGCCTTCTTAAATTTGCAAAGACTAGTTTTTTGGCCTAACATATAGTCAATCTATCCTAGAAAATATTTCATGTATGCTTGAGAAGAATGTATATTCTGCTGTTGTTGGATAGAATGTTTTATATATGTTTGTTAGATCCATTTGGTCTATAGTGTTGTTTAAATCTGTTTCCTTAATGATGCTCTGTCCAGACGCTCTATCCATTATTGAGAGTGGGGTATTAAAATCCCCAACTATTATTGTGTTACTGTTTACTTCTCCTTTTATTTCTAGAAGTTTCTGAAGTTTAGGGAGTATTTTTTTATGTGGGTGCTTCACCATTGTATGTGAGTACTTCATCATTGTATACATATATCTTCCTGTTAACATCTGATTGTTATATCTCCTTGATTAGGCTCCTTTGTCATTACGGAATGACTTTCTTTGTCTCTTTTTATCATGTAAAAAAATTTTTTTAAGATTTTAAAGATTTTTTTAAAGATTTTTAAAAACTTTAAAAAATATTTTGATTTATTTGAGACAGAGCACAAGCATGAGTGGGGAAGAGAGAGAGAGGGAGAAGCAGATTCCTGAGCAGGGACCCTGACGCAGGGCTCATTCCCTGGACCCTCGGGTCATGACATGAGCCGGAGGCAGACACTTAACTGACTGAGCCACCCAGGTGGCCCTCTTTTTACCATTTTCAACTTAAAGTCTATTTTGTCTAAGTATAACTACCCCTGCTTTGCTTTTCTTTGCTTGCTTGCTTGCTTGCTTTTTCTTTTTCTTTCTTTTCTTTCTCTCTCTCTTTTTTTCTTACCGTTTGCTTGAAACATCTTTCTCTATCCCTTCACTCTCAGACTATGTGTGTCTCTAAGGCTAAAATGCTTCTCTTGTAGGCAGCACATTGTTGTATCTTATTTTTGTTTTTTATCCATTTAGACCTAATGGATAATGTCATTTAATCCATTTATATTTAATGTAACTATTGACAGGAAAGGACTCACTATTTCCATTTTGTTAATTTCTTTCTGTTTGCTTTGTAGATCCATTTTTCCTTGTTTCTGATTCTGATGTATTTTTTGTGTGTTTCAGAGTTTTTGATTTCAATATGCTGTAACTTTGTCTTGTTCTTCCATGAAATTACTAAAAAATTTTTCTATATAAGTCCCATAAGGCTTACATAAAATATCTTAAACTTATAACACCCTGTTTTAAACTGATAACAACCTAATTTTAATAAAATTTAGAAGCTTTACACTATTTACTTCTTCTTCCCCTCACACTTTAGATTATTACAAAATAGATTCCAGGCCCCTGGGTGACTCAGCCAGTTAAGCATATGCCTTTGGCTCAGGTCATGATCTCAGGATGACCTCATTAATAACTGAGTCCCTCATTGGGCTCCCTGCTCAGTGAGGAGTCTGCTTCTCCCTCTCCGTCTCATCTTGGTCATGATCTGTCTCTCTCTTTCTCTCACACACACTCTCTCAAATAAATAAATAAAATCATGAAGAAAAGAAACCAAAATAGGTTCTTTGGTATAACTTATGTTTTTTTAATATCGTGTAACTAACAACAGATAATTTTATTTATAGTTATTTTTACCATGTTCTTTTTTTATTACTTAGAATTGTAAATAAATTGTGCACCACTATTACCGTATTGCAAAATCTAACTATAACTACAAATTTACCATTGCCAGTTAGATTTGCTCTACCTTTTAATGATTTTATGATGTTAATTAACATCCTTTGACTTCCAATCAAAGAACTCCCTTTGGCATTTGCCAAAGGTATATTAGGGTATAGTTGACACACATTGTTTTATTGGTTTCAGGTGTACAGCATAGTTATTTGATAATTCAGTACATTATGGAATGCTCACAATTAAGTATGGTTACTATCTGTAGCCATAAAAAATTATTAAAATATTATCGACTATATTCTGTATGCTGTACTTTTCATTCCTGTAACTTCTTTATAACTGGAAGTTTGTACCTCTTAATCTATTTCACCTGTCCTCCCCTCCCCTTTGGCCATCACCAGTTTGTTTTCTGTATTAAGAGTCTGTTTCTATTTTGTTTGTTTGTTTTGTTTTTTGATTCCACATATATGTGAAATCACATGGTATTTGTCTTTTTTTCATCTGACATATTTGACTTAGCTAATACTCTGTATATTCATGCATGTTGTCACAGATAACAATATTTCATTTTCTATGGCTAAGTAATATTCCATTGTGTATATATGTGTATATAACATTTTCTTTATCCTTTCACATATCAATGGGCAATTGGGTTGCTTCCCTGTCTTGGCTTTTATAAATAATCGTGCAGTAAACATTAGGGGTGCCTATATCTCTCAAATTTATGTTTTTGTTTTCTTTAGGTAAATACTCAGCAGTGAGATTATGAGATTATATGGTATTTTTGTTTTTAATTTTTAAGGAAACTCCATACCACTTCCCAGAGTTGCTCAACCAATTCCCAACAGTAGTGCACAGGAGTTGCCTTTCCTCCACATCCATGCCAACCCTTGTTATTTCTTGTGTTATTGATACTAGCCATTCTGACTAGTGTGAGATGATACCTCACATTGTGGTTTTGATTTGTGTTTTCCTGATGATGAGTGATGTTGAACATCTTTTCATGAGTTCCTTATATATTTTGAATATTAACCCCTTATTGCATATATCATTTTCAAATATCTTTTATTTAGTAGGTTACTCTTTTGAAAAAGATTGAAAACAAAAACCTACATGCCATATATTGCATAAAGTGAATACAAAATCCAATACTGTGGTGTTTTACTACTTTGGAATATGAAATAAGTTAGCAGTTTTTCTTTAAACATTTAAGACATGCTGACTTCATAATACAGCATCCTAAGTTCAAAGTTATTCTTATTTTATAAAACAAAATTAATTTTTTCACTCACTGATTTATTTGCATACCCAAATATTGCTGGCCTGCTTCTAAATTCATATATTTTATGAAGACATTAAGCAGTGTGATTAAAATAAGAATAATAGTGACAAAAAATTAGAACTATTTTCTTAATTATGTACTGCTGAGTAATGACAGATCACATGCTTCCGTTGAGAGGTCCATAGAATTCAGAACTGACATTTCATTTTAAACACATAGGAACCTAACTTGGATTTTTCTCCTCCAAAAATGTCATTCTTCTTTGAGATATGAATGACTTATAAAAGTTACTTGTGTATAGTACCTAACTTTTTTTTCCATGATAAGAATGTTGAATCTGTTTTGCCACTTGAAAAATTATTTCATTAAGATCTATCCTTGGGATGCCTGGGTGGCTCAGCAGTTGAGCATCTGCCTTTGGCTCAGGGTGTGATCCTGGGTCTGGGGATTGAGTCCCACATCAGGCTCCCTGTGGGGAGCCTGCTTCTCCCTCTGCCTATGTCTCTGCCTCTCTGTCTGTGTCTCATGAATAAAATTATAAAATCTTCTTAAAAAATGCATCCTTAACTTTCAAGCAAAACAAAAATAATTGTGTCCTGTAACCTGTTAAGAGCAAAGCTTCCTGCTTCTTTCTGTCTCAAGAGTTCCTTGGCCTCTTTGGCCCTATAAACACATTCATATAATGAGGATAATAATAATGATACTTTCACAGAGTAAATGTGAGGATTAAATGAGAATGTACATAAAGAACGTATAACAGTGCTTGGCACATTCTAAGAGCCCAATAAATGTTAGCTGTTATTATTATTTTTAGGCACTCCACCCATATGGGCCCAGAAGAATAAGTTAGCTGCAAATTAAGTAGCTAAACTGATTGATTTCTTACATGGAGTAATTGATCAGTGTCCATCTAAAAATATAAAAAGAAAAATGCATGCAGAATGTACTGTTTTTCATTGTGGGCAGTCCCAAGCTATTCTCGTAGGCAGAAGTTGGCTTTCTTGTTTGTGATGACATGCTACACAAATAAAAGAGTTGACTGCTTGTTCTGGCAGTTTGAGAAAGCTTCCAGTTCATTTCAACCTATGCCATTACCATTAAAATGCAAATGAAAATCATAAAAGGGTCAGGGCTCATTCCTCTTTTGCCCTCCTTCAGTTCGCACTTTGATCTCACAAATTACCGTTCTTTGATTTTGTTGTTAACATTTTGGTGCGGGCTTTGAAGGATCAATAATACAAAACATCTATGAAGGGATTTGCATCTTGGTCAATAATAGTTGACTTTGGGATCAGAGGTTGATTTGAGATCAATTAAAACCTGAAAACCTCTCTTCTTTTACAAACTGTTTTCTTAATAAGAAGCAACAGAATATGGCAGAGATGAGAAAATAGGAGAGTTGTAAAATTCCTGTTTGATATTCATGGAAGGTACTTAGTTTTTAGAACTCCTGCCGATTTTGGAAGAAAGCTGGCATAGCATTTTGAAAGAGTATCTAGGAGACAAATGGGCCTATAAATTTGGAGAGAGGGAGAGAATTTTTCTTTTTGAATATGGGATAGATTGAAATTTCCTACTTTAACGGTCCTATACCTGGTGTTACAATTAAGATAGTTTGGCAGGGTTCAGAGCATACAGCTCAGCATGAGATCAGAACTTTTCTGGCTGTAGAGCTTTTTTTCTTGGGATCTTTTCCAGTTTCCAGTGATACATTAGTTATTTTAAATACTAATGAACATTTTTTATGGTACCAGGCACACAGCATAACTTCCTGGAGCATGTTGCTTAATCTTTTTTTCAACCCTCTGTGATAGGTACTTTTTTAAAAAAAATCCCTGTTTTACAAATTAGATAGATAGATAGATAGATAGATAGATAGATAGATAGATAGATAGATAATGTCCACCAAGGCTTGGGGTGAGGAACTTTTACTTTTGTTCAGAGGTAGTAATGGGCTGAAATAGTGATGCTTGAACACATGTGGCAGAAATCCAAATCATAAAATAGTGTTGGCCTTCCGATAAGGAAACAGTTCTAGAATTCAGATCACTGGACAAGGAGAATCCAGGCATTTTATAACTTTGGAAAGGTTATATAGGCCTTTAACATTTATTGAAAAAACTTACAAATGCATTTTTTTTAGATTTTATTTATTTATTCATGAGAGACACACAGAGAGAGGCAGAGACACAGGCAGAGGGAGAAGCAGTTCCCCCGGGGGAGCCCAATGCTGGACTTGATACCAGGACCTTGGGATCACAACCTGAACCAAAGGCAGATGCTTAACCACTGAGCCACCCAGGCGTCCCTACAAATGCCATGATTAGAAATTTTGACTTCCATGTTCTTAGAAGAAACTGATGTGGAAAACAGAATTCCACAATACCTTTGTCTTGTTCACCCTGGTGGATGAGTTACTGTCTTCCATTTAGATCAATTATGTTTCATCTGACAAAGATACATTGCTTATAAAAACATTTATGCATAATAGGTTTGTGTGTGTTCATCTGGCTTGCATTTGGGTTGTGGCTTTTATTATCTTAGCCAGATTTTTTTTTTCTGGCAGTGTTTTTCTCAACTAAGCAATGCTATTTTCCAAAGCAAAGACAGTCAATCCATTCCAGAGAAGGGCCCTCCCAAAATACAATTTGAACAGAAGTATAAATTCCTTAAACCTTTAACCTTACTATGTGAGTAATATGCACCGACAGTCTTTCAGAAAGCTGTATTGAAGATCAAAACAATTCTAAGGCAAAAGTAATAACTTTCGTTCTGTCCAATAAATCTTTAGGAGCGGGGGCAAACAAAGACAAACTGTCACATAATCATATTTTTAGCCTCCAAATTAAAAATGTAGGTTATATCCTAACAAAAAAACCCTGGAGGCAGTAAGTATTAGTAGATTGTATTGATAAATGAGTTTTTCTGTGTCTTTCTTTTTGGTTCAGTTAACCATTGCTAGAAACAGGGCCCATAGGAAAGCAGTCTCGCTAGGGTGGATTTCCAGTGGATGAACAGACCAAGGACAGAACTAGTGACAGTTCTGATATTCAAATTATTTATTATTATAAAGTTAGCTGATAGAGCAAAGAGCATGTATTTCATTAGTTTCTCAATACAGATTACAGAAATTAATACTTAGTATTTTTGAGGGGGTGGTGAAAGAGCTCTTTTATATATCGTTTTAGTAGAGATGCAAATTGTTATATGCTTTAAGGAAAGCAGTTTGGCAATTTGTGTCAAAAGTCTTTTAAAAATGCATTACTTTTGTCTTACTGTATTCAATTTCTAAAAACTTATCCTAAGGAAAAAGCAGAAAGTCTATATGATGATTTAATTATGAAAACTTTTATCTTGGCATATGTATAAGAAACCCAAATATTCAGCAGTAGAGGATGATCCAGTAAACTTTAGTATGTCTGTATCATGTATATCAGGACTTCTCAACCTCGACTCTTTTGGCCTTTTGGACCAGGTAATTTGGCGGTGGGGAGGTGGGGCGCGGGGTGGGGGGCTATCTTGTGCACTGCAGATGTTTAACACCATCCATGGCTTCTTTTTACTAGGTACCAGTGGTACCCTCTCCTTCTCTACCCCTGTTGTAACAACCAAAAATGTCTCCAGACATTGTGAGATGTTTCCTGGGGATGGTGTTGCCACAATTGAGGACCATTGATGTATATCAGGCAGATTTTCAAATAGTTTTAGATGAATATTTAAGACAGGAAAATGCTGACCATATTTTGTTAATTTTTTTAAGTGCATGGTTGCCACAGAAAAAGAGAAAGATACCAATAGACTGTGTTAGATGTGTTTAGTTTTCTTAATGGCAAGGGGTTGTTTTGATAATGTGATGCAAAGCCAGAAGCTCCCACCAGAGACCTCAGAACAACCCATGAATAACATAGCTGCCCACACTATGTCCCCACAAGAGGGGATTTACTAGGTGCTAGAAGCTTCCTTTTTTGGTTCCAGTGGAATTTTTTTTTTAACCTTCATCCCACCCTCTCCCCATACCTACGTAATTTTTGGTTGTTCTCGTGATTTGGCTTTTCATCTGTCTCCTCACCTAGTGCAATAAATAATCTTTATGAACATTCCTGAATTCACTCTAACTCTGGATGAATCAAAGTTTACCTTCCCAGCCTTCCTCAGGTTGCCCAGGTTTTAGGTCAACATGCTATGTGTCTCCTCAACATGTGATAGGATATGTTCCATTTTTTATAACAATGTGCAGAAATATATGCGTATTTCAAAAATTCCTTCTTAGAGATAAATTTTTATGATTAAAAATTACATATTTCTCTATTTTTAATGTTTGTTATTGAAAATATCTTCTAAAAGTGAAAAATAAATTACTTAAATCACAAATCCTAGGAAAAAGAATTAAATTGATTTCCAATATTTTGGACATTTTGAAATATATTAACCATATTAGTAGGAAGAGCATGTAAGTGAGTTGGTCCAGGTAGTTGTTTTCAGATGCCATTCAGATCTAGGGGAAAATGAATTATATTATTTCTTGGGCAGTTTGGAAACATGCTATAGTATTTTAAAAGAGAAAGAGACAACTATATGAATATCTCACCCTTGCTTTTCCAAAATAACTCTCCTGCCATGCTAGATAAGGAATGAAATTAAAAATTTCAAGATTTAAAATTCATTTTCTGTAAATGATTTTAGCCCATGGCAAGCATACTCTTGATGTTCAAACTAAATGTATTTTAGCTTTCCCCTTGTGCCACTCAGAAAGTGTAGAAGCCTTTGAAGGGCTGAAAATCTCTAATGGTTATATCAGGAAGGGAAATATTATAGGAACGAGAATCTTTCTTGCATTTCTGTATCTGTGGGAGGAGGGGTGGCCGCTGAGCTGTGGTGTTCCACATGCTTTGATTAGACCTTCTGGTTGAGAAATTTTAGAGAACTTACTTGTGCTGCATAAGAAAAGCAAGAGGAATTTTGAGAAAATTCTTGGGGACCTTAAAGTAGAGAGAGAATAAAAGGAGAGAGGAGAAGGAGTCATAGGTGGGGTGCAGGATAAGAAGCCAAGGCCAAAGACATACATGAGTAACAGATGGAGATTTTGGGCCAATTAGGAGCTTGCTGGTAATCTGAGGAGAGCAACTTCTATAGATGGTGAAGGCTGTGTGACAGGGACCCTCTTGAAAGGGGACCCCGCAATGGCTAAGGATGGTTGACAGGAAATGTATTTAGCCGCTCCCTAAGGAGCCAGGAGTGCAGGGTAGTGTGTGTACGTGTGTGTATGCATATGTGTGTGTGTGTCTGTACGTGTGCGTGTGTCTTGAAAGCCTATAGAGCATAGACCACTCTGATCATCTACCTTTGAATTCCTGTGAAGTAGCTAAAATCTACTGCTGTACAAACACACGAGTGAACAGAGGGCTTACCTCTTCCATCATCTTTCTTCCTTTCATGAATGCTGTGTAAACAGTATAGTCTGATGTCCATGTGACTAGGGGTAATGTGCTTAGAATTATTTTATAGGGGGAAAACAGTTGAAGAAGTTTCCAGTTGATGACAGGTACACTATAGTGGACGTATTGTGTTGGATTTGAAGAAAAAGAATATTCTATTTGTTTCTATTTTCTTGACAAACATACAGCTTTTTTGCTTCCAGTGTAGTCCTATTAATTTAGTCACATCTCAAATTCTTAATGATCTCTATTAGTATGGGGAACCTGTCATATAGGTTAATCTAAAATAATAATGGTTAGGAATTTTTGTGTAGCAAAAGTATATTCATTTGTGGCAGCGGTGAGGTTAGGAGAGTAGCATTCTACCGAAGTTGGAATTGCAAGTAAACAATTTTAAAGAATATAAAATCAAGTTAATTGAATAATATAAATTCAATATAAATAATATGAATTCATCAATTCATTTTATTTTATTTTTTGAAAATTTTATTTATTTGAGAGGAGTGAGTGAGAGAGAGAGAGAGAGAGAGAGGAAGAAAGAAAGTGCAAGTAGGGGGAGGGGCAGAGGGGGAGGGAGAAGCAGATTCCTCCGAGTGGAGAGCCTGACACAGGCTCAGTCTCCTGACCCCATGATCATGGCGAGAGCCGAAGGTAGGCGCTTAACCAACTGAGCCACCCAGGCGCCCCATTCATTGATTAATTTGAAATAATAAGGATTTTATTAATTTTAAATAATTTTATTATTAATTTCAAATAATATGAATTCAACTCAGTGGGCCTGGGCTTTAGAACTATTCACACTCTGGTTCTGACACTTACTAGGCAAGTGTCCACAAATTCTCCCATCTGCAAAATGGAAAATATATCTACCTCACAGAACATTTGTGAATGTTCAGTGGAAAGGTTTATGGCACACAAATGCTCAAAAAATGTTACCTTTTTCCATTTTCTAAAAATAAAACATCTTTCAGCTTTTTGAGAACAGAGACTAGAAGAGAAATTTGATTCAGGAACTTTCAATAGAGGTCTTTAAAAACCACAACATTATGTTATTCTTGGCCAAGGATAATTTAAATTAGTGAAAAATTAGGTCATAGGGCTTTAAATTAATATATTAGCATTAGAAACAATGACCCATAGTTATACTGCTTTTTTTAAAGAAGTTACTTAGGACATTTTGCATGCTAAGCATCATGAATATATTTTTCAAATTACTAGTGGCCCTCAAATTAGTAATGGACTTTACCTATGTGTTACTGATATTAAAATGCATTTCTCTTTGTTCTTGGGTAGTAACCCACTTCCATTCCTAATTATGTTCTGCACAGGCTGATAGTAGTGCTGGTGTATCATGTTTGGGTACTCAGTAGTGGGGTACCATTCTTTGAAAGTGTCTAGGCATGGCCTAAAGACACATTGAAAGTGAGGGCAAGTCAAAAAAAAATAAAAAAGAAAGAAAAAAGAAAAGAAAAAGAAAGAAAGTGAGGGCAAGCCAGAAAGGCAGAAGAAATTTATTCTAGTTATTGTCCAGATTTACCCATCCCTCCCAGAAAACACTAGCATCCTGTTCTCTCCCTTTTCTATTCCCTAACCTCTTCCTTTCCCAGCCCTTTGCTTTTATCCTATCACTGCTGTGATGAGACTTTTTCCTAAAAAAAATAGAAGTTGGGCAGTCCCAGTGGCTCAGTGGTTTAGCACTGCCTTCGGCCCAGGGTGTGATCCTGGAGTCCCGGGATCGAGTCCCGCATCAGGTTCCCTGCGTGGAGCCTGCTTCTCCCTCTGCCTATGTCTCTGCCTCTCTCTGTGTGTGTCTCTATGAATAAATAAATAAAATATTTTAAAAAATAGAAGTTATCATAAAATTTAATTCCTGACCTGTCATTCTAGTTCCTTACCACACGTTTTTGCTCTGTTGCAGAGATTTGGTCTGTGCTTCTCAGATCAAATAGAATTATCCTTTATTCAGAGGGCTGTCTCCCATGGACAATGTATGTTATGAGACTTAATGTTGTTTAGCATTTGGAATCATTCTTCTTGAATTGGGAATAAGAATCAGCAGAAACTGCCACGCTATGGCAGTCCCAACATAATTCCACAGAGCCTGTCTATGGGGTATTTTTGGTAGTTGGGAAATATTACATAAGTAATGCTGCATACCGATTAGTTGTATTAAAATATATATTACGCACAGCTTTGTACTTGGCTTAAAAAGTTTCCTTGACAACACCATTTAACTTCTTACTGTTCTTTTCATGTTGTTAGTATAAATATCTAATATGTTTTTGTTCAAAACATCAATTAGGCTTCAGTGTAATCTTTATTAATACAGATCTGTTATTACGAGAAGACTGCTGAGCTATGATAATTTGCACAGCAGGAACAATAAAATATCTTCTTTCTTCTTGATTCTATCCCAGAATGCTTGGCTTCTCTGTTCTTTCACAGAGCACACCAAAGCCTTCCATGATACTTTTTACAATTGTAATGAAATCTTGAAAGCATTCCTATAAGCAAAAGCGATGTTTTCTTCAAAGGTAAACAGAATGGAAGGGCCCGAAATTGCAGATAGATTCAAAAAAGACACATTATAAGTTACAGATCTCCACTTCTAATGTCTTTAATTCTCTCTCTTCATGTAGCCAGAACTCCCCACTTCCTGCGGATTCAGAATGTGGAAGTCAATGCCGGCCAGTTTGCCACCTTCCAGTGCAGTGCCATTGGCCGGACTGTGGCGGGGGACAAGCTGTGGTTGCAGGTACAGTAACTCGCCGTCGCCTGTTCAGGGAGAGCCCGGGGACAGGTGCATGCCACTGGGGAAGGGCCCAGGGACCCAGGTCAGTGTCGGGGTACTGATGGAAAATTGATCCTGTGAATTGTCTCTGTTCCTTTCCTCCTTTAGTGATAAGTTGCGAGATTACTAAGAGCTCTAGATAAGCTAACTCTTTTTCACAGACCTTTTTTTATTTTTAATTTCTGTTCTTTCCTTTTGCTTCTACTTAGCTATCTTGCTTTGAAGATATGGTTGTGAAATTACTATTAGAGCAGGATATTAAAGTATCAAATATAGAGCTCTCCCCTACTCTTCCTCTTGAGAAATAGCCAGAGCATCTCACACACACACATACACACACGTGCACACATGTGCGTGTGCACACACATGTACACCTTTTTATAATTTGAATCCCCACAAGGAGAAAAAAGCCTCAAGTTAGAAAATAACAACACATCTTTTACTTTTGAATATTTAAGTAGACATTTTTAGTGTAATCATAATTTGTGTGCTTGTGTTACAGTCTTTCAAATTCCACCATAAGTATTTTGCATGGCAAATTGTTTCATGGATTTATCCGTGGTCACCGGGATTCTGAGAGAATGAGTGGGATGAAGTGACCTGTCCCCTCTAACCAGAATACCACATGCTTCTTTAGGCTGTGGCATTCTCCCATTCTTGTTTCTACCTTTTACTCACTGATGTGCAGGATGCTCATTCTTTACTGTGCCTAGTGTTGCTTCCCACCCATCCCTCATTCCTTGTAGATCTTGTTGGTTTTGTTTTAGTTTGGTTAATTATTACTTACTTTAGTTTGCAGAGCTGCTTCATGACTTAACCTCTTTGTGTATCTGTTCCATCCCACCGTGACTTTCACTTCACGCACACTGACCTTTCCTCTCTGATGTCACCTTTCCACCTCGTATTGTCCTTCCTCTTCTATAGTGTCTTAGTGATTGTGACGTGTCACATTTGCATGACACTCTGTAACTTTTACATTCCCCTTACCTTTTCATCATCACAGCTGAAATAAATGGTCATTTTTATTCCTCTACTTCTGGGGAAAATGTAAAACAACCAGCTGTGCCGTCCCAGGAGTAGTCAATAATATGTTGACAACTGGGTAATACATTCTGGAGGAAGATTCTTAATACGCTTGGATCCACTGCACAATTCCTCACCTTTCTACCTGGATGTCACTGTTTTCTCATCATCCTGCCCTGCGAGAACATCCCCTGGCCGGGAAGGAGGAATGTATGCAGAGGACTGAGTTTTCATGCACCAGATTCATCTTTACTGTTTCTTTCTCTCTTAAAGTTTTATACTCACTACTGTAAGAAATTTTGCAACTCATGAGTACTGTGCTCAACCTTGATCTTCTGTATTTGACTTCAATTTTTCCTGTATATCCCACTTCCTAGTTCTTTTAAAATCTTGATGTTTGAGACTGAAAATTATTTTCTTAGTGGTTGTTTGGTATTTAACTTGATCAAGATGGACTATGTATGGTAATTGATGAGACAGACATTTTTCATTGATAATTTCCACAATGCATTAACTACCTTTTAAAAATGACACTATCCTGTCATCTTTGATTTATCTCTAGAAATCTTAATTTTTCATGGAAAATAGTTTTGGGCTCCTGATATTTGTGGTAATCTTACTCCAGAGAACACAATGTAAGTCTAAACACTCGTCTCAACAGAGTCTTAGATATTCTCAAGAATTTATAGGCAAGTTGAAAATACAATTTTCTCTTTTTTGCATCCTGGGCTTGGGATGGTCATGGTTGGACTTCAGCTTTGTCTTGGGCATTGGAGATCTTTAACTACTTCCTACTACAAAATGGAAGACTTTGTTTTTAAAGAGAATCTGTCATGTCATAGGGAGAAAGCTAGCTGCTATTTAGAAAAAACAGGTCTAAATGCAACGTCTGAGCTCTCACTCCACTTAGAATGACTGGGAGAGTTTTTGTTTTTGTTTTCTTTTTTTAAATGCCTGGTCTACACCATGATTCTTATTTAATTGGTCTATGATAGGGCCTCATTCAGGGCTCCCCAGGTGACTCCAGGGTGCATCCTGGGTTGACAGTCACTGGTCTGAAGCAGAGCACAACACATTCCCAAGTAAGGAATGAAAAAAGGCAAAACCCAAGGTATAATGATACCTGTATTCAGTAGCCTCGATGTGCTGTCATGTTGAATTTCCCATGTTCCCAGACTCTCTTGCTTTTGTTTTATTAGATTTGATCATTAGTGTTGATAAATTGTTTTTATAATTCATCCATTGATGTCTTTCTTTATTACCCAATCTGTCTTGCCCTTCTTGTCATTGATGACTACCTGTTGCCCTGTAGCTTTTCACATGATCATGTCCTTTGAAATTCTAAGTGAAACTTAGTTTGTCCTGGACATGGCATGGAATTTGTGAATCTTCGTGATGTTAGAATAATTTCACTGTTAAATGATTTATTTCCTCTAGTTGAGTAAGCATCCTGTGGGGAAATGTTTATTAATAGCTGATGAAATAAAACTAGCATCCTTCACTTGCAAGAATGGTTTCTATTAAATTGTATTTGTGCAGAGTGGCTTCATGTAGCAGTGAGGATTTGTGACAGGTGATGGTTTCATAGAGCCCTTCAGCCCCCTTGCCCATGCCCTGGCCTTTGCCTGAGGTCATTCTTTAAAAGTTGTGGGGAGAAGCAAACCTGGAATCATGGCTCAGGTCTTTCAAGTGGAGACCTATAAATATGAGCATTTCTTCATTCTGCCAATCTACACAGTTTCAAAAATGCTTGTCTGAGTAAAAAGTCACTTGTGTCTTTAAAGTAATTCTGAGACCCAGGCAGGAAAAGAATGAGAAATATATTTTTAGGCTTTTCTGTTATTTGAATCTTCTCAGTAGTAAGTTAAGATTTAGAAACTAATAATACATTTTTATTTGGGGAACATTGATGCTTCAGAGTATAATCATTTATAATTATTCGTGTTACTTGTATTACCATATTTTGAGTTCCACCAAAGGCAGGTGCATGGTGTATCCCATGGTCTTATATTTCTTTTAGAGATGAATTTGAGGTGCAGGATTGTTCATGGTCACAAAGGTAAATGGCACAGCTGAGGATAGTATACCTGTGTTTCTTTTACTTAACACCTGCTTGATTCCACTGTCCTATGGCATCTTCCTATATTACAGTTCTAGGTGAATAGATAGTATGCACTTACCATACTGTTGGAATAATTTGGTTGTGACTGACATTACATGATTAACATCAAGGAGCCATCATAACCAAAAAACAAACAAACAAAAAGGTCCATATGTATTACATGTCCATATTGATCCACCTCTGCGAAAATGGCCAGTGGTTTGATTGTTTAAAATATAGATTAAATATAATCACTGTCAGAGCCTTTCACAAAAACAAAGCACATATAAATCTGATGATGACACTAATGAAGAAATGTTTATGATTAACAAGTTGTGTCCCATCTGCTTACATTTTCTCTGTCTCATCTGTGGGCTACAGGTTATTGTCAACATAGAACTGGTTTTCCTAGAATACAAAACAACAATATAACAAAATGAGCATCCATTAGTATAGCAGCAAAAGACTTAAAATACCTTCCAGGCAAGGTACAGTAGGAAGATCACATCTACAAAACTGATTTTTTTTTTTATAGTACAAAAATGATGTGCAGTGCATTTGTTGAATGTACTTGCTGTGTGCTATCAGTTTGACCATCTATGAATACAGCAGGGACTGTAACTGTGGCATACACTCAGATGAAATGTAAGTGTAAAATCATTCAAGTACCTAAAACATGATGGTATTGCCTGTTATTATCAACTTCCTGATCACTGTGAGCCTACCTTTTGAAAATATCTTAGAGTATCTATACATACTCTATATCTATACATATATAAGATACAGAGAAGAGAAAATGGAATTTTAGTTTTTTTCTTTTCATACTTACATATTACATGCTGATGAGCAATTTCTGAGTTATGTATTTTTTACAGAGTCCTAAAAATCCCTTAAGCCATGTATGATTATATTAACATTACTGTTGTTCATTCTTAAGTATTTTAAGTTTCGTTTTCCTACATACATTTGTTTCCCCTGAGAATTAATATTTGTAATGCCTATTTTCACTTTTTAATAAGTAAAGATGATCACCAGAGCTAGTATTGATGGTCATAAATCTGGAGATGGCTTGTGCACGTTGTTTTCCAGGAAACACGGGGCACCTGTCCTCTTCCCCTGCACCTATGTAGTTTGGGCATTTTTTAACTTCTGCTATGTAATTCTTTTTTAATCATTGTGGAGGCTCCTCCAAATTCCTTCATTTTCTTGCTCAGTGTCTTCTTTGGTTTGGGCTGCTATCACAGGCTGGGTGACTTAAAACAGCAAACATTTATTTCTTGTACTTCTAGAGAGTGAAGTCCAAGATCAGGATACCATTGTGGTGAAGTTTTTGGTGATCTCTAGCTCCCTGGTTTATACACAACTTCTTACTGCGTCTTCATATGTGGAGTGAGAGCTCTGGGCTAGGCATCCCCTCGTAGGGACACCAGTTCTATCAGGATGGCTTCACTCTGATGACCTCACCCAAACCTAATCACCTCCCAAAGACCCCACCTCAGTACCATCACATCAGGGATTTGGTTTGATCATATGAATTTTGGAGAAACAGAAACATTCAATCTACGATATTTGGCTACCATATCAAACCCAGAAATGAGTGGGAAGTGAGAGTGGTTCAGCCTCCAGGACAAATGGCAGAAAGCAGGGAGGCTGTGGAGATGCCTTTTCAACAATAGATAAATGGCAGCTTTGATCAAGCCAGGAATTGGCATGTGCAAGTTGGGTGAATAGTAGCTGGCCAAGGAAGCCTGGAAAATAATAATTTTCTCTCAACAGATAGAGACCCCTATCATTTTTCAATGGCTTACTTTTTAGAATCACAGAATTATATAATATCTGGATGTGGATCAGTCTTCAAATTGAATTCCTCATTTTATTAATGAGAAAATGAAAGCCCAGGAAAGGTAGGAAACTTTAACACAATAGTATATTATGTATTTAATTCATTTTTAATCATTGAGGAGGCTCCTCCATACAATTTCATTTGCTAGTAAAGTCGATTATAAATATACATTTATGAATAAGTGAATTTTACCACGTGGATATTTTTCTTCATTGAGTACTTCTAAATAACAGTGGTCTTTTAACCAAATATACTCAGATTTACAGTGAAAATATCTGTGTTAACTTTGGAACCATCATAGTACAATATCATTGAGTTTTACTTTTTTATCAAATGGGGCTTAGTGTTCATTAGAAGTGAGACACCAGAATAACATTTTTTAAATGCTTTCATAACATGTGTTAAAGAAATAGAAAAGGAAATTAGATGGTGTTACTATGAAGGACTCTATTGAAAACACTTGTTGCAATGTAGCTGCTAAAATAGTACCTGTCACATAAGAGATACTTAGTAAATACCTACTTATGGCACTTAGTTTACTGACTGCCTGAACAAATCATGTGTCTCCTCCAGGTGAGTCTCAAAGGCCCATAGTTGGACCAGGAAAACAGGCACAAAAAACAGGCACAACATCTGTCTTGCTGGGATGCCTGTTTTATAGATACAGTTGTTCACTCCAAGGGATGGTTTTGATGAGAGAAGGGGCATATAGAACCTACTGATGTCCCTTTTACTATTTCAGAGTATGCAGCAATATCATGCAGAGTTTGAGTAATTTTGGAAGCAAATGTGGTTATTAATATGTCATCTTTTCTAAACCTTCATTTCTTATACCTTTCCCTTAGGTATTTTTTTCCCATGTTATAAAATTTTGTTCTCTAATTCATTTTTTTAGAAAAAAAATTCTTACCACAGGACCTCAATTAAAGGTAATAGAAATATACCTCTCAAGGCTAACATGTTTGAGTCCTCACTAAGACAACAACCTGTGTCATAGTAATTGAGGGATGAACCCACCTCACTCGTGTATGTGTGTGTGTGTGTGCGTGTGTGAAATGTAATTCAGTATGAGCTCTTAAATTGGAAACACTGAATTTCTAAGAATAATGCTCACTTAGGATTAAAACTTTTATAGCTGTTGACCTTGAGATTATTTTTTTCTTTTAAGAGTTTGATATATAATTCCACTTCAATTACCCAATTGGGAAAACAGTATTTTTCACCTGCATAATAAATTCCTCACATTTCTCTTCTGAGCTACATTTTTAGACCTTTGTGGGGTTTTTTAGAGAGAGAAAACGGAAAATCTTTTAGATTTTTGCAACTTAAAATGGTTCTCAGAAGAATACTCTTACTTATAGAATTTTATTTATGAATGAATAAATTATAAATTATATTATTAGTATTTATATCACTGACTTCAACAGATGTGTTTGAGATAAAAGAATTACAACTCCATTTACTGAGCACTGCTGTGTGACAGATACTCTGCTAGGCTGTGTTTGGGCATTTTTTTCTCTGGACCCATCCATAGGAGCACTCTCTTATATGCTCATAGAACAAGAAACAGGCTTGGGAAGTTTCAGTAATTTTTCCAGTAGCACATTGCTGGTAACAAGAGCTAGGATTTGAACCAAGCCGTCTAACTCCAGAACGTACATCCTTAACTATACTGCCTCTTGCACAGTACAAAGACTCAGGCATTTTCTTGTGGATTCATTAATATACTGTAGTAATTTAAGTGATAGCTTTTATCAGAGTTTAAAATTAAAATTCTGCTCGTGTGTAGATGTTGCCTTGGCTTTTTTGTTAAGGAATGTATATGTTTGGTCAACCTTTTTTGGTGGCTTTTAGCTTCCTTTAAAGATGATGAGGGGGAAAAATCAGAACTGTATACCAGACCAATTTTGCTATTATATATAAAAGCCATAAAATGATTTGAAAAGATGTAAAATTATAGTGCCCTTGGCAAGCTTAACTTGGGTATTTTACACCATATATATTAAAGCATAAATTTAACATCACTTACCATCATAGAAAATACCAGGAATACACAAAGAGGACTGTCTTTAGTTGCTATAGGAACCATTTTCTCCTTAAAACTTTGAGTGGTTGAAATTACATCCATTATTGTTTTAGTCAATTGAATATCCATATATATATAATGCAACATGAACATTCAGATTGAAACCACCAAAAGCCTTCAAAGCATATACCATATGTTTTAACTTAGTGTGATTTTGGATTAGCTTAATTTAAAGGAAACGATTTCTTTTACATTGACAAACAGTATGACTTACTGAGGAGATTCCAGGAGGCATTAATTAATAAATATTATTTTGTGATGTTACCTAACTCAATCAAGAAAGATATAAATTACTGGTGCTTTGAGAAGGATGCCCTAGAAAAAGCTGGAGCAGCATTTGGAGAGCTTTGTCCTCCCCAGCAGTCTAAAGGCCTCCAGGCCAGGACGGGAAATGGTACTTGAAAACCGCAGGTCGGGACGGTTCAGTTTGGAGGGGAGAAGAGAAAGGCATCTAGTCCTCTCAAGGGCTTCTTATTTGGCCCCAAGAACCATAAATCCTGTGAAAGCATTTTTTGTTGTTGTTGCTTTTCTCATATACATCAAACAGTTCATTTGTTTTTCTTGCTTCCAAAAATCCATAGGTATGTCACAAGAAGAGAAGATAGAGGTGGCTGTGCTCTGGAATTTCTGTGATTAGGGGCTGAGAATACCTTTCTATCTTTCTTTTCCTTTTACTGATCCAGGCCTTGGACTGAAGGCCCTGGAAAGTTTGGATACTATTAGAATCTCTAGTTTTTTCCTCTTCTACCTCTTCTTTTCAGAAGGAGGGGAAAACCGAAAATGTTTCATGTAGGAGGTTTATGTATCCGCCGCAGGTGGCCTTGAGAGTCCCAGGATGTTTTTGGTCTCATAATCTGGCATCACGCACAGAGGAAGGAGAGAGAAGTTGACTTAAGTCCTTTCTTGAGATGGAAAGAAAATTTGGCAACTTCTGATGGGCTTTAATCTTAAAAATGTCTTTTGGACTATAGAGGTGGAACGGAGAACAAACTATGTCCCCCCCTAGTCCTGGTATGACTCAGTGTGAGACAAGACCTGGACAATCTCTGACTGGCATGCAGCGGCAGCCAGGCAGTTCCTACAGAGGATGAACTTTGGAATCATAAAGTAGATTGTTATTCTCTTCTGCATCTCTCCTATTTATGAAACTGCCATCCTTCATTCCCTTCATTCAAAAGAAAGGGCATTGGCTCTTGTCCAAGTGTAATAAAATTGTTTGTCTCTATTATAAGAAGTGATGTCCTCTAAGCACAAAGGACAAGTGACTGACTAATGGTTTTTCTGTTTATTCTTAAGATTTGGAAACCCATTATTACTTTCACTCAAGAAATGTTTGTTACACACTCCACACGCTAGGTATATTAGTTATGCAGTTGTTGCCAAAGAACCAGCTACTAATGACTTCCCTTTGTCACTGTGCATTTTCTCTTCTACTGGTAGTGGTATCTTTACCATATAGATGGCTGGATGCTTTCACAGGAAGTGGATGAAACCTAGACAAAATACTTATGCAGCATTGGGGTATTTATAAGTCAGCAGCAGAATCATTTAGGGAAATAATGATGGTTAAAATAGCTATTCAGAAGTACAAAAATGAGCAATTATTTTCTAACTGGTTCCTTGAAGAAACATTTCTTTTTACTTTTTTTACGCAAGTTGAGAATACACACAGAGGTAGAGAGATAATGTAATAAACCTCATACACTTGGCGTCCAACTTCAACACCTAACAATATGTGGCCAATTGCTGCATCTCTGTTTCCACCTGCTCCCTTCTGATTGTTTTGAAGCAATCCCAGTCATCGTATCATTTAACTTGTAAATGTTTCTCTAAAACAGGGGTTGGCAAACATTTTCTGTAAAGGGCTAGATAGTAAATTTTGCAGGCCAGACGGGTTTTGTTGCAGCTGCTCAGCTCTGCTGTTGTAGTGGGAAAGCAGCCATAGAAACACACACATGAATGAGAGTGGCCGTTTTCAATGCAGCTCTGTGTGTGGACACTGAAATTTGAATTTCATATGATTTTCATTGTCACAAAATATTATTCTTGCTTTGTGTTTTTAATCATTAAAAAATTTTCAAACCAGTCTCAGCTTTTGAGCTGTACAAAACAGGTGACAGGCTGGATTTAGCCTCAGACCTCTGATCTAAAAGACAAGAGCCCTTAAAATAATAATAATAAGCACCATGCATGCCCTGAAAAAATTGTGAGTGTTCAGATTTCCTTGACTGTCTTATAACCTTATTTCTTTTAGCAGTTTGTTTGAATTGTGATAGCAATAAAGTTTACACTTTGCAATTGGATAATGAGTCTCTTAAGTCCTCTTTATCTTTAGGTTCTTTATCCACTCCCCCTCCCCCTTTTGTGGTGATGGTAGTTGTTGCTGAAACTGTGCTTGTCCTGTACAGTTTCCCATATTTTGAGTTTTGCTCGTTGCCCTCCAGGGTGTCATTTAATGTGTTCTTCTATCAATTGTGTTTCTTGCAAATTGTGTTCCTTTTTGTGATGTTATCAGCCACTGAAGACCATTCCTACATTCATTAATTCACTAAGGGTTTCAGAAGGGTTCTGTGATATCAGTACTTCTTGGTTCAGTAGCTAGAATAAGAAAAACTCTCCTGTATCAAATATTGAGTTACCCTAATATGGAAATATAAAGGGAAGATGGTATAAATACTTTGTCCTTTTTTGCAAGTTTTCAAAAATAATGAGGTAGTTAACTGGCATCACCTAGAAGTCATTGAAGGGGTTATTAGTATTATTGTTGTTGTTGCCAACATCATGGTCATCGTCATGACATTGTTGTCATTGTCATCAGCTTGTGGATTTAAACACGTTTGATGTGTTTTGATCCATCACACTTATTATCTTTATTGCTGCTCATGAACGGGGCTTACTCAGGTGGGTAGCTCTTGTCCTGGGGTCATCTGACATGGCATTCTTACTTTCTGGTGGGACAATACATTCCAGGCTTATATTTTACATTTTCCACCTTGATGACCTAGAATCAGCCATTTCTCCAGGGAACCCTGGTTCTTGTTTAGTGGAACTGGTCATTACAAATTACAATCTGAGCATAAGAGGTGCTCATTACTACGTTCTTTTGTCTCTGGATCTTCCCATGGGGCAGAACAAGGATATATACATATGTATGTGCATGCACACACACACACTTAAAACATGTCCTGAGATCATATTGATAATTTCAGTTGAAATTCAGAACCACTGGGCTTTCAGCCTGCTTTCTCTTGCATGTTTAGCTTCATTTTCAGAAAAAGTTGTGTACTTTAAGGTATATTGATTGGGGAAAAAGTGATGTTCTTAGCCAGCCATGCTGAAGACTAGCCCCATCTTTTAGATGGTGAACGATTATGCAGGCACTGCCATCTTCCTCACATTAGAGAGTCTTTATTATAGTTTTGAAGGAAACAGGGTCAATTCTTTGCCTAGCAAACCCAAAGCTTTAAAGTAACAGGAAATGTTTGTCAGTGTCAGGCCTTTAAGTTCCCCAAGGCTCAGTTAATCTAGTCAACAGTGAGATATTTGATTTTAAGACTAAAGAACTTCTAATTTCATTGGTTTCTAATTACTGCATGCATTGTGTATATCTATTACTTGGACGAACTTCTCTGTGAAATTTGAGCAAAGGTTGGTTATATTACAAATACATAGTGAAATGGATTACACGTAAATAGCAGCATGAGATTCGAAATTTCTATAATCAGATTTTTACTTGAAAATGACTGGAAGAGGGATCCCTAGATAGCTCAGTGGTTTAGCACCTGCCTTCGGCTCAGGGCGTGATCCTGAAGTCCCAGGATCAAGTCCCACATCAGGCTCCCTGCATGGAGCCTGCTTCTCCCTCTGCCTGTGTCTCTGCCTCTCTCTCTCTCTCTCTCTCTGTGTCTCTCATGAATAAATAAATAAAATCTTTAAAAAAAAAAAGAAAATGACTGGAAGACTATTATATATATGTTGAAAGAATATGCAGCTTTGGCTATCTGCATGTTACTTTGGCTATCTGGATATTTTTTAGCCAATTTAAGTATGCCTGTCAATGTATATTCATAGTATATGGTAATGTAAGTATGAACTTCTAGTTCCACTCTTCCAAACTGGTAAATATTTGGGTTGGCTTGGTTATGGCCTTGGCCAAAGTCAACAGTATCTTAGTTATTTAAAATATATATGTATATATATGTGTGTGTGTGTAGGTTCAAGAAGGTAGATTTGTTGAGGTATTCAATTATTATTGGATTTAGATTATGTAAAATGTTTTCAATATGTTTATTCCAGGCCTTGCTGCTATTAATGTGATCCCAGTGGTAAGAATTTCAGTCAGTGTCATACAAATGAATGCAAGTGGAATAATACAGACTATATTCCCTGTTGAATAAACAAAGGTGCAGTTGATCCCCAAGGATATGGCTAAGGAAGGGTGACTGGCCTGTATCTCCTCCAAGCTTGTGCTCTCAGAGCAGCTTCAAAATGCCCAGGATTGACTAATTTGATCCAAGTGCTGCTAACATCCCAGACTCAATTTCTTTCAATCATTTCTCTGATTTCCAAAAGACTTAATATGTATCTTTTTGATGGTAAATTGCTGCTCATTTAGAAGTCCTACAGTCAGTCCCTTGCATAAAGGAGATTGTAAGCCTAATTTAAAAGACTATCAGGCACTGCACTTTTTCCCCTAGCATGCTCAGATTGAAATATATGCATGTTTAAAGATACTCTTGCTTTTATACAAAGCCATATTTAACCCACTTAAGATCATTTCATCTCAGACATGGCCATTATGGTTGTTTCATTAAGTTAACAAAAGATGTGTCACCAATTTCTTTAATGACCTGGACATTCAGGTGCCAGGTTCTGCATCAGGTATGGGTTTTTGTTACTGACAGTCATATCCTAGGCTCTCTTTCACTGAGAACTCTAATATTCTAAAGAACAATCTGGATGCCCATCCTTGGCAATGCCACGTTGTCTTGCTGTAATGCTTTTGAGAACATGGGGCACCAGCCCTTGGGAGGGCACCTCTTTCTAACTGTGAGAATTTAGAGAAAACTAGCTGACAAATTCACTGTCTCTACCCGGTGTACATTTTCATCATTTCATTTTGCCAGAATAACAGAAAGTATCCCATAGGCTCTTAGATGCTTGGAAGTACCAGAGGTTCAGAACACATTGTCCTATCTGCCATTCCTGTCATGGGGAAGGACACATGGGGAAAAGGATCATATGCCTTTTCACACCTCCCTGAATCAGAGAAAAGAGGCCACTATCCCCCATACTCCCTGTTTAATTCTGACCTCAGGAAGCCTATCTGTGGACCAATAGGCGTCTTAAAGATCAACTTGTTCAATGCCTAAATAAATCCCTTTCATAGTGCCACCAGCCTTTCCTTGGATGTGCTAGGATGGTTTTTGTGCTAGAGATCTTATAGCAGTTAAAAATATGGCAAAGATCCCTGCCTCTGTGGGATTTGTATTCTAATAGGGGGTGAAAAGAATGATCTCTGCCTCTGTGAGACTTGTATTCTACTGGGGAGAGGTAGACAATGACCATAATAAGTAAGCTATGTGGTATGTCAAAAAATGCTCAGTAGCATTAATAGGACTAGCTAGGCAGGACACAGAGCATTGGCAGGGCCATGCAGGAGAGGTTTCAGTTTTAAATCTGGGGCCTAGGGAGGCCTCCTTGAGAATGTACTTGAGCAGGACTGGAAGGAGGTGAAGGCATAGGCTATGGGAATATGTCGGGGAGGGCCTCCAGGAGGAGGAAGGCAGAGACCTTGAGGGTAGAGTGCCTGGGTGAGAAAGTGACAACATGGAGCCTGTTGTGGCTGGAGCTCAGGCATCCAACAGACTTGTGGGGGTCATGGTAGGGTGGCATCAGAGCATAGGGGTGGAGGTGAGAGTAGGACTCGTTGTGTACATCCTTGGAGGTCACTCTTATTCCAAAGGCTAAAAATGGGAGTTCTCCATTTTTAGCAAAACCTGCCCACTTTTGTCATTTGTTAGATCACGAAACCTGACCTGAAACTCGTTGCTGTTTTTCCCCCTTATAGTCATAGTCACATGATTTGATGCAGAAATATCAGTATCCTTGGTTATGGGGTGCTATTATGTGATGATACATGGCACCATCAAATAATATACAGTATAGAAACCTTTTTAAAATTAAAAGTATATCTGAATTGTGAACTACACTTTACCCAAAGAGTTTCAGATAAGCGGGAGAGCCCCATGGCCATGACACTCAAATGCAGTTCCTATTTTACTTGTCTGGTCTTTCAGTTTTGGAAGACAGTTGTCCTCTCCCTCTTGAGTCATCTGTTTGCAGGTGTTTACCAACTCTTACCCTGTAGAGATGAGTGCTGCATGTTCATGTGAGATCCTCTCCACATTCCTCTGGGCAAGCCTACTTCTCATATGCTCCGCAGAGAATGGGGGTCTCGGAACAGAATGCTGTCTTCTGGGGGTGTCTCCTGGAACCTCCTCTCCAGCTACTTTATTAAAACAACAAAAATCTGAATTAGGTTTGAAAAAAACCCACTTCACCATCTTTGTATACTTGTAAGTGATGAAAACAGTTCTAAGTTATGGCTCCAGTTACCCACTTGTAAAGTCAAGGGAGTACAGGATTGATTTACATTTATTTTGCTTGATATTTATCTCATTAATTTAAATTCATTGGTAGGCTTTGTGGATATCTTTTATCCCATTTTACTCTGGTTGGTTGTCACCTGTACATGTGACAAACACAACTAACTACGACTCTATCAATGACATTAGTAGACATGTTGGAGAAGTCAAGGATATAACTTTTGCCCAGGCTTCAGAAATGTGCTTTAGCATCCATGCTGACAAGCGGCCATAGAGTGTGGTCATTCACAGGCTCCTAGTCTATCCAGTCCTCCTGGCATTTGTCCCATATTGTTCTCCTCTCGTCTACGAAGATGTCACAGGCAAAGCTGCCTGGTGCCCTGCCAACAGCTATAAACACTCTGTCCTCCTCCCCTCTAACAACCCAAGAAATCAGATTTAATACTAACAAAGTGAAGGGTGAGCACTCTCTCTTCCTCCTCCCTCCCCTGTTATCCAAGGACATTCTCTCATGTTTCCTCCATCAACCCAATGCTTCTTCATGCATGTTGTCAATCATTGAGCTAATACAGAACCCAAAGTCACCGTTGGACCAGACAGATTTTTCTCAGCTTCAGGAAACAAAGAGGCTAATATTAAAACATATCTGTAGAATTTCAAAGGAGACAAATAAACATTGTCCAAGAAGTGGGTCTTTCCTCTCTGGGTGAGTTATGACTTCCTCTCAAGGTTGAGCATTTGGTCTGCTGTCATCTCTGTGCCTCGGCCTGTCTCCATCCCTCTGTTGATCCCTTCCTCTGCCATGCCCCCTCACTCTTCTGTTGCCTCACTCAACTTCTCTCCACTCCTCTCTGAGTTTCTATGTTTGCACTAAAGCAGTCTTCCATTATTCATGGTTTCAGTTACTTGCGATCCACCACGATCCAGAAGCAGATGGTTCTCCTTCTGACACATATTCAGGTCAGTTGCAGCCTAATGCTGCATCATAAGCCCACATCATTGCCCTCACTTCATCCCATCACGTAGGCAATTTCTCATCCCCCAGCATCACCAGCAGAGTGAATACAGTGTAATAAGTTATTCTGAGAGAGAGAGACCACATTCACGTAACAACAACTATAATATGTTGCTATAGTTGTTCTATATTGTTAGTCATTGCTGTTAATCTCTTACTGTGCCTAATTTATAAAGATCTTATTTATTTATTCATGATAGACAGAGAGAGAGAGAGAGATAAAGAGAGAGAGAGAGGCAGAGACACAGGCAGAGGGAGAAGCAGCCTCCATGCTGGGAGCTGACGCGGGACTCAATCCTGGGACTCCAGGATCAGGCCCTGAGCCAAAGGCAGGCGCTGAACCACTGAGCCACCCAGGGATCTCCTGTGCCTAATTTATAAATCAAATTTCATTATAGATGTAGGTAGTACATATGTGTAGGAGAAAACATAGTATACTTAGGGTTCAGAACTATCCGTGGTTTCAGGCATGCACTGGGGTCTCAGAACACACCCCCCGCAGATAAACAGGGATGGCTTAATTCCCTTCTTCTCTCCTTTGTCACTTTTCCCTCTTTCTTACTTTTATTCTTTCCGTCTTCACACCTTTTTCTCCTGATGCTTTCCTGCCTTGTTTAGACTTCCATGGTTTGTTCTCTGTTCATTTGGTTCACATTGAGCGATGTCCCCATGTTTGCCAGTCTTTAGGCAGCTATTCAATTTCCATTTTCAAAGTGGGATTTTTCTGCCTGTGTAAAATTACTGGTGATGCTACCAATTTAAGTGATGTGCATCAATTTGAGTGATTTATCTTATAGATATTTAAAAACTGCCATGCGTCCCTGATTCTAAGTATACATTTTAGTAGTGCTACACACTCTTCAGTTACATTATCTTAAGCACACTTAATCTCATTTAGTTTGGTTTATCTATTCCATTTTTAGAAATATCCACTTATGGGTATTAAAGATGTGAATTTCAAGGAATACTCTTGTCTTGTGGAAAGAGGCCAGTGTAGACTGCATCTCAGAATGTTACAGGGAATTTATCATTCTTGAAAATTTTAAAAATGAGATTCATTTTAGTTTTAAACTACTATCTATGACTGCATTTGAATGAAAATTACTGAATTTGTTCAATGGAAGCCATGCAGTACCACAAAAATAAATATAATTTTTTTCTGAATATTTACTTTTTTACCCAAGATAAGCTGAAGATTCCCCCCATTTTATACTGTTTTGAAAATATTTTAAGAAAAGATCAGTGATTCAGGCCAATTCTCTGTCCTATTTCATCTGTTTGTAGTACCTGAAAGGAGCTAAAAAATAATTTGATTTTAGGAGCCATCTGAACTCTTGTTAATAAAACAATCCTTACAAGTAGATATTAATTCTCTGTAGGGCCATTTATATTGTTCATCAAAAAAAAAAAAAAAACCCTTAAAATTTTTCATTCCTTTTAAACCAACAATTTTAGGAATAGAGATTGTCCTAAAATCATTTATAATAGTGAAACATGTAAATAATTTAAGTGTATAATGATAAATTAATATATACAGAAATAATGGTTATAGCTATTAAGTGGGAAACAATAAAAAACATGTTTTTGAAACCATCTAAGGGTATAAACAAGTCTGTAGATATCATGGAGATAAAACACACACACACAAAACACATATATGACTACCATTTTAAATTTATTTAAATGAAAATAATGCATCAGAGAAAAGTAAACTAAAATACCTTAAAATATTTACCATATTTATCTTTAAGTGATTGAATTATGTGTAGTTTTTTAAATGTCTGTAATTTTTATTTTTATATTTAAAAAAAGGCTTCTCTAGGAAGCATTAGATTTTAAAACTCCATATCTCTTTTTATTGTCCCTAAGAATATACTTTGTGTGGGTCTGTCCTTTGCCGATTGTATCTGGTGTCTTGCAGACATTTAGAATGCTCTGCCGTCTAATCAGGATTGTATGTTGGCTTCCCCATACCTGGCTGATTGAACCCTTTTTCTCTTGCTTTCCTCTTCTGCCCTTGCTTGGAAAGATCATGTCTGCTTTGCATCTCTCATTCTGTTCTCCATTTAACTCACCAAGTACATTTTACCTACTTTTTGCAAACATTTTTAACCCTCACTCCAGATTATTTTAGTAGGCAGTCTTCGAAGAAAAGTGCAAAAAGCTGAAGTTCATGCTATTGGTCTGTAGTAGATAGTGATGACTACATATGCATAACATGAAGTTTACCATTTTGACCACATTTGAGAGCATAATTCAGTGGTTAAGTACATTCACAATGTTATGTAACTATTACCACTATTTATTTCCAAAACTTTTCTATCACCTGAAACAAAACCCATTAAGAAATATTGGGTTTCCCATTCCCACTTCCCCAACCTCTAGTAACCTTCATTCTACTGTTTGTCTCCATGAATCTGTTTATTCTAGATACCTCATATGAGTAGAATCATACCATAGTTATCTTTTCATGACTGGTTTATTTCACTTCACATAATGTCATCAGAGTTTATCCATGTCGTAGCATGTGTCTGAAATTCCTTCATTTTTTTAAAAAAGATTTTATTTATTTATTCATGACACACACACACACACACACACACACACACACACACACACAGAGGCAGAGACACATGCAGAGGGAGAAGCAGGTTCCCTGCAAGGAGCCCGATGTGGGACTCGATCCCAGATCCCAGGATCACACCTGGAGCCGAAGGCAGACGCTCAACCGCTGAGCCACCCAGGCTTCCCAGAAATTCCTTGCTTTTTAAGGCTAAATGATATTCCATTGTCTGTAGAGGCCACCTTTTGTTTATCCATTCATCCATCAGTGGACAATTAGGTTGTTGTCTACCTTTGGGCTCTTGCAAATGATGCTGCTGTGAATGTTGGCACATACGCGATGTGTTTGAGTACTTGTTTTCAATTCTTTTGGGTTATATGTAGGAGTAGAATTACTGAGTAATATGATAATTCTGTTTAACTTTTTTCAAGCATTGCCAAACTGTTTTCCACAGTGACTGCATCATTTATAATCCCACCAGCAATGCACAGGGTTCCAGTTTCTCTACATCCTTCACAACCTGTTATTTTTAATTTTTATTTTTTTTGAATGATAACCATCTGCTGGATGTGACATGGTATTTCATTATGGTCTCGATTTGTATTTCCCTATTGACTATAGATGTTGAGCATCTTTTCATATACTCATCAGCTGTCTGTACATTTTCTTTGGGAAAAATGTCAATTTAATTTCTTTGCCCATTTAAAATTATTTTGAGTACAGTTGATACATGTTCCATGTGTACAACATAGAGATTCAGCTTTTTTACATGTTAGGATATGCTCATCACAAGTGTACCTACCATCTGTCACCATACAATGCTATTCCAGTATCATTGACTATATTCCCTATGCTATGACTTTTATGCCCATGACTTACTCATTCCATAACTGAAAGGCTGTATCTCCCACTCCCCTTTACCCATTTTACCCATCTCCCTACCTCCTTCCCTCTGTCAGCCATCAATTTGTTCTATTTACAGGTCAGATTCTGCTTTTTGTTTGTTTATCCATTGTTTTGGTTTTTAGATTCTATATGTGAGTGAAATCATATGGTACTTGGCTTTCTCTAGCAGACTTATTTCACTTAGACTAATGACCATCCATGTTGTTATAAATGCTTTGCCCATTTTTACATTGGATTGTTTCTTGTTGTTGCTATTGGTTTGAAGGACTTCTTTATGTATTCAAGATCTTAATCTCTATCATGTATATGATTTGTTAGTATTTTCTCCCATTCTCCATTGTTCTAATCTCTTAATAGTGCCCTTTGAGGTACAACAGTTTTAATTTTGATGGTCCAGTTTGATTTTTCTTTTGTTGCCTGTGATTTTGGTATTTTATTTAAGAAATCAATTCTGAATCTAACATCATGAGGATTTTAATTTTGATGGTCCAGTTTGATTTTTCTTTTGTTGCCTGTGATTTTGGTATTTTATTTAAGAAATCAATTCTGAATCTAACATCATGAGGATTTTCCCCTCTGTTTACTTCTAAGATATTTATAGTTTTAGATCTTAATTTTAGACATTTGATCTATTTTGAGTTAATTTTTGTATGCAGTGAAAGATAAGAGTCGAACTTTATTCTTTTGCCTGTGGATATCCAGTTTTCCCAGCACCAATTGTTGAAAATACTGTCATTTCCTCATTAAGTGGTCTTGGCACCCTTATCGAAAATCCACTGACCACGTATGAGTTTGTTTCTGGGCTCTTTATTCCATTGATCTGTGTCTGTCTTTATGCTAATGTTATGCTATATCTTTGATTACTATAGCTTTGTAGTAGTAAGTTTTGAAGTTGAGAAGTGTGAGTCTTTAAACTTTGTTTGTTTTGCCTACAGTGATGACCTGTGAATTGAACTTTCACCAGTCCTTAAGATCTAAACCTATCTTAAAGATTTGCTTGTAGTTATGACAAATCAGGATTCATGACTGCTGTGTATCTTTGAAAAGCCACAGGTTTTTTTCAATATCTTGATGGTTACTCTATTAGTGTCCTATTGCTTCTTTAACAAATTACTAAAGACATAATGGCTTTATTATCTTATAATTCTAGAAGTTAGAAAGCATCATATAAGGTGATGGAAAGGCTGGTTCCTCTTGGAAGGTATTGGGGAGAATCTGTTCCTTACCTTTTGTAGCTTGTTAGAGACCTCCTTTATTTTTTGGCTCATGATCCCTTCCTCCATTTTAAAGCACATCACTCCTACCTTTGTTTCTGTGGTCACATTTCCTTCTTCTGCATTTGACCTTCCTACCTTGTAATTACAGTGGGGGCCCATCTGGATAATTTAGTATAATCGTCCCATCTCCAGACTCTTATTTTAATCACATTTGCAAACTTCCTTTGACTGTGTGTAGGGAGCATATTGACAAGTTCTGGGAACTAGTCAGTAGACATCTTTGGGGACTGTTATTCTGCCTACCTCAATCATGATGAGTGGGCATTGTTGGTGACTGAGCGATACACAGAATCTCTAAAGTATCTTTATTTTCCCTATTGGTCTCCCTTGGAGCAAAAGACTAATTGTCCAGTTTTAGGATGTGGAGTGTAAATCTGTCAATTTAGCCAATCCATGTTTCTCTTCTACCTATGAAACATTTTTTTCCACTGGGACTATGATTTTTAGAGTCAGCACAAAGTTACTGACTTTTTTTTTAAGTTATTGAGTTTTATATCTTATGCATCCATGTACACCAAATGAATAAGATCCATTTCTTGACTTGAAAGACATTATAGTCTGCTGTAAGAGGAAGATGTTACTGTAGTATAACACACTTTTTATCCATTTTAGTTTCTAAATATCTTTAGAATCCCAAACACCTTTAGAATCCTTTCTTCCTCTCTCTCCTCCTTTTGTTGTTTGCTGATTTCTAAAATGAATTTTTTAAAAAAAATTAAAAATTACCAGTTTCCCTTGACACCACCTGGGATCCCACATTTTTTCCTTCAGTCTGTTACTGTAGCCATAGATATGTTTATGTCACCCCTCTACCTAAAATCCATCCATTCCTGGAGTCAGGATAAACTATAATCCTCCGTATGTCACATTCCTGGTTGCAGCCCATAATGAGCTTATCTTTATAGCCTCATCACCTGCCATTCTAGATGCACTTTGTTCTAGTAGCATGGAATCAGTTGTACTTCCTAGATCATTCCATGTTCTCTTGACTTCTTGACTTTTTTGCAGAGCTCTTCTCACTCACTGGGCTCCATATCTCCTCCTTCCCAGCATCCTCCAGCCTGGCCTCAAGTAGTGCTTTCTAGAAAGCTGATCCAATACTCACCCCCCTTCTTCAATGCGGTCCCCCTTTTCTGGATTTGCTATGCAGTTTAGTGCTCTGTACTATAATCATTGCCTTACTTGTCTGCTTTTTTCTAACCAGACTGGAAATTCAGTTAGGTAAGGGATTGGGCTTTTGGCTCCATTCTCCCTAGCTATGATTCAGCGCCTGCCTCCTGAAAGATTTTTTACTAAATGTTGGTTAAATGAATGCTTGGATCCATGTAACTTTGAATGATTGAAGACAAAATAACCTGCAGATTTGAGCAAGATATACAATTTGGTATGGATTCTAAGCTAAAATGATTATTAGTTATCCCTTGGTTTCTCTTTCCTATGTAGTATTTCTCTTGAAGAAACTGAATCTAACTTTCTGTGTGATTCAATACATGGGCTTCAGAAAGAAAGCCCAAGTCCTGGGAGGTCATATGTTAGAGTCGTGTAGAGTTGTTAGTTTGAGGCTATTTATTTTAAAGAATAAATCTGTGGCATGAAGACAATAGCTATGAAGTAATACTCCTCTCAACATATCTATACGACCAAAACAGAGCTTTTCTTAAACTTGAGTGCCCTCAGTGCAGCCTTGAATCATGAGTGATCATTAAGTGCATACTTTAAGATTCTTTTAAATGAACATTCATTTGAAGTAGGTTTATTCTAGTAGGCAAAAGACAATGGGATTACTACAAAAGTATATTCTTAACAGGACTCGTGCTGCAAGGGAGCAAATAAATAAGATAGCCTGTTTTTGGTTGCTGTTATTAATAAAACAAATACAGATATGAAATCTGCCTTTCTTTAGGACTTCAGTTTTTTCTCAAAACTGGAGATATGTTTTGTTTTGTTTTTAGTTTGGAAAAAGACAAACAGAATTATAGAGGATTGGTAGACCTGAGGTTACTCCTTGTGGTAGAATTTGATTGTTTATTTGCAAGGAAGGATGGGAGCCTGAATGTAAAGAATACAGAGAAGAATGCCTTCCCCCATTGTATTAATTAATCATGCCAGATTGATTTTATTTTGTTCTGCTCTCCTGACTGCTTGGCGCAGACCAAATGTAGAGGCTTCAGTAAAAACCAGGACAGACATAAGACGCATAAGGTGTATGTGGAATGTCATGTTTTGAAGCTATTCCCAAAGCTGTTGTGGCAGGTAGCAGAGAAGGTGATGCTGGGGGAACTCTTCTTTCCTGCCCCTGATGTTTCCTTCCCTGTGGCAGGAACTGTACCAGCAGAGCACTCTGCTGCCTTTTCTCTGCCCAAGCAGAAGCTGCCTGGGAAGGAAGCTGTGAGCATGCACAGCCCAGCCCCTTCTTCGGGAGCTGACCCCCAATGGGAGCCCTGTTCTTCCATCCTGTGAGTTGGACAGCAGCAGCCAACATGTGGGAGGCCTTTGTGGTTTCTAAGGTGGCCTGTGCCTGGGGGGGGGGGGGGGGTGAGTCTTTAATTCTTGCTAAGTATTCACAAGCCCATTGTCACTGCACATCAGCAGTATTCTGTGAAACCAGCTTCCCAGGCAGTAAAAGTGGTACAGTGACAGCCTGTCCGCCTCTCTCCTTGACCTTGCCATGCAGTTGGTCCAGAGTTTGGGTGGGGAGACGCGGTGCTGGCCATTAAGCCAGTGTGCTTGCATATATCTTTACATTTTTGCAACTGCCCCGTGAGTGAGTTGTGTCATCTCCTTGTTGCAGATGAGGGAAAGGAGGCGCTAGGAAGGTAAATCACTTTGCGGTAAGCTTTGGCACCCTGGTCAGTCTGGCTCCAAATCCATGTCCATTAGGGCATACTGCCAAAGGAAAAAAAAAAAAAATCACAGAGAAAAGCTTTGAAAAGACTTTGCATAGTATAAATCACTAAGGGATATAGATGAGTTTCATTATGTGTATGCAGCCTAGCATTTTCATACTCTTACATAAAAACACTTCAATAGAACCTGCAAGTCCCTGAATGCACAGGTGTTTCCTTACTTCCCTGGTTCCACCGGCTGCCTTAAATTCATCCAGAGCATTCAGTTCTCTCTCACCATCCCAGGCTTCCTTCCAGTTTCTTCTGGCTAAATAGAATCCTCCTTCTCTCCCACCGCTCTCTCCTTACCCTTCACATCTCAGCTCATGTCCTCAAACCGGCCTCCCACAGCCACCATAACTGAAGATGGTGGTTTCTGCTAGTCATCTGATCTGTCCCTTCACCACACTGGCTGTCACTTGTGATTCTGTATTCATTTCCAGCCTATTCGTCCCACTAACTAGAGTGCCAGGGGCACCACAACCACGCTTCTGTCATTCACCATTGAGCCTGGTGTCTTAACACAGTTGATAGCACCTGGTTGGCCCCCAAAATGGATTCAGAGTGAACAAATGGACAGAGTGCCTGGTATCATGCATTAACCACAAGATCTGTGCCCATTGTTTTTTACTCCATGCTTGCAAATACCCTACTAAAGATAGCCTCTTTCCTGGTGATTGTGAACAACTATTAAGAACTAAAATTTCTAGCCTTTTTGTGAGACTCTAAGCTATAGGAAACATAGAATAGATTTATAAGGCTACATAAAAAGACATACTCAAAGTGTTGGCGATGGTGTAAGACAAAGCTGCCACACGGAGGGAATCTGCTCTATGTGGGTTTTGAAACTCTGGGATAGGGGAGAAATGTTTCTTGTAGCATTTCAGCGTCAGGTAACATTAAGCATCTACTTGGTGTTTTTATTCTGGAAGAGCATCATAAAGCTTAGAATAGCCTGTCAGACCTGTTCGGTAAGGAATATGCTAATACCTACTTATGTTTTTAATGTAATTCTTAATAAATTGTCTCCTTGTTCATAAATAAAATAAGGTCAGCAATATGGTAGCAAGTGAATTAATTCTGTTTCCTAGCCAGGCATAACAACTTCAAATAAAGTGGTATGAAAATACCAAATGGTGATCGTTTGGGAGTAAAATGTTTTTCCATATGCATTTTTCTACTCCTGGTGAGCTCATTTAACATAATTAATATCTTGAAGGCCAAAAAAAAAAAACAGAGCAAGACATTTTCTGCACACTTAATTTTGCATCCCTCAATCGTGAAAGTGTTGATCATGGCAGGATTTTAGTTTCCTGGCCAGCTGTTCTCTTGGAACCAGTGCCCATGGGTAATCAACAACAGAACCAAGACCCACATGGAGATAACAGGGATAATATGCCATCAGGTGTCTTACTGGTTCAACTTGACAGCTGATATTATTTCTTTTTGTACCCCCCACCCCTCCATTTATACAGGGCATTGATGTGCGGGATGCTCCACTCAAGGAAATAAAGGTGACTAGTTCCCGGCGATTCATAGCTTCATTTAATGTCGTAAATACAACAAAACGAGACGCTGGAAAGTACCGCTGCATGATTCGCACTGAAGGAGGTGTTGGATTATCAAACTATGCAGAATTGGTGGTTAAAGGTATTTAATGTATTTTATACCCCTAAATAGTCATTATGTCAGATGGTTGTCAGTTCATTATTTGTGTGAAGCTCAAACTTACCCTTGTCTGTTTCAGAACAGTGGCTTGGTAACAGAGTAGTTCAGTGGATTGCATTTTAAGTACAAATTTTGTATGTGAGCAATATTTTTGAAAAATGTATTTTATTTACATCGGTTTAGTTGCATACAAAGCACCGAATGTGCTCTTGGCAAGTTCTTCTGCCAACTGTGTATACAGAGATCGCAACCTATAAATTTTTTTAAGGAATGAATTTTTTTTTACTGATAGAAAATCACTTAAAATGCAAATATTCACCAGCCAGGGTGTTTATGATAGCACGGTGGTTAATAAAATGAAGCAATGCCAGTATAAAAATGCTCACTCATATCACACAAGCCATATTGATAATACTGAGTTAACATTCATAATGTCGCAGTTAGGTTCCATTAGTATATTTTGCATGACTGAAAAATTGAGTCATTATATTCAGGAAGGTGGGGTTTGAGGAAAAAAAAAAGAAAGGAAATAAGTTTCCTTTGCTGGTCTAATGCTTTTTTTGTGGACTGAGGAGTTTATGGTATTAAACTGCCAAGGCAATTCTTGATCCCAGACAGAATAATTTGGACTTGTGGATGTACTATGAGGCGTTTTTAGATCATTTGTGTCAGGCCATTGCTGTTTTATCCTAGGAGAACAGAATGATGCCTGTTTTTGAAATTTTTCCCCCTGCATTGTTTAAATATGAAACATAAAACTGATCTCTTTTGGATGGGCTCTTCCTTTTATCAGCAAATTTCTCTGTGCAAGCAGTTTTAAAGACCCAGAACTCGCTATGTGGGCATGGGCCAGTGGCTTACCAGCTCTGTGCTGCTCTCTGTAAAATAGACATGAACAAGGTCACCTACACTGTAGGGTGATCAGGAAAGTCAAGCAAAACATGTATGAATGGCACTTAGAATAGTATACATAGTAAGCAGCCAGCACCTGTTAGGGCCAAGATGAGGACGACGAGGAGGGTGAGGTGATTCTTACCCTCTGCTCCTGTACATCAGTTTGCCTCATTTGTCATTGCTCTCTTTCTGAATTTTGTTTATTTAATTTAAAGATTTTATTTATTTATTTGACAAAGAGTGAGAGAGAGAGAGCCCAAGCAAGAGGAGCAGCAGGCAGAGGGAAAGGGAGAAGCAGGCTCCCTGCTGAGCAGAGAGCCCAATGCAGGGCTGGATCCCAGGACCTCAGGATCATGACCTGATCTAAAGGCAGACACTTAATCAACTGAGTCACCCAGGTGCCCCTCCTCTTTCCAAATTTTAAGACATAAATGCCTGCCCAGATATTACCACCCATTGAGCGAAAATCTCTGGGGACACACTCTCTGTTACAGAATCTATAGGTGGTTTGGGCATATGCTTCTGTTGTGAAATCACTCCTGCCAATATTATTCACTCCTGGCTCCTGAGAGAATTGTGTTGGTGTGAGCCTGCCCCCGAGCAGCAGCAGTGATTGATGTTGCACACGTTGAAATACCTGCTCCACGAATATATTTTGCCACAGCAGATTCGTAGGAATTTTGGTTTGTAGTGAAACTTCTGCTGGTCTGGCTGGTCCTTGAGTTTAGGCTTAATAACTATAAGAAAACTAACACTTGGGCAGCCCGGTGGCTCAGCAGTTTAGTGCCACCTTTGGCCCAGGGCCTGATCCTGGAGACCTGGGTTCGAGTCCCATGTCGGGCTCCCTGTATGGAGCCTGCTTCTCTCTCTGTCTCTCTCTCTCTTTCTGTCTCTCATGAATAAATAAATAAAATCTTTAAAAAAAAAAAAAGAAAACTAACATTTCACAGTAATGCACACCCTACTTTGTAGAGAAGCAAGGACTCACCGTGTAGAAAATGGACACCGTTTACCAACAAATCCAGTAAAGCAGCAGCCTCGGTGTTCCATAGCTGAGTTCTTTATGATCATTATTATTATTGAATGTTCATCTCGGCTCAGTTCTTCGTGACTGTGTCCCATTGTCTGATTGATAGTTGCCAGGGCATCTCACTGTGACCAGCCATGTTCTTAAGGCATCATGCTTCATTATCAGTATAATGTAAATCTAGTAACCTTGCTAAAAATTGCCTCATTTGTTGGGTGGCCTAAGTAAATCATAAATGTCTAGTCTTCCAGAACAAATGTGAAACAAAGAATGAACGAGTTGTTATTCACATTTATGCAGCACATTTTCCTGCCTTAGGACAGCATGATGGCAGCTTGGCTTATTGTGATTGTGTTAAATGTCCAGGCACCTCTCTTCATTCCTATGCATGACCAAAGCCAGGGACGGCTGGCTTGCTGTTGTAGCTCAAATCTGAAATTTGACTTTTCCTCCATTTTATAATTTTATAGCCAAATTTCATATATTTTATATGTTTTTATTTTGAATATATTTTATATATGTTATATTTTAAGATGAGATATATTTTATATTTTAAAATGAGATAACATGCTGAATTGTACTAGCATGTTATACTTAACTGAAATATTACCTCGAGATGATTACTTTAAAATAAACAGTGACACTTTGTTGGCCACTTGTATATAGATTAACTATATACAAATATAACTAAATATAGATTTTTTAATATACATTACTCTGGGGTGTTAATCTTCTAAAAATTGGACAAACTAAAATCCATGGAGTTTGTAACTTTCTAAAGGTCACACACTGATTTGGCACCAGCCCCCAAATCCTGCCTTTTCTTCCTTCACTTTGGGAAAAATTATCCGAAATGTTAATATAAACTTATTCTTGTACGGATTCTTTAAGCAACCTGAAAGTCCCTTGGAACATCTATCGTAATTGTTCCGGGTTCCAGCTGAATCTTTCATTTGATTTCCCATATCTGATACTTTTCTTCATGGGAAATTAATAGAGAAAATATACTCAGGTCAAACAAGCATTAAAGTCATGTCTATTTTAGGATATAGTAACAATATCCTAAATGAATTGGTGGGCACTCACTAACCTTCGTGGCTTTGCCCCTGAGTTATATTTTGAATGGCAGTTCAGCAACCCTTGCTAGCATTTGCAACTTCAAAGTAATTAACTGCTCTTTCAGCCTGGCTACATAACTGCCTTAGGATATACTATAAAATGCCCATTTCCTGTCTCGGTTCAAGGAATTGCATAATGATATAAATTGATGTTAAATCTTTATGAGTTGAGTAAGAACTGTTTAAAGAAATGAAGAGCTAGCACAAAGTTGTAGTATATAAACAATAGGAATAATATTTTAGTACATTTACATGAATTCCGTAGTCTTCCAAATACAAGTCATCCTTTAGTGCCTATTTTGACTTAGTCTAATGAGATTTCCCAGCTATTTTTGAAAGTCAGTAAGGTTCATCGCACCTTGACTACAGAAAAAGAACAAAGACACCCCCACGCACCAAAGAGAACTGTTGTTACTGGTAGCTTATTCTAGGGATCAACCAGGTATGGTCTCAATGACCAACATCAGATGGTCCTAGCTGCTGTGAGAGTCATTTCAGCAGGAAACAGAACAGTCATCAGTTGGCTGTGTCTTCTGTGGTGACAAAATTTGCAGCATGCAGGCTAGTGTATGCCAGTACTGGAACATAGCAGGCTTTATTTTTTGTGCATTCATATGCCCTACCTGAGGAGTTGAAACATACACACACACACACACTCCCCAAAAAGACATAAACCACCTGCGGAAACATGCTTAAAAAATCAGAGAGAGAGTCAAATTATAAGAGGCTCCTTAACTCTAGGAAACAAACTGAGGTTGCTGGAGGGGAGGTGGCTGGGGATGGGGTAACTGGAGGATGGACATTAAGGAGGGCATGTGATAGAATGAGCACTGGATGTTATATGCAACTGATGAATCACTAAACTCTAATTCTGAAACTAAAAAAAAAATCACTAGATCTTAGGGTTTTTTTTTCCTCAGGTGGAGGTTCATTAAGATAGAAATATGTTATTTTATATAATTATCTCCTTTCCCGGTATCATGTGTGGTGCCACTTACAGTGACAATGGGCATATAGAATGCCTTCATTGGGTGTCTGGCAAGCCGTTCAACCGACACCTCACTCACATACTGGGAATACTATTTAAAATGACATTGTCTATTTCTCCCTTCTCAGACAACGGTGTAGAAAAAAGTCCATCTCAAGTTTTAAACAATGAAAGAGACCCTCTTGGGTTTAAGGAGTATTTGCTATTGATCGCTTAGAATTTTATCAAGCTGGGCATGGCTTGCACTTTGCTTTAGAGCTTTTCTTTCTACTCGCTGCTTTCATATGACTAATTACTGGTGGCTCCTTGAACAGCAGCAGTGGTGGGCTTTATTATCCAGAGGTCTTCCTTCTCCTGTGGCTGAATGAGTCCACTAGGATGGCTTTTGGAGCAACAAGTCATCCTGGAAATGCATTTATGAAGAGGTAAACTATAATTTCCACCATGTTTTAAAATTGATGATATCTGTTGAGCAATAAGTATGAGGAAACTGGATTTAATGAGCTAGATAACTAGCACCTTTGATGATTTTGAAGACATTCTCAATAAGGAATTTGGCCATAGAAAGCCTCCTGGAGTTTAAGGGCTATCATTGAGAGAGCTTTTAGCAAGTTACTTTTAGTAGGGAAAAAAAAATCCTTTGATACCTGTAGATGTCTGAGAAAAATTAGTTATGTCCTGTAACAAACTGTGGGGTATGCCTACTTAAGAAAGCTTAGATATTAAGACAGTTTATTTCACAAATTTCAACACTGTGAAAAACTTCACCAGTATGCCTTTCCTTAATAACCTAAACAAACCCATCCTTACCAATTCATTCCTGACACATTCATGGTTTATATACTGTAATAATTGATGTACATTTAGCTGGTTTAAAACTGAAGCACAAAGTTTCTGAAAGAGGACTCTCTGATTTGCCTTCCAGAGCCTCCTGTTCCGATAGCTCCACCTCAGCTCGCCTCTGTAGGGGCCACCTACCTATGGATTCAACTAAATGCCAACTCCATCAATGGGGATGGGCCCATTGTCGCCCGAGAGGTGGAATACTGCACAGCTAGCGGAAGCTGGAATGACCGACAGCCAGTGGATTCCACGAGTTACAAGATTGGGCACCTCGACCCGGATACAGAGTATGAGATCAGCGTGCTGCTCACCAGGCCGGGGGAGGGTGGCACTGGGTCTCCTGGGCCGGCTCTCAGAACAAGAACAAAATGTGCTGGTGAGTAAGGGATGCCTGGGACTGGTCACCACTGTCTTTCTGGGCGTTGTGTTTGTTGGGTGCCTAATATGCTTCCCCCAGCTCGGTCACTGTCCTCTGCGGAAAGGAATAATTCCCTTTACCTGTGAATAGTAGCCCACCTGCCTGTGGAATTTGGGACCTCAAGGCTTGGTATCTTCGGGCAACCTCCACCTCCTTTTTTCCCGAATTTTTCTTTATACTTGCCTGGGAGTATTTAGTTCATATAGGAGATCTCCCTACAGTTGACAGAAACTGACTACTTTAATGACATTTGCTCCTAGGTCAGATCCTCCCACCCTGGTCCCCTTGTTTTATGGTCATGGTTGATGTGCTTTGAGCCTGGAGGGGCACTGGAATAATAGAGTCCATCTTAGAGATGGCCTTAAAGCTGTGTTTTTATTGATGGATATTTAATGGAGGGGCTGCTTGCCAGTGACACAGGGCCCATTTGTAAAATAAGTAAGGGTGATTTGTGGGCTGCGTGCAGTCTTCAGGTTGAGATTATAAAGCTCTAATTGACTGTGCTGAACCCGTTCTGCAGCTTAAATAAAGTAGGGTTGATGGAGGGAGAAATGTAGTGTCTTCTAAAGATCAAAACCTGAAGCAAGCTCCCATGAGAGGTGATAGTGCTGTTTCTGTATGGCTCCTTTCTGCTAGGGAAGTAGAGAGAAATAATATTGCAGGATACCCAAGTGTTCTTTCCTCATTTAAATGAAGAATCTCTGTATTGAATGGTGAGCCGAGGGGTGGCAATTCAGTAAATTTTTATGGAATTAGTTGATTCTTCAGATAGCAGTATTTATTAATAGGCACAGAAATATGTTTCATGTCTTTTTTAAGTTTTAAAAATCCTCAAAGCACAGTCTGCCCCTGGCTGGTAGGAGAAACTATTAAGCCTGAACGGTTATAGATGTTCCTTTTTTTTTTCCCCCTCTGTAATATGGAGTACATTGCTTCCACAAGTTCAAAACTCATGGGCAAATTCTGTTCTCATGTTGTTGGTGGTGGTATTGAATTTCATTAGAAAAGAGAACAGCTACCTTCTTCTGGGGATGCGTCATGGGCCTGTTCTAGCCAACCCTGCCTCTGTTTCCCGGATCCACTGCTGGGGACTCACGTCACTCACTGTGCTGGATCTCTAGAACGAACTGCTATTCTGGACTGGCCGTTCTTGCAGCCCTGGCTGCTGGGTCCACGGAGAAAGAAGTTTGAAAATTCTTTCTCTCCCTCACTTTGCCAGATGATGGCATCTCCTCTTTCTCTTTCATTGAATAAAACTGCCCTCCTTTTTTGTAAGATAATTTCTTATATTATCCTATCGTCTGTTGCCGGGCAAACAGTAGCGAGGTAGAATGCCAGATCTATCATTTCACCGTAGAGGCATTGCTTTCAAACCTGTTATTGATTTGATAACTGCCTTGTGAAGGCTCCAGGGCAGATTCTGTCACCCCCTTATTACCAGTGGGGAGACGGGAGCCCACAGGACCTTCTGTATTCCAGGCATGATCCCTGAGCAATGCATTCAGTGTTATTTCACTTTGGTGTGATTTTAAGGACTTCTATTTTGGGCATGGCAATATATAGTCTCCCTCTCTGTCCAAGAAAGGGTTAGAATTCCATTGTCTAGACTGGAGAGAGGAGACCATCTGTTTCATTCTCCTCACGAACTACCCCGCCTACTTAATGTTTCCAGTCCTGTCCTCCCCTACAGATTTTTGTCTTGTCTCTTGCCTGTACATTTCAGCTCCTGACACAATTGTTAAATACATTTCCGTGAATATAATGCTTGCTTTTTTTTATTGCTGCTGAATATGTACATAAGTAACTCTCAAAGAGACCGCATACCTTTTATAAGAGATTATCAGTCTTTTAAAGAAATTAAAAGTGATTTTGAATTGATATTTGCATGCCAGCGCTAGGCCTGAAAAAGTATTATGCCTCAGGTAAGCAAGGAAGCCTAACGACAGAGGATGCTGTTAAGCTGTTTGCACCCTGAGGGGAGCACTGCTTCTGGAGTGTCATGCTCGGACATTGAACGTGGCCAAGAGAGCTGTTGTTGGACAAGTCAGTCTTAGGAAACAAGCTTATGTGAGGTCAGAGAGTCAAAGCTGAAAGAAGGGGAGGAATGTGAAGACAAATTTCTCTTTACTGTATGAAAGAATATATAGTTTCACTCTTTCTTGACCTGAGGCTTTTGAGAAAATGTGAAGATAAGCCTGGTGGTCGTGGCCGATGAGCAGTGGGACACTGTGGAGGGCAGGCCTGAGGTACAAGGAAGGACACAGGTACTGCAGACTATAGACTAGAAGGTGTAGGATGGTCCCAGACTGTCACTCGGATGGTTGGTGAGCATTTGGGACTCACAGAGAGCAGGTCATGGAGCTCAAAAGCTGGGAGGGCCTCTAAATATTCCGCAGAGTAGAAGGAAATTGTCCTTGGCCAGGCTTGAACAGTGGGTGAATCTAATAGGGTGATAGGCAGGAGGAATAATTGCACATTCATCCTGTGCGGTTTAAAACCCAACAGTACTACTGTGGAATTAAAGTAATAAAATTTAGCAGCAGCATATACAAAAGAGATTGAGGATGTGGCTTCAATGAATGTGAATCTACAGTATGATCTGTATCACTCTGTACTGTTATTTCCTTACCACCATCCCCCCCTCTACTGCACACATACACACACAAAACCTACTATAATCTTAGGTTGCATTAAGAAAGCCAAACACCCATGTTGAAGGAGGTGATAGTCTTATTGCTACAGTGCTAGTTAGCCTCCCTCTGATTATCACACTTATTTCTGCTCCCTGCATTTTAAGAAAGAGAGTACATAATGGACTATGCTCTAGGGATAGCACCAGGGTAGGAAAGATTCTGGAACCTTGGTCCACCAATGAGGAATGATGGAAAGAATTTAGAAAGGTGATGGAGAAGAACAGAGGGTCTGTACAAATCTGACAAGAACCGAATCATGAATAGTGAGTTTCCAATGGCTGATCCATTTAGGCAGAACCTGACATTGCAGAAGGTGATTTCTATATTCAGAAAAGGATTGAACTGGTTGACCCTGCAGGTGTCTTCGACATGAAGATTCTATGTTGTTCTCTTTCTTTTTTTTTTTTTTTTAAGATTTTCTTTATTTGTTCATGAGAGACACAGGGAGAGAGAGAGGCAGAGACACAGGTAGAGGGAGAAGCGGGCTCCATGCAGGGAGCCTGATGTGGGACTCGATCCTGGGTCTCCAGGATCACGCTCTGGTCTGAAGGCGGCGCTAAACTGCTGAGCCACCGGGGCTGCCCTGTTGTTCTCTTTCTAAAGAGATGATCCATCATATGTTTCTACCCTGAAAGTCTTTGACTTTCACTTTTATTTGATCCTTGTCTGGAAACTCCATTCTTGTGCATGTCAAGTCCTGCTCCACAAACCAGTGGAGGGAGGTCAGTAATGGCATTTACAAAGGGCTGAGCAAAAGGGCAGGATGGAGGGAGGTAGTGAGTTTTTAATACTGCTAAATAGATAACATTTGAAGAAGTGACTCTTAGTTTGAGATATGCTGTACGCTGCCTGATTTTTGTGTGAAAGTATCCCTTTTATGAAATGATAATGCTGGAGGTTACTAGAGCCAAGAGTCAGCAGCGGAGGACACAGGCTCTGGGATCATGCTGCCAGGGATTGAGTTCTAGCTCTGCTGGGAGCTATACACGTGACCATGGGAAAAGTGCTTACCTTCTCTTGACTTCTGTTGCCTTATCTATAAAACAGGGCTGATGATAAAAATATATATCTCATAGTGTGGCCATGAAGCTTTAATGAGCCAATGTGTATAAGGTGCCTAGAACAGAACCTTGCATATAGCAAATGGCCAATAAACGTTAACCACCATTAAAAAAAAAATCTTCTAACAGTTTCAATCAAAATAATTGGATGTTAGCAACACGATTTCATTGCCCCAGATGCGTTACAAATATTACATATCTGGCAAATTGAAAATCTGAGGACCAGTTTTATATTAAGGGCTCTTGGTGTTCTCGGCAGTGGAGCACTGCATTCATGACACACGTCATTCTCTCATTTCTTCTATTAAATTGGTTTCTTTTGGACAAACTCTCTGTTTTCATTTCTGTGCTGTACCAGAGAGACCTGGCCTATCGTGTTTTGGTGACACCCATGAAAATGTATTTTGCTTCTTGCATTAAAATGGCAAGATCAGTATTTATTGTCCTTCTCTGAGCAATGGAATTGATTTTCGTGTCTGGCTGGTAGACACAATCTCATTACCTGGTCAGATTTCTTTCAAGAATTGTATGGTAGCACACTTCCAGAGTTCCTGCTTCTTATGTTTCTGAAAATTATTTTCAAATGTATGCATAGGCTCTTTGCATGTGACCTTGATCAAATCACTTAGCTTCCCTGGTTCTATCTCCTTATCTTTAAATAAGGGCAGTGACACCTGCCCTGACTGTATCAGAGGTGTTTTTGAAGATCCGGTTAGATATTATCTGTAAAGGTATTTTTGCAGGTGATAAAATGTTCTGCCTATACACAGTATTTTTTTTAAATGATTATAGTAAGGAGCTAGTTTTAAGATTTATCTGCATATCCAGGTATTTTTCCAATTTTGCAGTTCAGCTATAGTTGAGTAACCTCAGAGAGTTGAAATTACTTCAGTAGCCACTTAAGCAAAATATAATTTAGTTTGTGTTTTCTATTATATCTTATATTCTTATAATTATGTGCAGCTATGGTATCACAAGCCATTAAGTGGTAGCTACTTGAAAAAGAGAAATGGGGAAATGTTGTTAGATTAATTTTCACAGTAGACTTTTTTTTAAAGATTTTTATTTATTTATTCATGAGAGACACACACACAGAGAGAGAGAGAGAGAGAATGAGAGAGAGAGAGAGAGAATGAGAGAGAGAGAGAGAGAGAGAGAGGCAGAGACACAGGCAGAGGGAGAAGCAGGCTCCATGCAGGGAGCCTGATGAGGGACTCGATCCCAGATCCCAGGATCACTCCCTGGGCCGAAGGCAGATGCTTAACCGCTGAGCCACCCAGGTGGCCCCACAGTAGACCTTTTATGTGTTTTATTTTGGGATGTTGCTTTTTATGTATCCTGGTTATTGTTTAACTGTGTCTAAGTGACTTGCTCATAAGTTCAGGAGTTAAAGAAGGATGGTGATAAACTAATGACCTAACAATTAAGATTAGTGAGAATGAAAAAAAAAAAAAAGCCAAACTGAAATGTGTTCTATAGAATTAATATAACTAAAAATCCGGAAAAAAAAGAATGATTGCACCTTTAAAAAAATTTACTCATGAAATAATTATTGAACACCCATCTTTAGACACTGTTCCTGCCTCTGAGGGTAGAGCAAAGGACAAGATCCACCATTAAAGTTGATTCACTTGGGGGTATTTGAGGGATGAAATGTGCGGTCAATAAACAAATATATATATACATATATATATGCTATGATAAATGCTATACAGAAAGAGAGAATGGAGAGAAGCAGGAGAGTTTTTATTAGATTACCTTTTATTGTTAATTGTGGTAAAATCATATAACATAAAATTTACCATCATAGTCATTTCTAAGTGTACAGTTCAATAATGTTGAGTACATTCAATCTCTGGAACTAATTTATTTTCCAAAACTGAAACTCTGTAGCCACACAAATTCCCCATCCCCGCACCTTTTGCAGGCCCATTCTACTTCCTATCTCTATGAATTTAACCACTCTAGGTCCCTCCTATAAATGGCATCATGTAAAATTTGTCCTTTTGTTACTGGCTTACTCCATTAGTATTATGTCCTTAAGATTCATTCATATTATAGCATGTGTGATTGTACCTTTTTAATTACTCTGATAATTGTACTGTGTATATGTAGTTTCTGTGATTCTTTGTAAACTATTTTGAGACTTTAAGTAACAACTTGGGCTTTCAATGAAATTAATAATACTCAAGGTATAAAAAAAATGCTCCATCTTTATGACTTATGGAAATCTTGCCTACTAAAGCGAGTAGTGTGCTTTCAGAGAGTCAAAGTATAAATAAGTACCCTAGAAGTACTGTGTCAGAATGGTACAACCATCCTGTCAACTATTGGCCTTCTGTTTGTCAAGAATAAAGAGTGATACAAGAAATTAGAGTGCTTTTTATAATGTACCATTCTTTGAAACTAATACAGTGGGTAAACTTTTATTCCTATTTGCATAGAGGTATATATATATATATTTGTTCTATATATACCTTGTTAGAACCTTTTATGTAATTGTAGTAGGAACTTCGAATATATGTTACATTAAATTTATTTTTGTTCTACTCAGTTGCTTTGATACCATGCAATTAGAGCTATCTTATCTGTAGCACCTTCAGTGACATGAAATGTGGGACATATTTCTCATCTGCTCAGTCTCTTGTATCTTCTGAAGTTCTTTGGTCTGAGAGAGGTTGAGTTTGTGTTCAATCCAGTATGGAATGTTTTCATGTATCTCCTCTCCTTTGTGGCAGGAGTCATGTGGTTGCATAAGAACAAATATATTCATATCCATTTGCTCTCTTGTGTCCTTGCCTTGGGCTTTGATGAACATGTGCATACATGAGTAAGGGATCAGCAGCCCTGATCTTGGGAATGCTCTGCTGACTACAGGGCTAGAGTATCATTTTGTCTTTCATCACACACCCTGAGGACATCTTTAGTTTGCTTTATACGGTAGCACCCTCTGTCCTACTTGTTCTACCTAAGTCTAATATCGGTTTGAAAATGTTGATTCTCATGTTTGCTGAACATGACCCTGGAGAGACTCATTTAAAATACGCATGAACAAGATTCACATATGGGCAAAGAGAAGTGATATCTTCTCAGCCAAGGGGCCTTACATGAAGGCCAGCCACCCTGTGTGATACCTGCATTCCACTGAAGGCCAGCCTCCCCGTGTCTATTAATTTATTAGTCTTGGTTCTTCTTGTGGGAGAAAAAAGAAGCATTCTGGTTTGAATGAGGTTGATCTGAAATTCAACCCTTCCCAAACCTGATTTATTTTCTTTTCTAAATCAAGGATAGCCTGATTTGTCTTTTCCGTACCAAACTGCCACTGGTGTTAGAATATCTGTTTGGACTAACACGGTTGGCTCGTGGGCATTTGGGGGCAGGGGGGAGCCTTTCTAAGATCTAACAATGGCTTTTATTCACAGGGAAGACAGGCCAGAGACCTCACTGAATGGAACATAATTTATTTTTAATTTAAGTTTATTTACCAGGAAAAAAAATTAAAGTGTTCTAATTCTGCTTCTAAAACAGCTCTGCCAAAGGGCATTATGTTTTTAATGCATTTCCAACACATTAAACCATTAAGAACCTTTTTTAATTATAACATTAAAAGGTCATAAAAAGTATCTTTCCTATTAGACTCCAGATGTAAATACATTGCATTGAATAGCATCCTTGCATTTGGGTGGAGGACAGGAACACTGTAGCAATGCAGCACATTTTTTATTATAATATATTCAGCACCTTCCTTGTGAGTCTTTCTGCCCCAGAGGCTTTATGATACCTAAGCCTCAAATCCTGCTTGCCTTTAGACATCGGGTCAGCACACTCCCTGTGTGTGAACCTAAGTGCACGGCATGTGAGGGGGGCAGTGTAAGATATAAACTACTCAAGTGGTTTTGTAGCAGAGGTTTGGAAGGGGTTCCAGAAAGACCAGATGGAAGTGTTTGCTTTTAGAGTTATCCAGTGACTCTTAAAGTCCCCTGATAGTTCTCTGGAAGGTGTTAAGCAGGTCTCTGGGCTGTGAAGAATGAATATGCTAACAATACATCCAGGCATGATTTGGCATGATTTGGAAACCTTTGTAGGCAGCTTCCTATGTAGCTTCGAATAAACCAAGGAGGTTGAGAAATTAAGAGAAGACTCTGGAGGTTATCTGGCAATGGCCTTTGGCCTCTCCCAGCTGTGTCTAGTGGGCCATTTAACACTGAAAAAGGAAATCACAAAACCTTTCAGGTGTATTTTGTACATCTGTCAGTTAGGGGCTTGACCGGGTTCCTTGTTCCAGTGCTCTGATCTATCAGCCTCTGTCACAGGGGTTTGCTATCATAGAGAAACATCAGTGTTAGCCCCTAATTGAGCACCAAATACAGTATGTTGAGTGACGTCCTAAAGCCGCCAGAATGCTTGAGAGTGCCTCTGCTTCTCACACCAGTATCTTCTAGAAAAGGAAGACAGCCACTAAATCTTCTTTGGACAATTTTTAAAGAGTTCCTGGGGTCATCCAAGTCTTTCTCCAAGTTTCATATATTTGGCAAAAAAAAAAAAGGAGTACTGATAATGAAATTATTAATTTTTATTAGAGCAAATGCCTTAGTTCTTTATCAAATTATGATGCAATCAAATTGTTTCTTATGGTCTCTGTGTAAGGATTTATAACCTACCAGAGTCCCCATGCATGTTCAGTATGTACTGTATGCTTAAGTTTTTTTGACAGGACTCAGAGCATGATTGATCATTCTAAATTATGAAGATCTGTAATTTTGTTACTGCCTTTGCAAATATTTTGGATAAATTCAGAGAAGAGAACGCGTATTGGTGAACTTCTTTCACTTTAAAGTCTGACTGACTTGAGGTGAGTGCTGGTTCTGATACTAATAGCTAAAAGTAGCTCAACAAATACCCATTCTGGACCTAAGATTACAGATAATTCTGGTCAGTTTTCCACTGATACTAGCACCTTCCTCTTCGTAGCAGCACCAGGAGAATTAAATATGCTAATGCACGAAAAATGGCTAGTGGAGTACTTTGGTCACCGGATACACCATGAATTCAAAGTAGGCTTGCTAGCAAATTCTGATCTATTTATAAAATGAATAAACTCATCACAACTGAAGATATGTACTACTATGGCAAAACCTTGCAGTAGAATTGTTAAGCTGAGTAAGTTGGGTTTTGTTTGACACACAAAGATCAAGTTGCAGTTTGCTTTAGGTAAAACAAAAAATGGATGTATATCCTCAAGCTAATGTCAAAAACTGATTGGATGTCCACTGGAACCTGGGAGAACATTGCATTTTTGACTCTTTCATGTGTCAAGATAGAAAAGCATATATGACCCAGAGTCACTGTAGGGCGGCAAAGAAGAGAGGATAACTATGAAGGCTTTATCACATGTGAGACATTGTTATTCCGTGATAGGGTTGCAATTATTGTTGACTTGAGGAACGCTTTTGACACTTTTATTGTTTGAAGAGTACTGCTGCAGACCCTGACACCTCTAAGTTTGCCCAGAACACACAATACTTGACAACCACAGTTTGATTAGCACAGCAAGGCAGCCAAGACTGAGTGTTTTGCGGGGGATGTCTTTCCTTTTGCTTATTTACCCATGGACCTCAGGAAAGTTGAGGATCCTTATTAAATGAGATTGGAGATGAGGATTCTGATGCTCTGGATCTAAGGAACTCAAGTACACAGATCGAATCTTCCACTGTGAAGACTGCTTCAAGACACACTTACCTGTATCCTCTGCCCTGGACTCAGGAACAGAAGGACCTAGCCTCAGGAGGGCCTTTGTCTCCAAAACATACTAGGAAAAGTTCACTTCCTTTTAACTTAAAAGATATACCACATGTTTGTGCCTGGACCCTCTGATGCAGCAATGTCATGAGATGGTAAATAGATGAATTTTAGTCTTTTACCTCATGCTCCTGTGTGCTTCTAGCCATTCTTCCCTAAGCATGCCCAGATTCCTCCTCTTCTTATCAAACCAGCTCTTGCCATACCTGTCCCCGTTCATGTGGACAGATAACTCATCAGAGCACATTCTATGGCATTTGGCCTCTACTTAGAATTTGCCTACTCCATTCTGTAAGGATAAAGCTGCTTGCTAAAAACTAAGTTAATGGAAGTAAAATAAATGAGAACTAAGACCTGCACAGTAATGACAAGAGATCATGAAACCTTGATGATATGTCAAGATTTTAGTTTATGACGGTTAACCATGCTCCTTTGTTTGGGTAATATTTTTATAAATTAATTTTAAGAATATGAAGAACTGGTAATTACATTACCTATTAGAATAAATTGCAAGTGAATAGAAAGCTTTAAAAATGAATAATGCATATAAATGAAATTAAAACTACAAATACAAGAAATCTTATTAGGAAGTATGGTTACACCTATTATTAAAATAAGAATGATAATAGAATTGTTTGATATCAAAATTGCTGATCTTCCAACCATATTATTACACATGTGGAATGAGTAGTAAAAAGAAATATAACTATTCAGGTAAAATATTTCTGTTGACCAAATTGTAGCACTTCTTCCATGTAGATCTAGAGAAGTGACAGTAGACACAAATTTATAGTTAGCATTGAAAACCCTTTGTAGCTTAAATTACCAGTAGAAAAGATACAGATATTAATATATATTTCTTTTAAGTACTATATGTTGCTATTTCACGATTCTTGAGATAGACTATATCGCTTTTAAGTTAGATTACGAATTCATCAGAAATAACATTTTATTCATTAATGCTTATATCTTGTTACTTATCTGTTTTAATTACTGAAATAATAGGTTCCATACAAGAGGTCCAACAATACAGAAGTTAACAGACTCCTCCATCTTTTTTTCAGTTTTTCTCCTGAGAATAATACTTAAGTATTTTCTTTGCACATCTCTCTCTATGCCCACTTAGATATATAAGTAAATATCCATATATGTCCCAGGTCTGTTCCTTACTGCTAATTCTAATAGAATTATATATTCTGCAACTTTATTTAACATCTGTCAGTATTCAGTGATCATCTCTAGTTGCTAGAGTGTAGTGCAATATACAGAGATTTAACTCATTCTGAATAATAGCTACTTATTGTTCTGAAATATGGATACCCTAATCACTCACCTCTCCTCATTTTGATGGGTGGGGTTGTTGTTTCGTGTTAAAATGAATATTTCAATAAATATCTATATCTCCTTATATTAAAATAGTTTTAACTTCTAAGGTAGAATTGGTGGGCAAAAGATAAATTCATTTAAGGTTTTAGTTGATCTTGTCAGATTACACTTCAGAAGATTCTAGCATTAGCAAGGTGTGACAGTGTTGGTTTCTGAATGTGCCTTTGAGCATTCAATATTAATGATCTATTAAATTTTGTTACCAGTTCATCAGCTTAGAAATGGTATGTCACTATTTTAATTTGTATTTCACTTTTTCTCATGTTTTCATTGACTTTTTATATTTTTTCATCATCAAATTTTCTATTTCTATCCTTAGGGTGCTATTCCACTCTTCCCCTTTTCATTTTGTAGGAGTGTTTTAGTTGTAGTAGGGTTGTTAACCATTTACCTATCATATGTTTTCTAAATATTTTCCCTCATTCTACTATCTGCCTTTTGACTTTATTCATGGTGTATTTTGTTAAAGAAAAATGTTTAAATTTATATAGTTAAATGTATCAGTCATATCATTTAGGGATATACCATTTTATCTATTAATATATGATAAAAGTGTCTTAGAATTAGAATTTAAATCAGGCCAAATACAAATAAATTCATTATCAGTAGATGGCCAGATATGATGTAACATTTGCTTCTTAAACTCTTATTTTTCTTTGTGGCTTCTCACTGTCCAGTCTTAATTTAGAAGGTATTTTCCACATTGTCTTTGAACAATATTTTAAAGAGTTTATTTTTACACTTAGATCTTCAGTCTGTGAAGTGTTCGAAAAGCCTTTCAGGGAAGGGGCACCTGGCTGGCTCACTTAGTAGAGCATGCAACTCTCAGGGTTGTAGGTTTGAGCCCCACATTGGGTGTAGAGATTACTTAAAAAAAAATCTTTAAAAAAAAGTAAAAGTTTTGTCAGGGAAGATCCTAGGGCTGGGGAGCCTTCTAGGAAGGATTCCTTTGCTCTTTAATGATGTAGAAGGAAAAATTATCTTTTCTCACTTTTGCTATGGGATGCTATGTATATGTTATGTATGTATAGCTCCAACCACATGACATTCTGGAAAAGGTAAAACAATGGAGTCAGTGAAAAGAACAGTGGTTGCTGAGTGTTAGAGGGGAGGGAGGGATGAATAGGTGGAATGCAGAGGATTTTTAGGGCAGTGAAAATCCTCTGTGTGATATTGTAATGGTGGATACATGTCATTACATATTTTTCCAGACCCATAGAATGTACCAGAGAGTGAACCCTAATGTATACTATGGATTCTGGCTGATGATGTGTCATTGTAGGTTCATCCATTGTAACAAGTGTACCACTGTGGTAGGAGGAGGTAATGGAGGAAACTGCACGTGTGGAGGCAGGCCTATGTGGGAAATCTATACTCTCTGCTCAGTTTTGTTTTAAACCTAAAACTAGTTTTTTTTAAAAAAGGACAAAAATATATCCTTGGGTCTAGAGGTAGGATGAGCTGTCCCTGAGCCACAAAGCATAGAGAACAAAAGCTGAATCAAATTAGAGATTTGGGGAGCCACTAGAAAGGACCGAGGAGAATGAATGCTGTTTAAGAACCCACAGGGTGCGTAATGCAAGTTGATGAATTAAATGAAGTATTTGTAGTCAGATTACTAGTGAGAAATTAGGCAAGGTTTGTTTCTGATCTTGCCCCAATGTTAAGTACTATCGATCAACCAGAATTATCTGGTAGATATTATCTGATCAGAAATATATGTATGGAGAATGTTGCATTTAATGAAAAAAAAACAATAACCTTGAGTTTAGTAGAGATATTGGAAAAATTTACTATAGGGATTAATATAGGAAATTATTCTTTATACTCAGTGTTGATCTAACCTTCAGTTCAGTTTTAATGAGAGAAATTTATATTACCTGAATTGTTTAGAGGATGTTGGGATGCAGTTTTCTTAGGGCCTCTCCTGCTTCTGCATGTCTTGCCAGCAGAGTCACCAGTGGCCTTTGTTCTGGGCTATCTTTTCAAGGATGTTTGGAAAGTGAACAGCCTTGGAAGATACAGTTAGTGCCTCTTTCTGGAACAGAGGACAAGCTGTCTTACTGTTCAGTACAGTAAAAACAATATTTATGGAGCAAAAGGCAGACAGGTTTCCTTATATACATAAGAAAAGATTTGGATTCCCTATACCCACAGTTTCTCAGATGTAACACAGACCTACTGCATGTGTAGCATGATGTGGACCATGGGACTCTGGGGGCAAGGGGAGCCCTGGGTAGCTGGAAGTTCATGCTACTTGCCGTATCATTCGTAATGAAGTCCTTTGTTTCTGACAGGAGTCTTACTTCTGCCAACAGCTATGAATCTGGGGCAGATAACTTGTTAATTTAAAAGGAAGGTAAAATCTCAGATCCTTCATAGTTCCTGACAGAATGTACTTAGAAGAAAAAGGTTGAGTTCTTACATTTTGTTGACAGGGAAGTTGAGATGTGAAAGCTGAAGCAACTTGCACACATGCACAGAGTCCGTTTACACAAGCATAACACCAGTCTGTTTGCACATGTGCACAGCATGTCTGTTTGCACGAGTGCACAGTGAGCTTATTCACAAAGTGTATACTTAGTCTGTTCACAAAAGTGCATAGTGAGCCCTTTTGCACAAGTCACATGTGTCTCTGGACAAGTGCATAGCAGTCTGCACAAGTGTACAGTGTTTGCACAAGTGCAGTGAGTCGATTTATATAAGTACACTGTGAGTCTATTTACAAAAGTGCACAGGAAGCCTGTGTGCACAAGTACAGTGAGTCTGCTTGCATGTGTGCACAGCAAATCTCTTTGCACATGTGCACAGTGAGGCTGTTTGCCCAGTGCAGTGAGTCTGTCAGCAAAAGTGCTCAGTGAGTCTTTTTGCACAAGTGTACAGCGAATCTATTTTCACAAGTGCAGAGTGAGTCTATCTGTACAAGTACACTGGGTCTATTTACACAAATGCATAGCAAATCTATTTATAAAAGTGCACAATGAGTCTGCACAAGTGCACAGTGAGTATATTTGTATAAGTACAGTGGGTTTATTGACACAAATGCATAGTGAGTCTATAAAAGTGTTTGTACAAGTGAGATGAGTCTATTTGCACCAGGGCACAACCAGTCTATTGGCAAAAGTGCATAGCAAGTCTGTTGCTGCAGAAGCAGCTCTCTGAGCCAGTGCTTGCAGCTCGAGGTGCACTTTGCTTTTGCTTCAGTACAAAACCTGGCTCTGTGAGTCAGGCCTACAGCCCTGGTTCAGAGTTGATTTAAGGATGTGATGGGACAATAAACATCTCTCATTTCAAGATAGAATCAGATAAAATTGACATAAACTGCATGGGGTGGTTAGTTGTATATAGCATATTGATATAAACTGACAGTTATTCAGCATTAAGAGATAACTTGAAGGAATAAAAGATAATTATTGGCCAGGGTCATTTAAGCTGTAACTCTGTTAACAACTACAATGTAAGATTAGGTGACCTTCTCTATTACTCCTCAATTTGTGTGTTTGCTTGTTGCTGCAGTTTTGAGGCCAGGTGTCAATTTATTGTAATTTATAAAGTGGGACTCTGACCATCAGGTATTAAACATGATTTCTAGCCTTAAGGATATATAGACTTAGTAAAATGATCACATTAAATGTTTCATCCTCAGTTAAACTCTCAGATTAGCAAACTTGTTCTGCTCATTTATTAAGTGGACATTGGTAATACTTCTTTTTGTTTTGAAATATCAGCATGTATCTTTTTTTGCTTTAAAAAGAATTTCTTTATAGCACCATGAAATCTTAACTCTTGTTCTATATTTCGTCAATATCATGCCTGACCCTTAGAGCAGACTGATCAAATCTCAGCTTTAATTATTTAAAAGGTTTATATCATAATAGTAAGGTTAAGATATTAACTATCATGAAAGGCCTATAAGCAGGAGACAGAGTAATCTTTCATTCAAATTACAATACTGTTTCATAATTTTTTTAAAAACAAAGACACATCTTTCTGCTTTCAGAATTGGCTTTAGTACCTTTTAAAAAGCAATGCTTCACCATGGAAGCTGACAGAACATGGCTCTAGGCTCTACACCTGTGTTTTCACTGAGCCGTAGGCCCGTGGCAAAGAAAATTGAATGTTACCTGGGTGACCTATCTGTAAGCTGGGCCTTTAATTTCATTGTGACTATTGAGGCTCTCACCGTAGCCTAAGTGAAAACAGCAGTGAGGGCAGAGTGATGATTTCTGCAGATGATCTGGGCCCAGCCATCAGAGGAAATCGGCCCTCTGTTGTGTTTGCTTTCCTGTCCTGCCACCTCTGTCTGTCCTGCCCAGGTGTATAAGACATATAAACATTCTATTCTAGGAGAGAATCCCGCGGTTTCTGAGGACTTTAAAAGAAATCAACAATATAGATGACTCTGTATATAAAATAATTGCAGATTCAGAAGCAGAGATACCGGCAATTAGCAGTTTATAATTCTTTCTGATAAGGTCATCAGTTGGGTATTTTGGAAGCATTTTCATAATTGATTTGAAAGAGTATACCTAAATCATTCTTTGTGAAAGATTATGAATCTTGGTGTTTCATCTGAGACAGATAGTTAACATGCTACATAATGTATTTATTAGTCCAAATGAACAACATTTAAATTAAACCTTCTTCTCCCAAAGAGGGCATAGAACCCTTAATACATTTGCATTATTTATCTTTTTCCAGCACTTTATGCTCAGAAAGTGATTTCGTTTTGAATAATTAATAGCAGAAATAAAATAGAAAGTAAAAAATGAGGATGTGGAAGCATAGGCTTCGGCATCTTGCTGTTGTGGTTCATGTCCTCTTGTCACTGTGAAGTCTGCTGGCAGAGCACAGAGGGTACCCAGGACAGGCCAGGCTGGGGCCTTGGTGGCGGGGGTGGGATGGGCCGCGCTGGCATTTCAGTTGGAGCCTCTCTGGACCCGCTTCCTCTTCCCAACTGAGAATGACCGCAGGGCAGGGGACCAGCCCATCCACGGGGCATGTGTGCACGTCTCCTGGGCCCTGCCCTCATCCCAGCCCCGAGGGGCTATGTGCCCACTGGGTGTGCTACGGTGGCCAGGTGCTGTACACCCCACTCGCATTACCAGAGTGTCTCCAGCTCCTCATCCCTAAAATGCAACCGGGCATCCCCCTCTTGTCTGACAGCCTCCCTCCACCCCGCCCCAGATAAATATTTTACTTCCAGGGTCTCTCAGCTCAATAAATAATTCCGCAAACTGTCCGCTCACTCTGGCCAGAAAAATAGGACTCCCCCCTTGACTCTTTCCACTATTCTATCTCGTACATGGAACCAATCTCCAAACCCCACCCCTTCTTCTTTCCCAAACCTGTGGCCGTTTTGGAAGTTTATCTGCAATGCCAAGGCGCTAGTATCAGCCACCCATCCCAGCTCACTATGCGCCCTTCGATTCATCATCCCAAGTCCCTTTGATCCCCTGCAGAGTTTCACAGGGGAAACTTTGCTGTCTCGGCTTCAGATTTCATGTACCTGCTTCACCTGCCTGCGTTTGAGCTGCATCTCCCTGCCTGAGAAGGCCCATGAAGCACCGCGCCAGTGCTTTCCCCCTGTGGCCCCAGGTGCTTGCCCTTCCATCTCTGCTTCTCATCCCTTCCTCAGGGGGCTCTCCCTAAGCTCTCCCTGGGCCAGGGAACCCTGCGTTCCCCTGCACTCTTTTAAACATCTGATCTCCCTGCTACCCCGGAAGCCTCCAGATTTCGAGAGTAGTATCTTTCTTACTCACTGATACACATGCAGCACCTGCCCAGGTGGGCTCTCAACATTCAGTGAATAAATCCATGTCATTTAGAGTCTGGATTAGCATCTAATGAGCGGTGAATGAAGAGGTTGTTTGTTCGTTTGTTTTCTCAAGGAAACCACTTACATCAGTGAAAGTGCAGGGCAGTGAGTCCCATCCCCACATTTCGCCATCCTTCATTCACAGACTGAATATCCCAGTTGAAGGCCCCTGACCCCAGCCTGCCTCCTGAGGAGTGGCTGTCATGTTACAACCCCTACGCCTAAATGAGTATTAAGTATATGGAAAGTTCTCTGGAGCTTGTAGGAACCAGGGAATGTTTAGCAAGGCCTGAGAGGATCTTCATATTCAGGACTCTATGCACCTGACCAGACCCTGCCCAACGGCTTTTATTTTGGTCATTCTTTGTCATCTCTCTACACTTTATCACATGCTGTTCCCTTTCTCAGAAATTCCTTTCTTCTTCTCTACTTGTCAAGCATTTAGCACATCCTTTGTATAAACTGTGAGTCCTTATCACATCCACCACATAGACTGTCCTGCATAAGACTCTGAATGTATCTTTGTTCACTTGAGTCTCCTGGACTTCAGAATGTTTCCTGTCCCTGGCTCCATCCTTAATGTATAGGAAGATGAAGACAAAAACGTAGGCTTGTATCTCTCCATGTCGTGTGTGTCAGTGCCTGGCACATACGACACTCTCAGCTCTTAGTTCTGTCTAGGTCAGGCTCCTTTCTCCTTTTTTTTTTTTTTTTTCCTTTCTCCCTTTAATGCATTTTTCTGTCTTCTTTGCCACCAGCCTTTTTGGAGAAAATAATCTGTGGAATGTCATTATCAAGTTATCTCAGCACGTATTTAATGTGTGTTTAGCTGCTTTACTATCACATAAAAACGTGTGGTAGTAAAATAAAGTAATAAAGCTGTCAATAAAAGCTCCACTTCCACTCAATATTTAATGCTAAAGAGCAAGAGACATTTGAGATATCCACCCATAATAGTAAATCGGCATTATCAAGGTTGGTAGGTGATCAGTTTGCCTTGAAATACTGTTAACTTGATGAATAATAATGTAAACTGTTAGAATATAGTGTGGCCTAGAAAGCAGTGTGTTTCAGCATTCCTTATGGACTAGTCTTCCAGGAAAGCCAGGTAGGAAGTAGTCCCATGCCATGAGGCCACCTCGTGGTTTTAAACAAAGACCAACAATCAGTCATGAAAGACTCAAGAAAAATGCCCTCATTGGTTTTATAAGACACTTAAGACACTGCTACACCCATTTTCTTACCCAATCCCCAAAATGATTGTGAGATAGATAACAGTATCCTTATTTTCCAAATCAGGAAGCTAAGTTTTCAAGAAGTTCTGTGGTATTCAGAGGCCACACAAAACTGGGATACAGTTTCCTATGTGTCTGGCTCCAGATCAGGTTCTTTCTGTTAGGGCACAGCTACGTCACTGTTAGCAAACTAAATTTTTCAAATTAATACAAATTTAGGTAATATTTAGAGTATCTCCCATCACGATTGCTATCCAAAGAATAACTTCACATTGTGTCCGGACTGGGTGAGCCCTTGGAATAGTTGTAGTCCGAACCACCATCCAAGGGAGAGGAATGGGAATACGGATGGAAGTTCTTTCAGAGTCTGGGATTCATTTCTAAAAACGTCAACCCATTGTCCCTGACAGTATAAAACTATCAGAATTCACAGGAAAGTAAACCTTTATTTCAAAATTATTCTTTGAAGTTGGAAGATAAAAGGAGAGCTGTCTGAGGCCCCATGCTCAAATAGAGGGGCTGAAAACATTTTAAAAAATTCTAGAGAGCGTATCAGAATTTGAAATGAATGTGATAACAGATCCCCTATAGTTCAAGTCCTCAGTACTGTGTAATAGGGTTTAAAGCAGCTTAGCTCGATCTAACACACACAGAATCAAAGCCTTTTGTAGGGTTTTTGAAATGTGTTTTCATTTTCTCTGGAAAGAGAAAAGCAGATTCCTTACATTTTTGTACCTGGTTGCCTTAGGAATGTTTTCTCTTTTTTGGTTCTGGTCCATTCTTAGAGCAACAGAGAAGCACAGTGGCACTTACTCGAATCCGCGACTGCCAGCCATCAGCTGGGCAGTGTTTCCCCTTGTCTCTGTGTGCCAAAAAGAGCCGGCATTGTTTCAGTGAAGATCGGAAGCTCAAACCCACGGGTGGGAGCAGTGGACACACATCCCCAGCCAAGTCCCCTATGTGTAAGAGCCATGATGTTAGAGATTCAACAGCAGGGCAGGGGCTGGAGTTAACTTGACATCAATAAGCAAAGGAGGTGAAGTGTGGAGTGAGATGGTCCAAACTGAGAAGTTTTCAAACTTAGAAAATATCTTTATAGTAATTGATAGTGGTGTTCTGAGTAGGTATTTGGGGCTGAATCACCTTCCCCCCAAATTCATACATTGAAGTCTTAACCTCTAGTATTCAGAATATGATTCTATTTGGAGATGGGAATTTTAAAAAAGAAGTAATTAAGTTAAAATGAGGTCATTAGGTCGGGTCCTAATCCAGTATGACTGGTGTCCTTATAAGAAGAGACCATTAGGACACAGACATGTGGAGTGTAGGAGACGACCATCTGCAAGCCAGGGAGAGAACCTTCAGAAGAAACCAACCCTGCTGACACCTGGATCTTAGACTTTCCAGGCTCCAGGACTATGAGAATTAATTTCTTTTGTTCAGGCCACCCAGTCTGTGGTAGTTTGCTATGGTAGCCCTAGCAAACTAACATGGTTGGTAACCCCAGCATGGAGACTGTCATTAAGCAGAGCTTTCATATTGCAGCAGCACCCCCAAAACCATATATATTTCCCTACTCCCTACAATGTGCCTCTGGAGAAACCTGTGTAAAAGTTTATGCAAGCCCTTTGCTAGGTTGTGTTTAAATATGAGTTTATAAGGATTATTCTTACATTATAATTACAAGAAGGTTGACTCAGTTGTGATTATGTGAGTCAGTTGAAGCTGTCTAAGCCACTGGTAAAGAAACACGGTGAGAAATATTTACTATGTCTAATTGTTCTTAAATTATTAATAGCATAAGCTGTCACTTCACAATACTTAATATATAATAGACATGAAAATCAGTTATGGGGAAGAACAGTCTTGAATGTTTCTTGGCAGTGTTCTTGTCCTTCCACCGTGTAACCATTTGCAGTGAGCAGAGGGCAGACCCGCAGCCAGCAGCTGTCAGTGATGCTCGGGGCACAAAGGATGGGAAGTGGGGCCCCATTCTCCAGGACACAGTGAGGGCTGATGCTGAAACGGATCTGGGTGGTGTTCCAATTTCTATTTTAACTGGTTTAGAAAAACCCATGAAAAACAAATGCATTTAATGCTCTCATTAATACCATGCTAGTTTTTAAAACATATCATTAAAGATTAAAAACAGTGTTTTATTATGATTCGCTTTTGTTCACAATGCCTAATTGATTATTTTTGAAATTTTAAGTAAAAAAGCCTTTTTACTCCTTTGACATCCTCAAAAGCAAATACGTATTTGAAAATAAATTTATTTAGAGATCCTTCCAATCATCTGAAATTTTTAGTGAAGTAAATGTAACCCTTTTCTAAGTTTGAAGTTTGAATAGAGTGAATAGAATTGCTCTAGATCTGATTAAAAGAAAAGTCAGGGCAGCCCCGATGGCCCAGCGGTTTGGCGCCGCCTTCAGCCCAGGGTATGATCCTGGAGACCAGGGATTGAGTCCCACATCAGGCTCCCTGCATGGAGCCTGCTTCTCCCTCTGCCTGTGTCTCTGCCTCTCTCTTTCTCTCTGTGTGTGTCTGTCATGAATAAATAAATAAAATCTTAAAAAAAAAATTTAAAAAAATCATAGGAATCCTTAGTGAGGGCTTTTAATTTTTTTATTGTGATAAAATATGCATAAAATAATGCTTATCTTAACTGTAAGTGTACAACTTAGTGGCATTAAATACAATCACAGCATTGCTCAAGTATCACCACTATCTATACCCACAACATTGTTATTGTCCCCAAAGCATTTTCATCATCCTCAACTAAAGGACTCATTAAACATGAACTTCCACTTCTTTCTTCACCCTCAGGCTCTGGTAACCTCCATTCTAATTTCTGTCTCTTCGAATGTGCCTATTCAATACTTCATAGAAGTAGAATCATACAATATTTGTTCTTTTGTGTCTGTTTCGTTTCAGCATAGTATTTGAAAGGTCCATCCATGTTGTACCATATATCAAAATTTCATTCATTTTATGACTAAATAATATTCCACCATATATATAGAGCAGATTTTGTTTATCTGTTCATGTATTGATAGGCATTTGCGTTCTTTCCAGTGCTTCAGTGAACATTCATGTACAAGAACCTGTTCAGATTCTAAGGGTTTTGATACAAGTTGGATTTAGGCCCCATGAAATTTTAGGTTGATTGAATTCAGTGGAAGCCTGATGAAGATCAACTGCAGAGTAAATAACTATTTCTAACTCCTAAATGTTAGAGAAAATGTTACCTTCTCTTAAGTATTTATATATACTTATTGCATTAATAAATATTTAATTAATATTTATTGGATTTAAATAAGTTGAAATTATGTGTGTGGTTATGTGTGTGCTAAGTATGTACTGTGCTTGGTTCTCTCCGTATTTCACTGCAGCCAGTTTATCTGAGATTATAGTCTAACACAGAAGGATTACAAGCACACAGTCTGCACTGATCACCTAGACGGAGGAGTTCCTTCCCCTGCACAGTGCCTTTTTATAAGTTGTCCTTTTCAAGAATATGCTCTGTGTTCATGTCAGCCCATTTCCATGGATATAAATGATGGTTGGGCCTTGGGGGCAGGGGTACGGGTGGATTGCAGGAGACTCACCTCAGTGTGCCAGGTTTTATAGGTGACAGGGTGTTTTTAATGGTTTCTTACATGAATGATTATTGTAGCTAATGGAGGCCTTGTAGAAATGGCTCAGATTAAACTCCTGGTTTGCTTGAAGCTTACTGACCCAGTAAAATTGAGTGTAATTCAGTGGAATCAGTGAATCTGTATTCTCCCAGTTAATATCAATGTATTGAAATTGAGAATGAGAAAACCATGAATGACGTTCCTAATTTGCTTTTCTATCTATGCCCTGACTTTTGGGGGGAAGATTATGAAAGAATTGGGGATATTGCAAAAAGAAATTCACTTTGAAAACCCTTCTTACCCCACCCACTTTTAAAGACCAAGTCCATTGGTTACACCATTCTTTAATTGAGGAATAATGCAAAATAGAGGGTATAGATTTTATTCCAGTGACACAGTGCCTTTAACCCCTGGAGGATTGTAGGGACTTTGGCAGTAAGTTAATGGAATTACTATTGTTTGTGATGAGACAATGGCTCGTGATTGGGAAGGGCAGAAAAGAAGGAAGGACCAAAGGAAGAATGGAAGGAAGGGAGAGAGAGGACAAACATGAATTTAAGGCAGTCTTCAGAAGTAACTATTATTTTTTAATAATAAATTTATTTTTTATTGGTGTTCAATTTGCCAACATATAGAATAACACCCAGTGCTCAACCCGTCAAGTGCCCACCTCAGTGCCCGCCACCCAGTCACCCCCACCCCCCGCCCACCTCCCCTTCCACCACCCCTAGTTTGTTTCCCAGAGTTAGGAGTCTTCCATGTTCTGTCTCCCTTTCTGATATTTCCCACTCATTTTTTCTCCTTTCCCCTTTATTCCCTTTCACTATTTTTTATATTCCCCAAATGAATGAGACCATATAATGTTTGTCCTTCTCCGATTGACTTATTTCACTCAGCATAATACCCTCCAGTTCCATCCACGTCGAAGCAAATGGTGGGTATTTGTCATTTCTAATGGCTGAGTAATATTCCATTGTATACATAAACCACATTAGAAGTAACTATTAAAGTAAAACAAATATTTGCTTGCAAGGTTAGGTAGCACATAATAGAAGCCAGGGTTTTAATTTCATTAACATCCTTGCAGCAGAAACTTTTCCTTAAAGAAAGGGACCAACTACATTAAGCAGCTTTATATTTTCCGGTAGCAACCCATTCTAGCAACTTCATTTAGAACGTCTTTGGTTTGGTTCTGTTTTAAACTAATCAGATGTTAATTGCCTAACTCCAGGAGAGCTTGTTTCCATTAATAACTGTTTGACACTAAAGTTTTTGCTGATGTGCTGATGGTTCATGTGGTCCAGAAAAACATGAGCAGTGAATGTTGTAAAGGCTCACGTGTAGGAAGCCCATAATTTATGGAAATTATGTAGGAAATAACCCATCATAAGATATATTGGTGACGTTTCAGATTTTCAGGATGAACAAACTCTTTAGAAGCATAATGTTTGGTTAAACATTGGGAATCCTATGGTCCAGTCAACACATAAAATTAACCATCACAATCTTGGTCAGAATACAGCGAATAATTTCGAGACATGAAGAATGGTGGTTCGAATAAATTGGTGAACAACATAGTGGGCACCAAGGAAAGAGAATACCATTTCCAAAATCTATAGGGAAACATGGCATTTTATCTTATTTAAATATTTTATTTATTTATTCATGAGAGACAGAGAGAGAGAGAGAGAGGCAGAGATACAGGCAGAGGGAGAAGCAGGCTCCGCGCAGGAAGCCTGGTGTGGGACTCGATCCTGGGACCTCAGGATCATGCCCTGAGCCAAAGGCACATGCTCAACTGTTGAGCCCCCCAGGCATCCCAAAACATGGCATTTTAAATAAGCTGGAAATGTCTGACCTGAGGCAGAAGAGTAGGCAAGGGAAGCTTTAGAGAACAGAGTGGTGTGCTTGATTCAGTACATACCTGAACTCATTAGCCCTACAGCTGCATCCTTCCATACTTCCTGTGACAGTATCGGTGAGCAGGTGAGTCATCAGAGCTGTCTGCTGAGTAGAGCTGGCACTTTTCATTCCAGTGTCCTGATTAGCACAAAACTGTGGGCCTCTCAGAAATTCCAGGGTAGAGCTCTGGTTCTGCCTGGAGGTCTTGGTGCTTTTGCTGCCAAATACTGTCCCCTCCTCAAGCTTTGAATGGCTAAAACCATAGTGATAATGGTGTGTGTGTGCGTGCGCACAAGTGCGTGACTTACCTTAACAGTTTTCTGGAAATTCTATTGGAAATTAACAGTATTACCTGGGAGCCTGGACTCAGGCAATGATTTCTATGCTGATCCAAGTCTGGATGAAAGGTGTGGTTTGGGATTTGCCTACCAGTCTCCATGCACACTGACTTTTGTGACTTCGGAGGGCTATCAGATATATAACAAAATCAGAAATAATTATGGAATAATTCCAAGAATTGCATAGGCAAGTCCTCATTGCTCATGGGCCACACACACCCCTTTCTCTGCACTGATCTTCTCTCAGTGAGCCAAGCAGTGTCCCCATTGATTGCCTTTCTTTGCTGAACCCCAGCAGCAAGTTGGCCTGGTGACGTTGCTCGTGTCAGGTGACTGTCAGGTATATGGAAAACCTATAGGCAGAAGGCTTTAAGATTGGTCTTACTGAACCAATCTACCTACTACTGTTAACACACACATTGCTGTCTCTAGCTCAGAGTTCACAGTCAGTGCCCGCCGTACATTATAATTGATGTTTTCCTTTCCTTGAGCACGGCTGCCTCAGCTCATGTCATTAAGACTCAGAATTTTAAACAAGTTATTGTTAAGTGTTAAGTTAAAAAAAAGAAAGAAAGGAAAAGAAAACTGCTCTTGATTATTTTGGCCATCAGTGGACCACATGGGATGGGTAATAGGAAAATTGCAGGTCGTCTACTCACTCACATTTAGGCTACATTTAGATTTATGAAGCCAACCCCAAGGCAGAAAAAATGCACAAAGAAAGGGTGGCTAATGGATATTAGGTGCCTGAATGCCAGGTATACATATATACATGTAGCTTCTGTCTTTTTTTCTTATGTGAGTTTGGTTTCTATAAACCTTGTTAACACTGAAAAGCAAGCACCGAGAAGGAAATGAATATCCTGCCCTGAGAGTGATACATTCAAGTAGCAGAGCAAGCACTTCCTTACCTGCTAGGACTTGACCCAAACATATGCTAACTCCTTAGCACCCACCAGCACCTGCTATTGAGGAGGTAGGAGTCAGAGCCAGTGACAGAAATGTCACAACATTAGGTCATTGGATGCCTGACATGGGATGAAAAATCCTGGTAGGAAATACAGGCATGGCTGGGAGGAGCTGGGTGATTGTTTCTCTGTTCTTGTGAGGACCAGCTCTATATGTTCTATCAGGTTGAGGTTCTCAAAGTATGGTCCCCAGGCCAGCTGCATCAACATCATGTGAGAATTTACAAGAAATGCAAATTCTCAGACCTCCAGCCCAGAGGCATCAACTCAGAGACTCTGGGTGATGGGACCCACCAGGTTGTACTGACAAGTCCTTACAGTGATTCTGAGGCATTCTAAAGTTTGAGAACCAATAAATAATCACTTCTCAGCATAGGTGAGATAAAGCGAATTTCACTTCATCTTTCCATGATCTCAATCCGTAAAAAATGTTCCTGCATCTCAACTCACCAACACGGCCAGCAGCCAAGGAACTAACGGGTTTGGGGAGTATTTTTTAATTCCAAAGTTTTCTCTTCTATTAAAAGCTGAGAGATGAAGTAATATCCTCTAGAGATTGTCTACTAGGATCAAAGAGTGAAGTGAAATGTACAAAATAGTCTAATGTTTGCTTTGGGGCATTTATTAGCCAGAGTGCTTCTTACTTTGCCACGGCTAAGAGAACCGGCAAAGTGGGCATCCCATTTCTAGGCAACAGAACCAGTGTTCTCCACTTAGAGAGAAAGGAACGCTCCTCTGCCAGAGCACATGATTCCTAAACTTGTGGAAGATCTCCTCTGAATTCTTATATCTGCTCAGTGAAGGCCTGACCAGATTCTTCCCTTGTGCCATATTTTTTTTAAGATTTTATTTATTTATTCATGAGAGACACAGAGAGAGAGAGAGAGAGAAAGAAAGAGGGAGAGAGAGAGAGGCAGAGACACAGGCAGAGGGAGAAGCAGGCTCCATGCAGGGAGCCCAACATGAGACTCGATCCCAGGACTCCAGGATCACACCCTGGGCTGAAGGCAGCGCTAAACAGCTGAGCCACCGGGGCTGCCCCCCTTGTGCCATCTTGAAGATTACAGAGACAAAGCAAGATGTAAACTCCAGCAAAACAGTCATAGCTGTGGCTCAAATCTGTAAACTAAATCTCTGGCAGTTAATTAGTTATGAGCATTAAGGATTTTAAGAGAGTGTGTATTTCTTTGCATCTGCCTAAGTGCACCATTAGTTCAACAGCTTCATTTAATATATGTTTCAGGGCCTGTGCCATACAAGGTGGCCTCCCTTAACTATTATGTACTCCTTGTGCTACTTCTTGGCCTTCTGCCTGTGACCATTCTATTGAAGGAAACTTACGGAAAAAAGAAGAGAAATACTCACTTTCCTTTTCTTCCCCAGGGCAATGCCAAGTTCAGTCACTCATTTCCTGCTAGAAGCTCCGAGAGTATAATAATAATTCTGGCAAATAGGAACTGAGTGAATTCTTCCAGACTTGAAAAGCACTTACTGAAACTTCTCTGATGGTCAGGTGTTGCCTGTGTGGAAGATACATACCTCTGGAAAAATGGTAATTCTTTCTTCAGGGACTGACCTGTTAACCTCCATGGGCCCCATGTGGCCTGCAGAGCAAAGGACAGTGAGGAGTCTCAGCTGTGCATTGAATTTCTCTAATCCAAATCACTTTCTCTGATTTGTGGGTGAATCGAGGATTGTTTTGAAGGCTAAAAGTGATTTGGGCTTTAAATGGAAAGCAGCCAGTCATTTAGAGTGAGGGTTGAGAGGTTATGTGTTATATAAGCCCCTGGTTTTACACTAATGAAGGAGATGCATAGAATCACTATGATTTTGTAGTTCGTGGATTTTCCCTGTTTTTATGTAAATTGTGTGCGTGTGTACGTGTGTGTGTGTGTGTGTGTGTGTGTGTCTGCCATGTGAATAGTGTCTATCTTGTAGGGAATGGGATAGAAAAATTGCTCAGGCGGTTCATATTGATAACTTTTTGGCACTAGTTAGCATATTTTGACTGGCTGTTTGCCTGCCTTACCTAGTGGACTTATAAAAAAAAAAAAAGAAGAAGAAGAAAACGTGAAAGGTGTTCTCACAGGCTTGCAACTGAGTGATACAAAGATGAGGAGAGGGTGGGCCTGAGTCAATGTCCTTTGCAGCCCCCAGTAGTACAGTTCTGAAGAAGGCTGACATCTGACATGAGAGAAGAGAATCAGAATGAGGAAAAGCCTGTAGCACTGGGGTGAGAAGAGATGCTTTAACAACTAATTGCCATAAAGTTCACAAAGCTAGAAGGAACTGTGAGGACAGCTCATGGCTTGTGGCATGAGTTGGAGTAAACCAGGAATCATATGAAGAAACTCAAATCCCGTCCTACTTCTACACGAACCTTGAATTTGTTTTTATTTACTTCAGCCTTGCATTTGTTGCTAAGTCTTTTCCCTTCGATGCTTCCCCCTCACCTTTGCTTTTCAACAAAGATGTTTTTGGTGCATTTAATGCAAAATATGCATTTTGGTAGACTCCAGCTGCCTGGTTATGTAAATGATGAGCATACTCTATATCTTCCAAAGTCATGTTTGCAGCTTGTAATAGCTAAAGGTTCATTTTATTTCAGAGCTTTTTAAAGAATGGTCCTTGGGGCACAGCGGGTGGGTTGCATGACAGTGAACCTAATGGTAGGGTCATAAAGCCGTGGAGCAGATAGACCTCAATTAAGGAGTCCCCTCTGATAATCAGGTCAGCTGTGTTAGGAACAAACAAAAGCCTCCTGGGAAAAGCCACCAATTTAATAGCTGCATAACTAAAATAGCTTCGTGTACTGCATCTTGTCTTGATCCTGTTAAAGCAAACAGGCTCGCTTTGGACAACCTGTCTGTGTGGGGTTTCTCTTCCCAGGCTCTAGCCTTCTGATGCACCGACTGCTTCCCTTCGATACATGGTTGTATACATTCAATGCTTTTACGTAAGTAATTCCATCTAACTCTCAGAGATACAGTTGTGGTTGACATGGTTCCCACTGTATAGATGGATAAACTGTGCTTCAGCAAATTGAAGACTATCCCTTCATTTAACAAGTGAATGGGGTCACAGACCTCTCTCCAAGACTCCTACCACCACCTCCAGTGGCATTTCTCATTGTAGAAGACTGCCTTTTTGTCACATCAGGGGCAGCCTCTCCCATTTTAAAAGCCTAGTGCTTCCCGGATTGCCCGCTTTCTTGAGCCCCCTGATTACAATTACCAATAGTTGTATTATTATTATTGTGCAGATGAAACTCATTTATACTTAAGCACCACCTCAATCTGTCTCTTGTATTGTAAGCCTTTGAATTTATGGAATAAGTGGCTTTTTTTCCCCTTACAAGTGATTTCAGGAGGTCCAGCAGACAACATGTATTGGAGATGGGGGATATCCTTCTGAGCATTCCCTCTGCTGGATCTGGGGAGCTCTACCTATAAGCAGGACCTGGGTTTATTTTATTTTAGGGTGACTTAGGTGTGTCAGATTTACATGGCTAATAGCTACCACTCTGTGGATTACCACTAGCTCATGCCCTCTTGCCTCAAGTAAACATTTATAGGTAAACATTTATAAGTACTTTGAAGAGATGTCAGAGAAATGTCAACTTCCTTATAAAACTTTAAGAGTAACAGTTGTACATGTTGTATGGGGAAAAACTCATAGCTGTGACTGGTGTTTCTGTGAGTGAGGCCCACATGAGTTGCCATGGTCCTGTTGGCATAATGAATGTTTAGCAGAAAATATTTGCATATTACATGATGAGGCTTCCTGTCTGGCCTTCCTATTCTTGATTAATCACAAATACATTAGAAAGTCCTTGTATCAAACATCGTTTTGGATATAGGGCAAAAGTGTATTTGGCGAAGGCAAATCCCCAACTTACTCCTCTTATCTGTTGGCTTCTCTGATAGTGGAAGGTGGTATGTTTCTGGCCCTGTTTTTTTTTTTTTTTAAGATTTATTTATTTATTCATTCAGAGAGAGCGAAGAGAGAGGCAGAGACACAGGCAGAGGGAGAAGCAGGCTCCATGCAGGGAGCCTGATGTGGGACTCGATCCCAGGTCCCCAGGATCACACCCCAGGCTGCAGGCGGCGCTAAACCACTGTGCCACCGGGGCTGCCCTCTGGCCCTGTTTTCAAAAGATGAAGGCAAAATCCAGGATGACCTTGTATTCCTAAAACCATGGTATTTTATGACTGCTGTGGCGTGCTGGGTCCCCTTCATAGAAGAAGTAGGCCTCCTGAGTCACACCAAACATTGTCACAGTTCTCGGTCCTCCTGTGCCATCCAGAGTGTTCATGTGCGTCCTCAAGAGATGAACCAAATGTGGTCCAAAGGTATAAGTGTCTTTTCTATCTGTTCTCATCTTAGTGTGTATTTGAATATGGATATTCTCTGAGAAGTCATCTGATTCTAGTCAAGACTCTGAAATCTTATTTCAGGAAACTCATTCCAGTTAGATAACCTACATTATTTTGTTCTCAAAATGCTTTATGAGTTTAATTGCTATTTCACTTCTCTGTTAGGGTACTTGTCATCTTTACTGAAATGGAAACACTGGATCCTACCCTCCCCCCCTCCAAAAACTGAACAATATCACCAGATGGCTGTGTATTAAATTCCACGAGAACCAAGAAACTGAAAATATATTTGTCCCTCTACCCTCTGCACAATTCTCTTTGACCACATCCAAGGAGCTGATTCCAGATCTCAGGGGTGGGACCTCGGATTCTGTACTTTCACAAGTAGTAGGAGTTCTTGGGATCAGGCAAGCTTGGACCATGGGACTAATTTTATGAGCAAATATTTGTTACATAAATACTATCTTTAATTTTTATGACTAGCTTATGATGAGAAGCACTTGATGCTGAATCCTATCTTTAATGTTGGAACATTCTTAAATGAGTCAGGTAAATAGTTTATCTCTTTTTCAGATGAAAATCAAAACATAGCAAAGTCAAGTGACTTGCCTATGGGTGCCTTGCCAGCCATCAATCAGGTGAGAATAGATCCAAAAGGGGCCTTCTCAACCAGTTGTTCATCCTGATTTAACAAGTAAGGAGAACCTGGAATTAGTGGAGTATTTGAGACACTGTGGTTGAGGTCCAGTATTATGGAGAATGAAGAGAGCTAACAGTATAGAATAGTGGTGTGGGACCCAGCGTTTGAAATGCAAGGTGAAATCTGCTGCTGACCACCAGGAATCTTAATTCTAAACACTGAAAGTTAACACTGAGTGGAAAACTGTATATTAAATTTTTTGATGTATTGTGATTATTTCTGGTGATAGATTCTTATCTCCTGGTTAAAGATATTAGGAGAGGAATCCTGATTCTTTTCAGTAATTTGAATTCCCCTCGATAATTGCCTTCTGATGCCTGGGCTGCCTCATGCCTTCCCACTTGTGTGGCTGTCCTCAGTTGTAAAGTGACAGCATGTCTTTGCCTCTTCCTTAGGGTCCATGTAATTTCTAAGAACTGTTTCTGTGGAAATTATTCCTGAACTACCCATGAGGGATTAGCAGGTGGCTTTGTTTGAAGAATGAAAAAGCAACTGAAGTGGCATTGTGTTAGAGACAGTGCCTCTCTAATCACATGGTCCTATAGCGCCCTGCTCCCTCGCAATCTCTGGTCCTCCTCCTCCTCCTCACCCTGAAATTGCAGAGTACGTGTGCAGTGGGAGGTCGGCAGTTCAGTGCTCCGCTATACTAGAATAAATTTCTGAGAAATCAATAAACAGTAGCTGACAGGACTAACTATGGAAAAATTACAGCCTGACGAAGAAGGCTGGTGAAAGGTTAGATCTTTCAGCTTCAAAATCTTAAGAGAAAAGCCCCCTTTTTGTTTTACAGTTTCAAATAAAATGTCTTTACTTATTGTTTTTAGGAAGAGGTAATTAAAGAATAAGAAAAAAAAAAAGTTGTGTATCCTAACACTTGAATGCTTTGGTTCCCAGCTTAAATAACTAGGAATGTTATTTCTTTTTTATTGGGGGTGATTTAAGGTTTAATAATGTGGTTGGTTGACAGAGAAAAAAATAATGGATTGTTCTTTTTGATTTCTCATAGCTTTGGATGTGAATGTTGCTTTTTTCTTTCCTCTGAAGTTTTGGAAGCTTGCTAAGACAAAAGCATTGTTGCTGGATGCCCTCTTCCTCCTGCTTAAATCCATGGAAACCAGCAGGGGCTTAGAGATCCACACTGACGCCACTCCCTCCCTCTGCCTTAGTTTTGTGCATAAGTTATTCAGTGTTGGGAATACAAAAAGGTACAAGGGCTAAATCCTGCCCACTCAGAGTTTAGAGTCTAGAGGGAAAAGCAAAGAGGAAAAATTAAATGCTTAAGAAGAATGTAAGGAGGCTTCAGCCCCGGGATGAATGGCACTGTACTGCCCACAGGTCCGGCTCCAGCCCTATGAAGATGCTCGGGTTAGTGGTGGTCATGGGAGAAGGCTTCCCAGAGGGTTTGGAATGTAGGCCAAGCTTTGAAAGGCAGGCAGCACTTGGAGAGATATTGGCCAGATGAGTGGGGGGAAGCAAGAACCTTTCAAACAAGGCAGCATCTACAATAGCCTTCCTCGTTTATAAAGGGATCTTGTGTGCCGGGTGGGATTTCATAGTGAAATACATAAAGCATGGAGCATGATGTCTGGCACAGAAGATGCTCAATCACTATTAACTCTCATTTTGAAGGATTATGGTTAAAAGATGAGGCATCCTAAGACAGTAAATAAAACAATCATATTTCCTCGGCTTTATTATTATTATTATTATTATTATTATTATTATTATCATTATTATGCTCAGAGCCTGAGAGGGTCACCTACTCCTCTAGTTTGAATCCTTGTTCTCCACCAATTAGCTAAGAAACCAAATAAATCACCTTTGCTTTACGCCCCACTTTTCTTCCATGGAAAGCATGTCAGTTGGACTAAATAACATCAGGGCACCTTCTACTTTGAAACAGAGCACTTCACTCTGCTCTAATGAATGCAGGAAACTGGGACTGGGATCATAGAATTAAGCTTATGTTACTGATTTCTTTTCCTGAATTATATTTTTTTCATTTAAACTGTAATACCTATCTGAATGTCAACTCGCTTTACAGTCCTGTTAATAGCATAACACTAAATTGTTTGGGAATGAAATTTCAAGAACAGGTATACAGATTCAAGTTTGCTGGGCATTTCTTATACATAAGTATCTATTCCATCCTGAAACACACAAAGTAGGAAATCAGAGACTATTTTGAGAAATGCTTTATGGCAGATGTGATGCCTATAAGAGCACCTAAGGCAGAGATGGGGACGTTCAAGACTAAAGGATATTATAAGGGTCACTTTATCCTTCATGAGATGATTTCTGTTGTCTTCCTTTCCCTTGATGCTCTTTACCAAATTTGTTTTCCTAAAATTTCTTCGGTCAAGTCAGTTCCCTGCTCAAAAGTCTTCAGTGACTTTTGTCTCACAGGTTAAGTACAAAGCATTGGGCTTTCTTATCTGGGTTCACCTTCTTTTCAGTGTTCTCTCTTCCTATTTTCCTTGATGAAATTTCTGTTCCTTCAGACATGGTTAACTCACAGACCTCAAATACATCCTGATTTTCATCCCATCCTGGCTTTGTTGGCAGCAGGCTCTGAGCCTAGCCAGACTCTCCATCACAAAAGACTCAGCTCTAGAAAGAGGAGTCACCATGTTGAAAAGAGCAGGAATGGAGAAGGAAATATCAAGATATTAATATTCTGATTCTCCCTAGGGTGTGTGGCAGCATGTAGATGGGACATACAAACACAGAGGGTCAAAGTACTTACAGACTCCCTGAAGATGGTGAGAGGTTAGGATCAGGAAGGGTGAAATCTAAACTGAAGATGTTGGATGTATACAGCATTACTTTAGGCTGAAGATGTTCCTGGAATCGAAGGTCAAGAAGAGACAGGGAGGGACTTGGGATTCCTTGAGCAAGATTAACCTTGAATGTGGCTCTTATAGATACAGAGATTATAGGCTGTAGGAGATGAAGGGCAGGAGAAAACTGTGAGCTGGAAGATGTTTGATGCCATGGAAGTAATTTGGCAATAGTATCTTGAGATGGAAGAAAAATGGTGTTAAGATAAAAGTCCAGAAGAGGCCCTATAAAGCCCAACCCAAGATCCTTTCCCATAATCTAGGATATTTAGGACAAGGAAAATATTTCACTTATGAAAATCCAGATTGAAATAAAGGAAGTGTCTGTTTCCAATAAAACAGGTTTTCTAGAAAGGATGGGGACATTGGAGAAAATAAAGTGTGGGACCCAGGAAATTTAACAAAAATCCCCTACCCCTGGACAAGCAGAGCAGGACTAACTCCGTTTTGTGCTGCACCCGCCACCTCCTGTATGACCCCCACATGACCTCCTTATTGCTTAAGGCGCTGCCCCACCCTAGTCGAGCCGCTGGGCACACCCTAATCGGCTCATAACAATGTAACCCCGCCTTGTGCCCTCCAAAACTGGGCGCGGATTCTGACCAAAATAATAGGCCAGCTCAATGGATACTATAGGGTAAGATGTAATTCAATCGGCCACCTGCGTGTGGACTGACATGACTGTGCAACTTTCTGCATATGTTACAATCCCATTGGCCACTGGCCCCTATAAAGCTGCTGCGCCTCTTAGTCTCAGGGTCCAAGTCCCTGCTCCGCTGTGTCGGGTACACTTGGACCCAAGCTCCAGCTTGTAATAAACCCTCATGTGTTTGCATCGGTGTCGGCTCCTTGGTAGTTTCTCGGATTCACAATCTTGGGCACAACAAAAGGAATATTGGAGCTCAGGGCTTCATTGGGTTGAAATTGTAGGAGGAAAGATGGAAAAGACCAGATCATGTCCACAGTTCAGGCTGGAAGGGAGATAGGAGACAGATGTTGGCAATGGAAAACCATAGGTGAAACATTGATGATCCAAACTTCCAGACTGGGGCCTGCTTGCTGGCAGGGTGTTGGGAAGCAAACAAACCTTTCCTTTAAGGGAAAGACTGGGCAGGACATTCTCTGATGATCAGTTCTTCATGGCCAACCATCTGCAGTCTTTAGTCCCAGTAAAAACTCTTGCATGGTTTCACTTCATGTCAGTTTCTTTTAACCCATTTTTAGACTCATTTAAAGATTCAATAATTTTCAGTGAGTTATGATTCTGATTCTTTGGGCTAAGTCACTGCCCAAAGCAAATTACGGTAACCTAGAGGGACGTTTGCAAAAATACAAAACTTGTTTCCACAATTCCTTTCTGTGGTCCTTCCTCCTGAACTTTCAAATGCAAAGGCGTGCTTTAGCCATTAGTAAATAATTGCTGAAGAAAATTATCACAGGTGATGTACAGGATTTGTGGCAGCCAGTGAACTTAACAGGAATACCAAGAACAAAGTTCAAAGTACTGCGTTTACAATGCAATTAACAATGATTTAATGCTAACTATTGGTTTTTGCAGAGGTATCTTGTTCACCACTGAAAGAAGAAATATCCATTTATTAGTACTCACCTTAAAATCATTTCTAGTAAAATGACCAAACTTAGAGGTGTAGGAATAAGTAGAAAATTAAACATTTCCCCGACGTGTTTTTCTTTCTCAGATTTTCTTTCTCCCTCTCTTAGAGAAGAAAATCAGGTTTGTTATTGCCGTGGTTCTGTTTCCATATTCCTGGCTACTCTCTAGTGGATCAGACTATGGAATCACAGTTGCCCTGAGTGAAGAGATATGACTGTGAGGTAATACTAATCTGTGAGACTTGCAGCACTATAGGAGATTCTCATCCCTTTCAAAATGGTAATTAGACCTCTGGTAGTTTATTGTTTTAGATGCAAAGTTTTCTTTATTGATTCCATAAACTTTGGAAAATAGTACATCTGCTTTTTATTTAAAACTTAAGGGTTGTTACAAAAATCCTTTTGTTTGTTTGTTTCCTGAAACGCTAAAGGATATCCATGCCTGTGATAAGTTGAGGAGTTGTGGGGAATTTCTCGAGAATGGTTACTTTGCTTCCACCAGGATGGCCTCTGGCATTCCACAGACTTCCAATTATATCATCTGTGTTCTTTGCATGAACACCTCTGTGGTATTTGGAAATGCTCTTTGTGAACAAAGGGAATCACGATTTATCCAATATGTGTCTCTCAAAAACATAGGTTTCTTGTTTGTTTGTTTTGTTTTTTGTTGTTGTTGTTGTTTTAAACCGGAGTATGGATGCAAGGGATATGCACAAAAGAGCTAGACCACTCAAGGGTGAATGGTGTAAGCCTCTTGGTGCTCCTTCAGGGCAGGATGAAGGAGTAGGAATGGAAGCAAAAGTCCATTCCCCCTTCTCTGCAGGGTATATGGCAGGGAGGGAGGGAAGCTCTGCCAGCTAGCCAAACTGTGTGGGTAAATTCATACCTTGGTGTAAACACTGCTCTCAGTGCGTTCATGTTTAGGACTGGTTCCGTTTTCAACAGCATGAACTTTCAGAAAACAGTATGAAAATAGTATTAAAGAACAGCTTTTTTTTTAGTTTGTAGCAACAAAAATTCTAGATGTTAGTCTTTTTAGTTTAGAAAATACCCTGCCTCTGAGGCACCACCCTTTGTTAGCCTCCCTGGTGGAGGAATATCATTCATTCCAGAGTAAGGGGCCTAGTTGAATGGCCACATGTTCCTTTGGGGAAGAAAATCCATTTGGGCTTCTAAAAGTTTTTCTACAGTTTCAAAATTATGAAACTGTAGGAGTTCCATCACTTCACTTAAAGAGATTATACTCCTTAGCATTAAAAATGTAGGTCTTTCAAGAGAAAAATACAAATATGTTTTAGGCACAGAGTTCTTTTACATCCATTAGTGAAAATTATGTTTAAACATGCCATCTTGAAATTTAAGATTTTGTCATAAACAACAAATTCAAGTTAAAGCGAAAAAACCCAAAAGTTTTAGAAGCAGTTCCAGTTTTCCTCTTCTTTAATCCAGGCAATGTAAGAAGGATGAGATTTTATTTTGGTGTAGAGTATTTAATTAGATTTTGAGGAAATTTGGTATATTTTTACCAGTCAGGATATAAGAAATTAGTAAGGGGCCAGTTTGTTTTTTTTAAGAAAGATTACCTGTCACCAGAAATATACATAAACTTTCAAAAATACCATGTAATATGAATATATATATATATATATATATATATATACACACACACACACAATTTTTTTATTGAGAAAGCTATGTTAAGCCAAGGATTCACTTAGGTTGATCATTAAACTGGTTTTTTGACTGGTTTATAAGAAATTTTATTTCTTATATTTTAAGATTCCAAAGATTTTTAATTTTGTTTTGAAACAGGAACATTCTCCTGAATGAGTGACTTATTAAACATATTTCATGTCTACATTTTTTCAATTTGTGTCTCAAAGAAAGCAAACATTTAAGGATTTAAATTTTTTTTAAATTTAAATTTAAGGATTTAAATTTTTTCCTTAAGCATACACTTAAGGAAAAAAGAGCAAGTGTTACAACATAATTAGAACTGTTAGGATAATTGCCTTTTATGGACACATTATGCTTCAGTTGTTTACTGCTAAATGAAATGTTAAAGTGTGTATTAGACTAAAGAATAATGCACAGAATACATCTAAATAAAAAGGAAATTGTATTTTGTTTGAAAATTTGTAGATAGGTCTAAGTTAAGAATATACATGCACACATATGTATGTGTGTGAGACTTGTGTGTATACTTAATTTATACATATACATGCACTTACACATATACATACACCAAATGCACGGAAACAGTCTATACATAGTGTCAAAACTTTGTGGTGGAAAACAAATGGAATTTATCCTGTTAGACAACAGAAAATCAACGGAATATATTTTAAAGATCTGATTGGCATTATTGGATGGCTCATGAATGAGGCAGCATCCCGGAACTCCAGCAAATGGAAGGAGGCTCCACAGGGCTACAGAAGGGTTTTTAAAGGCAGGGAGGGAGGAGAAACAGGGAAGTTACTAGCAAAGAATGCATTCTTTGGGGCATGGTCGCCCTTCTAAGGGGAGTAGAAGGGTGTCTGTCAGCAGATAAGCTCAGTGCTGACCAGGAAACTCATGTTGGCCTGTTAAAGGTCACATTTCTGGGAGAAGTGGAAGCTGCAGCCAGGTCAGGTCTTAAGTCTTGGTGCGATTTAGCATAAGTGACTCCATTCTGGGCCCATTGTCTCCTTTGAACAGTTCCCCCATTTTGATCAGACTCTCAGCTGAGAAGTGTGATCAAAATGTACAGTATTCGTCTCACTCTGAAATATACTGCTCTGCTGTACCTGCATCTTTTTGTGAAATTTTGTTGATTCTTTGTGTGGTATTCCTGGGTCATGACATTTTTTGCTTTAATCTCTGAGCTTCACAGGCCACAGCTTCAGGTTCACAGTCTCTAAGTCAGTCATTCTCTTTGCTCCTTTTCTGATGATCTACTTTTATTTTTAAGATTTTATTTATTTATTTATTCATGAGAGACACACAGAGAGAGAGGCAGATGGAGAAGCAGGCTCCCTGCAGGGAGCCAGATGTGGAACTCGGTCCCAGGACCCCAGGATGATGACCTGAGCCAAAGGCAGGTGCTCAACCACTGAGCCACCCAGGCATCCCCCTGATGATCTACTCTTAAGAGGGAGATCATTTGCTTGGTGGTTTGTGAGTGTGGTTTGAGGGAATACAATGCACCTGGGAGACGATGGTGATTATCATAAGCACAATAATTCCTACTGTTTGGAACACACTTCAGAACCCTGGTCCCCAAGACCTGAACCAGTCAAAATCAAATAAATCAAAGAAGGACCCCACTGAAGGAGTCTTCTTTTTAAGCCAAGTGGATTGCTCAGTGATCTTATGTCACTAAGTTTCGCACTTCCCCAGAAGTGTTAATCCAGAGACAGCAGTTGTTGGCTACAGCACAGACACTCCCTTGCTTAGCTAAAAGATAATCAAGAACAACTCTGAGGAGAGTGTAAGGCTTTTTGAAGGGCAGTCACTGTCTTACCGATCAGTGTGCAATATCTTGGAAGTATGGCCCTGCCGAAGGGAGCACACCCTGAGGCATGAAGGCTTCCCCTAAATCCAGAGGAGCCGGCCAGTGAGATGTCTTATGTTGCTTGTGCAGTGTCAGGGGCACAGTTAGGTAAGCTAGGCATTGCCCAGCTATGCAAAACTGGAAATGGTAGTTTGGAGAGTTGGAGCCAGACATCTGAGATAACAGGAAGAATTCAGGACCCGGTACAGTTTACAGGTATATATCAACACTTCAAAGACAATTAACGGGATCAGAATTTGATACAGACAAAGGTGCAAACACAGTTTTTCTCTCTACAATCATCCACATTTTTTTACTGAATACAGTCACAGTAAAACTAATTCATGGGAATTAAACTTGGCTGGTTGCTTACAAGAGGGCAGCAAGAATAGTGATTGACCATATAAATGCTTTTGAAGACTGCCTTGCTGGGATCTTGTAAGCAAGTTACCGGGCCAGTTTTTCTAAGCAGTTCCTTAAAGCTGTGTGATCATGTTTGAGTCTATGTACATCTCTCTCAGACATGGCAATCCAGGGAAAATCTTGGTAACATAACTGGTATTTCCAATTGTGTCTGTTACAAGGAGAACAGATTCTCACTAAACTTATGCAAATAGCCAACTGTGTTGCCATGAAAAGAATACTCAAGAGTTTCCATTTTTTGGAGGGAGAAAAAGTAAATGTTTCATCTTTGTTTACAAAGGTATATTTTACCGAATTGCTGTAAGTTATAGATAGCTTAAGAGAAGAAGCTCCCTTAAATCTGGAAAAACAAACATCAGAAACCCAGCAGGGTTTCAAACAGTCATAAAAATTATAATCATCCTCCTCAGTTACTTCAGTCCCATGTTATTCTTGTTCTGCTTGAGTCTGCTTTTCCTCTAGCTCCAGAAATCCTCACTCAGTTGAGTTTTATTATCTTAAGGTTATCAGAAACCTGTATTTGTCAGAAGTCCTGTCCATGAATCTCCTTGAAGATGAAGTACCTTTTTACAGATACCCTTTAGTAAATGCATCTGAATAAAACAATAACTGTCTATAAATGACAGAAGACTTAAAAAATGTTTATCATTAGGAATCTGATGAGAGTTCATTATGATAGAATTGACGAGGAAATTTGGTCACTTCTGTAACATAGAACATTTTAAGATAACTAGAATCTTAACTGATTTAGCGTTATACCGGGACATACCAGATTTCCAGGAATTTCATATAATGTCTGGAATACTTATAACACACACCTAGACAACATGAAGAAGGCATGGTGTCACTTGTTCACAGTGCTTCTCGTGTAATTTAATCTATCTATTAAGCCTAGTTAGTTTCTCTCTCTCTGTCTTTTTATAAAAAGAGAAAACGAATCCTTTTAGATATTGCAGACACTCTTTGGGAAATTTGGAAGTTAGTTCAAGGTCGAAAAAGGACTTCATTTAGAACTTGATTTTTGGGAAGTTTGTCAAAAATATCAAAAAATTGGATCACAGTTCATCACAATGCTGAGTTCTTAGCATTGTGATGACTTTGCAGGCAAATACAGAAAATTAAATAGTTGTTTAAAAAAAAAACAAACACTTTAGCTGTTTTTTTTTTTAAACCTTAGCTTTTTTAATATTGAAAAGCCTTGGTTTTTTTTTAAGTAAGCAAAGACCTAATAAAGACAAAACATAAAATGTTTGTTTTTCTAGAAAGATAACATTAAAGGTAAAAAACACAAAAACAAAAATAAGACCTTTTTTATAATTTCTTACTAATAGCAGACCAAAAACTTTGTACTTTTTAAAAAAGATGTTATTTATTCATTTGAGAGAGAGAGTGCACAAGCAAGAGGAGTAGCAGAGGGAGAGGGAGAAGTGAGCTGGATCCCCAGACCCCGGGATTATGACCTGAGCCCACGGGCAGATGCTTACCCAGCTAGCTGTCTAGGTGCCCCAAAACTTTGTACTTTTAAGAGAGAAAAACCAAATTTTAATTTTGCACAGTGTACTTTAAATAGTAAAACTCCTTTTTAAGTAAATTCATTTTAATATTAGCCAGCTTGGCCACATGGCAGAATTCCCTTTCAAAGATTCCTTCTAAACAAACCCTCTACAACTTTGTCGTTTACATTCAGATTTTCTCCTATGTTTTTCCTCAAAATAATCAGCCTCGCTTTAGGACAAAATTATTTTCTTTTCCCTAAATGAAAAATGCATTTCCATTCCTCATACCTTCTACCAAAAGTACACATCTTACTTTTATTGCATGTTGAAATGTTTTCCTTATTATTTCTAGTCACTTTAATTACATATATTAATTAGAATTCTTAACTCTTAGGAACCAAACAGTTTTGAACTGCCTTTTACAGTAGCATTGTGTAAATTGGCAGACTTATAAATGCTTTTTAATGACTTCTAAAAATGTGTTCATAGAAAATTTCTCAGTGTGCATAAAACATGTTTACTAACAGATTTAAGTACCTTTAGTTATTCTATTAAAAGAAAGCCAGAAATGGATAAATCCACATTCAGTAATTAATGGTTCCATATTTTATCTTATTTGGAAATTATCTGGATATTCAGTGACTTTAACTTAAACTCATCACTTAGCTAAACTTTAAGGTTTCAAGTTACCAAAAAGATTTAGGAAAACTATTTAAGAAATTTACCTAAACAAGTTTTTATACTACTTAAATCTATTCAATTTATTTTTTCTTTTTTTCCCCCAATGTATTTGTTTTTAACTATTGTGTTTAGATTACCCATAGAAGCTTCATGAGATGAAATTAGCCATTGTCCCAAGCTATTGTTTCGTTGACCTTTTGTAACAGAGAAAACATGAACTTAGTTGATTAGTAAACCCAGGCCAGAGAAAACTATAAATACATTAATATTTTAATTAAACCAGCAAGCCTAAACTAGCTTTAATACTGAATATCTTCCCAGATCACATGAATCTGAATAGCATTTGGGTTAGTTTCTATTCTATTTCTGAGATTGGAAAATAACTTATTGTGTTTATTTTTAAGCCAATTAATAGAGCTTTTTATTTTATTATTTTATTTTTTGTTATGGTTTCTTTTTTTAAATTTTTACTTATTCATTCATGAGAGAGAGAGAGAGAGAGGCAGAGACATAGGCAGAAGGAGAAGCAGGCTCCCACAGGGACCCCGATGTGGGACTCGAACCCAGGACCCCAGGATCACGCCTTGAGCTGAAGGCAGACGCTTAACTGCTGAGCCACCCAGGCGTCCCAGTAGAGGTTTTTACAAATTAATTTTAGCAATACCATTCAGAGGTGGAAAATGCCACACATTTATAACATACGTATATAGATACACATAAACATATAAATACAGACCTTATAGTTACTGTTTTAAAATTTTTAGCCATAACATGGGTATGATAATGTAGAACTCAGTCATTTATAAAGGAACAGTTGGGTGCAAACTGTTTCCCCAGCAAATGAAACAAGTTAAGGTTACCTGCTTAATGGCTAAAGTATTTTCTATTAATTTTTTGAAGACAGGGCAGCCCAGGTGGCTCAGTGGTTTAGCGTCGCCTTCAGCCCAGGGTGTGATCCTGGAGACCCCGGATCGAGTCCCATGTCAGGCTCCTTGCATGGAGCCTGCTTCTCCCTCTGCCTTGTGTCTCTGCCTCTCTCTGTGTGTCTTTCATGAATAAATAAATAAAATCTTTAAAGAAAAAAAAATTTTTTTGAAGACAGAGGATTTTTCATTTGTGTAAATTTCAAATGAACTTTCACCCTATTATTCTATTTCTGATAGCAATTACCCCTGAGGTTTGTACTTCTAATATTTTCATCTCAGAGGCACTGGGAAAGGATGCAGTTTTCCCCAAGAGGGATTTTTGTTTAAGGCCAGTAATTAACAAGGCATCTGAGATAAATAGGAGAGATTTGGGGATCTGTAAAATGAATAGGTGAACTTTGAATTACCTCTAAAACTGCATCTCTAGTTTCACTGAGACTTGGAAGATTTAGGACAGTTGCTTTTAATTTCTCAAGGACTTAGGTTGTAACCGGGATGTCAAAGGACCTATACCCATCTATATTGGAATTTTGTTTTCTCCCTCTGGGTACATTGAGCTTATGGAAGAAGCTCTTTAGTTGGCTTGTGGCTTCCATCATTAGCTTCTGAGTGGGGTTTTAAGTGGAGACCACACCTCTGATATTTACTAGAATTTGGCAAAGTTTTTTTGTTTTTTATTTATTTATTTTATTTTTATTTTTTTAATTTTTATTTATTTATGATAGTCACACAGAGAGAGAGAGAGAGAGAGAGAGGCAGAGACACAGGCAGAGGGAGAAGCAGGCTCCATGCACCGGGAGCCCGACATGGGACTCGATCTGGGGTCTCCAGGATCACGCCCTGGGCCAAATGCAGGTGCCAAACCACTGCGCCACCCAGGGATCCCTGTTTGTTTTTTAAATTTTAGTTTTCCCTTGGCTTTAAACAGCCAAACATTAAACGAAGCTAATGTAGCAGTTTACCAGAAAATTCCTTAGCGTCTCTTCAAATCTGAGGGGGGCTCATATGAGGGCCTCCCCTGCTTTGAAGGTGGATATAGGGGTGTCTGGAAGGCCATTCATTACCTTGGTAGACCTCACATAATAAACGTGGTCTCACGTTTCATTGCATCTGTATCTTTGGGGTAAATCCTCAGCAGTGCAATTGCTGTGTCATAGGGCAGATCTACTTTTAACTCTTTGAGGAACCTCCACGCAGTTTTCCAAAGTGGCTGCACCAGTTCACATTCCCACCAACAGTGCAAGAGGGTTCCCCTTTCTCCACATCCTCTCCAACATTTGTGGTTTCCTGCCTTGTTAATTTTCCCCATTCTCACTCGTGTGAGGTGGTATCTCATTGTATTTCCTTGATGACAAGTGATGTGGAGCATTTTCTCATGTGCTTGTTGGCCATGTCTATGTCTTCCTCTGTGAGATTTGTGTTCATGTCTTTTGCCCATTTCATGATTGGATTGTTTGTTTCTTTGCTGTTGAGTTTAGTAAGTTCTTTATAGATCTTGGAAACTAGCCCTTTATCTGATACATCATTTGCAAATATCTTCTCCCATTCTGTAGGTTGTCTTTGAGTTTTGTTCACTGTATCCTTTGCTGTGCAAAGCTTCTTATCTTGATGAAGTCCCAATAATTCATTTTTGCTTTTGTTTCTTTTGCCTTCATGGATGAATCTTGCAAGAAGTTACTGTGGCCGAGTTCAAAAAGGGTGTTGCCTGTGTTCTCCTCTAGGATTTTGATGGAGTCTTGTCTCACATTTAGATCTTTCATCCATTTTGAGTTTGTCTTTGTGTATGGTGCAAGAGAGTGATCTAGTTTCATTCTTCTGCATGTGGATGTCCCATTTTCCCAGCACCATTTATTGAAGAGACTGTCTTTCTTCCGGTGGATAGTCTTTCCTCCTTTGTCGAATATTAGTTGACCATAAAGTTGAGGGTACACTTCTGGATTCTCTATTTTGTTCCATTGATCTGTGTGTCTGTTTTTGTGCCAATACCACACTGTCTTGATGACCACAGCTTTGTAGTACAACCTGAAATCTGGCATTCTGATGCCCCCAGATATGGTTTTCTTTTTTAAAATTTCCCTGGCTATTCGGGGTCTTTTCTGATTCCACACAAATCTTAAGATGATTTGTTCCAACTCTCTGAAGAAAGTCCATGGTATTTTGATAGGGATTGCATTAAACGTGTAAATTGCCCTGGGTAACATTGACATTTTCACTATATTAATTCTTCCAATCCATGAGCATGGAATATTTTTCCATCTCTTTGTGTCTTCCTCAATTTCTTTCAGAAGTATTCTATAGTTTTTAGGGTATAGATCCTTTACCTCTTTGGTTAGGTTTATTCCTAGGTATCTTATGCTTTTGAGTGCAATTGTAAATGGGATTGACTCCTTAATTTCTCTTTCTTCAGTCTCATTGTTAGTGTATAGAAATGCCACTGACTTCTGGGCATTGATTTTGTATCCTGCCACACTGCCAAATTGCTGTATGAATTCTAGCAGTCTTGGGGTGGAGTCTTTTGGGTTTTCTAGGTACAGTATCATGTTGTCGGCGAAGAGGGAGAGTTTGACTTTTTCTTTCCAATTTGAATGCCTTTTATTTCTTTTTGTTGTCTGATTGCTGAGACTAGTTTTATGTACACAATGTAATATTACTCAGCCATTAGAAACGACAAATACCCACCATTTGCTTCGACATGGATGGAACTGGAGGGTATTATGCTGAGTGAAATAAGTCAATCGGAGAAGGACAAACATTATATGGTCTCATTCATTTGGGGAATATAAAAAATAGTGAAAGAGAATAAAGGGGAAAGGAGAAAAAATGAGTGGGAAATATCAGAAAGGGAGACAGAACATGAAAGACTCCTAACTCTGGGAAACGAACTAGGGGTGATGGAAGGGGAGGTGGGCAGGGGGTGGGGGTGACTGGGTGATGGGCACTGAGGTGGGCACTTGACGGGATGAGCGCTGGGTGTTATTCTATATGTTGACAAATCGAACACCAATAAAAAATAAATTTATTTAAAAAAAATAAAGATGGTCCCACAAAGACAATTCCGATGGAGGATAACTAGGCTGAATATTCAGAAAAAGAAGACCAGAGGGAAGCATAAGAACAACCTCAGTCTTACAGTCCCTTGTTTCAGGTTCCTCTTGTCTTTAATCTGTCATTAGCCTTTTATAATGAATCTTTCAGTGAAACTATTTTGGAATTTTGAGACCTTTTGGAAGTTTCAGCTTACCGATTAAGATAGGTATCCCATTCTGTTTGTTTAATTTGGGAACCCTGACTTTTAAGTGCAGTTTTTAAATGATCTTACATATTTGGAGCATTTTTCATAATGGCCATTGTAATTTCCCTGAGGGCTGGAAGAAGTTTAGTAGGACTCATAGCTGAGAATGGAGTTTAGACCACACTTCTGTTCTGTCATATTCTGGAGCCCCCAACCCAGTGGTTAGTTACGAAGCAAAAGTGCCAGGCTTTCAGGACACTATAAGATTTTGCCATTTTTACAGATATTTATAACTTCCCAGACTATAGTTCCTAGACATGAAATAAGCAGGTGTGCCAGATGTGGGTACTTGACTCTAGAAATTACAGATCTGATTGATTGATCAATTGATTGATTATGTATGTCTTTGGTTATAAAGATTTTTTTTTTGTAAATTTTTATTTATTTATGATAGTCACACACAGAGAGAGAGAGAGGCAGAGACACAGGCAGAGGGAGAAGCAGGCTCCATGCACCGGGAGCCTGACGTGGGATTCGATCCCGGGTCTCCAGGATCGCGCCCTGGGCCAAAGGCAGGCGCTAAACCGCTGCACCACCCAGGGATCCCTGGTTATAAAGATTTAATAGTATATAAGTCTATAGTTAGTCAGAGCCAGGTTAATACCTAAGAGAAATGTGCCAGGGGGTTGGGCTTGTGTAGTGTTGCACGATATATCTCATTGTATAGATACTTTCTTAAGGTTGGCAGGTGAACTAATGTCAATCTAACCCATTCCATGACCAACTTACCCTAACACAGGAGTCTTTAGATTAGGTGGCAAGTACTTCAACAGTTCTTGAATGTTCAACCCATGACCATCAATTTTTGTGGCTTTTTGGCCTCTGAGATCCCCATTAGCAATTAACCTATACCCATGTGCACAATGATAGCAACCAACAGTAATGGAGAAAACAAAGCTGCAGATACCAATGATAACCAAAAATGAGGGACTATGGAGAGGATTGAACCAGCAGACCTCACATAGGTCCCCTCAATAGGGACCACATACTTATTCTGAACAAATTGAGAACTGCAGCTCCCAGCAGCCTCCAGCATGGAAGAAGAGGACAGAACCAAGGTCTGGGGTATAGGAGTTACTGCACAATGGCCTATAGTAGGCTCTGTACTCGCCACCAGCCATTCCCATGGAAGCTGGGACTGTGGAAAGGACTGACCCAGCAGACCTCCATAAGTAGGGACTGCAGATGGGGAGCTGCACACTGCCACTAATGATCCCCTAGTGGATCTCAGGACAGAATTAAGAACTGAGGATTTCCACCCACAAACCTGGCAATTGCAGACTGAAAAGCCAATTAGATCGGGAGCTCAACAGAAAGAAAGCAGAACTTAGAACCTAGAGGTAACATACTATAGCCCCAGGAAATGGTGAGAAAGACAATGAACTCAGAGTGTTCATGGGGTATCTCGTCTGTGTTTCTTCTCGTCCTCAAAGCCGTTGGAGGTCTCCTTTGGTCCCACTGCCATCAAATCTGTTAAATAATAATAATTCAGCTGAGTATATTTTAAAGATCTGACTTCTCTAGGAAATAGAAAGGAGCTTCAAAGGGCTACAGAAAGAGATAGGTTTTTAAAGACAGAGAAACAATGGAAACAAGGAAATTATCAGGAAATGATGCTTCATTTTATGTAAGACCACACTCCTAATGGAAACAGAAGGGGTCTGTGGATAACCTCTCAGTGCTGACCAGTAAACTCCAGGTTGGTGTGTTAACGGTCACATTTCTGGGAGAAGCTGGAGCTGCAGTTACGTTAGATATTAAAGTCTTGGTGGGGTTTAGCATAAGTGGCTCCATTTTGGGCCTGCTGTCTCTTTTTAACAGTCCGTCATAATGATCCATCCTTTCAGTTGCTTTCCAATAGTGCATTGCTGTGAATCCAGAGGAGTTTATCAATTACAGAATTTATTTTTCATGCTCCAGCAGTTACCTGGTGCCTCAGAGAAGAGGGTTTTTCTCATCTCAGCCCCTCTCTTCAGATGTCTGGGAGTGTTGTTTATGCTCATCAGCAGAAACTCATTTGTGACAAGCTCACTGAGTTTCAGAAATCATCCTTTTCAATGAACCCACGCTTGTGTGTAGTTCAATGAGACTACCATTGGCTCAGCCAACATAAGAAATGGCACAACACTTCTACATGATGACAAATACATGGGGTATAGATCATTCAGCACAGACCCCAATTTCTGCCCTAACACAAAGGCCCTGTCCAAAGAACAGGTATAAGACAAAATGAAAAATTACTGCTTATCCTATTTCTGCAATTTTTTTAAACATGACAGAATGAATATGCTTTTCAAACCCCTGGAGGTTTTTTGTTTCGGGGGGCTTTTTTGTTTGTTTTTATATTAAATGACATCTTCTCAGTTAAAACTGTTCATACTCAATTCAAAATGTGAAACATTGCTTCAAAATCAGCAAAGAAAAATGTCCCTAATACTTTGAATAACTCATTAGGACTTGAATCTCTGGCAATCTAATCACTATAATTGGCAACTAGCTTACTTACATAGAGTTAAGTCTCCTCTTTGCCCTTATCCATGGGAAATATGTTTCAAGTCCTCCAGTGGATGCCTGAAATCACAGATAGTACTGAACCCAATGTATGCTTTTTTTTTCCTACACATACTTACCTATGAGTAAGTTTAATGTATAAATTAAGCAGGGTAAGAAATTAACAATAGCGATAATAAGAATAATTATAACAATACACTGTAATAAAAGTTATGTGAGTGGGGTCTCTAAATAGCTCACTGTATTGCCCTCTCCCTCCTTAGAATGATGTGAGATGATAAAATATCTATGTAATGAGATAAAATGAAGTGAATGGCATAAGCATGTGACAATATGTAGAAAGGTAGATGATGGACTTTGGTTGACCACGTGTAAATGAAACCATAAAAAAGTAAAACCATGGATAAGCAGGTGGACAATTGTAGTTGACTTAATATGATAGTTTTAAAATTATTAGTTTAAAATTTGCATAGAGCAAATCCCCTCCATGGGATCTGTGATAAGAATGTTTAAGGAGAAAGAAATGTTCTTTATATGGATGCTCCTAAGCTTTGAAAGAAGATTATTACTAATTATTTTCAAGATAAGTGTGGACTTGACCATTCATCATTTTAAAGCCTTTTAAATTGGAATTATATTTGAAAATGCCACTCCTCTTCCCCCACTTCCACCCCCCTAAAAGAAATCCACAACATTTTCAGTGCCTAGAGATAGGAAAAAAATTGAATTTGCCATAATTAACCTTGCAATGATACTAAAGTTAGGTGTAAAAGCTTCCAAGGTAGATAAGTATAATCAATTAACAAAAAATAGTGCCTAAAATGTCTTCTAAGAAGTATAGCCTATTAACTAGGATCCCTTTTCTTGTGCATGAACACTGAAATGAGATATTGGAGCAAACTTGCGACAGTCCTGGAGTGCTATTACTACAAGAAGAAATCATCTGTCGAAGGGCTGGTGGGTGGACAGGTAAAGAAGAGAGAACTAGAATTCTGCCAACTGAATAAAGAAAGCACATGATTGGGTTTTTACTCTTAAGAGTTTAATGTAAACACCTTGATTTTCCTCACTGAATAAAAAAAATAACTTAAGAAAAATATTAGAGCATTATTAGCTCCTTCTATAGCAGATTCTGGTGCATTCAAAAAGTAATGATTTTTGCATTTGGTAGATACAGGACAAAATAGAAACTAAGTGTGTGGTCACAGAAGCTAGACGACAGGAGGAGAGTTGACAACAGCCGATAATTAATGTAGTTGATACCATTTGATCACTGAATATGCACACTCATTTTTTAAAACAACATTTCTGTCCATATAACTAACCTGAAAACAATCACACATTCTAAACAAAGAGTGCAAGGGAGAATCATTTAGGCAATGATTCCACCTCTCTTCTCTGTCTTCCGTCTCTTGCTGGCCAGTATTCTTGGGTGCATAGATATAGTTACTTCTCTGCTACTCATGGTTATGTAGTCACTACAGTAGTCATGTAGAGTGTTCGATGTTTATTATGGGAATGGATATATTCATCTATAATGAAATTTTTTTCTTCTCTGTTCATCTATAAATTAGACACCAGTTGGGTAGTTCTATCCCCTGCTGGTTTCGAAGAGTATTCTCTTTAAGTGTGTTTGTAATTGAAGTGGATCAAATATGTTATTATACAGTCCATGTATTTATCATTTCAAGTGTTTTACACAGTTTGCAACATTTTATCCTCTAAAAAATACACACACATGGACATGATACTTTATATTGATCTAGAAAAACAGTTTTCAAAGCATATTTTTGATTTGGGGTCAGGAAAACAGCTTCCCAGAAGTGGGTGTCATCAGCCCATTATACAGTGAGGTGGGTGATACCCCCTGTACGAGGCCATTGGAGCTCTGACTAGACCCAAGAGTCTTATAACTCAAGGGGTCACTGGACTATATTTGCCAAACATTGATGGCTCACATATTGAGAAACAGAGGGAAATGTGCTGAGGAGGTACAGAAATAACTATATGCCTGGCCCCACTTCTCAAGGAGTGCATAGCCTTAGAAATGATGAGCGTATCAATTATTAGGTAGTGAATGGGAACTTCCTGTTTAATAGAGGAACTACTAACGTGTGATATGACCCAAGAGGAGCCAGTGTTCAAGCCCATGGTGTACCAACAGAGGCTGGCTGGAGAAGGTAGGAAGGCTATCTTTCTGCCAAGCCTTAAGGGATAACTAAGACTGTGTTCCTGATAAATAAGAAGAGTAGGTGCATGTTCCAGCCTGAAGAAGTGACATTCAGAGAAAGACAGAGGGGTTGACATACTCGTTATGTTTATTTTGAAGTATCGAGGTGAATCCATTAAGTGAGATGGTTGTGTCATATATTGAGAGCTTACAGCTGGACCTTCACACATGTGGTTTTCTTAAATAATTGTTATTTCTACTAAGGTACCATATAAAAGATAGCCTTTTTGATCCAAATCCAACTGAAATAGGAGGCCGATGATCAATAATAATATTAGAGGTTATTGAGAAATCTCTAGGAAGTTTTTTTAAATGGCAGTTTTGTAGTTGCTGTGCCTTTGTACAAAGAGGAAACGGTATTGTGAACCCAGTTTGAGCAGAGATGCAAGTTGTTTCCTGGTCCTTTTGCTATGCTTCCTTCCCTCAGTGTCACAGAGCATTAGACTTATCCTCCAGGCAGACACAGACATCTGCTCCCGATGAACAGAAAAGGAGCCATTCATAAGAATAACTTTGTTCTTTGTAAGGATTCTTTAAGGAAAGGAAAAATAATTAGCTACAATATCAGGGGATTGACTCCTTCAAGAAAAAAAAAACATATTTGAGTGTGAATTGATGGATAAATTTATTTTCCTTTCTCGTGTAAAATTGTTGTGACACGTTAAAAATAATTTATGTAATTATAGAGGGAAATTGGATTTTCTTTCAACTTTTATGTATGAATATGTGGTCATAAGATTGAATATATACTGAATATTATACTAGAAACTGAATGATGTTTCAGAATGGTATAGTTGACATTTGGTTTCATTAAAGATTAATAGTAGCTTGGCCTTGTGTATCACAAAATGTAAGATTTAATGGCTAGGGCTCTGGATTATGTATTAGGTGGCAAGACTTCCAGTCCAAACTGCCATTCACACACTGGCATTCCTGTTCACCAGTGCTCATTTTAATTTTCTTATTTGTAATAACAATGGTAATAACATCCAAAACTAGTGTACCCAGATAAATGATGAAGAATAATAATGTAATGTCCATGACAGGCTTTTGGACTTTGTAGAAAAGTGCTGAATAAAAACACAACAGAAAAGCTTTCCAGAGAGCATATCATCGATTCTCTTCATTCTTTATAGGAGAAGTACATTTAAACTTGACTATAGAATGTAAATTCCCTTTGTAAAAATGGGTTCGTGAAGGAAGAAGTGCAGTGGAAGGCAAAGTGGATTGACTTTGGAGTGAACTTGTGACTCATTCTTTGTATGACTTTGGACAAGTGACTTAATTTGGGGGAGCCTGTTCTATCTAGAACTAGAGATAACATGCATAACTCAGACTTAATAAGAATTAAATGAGGTAAGTTAATTTATTACAACATTTAGTAGCATTCACAATCAGATAACCCTACTGTAATTTCTCTTTAGATTTGGCCCATGTGGAAAAACACATAAAAAGCATTGCTGTCCTAGCTAGGTAACAAAATAATGTGGTAGACCATAGCATGGTATGGCTGTACTTGTACTTTGGTCCTTATTTCTGTGGTTTTTACCATTTCTCGCACCTTACTTAATATTAAACTGTGCAGCCATGGAAAAGGAAACACATTTTATCTCCACTGCTCTTTCTTATCCCTTGTTGACTGCTGTGGAGTTCAACAAGGAGGATTAGAGATCATGTTTTTCTTTTGGAAGACCGACTTGAAGTATATATTGAATATCTAAACATTGTACTGTTGAGATTGTTCTTGTGAATTAAATCCTTGTGACTTAGAGTAACTGAAGAAAAGATCCACCCAAGAAACTTGATTATTATTTAATAAGGGAACACTTATTACTTTCTTTCAATAATCCAGGGTAACAAGAATTAAAACTTTAAAAAATGTTATCAAGGAGAAGCCTTAAAGATGAGTTTTAATATATATGAATCATTTATAATTAACTGTTGACTCTAATCCTCATCAGATTTTTTTATTGAAGTATCTTCTGGCAGAAAATGTCTGAAGTATCTGTGTTCATTACTCTCCACTTAACAAAACTACATCCTACCCATCTTTTTTGTGTGTGTGTGCTTTTCTGTACCAAAGTCATTCCAGTCCTCTGTCCAAGTAACCATTCTTTTACTTTGAGTCATACTAGTGGGATTCTCATTGTTTGTGGCTTCACATGTCTTTGTGGCTTGACAAAGGAGAGAGAGCCAAGGCACAGTCCTTGCAGCATTACTGTAGACTGTGTCTGAAGGGTAATGCCTATGATTAGAAAGAATTTCTCTGGTCCTGTGAATATTCAGAATTTGAGGGGAAAAGAAAGTCTAAGACTTAAGCAATGTTCCAGATTATGGGCTTTTAAAAAAAAAAAAAGAAAGAAATGACATCTGAGTAAGGTGAAGATACTTTTGAAAATATTTATAGATCCCATGAGAATTTTAAAAACCATTTTAGAACATGGGGCACTCTCTGTGCTACATAAGATTGGGCTTATCTTTGCTACATCAGCAGAATCACTTTTTGATCTCTTAGTACTTAGTGCATTCACAGCCCAATTATGGTATATTTATATTGTGCTATATGCTATTATTTCAGGGTTCTTTCTTCCACTTTTGTTGGACAGTTTTGTTCGTTGGTGGCATTAAAAGAAAAAGATGACAATCATCCAACACAGTAAACACCCATTTTGCATACTGTTTCTATGCAGTAGATGAGCGCAGAATCTGAATGTGCTCAGCAAAGTCTTATTTGGAAGAGTTCTATATAGGACTATGATTTTTTTTAAAGCTCTAGCACTCGTGATCACTGAAGCTTCCTGGGCATAGATCCAGTGGCATTTTCTGAGCCTTTTGTTTCCATTGCAGTAATGGGATTTGGTTGTAACTAAATAAATTCTAGATAATAAATGTGTGGATATCCTGGCTAGAAACACCTGTCAGGAAGGCTTAGAGAAAAGCTGTTAGGAGGTTGGCAGTCTTCTAGGTAGCAACACACCATGACCATCCTGCTCCTTGCTCTGTCGGAAAACTGCTCTGGGCAATAAGAAATACTTAGTTTCTGTTCATGGTGACAGGTGAGCATTTCTGACCTAGGCCTTAGTTGATGTGAGGTGGCTGCTTTGAGCAGTCTTACAGGAGCTATGTGGTATGGTTAAGCCATTTTGGTTCCAAGACACAGAAAGCAGGTGATAAGCACAAAAGTAGGAAAGAGACCTAGATGGAAGAATATAGACAGGCCTCACGGGGAGGAATGATTAGGCCCTGTAACCTGTGTGGAATGTAAACTCATACTGTCCTTCTGTCTTGCATCTCTGCTTCCTTTCTTCATTTTTCTTATCTCTGAGGTCTATTGTCTCCTTCCTTGTAGATCTTATAGATGATTAAGAGGCTGTCCACAGCTCCCAAGTTGTACCCCCAGGGATAGAGATGTTTGAAATAAGGTTAAATCTGGAACACCCTTCTCTGGTAGACAGGAGCCGTTAGAAAGACTAATTGTGAACTTGGCCAAACCCCCTAAGGCTTCCTCATACGGTGATACGTTGCTCCTCATATTTCTCAGCCCCACTTCCACTATACCTCAGCAAGAGCATAGTACCTAGCTCCTTGGGGCATGTGATGCAAAGAAAGCAAAGAATCTTGGGAAGCATTTTCTAATAAAAATTCTGTCAATTCTGGTTGTTGCTCATTACTCTCCATACATAGTTCCTATCATTTTACAGCTCATGGCACATCTCTCTGGAATCTGACTCTTGGAGGGACTTCTCAAGGTCATCTTCTTTCCTCAGCCATGGCCGTCTGTACAGACACCACAGCAGAGAGCCGCCGCCATTACTAAAGCACACATAGGGCTGGGAAGTTTGCTCCTTATGAGTTTGTGATGTGCAAGTGGCTCTGAGTTGCCCTCTTCTTAATCTAAAGCTTGGCTCTCTGAAGCTTTCTTACAAGGCCCACGCTTTCCATGTGGAGCAGTGTAAAATCAGTCAGATCCCTCAGCATGACCTCCCAAGTTCCTTAATATGTAAGAAGCCATTCTGCTATTCACCTAAAGATATCTAAGTGCCTAAATTTTACTAGGCATTGTGGAAGTGCTGGGGATATGCAATGTTAAATCTGATCAAACTTCTGAGGGAAGGGGAGAGGACAGAGAGAAGTGGAAACTTCCTAGTGAGGTCTTGACCTGGGAATATAGGATATCATCAGTCTGAGGTGGCACCATCCTCTTTTTTTTTTTTTTTTTTTTAAGATTTTTATTTATTCATTCGTTCATGAAAGACACACACACACACACACACAGAGAGAGAGAGAGAGAGAGAGAGAGATGGAGGCAGAGACATAGACAGAGGGAGAAGCAGGCTCCATGCCAGGAGCTTGATGTGGGTGGCACTCGATCTCAGGCACCATCCTCTTACTCAGAACTCCCAGCAAGTTATAGAGTCTCCAACACAGGGGCAAGAAGTCAGAATCTGGAAACTCCCAACACAGGACTTGGGTCTGCAGTGTGAAGGTAGTGAGAAGACAAGGGTCAAGGGGTTGTGAGTAACAGTGAGAGTCATTCATGGGATGAACAGATCATCCTAGCTGGAAGGGAAAGAAGGAGAAGGAAGGAAAAGGGTGAAGAGTCTGAGAGAAATGGGTAAGTTGAAGAAACTAAAGATTCTGTCAAGTGTGAATTTGGAAGGTACGTTATTTCCAGGTGATAAAAACCTACTTATATGTTCTTAGGAACATGGATCACTGAAATCATATACTAACATTAAAGATCTGTGGTGTCTTCTGATTGATTTTAAAACAGACCATACTTATCATGTTATCTATATTTAACTTAAGCTAATAATAGGTATCATTTTTATTTTAAGTACTGTTGGCATATGTAAGTTTGCATTCACAATTTGACACGAAGGATTTTATTCTAAGAGCCCACTAAATTTGTTTTTATAGATCATTGCAGTAAATTGATATATAAATGAACAGTTTTAGAGAATTCTGGTGTTCTTTCTCAAAATTAAACTAAATTATGTGAAGATTAAATGAAATTAAATGAAAAACTTTAGTGGTATGAAATCATCAAGATGGAGACATAGGTCATTTTTTATTTCAGTACCCCTCCACGAAGACCACCTATCAACTAGTCATAGACAGGACACCATTTTGGAAATCTTAGAACCTGGGCATGAAGCTGAAGCATCCCCCAGACCATAAAGACTGAGAAGGACCATATTGAGGAAAACCTATAGCCTGACCAAATGCCTGTCCCACAGGCCAGCACAGACCCACACCAAGAAAGCCTCTCTGGGCATATGGTTTCTCCAGTGGGAAAAAGAGAACCAAGATGGACATTCAGATTTCCCAGCATTACAAGAAGCTTCTTGGTAGGCCAATTTGGACCATGTTTTGGGGATCACTGAGGGTATCTTCAGAGCTTAACCATTAGGGATCAGATAGACACAGAGAAAGGAGCAGAGCTTATAGCTACCAGCCCTCAGTTCTTTGCAGACTGCATTCTTGATTGCAGCAGCACCCAGAAATCCCAGCCAGTGGCTACACCCATCTGTAGAACTGAACTGGTGGCCCTGTCTGGCTAAGGGACTTAGTTGGAAATACTTCCTAGTTTAGATCCTGAACCAGGGGGCCATACTGGCTATGGAGTCCATCTAAACAGAGGAGTAAACTCACAGCCCCACCCAACTGTCAAGTATAGTATTCCCTCTGGGAAGCATGGCCACAGGAAATGGGGGCCACAGCCAACTAAAGACATCCATTGCAAGCCTTCCTGCTTATGGACAATACCAGCTTGTTCCTCTAGTACTTCAAGCTGAGCTGACCATTGAAGACCTTTCTTTGCTAAAGTGAACCTGTGAACTCTAGAAGAGAATCCCAAGTTTGCATATTTTTAAGATAAAATTTTGAGTCCAGAGAAGCACCATGTTTGGAACAAGTTGATTATTACAGCTTCCTCAAACCTCTCTTTTCTTTCTTCCATTTGTGGGCAGTACTTTTGTCTGAATATATAAAAAGAAATGACTTAAGTGACCTTAGATTTTGAAGCTGAAAAACATTGATTGACTCTGTTCTGGAAACATGGGGCACCTCTCCATCACCTTTAGCCTCTAATAGGGACATAAAGGCTGTGGCTGGAGGGATGGGAAGACTACCTACCTCTTGAAACTCTCTCTTGAAAATCTGCCTGATTTGGAACAAGAGGTTTCTCCTTATGACTTAATCAATGTCACCTTCAAGTTTCTGCAAAAGGTACTTACACTCAAAGAAGGTAGTAATTGATTCATTCAACAAATACATTTGTGTATCTATCTGCTATGTCTGTGTATCATGTAATATAGAGTAGTTTACAATTGCATAAACAGAAGAAATGAATTACTCCAATAGCTGGCCCCAGATTAGGGAGGGAAGTTTGGGAAAACACCTCGGTAGAATGTAGAACCTTAGGCCATTGATTTTCAGGTCCCGAGGAAATGATAGCTAACCCATTTCAAGTACAAACAGGGATTTGAAGATGGGAGGAGGGAGAGGAGATAGGGATGAGCTTCAGGTTCATAAGGAACCAAACGATATCTTTTTATTTTTTTAAACGATATCTTTTTAATATTTAGATCTCTACTATATGGTCTGTTATAAAATCCTTCCTGTTTACTCCCTGAGAACTTCAGCAAGCCTGTTTTACACTTAAGTGCCTGTATGAAAAGATTCATAGCAGAGAGCATGGGGAAAATGTGCTTGTTAGTGAGTGGCCGTCAGCACTAGTGCCCTTGGAAACAATCACAGGATTCATCAACAGAAGAAATTTACTAAGAACCAAATGGAAGAGAAATATCCCCACTCAAAAATCTTCAGAAAAATTGCTAAAATCAGACACAGAGCTGCAGTGGACTAAAGTATGGTGTTGAAGACAATTTCTTTGGTGTTGCAGAAGCAAGGTATCTTGACACACCTCTGGATCACAAGTTTATAAGATATTTTTGCCTCCATGGATGGTAGGTACAGTCTGAGAATGGTACAGACATATACCATGTACAGCCATGGGGCAGGGCGATTTAGAGAAGGGAAAGCAGATGGGATTGAATATTGACTCCTTTTTTACTTGTTTAGACAAATCCAATTCTTTGAATCATTTTCTGCTATTTAATTTGTGTTATAACTAAGTTGTGTCATATATAGGAATTAAAATCATACTTGTGAGTATATACTGAAATAAGAATATACTAGGACAAAAAAACAGTATCGAAAATCACACACAGTGTTAAGAGTCTCAAGAAAAGTAAAATGAACAATAATGGTAGTTATATTTACTTAATTCATGCTGACTTCTCAATGTATGGAATATTATTTAACTAGTATTTTAGTTACCATATTTGCAAATTTTGGCATACTTAAAATAGATCAAAGCATGTCATTTAAAAATACGACTTATGTGGCCTTTGCTGAGTGTCTTGTATTACAAGACATGAGCTTCTGGGGCTGGTGATACATTCATAAATAAACTATTTCCTCTGTCAAATAATTTTTTAAAATATAGATACCAAATACCCCAAATTATTGAATTTAATAGTACACAAATGTTCACTGATACTAGTTTATAGTCTTCTGTATTATGTATACGAAATAGAAAACCCTGTGGCACCAGGGTGGCTTAGTCTGCTAAGCGTCTGCCCTCAGTTCAGGTCAGGATCTAGGGTCCTGAGATTGACCCCAAGTCAGGCTCCCTACTCAGTGGGGAGTCTGCTTGTCCCTCTCCCTCTGCCCCCACCCCACTTGTGCTCTCACGTGCACTGCTCTCTCTCAAATAAATAAATAAAATCTTTTAAAAATAAAAAAAGTAATAGAAAGCTATTGCCTGAATTTGATAATATTCATTTCTTCATTAAAAAACAAAATTCTCTTCTAACAAAACACTATAAAGTATTGTTAAAGTTGATCAAGTCTTGATCTATCCATTTAAGGATTAGACTCTTAGAATTCAAGTGACATATAATTCCATCCATTTATTATCTTAATATAAATAAGTTAGACAATTATTTTGGGCAATCAATTTTTACCTAGAGAGATGACTTGATAATTAATTATCTTGTATTCTAGAACGAGAAGTTTATCCCGTAAAAAAAAATGGAGGTTCCTACAACTTTGGCATCTGAGAGTTGATAGGATTTTACATTCCTCTAGAACATATTTTGTATGGAAATGTCTATATTTGTGAGGGAATAACCTTTGTGAGCATTTTGAAATTTCTGTTTTTTCAGATTCTGCACATTTCTGCTAACATATTTCATAACCAAATATATACATGTATAAAAATGTTTATTAGTCAGACATTAAAGAGACTTTCCACAAAACAAAATAGGAAATAAATAAATAAATAAATAAATAAATAAATAAATAAAAGCAAAAACAAAAATCAAAGCAATATAAAACTGGAAAGAATGTGGACTGCCTGGCTGGTTCAGTCAGTGAAACATTCGATTCTTGATCTCAGGGTTGTAAGTTCAAGCCCAATGTTGGGTGTAGAAATTACTTAAAAACAAAATCTTAAAAAAAAAAAAAAAACTAGAAGGAGCTTAACCTATTAAAGCTTGATTTTAAAAGAGGAACATAATTTCTGAATTAGTATGGAAGATTTGACAAGTAAAGCCAAGTGTAAAGTGATAGGTTTGCTGCAGTTTGAGGACAGTTGACTAGACACAAAGACATGTCTTATATTTGAAAAACTTGTAAATAAAAATTAAAATTTATCTTAATGTTTCTTTTCATCTGTCCACCACTTGCTCTACCTCCAGCCCCATCTACTCCCCTTTCTTCCTTCTCCAACCCCCATTCCTTCCTCATCCTTCTCTGTTACCTTGTAGCACTTCCCACTGGATGGTTGTCTTTATGGTACTTAACAAAGCTATTCCCTCTTTCTTCCTAAACACTTTCCAATCTGATTATCCATTATTTTTTTTTAAGATTTTATTTATTTATTTGAGAGAGAGAAAGAGAGCTTGAGTAGGGAAAGAGGCAGAGGGAAAGGGAGAAGCAGACTCCCCACTGAACAGGAAGCCCAACTCAGGCCTCGATCCCAAGACCCAGGTATCATGACTTGAACCAAAAGCATATGCTTAACCCACTGAACCATCCAGGCACCCCTGATTATCCATTCTGATTATCTTCTTAGATCTTAGAACTCTTAGATAATCCATTCTGATTATCCACTCTGATTATCATTCTTAGATCTAGAGATCCATAATCCAATAGCCTTATCTTTTTTTATTGTTGTTTTGGGTTTTTGTTGTTGTTGTTTGTTTTTGTTTTTGTTTTTGTTTTTGTTTTTGTTTTTCTTGGAGAGGACGAAGTAGATCCTAGCATAATCTTTGGCACTTTGTATTACTGTAAGAAAATTTATTAAAAAATATAGATACAAAATGGGCAATTCTATGTTTATAGATAGTGCCTTCAACGTGTTTTTAATTTATGCACATGACCAACTTGCCCATTAAAGCCATATATACACTGTTGTCTGTGCTGCCTCCTAGAGCCTTGCTTAGCAATTCCCTTACTCAAAAAATTATTCATTAATGAAACTAGTATTTGTAAAGTACCTACTATATATAGATAGTGGAGTTAGTGATTGTAATACTCTAAGTAAAAGATGGTAACTTTGTGATGTTGGAAGTTGATATGGTGAAAAACTGATGAATTCAAAGGATATTTAGGAGATAAAATGCAGAATTTGATGAGGAATTGCATACAAGGGGAAGAGAGAGGGAACAAGTAAGGAATCAAAGTTGACTTGTATATTTCTAGCCTGTTCAGCTGGTTGAATGGCAGTAGTTTCTACCAAGAAGATATAATGGAGGTAGACAAAGTGTGCAAAGAAGATTGTGAATTCAGTCTTGAAACTGAGCCCCCTTCATTATTATGCCTTTAATAATTTGGCAGTAACATCTCAAATGATGAAACATTTCAATTCATGCCCTTTGATTTTTAGTTATAGAACATTGTAATCCACCTAAATCCTCTAGAAAATGAAAGTGCAGATTCTGCTTTCTCTTTTTCTCCAAAGCCCTGGGCTGGGCTTCATTATACAATGGATTATGCATGTGTTTCCCAAATGGAATCTGGGACAACTTCCTCTCTGGTTTCATTAATATGGTTTCCCTCACCTCAAGTCCATCTTGACCTCCTTGACATTTTTGTCAGGTTTGGAATGTCCTTTCCAGCTTTGCTTGCTTGGCCACCATCTTCTATTCTTCTACCCAAAGCTCCCATATCACCTTCTTGGAAAAGCCTTCCTTGCACTGATCCCTACTATTCCCTCATTTCCCAATTCAGAATTGATTCTTTCTTTCCTGTGATTTTTTTTGTACCTTGAATATACTTACTTCTATTATTGTCCTGATATTTTGTTTTTTAATTCGTACAAGTTTATATTTCAGTCTTCACGACTGAATGTGAGCTCCTTGAAAGTAGGGATTATGTCTTACTCAATTTTGTGTCTCCAAATCAATATAATGCCTGACAGGGTAAACCCTCAGTAAATATTTCTTGAATTGAATGTTTTCCTCCTTATGTGTTCCTGATGTCCAAAGGTTGAAGTTTAACCTCAAGTGCAGCCCTGGTTGATTTGATCTTTCTTGTGGCTGAAGCAGCATGTCCACCTGGTCTTAGCACTTGATCCAGACACACTAATCTCCCACCAAGCTTTTGCTAATGATGTTGTCCTTGCCTAGAATGCATTCTTTCTTTTGATGAACAGTTCAGACCACCTCTTCCTTTAAGCAAAAGCCTAGATACCACCGTGTTTGTAAGCCATTTGTTTGTAACCAATTCCAGTCTATATCATGTCTGTCTAGAATAGTACAGTGTGGACATTATATACCGTCTTCATTTGCATGTTCTGTGTATATTAGATTCATATCCACCACAAAAAAAATGCTTTTGAGCAGTAGGAGTTGTACCTTATGTTGCTTTTGTATTCCTAACAGCACTGAACACACTATTGGGTCTAATAGTTAGGTATTCAGTAATTATTGCTATAGGTAGAATAGAAGAGAAAGTTTCATGGATCTAGACTCTGGTCCATTGACCTCCCAAAGTCATTTCAAAGTAACTGTCCAATGATTCTTCCCTTACCATGTTGCTTTAAAGTGGGAATTTATTCAAATCCTCATGTATAGAATACTGCATATGAATGTGTTCATAGTGTTTCTGTAGTACACATTTCTATAGTAATAGGTTGGCATGCTGACCCTGGGGTTCTCTTAAAGGTCATCTGTTTATTTTAAAATAATAAATTTTGGGGATCCCTGGATGGCTCGGCGGTTTGGGGCCTGCCTTTGGCCCGGGGCGCGATCCTGGAGTCCCGGGATCGAGTCCCATGTCGGGCTCCCGGCATGGAGCCTGCTTCTCCCTCTGCCTGTGTCTCTGCCTATCTCTCTCTCTCTCTCTCTCTCTCTCTCTATGTCTATCATAAATAAATAAATAAATAAATAAATAAATAAATAAATAAATCTATCTTAAAAAAATAAAAATAAATAAAATAATAAATTTTGAAATATTCGGTCCTTTTAATTCCATTAATGAAAGCCTTCTCTGTGTCTCCCCTTTAATAGAACACAGAGGGAATTCCTAAATGAGGTATTCCTTCTCCAAAAGTGTGAAAAATAGTTTCAACCCTATGAATAATGTGAGGACAAGATGAGAAGATTCAAATGAAATTTTGAATATAGTAACTAGCACATAGTACTTCCTCAGTATATGACTGTTGAATGATGAATGAGCTCACTGAATCTTTCTACCCCCAATGTTAAGTTACCTGCTAACTACCCAGTCTTTTGTTCCTAAACTGCAACATTGATTCTCACATTTTCTTTTGATTTTTGGATTCTTTTCCTTTTTTTTAAAAAAAAAAGGAGTGTATGTTTTGTATGTATTTCTACTCTTTCCTTGGAAAACAGTGGCCATTTCATCAGATCTTTGAGGAACTTAGTCAAACAATTGCTTAGTATTTATTTCTGTCTTTCCAATTCTGTCATAAGTTTCAAGTTGTGTAGGCTTTTCTGTAGTAAACATTTCAGTTAGCACATGCTGATCACACTCTTAAATCTTCACCCACTTGTAGATAACTGATATAACCTACTGGAAATTAAGGCTGTAAATTTTCAGGTAGGGATTTCAGTGTTGCAGCAATCAATACTTTGCAGATAGTGCTAACAGTTTTTTTCTATGAAATATGTTGGCTAGTGGGTAGAAAATCAATGCCTGGGAATGAAAAACAGGTGTCAAGTCTGATAGGAACATCATGCATTTGATGTTTGGAGGCCAGAGGGTCCTGTCAACAAACACAGCAGTAATTCTGTCAGACACAATATGCGTGGAATTAATGAAAATGCCAGAAACAAAGCATTCTGGACAGCAAGCCCGTGCTGCAGATAGAGCGAACACGGTCTTCCTCTTGCATCCAGAGTGAATGCCTTCCAGAAAGACAATGAAGGAGAGTTACAATGGAGGCACATTCGCAATCTCTGATACCAAGAGAAAAGGTGGGTGAAGGAGGAAGAGGTGGCCTTGCCATTAAAGGGACACTAACAAGTTTCTGGCAGATCTGTGGAGATTAAGAGAGTGATGTAACAGTGCTGTAGTTGAATTCAGGAGTCACAAATAAGGAGTCTTTCCTAGGCTAGTCAAGCTTGGTCTCATTCCAGAGTTGGTAAAGGATGACAAAGGCCTGAATTAACCAACAGGGTAGAAGGAGCGAGAAAAGGATAACTGGGATGCATTTATTACATGCAAAACACACCGGATACAGTAATCCTTGATGTTCTAGAGAAAGAAAAGAAATAAATAAATAAATTATATATATATATATATATTCACAGTTCTTTAATATTCAGGAATTGTGTACTATTTTGATAAATTAAGGGGAAAATGAAGGATAATATTTAAAAAAGAATAAAATTATCTGTTACTTTTTTTCGTGGTATTCTCTCACTCAAAAATGTGGAAGAATGGGCAGCCCAGGTAGCTCAGCAGTTTAGTGCTGCCTTCAGCCCAGGGCCTGATCCCAGAGACCCGGGATCAAGTCCCACCTCAGGCTCCCTGCATGGAGCCTGCTTCTCCCTCTGCCTGTGTCTCTGCCTCTCTCTCTTTCTCTCTCTCTCTCTCCCTGTGTCTCTCATGAATAAATAAATAAAACCCTTTTTAAAAAAATGTGGAAGAAGCCCTTGAAAATTAATTAAAACTATTGAGAGACCAGTACATGCTTAGAAAATAAAATATATAGAAATCACTAAGTCTGGAGCCACACTGCCTGAACTCAAATTCTAGCTCTGATGCTTATCTATCAGTTACAGAAACTTGGGCAAGTCGCCTAATGTTAGTGCCTCAGTTTCCCCATTTGTGAATAAATGATTATATGTAAAGCCTTAGAACGGTGCCTGCTGCACAGTACAGTATAAATGTTTGCTGTTACTGTTGTGTTCACTGCTATTCCCAGCTTGACCATAATCTTGGAGTAAAATGTAACTAAGAAGATGCCATTTACAACCTACCAAAAACATATACAATGCCTAGGACAAAACCTAACAAGAAATACTAATTAAATGGAGGAAGTCTTAATTTTTTAAAGCTGTTAGTTCTCCCAAAGTAACTTTTAAATTTAATATAATTTCAACTAAAATCCCAGTAACTTTTAGGGACTTGCTAAATATTTTAAAGTTTATCTGGAGTATTAGAGATATATGAAGCTAATCCAAAAAATTTTGAAACAGAAGCATTCACAAGAGGGTGATGTGACCCACCCATACTAGAACACATTATATCATTATTGTAATAAAAATATTATAGTTCAATGGGATACAAACTAGAAAGTACAAGTGTATTAAATTTATAAAAGTAGGTTTTTCAATTTAAATAGATTTCTTACATCTTTACTAATTTTCCTAGCTCTCAGAATGTACTTATGAGGAAAATCTTTTGTGCCTCCGATAATGGCTTCTTTAGATGTTTGAGAGTTTCTTCTTTTCAAATATGATTTTTAGTGTTTTATTATTGAGGCAGCATCCTGTCATTTTTCTGTTGCCGATTCAACATCAAGTGTCACAAGCCTATATTTAGTCAACTGAAGTTATTTTAAAAAAATACCCATTTCACTTGGTTTACTAAATTTCTCATTTTAAGAAATGAGTTAAGTGTATATGTGAATAAAGCAGTCTGAATTCTCCACTCCCATAAGCACAGAGCTTCCTCAACTTACACTGGGGGTTATGTCCAGATAAACTTGTCGGAAGTTGAAAGTACCATAAATTGAAAATGCATTTAACAAACCTAACCTACCAAACTTCACAGTGTAGCCCTAGCTTACATTAAACTAGCCTACAGCCAGGCACAGTCATCTGACACAAAAGCCTATTTCACAGTCAAGTGTTGGATAGCTCATGCAATTGATGGAATACTGTGCTGAAAGTGACAAACAGAATGGTTTGAAGTCTTTCAGTTGTTAGCCCTGGTGATCTCGTGGCTGACTGGGAGCTGCCACCACCACTGAGCATCACGGGAGAAGGTCTACTGCATATCTCGAGCTCAGTGGGGAGAATAAAAATTGCAGATTCGAAGTACAGCTTCCACTGAATGTGTATCGCTTTTGCGCATGGTCAAGTTGAAAAATCTTAAGTCAAACTATCATAAGTCAGGGATGGTCAATATATGTATTCTAATATAATAGTATCACAGATCTTTCTGGGTTCTAATTCTCCGATTACTTTTTTTTTCCTCAATCCAATTCAGATTTATAAAACTTATAAATGAATTGTATTCTCTTCAGTTAATTCTGCAATGCTTTTTAGAAGCTGAGTGTAACTGGGTGGCAGTGCACTTCCAGTTGAGCAAGAGGAGGTCTGGAATAATGACTGGACCCGGTTGAAAAGTCCACCTACCTACACAGTGTCTGCCACGGTCCTGAGCTGCAGTGTTTTCTATTAGCTCCAGGTCACCAATGTTTACTGGTAATACTTTTGGGTTTCTCTTCCCCCTCTCTTCCCCCCACAATGGGGATGCGTCTCCATTGAAAAAACAGGAAAAGAATTTGTACTTCCAAAATTCTTACTCTGTATTGAGACAGTTTATGTATGACCGATGTAAAAGACTCTGAGCTCCTTGTGTTCTTCATGTTTATATACTTTTACAATTACAATGAACAGTGTTCATTGAATGACTGAAGATTTCCCCCCAAATGCCTCTTGTGAATCTTCAGACAGAAAGAGAGATTCCTTCCACCTGATTCTGAGAACATCTCTGTAACTTAGAATGAGATTTGTGGTCACGGTAATCAAATTTTCATTGGTTTTAGGAGGAAGGAAACAGCTGCATGGATTGATGAAAGAAGAAAGCCTACACAGTTTTAAAAATATATATACTAGCTTTCTGGGTTTTTTTCCCCTCTCTGCAGTTAGCTGCTTGAATTTTTAGCAGATAGCCATATTTCTAATCATAATATTGCCACAGTATTATTAATAGTATTTCCAGTACCCATTTAGTCAGCCTCGTGATTTTTATCAGGCAAGTCCTCCTCCTTCCCCCCTCTTAATTCTGTGGAACTGGAAAGTGATTAAAGTTATACACATGGCCAGAATTAGGATATTTGCTAGAGTTAGTTCTAAGAACATAATCCATGATAAAAACATGTCCTTGTAGCACCTTGAAGTGGTCTTAATAAAGAACTGAAACTATTTTTTTAGTTTGTTTTTTGCTGGAATTATGTTAGAAAAAACCAGATACATTTTATGATTTCCTGCAACTCAGAAGTAATTACCAAATTCATAATTCTGTAAGTAGCAGATTTTTAATACCTACATTATTAGAACATACCAGATTTATTGTCTAGAAGCCAGCCTTTGAAGTTAATAAAATGTGGTTGTCAGTGTTGCAAATACCTGTTAAATCTTGTATATTATTTTGTATGCATATAAAACATCCATGAGGAAATGAAGCCTCATAAGAAGTTCTGGGAACTTTTACAGATTGCTATATTTCTCTCCTCAAAAATTTGATACTTGTTCAGTTCTGCTTCCTTGTTTAAATTAAAGGAGGTTTGATCTCAATCTTTTATTTCCAAAAAGTTTTAAGTATAATTTTAGAATTATTCCTTTTGCATTTATTAAGTTTTGCTTAAAAATATACTTGTTGACTGTATCCTTTGCTGTGCAAAAGCTTCTTATCTTGATGAAGTCCCAATAGTTCATTTTTGCTTTTGTTTCTTTTGCCTTCGTGGATGTATCTTGCAAGAAGTTACTGTGGCCGAGTTCAAAAGGGTGTTGCCTGTGTTCTCCTCTAGGATTTTGATGGAGTCTTGTCTCACATTTAGATCTTTCATCCATTTTGAGTTTATCTTTCTGTATGGTGAAAGAGAGTGGTCTAGTTTCATTCTTCTGCATGTGGATGTCCAATTTTCCCAGCACCATTTATTGAAGAGACTGTCTTTCTTCCAGTGGATAGTCTTTCCTCCTTTATCGAATATTAGTTGCCCATAAAGTTGAGGGTCCACTTCTGGATTCTCTATTCTGTTCCATTGATCTATGTGTCTGTTTTTGTGCCAGTACCACACTGTCTTGATGACCACAGCTTTGTAGTACAACCTGAAATCTGGCATTGTGATGCCCCCAGCTATGGTTTTCTTTTTTAAAATTCCCCTGGCTATTCGGGGTCTTTTCTGATTCCACACAAATCTTAAAATAATTTGTTCTAACTCTCTGAAGAAAGTCCATGGTATTTTGATAGGGATTGCATTAAACGTGTACATTGCCCTGGGTAACATTAAAAGACAACCTACAGAATGGGAGAAGATATTTGCAAATGACGTATCAGATAAAGGGCTAGTTTCCAAGATCTATAAAGAACTTATTAAACTCAACAGCAAAGAAACAAATAATCCAATCATGAAATGGGCAAAATACATGAAGAGCAATCTCCTAGAGGAAGACATAGACATGGCCAACACGCACATGAGAAAATGCTCTGCATCACTTGCCATCAGGGAAATACAAATCAAAACCACAAAGAGATACCACCTCACACCCGTGAGAATGGGGAAAATTAACAAGACAGGAAACCACACATGTTGGAGAGGATGCGGAGAAAAGGGAACCCTCCTACACTGTTGGTGGGAATGTGAACTGGTGCAGCCACTCTGGAAAACTGTGTGGAGGTTCCTCAAAGAGTTAAAAATAGACCTGCCCTACGACCCAGCAATTGCACTGTTGGGGATTTACCCCAAAGATACAGATGCAATGAAACACCGGGACACCTGCACCCTGATGTTTCTAGCAGCAATGTCCACAATAGCCAAACTGTGGAAGGAGCCTCGGTGTCCATCGAAAGATGAATGGATAGAGAAGATGTGGTTTATGTATACAATGGAATATTACTCAGCCATTAGAAATGACAAATACCCACCATTTGCTTCGATGTGGATGGAACTGGAGGGTATTATGCTGAGTGAAGTAAGCCAGTCGGAGAAGGACAAACATTATATGTTCTCATTCATTTGGGGAATATAAATAATAGTGAAAGGGAATAGAAGGGAAGGGAGAAGAAATGGGTAAGAAATATCAGAAAGGGAGACAGAACATAAAGACTCCTAACTCTGGGAAACGAACTAGGGGTGGTGGAAGGGGAGGAGGGTGGGGGGTGGGAGTGAATGGGTGATGGGCACTGAGGGGCACACTTGACAGGATGAGCACTGGGTGTTATTCTGTATGTTGGTAAATTGAACACCAATAAAAAATAAATTTATTATTAAGAGAATAAAATAAAAATATACTTGTATACTTTCTTAGAATACTGCCTAGAACATAAATATTCAAAAATGGTAGATATTGCCTTTAATGTTATTTTCTAAAATATGGTACTTGATGCATGGTTAGATCTATATTTATCTTTTCTGGGATAGACTTTCAGAGATAGTATGCAGTTTAAAAAAAGCTAGCAAAGGTCTTAACACCCTGAGATGATTTGAAGGATCTTCCTGCAGTTGTGGATACCCATACCCTGGTCAAAAAAAAAGGTGAGTGGGGGTTGGGTAACTGGGTGATGGGCACTGAGGAGGGCATTTGATGGGATGAGCACTGGGTGTTATACTGTATTTTGGCAAATAAAACTTCAATAAAAACAAATAAAATAAAAAACAAAAGCAAACAAAAACAAAAGCAAAAACAAAACAACACAAAAAAAACCTGAAGGCTCCAATTAGAGAAGAAAAATTTCTTGGGCAGCCTGGGTGGCTCAGCGGTTTAGCGCCGCCTTCAGCCCAGGGCGTGATTCTGGGAACCCGGGATCAGGTCCCATGTCGGGCTCCCAGCATGGAGCCTGCTTCTCCCTCTGCCCATTTCTCTGTCTCTCTCTGTGTCTCTCATGAATAAATAAATAAAATCTTTTAAAAAAAAAGAAAGAAAAATTTCTTCTGGATATATTACAAACTGGTAGAACAAGTTAAGGTTAATAATTTAAATCTTTTTCATTCATAGCTTTACCAAAGAAGTAATGATTTTTATGCAATGGCAAAGAATAGACGCTTTAATGGATAATTCCACCATAAGCTGAGGTTTGGGTGCATACACTGTGGTTATGCTTCCCTCACTTGACTGCTTCTTTCTCATGTACACTTTCCCCAGGCTTTGGCATGTCCCCTATCTTGCCAACTCAGGGCAGCTTCCTCTTGTCCTTAGAACCCTTGCTGAGTGATGATGTGGTGTCTTTGCTACCCACTGCAATCACTTCTTTCAGTTGTAGCCTCATGGGTGACCACCCCAAGCTTCTGGATTGTAGAAAAAACTTAGAGAATGCATATTAGCTCATGAAGATTGGGCAGGTGCTGCCTGGTATACTTTCTCTAAATTTGTACCATGTGTTTTAATGTGTGGCAGCCAGGCATGAATCTTGCTCTCCCCGTTTTCACCCAAATAGTGTTTGCATTCATCTTTATTTTTGTATTTGGGTGATTCCCCACATGGAGAGCCAGCTACTCCTTCCTACCTCCTGTATTGTGATTGAGTTCCATTAAGTATAAGATTGCATTGGGCCAGCAGGCTGTGTGCTATCATTAAAAGTATGGAACTCTGGGAAATGAACAAGGGGTAGTGAAGGGGAAGTGGGCGGGGGGGTTGGGGTGACTGGGTGATGGACAATGAGGGGGGCACTTGGCGGGATGAGCACTGGGTGTTATGCTATATGTTGGCAAATTGAACTCCAATAAAATTTTTTTTTTAAGTATGTAGCAAGTCAACCAAGAGCTGATTTGGAATTGATAGGATAAGATATACTTCAAGGTCATTGGTAGTGGTAGGATTTAAAAGAAAAGAACCACAGGGTTTTTTTTTTTTCTTAAGGTTTCATTTACATTCTAGTTAACACGCAGTGTAATGTTAGTTTTAGGTATATAATAGAGTGATTCAACACATCCATACATCACCCGGGGCTCATCGCAAGTGTACTTCTTAACACTTGTTACCTGTTTAGCCCAAACCCCTATCCACGTTTTTTGAGAACAGCGATATGGGTTTATATATGGGGAAATAGAAAAAGAGTAAGATTCAGTCAAAAAGTAAAAGCGAATTTCTTTTCATGTGTTACCTTTTAATCTTAAGTTTTGCAATTTTCACATCTGTGCTCTGTTCTGCTCTTATTGCCAGATGAACAGTTAACCATAATTTTGTGGTGAGAGAGCTATTCTGTTCATTCGGGGTCTGAATGCAACGAGCAGTTCAAAGTTTATTTCACTAGTTGATCTGGAGAATATTGTTCATTTATCAATTCCTGCATTTGCGAGTTAATTTACCATTGCTGATTTCATTCTACATTCCTTGGCTCAGGTTGATTATACATATCAGAATGTATCCATTTAGAAAAAATTAACTCTGCTATGTAGCCATGTGGCATTAATTGATAATATTTCTTTAGCATAGATTTATATGGCCATGCACTCTTGTCACTTTGGTTCAGTAAACTCTTGTCTTAAATTCTCGATTTAGCTAACATTGCTGGGGATAATGATTTTGAATTAATGCAGTTTGTTAGCAGATGTAGACTGCAGTGATAGCAAGGATGTCCTGCTACATCTTCTTCAGACTGATGTATGAAATAGCATATCCCATTTATTTTTGTACAACATTATAAACAACATCTGTGCCTCTGCTTTCCTGACAAGGATGGAGCAACTAAAATCTGAGAAGATTTATACCATGGTTTATCATCTTACCAGGTGATTTTCATGGCAACCTTAAAAGCTTAAACCTGGAGCTTAAAGTATTGCTCAGGTATGGATCGTGGATTAGTTTAAATAATGCCTTAAAAATCAGTTTACTCTTTTAGCCATTTGGCACAATATAGAGACACTTGACACTTGATGGGGCTTTGAATTTAATTAGAGGCATCATAAGGTATGACCCTAAGTTAGTTAGCCTGCATCGAAATACCTTTTGTGTGACCAAATTAAAAATGGGCAAGCATATTTGTCATTTCAGTACAATGTGGTTACATTTTCTGCCTTCTAAGTATGCAAATTGCAGAGCACCTGGGTGGTTCAGTGGGTTAAGCATCAGGCCCTTGGTTTCATCCTAGGTCATGATCTCTGGTCATGAGATCGAGCCCCGTACCAGGCTCTGCACTCAGTAGGGAGTCTGCTTGCAGATTCTCTCCTTCTGCCTCTTACTTCTTCTCTTTCTCTCAAATAAATAAATAGATAGATAGATAGATAGATAGATAGATAGATAGATAGATAGATAAATCTTTACAAATGAAATAAAATGTGGAAGTTGAAGTTTTGGATTATGTTTATGCAGCACTTAAAAACCCAGGAGCTCTTATGAAGACCCTATCATCATATCATGATTAAGTTCAGTTGTGGTTGGGATTCTGCACCCCTGCAACTCTTTGGCTTGAGTCAAAGAGTAATTGTCAGCCTACTTACTTTTTGTTGACTTAGATATGTACCACGTACCTGGGGTACAATTGGGGCAAATTGTCTGTGACATAAGGGTGAAGTGAAAAGTATATGTCTGTAGTCTTTTATCTTTCATTTAGAAACTAGACACATGTTTCCTTCATGCAAAGGAAAGAAAATCACAAGGACCTATGCTTGTCTCTCTTTAGAACTCTCTAGAATTAGCTTGTCATGAAATGTAAAACTAATGTGCAGTTGTAAAAACTGCTGCCAGCTTTTTGCTCACTACTGCCTGATGGCTAAGTAGATTTGGAAATGAAAGGGGTTATTATAAAGTGATTACTGAATAGCTAGGTATGTCATTTTAAACAAGCAGTTAAAATCTCTCTGTTAGACATTCAGGCTGTATGTAGTCTTGTTTTGTATCATTCATATTTAAGACATGATTTTGATTGTGGAGGAGTAATCAAGCACTAGGGGTAATTTAAGAAAAAAAAATATACTGGGTGATATTTCCTTTCATTCCTTATTAAAATACATTAGAATTTAAATGAGGCATTCTCTAAAATGTGTAACTATTAAGTATGTACCTAATATAAAAATCCAAATGCCAGTTGGCTCTAGTTCAGAGTTGAAAATTCTTTGCCTGACTAAAAACTTACCTTCTTTTAAAACTCCAGTAAAACCTATTGTAAACTAATGTATCAAAAGTGCCACGTATCAAAGAATGAATGGCTTAAAATTTTTGACTCTTAATATCTCATTACTGTTATTTTCATATGGGAGGGCAAATGCCTTGAGGAATCTTAAAAGGAAAAATTAAAATCAAAATAAAATAAAGTTCAGCTAATGAGGTCTTTTCCTTTATTTCTCTCATCCTTGTAAATGTTTTTTCATGGAACCACCATCTATGTCAGTGGCTTGAACAGTCATATAACCCTGTGACCTTGAGCTTCATGTTTACCCTAAGTGCCACACTCACACTGGGTATCCTTCTATGGATACGACACAGGCAGCGAACAATCAGATACATCACGACCCAAGCCCTTCTCCTGTCTCACTGTCTTGGCAAGACTGCCTTCAGTTCAAGTTTTTCTTATTCTGCTCTTATCCCACCCATCTTTCCCACCCCTAACCATCTAATGGACTACATTTCATGATTTGTGTTTCCTTTTTTTTTTTTTTTTTTAAATTTTATTTATTTATGATAGTCACAGAGAGAGAGAGAGAGGCAGAGACACAGGCAGAGGGAGAAGCAGGCTCCATGCACCGGGAGCCCGATGTGGGATTCGATCCCGGGTCTCCAGGATCGCGCCCTGGGCCAAAGGCAGGCGCCAAACCGCTGCGCCACCCAGGGATCCCCATGATTTGTGTTTCCTAGCCGTTTCTCAGATTGTCATTCTCCTGGTACGGTCTGAGTTCACCATTGCCGATAGAGTCCTCCTGTGGGAGCTCCAGCCTTCCACCCTTCCCTCTCCAGTCTGTCCTCTGCTGGTTACCTGTGTCTGCTTCTGAGGCTCATCTGAGCTCTCCTGCCCATAGCTGTACCCCTAATCCTGCACTGTCTCCAGGATCTTTACAGACCTCATGCAGGGGAAATTAGAACAAGACATGCAGTTCATCACTTCATTACTCTGCTCTGGCTGCACTGTCAATTTGTTTTACCCCAGTGATAACTGAGCAGATCAGATCTCAACTCACACTTCATGGCAAGCAACTAGAGGCCTATCATGCTGCAGAACCTAATCTTTTCTTTTTAATATGCCTCATATTTCCCCTGAATCCCATTCTGTGCCTAGGACTTTGCTAGTCAGTGTTATAGAATTTTCTATATTAACTTTACACCCTGTTTTAGTCTGCTGAATAGACATGGTTATGTGATCACTTGATATTATGTCTTCATTTATCAGTGGTCCACTCTACCTAGATTATCTCTTCTATTATTTGGTCCTATGCTAATTTCTTTATAATATATGCTTGCTTTTCCGGTTTACATTAGAAATCAGCTTTGTATGTAGTATGTTGATTTTCTGGTTTTCTTTTTTTTAAGTTATGTTATATATTTAGTTTTTCAGGGTGTTTTGCTTTGGGTTGTTGTTTTGTTTTGTTTGTTAGTTCTTTTTTACATCATCCATGTTTGGGGAATGACCATTTTCTATTCCTGATTCTTTCATAGAGGGAAAAGGACTTGGTCCTCAGCCCTTCCCTCTATCACAGACAAAGCCAGACACTAAAGTGGTAAAGACAGATTTTAATCCAACATGTACTATTGTAATAGGGAAAAGAGTCCAGCAAGAACTAAACGCAACTTGGATTTGCTCCAAGATAACTGGAGAATGAAAGGGGTTGAGCAAGTGCTTAGTTGAATTAGGGAAGCAAAAATTTGCAAAAATCTAGAAGAGTGTGTTGGTCCATACAACACCCATCTGGTTTGCTAACTGGCATTTATCCAAGTTGGGCTGCTGCCCTCTATCAGAGACTGGGACAAAGAGGCCCTGTCTTTAGGTGTCACTGGAACAAACCATCAGTTTTTTGGGTAGCCTAGAGTTTCCTCAGGCAGGGACTTTAACTGGGATCTGGTCACCTAGGGATGCAGCTTTGAGTGGTTGGAAACTGTTAGGGTTTATTCAAGTCTTTATAGGCCAAAGTGAGGCTGGGGGAGGAAGTGCTCAGCAGAGCCAGCTGGAGTTTGGTCACAGAGAGAATCTTTGTCACTTTCACTCCTTCCCATGTGAGGAGTGGTGACTCAGAATGATGACTTTCAAAAAAGGAAGTGAGGAGAGGGGCACCTGTGGTTCAGTCAGTTAAGTGTCCAACTCTTGATTTTAACTCAGGACATGATCTCAGGGTCGTGAGATTGAACCCTGTGTGTAACTGCATGGCCAGCATGCAGCCTACTTGAGACTCTCTCTGCCTCTGCCCCTCCCCCACCTGTCTTGGCTTGCATGCACATGCACAATCTCTCTCTATCTCTAAAAAATAACAAACTGAAGATATGTGATCAACTCCTTCTGGGTATGGTTCTCAGGACATAATTGTTCTTTTCTATAACCACAGATAAATTGACCTCCTCCTAAGTTGGAGTGAAGAGTTTTTGGATCTCCCAGTGAATGAAGGGGGATGTGGAATTTAATTCAAAAACAGATGCTTAACTACAGAGAACAAACTAGTCATTGCCAGAGGGCAGGTTGAGCGGGGGGATGGGTGAAATAGATAAAGGGGATCAAGAGTACAGTTACCTTGATGAGCACTGAGAATTGTATAGAATTGTTGAATAATTATAATGCATACCTGAAACTAATATAACACTATGTTAGTTATACTTCAATTAAAAAAAAGAATGGATTTACTGTACAACTGCAGTAATCAAATCATTGTGGTATTGGGATAAAGATAGACATATAGATCACTGTGATAGAATTGAAAGTTTAGAAGTAACCCCTTACTACATTTATGGTCAGCTTATTTTCAACAAGAGTGCAAAAAGACCATTCAATGCAGAAAGAACAGTCTTTTCAACATATGATGCTGGGATGATTAGACATCCACATGCAAGAGAATCACGTCAGACAACTTCTTTACAACATTTACAAAACTTATCTCAAAATAAATCATATACCTAAATGTAAGACCCAAAATTATAAAAATTTTTGAAGAAAACCTAAGTACATAAATCTTTGTGACCTCCATGTGGATTAGGCAATGGTTTCTTAGATATGACACTAAAAGCACAATTGATGAAAGAAAAAATATACTCAACATAATGAAGCTTAAAATGTTTGTTCTTCGGGGACACCTGGGTGGCTCAGTGTTTGAGCATCTGCCTACGGCTCCGGCCGTGATACCAGGGTCCTGGGATCAAGTCCCTCAAAGGGCTCCCCATGAGGAGCTTCTTTCTCCCTCTGCCTTTATCTCTGCCTCTCTCAGTGTCTCTAATGAAAAAATAAATAAAATCCTAAAAAAAAAAAAAGGAAAGACTGGCATGTATAATATATAAAAAGCTCCTACAACTCAATTAGAAAAAAGACAACCGAGTCAAAAATGGGCCAAAAATTGCAGTAGACATTTCTCTAAAGAAGATATACAGATGACTAGTAAGCACAAGAAAAAATGCTTAACATCTTTAGCCATTAGAAAAATGAAAACCAAAACTGTAATGAGATACCACTTCATACCCACTAGCATTGCTATAAGAAAAAGGTAAAATAAAAAATATGGAAATAAACAGGTGTTGCTAATGATGTGGAGAAACTGGATCCCTCATAGAAATGCTGATGGGAATGTAGATGGTGTAGCTACTTTGGAAACAGTCTGACAGTTCCTCAAATGGTTAAACCTAGAGTTGTCATACGTCCCCATAATCCCACTCATAGCTTTAGACCCAGGAATATACCTAGGACATATGAAAACATGCCCAAACAAAACTTGTACATGAAAGTTCACGGTAACACATTCAAAGAGTGGAAACGATCTACAGTTCCCATCAAGTGATGAATGCACAAAAAAAAAAAAACAAAAAAAACAGGTGGTGTATCTATACAATAGAATATTATTTGGCAATAAAAAGGAGTGAAATAATGATACATGTACAACATGGATGAACTGTGGGAATATTATGCTAAGTATAGGGAAGCCAATTAAAAAAGACCACATATTGTCTGATTTCAGTTGTATAAAATGTCCAGAAGAGAGAAGTCTATACAATAGAGTAATGTTTTCCCAGGGCTGTAAGTAGTAGGATTGGTGGGAAATGAAGAGTGACTGCTAAGTGATGAGTCTATTTGGGGGATTATGAAAATATTTTAACTTAGTGGTGATGTTTACATAACTCTGTGAATATACTAAAAAAATTGAATCATTTAATTTAAAGGGATGTATTTTATGACATTAAAGCTGAAAAAGATATTTTAAAAAGAATTGAATGAGGGCACCTGTGTGGCCTAGTCAGTTAAGCATCTGCCTTCGATTCAGGTCATTGATCTCAGGGTCCTGGGATTGAGCCCTGAGTTGGGCTCCCTGTTCAGCGGGGAGTCTACTTCTCCCTCTGTTCTTCCCTCTGCTCATTCTCTCTCAAATAAATAAATAAAAGCTTTATAAAAAGAGTTAAATGAGGAACAATAGGAGTAGACGTAGTAGCAAGCTTATATCAGGTCACAGACGTAAGCCTTTTTCTTCAGTCACCTTTATCAGTAATAACCTGACGGATTGATCTTCACAACTCTCCTGTCATTGGGTCTCTATCTCTCAGTTGAGAACCTGAAAGAGAAGACAGACTTCCTAAAACCTCAACCTCAACATACTTATGTATAGCTGAGAAGACCACCTATCTTGTATCTTGTCTCTATCTTGCATCTATATCTTATATCCAGACTCTTGTATTTATTTTTCTTAACTGATTCCCAGCATGGAGAGGGGAGCAATTGGGGAGAAAATGTGATAGTTTATCACGACCTCCTCCCCACCATCCCCAATCTGTGTTTCTATAGGTTCTCCATGATTTGGTTTCCTTGCTGGAACCTGTTATCTTTTCATAGACACCATTTGTATTCTCTCATCTCTCCCTGATCTACAAAGGTCTAGTTTTGGGACCTATCACTCCACAGTATTGCCAGTGTGGTCAAATTGACTTTGTCAGGGCACATCATTCAGAGCATAGATGGTTGTCTTCAAAATCCAGATTCCTGGACTTTCCTATCAAAACTAAGCATTACCACCACCTCACATTGGTCCAGGTAGGTCCCTACTATATCTGACACTTGTGCTCTTGCTCCAAGTTATTAGTAAGTGAGAAATGTCTGGGAATATAAGAAAATGGGCACCAAGTCAAAATAAACATTATTTTAAATTCTGGAAGATTTTTTTTCTTTGCTAATAACTCAACTTCAGAAAGTCTGAAGAAAGCTAAGATTTTTTTTCAGTTTATTATATATATCAGTAACCTATTAGAATCATTATCTCTGAAACCTTATGAAAATGCCTACTTCATTTTCAACATGGTAAGATCCATGAGTATTTTATTTTATTCTTAAAATTTTAATTCCAGTATAGTTAACATACAGTGTTATATTAGCTTCAGTTATACAATATAGTGATTCAACAATTTTATAACTTATTCCGTCGTCATCACAAGTGTGCTCCTTAATCCTCATCACCTGTTTCACCATCCCCCCACCCACCTCCCCTCTGGTAACCATCAGTGTGTTCTCTATAATGTTTTTTGATTTCTCTCTTTTTTTCTTTGTTCTTTACTTTGCATCTTAAATTCCACACATGAGTGAAATCATATGGTATTTGTCTTTCTCAATGTAACTTATTTCACTTAGCATTATACTCTCCTAGGTCTATCCATGTGGTTGCAAATGGCAGGATTTCATTCTTTCTTCTGATTACCATTCCATTGTCGAATTATGAGTATTTTATAACTAAACTGAACGCTAGATGGCAAATTAATGATCTGCCTTATTAAGATTATAGTTTTTAATCAACTTCCAGGAAATATTCAAGGAAGCATACTTGTCAGTATTTTTTAAATTTTTTGTGGCAAATAATTAAAAATGAAAAATGTGTATCAGTCAATTGCAATTTATTTTTAAATGTTGAGTGATGAATTAGCTGTTATAATAATTCTTATTTGTGATAGTTCCCTTGTTATTTTATTAAAGAAATGATTCTTAGAAAATACAACAGGTTTAAAAAAAAGAAAGAAAAACTAGCACCAATAACCTAAGAATAAAAGTGTGCTGCATTATACTGGTCACACAGTATCCTTTCTCCCAGTGTTAAATTACTAGTGTATGTGTGCACCTGTCTGTAATTAGGGACTCCTTACCAGGTGGGTTGAAGGTGGTTTCCAGATTACCTCCAGGAGCTTTATAAAATCCCACTTTACCCTGATTCCCACCACCTCCACCTTCCCCACAAGTGGCTGCATGTCTGAATGGAGGGATGTAGGAGGGGTGCCATGAAAAGGCAAGAGATTCCTGGAGGGGCTTTCTGACCCCACCCCTCCTTGTTTTGGTGGGCTGTGGAGATGAGCATGTTTAGAACTCTTTTTTCCAATTGACATTAGGGACAAAGTTATTTGAAGGAGAAGTTTGGAGTAGTCATTCATAAATAAATGTAACAGACTACTCTCGAGGGGATATGGAACAGGTGACAGACCTGCAAAAATGTTGGAATTGATAACTATGAATCAGTTCATCTTCAACAAATAATTGATTGGTTTTCTGGCTTCCAGGAAAATCCACATTGCCTTTCCATTTTTTTCTTTTTTTTTAATTTAAATTCCAATTGGTTAACATACAGTGTGATATTAGTTTCAGGTGTACAATATAGTGATTCAACACTTTCATATAACACCTGGTGCATATTAAGTGCCCTCCGTAATCCCCATCACTAGTTTCACGCATCACCCCCTTCATCTCCCCTCCGGTAACTATGAGTTTGTTCTTTCTAGTTAAGAGTATGTTTTGTGATTTGCATCTCTCTCTCTCTCTCTTCTTCCCTTTGCACATTTGTTTTCTTAAATTTCACATTTGAGTGAAATCATATGGTCTTTGCCTTTCTCTGACTGACTTATTTCACTTACATAATAGTCTCTAGCTTCATCCATGTGGTTGCAAATGGTAAAATTTCATCCCTTTTTATGACTAATATTCCAGCGTATGTGTGTATGTGTATCTTTTTTTTAAAGTTTTGATTTAAATTCCAGTTAGTTAACATACAGCCACTGTGGAAAACAGTATGGAGTTTCCTCAAAAAGTTAAAAATAGAACTACCCTAGGATCCAGCAATTTCACAAATAGCTATTTACCCAAAGAATACAAAATCACTAATTCAAAAGGATAGATGCACCCCAGTGTTTATAGCAGCATTATCTACCATAGCCAAATTGTGGAAGCAGCCCAAGTGTCCATGAACTGATGAAGTTGATAGATAGATAGATAGATAGATAGATAGATAGATAGATATAGATATAAAATAAGGAAGATATGGTGTATATTTACATACAATGGAATTTTACTCAGTTATAAAAAGAAAGAAATCTTGCTGCTCACAATGACATGGATGGAAACTTCCCATATTTTTAAATCAGAAAATTGAGCTTTGTCATAGTACCCTGTACTTAACTATGTGGAAAGGTTAGAAAAAGAACATTGCAGGGCACCTGGGTGGCTCAGTGGTTGAACATCTGCCTTTGGCTTGGGTGGTGATCCTGGGGTTCTGGGATTAAGTCCGCATCAGGCTCCCCACAGGAGCCTGCTTCTCCCTCTGCCTGTGTCTCTGCCTCTCTCTTAGTATCTCTCATGAATAAATAAATAAAACCTTAAAAAAAGAACATTGCAAAATCAGAAAGATGGGAAAATGGAGTTAACTCCACACAAAAACTACTTTTAGGGTAAATAGCATGCTACTGTGGTGCTAATAAGATAGTGAATTCTGGAGATAATCCAGCAGAAAAGTAAACTACATTTTACAAAAAGAGCATTTTTTAAAATTTCTTTGCTGTTTGGGAAACAAATAATTTCAAGCTATGATTTTTGGTTTCTTCCTTCTTACCTTTTTAAAATAAAAGAAAGTGGTTCATTTTTTTCCTATAGTAATCCCTCTGTAGCCCTGCTATTATAATCCCAAGTAGGATGCTGACAGCTGGCTATCCTTCTAGAACTGTGTTTCTATCCTCTCATTCTCTAGGTGCCGTAGAAGATTAGAAGGATGGAAAACTTGGGTTTTTAAATACAACCTTATCAATTATATGTAACTTTAAATTGAGGAAAGTTTTTTCCCCCCAAACAAGTTGTTGATGAAAACTAGGAAGAATCATAGTACAGTGATCAGTCTAGCATAGTTGAGTATGTTTTTTTGTGGAACTATTGGCCCAGACTCCTCAAACAGAAAAATGCAATTATAAAAAAATTGTAAATACCAAAATAGGAGGCTCTGAACACATCAAAATGTTTTAAATAACATTTCTCTGCTTAGTATTAACTAGAGGGAATGATTATTACAGGTAGAACTAAAGTTATTTATGACTGGCTTTTGTCCAACATCAGTCACATTACTTCTCTAACCGAGAGTGAAAGGCCATAGTACTCTTTAGCTCTGGATAGAATAGTAGATCCAAACTCCCAAGGCTTTTTTGGGTATCACAGATTAATAAGGGTCAGAAGAGGTCAAAACCCATTTGAAACCAATTTTTGACAGTTCTCTAAAACTCTGTGGAAATCATTTTGCCACCTCCTATTTGATATAGTCTGCAAGAAATACCAAGGCAGTCTTTTACTGCAGACTCATTTTTATTTCATACAAAGGTTTTTTTGTAAAGTTCATCTATAGGATGAATTGCACTTTGTGCCAGTGCATCAAAACAATTGAAGGTTCTAATTGTGCTGTAGAGTGATAGTGTTCCTTCTACAGGGATGAACTTTACACTTTGGAAATGTCACAAAGAAGCTCAAGCCAAAACAGACAATGCCAGGGATTAGTGGAAGCCAAGTTTATAGTGCAACTTCTTTAAAGCAATAAAGTAAAACAGAGGTGCAAGTCAAAACACAGAACTTGGAAGGACTTCTTGTAAAACATTAGTAAATACTGGAGAAGATGAGTCATTCCTTGAATTGGCTTATGAAAATGAAATAACTGAGCTGGATTCTTGTCATTTATCATTCTGCATTAGTATCCTTTTATCAAATGTGTCAATAGCAAATATAAGCATCTTCTAGGACAAAGCCTTCTTATTAGATGTGAGAGCAATATTCAACACACCTAATTGTTATAGAGCACTATAAAACATAGAAACATAATCGACATTATGAACAGTGGGATTTTGACCATGTGGGCCGATGAAAGTCTCAGTTTTTATTTTAAGAATAGTTGTGAAAGAGATTGATTTTCAGCCAAGTTTGAAAGGAACCAAGTTTGGAAGTCCCTTTTCTGGCAGATAAGAAGGTGACTATTACTGCATGTATATGGGTCAGTGAAAACAGATTACTTTGGAGGGAGAACTGTATTTGGGGGACAGCAGATAGATTTCCCTGACTGGCATAGAAAGCAGGAATGATTATGTCACCTGTTTGATAGCTCCGACTAATAATGGAAACATTTTCTTTTTGGCTCATATGATAAGGAGGCATCAATTAGATTCCCTCTGACTGGTTCAAAGGAACCGTCACGTATGAAAGGCATTCTGGCAATGGCATGAGGGACAGGTAAGATTAGAAATGAGTAACTGGAATTGGTACCTTCAAGAAAAGCAATTTTAGTACTTTACATGTGCATATGAATATTGAAATCTGGTCAATGAGTTAATGGTATTAGTTGACTGAAAAAAAATCCATATACCTCTGTCAACATGCATGCTTCAGGTCATGCTTCACAACGTACTTATTTCTGCGGACTTGGTTTTTCATAAGTTTTGAAATTTTTCACAAAAAAAAAAAAATGTCTTCTCTAGGATGCCTGGCTGGCTTCAGCAGCTGAAGTCTGCCTTCAGCTCAGGACATGATTCCAGGGTCCTGGGATCGAGCCCATCGTCAGACTCCTTGCTTAGTGGGGAGCCTGTATCTCCTTCTGCCCATCCCACTGCTTGTACTCTCGCTCTCTCTCTCAAATAAATAAAATCTTTTTTAAAAAAATGTCTTCTCCAAGAACTAAAAGTTCCTTTTAGTGTGCAACATATGTGTGTACATATACATACATATGTACACACACACACATATATATGCTAGAAACAAATCTCTTTGATCATGTAACTTGCACATTTTGAACACCACACAAACATACACACCTATGTACGCACACGGATTCAAACATGGCCATGGCATACAGTTCAGCTCATGCGATGTGTAAACACACAGTGTCCATTCATAGCATAAGCCTCATAGATGTATGTATTTTTTGTGGCGCCTTTATAGCAGATGAGAAAAAGTGCCTTGAGGAAGAGGTGCTCTTTCTAATTTACATAAAGATGCTGTTCAGGCTAGCCATGGCCTTGTACAGTTGCCTTCCTAGTAGCTCTCCCCTACAGTTGGAGGTCCTGAGTTTTATTTTGAACCTCACTGTGAGTATCCAGGAATGAAGGAGAGTGAAGTCCAGAAGCTTGGACAAGGACAATGAATGCAATAAATAAATAAATAAATAAACAAACAAACAAACAAACAAACAAACAAACTGTAAGTGTCAGAGTAAGGGGAGCAAAGGATTGAGACACAGCTTGCAGGCCCCAAAGGTCTGGCTTTAGGGATGAGGACATTACTGCTGTGGAGCCCATGACGCTTTATGGGAAAAGGGCTTTATGATGCTTTTGAGGTCACAGATCCCATCCATGGGTATGCATCCAGAAGAGTTAAATCTTTAATGAGACATTGTCTTGCTCCCTCAAGTCTGGTTAGTAGTAACCATAGTCTTTTTCCCATGAAAAACAAAGATCAACTATTCTCCAGAAAGGAGATTTCAGAAAGTTCAACAATGTTGCTGGAATATTCATGCCTTCTGTATAATAATCTTTTTTGAAGCTATTGTATAATATTTGATTTAAACAAAAGAATACATGCAACCTACATAAATTATGTAACATAAGATCAATGGACTTCTCAGCTTAAAAGCAGACCATCCCTAGAAACTTTGTGTCTGATCTAACTGCATGCTTCTTCCCATTTTATCCCTCTGCCTCCAAGTCAGAGGGAACTGGTGTAAAGTTTACCTTTGCTCTTTTCTTAGTTGTTGGTTTTATCATATATGTATGCATTCTTAAACAATTCTCTTTTGCTTGCTTTTCAGTTTGGGGTTTTTTTGCATTTTTTTAAAGATTTATTTACTTACTGAGAGAGCGAGAGATGAGGGGAGGAGCAGACAGACACAGAGAGGGAGAGAGAAATTCCAGCAGACTCCCCGCTGAGCAGAGAGCCTGTGGCAGGGCTCAGTCTCATGACCAAGACCATGACCTGAGCCAAAATCAAGAGTCAGACGCCTAACCAGCTGAGCCACCCAGGCACCCCTTGTTTTTCAGTTTTATTAAATCATATCCCAGTAGTCTTCTGTGACTTGAGTTTTTCACTCAATTCTGTGTTTCTAAGATTCATTTTTGCTTTATTCATTTTCACTACAGTATAATTTTCTGTTGTGTATTTATCTGCGTTCTAGTCAGTAGACATTTGGTTTATTTCTACACTTTTCTTCTGTATTCCTTTGTCAACAATGCTCTGAAGACATTTCTGTAGGTATTTCTTGGTGCCCACAGGGAACAGTGGCTCTAAGGATGTGTCTTTCAGACTCTTCTACTGCAGTGTGAAATATGTTTTATATTGCATCACAGTTACACAGACTCCTAGGAATTTGCAAAGGAGTGTGTATGTAGAGCTACAACAAAAATTGCACCATACAGTCCTCACCTTTGGACCAAAACAAATGTTAGTCTGAGTGTAAGACCTAGGGACCCAGCCTGCACTCTAAAAATAATCCTCTAAATTAAAGTTTCTCAAGCTTTAATGTGCAGATGCACATTAGACACTCACATTAGGAGGCAAGAAGTGGGGCCTGGGCATCTTCATTTCTCATGAGCTTTCAGGTGGGGCCCTGTTGCTGGTGTGAGAACCAAACTTTGAGTAGCAGAGCTCTAGGCTTGTTCCCCAAACTTCTCTGGGGATTAGATTGACCTGGGCTGCGTCTCCAAGGTGCAAATTTCGCAGCTTCATTACAAGATCACCAAATCAGCATCTCTGGGGAAAGGCCTAGGAAGCCTGATATTTTAAAAGTGTTCCAGATAACTCTTATCATCAGAGAAGTTTAGAAGTGCTGTTCTAGGATGTAAATATAACTACTAGGTCACAGAGTATTTGAATGTCTGTCTACCTTACAAGATGCTGCCAAGTGTTCTTCCATGGTAGCTGTACCACTCAAAACCCTCCTTCGTGGGGGGGGGGGGGGGTGTATAACACTTACCATTGACCTACATCTTGCCAAAGGTTAGTATGACCAGATTTCTCCATTTCTACTAGTCCGATTGGTATAAAATGGAATCTTGCTACAACCTTACTTTTTAGCCTTTCTCAGGTTAATATGAAGCTTGAACATATTTTTATGTTTATGTATTTTCCCTCTTCTTTGAGACTCATGTTTGTGGTTTTCATCCATTTCTCTTTTGAGTTACACCCTTTATCCTGTGATCCATGGGCATTCAGTGTGTATCCTGGATATCTTTCTTTTCTCAAATGGTTGCCAAGATCTTCTGTCTGTTGGTACACCTTGTATACTTTTCTGTGAAATACCTGTTTATATCTTTTGTCCATAGTCTATTTGGTTGGTTTTCTTTTTTTCCCAAGAATAAGCTTATTTATTAGCTTTCTTTGGTGGTACAGCTTAATAAACATAAATACGTTCTTGATTGTAATGTAGTATAAATAATCAAGCTCTTCATTGACACTTGGTGCTTCTTTTGTTTTTTTTTTCACTTGTTTTTTCCCAGTGTGGATACACAGGTTCCCCAGTGCTAACTGTCTTTACTCCAGTAGTCAGAATAAGAACTTCCAGCTCTCTCATTTATTAGCACTCTAGGCAGCTTCATGCCTATTCTTTCAGCATTACCACTGTTTGGTCACTGTAGCTATCTGTGCCTTCAAGGGAGAGTTCTGGGTGTCAAATCACTTTAAGTGCAGTACGAGTTGTATAAGGAGGAGCCTGTGTGGATGAGCCCGTGGTGTGGCACCTGTCAGTGTAAAGTGGTAACATCTGCCTTTATTTCCAGATGTAAACAAAATAATTTTGGAGGGCTTTCAACTTTTTTCCCTGAGCGATTTTTTTTTTCTTGGAGTCTTGTTTTTGAGTGAAGAGAAAAATCTTAACATAAATCTTGGATGGAATTGCAGCTCTAAATAGTTCAGAGTGCTATAGTTTTATTTCCTGGAAGAATAAATCCCTCTCTGTGGCATAAAAAAAAGGGGGATCTCTGGGTGGCTCAGTGGTTTAGCATCTGCCTTTGGCCCAGGGCGAGATCCTGGAGTCCCGGGATCGAGTCCCACGTCAGGCTCCCGGCATGGGCCTGCTCTCCCTCCTCCTGTGTCTCTGCCTCTCTCTCTATGTCTATCATAAATAATCTTTAAAAAAATAATAAATTAAATAAATAAATAAATAAATAAATAAATAAATAACTCCTGATACCTGATTGGAAAAGCTTCTCTAGTCCATTATTGGCCACAGGTGTTATGACTATTTAGGGGCATTGGCTCTGTATTTATTTTAGAGTCAACTCATCCTTTCTCAAGACTCTTCTTAGATTTTGATTGAACTTGCACTGATTCCAGTGGTTACTTTAGGGGGAAAGGATCGCTTTAGAATACTGAGTGTGCCTGTTCATGAACATGATATAACTCTACAGTTATGCTGATCCTCACCAATGCTTTTCAATGCATTTTTGGATTTTATTTTTGTTCTTTTGTAAGATTTGTTCCTGGGTCACCTATATATTTTGGTCCTCTTGTAAGTTATATCTTTTGAAAACTGGTATTCCAGTTTGTTATTGATGGATTTCTATACAAAGAATTTTAACAATGATTTATATTTAGCCACCTTGCTAAATACTTGCTGCTTCTTAGAATTTATAAAACCTGTGTGTGTGCTGACATGTAAGTGGTGTCTAGTTAGAGTTTTGTTTTTTCCTTATCAAATTTTATGCTTTGTACCTTCCTAACCATCTTGGCTAGAACTTCCAGGAAAATATTCATAGATGCAGTGATAGCTTGCATCCTTGTGTTCTTCCCTCATGTGTTACCATTCAGAACAATGTTTGCTGATTAGGTGTGTGAAATTTCATTCTGTTCTTATTTTGCCAAAAGTTTTTCCTATTATGAATGGACATTTTAATAAATACACTTTCTGCATTTATTTAAAACTATCCTATGGTTTTTCTTCTTTAATTTGCTAATGTGATGAATTACATTTATAGATATTTTATGTTAAATCATCCTAATTAATCTAAGTTGGTAATGCAGTATTGTCAGTTTTATATAAATATAATATATATTTATATATATATGAGTAGATTTGAATATTCTGTTCATAATTTACTCGTTGGTGCATGAATGAAATATGTTGCTCACACACGTTATCCTTATTTGGTTTTGTATTAAGATATCAATTCTTCATGTATTCTAAGGCTATCTATCTTATGGGGTGCATAAGAATTTATAATCTTCTTGGTGAATGTTTTATCTTTTTGATGAATTGAAACTTTTATCATTATGTAATGATTCTCTGTGTTCCCTTAATGCGACTATCCTGTGTTTCTTCTGATTATTTTGCAGTTACCTTTTTTATATTATTTTTCTTTTGAATTTCCAAGTACATATGGCTTAGATTTATTTCTTATAAACAATATGTAGCAGGGTATTGATTTTACATTGAGTGTAATTCCCCAGATCTTTTAATTGACAAAGTTTCATTTACATGTATTGTGATTTGTAATATATCTGAATGTGTTTCTACCAACAAGTAGAATTACACATATTAGTATTTGGGGTTTTTTCCCCTCTGAGTGTGTTAGGCTTTTAAAAATTGTTATTCTTTACTCTTGCAAAATATCACTCTACTGCTATTATTATAGTGGTTAACATAGAAAATAAAGTTACTGTACATATTTTTAAAAGCCTATACTTAATATCTTAAACTCCCCCCTCTTCCCAATGAGGTAAGGGTCTTATACTATTCTAACTCTGAGCATTGCCTTCCCTACTTATATTACTTACATTACAATAGTCAAAAATTAAATTCCATGCTATTTTCTGAAACCTCTCAGATTAGACATTATTATTATTTTACATATATAGAGTTAGATTTTTTTTTACTCATCTTATTTTTCGTAGCATCTCAGATATATCATTTTTATTTCTTTCTGAAGTTTATCCTTTAATGTAGGTTACTGGTAGTAATCTCACTCTGTTTTGATTCTTTGAAATCCTTTTTATTTCACCTTTACTTATAGAAAGATCACTTTACTAGTTTCCAATTTTAAGTTGACATATTTTCTCTCACACTTTTGATATATTATTCCCATTTTCTGCCTTCTCCTGATACTATTGAGAAACCTACTTTCAATCTAATTGCTATTACTTTATAAGTGATATGACTTTTCTCTCCAGGTATTTTTAAGATATTTTCTTTGATTTTAGTATCTGTAGTTTAACTACACTATGTCTAAGTATGGACTTAATATCATTTACCCTCTTTTGTATATATTATATATTCTTTATGTTTTAATTGATGTCTTTTGTCAGGTCTGGAAATTCCTCAGACTCTATCTGCTGGTAGTGTGCCTCCCCTCTGTTCTGTCTGTCCTCCTCCTGCAATACCAATTACAGACAAGTTAGACCCTCAAATTCTGTTCTGCATTTCTCATTACTATTTTCTTTTTTCTTAAAGATTTTATTTATTTATTCATTAGAGACACAGAGAGAGAGAGAGAGAGAGGCAGAGACACAGGCAGAAGGAGAAGCAAGCTCCACACAGGGAACCCAACGTGGGACTCGATCCCGGGTCTTCAGCATCACACCCTGGGCTGAAGGCAGCGCTAAACCGCTGAGCCACCAGGGCTGCCTCATTACTATTTTCAACCACTCCTTGTTTCTGGTTCTCTGTGCTGCATTCTAGATAATTTCCTCTCACCTATCTTCTAGTTCATTAATTTTCTCTTAAGCTGTGTCCAATCATGCTGTTTTATCCTTCCTTTGAGTTTTTGTTATAGTTTAATTTTTTATTTCTAAAAGTTATATTGTTTTTAAAATCCAACTTTTCATTTTTCATGATGGCATTCTCATTTTGGTGATTATATTTTTAAATTTGAAAGTGTTACTCAAAATTTATATTTTTCATCTGACAGTCTTGGGGATATAAATCTGTTGTTTCCTATTTCTGCTAACTCTCACTGGTGGCAGTTTTCTGGTGGGGTGTGTGTGTGTATGTGTGTGATCTCTGCTAATGAGCTCATATTTGGCTGGTCCTAATCTCAAAACAGGAGACATAACTTAAGGATGATTTTGTTCAGAGACAATTTGTAAACACAAATCCTGTCTCTTGGGATCCAGGAGGCAGTACTGACTATGGATGCTTTAGCTACTTCCAAGTATCTGAGATTAACCTGGAGCTAGAGGTTTAGCTTCCCTATCCTGCTCTGTGCCCAAGGGTTATTCTTTAGATTGCAGAGCTGAGGTAGGCATTTATCATTTTATTTTATTTTATTTAGACAAGGAACATGATATAAGGTGCCACTGGAGATACATCATGGTCTGTGCAATTAAATATATATATATATATATATATATATATATATATATATATATATATATATCTTATGCTGAATCTGGTTGTGTTGAAGTGGGAGAGTCCTTCATAGTGAATGATATGCCATTTTGATGTAATCTGAAAACTTAATGATTATTTTATTATTTTAGGGATACATTATCCATCAATTTATCTAATTCTGATGAGTTTGAATTTTTTATTTTTCTTTGATACACATATACATAATAGGATATAATGAATGGTAATTGGGAGAGATTCCTAACATAAACACTTGTCAAACACTATAGCCAGAGAAAAACAGTTCTGTACATAAATTTCCATTTCAAAGATTATGTCAAATACATAAGACAGTTCATAAACTGGTCCCAGATTAGACTTTGCTTATTTATATCTTACTGGAACTAGTACCAGTAATTCAAGATCTCTCCTCAGGAACAGGTTTTAGGTTTATAGCATTGAAATAGGATTTCACTGGGAGGAAAGGACTATCTGAATGTTGTTTTCCTTTTGGAGGGCAATTTAACATTATCTAGTACACTTGAAGACATGCTAACTCTACAAGCCAACAGTCCCACATTTTATGTCATCCCTGGCTAAGGGATATATAAGCAGGGATGCTCCTTGTTACACTGCTTGTAATAGAGAAAAAGTAGACTCAACCTATCTGTTCCTCAATGGAAGAATATATAAGTAAACTATGGTTTATTTGTTTAATGGAATTCTATACACCAATTAAAATTATAACTAGATTTATATTTTTCAACTTGACTAACATAGAATGAATTCTAAATTGCAAAGAATGGTAGCTTTTATATAAAATTGTAAGCATCCCAGATATATGTAATAAAAGTATAAAAAGATATCTGGGGGTAAAACATAATAACCTTGGGATTGCTTGCAGGAAAGTAGAAGAATTGAATGAGCAATATTTTATTTCTTTAATAAAACTGGTCTGAAGCCAAACATAAAATGTTAACATTTGATATTAGTAGGGACACAAGTAATTGTTTCATTTGGTCCTTTTCAATGTGTTTCAAAGGTTTTATTGCTTAAAATTTCAAAGACCTTAAATTAATGCCAACAAAAAGAACACTTTATGTTTACCAGAATAACAACTTTCAACCATTGTGTGACTTCTAGCCTTATTTTGTGCAGTTAATCAATCCAGGAAGAATAAAATATGACAAATGTTATTGCCATTGAGTACCTTGTCAATGCCTACATTTCTTTACTTCAGAAGTTGTCAACAGTTAAATGTTCATTGCCTCTTTTTTCCACTCACCTTTCAACATACTTTATTTAAGAACATTAAATTAAAATTTTTTGTTTAAAAAATATTACCCTGGGGGTGCCTGTGTGCCACGATTGGTTAAGCATCCGACTCTTGGCTTTGGCTCAGGTGATCTCAGGGTGATGGGATCTAGTCCTGTGTTGGGCTCCATGCTCAGCGGGGAATGTGCTTGAGACTCTGTCTCTCTCCCTCTGCCTCTCCTGCTGTGCTGTGCTCTTTCTCTCTAAAATAAATAAGTAAATATTTAAAAAATATATATTATCCTGAAGGACCTGTCAAATTATCCTAAAAAGCATGTACATTGGGCGATTAGCCAAAGACTTGAAATATATACTGATGACCCCCTCAGCCTTCTGGATCTGCTCTGGATGCTCAACAAGACCTAAAGAGGCTTTGCCTGTCCGGTCCTTAAACTACATCATCTCCCCTGCCAGTCTGCCCACCCTAGCAGGGCCTCTCTGGCGGGCCTGGTCTCTTACTCCCATTCCTGCTGCCTTCAGCCCTGCCTGGCCCAGCCCACACCCCTGTGGGGTGGAGATGCCTTGTGGGCCTTGGGTCAGGTTCTGCTCCTTTGTGGGACCTAACATTTTTCAGCTCTTTGCTATGAAAGTAATAAACAAAAAAAAATAAAAATAAAAAAAGAGTGGTTGCTCCTATTTAGAGTATGTGTGCAGCCTTAGCCTTCTTCCTCAAAGGGACTAAATTCTCACCTTCATATATATCCTAGTCATTTTGTTATGTAAGAATCCTTTACATTTTCCATAAAACATGAATATCAATTCCAGCTTCGTGCTATGATGGAAATTAAAACTATCAATATAAGTGTTATATGGTTAGTCCATTTTCCAGCAACATGCAGTAGTAGATTATATACCTTTATCATTTAGGCTAACTTCAAACCCATACTTGGAAAACACAAGGGGCACCGTGAAGAGTATGTCCATCTTAAACCAAGGAGTAAAGCAGAATGTTTGATTTTGTGTGAGGCTTGCCATTGCTATGCTTCCATTCATTTATTCAGTAAACCTGTTTTTTCATCTCTTAATAGTCCTGTTTTTTAAATTTAATTTTTTTAGGAAGAAACTATTCTTCCATATAGGATTGTATGAAATATTTAAGAAAACTAGACAACTTTCAAGTACATTTCTTGATTTTTAATTATGATATATTCCAAAAACAATTTATGCAATACCTGTGAAAAGTATTTTGGTGGATGAGACTATTCAAATTCATGTAATTCTTACAACAACTTTTAATTTATTCAAGTACATATAGAATGATTATAGGGTAACATAAATTTTATGAATTTTATAAATTAAATGTTTAGCCTCACTGACAAGGGGGCACTTCTTAAACTCTGGAAAACATTGGCTAATCCAAAAACTGCAGCTGTGTCACTTGAAAACAGTGCCCTGTCCCTGGAATCCTTGCTGCATAGGAATATTGAATGATTGGGTAAGCCAGTATAATATTAATTAGGTATTTGCTCTGATTTAACTGACGAGTAAAAAAAGCTGTTGGGATATTGTCTTGTCTGCTTTTGTCTGACTGATGAAGCAGAAATAGAGTTAGATAAAGGTGCCAGCGTGGGGCCCACCAGGCCATTCTGGTTGTTATCCCTTTTATCGCAATAGACTTCTGGATAGTTCTGGAAGAGGGAGGAAAGAGGAACCTGTTAGCAGGAGCATTGGTTGTAATCTGTGTTTTTGATGATCAATGACAGGATCCTAAAATTACACCCAAATATCTCTCATAGGTTCTGAAATTGAGTTTCTGAAAAAGAACCATAGTAGTAATAGGAGTAAAGAGCAGAGTTCCAGAGAAACGAGCTGTGAATTGAACCTGCAATAGAAATTGATCCTACCTGTCAGTTTCTGCCCTCATTCATAGGAAAACAGAATTGAGTGTAGAGGGAGCCAGGATCACTGATTAAATAGGATGCTAAAGTGCCGGAGGCCAGAACTGGGCTTACTGGTCCCTCAGGTCAGGGCTGCAACTGTCAGGCTTCTCTGCATGAAACCTGGCTGGAACTGGCAGAAAGAGAACAGAATGAAAAATGCTACCACCAGCCTGGCAAGCGGTAAGAACTCCCTGACGAAGCTTCAGGCGAGACAGCCAATGTGCTTCTTAGGGAGTCCATTCTAGTCTCTTACTGTGAGTCGGTGGGCCCAGACTGATGATTCATGATTCATGCCAGTGGCGGCCTGTCACGAGACCCATTCCGGTGAGGGTATGAGTGTGAAGATAAACGGCCTTGGAAGTGACCCACATCCTCAATAGGTTCTCTAGGATTCTGAGGAAAAGGAAGCAAATATCCAACAATGAGTGGTCCTGTGAGTATAATTAATACCCCATTATCTAACCCTAAGAGATTTATATTGTGCACATATAATGGTAGTCATATATTCCACGTTGTTTTGGCAGTGCTTGCATTCTGCTCCTAGAAATGCAGTATGAGTTGTAATTAGCCAACTGAAATTACACATTTCTGGTTATGAAGTTGCCGTCTATTGCCTAGAGTGTGATATATTTCTGCAACAATGCCCTTCAAAGTCTGCAGCAAGCATCAGTATAACTCATGAGAGCAAATGTCCACATGGAATGCCTCATTCACACTTAGCGGCATGCTAATAGAAATGGTTCCAACAGAAACATTGAAGATAAAGGTACTATAAAATGCTAACTTAAGATGTAAACCATTTCTGGAGCAGAGTGCAATTTGCAGAATAGCAGAAGAGAAGAAAAAAGCGATGAAATCAGGCCATTTCCTTGGGATGAGTTGAAAGGATTTTCAGATTCCCTGAGTCATTAGACTTAGCTCATCAACAATACCCTCAAAAGAGGACATTATCACAGGTACTTGGCAGGGTACAGCATTCAGTTATGTTATCAGACATCATTTTCTCTTCTCACTTAACTAACCCTTACCTTCTGGTCCTGATGAGAGAAATGACAGCCCTCCATAAAGGTGGACTCTGTTGCTGACGTCATGGTATTGATTCAACTTCTCTCTTAAGCTTTTGACCAATAGAAGCAGTCATGGAATGACTGGGATAGAATGGTAGTCAAAGTGTCATTCATCCCTGCCCCCTGTTGATATGATTTTACTCTGCCATTTTGGTACAGACATAGTAGGAAACACAACAGCGCTGCACCCTTAGCAAAGGACCATGAAGAACATAAATGGAGATGTTCTGTGTGTAACAGCTTCTGTAAGATTGTTTTGTTTTGGGTAGCCAGGATCTTGAGGATTCAAGTCAGTGAACAGAAGCTTCTTTTTATCCAAGATTTAGATCTCATACAACCTCTATCTCTAGTCTACCAATTACCACTCTTGACAGCAGGGACTCTGGAACCTTAGTCATTAGATATGGTTCTCTTGTGCTATGCTTAACTATTTTATTTGGCAAAGTTATGGAAAGTTTGAAACATAATTTTACCATGATAGAATTTGTAGAGGTATGACAGAAAGGAAGCTAGCATGCATTCCAAGAAAACTTGAGCAGTAAGCAGACAGGACCCTTGGTTTTTCAATCCTGGAGCTTCATTCATGTATGTATTTTCTTGACTAAAAAGTGCTGAATTGAAGCAGGCTTGTTTATGCAGTAGAAAGTAGTTTTCTATGGAAATTAAGTTAGAACTACATTGTTTAAACTAAACTCTGAAACATTTAGTCTTATTAACTTATTATACTTATTAAAACATTTAGTTTTATTAGTAAGTAAAATTGATGAAAACCTTGAGAAAATGCTTTAGAACACTTTTCTATATTTATTTTTTTAATTTTTTATTTTTTGCTTTAGAACACTTCTTATGGATACCTGTGATTAATAAGGAAAGGGGCAAAGAGATGAATGCTAACCTGTTTACGTATAAGGGATCTGGAGCTTATTCAAAATTTTTGTAAACATGCAACTAATAAAGCACTATATATAAAGTTAGACATTTCCTTTACATTGTAAAAAGTCACTAGACTAGAAAAAAACCTTCAGTTATTTCCAAATAACTTATGATATTTCCCCTAACACTAGTAATTTAAATATAAAAAAATTATTTAATAGAAAGAAAAGTTTCATGGGAATGCCACTCAAGATTCCCTGAGGGAGTTTTCGTCTCACTCATCCTTGGTTCCTAGAGTTATTACAGGATGGAGTAGCATGAATGATCATTATTAACCTCATTTTATGGTTCAAGCAGATATCTGGCAGATAAATCCCATCTTGCATATATAAAACTAAAGCATTATTTCAGTTGAAATGTTTTCATTTGTTGGAGGTCACAGTTAAGGGAGTAGTTTTAGGTTCTCCCTTAGTCCTAAGTGATGGAGAAGACAAGGAATTTATACACAAATGGAAATCAAGAAATGAACTCCAGTAACAGTCCAGACAAATTTCCAGCAGCCACAAAATATAGGGAGGGTATTCTGCCAAAGCTGAACTGGGAACATAGAATAGAACCCTCTTCTATGGTATTAGAAAGAGAAGAGACTTCATGGCACATTTGCTCCAAAATTAAATACATGCGATCTTTATTATGTTTTACATTCCTTGGTCATGTTTTAGGTGCAGTTTTGTGTATTGTGAACATTCTAATTTCTTTTTTTTTTTCTGATTTTCTTTTCTTTGGTGGAGACACTGCAATAGAGAGTTAAAGCAGCATGTTTCACTGTCAGACACGTATGAATTCATAACCACAATCAAACCTTGAACCAAGTTCTTAAACCAATGCTGGCTGCAATTTTTTCATCTATGTATTGGGAAGAATGGTACTTGGTTCACAGGATTGTTTGAAGGAATGGGGACTACATATGAAGCAAGGTACACATAGTAAGTGCACATGCAGTAAATGGTAGCTATTATTTCTTAAGTTTTCATGCTGACTTTATCTTACCAGTTGTAGATCTCTTTACATTCATGTATGATGACCACAATTCAGGAAAAAAAAATCAGAATATAGGGAGTAAGTATATTTGTGGATATTCCAACATGGAGCATTTAAGATTAGATTCTCTACAAAGCCATGAAAGGTAAACTTCTTAGAAAAGTGTATATAGCACATAGCATATATTCATATAGCATTTCATATTCATATAGCACATATTCATATAGCATTTCATTCCATGAAATGCTATATGAATCAAAACTCAGAGAAGGCCTGGAGTCCTGCTCAGAGGTTTATGCTCTCTAATCATTATGTTATTTCATGCTGCATTCTCAAGCTTTCTCTCTTATTTTTTCCAATTACATAATTATGAATCAATTTAAAAAGATAAGATATATTTATCAATTAACATCAAGATTGGTTTCATGTATCAGAGCCTCAGAGAAAAAGAGCCTTAAATAAAAGTACTGTATTTCTCTCTAATGAAAATTTCAGAAGTAGACAGTTCAGGGATAGTTCGGTAACTTAGTGATTACCAGAAATTCTGCCTCCTTCTTCATTATTGCTTTGAATGGTTGATGTTTACGTGCTTCATGGTCCATCATGGTGGCATGAGCAAAAAACATCATATCTTCACTCCAGCTAATGGGTAGGAAGAAGGAAAAAAGATGGTGAGACTTTCTTCTAAGAATACCTCCCAGAAACTGTTCTTGATCTCATCTCGTATGCCGTTCACCAGAACTTAGGCATATGGTCATACCTCACGGAAGACACCAAAAATTCTAGTCTTTATTCTGGGTGGTGTTATGCCCAGCTAGGATTTAGGGATTTCATTGTTATGGAAGAAGAGAAGACCAGCTATTGGGACAAGTAGGACTATCTGTGACTTCTGAGCTTCACCAGAACTCTCATAATACGTTTCTCTTATGTTTCCTGTTACTTCTTTTCTTTTCTATACTAGATCCCATGCGTGGCCCAAGAAAACTGGAAGTGGTAGAAGTCAAATCTCGACAAATCACTATCCGCTGGGAGCCATTCGGATATAACGTAACTCGCTGCCATAGTTATAATCTCACAGTCCACTACTGTTACCAAGTTGGAGGACAGGAGCAAGTGCGAGAAGAAGTAAGCTGGGACACAGATAATTCACACCCTCAACATACGATCACTAACCTTTCACCATATACCAATGTTAGTGTGAAACTCATCCTCATGAATCCTGAAGGACGGAAGGAAAGTCAAGAACTCATAGTACAGACGGATGAAGATTGTGAGTACTTTTACATGATATGTTTATATGAAATATATATGCTTTCAGAAAAGCAGCTTTTATTTCTTTTAAATTGAGGTCTCTATAATGAAAATGAAGGAACCAGTAACTCTATTGAATAATAAAAATATGCTTCTGTGAACTTAGGCATTGATTTAAAAAGGAAAATGAATAAAGATGTTGAATTTTAATTCTTTATGAGTCATAGAGTTACCTTTCTATCTATATATAATTATGCTATATTGCTCTAAATAGTTCTTTATTCAAGTTTTATTATTATGTTAGACTTAGGAGTTGTTGCTTGGGTATTAGATTATTTATGAAATGTTTATTTAAATATATTTAAATAGCATTCTGAAACATATTTCAAGGTACCGATAAAAATTTAGCACAAAATAGAGGCTACTCTTGCTTTTCAGCATAGTGCTAAGAAATTACTTCATTAGATTGGTGGCCTTGAAATAGATCATACTTTCCCATAGAAACAATATTGTAATTGGATATTACCTCGATAAACAAAGATTTAACAAATAGACAGCACATGTCACCAGCAACTCATGAAAAAAAAACAAATACACAATTGCAATAAACCTCTAAAATAATTTAAAATAGTAAAATTATACGTTGAATCCAATAGCATAGACATAAATGAGATTTTATGTTGATTATACAGGTGACTCCCATATACAAAACATGCACATATGGCACATAAATACAGTGGTAGCCTATCGTATATTTGACCTAAAACCTATTTGCCAGGCATCAGAATAAGTGGCAAAGAACTTGAGAAGCCCATCAAATGAATACATTTACTTATTCCTGGGAAAAAGAGCTATTACCCTTTTTTTTTCTTAAGCAGCTGATTATGCAGTGATCCTTGATTACTGATTATAACATGCATTAAATGTTTACAGCACTTTACTGTTTCATTTAAAGAACTGACAAAGTATTTTTGAGTGTTTATTACCTATACAATATACCATCATATTGCTGTGGAAGGAAAATGTGGGAACAGCCAAGGTAAAGGAGGAACTCATCCCACAAATTCCTCTTCTTTTTTCTGGAGCCCTGCAGGTCCCACCTTGATGGTTGCTCTCAAGTAGTTGTCTTATTGGAGTTATTTTTATAAGGAATATCAGTTTGCTATAGGTCACCCAGTCAGGACTGAGATGAGAAGCCCTGTCTCTGCTTCTTCCAATTCTTCCTTATCTCTCTGATAAGTGAAAAGAAAGTGCCAACAATATGAGTTGGTCACCTCTGACTCTTCCCCACCTGCTGCATTTCTATGCTTACTTTGGTTCTAACTCCTATTGTTTCTACGTTAAATATTAGATTGTTCTTTTTTCTCAATTTTCATTACCTATATCCAGATCCTCCTATTTCATGCTGAAATTTCTAACCTTCTTTGGTGGTTTCCAGCTTTACCCCATTCTTATGTTGCCTACACACCCACAAAACTAATCATAAAAACACTTGTGTCTCTGTGGTGTTGGTTGCTATTTCTCCTCCTTCATTTCCGATTTTATTTATTTAAGTCCTGTCTCTCTGACATCACTTACAGAAGTATTTTTCTAGGTATGTCTCCTCTGGCAAGGGAAATAAAAGCAAAATTAAATTTTGGGGACTACATCAAAATAAAAAGCTTCTGCACAGCAAAGGAAACAATAAAAAAAAAGGCAGCCTACTGAATGGGAGAAGATACTTGCAAATGACACATCTGATATTAGGTTAATATTCAAAATATATAAAGAACTTACACAACTCGGTACCAAGAAAACAAATAATCCAATTTTAAAAATAGGCAAAAGACCTGAATAGATGTTTTTCCAAAGAAGACATCCAGATGGCCAACAGACACATGAAAAGATGCTCAACATCACTAATCATCAGAGAAATGCAAATTAAAACTACAATGAGGTATCAACTCACACCTGTCAGAATGCCTAAAATCAAAAACAGAAAAAATAACAAATGTTGGCAAGGATGTAGAGAAAAAGGAACCCTTGTGCATTGTTGGTGGGAATGTAATTTGGTGCAGCTGCTGTGGGAAATAGTATGGAGGTTCCTCAAAAAGTTAAAAATAGAACTACTATATGATCCAGTAATTCTATTATTGAGTATCCAAAAAATTAAAACACTAATTCAAAAATATATATGCACTTCTATTTTTATTATAGCATTATTTGCAGTAATCAAGATATGGAAGCAACCCAAGTGTCCACATATAGAGGGATAGATAATATATGGAATATTACTGAGCTGTAAAATAGAATGAAATCTTGCCACATGGCATGGGTGGGCATAGAGGGTGTAATGCGAAGTGAAATAAGTTAGAGAAAAACAAACACATGATATCATTCATATGTGGAATTTAAGAAACAAAACGAATGAAGAAAAAAAAAGGAGAGAGAGAGACAATCCAAAAAACAGACTCTTAAATACAGAGAACAAAAACTGGTGGTTGCCAGATGGGCAGGGAGAGAGGTGAAATAGATAAAAGGGATTAAAAGTACACTTACCCTAATGAGCACTGAGAAATCTGTATAGAATTGTTGAATTATGGTATTGTTCACCTAAAAGTAATATAATACCGTAAGTTAATTATACTTGAATTATAAAAAAATTAATAATAAAAGAAAATACACCTGCATCATGTCACTCTCTCCACAGAACTTTGAACAACTTAATTTAAATCTTAATTTTCAAGGTTTTCTGTATTCCTGGGTCATTCTTTAAAACCAGTGACTTTTCCTTCAGTGCAGCTAATTCTGCAAAGATGTCACCCTGGCGTCAGTGCCATAGGCCATGCTCCTTCCGTTCCAGGCTTTTTCTCGGAGCCTACTCTCCTCCACCTCCTGCCTTCCACCTGACTGCCTTCATTTCCTTCTCCTCAGCTGCCCACCAAAGGGCTCCTCAGCCTTCACGTCCTTCAAAAAGCTGCTTCCCACTCTTACAGCCCATAGCATTCTCATCCTTCTGACCTCCTTTGCACTTAATAAAAATCTTTAAATCTTTGGGCTTTAATTCCCTCATCTGAGAAGTGAGAATAGTAACAGTTCTCAACCGTAGTAGATTTAGAAGAAGTTTACATAGAGAGCTGTTTGTAGCTTCAGGGAGGGGCCTTTAAAAAGTGATCGTTACTGTTTTAATGACTGAAAACAGCTCATTATGACCTTTCCCTGCTCTATCTCTTATATATAATCCTTTTTTTTCTAAACTATAAACTATAAAGAAGACACATTCTATTCCTCTATAAAAATAGGCATGATACTGAGTAGATAATAAAACATTCAAAGTATTTTATTACTCTTTAGATTAAACAATAAAATTTGTGGAAAATCATCTCATTTATGTTTTAATCAGCATTAATGTTTTAACCAATGATAGGGGGAGAATGACATGTGGTCATTTCTAGAGATGGGCAGGTGTGTCTTGCTCACGAACCTTCATGCATGAACCCACTCACCACTTTTGGGTTTCAGATTAAGAAAGGACATGAGCTAGGAGTTCTATTAAGTTCTGTCAAAACAGGAGATCAGAATAACTTATTGTTTTCTATTAGTTGTCTTGCTAGTCCCAGAAATAAGGGCATGCATGACTTCCAAATAAAAATCTATTATTTTCATTGCACTCTGGCATCCAGTTAATTATTTTTTTAAAGATTTTATTTATTTATTCATAAGAGACACACAGAGAGAGGCAGAGATATAGGCAGAGGGCAAAGCAGACTCCCCATGGGGAGCCCAATGTGGGACTCAATCGCAGGACCCCAGGATCATAACTTGGGCCAAAGACAGATGCTCAACCACTGAGCCACCCAGGCATTCCTCACTTCCATGTAGTTTCATATCGATTCTTTAAACCTAAGATAAGGAAATATTTGCATATTTATATATCATTTAGAGTTTGGATGGTAGTGATGAACTAGTCCAACTTCCTCATTTTAAATATGAGGCAGCTGAGACCCAGGGAGGTTCATGAATTGCCCAAACTACACAGTTTAATCTCTGAGAAGTGTCAAATCAGAACCCAGACCTCCCATCAGAATCAGTATTTTTTTTTCTGCCAAGCTATATTGAGTTCTATTTAAAATAACTAGAAAATTCTACATCTACCTCAGTAGCCCCTTAACTAAAAAAATGTGTGCTACCTGTGAGTGTCCTTTTGTATTTCTAGGCAGTCTTTCTAACCTGTGGAGATGTTAACAACCCTTAAAGGACTGTTCATATCCTCTAAAATATTCTCCAATCCCCTTTTATAATTTTATTGAGATATGTTTAACCATTCATGAGTTAGTGAACATTTGGGTTGTTTCCACTTTGGGGCTATTATGAAAATGCCGTTAATATTAGTATATTAATATTTGTGTAAAATTTAGTATTGATATTATGTATAATTTTTGAGTAGTATATGTTTTCAGTTCTCTTAGATATATACCTAGGGGTGGAATTCACATGGTAAATTTATTTATGTGTATCTATTTGAAGAGTTGCTAAACTGTTTTGAAGGAGCTGTATGATTTTTATATTCCCTCCAACAGTATATGAGGGTTTCAATTTCTCCACATTCTCACCAATACTTGTTATCTCAACATTATTAATATAAAACATATAAAAATAATAACATTATGAATGTAAAATTCATCCATGAAAATATATATAGCTGTCACTCTCAATCATTTTTGTATTATATTGTGTGAATATAAAACAATTTTTAAGCCATTCAGTTTGTCTCCAATTTGTTATTTTTATTAAAAATCGTATATTGACATCTTACTATATGTCTCCTGGTACATACGTGCAAGAATATTACTAGGAAATATGCCTGGAGGTGGGATTATTAGGGCCTATGATACATGCCTCTTTAACTTTACTGAATATTACCAAATTATTTTCCCAAGTGACTATACCAGTTTCCACTGCCACAAGCAATGTGTGGGAATTCTTATTGCTCTACATCTTTCTTTATTTCCAAAGAATGTAAAAGTTCTGTTAAAAGGTGATTATTGAGCTTCATTGAATTGATTCAAACTTTAAAGAAAAAAGTGATGAAATTATTTTCTTTATAAGAACAGTGTAGCCAAAATGGTTTTAAATTTTAGATTTTTAAAAGAAAACTGAATGTGCCTTTGGACTATTAAATCTTATATCTCAATTAAGAGTTAAAAATCTAATATGTCTAGAAAAATCTAATTTGGAGGGGGGTGGTCTCTCAAACATTTATTGATTTTTCACCCTTTTTAGTGCCAGGTGCTGTTCCTACTGAATCCATTCAAGGAAGTACTTTTGAAGAGAAAATATTTCTTCAATGGCGAGAACCAATCCAAACATATGGTGTCATCACTTTATATGAGGTAGTGTATACATTCATTAGTAATTTAATTTTTCATTATAATTTATGTGATAGTCGGACTATCTAGTATTTAAAAATGCATAATGGCATCATGTCTTTAAGAAGTTCAATGCCGGGATCCCTGGGTGGCGCAGCGGTTTGGAGCCTGCCTTTGGCCCAGGGCGCGATCCTGGAGACCCGGGATCGAATCCCACATCGGGCTCCCGGTGCATGGAGCCTGCTTCTCCCTCTGCCTGTGTCTCTGCCTCTCTCTCTCTCTCTGTGTGACTATCATAAATAAATAAAAATCAAAAAAAAAAAAAAAAAGAAGTTCAATGCCTTTGGTAGTTACAATGGTTACTGCATAGAAGCAAAAAAAAACCTGAGTTTTTCAATTATGTATCATTTCAGGACATATATTTATAATGATTTGGATGTTTCTAGACTATATGTGATTATATGTAAAGACACAGCATAGTATTAAAAAAATCACCTGTATTAAAAACAATAAGTATTTTGAAGTGTACATTGATTAGGAAGCAACCACATGATCCTATTCTTGCTAGCTATAAAATATTTTCCTACTGGATTATAGAAGAATGCTGATTATCCAATTAGCAAAGTCAATAGACATTGTCTCAGGGGTAACAATAGAATAATGACTTTTGGTTTCTTAGTATTAGCAAAACATCGTTTAGACTTCCTTGACATAGTTTTGTCTACTGAGGCATATCAAATAGTTGAATGATAGAGAGCAGAGAAGAATTTGATGAATTGTTCAAGGAAAAAAATAACAGCAGTAACAAGGGGTGACAGTCATCATCACATCTGTATGAGCATCATTTCACTGTACCTATTGTCATAGAAACAAGCAGGTGCATTTTTTTAAGCCAGCATTTATTTGAATGCAAATTTAACAAAATTATATGTTGTGAGGTTTCTAAAAATTGAGGCAATTCCTCCTCGGGAACCTCGGCTTGAATACCTTTCAGAGCTACTGACAAAAGCCTGAACAGATTAGCTGTCAGACAGTAATCACTGGTAAACCCCCTCCCTGACCCAACTAGCCTCACATTTATGTTTCCTTATACTTTTTGAAAATTGGTATTGAAATGCAAAAAATAATGTTTTTAATTGAAAGCTAAACAAAGTAAGAGAAAATATAGAAGAAAAAGTTGATTTAATAAGTTATTGATGCTGTTCATTGGCTGCTTCATTTTGAAAGAATTCAGTGTTATGAAAATCTGTAGTTCAGCTTTTAAAAAGGTAAGTTTTAAAATCAAACAAGTTCATATTTTTTCTCAGTGATCATAATTTTTAGTTAATATTTTTGGCCCCAAGACCATCTTCTGGTCTCAGTTTTGGAGATTCCCACCTAAGAATAACAGATTATTTTACTAGGAAAGATAACAGCCAATGTTAAGTTCCAAGAAGCATGTCCATCTGTCCTAAAAGCCACATGTTGATATCTAGACAGACAGAAAATAATAGCCGGATTCTTTCTTCCTGGTACCTCCGAACATACATCTTTGTATAATAAGTAACTTTAACGTGAAAACTATAGAAATAATAATTCAAAAGAGGAACCCATTGGGCAGCCTGGGTGGCACAGTGGTTTAGCACTGCCCTCCATTCAGGGAGTGATCCTGGAGACCTGGGATAAAGTCCCATGTCGGGTTCCCTGCATGGAGCCTGCTTCTCCCTCTGCCTGTGTCTCTCATGAATAAATAAATAAGATCTTAAAAAAAAAAAAAGAAGAAGAAGAAGAAGAAGAACCCATTAATCTCTGAATTCAGCAACCAGGGTCTCCCAGTTGAACACTGATCTAAATGTGTTTTAGTGGGGATACCTGGATGTGTCATAAATCAGGGTTTTAAAACTCAGATATAGGTAAGTAGAGCAGTTCGGTTTATTTTTCTAGATACGTAAGTGAAAATGTTAAATGTGTGAATCAGGTTTCAGTGATTAAATACAAGTTTTCTGGCCACCACATCTTTCTCTCTCTTTCCCCCATGTTTTCCAAAAGTAGGAAGGGGGAGTTTCTGTTCTCTCTCAGGTGGCATCTCAGGAGGAGACTCTTCTTAAGCTAAGATGTACATGCTGTGCCTAGCCTATGCCAGAGTCAGTGACAGGCACAGGTTCCAGACTCAGTCCCCTCTGGATAACCACAGCCTCTGGGTTCTGATGCCATGCTAAGGAAGTAGAACGGTTGCTCCCCCCAAAAAAGCAGGGACCTTAGGAACAGTATGTTCTATCATAGAAACACATTTGATTATAGATAAAAACTGGAAGGTGAGATAAATGATCAGAGCTAGAGAAAAACTTAGTGATAAATGATACAGGTGTTTCTTTAGGGCAGGGAGCACAGCTGGATCATTTTTGCAAGGAGAAAAGAGAAGACAGGTTGGATGCTGTAGATGTTGTAAATGAAATGCTATGGGTTCAGGTTATTTTCAAGTTCTCCTTTACCTCTTGGGAAAGATAAACCAAACCTTTACTCATTGGAAAATGCTGACATCGTTTTCTGCCAGGAGTCATGGCAGTTGAGAGCATTAAAGCTTTCTTTTGATCTTATCCTTTGCCTTTCCTTTTCATTCCCCTAACAACCATCTTCAGTCTTCTTTAACCAGCCTTTCCTTTCTGTTCTCCCCACCTTTGTTCTGGCTCTACCCCTTCCTGTCCCTTACCTCTCCATCAGCCCTTTATTTTGATCAGAGCCATCTGCCTAAAACCTAGACTGATAATTACAGCCTTCCTCAACAGCGATCAAAATTTTGATTTTATTAAATTAAAAATGTAATATCACTTTCTGAGAGAACATTTGAAGTACAGAAGTATTCAAAATAATATTCTTGCTTCCCAATTTCACTTTTCAGAGGTAACAACTGTTACAACTGGGTGCATGACCTTCAAGAATTTTACAAGGTAGAAATTATAGTGCAAGTGCATTTATGAATAGAGATCGATAACATTTAATAAATATTAGCAAACCCAGCATTTTTTGTAAGAATAATATGCCATATAAGACACACACATATTTCACATCATACAAAAACAAAAACCAAATGGATTCATGTTCCAGACACAGAATACTGGGCAGCCCCGGTGGCGCAGCGGTTTAGCGCTGCCTGCAGCCCAGGGTGTGATCCTGGAGACCAGGGATCGAGTCCCGTATCGGGCTTCCTGCGGGGGGGCCTGCTTCTCCCTCTGCCTGTGTCTCTGCCTCTCTCTTTGCTCTCTCTGAATGAATAAATAATCAAATCTTTAAAAAATAAAAAATAAACACAGAATACTATAAGAAAACAAGGAAGATATTTCTGTAACGTATCTTACTAAAGCTTGACATAAGCCCCAGAAGTTATATTTTAAAAGATTGACAGATTTACTTATATAAGAATTTAAACTTTTGAACGACAAAAGATACCACTAGGAAAGTCTAAATACAGACAGAAGAAATTATTTTAAAAATTGGTAGCACTTAGTAGGCTGTTGGTCACAATATACAGACTTGATACAGGTTGATAAGAAATGTCCAAAGAATTCCATTAGAAAAACTGGGCAAAGAATAAGAGGAGACAACTCATAGAAAAAAGTCCAAGTAGCATTTGAACATGTGAAAAGATATCTACCCTATATTACTAATGATTGAGAAATGAAATAAAAAGAAGTGCTACAAAAAGTTTGTGTAATATCAGGTGTTAAACAATGATGTGGAGAAATGCATGTGTGCATAGACTACTGATGGGAATGTACATTTTGCATCCCTTACAACTGATGCATTTCCCCTAATAGACAATTTGGGGGAACCTATCAAAATTTAAGCATTGCACGTGAAGCTTATTTCTAGAAGTTTATCAGCCAGTAATACTTCCAAATACAGAGGAATATATGTGTGTCCAGGTATTTTCATTGTACCTCACTAACTTTATATGGCTTTCACTCAAAAGCCTAGTAAGTGAACTCCAGATTCCTGGTCATGAGAGTAATGCATCAGCAAGCTTTCACACACACACACACACACACACACACACACACATAATATTATATATTTTATATTATAATTTTATATTATGTATATAAAAGAGAGAGAGAAATAGACAAACCAAGAAAGAGACTCTTAACTATAGAGAACAAACTGATGGTTACCAGAAGGGGAGATGGGTAGGGGATGGGGGATATAGGGGATGGGATTAAGGAGTGCACTTGTCATCATGAGCACTGGGTAATGTATGAAAGTGTTGAATCAGTGTATTGTACACCTGACACTAATATTACACTGTATATTCACTAACTAGAATTTAAATAAATTTAAATAAAAACCATATATATATATGTATATAAGGTACTGAGAGAAGACAGAAGAACAAAGTACTGTACCTTCTCTACTAGAAGTAGCAATCCTAACAGCAACTAACTATAGAGAGAATGAAATAAGTACCAAAAGCAAATCACTTTAACATGTGAGGTGTGTAAAGTCCAGTGTTGTGTGGGCACATAGCAAAGTAGAATAGTCTGGATTTGTCAACTGATGGGGGCGTTCAAGAGTTGGAGACACCCCAAGATCCTGAGCCTGGATAACTGGGCTTAATTAATGACTATTGATTGAGATGGTAAGAATGTAGAAAGAAGTAGAATTTAAGGGCCATGTCAAGAATTTTCATTTCAGTATTCAAGGCCTTCCATAATCTAATTCCAATTTATTTTTTATTTTTTAAATTTTATTTATTTATTCATAGAGACAGAGAGAGAGAGGCAGAGACACAGGCAGAGGGAGAAGCAGGCATCATACAGAGAGCCTGACGTGGGACTTGATCCAGGATCTCCAGGATCACGCCCTGGGCTGCAGGCGGCGCAAAACCGCTGCGCCACAGGGGCTGCCCCGTCTAATTCCAATTTAAATTTCTTACTGCATCTCCTATTATTTTTCTCCTAGAACCTAATGAGCTATATATATATAGAATTTTCTTTTCTCTGAAAACCTTCTGAACTATCACACCACGTGCTCTTATTTCTTCTTTCCTCCTGATGCTTTTGCCTCCTCTCTCCTCCTGTGAGACCTTTGCTGCTTTCAGTTTTTCATCCAAATATCGTACTTTTCTCTGAAGTATCCTAGGTTCTTTCCTCCCCCGAAATCAGATTTCATTATTACTTCCTCCAATTGCTTGGCTCTCCGTTAAAGGACTGTATCTAGCACTGGCGAGATTCCAGCCAAGTCCCACTCTGTAGAAGATTTTTAATCCCCTCCTGGCCCCAAATTGCATGTTATTCTATTTTGATTGTCTATGAATCTTTTAGTTCAGAACTTGAGACTGTAAGTAAAAGAAGGGAAAGTAATTTGAGAAAATTTCAGGCACCTACGTATGAATTGGAAATCATCCCATAAAACTGCAGAGGCCCAACGTGGAATGTCAGTGTTCTTCATAGAGGCTGCATTAGAATTGCCTTGGCCCTCAGCCAGAGATACAGTGCAAGTGTGGAAGCAGTCCCAAACTTTCCTTCTGGGAGTTTCCCACTGCTTTACTTAATAGGCACTTAATAAACATGCATTAAACTAACAAATGAAAAAATAAATGCCAAAGGGACATGGTACATTTGGGTGTACCCAACACCCAAACATAGAGGTGTTTTTTGGTGTCCTTTAGAACAGCTGCTCAGATATATGTAGATGGAGCATCCACTCTCACACAGGCAGTGGATTCTAGAGTGGATTGCTCCTCCTGTTCCTAAGGAACTTTTTTTTTTTTTTTTTTTATTCCTGGTATTCAAACTCCGAGGGCTCTGGATGGCTTTGAGGAGGATCAATAACCATTCTGACATCTTGCGTCTGCATATGTACAACATACTGGCTTGTTAGGGATTTGTTAGAAGTGAGGGAGAGTAGGGGCACCTGAGTGGCTCAGGCAGTTGAGCATCCAGCTCTTGGTTTGGCTCAGGTCATGATTTCAAGGTTATGAAATAGAGCCCCACGTCAGGCTTTCTGCTCAGCATGAAGTCTGCTTGAGATTCTCTCTCTCTCTCTTTCTCTCTCTCTCTCTCTTTCCCCTCTCTCTCTCCCTCTCCTTCTCCCTCCACCCATCCCAACTCTCTCTCTCTCTCTCACACACACACACACATAAATAAATAAAATATTTTTTTAAAAAGTGAAAGAGAGGATCCATAATTTTAAGAATGTCTAAATTAGTATGTATATGCATTTTTATGGGTTGGGGAGAGAGGATCTAATAATCCTAGCAAATTCTTGAAGGGCTGTGACTGAAACACCCATTACAGATCCCCAGTCTAGCTTACCCTGTATGACCATGGCAATAGGTGAGTATAAACCCATCAACCCTAGTGGAGCAACAGGTCCTTAGATAAAGCATTTGCTTTCTGCTCTATAGTCAGTGTGGGAGCAGCAACATCCTCCTTGCCATACTGTGAGCATTTATGGGAGCACATGCACACACCTCTTCTCCCCAGTGGCCTTTTTAGGAAAATAATATGCTGAGTGTCAAATATTTACTGATCACCTTGGGATCAGAAAGAAGAATAAGACATCAGTCACTCCTCAGAAAGAAGATACGATTACGTGAAAAGTTCCATTTCCTTTGGCATATTTAAATCATGATTTAAGACTACACAAGAGCTTTTACAGCACTCCCTGATGCATCGCCAAATGAACTGTATGAACACAGTCACAACATCATGCATTCGGCTGATCCAGTGATTGTTAGGCCTCCTTTGGAAGCCTTTACTGAAAAGTAAAATGGGAACTCTGGCTTCAGACACGGGCAGGCGGACACATTTTGTTCCAATCTCGCCTGAACTCCCAGCGTCTTTGAAAGCATTTCCTTCTTAAGACACTTTTTTCCTTTCCTTTTTTTTTTCTTTTGATTTCCATGATAGCTCTCTCTATTGGCATTTCTGGCTTCATTTGTTGATTTCTCCTCCTCCACCACTGATTATATTAAATGTCAGTGTTCTCTCTCAAATCCTTTCCCCAATGGCCTCATCCATTCTCAAATCATAATAGTTCAGTGCCACTCACCCCCACATCTCTATTCCTGGACCAGACCTCTCAGATCCCAGCTTTAAACCATGCACACCATGGCCACAAGCCAACAGCTCATTTCCCCTCATTCATTCCATTGCATGTCAGTGAGCAGGGCCATCTTTTGCTTAAGCCCCAAATATGCCACCTTACCCTTGATTCCTCCATCATTCCCTCCACATTCAACCTATCACTGACTTCTGTCCACTTTGACTCTCAGATATGCCACTTCTCTTCATTTGCTGCTCTCCTCCCTATGCTCACCTTCGTCCCAACCACTGCACCATCACAGGGTGTAGTTCCTCCGTGGTCTCTGCAGGAGTACCCTGTGACCTCCCTACTTGCCCACTGCCTCCTTCCAGCAAACCACTGCTCCTCCTGCCGTTAGTGTGGTCTTTTCATAAGGGAAGTTTGATCATTTGGTTTTCAGGCTGAAAAATGTTCAAAGGCTCCCCCTTGTATGCATCCTGACTTCTCATCTTAGGGTACGGAGTGCTGCACATATGGCCCTGCCCATTCCTCCAGCTCCTGTTCGAGGGACCACACTCACCTCACTTGCTAGGCTCCGGTCTCACAGGCCTTCCTTCTGTCCACTAACTATGTGCAGAATGCTCCTGCTTCACGGCCTTAGTCCATGCTCTTCTTTCCCAAACTCAAGTTCAAATCTCCTCAAATTAGCTGTCATCCCCTCAGTGGCTGCTTCTGCAACCATCCGTGGTAGCTCTACATGCATCCCTCTCTGCCCTACAATATTCTTTGCCTGAGCACCGTGTGGGTTTCATCTACTCAACTTTAGTATTTTAAAATGGTTCATTTACTTACCGTGTATCTCTCCCAGCTCCACCCACTGCAGTCCAGATTCTTAGCCACCTGAGGACATGGCCTGTGTCCACCCACTGACCGTGGTATTTACAGAGTCTGTGTTCACACCATCAATATCTGAATGGAATGAATGAATCTGAGTAGGGAGAGAAAACAGGGCACGCTGGCCCTGTCACATTCCAGGCAAGTGAAAGTTCATGAGTAAAAGCAGTGTCAGTGATACAGAAAATCTTTGTTCCCTGACCAAGACAGGAGGTAATGTAATGTCATTGTGTCGAGTATTCAGAAACAAATTTGGAGAAGATGTAGGCAGTTCTTAAGCCCAGAGGTAAGGAGTTTGGACTTTGTCTCATATACAGTTGTATCCCATTACAGTTTTTAGTAGGACAATGAAATGAACAAGGAAGTGTACCTAGCTCTGGGGTGGGCAGTGCTAGTCCTCATTTTCATTATACTGTATCATAACTGTTGAACTGCTTCTCTACTTCTCCACCAGATCGGTCCCTCCTCCAGGACAGGTACTATGTCTCATCCACCATGTGAGATCCCAGCTCAGAGCACATTGCTTGGTTCATTGGAGGCAGGCAATGAATATCTTGAGAATGAGAGAATGAATGAATGAATGAACTTTAGGGAGCAAATAAGCCCTCATAGCTTAGCTTAGATCTACCCTCTCTGAACCACCCTTTTCTATAGAAGTGTCAGAATGAGGACCAAGTAAGCAACTAAGCACACAGTGGTGACGATGCTGAAGTCCCTTCCAGAGCAGCTGGTGTAGACACTGTCTTGTCTCTGGACTCAAAGTAATATCGTGAGGGAAGTTAGCTAGAGGGTTAATGACAGAGATGCTGCCTAACTCTGAGAATGGCATGCACTGTAGTGATTAATATATACAACAAACATTTTCTTGCCAAAGCTTAGATGATTCAATCTAAATATTCTTTCAGAGAGGTCTCCCTAATTATAATGACATGGTATAAATATAAGAAGAAAGAATGTCAATTATCACTCCGTATAATAACAGTGTTAGTGTTCACGCACATAAATTATAAGTAAGTTTACCCATTTAAAAGCAAGAAAAGTGCTCAGTTTTGCAATTTAAAACTTCTGAATATGCCGCATTTAAAAATTATATCATTACAACCAGTAGAAGTTAGTAATCACCACTAAAATGCATGTTCGTGAATAGTTGATGAACTACTTATGTTGAAATTCTTTCAAAAATCATTTAAAAGGGCAAATTTAAAGACACCTATGATATATTTATTTTAACACATTCCAGGCTCGTCCAATGTGCCTTGAACACCTGTTATGTGGCATACATATGAGAGATTCTAGAGTGGTACTGCCTCAAATGGCAGCTCCTGGTCAGGCATGGTGATTTAAATTTTAGGGGTGTGCCGGTGGCTCAGTGGTTGAGCTTCTGCCTTTGGCTCAGGTCAAGATCCCGGAGTCCTGGGATTGAGTGCCCCATTGGTCTCCCTGCAGGGAGCCTGCTTCTCCCTTTTCTTATGTTTCTGCCTCCTCTCTCAGTGTGTCTCTTATGAATAAATAAATAAAAATTTTAAATTTTTTTATTTTAGTTAGCTAAAATCAAATACAATTTTCAGGTCCTCGATCTCACTACTACGCTTCAAGTGCTCTGTTGCCACTTGGGGCTCGTGGCTACCATACTGAAGAGTACAGAATAGAACATTTCCATGATATTAGAAAGTTCTATCGGACAGTGTTGCTCTAAAGAAAAGAAGCAAATATGACCCCTCAGAGCACCGTGGTCAAGAACTACTGACTCGTGTCTAGGATTTATTTTGAGAGCAGATATCTTTGCCCACATTGATGAAAACACTTAAAAATACCCTTGTTTCCAGTAGACAGTAATCCTGTTCAGCACTAAATCAAACTGGCCCCTGGATGAAAGATGAGGCCTTCTCCTTGTCAGGTCCTTATCTGTTTGAGCTAGTTTTACATTGTGTGATGTCATTTTAAGCCAACTGTAATGTAGTTTTCCAAAGTGACATTTTGAAAGCAAACAACTTCAAGGTATTAGCTTAAACCTGAACTCATCCTTTATGTTCTAATCTACTGGCTCTCAGTTCCTCTGTCTATAAAAGTAATAACTCATAGCAGTTTTGGCTGAGTTCCTGCGCCCTTTCACCGGATCCAGGATTTGAAAAGTCTAAGTGAATAGCGGAGCTTATCATAAAGCATCTGACAGTGCATACATCACAAGGGTTTATTGGATAAAGATGTGATCCTAGTCCATCTGCTCCAGATATTTTATCACATTCTTATTCTCTTGCAGATCACCTACAAAGCAGTCAGTTCCTTTGACCCAGAAATAGACTTATCCAATCAAAGTGGAAGAGTTTCAAAACTGGGGAATGAAACCCATTTTCTCTTCTTTGGACTGTATCCCGGGACCACGTACTCCTTTACCATCCGAGCTAGCACTGCTAAGGGGTTTGGACCTCCGGCGACAAATCAGTTCACCACCAAAATATCAGGTATTAAACATTTGTGAGTTATGTCTTTTATCACAAGTAGCAGCTTTGTACTTTCTCATTCCCATTGTCAAGGATACAAACCTCATCCAAACTTACACACTGTTTTCAGATGAACACTTTGGCATTTATGAAAATCAGACTCATGGAATTGAATGAGATGCTCCAAATACTTAAAATTTGAGAGCTTAAGATCCTCCTGCATTAGGAAGTAGCTATGTTTTAACAGTTTGCATTGGAGGGCCTGAGCATGAGTGAGGGTTCTGGTCTGCATGCTCTTGCCCCCTTCACAGTTCAAGTTACCAGAGCAGCAGCTTTGGAAAGATCTCTGCAATGAGCCATGAATGATTGACTGCCCAACAGAAAGACAGCATTATATGGAGTCTGCTTCCAGAAGGATCAGCCATCCTTGGGACTTTCACCATTAGTAGTTGCCTGTCCTCTGCAATGACAGAGGGGTGGCAACAGGCACTTACAGCCTCCAGCTTTTTGCTGGTAGAGACTCAATTATGCCATCCAACCAAAGACATAATTCGAGAAGTATTTCTGGGCATGTGCAACTGTGCAGAAAATGTCTTTGTGCTTCGGACTAGAGGAAATGGAGTTGCCATCTGCTGTGGGATATATAACAGCAATAAACACAATCCCATGGACATTTCCTTTTTCCATTTTTCCCCCTTTGGGTATAAGTGGGGAAGTATTTGAGTTTTGGCTTTGTGTGTTTTGGTGGGGGGTAGATGAGCAGGAGGCAGGTGAGGGAAATAACGCTTTTAATCAATCGGTGTTAGCTAAATAATAGGCTTGCTTTCATATCTATTGTCCTCATTTCTAGTTTTTAGAAAGTTTTTGCTTAGAATTGGAGGCAGGGAAGTGCTTACAACAAGAGTACCTAAGCACTTGATTAGGTTTTCAGAGAGGGAGGTTTGGAATTTTGTTTTTAGGCAATTATAACTTCTAGGGAAATTTTTCATCATATAAGATTTTGTTTATGATCACAAACTCAACTTGAAGTCCAAAAGACACTTGATATTTCTTTGGAAGAGTTCAGTAATAAGAATAATAAGGAGAGTTGGAAGACGAGGAAGAAGTCCTTGGGAGGTTAGGGAAATGGCATAGGTCATACATTTCTAGACACTGCTAGACTTAAAATCAGAAAATCTGGCTTCTAGTTGTAGTTGTCCATGCCTTCCCTCTCTGATCATGATAAAGTGCATTGATACCTGGATGTGATTAAGATGATATAATCTGGTGCTTGAATTTATGATGGAGACTAAAGAGGAAACATTTCATATTTCATATCCTTGAAATATGGCTTCAAATATGAAGAGGATGTTCATTTAGAAAAGATAATTCATTTTTACCATTTCTGTTATATAAAAATTCTGGTTGATAGGAGTCTGACCACCAGCTTCATACAGTTCTATTCAAAAACAAAGACAGTTGACATTTTAGTTAGCCTGCATGGACTCATCAAAAATAACTATTTGATTTTTATAGTTCAGAGAAAATTACAGTTTATGGGCCCCAATTTTCTACTTTCATGGACCTCAGATAAAGAACTATTCTCTCTACAAAATGTAATTCTATGTTATGAATCGGAGTTAATTTTTAATAGAATTGGAGTTAATTTTTAATGCTGAGAAAATCCAATAAATGGAAATGAGATATAACCCATGTCTCTTACATAAAAGCTTTTTATATGTAAGAGATGTAAAAAACTATATATATTTGTAAAAAATAAAAATGATCTCTAGTGTTCTCATTAGGTACCTACACCTGTGAGTCTTCAAAAGACCATGTGCCTCCCACATCACAGCTTCATGAAATGATCTCTCTAGTCCATGGCAAAGACAAGATTACTGGAGAGCTTTGTCATTATCTTCTCATGATTAAGACTGAACTATCTAGAAAACAAAGAATGCCAGGAAATGGACTTGGAAATAGGATTCACATGAAGTGGGGGAAAAAAAGTAACATTTGTAGAATTATATTTGCCTGGCTCTATTATCTCTTTGAATTCCCATAATAACCCTAGGGGATAATTTCTCCTATTTTGAAAGAAGAGTAAATTGAAGCTCCAGAGACAATTCATGTGCCTAAGCTCTTAGGCTGATTAAAACAAAACAACAAAAATCAAACTCAAGCCTTTCTTGCTCTAATTCCTTTATCTTTTCCACCTTCCTGCTCTCTCTGAGAGCCCGCCGGTGGTCACTAATTTCAACAAGCCTTCTACAGGCACCTAAAGGCCTCTTCAGATCCTTAGATGGATCTGTGGCCCACACAAGTTTTCCTTATTGACTTAGATGTGAGAGCTGTAATGTTCCATTTTATGATATTAGTGATTATTTCTTACATATGCATTTAAAGTTAAAGAAAAGCATGCCTACCAATAAGTCTGCAAATTATAAGTATCTGACTTGATATATTTTCTCAAGCTAACCTACACCCATTTAGCAAGAATGCAAATCAGGAGACACAATGTTACTAACACCTCAGGAGCCCCCTCATTCTCTCTCCCAGCTTCAAATCAAAGAAGTCCACATATACTGGTTTTAGCGGTGGTTCCTGACAGTCTGTGTAGGGTGTATACACAAAGGCTGCCCGTGGTCGGTTCACAGCTGCAATTTAAGCTCACTGTGTTTTTCATGTTCTCCGCAAATGGAACTCACCATTTGATTTGAAAAGATCAACCAGAAATAATGAGTCTCCCATCTCACACATTTTTCCCCCAGCACCGTCTATGCCGGCTTATGAACTTGAGACCCCCTTGAATCAAACGGACAATACAGTGACAGTCATGCTGAAACCTGCCCACAGCCGAGGCGCGCCTGTCAGGTACCGAGTAGAGGAGGGGTGGACTGGCTCTAGGGAGATTAGACCCTAAAATCAAAATTGATTCATTTCTTGGCTGTGTTTTCTAGGGATCTGCTATGAACCTCAGTCAGCCTGTAAACCCATATTTTTATTAGCTCTAATTAAAAGAAATGACTCAGGAAAGGGAAAGTGCTTTGATGTGGGGTGATCAAGTATTGTGTACAGTTTGATTCTGATGCAAGTGGGTTGTTCTTTGAAGATAAGGAACAAATGCCTTAGTCTGTTGAGAGAGGTGGCTTTACTCCTAAAAAGTAATTGCTTGCTGCAATTTAGTTACCCAAGGGCAGATGCTATTTTTATCCTGAGCTCTATTCTTTAAATGGACCTTCAAGTTTTGCTTGTTTGTTTGTTTGTTTACCTGGGCTTTTAAGTCAGTTAACTTTTGGGAAATTGGCTTATTTCTCTGATGACTAAGTGGTATATATTTACTTTTTTTTTTTTTTTTTTTTTTTTTAAGAAACAGACGATTGGAAGGAGCACTGTGAAGTCTTTATTTGAATATATTTAAGTTTATTACCAACATGTAGGCCCCATTTCTCATTCCATGATGATTTATATAGCTAAGAAATTACGAAGTGTATCTTCTACGGTGAATGAATAAAATAAATTTATTCTTCCTAGAAAGGAGCAAAGGAATGCCTGAATAACTCTTGAGTATGAACTTGTCATAAGCTCATTAATCTATATAAATGAAATTTCTACTTGTTTCAGAGGGATTTAGATATTCTGTGCTATAAGAATAGATTCCCTTCAGAATAACCTTTTATTTTGAATAGCATGCTCTGAGGAAACATTTTCATTCCCATTTAAGGCTATATGTTTTTTTTTTCTATATTTCTTGTTTAGAATTTTACTTCATTAACCTTTTGAAACTTGGCTATTTGATCATGTTTTCACGACAGTATCATAGGATAATCAGTTGGACTTCTTTGTACCTGATAAGATATGTACAAGTTTCATTTCACATAGTTAGGAGTAAAAACAGAACAGCATTAGTTGATAATAAGGTCAAGTTAGGGTGGAATCACAGGAATTTTTATTTGAAAAATCTACAAAATTTAAGGAGACAATTTTTAGTTCACTCTATTGACTTACTCAACATAGTAGTAAGGGACTTTCATCTAAGGGATTTAGGATGGCCATTCATAAGTGCACTCCATGAGAAGACTATGAAATATGTAAAAGCTTTATTCCAAATTTAAGATATGTATCCACTGACACTACCTCGCCCCTTTGGGTTGACCTGTATGCAGCGCCCAGGGGTTGCCCTAATCCACGTGACCCCAGACACATACTCATTAGTTGGCTGGCCAAGATCCGAGTTTATCTGTGGCCTTCCGTCAGACTTTTTCAGTCCAGAAAGCTGAAATATTATTAAGTGAAAATTGATGCTCTGACCATGGCCAGAGCATCATTTTCTTGTGACCAACTTAAGAGTCGCCTAGACTCAGCAATGTGAGCTGTTAGGATGGGAGTCAGGGTTCTCCTGCAGAAGTATCACGATCAAATGAAAGGGTACAGACCACTCACCTCCAAACGGAAGGAATCTGAAATCCTAACCATTTCTCCAAAACAATGGGTTAGTCCCTGTTCTACTTTATTCTCATATAAACTCCTTTTCATTTTCTGATCTTTTTGCCTCTTTCCTTCACACTCTTTCGGTTGGATTTTCATCCATGTCTGTGTATAGATCTTTCCAAGTCTGAGTTTTCAAATAATATTCCTTTGAGCAATCGACATCATCTCCCTCCCCAGTTCTCCTTTCCTTATTTTTTTAAAGTGCTTCTTGCATTCCAAACTACGATTGAGGAGATCCCTGGGTGGCTCAGGGGTTTGGCGCCTGCCTTTGGCCCAGGGCGCGATCCTGGAGTCCTGGGATCGAGTCCTGCGTCGGGCTCCCGGCATGGAGCCTGCTTCTCTTCCTTCTCCTGTGTCTCTGCCTCTCTCTCTCTCTCTCTCTCTCTCTCTCTATATATATATATATATATATATATATATATATATATAATGAATAAATAAATAAATAAATAAAAATAAAATAAAAAAACAAACTACGATTGATATTTTCTAAGTATGCCTTTCAAAGGCATCATCTTGTTTTCTTTTCAAAACTTTCCAGTTTTTGGAGACTGGAGCCTTACTGGTTATTTAATTATGGATATCCTTGGGCTTTTTATTCTGATGTTATAAAAATACTCTTTCAACTGCTTGTCAGAGTGTCCAAAATACACAGCTTCACCACGTCTCACATCATTTCTTGAAGGCCAGCCTCTAACTCTGCTAAGGTTTCAGTTTATGTTATCACAGCTTCCTTCACAGCTGTCTTGATGCCTTATTTCCAAACTCACTATTGCTCCACTTTGATTAAACATTATCTTATTATTGGCTAAACATTCCTTGAATTTGCCAGAGTCGCTTTTCGTTCTGTCTTTATTATACCTTCTTAGAGCCACACTATTAGCATCTTGAAATCAATAAATGTACTATGTTCATTATCTAAATCTATGCTAGAATCCAGATCAGTTCTTCTGGGACATATTCAGAAAGTATTGCAGGCAGACCCACCACAGACACCACCTTAACTAGAAGGATACTTATCTTAAATGAGTAAATTTTATGGGTATAAATTTGAGAATGGAAACTATTTTGACCCCAGCTGTCAAAAAGTTGTTTTCTATTATTGTGTTTTGTTTTTTGCAGAAAGTGAATGTTCTTATCAAGGGATTTGGTATTACAGTACAACATAATAGGGCTTATTATCTATTGAGTAGATGCAAGACCAATATGTCTAGAAAGACTAGTTTGGAAAAAATGTCCATAATACTCTCAAACTAAATGAGGTATATTAAAATTTTCGGTTTCATTTAATGTTTAGAGAAATAAGAACTCTGATTAGGGAATCATAGGGACCTAAAATATAAAGCCATAATATAGATTAAAACATTTGAACACATCTGGAAATTTGCAAAATGCACATGTAATCAAACTGCAATACAAGAAAGCTTTTCCCAAATGATAAGATAAATACTAGAAGAAGGAGGGAAATGGAAGTGAACATCTGCTTCCTTTCCTGGATTTTGCACAGTATTATATGCTCAAAAATACTGTCATTGTGTGATTTCCAAAGCCAATTCTTTCAATTGATTTGATTTTTCTTTAATCCATAATCATTAGGTTTAAAATCTCAGTCCTGCTTCATTTATGTACTTCATGAAGTAAGGTGGTTCTGCATTGATTTCACTACAAAACACTTAGCATTGCTTAATGCAGATTCTTAAAATTGCACTAAACTCTCAATGTAAACAATTGTTGTCTTTTTATTGATCAACACATCAGCTCTGTCACATAAAATTATTTAAATCCTGAGATGGCCAGGAAGAACACAAATTCCATCATTCTGGCTAGTAAGCTAGCACCTAGGACAGAATTTTACTGTCTGTTCATGGATTCAATTTTTTTTCTTTAATAAGACAAGAGAAAGATTAATTTTCTTTTATTCCTTTAGAATCACCTCATTTCTCTCTTTTCTCCTTTCCACTGTTCATTACACACAGACACAATCCAACAGAGAAAATCCTTGTAATTTGCCAGTAAAATAGCAGCTCTAAACAAAGAATGAATTTTCCACAAACTCTGTGCTTTTCTTCCACTAACAAAAATTCTGTCTGTGATTTTACACTTGTACTGTGGGCAGTGTCCCTCATTAACGATGTTTTATACGTTCTAATGGTCTACAGCACGAGACTCCATCACACTGTTGAGCCTTTAGGTGATGGTGTTTTCAAATGACTCTCATTTTTGTTCCTTAGGCATTGTTGTTTCCATTTATTTGTAAATGTTTTGGAGCTATATGTCTTCTTAATTAAAACTCAGTGCTTGAATATGTTAATTAAACATTCTGATATTCATTTCAGTGAAATGTTAGAAAATTACCATTTTAAGTACTCATTCTTTGATTCATTCATTCAGGAGAAACTACCGAGTGGGGAAAACATCTATTAAATTGCCCGTCCACGGGGATGGGAGGTGGGCACCAATCACAGTCAACAACCAAAACATTACAACTGTTGCCCAAGTGTGCGAATAGACTTTTAATGGATGGCAGCCACTTTGTTCTTCCAACAAAGGCAGTCCTAATTATTTTTAACACCGAGCTTTTCCTGTCATTGGTAACTTCTTATACTATGGTTGTCTTCACAATGAACGCTTCCTCAATAGTTATATTTAAAAAGCAATTGGCAAATAGTTCCGGTTGCTGAGAATCAGGGCCACAATCTTAAAACAAATAGGAACTTCACTACATCATGAATGAGGAAGAGATGAGGCTATAAAGAAGGGATGGAAGAAATATTTTGCCTTATTTTATTAAAAAGCATGTTCCTGAAAAGTAAAATTTCAAATGAGACAGGGAATATTTTCTGTTAGGAAAAGGCAGGCATAAATGTTTTATTCATCCAAAATACTTTTGATTTAAAAAAAAAAAAGCCTTGTACCATATAAAAACTTCAGTTTCATGTATAAATCAAGAATTTATTTATTTTTATGTAATATGTTCAGATTTTTATTAAATAGATTTCACCTTGAATTCATTACCGTAGTAGACTTGACAAATGTATGCTGTTTTCATTTACTCCTTTTTGTCATTTTTGCCTGAGTTTCGTTTGCCTTAAGTAGGCAGTCAACAGAATGTGGATGGATCTGAAACCATCATTGTCACTTCTATTTCCTGATTTGCCCAAACTACTAATTAAATATTATTTTGTAACAAGTCAGATATAAAATTAAAAGTGTATTAAAGGATACGATTTTTTTTCTCATAACTGAGCTCTTTGTCCTTTGAAAACTCTCTGCTATGTTCTTAGACCAAGGTTAAGGACAGGTTTTCTATTCCATTGAGGATAAATAGTCAGTAAAGCAATTGTATTTATCTTAAGAGAATTTGTTATACTTCCTAAAAATGTTTGATTTGATTCTGGAGCTGTATGGAAAATGGAGCTGTATGGAAAATGGAATTTGTTCTTTTTGCGGTCATCAGCTTGGACCCAGAAGTTCTTATTAAAGGGATTCAGGGGGGATCCCTGGGTGGCTCAGTGGTTTAGCGCCTGCCTTTGGCTTAGGGCGTGATCCTGGAGACCCGGGATCGAGTCCCGCATCGGGCTCCCTGCATGGAGCCTGCTTCTCCCTCTACCTGTGTCTCTGCCTCTCTCTCTCTCTCTCTCTCTCTCTCTCTCTCTGCCTCATGAATGAATAGATGAATGGAATCTTTAAAAAAATAAAATAAAGTTGGGAGGGCGTTTTGGGATAGGGTAAAAGTCTCTAGGGAATTTGGAAGCAAGGTTTCCAAGACCTTGAAGGGCTATCATTATTAAATAAATAAATAAATAAATAAATAAATAAATAAATAAATAAATAAATAAATAAATAAATAAAGGGATTCAACAGGAGAATGTTGAGGATCTATGAAAACTACCACCTCAGATGGGACAGTGAAACAGATCTTTTAACAGTAAAAGGAAGGCAAGAGATCATTATAATTTTCCTGTAGAAATTACACTTGTTGGCATATAATTCATTATGGTTTAGGAAGCTTTAGATTAGGAAGTATGGACCAGATATTAATTTTTAAAAAGTTATTTTAAGGCAACGGCAATCCATTTGATTGTCTGCCATCAGTACATCCAAGGAAAGACATTTTCATTCCCTGAAAATCACCAGCTTGGGCATCCCATTCTCTTCTGAATATGCAAGGAGCCTTTGAGCAAATCAACATTGTGAGGTTCTTCTAAGGATTAAAAGAGGTAGGTTTTTTTTGTTTGTTTAAAAAAATACTCCAAACCATGTTTTACATCCACTAACTGCTGTATAAGTGTTTTTTTCTTATGGTAGCACTTTCAAACAGTGTCAGTAAGTGGTTTGTGTTGTTTTTCTTTTCTTCATAGGACTAACTCTGGTCCTCTAGATTTTCCTTTGTTTGTTTCGTTTTATATATATTTTTTAAATATGATATCACAAAAAAACTTAATCTTACATGAAAACTAAATTAAGAATTTAACAAAGGTGTATCAATAAAATCATAAATAACAGAATTCCAGTAAATTCTAGTATCTCTACTACATTTTGAAATTTGATTGCATCTGTTTCCTATATGTTTCTGCATTTGCAAGTTTTTAGAAATTGATATTAAAAAATGGTAATGAACTCTTCCCTGCCCCCATTCTGTAGTACAGCTCTTTAAAAAAGTTAGATGTTTCCCTGTTATCTCCTGAATCATTAGCTAATGATGGTTATGGTCATCTCTACCAAATAAACTAAACTGTAGAACAAAAGGAAACCGATTTTCTGTTTATAACCATCCTGAAAGTGAAATTCATAAGATGATGTAGTGGAGAGTCGGTGAGACACAGAACTTGCTTGGCTCGAAGAAGTCTAATGTTCTGTTCACCTTTGAAGAATCTGATTCTTCTAACCATTTCTTTAAAAATATGTATATATATACATATATATATGTATATATATACATATATATACACACATATATACTTGTGATTCAAGTACAATTTTATGGTCATTTAATCGTTATGTTAGAATTTATTCTCTAGATTCTATAAATTATCTTTTTAATCAGAACAGTTTTCTCCAAGAATTTGATCTTGGGTCAGAGGAACCAGTTAAGTAGTGGTTGGCAAATATTTTTTATTACTTATTCCCCAAAAGCTTATGCCATTATTTTATTTTATTGTTGGAATGACAGTATTATTCTGAGAAAGGAAAACTGTAGTGTAAAACATCACAATGCAGAGTTGGCTTTAAGATCCAAAGATCCTGTAATATAAATTTAAAGTAATATAATTTTAAGTTAGCCTACTATAAATCAGTGTATCATTTCCCTATCTAAACAGTGCTTTGCTGGGCAGCCCGGGTGGCTCAGTGGTTTAGTGCCGCCTTCAGCCCAGGATGTGATTCTGGAGACCCAGGATCGAGTCCCGCGTTGGGCTCCCTGCATGGAGCCTGCTTCTCCCTCTGCCTGTGTCTCTGCCTCTCTCTCTCTCTCTCTCTCTCTCTCTGTCTCTCATGAATAAATAAATAAAATCTTTAAAAAAAATAAACAGTGCTTTGCTTTAAATTAATTAGAAACTATTGAATCTGTCAATAATCAAGACCATTGTAGACAAAGACACAAGATAGTGTCAGGTGTCATGCATAGCCTTTTAGGCAAGGCAGGCAGACTCACTCTTTCCTCCTTTGGCATATTCTAGGGAAGATAGAGTAATATTCAAATAATTACTCTGTTTTATGGGTTACATCAATTATGGACCTAACTTTTAAAACGAGCCCCAGGATATAGAAAAAGGACATAGTCTGAAGTTAAATAAACCTAATTTCAAGTCCCAGTTCTCTCAACAACTAGCTCTGTGACTGTTATTCATCCCTTTTTTTTTAATTTATTTTTTATTGGTGTTCAATTTACCAACATACAGAATAACCCCCAGTGCCCGTCACCCATTCACTCCCACCCCCTGCCCTCCTCCCCTTCCACCACCCCTAGTTTGTTTCCCAGAGTTAGGAGTCTTTATGTTCTGTCTCCCTTTCTGATATTTCCCACACATTTCTTCTCCCTTCCCTTATATTCCCTTTCACTATTATTTATATTCCCCAAATGAATGAGAACATACAATGTTTGTCCTTCTCCAATTGACTTACTTCACTCAGCATAATACCCTTAACATCTCTAAACCTCTGGCCCTTCATCTTTGCAGAGCAAGGTAATATGACCTTTTCACAGGGGGTTGTTAGGATTATAGTTATTAAGTACTAACTCGGTTTCCAGCACTGTTTTGAGTCCTGGGAACACTGCAGAGCCTGTCATGGGCACTCTTCTTCAGGAGTTAGCAATTTAGGTGCAAGTGACCAGTGTGTTATCTGGTACCCTATTGCAGGGATGAGGACTGGCACAGAGAGTCCAAGGGAAGGGGTTGTACACAGGAAGGTCAGGTGAGACTTAAGAGCGCCTCTGGAGCCAAGCAGCTGAATCTTGCGATGGATATTGTCCAAGTGATTTATGGGGAAGTATTTGCTGGGGAGGTTAGGTGTGTGGCAGGGAATAAATGGGTAAGACTGATGAGTTCCAAAAGAGCAGAGAGAACTGAGCAAGTTGGTCTGATCTGAGAATGAGAAGCATGTTAGAAGTAGAGTGAGTGGGGGGCTCCAAGGGAGCTCAGGGCTAGATTGAGCAGCCTTATGCCCCAAGCTAAGTAGTAGAGATGTAGCCTTTAGGCGGAGAGTAGATCACTCAGGAGCTCTAGGCAAGGAAAAATCTATGAGGAAGATCAGCCCTGCAGTGGGGCATGGATGGGACAGGGCATGGGAAGAGCTTCAGAGGAATGGCGGCTGGTGGGAATACTGAGCCTTCCCACTGTTTCTTTTCACTGGGTCCAGTTAAGACATAGCTAACCTTTAGGCATGAGGGGAAGAGATCTTGTAAGTGTCACATACTAATTTTTTTATTAGAGACAGGATTTAAAGGAATCAAAACCACTTAGTACTTTTTAGAGGGGAAAAATGTTTTGACTAACCCAAGCAACTGATGATATTAACTGTTTAGAGTATTGTTAAAGTGGACACTAGAACACTAGAAACTGAAAGCCTATCCTAGCAGTGACTCTCTATCTAGTAATTTATTGGAAATTACTAATTGTATGAGTATTTTTAAAATCTCAATTTTCATAAGCAGTAGAAATGTGGTACTATTAGTCCCTCTTGCTGAGAAGCTTCTGGATCTGTCTCTTTTTTGCTTTTCTCTACCTTCCTTTTATTACATCACCCTAACCCCTTTGTCATGCCCTTGTGCTAGGTGCTTTTGTAATGATTATAATTTGTACTGGGTTGTGTATGCAGTGCCTGTTGAATGGACACAGTGTTGTCTTTGCCTCCTGAAAGCCAAGTGCTAAGGCTTCTCTGAGCACCAGTATGCTTAGTGGATGATTGGGGCTAATTCTTGGCTGGGACCAGGGAAGACCCAAGTGTTTGATAATACTATATCTCCTTTCTGCTGTGCCCTAAAGAATCCATGGTTATCTCTGAAAAACTAGGTGTCTGAGATTGGAACTACAGATTACATGAAAGCCTTTGAGTATCATGTACAGTGGAAGCCAAAAGTTATACATGACTATCTCTCTGGAGGTGGGAGCATGTAGTCCTATGCATTCCCTGACCAGACTGACCAGCCTCCCAGAAACCATCCATCCAGGTGACAGAGGTAGACATATAGGTTGGTCTCATTTTCCACTGACAATAGAGAAAGTTACATGCTGCTTTACCCCATCTATCTGGACCATCTGTGAATGTCAACAGTAGAATCATTTACGAGTAGTCTTAGTTGTAAACCCAGAGCGCCAGAAGGTTACAAATGCCTTGAACTGAACACTGCATCACCTTCATTATGAATCTCCAAGCTGCTATGCCCTTCGCTCTCAGGAGCTGCTGGTCTTCCTAATCACAGTTATTGATTCCAAGGAATTTAAGGGATGAATTCTAGAGGCATTCTGAGCTAAAACTAATAGCCTCTGGGAGCAAAGATCTTGGAAATTTTGACAGACTAATTGATTTTAACTACGGATGCCTTACTCTTAGGTTTTAAAGTGCTAAAATCATATATGATATGAGAGAAAAGATCCCAAATTCTAAGAGGCTGATCAAGTCACGTAAGGAGCAGAGAGGGCAAGTCAACCCAGTGTGTTACTTAGAGCCACACGCTTTCAGAGCTGAGGAGCCACACAGAGAGGATCTGACCACTTTCTGGCTGTGACAACACTTCTTAATCATATTGTGGGGGTGTGCATAGCCATATCATGAATGTGGTTTTCCGTCATCCTCTTCAGCAGAGCAGTTCATCAGCCAGCACTTAGAAATATGTTCAGTGAAATTGTTAAGGGTGATAATACTAAAGCACATAAAAATTCTGACATGCCTTCTGTTTCATCAGAAATAATTTTATTATATATATTATTATATGATGCTTGATGGTCAGCTGTCTTTGGTTTTCAGCTACTTAATTAATACTCAGCTCGTCAGCCTGTTTGGTAGCAGAACCATAGGGAACAATGTGCATTTTTCCATATCACCCCATGGCTTCTGTGTGGTTCTCTCTGTCCAGTGATTCCATTTCTCTGCTTTAACCTGAAGGTGTTTCCCTGACCAGTCTCAGTGCAAGTGTTTTCTGCTCAGTGAGAAGCAGTAAGAGCTCTCTGCAATTATTAGTATCCAGTTAAAATGCTCACCCTTTGTAACAATGCAGAGTGCCATAGGAAATTTCACAGTTGACACTTGGCTATTGTTCGTTCATTCTTCATTCGTTCACCAAATATCTACTGAGCACTCTTTAAAAAAGATTTATTTGTTTGTTTGTGTAACAGAAAGAGAGAGAAAGAAAGTATGAGATGGGGGGCAGCAGGCAGAGGGAGAGGGAGAAGCAGGCTCCCTGATGAGAGGCTTGATCCCAGGACCTGGGATTATGACCTTAGCCAAAGGCAGACACCCAACCAACTGAGCCGCCCTGGTGCCCCATCTACTGAGCACTTTTATGTTCAAGTAACTGTGCTAAGACGGTGATCAAGCTGGATAGAAGAGTCCAGAGTGCTCCAAGAGCATCAGATCGAGGACAAAATCTCAACCAGGGATCAGGATATGCTATTTAGGCTGAAACATGAAAGAGAATTAGGAAGTGGCCAGTGAGGGGCTGGACGCACGTGTAGGTCCACCCAAGAGAGGGACAACCTGGAGAAAAGCCTAGGAGAAGAGAAAGTAAAGAGATGTAAACAGTGGTCATCTTAGTAAATACAATTAGAAACACACACATAGTAAATGAGGTTTGACCAGCACTCAGGAGTATTAATTAGATTTGTGCATTTAATGCTGAAAGTGAGCATTTTCCTAGGCTAATCATTATGTAAAGTGTATGTAAATGTGATAGGAACTGCAAAATGATCACAAAATGATTTTCATAATTTAGTTCCTGAATATCATTCAGTACCTCAAACCTAATTAAGTGTGCAATAAATGTTTATTGGATTGAACCTCATCTTTTTCTTGTGAGCAAAAGTAATTATCATGAAAACTTTTATAGATAAGGAACTGAAGGACAGAAATCTCCTTTTAACTAGTTGGATGTATCGGGAACAAGAAGGATTTCGAATTTATATTTTCATCCTTAAATAAAAGTTAAATACCATGTCCCATCCATATAGGATAGAAGCATGAAAGAAGACCCTACCTTTACCCTTGAATCAATTTGTTATTTTTTTTAATTAGAAGAGAATTTCAGAAAAGCAACTTCAAATAAGCTATTACTGCAAATACAGATTCCCTCAGGAAGGTCCCTATACGCTTGCACATCTGTACTGACTCCTCTGGAAGCTATCCTGCCTCTGATCTCTTTAGATCTCAGACACCCCCCCTTTTCTCCTTTACTTTCCATCCTCCCATCACTGCTATAGTTCATACTTTTATCTTTCTTGGCTCTCCAGTCACCACTGCACAGTGTGGCTGCAGGGATCTTTCATTCTCATGCTTCATATTACATCAGGGTTTCTCCACTGCCCTCAGGATATATCCAGACTAACATGGACAGTGTGTATCATCCAGTCATTTCCTGGGTCAGCCTCCCCTTCAATCCTTACCCCAGGTAAAAAGACGTAAATTCTCAGCACTGAGAATATGCCAGTTGCAGTTGATGTGTTTTTAGCATGGAATTTTCTTTCTTCATCCTCTGCCCACCCATTACCCCTAACACACACAAATGATGGGACTGTGGGATATTTTAAAAGACTTTATTTATTTATTCATGAGAGACACAAAAGAGGCAGAGACACAGGCAGAGGGAGAAGCAGGCTCCCTGCAGGAGCCTGATGCAGAACTTGATCCCAGGACCCTAGGATCACTACTTGAGCCAAAGGCAGATGCTCAACCACTGAGCCACCTAGGTGCCCCAGGACTGTAGGATTTTTAATGGGGTAGAAATATGATTGCATTTGCACATTGGGTCAATCTACCAGGGCAGGGCCACAGAAGAAGGAAAATTGACCCATGAGGCTTCCTGGCAGAAAGTTAACAGGTCGCCTAGATGAGTGCTTCTGTCCATGGCCCCCACCAATCACAGGGGCTATTGGGTGAGAGGCGGCTCGCAGGTGCTTCTATGGTACACTGAGTTTTCTCCAAATGACTACAGTTTTACTTAGTAAAATCTGGTGTTTCCAATGTAAATCATTCATAGGACTTCATCTAATTAAAAGAACACTTAGCCTGGACCAGAAGCCTTGGGTTTGTGACCTTAGGCCATCCTGTGAACTTTGAGCCTTTCTTCAGTTTTAAAACTGGAGTCCAGTATACACCACCTATCTCACAGCCTTGTCATGAAGATTAATTCAGGAGAAAGCTCTTTCACTGAAGTGCTCAAAAAGGGTAAAACTATCATATCAGGATTTGCTTAACAAAGCATGTTGGTTAGATTGCTATAGTTTGGATTTATTATTTTATTCCCTGTTTTTGATAATAAACTTCAGATTTCTAATCATAACTATTATTTAATATTTATGCCCACATACTGTGATTATCACTTAAATAGGATCTATGTTTTAGAGGTGCATGGGTGGCTCAGGTAGTTAAGCCTCCAACTCTTGGTTTCAACTCAGGTCATGTTCTCAGGATTGAGGATTGTACCCTGCATTAGGCTCCATGCTCAGTGCAACATCTGCTTGAGATTCTCTCTCTCTTTCCCTCTGCCCCTGCTCGCACTCTCTTTTTCTCTCTAAATCAATAAGTAAAATCTTAAAAAAAATAACAAGTAGGATCTATGTTTTAAAGGTAATCCATGAATATAAAAATAGTGAAAGGGAATAAAGGGGAAAGGAGGGAAAATGAGTGGGAAATATCAGAGAAGGTGACAAACCATAAGAGACTCCTAACTCTGGGAAACTAACAAGGGGTGATGGAATGGGAGGTGGGCAGGGGGTTGGGGTGACTGGGTGATGGGCACTGAGGGGGGCACTTGATGGGATGAGCACTGGGTGTTATGCTAAATGTTGGCAAATTGAATTCCAATAAAAAGAAAAAATAAATAAATAAAGGTAACCCATATTTTGAAAATAATTTTATGGAAGTTGTAAGAACTGTGTGTGTGTGTAGTATTAATACTGTATGTTCATCTCATAAAATCTTCAGTTTCGGAAGACCTTTTGTTCCGTCAACCACTGTTGGTTGGAGTAGTTGCAAATAACAGCTCTTTCCTGGGAAAGAAGATGCAAAAGTATTCAGAATCATAAACAGTGCAGCCAATCATCTCGTGCAGTTTGATGGTCGTGGGTTTAAATCCTGGTACCTGTTTGCACTGAAACTTGGGCAAGTCATGTAACTTTTTTGAGTCCCATTCCTCTCTGTAAGGGATGAGTAATAATCTACCTCAGAGGACAGCTGAGAGAATTAATGACAGCAAAGCACTCAGTATCTAACACAAATACTTTCTGCTCAACTAGGAAAGCTTTTCTTATTTAGTATTGACACTATTCTCGCCTGAGAATATTGTTGTTACTGATGGCAGTAACAATAACTAGATGATGTGATGGCTCCTTTTCTTCTGCCCATGTCTTGGGAAACCTTCCAGGTACTCCCAGAATACTCCTGAACCTCAGTTATGATCTGAGCAGTTTGTCATACAGGAGTAATAATTTCGATAATAAAAAATGAATGATCATTGTGACTTGGATCGAAAAGCTATCATGTGCCAGGCCGATGCTCAGACCTTTATGAGAGGATTTCTAACTGTCAAGAGCAGACATCCTCATCAGATGGTGGCATTCTTCTGCACAGGAGGTCCTGGGACCCAGCGAGGTGAACAACAGCACTAGGCCTGTGCAGCATCATGTGACCAGTGATGACAGGTGCACATCAGACATGTGCTTCCTCCCAGGAGTGTCTCCCTCCCTCCTCAGCCCGCAGATCTCTTCCCGGTAGACTCTCTCCAGAACCCACCTGCTTACACCTTCCTTTGCAGACATGGGCCACATCACAAACTAGTATCTTCTCTTCATTGTCTCTCCTAGTATTTAGAAAACATGTTAATTGCACCTTTGATTTTTAGATTACGGTCATTGGAATCTTTGGGGTTTATTACTGTTACTTCTTAGAGGTTAGAAGGGATTATTTTTCTTGTTGTTTTCTTCATTATTATTTTGAAACCAACTTTTTTTTCTCTTTTTTTTGGTGAAGCCCAACTCCCATTACAATTTATTTAATGTTTAGCTTTACAGTTTTGAGTACTTGAAGGACTTGGATTAAACAAATGTGTTTAGTGTGCTAGATTGTTTTAATCAAATTAATCAGTCTTTCTTTGTCGACATGTATGTTCTTTTTCATTTCTCCATCCTTAATAGTCTCCAGAGAATCAAGAAAAAAGATACCAGCTCTTTTGAAATGCTTATAGTGGTTTTTTAATTGCTCCCTCTTATTTCTTGAAGACATGTGAACTGCAGGAGCATCATAAATTTGGTGGGCTAAATGTTCTTTTGTCAGTGTTCGAACCTTTTGAAAGATTCTATCTGGTGCTAAAATTGTTTAAGGAAAAGAGCTCTAAATATCTGACTTCCAACCTAAATTTTTTCCTTTTTTCATCGTGATATACAGAATCAAAGACCAAAATGTCATTCAATGGTAAAATTTCAATTTTATATTACTATATTGGCTTGGATTTTTATTACTTATTATAGCTGAATTGCAACAGTGTGTGTTAACAAAAGGTACTAAATCTCTTATTACCACCACCACCATCCTTACCCCACCTGATTTTAGGTGAATTTTATTGTATTAAAAAATAATACTCTGGATTCCTTTACTGCCAGGAAACAAAGATCATTTTTTTATTAATGTTGCTTCTATGATGACAATGTCAGTCATCTCTTTGAAAATTCATTTTGGAAACTAAGTTTGTTCTTCAAGAACCCTTGAAAAGAAGCTTTAAAAATGGCAGGGGAAGATAATAATAATAGAGTAGATGTATTTGAGCATTTATACAATGAAACTTAATTTAACTTTCCCTCAAACTCCATTTCAAACTTGCTTTTGTGCATGAAAATATAGTTCATAGCTTTCTTTCCCCTATTTTTCAAGTTTTCTTCTCTTCAACATAATCTCCTCTGAAGCATTCTATGTATTAGAGCAGAGCTCTGGTCTTATTACCAGGGCCTCCACAGTAGGTAGGTGCATCAGCAAGCACAGGCCCCCATGCTTAGGGAATGGTAGCCAACCTTCCAGAGAGCAGAGAGGCTGTCCGTGGACGGGGGACAGCTGGAAATGGCCCTTGGGGCCAAACTCTGCAAAAACCCTCACCCCCAAAACACAGCTGAAGTGTTTTGATGTGACCTTAATGATTAACATGGATATCAAAAAAAAAATAAAAAAAATTAAAAAAAAACATGGATATCATTTGAAATACTGAAATTGAGAAATTATGGATCTTGTAACCTGAGGATTGACTATATAAGACAGAAAGAGTAGTTCCAAATTTGTCTGACAGTGATTTGGAGACAGGTAGAGCAGAGCAGAGCCCAGGACTGGGTGTGAGTAGGCTTCTTTCCCCACCTGCCCACAGAGAGCAGAGGCAGCTGCGTTCTCAGGCCTCACCTTGGACATCATGGGTGGCTGTGGGGGTCAAGACAGAGAGCCCTGCTTGTCATACTCTCTAATGCAGTTTTACCAGGAGCTGACAGTATCAAAATTGTGAGGGAAAACCCTGCCACTTTGGGATTGCTCTTGGGGCATGCCTGCTGGAACTTCCGGATGTATCTGACCTAGGGCATAACCCATTACCTTCAGTCTTCTGTACTATTGATAAAGGGTCCTTAGGGCTTCTTGGAAGCTGTCACAAGCAGTCATTAGTGAGTATGATGTTAATGCTTATTGGAGCTTTGGTGGGGTTGTGTTAGCACAAGTGGCTGGAGAGAACGGGGACTATATAGGCAATATAAAGACATTAGCTTTTTTGTTTGTTGTCATACCTTTATTTTTAATTTGGAGAGAAAGCTGGTGGTCTGGGGCGCCTGGGCGGCTCAGTGATTGAGCATCTGCCTTTAGCTCAGGTCGTGATCCCAGGGTCCTGGGATCGAGTCCCACATCGGGCTCCCCACAGGGAGCCTGCTTCTCCCTCTGTCTGTGTGCTGCCTCTCTTTGTGTCTCTCATGAATAAATAAATAGAATTTAAAAAAAGAAAGAAAGAAAAAAGAAAGCTGGTGGCCCTAGGCAGTACAGCAGGCTTCGGGTATTACTGGTGGTAAAGTTTAGACACTAGGTCCAGCCCAGATGTCCTCAATGAACTGATGCTATCAGAGACTGGCATAAACATTTGTCACTCCTCCCCTGCATTCCCCTACACTTTGTACAAACCCATTTTAGGTTCTCATCACAATAGTTCTCCGTTTGAGCCACCTATTTCTAGTACTCTTAGGCTGGTTTTCTCAAGGACAGGGACAGTCTGTACCTGCTTCCTCCTCTTATTCTTCCCCTATGCCTGGCACAATGCTTAGAAAGGGAGGAGGGAGGTTACAGGATTGAAATAATTTTCTTCTCATGTACTGATGTAGAGACTTGCCTGGTCTTGTGCCAGGAGTTATAAAATATTAGATCTTGAAAGGACCTTACTGGTTGGTCGATGATTTAGTGGTAAAGCTGGACCCAGTTACCTGTGTATGATGACTCTGAGTTCAGTGGTCTCTCAACGGCACCCCCGTTTGGTTCACCTGCCTTCCTTTTGGATGGTAGCATTTATATTCCAGCTCACCTAGTCTGCAGTATTGTTCCTGTTAGGGACCAAAAGACTCTGAGTTGAATATAACACAGACATGGAGTAATGAAAACAGTTAGTGTGGCTTCGATGGTATTTGATTTCCATTCTTATTCAAATCACTAGTGCTATTTAAGAAAACATACTTGAATAATAGTAGCTGACCTTAAATTATAATTTTTACAGTCTTGTGTTTGTTATGAAATTGTGATGATTAAATTATGATTAGCTTAAGTGAAATGAAATCTGCAAAGGAAAATGTCTTCATTTGTTAAAATGGGGAGAAATCATTCTAAAAGAGGTTCCATCTAAGATTAATTTACTTGAAATTTGATGTCTGTTGTGAAGATTAATAACAGGTGGCCTTTTACAGAGCTTCTTAGCCTGAGTCTAATGTTTTAGTTGTTCTTTTATTATCCCAAACCTCCATAACTAAAGGATTTTTTTCTTCCTGCCCTTTGTTCACGATATGGCACTGTAATTGACTTCATATTTCTCACCCAACCTTTCAGCTGTAATTAATATTTTATTATATCAGATTTTATCACTAACTAGCTGAGCAGCAGGGTATTGGACTGCACGCTCAGGCATGCTTGCCCATGCACACGCACATGCATGCACACACGCATGGGCACCAACACACACTGAACACCAGTAACTTACGGATGCTAGGCAAGCTCCTTGTGATGAATTATGGCTGAGAGAACATAAAATATATTTGTGGTGTCCCACAAAATATTCCAAAGCGATTTATGGTCAGTCTTACCTAGAACAGAGCAGGACAAAGAGAAATTAAAGTTGCTAACATAAAATATTCACACCACCCCCCACCCCATATCTATTTATGCTGTGCGGTGTGTTACCCATTGCCCACTATCTGTGTAAAACTAGTTATCAGTCGTCATTTGTGACTTAATGAACAGAACTGTATTAGGTCCACAACTCTCAGTGCTAGTGATACATGAAGGACTCTGAAGAATCCTAGTCATGATGATCAACATGTTGAACATATTGAACTGACCTTTTATCCCTGGTGGCAGTATTTTTAAAGGCAACAGTATTTTTAAAGCTTAGTTAAGTTGTACTGGGTTGTTTGAATGATTGGGGTGTCATTTCAGTAAGTGCTGACAGGTTTAGGAAAAGGGAAGGACCATACCAAGAACAGGAAGAAAATAAATTCTGTGCTGTTGCATGGCAATAAACTTTAATTACACATTTTTACACGCTTTGCATCTAATTTATACTTTCGTTTTCTATCACCTCCCTCCCAAAAATAATCTTCAGGAAGATAGAAATACCAGCCTTTATTCTTTCTTTATACATATAGAATAGATAGTTTTACCAAAAATTGCAAATCAAACTAAAAAGCACTCTTAGGTACCATGAGATGAACAATATTCTAAGTCCTTGAATGATCAGAAGGGTAGACTTTAAAGGATTAGCCAAAGCAACAATGAAATGGATCATTAACTTCTCTCCCTCTCCCCCCCTCCTCCTTACCCCCTGTCCTGCTATCTGGTTGGATAACCCTCCAGTATTATATGCTGATAAGAAATAGAATAAGTGGATAAGAAAAATGAACTTACAACTAAGGGTTTAATCTTGAAATGAATTAAGACCAAAATTTTAGAGTCAATTTCAACTCTGCAGCAGGCTTCCCCTCAATGTCTTCAAAGTTAGAAAAAAAAAAAAAAGTGTCTCATCACATTTGAACTTTCAGGTTTAACAGAGTACATGAAAGATGTTCCGATGTTCTTTTCTAAGTTATACTTCATGTGCTAGCCTATATAAATGCAGATTTCTTATTCTCCTTGTAAAAGCCTTAGAGTTTTGCTGTAGGAAAGCCTCGCATAAATTAAATTTTAAATTAAATTTCATTCCATAAGAAAGTAATGATATAGTGATGTCACATTTTTGGCAGATTCATCTTCACTATGGATTGTGCCTTCATATTGCAAATGCCGTAGGAAGATTTTATGTTACTTTAAATTCCAGAATATTGGTGGAATCAGGATAGGGATGGTGTAACTTTAATAAACAAAGGGAGTATGAGTAATACATTAAAAGGATAATAGAATTTTAATTCAGCTCGCTAAGCTAGAAACTTCTGCTTGGTTTTCCATCCTCAAGAACTTGCTCTTTTTAATCATCTTTTTAGAAAAACCATTCAGAGAGTAAGATTTTCAAAGCTGCTTTTTGAGACTGCATTTGTGGTTGGGCAGATTTTATGAAATTCACTAGCAAAGTGATATTATTTGCACCAATGAGAAATGTGTCAGAGAGTTCTGTTAAGGTGCCATTGACCTAGGTGCCAATAATGCGTTAATTTCCATCCGGAAGACAGCAATGTGTGGCAATTGGGCAGCAGATAGGATTTAGCTATTTTTCATTAGCGCTTGGACGTTGATAAAGGGGAATGGAAAAGAGCTGCTTGACCTTTCAGTGCTTAAATTATTAAAGAGCAAATAGATTTGAGGTCTGGATGCTTGCAAATCTAATTTCTCTTGTGGAGCAAGGATGAAAAGACATTTTGGGTTTGAAATTGCTCTAGTCAACTTAGTTCTTCCTTTAATATATCTGAAGATGAGTAGATGGTAGCCATTTAAAAAGTAATATATCTGGAGTGGAGCAAAGTGTATAACATACCAGCTGGCTCAAATGGGGGCCCTCTAAATGATCATTTAATTCTCAATTTTTCATCTAATCCTCACAAAATTTCTGCTTGGAAAAATTAATTTCCTTTCCCCATATTCACATAGATGGTATTTAAATCACAAAACAAAATTTTCTTTCATTAGAGAATGTCAAATGCTGTATTGTTAAGATAGGGCAATGCCTGATACATAGTACGTGCTCAAAAACATTTCTTAATAAGTGAGTAAATATACACACAACCCAGCACACATACTAGCAAAGTTGGAGAAAAGATGGATGGGAGGTAAGAGATGAAGGTGTGGGAAGAGGGTAGAAAAACAGAGAGGCAGCTTTTGATTCTCTCAGGGCTCTTTATGTAATCGTTGGTTATCTTGCATAAACTTACAATCTAACCAGCATCTTATCATCATGAAACCTGTTTCTTGATCATTTCTTCTCTTTGCTCTTGAGTATTCAAGAAATGAATACAAAATAAACCTAGTATTAAATTTTAGTTAAGCAGAGCATATTTGTGATCACCACTGTATTTCTTCCCTGCCACTACATATAATGTATATAAAATGGAAATTACTTTTGGATTATATTATGCTTTCAAAAATATGTACCTTATGGCTGACTTCATTTTAATTGTGCTGAGATAGAGATGACTAAATCATAGACCTTTCCTCTAGGAACTTGTGAGGTTTTTAAAAATACTGATAAATAGACAAAAATGAGTACTAGTCTTTACAAAAAATATATTTTTATGAGTGTGGGTCAGAGCAAGAGTACATCAAAATGGGGGAACAGATCATAAGCCCCTGATAAAAGGTTCATAAAAGGGTCTCAATCTTTTTGTGAGGGTGGGTCATCTGCTAAGAGTTGCAAAAGATTTCTGTGTGTTGGGGAGAACAGCATTTAAATAACAAAATTGGGTCCAGGCCAGGGTGAAGTAATAGAGGACAAGGTGTTTGTAATAGGAGAATTCAAGATGGTGAGATTGGACAGCCTGGAAGTGGTTGTGCTACCATTTCATCTGGAGGATCTGGAAATGAAAAATGAGTGATTACTATCCTGGTACCATTGGCAACAGTTTCTGGTTAGGACTGAGAGCTAGAGAGGATACCAGCCGGGCACTGGCCTCACTGCAGATCCAGGAGCTCCCTCCCTGGAAATTATTAATGACTTGCAGAGAGATAGGAGTATGAATTGTGGTCAAAGGTAAAAGTACCATCTATAGCTTCTTTGTTGTTTTTTGAGGGGCAACTGGGTGGCATAGTCAGTTAAGCATCCAACTCATGGTCTTGGCTTGGGTCATGATCTCAGGGTCATGGGATTGAGCCCAACGTTGGGCTCTCTGCACAGCATAGATTCAGCTTGAGATTTTCTGTCCCTCTGCCCCTACCCCAGCTCATGTACACTCTCTCTCAAATAAATAAATAATTGAATAAATAAATAAGTAAATAGATAAAATCTAAAACCCCAATTGTTAGCAGAATTAGGATTAGAGCATAGATCAATGCACATGCCCCTCTCCCCCCAACCCCTACAAAAGGCATTTCAAGAGAATAGTCACATTTTCTTAGTGCTGTTTCTATTTAGTGGCATACTATGTTAGACTTCTCCATCAATCAGCTATTGTCTGCGCTGTGCTTTTTTTTTTTTTTTTTTTTTTTTTTTTTACGATTTTATTTTTATTTATTTGAGAGAGAGCAAGACAGAGAGAGCACAAGCAGGGGGAGTGGCGGAGGGAGAAGCAGAATCTCAACTGAGCAGGGAGCCCAACGAAGGGCTTGATCCCAGGACCCCGGGATCATGACCTGAGCTGAAGACGGATTCTTCACCAACTGAGCCACCCAGCTGCCCCGCGTGGTGCTATCTTTTACTTTGACCTTGATCCCTTACTCTTGCTATTCTATGACCTGACCTTCTGTTTAATATTTGCTGCATATCCAACTACTCCAAACTCATCGGTTGAAAATAACATTTCTATTCTGCTGTGATTATGTGGGCAGCAAAGCCTTTGCTGGGCAGTCCCAGCTTGGGGTCTTAGGTCAGCCATCAGCTGAAGGTCAGTCATGTGGCCTTCCACAATGCCCCACGCACATGGCTATCAGTGATGCCAGTTGTTGGCAGGGAGCTCTTTGGGACTGCAGAGCAGAGCGCCTGCATGTGACCTCTCCAGTATGGCAGGTTCAGAGTCACTGGACCATTTATGTGGTGGCTGGCTTTTTCTTTTAGAAAGCTTCCTGGGGAGCCAGGCTGAAGATGCATGGCCTCCTCTGACCAATGCCTTGAGAGTTATCCATTGTCCCACTGTTACATTCTGTTGGTTGTATGTTGTCATTAAGGTTGGCCAGCCCCATTCCTGATGGGAAAAGTATCAGAATTTGCAGATACATTTTAAAATTGTCACATTTAACCATATATGTAGGAAGTCAGGGAGAAGGGGGCAAGAAATTAAAGTCCGCTTTATCTCAATATGTGTTCCTTGTCTTCTATAGAGGATGATTCTTCCTAAATACATCCTTTTGTGTCATATCCATCACACAGTGAGATTTCTACCAGATTGGGGGGAATGTCTTACATAACCAATAATATCAGGTCTGATGTTAGGAGGTTAGGAAGTATTTCTGGTTTTTATTTATTTAACTTTACATCATACTCGGAATTTGCTTTATCATTGTACTGTAGTCATTCTGATGTCCTACAGCAGGTGATTTTTATTTGGACAGAAATATAGACTGGGCAGCAGCTGCTGCATTGCATTCCTGTAATGGAATGTGCTAAATAGTTGTATTCCCAGAAATAGGTGATTTCACTGAGTGCACATTCGGCATTCACAAGAGCAAGACCCAAAGAGGGACCTCTCCAGGCCCTCCCCAGGCAGATAGGGATGTTAGGCACCTCTCTCTTGCTCTTCTTGGTCATTGATGAGTGTCTATATGAGCAACTCTAGGATTGCAGCATTGTTCCAGGGAGTCACAGTGCTTTTCTGATACAATGAGAACAAGATCCGTCTATTCTGGATTCAGTTCTTGAAAGCTGCTGTCAAGAGTTAGTTTTTGCTCAGTATTAGAAACTTTTTTTCCCCACCCAAACTGCACAAATATTCATCATTATGGTAAAATACATATCTTAGTAGAAGCATCCATCCCTTCAAGTTTTGTCCCATTCTCCTGTGGTTACTTTGAAATTCAGACATTGGAAGGGGACAGGGAGGAAAGGGGGTAGGTGCTGGGACACCTGTTCAGGCATCTTCAGAGCATGCTCATCCCCATCTTATCTTCATGTATGATTAAAGTGACCCAGTTCATGATCTACTCTTAGAAACTGCTTATAACTCCAAGGCCTTGGCTTTTGAAATTCCAGTCTCTTTTTTCTGCTCTCCTTACATCATCTCTTACCACTGATCTGATATGGTGAAGGGCAAAGGAATATAAGAAAATATGGGAAGTTAAACCTTAATTAAACATGAATCATTACATATTGTGTTTTTTGACTTGTTAATACTTCATGTGCATTCATACAGATGTCATTGAAGAAAATAGTACATTGCCTTTTAAAAAAAACTTACAGTGAATATAATTTATAATTTCATTTATTCACTCATTAGGTAAATTGAGTTAATTTTTCTATAAATTCATCTTCAATTACATGTGAAAAAATGTTAGTGTCCTGCTCACATAAACAGCAGAGATTGTTAGATAATTTTTTTGTAATTTTGATGAACTTTGTTTCCCTCAATACATTGTGTTTTGGGGGGCGGGGTGAGAGAGTTCTATGGGAAAATATTAAGCCCCTTCCCCCTCTTGTATTGAGCAAGTGTTAAGTGAGTATCCATTATGCATTAAGCACTTACTATTGATGATATCCAGTGCATTCTTTATTTTGGATATCCCATGGGCCCCATGCAATTGAAGGCAAAGGGTATCAGCCCAATTATCATAAAATATCACTGATAATACTGTTTTTTTCCCCCTAGTGTCTATCAAGTAGTTGTTGAGGAAGAACGTCCTCGAAGAACTAAAAAGACAACAGAAATCCTAAAGTGCTACCCTGTGCCAATTCACTTCCAGAATGCATCAATACTGAACTCACAGTACTACTTTGCTGCAGAATTCCCAGCAAACAGCCTCCAAGCTGCTCAGCCTTTTACTATTGGTGATAATAAGACATACAATGGATACTGGAACACTCCCCTTCTCCCCCATAAAAGCTACAGAATTTATTTCCAAGCTGCTAGTAGAGCCAATGGGGTAAGTTTTATAGATGGCTGTTTACTTAGGCTATTTAGAGTTATTAATGTGAACATAGAGTAAAGAAGATAGTAGTAAGAAATAAAGGCATGCTTTTGTATGTTTTTACTTGGAACAAATGTGGGTTTTGTTTTCTCTTTCTAAACTTATTTTCACCTAGAGAAATCTATGGAAAGAAATGAATATATTTGTATTTGTTTTGGTAGGAAGAGTATATTGTCAACATGATGGTTTTTATTTTCAGTTTTTACTTGTTACCAAAAGTTGGCTAGCAATTCTGCTTAGCTTACTATTTTGCAGGGAAGTAGTTATAGCTATAGCACATATATTCAGCTCATTTAAAATTTTGTGAGATACACAACATCTGTCTTTTCAGCCTATTCTGTCCCATTTCTTTGGTTTCACGAGAGTTTATGCTTCCTATAGCTGTGACTAAATTAGGTATCTTCAGTTTTTTTTTCTTAAGAGAAAATAGTTTTAGAAAAATGCGATGAAAACAAAAACTACGGAGTTGTTCCCGAATTTTTTTTTTCCCCTCTCCTGTTCAGACCAACCCAGAACTCTGGTAAGATATTAATTAAAGTCTCTTTAGAAAGAAGTGGGAATTTTCCAGATACCATGATGGTTTCCCTTCTTCACCACATGGGTCCAAGTATCCTCACTGACTCGACTTTTGCCAGTGAAAAGGGGGGAAATCCAGGACTCTGGAGTTATCCTCTAGTAGTATCTGCACAGGGAGTGAGCAAGGATCTGGAGAAGCCAGGGCCACAAGGCAGAAATATTTTGTATGTAGCCCCTCATTCACCATCCGCTCCAGAAATGCCTACAGCCACCAGCTCTGGAGCTGGAAAATGTATCTGAGTGTGGTTTCTGTAATCATCATGGGAACTTGTATCTGAGCGGGGTTCCAGGAGTAATCACTGTGTGATTAACACCACACTCGGAACAATGAGATCTTTCCTTATCAGCATGTAAATAGAACTACAGATATTTTTATTCATTTTAAATAAAACACGAATAGTGATTTTTTTCCCCCTCTTTATTTAACACAGGAAACCAAAATAGACTGTGTCCGAGTGGCCACAAAAGGTAGGTTGAAATTGTGGGATGTTCTCCCAGTTTATGTCCCTTAAAAATTTAGATGGTATTTCAAAACTTCTCGGAATGTTAACTTTATTGAAAGAAGTGTGTGTGTGTGTGTGTGTGTGTGTGTGTGCATGTACTAGAGTCTTAGCAGTTAACATTGACTATTTCATGTAGATACTTTTTAAAATAAGGAATCATATTATTGCGTTCCAAGCAGTTTTCAATGGTTAGCTTTTTCAAAATTCAATAAAAGTAGTGTTTATGGATCTTAGTACACGTTTTTTTTTAAAACTATAGGACCAAATGAATACTATGACCAATGAATCTTGATGTGCAAAGTAGTAAAATATGACCTATTTTTAAGCAAGTACCTAGTGACAAGAGGTCTCCCAGGTGGAGAGCAGGTGCTTTTTTTCACTGACAGCGGGTCTATTGACCCAGTAACTGGGTGATGTTAGTAGATCTTTGTTTCCCAGGTCTGGTTAAAGTCCCAAGAAAATGTGATCAGGGACTGGATGTAGAAGTGGCTAGGTGAACCACCACAAGCTCACCACACACAGCCTCCTAAAGAAGAGAGTACAGTTGTGTGTGTGCTCGAGCTGTAACCTCATCTTCTCAACCTTGCAGCGTGGTTTTAACCAGCATATGGGACGTGTATGAGAAAATGCTTTAAGAAATGTAAAATCCTGCATTAAAATGAGGCATTATAAATTAACACTTGTACTTGAGCATACCCTTTCAGACCATCAGAGTGACCCTGAGCATGATGAAGTTCTGTGTGATTTAATTTAGAAATGATGGCATGAAGGCATTGTATGTCTGTGGTACTAGACATAATCGGACCGTAGGCAATCACTTGAGTTCTGTTGGATAAAAATACCATGTTTTTATTGCTTCCCTGTCAGGAAGCATAGTTTGATATGTCATGGACTTCCACCTGCATTTTCAAAATTCTCATTGAATTCTTATTTTGTCAAGATACATGACCTCTTTATTCAGTTAGCTTGACAAATATTTTTTAGTTTCATGGTATGTGCCAAGCCTTGTGTCAGGTACTCACATCATATGTATTTTGTGGGTCCTCATGGCCTCATAGTTCTGTTTCCAACAATCTATTTATATTGATTTTGAAACACTCAGTTTTTTAATATCATGATTGTACCTGATTAACTGCCTTTATTTTTAGGAGTAAATAAATAATAAATGAAATTACAGATATTGGTATGTTTTATAAACTGTAATAGGCTCTTAGCTATTATTTATTATGATATTATGAAGCCCTTCAATGAGGTGTTGATATCCTGAGACCTCCACACCACTGCCCGTGCTCCAGTTGCTGGAGTGAATTCTATTTCCCCTTGGGTTCAGAAAGAGTAAATCCAGTTCCACAGTGCCTAATTTATAATGCCTTACATTGAATATCATAGCTAAAAAAAATTGAAAACACTTTTATACACGCACTATCTATTTCTTCAAAATTACTGTGAGAAAGGAGGCAGGTATTGCTATTTTTATTTTCTAAATGAATAAAACGCATATTTTTAGAGATGAACCGACTGACCAAGGTCCCTCAGCTGCAAATTTGTGGGTCAGGGTTTAATTCTAAACTTTTGAACTCCGATCCTCAGTGTTTGACTATGTCTCACAGCCCTTAATCCAGCAGAACTCTGGCCAGTTATAGTACTGCATTGTATAAGTGTCTGCTCTCCCCTTTATTAAATTGTGGCCCTGCCCAGTTTACTTTGAAAGTGGTGAAATGTCTGTCATCCTGTTCAGCTACATAGCTAAATAATTATATAAGTAACACAGTTGTAGAGACTTAGAAATCTGACATTGGCTGTTTTCACAATAGATTGAATTAGATGATTTGGATCATTTTCTTCCATCAGCTAGATTTAATCAATAATGTCATTTGTTTTTCAATTCACCCAAGGATGATTAAGTAATCAGATGACCTGATTGACTAAATATTCCCCACTCATATTTTCTGAGTCATTTACAAACATTTATATAGCAACAAACTCTATCCAAATCAACTCTTTTGGGGAAAGAAGGGAACGAATGTTAATAGTCATTATATAACATTGTCACTTCTATTCATGAGAGCATAATACAAGAGGACACTACAGGAGAATATCTCTTTGCAGGTAGAACTGCACTGTCCGGCACTATTTTATTTTATTATGTTCTACATTTACAGATTCAATGAACTTCCTTTACAGCACAGTCTAATGTTTCACCCCCACTACAGTCAGATCATTTTTCTTTATTCATACTAAAAATTCTTTCAGCAGTGAGGAAGCCATTCCATCTTGACTACTTAGTCAAAACAGAGAAATAGGCAGTTCTAATCATTCTATTGGTACCTTGCAGTAAAGATGCTTGAAATTTAAAAGATCTCAAACTTTTTGTGTTTTTGCCACATATGGCTGACAGTGTGGTGCATTAATTGAATTTCCAGGCACTAAACCACTTTCCTAAGCAGCATTTTGAATTTACAAAGATGTCGATGTTCTCATGAAACAACTGTTGACAAGTCTCTTTAGAGAGAAAATATGGAGGTGGATTTGTTTTCACAGGAATCTAGTTTGTAATTTCAAATATGGCTATGTCTCTTAAAGATATATTTCATACTCTTTATAAATTTAATGTTGTGATTATTTTAATCATATTCCATGGGTATATTTTGACACTAATCATCTCAAATATAAAGCCTCATAAAAATTAGACATGGGAAAAATACCCAAGGTATGTTCCTACCTATTTCCATATGTGTGGGGGATTGCCTATATTTTCCTATACCCTTTAATTTATACATCCAGATTTCTCATAGGTATATGTGACTCTTTTTATTATGGGCTATAGGCAAACTCATCACAGAATATTCTATCTCTTGAGTTAAAAAGATAAAGACACCATGCAATAATAGAATATGCATGATGTTTGGATGTTACCCTCCATGTATATGGCAAAGTGAATAGAATAGCTCTTAGGTATTCTCAGATTCTCTTAGTTTTATTTTGATTTTTAATCACATTCACATTTTTATAGTTGGATTCCTTTCAAGACCACTTTGGTCCAACTGTCTTAGCGGTTAGTATATGTATTTTCTTTGACTTTTGCATACCTTATGGCTGCCTGTTGGTCAGTGGTAGGGCTGAAACTCTTTTTATGCTAGTTCTAGAAGGCTTTGTTGATTATCAATTCTAAATGGACAGGATACACTTAAAAATCAAAATCTGTCTTGTAGGAAGACTTCTCGTATTAAATGAGGTATATCCATTCTAATTGACTTAATAATCAATTTAAAATGTATACTTTGCATCAATCTTCCATAAAATAATATTTTCCATAACATTGTACCAGCTGTCCTTCTCCTTGACAGTATAGCCATTTTGGGGCTTTCCTATTATAAATTTATTTTAAAATGTATGTGAGCACCTACTGAATGTTAGGAGATAATCTGTGAGACGTCCTAGTACATAAATATATCACTTCTAAATTTTTAAGGATTTTGAGTTCATAGATGTTTTGAAGGACTTTTTTGTTTGGTTCCTTTATTTTCAGTGTATGAGGGCTAGAGTCATATGTGTGTATTTATTCCTTTCTTTGCTATGATTTGGCTAACAGCAGTGTAACCAGAACTTGAAACAAAAACTTCATGAGAACACATACTAAATTCTTTCCAAAAGCATTATAGGAGTCAGACTAAAAGTCTTAAACAAACAAACAAACAAAAAAAACATTGTTCTAGTGTCATATTTTAAGGTGGATTTTTTGTGCAAAAAATGATTCACTGTTTTTAAGCTCAGTATTTTATTTAACTTAACATTTGTCCTGCAACGTGCATATGCTTTGCTAGAAGACCTTCAGAAAACTTTGAAGGATTTCCATTGTCCTGATACAGTTTCTAACTAGATTCAGAAATTTGAATGTTTCTCTTTTTAATCAATAGGCTCTTTGAGAAGTTTCTGTAGACTGTTTTCCTGTTCACTGTTTTGTTCAAAGAAATACCATAGTTTCTAGGCCACAATGCTACAAAATGAAAACCCACCAACAAAAGAGCTGAAAAGAATGTCTGTTGACATGCAAAGCTAATTAAGATTCTTTTTAATTATTCATATTCAATACAGGAGAAAAAAATATATAGTAAGACCACTAATCTATGCTAATATGTTATCATTTAGCTATGGATTTAGAAAGAGAAATATAGATATGATCTACATTTGTCATTCAACATTTTGTAGAGAAAATATATTCTTTGATTGATCTTAAATAGTCTTCCTAATGTACATCATGAGTATATCCAGGCCCCTGAGAAGTTAATAAGGAAAAGAAACCTGTTTAATTTTGTTCAACCCTATGTTTCCCAAATAATTTGACCCAAACTAATTTTCCAAGTAACATGAAAGTCATGCGAAAGAGTTTGATAAATACTGCTTCCTCACATTCCAGAAGACCCCATTACATGCAGCTGAAATGATGCTTCAGAAGTCTGATCCACTTTTTACCTTTCACACATACCTTTGGACCTAAAAGAGATCCTACATTTATCAGCTACTATCAGATATTGTCTTCAAAGCATAGGTTTAGGATTTCTTACTTTATCTTAACCAAATTTAGCAGTATTCTGTTTTTTAATACATTTTTATTGATATTTTAAGACAGGGTGCAGCAGATTTTCAGGTAAAGGGCAGATGGTAAACATGTTAGGGTCACAGACCTCATATGGTCTCTGTCACAACTTCTCAGCTCTACTGTTGCTGTGCAAGAGCAGCTGTGAGTGTTGTGTAAGCAATTAAGTCTGACTGTGTTCCAATAAAACTTATTTGCAAAAGTAGGCCTTGGGCTGGCTGACTCCTATTTTAAGGTATTTTGTAACAGAATCAAGTTTTTTCCTGGTAACTAAAAATAATAGTCACAAATAAATACTTCAGAAGGCAGAACATAGAGATCATATAAAAAAATCCCTCCTGATATCTATAATATATACTTCTTCCATCGGGGTTTTGAGCCTCCGATTGCAATTTGCCTTTCACTTAGTTGTAAATACGTGGCTGCCCAACATAGCCACTCTCAAGTAACTTTTTGTTCATTTTATTTAACTTTTTTCAGTATTGGGTAGATCTCTGTTTTTGATAAGACATTATAATTGGTCTTGAAAGCAGAGTAGGTCACATTTTCCTGTAAGTAATGGAAAACCATACGGGAATGTTTCAACAATGGTCTCTGACCAAGAAAATGTTATATGTATAAACTTGGTATCAACTTCTTAATGAGTCTTAGAAATCACATTTTACTGTTTACAACTGACTATATCAGTATGCAAAATTGCATACTATATCCTACCCAGAAAATTATCTCTGTAGTACCTCGGGAGTCCTCCATCTTCTCCAACTGGTAGTTTATTCATCTTACTTAGCAAGACTAGGAAGTTTTCATTAATAATGTGTGAAAGATAATTTTCCCACTTTCGAACCCAGTTGCTACAGTTGTCTAGTTACAAGGAGCAGCACCGTTTGAATGGTGCAGAGGGATATTTCAAAATATTATGCAGCAGCAGTTTTGGGTTTAATTGTCTGCAGATGGTAGATGATCTATTTTCCTTACTCGCTGCCACATTTCTAATAGCACCCAGGCTGTTCCATGTAAATTAGTAATCTTTCATGTAAGCCTGTCCTTAATTTTCGAATATTTTTTCTTTGCATCATTTTCCAGCTGTATCATGTTAGAACTGACGTTTTAATTTTCTTTTTTTTTCCTCCCCAATATCTGTGTGTCATAAATGTTAACCATTTAAACACAACTGCTGAGCTGTATAGGCAAACCAAGAAGCCTGACTGGTCCACTTCAAGAATCTTAATCATGTCTTTGGTCATATGTGAACCATGACAACTATAGCAAAGGCAATTACTGGTTTTCCTTTTTTTAACCCTTGCTTTGAGATGCATTTTTTTCAGTCCCTTAATGTGACAAACTAAGGTTCCCAAATGGAAATGTTCTACACGAAATTTAGTTATCAGAGAAATTTCTCTACCTAAAACTGTTTTTAGTGAAAGAAGATAATGTGCTTCACAAAGGTGATTTTAGCAAGAAGAGGAAATACTGTGACTTCAGCAGCAGAATTTGAAGTAACCTAATAAATTTTAAAAGCCTAAAGTTGGGATCATCAGAATTAGCAAGGAATCATTTATACAGACACTCGATAACAGTCGGGAACACTATTCAGTCTTGAGTCTTGTTTAAGACTTAGGTTTGGTTTTTCCTTTTTTTTACCCCCTTCAGTTGATCTACCCAAAATCTCAGCCAAAGCTTGAACTGTGTCATAGTTAGAAATCTAACTGCCTGACAAAGCTTATCTAAGGGAAAAGAATTCTGAAAATTCGACACTTTGCTATGTTTTTGGGTTTTTTTGGTTTTGTTTTTTGGGTTTGTTTTGTTTTTTTGTTTTGTTTTTTTGTTTTTGTTTTTGTTTTTGTTTTGCTTTTTGCTTTTCTTCTCTTTTTGTCGTTGTTGGAACAAAGTTGGGACGATGTGATTTACTGATCGAGATTCTCCTTGCTAGCCTAGCCTCAGTTTGGCTTTTTCTTCCCTCATGCATGCTGACCTGGGGATCTTCCTTTGCCATAGCTGCGATAATCGTGACTCAGCTTACAACACCTTACATTCGCATCGCCCCTGCCGCAGGCGACGACCAACTGACAGGTCAGACGTTCAAGTATAGATGAGTCATCTTGCCCATTTCCTGCTCATTTTTCTCAGCTTTGTTTCCCCTCTACATTTCCTCCTTTGCTTAAGGCTTGTTTATAATGTTTCAGACTCTTGGTACAGACCTGTGCCCGCATTAAATCAAGTGATGTGCTTGGCCTCTTCTGTGTGCACATTTATACCCATGCATTACGCACAATGCCACTGCATGTTTTCATCATGTGTTTGTCTGTTTGTGTGTCCCTTTCTAGCCTAATGTTATACAGAATGAAATTTTTGGGACTTGCCTAGCAATACCATCAAGCAGATTTCAATCAAAATCCATAAAGATGGATGCCCATTTATGCAAATTCACCTAAAAAGGCTTTGCAATGTGAGGGTGAGCGAGGTTTACTTTTCACCCTTGTAGGGTCTAGTTTGCACGCCCATGTAGCAATGCACAATTTTGAAATGAAAGTCACCCGAAGCTCTTTGGGGTGACACTGTTCAAACAGTTTTTCGTGTATGTACAACTGGAACAGAACTGATTGCATTCCTTATAGATCCTTGTTTCAAAGCCAAGTGTTTACGTAAAGCGGTGGCACATCTGCAAGTCAAATGCACTGAATAATTTAGGGACGTTTTTTGAAAAATTGAATGGCTTAGAGTCATAGACTTGAACTGTGTGCTTCTTTATAGAAGAAACAGCACACAGAAAGCAAGCTTAGCTAAGAGGTATTAGCTTGTCCATCCATACTATCTCCAGAGGTGTATGGACATCTACACAAACTCATAAGAAAAGAGCCCAATAAATGACTCCAGATTGAAGGTGAGTGGCCAGAGAACCCCAGAAGACAAAGTTTTGTCCTGTAATAAAAGCAACTCATTGTCAAGATTTCCTAACATTATTACATGGGCAGGATTCAAATTCTGGTTTCAGAGGCATCATCGACATCATAGTTTGTGGCAGGTAGTACAGGCATGGTTCAAGCTAAGAACATTTAGCTACTTTCCATAGAATTTCCACTCCAGCAATTGTTTTAAGTGTGTGAAACGAAGGAATGTACTCTTAAGGTTTAAGGGGAAAAAAGTATAGCTTAACTCATCGTAAGAATTCATAAATGTTTAAGTTGTTCTGTGAGCTTATTATTTTGGAAAATAAAAGCAACCGAGACTTAGGAAATGTACAGGCTGAGTTTTGTAAGGTGAAGAAATGTAGGCTAATTCTACTTCTTCCTCTGCTGAAATTCTAGCCTAATGTTATATATACATATTTTCAATCCCCTGTTTCAGGGCCCAAAAGCTATAGGGTTATTATTAACAGTGCTACTTCTGTCGCTTCCAAGCACATTTCTTTTACTGATGGAAGTTCTACTCATTACAGACTCTTTGTTATCCAGAACTTCTAAAGTGCTCTTCCCAACAGTAGAAGTCCTTACATGATAGTGTCTTTCTTAACACAAGTCCTCCGCTCTGACACCTTCATGTTGAAGGATGGGCCGATGGCCCGGTTAGGTGTCCTGAAGATGACCTGAGATGCTTGAGCAAGTCTGACCCCCAACTGTGTCTAGGCTGGCACCAGTTGTTGTCAGCAAACTTTAAAACTGGGTTGTCCCCATTATCCTAAAACAAGTGCTTATGGGAAATGTAGCTAAATAACCCCCTTCTCAGGCTTTACCTCTACCTACTACTTCAATATTAAGCATGCTATTTACTAGGCATGAAATAAGTGAAACTTCTGAACACAGATTTCTCTCTAAAACTTGCAAATTAAGAAGCTACCTCATAAATCAGCCGCCTTCATGATGCTTTCAGATCCAGTGTATCTTGTTATTTGGGAACTAATCTGTGAAGGACACATACATTGCTGTGGTGTATGGCTGCCATTCTTTTAAGGGATGCAGGAGATCTCCGTCATTTACTTTGGTTTATTAGAGATTAAAATGATGGAGTGTTAGAATAAGCCTCAAAAACCAGTAAAGAACTACTCCTGAGCTTTTCTCAGTGTTTACTGCTGGTTTTAATGATGGTTAATCTAACCCAGATAAATTCAAAATAAAGTAATATTTCTTTTGCATTTTCCATTTGTATCAGCCATCAACTTTGATAGCAGTAACACTGTCTTTTTAATAGATTTATTCATGAGTCATGCTGCAAGCTTGAGACTTAATGCATTTAATCACTTACCTGACATTTATTGAGCACCCTCTGTGTGCCAGGTATAGATCTACTAACTCTTATAAAAAGCTTTACTTTGTATGGTTGCCCAAGCTCTTGGCATCAGGCATTTTGCATTAGTCACATCAAAACCTACATACACACATGCTCTTAGGAATGAAAAATTACTATCGTGCTCGTCATTTAGCAGTTAGGACAAGACAACAGTTTTGTAACTAGCAGGCGAAAGGGACATGGATCTCCAAACCTTTCTTGTCATGTGGAGCAGCTTAGGAAATGGTCATTAGGACAATTCTGAACATTGCACATCTGTGCCCCATTGAACAGTTGTGGTTTTGCTTATTAGATCAATATGGTCCCTTCCAGAAGCCAATAGGAGACACATGAGGGATACATTCTGAAGTGCCCTCAGCAGTGTTTTTGTTCATTTTGTTGTGACTGTGCTGACATCATGCTCCTCCAATTGCTACTCAAGGCTGTACTTACACTAGGAAACCTTGGTGAGATAGTCCTCTGCAGCATAGTCCCTTTGTCCCAGAATGTGGCCCATGCTTCTTGTGTTTCCCTTGGCATGGATGGGACCTCCCTTGCTCGTCTAACACCAATGAATACATGCACCTGATTTCATCACCAGGACTGTCCTGGACACAGAAAACTGCTCATAAACATTAGCTAATATTTATTATCTGATTCATTGAACAAAGGCAGATCAGATTACAGAATGCTAGTGTGTAGGATGAGCAGGCCTGTCATTGCACTGGGGAGTGTTCCTTAAAATTTTTTGTCTTCAGCCAACCTTGAGAATGCATCATTATCCAATACACACAATATGCATACACGTTTATTTACCTGAAGCTAAGGCATTAGAAGTCAAACTGCCAAGACTACTCACTGAATAAGATTCACTCTGATTTGGTCTATCCCGGTCCATCTTATTTTGTTTCATTTTTTAAAAATTCTTATCACTACCTACTAAACTGATTTCCCACTATTGGGTTATAACCTGCAGATTTAAAAAATGCTTTACTAAACCACTGGATTTAGGAGATTGTAAAAGGAAACAGAATATGTAACTGTGATAAAGGCCCTATCTACCTCAAAACCACTCTAAAGAGTGCACACAGAGAAAGTGCTGGAAACTGGAAGTGCTTCAGGTTTTTACTTTGTTCCTTTTATTTTGTGGTTAATTTTCTCTGATATAGTACTGCTTTGGGAAGAAAATTAAAATCTGTACACGCTAGAAATTTCTCTTTAAGATTTTTAGTTGATTTTTATAAATATCTCTAGGCTGTTTATTTTATATTAAGATATTTCTGTTTGTGACTTAATAACCCAGCCAACTCTGAAATCCTGTGGAGAATGTTTTCCTTAAACAAATTTTTTATCATCCGTTTTGGTTAACACATACATCTAATACGATAAGATCTGTATCCTAGAATATTTATAAACAAAGTGACTTCTGGGATTCAAGTACAGATCAGATATATCAGAGCATGTAGAATTACTTGCTAGATATAATTAGTAATAAAAAAGAGAGAGAGAGAACTAGCCAAAGATTACTCCCACACAGTTTCAAGTTTTGAAAAATGTATATGTAGCATATGTCTGTACTGTCAAAGATAAACACAGCTGGACATTAAAGCTGTAAAAACAAATTTTATGCACCAACTACTGACTATAGAGGATAGAGGTGGGCTCCATTTTGATTTGCACAGAGGGGACTGGCGTTTTAAAGGGAGAATGAAAAAAAAAATGAAATAAATAAATAAATTAATTAAAATAAAATAAAGGGAGAATGAGGGGGAAGGGATGATGTGAGCAGGGGCTCAGTGGAGTCAGGGTAGTAAAAACTTATAAGAATCAGGAAAGGTGTATTAGTCCATAAAGCACCCATCTAGTTTGCTAACCGGCATTTATCCAAGTTAGGCTGCTCCCCTCTCCCAAGGGGCTGGGACACAGGGGCCCTGTCTTCAGATGTCATTGGAACAGACCATCAGTTCTTTGGGTAGCCTTCAGTTTTCTCAGGCAGGCAGATTAAGGGGGACCAGGTCACCTAGGGATGCAGCCGGGAGCAGTTAGAAACCATCAGGGTTCAAGTCTTTACAGGCCAAGGTTGAGGCGTAGGGGAGGAAGGGCTCAGAGGAGTCTGGCCAGAGTTTGGTTACAGAGAGAATCTTTGCCAGTGTGTAGACAAAGCAATCATGAAATATATCTCAAAGTGTTCCTTTTTCTCCTTAATGTGGCTCTTAAAGCAAATAAAAGTTTTTTAAAATTAGTTTTTAAAATTTATTTATTTAGTTATTTTAGAGAGAGAATGCACATATTGGGGGAGAGGCAGAGGGAGAAGGAGAAGGACAGAATCTCAAGCAGGCTTCTCTTGGAGGCGAGCCCAACACAGGGTTCACTCTCCTGACCCTCAGACCATGACTGGAGCCGAAACCAAGAGTCAGATGTTTGACCAACTGAGCCACCCAACATCCCAATAGAGTTGTTTTTTTTTATTTTATTTTATTTATTTATTTATTTATTTATTTATTTATTTATTTATTTATTTATAAAGATTTTATTTATTTACTTATTCCTGAGAGACACAGAGAGAGGCAGAGACAGAGACAGAGGGAGAAGCAGGCTCCCTGCGGAGACCCTGATGTGGGACTTGATCCCGGAACTCCAGGATCACGCCCTGGGCCGAAGGCAGGTGGTAAACCACTGAGCCACCCAGAGATCCCCTATTTCTTATTTTTTTAAAGATATTTATTTATTTATTTATTTATTTATTTATTTATTTATGAGAGACATGGAGAGAGGCAGAGACACAGGCAAAGAGAGAAGCAGGCTCCATACAGAGAGCCTGATATGGGACTCGATCCCGGGTCTCCAGGATTATTCCCTGAGCTGAAGGCAGCCCTAAACCACTGAGCCACCAGGGCATCCCAAGAATCTTTTTTTTTTTTTTTTTTTTTTTAATGTACAATCTAAAACATGGAAGTCACTGAACTAGATCCTACTGAGGCAGTCAAGCAACTGAGTGTGTATGAGAAACTTCTGTGTTCTGGATGCTGTGCTTAGAGACTTCCACAGGCAGTATTTCACTAAGTCTCGCAACAGCCACCGAGAGAATGTTGTCACACTTTTCAGTTGACAAAAGAAAGCTGAAAGGAATGAAACACCTCCACGGGCCCCAGGGACAAGTCAGGGACCAGAATCTGATTCCGGGCTTTGTGACTTGAGCCCTGGGCTCCTCTGACCTCTGAGTCTGTTTGAACTTCTCCCTTTGTGCCCTCTGTGCCCTCCATGCTCTCCTTTCTCCCCTCCTGTGCCCCTCAGACGTCACTTGCATCCCATCTGGCCCTGGCACCCTGTGCAGCCCTTTCAGTTGGGTTTTATGGACACCTGGACCCTCTTGGCCCCCTGCCACCTTGCCCTCATCACACATCATATACTGGTCCCCAACCTGAGACAATCCCATCACCTGCTCTCTGGGCTTCTGCTTTCATACTTCTGGGTGTTACTTGACAAACGGCAGAATAGGAAGATTCACTGTACTTGAGATGTGTGCTTTGCCCCTCGCCTTGGTATTTTCCACTGATCAGTGTCTCCTGCATTTACCATGATAGAAAGATGCCCTCCACTCCCACCCAGCTGTTCTCTCAGGCTGAGCCCTCAGATGGCTCTCCCAGGCCTCCACTTCCATTGCTGGGCCATCTCTACTGGGCAGGTAGCCCTTTGCCAGCCACAGCATGATAGGCCATCCTGACACCCCTGGGGGTCCTAGCCATTGGGTCACAGAGAAGGACACCTACTTCTCAGGAAGAAAACCCACAATTGAAGTTCACCAGCAACAGCCCAAAGAGATTTCTTGGACTCTCTCTGATGAGTAGGTCTGTAGCAAATACCATATTTAAGTTTACCCTAAAGCCCTAACACCATCTTTCCAGAACATGTTTATCCTGCCATTTTACAAAGAATGAAAGAGAGCGCTAGATGCCACATGTCTCAGCTCATGAATTTTGAGCCCTAGGCGAGGTCTGACACTAGGCCGGCACCACAAATTAGGATGTAAATTTGGTGGTGACTGTGGGGGGGGTACATTGGGAAAGGCAAGGATCTCAAATCCTTCATCCCACAGATGCTCATTAGTCAATTGCCAGAGAACATCAGCATTGGGAGCCCTATAAATTGTTTGGTCCAGTCATTCTTAAGCAGTGCTCTGTGGGGTTCCATGGGAAAGCCTCAGGAGCTACATCTCACACAGGCCTTTCGGCTGGGCGACAGTTTCACTTAAGAACAGTTATAGGTAGCATGGCAGGTGGGAACACAGGCTCTAGAATTAAATCAGTCAGGTTCAAATCTCAGCTGTGTCACCTATCAGCAGAGTGACTTTGGGCAAGTTACTTCAAATCTCTGATCCTCAGTTTGCTCATCTGTGAAGTGAGAGTTATAGTTTTACGCACAGTAAAGTTGTCAGGATTAAATGAACAAGTAAAGTACTTTGTAAGCCCTGAATAAATGTTAGCTATTAGTGTTTTCCTTCCTTAACACATTCTTTTCACTTATGGGAATGATGCAAACCTTTTTATTTGTTCATCGATTCTTGGAGCACGTATTTCCTGAGTGCCTACTATATGCTAAACCCTGTGCTAGGTAGGCTCTTGGGATATTTCAATGAACAAAGCTTATAAAAAAAAAAAAACCTCATATATACTGAAAAATTTTATCCCATGTCTAATACTGATCTCATCTCCAGCCCCTATAATAGCTGTCCTTCTCTCTACATAAAAATATACAAATATATTCAGATTTTTCACCACCATTTGTATACTTAACTCTGCTACTAGCATTTTATACTTACTGGGTCATGAATTCTCCTTCAAGCCAATACAAATCAATCTCAGACATTCTTTTTCCTAGTTCAATATTGTTCCTCTGTAGGGCCGTATGATGGTCTGTTCACCCAGGTCCTTGTTAATGGATATTCGGATTTTCACCAGTTTTTTTTTTTTTCCTGCTAACAACAGTCACCACCACAAACTGGAATAAATAACCCTCTGTATATATTCTTTCCATTTTAACATTTCTTTTTTAATGATTCCCAAATATGGGTCAAAGAGCAAGTTCATTTTTTATGAACCACTGTCCATATTCCTTTCCTTCCAAATTGCAGCAGCTCATTCTTCCACCCAGTACCTGCTAAGTGTCCCCTTTCCCATAGCTCCACCTGCACTGGATGTTTACCTCCTCATGTTTCTAGTATCATGCATGAAGGTGGGATTCTCCTGACTTTTCCTGAAGCTGAGCATCCTTGCTTCTGTTTATTGGCCATTTGCATTTTTTCTTCTCCATTTGTTCATACTTATTCCAGTCATTGCTATTCTTTTTACTTCATTGTGTCTTTTGGCATCAAGAAGTTGTCATTTTCAGATAACGAATATGTTCCCATTTTCCTCTATTTCTCCAAGGTTTTTATTTTGCCTGAGAAGGGCTTCACATCTGTGATTATTCAGCCATTCTCCTGCATTTCAGCTCTTGAATCCATCTAGAAATCACCACCAATAGAGTGTGGTCTATTGCCAAGGGAGAGGTCTAGCTCTTTCCAGATAGACAACAGTTAGACTGGCTCTCATTATTAAATAAACCATTATTTTCTCACAGAATTGAAGCACCATATTGTCATATATTAACATACACGTATAGATTTTGTTAGGGTCTTCTTAGGGTCATCCTACGTTATTATCATCATTTTTTATTAAGCTGTTTTTAATGATATTTTATTATACGATAAAACTAGAATTCTCTCCATATTCTTTGTCAAAAATCCTTCACTGCTGATTCCCTCCTTGTCTACTTATCAGTTCTTACGATGGCCTACAGCCTTAGAGGACTGCCCCATTCCCCTGATGAGCTCTCCCTTCCTCCCTCTGCCTCATTCCACACTAGTTGCCCTCACCTCCCTGTGGCTCTTTGGCCACACCAGCCATGCTCCCTCCTTTGACCTTTCACTCCCACCTTCCCCTTACTTAGGAATATTCTTCCCCAGATACCCACTTTGCCAACCCTCTTGCCTCCTGTAGTCCTTGTTCAGATTTACCTGCTCAACAAGTTCTGCTCAGATCTACCTTCTCAACTCACCCTTCTTCACACTGCAGCCTTCCATGAGACCTCTCCCCACCCTCTCCACACAATTTGTCCCCTTTGGCTGCTCCTTAGTTCCTTTTTATAACACTTCTCACCTTATGTGCTATTTATATTTGCTACTATCTTTCTCCCCCTCCTAGAACACAAGCTCCTGAGGGCAAGAATCTTCATTCGCTGTGTTCTGATGTATCCCAGGCACTGAGAAGGTGGCCAAGCTCACACCAGGCAGTCAGGTTCCAAAAATACCAGTGAGGTTCTCATTGGATTTTTATCAAATTTATACGTTATCATGACTATAGAAATATGATAAATCTCTCCATCAATTCAAATCTTGTTACAAGGCTTGTGATACAGATTTGGGGTTTTCTGCATTAGCTGGCTTTGTCAGGTCTCCCTCTAAAACATATTCTAGGTTCTCACCTTCTCATCGCCAGCACACCAGCCTAAACCACTGCACACACATTCTGACTACTCTTGTGGCTCCCTGTTGACCCATCTGACACATGACCACTGGACTGACTTTGGGAAACTGAAGTCTCCTTCCATCACTCCTCTTCTTGATGCTCTTGAGTAGCTTCCTACTGCACCAGCGTAAATTCCAAACATCACATCACAGCAAAGGGACGTGCAGGGTCTGGACCCTCTCACACCCGGCCCTCGCCTTCTATCGCTTCCTGCCCTCCACACTGATCTCCTTTCTCTTCAAAGGACCAAGCTGGATCCTGCACCAGCAATTTGCATTTCCTCTTCTCTCTGACTGCAACTCTTCCCCTGATCTTCATACTTCCAGCTCCTTCTCAGAGTCCAAGACTCAGTGTAGAGGTACTTCCTTCAGAGAAGGCTCCCTAGACCACCATCCTGAAGCGCAGGTGTCTTGTTGGTCCCTGGCCATTATCCTGCCCATCACTCTGCTTCTTTGTGAAGTTGCCTGATGACTGCGTGCCTCCTCCCAGAATGTGGGGGAGGCAGGGTTCCATCTGCCCTGTTCCCAGTGTAGCGTGTGGGCACCTCGCAGGTGTTCCACATTATTTACCAAATGACTGAACAGTTGATGACCTTTCTTGTTAAATTTAGTGCTAGGTATTCTGTAGCTTTCATCATATCGTTAGGAAATTTTGAATAAATTTTGATGAGGACAGGAAGCTTTTGTGTCTTTTATTTTGCCTACTTTGGACTGATTTTATGTTAGTTGCAAAATTCATCTCTTCTTTAAAATATATAAATATATATTTGATTCAGTAGACCTCTACACTGCAAATAAAATAGACTCGTGATTTTCCAACCCATTTTTAAACAGGACAGTTTCAATCAGCCATTTATTTTAGCACGAACCATAAGAAAGGTTTAATTTAAATTTAATTGTTTTTGAGAATGGCCTGCCCACTCACACCAACGTTATCTGCTTCCTTCCACTCCCCAGACTGCATCTGACCACTTCTCTCCCTCCACCCGTCAGACTCAGCCAGTGGATCTTTGGTACTCTTTAGGAGCAATAAGCTGCGACAGGCCTAAGCACAAGGCAAAGCATTTGCCCTTCTGTGGACTGAGGGTTCTCTATTTATAAAATGAAAATGTAATTAAAATCATATTTTAGTCATACTGAGTGTCTCAGTGGACTGGATACAGCTTGAAGATGGCATGATTGTTTACTGAACTTGAGTTTAGTCAGTGGCAGGAACAGCAAGTGCAAAGGTCCAGTGGTGGGAAGTGGCATGACCAAGAATGAAATATTTGTGAAAAAGACCATCACAGGGAAGCCTGAGTGGCTCAGTGGTTGAGTGTCTGCCTTTGACTCAGGGCATGATCCCAGGGTCGGGGCACCGAGTCCCACAGTCCCTGTGGGGAGCCTGCTTCTCCCTCTGCCTGTGTCTCTCTGTATCTCTCATGAATAAATAAATCTTTAAAAAGAAAAGAAAAGAAAAAGTCCATCATGGCTGGAGAGCAGAGAGCAAGAAGGAAGTATGAGTGGTCAGGTTGTACAGGTGGGCAGAGGATGACCGGGACCTCAGAAATTACCTTAAGGACTTTCATGTTGATCCTACAAGCAATGGGCAGCAATTGAGGTATTTTCAGAGGTGGACAGGTTCAAGTTTGTACTGTACACTCCAGCCACACTAGAAACTTTGGAGGGTGGATGAAATAGATCAAAAGACTGGAATAAAGCTCTATGAAATGAAAGATTTAGTAGACAGAGGGAGCAGGTATGAACAGAAGAGCTAAATGCCAGCAAAATGATACAGCTTAAGTTCCGGCCCTGGGGTCTTGATAATCTGCAGTCAGCACGGCAGAGCACAAGGTAAGGAATTTCAGGGACAAGTTCAAACATAGCAGAGGGATACTGTATGTACCTTCGAGATGGAATGGTTTCATTCAACCTCTTGCCTGAGTTATCCACTTCATTTATTTTGAGAGCTATTTACTGGGGTATTCATATGAATCAAAACTGACAAAGAACATAAAGGATAATAAAACTCAGCAGTGTTGTTTGAATATATGGTCACTCAGATAAAATCTCAGCACTGTTAGCTGCAGACAGTTATATTTTGCCCGTTTTGAGAGTTGAGTCATTAGACTCATAAAGTCTTGTATTGGAGATTGTTAATTTTGTTGACTATGAAATATGTGTAGAAATATTTTATCTACCACTACAGGGGCTCTATTTCATTTACCCTGATACTTCCCACAGCCTGCCACTCAGTGCTTGGCACTTGAAAGATGCTCAGAGACCAGCTATAAATTTCTGATGGGATGAATTCAGGAACTAATTTCCACACCCTTTTTTGAGGAAAAATAATATCTGTACCACAGAGGCACTCCCAACTATGACCACCATCAAGAGGAGTGGGACTCGGTTGGGGGGGGGGTGGAGTAAGCATCACATGACCATCCCATGGTCAGCCTCAGTTAGGAAGTAGGACATATAGTTCCATTCTGACAAGACTAAGTTACAACTCTGCCATCCTTGAAACATTTAGCTTTAGGGAGATAGGCTCTGTCTCGCTCCAAACATGTTCACTGTCCATACTTTAGGAGAGAAGCATCTCTCATTCATCCCTTATGTGAAGAGCTTCTCGTCTTGTCTCCTTGGGAAACTTGATGTGTAATAATTAGCTCTATGTTAAAAGATGCAGAGAATTTAAAGAAGTGTACTGTGTACTCTTTGCTCTCAAGCAACTTATACCAAGGATCTTCGCTAAAGCCAACATAAACAGTTGACTAAATATTCCATGCCAACAAAATTTACTAACATCTTGAACCATTTGTAATAATGATAAGTGTGTAATGAAATAAGTTAGCATATATTCAGTTGTGCTACAGAACATAGTATCTGTATGGTATCAGAGTCCTTCTCGGTGTCACAAGAGCTTTGATTAAATCTTTTGAGAAAATTTGGGTGAAAATAAAGGGAAGATAATGTCACCATTAAGCTTTCTCATAAATTAAAATAGCCAAACTCTTCATTGAAGCTGATAATCTATTTTTTTGGAAACGGTGGCTGAATTAGAGCTACTATTTTCCAATTAATTAGGTATCCTGATTTTTCAGGTGCATTCTCATATCAATATGAATGGTTAGCAATTCACATGCTGCCCTGTCTTAGGCACTTTTTGCTAAACAGTGAAGGGGGGTTTGTGTCAGTGCTACATATACTTTCGCCATAGAGGCCAATATAGAAAGTTAGTGAGGGGAGAATTTGGTTGGAATTTCAGCATGTCTTATAAGTATTGCTTGAGGATTCTAAAAATTTCCTTTTCAGCTGCAAAGAATGTAAAGTGAGGGGAAATTTTTATTCTTTCTGCAACACCAGCTGAATGCATTTTAATGGGCTGTAGTGTCACTGGTGATTTATTACCCCTTTTTGTTCTTTTATGTGTTATATTTGTCATTTTGCTATGGCAGTTTCATCTATAAAACAGTATAGTTACAAGGAAATGGTGAGGGGATACAGGACTGCCATGGGAGATTCTGTTGCTTTTTCCTTGTCATTTTGGGGAAGGAAATACTGAGTCAAATGTTAAGCATTTAGTTTCAGAAATAATATATTTTAAAAGATGTATATTGCACCAAAATAGTATTGTTTTCCACTTATGCTACATAAACTTAAGAATTTCTATGTAACAGTTTTCAATATCAGAAAACAACTTCATTTTTTAATATCCTTTTTTGTTTTCCCTTCCACCAGCAGAGTGATAAAAGAAAATAAAACAGTGTATTTAATGGTCTTTTTAGCTTTCTGTCTTGAAAAGCACAAATTGAAATTTTATATTTTAGGAAATCTACCTTTTAATTTCAATATTAATATGATGCATTGTACATGTCCAACACAGATGCTGCAAGTAAAGCTTAGAATTCAAAATAAACCAAACTTTTGGTAAAAGATTCAATATACTGTGAAAAACAAAGTGCCTACAGTTTACAAAATGGTTTAAGATTTGTGTGTGAAAGATTTTATATTAATGAGTTAAATTAGTCTTGCCTTTTTTAATAAGGAAAGATATGTTTACATTTTATAGTAAAATTAAATTAATTCATCCTTGATATGAGTAACATGGAAAAGGCCTGGATATTTTTAAAATATTTATCAAGATTGAGTGACACTATCTGTTTCTCTAGGTCTTTCTCTTCATCCAAGTGTCCAGCATAGAACCAGACACATAGATGCTGTTCAGCAGTATCTACTTGTTGATAAATACCAATCATGATATTTTGATTTTTGTCCCTTGCTTCAGAAAAATGTCACTACAATTTAGAATATAAGGCATCAAGATTGATTCTGACAATTTTAGGTCTAAGAAATCCATGAATCTCATTCAGAATTTGTAGGTAAAAGGCCATGTGCTGCTGTTGTACAGTTAACTTTTTTTGTTGGCTTTGGACTAGTCTCTTTAGTAAATAAATGTTTTTAGAATACTGTAAAATACTAAGTATTTGTGAGAGGGTTTCTTTTTTTAGGTACTTACAGGTGTGATCTAAGATATGCAATCAGGATGGGAAGGACTCAGAAATTCCTTCATGATCTTGATGCAATAGGGTATAGAAGAGGCAGCAGATCTAGAATAAACAAATCTCCTTTTTTTAAAAAAGAATTCTTAAATATTTTATTGACATTGTAAAAGAATCAGGGGATAGTCAGGATGGGCAAGTGAAAGGAGAAAAAGCATAGTCCTTTCAACAAGGACAGGTTTCATTTCCTATCTTGATAATGCCAAGATGTGTTCATTAGTGACTCCAGTGGGCTGAAAGGAAGGCCAAAGGTCTTTAAAATGATGGGCTTCTAAAATTCTAGCATGTTAAAATTCCCCACTCCATCCCAACACACACACACACAGCTTCTAGAATTATCATCATTGCCAAGGTGAAATCTCGGGGGATACTTGATTCGTTCTCAAACCATGGCATTTCTAGCTTAGCTACCATATATTCTTTTCCTTTCACTATTTTTCTGGGCAGGAAACACATTTACTTTCTATTTGGAAATAATGTCAGACTTCAAACTGCAAACTTAAAAAATCACAGAGAATGCTGTTATATCCTTTATCATATTCACCTATTCTAAACATTTTACTCTACTTGTTCTATCATCTGCTCTCTCTCCTTACACAAGCATGCACACACACATATTTTTTTTCTGAAGGATTTGAGTATGACTTACATATGTCATGACCTTTCACTCCTAAATATTTCAGTGCATACTTCCTAAGGATAGGGATATTCTATTAGGTAATCATAGTACAGTAATCAACCTGATGGATTTGCTTTAACTCAGTACTTTACTGTTCTTGTTCTAGGTTGACAGTGAACCTAAAATGCCCTTTGTGACCTTTCCCTCCTCCACTATAGGATCTAGTCTAGGATCAGTTATTCTATTTGATTTTTATGTCTGGCCAGCTTCCTTTGGGGTAGCCACTGTATATTCCTCATCGGGTGGCCGTTCTCTCTCTGGGCAGGCTGTCCTAAGGGCCAGGGGAATAGATGTCACTCTCCTCCATGAAACTGTAGTGTTTGTGTTGCCTCTTTCCCATCGCATATGCTTGTCAAATGGGAATCCAAGGGGTATCACTTTACTTGATGATAAATCATTCAAAACAGTAATTTTATTAAAAATCAGTATGTCCCGAAGTAAAATGCAACATTTGCATGGTTTTTTTTGAAAAGATTGAACAACAGACTTCAATGAAATTTCCTGCCAGTGGTTTGCCCTGGTTCTTGCCCTTTCTCATCTGCCCTTATATGTACACACAACAGAAAGGTGTAAGAATCATGAGTCCCTTTGACCAGCTCATGGGGAACAGTGTATTGAGGGCCCTTGGGTGTAGAGTCCAGATCATTTTCAAAACCACGTGATTTCCCAGGGTCATTTTTAAACATATCTGGTGGGAATCTAGGCCCAATGAATCTCTGCATCAGATTTTAGTAGGGTAGTTCACACAGGAACTCTGGATCCCGGTGCACATAACGTAGAAAACATATCATAACATAGAAAACTTTCGTTTTTGTTTGTTTGTTTGTTTGTTGCATTTACTTCAGATAGAAAGTAGTGAGTCCAAGGCCCAGGCTTTTTGGGCAAATCCATCAACTCTAAATCTCAGTTTCCCTATCTGCAAAACAGAGAGATTACTTTTCTTAGCCTCATGGTAGGCCTTGGGAGAATAAATACAGTGACAGATATAAAGGACCTGCACAAAGCTGGATCAGGGTAAAGGGGAGAAATTCGCAGTTGCTAGAAACTTCTTTTGTAGCTCTGTTGTTGTTATTTCAATAGAAGATTGTTTTATGGCCCTCCGGTCTTTCAAGAGAACTAGGTAATTAATCCGGGCCACCTCCACGCCCCAATTTGAGTGTGGAGGCCCTTCTGAGTGGTTCAAAATTGAACTTCTGGGGAAAAGAATGGATTTCTTGATGCTATGGAGGGTGTTATTTACATGAACACCATGTGCATGCTGTGGGCTCCAGGAGCATCAGAACATGAGAGGAACGTTATTATTCCATCATATGTCAAGACCTGTAATGAGTCCCCCACAGATGATATTTTCCATTTGTCTGTCTTTGGGATATGAACTGTATCAGCATGACCAGGCTATTATCTTGCTACTGGCAATGATGGTGATGATGATAATGATGAAAAAGTTACTGCATTTTCAAAGACAACTACTTTATTTGAAGCAGTAATAGCCCAAAGCAGTGTATAACCTATTCTCCTCTTCCCTGTAGCCCTGCACCATGGAATAAAATGCTGGGCTCCCTTTGTTGTCCTGGCCATTTGGGGTTCCTTTGTTTCTCACTATCCTTGATTTAAACGTGGACACCTCTCTTTGATTACATCAGTTCTCGAAGGGGGCACGAGAGGATTCGGTTTAATAGAACTCCATTAAGAAAGCTTATAGATTAGCTCATTGAATAACATTTTTAGACATTAAATATGAAGTTGGAAAAATACAGAGTGTTTCTCAGGTTTTCATTCACATGCTGTTTTCATTTAGGAGAGTAAATAACTGTCTCTGAGAAACAATCTTTGCAAGTAAGCCTGGCACCTGCCTTGAAGTTAAGAAATGGCATCTGTTTAGCCCACCTATCAGATCTCTGATGAGTTTTCCCATTCACTCTAGTAAATATTCAAGCAATACATCACTTTAGCAATGTAATTGATGTTCAGTTTAATTTACTTATTGCTATTGCTAATGATGCAATTATTAATTATGGTTTATTATTAATTATAACAGTTGACTCAATTGGAGCTCTTGGTCAGAGCTCATACCAGCATATCAGCTTTTGCCTAGGATCTTGCTGGTCTTTGCAATAGTCTAATTTTACTTATTTACTCAAAATTATATAGGACTTCAGAGTAAATGTGATAAGAAACAAAACTATCTTTAACATTACCAATTTGGTAATAGTGAAAGGGAATAGAAGGGAAGGGAGAAGAAATGGGTGGGAAATGTCAGAAAGGGAGACAGAACATGAAGACTCCTAACTCGGGGAAACGAACTAGGGGTGGTGGAAGGGGAGAGGGGCAGGGGGTGGGGGTGAATGGGTGACGGGCACTGAGGGGGGCACTTGATGGGATGAGCACTGGGTGTTGTTCTGTATGTTGGCAAATTGAACACCAATAAAAAATAAATTTATTATTAAAAAATATTACCAATTTGGTGGGTTCTCCTTGTATGTCTGAATAATTTCCTCAGATACTGGTATATATTTATGTACGTATGTGCTCGCACAGACAAACATCTAAAGACCTCATCAGAGTGGGTTACATGTGTCTCTTAGCCAAAATAGAGGCTTAATAAAGAGAATTTTCAGATTTCTTTCTTGTTTCTTCTATGAGCAACAAGGAAGTTAAAAAATACTTCTAAAGCAGGATCACAGGAATGATATAACCAATTATTAAATCCAATGATTCTCCATTATTTGAATCATGTTAGCCTTATCTTAACAAGTTTCTCTCTCTCTCTCTCTCTCTCTCTCTCTCTCTTCTTTCTAAAAAGCCCCAGACCATTGTCATTGTTCTCCAGCAGAAATTTTGCCTAGTTTAAAGACTTCTAAAACAAATTCCATATATGATGGTGAAAAATAGTCTATAGCTACTTAATCATTACAAGTATTGAGTTCATAACACTTTATTCTTGACAGATACTCATTTCCTGTCTCTCTGATATGTACCCAGTTAACTTTCTCGTCATTGATGGATATATATTTCACTGCTTTGGTGCTGAAAATATAACATTTTGCCACTAGTATTTATTTCCATGCTCTTTCTTTCTATTAATCTCATTTTATCATTGGTGAAAGTTTGGTCAGTAAATTTACAGGTAAGGACTTTTATCTGTCATCAACATACTGAGAAATACTCTTCTTCTGTGTGCTAATGGTCTCTCAGTATACTCAGTGGCACCAGTGTTCAGACGTGTTCCTTCTTTCTTGGGATATTGTCTGGATGCCCATGGAAGGTCATCTGAAAGTAGCTGCAGATGCCTCTTTCCTTTGCAATCCCCTCACTACATCCTGGGGGCCCGTGGAGGAAAGACCAAAACGCTGGGCCAGTTGTTGTCTTTACTTACTTCCACTTCCACTTTTTTCTTGTTTTTATCCTTTTATATCCATTGTGCTCTCTGAGAACTTCAACATAAATGGGAAAAGAATAGGCAAGTTATGAATAGAGTGTGATTCAGAATGAGATTAATCATGAGAGATCTTCAGTGCAGCAAAGGTGTTCTCACAGGTACTGTGGGTACATTTTAAGATACTAGGCCAGGTCATACAAGCACCAAAAAGTCAAAACAGCTTTATCCCAAGGAACTGATGTTAGAATATAATGTAAAGAATGTACCAAAATAACTGAACTGAAGGTAGAAAGTATGTTCTGTGCAAGAGGGGTAAAGCAAGGTTCTATAGCAGTTCAGCGGGACAGGAAATACTTCCTACAAAGGAATCAAGAGCAACACTTGGGCTAGGTGGTCTTTGAAAGATGGGTACAATTTGAACCTATGAAAAGTGAGTAGGGGAATGTTTCCATGGAGAAAGACCAGGGAGTCCTGAGAAGGGGAAATGTTGGATGTATGGGGAAAACTGAACATGTCCATTGGGCTTGAACGTAGATGAAGGAAAGTATAAAAAGAACGTATAGTTAGGAAAAGGAGTTGGAGTTAGCTCATGGAAGGCCTTGATTACCTTTTTAGAGAAACATTAGGAAACTCTTGGGGTTTTTTGCTGTGTTTTTAAGTGAAAGAGAGGCCTGATTAGAGCAATTCTTTGGGAAGACCAGTATGGCTACAGTGTGTAAAAGAAACTGATGGAATGTCTATCCAGGAGTCATGTACAAAAGTCCAGAAAGGAAATAAGCCAGGTTCATGGCAACGAGAGTGGAGAAGACATGAAGAAAATATAGCTTTCTTTTTTTTTTTTTTTTTTAACTTTTCAAAGATTAGGTGAGGAGCTAAGAACTGACCTGTCAAATGTCAGGTACCTATTCTTCAACCCAAGGATAGAATGCATAACCCTCCTTGGTAACATATTTCATTTTTATATGCTGAGGGTTAAAACACCCTTTATATACAATCCAAACTCATTTACGTTCTCTGACAAATGTTGAGTGCATGCTACATTCTAGGCATCTAGAGAGGAAAACATACAGCTTTTCTCTGTAAAACCTTGAGCTACTATTCTTATTCAAAAAGATTCCATGTACAGACACAGATCACACGTGGTCATGATTCTCTTTATAAATGCCTCCTATATGTTTTAAGACATCCATTCAGTAAAGCCTTACTAAGTGTTACTAAAGCATTGTGTTAATCACTAGAAGTCAAAGGTGGATAAGAAATATTCCTTACTTTTGAAAAGCTCCAGTGGAAGACTGTATCAGGCACCTACTGGTCTCCTCTGTTAGATAAATGATCTAAATTCCTTGCCTCTTTTTGTGTCATCCTTCTTTCCTCCCCTATTGGTTGTGTCTCTTCCCTTTGATTCCTTTCCATTGTCTCTACCTTGACCAGTGTATTGTGCCCTGGAAGGGTTATGTGCATGTCATTCCTCTGATTCATTTAAAAAATCACATGGTTTGTATTACCAGGACTTTCTTTTCTGCACTTAGGCCCAGGAAGTCACATGTCCTCGTATATTTATCCTATTCTTCTTTGAGTATTTTAATTTTCCTTATTGCATTATTCTGCACCTCTCCTTTGTTAATTTTCATTCTTTTCTTAGGCTCTCGTCTTTACACTTTATCAAGATGATTTTAAACTCAAGTCTTGTCATTCAGAGTGTGAGCAATAGTCCTCTGTGTCAGCTGTGTTATTAGGGAAAGTTACAATGCAGTGAAGCAGGAGTGGGCTTCACAGACACCCCTGGACTCAGCGTGTAACTCCTTCACCTTCCTTCTCACTGTCTGAGGACAAGCTACCTACCCTGGTTGCTTCTGCTGCCTTAGTTTCTTCATTTGTAAAATGGTACTGATTATACCTCATGGTGTAATATTAAATAAAGTTAGGTAAGATAACTGGTACATAAAGTAGGACTTCTAAAATGTAAGCCTTCTTCCTTCCGATGGGATGTTGTAGTAGCACCTGGCATTCCTTAAATTCTTTTACAATTAGGAATCTCTACCATTGTGGCAACTCATAAAACTAGAGTTTGATTCTATGAGGTTTGCCTCTTAATCGGGTAAAAGGATCATTTAAAATAGTACACTGAAATAAATTTGCTATTTGATAAAATATTAATATATCAGAGGTGTTTTAAAAATAACAAACCAATTAGATATTTTTCCCATGCTGCCATAGTCTGTGAAAACCTTCCTCACAGATAATTTAGGACCAATGAGGTTCTCAAGTGGGATTTTTTTTCTTATGTTGTGCAGGGAATCACCTAGGGTGTTACATATAGGTTCTTGGGTCCTACCACAGACCTTTGATCCTGAATCTTGGAAAATCTAGTCATCATCATGTTTGAAAAACTCTCCAAATGTTTTTAAGCTATCTATGAATGGAGAAACTATTCTAGAAAATATTGAACAAAATGACACAATTAATATAAGCCTTGTTTATTAAAGAACTTCATTGTTTAAGGAAAAGTTGTATGTTTACTAAATGAGTATAGAGGGAATTATATGACCCCACTCTCTCCTGAAACCCCAGGAATCCTCATTACATTTCTGAGGGTTACCTTTTGGCTCTGTGAAAGACATACCATGTTTCTGTGTTCAGTTTGCTAGACTCTGTACATTTTTTGAATCTCAGAAATACTGATTCTTCTAGCAACCATATAGAATTTATGAGGTACACTTACTTCTTGATAAAATAGTGAATGAACAATTTTAGCAGCAACAAAAGCTACAAGGAGTTTTGGCAAACAGCTACTACTTTGTTCAGGAAGCCGTAGTAATTCTCTCTCCCACAGGAATGATTTTTAAGAGCCAAACATAAGCTAGCTAGATCATGACCCAAGACACAAAGTCTGGAAGAAAATTAGAGGGACAGGAGATTTTTATTTTAATGCTTTTAAAGTTTAGTTTCAAGCAAAACTCACTCTTAACAGAAACATCCTCAAAAACATCACTCGCATTCCCTTTATGGATAATTCACTTTGTATGAAAAGTGAGCACAGCTGATAACTTATTATTGACAATTTGTTTCCTCACTTTATTACTTGACTATGATTTGAGAAATGCAAATGGAAAAAAATAAAGCTATTTCATCAGAATAGTAACAGCACTAATAATTCTCTTGAAAGTTTTAGTGCCCAGATAGTAAGTGGTAAGGCTTTGATAGATCATCTTACCCACAGGGTGTTGGCCACATCAATAAATGAAAGCAGTAACTGTCATGAAATTAGAACAAAAATAAAAAAGTAGATTAATTTTTTAGAGACCGTATATATCAAACAATCCAGTATCTCAGTTTTATATGAGAAATTATATTTCTGATTATTACTTGTAAGCCGTACACACTCTGCATGCCCTACAGTGGAAATTAGGGACAAAGGAGGAGTTATAAATTCAAAAGCATAATCAGGTTACAAATAATACATAAAATGTGAATGTAGATTATTCCAGAGTAGTGATTGACTTTGCATTTCCCGGAAAGAATAACAATGATATGTAATTTAAATGAAAAATCTTGGAGATGTTTCTCGATTATGTGTAACATTAAGGTACAGCTGAAAAAACTAAAAACAGACTGCAAGGAATTCTAATTCTCTGAGCAACAAGACATGAATGAACTGTCTCACAGTCATGCTTAAAACCAGGGCATTGCTATTTTTAAGAAAAAGAAAAGAAATCTATCTGCGAATGGTAAAAACAAACAAACAAAAACAAAAACAAAACCTATAAAAATTAATTAAAATAGCTTCTGTAGTCCATAAAGTCATAAAAATGCTAGCATAAAGTGGCCGAGGCTTCCTCAGTTGATGCTTCAGAACATCTTTTGGGACCCGAGTGCAGGAAGCATACTTGGGGAGACTGTCCTCTTACAAATGTCCACACCTGCCATTTTATTTTTCGTTTTTATTTTTCCTCATGACCTCATCTTTTAAGGTGTCTTAGCCTCCTCAGTTTCTCTTGTTTTTTGTTTTGTTTTGTTTTGTTTTGTTTTGTTTTGTTTTGTTTTTTGACAACACCAAATGTTGGAGAGGTTTATTTTTTTTTATTGGAGTTCAATTTGCCAACATATAGCATAACAGTTTCTCTTGTTAATGGTTCCCATGGTTGCTGTCTCCAACTTTTTTTCTCTTCTTTGCCTCCAAGTACCAAGAGTAATATTTCAGTGTTCGGTTTGCCACTGAAACCGTTTGTGTGTGGTAGGAATGAAGCATTTTGTTGCTTAGATTCAGTTCAAATATTGAACCCAGACACATGTTTTCCCTGGCAGGAAACCAACCACGTACTTGCATGAATGGCCCCAGCAGCCACCCAGCACTGGGCATCTGAGACCTGTGCGCACCCATGTGCAGCTGGCGGCGTGCCTTTTGTGATTCCCTCGTCCTCACCTTTCAGGTCCACTCCCCACTTTAGATCAGACTTTGAGGCTCCAGGCCCAGGTGAGGCAGGAGCCTTCCTGATGGTCCCCAGATGCCTGGCCTGTCCTTTCCCCCATGAGCCTGTGTAGTGTCGCCCACTTACTCCTCTCAAGGCACAGCTCCATTGTCTTCTGTAGCTCCTCGTTTCTTATATTTGGTATAAGCTGTTCTAGCCAGTAAGCAAAGCCAGTAAGGAAACCATAAAGCCTCAGTTTCCCATGCCTCTCCTCCACTACTCCCTGACCTGCACCTGGGCTTCAGCCCAGCTAAAGGAGTATCTGATCACAGAGACGTCTTTGTGCTCTCTACCTCTCTGTCTTGGCTTATGAAGAATCTTTCTATTGGATTCCTCCCCGTCCTTCATGCCCATTCATGCTACAAGCTCTGGCAAGGAGCCTTCCCAAGCCTTCCTGTCCACTGTCCCAACATTGGGTTCTGTAGCTCCCCCATGGCACTTCACGTGCCTTCAGGTATTGTGCACTGAAGATGAGATGTTGGTCTTCTTACTCATCTCGAATCCCCTGCAGATGCAAGTTACAGCACTTTGAGCATAAGAGGTACTCAGTAAGAAGTTGTGACTTTTGGGGCACCTGGGTAGCTCGGTGGTTGAGCATCTGCCTTTGGCTCAGGTCACAATCCCGAAGTTCTGGGATTGAGTCCCATGTCAGGCTCCCTGCATAGAGCCCGCTTCTCCCTCTGCCTGTGTCTCTGCTTCTCTCTCTGTGTCTCTCATGAATAAATAATTAAAATCCTAAAAAAGAAAAGTTGTGACTTTGAAGTTTATGAAAACCAAGATTCACTCTGACATACTCAAGCAAGTGTACATTCCAGAAATGCTTCCACCATTAATTCCTGACCACTTTTACATCTCTCCCCACCTTTGGGATATAACTGAGTAGTGACATCCTCTGCCTCTTTCTCTTCCTCTTCCTCTTCTTCATCCTAGTTATAAGGAGTGAGCTCTGTGTTCCTGGATCAATGCTCAGCCCTCCCCCAACCCTCCCATCTCACCATCACATTCTGCCTGGAAACCATGAGGATTCATTGCCTTATGCCTTTCTCAGCAAGCTCAGGTATCTAGCTCTCCCTTCTTCCCCTGGACTTCACTCCTGTACCACTTAGCATATCCCCATCTCGTTACTCTCTCTGCTGCTTGGAACCCTCCTGTGTCCTCTGGGACTCCGGGTTAGTCACTACTCCATCCTTCACCCGTCTCCTTCCCACTGTTACTGGAAACTATTTCAAAACTTCTCCTTTCCCCAAATTACCCACACTTCCTTCCTCATGCACAGTCACACCTTACCATCTTGCTTCCTCCGTCACTGGGAAAATGAAGCAGTCAGAAGAGCACAGTCAAATGTTCCACCACGGGACCCCCACATCTGCTCACCCTCAGGCCTCTGGGCCTGTGCTTGGTTATCTCTCCTGTTTCTCTGGGTGAAGTCTGTCCTGTGGCTGAAGCCAGCCCCTCCCTGGAGCACTGGAGACCATCTTCTCCTTCCCCTCCAAGAAAGGACACTGCTCCAGCAGTCTTCTTTCACATCAAAATTTCTCTGTTGGATCAGAAGCATTAGCATTCAGAAATGGTGTGCATTCCCCCATCTTCAAAGCAAACAAACAAACTTCCCTTGATCCCTACTTCTTCTCTGGCTCGTCCACATTGACACGTGGCCTAAAAACACAAGCCAGATCATGTCACTCCAACACTCAGAATCCTCCCATAGCTCTCTCATGCGGAGAAAAGGCCAAGTCCTCCCGGTGAACTAGGAAGGTGCCCCCAATTCTGACAATGTGTCCCACCATCTCCCCGGCTCAGTCCACTGCAGACTCACCTCCATATTCCACGATTTCATCTTGTATCTTTTAACTTTTTCTTCCCATTGCCTAGAACACCCCCCTCTGGGTGTCTGTAGGGCTCCCTCCCTTCTCTTTTTCAGGTCTCTGCTCAAATATTGTTTTCTCAGCAGTTCCTTTTCTGATCCCCTTTTTCCCTGTCTCAGAGCTGAGTAGCACCTGCCTCACCCTCGCAGTCCCCACCCTGAGGTGCAGGTTTCTCTGCAGACCAGCACTAATTAACATCCTGCTGACAATATTTGTTTCCATCTGGGTCTAACCTTCCCCACAAGACTAGAACTTCATGAGGACAGAGGTTTTTATTTGATCCTTTTGTTTACTGTTGTATTCCTACAATAGTCCATGGCACAGTTGGGGTACTCAATAAATTCTTGTTGAATAAATGAAGACGATTGCTGACTTTCTCCCACATTCAAGGACAGCCTAGCTCTAGTCTCCACTGCACAGACATTCTGGGCAGCCAAGCTGCCCCTGGGTTATTCCCTGGGTTATTCCTAATCTTCACTATTCCTGTTAGGAAAGCTTCCTGTTTTCTCAAGGTTAGGCAGTCCTGCTACCGTGGCCACTATGGTTAGTAGCTCCAGGCAGCAATGATGGCTTTCCTGGCCTTCAGGGCTTGCATTCTTGGGTCTTCTGGAAAAATTTCTGTAGCCAGTTCAGTAGTCAAAAATTGGGCCCAAACCTCAAACCAGTGGCTGAGTACACCATGTTCTCAGCCTGGTCTGCTGCTGTTATTTAATTTAACATGGGACACTGGGCCAAGAGTCACTGTTTTCTACTAAGTTGAAAACCAACCAAATACTGTATTGGATTCCATTTCTTTTGAGATTTTTCACATTAGAATGTTATATCCGTAACCTTACATAGTGCAAGTTCACTGAAATACCATCCTTTTTTGGGACACCTGGGTGGCTCAGCGGTTGGGTGCCTGCCTTCAGCTCAGGTCATGATCCCAGGATCTGGGATCGAGTCCCGCATTGGGCTCCCTGTGAGGAGCCTGCTCCTCTCTGCCTATGTCTCTGCCTCTCTCTCAGTCTGTGTCTCTCATGAATAAATAAATACATTAATCTTAAAAAAAAAAATACCATCCCTTTTTAATTTTCTTGGTCGTTAAACAAAGCAAAACAAAACACCCAAAGCTATCACTAGGAGTCAGCAGAGAGGGCATCTGTGAAGATTATGCTCTACAGTTTTAGCAGCCTGTCACCCCCAATCTATGAAATATTTAGCTTATTCATCATTTTAACGAATATGTTCAAGCCTAGATAATGCCTCCATTAAATGCATATATTTGAATTTATTCCCTTTAAAAGGATCTAAATGTGCAGTAAACTCTAAACAGAATGCACAGTAGAAGAAGAAAAAACTGCCTTTCCACAAAGAATTAGAATTTATACAAAAAAAAAAAAAGAATAAAAGTTCATACCATTAGAAACCTGGCAAGAAAATAACAAGACAGAGGGGAAAATATTATGAAAACAACTCTTTTGCCAAGCAGTTTGTAAATTATACTGTTAAATTCATAGATTGGGGTGTGTGTGGGGGGAAACAAGCTATCATTTGCAACCACGTTCTGTCACAAATTATCCTCTGTCCCAGGCAGACTGACAGCTCACAACCACATGTTTCCAAAAAAACAAAAGTGAAGAAAAGAGCATCCTGTGGAAGGGAATCCATAAAGATACCCATTTCAGGAAAGGCTGGAGAGGCAGGGCAGGCAGACAAAGGCGGGAATGGCGGGTTGGGTACCCAGAGTGAAACTGGAATTAATGACACACACCTCCTGTGAGATTATCTCAGCGTGATGATTTATTTCATCCCGATGTGTGTTTACATTGATGCTTCCTGGATTAGTCCTAAACCCGGACATTCCAATCAATCCCTTCATTCTGGCTCTGTCACAGCGATCTGGTTGGTGGCTGTGTCCTGCTGCAGGCAAAGGGAGGGAAGAGAGGGTCACTCGCAGACAGCTCAGGGCCACCCTCCTCTCTTTTCTGAGTTGCTCTCCCATTCTGCATGATTGCCACCATAATCACATTGCAACTGTGTCCTGCAGAGATAGAACATTTCATTTTCTTGACCTGCAATGTGAAATGAGTTAAAAGTAAGTGCTAAAGAATAATAATACCGAGCTTATGCTGGCTGCATAACAATGGTGCTTGTCTGCTTCCCAAGGGGAATGAAAGGCTTCCAGGGGGGTCTCTGTTCCTAACTCAAAGATGTGTAGAGTATTCACCAATCTCATGGAGCTCAGACAAAATTTTAGCTAAAGTAAAACATAACCAGTTGTTTAGTTAACAGAAGCGAATGTGACCATTAACACGATAGACTTGTTCCTTACTGAGTGTTTATGATGTATGGGTTGTGTCCATGTTGTTTTTCACATTTCAGTATTTTAGGCCAACTAAAGTTTTTTGTATTTCTTTCCCAGGTGTTGTATTTACTGGCATAATTTAGTTACAGAGAAACTCAGTGAATCAGTTATTTAGAAAATATATTTGGAGCACTTGAAATCTATTAACTAGTGAGATTAATGGAATGGCTCCCAATATGCCAACATTTGGAAGAATAAAACCAATTTCATTTTGTTTTTTTCAAGTTAACTTTTTCTAATTGAACAGAGGAAATCAAAGTTGAAAAACACTGCCCCCTTTTTCACTTTTTTGAATTTTAAATGTTTATTTTTATACTATTTTTTTATTTTTTTATAACACACATTTTATCTTTAAATCTTTCTTAGCAGTTTATTTAATGTATCAATATCCTGCAAATCCACCACTTGGTAGTATGTTCCAGTAGCATAGTGGAGTGATATACTTAAGATGTAATTACATTAAAAAATAGTAAACATGAATAGTTTCAAGGTTTATCTGGATAACTAGTGTGAGGGATATTCATTCAAACAAAATAACAGGATATCCTCCTGAAGTTATCAGAAATTAAAATGGCCTAAAATAGGTTATGCAGAAGGGTTTATATTTAATAAGGAGTGACTTTTTTTTTTACATCATAACTGCTCTCATTGGTATTGTCACTTTGGAATGCACATGTAGATGGAAACTCATCTCTGCCTTGTGTTTCTTCCCAGTCTAAACCAGCTTCATCAGTTTGGTGGCCATAGCTGGGTTCAAAATGCAGCATCTCATATAAAATCTTGACATGAATAACTTTTGAAAGAAATGTAGTTTATATGTTTCCAATGGGAACAGATGGAAAGTTAGAGCTTGACACTCCCTGTTCCCTGAGATGACTCATCTTAGAATTAGCCCAGTCTGAAATGCACCAGACACAAGGATAGCTAAGTTTTTTAAGAAATCAGGTGAACCATGAATGGAAAACCCAATGAAAGGGAGTAAGGGCTGGTATCAATATTCAATTTTAATTATATTTTTTTACCAACAAAAATGAAAAAATCCCAAGGTGAGAAATTTCAACAGAAAATCCCTACTTTCAGAATGGTCTGTCCTGACCCCCTAGCGAAGGTGGTGGCATGATGGCTCAGACACTCAGCACTTGTCACGTTCTGATTAAAGGGGTAGAAACCCTTTAAAAAAATGGATTCTGCTTAGTGAATTGAACATTACATTCCTAATATTTTTTTTTCATCCTTAGCTCATTTAGCAGAGGAAATGGATATTTCATCAGACATGGATTTGACATTCCATCACATTATACCGTAAACAGGACAAATGATGTTTTGGAAATGGGAAGGCAGGCGGGCTAAGACAGTAGCCACTGTAAGGCTCTGGTTATCTCATTTAAACAGATATTAAATGTGGGTGCCAGTAGTGTGATCATCAGCTGCTTCCCACTTTGTGAATAAATTGCTTAGAAGGAGTCTTTTGCCTACCAGATGTGACCTAGATTTAGATTTCCAAAGGCAGGGGAAAAATCTCTATTGTGTTAAAAAACAATTGCTGGTAAAATGCATGGTAAATGAGCTTATCTCACTTTTCCAGGTGTTTGGGCTAATATGTTATGGAATTACTGCTTCACTTATGAAAAATAATTGAGGAAAATGTTCCAGCAAATCAAATTTGGATAAAGGCTTAGGATAGCTATTGTGTTGTTAGCAAGTTTTTAAATGGCAGAAAGAGCAGGGAGCCAATAGAGATAATAAAATATAAAAAACTGTTTGAGAAGAGTCTCTTATAAAAGGGTCAGGCGTGGGTGTACTATCCAACTTTTGTTATGGTTTCGTAAAATATTGAAGAACAATGTGAGCAATTACCCTCCTTTCAGTGCATATGAAAGCTGTTGAAAAAAAATCAAAAGCTTGTCTGTCTGCTGGTTCTGATAAGTCTTCTTACTCTGCTAAATGCAGCAAAATTTTTTAAAATGTAACATCTTTATTCTCTTACCCACCGTCTGTCCTTTTTCATTTCTTTCCATCTTCAGGAGCTGCCACCCCAAAGCCAGTCCCAGAACCTGAGAAGGAAACAGACCATACAGTCAAAATTGCTGGAGTCATTGCTGGCATCTTGCTGTTCGTTATCATATTCCTTGGAGTTGTGTTGGTAATGAAGAAAAGGTGAGCTCCTAGCTGTTGCCAGGGATGTGATTCTGTCCCATTGTTTGCCAGGTTGCTTCATGTGTGTGAAAATATTCAATTATTGGGTTGGCTTTCAAGACCCACCTGTGACTCTGATTATCAGTGTTTTTCCTCATACAGCATTCAAGGTTTTCAGACAAAATTTAGAGTAATAGCTGTGGTGTTGTATGGCTATGCCAAGCATACCATGCCAAGTTTAATGTAAGACTATGTGTCTTCCCACACAATGGTACATAAAGCTTTGCAAAATCTTTAGACATTTACTAATCAGAAAGTTTTTAGTGCTGATTACTGATGTACTAACACATTTGATGCTCTCAAAGACATGAGAAAGAAGAATTTTCCTGCTCATTATAATGAAGATAATGGTGATGATAAAATTTACTGAGCCCATGTTGTGTTTAGGCACCATGCTAGGAATTTACAACACCCCATGAGAAAGAGACTCTCAACAAACAGCCTTACAGGAGCACAGGCCGTGGTATGACTAAAGACAAGAACTAAAGCACATTGGGTGTTGTCGGATTGCTCTGTCTAGCCAAGGGGTGGTTTGCGGGAGGAGAAAGTCTAATATGGCTGTAATAAGCAATCCTTGCCTCCCACACTTGAAAAATATACAGTGTCCTTTGTGTTGTGGAAATGAGGAAAAACTTACTTAGTGGTACAGTGTTCAATTTATATAATTATCAACATAAAAATATAGATAGTAAGTGATAGCTTAAATTTTCCCAAACAGAAATAATACTCAGATCTTAATCCTTTTCTCTGTAGTTTTCAAAACAATTACAGAGTGGGAGTAAGGGCATGGATGGTAGGAGGTGAGGATGGAGAAGTCAGCAAACCGAGGTCATGAGGGTCTTGTCTGTCATCTGAGGAGGCTGGACTTGGTACTAAGACCCAATGATGGCCTTCAAGTAGGTAGTAATGTGATGTCATTCTAATCTTAGAAAGATCACTCTGATGTTAGGATTGAGCACCATGAAGAGGGAAAAGAACTCAAGTCAGGAGGAGCAATTGGATGAAGAGGGGGCAGCTTTAGGAATAGTAGGAGGTAAATTTTAGAGGCCATTTGGAGGCAAAGCCCAGGGAGAAGAAACAACATAGAAAGAACCTAGTTACTGACTTAGACAACTTTGTGGAGATATTAGTATTCAGAAAATGCGGAATAGGCAAAGTAGAACATATTTGGAGAGTGAAGATTGGAGAGGTAGATGTTGCACTTTTTCAGTTCACTCTTCCTGTGAGATTCAGTGGAAATGCCCACTGGGCAGTTGGATGCCCTGGTAAAGATTTGGAACAACATTTTCCATAGTCCAAGTCATTGGCCTTGGCCGAGCTGAAACCCTAAGTTTGGATGAGGCTGCTCAGAGTCACTGTAGAGTGAGAAGGAAGTTAAGGATGAAGAGAAGACCGTGGGTAGCACAGTATTTAAAGGGTGAGTTCATATCCACATGGATGCATACATATGCATCTTTTCTTGCTTTTTCCTTCACCTGATGTTTATTGCTCTACCTAGGCCTCAAGACAAACCATCCCTCTGTCCCAGCTGCACGTGGCACTAATGGGCCCCCATCGTTTGAGTTATTCCTTCCCATTTGCTCTACATCCTTGATTCCTTTCTTCTTTGACCAATCATTTCATTTCTTTACTTATTTTTCTTTCCTTTTTTTCTTCTTGTGATGAGAGCTTTGAAGATCTACTCTCTTAGCAACTTTCAATAGGCAACCCTGTATTGTTAACTATGGTCACTATGCTGTTTAGATCCCATGACCTATTAGTTGTATAATGGAAGTCTTTTCATTTTTAATTCTTTTTTTTTTCTTTTCATTTCACTTCTCTGTAACTTTCTTTTCTTTATCCTTTTTTCTTCTTCTCTAGCTATTTATCTCTTTAGTTCTTGCCTCCTCCATGTTTCTCTTTTTTTTTAATTTCTTATACTCTTACTTCTCCATCACCTCTTAAGTATTTTTCTCCTGGATGCTCTACATTGCACCCTAACTCAGTGCTTATGCAGATAGTTTATCTTTGCTACTTGTAGTTGGTCCTGTTTTTTTTTTTTTTTAATATTACTCAATATAAATTTGAAGCAACATCAGGCCTTTCTATGCCTGGATATTCAAACTAAACACTTTGAAGAGATTTATTTTTAGTTAAGGGAATATGTTGGATTTTTGTGTCATCTGGCAAACTCCCTATGAGGAATATCCTGAGACTACTAATCCAGTTGCCCTGTGACCTTAGCTAAATGTCATTTCATCCTCCAGGGGTCTATTTCTGCTGGATTAATTCATTATTCCACCTAGATCTCTCTGGTAGTCATGGAGGTAATGTTATAAATTATGCATTTGAAGAGCTTGCCTACGTTAACATGTGATCTTGATATATTAGACTAAATACCAATAACTCCTATCAAATTTACATGATTATTTACTAGGTACTAATCTTAAAAGGATTGTTTTCACAGCATGTACCGCTTTTGTATTTGCTTTTTCTGAAATACAGAATATGTTTTCTGGAAGGTAAATTTGCCAATATATCATGCCCATAAATACAAAACTTGTAAAATTTAGACCTGAACAGTCATGTGGTGCAAACTTCCATATTCAGTAGGAATTCTTAAAAATTCTAAATGTTGGGGGTTTTTCTCCAAAATTTTAGTCTAAATTTTAAAAACTGTATTTTTAAATCATTAAGACATGATATTAATCATGAACAAATTGCAGGAGTATCATTGATATGTAATAAGCCACATTGTTTGGTTAGAAGAACACTGAATTGATTTTTTATTGAGGCCTAACTGCCATATAACATTACATTAGTTTCAGGTGTACAATATCATGATTCAATATTTGTATATATTGTGAACTGATCACCACAATAAATTTAGTTACACCTCTCACCATCTTTTGATCCCCTCCCCCACTTTGCGCACCTCCCAAGACCCCCAGGAGAACACCAACTTCAGATTTGGAATTCCTAGACCTGTATTTTAACTACATTTGTGATATACATAGTTCTCTGGGCCTTAGTGTTCTCATTTGTATATTGAGAAAATTGTACTGGATGACCTCTGAAGTTCCTCCCACTTCCAAAATACCAGGTTTTCTCTAAATAGCAGCCTCTGGTGACACTGTATGTGTGTCATTCTAGAAGTACAGTGGGTGGCTTCATTGCTGTATTTCATTATTTAAACATAGCCTGTAGTTCTTCCAAAGGCTATCTTTGTTCAGTCAGCTCCAGTCTAAAAGTATGACTTGGAGAACACTTATCTTTTTAGCACCGTTTCCCACCATCAGACTGGAGGCATTTAATTAAAAGAAGGGAGTGGGAAGAAAAATGAAAACAGGGAAGGAGAGAGAGAGAGAGAGAGAGAGAGAGAGAAGGAAGGAAAAGAACTGCCCCAGGTGTGGGGTTCTGTATGTCATGAGTCATTTTTGCTGGTTAAAGCCTGATGCTAATCGGACTCTGAGTTCCATTCCTGCATATTAGCCCACATTGCTTCTGCCCACAGTGCTCTGCGTCAGCCAACACCAACATGTGCCATTGGTCATAAAGACAGACTGGGCCCAGGAGAAAGGGTGGTGGAACACACTCATCAGTATTTCTGGAAATAGGGTTGGAAGTCTGTCCTGATGAGGAAAAGTCAGTGGTTACCATCTGTGTTTGATGACATGCCAGGCCAGATGGGCCTGAGCTCCCTGGAGTCAGAGGGGACAGCATATTTAATTGGGAAGCATTGCCAATTATTAGCTAAGACCGTATTGCTTTCTGAAGGACTGGCCATCTACAAAAAGTAGTTGCTGAAGGTAGACCTCCAGTAGAACACATAAAATCTGTTCAACTCATGCTAACTCATGAAATTCTTTTACATATAGACAATAATGACTAAAAACTAAGAGAATCATCAGTTTTAGTTGGCTATTCTGTCTTATAAACCTATCACAAATGAATGTTGTTAATTTGTTTACAATTTGAGCCATGCTTGATTAATATATGAAACCAACTTTTCCTTAAAAATTTTTGCAAAATCTTTACATTTATTTTTATTTTTATCTGATAAGCAAAGCAACTTATTATTTTTTCCCCAAAATATGTATTCTTTTGAGCGTGCAGTGTTTTGTTGCAACAAATGTTAAGAAAGGTCTAAGATGGATATGAAATTAAAGTTTCATATAGAGTCATATGACAACATACAGTTGACTCTTGAACAACGTGGAGGTGAGGGGCACTGACCCCCTATGTGGTCAAAATTCCAAGTATAAGGGCTCCCCCAATACTTAACTATTGAGAGCCTACTGTCAATTGACAACATAGTCAACTAACACATACTTTGTATGTATTATTGTTGTATGTTTTATATACTGTATTCTTACAATTAAGTAAGCTAGAGAAAAGAATGTTATTAAGAAAATCATAAGGAAGAGAAAATACATTTATGCTACCATCCTGTATTGAAAAAAAAAAGTGTAGAAGTGGACCTACCCAATTCAGTGCTGTTCAAGGGTCAGTTGTATTCTCAAAATTAATATAAAATAAGTTGAGCAGGAGATACTTAGTATTTATCATTTTTCATCCATGTATAATTAAATATATTTGTGTAAATGAGAATACCTGCATTTTCAACATTTTTCATAGGGAATAATTTATCTCAATAACATGTTTGACAGACTTTAGCATACAAGTACCATCAATTTTACCCTGATTAATTATATTTACTATTGTTTCTAAAATTGCTATAGATCTTTTAGAAATTTAAGGACATTTGTATTAATTATAGTACATTCCTGTCTCAGCTATTATGGTAAATAGAAAATACAGAAGTTGTGTCCATATGAAAATAATTAAAGAGATATGCATTCTTGGTCAAAATAGCAAATGTTAGCTTTTCAACTCATGAACACCTGTTACAGGTAAATGTGACTATTTTAATCCTGAAGCCCTATACCTCTCTACCTCCTTTCCAGAACACATTTTAACAACTGTGCATTTTGCAAATGCAGCACATATTATTAAATATTTAAAACCTATTCTCTTATATTTAAACAATACTGATACTGAGGGGAAAAATCTTAATAAAAATAGGAAGTATTTCTGAAGACATCACGAAACAAAAAAGAGAAAATTTGATGAAAGCCCACTTTTCAAAGAGATGCCTGCAGCATGTAGCTGGAGGCAAGTTGACATTATCTATAGTTCTTTTGCTTTTGCTGTTTACATTTGGGATAATTTTTTTCCACTATAGCTCAGTGTGAGTTTTATGCAGAAAATGTCCTAAGTCTGGGTGCTCTATTCAAAGTCTTGTTTCAAAATCACATTTTCTGAAACCACATCAAGAAAGTCATATGTAGACATTTCTTTGTGATTATCATGTAAAATACATGTGCTTGATATGCTGCCATATAAATAACCGAATTCTGAGACTTTTCTACTCCAGCACATCCTTCGGCATGCATGAAAGTGGATATCTGGGTATACGCAAATAAGTATGGATATGTCATCCTAATCTATCAATCAGCTAATGTTCTTCAGTTTTCTAGATGATAACTGGATGGGCTTGTGGGACAGAGGCTAAGTTAAACAAACTGAGGCCTCCTCTAACCCAGACTTTATGTGATTATCCTAATAGCTCCTATGTTAGCCACAATTTCTGGATTCAACCTAAGGTTTGATTATGTTCTATTATGTTCTATAAGGGTTCTTTGGGAGCTGTTTATAAGGAAGATTTTATTTAAACAGAATGGTGGAGAATAAGAACACCCAAGTTTTTGTTTTGTTTTTATTTTAGAGGAGGAAAGTGTCAGAGAGTGGTAAGGGGTGGCCACTTGGGCTTTAGAATCTTACAGACCTGGTTGGAATGCCAAGCTCCTACTTTAGCAGAGTAAACATGGATGAGTCACTTACCCTGTCTAAACTCAGTTTGCAATGGGAAATGTGACGATGCTACTTGGTCCTTCATAGGGGAACACAAAGGTTGAGTAAGATAACTCGTATACATGGCTGGTGCATGATAAATAATAGCATAGGAGCCCAGAAGTTTGAAAAGTTGTTCAAGGTGGTGTCCAAGTACAGGAAGAACCTAGCATAACTCAAGCTTGTCTGATTGTTCACCACTCTGCTCCACAGCTTACAGCCACAGCACTCAACTCGGAGGTGCCTCTTGCTCTGTTAAAACTCAGGTAGTGTCCAGATCCATTAGTTGGAAACTGTAGTTTGCTGCAGTTTACCATTGCTGTAAGTGTGCAAATACTTGAAACTCTTCCATCATGTTTTAGTGTTCTTTTTGAGCCATCATGGGAAAATAGCTAAATAAAACCTTTTCCACTTCCTCCTTCACAGATGGTTTCTGTAAATCCTTTCAAGTACGTGTATTTCCTGTCATTTTCTCAGCTGTTACGTGGAGCTCGGATAACTCACAATAGCAAGGGTGTTCTGTCCTTGTCTGGTTTAGTGACCAAGAGAACTTTGTTAAGTTTGACAGCAAGTCATGAAGCAAGGGGGTGTTTACTCCTGCCCTTCCTCCTCAGAGACAAACTTTGGAGTCTGGGAGCCAAGTGCAGGAACCAGCAGTCCCTAGTTCACCTGCATGCATGCAGGCCTGGGCTCTATGGCTTCCAAGCCATGTGACCACGGGCACACTGCATGGCTTTGTGTCCCTCAGTCTTCCCAGGATACTGAGGGCATAACAATAGTGCTTACTTTGGAAGAATGTTAGAAGAAAACGAGTTCTTACCAACAAAGGACTAGCCCTGATAAATATTAACTATATTAATAATATACATGATCTGCTACTTTTGTATATGAGCTCTAGCTGACCATCCATACATGTTTCAGAGTTCTTGTTTCCATACACGAAAGACAGGCCAGGACAAGGGGCTGTTTCTCCTTTAGAGGGAGTCCACCTCTCCTTTGCCCATGGAGAACATGGATCTTGAATCATGAGGGTAGCAAGGGAACACAGCTACCAGGAGTAAGGCAGCTCAGTGTCCTATTGTCAGAAGCTGGGCCTTCGTGCAGGATGACACAAAGGAAAACCGCTCTTGGGCTAGGCTGGGTGTATTTTCTGCTCAGGCCCCTGCTCAGTGGAAAGGAGGGCTGGCATACGGCTTACACAGAAGGAAGCCAAAGTCTCGAGACATCAATACTACCGCTCTTGGAGATTTATCCCTGAGCCCCAAATTCTTCTGAGTGGTCATGGCATTTAACACAGATACTTTGTGGACCCAGACCTCCGAGACCCAGATTCAGGGAGGGACCCAGTGGTCTGCCTCTGGGGTCAGAACAAAAGGCTAGCATTACTCTCTTCAGTGTCTGAATAGTACTGTACATCTGTGTGGACTCCCTGCACCTGCCTTAGATCCTGCTCAGCCAACTACCTCAATTCCCACAGGTTAGGGTCAGCTTCTGGAGCCATATGGAGTGTGGACCCTCTTGCCTTGTTACCAGCACCAGCTCCAAACCTGCACACAGTGAACAGGGTGTTTCACAGATCTCTCAGGGGACAGTTGTCCTGCTGATTTCTATTTTTGATGGCCATGACTTTCTCACATAGCACATTTTTGTCCTATGCTCATTAGCATAGCTTCTTAAAACTTGTTCTTTCGGTCTTTCTTGCCTCTGAAACTCAAGTCTCACAGAACCTAGAAGGGTGTTAAGAAGGGGTTGCATATTTACTACTAAAATGGACTGTTCTCCACAGCTGGTGTCCCCAGTGGTTCACATGGATTGTCCCCATTGAGTCCCACCCCAGCTCTCCGTGTTCTGTAGATGGTGTATATCTCCAGTTATGTTGACATGCCTTCACTTTCTGGTTTGTAGAGTGGGAAATACTAAGGGCATGAAAGCTCAGGATAACTTTAAACCTGTCACCTTGGTTAGGAATTCAAACTTAGTGTAGGATCTCTTCTTCAATTCTTTCTGGTTTTGTTTTGTATCGATGAGTGAGACAATAAAGAAAAATACCTAGAGCATAGGAGAAATAGACAAACATATATATATTTTTTCAAGTATGCCATTGTCTAACCTGACTTCTTTAGTCAAGATGCCTGACCCTTGTTCTAACATAAATCTAAATTTATTTTTAACACGGAAAGGTGTCTTGGACTTAGGTTCACTTGTAGAAAACTACATAAAGTTAAATTTTAAAGAGGATAGAGAGGGACGACTCTCCTTCCTTCCTTTTAATGAGGAAAAGAAAGAATAACTCTCTCTCTCCCACTCTCTCTCTCTCTCTCTTTCTCTCTCTCTTTATTTTGGGCAGACCTCAGCATTACAGATGCAACACTGCATGAAAGAGTGTATCAAGGTGAATAGGAAAGGGGTGGTTTTGCCCAGGGCCCCCACAGAATGTGCCTTTTAAAGCACCCAGGACTTCCCCAGACCCACTGGAAATAGTTTTTGTTGCTGTTATTCTCATATATGCTGTTTCCCTGTCGGCACCTGCTGTGGTAGAACTGAAGTGAATGGGTTTTATTGAAACAAGCAAAACCTGCCTTCCTTATTAAATTCAGCATACTTCTATTTATTTGTGAAAACAACACAAACAGAAAATTGGCAAAAGAAAAAAAAAATGTATCCCTGGTTGTCGTATCTAAGAATGGCCCATTTTATCGCTCAGACGCTCACGCAGACGTTAACGCAACTTCCAAAGGTTAAAATCATAGTCCCCAGGTGGCTTGAAGCAACACCTGCCTGAAAGTCAGAATTCCAGTTTGGAACCTGGGGCTTGGTGCTTCCCTACTCACCCCCTCATTACAGCACTCACGTACACTCTGCTTGCATGCAGGCTCTTGAGTTACCTGGGTCCCATCTGTCTTTTCTATTAGATTATAACATATTTAGGGCTGTGATATGTTGTTGTTTTTTTTTTCCATCTCTGACACCTTGCTCTCATGCCCTGCAAGATGCTTTGTGATGTTGGGTGTGTAGTATATTTAGCAATTAAAAACAAAAACTCCTATTTAATGCAAGGCCTTTGCAGTGAATCCAATTCACTGGACTTTGAATTGCTTTGGTTTCTTATTTATTGGAGGAGATATAAGTTTTATGATAGCATAAGATATTTTTTAAGTTTGCTATGTAGGCAATCTGTTGGCCAGATTCCCTATTTTGAGTAGTTTGAATAACAATTATTTACATTGTTGATTTGATATATTAAAATAACTTAAATGGATCAGGGACATATTTAAATTCAGATACAGCTTAATTAAAGCAAAGATGGATCCATAACTATCATTAGCTTAAATTATTATTTGTTTTTAAACCACCTCTGAAACATTCTTTATAAAGCATGTACTCCTTTAGTTTTCACAATCAACATCAATATAGATAAAAATGATCATATTCAAAAAATGAATAAACAGCTTCAGGATGATTTTCTTTTATACTATGGGCATGTCCTAAGTAAATTAAAATACACTGATTTGTTAGGTCTTTTGTTCAGTAGGTTTACAATGAAAATGTTCAGGCTCCTATCTTTTGTAGCTAAGCCAGGGCATTCATTCGGGTTTTCTCATTTGCAGCCCTTGGGCTCCTAATAGGTCTCCTACGGCCTCCTTGTATGGAATTGTGTGTCGCCAAGGAGTGTGTGTTTGATAGGAATGTGTGTATAATAAACATTGGTTTACTCTCTTTATATCAGAAAGAAAACATTAACAGAAACAAAATCAGGAAAAAGCCATTTACTGAACAGCTTAGTGTAAGCATATAGTTACTGGGAACTCTCAGAATGGCCTTTATTTTTTTCCTAATTTGCCTAAAAGCCTGGGTGATAGATTTGGCATCAGCATCCTGTCCTATAAGAACTGGCCACTCCTTAAAGAGAATAGGTCAGGTATCAGTGCCTAATTCTCAGGGATGGCCTTAACCTTTACTAAAAGGGATGGGAGGGAAATATCAGAAATATATTAAGATTTTGAAAATGAAATGCTGACATAGCATTAACTGAAATTCTTAATTCAGTGGCTGTCATCTGGGCGTAGTATTGCCCCCTCAGGGGACACTTGGAAATTCATGAAAGTGTCTTTGCTGAGAATGGCTTCAATGAAATTGCATCTGTTGATTTGTATAGTTTTGTAGATACAGTACTTGAGGTTTTTCCGTTTATTTGTCAAGCTAGGGTTGACTCAGAGTTCTGGTCTTAAAGATCACAGTAGGTATAGTTTAAGAGTCACAATGGGCACTGCCTGTGGGGCCTGTAAAGATGACCCCGGTGAGTAAAGGTGAGGCCCTTGGTGAAGAGTGTGTTTCAAGAAAGCACCTGCCTTCCAGGTTCGGTCAGGGATATTGCAGCGACACACATCTTTCTGCTCTTTCCAACCCACAGGGAAGCAAGAAATCTTCATTTCTTTTATTAAATCTTCTCATTTTTTTAATTATTAGCAACTAATCAATTTTTAAACTTTGGCTAAATAAAATGGGTACCTGGTCACCAATTTATGACTCCTGATGGTAAGATAAACCAAGCAAAAGACATTTAAGGACCACATTTTAAAATTCTTTATCACCTGTTTCTGGCTATAGATATTGTTTTACATCGGAAAAGGACAACAGACTCCTTGCCCACCCTTTTCTCTGCCCACGTTCTCATTAGTACCTGTGATGCCCTCAGATGGTGAAATTGGCCTGCAAAGGATTTTGTGAGTAGGTAGTTCCTACTTGGAAACACACAGTAACTTAAGCTTCCCTGGGCTTGTTGGTGAGGTTGCCGGGTGGTGTGCATTCAGTATGCCCCCAGTTTATAACTAGAACCTGTTCCTGCTTTCTGCACTTAGAATACTGTTGACTCCAGCTCACTCGCTTGAGCTCTCTCTCTCTCTCTCCCTTTCTCTCTCTCTCTGTCTCATCCAGGTTTGAGATCTTTGGACTCTAGATGAGCTGCAGGTAGTCACATCTTTTAGAGTGTTTTCACGAAAAGATTGCACATTCATCATCTTTCTGCTCTTTTAAAATCATTCGCCCAGTGTAAGAAAGAGTACAAGACTACCCCCTGCAGTGGGTTCTTGGGAAGGAAGCCGGCCCACATGAGCAAGGCCTTCCTTCCTAGAGTGACTTCCTGATGGAATGTGCCCTGAGTGCTTGGGTTCTCCTGCTGCTTAGTCCAGCCCAGGTAACAAAGCCAGGAAACATGGATATCATGTGAACAGGCTCTGTGGCTCCATGACAGTATCGCTATTGATTCCCTTATGCTGAGTTTGAGGAGTAATACTTAACCAGTGTGCTATAATCTGAGAATAAGGAGATAGTAGATGTCCCCTATATATCATTGCTCGCTGCCCCAGGACACACACACACACACACACACACACCTTTATAACCTGTATTTAAGAAAGAGAATCCAAATTTAAATAATTTCTGATGCCTTGTAGCTTTTGAGGCACCCCCACATCCAGTCCACTGCATGGTGACCCCACTTGGTTTCAACATCAGGCTATAGTTATGAAAACATTCTGCCGCTTTTGTCTGCAGTGAATACCAGAGCCCCCGTGGCACATCTAGCAGGCCTGCCCCACAGCCTTGCCACCCCCTCCTCGGCCTGCACCTAGCACCTTCTGAGGAGCCCACAGAAGCCTATGTGCCACATCACAGCCATGCCACAGCTTGCTCCCAAGGGCCGGGCCAACCTACTTTCACTCCTTGGCAGGAAATTGCTCAGGTGCCTGAGCTCCACTGACTTCACTTCAAGAACAATTTAATTTTCTATGTCCTAATTGCTCTGCTGGTGCCTGGGCTTAAATGACCCAGCCACTTGGATCTCCAGATAGCTTCTAACTCTTGTCCCTAAATTTCTCCCTATAGTCTAAGACTGATTTTTTTTTTTTTTAACTTGGAACTTCAGCAAGTCTAGCTTATTGAGTGTCCCCTTAAGTACGGACATACCTATCAGGATCTCAGTGGTGAGGTTCAAGCTCTGTTACTCCACAGTCAGCTTCAAGTGTCCCTCAGCTGCCCGCAGCTGATACCAGGTTGTTAGTGATCACTCCCGAGGGAAGCCTGCCGAGCACAGAGGCCCTGACAATGTTTGAGCAAAAGCATACAGCAGAAATAAATGGTAGTTATTCCGTGTGCTTTTTTGCCTTTTTGATAGACATTGATATACAGAACAAGAGACGACAAAACCTAACTGAAGTTATAAGTTGCTAACAGAAATAATAAATCACTATGTGAAGGGAGAAGCCAACTATAGGAAGAATGTGGTTGATTAATGAACATCATTAACAAGTTCAGTTTCAAAGGTCAAAATTATAGATCTGATTATGTGCAGTGTGACACTCTTTATTGATGTTCAGGTCCTTTTGCTAACACAGAGAGCTAAAGGACGTTACCAACAATTATTGTAATACCATGTGTTCTATGACTTATAAAATTTTGAATTCTCAAAATATCCCTTAATTACTATCCTGACCAGAGCATTAGCTTTATCGTTTTTAGTTTAAATCGAGGGCACTTGGCAATCATTTCTCATTCAGAAGTTACACTAATTGTAGTGATAATATGTGAAGAACTACAATCAAACTGGAGTTCTGAGCAAGTAACAAATCAAGTTAAGCTAAGGTAAATGAAATAGCCGTAACAAAGACCCATAAATAAAGAGAGAAACTAAGTTGAATAGAGAAATACAAACTAGATTTTTGGATTCTAACATGTTGTGTATTATGATGACTTGAGCCCACTGGAAGAAGTCTCTTCCTGAGTTAATTTTGTGATTTGGCAGGCACAATCTGCTAAGCTTATTTCTCTAGCAACATGCAGTCCCTTTTGGAGGTGTACATGAAATGGAAAATGTACTAACTGGGACCCAGAAATGCAGCCCTACTGTTTCTATTTATAAAAACATCTTCCTCGGTATATACCCAAAAGCCCTGAAAGCAACTCAAACAGATATTTGTATACCTGTATTCATAGTAGCCTTATTCACAATAACCAAATAGGTGGAAACAGCACAAATGTCCACCGATGGATAAATGGATAAACAAAATGTGATATATATATCCAATGTGATTTACTTAGCTTTAAAAAGTAAGGAGATTCTGACACAGGCTACAACATAGATGAATCTTGAAGCCATTTTTGCTAAGTGAAATAAGCCAGTCAAGGAGGACAAATACTGTACAATCCCACCAATAGGAGGTATCTAGAACATTCAGATCATAGAGACAGTATGGTGGTTGCCAGGGGCTGAGGGGAGGAAGAATAAGGAGGCATTGTTTGATGGGTGCAAAGTTTCAGTTTGGGAAGATGAAAAAGTTCTGGAGATGGGTGGGGCTGCTGGTTCCCCAATGGTATGAGTACACTTAATGCCACTGACACTTTAAAATAGTAAAGTTAGAAAATGTTGTGTTATGTATGTTCAATCGCAATTAACAGTGTTTGACTATTGGTGGAGAGAATGATGGGTAGGCAGGTCTTGAACTCAGCACCACCCTCACCATTCTAATCAGTGCTCAGCCTCAGAGCACTAGCCCACCCTACAGCATTGCAGATGTGGCTCATAATGGAGTGTCAGCCTTGCGGGCTGGAGGGTGGTTCCTCAGTGCAGCTCATAGCTAGAGAACACTGATACCATTCCATTGGTGCATGTCTACCTGAAGCTCAGGGGCCACAGAAATACATCAAGCCACATTTGAAGTGTGCAGCCTGAAGTATCCCAGCATTTTTACTTACAGTGGTGACCGTGAAAAAACCATGCCATGCCTTGGAAAAATGGTTCCTTTAACTGTTGCCGGAATACCCCTGACTCAAGGAAGGATGGCCATCGACCTGGAACCACCCAGGGCACATGGCCCCAGATCACTGTGCTGCACTGGGTATTTCTCTTGTGAGTGAAGAAAACAATATTCCCTTGCATTATCTTTAGACGCCATAGAGTGAAATACGGGTAGTGCCAGGCCAGTGGCTTACATGACTGTCAATTGTTTTATTTTCTTTACTAGTCATGGTGCTATGGCAGAGATCACCTACAAACAGAATGTGTCCAGCATTCTAGAAGCTAACAGTGCTTCTAGTGAAATCCACATTGCTCCCCATAGACAGGCCTCAGAATTTGTGTAATTTCAGTCTTATGGATTTTATTTAAAAAAAAACAAAAAAACAAAAAATAAATTCAGTTTATGTTCCCTAAAACTTATGGCTAGGGTTCCTTTTGGTTAAATGAAGCTTAATTAGCAGATCCTGATTTATTCTCTGGTTTGACTCTTTCTAAGCAGCCTTTCCAAATGGCTGTGAGTTGACTAGAGATTCTCTGAGGGCAGGAACTGTGGTTTAATTATCTGCCATTTCTAACTATATAACTGTCTGTGGATCATTGAATAAATGGGTAAACAGCAGGTCCTACCATATGTGAGCCTCCTAGTGTTCTTCCTACCAAATGGCCCAGCCCCCCAGCTTCTAAAAGAGACTTGGCTGACTCCACACTTTTGCTTCCTGTTGTTACTGAGGGAAGAGGCAAGGCCCATTCTTGCTTTCCACTCTCTTTTCCCAACAGAACTCCTTCTCCTGAATTCCTTGTACTAACTGAAGTCACCATGACAAGGACAGAGCCCTATTCATGGGATTTTGCTCAACTATCTTATTTGAGGCACTATATGTTTACATATATGATGTGTGGCATCTGTAAGAAACTTCATACAGAGCCTGTCTTCCCTGGGAACAAGCTTATTAACCAAAAGAGATGATTGTGATCCCAAAAAAGATCAAAACAATTTGCCTTCAAATATGTAAATTACGATGAACACATCCATGAGTGAACATGAGTTGACTCTTCGCAGCAGTCATTCCATTTGTATTACTTGTTACTTACGCAATAATAATGACAACAACAGCGATTATAACAATGATTATTAGCCAATAGATGTTCAGCATTTGCCTCATACTGGGCACCACTATGAGTTATTTATGAGCATTAGTACAGTTAGGGTCGTAAAGGCTCTATGACATATGGACCATGACCCTGTTTTTACAGTCCAGGAAGCTGACACAGAGAAAGTAAGTTGTTTAAGGTGGCAGGGTCAGTAAGCTATAGAACCAAGAAGGGAAGCCAGGCCACCTGTCTCCAGAGCTGCCGTTCTGAGCCATTATGCTCTTTAGTCAAGATGGAATAGAAATAGGAAAAGATGGACCTAGTATTTACCCACTGAGCTGGAAAGAAGCCACAAGAGAATCACCTGACCTCTATTGTACTAGTATGTCTCACCTCAGATTTTGCAAAAGAAGAAAACCATACCTGTGTGAAAGAGGAACCTTGCAGAGCCAGGCAGGCAGTCTCGAAGCTGCTTCCAGATATCGGCTCTGCTCAAGGAAGGTTGGGAAGCAGAGAGGGGACTTGCACACCTCAGGCTCCTTTAGACGCCTTTGACACAGCAAGCATCTCCACAGGCTTGAAATACACAACAAATGAGTGGTCGTCTTCATGTGTAACTGATTTCCAAGCCCCACAATACACACATTGTGAAACCCAAGGTGATTTGGCAGCCTCTCTCACCCAAATGCAGTGACTACTCGGTATGGAAATCCTGATAGTTCCCCCCCACTTCTAGCCCTTGTGTCATAAAGCCTGTCACTCCCACAAACAAGACCTGTTTTTAATGCATTTACACTGCATTATCCAAGGGAGCCAGGCTCCTCACTTCTCAGCATGACCTTGATCAGGTGGGCTCACCTTTAGGACTCAGAAGTCTATAATTAATAAATACCCTCTTTCCAACCCACAGAAAAGACTGGAACTTGAGACTCCACCTGTGTCTTTGTCACTTCTTACATGCTGACTTGTTAGATTCTGAGAGAAGAAAGTAAGGCTAACAGGCTGTGGACAGAACATACCCCAGCTCTGTGTTTCATGAGAAGACTCTCTTGCTTGAGTTGCTAGAGGCACCTGTGGCAAGAAGTTTAGTGCCCTGGCCAAAAAGATGCGGTGTGGTCTGAGGTTTGAACTACAGCAAGCTCTGGACAGGCTTGGAGACTCTTCTGAAGGAACAGGCAAGGCTGCTTACGTGTGGTTCTCAAATGTGGAGAGGTGCATAGATGAATGTGATACAGCAGCTCTTCTTTTTCTCTTTTTGTCTTCGCTGACATAGTATGGCATCTGACACTGAGATAAATATATCTTCCAATGATGTAGGGAAATAAGAAGTTAAGTCTTTGAAATGATTTATGCTTTGCCATTTTGGCTGGCATTGGGGCCCTGCACTGATTTTCCTTCCGGGTCTGTGCCCTTCCTTGCTTATTCCCAGTTGTAAATACTCCCATTTGTATCCTCCTCTGCTGGGCAGGAAATGGTCTCTGGTTCCCAGCTCTGAACAGCACTGGGTATGTTTCTAGCACTCAGTTAAAAATATTTACTGGCATCTGTATGCTTTTTTTTTTCATCTATTTCAACATTATATTATAGAATTTATCTTAGCCTGAAAGGTATTTCCTGAGAGCTACTAAGTATTTTTAAATGAATTTGATGAGGACATATTTTCATCTTTCATCACATCTAAATCTTAATTTTTTGCCAAACTGTTTGGTTTTCACGTTAAACCTGGCAGCCCCAGACTGCTTTATGGCCAAGACTAAGTAATAGGAAACTATGATAGGTCTTCATAACATCTTTTGTTATTCTTACAAAATGTACTTTGAAGTATCAATGATAACTATTTTAAATTAAACTTAGCAAAAATAAATGCATAGACTACATTTAGTGTGTGGTACTCTTAGTTTTAATTATCTTTCCCTCTTTCTCTCACTTGCAAATTTGCTAAATTTGGTAATTTGCAGACTGTTTCTTTTTCATTAGTGAGAAAAATAAGTTAGCTCCATATCCATTTTTCTTAAAATAACTATTTTCTAAAGTTCCCTTTATGAGTAGAATCAACACTCAATTATTTGTGTTAATGGGGGACGGAAAAGATCCAGATAAAACAATGGATAATCACAAATTGTTTATATAAGGGGAAAGTACTGAATTTTATAGAACAAAGCTGATTTATGGACCACTTACCCCTCTCTTAGTAACACAAATCTACATAACAACAAATCCTTTTGCGTTGAAATTCCTCGCAGTAGAGCCTCTGGTCAGGCATCCAGCCTCACCATAGTACAGATCCCCTGTCACCACAGTTAGTTTATAGACAGGGGCGTTTGCTTACCCATAATCCAGATTCGCTGCAATATCACACATGTAAGCTCTACCTAGACTCCATGAGAGAAGTTAAATAAAATATATTGCATTCCTGTTTGACTTTGGAATTAAATTTCTCTATAAATATCGTATCAACCCCCTTAGAGATAGTTTCCTTTAAGAAATATTCTAAGTGTATGGGAAGAAAATGAAGACTAAAAACGATAAGTGTCATTGAGACATATCACAGTGAGAAACACAAGAGACAAGAGTCCAATGTTCCCATACCATTCTATGTTCATTATTTTCTCTCCTTTCCCCAGAAAAATTAATTTAGGAAGTTCTGTTGCAGTCTATGACAGACACATGTAGCAGTGGCTACCCTACAAGTGACAACCTCAAAAATACCATGTCGAAGAAGGCAATTATCCCTTATCAAATTAAGAAGACAAACTTTTTATTTGTTGAGGAGGTGAAGCAAGGGTAAATGTAGTGGATTTATTTAAAGGTACTTCCCTCAATTCCCTCGCTGAGTGCATGCGCTGAACACTTCATAAAGTGTATCTCCGTGTAACTTTCCTGGATAGCAGAAATTTAGACATAGAAACAGCATTAGCAACGATAAAGAAAAAAAATCTTAAATGTCTAATCTAGAGCTATCATGAGATTCCATATGATTTGAGGATTGGTAAGAATTTCACCCGAGGTAGGAACCGAGTGTGGTACATGGATATGCACTTTTATTTAGTCTTGAGGAATGATATGGATTGGTTGCAAATGTCTTTTTTTCTGCAAAGCTTCTATATTCACATAACTGAATGGATACTAATTCCTTGAAATGTGATTTTTTTTTTTACGTTGGGTCCTTTTTTTTTGTTTTCTGTAAGTGCTTATTCCTGAAACGACAGCATAAGTAATTTGGAAACATGATTTAGTATGCAAGTATTCACTTTATATTACTATCATTTGGAATGCATTTAATGCACAAGATTGTTCAAACTAAATGATGCATAGAATTTCAAGAGCCACAAGGAGCCTTGGAGTTCATCTCTTCCTAACCTCTCATTTTATAGATGAGAAAACAGAAGCTCAGATAAGTTAAATGCTTTGGGGGGTGGGGGGGTAACCACAGCTGTGAATCCCAATTTGCAATTTCTGCACAGATTGCTTTAACGTGACTTTTCTGGAGACTGCTTAACTGAATGATGTCAGCTATGCTAATTTCCTGACATGTCACTGACAAAGCAGGGGCCACGCGATTAATTTGAAAACGTCTGTATTTTTCTAGTGCAGCTAGGTGAGCTCCACCAAGCAAGAAGTCTTAATCTGTGACAGGCCCCAGATGCCTGGAGAAAGTGCTCAGCCCGGAAAAGGCCAAGCTGTGATTGATTGCTGTGCCAGCCACACAATTACAGTCAGTTACCAGTGTCGGCTCCCTCAAACTACCGTGCAATAAATTCGTGCAGGAGCTGAACATTCGTAGTTCTTGGAGCTTCATTGTACTGTTTGCTCTACGCAACAAACTTGTAACATTAAGCTCAGAAAAAAGATAGCAGTCTTCAAAATTACTTATTGGCAGTCTTGGGGCTAAAGCTAGCTTGTTTGGGGCCCGTCAAAGTAATACACAAAGGTTTGCTTACCTTTTCATTCATTATCGCAAATAGAAGTCCAGACTCGTAGCCCAGACTAGGAGGAGAAACTCATTAAAGCAGAAATTTACAGGGAGATTCCTGACGAATCAATCTCTGGGCCAGTCCAGGCACTTTAATTTTGTCTGTCCTGGGATTTTTATTATAAAAAAATTCAGGTCCCTCCTGAGAGCCATCTAAGGTGTCCATTGCTTCTAGACTCTTCAAGTGGCAACAACATTTGCAGGTGGTGTGGACTGACCACTGATTGTCAAAACTGGTCCAGAATGAAACTGTTCATCCAGACTGACTTCTAAGTCACATAACTTGCAGATGCCCTGAAGCAACAATAAATTAGCTCTAAATTTTCTGTTGAGCAGAGTCTTCAATGGGGCCATCGTGCTAATGCTCTTCAGTCATTTTGCTCAGGGCAAAGAAAGAAGTGGAAGATCTAGGGCTACAGGTGCCAAAACACGCTCATTCCCAAGAAAAGAGCCTACATTAAATTCCTGGATAATTAAGGCAAAACAGAAACTGTTCATTCTACACCTAAATAACCTTTTCTTGCTAAAAACTTTTTTTTTTTTAAGTTTCAGAGTTTACTGTCTGAGGGAGGCTTATGAAGGCTATGCTTCCTGAATCTAGAATGTGCAGAAAGTCTACAGCTATAAATGTCTCCACAGCAAATGGGCTGTGTGGCGTGCTACAACCACAGCCTGCTAGGTAATTTATGTTGCTTAGGGACTGTACTTTTCTAATAGATTGAACTGTTAGTTTTCAGGAGGATTTAATGAAATATTGAACCAGATGCCACTGGTCTGCCATGAATGTGGGACTATGAGAAATGAGGAAATGTTGCTTGGTAAACAGCTAGGACCTCTGTGAGGGGGGAACATGTTGGGGCCTCAGTGAAAGCAAATCACAGGCAAGAGAAACATGGCAGGCTTCGTATAAATGTGTCTGCATCCACGTCCTATGCTCATTTAGAATAATAGGAGGCTGTGTCTAGCCCAGGGCCCTTTTGATTTTCCAGAAAAATCATCTGAATCTGGAGGTAGGGAATAGGGGCTGAGGTTTTTCTGGGTCATTACTGTTGGCCAGTGTTAGTCCTCTGACTGGCCCTGTAATTCCACTGGATATGCTTTTGCTGTATTCCTGTTTTCAACAATATTATCGGATAATTGGCATCAGGATTGAACTAGCGGAGTTTTGCGAAGAAAACAGTGTCTTCAGAATGAGAATCTTACGTGTCACTGTGAGAGCCCTGACAATTAGACTCCTTCTTAACACTTTAGAACTCTTACCAACTCCTCCCCCCCTTTTTTTTTAATTACCAATGTCAGGACAAGAGGTTGTTTCTCAAGGAAAAAAATCTGCAACTTATAAGTTCAAATTTTGATTTTTCTCATTAGGAAAGACAAGTATTGCTAGAGAAGTTTTTTTTCCTCTTCTCTATGAGCAATTACTTCAACTTCCAACACTTTCTTGAGTATCATCCAATTTATTTTGCTTAAGATTTTAAAAGTTAGTATTTTTTTTAAAGTTGGTATTTTAAAAGATATCTCTAGTTGTCCTGTTTTATCTATTTTTCTAGAAAAAAATACTAGTTTCAGGTGTACAGGGCAGTGATTTGACATTTATATACATTACAAAATGCTCACGGTAAATGTAGTTACCATCTGTCATTGTACAAAGTTATTACAATATTACTGACTATATTCCCTGTGCTATACTTTTCATCCCCGTGACTGATTTATTTTACAACTGAAAGATTGTACCTCTTTATCCCCTTTGCTGATAAGACAACCTTCTAGTTGTCCTGTTTTACAGAGCTTTCTTGTTTCTGCATGGCCCATCCTGACCAGTGCCTAAGTGCACTTGGCCAAGAGCCACGTGCAATGAAAAGGGGCCTGGCATAGTTCTGTGCAAATTTATTTGCCAATTAAAACAAAATTTGTGAGTTTAAAGATGAACAGTCAAGTCCATAAGGATTCATGTCCGTGGGGATGTTCTCTGTCGAAATAACTAAATGTCCAGTGTAACTTGGATTAACTTTTAACAATGTGAAATTGAAAGTCATCAGCTCCCTCTAAATACTTTTGGAATGGAGTAGGTGATATCACTGGAAATCTTGTTTATGTAATTCTTTCTGTCTGGCCCCAGGCCAGTCCTTAGTAGCTGATCCTAGAAAAGAAGCTGAAAGCTAAAGGAAAGAAGTGATACCTCTTCTTGTCAAGTTAAAACCATAGTGACGGTACATATTTACTTGTACCCATTTTATAGGACAGGAGTTTTCTTGCAGGTCATTCAAGGGAATCCTAGTGGATAAAAAACTATTAAGCTGCTTCAGAAAATGAGTAAGCTCATCCTGGTTTGGAAGAACAGGCATTGAGTTGTGTCTAGGGCCTGGGTTTTAGCCCCGGTAAGGTCACAGTCATCCATGACCTCCGGCAAGTCGTAGAACCTTTCTTGGCCTCTCTGTTCAATCCACAAGAACTGCAGATAATGTTTCTGGTTGCTTAGCACTGCTGATACCTTATTCTCACATTACCAACTCTGATCTTCACAACAAAGAAATAGATTAAATAAATTAAAACACGGATAGCTCCTATGAGAACTCTAGACCAATTATTTGATTTGTTCATTTCTGTGACACTCACTCCAGCCTGTCAGATCTGTAGCCTCAAATGAATAGGGAAGCTTGTTTCCTGTTATATAAAGTCCACATTTTGGCTACAAATAAAGTCTGGAACTTGTTTTAGTCTCCTGTACACCTGCTCTTGCCCTCAGCTACTCCTTTTAGAGAAGTAAGGATTTATTGCTGTTCCAGCATAGTGCACATCACATCATGGGCTTAAGGGAAAACATGATTTAATAAACAAAGATTGATAAATACATTTTCAGATATTTTTCCTCATGTCACTCTGATTTATATGATGGATAAGGATAGCCTATGGGAGCAGAAGGGAAATTTCAAGGAAACCTGTGGCTCTGATTTTCTGGTACTGTGTGACCATCCTATCGCAAAACACCTTTGGTATGTCAACAACTAGTCTTGAATGAGGCCCATATGGACTCACTTGACACTGTCATTAATTGTACCAGAGCATGATGATACATAAAACAAAGCCCTGCATATATGTGTGTACATATGTGTATGTATATATACACACTAAGCACATATACTTTTTTCTTGATTTATGATGTTCCTGTTTCATCATTCTTGATAAGAGATTGTACTCAGTTCGGGGTTTAGGAATGGTAGAGTGACATATTGAATCATTCAGTAAATACTTGAGTGTGTGCTTATTCGGGGCACACACTAGGAGTTGTGGAAGCAATACATATCAGACTAATCCAAAATCTCAAGAGCATTATAGGCTAGTCAGAAACAAAAGCCATGTACATAAACTCAATATTAGGTTGAAAATGATAAAACACCATAGAATATGTGAATAAAGTCTTGGCAAATTCCGAAGGAAAACTTCCTTTCAGGTGGAGGGATTATGAGAACTATAAGGAGGAAATGGCAAGATCTTCAAACATAAAAAAATGTAAAACAGCATGTGTTGAAGTATTATTATTAATAATGATCATTTTCATAGTGTTTCATAACACTTGCTGTAACAGAGCACCTAGCTTGCTCATTTCATGTCAGTATGGGTGCAGAGTGATTAAAACAGGTCAGATCAGAAGAGTACTGCTTTCCATCAGGGAACATTGGTCCATTTGCAAACAATCAAAATGAGTGTGATTGGGGAAGTGAACTTAAAGATTGACGCAAAGACAAGTGGGTTTGGGTTTCGCGACATCAGAATGGGTAATAGAGTTAACTTGATGAAAGAAATTATCGACCTAACAGTACAAGTGTAATTCCACAGAGCATAGGAAACTCTTCAATGCAGAAATAGTAAGGCAGTAAGAAGAGGGGAAAAATACCCTAGGAGAAAGTGCAATTTGCTACCCCTTTTTAAAATAAAAAATGAATTGCTCCATGAGTAAGAATGAACGCACTTTCTTATTAAAAATAGGTTTGTCTTATGATTGCCTGTTACTGTTTGAATCATAACTTCCAACTGCTGGTTTCATTCAAAAGAAGCCATTAAACTCTCATACTTCTTGAATGTGCCCAGTGTGTGAAAGCTTTAATTAAATCTACAAGGAGAGCCTTAAAAGAACAAGAATCAAATTAATTGCAACATGGGCCACGCATTTGTTTCCCTGACAGTCCCTGTGCTTTGGAGAGAAAGCAATTCTGGGTGCCTCTATCTGAATTAGTAAACTCAGTATCACTTTCCATTAGCATGGCCGCTCAGTGCCATGCATCTCCTCTCTGACACTGTTTACATGTTAATGCCTGCACAAATAGAGTTTGTTCCAAATGGTTTGCTATAGGATTCCAAAGCAGTAAATCCATGAGGTGGAATAAGTGGCCTTCTGCTTTCTACATCACCCGCTTTCTGAGTTCCTCTCTAGACTGAGCTTCATAATTAGACTGCAGAGTAATTAAAGAAAATTCAGCACATGCAAACGGGCAAAGGATTGCCTGCTAATTATGGTGGTTATACCATCGTCAAGAAAAATTAATTTCTAATATTATTCTCTGGCTTTTCAGTGACCTAGAATGTAAACTAAGGAAATGATGTTTTGTGCCCGAGAAGGACTTATACAACGGAGTTAATCAGTATTTGTCCCATCAGGAAATTAGATATAAAAGCATATATTTGAAATTTTAGACCTACCCCCCCCCAAAAAAAAGACTCCAGAATTCCTATAAAAACTTCAATGTGTAATTACTTTGTTTTTATTTTTCATGTTGGTTTTGGAAGATGTTGTTTTTTACTCTGTCAATAGTACAGTATAATCACACCAGCAATCTGAAATATTCCCTCCTGTACCAACTTGAGACATTTACAATTGGGAATTTAATTAGACAGTGTATAATTTTCTTGTTTTAAGGTCTTCCACCTATTAATACCTTAGGCCAAATGTTTAAAGCCAGCGAACTGTGACTGGTTATATTCAGCTTTCTGTGAAGGAAATAGCCCTAAGCAAGGTGGCGTGGTTTAGCATGCTGAGTCAAACAGGTATCTGAAGGTAATTTTTTGGTTGCACATAGTTTAGAATTAGAACTGAAGGGATTTCCACTTTGAGACATTGCATATTTTAACATGGATTGTTTCACAGGCTGAGAATTACATTTTCTCACTGAAACTGTAAAGCAGATTTATTTGTGAGTTGTCTGCCTTTACTGCTACATGTTTTCTTCCTTGCTCCTCATTTCTGTAATGCCAAAGACTGAAAATACAAGCCTGTGTTATTCCTATGACGGAGAAGGGGGGGATCCCCACATTTTTAGAATTTGGAGCTTTGCATGTTAATTAAGAGAAGGAATATTCACAAAGTATTAAAAATTAAAGATTTAGTCCATCCAGGGTCAAATGGGAAATTTAAAAATGTATGAGTTTATATTGTTAATAGTTTCCTAAGGGCAAATTCATCCCATATTTGAGCGATTAATGAATTGCTTGTTGTGTGGCAGTATAATAGAGAGAAAGAGTACAGTTAGACATAATCTAGAAGTTCTTTTTGGAAACAAGCTAACAAAGGAGGCTGTGTAATCTCTATCCATTGCAACTTCTAAAAATAGGTTGGATAACCATCTATCTTGAGGGACTTCAGAATGATATGCCCAGAGGCAGGGAGTTAGATCTGGAGACTTCTTAAGTCCCTTCCATTTTGTAATTCCCATAATTATTCGTGCAAATATAAATCCGGACCACATGATTTTCTTTATTCCAGTTGTCATTGTGTGAAAAAAAAAAAAGATCCCCAATTCAGCACTTCCATTATAGAATGTTGCTGTCAATTACTAGGCTTAACCCCAATAATAAGAAAGGGAACCAAAGTGCACATCATCACCAGTAGGATGGTAATTTGTGATGTCTTTTGAACTTCCAAATGACTGTTGCATAAAGGGCTAAGAGAAAGGTCATGCGAAGCTTAGCTTCAGACATACCCTGTTGTTCCTCAAAAAAGATTTTGCTCTGATTTAGCAAAATACCAACAGCCAGTCGGGGGAGAAAAGATCAAGGCCAATAACCTTCCGAAAGGGAAGTTAACCTCAGCAATAAATGATGGCTGTTGCCTTCTCTCAGTACTACACACACATACAGAATTGATTAATAATACCCTGCATCATGGCTTCTTGAAAGCCTCGTGATGGCTTCAGTTCTAATTACTTTTGGGTCAGATTGATCTTTTCTTTCAGATTTTTCATCTTTTCTTTCTACCCCTTCTCGTTTCTGCCCTTTCTCTGTACCCTGACTTCATTATTTTGTACTTCTTTTTACATTTTTTCTATCAACTCCATATTCTCCCGCCTTTCTGAGGGGAGATGTGTTTTCTTTTTACTCATTCAAATACTGGTAGCCTTGGGGAACAAGAAAAATTATTTTAAGTTTTTTTTTTGTACCTTTTTAAAAGCATGAAAAGCTTTCTTAGCCTTGTGGTGTATGCTTCCTTCCTCAGCCCATCATCCACTCAACAAAATAAGCAGTTTCCTTAACATTTCATTACAAAGTTTTCCATGCCTCTTGATTTATTTATTCATTCAACAAATTGAGAACCCATTACATGCCAGGCACTGTTCTAGACATCGAGAATAGAGCGGTGAGCAAAATAAACAGAAATCTTGACCCCTCTGGAAATTCAAAAATTACCTTAGAAATTTTACAATAATAAGCAGTAATCAGGGAGGAAAGAGGAAGAGTGAAGAGGGCTTTTGCCTTTCTCCATGCATACCCCAATCTTCTTCCTTGTGGTGGACGGTGGCTACATGACCATGGTCTGCAAAGACCAGCCCATAGGAGGCACGGCCGTGGTGAGAGGCAGAGATGCATCAGAGTTTCTGCAGGGCCGGCAAGGAGCACAGATGCAGGAGCAGATGGGACAGCAGGAGGAGAAGGCATCCTCTGGCAGAGCTGTGCCCCCGGCCCCAAGCCTGTTGCAAGAAGGCCGAGGCCTCTGCCGATGGGGATGTAAGAGCTGGTGACCCAGAGCTGAGCTGTGCCTCACTGGGAGATGCAGGGGGCCCGGCGGAGGCCTGGAGCAAGTAGCCTTCCCAAGTGTACCAAAGCCTGGACTACAGTGCAGAGGGGCAGGGAGGCTGAACCAGACTAAGTGCAAAAGGCAGCCGACCTCGTGCCAGAAAGGTGACGGCCTTGAGCACCCGTGATTCTGCCTGAATCAGGTATTTGCTGCTGCTCGTGCATCGCAGGAAAGTAACATTGCATTAGGAAATATCTCCATTGGCTACTTCCCGTGACCTTCGGCTGCATCAAGCAAACCCAGGGCCCCACGGGAAGGTGGACCTGCCCCAGGTTTGCCCCACGTTACCAGTTCAGGACCCACTTCCCTTCATCAGCGCCGGCAGTGTTGCAAAGATCGCTCTCGTTGCAGAGCATCTGAAAGGTAGTTCAGCCTGTCAGGATTTCCTAAGGGGCACCTGGGTGGCTCAGCAGTTTAGCACCAGCCTTCAGCCCAGGGTCTGATCCTGGAGTCCCGGGATCGAGTCCCACGTCAGGCTCCCTGCATGGAGCCTGCTTCTCCCTCTGCCTGTGTCTCTGCCTCTCTCTGTGTGTCTCTCATGAATAAATAAATCAGATCTTTAAAAAAAAAAAAAAAAAGATTTCCTGCAAAAGAGGAAACTGTAAATCAAAGGGAGCTTATTCTTTTTAAAATGTTTTGATTCAATTTTAGAATGATAATGAGCGGCATTAGTTTGGGGGCTTTAATTATACTGGGTCTCTGGCTCACCTTATGAGCTGCCTTTGATAGTTTTAGTCCTTATTCTAATTTAATTATGTTTCCTGTGCTGTGATTACATCATGAAAGGAAGGCCCTTGGATTTGTTCATTGTAGTGCAAAATTGAATAGGGTGGGTGGACGTATTTATAGTTGCTGAATCTATTAAAGAATCACACTTATCTGATTTATTTTAAAGAAGTGTTCACCTCCGAGGCAGGGATAGAGCTCTGAGATTGATTTAGCTAAATTCATGTATTTTAAACATTTTAAAGTTAAAATGACCTGTTATGAAAATTGCACCAGTTAGAGTTCTCTTTTCTCTTGAATCGCCTTGTTGCTAGATTTATTTCCAAATGAGAATCATCTAAGGGTACACAGATATCTAGCCCCTACCTTAAGTTTCCCCAAATAAAGAATAAGCAGCGATCTTTATTTTTTAAAAAGCACCTCAGGTGATCCTGTTTGGAAACTGCTATCTACCCAAAAGCACATGCTAGACACATAAAATAACAGATTACATGATGGCATTGATAGCTTTCTCATCTCTAGAAAGCTAACCCATGTGTAGTATAAAATATTCAGAGAAGGAAAGCACCATGAAAATGGGAAAATAATCTAATATCTTCCCTCCTACCCCCGAGTTCAACGATTATTCTGATGGTCATCTTTTCATACATCACCATGTATGTGCACACGTATGGGTACAACATAGCTCATTTTTTTCACAAACCACCTTGCCACACCAAGAGTTAATTATATTCAACAATTTCATTGTAATCAATGACCACTCCCATGTGTGGCCCACAAAGTTGCTCTCCGTGGACAGCTGTCCCCTCTGTTTCCACATCAGTGACACTAGTCCACCTCCATAGGAATATTCTGTAATCTTTTAGAATTCCCTAGAAGATCATTCATTCAGCATTTTAGATGGCTTTAACGATAGTAACTGCAGTAGGAGAAACGGTGGTAGGGGCAGGAATAGCAAACAATTCTATAAAACTATATGCTGGGCATCATTCTAAACCCTTTAGGTAACTGTTTAATCCTTAAAACTCTATTTTTATTCCATTTTGCAGCTGGAGAAACTTAGGTACACAGAGGTTAAGTGACTTTCCAAAGTCACAGAGTTGACAAATGATGGCCCTAGCTCTTGAACTGAAGCAGCCAACTCCAGAATATCTGGTTAGCACCATGTTACACTCAACAGGCGAGGCACAATGCAGGGTGAAATACAGTGAAAGCCTAAGGTGGCCTCATGCCTGCCTTTGTGGGCCTCACACTGTAGTTGAAAAGACAGGTACTAATAAACTAATCACAAAATGAACATGCAAATGCTCTGTGAATGATGTACCAGAAAGCGAGGCACGGGGTCTTCTATCTACAACCCCATAATAGGGGGAGTGACTTAGCATGATCTGAGAAGGTTTCACTCAAGAAGAGACTCCAGTGAGATCTCCAAGTTGAAAGGAGTTAATGAGATGAAGTTGAAGATAGAGCATTCTAAGCAGTGGAAACATCTGCCATGGGCCCCGTGTCAAGAGGGAACATGGCAAGTCTGAGTAACTGGGAAGAGGCCAGGTTGAGAGAGGCTTCTCTGGGAGGGAGGCAGAACCTGGCAGGCAAGGAGGCTGGGGTAGCAGGGTGGAACCACTGCAAGATGCGTTCTAGGTTGGGGGTCGGACCTGGAGAGTTTTCATCTCTTCTGAAAGGGAAGGGAAACCACTCTTGTGTTTCAAGTCAGAGCATCATGCAAACAGATTTGTTTTCAAAGCAGTCTCTGGTGATGGTGTGGAGAGCAGATTGGAGTGGGGCCAGTCTGGCTTGGAGAGTCCTGTAGGGAACAGTTGCAAGTGAAAACAGAAGCCTACACCAGTTGGCAATGAGGAGCCGGAGAAGACTGGACAGATTTAAGAGGTGAAATAAACAGGACTTGGATAGAAGGCAGCCAGGGCGAGGCATTCGGAGAAGGAATGTCGGTGCTGTGCACCAAGCTGGCCAAAATACGGCAGTCAAGTCGCACACCAGATGTGGCATCTGTGCCCACCTGGAGAGCGTGTGGACTTCAGGGCGGTTGTCATGAGAATCACACACGTTTCTTTGTAAGCCGCTTTACCCTTGAAGAACAGCTCTCCTGTGGGCATTGAACAATACATCATGCTTTATTCCATTTGCCTTTTGGAGATTTGTATGCAGATGGCAATTTCAGATGCTTATATTTAATATCCTATTTTTTTCTGTTTCTTTCCAGCCATTCTTGAAAGCATACAAGCTTTCCATCTCATGAGCTAAAAATATATTTCATTACAGAAACAGAAGAAACTGTCCGAAAGTGTAGGCTTCTAAATCCAAAAAATAAATTAAACTTGCTAACATTAATTATTTCCCAGGTATTTGTGGAGAGGTAGAAAGGAAATGTTCAGCAGTGTCTCATTTTTAAAAGGTAAAACAAAACAAAACAAGTCCAGGAGGCACGCAGTTATAGCATAAAGCTAGCCACGGTTGTGCATAAAATTTGAATACTGTATAGTCAGAGGATGGTTCCTCCTGCGTTTTATACAAAGGATGCACACAGCTGGGATTTTTACAGTCCTTCATTATAACAGCAGCCAACATTTTTCTGCACACTATAACTCTGAAACAACTCATAATTTTGAAGCAAACTCTGTAGGAGATATTTAAGTGAATAATGCTGTTCTATAATGAAAAGAGCACCTAATGCGTCCCATATACAAGTCAGTGCATTACCATAATGTTAAAGAAATGCCCGTCTTCAGGATCTGTCCCAGGTCACCGGGGTTGGCATATCTATTGTTTACATTGAGCCCTTGAAAGCCAATGGTTAAAGAATGCTCTGTTTGTTGAAATTTGGTGAGCGCAAATACCTTGACAGTAAAGACTATTAAGCTGATGATCTTCACTGTGAAATTTCTCTTAGTTTCACTATAGCCAATTTAATGGACAAAATGTGATTTTTCTTAAAATGAGGGGGTGTACATCGGAAACACCATGAGAACTTTTTCTTTTTGAAACAGGTTCATACGGCACCCCTGACTTGCTAAGAATCTCCAGGGATGGTGCATAAGCATGTTTAAAAATGTGTAACATAAAAAAAGTTACACTGCTCCCAGTTAAAAGCCACCAGATCAATAAGACAAGAGGTAGTGGTCACAGTCAAGTAATCTTTCAGAAAATGCCTTTCTGAAGATTGCTAGGTATAAGTTATTTTGGTTTTGTTTATTCAAAGATCTCAGAATTGAAAGGGAAGTGAAGAAAGCATCCCCTGTTTTTTAGAAATCAGCTCACATCAGGGGCGGTTGCTGATACTTCTGAATGTTCAGGACAAGGATGTAGTGACTGCTCTGTAGACATCAGCGTGGACGGTATCGTGTCCACTCAGTCCTCCTTGGGAGAGCTAAGGCATTTCTGCTGCTAAGGCAGCCAGTTTTTTTTTTTTTTATTGGACCCTCAGCCCCAAATGAGATCATAACAAAGCAGTGTTTGAGAACTGTGTCTCTGCCTGAGATTGGCATCCCTCAAAGCTGCTGTGTGAGGCCTTCATTTGTTCCTTGCTTGAAGTGGAGCAGAGGAAATGTAACCCATTGCCTGAGCGGTGTGGAGGCTGCCACTGCCCATGGGTCACCTCTTCAACTGCCCTGCCCCCAGAGTGACCAGGGCAACTTGCTCATCGCCCAGACACTTTAAAGAATTCTCTTTTAAGATGCAGTGAGATACTGTTAGTAAGTGTGATTTATTGGCATATAAATTGGTTGTGTTATAAATTGTCAAGAATATGTCCATCTTTATTTACAGTTGCTTTTTTACCTTTGTTTACTTAAAAAAAATCACAACTGATAATGCCATATTTGAAACACATACTCAGTCCCAACCCTGTAAGACTGGGTTTACCTTATCTCGTTCTGAAACCGATAGCACAGTTAGAGCCACTAACATACTTTCTCTAGTGTCTGTTCTAGACTTCCTTGGATTTCAGAAAGATAAAGATAATACAGTGTCTCTAAGAATCAGTAATTAAATTTTATCTGAATCTCTTATATTTCAGTCCACTCTGTTTGAAAATAATAAATCCATGTTCTCCTTATATGTAGTAACTCCTTATAAAGTGCAATTAATTTACAGATAAATCAGACTTCCAATACCTAGATTTTTTTTTTAATTTATTTCTTATTGGTGTTCAATTTACTAACATACAGAATAACCCCCAGTGCCCTTCACCCATTCACTCCCACCCCCCGCCCTCCTCCCCTTCCACGACCCCTAGTTCGTTTCCCAGAGTTAGCAGTCTTTACGTTCTGTCTCCCTTTCTGATATTTCCCATACATTTCTTCTCCCTTCCCTTATATTCCCTTTCACTATTATTTATATTCCCCAAATGAATGAGAACATATAATGTTTGTCCTTCTCCGACTGACTTACTTCACTCAGCATAATACCCTCCAGTTCCATCCATGTTGAAGCAAATGGTGGGTATTTGTCATTTCTAATAGCTGAGTAATATTCCATTGCATACATAAACCACATCTTCTTTATCCATTCATCTTTCGTTGGACACCGAGGCTCCTTCCACAGTTTGGCTATCGTGGCCATTGCTGCTATAAACATCGGGGTGCAGGTGTCCCGGCGTTTCATTGCATCTGTATCTTTGGGGTAAATCCCCAACAGTGCAATTGCTGGGTCGTAGGGCAGGTATATTTTTAACTGTTTGAGGAACCTCCACACAGTTTTCCAGAGTGGCTGCACCAGTTCACATTCCCACCAACAGTGTATGAGGGTTCCCTTTTCTCCGCATCCTCTCCAACATTTGTTGTTTCCTGCCTTGTTAATTTTCCCCATTCTCACTGGTGTGAGGTGGTATCTCATTGTGGTTTTGATTTGTATTTCCCTGATGGCAAGCGATGCAGAGCATTTTCTCATGTGCATGTTGGCCATGTCTATGTCTTCCTCTGTGAGATTTCTGTTCATGTCTTTTGCCCATTTCATGATTGGATTGTTTGTTTCTTTGGTGTTGAGTTTAATAAGTTCTTTATAGATCTTGGACACTAGCCCTTTATCTGATAGGTCATTTGCAAATATCTTCTCCCATTCTGTAGGTTGTCTTTGAGTTTTGTTGACTGTATCCTTTGCTGTGCAAAAGCTTCTTATCTTGATGAAGTCCCAATAGTTCATTTTTGCTTTTGTTTCTTTTGCCTTCGTGGATGTATCTTGCAAGAAGTTACTATGGCCGAGTTCAAAAAGGGTGTTGCCTGTGTTCTTCTCTAGGATTTTGATGGAATCTTGTCTCACATTTAGATCTTTCATCCATTTTGAGTTTATCTTGGTGTATGGTGAAAGAGAGTGGTCTAGTTTCATTCTTCTGCATGTGGATGTCCAATTTTCCCAGCACCATTTATTGAAGAGACTGTCTTTCTTCCAATGGATAGTCTTTCCTCCTTTATCGAATATTAGTTGCCCATAAAGTTCAGGGTCCACTTCTGGATTCTCTATTCTGTTCCACTGATCTATGTGTCTGTTTTTGTGCCAGTACCACACTGTCTTGATGACCACAGCTTTGTAGTACAACCTGAAATCTGGCATTGTGATGCCCCCAGCTATGGTTTTCTTTTTTAAAATTCCCCTGGCTATTCGGGGTCTTTTCTGATTCCACACAAATCTTAAAATAATTTGTTCTAACTCTCTGAAGAAAGTCCATGGTATTTTGATAGGGATTGCATTAAACGTGTATATTGCCCTGGGTAACATTGACATTTTCACAATATTAATTCTGCCAATCCATGAGCATGGAATATTTTTCCATCTCTTTGTGTCTTCCTCAATTTCTTTCAGAAGTGTTCTATAGTTTTTAGGGTATAGATCCTTTACCTCTTTGGTTAGGTTTATTCCTAGGTATCTTATGCTTTTGGATGCAATTGTAAATGGGATTGACTCCTTAATTTCTCTTTCTTCAGTCTCATTGTTAGTGTATAGAAATGCCACTGATTTCTGGGCATTGATTTTGTATCCTGCCACGCTACCGAATTGCTGTATGAGTTCTAGCAATCTTGGGGTGGAGACTTTTGGGTTTTCTATGTAGAGTATCATGTCATCGGCGAAGAGGGAGAGTTTGACTTCTTCTTTGCCAATTTGAATGCCTTTAATGTCTTTTTGTTGTCTGATTGCTGAGGCTAGGACTTCCAGTACTATGTTGAACAGCAGTGGTGAGAGTGGACATCCCTGTCTTCTTCCTGATCTTAGGGGAAAGGCTCCCAGTGCTTCCCCATTGACAATGATATTTGCTGTGGGCTTTTCATAGATGGCTTTTAAGATGTTGAGGAATGTTCCCTCTATCCCTACATTCTGAAGAGTTTTGATCAGGAATGGATGCTGTATTTTGTCAAATGCTTTCTCTGCATCCAATGAGAGGATCATATGGTTCTTGGTTTTTCTCTTGCTGATATGATGAATCACATTGATTGTTTTACGGGTGTTGAACCAGCCTTGTGTCCCAGGGATAAATCCTACTTGGTCATGGTGAATAATTTTCTTAATGTACTGTTGGATCCTATTGGCCAGTATCTTGTTGAGAATTTTTGCATCCATGTTCATCAGGGATATTGGTCTGTAATTCTCCTTTTTGGTGGGGTCTTTGTCTGGTTTTGGAATTAAGGTGATGCTGGCCTCATAGAACGAATTTGGAAGTACTCCATCTCTTTCTATCTTTCCAAACAGCTTTAGGAGGATAGGTATGGTTTCTTCTTTAAACGTTTGATAAAATTCCCCTGGGAAGCCATCTGGCCCTGGACTCTTGTGTCTTGGGACGTATTTGATGACTGCTTCAATTTCCTCCCTGGTTATTGGCCTGTTCAGGTTTTCTATTTCTTCCTGTTCCAGTTTTGGTAGTTTGTGGCTTTCCAGGGATGCGTCCATTTCTTCTAGATTGCCTAATTTATTGGCGTATAGCTGTTCATAATATGTTTTTTAAATCGTTTGTATTTCCTTGGTGTTGGTAGTGATCTCTCCTTTCTCATTCATGATTTTATTAATTTGAGTCTTCTCTCTCTTCTTTTTAATAAGGCTGGCTAATGGTTTATCTATCTTATTAATTCTTTCAAAGAACCAACTCCTGGTTCTGTTGATCTGTTCCACAGTTCTTCTGGTCTCGATTTCATTGAGTTCTGCTCGAATCTTTATTAACTCCCTTCTTCTCTTGGGTGTAGGATCTATTTGCTGTTTTTTCTCTAGCTCCTTTATGTGTAAGGTTAGCTTTTGTATTTGAGTTCTTTCCAGTTTTTGAATGGATGCTTGTATTGCGATGTATTTCCCCCTTAGGACTGCTTTGGCTGCATCCCAAAGATTTTGAATGGTTGTATCTTCATTCTCATTAGTTTCCATGAATCTTTTTAATTCTTCCTTAATTTCCTGGTTGACCCTTTTATCTTTTAGCAGGATGGTCCTTAACCTCCACGTGTTTGAGGTCCTTCCAAACTTCTTGTTGTGATTTAGTTCTAATTTCAAGGCATTATGGTCTGAGAATATGCAGGGGACGATCCCAATCTTTTGGTATCGGTTCAGACCCGATTTGTGACCCAATATGTGGTCTATTCTGGAGAAAGTTCCATGTGCGCTTGAGAAGAATGTGTATTCAGTTGAGTTTGGATATAAAGTTCTGTAGATATCTGTGAAATCCATCTGGTCCAGTGTATCATTTAAAGCTCTCGTTTCTTTGGAGATGTTGTGCTTAGAAGACCTATCGAGTATAGAAAGAGCTAGATTGAAGTCACCAAGTATAAGTGTATTATTATCTAAGTATTTCTTCACTTTGGTTAATAATTGATTGATATATTTGGCAGCTCCCACATTCGGGGCATATATATTGAGGATTGTTAAGTCCTCTTGTTGAATAGATCCTTTAAGTATGATATAGTGTCCCTCTTCATCTCTCACTACAGTCTTTGGGGTAAATTTTAGTTTATCTGATATAAGGATGGCTACCCCTGCTTTCTTTTGAGGACCATTCGAATGGTAAATGGTTCTCCAACCTTTTATTTTCAGGCTGTAGGTGTCCTTCTGTCTAAAATGAGTCTCTTGTAGACGGCAAATAGATGGGTCCTGCTTTTTTTATCCAGTCTGAAACCCTGCGCCTTTTGATGGGGTCATTAAGCCCGTTCACATTCAGAGTTACTATTGAGAGATATGAGTTTAGTGTCATCATGATATCTATTCAGTCCTTGTTTTTGTGGACTGTTCCACTGAACTTCTTCTTAAAGGGGAATTTTAATAGTCCCCCTTAAAATTTCTTGCAGAGCTGGTTTGGAGGTCACATATTCTTTTAGTTGCTGCCTGTCTTGGAAGCTCTTTATCTCTCCTTCTATTTTGAATGAGAGCCTTGCTGGATAAAGTATTCTTGGTTGCATGTTCTTCTCATTTAGGACCCTGAATATATCCTGCCAGCCCTTTCTGGCCTGCCAGGTCGCTGTGGAGAGGTCTGCTGTTACCCTAATACTCCTCCCCATAAAAGTCAGGGATTTCTTGTCTCTTGCTGCTTTAAGGATCTTCTCTTTATCTTTGGAATTTGCAAGCTTCACTATTAAATGTCGAGGTGTTGAACGGTTTTTATTGATTTTAGGGGGGGATCTCTCTATTTCCTGGATCTGAATGCCTGTTTCCCTTCCCAGATTAGGAATGTTTTCAGCTAGAATTTGTTCAAATACATATTCTGGCCCTCTGTCCGTTTCGGCGCCCTCGGGAACCCCAATTAAACGTAGGTTTTTCTTCCTCAGGCTGTCGTTTATTTCCCTTAATCTATCTTCATGGTCTTTTAATTGTTTCTCTCTTTTTTCCTCAGTTTCCCTATTTGCTATCAACTTGTCTTCTATGTCACTCACTCGTTCTTCCACCTCGTTAACCCTCGTCGTTAGGACTTCTAGTTTGGATTGCATCTCATTCAATTGATTTTTAATTTCTGCCTGATTAGCTCTAAATTCTGCAGTCATGAAGTCTCTTGAGTCCTTTATACTTTTTTCTAGAGCCACCAGTCGCTGTATAATAGTGCTTCTGAATTGGCTTTCTGACATTGAATTGTAATCCAGATTTTGTAACTCTGTGGGAGAGAGGACTGTTTCTGATTCTTTCTTTTGAGGTGAGGTTTTCCTTCTAGTCATTTTGCTCAGTGCAGAGTGGCCAAAAGCAAGTTGTATTGGGAAAAAGAGAAAAAGAGAGGAGAGAAAGAAGGAAAGAAAAGAGAAAGAGAAAAAAAAGGGAAGAAAAAAAAACACGAAAAAAAAAAAGAAGAAAAAGAGAAAGAAAAAGAAAGGAGAAAAAAAGGGGGTGGGGGAAGGAAACAAATCAAAAAGCAAAAGAAAACAAAACAAAACAAAAACAAAACAAAACAAAACAAAAAAACAAAAAACAAAAAAACAAAAAAAAGAACCACGGGGGAGTATCTTCTGATTCTGTGTACTTTAAGTCCCTTGGCTTCTCCTGGAAGTTGTCAGTCTAGCTGGTCTTTTGGGGGAGGGGCCTGTTGTGCTGATTTTCAGGTGTTAGCACTTGGGGGAGCTGCTGTGCCCCTGCCTGGTGCAGGGCTCAGTGGGGGTTGTTTACCCCGTGAGGCCGCAGGAGGAACAGCCCCAGTGGCGGGGCAGCTCTGGAAACCTGGATTCAGCTCCGGCAGGAACTCTGTGTGCAGGGCCTGGAGGCTCCGGGGCGGGGCCGCTGATCTGCTCAGCTGGGGCAGGAGCGTCCTCGCTGTCCTGGGCCCTCCCGGCCTCTGCCTGTCCCGGGGGAGGCCGGATCCTGGGCTGTGACCCGGCTCCCTGTGCTCCGGAGCCTGCGCTGGTGGATTCGTGCTCCCGGGCCGCGCAGCCCCCTCCGCGGAGCCGCCCCCTCCCCCTCCCCCCTCCCAGCTGCTCCGGGTCCCGCCGAGTGCGCTGCAGCCCTTAGGGAGCTCGGCGCACTCTCCAGGGGCGCAGGTGTCCGTTAGTGTCCCCGGGAGCCCGCAGGCATCCCCGCCCTCCTGGGTCCTGCTCCACCTCCCTGCGAGCCCCTTTCCGCCCGGGAAGGTCGGTGCAGCTCCTGCTCCTCCGGGACGGGGCTCTCCTGTCCTGGGGACACTCGCCCTGGCCTCAGCCCGGCTCCTCATGGGCCCCTCCCCCTTGGAGGCCTTTGTTTCTTTACTTCTTTTTCCCCGTCTTCCGACCTTGATAGAAGCGTGAACTCTTCTCACTGTAGCATTCCAGCTGGTCTCTCTTTAAATCTCAGGCCGAATTGATAGATTTTCAGGATAATTTGAAGGTTTTCTAGGTAATTTGGTGGAGACAGGTGATTTGGGGACCCTACTCTTCCGCCGTCTTGCTCCTCCCCCCCAATACCTAGATTTCAAAGGTAACATACAAAATGATTGCTTTATTGAGGACAGAGAATATAGGTGGAAAAATGTGAAAAGACTCTTTAGTCATGGCAGATTTTTTCCTACAACAAGACTTGAGTTTCCTCTTAGTGGAAAAGAAATGGTGTGCAGGAGGCAATGTCACGTGGAACGGGTCATACCTTAATCCTCAAAGGCTGGCATAGAAGAGACTAATTAATGTCTTCTTAGGTGGATGCCTACTAAAAGCAGGAAAGCAGGCGGACCTCTGAAAAGGTCTGCCCTTGCCAAGTAAGGACGTTACAGGGAGGCTGTGGGCTCTATGCAAGTGGCAGCAGTCACACTGAGCTTATTTACAGGTTGCCAGCCAGCCAGGTGGCCACCCTGAGTTCACCTGCAGCCCTGGTGTTGGTAGGACACCCTTCAGGTTGCTGGCTCTTCGTGTAGGCTGTGCCACTTGGTACTGAATCAGGGTGCCTGGAGGTGGAGTTTAAGGTAGAGGTTGGTAGAACACGGGAGGATGTCTGAACACATACCCGGTATTTTCACCTTAAGCATCTTTGCTTCAAGCCTTTTTGCCACCAGGATTTTCACCACGTAACTAATTGGCCATAAGGCAATTTTGCTATAAGAGATAAAATCATGAAAAATAAAAGAGGGACAGTCATGAAAAAGGGCATAAAGAAATTGAAAAGTTAATGACAAAATTAAAGACTACATGGCAAAATATAATGTATTTGAATACCGTACGTTTAAGATGGGTATAGATTCATGGCAGTCCTGTGCAGATACCCAACTATATTTTTGTGGGTTGTACCTAAGCACTTGTCTTCAAAGTCTTTCATTCTTTTTTTTTTTTAAGATTTTATTTATTAATGAAAGATGACCTGAGCCAAAGGCAGACACTCAGCCACTGAGCCACCCAGGTGCCCCAAAGTCTTTCATTGTTAATACTATACAGTTTGGGGTTTTTTGCTGGTCGATCCATCTCTTCATTCACCATTGCACTTCTTTTCTCACTAAAATTTCTTCCTTCATTGATAGAGATACCAGTTTCCTGGGATGCCTGGGTCGCTCAGAGGTTGAGTGTCTGCCTTCTGCTCAGGGCATGATCCCAGGGTTCTGGGATTAAGTCCGGCATCAGCCTCCCCGCAAGGAGACTGCTTCTCCCTCTGCCTGTGTCTCTGCCTCTCTCTCTCTGTGTCTCTCATGAATAAATAAATAAAATCTTAAAAAAAAAAAAAGATACCAGTTTCCAAATACTAGGGGGCATATTTGTGACTGTGTATTGCACTGCAAAAGCCTACACTGTTGTTTGTTCTTGGTGCATCTGTCACATGTCCCTTGATAGACATTCCAAAGCTCTGTGGAAAACGTGGGTTCAAAAGTATGTACCATTCTATAGACCATTACGACAGCTGCTTATATAAAAAAATGGGAATACTACAGCAAGAGCAAAATGAAACCGAACTGTCAACTAGTTGATGAAACCAACAAACTGCCAGGCCAAACTGTCAACCAGTTATTTTTTTTATCTTTAAGGCAAAATTGCCTTAAGGCCAAGTAGTTATGCAGCAGCAATGCTTGCAGCTAGTGGTGGAACTTTCTAGAACCATCTGAATGGTGCATCTTATTGAAAAGCTGTGAGAAACTGTGGTATGTACATTATAGTGCTACACAGCTAACAAAGCGATGGAAAACTACTTCTCTGAACAGAAGGCCCATGCAGTGATTTCCAGAGGAGACAAACAGAAGAAAATCTTATCTTTATAGAAGGATGACAGCCAATAAAGGAGGAAGGGATGATAGGATTAGAATGCTACCATTTTGAAAAGGTCAGTGGAAATAAGGCTCAAGTGATTGTATATGGAGTGATACCTTCCAAGTAAGAAGAAAGGAGAGTAAATAAACGTGTATGTTTGTCTATTAGCACAACACACACACACACACACACACACACAATTATTTTTACAAGAGAACTCGAGAAGAATAAGCCCTAAATACCTGAAAATGGTTACCTGTATGAATAGGTGAATGGCAGTGGGGCAGAAGAGGGTATAAAAGATAATAAGCAAGAGACTTTTCTGAGAATAATTTTTTATACAGTTTTGATTTTTGAATCATGTAAATATTTTGCATAATCCAAAAAAATTAATTAAAAATATGAAGCAAGCTAGGCCTGAGACTGAATGTGAATGGAAACATATGATCTAAGTATATATCAAATTAATAATTTACCACCCAGAAAGAAAAAGAATTCAAGTAACTTTGAACACAGCTCTGACTATATATTTTTAGTGTTATATAGTCTAAGGATGAAAAGATCTAAAATGAAATCTTACACTTTTTTAGTAGATTTATTTTTCATAGTAATACTGGTATTGTTATTCTAAAAAATTTTATATGCAGCAGGATAAAGCAAAGAAGCCAATATATGAATGTAATTAGGATCAGAGTTCTCACTGCAAAAGAAAAGATGCAGAGACTTTTAAAATTTTTTTTAAGATTTAATTTATTTATTCATGAGAGACACAGAAAGAGAGAGAGGCAGAGACATAGGCAGAGGGAGAAGCAGGCTCCATGCAGAGAGCCTGACGTGGGACTCGATCCCGGGTCTCCAGGATCACACCCTGGGCTGAAGGCGGCGCTAAACCGCTGAGCCACTCGGGCTGCCCAAGATGCAGAGACTTTTAGAAAAAGAAAAGAATCTCTGTAATGTTAAATTTGAGTTGGAAATATTAGTATGATGTCATATTAGTATGTCATAATTTAAATATATACAATATATAATACATATAATACATATAACATATCCCAAGTTTTATTCACTCAAATGAGCTAGATACAATAAAACACCAAGATCTTGATTTCTAAATTCTATTCCCCAATTTAAAGAAAAACAAAAAACAAAAACTAAGGTTTCTTGGAGAAATGACTATTTCCAGGTCTAGGTCAGGGAAAAATCAGGTGAGCCTATAGCATCTTATGCGAGAAAGCAAGGTTATATTAAAAAAGATGATGTCAAAAGGACACAAGAGCCAGCTTGAAAGGGCTGCCACAGGCCAAATTAAGGATAATTTGATATCCAAAAGAATGATGACAGTAACTGGTTATAACACCTCAAATTTTTTTATAATTCATGCATCTTTGGTAAACTTTAAAAAAAAAATAAATAAATAAATACAAAGGAATAAACAGAAAGGGATAAGGGAAGTCTTTCTTTACAGAGTAACACCAGTCAGGTAAATGTAGAGGTGAGAGGAGACCCTTTTATCTTTTAGCAGGATGGTCCTTAACCTCCATGTGTTTGAGGTCCTTCCAAACTTCTTGTTGTGATTTAGTTCTAATTTCAAGGCATTATGGTCTGAGAATATGCAGGGGACGATCCCAATCTTTTGGTATCGGTTCAGACCCGATTTGTGACCCAATATGTGGTCTATTCTGGAGAAAGTTCCATGTGCGCTTGAGAAGAATGTGTATTCAGTTGAGTTTGGATGTAAAGTTCTGTAGATATCTGTGAAATCCATCTGGTCCAGTGTATCATTTAAAGCTCTCGTTTCTTTGGAGATGTTTTGCTTAGAAGACCTATCGAGTATAGAAAGAGCTAGATTGAAGTCACCAAGTATAAGTGTATTATTATCTAAGTATTTCTTCACTTTGGTTAATAATTGATTTATATATTTGGCAGCTCCCACATTCGGAGCATATATATTGAGGATTGTTAAGTCCTCTTGTTGAATAGATCCTTTAAGTATGATATAGTGTCCCTCTTCATCTCTCACTACAGTCTTTGGGGTAAATTTTAGTTTATCTGATATAAGGATGGCTACCCCTGCTTTCTTTTGAGGACCATTCGAATGGTAAATGGTTCTCCAACCTTTTATTTTCAGGCTGTAGGTGTCCTTCTGTCTAAAATGAGTCTCTTGTAGACAGCAAATAGATGGGTCCTGCTTTTTTATCCAGTCTGAAACCCTGCGCCTTTTGATGGGGTCATTAAGCCCGTTCACATTCAGAGTTACTATTGAGAGATATGAGTTTAGTGTCATCATGATATCTATTCAGTCTTTGTTTTTGTGGACTGTTCCACTAAACTTCTTCTTAAAGGGGAATTTTAAGAGGCCCCCTTAAAATTTCTTGCAGAGCTGGTTTGGAGGTCACATATTCTTTTAGTTGCTGCCTGTCTTGGAAGCTCTTTATCTCTCCTTCCATTTTGAATGAGAGCCTTGCTGGATAAAGTATTCTTGGTTGCATGTTCTTCTCATTTAGGACCCTGAATATATTAGAGGTGAGAGGAGAGATCACTTTCTGCAAAACCCAGTATAATTGATTGAGATGAGAACCATCAGTGCTTCTTGAAAAGACTGGGAGAGAGGGAGTCTAGGAGTCAGAATAGTCACACAACCTTAAATTGTCACCCTGCAGATTATGTCACTATAGGGGAGATGGAGCCTCCTCAATGGAAAGATCTGGTGATCGATGCTTCACTAATCAAATTAGCAAAGTCAGTAGTGGCACCATCACCATCTGCCTCCTAATGTGATGGTTAGAAGAGTCTAGGGTACCTGGGTAGCTCAGAGGTTGAGCGTCTGCCTTCAGCTCAGGGCGTGATCCAGGGTCCTGGGATTGAGTACTGCATTGGGCTCCCTGCAGGGAGTCTGCTTCTCCCTCTGCCTGTGTCTCTGCCTCTCTCTCTGTGTCTCTCATGAATAAATAAATAAAATCTTAAAAAGAAAAGAAGGGTCTAGATTTCACCTGTGTAGCAGTTATGATATAAATGTTTAACCTGGAAACAATAAAAACTATTTCTCTAGAAGGAGAGATATTCTGCAGTACAACTCACCTGGACTCTTCAGAAACTCAGTGTTGTTGAAAAGGAAAAAAAAAAAGCTGGTAGATTATTCTAGATTAAGGAAGGCTAAAGAGACATAACCAAAAACAGTGTTTGAACCTGGATGCAGGATTTTCCTAAAAAGTCATTTGGGTGACAGATGGAGATATTGAATGGATACAGGCTACATATTAAATGACATTATAGAATCGTTATTTTTCTCATTTGTGGTGATAATAGGATTGTGGTTATGTAGAGAATGCATTCTAGGGTGGTACTTAGAGATAGAAATAATATCCAAAACTATCACATGCTTCTGGGAAAAAAACCATATAAGATGCAGATACACAGAGATTTTGAAAAAGCGAGCGAAAGCAAATGCTCACAACTGCTGGGTCTGGGTGAAGAATATTCAGATGTATATTGTACTATTCTTTTGCCTTTACTATAGACTTGAGAATTTTCAAGATAAAAGTTGTAGGGGGAGAAAACCATCAAATAATAGTCATAGAGCTGCATTTTCTCTTCTAGATGATTCTAAATTGATTTCATGCTATTTTTATTCTTCTTTCTGGTTTTATGCTTTCCAGTGTAAAAGTGAAGTCCACAAAATGTGTGTACCTCTCAAACCCCTTAAAAAATCTGACCAGATGACGGGCCAAGGGTTTCCTTCCCGCAGTGAGCTCTGGGGCAGAGGTAATGAGCATAAGCAGTGCCCCGTCCCCTGCCCTGCCCTGCAGCCTGAGACCAGCTGCCCTCCCCAGCACCTCTTCTTGTGCAGACTCAGGGTGTTTTTGTCATGGGGGCCTGACATGTGAGGAGCAGGGAACAGAAAACAGCAGTGCACAGCTGGCAGCCTTCTGCTTTGATTAAGTCGCAGAGGGCTGGGAGGGACACAGGGCTTCTTGGGTTAAAAACCAGGGCTGCACCCCAGGATTTGGAAGGGTGGTCCTGCACCAACTCCATTCCAAACTCAGGCTGGAGAGGCAGGGCCCTCCACCTGTGGCCCACTCGCGGCATCTTGGCCTGCCTTACAAGAGCACTGTGGGTTCTTTTTAAGTTGTTGCAGACATACCAGATCTTAGATTTTGAATTCTCACGGGTGCCATAATAAGAAAGGCACCAGGTCATACTGATCCGGTAAAACTGGTTTGTACTGACCCTGAACATCTTCTCTTGGGGACCCTCTGTAATGTCACACTCCTATAAATTTCCTCTTCATTCCAAAAGACTGTTCATGAGACCGAGCGACAACTTTTATTTCCAGCCATTCGGCCTGCCAACCTTTCCCCCTTATTTTACATGTCTAAACATCGCAGTTAGAAACATATTTAGAATATTTGATTCAGCACTAAAACTTATGGCTTTCTCCTTCTCCTAGTCTTTCTGTCCTTATGCCCATCCCCTCCCCTGGCACTAACTCCCCCCCCCCCCTGTTTCCGAGGCTGCATACATCCCTAATGGTCACACAGCCAGCATAATAACCTTTGGTGACCAATCTATGGTGACCAATGTGAGAAATCTGTGGTGTTAGCCAGTGGTGTTTTGACATTGATGGGAGAAGTATGAGAAAATTGTTCAGGACAGAGAGATAACATGCAGAAAGCAAGAAAATTTTTAATAAGTGTCTATCTGTCTCCAGAAAGTTCTGTCTGTGGAAGTTTATTCATAAAGGAAGGCTGTGCCCAAGGCCCTGTAAGAGCAACACACAAACCACCCCTATAACCAGCAGGAAATTCCCGATTGGTCTGGGGTGTTCCTTCATTAGGTCATATTTATTATCGTGATTGCAGTAGCAACGTGATTTATGGCGTAGGCCTCTGGAAACGACATGAGCAGGAAATAGTGTAGCCACAGCCGCCTTCATCCAACATATCCAGTCTGTTCAAAATAAATGTAGAAATCTCCTTCTCAATGACATTTTTGTGCTGCTTTTTTTTTATTTCTCTTGCTTTTGAAATACTGTGTTGTTCAGTGCCATCCTGTTTGAGAATGCCATGTCCCCAGGATGAAATTGTGTTAGCCAAACCAAGATGTGGATTGTGTTTCTCTGTTTGGTCAGATCTGAGCTGCGTGGGCCCTTGTTATCACTGGGGCGGGGGGAGATGGGGCGTACAAACCCTTCCTCTCCGGAGGCAGGATCTCCTGGGAGGATCACCTGTCGGCCACCTGAGGACCCAGTCACCCCAGGACAGGACTCCGCCGCTGAACACATTCTGTTTTGACTCTGACATTTCTGCACAGAAATCTGTCAGGGGCCACGGTGCTGCTACCCACACTTGTCCAGGGGCCCTGGGAGGTAGAGCCAGGATGGAAAGAAGTCAAAATTCTCAATTCTCAGTGCTTAGAATTTCCTTTTTAAAAGAAAAAAGATGGGCAGACCAGGTGGCTCAGCGGTTTAGAGCCACCTTCAGCCCAGGGTGTGATCCTGGAGACTCAGGATCCAGTCCCATGTCGGGTTTCCTGCGTGGAGCCTGCTTCTCCCTCTGCCTGTGTCTCTGCCTCTCTCTATCTGTGTCTCTCATGAATAAATAAATAAAAATCTTTAAAAAAAGAACAAAAAGATTTTATTTATTTGTTCATGAGAAACACAGAGAGAGGCAGAGACACAGGCAGAGAGAAAAGCATGCTCCCTGCAGGGAGCCCAGTGCAGGACCAGGGATCACACCCTGAGCCACTCAGGTGCCCCTAGAATTTCCTTTTTTTGATGTGTTCCAGGAAAACCAAAAAGCAGAGGCCTTTCAGATGGACCCCGTTAAGCAAATTCTGGTCTCTGGTGGCAAGAGTCTGTTTTGCTTTGTGGCTCCCTTGCACATGAAATGAGCATCAAGTCAGCAAAGGGTGACTGCCTTTGGACAAAGCTCAGCCTTTGTTGTGACGCGTAGAGGCACTGCCAGCACCACACCAGCTCTCCGTTTTGAATAGGCAAAAGGGACAGTAGAGAAAAATTATGAAATCAGTCTTGACATTGTATGAGAAAAAGTGAAAAGGGCACATTTGAATCTTGAGCTAAGCTTGAGTAATTTCGTGTTACTAGCTCATGTTCTTTTTCTGTTAAGCTCTTTGCCTGGCTTTGGCTGACTTTGAGGAAGTCCTTCAAAATCTAGAATTACAGAGCCTCTGCTTGCATTGAGTTGGCTGTCGTCCAGAGTCTGGGCTGGATTTTGGGTTGGCCAGCACCAGTGGTCGGCTTGTCGGGTTACCCTGTACTAGCATCTCTTATGAACCCTGGGATGAGGCCTTCCATGTGACGCCTTCCCACAGAGTGTAAGTAAACCTGCCTTAGGATACTTGGGGCAGTCAGAGGTCTTTACCACAAGCATAGCAAAAGGTGTCAGGTCCCTCTCTTCTTGGGGGTAAAGCTTTATCCCTCTGTTCTTGAGTACTCTGACCGTGCCGAGGTGGCAGGAGGAGGGAGTGAAATGAGTAAGTCTTTATCTCCTGGGAGAAAAGTGCTCTGTCAATACAAGGGAACGTCAGTCCCATGAGTGGACGACACCCCGGCACACTGGTTCTGCGATACCCAGAAAGTGTCCTGTTTGTACACAATGTTTGCCTACAATGTTCATCTATCTAGGATGAGTGTCCAGTAAGGGGGTTGACAGGAAAATTCTCATTCTAGTTGGCTTTCAAATTATTTTTCAACTTTGATGGCAACTATGATCCGAAAGACCATTAGACTAATGTCAAAAAGCAGTCTGAGGAAATTTTTGTCAGTTGGAGGGACTTGGGCACGGATATTTCTAAACAATGTGCAATGTTGTCCTCCCATACTGCACCTGGGCTCCCCTATCATTAGTTCAATTAGAAGCCACTGTCCTTCTGAACCATGACATCACTCAGAGAACACTCCAGGATGGCCATGGGCACTCAGAAATTCAGATCTGCATGAGGTGTGTGGTGGGATTAATAATATTTTTTTTAATTTTTATTTATTTATGATAGTTACAGAGAGAGAGAGAGGCAGAGACACAGGCAGAGGGAGAAGCAGGCTCCATGCACCGGGAGCCCGATGTGGGATTCGATCCTGGGTCTCCAGGATCACGCCCTGGGCCAAAGGCAGGCGCCAAACCGCTGCGCCACCCAGGGATCCCTGTGTGGTGGGATTAAAAGAGCCCTCAGCATATCTGTATCACACCTTGGACAAAAATTTGACCTGAGCATATGGAAACAGGCAAATAGGAAGGCCATTAGTAATTCTAAATTTTGTTCTTCTTCTAAGTAGTTGATTGGAAGTATGTTAGCCAGAAAGCCACATAAATGCCCAGTCAAGCACTCTAAGGTATGAACAATATTGGATTCTGATTTATTTTGAGAGATTAGAATAGTTTGTGCCCACAGAAAGCACGCAAAACTATTTGTTGATTATTTGAGTGAATATCAAGGCATTAGATAATGTTGCATTCATGGGCTTCTTCATCGGCTTAGGCTGATGTCCCAGCAAACAAGGCAAATCCTTCAAGGTTCTTATGTATTATTTTAGGTGTAATGTTCCTATTTACCCAGCGTATGTTTTCATGGAAAATAGTGTGCTCCACAGATGCTGTGTCACTAAGTTAGCCATCTTAGAGTATCATTGATAATCACTCAACTGACTGTTCCATGTAACTTATAATGTGGTCAGCCACCCTTAAACTATTAGAAAGACATGTTTACAATAAAAGGATGGGAAAACTAAAACTATTACTTTTTCTTGCTTCGTGGAATTTCATGAGTCCCTACTTTGGCACTTTAGTTTCTGTTTATAGGACAAGGTTAAGAGAAACAGAATTAGGAAGTTGCTTAGGAGTAAGCTTTTCTGTTTATTGGGAGTTGGTACTGAACATTCATAAATTTATAATCTGCATTATGTTCCAGCAATATGTTAATGCTGAGTTCATGAGATTAATCAGGCCACATGCTGTCCTGTGGTTTCACTAATATAGTTCTGAGTTACATCAGCATTTTCTCTTTCACGCCACACGCAAAAAGCCTTACAGAGCAGTATGTAAGCAGTCCTAACAGGCAAATGTTCAGACATAATTAAAGATGAAGTTTAGCTTTTCTGTTATGGTTGGTGAACAAGATAATGTTCTTTAACTCCACGATAGGAAAATAGAGCCAAGGCATTTGACTGCCAAACACATTCTCACTGAAACTTCACGCAGGACTTCACCAATTGCTGGCAGCTCATTCCAGGAATTCCAGCCTCCATGGGATCACTAAGAAGTCTGGTAGAATGAGAACATTCCAGGTCTAATGGGTGGAAACAGGTCATCCCTAAGCTTTGCCCACATTTTCCGATATGTCCATGCTGCTTCTGGAATTTTTAGTAACCAAATATCCACTGGAAGATTGGTTCCTTTGGCTAGACTGCAAATTAGGGAGATAAGTGCATTCATTCCACTAAAGTAAAATTTTGCCAGTGATTATTAGAAATTGGATCATAATTTTAAACTGAAGTTGCGTCTACTTAATTAAAGACATGCCTCCAATTTATAACAGAATAAACCAGCCATAATAATCATTCATTCAGCAGATGTTTCCTGAGCACCTACTTGGACTTGGATGTCTGCTTACCGCTGGTTCAACACTGGTGAGAGGAACAGTCTACACAGAACATATCCTGAGGGGTTATAGCTTCTGAGTAGTGAAACAAGTGCTTTCTGCCTTGGCCTTATGGCCATCACTCCTTCGACAGCCCGCTGCCTCAGTATCTCTGTTGAGTATAGCATGGCCCACCCTGTTAGATAGGCTCAATTACTGACAGCCTCTAAAACTGCCAGATTCCAGAATCAATTATAAATAAAGCATTAAAAAATAACAATAACATAAAGCATTAAGTTGGAGTATTTACCTAGGCTGACTGGACTAACTTGTTCAAATTTACCATTAGTGGGTTGTGTAAGGATGGTAAGCAAGAAGATGTGAGGCACCTGTGCCAGCTATGTGAAGGACCCCCGGGGGTCAGGCCACCGGAGAGGTCAGATGAGACATACTCCAGTTACCTTCTCCCTCCCCCAGCAGCATACTCTCTTGATTATTTTCAATATAGTAATAATAACAATCCTACTTTTCTGATCCTTCCATGCAGTGCCTCATAGTCACATTTTTAAATATGATACAAGCCTGTTGTACAATAAATATTTTGAAGTGATATTGAAGGAGAGGCCCTTCTCTATGCTGTGTTAGATTTATCATAGCCTCTTTATTTTGGATCTATTTATTTGAGAGAGAGAAAGAGAACACAGACAGGGGGAACAGCAGAGGGAGAGAGACGGCAGACTCCCCGCCGAGCAGGAAGCCCAATGCAGGGCTCTATCACAGGACCCTGGATTGTGACCTGAGCTGAAGGCAGATGCTTAACTGGCTGAGCCATCCAGGCAGCCCTTTTTGTGTTGGATCTAATTTGAACCCCAAGAGGCCTGAATGGGCCACCTGTGTGGCTCAGTCCATTAAGCATCTAACTCTTGACTTTCGCACAGGTCATGATCTCAGGGTTGTGAGATTGAGCCCCATGTCAGGCTCTTCATTCAGCGTGGAGGCTGCTTGAGATTCTCTCTCTCCCTCTGCCTCTCCCCCTGCTCATGTGCATGTACTTGCTCTGTCTCAAATAAATAAACAAAATCTTAAAAGAAGGAGGACTCAATAATGTACATCCACTAAGCACCTCTACTTTTTTTTTTTTTGTTCACATGCAGGAACTGGTCTATATACAAGCCCACACACACATACACACACGCACACCCCAAAAAACACAGGCTGGTATATATCTAGAATAGTGCTGGCCTTTAAGATGCTTATGTTTGGTTTCAGTCAAATTTATAATTCTTCCTTCATGTTTTCATTTCTTCTCTTATTATCTTGGAAATGATAAGAAATTGGCAGATTTCTCACCAATCTTCCGACATTTAGCTTGCTGCTGGTAATTTATGTAACCTGTCTGCCGTATCAGTTCCTTGTCTTCTAACAGCATTTTATTTCTTCCAAGATCAAGACCGTCATGCTATTATTTTAAGGATTTTTCTCCTTGATGCTGTCTCGGCTGTGCTGTCCTTCCCCTTCTCCTAGGCGGTCTCCTTATCTTAATAAAACATAATTAAAGCTGCACATAATTCTGGTCAGCCTTCGTTTAAACCTGAAAAACTTCCCTGTCTCACTTACCATACCTCTCCCTTCCTGAACACCAGTCCCCTCAGGATTCCTCTGCCCATGTGAGGGACCTGCTTACCTCTGACAGCACATAGCTGGGATTACTTTCCTGTTCATCACCCCTAAAGATGAGCTTGCACTTTAATTTACAAATATTAAATATATGTATTTGTTTACAGTGAATTAAATCAAATGTGCATCTGTGTAATTACTGCTAGTTCAGATGATTTTGGGGAAATACAGGGAGGAGCTCCCATCTGATGCGGTTATTTGGTATACAGCTCCTAGTATAGCACCGTTCTCAGATTTTGAAGGTAACACAATGCAACCGGTATTGGAGATATTAACATTCATGGAGTTCCTTTGCTCTCTTAGATAACTGGAGCTCAGAGAAGCATGGTACAAACTACTATAGAGTGAATTCCTCAATCTATGTCATATTTGAAAAAAAAAAAAAACAGGTTCTAGGAAGCTTTTATAAAACAACTGATTTGTATTCTTAAAAAGATCGTGTGAGGTAAGGAAAAAAATTTAAGGGACTGTTCTAAATGAAAGAGACTAAAGGAACATGACAAGTAAATGCAGTGCATGATTCTTGATTGATTTTTAAGCAACAAAACAAAACAAGCCAAAAAAAAAAAAACAACAACAACAACTATAAAGGACACTATTGAGATGATTTGGAAGGTTTGAATATGCATATATAGAGAGATAATATTTTTGTATCATGGTTAGATCTCTTAAGAGTAATAATACTAAAGTTATGAAAAATTCCCTGTTCTTAGGTAAGCCATGCTGAAGTAGTAGGGTACATTGTCATAATGTCTTCGACCAACAGGTCGAATGCTTCAGCAGGATAAGTGTATATTTGTATGTACATGTGTATACATATGCTCATATGTATGCCCTTACATAGAAATTCTTATCATTCTTTAATACTTCTAAATGAGGGGAAGACTGGTTTCTTAGTTAACTTTCCTGCTGATAAATACAAGATTTTTCTTATACTTCAAGATGCAAACTAAAGGGTGTGGCAGTGGGGGAGGCCAGCACACCTGAGACCTTATCTTACAAAGTGTGGGTGGAAAGTCCACCCTACCAGCCTTCCCCTGCATCCTCCACGGTGTTGATCATTTCACGTGTGCAAAATTAAACCAAGCCACCAGCTAACTGCAAGAGGTTCTCCGCTATTTCTTGACAAAATGAACCCAAGAAATGTAAATCACTTGACACCAAATGCTTTAAAAAATGTGGCCAGTTTTTGCTCTGTCACTCCCTTGCCTTAAATAGAATGGAATGGGGGAAAGGTGAGCTGCATTATTGTACATCCCTTACTTCCCGGAATTTGGGAAGAGCAGTGCCCCTATGTGATGCTTTTTATTTGTCATCACTTCTCACACTTTGGGAGGTCGTTTACCCTCTTCTTCATGTGTGTGTTGAATTGTGTGGGAAGGTGATTTGACTCTTAGCATTTTAAAGTAAAATAGGCTTGTCTTCTTTGTAAATTCCTCTAATTGTTTACTGAAATAGTTGAGTGGGATTTAATTGATACGTAAATAGAAAGAAGATTAGTTTTGAAAACATCATGCCATCTTAAAAAATACCCCAAGAAGGGGAGAGAAGAAAAATGAAGCCTATGTCTTGAAGTCAGTTACAGCTTTGGGGAGGAAGGGAAGGGAACCGGCCCACAGCCTGACAACCATCTCCACGTAGGTCAGCTCTAATGCACCAGGGTGAAGTTAGTGTGGCAGGAGGGCCATTTTGCCTGTACTTTGCTTCACTGAAGAGTTTTCCCAAGTTGCATTTGGACTTCATACTGAAAATGACTGGACTGAGAGCTCTTCTTCATAAGTAGTCCTTATGTGGTAACTTCAAAAAAAAATAATACTCCCCATCATAAAACCAGAAATTTTTTTGAGAATTTATATCCTCTTGTTTTCTCTCTAGTGTATCCAGTTTCGTGATTCTTCTGGTCAGAGGGTGGAAAGAATTTGGGTTATCAGCATGTGCCACACTCTCTTTCATAGGCATTTGCGAACATAAAGTGGTATTTTATTGTGTGTAAGTTGTGGTTAAATGTTTAGATTTTTTTATAGAGTTGCTCTTACATTGTTATCAGCCAAAATATTGTGTGGCTAAATGATTTCAGTTCATCTAATTTGCTTGAGAATTAGACAACCATTCTAGCCTTGGGAACAAAATATGTTCATCATAAAAATATTAAGAATGTGATCTAAAGTTCAATGCTGAAATACTAAACTACTTACTGGAAAGTTTTAAGAATTATGCACTTAATATGCAAAGAAACAGTCATTTCTTACTGCTATAAATTCCATTCCTGTCCATAAAAGGAAAATACATCAAGTTTAACTATTTGATACTAAAAACAAATTCCATTAGGTCACCATGTAGGTTCTCTAAACATCCTTATTTTTCCTATATGCATGAATGGTCTTAAGTTATGCTTACATTTCAGTTTTAGAAATGTTTACCAAACATGCATATGATTTCCATTACTAGGAATGAACTACACCAAGTTCTTTGGATTTGCCGTCTTTCTTCTTTATTATATGTTTAGTTATGTACTTTATAACTTTCAATATTTTGACATTTTAGAATACAGCAATATGTTATATTGCTGTGATCTATATATAGTTATATTTGGAATTATATGTTATGCCTGAGTTATAAAAATAATTTGACATATCCACTATGTTCAGTGGATATCATGTCTGCCAAAAATATTACCATTTACACACTGCTAGCTTTCATACATAATTACTTACTTGTTCATCTCAGGACATAATGTCAGCTTGTACTATGTAATATAAAATAATCTCATCTAGATGCATAATGAATTTCTATTATCTAAGAGTTGTTTATATTTGATGACATTTTCCTTCTTTGGGAAAATATACTTCTGGGAGAGGAAAATTATAACATTTTTAAAATCCATGCCTTTCTTTTTTTATGGCACTACAATATGTTTGAGTGCCCAATGATTAGGATCACTATTGTTTAGTGGCAATGTGCTAAGTCCATAAAGTGCGAGAAATGGTTTCTGACTTCATGGATCTCATAAGACATCCTATATATTGGAAGGCAATTAATTAAGACAGGATGAGGTGAGGATGATGATTGCTTTGGAGGAAGGAGACAAATGAGGTCACCATGGACGAAAAGATCAGAGGCATCAGGGAACTGAGCCTTGAAGGATGGGAAAGATTAGGTGTTATGGAGTAGAGAGAAAATGCATAGAGAGATGAATGGAGAGAGAGCAGTGGAGGCAATGAAGACTCCTATGCAAGTTGAACATTTTGTGAGCGATGAATGTCTGATATTCCTACTGCAATCCGTTCACATCCATGAGTGATGTACTAATACTTTAATAGAAAAGTGGGCAAAGAATAGGAATGATCAGTTTATAGAAAGAAAATGCAAACCATCAATATATGTACTAAAAGCTGTTCAATGTCATTAATAAATAATAAAATGCAAACTTAGAAAATTACACACTTTTTATTTTTCATATCAAATTGACAACCTTTAAAATCCAGTAGGGTAGGGTACAAAGGACACCCTCACACATTTTCTGGTGAGAGTAGAAATTGGTAAGCAAGTCTTTTAAAGTAGTTTGTAGTTGGCATCACTGCTATTTTAAATGAATGTGACAATTAACCCAATGCTGCTTGAAACTTCCTCTAAGGGAATTTTTAGATTTATAGATAAAAATGCTCATTATAGGATTATACATGACAGTGAATAATCTGAGAGCTACCTAAATTTCTAATAGTGACATAAATAAATAAATGTCACTTTAGTAAGTAGTGCTGAGTCATTAAAACCTATGCTTTCAGAAAAATTTTAGTGATATGCGAGAGTCATAGAAATTAAATGGAACAGTAAAATCCAAATTTTATTTAAGATAAATGTATGGTTTTTTGTTTTGTTTTTTTAAAGATTTTATTTATTTATTTATTCATGAGAGATACAGAGAGAGAGGCAGAGAGAGAAGTAGGTTCCATGCAGGGAGCCTGATGTGAGACTCGATCCCTGCATTCAGGGATCACACCTTGAGCCAAAGGCAGATGCTCAACCACTGAGCCACCCAGGAGTCTCTAAAATAAATATATGTTTAAAAAAAGATTGGATTAAAAGATCTCAAAGCATTAGTAATTGTTATTCTGAGTGCTAAAATTATGAGTGGTTTGTACATTCTTTAACCTTCTATATTCTAGATTCTGTTTAATGAAAATTAATTATCTTTAGAAAAAACATGTTAGGGAATCCCTGGGTGGCTCAGCAGTTTAGCGCCTGCCTTTGGCCCAGGGTGCGATCCTGGAGTCCCGGGATCGAGTCCCACGTCAGGCTCCTGACATGGAGCCTGCTTCTCCCTCCTCCTGTGTCTCTGCCCCTCTCTCTCTCTCTCTCTCTCTCTCTCTATGTCTATCATAAATAAATAAATAAATAAATAAATAAATAAATAACTCTTTAAAAAAAAGAAAAAGAAAAAACATATTAAACTTTCATCTATTTTAGCAATTTATTGAAACAGGACAAATGAGATAGTTAGGATAAGGCCTCAAAGAGGGGATTTTATAAATCAGTAGATGTCAGTTTTATCCCTGGACTCGTTAATGAAATGAAGTTGCTGAATAAAAAGTGTGTGTGTGTGTGTGTGTGTTGATGGAGATCTTGTTGAAAAAGATCTGGGTCTTGTCCACAGTCTGGAGGCCAAAAAGGCACTTAAAGAAGAGTTTACACACCCAGGCCAAAAATGGTAGTGGGGGTTGGAATAGTATAGGAAAGGATGTACATAATTTGCAGGAACCAACATGGTTTAAACTATCTAAAACATTATAGAGAAAGAGCTATAATGGCACCCATCTTGTGTAGTAAGTGTAGGAATTATTTAAAAAAAAAAAACTTCCAAAAATAAATGAATGAATAAATAAATAAATAAATAAATAAATAAATATTGAAAAAAACTTCCCATCAGGTATTTACACGCAAATTATTTTCAAATGACTTTGTAAGTACTAAGAACTAAATGCCCTTTTCAGAATCATCTTTGGCCCCTGCACACTTGGCCTGAGCTGCTAATATGTCAACATGTGACCATCACATCTCAACAGTTGAGAACATCAGTGACTGATGAAGTTATTCAGGCCTTTATTTCAGATCCATTGGTTGCTTTTATTTTTTTTTTTTCATTGGTTGCTTTTAAATAGTTATCATCAAATATCAGCAAAATCCCAGATGACAGATGAGTGAAAATCTCTTTGGGGGCTCTTCTGGTTGAAATTCTATCAATTACTTGAAATATACCTGTATATTTATTATAAAGAAGGAGAAAATGACCCTAATTAATGATTACTGTGAGCCTTGCCAACTGTATAAACACAATGTTCAAACAAATAAAAACTAAAGGAAAACCATAACTTTAGGATAAAACTTTTCATTTTTGCTCTAGCAAATGTTTATAAATAATAAAATGATAATAAGCAGCACAAAATTTGAATATTTATTCCATTATTTGGTTTGCTAGCTTTTGCAACAAATAAAAAAAGTCATAGTAAAAAAAAGAACCTTTTAAAAATGCTTAGCAATTTGAAAGATATGTATTTGATCAATAAATATTCAGAAATTAGATATTATGTCTAAAAAGCTTAAGCGTTATCCATGGGAGGGAAAACAGAAAATGCCAAGCTTAGAGGAAATGAACAAGGAGTTAGCACCTAAACAAACAACAAATGCTAGACCCACAATCACAGGCCAAACTCATGCATGTCCTGATCTCACGTGTGCTCATTTGTACAGCTACTTCATTCAATATACAACACATTTGCAGTGCAACTGAGTCATCTTAATTCTACAATAAACACATTCACATTGGCAAGTACATATGTAGATGCTAAATATGTGTTCTTTATTCATTTAACAAATACCAAATGAGCAGCTGTAATGAGCCAGGCAGTATTCTAAGCTCTGCAGACCAGAATTAACCAAATTCCTTCTCTGTAGAGTTTGCTTTCTGATGAGAGAATATAACCATAAAGAAAATAAATAACTTATCTGTATTCTCAAGGAAAGTAAAGCTGGGAAGGAAGACAGGGAGCAGAGGGGAGAGGAGAGAAGTTGGAAGAGGTTAGACATGTAAATAGAATGGCCAGAGAAGGTCTCCATTTTGAGTGCGTGACTAGAGAGGTGAGCCCTGAAAGTGTCAAGGGAAAGAGACTTAAGGCAGAGAAATAGCTGGGAGACCAGTGGGGCTGCAGCAGAAGGAGCAAGAGGAAGGATGTCGAGAGACAAGATCTGAGAGCTGATACACAAGCTAATGGAATCATGCAAGGCGCATTAGGGATTGTGAAGACCTTAGCTTTTATTAATTTTTTAAAAACCAGTGATGTTCCATTTTTGTTTTAAAACAGAAGCATTGGGATCCCTGGGTGGCTCAGCAGTTTAGCGCCTGCCTTTGGCCCAGGGCATGATCCTGGAGTCCTGGGATCAAGTCCCACGTCAGGCTCCCTGTGTGGAGCCTGCTTCTTCCTCTGCCTGTGTCTCTGCCTCTCTCTCTCTCTCTCTCTCTCTCTCTCTCTCTCCTCTCTCTCTCTCTTTGTGTGTGTGTCTCTCATGAATAAATAAATAAAATCTTTAAAAAATTAAAAATAAAAAATTTAAACACAAGCATTTTCTATACTTCAGTTTCTTTTTAAAAACTAAATGTAACTGCGATATTAAGAATAGAACATGGGAGTATGGACATTTTAATGCTATTAATTCTTCCAGTCCTTTAACATGAAACGTCTTTCCGTTTATTGGTATCTACTTTCATTTCTTTCAACACTGTCTTATAGTTCTCAGTAAAAAAGTCTTTCACCTCCTAAGGATTTTATTACTACTCCTCATAGCTCAGAATGTGACTTTATTTGGAAATAGGATCTTTAGGCAATCCAATCAAAATGAGGTTTTTGGGCAGGCCCTAATCTAGCACGACTGGTATCCTTCTGAAAAGAGAAATTTGGGCACAGGCTGATAGAGTGGGAAGATGATGTGGAGAGACCCAAGGAGGGGGCCATGGGAGGACAGAAGCACAGACTGAAATTCAGTGTGGGGTTTTGGGATATGATGGAGGACCTGGGGAGCCTAGTGGCTGAGTTCATGAGGAAGCCATTGTCATGATGGCTGTGAGATGTGACCCAGCTCAGAAGAGAAGTGAGGACATGAAAAGATATGAAGACCTTGTGGAATGAATAGGGAGAAATTTTTTAAAGAAAAAGGAAACTGCCATCTCAAACAAATCATAGGCTATTGAAGAAAAGAATCCTAAAAACAAAGCAGTTGGCGCTATGAAAGAGGACCATGGAAGAGACAATGGGACTGTTCCCATTGGAGGGAAGGTCTCCTATGCCAAGGGGAAACAGGGACCAGGAACAACTTCAGAAAGGAAGTCATAAAGAATGAATGGAAATGTGATAGCAGGTACGTGGAGAGAACAGCATGTGCAAATGTGACCCCAGGGATGACAATGAACGTGTGGACTGCAGGCAATGCATTTATTAACACATCTAGCAACTACCTCCTTCACTCTCCAGGATTATAAATAATAACTACTGTATTGCTTAATTACAAATGTAATGCTTCCTAACACTCTCCTGTATCTATGTTTGTGTGTATAATTTGTTGTATGCACTTTCTATATAAAAATTTACTGTATAAATTATATATATATATATGATTTTTAACTTACATGTACATCTTATAAATACAGAGGAAAAGCACATTGTTTCTCTTTCCCCCTCTGCCCACCAGCCATCATCATTCCAACTTCCTTTCCCTGACGTCTTGAATGTTCTTCCTAGCCACTTTTTGACTAATTTTGCATCTTCTGGCTTTTAAGTGACTCTGTCTGCCAGTATTCCAGGATGCCCACTTGAAAATTCAAAACTCAAACTCTGCTACGTTTAGCTTGGGTTTCAAGTGTTGGGGGGCAAGAATCTCCTGTCCCCTTCAAGGTGTTTCTAGCCAGACTAAGAATCAAATTGACATGAGACAGGTTAACAGGAGAAAATAAAATTTAATCTCCTATGTATGGGAAGTCCACACAGACATGGGAATTCCAAAGACAGGCACAGTGAGGTATATATGTCAGTCTGAGTTAGGGGCCTGGGACTTCAAGGGCAAGGAATGCAATTCATAGGAAGATGAAAGAGTAAATAATGCCTGGTAAACAAATGTTTGCTGGCCTACTCAGAGACCATGGGACACAGACTTTGATCAAACAGGGCTTGCTACCTGTCTACCCTATCTAGTTCAGGATGGTCAGACTCTCATTCGCCTAGCATTCATTGAGCACACATTCTGTGGCAGGGCTTTGACAAGAGATTTCATAAAATGGATTCCTTGTCAGCATTCTTTTGATACTTCACAAATGACAGGTCATCAACAAGAGTCAAATATTTGTCACCCAGGTTTATACTACTTTTGACCAGGTTAAACTGTGAAATGGAGATTAGTCATGCCTTATTCCAAATCCAGGCCCACAAAATGGTGGGGATGGAAAGAGTTTCCAAAGTCACTGGGATTCTCCCACAATTAAAATACCAGCCCCCAGTTCCCCATTGAGGGTTTGGGGGTGGTGGCAGTTGGCTCATTAGGAGCCAGAATCCTATGAGCACAGCTTTTCATGAGAGGCATACAGAGGCTCTTAGTAATGCAGAAAGTTGGTCCTCCTATAGTCGCTAGATAAAACTATAACCCCTAGAGTCCTATAAGAAAGGGTCTGCTTCTGTTGGGTGGTACATTTGTAAGGACACAGTGACAATATTAATCAGCAATAACATTAGGTAGCGGTTTCTGAACCACAACTTCAAAAGTTTGAGTAATGGTTGTTTCTTATTTCACTTATTAAACTTATTCACTTATTTCACTTTTATTAAATTAAAAGATTTGGTTATTACCCATGATGGGAAAAATACATTCTGTCTTAAGTGATAATTTTGGGTTTTTTTAGCACTCTGTGTTCTCTTTTTTAATTGATCCTTTTTTTTTTTAATCTGCAGTAACTCCATGTCTTTAGACTTTTAAATCCAAATTCCAATTGAGCTTTCAATGGTTGGTTTGTATTTTGTCTATGAAATCCAGAACATCTTTGTTAATGATTTAAACAGATGTTTCTGTAGGATCAAACTTGATGTTCTTTAATGACACCATTTTGACCACCTCATTAACCCTAGCAAATAGGATGAAATTTGAAAGTTATGCTGTTTAAAATTTTACCTTGTGGTTAAGGAACAAGATTAGGAACCAGTGGGAAGAGGTGACCTATGATCCTTAAGAGAGTTATATTTGGTATAACACGGAAGCACTACACAAATGGACCATCAATTGTGTAAACTTTTTTAAATAGTAATAACCCATATTATGCAGTAATTGTCATTTACCATCTCTTGCTCCACAGGAACTTTCCAGGATCTACCATTCCCCAAATTTCCTGAAGATACTCGTAAAAGCATTTTCCCTAATTCCTGGGAATATGCATATTAAGAGCCATTGCCGTACCTGTCAGGCATTATAGACAATTGTTCAAAACCTTTCTGATTTTAAGACTCACTTATTCTCTCCTTATTTTAATACTTCCCTCTAGCCTACCTCCTGCTTCTTGTCTGGTTACCTGAGGTGCAGAGTAACTTGGCTGCTTTCAATGAAAAGAGCTTGGAATAACCTTTGTATAGCCTACAACATGCTTCCCATGACCTCCCCCGATCTGTTAACCATGGGTACTCAGCCTCTGCTGAGGCACATGCCAAGGGTGCCCCCTTTGCAGAGAGTGCAGTTCTGTGGTCCTGCTTTCTTCCTCATTTTCCTCCATGTTGATTGGTTTTATAGCAAAAATCTCTGTTTCTGCTCCACTTTTAACTTTACCTTGGATTTCTATTTCTGACCCCAAGTCTCTCTCTCTCTCTCTCTCTCTCTTTTTTTTTTTTTTTTTAACTTATTCCTGATAGAGTTGTCTGGCCATTTGTATCTACTGTCTGAAATTCTCCCCAAGACCTCAGATATTTGGAGATAGAAATTTCGGTGAACTAAAATTTTGCATAAAGAGAATTTGTGGGTGAAAAGAGATCATGGCATCCTATCTTAACTAACTTCAATAAATAAATAAGTTATTTCTAGAACGACAGTCATATCTATCCAACAGTAATAACAATTCAGATACGTCAAACCTCACAATATCCTGAAGGTAAAAAAGACATATTCTGCTGATTCTTTTCTTTCTGACACTCTTTCTCTGATGCAGTGTGATTGTGTTGATAATCTACCTATTTCAGTTTGTTTTCACTCATTTTTCATGGTTTTTTTGGGTGGATGGTTTTGTTTTATGTTGTGTCATAACCTGAACGGCCAAATCCCTCATTTGGTTACTGTTTTCCAAAATTTCCTTTTTAAATAAAAAGTACATTTTGATTTAATTTTTCACCCAACTGGTTTAAAGACTGTCTCAGAGTCATATGGTGGCACATTATTTCCACGGGCATTCCTAAGCGCTTTGAAAGAAATTGCAAACACTTCATAGAAATGGCTGGGTTTTTTTTTTTTTTTCTTACCAAGAAGTAGCAGAGATTTTCATTTTGAATATGCTATCAATATTCATCAGGAGTTTTCAGCTAAGATGGGATGCTTGGGAAAATAACCAATTTTTCTCTGGAAAAGATCGACCAGGAGGGTCCTTGCCTACCCCCTGGGAGATTGGAAATGGATGTGCTTCATTCTAGAGCCATGTTGTTTATGGAAACAGCTTTGTGTGGAATGTTTGACTCTCAGGCCATTTGGAAACCTTCTTCCTTGGCAATATATGTATCTTTTTCATTTAATGCTTTGGCAAGGTTAATAATATTTACACATACTTTTCTCCATGTTGTGGGATGTTAGTATAAGTTGGGACATGCTGGCTTGTCGTTTTCTAAAGTGAATCAGTTTATCTTTGGTTTAGCCTGAAATTGCACCAGAGAGTACGCTTCCTCCCGGGATCTGAATGCAAAATAACTGAAGCAGATTGAAGTTGGCAGTGACTAATGAAGTCTCGAGCAGAAGTCGGCAAGCCAGTGGGTTTCTGCGTATCAGGCAGGAGGAGCGGGAGCAGCCGAGCCTCTCTGAGATGAAGGCATTTCTTCCTTTCCCTCTGAGCCCAGCTATGATCGGGGAGGGGGCTTCAATATTCCTCCTACATTCTTTCTAAAGACATCAAATTCATAGTATACAAATTTGTTACATTACTGATAATCCCCAGCTAGCTTCCTTGTTTAATGAGCCATTTTAGCTGCCTGAAGGTATCCTACATACAATAATTTTAATCAGTCACATAAAATTTATGAAGCTGAGATTCCAGTGAAAATTAGCATGAATTAGAATAGTGTTTCTCTGAGAACTCCTTCAGCAAGCTGGCCACCTCGTCCCACCTTGGGTGTTCTGGAAAGGGCTTTGTGTCTGTAATGGACATCATAGTGACTCCCTTGCTCAGTTTGTCTCCATGTATTGCACAATGTATTGTGGCTTTGTTGTTTGGTTCTATGTGTGCTCAGTATCCACCTCTGCTTCCGTGTATCTCTTACACATCCACACCTTTACTTTAGAAAATATTAGAGTAGTTTCTCTGTTTCTCTCTTGAAATGTTTTATTTTTGCAGCTATTTTCTTACAGCTATAAAATCGTTCTAGGAATCCGTGGTATCACCTTGCATTTACTAGCTTACACATACACAATTTGCTTGGTGCATTTAGAAATATGTTTTGAAAGAAATTGGCGTGCTCCCTCCCTTCGGTTCATCTCTCACAGTCCATGCCCACACGGAGAGCAGCAAGATTTGTGTTTTCCAGCTCATTAAACTGACAGCAGAAATTAGTTTGTGGTATTAAAAACTAAAAAGTTAAATTACAGCTACACGTGTCCTTTATGCAATGGGGCGTGTGGAAGATGTTTGATTTTAATGTTTGCTATAATGGAGAATTTAAATTACAATGTTTGTCAAATCTCTAATCTTTGTTACAGAGTGGAATATTAATTACGCTTTTAACTATGAGAGGTAAATAAAATGAGCATCCACTGCACGCCCAGGGGTAAATTGCAGATTACCGACAACGTGACATAATGCTCTAAATGTCAGTTTTGTCAAACAAATTTAGAGGAACAGTTAAACTATTAGCTTCCTGTTGTTCCAGGGCTTTTCTTGCAGCCAGCGACTGTTTTGAGCAGCAGGGACACTGTGCCTTATGGAAGACTAAGGGAGTTAAATTGAATAAGCAAGATGAATGAGGAGACAGCAGCACAGACGCACTCAATTAGTTCATAACTGTCTATTAAACTTCTCTAGGTGGTTTCGAATAAACAGCAGATAAACTGCTGCACTTTTGTGGGGGACATGGGGAGATGTGGCAAAGGGGCAGTGCGGTGCTCCACGAAAATAACAATTTTCTGGTTCTCATTTTCTTCTGTCTTCCACGTTTCACCATTTTGAATGTGAAGCATCGGGAATGGCTGTCAGGGCCTTGTCCCAGTATAAAGGAAAAGCCCTAAGGAGCAGAACAGGAGCACCTGTTCTGGACCCACCCTGGTCCTTCTCTTGGCTGTTCTCATGTGGAACAGTGGCATGATTATTGTTCTCCAAAGAATATGCAGAACTCCAGCCCCATGAATCTGTCCTTGGGAAAAGAGAAATGACAATCGGCCCTTCAAATTCAAGAAGGAAAAAACTCTCCATAAAGTATCAAAGTCAGGAGTTCCTTCACCATGCTGAGAGTGCACAAGGGCTGCTGAGCTCTGGGCCTCCTTGCCTCATCAAGGCAATGTGGATCCTCACAGGATGTTTGAACTCAGCCTTGCTTCCAGTGAAGGCATTATTTCTCATTTCAGTTTGTAGACACTCCTGGTCTTTAGTTGCTCAGCTTGTACAGCTTTGCAGAAGCATTACATGGTACAATCATTAGATTGCTATGAAGAAGAACTGTGAAACTTAATATGAAATTATTAAAGACAGTGTGGATTAAAGGGGAAGAGGGAGGGGAAAACAAGACCAAGAAAATGTGGAAACTGTGAATAATGAATTCAGGAGCTTTAAAGTGTTTCTACTGTTTCTGAACTTATGTCCTTCAACTATGCATACCAACTTGCTTTTTTGGGCATGCAGACATTACATAATGCCAGCCATTTATCAGAATCCTTTTATATAGCGCAGGGCAGTCAAAAAATACTCCTGCTTTTCATTATACACGCATCCAGACACTCATACATGCACACATGCACACAAAGAGATCCATTTTTCATTTTCTCTTTTGAAAAAGCTAAGAAATTTACACTGGAAGCTCCCATTGGCCAGGTTGGGCATTTCCCATGGAGACCTGTCCCATTAAAAGTAACTGTCAAGAGAGAATTAGGGGGACTAAAACAGCATGTAGTAGATGGGTTCGCTAAATCCATATCATTTTTTATTAGGACAGCTGTAGTTTCTCCTGAATAAGACTCATTTGGGGGAAAAAGTCAAGACTTAATCTAGCCTGTAGATACCTGTTTTGATACCTGTGACCGTAATTACTGGTTCACCATATAGTAAGAGTGTTTTCTTTGATCATCCCTGAGTTACCTATCCAAAGATCATTAATGCTTTTAATACCTAATTTTACTTTGTACTAAATGTAAGCACTTAGGTACCGATGGATGTTATTAAGCACTACATCACCTTTATAGTCATTCACAAGAACCATCAAACTGAGGGCAATTTACTCATCAAATACTTCCCCAAACCCTTAGGATAGTAGATCCCAATGAACAAAGTAAGAATAATCAGATGAAGTAATAATCAGGTGATTACCCTTGGAGAATTGAGGCATTTTGCTTACCTTGACCTTGAACTCTTTCTTTTTTTTTGTATTTCTTTTCTCCCTTTAGCCACTGCTGTTTTGAGATGATATTTATTCTGCAAACTGCTATCAGGAGAATTTGCCATGGCAGAGTGGGAAAGGAACGGACAGGAAGGAAAGCACTATCCAAATGATAATCCAGAGTATATTCCCTCATTTTCCTGTGTGCCTTGATACTTGTTGGAGGCTGTATTATGACACGTTTTGTTGGTTGCTGCTTTGGCTTTTTCCGCATGCCCATCTATTCTAGCAGCTGCATGTTTCTCTGAAGCAAAGACTCTCATCTTTACTCTGTCTCCTAAGAGGTTGGCACCTTTCTAGGCTAACAGAGGGTGTTTATAAAATGCTGAATGAATTAATGCTGGGAAAGAGTGAAAGACATCTCTTGTGGATAGCCAGATATCCACGAAGAAACAGTAGTATTATATAAACAATATTCAGCTGTTAGAAAAGGGTTTGGTCTCATTTTTCCCTCCTATTCATTGAGTCCTTAGCAAATAAGTAAGGGTGTTTTACAGGTATTCTCATTTAACCCTCTTGATCACCCTACAATGTGGCTGGTATCCTCTCCCTCTCCCTATTATATATGGGGAAACCAAGACAAAGTTTCTGTGTCTTTCACATGGAAAGTCAGAACTAATCAAGTATGTATAGGAGGAGGGGGGCTGTCCTCTGGTTGCTGCTCTTTGCTCAGTGAAATAAGAAGCATGCATCTGACAGGAAGGCTAGTGGAGGTAGGAGGAGATAAGAGAAAATGAAAGAATTCATTTTCCTAAAACGTAATCCCTATTATATTATTTTCTGCTCCGCATAACTCTTTTTGTCTAAGCATTACATCCCAACTTCTCAGCTTCACCTCCAAAGCCCTCCACAGAGAGACTGCAGGGCTTCACCGTAAGCAGCTCATCCCTTATGTGTTTTCCTGAAAGTTGGTTGACTTTCTATAAATGAGCTCTGAAATTCATATCCATAAAATAGCAATTGTAACAATTAATTATTGTATCTTGTCAGAATGAAATGTTAACAGGGCTTCAGATCATTGGCCTTGAGTTGCTGGATAGAAATTTAACCATTCTTTCCAATGGATAGTTTAGCAAAAGGATTCCAACTCTGTTAATCTTAATATATGGGTCACAGATATTTTTCACATAAATTTTTTAGTTCTAAACGTCATTGGTGGAATGACTTCCTGAGGATTTTCCTTGACTCAGTGAGGAGACCCTTCACAGAAGAACACAGCCTTGCACGGCCACTAAGCAATCCATAATGACATGATTGAAAATGAAATCTCCATGTAATGGGGCCCATCTTTGCTGTATCCTCCACCCCCAGGGAGTCTTAACTATTCAATTTACCCAAGACAACACTTCATACATTTGGGACTTATGTCAAATGTCAATATATGTCTGCTGTCATGCCATTTAATGAAAAGGGGAAAAAATAAAAACAGTTCCTTTAGAAATTAAACAAAGCCACGATTCTCTTCTCTGTATGTATAGTATGTGCAGGAGAAGCTTTCAAATACCTTCTACCCAATGTCTACTCCCCTTTAACTCTTTGATGTGAGTGAAGAGCGACCTAGCACGACAAAGACAGGTCATTAGTTTCAATTAGTTGGGGATGCAGAGGGGGATGGTAGAGTTTTTCTCTTTGCTTCAAAAATCAAAAGGAAATACAGTACCTGCTGGGTATACATCCCCTGGATGTTGCCAGCACTGTTCACCAGACAGCTCCCAGATAAGCAGATGGCTTCTTTAATGATTAAACTCAATTTTTCTAAAATGCTAATTAGTTAGAGAAAGATAATTTGAAAGTCTGTTATACATTTCAGGAAATGTCTTTCATGTCTGTGTTATTTGCTCCTAAGAATCGCACAGCTATCACCTGAGTAGGCTCAGTTTCTCTCTTTGTTTTTAAATTGTGTGACTGCTCGATCACAAGAAAAGGGGAAAAACAGTGGATGAGGAAAAGGAGAACACCCTTTCAGGATGAAATGCTCAAGTAAAAGAAGAGCTATTTTTCTGTCTTCAAAAATCAGGCTTATTGTTACTTTTGGAACCCTGCATTTGGAACAATCTGTCTATTAGCTTCATATGGCATGTGCATCTCAATTCCTATTTCTACAGATTTCCATTAAAGCATGGAGAAACCAAACTGGCTGTATGAAAGTTAGTTCTGACGATGAGCTTGTCAAGCTCAAGGTCTTGGTCAGAATGTATTAGAAACAATAAATCGAGATAAGGGAGACCTGGATATTATTCTGGTCACCTAGCTTTTCATATATGTGATTCCTCATTCAGAACATAGGTTAATATGTTATACCCTACCCTATTTGTTTGCTGAGTGAACCATTCATCCCATAGAATTTCCCACTTGTGAACTTGCTGATGTATTTGGTAGTGTCATTTAACATGTTCTTTTATTATCTGTAGTTCCTATGAACTGGAGCAAGAACTAGAGGCTTCATTAGATTTGGGTTTCTTGTTTTGGTAAGAATTGTTTGTTCATAGGTGATGCTTTGTAATACATTGCATCAGGAAGTACATAACTCAGATTGATTAGTGGGAGGTGCTTTTGCCAATCTGACCCATCCATTATAAAGTTCCACATCGTCCTGTCACTTAATGGTTTTTTAAGCTACTGATGATGATTGCCTAGATCTATTATTTTATTAGAGGTTTCAAAATGGTGACATCCTAATTCTATCATTCTGTCTGTATTTATTAAGTGCCATTCTCTACTTAACTGTTTGCTTACCCTGAAATATAGTTCATATAGGAACTCAAGATAAATGTTTGATTTCTTTATTTTATTTTCCAGTTTCAGAGTGAATTGGTGTCATAGCAGTTGTGTACACTGGCCAACAGTATCACTATGGACTCGAATTTTAACATGTTTGATATTTTTTACTACTTCACAGTAATTTGTGTTTGGAAGTTCAAAGTATCTGACCTTTGGCCAATGGAAGCCCCTTCTTATTGTCTCTTGTGTTCTTTTGAGATTACTCCAGAAATCTTTGAGAATTCCCCTATTTCCTGGCATGACTGGGTGTTCTCAGTGCATTTTATGCATTGTCTTCCCCATGCCTGGAATCAGCCAATTTTTCAAGAAACTCTGGTTTCTTTTAGTAGGAAATGGCATTTAGAGACCACAATCTGGCTGCAAAGGATGATCACTGAATCAAGACAGCTGTTGCTTCTAGATCTACATCAACTCCTTTCACCACCATCTTTAACCCTGTTGTCAGCTTATCTTTCTACCATATCTGACAAGCCAACATCTAATTCATCCCCTTTGTCTTTGTCATTAGGAAGAAAAAGGTTGTCGGCATCTAATAAAATATAGGAGAATATCTTCATGACCTCAGGTAGAGAATGCCTCAAAACTATAATAGATATAATTGATACAATTGAATATATCAAAATTATAAACCTGTGTAAGCCAATAAACACATTTTAAAACAAGCTATAGATTTGAAGAAAATATTTTTAGTATTTATATGTCAATATACTTACTAGAGGCCTAAATATTTTTAAAAATCTGTATTTTTGATAAAGCAACCATCATATAAGTTAATTAGAAACTGTACGTCTGGGTTGAGAAGAATGATTGGTAAATATATGTTTTAGAAAAGCCAAATAAATGGTCAGTCAAATGACCTCAGAAATGCCTGTAGTATTATTTAATAATTTTATAATATTTATAATAAAATCCTAGATGCTGATTAAATGCAGTTATATTATTCTCCTATTGCTGCTATAACAAACCACTACAAGGTTGGTGGCTGAAACAACACAAGTTATTATCTCTCAGTTCTGTAAATTAGAAGCCCAACAGATCTCCTTGGCCTCAAATCAAAGTGTCAGCATGACTGCATTCCCCTCTGGAGACTCTAGGAGAGAATCTCTTTCCTTGTTTTTTTCAACTTCAAGAGACCACTTAATTATTTGGCTTGTGACCCCTTCCTTCAAAGCCAGCCAGAGTGGGTAGAGCTCTTCTCGCACCACATCTCTTTGACCTACTGCTATGTAAGATGTCCTATGATTACATCAGGCCACCTGATGTAGCTAATTAGCAGCCTCAATTTCATCTGCAACCTTAATTCTCTGTTGCCTGTAGCGTAACACACATTCATAGGTTCTGAGATTAGGAAGTGGACATCTTCAAGGGGTCATTCTTCTTAGGGAAAGACATCTGAATCCACACACAGGGGGACATCCCTTTCTGGATGTCCAGAAGCTAGTGCTTCTGGAATAATCTCTTTTCGTTGCTCGGTTCCATGATGGTTGCTAGAGCCCTTAAAGAAACAGCTTACATTTAATTTTCCATAAGTCAACCAGCAGCTATATTTTAAACTTGGAATAGAATGATTTTGTTCAAAGTTTTCGCATGTGTATAAATGAGCTTCTTGGGTAATTAGTTCTGCATATTCGAGGGGTCACCTGGTTTTTGTGATGACGTCACTGCTTAGAGTATAGAACACACAGTTATCTTTTTCCCTGGTCTCTATTTTCCCTATGTGCAGACACCAATGGCATGCTCTGTTTTTGTTAGACAGAGGCATTCCAATTTTTTAGTGAGCTTAACAAACTTCAAGAAGAAACTGGAGGTACTATTCCAATATGATACACATTAAAAATTTCTCTTTCTCACTTGTATTTATAGTCTGATAAAGGATCAACAGTACACCAATTTAGTCTTGCTGCAGAGTGACATTTTTGAAACCATTAAATTTCGAGATAATGTGCACACATGGAATTCAGCAACATAAGCTGGCTATGAGTGGGGACCCACCATCACTAATGTTACTTTATTCCCATTTTGCGCTATTGTGGATTATACCCGTTTCATATTTTCTGTGCTATACTGATTCAGTCCCTCTGGATCCATATTGCCCTGATAGGAGAATAAAACTAAACAAAATATTACTAAGGATGACAGATACTGCATCTATTATTTTTACTGCTGGCTTTTTTTTAGTGTTTAAAAACCTTACACTGGTTTGGGAAATTACCTTAGGTGCTCATAGGAGCTGTGAGTTACTCCCAAGAGGTGGATGTGTTTGTCAGGAGGGTGCTATCCGCAGGTGGATGTTAGAGAACAGAATGCAAGTGTGTGTTGGTCCTTACTGCAGCATGTGTTCAGAGCAATTCAGCTTAAAACACAAGTCAGATGATTACAAAACAGGAGCTCTCACCATCCAGACACGTGAGCCAAATATAGAACAAGGCGGGGCACATGGGGGCCTGAGGAGCTCACAAGGAATTTCTTGGATGGGAAAGAAAACCTAGGGAAGGGACACCAGGGTGGTTCAGTCCGTTAAGCATCTGCCTTCTGCTCAGGTCATGATCCCAGGGTCCTGGGATGGAGCTCCACATCAGACTCCTTGCTGAGCAGGGAGTCTCTTCTCTCTCTCTCTCTCTCTCTCTCTCTCTCTCCCCCTCCCCATCATTCATGCTTTCTCTAGCGCGCTCTCTCTCTCTCTCAAATAAATAAATGATACTAGCCCTTTATCTGATACGTCATTTCCAAATAACTTCTCCCATTCTGTAGGTTGTCTTTCAGTTTTGTTGATTGTTTCTTTCTCTGTGCAGAAGCTTTTTATCTTCATTAAGTCCCAATAGTTCATTTTTGCTTTTGTTTCCCTTGCCTTCATGGACATATCTCGTGAGAAGTTGCTGTGGCCAAGTTCAGAAAGGGTGTTGCCTGTGTTCTCCTCTATGATTTTGATGGATTTTTTACTCACATTTAGATCTTTCATCCATTTTGAGTTTATCTTTGTGTATGGTGTAAGAGAATGGTCTAGTTTCATTCTTCTGCACGTGGCTGTCTAATTATCCAGCACAATTTATTGAAGAGACTGACCTTTGTCCAGTGGATAGTCTTTCCTGCTTTGTTGAATATTAGTTGACCATAGAGTTGAGGGAGCATTTCTGGGTTCTCTATTCTGTTCCATTGTTCTATGTGTCTGTTTTTGTGCCAGTATCACACTGTCTTGATGATCTCAGCTTTGTAGTACAGCTTGAAATCTGGCATTATGATGCCCCCAGCTCTGGTTTTCTCTTTCAGTACTCCCCTGGCTATTCGGGGTCTTTTCTGATTCCACACAAATCTTAAGATGATTTGTTCCTACTCAGTGAAGAAAGTCCATGGTATTTTGATAGGGATTTCCCTGAATGTGTAAATTGCCTTGGGTAGCATAGACATTTTCACAATATTAATTCTTCCAATCCATGAGCATGGAATATTTTTCCATCTCTTTGTGTCTTCCTCCATTTCTTTCAGAAGTGTTCTGTAGTTTGTAGGGTATAGATCCTTTACCTCTTTGGTTAGGTTTATTCCTAGGTACCTTATGCTTTTGGGTGCAATTGTAAATGAGGTTGATTCCTTAATTTCTGATTTCTCAGTCACATTATTAGTGTACATAAATGCCACTGATTTCTGGGCATTGATTTTGTATCCTGCCACACTGCTGAATTGCTGTATGAGTTCCACAATCTTGGGGTGGAGTCTTTGGGTTTATTATATAGAGTATCATGTCATCTGTAAAGAGGGAGAGGTTGACTTCTTTGCCAATTTAAATGCCTTTTATTTCTTTTTGTTGTCTGATTGCTGAGGTTAGGACTTCTAATACTATGTTGAATAACGGTGGTGAGAGTGGACATC